>NC_136071.1:893328090-895810657 GCF_964261635.1 Lissotriton helveticus | reverse complement strand
CCAATAATCAAAACCAAAAGTATTCATTTGTTCAAAAAATGAGTCTGAATATATCAATTTCGTGTTTGTTAGCATGGTCTTTGTCCCTGTCTTATTTGACAATTTGAAATAAAATGTTTCAGCATTACTTGTGTTGAACCCTGAAAAGTATGAATATTTGTCGTAAAAGGTTCTTGAGCTTCCTTTTGGAGGGGTTGCACAATGTTCCCATTGATTATAATTTAAAACATTTCTAGGTTGTACAGATTTATGTAGAAAATGGTTACCATAGTGGTTGTAACAGTACATACTATCATAATTAGTCGAACCCTGCAAATAATCATGTTTGGTAAATTTAGCAGACATCACTAAGTCAGACATCATATTATTTATACTTTCAAAGTCCCAATCATCAGCAAATGAGCTTGGTTTTACAAAGTCACTCAACGAGATCTTAATCTGGTGTGGATATTTCAGGATCTCAACCGGACCATAAATTTCGTAGTCAGTATTGTCCCATGCTACCCCACCCGGTATAGGATTGGCTGTGAAGTTGACTGAAGAAAGTTCTCTTTTCTCGACGTGTGAAGATGTGTGTGGCTTGAGGATCAAGTTGATTTTCTGACTTGCTGTGTCCATTTTAGCATATTTTCCCTCAATGAAGCGTCCCAAAGTTAGTACCATGATGAGCCAAAGTATGAGGATAAATGCACCAAAGCCCACCCAAAATTCAATCCATGGAGAAATCAGATAGGTTTCTTTCAGTTGTTTCAAAAGTTCTTTAGCTTTATCTTTAAAGGTTTTTGTTGATGGCTGTGTTTTTGATTCACTTAGGTCTTCAGAGGAATCATCGAAGTTTATGAAGTAGCCGGATGCAGTTCTGTCAATTGTACCAATTGCTTCAGGATTACTGTTTCTTGCATATTCGTTTGTTACTTCATTGTAGGTTGGTGTGTCTCTACTAAATGTTTTTATTTGGGTTTTCAGAGGTTTAAGTTCCAATGCATTGTTGCATAGTCCTTGTTGTTCTTCTGTAGGCGTTTCGAATGTGATTAGCCTCTTAGTTTGGACCTCTGTATTAGTAGCAAATCTTGGTGTTCTACTACTTATCGGGAGTCCACTTGGCCTACTGTTTGTTATCGGCCACATGATTGTGGTTTTACCAGGTCGATGGATACAACTCGGTTCTCCTTTTTACCAGCAGGCGGCGGTAGTACAACTGATCTTGTCCCGTTGATAGACAAGACAGGAACTGCTTTTCTGTAAGAAGGCCCAAATTCCTTCTTTACCGCGATCTTTTCTCTGACTAGATCCCCGACTTTTGGAATCCAGACAGGTCTTGCTGGGACAGGTGGTGGTTCTTCAGTGGTTGTTGGCTGCTGTTTCAACTTTATGTTGCTCAGGTCTTTTCTTGTTTTGTTTAAGTCCTGCAAAATAGCCAAACGATCTTTGATATCAAAGCTTTTTTCCTTTACCACTGAAGTCTGACTGTCAAGATCTAAGATTTACATCCTAGTTCCAAACAATAATTCGTACGGACTGAATCCCTTCAGAGAATTTCTTGGCAGGTTATTTAGACTACGTTGGACACTTATTAGATGTTTGACCCACCCAGCTCCCGAACCTAATATCCTTTCTGTTATAGATAGCTTTATGCCTTGGTTTTTTCTTTACACCATCCCGTATCCCTCAGGAAGGAAGTGAGAAGAATCCTGCATCGCTATGCTCATTTGGCCGTGCTTCCCCACAAGCTTGAGGGCTAAAGTGAAAACATTGGTCAAACGTAGCATGCTCCTAGCGTATATGCCATTTAGACTCGCAAATCTTTGTATAACAGTCCAGACGTCAGCCGAGTGCTGGGGATCTACATTATAAGTGGAAACTAGCCTGTATATGTTAATCGGACGCTTTGCTTTTTACTGTTGATCCTTTCTGGAGTGAAGCGCCATGGTAGTATACCGTTTCTCTCGCCACTGCGATCTCTGTTGCAGTCCGGGCATTTTTTTACAAAAATGTGATGCTGCAGGCTTATGCCTGGCCACCAGTACACTGATTGTAGTTCTTCCAGAGAATCTTTTAGTTTGAGGTGTCTGAGACCCTCGCCCATATGTGCGTCTGCAATTAACAAAGTTCTCCTGTCCATGTTTGGAATTACTCTATCCCCCACTCCAGGGATTCGAGCAAAAGGGACGGGGTTTGCATCGATTATGTATGTATACTTGAGTGGATAGTTGATCGGTAGCGCTGAGCAGTCGCCTTTTGATGACGTTTTTACCGCCAGCACTGTTTCACCGTCAATGTATTTCATTGTACGCTTTTTTCTAGCTACGGAAGCCGATTTAGTTGCTACCGCTGTGGCTGTCTTAGCCAATGAATTCCCTGCAACGTGAACGCCATCACGCTGATGACTCAGTGAGTGTGTCACGTGAGTCTTTGGTAGTTCTTTTTGTAACAGAACTATTTGTTCCCAAAGCAGTTTTTGCTTTATTGTTGCACCTGTGTCATCTTTGTAACCGTTTTGAATCCATTTCTGCAAATCGTTGTTATATGATTTGACGCAGTAATATGAATCGGACACTATAAGTGTCGGGAATTCGCGATCTGCATTATCTAGCGCCATTTTCAATGCTATAATTTCAGTCTGTTGTTCTGAATTAGTTTCTACTGAGTGTGTTTTTGTTAATAGAGGTCTTAGTTTACCTCCGCGCCACACTTCTTTTGTAATCTCACATGTGGGGTTGTATGCTTGTTCTCCCCAAACGGAGGGTTGAGCATGTCCGTATGTATAGATTACACAAGCGTACTGTCGTAAGGGCAGAATGTCGATTGGCAGAGGGAATGTTCTTTCATATCCTAGATTTTTCAATTCTTTTAATTCTGGATCAAAGTAGTATTTTACTTTGTCCGTTGTAATTGAATTCACCCATTGTATCCATTCCGGATTCAATGCTGTTGTTGGTAAATTACACGGTGTTGTTAATGCCTCAAAGGCTGATTCTGCTGTTCTGACTGTGATGTGTCTACCGTCAGCTTTATCTTTTTCTCTAGCTATTGCGGTTTGAACTGCATGAACAATGTTTTCTTTAATGCTGAATTTCTTTTCAGCTTCTGTGTACAAGTGTGATTTGAATGCAATTGGTACCTTTTCTCCCTCGTTAGAGGTCAGGTATGTGAATCCGCATCTTCCTGGGATGACTCTAATCACAAGATTGCGTGTGTTATCGCGTGTTTCTAATTTTGTTTTAATTAACATGTCTGTTTGTAAGGATCTCAAAATTTCTGTGTGTTTTTGAGTCCAATTTGTTCTTTTAAAATCTGGTTTTATTAGATCATAAAGGGGCTTGACCCTTTCTGCGTAATTTGCAATGTATGTTCTTCCGAAATTTAGGAAGCCTAGAATTGACTGTAAGTTTTTTAGTGTTCTAGGTGCTTGGAGTACGGCACATTTCTCTAGGAAATTGTCAGCCAGGCTTTTGCCTTCACTTGATAATTCATATCCTAAGAACAGGACTGTTAGATGGGCAATTCTAGATTTTTTAAAGTTGAATTTGTAACCCTCTGCTGCGAACCCAAGTATTATGGTGTTCACTCTCTTCAAGTGAGTATCCAAGTCATCATCTGTTAGGTATATGTCGTCGACATACGATAATGCTTCGTCATCATATGTTTGTAGTAACTCTGTTACTCTTGCTGAGAATAATCCTGGGCTGTTCTTGAACCCTTGGGGTAACCGACAGAATTGTTTTTGAGCGCCATTTATTGAGAACGCGGACAAATATCTGCTCTCTGGTGCTATGTTTTGACAAAAGAATCCATTAGAGATGTCTAATGTTGTTTTGTATTTTTTGCGCACTATGTTATTCATTAGTGCAGCACTATGCGAGTTTTGCACTGCAAAAGTTTTGCAACATGAGTTAAGGTGTCTGTAATCCAAAACTAGACGATATGAATTGTCTGGTTTGGAGACAGGAAACAAAGGGTTGTTCATTTGTGAGGTGCAAGTTTCAACACCCCCTGGTATTCTAATTGGTCTAGTATTTCTTTTACCTGTTTTTTAGCTTCTTGCTTAATTGGGTACTGTCTTTGTGCAGTAGGTTGTGATTTTAACTGGATTTTGTGAGGAGGAGAGTCCTCATCCCATCTTACGTGATTTTTATATAAAGCAGGAGCTTGAGCTACTGCCCACTTTCTGGCAAGTGTGTATTTTTTATGAATTGGGATATGATTTGAGAAGGCAGGCATAATTATTTCTTCGCCATGAGGGCAGTCCCTGACAAACTCTGGTGGCCAGTCTTTTTCAGCTAGAAGGATGTCATAGCCCTTGGAGAGATTATCCCAAAATAGTCCCCTTATTTTTCTAGTCTTATCCCCTTCTATACGTAAAGTTATTTCATATATTTTTTGAGGTTTGCTAACTCTGGTGTCTGCAGTTTCCACTTGAAGATATTCATTCGTGTCCACTGTCTCCAGATGATTCATAAGGACTTTGCGAGCTATGCTCACTTCTGCTGCGCTGTCTAGCATTGTCTGAGCCCATTCTCAGTTTTTCAGTTGTGTCCTCAGTATTCTCGGCATTGTTAACTACTTTAATACTGGCTACCTTCTTTTTTGGAAATTGTAATTTCTTATGTGGATGAGCAGGTTCCTTGTCTTTGGACTTGACGTGCCCTTCCCTGGGTTCCGATCGTCCTCTTCTTTCCGATTTCTGCGAGGAAGTCTGAAAAGATTGAGAGGGACGTGTATCAAAATCTTGATATCTATCCGGTTTCTTTATATTATCCCTATTTCTAAGGTTGTATTTTTTCACAGAGGGCTCACTTTGGGGAGACTTGGGTCCTTGGTCCGGAGATCTTTCTCTCCGCCGAGGAGACCTTCCTCTGGACTGGAATCTCTTTTCTTTTGGATTGGATTGTTTGTTTCCATCCCAGTTCTTCTTTTGACTGTTTAGATGATTTTTAATAAATATTTTTTCAGGACTTTCAATCAGTTCGGGTTTTACTGGTATTCCACCTAAACTATCTCTACCTAGTTCCTCATAGGATTTTTCTATAATTCTGGCAATTTCAGCTGGTTGGTCTGCTATATCTGTTTCTTTTAACCTTTGGCGGATCGCCACGTTTGCTGCTTCTCCCTTTATATTGGCTAGTAATATAGCCGAGACCTGCTTGAAGTCTTTCAGTAATTTCATACCAAGAGTTAAAGCGGGTTCTGGACCGTATTCGTCTTGAATTTGTTTTAGCACATCTGGTATTACCGAAATGGATGGAACACCATGCGTTTTTGTGTAGATGGAAGCAAAGACTGGACCCCAAGTGTCACAGTCCTCCACGTGTGGTGCGATTCCCATTGGAAGACAGATAGTCAGAATCCTGTGTTTATCCACAGGGGTGGTGTCTGGAAACACCGCCTCTATTTGGGTGATTTTTTGTGCTAACCAGAATGGTATTTGTTCCCTTTTAGCTGGTACTTTACCTAGGCAGGACTGTATGTTCTGTGGTGTAATTTTATTTGTGTTCCCCTGATGAGGGGTCAGCTGTGGAATTTTAATTGCTGGTTGGATTGTTGAAGTCCGCATTACATATTGGACTAATTGTCTATGTACTTTTATTAATTGTTTTAGTTGTATTAGAAGATCTGCTGCAGACATTCTTTCGATGTCTGGATGTGGTGTGTATCCGGCTAGGACCGGCCACGTTGCTCCTGGTCTACCTAATGGACCGAGCCTGGTGATGTGATTGTTGTGTTTTAGGGCGCCATTAAACAAGAGCAGGTGCTCTTGAAATTTAAGTGGTACTTCCACCTCCTCGAAAGGAGTGTACTCTTCAGGAGGTTCCTCTGTTTTGTAATGGTGGAAGTGCTTTGTTACAGCGTTTGCTGCTGGAAAGTTTATCCATGAATAGAATACCTCTGTCTGCCGATATTCGTGTGCCTCTATTACGAATATGACTGTGCCACCTCTAGGTGTCAGTCCATTTTCTATAAGTTTTAAAGTTATAGATTTCCTTATGTTGACCGGGATGAGTATTAAATCCGGGTCTGCTTCTTGCATAGTATTATCAGCTGCTACGAGTTCAGCTGCTACTCTAGCTATCTCTCTTTCTTCTTCATTGTCTGACATTCTACTGTCAGGAAGGTTATTTTGTTTGTTTGCCGATCAGGTTTCTTATGGGAACAAAGATTAGATGCACAATATTTTGGAACAGTGTATCCTTCAAAGTTGACTATACCAAGAACCATACATAGGAGTTTCCTCCTGCGAGGTTTGGCGGATATGACCTTTCACCCACTCCAGACGTCTTTGGAGTATTATGGGAAAAAAGGGGTCTGAGTGAAAAAGCACGACTGAGTTACTCTAATGTCTTGCGTTCGTTTTATCGCCTTTCCAAACGTTGGGCGCCATGTAGTGTAGTTCCTATTATCCCAATAGGCTCTGCGCATTGGAATAATACCTTCAATAGTATAGGCCTAGACCAGACGTTAACTAGGTCTTCTATTGTCGATATTAGACTTAAAGTTTTGGGTTTGCCAGCTAGCTCAGAGTTCACTAGAAACTTTCTCGAATAGGGAAGGAGGAGTTGAACCTCCCTGGATAGACAAGAAGGGATTTAGTTTCTGACAACCATAGAACATGACAACTTTGCTCTCCCCTAATCAAGAGTGTATCTCTAGAGTCGTGTGAAAACAAAAGACAACTTATTTTACTCAGTCAGTACGTGCATTCTTAGTCTCACCAGATTGTAGAGAAAAGGAAGAGACGGGCGTGTTCAATAAAAGATGTTATTTATTGATCAGTCTCTTTTCTCATACAAGAGAAATGGATCGATATTATCGCAATACTTATGGTTAATTAAAGTGCATACAATAAAAGCAGAAGTATAAAATAATACTGTAAAAACATTTATATGGTTTCTAAGCCATAAGGTGGTTTAAAATGGATAAAATAGATACATACACATATACATTTGACTAATCGTACTCAACTGGTGTTTCTAACTACGCCTACCCCGGTGTACCTGACCTAAGCCTAATACGTGGGCGGGAATAGAAAGTAGCAGTTTAAGTTAAGTTTGTTTTGCCAAGTGACTGACTCAAGAATTCTCTGCAAGGGGTTATTCAGTTCTGTACCTTGAATCTAGGATGAATGAGGGATGGTATCTCTCGTCTCTGGTCTCGATATTCCAGGCTGCCTGCGAGGGCTACCCGGAAGCGCCGGAGCTGGATTTCTCGGCAGGAGAAAGCAGCGTCTCGTTCTCAGCGCGTCAGGAAGGCGGGGCTGAGCCAGCGGGGTCTGCTCTGCTCTGGGCTTCGGCAAGTCTGGCTGCTCCGATCTCGTCACCACCGCGTGTGTTTGCTTAAGGCAATACCGGTAATATTTATACCTGTAAGGTGCCGAGATTGACGTAAGGATGGACATAGATACGTCAATAAGGATGTCATACGACTTGGTCGTTAGCACATTCTTTTGCTGAAGTTCTCCATGAAATCAAAACAATGGCCGCAGGGTTTTTCCCAGGTTGTCATAGGTTTGATTTGTTTTGAGAACTCCGTATGCCTTATCAGGGGCTGGAGGAATATCGCTTGTCTAATTAGATGGCAAGCGTTATGACCTAATCAGATAACACGTTCCTGTGCCGTAGTGTGGCTTAATCAGATAACGGTTTCTGCATCATGGGATGGCTGTTAGTTAACTTGTTAACCAGAACAGGGTCAGGAATAGGGGGATCGATACAGAACCTATAAGAATACATCACAAGTGCAGGAAGAAGCAAGACATGTGCAGAAGAACCAACCGAGGAGCAGAAAGAGGCCTTGTTGCAAAATTATCATGTGCCCACAACTTTATCAGACGGGTAATGGTGATAACTGACTTACTAACCAGGCCTAGAGCCTGTGCTATGCTAAAAGACACTTAGAATACAGTGAAAACACCTACATACACTAGGGAACACTAAGCGTTGGGGTATCCCTGTGATTAGCATGACCTCCTCTGTAAGGCCCTAGTACATAATAGGGCAGGGGGATTAAAACTACCTCTAAGTCAGAGGTGCAGAAATATGCTACTTTAACTAGTAGTCGCGTTTACAGAGTGGTGGAGAACTGGTGATGGGCGTCCAACCAACACTCAGGAATTCCACTGCGTAGGACTTACAGGAGGAACAAGGAGAGATTCTTGGCCCCCAAACTCCCTCAGAACTAAATTGGACTTCATCTCCATTCCATAGTCTGCCATGAGGCACGTTTGCAGAGTAGTAGAGAAAGGGGGCCATGGCCTCCGAAGACATATTAGAAATCCCACTGTGTGGGACGTACTGGAGGCAACAAGAGGGGTAGTTGGCCCCTAATGACATCCTTGGGGGCCAACTTCCCAAACTATTACCTCCAGTCAGTCCCACATAGCAGCACTGGTAAGTACTCCTTCCAGGCCACGCCCACTTTGCCCACCACTCTACAAACGCGCTCCCTGGTGCGCTCTTGGATGAGGATTGAAGTCCCCTTCACTGCTGGGGGTCCTTTAGGGACCAACTAGCCTACCTTGTACCTCCAGTAAGCCCCACGCAGTGGGATTGGTGCGAGGTAGACAAAGGCCTTGCCCCCTTTATCCACCACCATGCAAACGCGCCCCCTGGCGCGTTGAAAGTAGGGGGATTAAGTCCCTTTGAATCCTGAGGGTCCCTGGGGTCCAACTAGCCCACCAGGTACCTCCAGTAAGCGCCATAGAGCTGTGTTGCAGAGAGGTGTAAAAAGGGGTGTGGCCTGGACCACCTCTCTGCAACGCAGCTCTGTGGCGCTTACTGGAGGCACCTGGTAGGCTAGTTGGCCCCCAGGGAATCCCAGTATTGAAGGGGAATTAATTCCCCAACTTAAAAAGCGCGACACAGTGCGTGTGCAGAGTGTTGCTGGGGGAAGGGCGGGGCCTCCGGCACAATCGCGTCTTTTATAAATTATTTTTTGGGGAAGAGGGTCTGTGTGAACCGCCTTCTTTTTACTTTTTTGGGCCCTGGGGACCCCATCCCCCCCAGGGTCTGACCCCCAATTTTAAAAATAAATAACTATATTAATGGGAAGGGGGCCGCGTGTGCCCCCCTCCCGTGGCTAATTCCGGCCCCGGGGACCCCATCCCCTGGGGCATGGCCAAATATTTTGTATTATTATGGAGGGGGGCTGTGTGGCCCCCTCCTCAGGCCATTTATGGCCCCGGGGACCCCATCCCCGGGGCCGGCCTTTGCATGTTTTAATTTATTTTACTTTTTAAAATTATTACTGGGGAGGGAGGCCACGTGGCCCCCCTCCCGGGCCACTCCTTGCCCCAGAGACCCCATCACCCGGGGCATGGCCTCTATTTGGGGACCGTGGGGGGAGCCCCAATACCTCCATGGTCCCAGCCGGCTCCCCGCCTCCTGCGGGAGCTGGCATTGCTTTTCCACACGGAGAGCTACTAACATGCAGCTCCCCGTGTGGAAAAGCAATCTGGTTTGGCCACAGCAAACAGCAGTGCCCCGGGGGTGGGCACCCCGGGACACTGCAGGAGCCTGGCCCTGGGGGGTGGCGGTCCCCAGGGTCATCACTGACTCCAGGAGGGGAGCCGCGAGGCCCCCTCCCATCCAAAGCACAGCCCCAGGGAGGTGGTGGTCCCCAGGGCTCAGGGGTCTGTAATGGACCCCCAAATTTGCATTTTAGTGCCCCGGGGAGGTGGCGGTCCTCGGGGCATGTGGAGGGGCTTGACCCCCCACCAGGTTTAATTATTTATTTAAAAAGCCCCAGGGGTGGCAGCCCCCGGGGTAGCGGGGCGCGTGTGCCCCAACAAATAATTAATAAAAGCCACGGGGAGGTGGCGGTCCCCGGGGCAGTGTGGGGGGTATGGGGCCCCCCACACATTTTGTTCACTGCCCCCGGGACCTGGCCCACCCGGGGGTTTCAATACCATGAAGCGCGGGAGCACGAGCTTCATTTTAAAAAAAATTTTTTGCCCGGATTCGCACACCCAGCGAGCATTCGGACGATTTAATAAAAAAAAATAAAAAAATTTGCAGGCCTAGGGGTCAGGTCAGGGTGTTTCTACCCTGCCTCCTTTTCTTTTTTTAGCATTTCTTTTTCTCTTTTCTTGTGGCTCGGTTTTACCGAGTCACAAGATGGCTGCCAATACTTACTGGTTTGGAGTGTGGACAGCCAATTAGAATAAAGCTTGTGGTCGGGGGGGGTGTGCGGATCCAACGCCCCTCTAAATATTGAAACTTTTATTTTGGGATTTTCTCAAAAACTACTGAACGGATTTACACCATTTAAAAAAAAAGGATGCTTTCTGAAGCAAGCACTACCTTTTTGCCAAATTTGGTGTAATTCCGTTCAGCAGTTCAAGCTGTAGCCGTGTCTAAAGATTCCAATGGGAAATTCATTTATTTTTTTACCTCTTTTTAAACAATTTCTGAGGAACTACTGAACGGATTTACACCATTTGAAAAAAGGTCTCTTTCTAGAACAAGGGCTACCTTTTTGCCAAATTTGGTGTAATTTCATTCAGCAGTTCGGGTTGTAGCCGTGTCTAAAGTTTCCTATGAAAATTAACATGGAAAAACATGTTTTGGGACCCACTTTTTTCTCGGCCCCTGCTTACCAAATCACCCCGAAACGTATCTTAACGATAGGAGCTGACCGGAGCTGGCCACACGTTCTGAAAATTATACATAGATTCATCAATCGGCGCCAAAGTTATTGGGAAAACAAAAAACACATTTCCTATGGAAACTAGGTCCTAACTATAATTATCTACTGGTGATCGCCAGTATATATATATATATATATATATATATATGCCAAAAAGAACTTTAGGTGGAAAGCAGCTCCTGTAAATAGCACTCTCAACACCAGCGACACTCTAGATCTGCTCATCTCAAATGTCTGCTTTTCTATCAGAGTCGTACACAATAACATCATAACAAAAATAAGATAATCCATATTAATTAATGTGCACAATAAATAAAACTATTTAAAATGTAAAATTCCCCCAAAAACATTTACAAAAAATACTATACACATTAAAATACATTCTTAGATACAAACAAATGATGTTAAATACAAATATTTTAAAACATAATACTATCAACTCTATTTAACCAACACAATTATATCTATTGGAGTCTACTAATAAATATACAATTTGCTCTCTGGTTTGTGCAATGGTAGGGAAAGTGTTGGACTTTGGAGGGGTACGATTTACTATTCTCACTCCATTCTGTGCAAGAGTAGGGCAAGCGTTGTATTTTAGAAGGTTTTTTTTTACTATTTACTATCCAGTAAGCGCAACAGTAAGGAAAGTGTTGGACTTTGGAGGGGTAACATTTACTATTTCCACTCTAGTCTGTGCAACAGTAGGGAAAACATTGGATTTTGGAGAGGTGAAATTTACATTTTCCACTCCAGTCTGTGCAACAGGAGGGAAAACGTTGGATTTCGGAGGTGTGAAATGTACTATTCCCACTCCAAACAGCACAACAGTAGAAAAGGTGTTGGACTTTGGAGAATTAAAATGCACTATTCCCCCTTCAGTCTGTGCATCAGTAAGGAAAGTGTTGGATTTTTGAGGAGAGAAATTTGCTATTCCCACTCCAGTCCCTGCAACAGTAGGGAAAGCGTTTGATTTCGGTGGGGTAATTTCTCTATTCCCTCCCTTGGATTTCAGAAGGATGAATTGTACTATTCCCACTTCAGTCAGCCAAACAGTGTGGACAGTGTTGGTCTTTGTAGGGGTAAAATATACTATCACCACTCCAGTCTGTGCAACAGTAAGGAAGGTTTGTATGGAGCTGAAGTCGAGTAACTGCACCACGTCTGTTTGACTTGCGTTATAGAATGGAGACGCATTAAGGACTCCATACCAAACAGCAATGTTTGTCACGCTTGGGTTCGAATGAAGTCAAACCAAGACTACTATGGCGAACATTTAACAAGATAGATGGTGCTCGAGACAAGTTGAAAAAGGAAAGGGGAACTTATAATTGATCGTAGCAACGGGACGTATCTTATTTACATAAAGACTCATAATTGTAGGACCTCATTGCTACACAAGAGGCGCATTGACAGTTAGTTGAACATTTTTTGCGGCATGACAAATTGTAAATAATTATTTCTGTTAAAACTACTCCTAATGACTAAACCATTGAGTTGAGGACTTCGTCTGTTTTCTGAATATCACGTTGAATTGTGTATATGGGACAGTGAAATTCGGGTAGAATTTGGTCGAACTGCCTTGAAAAAATCTTTTTGGATGAGACGAAACATGTGTCGGCTGTTTGTTGTGAAAAGAAAAAAGAAATCAGTAAAACAACAGTGGAATTAAAGAAATCAATAAAACAACTGTGGAATTACTATCCCTCATGAACCTTTGTTTATTGTACATTTCCATTAAGAAGAAAGAGATGTTTTCAAATTTTGAGTAGTTGGAACATTTTGTATAATTGCATATACTGTCTTGATGCTATCCGAGGACCTAATAGTCTATTCGGTTCACTTAAGAGAGTGCTGACATAAGGTTCTATTATTTCATGGTTTGGGCATACTTTTTTAAAGATATGCTAATATCACCCTTTGGTAGTAGGGTGTCTTGAACTAATATGCACCTCAGATTTCAATAATAACTTCACACTTTACTTTTTGGAGCAGACTGAGTATATTTGTGTTTTGATTGTGCAGTAATTTCCTTTTGAGGAACCACTACTATCACTTTGTGAAATATTTGTGCAACAGTAGGGAAAGCGTTGGTTTTTGGAGGAGAGAAATTTACTATTTTAAGTCCAATCTGTGCAACAGTCGGGTAAGCGTTGGATTTCAGAGGGGTGAAATTTACTATTCCCACTCCAGTCTGTGCAACAGTAGGGAAAGCATTAGATTTCGGAGGGGTGAAATTTACTATTCACACTCCAAAGAGTGCAACAGTAGGGAAATTATCAAAAAGCAAAGAGGTTGATTTTACTATTCCTGCTGCAGTCTTAACAAGAGTAGTGAAAGTTCTTCACTTCAAACACATTATATATATAAGTAACACCATGAATGTATGCAAAATATTAAACTCCAAATATAAAAAGTATTAAATAATATATATGTAATAAAAAATAAAAAGAGTAATCAATTTACATGATTACTGTTCATTAAAACAATGTATTTTCAATTATTAAATAATTAAATAACATCCCACCCCAATATCTCTACAGACTTAGAAACTCACACCTAAAATACAACTTAAAAAAATAAGTATTATGTTATTTACATGTATAAAATCAATAGAATGATTAATTAGCAATTAATAATTCATTCTTAATTAATTATTACTTAATTAACTTCCCAGCCAGACCCTTAAACCCTAGCATCGTGCAATTAAAATATTAGTAAAAGAAATAAGTATTTCAACTTTTACATAATTTATAATTAATTCATTAATTCATTAATTCATTAACAATTAATAATAAATTAATAATTAACTTCCTACCCCAGACCCGTACAAATCTTGCATCCCACAACTACAATAAATAAGTATTTGATAAATTAAATACTTGAAATCATTTAAACAATTAAAAATTAATAATGAATTGTTCACTAATTATTAATTAATTTACTTCCCACCCTACCCCCTATAGCCCCAACAAACCACTACAACACTATAACTTACTATAAAAATGGAATAACAAATTCTAAATCATTTAAAATTACAAGCTATATTTAAAAAAATATATATATCCTTTAGATGAACAATGGTAACACATAACATTATTATATCAACTAAAACATGCAAATTATTAGAAAACAATGTTTGTGGCAGGCGAGGGCAAGATGGCGATGCTGATGGATGATCCCTGAGCTTGCTCTGCTCAGGCCCTTTGTTAATCCTTCAAATATCCTGCACCGACCCATGACTGCCGTATTCTGCTGACTCCCCATCTCCCCTAGCAACGAGAACATCGAAGGGTGAAATTATCTGGCGAACAAAGCCAGGAGAAGACGAGACAGACTTTGCAGCCTGGGGTCCTCGATGAAGAAGTTGCGGAGAGGAGCCTGGAGCAAGAGTCACCCCCTCCTTCCTGGTAGATGTCAGCCCAGGTGGGGGCCCGTGGGTGAAATTTGGACATTGGGGGTCCCGGACGTTTCACACTCATGGAGCTCCGTGAACTTCTGGCACTCGCCGAGACAGGCTGCTTGTGTGCCGCCCAGGTGCTCTTGGGCACGGATTTGTCCACGGGGTTGCTGCGGGGGTGGTACTTCAGCCCCGGGCAGATGACAGAGTGCTCTCTTGTGGACTTGATTTTGTGCCTTTCCTCACAGCAGGAGCTCCCCCATTTGCAGTGGTGAGTGATCCCAGTGGGGCCCATGATGTCCGGACCACAGAAGGTGGAAGGCGCTGGTAGTGTACGGCGTCCAGCCACACCTGAAGTACGTTTGAGGGGCGGGTGCTGGGCCCCTAGCTTGACAGGGAGCATGGTGCCACAGTTCGTCTCTCTCTCCTCACCCTCATCTCCCCCCATTGCTGAGAACAGCGGGGGTGCAGGCAGGACGCTTGGTGGGCCTGCGTGACTCAGGTGAGTCTGGGGGCGGCCTTACCAGTGGGATGGCGCTACAGTCCTGGGGGGGACAAGCTGAGGCAGGTGGGAAGAAATAAACAGACCTGATGTAACTGTGAGGGGCCTGCTGCGTGAAGCCCGGGGACAGCAAGCTGTGACGACTTTGCGCTGGAGGCCAGGGCCAGTAGCTGGACTGAAGGCTTTCTGGAGGCTTCTGCCCATGGGCTGGTGATCTGGGAGGACAGTAAGACTATCCTCTGTCTGATTAGATGGAGTTCGGGGGTAAAGGAGTGCCTCACTCCTGCTCTGCAGGGACATCTCCCAGGCCAGCTCCCTACCGGGGTCATACTCTGGGCTGGCCGAGGATCAACAGATGGGCCCCATCATATCATTAAATCCTGGGGCTGGAGAACTGAATAAGTAAGGTGGTGGACTTTCCTCTCCAGTGTACCAAGCAGCGTGGAAATGAAGTCCTATGCCTGTTCTCCAGTCATGTATTGGTCTGTACCCATCACAGACGGGGGTGACACTTCACCATCCATACCCTGGCCAGTGACAAAGAGCCAAAGCCTCCCCAACAGGGAAGGATGGATCGATACAACAAAGTGGTGATGCTAGCAGCAGAGAAAGCTCCACCGGTGGAGTCTGACAATGCAGCCCTTCTCCTGGCTATTCAATCTTCGAGGGTGGTTTTAGAGGGGAAAATGGGGGAGGTATACTCAGAGGTTTCTCTCTTGATCCAAGAACTCCGCATTGTGGCAGAGAGACTCGCCACAGCAGAGAATAGGATATCTGAGCTGGAAGATATGGTCCAAAGTCTCCAAAAGGACATCAAAGGCATGAGCCAAAACCAAGGAGCTGGTGTGGCAGCTTGAAGATGAGGAAAACCGGGCCTGTAGAAATAACCTTAGGTTCATTGGATTTCCCAAGCGCGTTGAGGGCTCAAACATGCAATGTTGTCTTGTTGGATGGCTGCAACGTATCCTGCCACAAGTCAAGCTCTTTCCCAGTTTCATCACTGAATGGGCCCACCGGGCGCTAGGTGGCAGGCCACCACAAGGGTACCTCCGAGTCCAGTGATAGCCTGCTTTCTAAACTTTCAAGACATTAACACGATCCTTAATGAGGTGCATGCACTGAAAGAGGTGCGCCATGAAAATTCTAAAATCATGATATTCCCAGATTGCACCAGGGAGATGCACTGGCAGTGGTACACATTCGACTGAGTGAAGGCTAAATTACGAAGACTCCAACTGCAATACATGCTGCTATTCCGCGCCAAGCTGAAGGTCCTATATAAGGAGAAAACGCTCTTCTCCCAGAATGCTGAAGAGGCAAGGGAATGGCTGGAGGAGTGGCCCAGACTGCGGTGTAACAGGGAGCAGAATGCTGACCAGAGCCCCGATAGAGAGGAAAGAGCTTGACCCAGAGATAAGCCTTGGATCCGGAGGAGAACACACCGCTCACACAGGAGGAATGAGGCTACACCATGGAGACAGAGAGGCCCTGAGAAAAATTCAAAGGTCTCTCCAGACTCGGAAGATGGTGGCACTACAACTCTTAAAAAGAGCAAGATGACAGATCCGGAGGAGGGTTCAACACATGGCTATGCTGGTGACTACCAGGGGACTGAATCTGAGACCCCACATCCTCTTGCGGTTGCTATAGCACATCTAGAACATGAATCTGAAATTCCCCTCTCCGACACCACTGCCTCTGGTCTGACTACGGCATCATAGTCATGGGTCTGGCATTAAGACCTTGGGCCCTGGACAAGACTGCTACATTCCCTACAGTAAATGACTCAGCGACTAAATACTGGTCCACTGTTTGATTGTGAATGTGAAACCACTGCCAGGGGTGATTGGCTTTGATTGAGTGAAAGCGTGTTAGAGAACTGAATTTGTTGGTGGGTTGGTGGGCTACAGACCTCTCAAATTTCCTGTTGAGTAGCTTGTTTTTATTTTATGGGCTTATGCATTCACAGGTGGGTGGGGTTTACCTGTTTAGAGGAAGTTACAGTTCAGGATGCAACACCACAGACACATCAGCCTATGCCTGGTCCCAGCGAGGGAGAAATGCACCATAATGTTCCACAGTTAATTAATGGGTGCCATCTCCTTCTTGGATTGCCGGAGTTACAATGACTACGCCACTGTTAGATACCAAGACTCTCTCCGTCCTATCATGGAATGTTAATGGCCTCTGGGACAAGATTAGGAGAGTCCTGGTAGCCCAGTACATTAAACGTCTCTGCGCTCCTACAAGAGACACATCTTAAGGGAACATAGTGTAAATTGTTAGGGAGAGAAGCCTACACCACACTTGCAAACTTGGGATGTACTTTTGGGTCCAGGGTCGTGCCCTCCTGATTAAAAAAGATCCACCCTTCTGAATAATAAAACAATGGATAGACCTGTTAGGGAGATAGGTGGGAGTCAGAGGTTTTGGGGCAGAACAGATGTTACACTGATCAGTGTCTATGCAACCCCGCCTACAGGCTAGCTGAGTTACTACTAGAAGCGGACTCTCCACTCTATATCAGGGGAGGAGATTTCAACAATGTAATGAGAATTGAAATGGATAGGATGGGCTCCTGGATTACTAGTACACACCCCACACCCTCTCTCTCCCTCCTTGCAGCTTCTCTGGGCCTTTCTGACCTATGGAAGTGCACACATGGATCTGAGCACAAATAGTCCCATTTCTCAGGGGCTCACAAAGTTTTCTCCTGTTAAGATTATATCTTTGCCCCAGCAGGAGAATGTTGGCACTATACAACAGATGGAGTACTGGGCCAGGGACCTTTCAGCTCACTCCCCTCTGCTGGTGAAAATGGGTCGAAAGTTCAGGGAAGCGACAGCCTGGAAACTTAATGCATGGGATTTGAGGGACCGGGAAGTGGCAGTCAATCTGAGGGTGGACTCCAAACTCTATTTCCAGGAAAATGAAAAATGAGTCACTTCTAAAATAGTCCTCTGGGAGACATGTAAAACTGTCCTCCAAGACAGTGTTCAAAACCTCATAGCTCTAAATAAAAACAGAATAATGGGATCCCTGGACGAGCTTGAGAGCAATCTGTAGGAGATCGAGGGGAACCATGGTACAGATCCTGACCCCCCCCTTAGAAAGTTAAACCTCCTACGAGATTAATACAGAACTTTGGCACCTGAGTCAACGGAGTGATGTCCGCAGAGTTCCCTATTGGTAGAGGTACAAGACAGGGCTACTCCTTGTCCCCTCTCCTCTTTGCCCTGACTATAGAGTCCTCAGACTGTGCCATTCATGATCATCCTGGTACACACCACCCTTGGGTTCAAATACCTCAGTATATACATGACATAAGGAAGTGAAATCTGCTATATAGATAATCTCGGGAGGGTGATCCGATCCTGTCAAGAAGAGATGGAACCATGGAAAAGGCTGCCCTTCACCCTGGTGAGGAGAGCAGCTATGTTCAAGCTGATTTCCCCCCAAATTGCTCCACGCCCTGCAAAACACCTATTATAGGATTTCTCCTGGGAGCTTCCAAACAATTGAGAGTGCCATGCAGACTCTACTATGGGAGGGTAAACACCCCAGAATAGCCTTACCATCCTTACAGCGTAATCAATACAATGCCAGGCTAGATCTGCCAGACATATGGGCCAATTATTGGACAGACCACCTCATTATGATCAACAATTGGTTATTTTCCCCTGCATCATTCTTCTTTCAGGCAAGAATTGGCTAAATGGGGGTATCTGGTCCTGCCTTCACTACCTGTATGGAGGAGGGGATTGGGCGTCTTCTCCCAGCTACACAAGTTACACCTGCGGCCTGGGAAAAGGCAATTAAAACTATAGGGTGGTATGGAAAACACACCAGAGAAACACCTTTGTGGGAGGGGAAGTGGCTTCCTGAAATGCAGAAATGATGTGGATATGAGGCCTGGGACTTGCTTGGGATATCCATGTTAAGAGACCTATTTGAAGGTGGGACATCATGCTGTTCTCACTGCTCCAACGAGACTCTGAGATGAATGCCAACTAGTTCTTAAAATATGCACAAATGCAACATGGGTGGAGAGCCCAGGGACTCCCTGGAGATGGTATGCCGGAATACACACCACTAGAGGGACAGCTCCTGAACGAGGAGATGGGAAAGGGAGAAACTTCCCTAACCTATGAGACCCTCAATAATAACATATTGGTTACTTTACATAAGTTACGGAGAAAGAGGGAGGAAGAGGTGGAAGAAATGGAATATATAGATTGGGAGGCAGCCCTGACGCACCCAAGAGAGGTTGCAATTAAGCCCTGACTGTGCTTAGTTCAATTTGAACTATTGCACAGAGTGTACTATGATAGAAGCCACTTGCATACAATGGAAAGGTCGTAGAACCCTCATTGTTTCAGATGCCAGGGAGAGAAGGGTCCCTTTTTCCATACTATCTGGAGCTATCCCCTAATTAGGGAGTACTGGGTGGACATCACCGGGGGAACTTGGCAGAGTCCTCTCTGCCCAACTTCCATTAGATCCCAAATTCCTTATCATGGGGATCCCCAATGACATTGATCTACCACAAGCTCAGCTACTTCTCTGTGGCTGTGGCCTCATTGTAGCCAAAAGAGACATAGCCCAATACTGGGGGGCAGGTGAATGCCTAACCAGGCACCATGGAAACTAGGAATGGACATGTTAATGATGGATGGAAAGTATATGCTAGTAGGGGAAAATGGATGCAATGTTACTCTTTGGAGTTATTAAACAACAGTGAGAGAGAAGAAAAGATACACCCTGAGAAAGAAGGGGGTTGTACTGATGTCATAATTGTGGTGCTGAGTCCTGTTATGCAGTAGGTGCTGTCTGTTTGTGTTTTGGGAGACGGTGGGGGGTGGGATGCGGTTTGAAGTTTGTGATTACATTATGCGATCAGTGGAGCTTGCCTCCAGATTTGTTGTATCATATAATTATCATCTCTTTGCCTCATTGCTTAAAAAAGATTTTTTTAAATGATATTTTTTACAACTATATTATTGAAAACAATATTAAACAGATCGATATTATTAAAAACAATATTACTTACCTAAAAAAGATATTCTTGTCAATGATATTTGTGCATCACAATATTTGTGTATCACGATTTTTTGGTCGGTGCACTTCATCTATTGGTCTGTTCATTTGCCATTCATATTTTGCTTCTACCCTCCACAGGAAAATCGCAAGGGTCAGCACACTTTACGTTTAGGCTCAATTACCAGTGATTGACTACATATATCCTCTGTACATTGTTTTAACAGCCTAATATAGATTCTTTCTCTGCAGTGACAAAGCATGCTCAAAGAGGGTTTTCTTTTCTTTTCTTATATTAACTTTAAATTGTGGCTATTTATATTGCCTGTGTTTCCAGCATGATAATGTATTTTCTGTCTCCTTTTGGAAGATCTCGTTAGTGTTAAGTAATAAAGTAGCTGTTAGAGATTTGAGTGCCTGTCAGATTGTGATTTTTTCCCGCTCTTTCACAATTAATAATAGTAATTTTGCAAGGCAAAACTGAATGGCTTGTTACTTAATAAAATTCCTGGTGTCAGTTTTCACATCTTCTCTGTATCCAATGCCGGTCAGTGTAATATTTGCAAAGTTATGGTTTGCTGCCATCTAGTGGCTATGCTTTATTTTATTTTATCTCTATCTGTGTTCCAATAGATGCTTAGAGGAATTCATGTTCTTCACAATCAACACAATTGAGTAATTCCTGTATACTCTTCCTTATGAACAAATTATTTGTCTTTAGTTATTCTATTTGTTGCAATTATTCCAAAACTTTACAGTTTCAGTTGTTGTCTGATAATGGTTTACTATCTTGTTCTTTTTAAAGAGTCACATTTTCTGATCTCTTTAAAGCAATAAAAGCATTGTATTTGTAATGATATTTATGTAGCGCTGTCAACCCCTGACGAGGTGATGAAGCGCTTTACGCCGGCAGCACGCAGCTCTGGAACCCAAAGATAAATGGCGGTTTGACCAGTGTTATTGCTTATTATGTGATATTGGAATTAATGTTGTGCTATCAAGCACGCCATTTTATGCATTTACTGACGTTTTTTTGGTGGTGGACGAAGCAGTTATGACGTAGCTGAATTCATTAGGGAGAGGTGTGGCGCCAGGGCGACTGACGCTGGAATCTGGGGACCACGGTTCGATCCCCGGCTCCGGCGGCAGGGTAGCCCAGCACCATGTGACTCTGGGCAATAGCTCGCTTAATCTTCCCGACGGCCCCCAGCGCCTAGAGACCCTTACGGGTGATTGTGCGCTTTACAAATGTGGACTTTACTTACTTTACTTTACTTACATTAGTAATGGGTATGTGAGCGAGTTAGAAGAGATTCAGGGGTATTACCTACGAAATAGTTATTTCGATTTTTGAAAGGAAGTTTGGGCAATTTGCAAAAAGAGATTAAGCCAAACAAACACACGTGATAGAGTAGGCTGTGTTCAGTGAAATAACGTGTACAAGTATGGAAATAGGAAAGTGTAACTGAAGGAAACAAGAGAGGTGACAATCTGATGTTTTGAGAGAAGGTTGCATATCATGCAGGGTTTTAGGAATGTAGAGGAGGCGTTTTTAGATAGCATGAAACCCGAGGATGCAACACTGTAGAAAGGAACATTATTTGCATGTGACATAGAGCTCTATTAGATACTTTTTACTGGAACTAGATTTAAAGGAACAATATGTACACTGCTCAAAGACCACTGCACAATCGCTTCAGCAAGAACAGCTGTTGGAAGTAGATTACATATGTTTTGTCTGCTTTATCAGTCACTGTACATCATCTGTGAACTTTCTTTTTTAGACTCTGTTATTTTTTTGCTCAAAAGTCACCTACCAGTGTGTTCTGTTTCTATTAAGTTGTTTTAAAGTGACTCTCCCAAAGTTTTGTCTTTCACAATCTAATTGCAAAGTAATTTCTAATGTTTGCCCTTTTATTATCTACTTAATTTGCTTAGTTTTCATGTATGATATGGCCGCCTGGCTATAATTATGATATCATCAATCAAAAGGGGGAGGCAGCAGCTTAAGAGTGGTTCACTCGGCTCCCAGAAAACATGCTTCTATAATCAAAAGAAGAGTGTACCACACCGGTCTCAATGCCAGAGCCTCATGAGTGTCATCTTGGAAACTCTCAACTATCCATTGCCACCAGTGGTATATATGATCTCCACTGGGGTGACATAGTGGGTGGTCTCATTATCGGGTTCTGCACCTGGATACTCACTTATCCAGGTGAGTAACACCTCCATTAGGAGGGAGGATGTCTTAAAGAAGATACTGGTGGGATCTGTGCAACCATAACATTACCTCCTATACCAAAAAAGAGATTTATTAGTACAAAAGGAGGCATAAGGGTAAGATTGAAAAGTTGTGTGATGTTGTTTGGGTGCACTGTCATTCCTCAGCATCAAACAGAAATGGTCAACAAGTTTCGTCCATATATGCCTCAACAGGTCCATGGGCCTCATCAGGGCCATTCTCGATCAGATCCCTTTTTGTTAGTTGTTAATCAGTGTTAGGGTTATGTAAGTGTATTAACTTATGGGTATTCGTTATTAATGTATAACATATCTTTTTTGCAGGTGTGATTATTGCCTACAACCTGAGAGAAACAAGAGGAGATCAATACATAAAAACAAATGCAAACAGTTCCCTTTGTCTGTGGCTATTTCCATCTTATCCCGATGTGTGACTATTTTTGTTGCATGCCGTTACATCCTGGTCATGCAGGATACAAATAACTGCACTAAGGGTTGTCTTATATAGGGTAACATGCATTCCCTTGCAGCAAGAATAACGAATAGCCCTTAAAATAAGCCTCTACCTGGGGCACATGGTATATCACCACAAAGTCCCTCCCTAAGCCCACTAACCATTAAGAGGACCATTGAGTTAATTTCTTACACTGACGATGCTCAACTAATTCTGGTACTAGATGAATAATCCACACATGCCGAAAAAACCTACAACTGTGTTTCACAGTGGTTTTTGAGTGGATGAAAGTCAACCACCTAAAATGCAACTGAGATAAAACTGAAATATGCCATTAGGGAGATCCAATCAGTTTTTCCGGAGCCTATGGTGGCCCATAGACATCCCCACCCACTACAGTGAAGGTAATAAAGAGCTTGGGAATTAAATTTGACTCAGCACTCTCCGTACACCAGCAATCCATAGCAGTAGCAGGGACATGTTTTCAACTGATAAAGTCCCTCAAAAAAGTGTGGCTAGGGAGTCCCCCTGAGGACTTAATATTCTTATGGATCCAAATGTCATTGTTATTGTTTCTTTTCATTTATGGATCGTATATGTGATGCATTTCTTTTTACATGTTATGCTATTCCTGACGGTTGCTCCCCTTTATGTTGTTGTTTTTATTGTATTGTTATTTTGCGAATTTTCAATAAAAAGATATATAAAAAAAAGTCCCTCAAAAGTTTTTGGATCTCCTCCCTTCCACGGCCAGAAAGGTGGTCGCAGTGGCCCTAATCACTTCCAGACTTGACTACTATAACAGACTCTGCAGGGACCAATAAGTCAGTGTTAAACTAGCTACAGTTGGTCCAACACGTAGCCGCACGGCTAGTCTTAAAATGGCCCAGACGTTCTTCAGCCCTAGCCCCCTAAAACATACTCCATTGGCTGCTCATCCACAAAAGAGTCCTCTTTAAGATCCAAGTAATTACCTACAGAGCCTTCAACCTTTCAGACCCCCACTATCTCCGAGCCAGGTTTTCCCACTATGTACCACATTGCACTCTCAGATCTTCCACTGCTAATCTTCTGAAGGCCCGGGTTTTAGGTACACAACAAAGGGTTGGAAATATATTGCGGTGCTAGGGACCAAAGCCTGGAATATGCTCCCGAACCGGCTCCATATTATTCAAACAGAAACCAGGTTTAGAAAGGCCCTGAAAACCTAGATCTTTGCCGCCCCTGATGCCCTATGTAGCTCATTGATATGATCCCCTCAGTTAAAGTTGTGTGTGTTTTTTTGGGCTCCGCATAGAGCCATGATGCTCCACGGAGTGAAAGCTGTACTTTATAAGTTTGCTATATCATAACACAATGGTCATACTCCTTTCCAGACTTGTGCTCACTCTGGCTACCACTTTAAATGAACTGGGAAGACTTGCAGATACGGGGTCAAGTGTAATAGAAATGTAAGCCACTAGTTTTTGGGCATCTCCGTGCACCTCTGTGCATCTCACTGCAAAATAGTGTAGATTCTTTTTGATAATCCAGCATTCCTAGTACCGGGGCATGCACAACACAATTTGTCTTTCAACTGTAGGAGCGCTTTTGAACTTTTTAGCTCCTTTCACAATGATGTGTCCCAGATATTGAACTTATCTCTGATAGTACTGCAGCTTTCCTGGAGACACTTTGTGTCCATACTCAGTCAGGTAATTTAATAAGGCAATGGTGTCTTGTCTTGTGTACAAGCTTCTTGTGTTTCTGATGCCACAAGCATGTACTACCTATATTAGTATATTGCACAAGGGTCGATTTGGCTGTAATTTTTAGGAGCTGACTCATGATGTGCAATTGAGTATGCAGGTTAGTTGAGGGATATCAGTCCCATGTCAGCCGCAATAGGAAAACTGAGTAAACATGCACTGAATGATGTTCCTCGAAGAACATGAATTGGCACTTGCACCAATACTGCTTTATGTCGCATGGTCACTGTGAATGACCCTTTTACTCTGCAACGGTTTAAAAGCAGCTCATGTATAAACCTTTATTTTGGGTGGGTTGAGGCATGGCACAGGAGATACGTTATTGAACTGTTCAACTGTAATTATGTTAATCAACGCATCACTGTCTGTGATGAAGGTTATGGGACAACCGATGATCTTTATTCTAATCTTGGGGCAGCAACCAAATTACTCATGCTCTTTTGTTGGCTGGTTTGATTTTGTCTTTTGTTCCTCTTTGAACGCAGCCAGACGTACATACACATGCCGTACTTTGGTTGACACCATCATCGCACACCAGTTTTCTTCACTGGCTCTTTATAATGGCATTAAAGAGCCTTTGTAATGTTCTTTTTTTTTAACTGCTGTTGCTTTTTAGGGCTTGGCAAGAATGCTTCTGGAACCTTCCGGCGTCCATTTTCTCTTCTCACTGTGATGTATTTGTTTTCTATTTCGCTTTGCAAACCATTATAAAGTAGTTTTCTTTCCCGCAACCCTTCCATATCTGTCCCATGGTTGGTCATTTATCTTCATGGGGAAATAAAAACCCACATCGGAAACATAACTTTTTCTTTTTTAGAGACGTCGACTTGCGTGCATCAACCTTGTGTTTGTGCTTTCTTTTCATGACCAACTCTGCTTCACTTTTCACTGTTCCAGCTTCCATATCAGCAGCTTGTCGGTCTGCTCTCTCATCAGGTCTTGTTGCCATTAGTACTTTTTCTAAACTGAGCATCTCTCTCAGCATGCGTCTTCTTTTAGACTCTGAGGCGTATGGCTTCTTGTTGTTAAATTCATTAAACTTACAGTGTTTGATAAGCACATCAAGTCTCTTAACAAACTCATTCATTGTTTCACCAACTTGCTGTCTCACCTGATTGAAAATATAACTTTCATAGTCAACATTCAGCATTGGATTTAACTTGTTTCCCAATGCTTCTCTGATCTTACGGAATGATACTGCATTGTGATTTTTTTTATCACTTATTTCACTTCATCACCAGCAAGGTTCTTTAAATACTTAATGATTTTCTTATCATCTACTTCTTCTAGGGCATCTATGAAGTAATTGAACGTCTTAATCCATGCAGTCCACATGATGCCAATATTCTGCTTCTTGGTATTAGTTGGCCATGGTGGTTTCAAAAACACAGCAGCATCGTTCTTCGCACTCTTTTTCTACTGTTATTTAGAGCAAATGCTATTCATATGACAGCAGTTGTTTCTGGGCCGGTATCTCCTGTAAGCTCTGGCCATGTGCTTTTACTTGGGTTGTCACGCCCGATCGGAGGTCGTAAGGCGGCATCTTCTTTCTTGACAGTAAGTAACAGTTTTGTCTCTCGTACTTGTTTGTCACTGTCTTAAGATTTTTGCATCATACCTGGTTGTGGCTGCCTTTAGCATTCCGCTTTACATCAGTGATGGCTCTGTGCTATGATGTGATGCAATATCTCATAGTTTAGCCTTACCAGTGGGTTTCTGGTGGGCTTTTCGAATGCGCACCTCCGCAGGGCCTTCAACTTCTTTCAGGGCTATGTATTGGATAGAGTGGGGCTACGATTCCACACACGTCAACTTCAAACTTCTTCTAACCGATTTGGGTGCATGTGGCACACACAAGCAGTTTGCTGTAGCACTGCAAACTCTCAGGGAGAGCAGTCTTGTGTCTTCGGGGCACAGATCCCCCACTTGTCTCCAGTTGTAGTATCCTCCCTAGTCCGGTAGCATGCAAATGATCTCGCCACACACAGAGCTTTGGATTGTAAGTCTTTATTCTTCGACATACAGTCACACACTATACTCTCATTATGTCATAACGGTTAATAACTACACCTTAACACCTCCCGGCAAGTTACACAATTCTTCATAAAGTCCACCCAGAACTACAGGGGTCCTAGAACACATAGTCTCACAACACTACAAATCCTATAAAACCATGACCATGCACTCCCAAGATGAGGCCATCTCCTAGTGTGAAGGCCATATGCAGGGCTAGAATCCCCTTGGAAAGGGTTCTAATATGTTGCTGAGTTCTGCATGATGCTGGTTTCTTTCTACCAGTTGTTTTGGATTATGAAGCAAAGAAAATGTTTTGCAATTTCACAGATCAGTGAGGTCCAGAGAATGCTTGTTCAGCAATGGTTGATTTCAGTACACCTGGCACAATACTTAGCATTAGGGAGGGAGGTGCTGACCAAATAGTCCAAAGCAGGGCCAGCTCCTGCGGGAGTTTAGCAGGGCAAGGACTGGAAGGCAATCAGAAGACTTGCTTGCGGCAGATGCTTTGAAAAAATCAGTCTCTGATAGAGGATCACAATTGGCTATTTTGGGTCATCGCTCCAGGCCAAGGTCAGATATAATGAAAGATCCAACTGCTCCAAAGCAATAGCATCCTGAATGTCCCCACTTCCTGATAAAAAAATGTTTTGGAGCTTATCCCAGCATTCTTACAAAAGGGTATAAAGTTTGTGGTGACCCTATAAAGCTTTCACGTATTACAGTATTTGAAGCTAGGAAAATGCAGGCATTGTAGTTTTTAATTTGTAAGGGGTCTGTATTGTGAAATCCTAATTTGTGACAAGGAAGCCTGCAAGATGAGGACAGGGTCAGAGGGCGTGTCATTTAGCTACATTCTATTCCTTCACAAGTCCAACAGAGTGCCATCTACAGTGCGTCTGGCTTTGCTTAAATGTGATGGGTTTCAGGGATGCATTTCATAATGTTATAAGAAGAGTAACATTCAATGCCTTCAGGCATATCTCAGGATCTCTTGTTGTTACTTTTGTGTGGTTCTAAGCAAGGTGCATACCAACAAAGGAGCAAACGTAAGTCCCACTTCCAGGTTACTGCAAGGAAGTAAACGTAAGTTCCTCAAGCCAAGTCTCAACAAGGGAGAAATCATAAGCCCCACACACCTTTCCAGACATAAATGTCCTCCCTCTGGCCATATTTAGGGGTCAATGATCGAGGCTGCTGGAACCACAGGAAACGAAGGGGCTGCTAGATGAGACCAAATACTTTGAATATGGATTAATGGAGTAACTAAACCCAGTCTGCTGCCGTGAATACAGTGTCCAGTTCATATCGCAAAAACAACAAGTGATGGACTGAATGTGGATCAATGTCACACACTCCCCCAGTCAAAAGATCTGGGCCCAAATCCATCGTTTTTTTGCACTCCACACCACCCTGGGTTAGACAATGGCGATATGCAAATCAGCTCTGACCCTGTTGCCCCATGGGAACAGTCCAGTCCGAACTACAAAAGCCATGTCCTTCCCAGAACGGAATCAAGCATCCGAGGACCGGACCGGTTTCGAGGTAACACCTCTCTTCAGCCCGGCTAGCTTGACTCCAAGTGGTGTGGAGTGCCTGGGACCCACGTCTGGGCATCCCCAGCGCACTTAGGGCGGCAATTGCAAAAACAACAAGTGATGGACTGAATGTGGATCAATGTCACACACTCCCCCAGTCAAAAGATCTGGGCCCAAATCCATCGTTTTTTTGCACTCCACACCACCCTGGGTTAGACAATGGCGATATGCAAATCAGCTCTGACCCTGTTGCCCCATGGGAACAGTCCAGTCCGAACTACAAAAGCCATGTCCTTCCCAGAACGGAATCAAGCATCCGAGGACCGGACCGGTTTCGAGGTAACACCTCTCTTCAGCCCGGCTAGCTTGACTCCAAGTGGTGTGGAGTGCCTGGGACCCACGTCTGGGCATCCCCAGCGCACTTAGGGCGGCAATTGCAAAAACAACAAGTGATGGACTGAATGTGGATCAATGTCACACACTCCCCCAGTCAAAAGATCTGGGCCCAAATCCATCGTTTTTTTGCACTCCACACCACCCTGGGTTAGACAATGGCGATATGCAAATCAGCTCTGACCCTGTTGCCCCATGGGAACAGTCCAGTCCGAACTACAAAAGCCATGTCCTTCCCAGAACGGAATCAAGCATCCGAGGACCGGACCGGTTTCGAGGTAACACCTCTCTTCAGCCCGGCTAGCTTGACTCCAAGTGGTGTGGAGTGCCTGGGACCCACGTCTGGGCATCCCCAGCGCACTTAGGGCGGCAATTGCAAAAACAACAAGTGATGGACTGAATGTGGATCAATGTCACACACTCCCCCAGTCAAATGATCTGGGCCCAAATCCATCGTTTTTTTGCACTCCACACCACCCTGGGTTAGACAATGGCGATATGCAAATCAGCTCTGACCCTGTTGCCCCATGGGAACAGTCCAGTCCGAACTACAAAAGCCATGTCCTTCCCAGAACGGAATCAAGCATCCGAGGACCGGACCGGTTTCGAGGTAACACCTCTCTTCAGCCCGGCTAGCTTGACTCCAAGTGGTGTGGAGTGCCTGGGACCCACGTCTGGGCATCCCCAGCGCACTTAGGGCGGCAATTGCAAAAACAACAAGTGATGGACTGAATGTGGATCAATGTCACACACTCCCCCAGTCAAAAGATCTGGGCCCAAATCCATCGTTTTTTTGCACTCCACACCACCCTGGGTTAGACAATGGCGATATGCAAATCAGCTCTGACCCTGTTGCCCCATGGGAACAGTCCAGTCCGAACTACAAAAGCCATGTCCTTCCCAGAACGGAATCAAGCATCCGAGGACCGGACCGGTTTCGAGGTAACACCTCTCTTCAGCCCGGCTAGCTTGACTCCAAGTGGTGTGGAGTGCCTGGGACCCACGTCTGGGCATCCCCAGCGCACTTAGGGCGGCAATTGCAAAAACAACAAGTGATGGACTGAATGTGGATCAATGTCACACACTCCCCCAGTCAAAAGATCTGGGCCCAAATCCATCGTTTTTTTGCACTCCACACCACCCTGGGTTAGACAATGGCGATATGCAAATCAGCTCTGACCCTGTTGCCCCATGGGAACAGTCCAGTCCGAACTACAAAAGCCATGTCCTTCCCAGAACGGAATCAAGCATCCGAGGACCGGACCGGTTTCGAGGTAACACCTCTCTTCAGCCCGGCTAGCTTGACTCCAAGTGGTGTGGAGTGCCTGGGACCCACGTCTGGGCATCCCCAGCGCACTTAGGGCGGCAATTGCAAAAACAACAAGTGATGGACTGAATGTGGATCAATGTCACACACTCCCCCAGTCAAAAGATCTGGGCCCAAATCCATCGTTTTTTTGCACTCCACACCACCCTGGGTTAGACAATGGCGATATGCAAATCAGCTCTGACCCTGTTGCCCCATGGGAACAGTCCAGTCCGAACTACAAAAGCCATGTCCTTCCCAGAACGGAATCAAGCATCCGAGGACCGGACCGGTTTCGAGGTAACACCTCTCTTCAGCCCGGCTAGCTTGACTCCAAGTGGTGTGGAGTGCCTGGGACCCACGTCTGGGCATCCCCAGCGCACTTAGGGCGGCAATTGCAAAAACAACAAGTGATGGACTGAATGTGGATCAATGTCACACACTCCCCCAGTCAAAAGATCTGGGCCCAAATCCATCGTTTTTTTGCACTCCACACCACCCTGGGTTAGACAATGGCGATATGCAAATCAGCTCTGACCCTGTTGCCCCATGGGAACAGTCCAGTCCGAACTACAAAAGCCATGTCCTTCCCAGAACGGAATCAAGCATCCGAGGACCGGACCGGTTTCGAGGTAACACCTCTCTTCAGCCCGGCTAGCTTGACTCCAAGTGGTGTGGAGTGCCTGGGACCCACGTCTGGGCATCCCCAGCGCACTTAGGGCGGCAATTGCAAAAACAACAAGTGATGGACTGAATGTGGATCAATGTCACACACTCCCCCAGTCAAAAGATCTGGGCCCAAATCCATCGTTTTTTTGCACTCCACACCACCCTGGGTTAGACAATGGCGATATGCAAATCAGCTCTGACCCTGTTGCCCCATGGGAACAGTCCAGTCCGAACTACAAAAGCCATGTCCTTCCCAGAACGGAATCAAGCATCCGAGGACCGGACCGGTTTCGAGGTAACACCTCTCTTCAGCCCGGCTAGCTTGACTCCAAGTGGTGTGGAGTGCCTGGGACCCACGTCTGGGCATCCCCAGCGCACTTAGGGCGGCAATTGCAAAAACAACAAGTGATGGACTGAATGTGGATCAATGTCACACACTCCCCCAGTCAAAAGATCTGGGCCCAAATCCATCGTTTTTTTGCACTCCACACCACCCTGGGTTAGACAATGGCGATATGCAAATCAGCTCTGACCCTGTTGCCCCATGGGAACAGTCCAGTCCGAACTACAAAAGCCATGTCCTTCCCAGAACGGAATCAAGCATCCGAGGACCGGACCGGTTTCGAGGTAACACCTCTCTTCAGCCCGGCTAGCTTGACTCCAAGTGGTGTGGAGTGCCTGGGACCCACGTCTGGGCATCCCCAGCGCACTTAGGGCGGCAATTGCAAAAACAACAAGTGATGGACTGAATGTGGATCAATGTCACACACTCCCCCAGTCAAAAGATCTGGGCCCAAATCCATCGTTTTTTTGCACTCCACACCACCCTGGGTTAGACAATGGCGATATGCAAATCAGCTCTGACCCTGTTGCCCCATGGGAACAGTCCAGTCCGAACTACAAAAGCCATGTCCTTCCCAGAACGGAATCAAGCATCCGAGGACCGGACCGGTTTCGAGGTAACACCTCTCTTCAGCCCGGCTAGCTTGACTCCAAGTGGTGTGGAGTGCCTGGGACCCACGTCTGGGCATCCCCAGCGCACTTAGGGCGGCAATTGCAAAAACAACAAGTGATGGACTGAATGTGGATCAATGTCACACACTCCCCCAGTCAAAAGATCTGGGCCCAAATCCATCGTTTTTTTGCACTCCACACCACCCTGGGTTAGACAATGGCGATATGCAAATCAGCTCTGACCCTGTTGCCCCATGGGAACAGTCCAGTCCGAACTACAAAAGCCATGTCCTTCCCAGAACGGAATCAAGCATCCGAGGACCGGACCGGTTTCGAGGTAACACCTCTCTTCAGCCCGGCTAGCTTGACTCCAAGTGGTGTGGAGTGCCTGGGACCCACGTCTGGGCATCCCCAGCGCACTTAGGGCGGCAATTGCAAAAACAACAAGTGATGGACTGAATGTGGATCAATGTCACACACTCCCCCAGTCAAAAGATCTGGGCCCAAATCCATTGTTTTTTTGCACTCCACACCACCCTGGGTTAGACAATGGCGATATGCAAATCAGCTCTGACCCTGTTGCCCCATGGGAACAGTCCAGTCCGAACTACAAAAGCCATGTCCTTCCCAGAACGGAATCAAGCATCCGAGGACCGGACCGGTTTCGAGGTAACACCTCTCTTCAGCCCGGCTAGCTTGACTCCAAGTGGTGTGGAGTGCCTGGGACCTACGTCTGGGCATCCCCAGCGCACTTAGGGCGGCAATTGCAAAAACAACAAGTGATGGACTGAATGTGGATCAATGTCACACACTCCCCCAGTCAAAAGATCTGGGCCCAAATCCATCGTTTTTTTGCACTCCACACCACCCTGGGTTAGACAATGGCGATATGCAAATCAGCTCTGACCCTGTTGCCCCATGGGAACAGTCCAGTCCGAACTACAAAAGCCATGTCCTTCCCAGAACGCCATTGTCTAACCCAGGGTGGTGTGGAGTGCAAAAAAATGATGGATTTGGGCCCAGATCTTTTGACTGGGGGAGTGTGTGACATTGATCCACATTCAGTCCATCACTTGTTGTTTTTGCAATTGCCGCCCTAAGTGCGCTGGGGATGCCCAGACGTGGGTCCCAGGCACTCCACACCACTTGGAGTCAAGCTAGCCGGGCTGAAGAGAGGTGTTACCTCGAAACCGGTCCGGTCCTCGGATGCTTGATTCCGTTCTGGGAAGGACATGGCTTTTGTAGTTCGGACTGGACTGTTCCCATGGGGCAACAGGGTCAGAGCTGATTTGCATATCGCCATTGTCTAACCCAGGGTGGTGTGGAGTGCAAAAAAATGATGGATTTGGGCCCAGATCTTTTGACTGGGGGAGTGTGTGACATTGATCCACATTCAGTCCATCACTTGTTGTTTTTGCAATTGCCGCCCTAAGTGCGCTGGGGATGCCCAGACGTGGGTCCCAGGCACTCCACACCACTTGGAGTCAAGCTAGCCGGGCTGAAGAGAGGTGTTACCTCGAAACCGGTCCGGTCCTCGGATGCTTGATTCCGTTCTGGGAAGGACATGGCTTTTGTAGTTCGGACTGGACTGTTCCCATGGGGCAACAGGGTCAGAGCTGATTTGCATATCGCCATTGTCTAACCCAGGGTGGTGTGGAGTGCAAAAAAATGATGGATTTGGGCCCAGATCTTTTGACTGGGGGAGTGTGTGACATTGATCCACATTCAGTCCATCACTTGTTGTTTTTGCAATTGCCGCCCTAAGTGCGCTGGGGATGCCCAGACGTGGGTCCCAGGCACTCCACACCACTTGGAGTCAAGCTAGCCGGGCTGAAGAGAGGTGTTACCTCGAAACCGGTCCGGTCCTCGGATGCTTGATTCCGTTCTGGGAAGGACATGGCTTTTGTAGTTCGGACTGGACTGTTCCCATGGGGCAACAGGGTCAGAGCTGATTTGCATATCGCCATTGTCTAACCCAGGGTGGTGTGGAGTGCAAAAAAATGATGGATTTGGGCCCAGATCTTTTGACTGGGGGAGTGTGTGACATTGATCCACATTCAGTCCATCACTTGTTGTTTTTGCAATTGCCGCCCTAAGTGCGCTGGGGATGCCCAGACGTGGGTCCCAGGCACTCCACACCACTTGGAGTCAAGCTAGCCGGGCTGAAGAGAGGTGTTACCTCGAAACCGGTCCGGTCCTCGGATGCTTGATTCCGTTCTGGGAAGGACATGGCTTTTGTAGTTCGGACTGGACTGTTCCCATGGGGCAACAGGGTCAGAGCTGATTTGCATATCGCCATTGTCTAACCCAGGGTGGTGTGGAGTGCAAAAAAATGATGGATTTGGGCCCAGATCTTTTGACTGGGGGAGTGTGTGACATTGATCCACATTCAGTCCATCACTTGTTGTTTTTGCAATTGCCGCCCTAAGTGCGCTGGGGATGCCCAGACGTGGGTCCCAGGCACTCCACACCACTTGGAGTCAAGCTAGCCGGGCTGAAGAGAGGTGTTACCTCGAAACCGGTCCGGTCCTCGGATGCTTGATTCCGTTCTGGGAAGGACATGGCTTTTGTAGTTCGGACTGGACTGTTCCCATGGGGCAACAGGGTCAGAGCTGATTTGCATATCGCCATTGTCTAACCCAGGGTGGTGTGGAGTGCAAAAAAATGATGGATTTGGGCCCAGATCTTTTGACTGGGGGAGTGTGTGACATTGATCCACATTCAGTCCATCACTTGTTGTTTTTGCAATTGCCGCCCTAAGTGCGCTGGGGATGCCCAGACGTGGGTCCCAGGCACTCCACACCACTTGGAGTCAAGCTAGCCGGGCTGAAGAGAGGTGTTACCTCGAAACCGGTCCGGTCCTCGGATGCTTGATTCCGTTCTGGGAAGGACATGGCTTTTGTAGTTCGGACTGGACTGTTCCCATGGGGCAACAGGGTCAGAGCTGATTTGCATATCGCCATTGTCTAACCCAGGGTGGTGTGGAGTGCAAAAAAATGATGGATTTGGGCCCAGATCTTTTGACGGGGGAGTGTGTGACATTGATCCACATTCAGTCCATCACTTGTTGTTTTTGCAATTGCCGCCCTAAGTGCGCTGGGGATGCCCAGACGTGGGTCCCAGGCACTCCACACCACTTGGAGTCAAGCTAGCCGGGCTGAAGAGAGGTGTTACCTCGAAACCGGTCCGGTCCTCGGATGCTTGATTCCGTTCTGGGAAGGACATGGCTTTTGTAGTTCGGACTGGACTGTTCCCATGGGGCAACAGGGTCAGAGCTGATTTGCATATCGCCATTGTCTAACCCAGGGTGGTGTGGAGTGCAAAAAAATGATGGATTTGGGCCCAGATCTTTTGACTGGGGGAGTGTGTGACATTGATCCACATTCAGTCCATCACTTGTTGTTTTTGCAATTGCCGCCCTAAGTGCGCTGGGGATGCCCAGACGTGGGTCCCAGGCACTCCACACCACTTGGAGTCAAGCTAGCCGGGCTGAAGAGAGGTGTTACCTCGAAACCGGTCCGGTCCTCGGATGCTTGATTCCGTTCTGGGAAGGACATGGCTTTTGTAGTTCGGACTGGACTGTTCCCATGGGGCAACAGGGTCAGAGCTGATTTGCATATCGCCATTGTCTAACCCAGGGTGGTGTGGAGTGCAAAAAAATGATGGATTTGGGCCCAGATCTTTTGACTGGGGGAGTGTGTGACATTGATCCACATTCAGTCCATCACTTGTTGTTTTTGCAATTGCCGCCCTAAGTGCGCTGGGGATGCCCAGACGTGGGTCCCAGGCACTCCACACCACTTGGAGTCAAGCTAGCCGGGCTGAAGAGAGGTGTTACCTCGAAACCGGTCCGGTCCTCGGATGCTTGATTCCGTTCTGGGAAGGACATGGCTTTTGTAGTTCGGACTGGACTGTTCCCATGGGGCAACAGGGTCAGAGCTGATTTGCATATCGCCATTGTCTAACCCAGGGTGGTGTGGAGTGCAAAAAAATGATGGATTTGGGCCCAGATCTTTTGACTGGGGGAGTGTGTGACATTGATCCACATTCAGTCCATCACTTGTTGTTTTTGCAGTTCATATCTGGCAGCATTAACATATTGGGGCCTACTCACAAAGGCACTCCTTTGGTATTACTTTATATAGTCATAAATGCCTGTATGAACATCTAAAATGGGACTAGTCAGTGAATATCTGTGTACAAATTGGAAGGACTGATCCCTCTTTATTATTAGGGAGTTGGACATTTGGTGGCCAGGTCACAAAAACATTTATGAGTCTGTAAAGTAGTACTCATGAAGGCATTAATGAATTGGCCACATTGTCCCATGTTCAAGCTGGTAGGTTATCTGCCAGGCATTGGCGATGGGTACTTGGGGTGTGGCTCAGCGAGTGTTGCGCAAACTGAGTCTGTGGCTCAGCTCTACAACACCCACAGGTGACACAAGTGAACTTAGTTCAATGCACCAATGCTGGAATGTGAAAGGCTGTTTTTTATAGCCCCCCAGAACCCCACCCAATACATAGTTGAAGTGACATCAATGCTTTTGGGTGTCCTGAAACAGGGATCCAGGGACACTGTGGTGATTGGAAGCAAATGTATCTCATTCTCTCAAATATCACAGACACAAACTGCACTTAGAAAAAAAGATACTTTATATAAAAATAATGTTTACTTCAACTTCTCGCTTAGCACATCTAAACCCACCACAGAACATAATTAAAAACCACAAATGCATGTTGAAAACAGCAAGAATAAAATAAACATTACTACTATGGTTAAAATGTCATCTCAATTCCAAACACCTCGAAAACCTGCCTCTATGCACTATGCTAGGAGAGAATGTTGTAGCATAACTTGCTTTTAGAGTTTCTTAGGGAGAATTAGTGCACTGCATACTTTTTTACAGCAAAGTGCTGTAATTATCAGTAGTCAGAGAGGCCGTGTTCCCTGTGAAATGCAAACGTACATCTCATCAGAAGGCACTGGAGTGGATCATCTCGTTCCTCGCCGGAAGAAAACAAAGAGTCCGCCTTTCCGTACGTTTCGCTCCGAGGCCACCGAAGTCATCTGCGGCGTCCCGCAAGGATCTTCACTCAGCCCCACCCTCTTCAACATCTACATGAAATCTCTCGCAGCCATCGCACGCCAGCACAACCTCAACATCATCTCTTACGCCGACGACACCCAGCTGATCCTCTCCCTCACCAGAGACCCCGACACCGCCAGAACCTGCCTACACGAAGGGATGAAAGACGTCGCCGAGTGGATGAAGGACAGCCGCCTGAAACTGAACTCGGACAAGACTGAAGTCCTCATCCTGGGATCTTCGCCCTCCGCCTGGGACGACTCCTGGTGGCCCCCAGCCCTGGGCACCGCACCCAAGCCAACCGACCACGCACGCAACCTGGGCTTCATCCTGGACCCCTCCCTCTCGATGACCAGACAAGTCAACGCCGTCTCCTCATCGTGCTTCAACACCCTGCGTATGCTTTGCAAGATCTTCCACTGGATCCCGACCGAGACCAGGAAGACTGTCACCCAGGCACTCGTCACCAGCCGACTGGACTACGGAAACGCCCTCTACGCCGGAACCACAGCCAAGCTACAGAAAAGACTCCAGCGCATCCAGAACTCCTCCGCCCGACTCATCCTGGATGTCCTCCGACGCAGCCACATCTCCGGCCACCTGAGGAACCTGCACTGGCTCCCCGTCGACAAGAGGATCACATTCCGGCTCCTCACCCACGCACACAAGTCTCTCCACGACCTGGGCCCCAAGTACCTCAACGACCGCCTGACCTTCTACACGCCCACCCGCCAGCTACGGTCCACCAGCCTCGCCCTCGCAGCCGTACCACGCATCCGAAGATCCTTCTCTTACCTGGCTGCCAAGACTTGGAACTCCCTCCCCATCCACCTTCGGCTGACCCAGGACCATCTCGCCTTCAGGAAACAACTCAAGACCTGGCTGTTCGAGCAGTAGCATACCCCTCCCCCCAAGTGCCTTGAGACCCTCCCGGGTGAGTAGTGCGCTATACAAATGGCATGATTGATTGATTGATTGATCAGCAACCGCTCCTCCCAGACTCAGGCTCAATATAACCATTCAACCTCTACCTTCTCCCTCTGATCAGATGCCTGAAGGAAAGAAGGGTGGACACCTTCAACTTTGGCAAAGACCTCCAACTTATGTTTACTATTGACAACTCTCCCCAGTCAAAATCTGATTTTCAATCCACCATGATATTCATCCGTCAATGGATGGACCACAATCACTTAAAACTAAACCCAGGTAAAACCGAACTGGTCCAGACAGGTGGCACCCATAACCAATAGGGCCCACAGTACTGGCCAAGCGAATTAGCACCCCCCCAGTTCCCTCACCCTCAGTGAAAAGTTTAGGGGTCACCATAGGCAAAGACCTTTCCCAAAAATCGCATGTAGGTGCAGTGATTTACACATGTTTCCTTTAGCTGTGCAAAATCAGGAAGATAAGTGGGCTTCTGACCCAGGCAGCTCTGGTACAGGTGCTGATAGCCCTGGTAATGTCATGTTTAAACTAGGCCAATGCTACATACCTTGGTCTACCAATGGGCCTTACTAAACGGCTACAAATGGTTCAGAACCAAGCAGCCAGACTGGTATACAAACAACCCAGGTGGCAACACACATAGCCCCTTGTTAGGAAACTGCACTGGCTCCCCATTCCCCAGCGCTGCATCTTCAACGTGGTTGCCTGGTGTTTAAATCCCTGAATGGCCAGAGCCCTAAATTCATAAACAACCTCATTTCCCGCTCCGATCGGCACATCGCCAACTTCTGACTGTATTTCACTAGACGTTCTAGCCATCTGAAATTCAAAGGTTTCGCGAGCAGATGCGAGAGCTACCTCTTTTTGAAACAATAATGCTTTGAGTCTGTTTAGCTTGTTGAAATTTGCCTTCAAAGTTGTAATTGAAGGCCACAATTAGCTATTCACAACCCCATGCGTAGGGGGGAACAGGACATTGTTGCAACAAGTGACAAGCTGGGAAATGAACAAGATGTAGGAGACTCCATGTCACATTCCATAACAGTTTTGATCACTACGGAGGAAGGGGGACCTACTAGGGGCCCCCAAAGTCACTTTCTGACAACATTTGCATGTCGGAAAGGCCGACATGGAAAGGCTGTGGGAAAGTGATATCATAATCCCGACAGCCGAGGCTGACTCCTCCATCATTATGGGATTATGAGGCATTCCGATGCTCCGACAGGCTCCTCGAGGTCGTCGGAAGCACAGCAGTATCCCCTGTGGGTTTCCCTTCGACTCCTGATATTGTGATATGGCGGTCGGAGGGAAAGTAATGATGTCTGGCAGAAAGCCTCTGACAAGCTGTCGGACGACTTTCCGGCCAACATGAAGATCATTTGTGTTGGAATTAAGCAGGCTCAAAATACGGTTTCCGTTCCCTGAACCTGCAACGGTCTCATTCCCAAAACGATTTCAGATCAATGGTGTTTTCCAGTAATCATAGCCTTTGGGGCTAACTGGTTGACAAATGAAGCTGTACATATGAGCTTGGTCTGTGTAACCATATATTTTTGTTTTAGGGAAGGGACTCATTTTAAATAATAGGATGTGGGTCTAAAGTGTCATATCCTGTAAAAGGCATAAAGTTTCTCTATGCGTTATAGAGCTCTCTTGTGAAGGAATCGGACATTGTTCCCATTGTGTATAATTAAAAAGTGTACATTGACTACTAGCTCTTTGTAGAAAATGTGTCCATAATGGTGATAACAGAACATATCAGCATAGTTAGCAGGATTGAGGTATAGGTCTGCCGATTCAAAAACAGTATAATATATTCCAGCTCCGGAAGCATAGAATTTACAGTTTCATCATGAATGCAACCCAGGGACTAGTACATCATCCATAAAAACTTTGAACACATATGGTATCTGCAGGATCTCTGTAGGGCTCAATATATAGAAAGGAACTTTATCCCAAAAATGTCATTAGTCACTGCAACGGCTGAAATGTTGACGATGCACAAGTCTCTTTTCAGTTTATGATAAGAAGAAGGGGGGGGTCTAACATTCCATTGACCAGTTCCATAGCAGAACATTCTGGGAGGTAGTGGCCATTGATCAACAGGAAAAAACAGTCACAAATCCAATCCACATGAATAAGAAAATCAGGGAAAGTATGATCCAAACATATATCCAATGTGGGACTAGATAAGTGCATTTCAGCTATGAAATGAAAACACAGATCTGTGCTGGAGGAGTGTGTAAAACAGAAGAACTGTCTGAAGTAAAATCATTGTGATCCATATAATACCCTGAGGGGCTTTTTTGGAAAACTGGAGGCTCAGGTTCAATAACAGAAAGTCCAACAGAGGTGAATCCACCAACAATGGATCATTACTTCAGCTGTAGAGGATGCAATAGTAGACACTGCACTCACTTTGGTCATGTCGTCGGTAAAGGACACAGCCCCCCCAGCCAGGGAGTATCGGCATCAGTGGTGCTCACGGGCTGCAGACAAATGTCCTGTAGAGTTGCACAGGCACTCAGTGGCTTACTATTGAGTATCGGCCACATGGTGTAATTTGACATGTTCAATGGAGACAAAGCATTTGTCTTTAGAGCCAGGAAGTGGTTGTTTAGTATCTGTGTCCAAGGATAGGCATTAGAGCATGGTAAGATGGACCAAACTCCTTTTTAATCACCACCTTCTCACAAACAAGATCCTAAATGTTTGGAATCCAGCCGGAAACTTCAGTGTTTATGTGTGCACATGAAGAGAGAAAAGTATGAAAGTATTTGCTTGATTGAGCGTCACAGGCCTTTTATAGGTCCTTTAAGACTGCACATTGGTTGTCTACGTCAAAGGTTGTGGCAGCCACTACAATGTCTGGAGCATCAAGGTTTGGAATATACATCTTGATGCCAAAAAGCTCTTAATATAGGGTCCATCCACCCAGAGATCTTTTAGGGAGGATATTGAGAACTGGTTGACCCTGTAGAGGTGATTGACCCAACTACACCCAGTACCTAATACTCTAGCTGTTAAGGACTGCTTTAAATCACAGTTCATCCTTTCCACAACAGTATTGCCCTCTGGCCTATATGGAGAAGAATAATGCACCGTACACCCAGGGATGTCATTGATTCACTGTACACTTTGGATACGAAAGCCAAACCTGGTCCGAGTGAAACTTAAGGCATGCATATGTCCCGATAAAGACATGCAGGTCTTTATTAGCAGTTTGAGTGTCAGCCGAGCGCTGTGGCCAAACCCAAAGGAATCTAGAGCAAGAATCAACTGCAACCAAAATAAATGAATGTGGATGCAGTGTCCAAAATCAGTGGATCACAGTGATCCAAATAGATACAGCCAAAAGGCTGGTTGGAAATCATTAGGTGTGTTTGTGGTGGATGAGCCATGTTGAAACATTTAATCTGCTGACAAATCTGACAAAAGAGGCCTTTTTTTTTTGCCCTGCTGATATACGCCTTTCCACCAATAACGTTACTGCAGCAGTGAAATTGTGGCTGCCACCCCAGCATGTGCTGAAGCATCACCTTCATGTGATCCTACAACCAAAGCAAGTCTGCGGTCTTTGTTGGGAATCAAACGATCGCACATCCCTGGCATTGTTACAAAAGGAACATTCTGGTCATTTAAATGATAAGAGTATTTAAAAGGGGTGCCATTTTTAATTGCATTCATGACATCCAAGATATTTCTATCTATAAGAGTTTTAGAGCATGTTGTTGCTGCTACTTACTGCTACTGTAGCTGTGGTGACTGCAGATTTGTCTGCCTCATCAGCCAGAGAATTCCCTATAGTGTGTGCTCACATTCGATGACGAATCGGTGTATGTATTACATGAGTTTGTGGCAACCTATCTTTGAGGTCGGCAACCTTAACTGAAAACATTTTATACTTGAGTGTGCTACCCTATGAATCACTGAATCCATTTTGTTTGCAACAATGCAGATTATCATTAAAGGGCAGTACACAGTAGTACGAATCACACACAATTAGAGTGGGGAATTCAGGATCTGTACATTCAAATGCAAGAAGCAAAGCCTCCAGTTCAGCCAACTGCGCAGTGCAGTCACCCAAAGACTGCATGCGACATGCTTGAGGTTAGAATATACCATCCAACATAACACCAAGAACAATGGCGAATGCCTCTGAGTATTGTTGCTTAGAACCTATAGCAGGTGAGCTGAACTGTCAGTGTAATTAATATATTTATACTGCTCAATAGGCAGAACAGTAGAGAGTAAAGGTTAAACATACCTGTACTGTAGACATTTTTCTGACTGCAAAGAAGGGTCAAAGACAAAGTCCACATCAACAGCTGTTAGAGATGTAGCCCATTGTACCCATCTAGGATGGAGGGCTTTAGCATTTGGAATGCTAGCTTTGGTGCCAGCCTCTAAGGCTGACACGGATGTAATGATAATAATGTATTTCCCTTGAGCAAGTAGCCGTTCCTCAAAGATAGCCATCTGCACGACAGTCAGCATTTTTTCAGTGGAAGCAAAACGCATTCCCACTTCAGAATATAAATGCAATTTATATACTAAAGGCACTGTTTCACCTTCTTTAAAGTAAATCCAATTGCACCAGATAAAATACGGATGCCCAGGTTTGTGGTATTGACAAGTGTATGCAAGTGACATGTTTCAAGCAAGTCAGATTGTAATGATCTGAGTGTATTTGTGTGTTCTGATGTCCACAATGTAGAGGTAAAGTCAGGGCTTATCAATTCATACATTGGTTTAATGCGTTGTGCATAGTCAAGAATGTAAGTCCTGCCAAAATTCAGAAATCCCAATAGGGACTATACTTTTTTCAATGTGTCTGGAGGTTGCAATTGTGCACATCTCTCCAACAAATGAGGGGCTAGGCTCTTTCACTCAAGTGTAAGTTCATCACCTAAGAAAAGGACACTCAAAAAAGCTACATTAGATTTTTTGAAGTTGAACTTGTAACCAAGCTCAGCAAACCCCAATATAATGCAATCTACTCTGGCTAGGTGGGGAGTGAATTCATTGTCTATCAAGTACATATCATCTACGAAAGACAGTGTATCTGGGTCAATATCATAGAGAAATGACACTATACGTGCTGCACAAAGACCTGGGCTATCCTTATAGCCATTGGAATTTGTGTGTATCGCATTTGAAATCCAGGGGCACTAAAAGCAATCCAATCTCGGCTTTTCTGAGCCAAATTGTGACCAAAAAAGCCATTGGAAATGTCCAACGAGGTTTTGTATTTCTTACGTACAACATTTTGAATGAGTGTTATACTGTGGGTATTTTTCACCTCAAATGTGCGTGCATGACTACTAAAATGTCTATATTCTAAGACTGCGATAGGAATGATCTGGTTTCAAAACAGGAAAAAGAGGATTATTCATCTGAGAGACACAGGGTTCAGTTACTCACTGGTACTCCAATTGGGAGAACATTTCTTTGACAGGCTCTTCAGTGTTCCATTTATTGGGAAATTGTGGCTGCACTTGCGGGCTGGATGTTATGGTTATGATAAGGAGAATCCTCATCTCAGCCATCATGATTGTGGTAAAGTGCAGGTGCTAGTGCCAGTGCCCACTTTGCTGTATAAGCTTGTTTGACTTCATCAGGGACAAGTGCAGAAAAGGAAGGAAGAATCAAATCCTCGAATTGGGGGATTCGAGTACAAATGGCGGGGGCCAATTCAACTCCGCCAAGATGATGAAGCAGGACAAAGTTACATTTTCACAGAAAATGTCTTTAATGGTGCGTCTAACGTCACCTTCAATTTGAATATCTAAGAGATATAATCTGTATGTAGGGAACACGCGTGTATCTGCGGTTTCAACTGTAACAAAGGTATCAGTTGCTTTCGCTAACAGAATCTCCTCGAGATTCCAGCACACTATTGTGACTTCTGCTCTGTTTTCGAGGAGAGTCATCCCCAGCTCCTGTTCAGGAGGAGGGTTCAACTTCTCACTGTCTGCGGCATATTAAGCCTCAACTTACTTTTTCTGAAATTGGGCTTTATATTGAGGAGTCTTATCCTCCTTCTTTATCTTCACGTCAGGCGAGCATTGTGACTCCTTTTGTGGTTCCACATACTCTTTTTGTCTGTGTTGAGATCGTTCTCCACTGTCATACCGCTGATCAGACGATTCCTGAAAGGAACCAGGAGAATGTGTATCAGGAAACTGATATCTGTCTGGAGTCTTGATTTTAGTGTGATCACAAAACTTGAACCGTCTCCCAGAGGACTCTCGGGGTGGTTAACCTCTGCCTTTTTTTTGTTTAGATTTATCTCATGTTCTTTTCACAAACAAATGGTCTGGTCTGGCATCCTTGTCAGTGCTAGGCTTGCCAAGTGGTGGTACTGAAGATCTGTTTCTCAAATTATTGCATCCCAAAGATGTATATACATTAGCAATAATTGTGGGCAACTCACATTCACAGTCTGCTACCACCATCGCAGTAAGTCGCTGGCATATAGCCAGAGATGCTGCTTCATCTTTAACTGTTACGATCGCGCATGGGGGCGGAACTACAATTCCCTGCAGGACGCGAGTCGGAACTACATATTCCTTGATCCTTTGCGAGCATCGCAAGACTATGAACCTGGAAGTATAAAATGGAAACCTGTTCCCGAACCCGGAGTCGGGAATTCCTCCTGTCCTGCGCTCTGTTCCCGGTTGCTGAACTACTGTGGGTGCGGTAAGGGTGCTTGCACCAGGGGTCGGCCGCTTTTGTATTCTCTTGATTTGAAGTCGTGTTGGCTCGAATGCCTACACGTGTTCTTGTTTGATCTACTTTTGGGTCAGTACTTTCCCTGACAGGATTTGACTCGGTCGGTATTGTCGGCCGACGGTGACGTGGATGATTGATAATCCACGAGTATTACCAGTACTTTTGGGATTACTTAACTTTGCGTTACTCTGATATTAGAGCAAGGTGCTCGTCTTTTCACTTCAGACTACTAGAGGTGTCTTGGCTCTGATAGTTGCCTTGAGTGCTGTAACTACAAGGCTTCTCACACATCGTTCTTTCATTGTTTCTTGATGGAGATTGTGTTCAGGATGTACAGTGTATTAATCTTTGCTGTCTCTGACTTCCTCTATTAACAGGGGTTCTTCACGAGTGGTAGTGATCTACACTCAATCCCTGTGAAGCGTAATTGGAGTGAGTTAGGGGTATGTTCATGTAAAGTTATCATTTCCGTTGATGCCTTGTTTTACCTGCTTCTGATATTGGTTATCATATGTTGGTTTTGTATTCTTGCAGCAACACCGTTAAATACCATCATCTCCACCATCAACCATCACCTACTTCTACACTGAAGTGTCTTTTACTTTTCAGGTATTTAGGGAGCATATGTATTATGGAAAGAGTTATAGTTGGAGCATGGCAACAATAGAGTCAAGGTATTCATGATATGCACTTTCTTTGTGTTTTCCAGATCTCCCTCCCTGCTGTCCCCCTCCTTTCCCTCCTGATCCCAAACCCCCATTTCTCCCCCACTTAATCCTTCCAATGCACTGTGCTATTATAGCAACTCAGTCATTGGCTAGATTTAGAGGTGGAACATAATAACGTCAAAACGATCCCGAGGACACCCGGCATAACAGAATTCCCGACCCAAGAATTTTGTCCTCCCGGTCGGGTTGATAATTATGGCCACCTTAGATGAGGTTATAGCGGTCTTGGCCAATCTCCAGTTGGAAGTAGTTGCTTCTAGACAGGAGACGGCGGGCCTTAGAGCTCGATTTGATGGTCTTCCCCGTAATCCGTTTGATGCAGGGGCACCGGCTCCTCCTCCACCGGTGGTGGTGGAGATGCCGGTATCCATACCTTTGGCATCGCCTGAACGCTTTCAGGGGGATGTCGAAAAGGTTCAGGTGTTTTTAACACAGGTGGCGCTCCATTTCTCATGTAAACCCAAGTCTTTCCCTACCAACCAAGCCAAAGTGGCTTTCTTGGTGTCGTACTTGATTGGAAACGCGGCACAATGGGCAGTGCCATTAGTTAATCGTAACGATCCGCTGTTGCATGATTGGGAGGCTTTTCGGACTGAATTCTTGAGAGTGTTTGGCAGACGAGCCGACTCATACACAGCGGACCGTGAGTTACTGGAGCTACGTCAGGGTAGCAAAGATTTGGTGGTGTATCTAAACATGTTTATGAGGTTGGTGGCTGAGACCAATTGGCCCGAATGTAAGCAAGCCTCTCTGTTTCATCAGGGATAAGGGAAGAACTTAAAGATGTTATCGCCCAGATAGACCCACAGCCGACGGCTGTAGAGGATTTGATTAATTTAACATTAAGGCTTGACCATAGGTTGAGCGAGAGAAGAGGAGATCCCCGTAGGAAAACCCTAGGTGATCGGGGTAAAACAGTTGAACCACCTTCCATCACTGTCCCTGAACCTATGGAGATAGGAGCTGTCAGGTCAGCTTTAACCCCTGCTGAGAGAGAGACACGTCGCAAGCAAGGGCTTTGTCTTTACTGTGGAAAACGTGGGCATTATGTCAGGGAGTGCCCGGTGAAGCCCAAGGTTAATCGCTTCCGTGCCCCTCGAGTAGCCACCGCTAGTGCTGAGGTAGGGTCGGAAAACTAATAGACTCTAAGAATCAGGAAGGGGTTCCCTGGAGTCCTTTGTGTGTCCCTTCATTAGGTGATGGAAAGAAGGTATCAAAAGGACACCTGTTCATACCGATCGTTGTGATGCTTGCTGGTGAAAGGGTGTTAATGTCTGCGATGGTGGACTCTGGGGCCACTGGGATGTTTATGGACATCTAAGAAGCAAAACGTACGGGTATTGCATTAATACGGAATGAGAACCCTGAGGAAATATATGCAGTAGATGGGAGGAGACTGTGTACGGGCCCCATTGAGTATATCACAGAGGAATTAGAAATACTGCATGGGGATTCACATACCGAAACGATTACGTTTAGCGTTATCAGGGCCCCACAGTACGGTATTATCTTTGGCCTCCCTTGGTTAGAGAAATATAACCCCAGCATTGATTGGGACACCAGAACCCTGCTCATGGGATCTGATTATTGTATGGGGCATTGTCAAGTAACGTCTATGAAACCTGCCCGGGCCTTGTCTTGGGGTGCCAGTATTGCTACTGCGGCAGAAAAGAGTGTGCTACTCCCGGCTGCCTATAGTGAATACGCAAAGGTGTTCAGTGAAGTACATGCTGAAGACCTCCCTCCACATCGGCAGTATGATTGCCAGATTGACTTGATACCTGGGGCGGTGGTTCCTACTGGGCGTATATATGTGGAGAAGTGTGGCTCACTGGTTAGAGGAGGCAGACCTGGAAGCAGTGGTCAGCCCGGGACCAGGGTTCAATTCCCGGCTCGGCGGGGTCTTGAGTCCTAAAATGTCCTTGGACTCGACAATTCTCGCTCCGGTGCCTACTCGATTCACGGGTTCACACTCTGCGACTCTGGGTAATAGCTTGCTTAATCTCCACAACGGCCCCTCGCGGCGGGATGCCTGGCTTTCACCTTGTGGATACCCTGCCGGGGTAATCTCACAGGGGAATACCAGGACGGGTTCCCTAAGCAAGCGCTTAGAAACCGCTTGGTGATTTGCGCTATATAAATCCCTGTACATACGCATTGTCAGAACCAGAGACTAAACATCTGAGGGCCTATCTAGACAAACTGTTGGCATTGGGTTTCATCCGCCCATCCAAGTCACCTGCGGCCTCGCCCCTTTTCTTCATTCCAAAAGCCAATGGAGAATTGAGGGCTTGTGTGGATTTTCGTGCCTTAAACGCCATAACAGTAAAAAACAGGCATCCTTTGCCTCTCATTAGCGTTTTATAGGAGCAAGTAAAAGGCGCTACTGTATTCACTAAACTGGATTTGAAAGGGACTTACCACTTGGTCCGGATGCGAAGTGGGGATGAGTGGAAGACCGCCTTTAAGACCAGGTACGGTCTTTTTGAATACATGGTGATGCCATTCGGGCTGTGCAATGCCCCTGCGGCATTTCAAGTCTTTCTAAATGATGTCCTCCGTGAGATACTGGATCATTATGTGATAGTTTACATCGATGACATCTTGGTATATTCTGAGTCTGAAGAGCTTCATTGTCAACATGTGAAATCTGTGCTGGGCATATTACAGTTGCACAACCTGTTTTGCAAGCTAAGTAAATGTGATTTCAATGTCCGATCAGTGGAATTCCTGGGGGTAATTCTGAGTCCTGAGGGCCAGGAGATGGCGGAAAGGAAGGTTTCTGCTGTAAAGAACTGGCCTGTTCCGTGCAACGTTCGTGATGTACAATGCTTTATTGGCTTCGCCAACTTCTACAGGCAATTTATCAACCAGTTTTCCGAGCTCGTCGCCCCCATCACGCAGTTGCTACGGAAATCCAGGGTTTTCTGGTGGAATGACCAAGCGCAGGAGGCTTTTGCTGCTCTTAAACTTGCCTTTGTCTCAGCTCCTGTACTAGCTCATCCAGATCCTGACAAGGCATTTGTGGTCGAGGCCGATGCTTCTGATGTAGCTATAGGGGCCGTTTTGTCCCAGAGAAACGCCGAGACGGGTCAGCTCCACCCGGTTGCATTTATGTCACGGAAACTCAATCCTGCGGAAAGGAACTACCATATATCGGAGAAGGAGCTTTTGGCTATCCGGGACTCCTTTCAGGAGTGGAGGCATTTTCTCATGGGTGCTAGGCATGTGGTCACAGTTTTCACAGATCACCGGAACTCGCAGTTTATGACGGCTGCTCGTCATCTTACCCCGAGACAGCTCCGGTGGATGATGTTTTTCTCTGGGTTTCACTTCATCATTACCTATAGGCCTGGGGCTGACAATCGTAAGGCGGACACACTTACTCGTCAGTCATCCGTGTCTCCTCTGGAGGAATCTCCAACTGCTAGCATCATCGACCCTGGGAAGGTCTTATGTGCCATGCAGCCAGATACATTCCTGAAAGAGGTTGCTAGGGGAGTAGCGTTTTTCACATGGAGGGCTTGGCTTCGGGGTCATCCGGAATGGAGAATGCATGGGGGACTACCAATGTTCAACAATCGGTTGTTGTTGCCCACTGTGCGGCTACGGAAACAAGTGTTCGAGTGGTGCCATGACTCCCCCTGTGCGGGTCATTTGGGGGTTGCCAAGACTGTGGAGCACATTCTCAGATACTTCTGGTGGCCAACCTTGAGGCTCGATGTAGGGCAGTGGGTTTCCGCCTGTGACCAATGTGTGAGGATGAAGTCGGACCATAGACGTCCGCAAGGCCTTTTACAACCTCTTCCTACTCCATCTGATCCCTGGGATAGGATCTCATTGGGTTTTGTGGTAGGTCTCCCGAAAGATCAGGGTTGTACGGCGATTCTGGTGGTAGTCGACTACCTGACAAAGATGGGACATTTCATCGCCTGTGCACAGGTACCCTCAGCTGGTCAATTGGCGGTGTTGCTCATGACTAATGTGGTGCGTCTGCATGGCCTTCCGAGTGTGATAGTATCCGACAGGGGTTTCCAGTTCACTGCCCAATTCTGGAAGAAATGGTGTTCTGTGCTCCACATCAACACAGCCCTTTCCACTAGTTTTCACCCCCAAACAGATGGGCAGACTGAACGTCTGAACCAGATTCCCAAGTAATATCTGCGGTGTTATGTTGACCAGAGTAAGGAAGATTGGGTGGGTCATCTATGGTTGGCGGAGGTGGCGTACAACAATGCCACGCATGGCTCCATCAAGGAGACGCCGTTCTACTGCAACTATGGCAGGCATCCTCGGTTCCTTCCCTTTGTCCATCCGAGGGCTGATCCTGCTCTGCCTGAGGTTGCGCGGAGAGTGGTGCACATCCGTGAGACGTTGGCTAAGGCCCAGGAGCATCTGAAATCGGTCAAAGTCAAGTACAAGGCCGCTACTGATAAACATCGGAGGCAGGGCCCGTTGTATTGCAGAGGAGATGCTGTGTGGCTCTCGACAAGGAATCTACATTTCAGGAAGCGCAGTGTGTTCAACCCGAGGTAACATTGGGCCTTACACCATTGTTAAACGGGTGAATCCTGTGGCTGTGAAACTGAAGCTCCCTTCACATTTGCGTATCCACCCGGTCTTTCATGTGTCATTGTTGAAACCCTCTCGTGCGAGGGGGCCTTCACGTCCTCAGCCGGTGTGGGTGGATGGCGAACTCGAGTATGAGGTCCAAGCCCTGTTGGATTCTAAGTTCCGGGGCCGCAAACTGTAGTATCTGGTTTCCAGGAAGGGGTATGGTCCGGAGGAAAACTCGTGGGAACCTGCGGCAGGAATCCACTCACCGATGCGGGTGTCGGCCTTTCACCGGAGGCATCCGGAGAAACCCAGGCCTTGATGTTTCCTTCCCTGTGGGGGGGATGTACTGTTACGATCGTGCATGGGGGCGGAACTACAATTCCCTGCAGGACGCGAGTCGGAACTACATATCCCTTGATCCTTTGCGAGCATCACGAGACTATGAACCAGGAAGTATAAAGTGGAAACCTGTTCCCGAACCCGGCGTCGGGAATTCCTCCTGTCCTGCGCTCTGGTCCCGGTTGCTGAACTACTGTGGGTGCGGTAAGGGTGCTTGCACCAGGAGTCGGCCGCTTTTGTATTCTCTTGATTTGAAGTCGTGTTGGCTCGAATGCCTACACATGTTCTTGTTTGATCTACTTTTGGGTCAGTACTTTCCCTGACAGGATTTGACTCGGTCGGTATTGTCGGCCGACGGTGACGTGGATGATTGATAATCCACGAGTATTACCAGTACTTTTGGGATTACTTAACTTTGCGTTACTCTGATATTAGAGCAAGGTGCTCATCTTTTCACTTCAGACTACTAGAGGTGTCTTGCCTCTGATAGTTGCCTTGAGTGCTTTAACTACAAGGCTTCTCACACATCGTTCTTTCATTGTTTCTTGATGGAGATTGTGTTCAGGAAGTACAGTGTATTAATCTTTGCTGTCTCTGACTTCCTCTATTAACAGGGGTTCTTCACGAGTGGTAGTGGTCTACACTCAATCCCTGTGAAGCGTAATTGGAGTGAGTTAGGGGTATGTTCATGTAATGTTATCATTTCCGTTGATGCCTTGTTTTACCTGCTTGTGATATTGGTTATCATATGCATATGTTGGTTTTGTATTCTTGTAGCAACACCTTTAAATACCATCATCTCCACCATCAACCATCACCTACTTCTACACTGAAGTGTCTTTTACTTTTCAGGTATTTAGGGAGCATATGTATTATGGAAAGAGTTATAGTTGGAGCATGGCAACAATAGAGTCAAGGTATTCATGATATGCACTTTCTTTGTGTTTTCCAGATCTCCCTCCCTGCTGTCCCCTTCCTTTCCCTCCTGATCCCAAACCCCCATTTCTCCCCCACTTAATCCTTCCAATGCACTGTGCTATTATAGCAACTCAGTCATTGGCTAGATTTAGAGGTGGAACATAATAACGTCAAAACGATCCCGAGGACACCCGGCATAACATTAACATTAGAAACAATAGTTTCAGAGACTACAGGAAAATTACCCATTAGCTTTATTGCCAAATCAAGGGCAGAACCTGCCCCTTGTTCTTTCGGTATCTGTTTAAGAACATTTGGTAAAAATGGACATCGAGGGAGTATCATGACAGATAGTATAGATTGTGACAAAAATTGTCCCCCAGGTGTTACAGTCTCCAAGTGTGGAAACCATCCCAGAGGGTAAGCACATAGTTAAAATTCTGTGCTTGCCCTGTGGAACCATAAGGGGTAACACAGTTTCATACTGATCAATTTTTTGGGCAATCCAAATTGGAATTTACTTATGATGAGTGGGTCTTTTGCCTATAACGGAATAAACAATCACAGGACTAATAACAGGCTCTGCGGGTAACTGGGCTTGTGCTTGCAGGCCAAGTGTAGCTGGACCAGCTAACAATGTGAATGAAATAAATTGAGTTATGCACCTGTATAAGATGCAGAGAACATTGTGCAAAGCTCGTATTTGCACAAGATTTAAATTGCCCAAATCAGGGTATGCTGTATATCCAACTAATGCTGGCCAATTAGCCCCCTCATTACTGAGGGGGGGCATTCAAACGGGCCAAGGCACATTAGGAAGGGCGCAATTAAACCAAGTCTGGTGCTCTCAGAGAGTAGGAGGAATTTCAACAAGTGCATAAGGTCTGTATGCATCAGGTACCTGTGGGACAGTGTATTCATGGAACATGTTAGTGTTAGCATCCAAAGCGGGAAAAGAATAAAAACTTCTAAACGGTATTCAGCGTCCATTTCTACTATGAAGATTACAGGAGCTCCCACATTATGTACTCCATGTTGTGCTAAATGTGCATAGACTACAGGTTGGCAGTTGGCTGTGATATTTACAGATTGCGCCATTAGAAAACAAAGATGGATTCAAAGTGTAACTCAAGGTGGGTTTAAACCTTTTAATATTCAAGCTTTTATAACCAACAGAACTAGGTGATCCCTTAACACTGTGGCAGATAAGACCCCAACATCACGGATGTCTCTGGTAAAAGGTACAAGGGTATTATGGACAAGCACAAGCACTACTCTTGATTCCCTTATGTAAATACCTGACCAAACGTTGTCGGCATCATGTTGCAGGGATTCTGCTCAGGAACAGAACTATGCTTGGGACTGTAGAACATCAGAATGTAGGGGACTGAGTCACCATACCACCTCAGGATCTATGAGCCCGTGTCCGACTAGCTATACTACCTCACTTGCCCTCCTATCCTTTTCAGAGAGACAAGTGATTTGGCACCCCAGAACACAACCCTCTCGACCCTCTCAGGGATCGCAGTAACAGGACACACCATCTAGCTCTCTCACTCGTACTTGGCCACAGTAAGATAAAAAAGAGACACAAAAGAAGTTTACGATGTTTATTTAAACTCTGGCGCTCTAAGATGCAATATTTGTGCCCCAATTATTAAACAGATACATGTCAATACTGTAATCAACATGGTTAATTAATCATCTACAAGAAAGAGCCCTGTCATATTATCTGACAGATTTGCCTCAACTTCCCCACTACTACAGCTAAGCGGTTATATATTTTTGATCTCTGGGTTCGGTGGCGGACCCCGTACCTTAACATACTTAGGTGGATATTCAACATCTCGGCTGATGCACCGCACTTGTCTCAGGCAATCCCTTGGTGAGTCTGTTGTTTTCTAGAACTTCTGTCCCTAGTTATATGACAATATATGTGTATTCAAAACAGCAGCTGCATTTTCCTATTATGTCTAGGTGCTAGTGTCTGACAGAGAAAATAATAAGGGGCAATATTTTTTGACCTTGCTTAGGCTGTTCAAACTAAATTCTAGGAAACAAATAAAATTCAAAAACATGTGCTGGTTCTGTGTGAAAATACAATCTGGCACAACAGCAAGATTGATATTTAGTAACATGCAATCCCAAAGTGGCCTACAATGTGCATGATTAGTCTAACATAGGGAAAACGACTATGGGCCATGTGAGAAACACACAACACATGCTGAAATCGTTGAGAGCTCACAGAATGCTGCTGTGACTGAGATGCAGTCCTGCTGTTGCTAACCGTCATGCTGAGAAGGAAGATAATAGTGCAAGCCTGCACACACAGTGGTGCATTCATTAATGCACTAAGACTAGTTGTTTGACCTGACAGCCTTCCCCCAAACATTTTGCCTGTTTGGCCCAAATTTTCTTGCTGATCTGTTTTTGTTGAACGTAGGATTCTGGGCACTTTACCACTCCTAACCAGTGCTAAAGTGCATGTGCTTTCGCCCTAAACATGGTAATATTGGTTTATCCACAATTGGCATATTTAATTTACTTATATATCTGTTGTAAAATGCAGTATATGTGCCACAGGCCTGTAAATTAAATGCTGCTAGTGGACCTGCAGCACTGATTGTGCCACTGTCACGGGGGTTCTGGCGAGGACGGGCGGGGTGAGGACTTTAATGGGTGTTCGTTTCCACCCCATCCACAGGATACGTATGGCCCCTTTAATGCGGCTTGGGCTTCCCCAGAGGCAGAGACCTCAGTCCTGATGTCATCCTCAGCGAGCCTATCAGCCCCGGAGGAGGCGGATAAGGCGGTCCCAGCAGAATGCGGAAGCGCGGAAGCCGGAGGACGACTCGGCGTCGGGAAGCAGGAGCTGGAGGAGAACGCTAACGAGACGGGAAGGAGAACGGACGAAACCGGAAACCTCGGAGCCAGAAGGACCGAAGAGCTAGGAGGCAGGACCGAAGAGCCAGGAGGCCACTGATACCGTGACTCACCCCACCACACTTCTGGAGAAGTGTGGCTGGACAAGGTACGAAAGCGTATACTACGCTTTGCATTTTCACGGGGAGGGACAGGGTAGAAGACGTTTGGGGAGGTCACGGGGCTTTGTTTTTTTGCTTTTGCACACCCTACTTATTCGTGATATTTTTTGGGATAAGAGCTTGGTGGTAGCCCCTGGTGAACCCAATCCCCCAATCCCCTCTTACAATTTGTCGTACATCGGCCCGAGCCTTAAAAAAATCTTTGGTCCCTTTTTTTTTTCTTTTTCTCTCACCGGAGACGAGACGAGGACCCCTTTCCTGAAGTGCTGAAGCCTCATCCAGAGCCAGGAGTCGTCTTTCCCCCGCAAAACCCCGAAGCAAGCTTATTTTCGCCCTAACAAACATCGGATGGATGTTACTTTACTCTGAGTTGTTTAATAAATATTGTAAAGACTTCAGTCGTCACTCCATCATTAATTCACCACCTCGACCCCTCCCCCTGTACCTCGGTGACAGCCACCCACTCAAGAAGCCCTTTAAACATGTCTCAAGCCTGCCACTGCAGGGCCTGTGTGTGCGCAGTTTACACTGCCATGTCAACTTGGGATTTAAACCCCATGTCAAGCCTTAAACACCCCTTTTAGTACATATAGGTCACCTCTAAGGTAGGCCTTCGGTAGCCCAAAAGGCAGGTGCTGTGTAACTAAAAGGCAGGACATGTACTTTTAAGTTTTATATGTTGGTAGTGAAAAACTCCCAAATTAATTTTTCACTTCTACATGGTTTACGCCTATCAAAGGTTAACATTGGTGATTTTGTATTACCTTTAATAAGTTATAATTCCTGATTGAGAGGGAGTAGATCTGCCATGTTTGGTACCTACAGACTTGTAATAGTAAATCATCTTAAATGGGAAAGTTGGGTTTATGCTTACAACTTTAAAAAGTCCACTTTTAGGAAGTTGGCATTTTTCTCATGTCCGGGGTGGGTGACAGCGTGGGCTTGTGAGTTCCCTCTAGATAGCCACACACAAAATGAGCTTGGGTGAGACTGATGGGCCATCCACATACTTATAGTCCATCCTGGGCAGGATGGGAGGGAGGAGCTGGGCTCAACCTCATACTTAACACCTGAATGGGCTGTGTCCTGTCCCCACACAAAGGACTGCTTAACCCAGTGTAGTGATTCTGGAGCCAGAGCAGGAAAAGGAGGGCCTCTGTGCACTTCAAAGCCCCTTTTTGAAGTGTCCCACTTCAAAGGCAACTCTGGGTATAAGAACTGGACCCCTGACCTTACCAACTTAGTACAATTATGGACCTGTGGATACTCTGCCAGGAAGAAGGATTTCTGTGCTGCTGAAGGACTGCCACTATGCTGGACTGCAGCTCTGGAAGAACTGCTGTTCTACTGTACTGATCTGCCTGCTGACTGCTACCTGATGCCCTTCTTGCATGGGTGAAAAGGACTGGACCAACACTACTTGAACCCTCAGCGTTGGGCACATGGCTTGTCTGCTTCTCTCCTGTTGGAAGTCCCAGGGGCATCAAGACTTTATCCACACAACAACCAGCACCTGGGCTCTGCCATCTGAGACTCTTACCCTGCCAAGTGTTGCCAATCCAGGCCTGGTCCTTTGGAAGTGGGTTTAAAGTGCTGCAACTGCAAAATCCCACGCATCGCCGTTGTTGTGTGGCTCGGAACAGACACATCTCCCTCGATGTCAACGCATCGCCGCAGCTGCCTGAATCGAGGACAATGCATCACCAGCTGTTCGGCTCCACAGCAATGTGCCTATCAGAGATGTTGTTTCACAATGATACATCTCTGACTTACTTGGCTCGGAACCTATGCATCACATCACCTACATCCTAAGGATCATCGCCTCAGACTGCTCCTCGCATCTTGCATCTCGACATCAACACAACCCTAAACAAAGGTATGGTTTTCAGTGGGACAAAGTTAGTCCTTGTATCCGACCCACACTTCATCTAGTGCGACTAGATACCTTGGTTGTCAATTTATTCTTTTAAACACTATATATTTCAAGATATTCTGAAAAATGTCATAACTTCAGTTCTACTAATTAGATTTTTGTCATTTTGGTCTTGTTTTATTCAATACATTAAGCTAGCTCCATTTTTCTACCTAGGTGTGCCATCTTTTATTTTTCTGTGTGGTGCTTTCACTGTTTCACTGTTTTAAGTGTTGCTCAAATACTTCACACATTGCCTCGTAAGTTAAGCTCGACTGCTCTGTGCCAACCTACCAAAGGGTGAGCACAGGTTAATTTCAGGTGTGCATCTCACTTACCCTGAACAAGATTGTGGTTCCTGTTTGAACAGGTTGCATACCTCTGCCAACCAGAAACCCAATTTCTAATATCGGCTTCCTGACATGCAGTACAAAGGTATGGGGATAGGTCATTCCAACTGGTCTGTCAGATGGGTACTCCCAACATGCTCTCTTTAGCACGTAGAACTTAGTAGTTGATATGAGTATTTTTTGTAATTATTCATGTTATTCACCATTCTAAATGCATGTAACAATCATCTTTCTGATAATTGTAGTTCATGTTATATTTATAAAGATTAGAGCTTTTAAAACAATTTCTAAAAGGCAATATTGTATCTGATTTTGTGACACTTTGGTCATGCACTAGTGACAAACGAAAGGGTTAGACCTGTTTCCACGATTTCCTTGGGAATTTGAGAGTCATGTTTAAGGTTACCATCTATGAATCTGAAAGTTTAGGAGTTTAGATGTGGTACTGTGAGCTAGCTAAACAGACAAACATTTACTGAGTATACAGGAAGAATCAGTCTCTGTATTATGAAGTTGTGTTGCTTTAAATGCACAGTCCTGCTAGATTCATAGGAATCATATCACATATAATTCACACTAAATGTGAAACTTAACAAAATGTGAATATATCAAACAAAAACACAATTTGACCCAAAAACACTAGGCCCCATAATTGGGGTGTTGTGAGCCTGGGTCCCAATGCAGCTGCATCTGCTGGACTGATGTTAGTTGCGGCCCTGAGATACAGGCTGTCTCCTCTGCCTCTTTCACCTGTTCTCTATATGCCCGGCCATTGCTCCAATCTTTAAACAGACTCTCTGAAATGAGAAATGAGCTCCCATGTGTTGCCCCACCCTCTGTCTAGGAAGGGTTGGTCTCTGGAGGGGTGGAAAGAGTTATGACTGTTGCTGATGTTTCGGATTATTTTAATTCGTGTTCGCACTGTTAGAAGTTAGAGCAGATTCCCTTAGACGTTGAGGGGTACAGACCTCTCTACTTCCCTTTATTCTTGCATGTGTGAAGCTTCAGGCTAAACACTTATTCCGATTCTAAAAGACGTCTGCTAAAGTCTTCACTATGCTGACATCTTCTTGCCTTTCTGAATTTCCTTGAGAGCAGTCTAGAACTCAACCTTACTTTAGACTTAGAACTTTGATTAAATGACTTTAGAACATATTCATGTTTGGAAGGGAACATCAGAGTTTCTTTATGGAACATCTACTTCTGTTTCTGGTTCTCTGTATTATTGTGCCTGTAAATAATTCATACCATAACCTTATGAGACTGAAGCTGTTCTGAGATTTCAGTTTATCAACTGTAATCCTGTATCTTATTACCATTCTTCTCAAATTTGTAAAGACTGGTTTGATTGTTAATTTGAAATAAACCTCTTCACTTCAATCACTGATTCCTGGTCCTTTTTGTGGGGCCAAATGGGCTTCACGAAAGTTGCATTGTCTTATTATTGTTAACTCCCTTTTTGTCTCAGTCAACTTAAAAAGATCCAATCCATGACAGATTGTAAATCATGCTCCTGCACTCTTAGATTGTAGTAGAGGAATGTTCAGTTATTGGGGCAGAGGGAGTTATTGTATCTATGTGAGAGCCTCAGACCCCATGTCCTGATTTGGAGGAGCAGTGGTGTCCCAGAAAGCTTGAAGAGAGATTTAACAGCGGAGGAGTATTAATATGGTGGCACGTTGTAATTGCTTATGTCTAACTTGCAGTGTCTTGCACAGATTAAGTGTTGTGATTCAGTGATGATCTATGGTATTGTGCAGATATGGAAGTGCTTAATGCAAAGAAGATGAAGGGATTATCGGGCTTGATGTAGCTTAAAATCCCCGGATAATAATACATTAGTGTACAAAGCACTGTGTTGTAATTATCTGCTACATTTTGTGGTCTCATTGGAAGGTAGCGTCAATTGCACAATTGAGAAAGGGACAATAATCTTTGAGTGAGAGTAAGATGTGGTTGGTGTGGTGGATCCTTTTGTGCAAGGGGAAGCTACACTAATCCGGGTGATTCTGAAAGTGTTCCTCTGGACCATTTCTTTTTTGATTGAATACTTTTGATTCCTTAGTGGAGCAGACAAAGTTGTTGAATTTGCTTTGCGTTTGTGATTGTGCTTGTATTGCAACACTCAAGAAAAATTCGTAAGGAGGGTGAGCTGCTACGAGAAGTGAGAAAGACGTCACAGTATGCTACACCACTTAGATTGGGCGGTTGGCGTCAGTTATTATTTGATGCATCTTAGAGAGCTGTGCAGTTATTGGTTGCTGACACTGAACGAGAATTGTGGGTAAATAATTATTTCCTAGTTTGAAACGAAATTCTATTTGTGATGTTTGACAATATTGTTGGAAAAATAAATTATTTAAGGCTTTACGGAAATTGATTTGGGGAGATGTGAGAATACCTGTTTGAGAGAGGGATTATGAGCCAACCGAAGGCACGCAATGCCATCATGTGGTCATAAACATTGGCCTTCATACATGTATTTGGCTGAATCAATGGCATATAATCACAGAGAAAGACGGTGCATTGATGTTTCCACGCTAAGGCACATTTAATTTGTGAATCATTGAAAATTTGAAGAGGGAATTGTATGAAATGAAGCCACCTCCTAGGCCCACACAGTACGAAGCACTTAATGCTTTGGAGCATGTAGCTCATGTTAGGCAAAGGGAACAATATCAGGAAAAGCTCCGAAAGGCAGTGCATAACTGTGGTGAAGCTAGATGGGATGCAGAACAACAACGATGGAGAACTGATATAATAGAGGGGACTAGCTTATACCCTGCATTGACGAGTGAAGAACCTGAGAAAAATAAAGAGACAAAGAAAGAGGTAAAGCCAGGAAAAGTAAAGAGTACAGGTGAAGATATTGATGCTGATTCTAGCGGTGATTTCCTAGATATGTTATTGTCAAAGCGTCCACCTCCATATAATGTGGCCCAACCTGGAGGAACGTACGGCGTAGTTACTGGAGGAAACTCTGGAAAAGCCACAGCACAAGAAAATGCAGAAGAAAATACGAGTTTGAATCTGATGGAAGGGAGTTTATGGATCAGTGCCCCTGTTAAATCTACTGTTCTAAATGCCCCAGATGCACTCTGTGTTCCATTTACTTTTGGTCCCATAGTTCCTTTGTATAAATCCGAGTCGGTAGAGAACAAAGACCCATACTTTTACACCCCCTACAGGAGTAAATACATCAGCTAATGCTCCTGTGTTTCCAGCAATGGGAAGAACTTCTTTAGTTCTGACTCAGTTAAATAATTCTTGTGTTGCCAGTGCAACACCAGCTACGAATCAGACAGAAATTGCTCCTAGGTCACAAAGGTTTCCAAATTCTGATGTGCCTATTTGGAATCCACCTCCGAATGTTAACCACAGAAGCCCCAGAGAAGGGACAGTGAGTAATACCCCTGTAGTACAATATGGTCTTAGTGCCCAGGAATTAGATGATTGGATTAGATTGTTCAATGGGTTCCCAAGAGAAAGTAAAGGCTTGGGATTAGGCAAAGGAATAAGTCAAAACCTGGTGAGGGAAAATGCAGTGGAAGTGGTCAAACTAAAGTTAGAACTGGATGAGATGATACAAGGAAACCTTCATCTTTCCTGTTTAGATGCCTATCAAGAGAACAAACTTGTATTCATGTGAAATTATTTTATCAAACATGCAGGACAGGCTCTTGAAATGCAGTCTGAATTAGTTCATAAATATGAGGTCGATTTGAATAGGACCACATCTATGCAGAAGAGTTACAGTGCATGCTTTGATGAAAATGACGTAACTAGCATGAGTACATCAGGAATGAAATTGCAGTTTAAGGAATTAATTGGTAGCATCTGATAGTTTTTTATCCAATTTTTATTTATGATTTTACAGAGACAGCAATACATTGCAGTAATAATGAATAATTACATGCATTTTGCAACACATAACAGGTCTTGCAATATAAAATAAAAATATAGTGTCTACCGATATGACAAAGGCATAAGGTATAAGGAGGCATTAAAGGAGGTATCAGGTCAGTGAGATCTGGAAGGCAAACCAGCATATATATCAAGCAATACAGATCATCATAACTCAGCATTGTTATAACAAACTCGGAGGCACAAATACACTGAAATGACTCCCCTCAGTCTAGGAACTTGAGACCAGCCCATGTACAGAGTGAACCATGTCCCTATGGGGCAACTTCTGAGGGGTCAGCAGGTGGCAATATTGGTGCGTCATTGACCGGGGAGGCATCAGTCATCCTGAGCCAGTTAGTGAAAAGCTCCAAGATATCTTTAGGGCAAGATGCCATAGGCATGAGGTCCCAATAGTTTGCAAGCTGTTCCTGGCAATAGGCAACATCCTGAATCCATATGTGAATACGAGGGCCACATGGAGCGCCCCAGTGCATAGCTAAATACCGCCTTGCGAGTACCAGCAGCATCGCGGTCAGACAACGTATCTCAGGAGGGGTGTTCTCCACATAGCCCAGCAGCAGCACCAGTGGAGAGCATTGAAGTGACTGGCCCGTGTTGGACTGAATGGTGTCACCCCCCCTCCCCCAGTAATTAGAAGCAGCGGGGCATTCCCAAGCTATGTGCAAGAAGGCGGCTCTCTCGCGCTGGCACTTCCAGCAATTAGAATCAACTCTCAGTTGTAGTTTAAATAATTGTAATGGGTGCGGTAGTAGCGATGAAGGAATTTAAAGTGTATACGTTGCAACTTATAGTTGAGGGATAAATGCATCATTTGCGAACAATAAAACACCCATTGTTCGTCCGTGGGCTGATCTAAAAGTCCTGTTCTCGACTGTTCCAATGCCCTCGGGTCCGCCCATGGAGTATACGCCTGCGTATGATTATAGAGCCTAGTGACTCACTTTTTGGGAGACGGGGTGACCAATAGATGTTCTAGCGGGTGCAGGGGGTGTGGGGAAACTGGAAAAGTGGGATGCAACGCCCTACAGGCGGCCTTGAGTTGGTGCTATAACAACCTCTCTAAAATAGGTGTCCGTTCTCCCTCTTGAACATTAGGCTGCTCCAAAAAAGTGCCCTGTGGGTAGAGATCCCCCAGTGTCTGTAAACCCATTTTATGTGCCCTGTCAATAGCGCCCTTATCGCGTAAAAAGGGAAAATGAGGATAAAATGCAATGGGTATCGAGGGTGCGTAGAGTAGGGGGGTTTGAGTGCGTTTCCGCAAGCCATCCCATGCCCAGCGCATAGTCTCAACCATGTTAATGTCGTTAGGGATTCTGTTGTAAGGTTGATACACAGCCATGTGCAGGGGAGTAGGATCCGCAAAATCTCTCTCAGTGGCAACTTGGGGTTGAAAAGGGACAGGGTAGATCCAGTAATGTAAGAATTGGTCATGCCCACACCTCCTTTGGATAAATCCCAACTACTTCTGGGTTGAACTCCAGCCCAGATCATGGAAATTACAGCGGAACGCAGGGATTTAAAAAGGCTTAGGTGAGTGGAACAGGTATGTTGACAAAAAGATACAACAAGTTAGGGAGGACAATCATCTTCAAAAGGGCAATCCTGCCAGCCAGTGATAGAGGCAGCGCAGACCAAAATCAAATTTTGTCTTCAAACCAGGTGTGCAGTGTACCAAAATTTAAGGTGCCAGATTAGCTGTATGTCTCTGCTGAGCCATATGCCCAAATATTTAACAGCATCATCCGCCCATATCAACTTAAAATCCAATGAGGTGTCCAACGGGGCATCGGTAAGGGGCAGAATGGAAGACTTGGACCAGTTTATATGAATGCCAGACAATCCCCCAAAGCGGAGCACCTCCCTCAAAACTGGGTTTAGATTGTCATCAGACTGTCGAACATACAATGTGATATCGTCTGCGTACATGGAAATTGTGAGATTGCGATCAGTAAAAACCAGGCCTCGAGCAGGGTGATGTAGCCGAATTCTAGCCGCCAGGGGCTCCATGGCGACCGCAAATAAAAGAGTTGATAGAGGACACCCCGAGAAATAGGAAAGGTATCTGACATCAGACCGTTTACCTGAGGACGGGTGGTAGGTTTAGTGTAAAGCAATTTGATTAATTTGATCAAATTAGGACTAAACTCCAATCTGGGTGCTATAGTGAACAGGAAGGGCCATTCTAAAAAATCAAACGCCTTAGTGGCATCAACGGTTGTAAACTATTGGCTATTAACTTAGCTAAAATGTTTGCATCTACATTGTTAGAAGCGGCTGTCTCTAGTTGGCAGAGGTATACACTTCTGACAAATAGGGACACACCTTTTCTAGTCAGGGCAAGGGGATCACACACTTAGATAACCCCTGCTCACCCCCTTGGTAGCTTGGCAAAGCAGACAGGCTTATCTCAGAGGCAGTGCGTTAAGCATTTATGACCACATACAGTAATAAAGTGAATACACTACAAATGGACACGACACAGTAGTATTATAAAAATAAGGATGTTTATATAAGGCTTAGCACAAGACCAAAAACGACAAAAATATACCACAATCTTAATAAATACTCTTGGAAGGAAAAATAACAGTTCAAGTGTAGTTTCTTCTTAGCACAAATTCTTTAGCAACAAAAGCAACTCTTCTTCTTTAAAACACAGTTCTTGGCAACAATGTAACCCACACGGGAGTCACACGACGTCGAGGCAAAATTAATCCAAAGGTTCGGCGTCGACCGCGAGGAGCGCTACGTCGAGCCCGGAGTCACAACGGACCCCCACAACACAGTACCTTGGAAAAGTGAAGCACACGGTGATCAGCGGCGTCGAGATGTCCGGTGTCGCGTCTTCGGCGTCGATCGAGCCTCGGAGTCGGGGCGATCTGCAGCGCCGTCGACAGAAGTCAGGCAGGAGCAGCGCTCACGAGGCAAAGCAGGATACGGCGTCGTCGTCGATGTCGATGGTGATGTTGCAAGAGTGAGCAGCGCTCACGGCGTCGAGAGGGCTCGATGTCGGTGCGCTCAGCGGCGGCGTCGACACGGGGTCAATTGGAGCTGGAGCCGAACTCGCTACTCACTGGCGTCGCTACTGGCATTGATCGGGCCCGGCGGCCGGTGTCGAAGGTGCGGGACACGGGAGCTGCACTCACGATGTCGAGCTGGATTCGGCGGCGTCCGTCGGCGTCGAGATTGCTGGATTCTTTAGAGGTGCTGGATTTTCAGGGTACAGCAACAAGCACTTTCAGCAAATGATGAAGTCCTTTAACCCTGTGACTTCAACCGGAGGCTGGCACTCTTCCAACCCTTGGAGATTTCCTTTGCAAAGCTTGAGAGTACACACTCAGTTCCTCTCTCCTGGTTCCTTGCAAAAATAAAGAAGCAACTGCAGGATTCCCCCAACAAACAGCACACTGGCAGAAGGGGTAGGCAAGTCCTTGGATCAGCAGGCTTCTTGTCCTTGGTTCAGGTTTCCTAGTCAGAAGTGATCTAAATTCTTGGTTCAGGGGTCCTTCTCTTATACCCCTTTTTGGCTTTGATCCCTTTGTCCATGCAGGGGAATTTCCCCCCATCCTGGGTTTGTTGTGGGTGTTGCCAGGCCGAGGCACCTGGCCTATTCACTGTGCAGGGCAGAGTCTTCAGCCGCCCAGCAGGAGTGGAGTCAGCATTGTCACTGGCAGGGGCAGGGCCATCAGTCGCCCGGTAGGAGGTGGGGCTAGGATCGTCCTTGGCAGGCACAGAGCCATCAGTCGCCTGGCAGGAGGTGGACCCAGCATTGTCTCAGGCAGGGCAGGCTATCAGGAGCTACTCTTCCCCTACTCTCAATGCAAATGCCCCACTCACCCCACACTGACTCATTCAGACCTCTGGAGCTACCTAGCTCCTGTCACATGCACACCAAACCAGCAGAGACCAGTAGACAGTCAGACAAGAAAATAGACACTTTCTAAAAGTGCTATTTTCAAACACAGAGTCTAAAAACCATCCACCCAAACAGATGCGTTATTAAACCCTGAGTTCAGGGATACCAAACTCGACATTGCACCCTGCTCCCCGAGCCCGCTAGGATTATAGCATTAATAATCCTGGCAGCCCATTCTAACTTATGGAGAGCAGGTTACCTTACAATAGTGAAAAACGAATATGGCTGTAATTCACTATTAGGACATGCCAACCTTGTCAGGCTTGTCCTACCTTATGCTTACAATGCACCCTGCCCGTGGGCCTACCATAGGGGTGGCTAACATGAAGTTAAGGGAAGGTTTAGGGACTGGCAAGTAGGTGTACTTGCGCAGTCCGCGTGGCAGTCAGACTGCACGTAGGTCTAGCAATGGTAGACCTTCAGACATACTTTTACTAGGCCGCTCTTGTGGGAGGCACAACACGTCCTGCAAGCCCACGAGCAGCATTTGTATTTACAAGCCCTGGCACTCCTGGTGCACTCTACTAGGGACTGACAGTAAACCAAATAAGCCAAACATGGAATTCAATTAATACAGCAATTTCACATAGGGAGCACTTGCACTGTGGCACTGATCAGCAGTGGCACAGTGCCCAGAGCAATATACCAGCAAAAACATTGTAAACAGAGGAGGCAAACAGAAAAAAATGGAGGAGAGACTCATGCCAATGATGCCAGGTCTAACACGTGTCCCCTCCAGCTGAAATGTGGGGAGAACTACCCTTACCCTAGGGAGTCCTCATCACTAAGGCGGAAAAATCTGGACAGACCATCAGCATTGGCGTGATCTGTACCAGGGCGGTGTTCCACCGTGAAGTCCATCCCCTGTAGGGAAATGGACCACCCCAACAGCTTTAGATTCTCACCCCTCATCTGCATCAACCATCTGAGGGGCCTGTGGTCTGTCTGAACCCGGAAGTGAGTCCCAAACAGGTAGGGTCTTAGCTTCTTCAGCGCCCAGACCACAGCAAATGCTTCTCGCTCTATCGCACTCCACCTCCGTTCCCTGGGAAGTAACCTCCTACTGATGAAGGCTACAGGTAAGTCTCGGCCCTCTTCATTCACCTGAGCTAGAACAGCCCCCACGCCATGCTCTGAAGCGTCCGTCTGGACAACAAATTCTTTAGAAAAGTCGGGTGTCTGGAGTATAGGTGCTGTGCACATTGCAGTTTTCAGGGTGTCAAAGGCCGTCTGACATGCGTCAGTCCAGATCACAAGTCTTGGCTGCTTCCTGAAAGTCAGCAAAGTCAAGGGGTGCACAATGTTACCATAATCCTTGACAAACCTCCTGTAGTAACCCGTGAGACCCAAGAAGGCTCTCACCTGAGTCTGGGTTTTGGGCGGTGCCCAAGCCAGGATGGTATCAATCTTGGGTTGCAGGGGGGCCACCTTGCCGCTCCCTACTTGGTGCCCCAAGTACACCACTGAACCCTGCCCAATCTAGCACTTACTGGCTTTGATTGTGAGTCCTGCTCCGCGCATGGCCAACAACACTTCCTGGAGGTGGCGCAAGTGTTCCTCCCAGCTGGCGCTGAACACTGCTATGTCGTCCAGGTAGGCGGCACTGAAATCCTCCAGTCCAGCTAATACCTGGTTGACCAATCTCTGGAAGGTGGTAGGGGCATTCTTCATCCCAAAGGGCATAACCTGGAACTGGTAGTACCCATCTGGTGTGGAGAATGCTGACCTCTCCTTTGCCCCATCAGTCAAGGCGATCTGCCAGTACCCAGACGTTAGATCAAACGTACTAAGGTACCGGGCAGCCCCTAACCGATCTATGAGCTCATCAGCTCTGGGGATGGGGTGCGCGTCAGTCTTGGTGACTTAATTGAGTCCTCGGTAATCCACACAAAACCGAAGTTCTGGTGAAGCACCAAGCGCTGCAGCCTTCGGGACCAAGACCACTGGGCTGGCCCAAGGACTGCTAGAGGACTCAACCACCCCTAAGGCAAACATTTTGGAGACCTCCTCCTTGATGTATGCTCTGAACTTGTCAGTCACTCTGTAGGCCTTGTGCTTCACAGGAGTGCTGTCCCCGGTGTCCACATCATGGACACACCACTGAGTGACACCAGGAATCAAGGAGAACAAATCAGGGAATTGTCCCAACAGTTGGCGACAATCTTGCTGCTGTTCAGGGGTCAGTGTGTCAGAGAGGACAACACCATCCACTGACCCATCTTGCTCTTTTGCATACAGGAGGTCAGGAAGAGGCTCACTCTCCTCCTCCATTCCAGCATCTGTAGCTAGGAGCATGCCCACTTCGGACCTTTCTAAGTGGGGCTTTAAACGGTTGACATGCAGGACCCGCAAGGGGTTCCTGGGAGACTTCAAGTCCACCATGTAGGTGACATCGCTCTTTTTCTCCACAACCTCAAATGGCCCAGTCCACCTGTCCTTGAGCGCACAAGGTTCCACAGGGGACATGACCCAAACTTTCTGACCAGGCTGAAGCTCCACCAGAGTGGCATTCCGGTCGTACCACCGCTTCATCTCTTCCTGGCTGGCCTCCAGATTTGCCTGAGCAAGATCTCTGAAGCGCCTAGTCTGGTTCCTAAAGGCCAGCATGTAACTGTATACATCCTGGGGAGGTTTCCTGGGAGATTGCTCCCAGCCTTCTTTGACCAGACTCAAAGGTCCTCTTACCGGGTGTCCATACAAAAGCTCAAAGGGGCTGAACCCTAGAGACTTCTATGGCACCTTACGGTAAGCAAACAGCAGGCATGGCAAGAGGACATCCCATTTATGCCTCATTGGTTCTTCAAGACCCATAATCATGCCTTTAAGGGTACGGTTGAATCTCTCAACCAACCCATTACCTTGAGGGTGGTAAGGAGTGGTGAACTTGTAGGTTACCCCACACTCCTTCCACAGAGACTTCATATAATTGGAAATGAAGTTGGTGCCCCGGTCTGACACCACCTCTCTGGGGAACCCCATCCGGGAGAAAACACCCATCAGTGCCCGTCCCACCACGGGGGCCGTCACTGTTCTGAGAGGGATGGCTTCCGGGTACCGTGTGCATGGTCAACCAAGACCATATTGAACCTGTTGCCCATGGCTGTCTTGGGGTCCAGGGGCCCAACAATGTCAATCCCCACCCGGTCAAAGGGGGTACTGACCACGGGAAAAGGTTGAAGGGGCGCCTTCTGCTTCCGCCCGCTTTTCCCACTTGCCTGGCAAGTTTGACAGGTTTTGCAATGGATATCTGTATCCCTTCTCATCTGAGGCCAATAAAAATGGGTGACAAGCCTGTCATAGGTCTTGTCCTGCCCCAGATGTCCAGCTAAAGGAACGTCATGAGCCAAACCCAGTAGGAAGGCTCTGATGCGCTGGGGTACCACCAGCACACGGGCTGACCCAGGCTCAGCAACCTTAGGCTCGCTATACAGGAGATCGTTCTCCCAGTAGACCAAATGTGACCCTGACTGATCACCTGATGTCTGGGCTGAGGCCTGCTGCCTCATACCCACAAGAGAAGGGCACACTTTTTGTTCAGCACAAAATTCTTCCCTGGAGGGACCACCATCCTGCTGCCAGTGGGTCAGCTCGGGCAGGTCTCCCAGTTCAGCTACTTGTTGACCTGTGGGTTCCAGGGCATCCCCTCAGGGTCTGCCTCCTCCTGGACCACGGGAACTATGGGGGCCGGTTCCCCGCGCCTCCTGCCACTTCTCTTCACAGCTGGGTCCTGGGCCATACTTTCAGGCTCCAACACCTTTACTTGCTGTCATCGATCGAGTGGTTGCACACATCCACTCTGGCACACCCAACATTTTCAAATGTGTCTCTTGCTCCACCTTAGCCCAAGGGGAGTCTTCCAAATCATTGCCCAGGAGACAATCAACAGGCATGGCGGGCCTCACAGCAACCTGAAGAGTACCTGAAACTCCCCCCCATTCAAAGGGAACCTGAGCTACCTCACACTCTCTCTGGGAGTTGTCAGCAGCTATCACAGGTAGAATGCGTGGGGGACCACCTGCTCTCTGGACACCAAGTGACACTTGACAGCTGTCACACTCGCTCCGGTGTCTCTGAGAGCTTCCACTCTATGGCCATTAATGGTCACCCTTTGCCTATATTTCTTAGTGTTACTAGGCAGAGGGGGTGGAGGGACCATTTCCATGTCTCCTAAAGAGACCAGGGACATCTCTGCGGGACCCTCCCCACCAGGGGCAACCATCTCCTCCCCTCCCAGGGCTACACTCGCCAACTGACGGGGGGGTGCAAGTGGTGGTGCATTAGAGTTCTTCAGGGGACACTGTGGATCATAATAACGGTGTCCCACCTGCTTACAAACATAGCAGGTCATTGGGCCCCTATGAACAGGTTTACCTGTCGGAGCCTCTGGCTTCTTCACAGGGGGAGGCTGGGAACCCTTCCCTTGGTTCCCTTGGGGATTACTTTGGGGCCCTTTCTGGAACTCCCTCTGTTTACCCTTGCCCCCCCACTCTTCTGCTGGGGACCCTGCCCACCTTTGGCTGAGTCTCCCACTGGACCCTTGTGGACCCTGGTACTGACCCAGCGGTCCGCCTCCTCAGCAAGTTTTCTAGGGTTAGATATCTTGCTATCAATAAGGTGCTGACGCAGCTCTGGAAAACAGTTATTAGACAAGTGCTCCCAAGCAAACAAATCATAAAGAGCATCATAACTTTCCACTTTGCTGCCCTTTACCCAACCATCCATGGCTCTGCAAAAAAATGACACATATTCAACCCACGTAGTACCAGGCAACTTCTTACATTCTCTAAAGGTTTGTCTGTACTTTTCTGCGGTCAGGCCATACCTTAACATTAAAGCATCTTTCATATGAGTATAAGACATCCTATCATCCACAGGAATGTCCAACAGGATATCTCTTCCCTCATTCACAAAGCGACCCCACAACCCCGCTCCCCAATCCTTTTCAGGGACCCGGTGGGCCAACAATGCTAACTCATATGCTTTAAACCATTGACCAATATCCTCATGCTTCTGAAAATCTTTGATCACATCTTTGGGAAAATAAAACCTACTTTCTGCAGGCACAGATGGGATGCTGCCACCAGAGGGATTCAATTCCAAATTCTTAGCTTTGAGCTCCATGTCCCTCACCATTTTCTCACGCTCAAAAGCTAACTTTTCTCTTTCAAACTCCAACCTTTTGATCTCCATATCAGCTTCTCTCCTGCCTCTTGCATTCTCTAACTCCAACTGCCCATCTATCTTAAGTTTTGCCATTTCCATGTTGTATGCTCGCTCCTTCGCCCTTTCTTCTCTTTCTTCAGGAGAAAGACCTTTGGAGGAAACACTGCTGCCGGGAGGGGATCCAGGCCCATTCACTGGCACCTCCCCTTCCCCTTCCTCTAGCGGTACCACCACCGCATTAGAGGGATCTCTGGCCTCTAACCAGGCCTCCAAAGCTTTAAGAAATTCTGGTTTGTTTTTGCAGCCTGTGGTAGGAACTTTAAATTGCTTGCAAAAGTGTTTCAGCATTTTTAACGGGTAGTCGTTGATCTTTTCCTTATCAAACTCCTCCACAACAACAGGGGTAGTGACTCCGGCATCACTCATGGTCAAAACTGGCAGTTTCAAAAATCATGCTCCAGGAAAGCGGAGAACAAAAATAGAATATCCAACCAAAACAGATTGTGGCTGCGCTATGGTCTGCTTTCGCTATATAGCGCACACTAATCACTGCACATGGGTCATAAATGCAAAGTTCAAATCCCACCGCTGACCCACCAATGTTAGAAGCGGCTGTCTCTAGTTGGCAGAGGTATACACTTCTGACAAATAGGGACACACCTTTTCTAGTCAGGGCAAGGGGGATCACACACTTAGATAACCCCTGCTCACCCCCTTGGTAGCTTGGCAAAGTAGACAGGCTTATCTCAGAGGCAGTGCGTTAAGCATTTATGACCACATACAGTAATAAAGTGAATACACTACAAATGGACACGACACAGTAGTATTATAAAAATAAGGATGTTTATATAAGGCTTAGCACAAGACCAAACTAACGACAAAAATATACCACAATCTTAATAAATACTCTTGGAAGGAAAAATAACAGTTCAAGTGTAGTTTCTTCTTAGCACAAAGTCTTTAGCAAAAAAAGCAACTCTTCTTCTTTAAAACACAGTTCTTGGCAACAATGTAACCCACACGGGAGTCACATGACGTCGAGGCAAAATTAATCCAAAGGTTCGGCATCGACCGCGAGGAGCGCTACGTTGAGCCCGGAGTCACAACGGACCCCCACAACACAGTACCTTGGAAAAGTGAAGCACACGGTGATCAGCGGCGTCGAGATGTCCGGCGTCGCGTCTTCGGCGTCGATCGAGCCTCGGAGCCGGGGCGATCCGCAGCGGCGTCGACAGAAGTCAGGCAGGAGCAGCGCTCACGAGGCGAAGCAGGATACGGCATCGTCGTCGATGTCGATGGTGATGTTGCAAGAGTGAGCAGCGCTCACGGCATCGAGAGGGCTCGATGTCGGTGCGCTCAGCGGCGGCGTCGACACGGGGTCACTTGGAGCTGGAGCCGAACTCGCTACTCACTGGTGTCGCTACTGGCGTCAATCGGGCCCGGCGGCCGGCGGCGAAGGTGCGGGACACGGGAGCTGCACTCACGATGTCGAGCTGGATTCGGCGGCGTCCGTCGGCGTCGAGATTGCTGGATTCTTCAGAGGTGCTGGATTTTCAGGTTCCAGCGACAAGCACTTTCAGCAAATGATGAAGTCCTTTAACCCTGTGACTTCAACAGGAGGCTTGCACTCTTCCAACCCTTGGAGATTTCCTTGGTAATGCTTGAGAGTACACACTCAGTTCCTCTCTCCTGGTTCATTGGCAAAAATAAAGAAGCAACTGCAGGATTCCCTCAACAAACAGCACACCGGCAGAAGGGGTAGGCAAGTACTTGGATCAGCAGGCTTCTTGTCCTTGGTTCAGGTTTCCTTGTCAGAAGTGATCTACATTCTTGGTTCAGGGGTCCTTCTCTTATACCCCTTTTTGGCTTTGATCCCTTTGTCCATGCAGGGGAATTTCCCCCCATCCTGGGTTTGTTGTGGGTGTTGCCAGGCCGAGGCACCTGGCCTATTCACTGTGCAGGGCAGAGTCTTCAGCCGCCCAGCAGGAGTGGAGCCAGCATTGTCACTGGCAGGGGCAGGGCCATCAGTCGCCCGGTAGGAGGTGGGGCCAGGATCGTCCCTGGCAGGCACAGAGCCATCAGTCGCCTGGCAGGAGGTGGAACCAGCATTGTCTCAGGCAGGGCAGGCTATCAGGAGCCACTCTTCTCCTACTCTCAATGCAAATGCCCCACTCACCCTACACTGACTCATTCAGACCTCTGGAGCTACCTAGCTCCTGTCACATGCACACCAAACCAGCAGAGACCAGTAGACAGTCAGACAAGAAAATAGACACTTTCTAAAAGTGCTATTTTCAAACACAGAGTCTAAAAACCATCCACCCAAACGGATGCGTTATTAAACCCTGAGTTCAGGGATACCAAACTCGACATTGCACCATGCTCCCCGAGCCCGCTAGGATTATAGCATTAATAATGCTGGCAGCCCATTCTAACTTATGGAGAGCAGGTTACCTTACAATAGTGAAAAACGAATATGGCTGTAATTCACTATTAGGACATGCCAACCTTGTCAGGCTTGTCCTACCTTATGCTTACAATGCACCCTGCCCGTGGGCCTACCATAGGGGTGGCTAACATGAAGTTAAGGGAAGGTTTAGGGACTGGCAAGTAGGTGTACTTGCGCAGTCCACGTGGCAGTCAGACTGCACGTAGGTCTAGCAATGGTAGACCTTCAGACATACTTTTACTAGGCCGCTCTTGTGGGTGACACAACACGTGCTGCAAGCCCACGAGCAGCATTTGTATTTACAAGCCCTGGCACTCCTGGTGCACTCTACTAGGAACTGACAGTAAACCAAATAAGCCAAACATGGAATTCAATTAATACAGCAATTTCACATAGGGAGCACTTGCACTGTGGCACTGATCAGCAGTGGCACAGTGCCCAAAGCAATATACCAGCAAAAACATCGTAAACAGAGGAGGCAAACAGAACAAAATGGAGGAGAGACTCATGCCATTGATGCCAGGTCTAACATACATTTATTAGGGATAGGGGTCGATAAGAATCACAAAGGGAAGCTGGTTTATCGGGTTTAAGCAGGGTGATAATTACAGCCTCTCTCATGGATTGGGGCAGTTCACCGACCTCGAGGGACTCTTGATAGACATCCAGAAGACGAGGTGCTAGAATGTCTGTGTATGTCTTGTAAAAAAGGGTCATAATCCCATCCAGCCCGGGGGCTTTCCCAGTAGGGAGGCCTTTAATCACCTGTGTGATATCCTCTATGTTGAATGGGATGTCGAGGTATTCTCTATAAGTAGGGCTCAGCCTGAGGAGCTCCAGGGAATCTAAATATTCTTATGAAACAAAAGAAGGGAAGCAGGGAACCATGGCAGTAGGTTGCATCTTGACCGCTTCACCGGCCAACTAATATGTTGCCCTCATGTGAAGAGCCTACGCCCTGCCCGATGAAGCACCTAAGAGCCCTTAATTAAGTCTCTTTTTTCAGCTTTTTTCTGCCTGCTCACTTATTTAGTTGAGCGCACACACCCCTAGCAATTTGCCTGAGGGTTAACAGGGGATCAGGATAGGGTGTGCCTTTTAGGGGGCCCACACCTTCTGTCTACCTGTCTTTTGGTCCTGAGGAATACCGGGCACTCGCCCATTGGTAGAAACATGTCGACCAATTCACACCAACACATATAGAGATGACTCGGTCGTAACTTGCCTACCAGCATCTCGCCACTATCTATTTTTTAACATTGTTCAGTTGCTCCATAATAAAAATCATATTTTTGAGTTAAACCAGGACAATTTTTAACATATTTTCTTTTGCACTTACAGTCACTACCCGCTCCACTGTAGTTCAGGTGTCGAAGCACACCCTGGTGACGCTAGGCCACCAGGGTGGACCCCGATGATGAAGCATGTCACCGCTAGGCTGGTGAGTGAGGGGTTTTTAAATAAAAGGATACACTTTTCCTTTTTGCCAAAAGGTCTACCCTCCAGAGAATTCTTCTCATTTTCTGCTGGGGATACTCCTTCTTTTGTTTCATAAAAATTCGTACCAGGGGAATAGGAGTAATCTCGGTCTCACTTGTCAGTGGACAATCCCTTACTCTCTCTTTTGATTCCAATAATCTAAATATTCTACCAGATCAGGAGCAGAAGATCGCTGTGTAGCAGTATAGAGAGAGAAATAACATTTGGTTAGATGTTCATGCGTGGCCACCTGATCCCGAATAAGGTGGGGAGTTGCCGTCAGCGAGTTCCTCAATAAAAGTGGGTGCTGTGTGGTGTTTAAGCAGATTTGCAAGGGTTTTCCCAGGTCTATCACCCTCGCCGTAGCCACGCTCTTTTGCATTTCTACCAAGGAATTCGGTTTCCCTTTCTGCCTCCTCTTCAAACTTGGAAATAGTACTGCGTATGGATGCTAATGTTGTATGGTTGTTAGTCGCGAAATAGTTTGTTCCCAGAACTATAATATCCTGTTTGAGTTTGGTTAGTGTTGCGCTTATTGAACTAAGGACCCCTGCCTGTTTGGAGATGCATGCCCCCTGTATCACAACTTTGAATTCTTCTCAAAGTGTAGAGGGGGAGTCCTCAGAGCCCTCATTAGTGGCAAAATAATTCTGAATTTCTAGATATATTTCCTCCCTAAACACGGGGAGGGGAAAGCCGCCAACTGAATGCACGCAGTAGGGTGTTTGGAGTTTTCCAAAGCAATAGCACAGGGGCATGGTCAGAGAGTGTGCGTGGTAGATGCAATACGTCTGAGGTCCGGGATAGAATGTCAGCAGAGACCAACCAGTAGTCCAATCTGGACCAGGCTTGATGATAAGAGGTGATAAATGTGCCCTCACGTGTGACAGGATGAAGTGTACGCCAAATGTTGAACAGCCCATGCTCTAGGAGGCTTTGTTTGCTAATCTGCGGGGCTGTTTTTTACACCGGACAACCACCTACCTGCCCTGACTTGTTGCCTGAGCTTGGGGCTACTTGCTGTCAGTCTCCCTTACCGCCGCTGCCTGTATCATCGCGCGGCCACCGAGGGGGGAGATTACAGCTCCCAGGTCTCCCTGCGGCTACACCCACCCCCACTTCCGCACCCGGAGGTGTTCAAAGAAGAGACGCTCCTTCAGTGGAGCGGGGGCTTTTTCTGCTAATCTGTCGGGCTGTTTTTTACACCGGACAACCACCTACCTGCCCTGACTTGTTGCCTGAGCTTGGGGCCACTTGCTGTCGGTCTCCCTTGCCGCCGCTGCCTGTATCATCGCTCGGCCACCGAGGGGGGAGACTACTGCTCCCAGGTCTCCCTGCGGCCACACCACGCCCACTTCCGCGCCCAGAGGCGTTCAAAGGAGAGACGCTCCTTCGGTGGAGCGGGGGCTTTGTCTGCTAATCTGCAAGGCTCTTTTTTACACCGGACAACCACCTACCTGCCCTGACTTGTTGCCTGAGCTTGGGTCCACTTGCTGTCGGTCTCCTTTGCTGCCGCTGCCTGTATCATCGCATGGCCGCCAAGGGGGGAGACTACAGCTCCCAGGTCTCCCTGGGGCCACACCCACGCCCACTTCAGCCCACTTCCGCGCCCGGAGGCGTTCAAAGGAGAGACGCTTCTTACGCGTAGCGGGCGCCGCCGGGAGAAGCCCGGGACAAGGGCGGGGCCATCTGCGGCCGTCAGGGGACATTTGAGGCCGGCTGGGCCACTCCATTAACATTTGCAACCTGAGTAAGACTGAAGCCAGTATTATACAATCTAACGGTCACCAAGACACAGTAGGAGGACATCGCCAATATTACTTTTGCTATTATCCTAGTTGGTTATAATTAAGCCTGTTAGGATACTATTTCCAGAGATTTATTGTTATGTTATGTTATGTTAAAATTTTGTTAAAGCGCACAGCTGCCCCAGCTAAGGGGCGTCATACTTCTTTTGGCACCAAACCCTGGTATAGAGACAAAATTACTCCCCAACTATGGCAAAACTACGAGTAAAACCTCTGCTGGGAAAAACACGTAATTCTATAGAATCTTATTTGACCAAAGTTGATAGCGTCCTGTCGGAAGAAATAGACCGTACGGAAAGACACATGTCAATGGGAACCAGCATAACGATTGGGAAGCAAGCTAGTCTGTGTGTAGAGACCCCCTCAACTAGGGAGGAGTGATCGACTATCACAGATTGGGTCCCTGATATAATAGATGTGATAAACGATACAACCTTAGCTGATGTAGAGCACTCACATGTCTCACGTATTTCGGTCACAGCAAATTTATCTAATTTGGTCCCTTCTCCTCCCTCCATAAATCAAATTAAAGGAGGTAAACGGAAGAATGTAGGTCAGGGAAATAGAAGGACAAATAAAGACAAGCAAATTATCACAAGAGGGGTTTCTGCCAACCAGAGAGACGATTTAGGCTATGAAGAACTCAGGGGTATACATAAGAAGGAGGTTATTTTTGAGAAAATAACAGAGTTAATTAGGCCACTAGATGAAAAAGTTGATAATTTGGCAAGGGAAGTACACAAATTAAGCGGGTACCTATTTATTATTTTATTTATTTTGTCAATTTATAGGGCGCAACAGCTACCCAAAAAGGGTTTCCCGGCACCTAGACAAATTTAGTTTGAGAGCCCAAATAGTTAAAACAAGAGAACATGCAAATACAATTATGAATAATGACCTTATTAACCCGGTTACTAATGGAAATGGGCCCAACTTGTCGACTAGTATGATGACCGGACGTAGCATAGGCAAGACACCAGTTGGAAAAATTGACCATAGTACAAATGCAAAGGGATTAAATATGCCACCTAGGGCACCGAGAGTAATGTTACCAAATAACAAAGAGAGAGCAAGGGGAGAGTCTATAGAACAGCAATATTAAATGCCCAACTTTTACTGGGCGGAATGCTGACAGTAACATAGATCATATTTTAATCTCAAAACTGTACTTTTAAGTTGGGGGAATAAACTACCTAACACTGACAAATGTATCTCTGATATAACTCCTATAAGGCCCAATGGTATGAGAATCAAATGGGATGGAGTAGATCCAGTTAAGATTCAAAGGGAGGTAGTTATTAAATGTAGGAAAGAAATCGACCATTGCCTTATTGAAGAGGCTCTCCCTAATACACTGCTTGATGCGTTCTCAGAGATAAATAAATCAATTAAAAGTATACTAACTAGAAGCATTAGAGGCCCCAAACTGGTGTACTCTGGGTGGTTTGATAACAAATGCACCCAGGCACTGCAAAACTTGAAACTTGCCTTGGGAAACAAACCCCCAAATCAACCCTACATCCATGACTTACGACTTGAATATAGGCAAGTTATTTTGGCCCGCAAAAAGAGAGATCCAAGCGGATGCATGGAATAAATTAAGTATGGCAGCTGATACAAAGAATAGCAAACTATTCTGGGAAATTGTAAACAGTCCTTTTTTTAAAAATGACTGTACGCCTGAACTGACATCATATGTAAATTGTACAGTGTGGATTGAACATTTTTCTAATATTTTTAATCCAGATAGGGTGTTTTTAACTTTATCTTTAAACAATGATTTTACGTGGCCTACATTACCTTTGCTAATTGGTGTTGAAGAAGTGCAGGAGGGGCTAGCTAAAAGCAAGGGGGGCAAAGCCCCAGGCCTGATGGGGTCTCGATTGATTTATATAAAAATTAAATGGATCTATGGGCCCCGATTTTAACAAGGATTTTTAACACCGCAGCATCGGGGAACTTTCCTACGTCCTGGGGACAATCGTTAATTGTCCCCTACATAAAAAAGGTTCACGGTCCGAAGCCTGTAATTACCGCCCAATATCTCTGCTGGATTCATCCATACAGGTTATCAGCAGGATTATTTCAAAAAGGTTGGAAACCTGGGCCTCGGATTATAAGATTTTATCTCCTGTCCAATATGGTTTCAGGAAGGGCCTAGGTACATTAGAACAATGCGTGAACCTTGACCTGCTCATCAATAAATATACATCAGTGAAGGGGGATAATCTGTTCCTATGTTTTGCAGACTTGAGCAGTGCCTTTGATCTTGTGGACCACTCACTTTTGTGGTCCATACTGCTCGAATCCGGGGCCCCAAGAGAGATAGTATTCTTCCTGGCACGTGTATATGAGAGACTATCCTGTAGCGTACGATATGGGCCAACTGGCGAACAAACTCCCTTTTTCAACGTAAGAAGGAGCATTAGGCAGGGATGTGTTTTGGCCCCGCTTTTATTTTCATGATTTATTAATCAAATAGATATGGTTTTAACTCAGATCCCAACACATGCCCCGATGATAGATAACAAAGTTGTACCAGTGTTATTGTACGCTGACGATGCTGTCTTACTCTCCTGCACCCCGATAGGCCTTCAACGGCTTATCAATAATTTTACAGAATTTATCAAAGGTATAAAACTTTTAATTAATAAATCTAAAACATTCACCATGTCATGTGGCAAGAAAACAAACTTAACAAGGTCCTTTTACTTAGATGGGTCCAAAATACATGCAGTTAAGTCATTTTGCTATTAAGGTATTATTTTTGCAGGAAGTGGCAATTGGACCAGTGAACATGAAAATATTAGATATAAGATGGCCAGGAATCCTAATAGCATATTCAGATTTGCTGCTAAACTAGGGGATCGTAGGGTAAAAGACATGGTAACCATATATAATGCCAGATGTGTTTCCTCTGCTCTGTATGGGGCTGGAGTATGGGGTCATTGTCCCAATAAGTTAACTCAGCAAGACGAAAACAATTTTCTTAAGCGGTTGTTGAGTGTACCAGCTTCAACCTCCACTGAATTAATCCATTTGGAAACTGGTATTAATTACATATCTGATTTGGCTGCTCTACGCCCCCTACTTTTATGGTGCTCTATTTGATTTAAGAGTGAAACTGAGTTTACTCAGTCCATAATTAAGGACTGTATAAGGTTGGACCACTGCTCCCTTATCCCTTGGTTAAGTTATATTAACCATTGGTATAATCTTTTATTTGGTTTTAATATTTTTGAGGAGCCTGAATATGTGATACAAGTATCTAAAAAAGAGATAAAAGACACTTTTCTGGCCTATAAAAGGGAGGAACGCGGCAAATTAATTGGGACCCAAAAGACACTTGTGTTTTATCAACAACTGGATCTCAAAAGTGGTCTTCAGGCCTATCTGGTAGAAGTGTCAAGACGTTCCCACCGCTTTGTGTTAACACGCCTTAGGTTGGGAATTGTCCATCATCTCGTAGCCTTCCCTGCCATGAAATAAGTACTAAAATGGAGTGTCCATGTGACAATATTTCGAAACAAAGTTGTTGCCATTTTCTATTATTCTGCAAATTTTATATATTTTTAAGGAAATTTTATTTGAAGCCTATCCTTTCAAAGTATAATATTTGATCCACTCCAAATGCCATGAAATTATTATGTTCACTGGAAAGCCCAGACATTTGCTTCCATGTAGCAATATATATATTAAAATGCATAGCTGCCAGAAAATCGATAATACTATGAAATTTCGTTTTAGTATTGAAGTATAAGCTTTTAATGAATTGTTGCACTGCACCTTACAAGACGACTGTTTTTCGGAAAGTAATTTGGTAAATATTTTTTTTAAACCATTTGATATTTTTATAAAAAGTTTTATACTATTGTTGGCATATGATACTATTGCAAAACGTTCACAACCCTTTTTTGGAGCCTTTCCCCGCTGTAATACAAACTGCGTTGAATGCTGATTATGTATTGTAACTGCTAAACTGCGATTTTGCACATTTAATATTTTAGAATTTAGGCGATCTTGCACATTTGATTCTGGCATATGACACTTTATAGCAAAATTTGCACAGTACCGTGTATTGTAGCAGCTAAATTGCGTTTTTGTACATTTAGAATTTAGGGGCATATTATCAATAATGGGCGTTACATTATCGCCGCTTTTATCGGCAGGAAACTGCAGATAAAGCGGCGATAATGGGCTTGATAATATGCTCTATGAATTCCAATCGAAGCCCATTTTAGATGTTTTTACATCTAACATGGGCTTCGATTGGAATTCATTGAGCATATTATCAAGCCCATTATCGCCGCTTTATCGGCAGTTTCCTGCCGATAAAAGCGGCGATAATGTAACGCCCATTCTTGATAATATGCCCCTCAGATCTTTAGCATAAGACACTTTAAAGAAAAATTTGCACAGTCCCTCTATGGGCTATAAACACATTTAAAGTGTTATTTAAGTAATTATGTACTGTGGATGATAATTCTCGACCGCACTTCTTGCAATCAAGTTTGTGTTAGGCACCATTGTAAAAACTGTATAAACTTTATATTTAAAGCACTAGCTGCTTTGAATTGAAAAACAGCACAATATGTAGTTCAGACTTAAGTTTATATGATCTTGTTCATGAAGATGTGTTTATAATGATTGTATAGATGAGGAGTACCGGAATATTTTATACTTGAAGAATTAACGATGTTGATATAATCTTTTATTGTCCTGCTTATATGGTTGTGTTATGCAAACTGAATAAAGCTTTTGAACTTGACTTGAACTTGATAAGAGGTGATGAATGTGCCCTCACGTGTGACAGGATGAAGTGTACGCCAAATGTCGAACAGCCCATGCTCTAGGAGTATATTATTCAATTATTGTGTTGCATTATGATGTGGATTGCGAGGGGTACCTTCCCTATCCAAAACATTGTCCATCACAGCATTAAAATACCTCCCCAAATTACTGTGTCACCCCCAAGCGACACAATCTTGGCCCAAACTTTAAAAAAAAGTTTGGGTCATCAGTGTTAGGGCTATAAATGGCCACCAGGGTGACCAGTGTCGACAGTTGGCAACCAGCGATTATAACATAGCACCCCTCAGGGTCCACCAGTTTGTGCGATGTAGCCCAGCCCCTCCTGATTAATATAGAGATGCCCCTGGCATAGTTGGAAAAGGTTGCAGAGTGCACATACCCCCAAAATCTGTGTGTCAATTTGGGATCTGTACTGTATTTCAAATGGGTTTCTTGCAATTGTGATGTAGACGCAAGTATGCATGAATCAGCCTCACCTTCATGAAATCATTGAGGACCCTCACGTTCCAGGTAAGGAACTTAGTTTCTGTCATATCTGAACAAAGAATAAGGTGCAATGTAATGCCTCACTAATAGAGGGACTTAATAGGGAGACCTGGAAAGAAACATCAAACAAAAAGTATAATAGCAGTAGCGCCGTGCTGTAGACAACAAGTGCCTCATCAGTGCATAAACAAATAACACCATGCTTTTTATATAATAGTAATGCAAATTAATAATGGCTGTCTCTAGGTGCGATAATTCCCTTAGACCACCCCCTCCCACTACAACCTCTCAATCAGGTTGAGAATAGAGTCCCCCCCCCACCTTTGAGGTGCCCCGAAACCCAACTTTAAATTTGAGCACATGGGAGATCTCCCTGTGGGGACTAGGAATGACGGCGAACACCTGCCAGACGGCAGGGTGGCCAGGCTTGCAAAGTAATAGACTGGAACCCTCCTAGCAAAAACTGGCAATTAAGGTGAATCAAGAGCTTAGCAATAGCACATATATGTGGTTAACAATCAGGATAAATTCTCCGTAACATTGGCAGGGCAAAACTACGGGCTCAAATACAATGATGTAAGCCATTTTAACGAATGAGTTAACACATAGGGATTGCATACAGCAGAGTAGATAACAGTGAGAGTTATCATCATTGTCACTGAGGTTCATTGACAAGGAAGAGTCCTGAGAAGAGCCATTGGGAGATTTACGTGGGGAGATGTGTTTCGTAAATTTCAAGACCGACTTGGCGTCAGTGAAAAAATGCGCTTGGCCATCATGAGTGATTTTCAACTTAGGAGGATACAACATGGCATATGGCATTGAGGAAGACTGTAGCAGCCTTTCCGGTGGCATAAACGTCCTACGGGCAGCCTGCACAGCCGGGGTATAGTCTGGAAAGGAGGATAGCTGTTACCCTGATGTATGATGGGGCTTCTGGCCCGTGCTTCCTTAAGGATCACATCTCTGTCCGCGTAATTTAGAAGGCATGCAACGTTTGGGCGCAGCTGCGTACCCGGCACCGGCTTAGGACCGAGGGAGCACATGTTTGGCGCTTGCTCTCAAAAGGAATATTGGGTTGTTTAGGGTCTGACTTGCCCATGTTCCCAATATAGCAGTGTCGCAGTGCACAGTGAATGAATGAAATAGTATTTATATAGCGCATTCTACCCTAAGGCCTCGTAGCGCTTGTGGATTGCTTGAGATTCGCAGAGTACATTTAGAGACATTGCGGAAAAGGTGTGTCTTCAAGAGCCTGCGAAAAGCCAGAATGTTGGGTTCGCTGCGCAGAAGGGGGGGGCAGGGAGTTCCATATATTTGATGCGTTCAGAGAGAAGGAGCGGCCCCCCCACTTTGCCCGGCGGATTTTCTTGGTGGTGGCGAGAAAGGCTGAGCTAGCCCGGAGGTTTCTTGAGGGTTGGTACTGTGTGATAAGGGGCCGTGTGATGGCTGGGCCTGTTTCCCACATGGTTCTATGGACCAGACACAGGGATTTGAACTAGATTCTGGCCCGGATGGGGTGCCAGTGCAGCGTCCTCAGGGCGGGTTTAGCCGAGCGTCTCCGGGGAATTTGGAGCAAAAGGCGTGCTGCGCTGTTCTGTGACACCTGGAGTTTTTGAAGGGTTGACTGTGGGGCACCAAGGTACAGTGCGTTCCCATAGTCAAGGCGTGACAAAATTAGGGCCTGTACCATGATCCTTCTGGCTTTGAAAGGAAGCAGGGGCAGAACTTTCCTGAGCATCCTAAGCAGGCCGTAGCAGGTGGCTGCTAGCATAGTGGCTTGGTGGCCGAAGCCCAGGAAGCTGTCAAGCCATAAGCCTAGGCTCTTAGGCCCACATGCATCATTGTTACATTTTTCACTTCCTAATTTGCGAAAAATAAGGAATCGCAAATTAAGAAGTGCAAAATGCTATGCATCATTATTTTCGGTATTCATTTGGGATTCGGTAAAAATCGCAATTTTTACCGAATCCCAAATGAATACCGATTTCTTAAGTAAATTTTCGCAATTCCCATTGATTCCTATGGGCCAAAAGGCCCATAGGAGTCAATGCAAATTGCGAGTGGCACTTAGAAAATTTCATGGGTGCAGGGGGGGGTCCAAAGGACCCCCCCCTTCACCCCTGAAATGTATTTTTCGCATTATGTTTCACACACACATGTCCTAAAGACATGTGTGTGTTAAACATGAATGTTGAAAAAAATACTTTTTCACCATTTTAAACACTTTTTCCAAATTTACCGAGTGGTTCAACCACTCGGTAAATTTGGCACCCTAATTGCGAATTTCCACTTGTCAAAGTAATGATGCATTGCTTTTAAGAAGTCGCACATCTGCGACTTCTTAAAAGCACCCGCAATTTTAGAACTCGCAAAAATATTACGAATTCTAAAATTGCTTCATGCATCCCAAAAAGCACTTTTGCATTCGCAAACGGCCGATTTTAAGGAATCGCACCGTTTGCGACTACAAAAATGCTTGATGCATGTGGGCCCTTATCTGCTGTTTTGGAATGGGCATTGGGTTCAGACAGGTCGGCCATAGCTGTGATGATAGGGCTGATGGTGGTTTTCCTAAAAACATAAGCTCGGTCTTATCGCTGTTTAGTTTTAGATGGGAGAGTTTCATCCAGTCGGCTACAGCCTCTAGGCAGCTGCAGAGGGGGCATGATGAGCCCTCTGGGTGGTTCAGGGATACCACCAATTGGGTGTCGTCAGCATAGGTAATTAATTGTAATCCGAAGGGTAAAACTACATCTGCTAATGGTGCCATGTACGTATTAAAAAGTGTGGGAGTCAAGGACGAGCCCTGTGGTACCCCGCAACCGAGCGGCCAGCAGTCAGAGAAGGCATTACCTTCAAACACCTGAAAGACCCGGTCTTTGAGGAATGATTGAAGCCAGGAGAGAGCTGAGTTAGTCACTCCTAGACTTTCCAGCCGGCTCAGCAGGATCACGTGGTCCACAGTATCGAAGGCGGCACTGAGGTCCAACAGGATGATAACTGCTGAGCCACCCTGGTCCACAAGTCTACGGGCTTCTTCAGTTACGGCCAAGAGGGCCGTTTCTGTCCCTAGTCGTGGCCAGAAACCTGTTTGAGAAATGTGGAGTAAGTTGTTGAGTTCTAGGTATTGCACTAGGATGGAGTTTATATGTTTCTCGGTTATCTTACTTAGCCAGAGAAGGAGGGATATGGGTCGGTAGTTTGACAGGTTAGTGGGGTCCAGGCTAGGTTTTTTCAGCAGGGCCTTTACCTGGGTGCGTTTCCAAGCGAGTGGGACTGTACTAGCAGAGATGGAGGCATTTATAGTGGCCAGGATGACAGGGCTTATGATAGTGGCGACTAAAGGAAGGAAACGAGGAGGGGCGGGGTCGAGTGGAGAACCCGAGGGCACTTTGAGTATGATTGTTTTCAAGGAATCCTCATCTAGTAAGGGGAACTCTGCAAGGGAACAGCGGTGAGAGGGGGAGGGCTCCTGGAGCCGGTCTCTCCAAATGCATCCTGGGATGGAGGAAAGGAGCGGGCAATGAGCTCTATTTTTGGTGAAAGAATTCTGCGAGACAGTTGCACCTGGGGAGTGCATCTCCCTGATTGGGGATTTTTTGGGGTATGGTAATCAGGGATTTGGCTATCTGGAAAATCTCTTTAGGGGAGTTTGCCGCTGCGCAAATCTTTCCTTCATAGAAGGAGGCTTGTGCGATTTTTATTTCTTCCTTATATTTCCTTGTTGCCTCTCTGTAGCTTGATTTGCTTTCTTCTGTGGTATTCAGTCTCCAGCTCCTTTCTAGCTTCCTACAGTTTTGTTTGAGCTCTTTTAATTTTGTGAAAAACCACAGTGCAGGCCTCTGGTTCGAGCTTTTATGGGTAGATCTTATGGGGGCTAGCGTGTCTAAAGAGTTTTGGATGTTGGCTCTCTCTGGATCTGGGCTAGAGGGTGGTAGGGTATTCTCTAGAAGGTTGGACCACTGGCTAGCGGAGAAGTTCAACCATTTCCTGTTGTGTGTCTTTGAGTTGTTCAATGTGGAAGTGCTGACTGGGATGGTCCAGGTGATTGGGATTAGTGCGTGGTCGATCCAAGGGAGGGGGACAGGAGTATTACTCTGGAGAAGACGTGAATTACTAAACACGGCGTCCAGAAAATGCCCTTTTATGTGAGTAGGAGCGGAGCCTTGCAGGGTGAATTGTAGGGCTGATAAATTGGATACGAGTTCATTAGCCATTTTGTCAGCGGGGTCATCAAAGTGAATATTGAGATCACCAAGGATCGTGTAGTTGGATGGGGAGAGTGCTAAATTGGCGGCCATGGTAGGGAGTGCATTCATAAATTGGCCCGGACTTCCTGGGGGGCGATAGAGCAGCAGGCCAGAGAACGTGTTGGTGGGCGGGATTTTTAATGAAAAATTCATATTTTTGCAGCCCGGGAGGTCCTCTATGGAGGATCTGCATTGGAACTGGTCCTTGTAGATTATCGCTAACCCTCCCCCTCTACCAGTTTTGCGATCCGCTCTTAGGATTAGGTAACCTGGGGGAAGAGTTTGTGTGACAACTGGCTCTGACTCGGCCTGGAGCCAAGTTTCAGTAAGAAATAATGCATCCGGGCTGAGGTCTTCTAATAACATTTGAAGTTCAGTTGTGTGTTTGGCCATCGAGCGGCAATTCAATACATAACATTTTAGGGAAGGGCCAGGGGACTGGGTGGCTACCTTTACTGTTTGGAACGTGAATTGGCATTGGGAGCAGCCGGTTGATCCAGTCTATTGAGTGCAAGTATTTTATGTCCATGAGGCCTGCCAGGCTCCGTAGTGTCAGGGCACTGTAGGTGAGGGTACCCCTCAGCAAATTGCCAGGGGTTGGGGCCCTTGGGCCCGGTCGGGCGTGGATGGGCGCAGATGGGCTTGCCTTAGGCGCGCCTTTGGCGCTTCAGCGGAGCGCCCGCTGCGCACGTCCGCTGCGCGACTTGTAAGGCATCTGTTTTGAAGTGTATGGGCTGCCAGCTGCAAGTCTGTGATTGGTGCTTGGGACCGGAAGTTGTGATTCACTTCCGGAGCCCCCAATCTGGTCCCGTGTCCCTCCACTCAAACCAAATGATTGGCAGTGGACCGGGGATCAAGGACAGGTAGGAGCGGTGCAAATAGCAAGTGGCAAATAATATAACAATAATGTTTAAAAAGTTCGATTTCGATAAAAAGAATTTTTTTTAAAAACCAGAGCGAGCCCTTCTTCGGCGCTCCTCTTAAGCTGTTGAAAAACAGTATCTTCCTCAAGCTCGTCCCTGTCAGTACCTGTCGCAACCATTCTACACACCACAGGGACCTGCGACTAGGCCTGGGTGTTAAATTCCGCTCCGCTCGCTGAATTTGCGGAATGTAGGCAATTTCGTGTTCCGCAGAGAGCGCGGAATTGCTGAAAATGCCGCGATCCGCTGCATAGCGGAATTATTTTCTTGTTGGCGCTTTAAAAATGCATTCTAGCGAGCGCGATAGCGACTAACCGGGATCCCTGCATTCGCCGATGAGTTTTCCTATCTATTCACGTGTGCCACGAGATTTAGGTAACCGGCCGAGAGATCCCACGAGAGTGTGCAATCGCTAACACGTCATTCGCCACGCCATCGGACACAGTGAGAGTTTGCAATTGCAAACACGTCATTTGCTGCGCCATTGTGCACCTCGAGACAGATTGCGATCGTGAACACGTCATTCGGACGCGCACCGGACATTCGGCGGAATGTTGGTGAAGCTCGTGATCCTGAACATGCAAAATTTTCAATCGGGAGAAGAATAATATCTCGAGCAGCATTAAACCATCGATAAAATGATGATTTGGATGAAAAATAACTTCTCGGATTGACATTTGGCTGTCCTTTTTGTGAAAGAAGTCCTTTTTTTTTTTTAAATCTTTTTTTTGGGAGAGGGAGGAAGTGCCACAGAGTCTCCAACTTCCTGTCCAGAGGGCTCCTCCCAGTGATTTGTCCATCTCCTGTTCAATTTTCATTTGGATTTTGAGCCTGAAGGATATCTCTTTATGTCTGCTGCATCATTATCATCGGATTTGAGGACTTTTGGATTTGAGATTTTACAAGTAAGTTGGTGTTGTTGTTTGTTTGATTGGGTCATTGCAGTTGCTGCAACTACAAATCTGTTACTTTTCATCATTGAAAAAAAAAATTGCTCTGGGTAGCCAGTAGGCCCAGAGCTACTCATGAGTGGGTGCATGATGAAAACTGTTTCTATGTGTTCTGTTGAATTTACACATCATTTAGGGCATGGATGGCATTGGATTGAATTGCAAAATGTGTATTTTTGGGTGTATTTCAGTTTTTGGGTGTGTATTAAATAAATGCTGTTGTTGTGTGTGGTGTGTTTTGTACCTTGCAGACCTTGTTTAGCCATGTGGATTTTTGTTTTTGCATGTTATTGCATTACAGGCAAAACAGTGGGGTTTAGCATGCAGCCTTTGCCTGGCTATTATAGGCCTGTTTTCAGTACATTGTTTTCCAGGCCTCCTGCTAGTTGCTTGTGATTTGTGAGTGTCCCTGTGGATGGTGGCCATTTCTGGTGGGAATTATAAGTTTAGTGCTTTTGCCATATATGCCTGTATGTGTTTCCTTTGTGGCCCTGGCTTCTTGTTGTTGTGGGCCTGGCCATGAGGGTGGTGGTCATTTTGAAGCCAGGCAGTGTGCTTTTTGCCATAGGCCTAGCATTGTCTGTCTTTAGGTTCTTGTTGTTGTGTGGGCCTGGCCATGAGGCTGGTGGCCATTTTGAAGCCAGGCAGTGTGCTTTTTGACATAGGCCTGCGTTGTCTGTCTTCAGTTTCTTGTTGTTATGGACCTGGCCATGAGACTGGTGGCCATTTTGAAGCCAGGCAGTGTGCTTTTTGCTATAGGCCTGCATTGTCTCTGTTCAGTTTCTTGTTGTTGTGGGCCTGGCCATGTGGCTGGTGGAAATTTTGAAGCCCGGTAGTGTGCTTTTATCCATTGGCCTGCAAGCTTGCCAACAGGCCTTTTATCCAGCAGGCTCATAATTAGTCAGGGGTGCAGGAAACAACTGTTTCTGTGTGTTCTGTTTAATGTAAACATTATTTAGGGCATGGATGGCATTGGATTGAATTGCAAAATGTGTATTTTTGGGTGTATTTCAGTTTTTGTGTGTGTGTTAAATAAATGTCTTTGTTGTGTGTGGTGTGTTGTGTACCTTGCAGACCTTGTTTAGCCCTGTGGATTTTAGTTTTTGCATTTTATTGCATTACAGGCGAAGCAGTGTGGTTTTAGGTGCACAAAAAGACAGAGGAGGAGGTGTCATCATCACCTGTTGTACTGCCAGACAGAAGTCCTGTTGCGCACCACGTCACGTCCACGTGTGACCACATACATCTCTGCAACTTGTGCACCTGCGTCCTGCTGACATCTGAAGAAGATGGCCCCAAAGAAAGGTCCTGGTCCTCCAGTACCAGAAAGTTGCCAGTGAGAAGAAGGAACAGAAGAAGGAAGTGATACTTTCCAAGACTGGTGGGCCGCTCTCGTTGTTTTTTGGGATAAAAAATGTACGCCTGCTGTAGCGGTGTCCGGCGGGGCCAAGCTGGGAGCAGCACCTCTGCATCAGCAGGCGCACCCCACCAACCTAGGCCCAAGTCCATGAGTGTGGCAGAGGTAGCCAGTCTACTAACGAGCAGTGATGTTGAAATGTCATTATCGCAACATAGTACCCAATCAACGCACTCACAGGCGGAAACTCAGCATATAAGTGGGTAACAACAGCCGGAACAACAGCCACAACTGCCCGAACAACAGCCGCAACAATAGCCTCCAAAGGCCCCAACAACAGCCGTAACAACAGCTGCAACAACAGCTGCAACAACAGCCGAAAAAACAGCCGCAACAGCAGCCGCAACAACAGCCGCAACAACATCCACAACAAAAGCCGGAACAGCAGCCGCAACAACAGCCCACAATAGTGGTAGTTCCTCCTGAAGTAAGGGCAGTTCAGGAAATCGAGCTTTTTGCAGGCAAAGAGGAGCAAGCCACTGTTTCAGAAGATCCATTGTCTTCCAGACCCCCAGCAAGGAAAATGAGGGTTAGTCCATCAACTTCTTCACGCTACACTTCTGATGATCGAGATTCCACTTGTAAGCCACCAGCTCAGTCTGAGAGTGATGCACGCCACAAGACAGGGCTAGTGAAAAGGAAGGTTCCAGAAAGCCTTAAAGTTATGGAGGTAGATGTAGAAGAGGGGGGTGATAATGATGAGCCAGTCATCAAGAACATCACTCCCGGCCCAGAGGATACGGAGACCAACATTATTAGATTATCCAAAATCGCTGTAAGGGATGTAGCACGGATACCACCAACACAGGTAACACCAACACAACCTCCAGCTTCCATATTTGCATTTGCAAAGGCCCTGCAGGGACCTACAGCCAGCTCAACCACCACCTCAGTAGGTAGTGGTAAGGTAACTGCACAGAGTCAAATTCCAGGCACACCCTCCAGTTCATCTGGTATTGAAAGTAGCACCTCCAGCAGCACCAGAAAGTTCTGCTCCCGAGTTTGGGAATTCTTTTCAGTTAGCAGTAAGGAGGAGAACTTTGCTATATGTTTAATTTGTTGACAAGCTGTTAGGCGGGGTAAGCTTGGTACAAACGATGGTGCCGGAGGCCAAACAAGTCATCTCAATAAAAACCACATGATCCAGTGGGAGGCTCACCTACTTTGTTTACAAATAAGTAAAACTGCACCCATTGCTGTTGGTGGAGATGAAGAAGTAAAAGAATATATGATCGCGGTGGAAGGTCAACAAGAGGGAAACATTTCTAGCCCTGTCCCCAGCAGTGTAGTGGTACCACCCACATCCTCAGCAACATCTCAGTGGCACCATAGTAAGAGTCAGGCTAAGGACACCAAGGCAACTGAGTACTGCAATGAAAAGCAGTGCGTCGTTGAGCCTTACTGGGTTCAAGAAGATAGCTGCCCCACAAAGGAAAATAATCCAGCCTACCATTGACAACATGTATAGGTCGGAGGGGCAGTACCAACGCAATCACCCAACAGCACGGTTGTACAATGCGAAGCTGGCTAAAATGTTAGCTCTGGACCTTCTCCCTTTTTCATTTGTGGAAGGGGTGGATTTCCTTGAATTTGTGTCAGCCATCTTCCCTAAATGGAAGGTTCCCAGTCCATTCTATTTCGCCAGAGTTGCTGTTCCAGCACCACATCACAATGTGCTAAAATTGGTTGGAGAAGCTTTGCAGCAGAGTGCTGTTCACAATATCCACCTGACAACAGACATGTGGACCAGTTGCCAAGCCACTGATGACATGTGCATTACTGCACACTGGGTCTCTTTTGTGGGGGTTCGAGAAAAGCTATCTGAAGTAGGTGCTGTTGACACAGCTGAGATTTTGAATGCTGCTCGGAAACATGCAACTGTAGCCATATTCGCCATGGAGAATCTCATACTGCTGCAAACATTTTGGAAGAGGTTAACAGCAAGAGGGCTTAACATTGGTTTTGTTGCCACGGAAAATGGCAGTAATGTACTTAAGGCCATGGACGTTGGTGCCTATTTCAGGGTCTCGTGTTTGGAGCACTGCATTAACATTATAGTTCAAGACTTTCTGAAAAAAGGAGCCATAGTCAGCAACTTACTGACCACCTGCCGCAGAATATGCACTCATTTCAGCCATTCTTTTAAAGCCGGAAGCAGCTGAGATCATTCAACATGACTATAGAATGCCAGTCAAAGCACTCATCCAGGAGGTGGCAACACGCTGGAACTCAACATATTACATGCTTGACCATCTGTTTGAGCAGTACAGACCAATCAATGAATATGTCAAACGAAGGGCGGATGCTACTGTGAAAGGCATGACCCTTCAGATGGACCAATGGTGCCTAGTTAAATGCCTTACAGAGATGCTTCTTCCTTTCGAAGTCTTCACATGTGAAGTCAGCAAGGAGGACTGTACTATGGGCCAAGCTATCCCATTGCTGCACATGCTAGAGCAACAGCTGAAAGAGGTGTCTAAATCATACATAGGTGTGGCGGAAAAAAAAGAAGCATATGAGTTGGTGAAGAGCTTATCCTGTTGCTTAACTGAAAATTCAAGGGTGCAAAATAAGATTTTGTCACAAGAACATTATATTTGTGCCACAATTCTGGATCCACTGTACAAATCGGCACTGAACAGTAAGACATTACTTCCTTTTTTAGAAGTGGATGTTGCGTGGTACAAAATTTGGATAGCTGAGGTAGCCAGTAAATTGGAAAATGAACGGCTGGTAATTAAAGGCCCACCACTCAAACCCACAACAAGTACTGCAGCAGGGCACCCGGCCTCAAGTTCAACTTCAGAGCCTGAGGGCAGTGCATTAGACTCACAGCTGTCACCAACACTATCGACAACAGCAAGAACCAGATCAGCACCAGCCCCAGTAAAAATGGCAAAGGATTGGTATTTACAGCAAGGACTTGCTAGGTCCAGTGCTGATGCAAAGACAAAAGAGGCCGAACAAAGTGTGGCACCCCTGAACATTGAGCGGATGGTCCAGGTCTATCTGGATGACCCAACAGAGGTCTACATTGATCAAAATCCATTGCGGTATTGGTATGGCAAAAGGGGCCAATGGCCAGTGCTCAGCAGGCTGGTGATAAACGATCTGGCTTGCCTTGTCGCAAGTGTCTCTTTTGAACGTGTTTTCAGTGCTGCTGGTTCCATTGTAACAGTGAAAAGGACCAGTCTCTCACCCCAAAACGTGGAAAGGTTAACCATGATCAAAATGAATCAGCAATTTATACAACCGAATTACACAATACATGATTCAGCGCAGGAAGATGAGGGCGGCTGCTCAGGTGACAAAAGTAGCGTGTTAGATGATGATTACCCACTGCTGGTTGAACCCCTAGAGTTTGAGGACGAGCTATACTTCCCTGACAACTAGGCTTGCACTCTCACTGTCTTCCTCCCTTATTTACTTGTATTTGTGTGTCTGTCTTTCTGGTTCGAAACTTTGAATCACAACAAATCTATTACCACCGTCTTCTAGTCTTTTATTGCCATATATGAGTTTCAGCTGTCTGCATTTCAGTCCACTCCTCCAAGTCCTGCTCCTCCATCCTCCTGAATCGCCCTAAATCCATTGCCCTCAAGCCAGATGATGATTGAATGTAGCATAATAGAAGAAAAAAGAAAATCTTGCCTCGTTGAGTCCCTCCAAAAGAAGTGGAACATGATGATGACTACTATAGCTATCCTCCTTTGCGAGCCGAGAGACTGCCCATTAACTGAAGATGAGAAGGAACAGGTAAAGATTCTGAATGATGCCATGCATTGGACGCTGACTGAGTGATTTGTGTTGTTGTTTGTTGTGTACTAAAAGTAACTTAAAGCAATGTTTGTTTCCCTTTTTGTTTTTTAATAACAAATTTGTACTTCTACTGCAGGCCGATCCATTGCATTTTGAATATGGAAGGGGACTCAAGCCGTACACTGCACACTGAGTTGGACAACACCATGATGATGACCACAATGACATAATATCTTTGCAGTTGATTGATGGAATAAGTCAGAAGCGTTTCATGAGTGGCATAAAAGGAAAACAAGTCAACAACAACCTCTGCAAACCTACATGTCTGTGTAGTGGTGGAGTCGAGTGTGGTGGTATGACTGACAGCGGTGCATTGATTTAGTCACTTAATTTGTAAAATGCTATGTTGCTGTATATGTGCTTTGTCTTCCTCTGTAAAAAAATGTACGCTAAATGGAGGATGGGTCACGGGTGCGGTGGTCCTACTTTGTTCTGTTGTTGTTGGAGGTTAATGCTGGAAACAGACTAGAGTAGACATGATGTATCCATGCCGCCTCTGAATGTGTTCTTGTTGCACTCCACCATAATTTATGACTTTTTTCTACTTGATTTTTCAATATCCCTATTGTTTTTCCATCTACAATTACAGGCCCGCCCTTACGCTGTGCTATACTGGGAAAAACAACTCACATTTACCTTACCAATGAATGGTGGAGGAGGTGTGGTGCAGCAGCCAGGATGCCTGACTCCGGACTACGGGGTTCACGGTTCGATCCCCGGCGCCGGTGGCAGGTTAGCCCAGCACCATGTGACTCTGGGCAATAGCTTGCTTAATCTTCCCGAGGGCTCCCAGCGCCGGGACCGCACTTTGAAGGTAGCTGTGTGCTTTACAAATCATGGTATTTCATTTCATGAATCTACATCTGCCAGGCAGGCAGTGGCGTCACCCAAGATTGATGGCCGGAACATCCATGGAAGGGAGGACCAGGAGGAATGCTGACATGCAACTCCCCATTTTGACCAGGGTAACATACAGGAACAGTATCAACTTTCATCATCTTTTAAATAATTTGATTCATTTTTTTGTCTTCAATCATTACTATTGTATGTTGTTATTATTATTATGTTTCCTCTCTGCTTATAATTCATCCTTACAGCTATTTTTGAATTTTCTTTGCTATCTTTAAAAGTAAGCCTGGGCCGGTAGAACAATGTAATTCGGGTCTCTATGAGGGCAGACAGGCAAGGCAGCTTGCATAATATACTGATGCCTTGTACTGTCTAATTGTCTAATAGTAGTTAGTAAGTACTACTTATCATTAACCATCAAGTTATCATCATCATGCATGCATTTCCTTTTTCTCCCTTAACAGATTCATGGATATGGTCATCTGCCAAGATTGTGTTTTGTTGTTTGTCCATGTGAACTGTTTTTCTTTGTCAAACCTTTCCCCAAACCCCCTTCCCAACCATTCATCAAACCCTAACCCTCTTCTCCCGGGCTGTGTGACTTATTGAGGTGTGACTAAATTAAATGTACACCAATAATTGATCACATGCTTGCTGGGGTGGATGTGGTGTAGGCAACACTAATTCAATTTTAAGGCAGGGCGAGGATCTCCTTCAGCTTGCCCACTAATGAGCAGTATATTTGTGATGTAATTTTTTTTATCAAAGGAACCTAATCAATCAGCATTAATTGCCGGCATCGATTGGATTTGTTGTCATCCTCCTGCACAGCACTAACAGTAATGCTTGTGTTGTGTGTACTGTAGGACTTGTCAAGTGACTCGACGCAACTACAGTTTGTATCTTGTCTTACTAGGCTATTCCCGCCACCATTATGTTTTATTTTATTTTGGCATATTATTGTTTGGCAGTAAGGTCTGTACTGTTCTACTGCTCCTCCCACAGTCTCTCTCAGGCGACTGACTGTCTCCTTTTCTTTTTTTGCAAATGCTACTGCCAGTGTGTTGCACTTGCGGGAGGAATAGGCAATACACTAATTTTAGTCTTTACGGGTTTTATTTTTAGATACAGCGAGTCTGAACTTTTCTTTCTGTTGTATATGGCTCCTCGAGGGGAACGGCTCCTCGCCGCCTTTCGGATCCCGGATTCTGTAGACGTGGCCCTGCGTCCTCTGTCGGGTTTCCGTCGAGGTGATTCTTCTTCAGCTTCCGTCTTGCCTCTCGATTAAAACAAAGAGAAGACGACGGGGTATCAGTTGTTGTTTTTACAATATTAGTTCCTATGGGGAAAGGGAGTGAGGATCCACTTCTAGTGCAGTCTCTTAAACAAATGCCGTAGTGAGTGGGGTGGTGTGCTCAGGGAAAAGGGTGTACCAGGAAGGGTGATAGACTCCCGGGCTTTTACTCGGTAGCAGCTGCCTTACGAAAAACCCAGCCCCTGAATTTCTCACGTACCTGGCTGAGCCATACACCTCCCGCGGGTGTATGGCTGGGCGGCTCGTGTTGTCGGTGGCCTCCTGGCTTCTCCTGCTCCACGTACTCTTCAACGTCTCTCCGCCTTCGTTCCACGTCCGCTATATCCTTCTGCTCCGTTCCGCTCTCGTCCTCTCCTTCCCTCCGCTCCCTCCTGGTGAATAGACACATCCTCGATTCCTCGTTTCCGGCATAAGACGTCTCCGAGTCCTTACGAGACTCCTCCCAGTCATAGGTCCATTCCGCATTAAAGGGCCACTGTGCTTCCTGTGTTTCTATGTCAGTTTCAACATTCTGTGGGAAGTATAACGGGTAAGAGGTAGTATCGGGCACGTGTCTTTTAGCATTTCGTGTACAGTCTGGCACTTGAGCTGCCCCCATGGTGTTACATACCTCCCCCTCCGGACACTCACGATCGGTGAGTGGGTGGCGAGATAAGAAATCAGCCCCTACATTCTCACTGCCTTTCCGGTGATGGATAGAGAACGTGTACGGCTGTAGTGACAGAAACCAACGCAATACTCTCGCATTGTTAGCCTTATTGCGAGCCATCCAGAGCAAGGGTGCATGGTCCGTGAAAAGGTTGAAACGTCGACCCTCGAGATAATAAGCAAGTTTCTCAATGGCCCATTTGATCGCGAGACACTCCTTCTCGACGGTCGCATATTTGAATTCACGAGGGAACAGTTTCCTGCTGACATAGAGTATCGGGTGGTCAAGCCCATCGCTGCCCGTTTGTGAAAGCACGGCCCCAATGCCGTAATCCGAGGCATCGGTGTGCAAGGCAAAAGGACGAGAGAAATTCGGTGATGACAACACAGGTGTGGATGTAATCACAGACTTCAAGACTCGAAAGGCCTCCTGCATTTGGGGGGAGGGATGTATCGGTGAGGAAGCCTTCCCAATGTTCTTTAAAGCATCCGTGAGCGGGGCGGCAATATCCGCAAACTGAGGAATAAATCGTCGGTAGTGACCAACAAGGCCCAGAAAGGATCGCAATTCTCTCCTGGTAGATGGAAAAGGAGTGTCGGCAATTGCCCTTACTTTTTCTATTTGTGGCTCTATGAGACCATGACCCAAAACATATCCAAGGTATTTAACCTTGTGGAAAGCCAGTTTACATTTTTTTGCGTTCACCGTGAGTCCAGCCTGTCGGAGAGCCAACAGCCCTTGATAGGTGTGTGAGATGAGCGGACCAATCCGAACTATAGATCACAATGTCGTCTAAATAAGCAGACGTAAAATCCGACAATCCAGCAAGTACAGTGTTCATAAGACGCTGAAACGTTGCAGGGGCCCCATGCAGGCCAAATGGGAGCACCGTGAACTCAAAGTGCCCCTCCGCCGTCGAGAACGCAGTCTTTTTAATGTCAGCAGGTCGAAGGGGCACCTGCCAATATCCCTTAGTTAAATCAAGGGTGGAAATGTATTTCGCATGTCCCAGTTTTTCAAGTAAGTCGTCCACTCTAGGAATGGGATAGGCATCGAAGAGTGAAATTTCATTAAGGGCGCGAAAGTCCATACAAAACCTCCGACTGCCATCGGGCTTAGGGACCATGACAATGGGGCTGGACCAATCACTTTTAGAGGGACGAATCACTCCCAGGCGAAGCATTTCATCCACTTCAGACTTAATAGCGGCTCTCCTTGCTTCGGGGACCCTGTAAGGTTTAATCCGCACCTTTTTGTCAGGAGGTGTAACAATGGAATGTTCAGCTAGAGAAGTTCTCCCAGGCCTGTTGGAAAATACGTCACCATAACATTCCAGTGTGTCCCTCAACTCTACCTGTTGCCGAGCCGTTAGTTCCTCATTGTGAACAAGCATGTCCACCGTAGAGTCGGTTGAGTCTGAATTGTCAGCCAGATGAACGTCTGCGGGAGGGGCCCCCAACCATTTTTTTAAAAGGTTGATGTGGTACGATTGTTGCTTATTGGGGGCAACCTTCAATTTATAGGTAGTGCGCCCAATTACTTCCGTCACCTCATAGGGGCCCATCCATACTGCCTTAAACTTATGCGAGGACGACGGTAAGAGAACTAAAGCCCAGTCCCCCACCCTGAGTTGCCTCCACTTTTTCCCCTTGTCATAAGCAACTTTTTGTCTACGCTGGCTATCTACCAGGTGAGTGAACGCCAAGTCCCTTAGCTTGCCCAGTTTAGATTTTAGAGCCCTGGCGTAGTCAAGGGTAGCACTAGTTTCTTCCTGTTGTTCATTAATCCAGGCATCCCTAGTCATTTCTAATAGGGAGCGGGGTTGACGGCCATACAGCAGTTCAAAAGCAGAAACCCCTAAGCTGCTCTGTCTCTGTGCCCTGATCGCGTATAATGCCAAGGGCAACATCCGGTCCCAGTCAACCCCGCTGACTTCCATCATCTTACGGAGGGTGGTTTTCAGAGTACGGTTGTAACGCTCCACCAGTCCGTCCGTTTGAGGATGGTACACCGAGGTACGGATCTGGTGGATGTCCAACGTGCCACAGATTTCCTTCATTAATTTGGAAATGAACGGCGTACCCTGGTCAGTTAAAATTTCCTTCGGGAAACCCACCCTACTGAACAATTCAATCATCCTGTCACCAATCTGCTTGGAATTGGGTGCAGATAGGGGAAACGCCTCGGGGAACCTAGTGGCATAGTCAACGATCACCAAGATGTGTCGGAACCCCTTTTTAGTCTTGGCAGTGGCCCAATGATATCCATACCGACCCTTTCAAAAGGCTTTCCGATAACCGGCAAGGGCTGTAAGGGAACGGCCGGTGGTCGCACCATATTCATCCTTTGGCAGATGTCACAGGTTCTACAATAAGATTCAGTATCTTTATAAATACCGGGCCAAAAAAATTGTCTGAGGATATTCTGGGTCGTTTTTTCTGCGCCGGAGTGACCGGCAATGATGTGGCTGTGCGCGAAGAAAAGTACTTGCTCTCTGAAAGAGACAGGTACTAATAGTTGAGCAGGGTCTCCTTCCTTTCCAATCCGATACAGTAGGTCATTCTTGATAATAAACCCAGGAAAAACCTTAGAGCCTTCTGATCTTTGATGAGCCTGTTCCCATGCAGTGAGGAGAGTGGGATCACTGATTTGCCCAAATTTAAAGCTTTTGTCCAAAACCCATGGGTCCTGTGAAGTTACGGAGTGTATTTGAACGTTTGTAGGGTCAGAGGAGCCAAACCCTTTGGAACCTCTCTCTGTGTCGTTCAACTCGCCTAGTTCTTCTACTAAGGGACTCGCTATGCATTCACAAATGAGTTGTGCTACTCTATCCCCTCTCTTGACCTTAAACTCGTCCGTCCCGAAGTTGAACAGGAGGACCATAACATTACCCCTGTAATCCGCATCAACAACTCCTGCCCCGACATCAATAAAGTATTTAGCCGCCAGGCCCGATCTCGGGGCTATCCTGCCATAACACCCTGGGGGGACCACGATTTGTAGGTCAGTTTTGATTAGTGCTTTTTCTTGACTGTGTATTACATAATCATAGGCGCTGTACAGGTCATAACCCGCCGCCTTAGTAGAGCCTTTAGTGGGAGAGGTTGCGTACTTGGTCAATTTCACAATTTTAAGACTATGAACGAGGGGACTTTCTCTACCCATGTTCCCCTCCTCCTCTGTTTGCCTCTTGTCCTCCAGTCTATCTTTAAACATGTTCAGGAAGTTGGGGTTATCTGTCCCGATTATTAAGTCTTCAGGTAAATTATACATCACCCCCACCTTAACTGTCTGTGAGCATCCTACTGTTGTCTCAATGGTAATGTTCGCTATGGGGTAAGGTCTAACATCCCCATGTACACACTTAATATTAACCACCCCCTGAGAGACATATTGTTCTGACTTTACATAGGGGGACTGGATTACTGACTGACGACAGCCGGAGTCTAACAACGCTAATAGGGAGTGTCCATTGACTTTCACACTTACTCTGAAGGAGTTATCCATCTCGGCTTAAAACAAGACGGGTTTAGGGAGGTACCCAATCTCCATTGGTTCTTCCTCATTCCTTTTCCTTGGGCACATTCGGGCAATGTGGCCCCATTGACCACAATCGAAACATTGTGGCCCTGTAGGTGTATTGTTCTCGGTCCTCCAAGTACGTGGACGTATCGTTTCTCTCCCTCGAGAAATATTCTTTTCCTGTCGTATTCCTATTTTCCTGTCTTTTTCTATCTCCAAGGGGAAATTTTTAGGTTGTGCCCGTGTGAATGACGATGCCATTTCTACAGCCTGGGCAGTCGTCAAATTATTATGTTGACAAAGCCATTTTTGGGTGGCGTAGGGGAGAGCTTCAAGGAATTGCTCTAAATAGATATGGTCCATTATTTCCTCCTTACTGCTTGTGGTTGGTGTGAGCCACTTATCCGCGGCCATTTTCAGCCTTACAAACAAGGTTTTCGGATTTTCCCCTACCGCTCCTCTCTCCTTTCGGAATTTTAGTCGATATGCCTCTGTGTCTAATCCTAAGTGGTCGAGGATTATTCTTTTGATTTCCGCATACGTATTGTCCCCTCTTGGATTTGCCACTTGGTAAGCGGCCTGTGCTTCTCCTCCTAACAGAGGTGCCAAAAAAAACTGCCATTTTGCTACCGGCCAACCGCATGCTCTGGCGGCCCTTTCAAAATTTAAGAGAAAAGCATCTGGATCTTCCCCGTTCCTATACTTTTGTAGAGACACCGCGGGTGCTCCATGGGTTAGGGGTCTTTCGGTTGTTCCTCCTCTTAGGACGGGATCGACCCAGGCTTGGTCGCTTTTATCCTCAAGGGCTTTTTTTATCACCTCTCTATCCGCTTGGTCGGAAACTAAGTGTTGTTCAATCACCCATTCAATTCGTTCCTGTCCCTTTACTAATTGTTCGACAACGGTCTCCATCTTGACTCCACAGATGGTGCCTTTGCCCGCATTCTCCACCACTGTTGCACTTGCGGGAGGAATAGGCAATACACTAATTTTAGTCTTTACGGGTTTTATTTTTAGATACAGCGAGTCTGAACTTCTCTTTCTGTTGTATATGGCTCCTCGAGGGGAACGGCTCCTCGCCGCCTTTCGGATCCCGGATTCTGTAGACGTGGCCCTGCGTCCTCTGTCGGGTTTCCGTCGAGGTGATTCTTCTTCAGCTTCCGTCTTGCCTCTCGATTAAAACAAAGAGAAGACGACGGGGTATCAGTTGTTGTTTTTACAATATTAGTTCCTATGGGGAAAGGGAGTGAGGATCCACTTCTAGTGTAGTCTCTTAAACAAATGCCGTAGTGAGTGGGGTGGTGTGCTCAGGGAAAAGGGTGACCCAGGAAGGGTGATAGACTCCCGGGCTTTTACTCGGTAGCAGCTGCCTTACGAAAAACCCAGCCCCTGAATTTCTCACGTACCTGGCTGAGCCATACACCTCCCGCGGGTGTATGGCTGGGCGGCTCGTGTTGTCGGTGGCCTCCTGGCTTCTCCTGCTCCACGTACTTTTCAACGTCTCTCCGCCTTCGTTCCACGTCCGCTATATCCTTCTGCTCCGTTCCGCTCTCGTCCTCTCCTTCCCTCCGCTCCCTCCTGGTGAATAGACACACCTCGATTCCTCGTTTCCGGTATAAGACGTCTCCGAGTCCTTACGAGACTCCTCCCAGTCATAGGTCCATTCCGCATTAAAGGGCCACTGTTCTTCCTGTGTTTCTATGTCAGTTTCAACATTCTGTGGGAAGTATAACGGGTAAGAGGTAGTATCGGGCACATGTCTTTTAGCATTTCGTGTACAGTCTGGCACTTGAGCTGCCCCCATGGTGTTACACAGTGTCTACTACTATTACCACCTCAACCATGGCATATTGGGAAACCAAACCATCATCACCATGCAGCCATTGCTGTTAAACATCAAGCACAGGTAAGAGAAGAAGTTTGGGGGAGGCATAATTAATAATGGATTTTTTTTCATTAATTCAATTTCAAACACCCCTTAAGTCCAGTTGCAGAATGCATAGACTAGGAGGAGAGACTGACAGTACTAGTAGGACAAGTCACTCAGTGATGTGTAGCGCATCTACCTGTTTGTGCCTTACAAATTCAGCCAATTATTTAAGTCAAACACTAGCTGTGGCCCTGCAGCAGCAAGGAAACAGTGTGACGTAAAACAGTAACTCCACCCACAAAACATTAACAACATTGTATGTAAAGTATACATATATAATTTAATCCCCTAACAAAAATAAACTATGTAAAAAATCCCACAACAACAACAAACCCACCCCTCTCCCTAACCCCAACCAATGTCCGACACGAAAAAGTCCAACAAATTCAATGTCTAATTGTCCATGTCCATAAATAAAGTGAAAACCCCAATGCCCAATTCCCACCCACCAAAAGAAGCAATACAAAAGCTGCTGCAGCCTCCTCCTCCGCCAGAACCACCTGCCACCAGTATTCAGTCTGTATGGCGTCCAGCTTCTGGACCATGGCTGCCAACTCCTTCCTATCTGGTTTCCCTTTGGAAGGAGAAGCTATATCAAGAACAAAAAACTAGACTATTGTAACAATATACTCTTAGCAAAACAGTAAGACAAATTAATTCTATAGTGGCACAGTAGCACTAGCAAGCCCAGTACATATCATTTGTGGTATGTATCTATCCTCCTACTTCCTCGGCCTCTATCATTTGTGTGAGTTTCAGGCATTCAACCACCTATGCATCTGATTCCTATCAGCCACCTATGCATGCATTCCACGTATCCTTCTCTGCCAGTCATAAATATTACACCTCACCCGCCCTTCCTCCTTCCACCCTTCTTTCCCTTTTCCTTCAACCCATCCATCAAGGTCATCTGATCTGACTTTAAGTCCTCTCCATAAAAGCTTCACAGCTGAGTTGAAGTCAGTGGAAGAGGCCATTGGTTTTTCAACACTCCCGCCACTAATGCTATTGCTAATGCTAAGTAAAGGGTGGCTTCTTCAACCGTTCACAACAACTTCTTACTTACTAAGTCCCAACAGTACAGTGTACACCCTTGCAGCGAGTGTAATGTCAATAAGTAAGGATTAGGAATATAACTTACCACCGCCCGCCACTGCTGCTGGCTCACCCCCTGTAGCTCCTCCTGCAACTACTGCATCTCCTCCTGCACCCTCAGGGGCGCATCGCCATCGCCGCTGGCCCCGGCACTGGTGGTTGGTAGTAGGCCTAGAAAAACCTTACCAATTTTGTAGATGTCATATACACCTCCCCCTATTTATTCTTTTTCACTAGCATGATTGTATCAAAGGTAATACATATACAACATACTTCACTAGTACAAATCAGGTAGTAGAGTAGACACTAGTAGTGTTATATGATCCCTAGGGTCATTCTAGTCTTTACTAAGTTAACCTGAGCCGTGCAACCATTTTAGCTTTGTGTCTTTTATTATTGCGCACGTTACCTCACAGTTTGTTGTGTAAGATGCCACATGAGCTCATACTGCTACTGTCTGAGTGCTGCGTACGAGGTCGAAAAACAAGCCACTTTGTTATGGAGTTATGGTGTTAGTCCATATTGCTGATCCATAAAAATTTGACACTTTTTGGCACGATTGAGAAATACTTGCAATATACTAACCCGCACCATTTTTATCATAACAGATGGAAGATTCCCTTCTGTGAACCAGTGCTTTGCAGAGCTTATAATGTAACCAGTACTAGGTTCTTATAAGGTGAGGGGTCCCCAGAATTCGCTCAGAGATCTTCATTTATAATTTTATTTAAACTATATTCCTACCAAGGGGAGGGTGTTTCGTCCACCACTGTTCAGTTATCATGATTTTGCCTTTTGTCTTCTATGGACTTGTAGTTGTAAGTGTAACTAAGTGCAACAATGTTTGTTTTAATCTTATGCATTTTGCTGTTAGAGCTTGCTTGTATACTGCATTATAGAACAACGTACAGAGCTTGTCAGTTGAAAATAAAGCTTTTGAACTTACATAGACTCTGTGATATTTGGTGTGGACTTACACGAGTGAGTGAGCGAAAAGGGTGTGCATTGCTCCCGTGACTGAGAGGTTGGGAGTGTTATGTTCTGGGTTGTCTACTCATTGGGTATCTTGGGGGGGTTCAGGGAGCTAATGAGATACTAAAGCTAATCGGTCAGGGGATTGTGGTGGGTTCTGACTGAGGTGTGAGGAAGGTCCAACCTCCCATCACCAACGTCCACTTTTCTTGTGCAAAGTTCTGTATGTGCAGAATCCCTACAACAGTAGTAGTATGTCCTATCCTAACAAAAATAGTAAAATCTGGTTGGGCATTTCGTTGGAGAGAATTGTCGAAAAGCCTCAAGATTAGGAAGACTAGAAGTAGTAGAAGAGGACAACCCAAAGGACTGGACTCAGTGGCTAGAGCTATTGGTGAATCTGAGTTCTATTTAAAACCTTTTAAATAAAGAGTGGCCTACTGGGCAAGCTTATCTACAGACAGACTAATAGCAGTAGTACAGAGAGTTATAGCAGAGGCAGTTAGAGGCAAGGATAACAAGAATTTAGAAACAGATAGTCTGGATTGAAGAAGATTTTGTAAAAAATAGTATTAGGAAACCAAAATAATAGTTCGGAAAAATAAGGTGCAGTAAAAGTTAGGGAAATATAATTATTAATATTAACCACAGGAGGACTTACTGGGACCAGCAGCAGAGCCCTTGGTAGAGGAGTGGTCCTGTCCCTGGGAGGTATGTTGTTGTCTCGCTGACTCTGACCCCGTCTACTTGCCCCTGGGTGCCGATCATGTAATATTTAATAAAGAAAGAGACAAACATTAATGATTGGTGTGAAACTAATAAAATATTTTTAAAAACGCTCAAAAATGTTTTGGGGAACAACAATTGCAATAAAATTGACCTATCTAATCGGATTGACTAGTAGTATTGCGAGATTCACGTACCGTCTAGTGAGCCTAAGTACCACCTGACCTAGTCCACCTATTCCAGATGGGCCAATTGTTCACTAAGTTTGCATTTCCACTTATTTTAGTCCTCAAAAATGCATAGATGGAGGACACATACATACATTTTTACATACACCAAATTGTTGGTTGGTTGCTGCTGATGTTCTGCTAGTGATGATAAGCCTACTAACACTCACTAAATAAACTACAAAAAGTTCTACTAAGGACTGGGGTAAGCAGCAATCAGCAGCACGTGATGTGACAGAGAATGCGTCATGCATCGCAGACCACTTAAAAATTACCCACTAATACCAATAAGTAACTGTAGCTATCAATCCACCACTATCTTTTCTTAGTGGCAGGAGGACAAAGGAAGGACTAGAGTCTCTCTAGAATTACCTAACATAAGTTCTCTAAAGTAAAATCTTACATAATCAGGCCAAGCGAGGGCAAAGTTGCAAACAAGTAAAATTAGTAGCACCGAGCACCTGTGTCATAACAATCACAGAATATTTTTAAACGTAATTTACCTGCAATGTAAGCAGCAGCATTCTTGCTGTTCGGAAAAAATATATATCTGCAATATATAACACAGAGCAGAAGAACACAAAGTAGTAATATTAAATAGCTACTCACCAAGCCCCGTGACCTCCACCTGGACCGGTAGCAGGTCCAGCAGGTCCTGCTCCCGGTCCAGGATATCGGACTACCGGTGCGTCAGCTGGTTATTGGTGCGCCGGACACCAGAGTAGCTAAACACTGCCCGGCGCACCTTTCCCCACTGCTGCCGAAGCTCCCGGAGCCCGTACCCGGACCCAGGCCTGCCGTCTGCTGCCAGGGTTAAGGGGAGTCACGCTGGACAAAAAAACAAGTGTGGCTGCCTCACTAAGTAAGGCCCGTGGCTGCACCCCATGTGGGCGGTGCCTTCTGCAGGGAAGGCGGTCATGGCTACCAGCAGCCTTGTCCTTGCCCATGGTTCTGGGACTCGACGGGGGTGGGGGGGCAGAAAAGAAAAGGGAGGAATTAGAAAAGTAAGTAAAAGAAATTAAAAAAGCAAGTTATAGAAAAAGAGTGAAAAGGTATTAGAAAAAGTCACAAAAAGTAGAAAAAAACTCAAAATATACATTCAGGAAAATAGAGAGATAGATAATAAATAAAAAAGATTAAAAAACAAGTGTACAGAAACAAAGGATTGCAAAGATAGAGGGAGGATAGAAAAGCAGGCCCAGAACCATAGCAATCGAGTGAAAAACAAGATGGCCACGCCCATTGGGACCGCAGGGGCAAGTTCGCACAATATTTCCCCCACGAGCACGCAAAAAGCGTTGCGAACACGTAATATGCGTTCCGGAACAGGAAATACTCATCGCGAACGAGCGGGAGCACGCAATACGTGACCCGGAACAGGAAATAAGCATCACCAGACGGGCGGGACAAATGAAAAACAAGATGGCCACGCCCTTTAGCGACGGCATGGGCAAGTTAGTGATATATTTCCCCGCGAGCACGCAAAAACACATCGCGTTAGGGCGGGACAAGCAATTCTGCATCTTTGCGGAATTTTTGCGTGCTTGCAGAGATTTTTTACAATTTTGTAGAGATTTGCATCACGGGACTACACAAATTCCGCCCACCCTTACCTGCGACGTCATGCCCAGCAAATTCCCAACCCTGACCTTCTATCCCGTTAATGTAGAGCAAGACTGCCTGTGGCCAGAGCAGTATTTATTTCCCTACAGGCCTCCTCTAACGGGCTGGGAATGCAGCAACCAGTAAAGTAGAATTTCAGCGATTCTGAGGTCACTGCATTGAATTGGAAGAGGGGAGGCATAGAACAGAGGGCTCCACAGGTTCGGGGCCAGTCCGCAGAGGGTCGCACAGTGTAATGACTCCACCTTCAAGACCATGATGCAGGGAGTTGCTATTAATCGTAGGCAGTGTAGGCTATATGCAGAAACCAGCTACTGTCACCAGAAGGATAGCTGGCCCACCAAGACTAAATGCAAAGACCAAAGATTTTGAACAGTGCAGACAAACAATGGATACCACCCCTGTTCGCGTTTAAACAAAGCAGGAGCCTACGTGATGACCCAGTCCAGGCACATTTACAACAACAAGAAACAACAGACCAAACCACATTCTGGAACCAATCAAAACCCTATGGACATTTCCCATGTGGGAGCTGTATAGCATGCCCACAGACGTACACAACCAAGGAAGTGGTTTAGGTACAGGCAAGCCATGGCGCTTAAAAGACTTCAACAACTGCATTACTGAAGGGACACGGTGAAATCCTTCTACAGTCTACGCAATAGAAAATTTCTGAGTCAGGAGCAGTTCCCAAAAGGTATCACACCGAGAGTGAGCAGGAAAAAACAAAAGACCATACTCAGAGACCTCCTAAAGAACAACTTAGAGAAGGAGGAAAAATCAAAAGTGAAAGTAAAAGTTACTCCCTCTCTTTGGTCTTACTTTAAAATTCAGCAACAAGAGCTAAACTCGGGTCCTTCTAGCTCCGTACAACCACAAAAATCATTAGAAGCTTGGGGAAGTGAGAAGGAAGAAACAACCAAATCTACAGATACTCTTTCCTTAAGAAAGGAAATTCAACGAGGAATTCCCCTCCTAGCAGGAAAACCGAGTCCAAGCAAGATAAAGAAAGGGAGAAAACCTCGAACTAAGAAAAAGAACTTAGTGGAAAACAAGAGTTTAGAAGAACTTTGGAAAATTAAGGGAATCAGTACAGAAGAAGGAACAGAACTCCATATGGCGGAGGGGGCGCTGATCCTGCTGCCATAGCAGTAGTAAATGAAACTGTAAATATGACGGAAGAGGTTGGAGATAAAGAAGACGATGACCCAAGGTCTATAGAATATAACAAGAACCCAGCTAAAACTCATACAGACGAACTCCTTGAAAAAATATGGATAGAAATGAAAGAGAAATTCTCCATTTCCGAATCAAAACAAAACAAAATACAGGAGGTCTGCGAGAAATTGGATAGCAAGCTAAACGCTCTAGCAGACAGAGTCACGGCAGTTGAAAATTAAGTTACTGGCTTGGACAAAAGGGTGGAGAAAAATAGAAAGGAAATAAATTCCATAAGATTGGAGAGTAAAAACATAAATGAAAAACTGGAATCCTTAGAAAATCAAGCCAGGAAAAACAACATAAGGATTTTAAATGTGCCGGAGAATCAAGAGGGTAAAGATGTAAAAGCATTTGTAGTGGCACTCTTGATGGAACATTTCCCATGGGCGGACAAAGAGGTTTTGAACGAGGATATACAGAGGGTGCACAGAGATCCTTATGGAAAGAGCAAAGAAAGGAAAACCCCCAGGAAGATTCTAGTAAACTTCAAAACGTATATGTTGAAGGATAAGATCTTGGGGGAGGCACTGAAAAAAGGAACGTATAGCAAAGATAGTTGGAATTTTAAAATAAGATCTGATATGTCAAAAGCCTCTCAGACCAGACAATGGGAACTGGGAAATCTGATGTCCGAATTGCAACAACTAGGTGCCACAGTACAAATGAAATTTCCACCCTCACTACGCATTATGTGGAGAAATAAAATGAGAAATCTAAGAGAGCCTGAAGAGGTGAAAAACCTGATAGAACGGATCAGAGATCAAGTACAATCAGAGGAACCTCTGAGTTAAAATGCTAAAATGTTCACATCAAAAAAAAAAAAAAAAAATGTTAAAAAATCTCTAAGGAGAAACAGACACAATCCAACCCAATTCAACTCATACGCAAGGACAAGTGTAAAATAATATGTAGGAGCTATAATCCAACTACATTTTTTCATCTTTTAAATGTATATAGATAAGAATCACGGGGGTGGGGACGGGAAGCCAAAAGGGTTACGAAGATAACCGAAGGAGAAGAAGATGGAGGCTTCCCCGGGGAGGGTAACTGTAAAGCACAAATCAGAAAATACGAAACTACACGAAAAAGGGTGGGGAGCAAAATAGGGAAAAAAAACCAAAAATTCCTCATCTGCGAAAATTCAGGAAATCAAAACAACAGGGAGTGAAGTATATTAAAAAGAAAATCACAACTACTGAACAAAACAAATGGGGAGTGAAAGTAGAGGGGTAAATATTCTATCCTGGAATGTGAATGGGTTAAGGACAAAAAGCAGGAGGAATAAAATCTTAGAATATATCAGAACTGGGAAAAGTGAGATAATAATACTACAAGAAACTCACTTGTTAAAGGAAGATTGGGACCAAATAATTAAGAACCTGTGGTGGGTAGATACCTTAATTTGCACAACACAACAATGCAATATTAAGGGAATAGCGATAATCTTTAAAAAGTCTCTAAAAGCAACTATAATTAGTTTAGAAGTGGATAGCAAAGGAAGATGGGCAATAGTCAATACAAAAATAGGAATTGTCGTGTATGCGGAGCCCCGCAAGAACATCCCCTGGAGAGGCACACCAATTTGGATCACACGAGGGTGCTTCTGTTTTGAGTTGTAAATCTTTATTATTTCATTTCTGTAGTTATTTACAGACGATCCCTTTAAGGATAATTAACTTCGATATTCAACAGCATATCGGGAGATGACCAGTGTTATAATCCATTTACATTTGAACATTGAACTCCAATGCATTTCGGGCATAGGCGCCCTTGATCACGGAGAGCTGGGGAGGAAGCGGAGAGAAGTGACAGTGAGGGAATGTATCATGTTGGGGAAGGTAAAGGGGATCTATTAAAGTGCTCTTGTGTGTGGGCTACTAACATGAGTGCGCGAAGCTAAAGTGCAGGGTGGGGTAAGTGGTGGGAGTATTACCGCTGGTGACACGAACAGACTATAAGTTCCAAGCTTTCATTACTCAAACTCTTACTTCAAAGTAACGCGTGGCGTCCTTAGACGTTCTCCATCAGTCATCCGTTTGCCGTCTCAAGCGCGTGTGAGATGGTCGGCTAAATAATTACATCAACAGAGATGACGGACTCGCGCCCGTGTGTGACGGGGGCCATATTGGAGTGGTGGAAACTAACTAGACACCATGCAGTGAAAATAAACATGCATAGGCAGATAAACAAAAGTGAACGGGGGTAAAAACCTATGGATAAAACAAGGGTAAAGAGGAAGGTGAAGCAGCAAAAATATAGTTAATATTACAGATAACAGCTAAATTCTGTACGATCATTGAGCCCGTGGGGCTTAAGAGTCTGCAGAAGGTAAATCCATTCGAGTTCTCTCTTTAGTAATAGTTTAGTATTGTCTATGCCTTCTTTTTTGAGCACAATCTCTAGAACCATGAATTTTAATTGGGCGATGGTATGGCGTGCTTCCATAAAATGAAGGGCAATGCTGGATTTTTCAGTTTTAAGTCTGATGTTAGACTTATGCTCATTCAGTCGGGTTTTGATTTTGCGTTCAGTCTTCCCTATGTATAGTTTGCCACATGGGCATTTGAGGGCGTAGATTAAGTTGGTGGAATTGCATGTGGCATCTACATGGAGTTTGATATTGTGTCCTTTCATGGGATGCTGTATTTCATTACCCCTGATTACACTGTTGCAGTGGCCGCAGTTCAAGCAAGGTTGGGTGCCACGGTGTCGTTTGGTTGGTTCTGTGGGCTTCGCCAATATTTCTTTAATGTTACGATTCCTGGTGTGGGCAAATATTGGAGGCTCATTGAAGATGCCTTGAAAGTCCGGTTCATTTTGCAATATTGGCCAGTGCTTCCAGATAATCTTTTTGTACGCTGCACTCGCAGTGGAAAATTTGGACACGAGGACCATACGTTGCTCTGTATTTCTGTGAGTCTTAGCCAGGCAGTCCTGTCTGGATATGTTGGCCACGCGGCTTCGTGCATCTTGCAGGACAGTCTCTGGGTAACCACGTGCCCGAAATCTGTCTGACATTTCCGTCATCCGTTGATGAACCATTGTCTCATCAGATACTATGCGCTTGACGCGCAGCATTTGGGAATACGGGAGATGTTTTTTCAAGGAGCCTTGGTGGAAGCTGCTGAAGTGGAGGGCATTATTTCTATCTGTGCTCTTTCTGTAGAGATCCGTGACGATGCCGTCAGTTGTATTCTTAATGTGGACATCTAAGAAGGCGATGTCAGTATCGCTGATTTGCCACGTGAGTTTAATTCGTGGGTCTTTGGTATTGGTTTCCGTCAAGAGATTATGGAGAGATTCTTTGGTATCTGCCCATAGAAAAAATAGGTCGTCAATGTACCGTAAAAATAGTTTAGTGTGTTTCTGAAAACTTGGGTTGGTATACAGATATTTTGTTTCAAAATTCTCCATGTAGGTATTGGCGTAGGACGGGGCAGCACAGTTTCCCATAGCCATCCCAGAGAGTTGCAAAAACCACTGATTGTCAACCTTAAAATAACTGTGATAGAGAATAAATATCATCAATTCCATCAAGAACGTTTGCATATCAGGATGAATGTTGCTTTTGAGAAGGATTTGTTCTATTGCCTCGATGCCCCCTGCGTGGGGTATTGATGTATATAATGAGCTCACATCGGCTGTGCAAAACACTAGAGGTTCATTGCTAGACATTTGGAAGTCAGACAATTTTGTGAGAAACTCCGTAGTGTCCTTGATGTGACTCAATGATTGAGTGACTAAAGGTTGTAAGTATTTGTCCAAGAATTTACCAGTGGTTTCATGGATCGATCGTTTGGTGGACACTATCGGTCTAAAAGGGGGGTTCATGAGATTCTTATGGATTTTTGGGCACATGTGGATCGTGGGACTTTTTGGATGTTCCACTAGAAGATACTTTTTGGTGCGTTCTTCTATGATTCCTAGTTGGAATGCTTTATTAACGATTTCCTTCAACTGATCGTGATATTCATTGGTAGGGTTACAGTTCAGAGCCATGTAGGTATCGGTATCTTGAATGTGTTCCCAAAGTTTATTGGTGTACATTTCACTGTCGAGTATAACAAGGGCCCCACCTTTGTCAGCTTTGGTAAGTTTTATGCTCGGATTGTTCGCTAGGGACTTCAGCGTATCCCGGTCTTTGATGGTTAGATTATGGGTTCTTCTTGGTGCCTTAAAGTTGATGTTTGCTGAATCTTTACGAACCAATGTCTCAAACAAGTCAATACATTTGTGACTGGTCGGTGCCTGATAAGTGCTCGGAGGTCGTAGACCTTTAAGTTCATCTGTTTTTTCCTTGGTTGATGGAGGCAATACGTTATCAAAAAAGTGTCTTAGTCTCAGTTTCCGGGTAAACTTAAAGGTGCTGACCTCAAGTTCCAGAAGATTGGTAGATGTCGTGGGGATAAATGACGTTCCTTTTTCTAACAAATTCATTTGATGGCTAGATATTTGGGTTTTAGAAATGTTAATCACGAGGCTACTTTCTTTGGTTTCAACTATTAGTAATATTAGGTCGAGGCTACATTTATTCAAGATTCCATTCCATTTCTCCAGGAAGGTTTTGGAATTTTTACAAAGAGACGGTTTCAGTGAGATGCGTAATCCGCGTGGGATTCTGAGTGCCCTGTGGTAGCGCAATAACGTGCTCGCATGGAGCTTCTGATTTATGTGTCGTTTTGATAAGTAAATTAGCTGCTTCACACATTGCTCTTTATTCCTGGTGGTAGTAGAGGGGCTAATGTCTTCCTCGATCAGCGAGTATATTCTTTCTTTCTCCGATTCATCGTAGGCCAATGTATGCGCTCTGGCTTCTGTGCTTTTACTAATATCATCAAATTGCATGATCGATGTGTGCTACCCCGTCGTAGACGGACTTGTGGATGAACAAATATTGGAGATGGCAGGGTGCACAACGTAGAGGTAGGTTAATTGATCAGTAAGGTACTTCTAGATTCTGGGTGCACTCATAGGGTGGTGTTATCCGTCTGAAACACCTTCAAATATCGGAATTGTCGTGTATGCGGAGCCCCGCAAGAACATCCCCTGGTGAGGCACACCAATTTGGATCACACGAGGGTGCTTCTGTTTTGAGTTGTAAATCTTTATTATTTCATTTCTGTAGTTATTTACAGACGATCCCTTTAAGGATAATTAACTTCGATATTCAACAGCATATCGGGAGATGACCAGTGTTATAATCCATTTACATTTGAACATTGAACTCCAATGCATTTCGGGCATAGGCGCCCTTGATCACGGAGAGCTGGGGAGGAAGCGGAGAGAAGTGACAGTGAGGGAATGTATCATGTTGGGGAAGGTAAAGGGGATCTATTAAAGTGCTCTTGTGTGTGGGCTACTAACATGAGTGCGCGAAGCTAAAGTGCAGGGTGGGGTAAGTGGTGGGAGTATTACCGCTGGTGACACGAACAGACTATAAGTTCCAAGCTTTCATTACTCAAACTCTTACTTCAAAGTAACGCGTGGCGTCCTTAGACGTTCTCCATCAGTCATCCGTTTGCCGTCTCAAGCGCGTGTGAGATGGTCGGCTAAATAATTACATCAACAGAGATGACGGACTCGCGCCCGTGTGTGACGGGGGCCATATTGGAGTGGTGGAAACTAACTAGACACCATGCAGTGAAAATAAACATGCATAGGCAGATAAACAAAAGTGAACGGGGGTAAAAACCTATGGATAAAACAAGGGTAAAGAGGAAGGTGAAGCAGCAAAAATATAGTTAATATTACAGATAACAGCTAAATTCTGTACGATCATTGAGCCCGTGGGGCTTAAGAGTCTGCAGAAGGTAAATCCATTCGAGTTCTCTCTTTAGTAATAGTTTAGTATTGTCTATGCCTTCTTTTTTGAGCACAATCTCTAGAACCATGAATTTTAATTGGGCGATGGTATGGCGTGCTTCCATAAAATGAAGGGCAATGCTGGATTTTTCAGTTTTAAGTCTGATGTTAGACTTATGCTCATTCAGTCGGGTTTTGATTTTGCGTTCAGTCTTCCCTATGTATAGTTTGCCACATGGGCATTTGAGGGCGTAGATTAAGTTGGTGGAATTGCATGTGGCATCTACATGGAGTTTGATATTGTGTCCTTTCATGGGATGCTGTATTTCATTACCCCTGATTACACTGTTGCAGTGGCCGCAGTTCAAGCAAGGTTGGGTGCCACGGTGTCGTTTGGTTGGTTCTGTGGGCTTCGCCAATATTTCTTTAATGTTACGATTCCTGGTGTGGGCAAATATTGGAGGCTCATTGAAGATGCCTTGAAAGTCCGGTTCATTTTGCAATATTGGCCAGTGCTTCCAGATAATCTTTTTGTACGCTGCACTCGCAGTGGAAAATTTGGACACGAGGACCATACGTTGCTCTGTATTTCTGTGAGTCTTAGCCAGGCAGTCCTGTCTGGATATGTTGGCCACGCGGCTTCGTGCATCTTGCAGGACAGTCTCTGGGTAACCACGTGCCCGAAATCTGTCTGACATTTCCGTCATCCGTTGATGAACCATTGTCTCATCAGATACTATGCGCTTGACGCGCAGCATTTGGGAATACGGGAGATGTTTTTTCAAGGAGCCTTGGTGGAAGCTGGTATTGGCGTAGGACGGGGCAGCATAGTTGAGGAACTAGCCGGCATCCTTAAGGAACTGGAGTTGGAAATGAAAGAAATCGACAACGAAATTAAGAATCTACTAACAGCGGAGGAACTTACAACCATGTTAGATGAAACCAAAATCGTACTTGATAAGTATCAGAAAGAAATACATGAACGCAAAGTCAGGCCAACATATCCAGACAGTCAAAAACGTCGCAACCGACCATTTAACCCCCAAACGGATACTTCCTCATCTGATACCGACTTAACCACTCGTCCAACAAGAAGACCCCCAAACACCAGAAATGTACCCGATAAACAACAGGCGAGTACTAGTACCAACGTTACCACTCCCAGTACTAGTGGAGAACAAACAACATCTAGCCCTCCTTTTTTAGAGATCAGCCCAGATTCCCTAGAAGACCCAGGCGGAGCAAGATCAAAAGAACGAGACATAAGTCCACCGGCCACAAGGAGTACAGTTGCCAAAAAAGACCAGAAACCAAAGAAAGTAGCCTCGTGATTAACATTTCTAAAACCCAAATATCTAGCCATCAAATGAATTTGTTAGAAAAAGGAACGTCATTTATCCCCACGACATCTACCAATCTTCTGGAACTTGAGGTCAGCACCTTTAAGTTTACCCGGAAACTGAGACTAAGACACTTTTTTGATAACGTATTGCCTCCATCAACCAAGGAAAAAACAGATGAACTTAAAGGTCTACGACCTCCGAGCACTTATCAGGCACCGACCAGTCACAAATGTATTGACTTGTTTGAGACATTGGTTCGTAAAGATTCAGCAAACATCAACTTTAAGGCACCAAGAAGAACCCATAATCTAACCATCAAAGACCGGGATACGCTGAAGTCCCTAGCGAACAATCCGAGCATAAAACTTACCAAAGCTGACAAAGGTGGGGCCCTCGTTATACTCGACAGTGAAATGTACACCAATAAACTTTGGGAACACATTCAAGATACCGATACCTACATGGCTCTGAACTGTAACCCTACCAATGAATATCACGATCAGTTGAAGGAAATCGTTAATAAAGCATTCCAACTAGGAATCATAGAAGAACGCACCAAAAAGTATCTTCTAGTGGAACATCCAAAAAGTCCCACGATCCACATGTGCCCAAAAATCCATAAGAATCTCATGAACCCCCCTTTTAGACCGATAGTGTCCACCAAACGATCGATCCATGAAACCACTGGTAAATTCTTGGACAAATACTTACAACCTTTAGTCACTCAATCATTGAGTCACATCAAGGACACTACGGAGTTTCTCACAAAATTGTCTGACTTCCAAATGTCTAGCAATGAACCTCTAGTGTTTTGCACAGCCGATGTGAGCTCATTATATACATCAATACCCCACGCAGGGGGCATCGAGGCAATAGAACAAATCCTTCTCAAAAGCAACATTCATCCTGATATGCAAACGTTCTTGATGGAATTGATGATATTTATTCTCTATCACAGTTATTTTAAGGTTGACAATCAGTGGTTTTTGCAACTCTCTGGGATGGCTATGGGAAACTGTGCTGCCCCGTCCTACGCCAATACCTACATGGAGAATTTTGAAACAAAATATCTGTATACCAACCCAAGTTTTCAGAAACACACTAAACTATTTTTACGGTACATTGACGACCTATTTTTTCTATGGGCAGATACCAAAGAATATCTCCATAATCTCTTGACGGAAACCAATACCAAAGACCCACGAATTAAACTCACGTGGCAAATCAGCGATACTGACATCGCCTTCTTAGATGTCCACATTAAGAATACAACTGACGGCATCGTCACGGATCTCTACAGAAAGAGCACAGATAGAAATAATGCCCTCCACTTCAGCAGCTTCCACCAAGGCTCCTTGAAAAAACATCTCCCGTATTCCCAAATGCTGCGCGTCAAGCGCATAGTATCTGATGAGACAATGGTTCATCAACGGATGACGGAAATGTCAGACAGATTTCGGGCACGTGGTTACCCAGAGACTGTCCTGCAAGATGCACAAAGCCGCGTGGCCAACATATCCAGACAGGACTGCCTGGCTAAGACTCACAGAAATACAGAGCAACGTATGGTCCTCGTGTCCAAATTTTCCACTGCGAGTGCAGCGTACAAAAAGATTATCTGGAAGCACTGGCCAATATTGCAAAATGAACCGGACTTTCAAGGCATCTTCAATGAGCCTCCAATATTTGCCCACACCAGGAATCGTAACATTAAAGAAATATTGGCGAAGCCCACAGAACCAACCAAACGACACCGTGGCACCCAACCTTGCTTGAACTGCGGCCACTGCAACAGTGTAATCAGGGGTAATGAAATACAGCATCCCATGAAAGGACACAATATCAAACTCCATGTAGATGCCACATGCAATTCCACCAACTTAATCTACGCCCTCAAATGCCCATGTGGCAAACTATACATAGGGAAGACTGAACGCAAAATCAAAACCCGACTGAATGAGCATAAGTCTAACATCAGACTTAAAACTGAAAAATCCAGCATTGCCCTTCATTTTATGGAAGCACGCCATACCATCGCCCAATTAAAATTCATGGTTCTAGAGATTGTGCTCAAAAAAGAAGGCATAGACAATACTAAACTATTACTAAAGAGAGAACTCGAATGGATTTACCTTCTGCAGACTCTTAAGCCCCACGGGCTCAATGATCGTACAGAATTTAGCTGTTATCTGTAATATTAACTATATTTTTGCTGCTTCACCTTCCTCTTTACCCTTGTTTTATCCATAGGTTTTTACCCCCGTTCACTTTTGTTTATCTGCCTATGCATGTTTATTTTCACTGCATGGTGTCTAGTTAGTTTCCACCACTCCAATATGGCCCCCGTCACACACGGGCGCGAGTCCGTCATCTCTGTTGATGTAATTATTTAGCCGACCATCTCACACGCGCTTGAGACGGCAAACGGATGACTGATGGAGAACGTCTAAGGACGCCACGCGTTACTTTGAAGTAAGAGTTTGAGTAATGAAAGCTTGGAACTTATAGTCTGTTCGTGTCACCAGCGGTAATACTCCCACCACTTACCCCACCCTGCACTTTAGCTTCGCGCACTCATGTTAGTAGCCCACACACAAGAACACTTTAATAGATCCCCTTTACCTTCCCCAACATGATACATTCCCTCACTGTCACTTCTCTCCGCTTCCTCCCCAGCTCTCCGTGATCAAGGGCGCCTATGCCCGAAATGCATTGGAGTTCAATGTTCAAATGTAAATGGATTATAACACTGGTCATCTCCCGATATGCTGTTGAATATCGAAGTTAATTATCCTTAAAGGGATCGTCTGTAAATAACTACAGAAATGAAATAATAAAGATTTACAACTCAAAACAGAAGCACCCTCGTGTGATCCAAATTGGTGTGCCTCACCAGGGGATGTTCTTGCGGGGCTCCGCATACACGACAATTCCGATATTTGAAGGTGTTTCAGACGGATAACACCACCCTATGAGTGCACCCAGAATCTAGAAGTACCTTACTGATCAATTAACCTACCTCTACGTTGTGCACCCTGCCATCTCCAATATTTGTTCAATACAAAAATAGGAAATTCTCCCATTACAATTGCAGGATACTACGGTCCTAATTTAGATGATTCTGATCCGCTGCGAAATTTATACTCGCAGCTACTACTAGCCACTTCTCCCATAATATTGGGGGGTGATTTCAACCTAGTAATGGATTTAAAACTAGACAGATCACCTCCAGGTAGACATACCAACCTAAAAAAAATGAGACAGTGGATTGGGACTTATAAAAGGGATCTTAATCTGGTGGATATCTGGAGAGATAAAGGAGAAAAATCATACCCATTTACTCTGCATAACAAAAAACTGGGTCACAAATCCTGGATTGACTTCTTTCTGATCAGTAACGAAATATCAAGGAAAGTAAAAGGAGTATCTCACTTACCAGCTCACCTGTCAGATCACTCGGCAGTACAATTAGAACTACAAATTACAGAAAAAATAACTGAAAGGAGATTCACAGTTGAAAGAGCCTTGCTGGAAGATGAACAAGTTATAAAGGAGCTAGAAATAGAAACAAACACCTTCTTCGAATTAAATGTGACAGATACCACAGAACAAATAATGTGGGACACTTATAAAGCAGTCTTAAGGGGTAAACTCTTGAGCTTAGGGGCTCGCAAAAATAAACAAGTAAAGCGAGAGATTTCAGATCTAGAAACAGAGATCAGTACCTTAGATATCGCTATATCCACAGAACATGAAGAGGTAAAGAAACAAGATCTTCTTGACAAAAAACAAATGCAAAAAGATAAAATTAATCAAATCTTGGAGGAGAGATTACAGAAGAAATGGGATTCCAGCAAACTAGCGAAACATGAGTTTGGCGAAGGCTGCGGAAAATGGCTGGCATGGAAGCTCAAAACAGACCTAGCCAAAAATAAGGTGGAAAGCATCATTCCGGATGATCAAAATAATCCTACCTCCGATGAAAATATCATCAAGCACGAATTCTGGAAATTTTTTAAAGATCTGTATACGGAAGACTCAAATCCCTCAGATCAAAGGATTAACTCCTACCTGGAAGATGCAGCGCTCCTAAAATTGACAGAAAGCGATAGAGAAACACTGGACAAAGAAGTCCTCGAAGAAGAAGTGGCAGATGTGATTAAAGGTTTGAAGAAAGGAAAAGCAGCAGGGCCGGATGCCATTCCAAACGAACTATATATGAAACTGAAAGACTCCATACTTCCTTACATAACAAAACTAATCAACTTAATTTTAATACAACAGAAAACAATACCTGACTCATGGAATGATGCCATAATCTCAATCATTCTGAAACCCGGAAAGAACCCTCTCAAATGTGAATCATACCGTCCAATATCACTATTGAACGCTGATTACAAAATATTCACCAAAATAATGGCAGCTAGACTTGGGAAAGTACTATCAAATTTACTGCATCAAGATCAAAAAGGCTTCATTAAAGGAAGACACTTACATGAAGTAACACAAGAGCTCTTAACTGCAATAGACATTGCTATAAGTGAGCAAACTCCTCTTACTATACTTGCTGTTGATGCCGCAAAGGCTTTTGACCGGGTCAATTGGACCTTTCTTGAGAAAGTTATGATCAAGAATAACTTCGGACCCCACTTTACATGTATGGTAAACCAGATTTATAAAGATCCAAGGTCAAAGGTCCTAATAAACGGTAGTTTAACAGAAAACATAAAAATAACCAGAGGAACAAGACAGGGTTGTCCACTCTCCCCCTTACTCTTCAATTTTTATATTGAACCTCTGGCAAACAAGCTAAGAAGCAACAACAGAATTACACCTTTCAAGTATGGCATCTGGGAGAAGAAAATCGCTCTCTATGCGGATGATTTAATGATTTTTACTGATGATTACCCAAAAGCTAAAGCAAGTATCGAGAAAACTCTAACTATATTTGGGAAAATCTCAGGATATTTGGTGAATCAAACTAAGACAGAGATTATGACATGGAATACGGTTTTTCAAAACAATTTCATAAAAAAGGAAATCAGATATTTAGGAATCTTAATAAATCACGACATAGAGAAGATTGCAAACAGGAATTTGAACAAAGTTGCCGGGGACGTAAGAAAATTACTTGAGACATGGACCTCTCTACCACTGAGCTTGATTGGGAGATCGAATATAATCAAGATGACCATTTTGCCAAAGTTTACCTTTTTATTTAATACGATACCAATGGAGTTCGGAAAAGCGGATCTAGCTCGAGCACAAAGAGATATAACAAGCTTCATTTGGGCAGCAAAGGGCACGAGGATTGCATGGAAAAAGATCAGGAGGAGCAAGAGGGATGGCGGGTTGGCCAGCCCAGATCTGTTGGAATATTGCAGAGCCTTTCAATTTAAAAATATCAAACCACTACTGAAAAACCATGAACACTACTCAGCCTATTTACAAGCAATCACCAATTCAGAGGATCACGCGCTGTGTAAGTATGGACATCCCAAATACTTCAAAAAAATAAAGCTTAAGATACTGAGAGATGCAGCAAAGATGTGGACACAAATTAGAGGCATTCTACACATATCTTACTACAGTAAGTGGGCTCCTATTTGGGAATCCCCCGGAACTCCAGAATGCCTAAAAGACACTCTTGCACTAGCATTGAAAAGAGTCGACATCAAATACTGGGGACAAATACTAGATGGTCCAAATTTAAAAACTTGGTTAGAACTTCAAGAAATGTCGAACAACACATTATCTAAATTCAAATATTATCAAATGTCAAGTTGGTCCAGAACTCTACCCAGTATACATGGTAATGAAAGATTGGAAGATGACATGATCACAACAACGCGACTACCAAAAGAAGTGGCTAAGTGGTATTGGGCGCTGATAACGGCCAACGATGTTAGTGTTAACATGGAAACCCAAATATGGAAAGATATTGAAATAACAGATTTAGATCTAATATGGGAAAAATCGGTAGCTAAATGCTGGTCAACCTTGAAATCCGCGGCTTTGAAGAGGAATCATCTGTATACAATCCATCGGGCATATTGGACTCCTAAAAAACTGTCCAAATTCAAAAATGCTGGAATTAGAAAATGCCCTAAATGTGGGGAAGAAAAGTCAGACGACATCCATATGTTTAAAAGTTGTCCACATCTGGAGGAATTTTGGGATCAAGTCGGTAAGACCCTGAGCACTATCCTGTCCAAACAACTTACTGTAAGTACAACTCTTATTCTTTTTGGGATTTTGGACTCAGGTAATGAAGGGGGTCTCACTAAAGAGCAGGAAAATCTCCTCTTTGTATTAATAGCTCTCGCAAGGAGAGAAATATGTATTAAATGGATAGGAGCCTCTTGCCCAACCCATGCAGAATGGCTAAACTCGTCAATAAGAATCAACAAACTTGATAAGCTAGGAAGTGCAAGCAAAAGATTTAAGTTTTGGGATGTTTTCGAATCTTTCTTAAACCTCAAATAAGAATAAGAATAAACTTAAGTCCTATGATTAAGGCGATTTATCTTCTGGTGGACAAGTAAGGTACTTGCCGAGTAGCCAAGCTGGCTAGCTCCCCTCGATCCAAGCCAGAGAGGTATTGATATGTGACGAGTAAAGGAAACTCCTCAAACAACGAATGGTCAAAACTCCCCAATCAGGAGAGAACAAGGGGCAGTGTTGGAAAAAAGTAATGAGGCAGACACCTGATACTCCATAAACATAACAGAAATCGCAAGATGAGGATTAAAAAAAAAAAAATAAAAATAAAAAAAAACAATTACTGAAGGGATTGTATATCTACTGACATGTCCATGTGATCTCAAATACGTGGGTATGACCTCAAGAAAAATAAAGACTCGTATAAACGAACATTGTAGCACAATTAGGTGTAGGAAATCCAACACCAAGTTAACTAAATACTGCCTGGAAGCAAACCACAAAGACACTGACCTGAGATGGATGGTCCTGGAGGTCATGAATAAACACAAACCAGATATAGCGAGGGCTCTGTTTGTAAGAGAACAGCAATCCCCTGGCTACAAATGGGGCGGTAAAAGCAACCATTGTGTTTCAGTCTCCCCTGTTCTGGCAGTAGTGGGTCACTGTACTGCTCCTGTAAAACATCTATAGGAGTAACATGCACTAAGACACAACTGTTATGCAAGGGAATACATAGCCGGGCTACGAGGACTTCATCATGCCTACTATGAGGGTATACTCATGGATCATGTGACCATTTTGCTAATACCTAGTGTTGTACAATCAGTGTGTGTTTCAATACAACCCTTTCTTCGCCCACTCCTAAACAATCTGTTTTGTTTGGGAGGGTATTCTTTGTTAATACCATTAGCTGCAGTACCACACATAGAAATGTGACACCGTTTATAATATTTACAATATTTATGAGGGTCAATGGGCTCAAACACCTGTCTTTGAGTCAGGTACATACATGTGTTAACTGAGCACCTTAACACACATACACATAATTAGGAGTCCCATTAACATCAGGGATATACTAAAGATTACCTTGGAGAATGTGCATTTACCCCGAGCACTTCTCCAAATCACGGGTTAAAACCATGCCTGACGTCCGGTGGTGACATCGATTACGCAGGTATTTCAGTGGAGGAAGCCCACTTCCTGGTCGGATGTACTCATGACCAGCGAGCCCCGCCTACATTCAGGCGCCCACCAGGCGATACAAACACAGCTTGTGATAGCGGATACTCACGCGCACCGGAGCCACAACTTGGGCGCAGGTCAGGCTATCATGTGATTAACTATCACTGGCGCACGTAGAGACACCAAAAATCATCAAGGTGGTTGTATTTAGCAATGATTGCACGCCCCTCCCGCCAATTACACCAATTACTCACACTATTTATACTGCTCACTCCACCGGTTTCATTCATCACCGGTGAGGAGAGCTGGATACGACTAGGTGATGCAGTGGAAAGCACCCCTTGATGAAGTAAGGCAATTGTGTGAGAATTAATGTATGCTGCATGGGTAGGAGTTAATACATTCCGTTTTTTGACAGACCTTTAATTTAAATATGGCTATTTTTGCTTGACGTTTCTAGGGTTTTGACTACAGGGGCTTTCCATTTATCCCCCCTCCCATGAAGTACGTAGGGTGAAGGCTGTGGGTAAGATATGGGAGTTATCTCTCTCCCCCTTGGTTTTTATCACTTGTGTGTTCACATATGACAAACACGTGTTACACACCTAACCACGCACGCTTAATAAGTGTGGAGTGGTTCCTTCTTTTAATATGAATGACCTAAATATCCTTATGGTTGTCTTGTCTGTTTTTCCTTCCTTTTTCCTTCACAGGGTACAGAGGACCCCAGGTAGTGGAGAGTAACACAGGTCACCCCACAGTTGACTTCTTAAACCACAGTGTTGGTAAGAGTGGAGCCCTTTATAAATATAAAGACGGGTCTTGATGACTGCCATGTACCACTGTTGGCACTAGGCAGAAACATGTCGACCCAATTCTACACGGCGAGGGGTTAATAAACCTCCCCATATCGCCTTTCACTTGTTTTTAGATACCATACCGTTACCTAATTCATTAAAATTTAGTGAGGCAACTATAATGGCTTTTTAATGTCACTCACTCACTTTGGGCCCCCACTTAGCTTAGAAGTGCATCCCTGTCGTCAGGTGTATGCCCGCCCTCTATCAAACCAAGTTTTTCGCGGGGGCGAGGACGGCCGATGATGAAGCATAACACCAGGTGGTGTGTGAGGCCAGTTTTAAACTTTTTGTGAGATGCCTACACTCACATACACATAACACACTGGAGCACTATTTAGGTCATTTTTAGTGGGAGCGGCCTCATTTGTGTAGAACACATACTTTTCAACTAATCTTGATCATGTAGCCGTAGCATTGCCTGGATGCCTTAAAGCAGTGGCAGCGGTTGGTGTCAGCATAGAGAGATGGGAAAGTATTGTGATGGGATGTCCCCTAACTGTTCTTGTGCCCCACTCTGTCAAAATATTGTTGACAAGTACCCGTACACAGCATTTAACAAATAGCCACATGACTAAATATGAATAGATCATCTTGGTGGCTGAGAATGTCGCCCTCAAACGATGTGCGTCTTTGAATACTGTCACCCTAATGCCTTTCCCAGATAATGGAAATGATGAAGGGGAAGTTGAGCATGACTGTCCAATGTCACTGAACTATGCACCAAACCAATACCAGATATACTGGATGAGTCACTAGTGGGAAATGATTACACACTGTTTGTGGATTGATCATGTCGAAGAGAAAATGAAGGAAACCTGAGAGCTGCATACTCAGTCTGCACAGTCTCAGGGGTATGCAAAGCTTCCTGGCTTTAAGGGTTGTTCTCTGCATAAGTGGCTGAATTGATAGCTCTTTATAGAGCTTGTTGTGTCTATGAACAGCTGAGAGTAACTATATTATGGATAGTCAGTATGCCTTTGGTGTTGTTCATGACTTTGAACAGTTATGGTCACAAAGAGGATTAATGACCTCATCTGGACCTCCAATTTGATGGGGAGCATGTCATGAGACTACCTGAAGCCCTACCACTGCCTGCTAAAATTGCAGTTGTGAAGTATTCCTCTCACTTCAGTAGTGATGATTATGTGACAGTGGGCAATCGTTACGCTGACGAAGTAGCTCATTACTGTGCTCATGGGTCATGAACATTCAATGGTGAATACATGAATGAGTCTGAAGGTGAGACCAACTATAACCTTTTGTTGTTGACAACTGATACTTGGGAGGAATTGAAGAGATTGCAGTAGGAAGTGACAGAGGCAGAAAAGCAGGTTTGGATCCGAGTAGGATGTGTAAAAAGAGATGATGACATATGTGTTTCTGTGGATGGCACGCCAGTGTTACCAGACAGCATGTTGTTTCCATCGCTTTACATTTCCATGGACTCACTCATATGAGGAGGGATGCCATGGTTCGGTTGTTTAAGGATCATTGATTTAACCCACGATCTAAATAGGTGACTGAAGAATTATACCACAGATGTGTTCTGAGGAAACAAATGAATGTAGGGAAAAGAACACCTGTGATATTGAGTCATACAGGAGGACCATTAAATAGAATGCAGATGGACTTTATTGAAATACCTATGTGCAATGGACTGACATATGTCCTGGTGATTATGTGAATCTTCTCCCGTTGGGTTGAAGCCTACCCAACCAGACGAAATGGCAGTCTCACAGTAGCTAAATTGTTGTTGAGAGAGCTCATACCTAGGTTCAGTTTCCCAACTTCACTGGAGTCAGACTGAGTGACTCCTTTCAATAATAAGGTTCTGAGTGTGTTGTGTGCAGTGTTGCAAGTGGAGCAGAGATTGCGTTGCAGATATCGGCCAGAATCTTCTGGCATTGTGGAGCAGGTACATGACATGTTGAAAGCCTGATTAGCCAAAGTGTGTGCATCAACATCTCTGAAGTGGTATCTTGTGTTGATGAGTCTTCACAGTGTTCCTGATCAAAAACCAGGAGTATCTCCACATGAGATGATTAAGGGGATAGCAATGAGATTGCCTGCAGTGCCCACAAATGCGCTTTTGAATGTTACAAATGACATGGTTCTTGACTATTGCAAGGGACTAGCTGCCGTGGTCCATTCTGTGTCCTGCAAGGTTGAAGATATTGACACCTCTCTATGTCTGAAGCAGTGCCATGACCTCAGGCCTGGCGACTGGGTCTTGGTGAAGAAACACATTCGGAAAATGTGTCTGGAACCTAGGTGGCATAGGCCGTATCAAGTCATCTTAGTGACAAATACTACCGTGAAGTGTGGGGGTCTCCCAGAAGTGCAACTCACAACTATGAGACAGCAAGAAGAGGGTGTACAGAGTGCTGAGACTTGACAAGAGCCTGTGATAGTATATCCTCTACCTGAGGGGGGTCTTGATGAACTGATAGTTGGAGAGTCATGGCTTGAACTGCTACCTGAGCCAGACTCAGACTCTGACAAAGGGCTTAGCGCTGGGTCACACCAAGTAGAAATCGAGAGCCGTTGGCCGAGCAGGCAAGGAGAAGAGAGAGTAAGGTTGCATGTGGAATGAGAACTGAGAACTGTCCCAGAGGATACTGAGTATTCTGGCCTTAGTGACAGTGATAGCGGACAACCTGTACTCAGGGGAACAAAAAGAGCTAGAGTACCCTCTCAGAGGTACTCTACTCATCTCCTAAATGGACGTAAATGTGCAAATCCAGCTGCACCTTTGTGAATGTAGACTTGTAACTGAGTTGCGTTTTGACTTTACCATGCAAGAAAATAGCCTGGTGCGGATTATTATTAGTTTAATTTCTGGACTGAACTTTGAGATATGTATTTTTAATACATATTGTTCTTCTTGTAGGATTATCCTCACCCATACTTTCCACAGTAGCTGAGCTTAAACCCAGTGTTCCCCCTATGACCCCGAATCCTACAGATAATAGTTTAAATGCACTAGATTATAAGGTTTTGCATGTAGATGCATCTAGATGAGATTATTCTTCAAATGTCTACTTTAATTAGCTTTATGAGTATTGTTAGACCTGGCACCCATGGTGTGGTTTCCCCTGACTTTTTTTGCCTTCTGACCTCCTGTTTTGCTGACTTTATTTTTGTTGACTTTAGGATTCTGGGCACTTTACCACTGCAAACCAGTGCTAACGTGCATATGCTCTGTACTCAAAACATGGTAACATTGATTTATCCACAATTGGCACATTTAATTTACATATACGTCCCTAGTAGAGTGCACTATATGTGCGCAGGGCTTGTAAATCAAATTCTAACAGTGAGCCTGCTGCATTGATTGCGCCACCCACTCAGTAGCCCTTTAAACATGGCTCAGGCCTGCTACTGCACAGCCGGTGTGTGCAGTTTTAAACTGCCATTTCGACCAGGCAAATTACTTGCCAGGCTCAAACCTTCCTTTTTGTTACATGTATGTCACCCCTAAGTTAATCCCCAGGTACCCCATGTAATTCATACAGGTGTAAGATTGTGGTTATATTTCCTTAGAATTTCCAAATCTTGTTTGTCAATTGAAAGAACACCAAGCGAGAGCAGAAATATTTATTTCCGCCAGTAGAGGGCAATGGTAACCTGTTATATGTTTTATTCACAGTGTAAAAGTGTTAACAAGGACGAAGCCAAGACATCTGTTGCAGGAAAACGAGCAAGCAGCACTAGCGATCGACTATATGCCCAATTTAAAAGGCAGTTCAAAAGCTGAGCAACCGTTGATCCTCTTTTCTTTAAAACAGATCTCCTGGGAAATTTGAAGGCAGTCACATTCCACGTTAAAAGTGCCAGGTGAACCTGCTTCATGTTACACTTAATTGAAACCTGCTCCAGGCTCATCAGTAACACAAGCCTTATGTGACAGAGCTGAGTTGAAGAGCAAATGGAGACTTACTGTTCGAAGTGGACCAGAGCCTGCCAGGGATAGACCTTGATAGAGCAACAAAAAAAATTGGCATAGCCAATAGGTCTCGCTTTTGAGGCCTTTTAAGTGTTTAGTTATGCTGCACAATATCTTTGGTGCAACAACATCAACTGTTGCATGGCTAAACACTTATAAGGTCCCAAAAGCGAGACCTATTGGCTATGCCAATGCTTGTTTTTCAAGTCTTTAAGAGTCTGTTGCGTATTTTAAATTCAGTAAGATGGGATGTAACTGTCATAATCGTTTGCTGCAGCTGACCAGTGCTGCGTAATACTCATGCCACACATCGCCATGCATATCAATGTGAATGTGATCTTTATAAGTCTGTCTGTTTATTCCGGTCTGGGCCAAATATATTGTAAATAATTAAGCAGAACTACTGAGACCAAGTAAATCGCTTAAGGAGAGAGGGATTTAAAGTTCTCTCGCACTACTGATCTTTAGTCCTCAAACAGGTAGGGTGTTTCAGTAGAGGTCTTTACTGTCCTAGTTTAAGAGAAACAAGGAAAGAGACATCTCAACTTCATGTTCTCAGGTTACTCATTTCTGGGCAAGTTTACCTGATGTTTAAATAAGTGCATGTCACCCCCTTCAGCCAGGGGACTCGGTGTTTGTTGGTGAAATCCTGGGGCCTCATTTATGAGGCCATGCGTCACTTTTACGCCGCCGGTGCGTCACTTTTTGTGACGCACCAGCAGCGTAAAAAATGTGCCTTGTTGCACCATATTTACATAGTGACGCATCTAGGTAGATGCGTCACTTTGTAAACCCCTGCGCCACATTATACCTGCTCCAGGTATAATGTATGCAAGGGGGGCGTATTGACGCAAGGAAGGGTCGTAGAAGTGACGCAGTGAAATCTATGAGATTTCACTGCGTCACTTTTAGGACGCTGTTGCGTCAAAATCTTGCGCCTGCCTCACAGCAGGCGTAAGACTGACGCATGCCCTTTCGCATGGGGCTTGCCCCATGTGAAAGGGAGCATTGCTGGAGTTGCGTCACTTTTGTGACACACTCCAGCAATGCATCACTTTTGCGCTTACAGATACGTCAGAAATACTGACGTATCTGTAACTCCTTGCGACATGATGCGTCATACATTAAATATGACGCATCATTGGTGTCGCAAGGAGTGCGCAGTGAAAAGTGACGCATCGCTGTTTTCACGCAGCGATGCGTCACTTTTCATAAATGAGGCCCCTGGGATTTAAACAGGTTTACGCCGTGCAGAGTGCTTTCAGAAGAGCTGATGCTTTGGGGTTGAAAGCACGTCCGTTCTAGTTATATTTATCAAAGTATATAGTAAGGGAATCCGATGAATCCATATGTGACGCAAAACCGCTTCAAGCATGATTAATTTGCGGCGGTATTGAATAATTTTATTCATGTGATGTTTTTTTTATAATTTTTTTACAAAATTATACTTTACCAGAAAAGATGTTAAGGTGTTGTACTCTGAAACAACGCTAGCTAGCCACTGTAGCATCACTTACAGAAAATAAGGCCATAAAACATCCGTTAAAATGAACTGACACGTGGATATGGGCAAGCATCCGGAAATCCAGGGAGTGAGTGAACATGATTAAACAAGCTACAAAATACAGCGGCATATATGGGGTAAAACTTCATGTTATGACGAGGGAAGGCATAGACTCGCAGAATTCAGGGATTAAGAAGTTCTGAGGATACTGATGCTAGGAAGAGTAGAGAAAGAGATGTGTAACAGCAAAAGGTGAAAAAGGTTTGGATTCCAAGAGATGGGAGAATTTGATAAAATGCAGGCATGGCAGGATGGGTAGTAGAGCAGCATGAGATCCTAACGGAAGGGAAAAGGGAGAAAAGGCACATGAGTTGACAGGCAGCGGGTCCATGGACTAGTCAATGTAAAGTTTAAACAGCTGGGTATACAATCATTTTGCCCTCGAGGTTCTATGGGGCATATTACCAAGGGCCATATAGCAGGTTTAGCGGGAATTTTTCCCGCTAAAGCGGCGATTATTTTATCGCCCTATTACCTAGCTGTCGCTAACACCAGTTAGCGACAGCTAGTAGGAGATAGCGACCATCTTGGGGTCCACATTGCATGTCAGCGATAATTATTGCTAATGACATGCAAAGTGGGCGTGCCAAGATGTTAGCGACTGGAAACAGTCGCTAACATCTCTATCTCCTATTACCAACTTTTGGAAATATTCGCGCTAAGCGCGAATATCTCCAAAAGCTAACGCCTGCCCAGAGCAGTTCTTAGCCATGTTATCCAATGGTAGGTGGATAACATGGCTAAGAGAACTAGCTCAGTAATGCATGAATATCGCTGACTTTTCAGCGATATTCATGCATTTCGGCCGATTTTTATCGCTTAGGAGATAAACCTTGATAATAGCAAGGCTCCTGAGCGATAAAAATAGGCGAAGCACGGCGATTTAATTATAGCCGCTAACCAAGCTTAGCGATAATTATCGCTATTGCTTGGTAATATGCCCCTATAATCCCACAAAGCTATATGGGTCTCAAGGGCAGCCTTACGAGACACTGCGTAAACTGACTCCTTTCCTTGTCCAAAAGCTTGTTCCTTTATTTTTGCAGTAATTAGAGCTTTAGCTCTTTTCAGATTGAGACTGTAATGAAAACTCACTTGGGACTGTTTCCCTCTTTTTACGAATGGCACGGTGCTCTTCCTTGAGCCTGTTTAAGGTGGGCGTGAATGAGGCTGAGCAGGAGGGAGTAACAAGAAACAGACATCAGTCATAAATTCTGGTATTTATCCAAAGGCTGATTTGAAATGATTCCCAGCCATATCTCACTTGCGAGGTATTTCACCTTCGTTACTTCTTTTTACCTGTGGTAGAGGCTAAAACCAAGAACAACCCAGGGAAAGAGAACCACAAATTAAGCTTTCAGAGATAGGAGAGTGCAACTGAGCGTGTATAAGAAAAACAAGCATTTGAACAAGTGTGTGTGTAGGATAAAGGGCAAGGGTGCTAGAGAGATAAAAGAAAAATCTGTGAAATATCAGAAAAGAGTGAGTAGTGAGTCATAGAAGAGTGAGAGATGGGGGGTTGCCGAGAAAAGTAAATCAGCGAGAAATGCAAGTATTGCCAAATATATTGAAAAAAGAGGGACGGAGGGTTGGCAGCATTGCATTGTTACGTTTTGCCTTGGGCCCTATTTTAAAACGATATAGCACTGCCACAGTGAGCATCAACCTGCTATTTAAAGAGTTCCTCTTTAGACACTAACTTTGGTGAGGAAGGACTATGATCAATGAATCAATGAATCATGACATTTATAAGGCGCACTACATACCCGTGAGGGTCTCAAGGCGCTGGAGGGGATGGGGGGGGGCTACTAGTGATCGAAGAGCCAGGTCTTGAGGAGTCTTCTGAAGGCCGGTTGGTCTTCGGTCTGCCGTAGGTTGGTGGGGAGTTCCAGGTCTTGACAGCGAGGTGGGAGAAGGATCTGCCGCCGGCGGTCGTTCTTCGGATGCGGGGAACTGTGGCGAGGCTGGCGGAGCGGAGCTGGCGGGTGGGGAGTAGAAGTTGAGTCGTCTGTTGAGGTATGCTGGGCCGGTCTTGTGGAGAGCTTTGTGTACGTGGATGATGAGTTTGAAGGTTATCCTCTTGTTGACGGGGAGCCAGTGCAGGTCTCTCAGGTGGGGTGTGATGTGGCTGCGGCGGGGGATGTCGAGGATCAGACGTGCTGAGGCGTTCTGGATGCGTTGCAATCGTCTCAGGAGCTTGGCCGACGTTCCTGCATAGAGGTCATTTCCATAGTCCAGCCTGCTGGTGACGAGGGCCTGGGTGACTGTTCTTCTCGTCTCGATGGGTATCCACTTTAAGATCCTGTGGAGCATTCGGAGGGTGTTGAAGCAGGATGAGGAGACGGCGTTGACCTGTTTAGTCATGGAGAGGGTGGAGTCGAGGATGACACCCCAGGTTGCGTGCATGTTCGGTGGGTGCCAGGGCTGTTCCTAGGGTTGTCAGCCACCAGGAGTCGTCCCAGGCTGAAGGGGTGGAGCCGAGGATGAGGACCTCTGTCTTGTCCGAGTTCAGCTTCTGACGGCTTTTCCACATCCATTCGGCCTTCATTCCTCCGTGGAGGTTGGTTTTGGCGGTGTGAGGGTCTATGGTGAGGGAGATGATCATCTGGGTGTCGTGGGCGTAGGAGATGATGTTGAGGTCGTGCTGTCAGGTGACGCGGGCGAGCGGTGCCATGTAGATGTTGGTTCAGAAAAGGGGGTGGTGATGAACAGAGTGCCTGAATTAAGCAGACCACTCTTACCCAGTCCAAAGATCAGGGCTTGATCCATCACCGTTTTTTAGCTCACTGCACCATCCCAGCTCAGAACTTGGCCATATGCAAATTAGTCTGTTCCTGCCCCAGTGCATGATGGGAACAGGGCAAACCAAACTACCAAGCCAATTCTTATACTGGGAAGGAAACAAGCTTCCGGGGACCGGTTTCTGCCATTTTAGGTGTCGTCGGCCCGACTTGCTTGAATCCTGATGGTGCAATGAGCAAGGGACTCACATCTGAGTATACCCTTCCAAGCTTATGGTGGACAAAATGATTCAGAAAAGGGGGTGGTGATGAACAGATTCTGAGCTGGGATGGGGCAGTGAGCTAAATAACGGTGATGGATCAAGCCCTGATCTTTGGACTGGGTAAGAGTGGTCTGCTTAATTCAGACACTCTGTTCATCACCACCCCCTTTTCTGAATCCCTTTTCTGAATCATGTAGATGTTGGGGCATCTGAGCAAGAACCTCGTTAAAATAATCACCATTTTAGAATTCTATAACGCATCTTAGCAAGCCCATTATCGCCGTTTTAGCAGCAGTTTCCTGCTGCTAAAAAAGCGATTATTTCAACGAGGTTCTTGCTAATATGCCCCTAAGGGTGTTAATTATATACAGATGACACTTGAAAAGGGAAACCTATAAATACAGTGGGTGTAGCGTACACTCCAAGACGCATATTGGAAAGATACCGAGACAAAGAGACATGCAACAGGGCAGTATGATATTGGAGCTACGAAATTAACAAAATAGTATGTATATAGTAAGAAAGAGCCCTATGCAAATAGCGATTGTTATAGGGGAAGAAAAGAGAATGCTTAAGGCCTTCAAGGAGCAAAGTAGAAGAACATGAGTGCTTGAGAATTGCAGGGTGAGGAACACAGGTTTCTTTATACTATGCATCACTCATTGTGTGTATCTTCAAGTATTTTGTAGCCTCAAATGAATAAGAAAACAAGCGGTCTTCAACATGGACACGGGCGGGGCAGAGCGTGTGGGCGCGCGGCTGCAAAAGTGAAAGCAGCTGCAGCGTCAACACGCTTTCTGTGTGCCTGCGAGCGATGCGCTGAGTGCATGAGGAGAGAGGCGGTCTAGACACGGACAGGGCGGAGCGAGTGGGCACGTGGCTGCAAAAGTGAAAGCAGCTGCAGCGTCCACACACTTAATGACCCGTGAAAGACAGATGGCAGATGCACGCGTGCATGCTCGAGTAAATGCAAGCTCTAGGCCAGCCAAAGCGTGAGGTAGCACTTTGAAAATCCACCTACTAAATTTTTCGCAGATCAGCGCAAGCGCTGGCTCAGTGAGACCTAAAAATAATTGCACCCCCTGCCAGAGCAGCAACACAAAGCCGCACAAGTCTATTTGTGAAACATGGTGAATACTGTTCTTTAATCTTTGGTATCCCAGGTCCAAATATACTATTTTTCCTATTGAATAATCGAACTAAAGCTGCTTAATTTATGTTGTCAAGTGTTTTATTGCTTATAACTTACAATAATTATGATCAATTGTTAAATATAGTTGCCTGCTGAGTTTGGTTATTATTCTTGGTTCAGCAAGAATCTATTTATGAATATGTCAAACATCTCATTCTATTTCTCGTGTATTATGCCGCATGCTGGTTACAGAGGACTCGCCTCTATTGGAGGTTTCTTAGATAAGCTTCAAAACCCACATTAAGCATTGGACTATTTTGCATTATGTTCATATATAAACCTATGGTTTTGAGAGATTTCTTCCCTTGGTGTAGCTTGTCTTTTTGTTTTATACAGCATTAAACCTGCTTTAACGTTTCCTTGTTCAATACTGTATGCTGGGGGCACACACCTTTTGCCCAGTACTTTGATGTATTCCTATAGGTTCTGTATCGATCCCCCTATTCCTGACCCTATTCTGGTTAACAAGTTAACTAGCAGCCATCCCATGAGGCAGAAAACCCCCATAATGCAGGAACCGTTATCTGATTAAGCCACACTACGGCACAGGAACGTGTTATCTGATTAGGTCATAACGCTTGCCATCTAATTAGACAAGCGATATTCCTCCAGCCCCTGATAAGGCATACGGAGTTCTCAAAACAAATCAAACCTATGACAACCTGGGAAAAACCCTGCGGCCATTGTTTTGATTTCACCGAGAACTTCAGCAAAAGAATGTGCTAACGACCAGGTCGTATGACATCCTTATTGACGTATCTATGTCCATCCTTACGTCAATCTCGGCACCTTAAAGGTATAAATATTACCGATATTGCCCTATGCAAACACACGCGGTGGTGACGAGATCGGAGCAGCCAGACTTGCCGAAGCCCAGAGCAGAGCAGACCCCGCTGGCGCAGCCCCGCCTTCCTGACGCGCTGAGAACGAGACGCTGCTTTCTCCTGCCGAGAAATCCAGCTCCGGCGCTTCCGGGTAGCCCTCGCAGGCAGCCTGGAATATCGAGACCAGAGACGAGAGATACCATCCCTCATTCATCCTAGACTCCAGGTACAGAACTGAATAACCCCTTGCAGAGAATTCTTGAGTCAGTCACTTGGCAAAACAAACTTAACTTAAACTGCTACTTTCTATTCCCGCCCACGTATTAGGCTTAGGTCAGGTACATCTGGGGTAGGCGTAGTTAGAAACACCAGTTGAGTACGATTAGTCAAATGTATATGTGTATGTATCTATTTTATCCATTTTAACCCATCATATGGCTTAGAAACCATATCAATGTTTTTACAGTATTATTTTATACTTCTGCTTTTAATGTATGCACTTTACTTAACCATAAGTATTGCAATAATATCGATCCATTTCTCTTGTATGAGAAAAGAGACTGATCAATAAATACCATCTTTTATTGAACACGCCCGTCTCTTCCTTTTCTCTACAATCTGGTGAGACTAAGAATGCACGTACTGACTGAGTAAAATAAGTCGTCTTTTGTTTTCACACGACTCTAGAGATACACTCTTGATTAGGGGAGAGCAAAGTTGTCATGTTCTATGGTTGTCAGAAACTAAATCCCTTCTTGTCTATCCAGGGAGGTTCAACTCCTCCTTGCCTATTCGAGAAAGTTTCTAGTGAACTCTGAGCTAGCTGGCAAACCCAAAACTTTAAGTCTAATATCGACAATAGAAGACCTAGTTAACGTCTGGTCTAGGCCTATACTATTGAAGGTATTATTCCAATGCGCAGAGCCTATTGGGATAATAGGAACTACACTACATGGCGCCCAACGTGTTTGGATAGGCGATAAAACTAACGTAAGACATTTAGAGTAACTCAGTCGTGCTTTTTCACTCAGACCCCCTTTTTTCCCATAATACTCCAAAGACGTCTGGAGTGGGTGAAAGGTAATATCCGCCAGACCTCGCAGGAGGAAACTCCTATGTATGGTCCTTGGTTTAGTCAACGTTGAAGGATACACTGTTCCAAAATATTGTGCATCTAATCTTTGTTTCCATAAGAACCTGATCTGCAAAACAAACTAAATAACCTTCTGGACAGTACAATGTCAGACACTGAAGGAGAAAGAGAGGCAGTTAGAATAATAACTGAACTCGCAGCAGCTGATAATGCACTGCAAGACGCTGACCCGGATATAATACTCATCGCGGTCAACATAAGAAAATCTATAACTTTAAAACTTATAGAAAATGGACTGACACCTAGAGGTGGCACAGTCATATTCGTAATTGAGGCACACGAATATCGGCAGACAGAGGTATTCTATTCATGGATACACTTTCCAGCAGCAAATGCTGTAACAAAGGTCTTCCACTATTACAAAACAGAGGAACCTCCTAATGAGTACACTCCTTTCGAGGAGGTGGAAGTACCACTTAAATTTCAAGAGCATCTGCTCTTATTTAATGGCGCCCTAAAACATAATAATCACATCACCAGGCTCGGTCCATTAGGTAGACCAGGAGCAACGTGGCCGGTCCTAGCCGGATACACACCACATCCAGACATCGATGGGATGTCTGCAGCAGAGCTTTTAACACAGCTAAAACAATTAATAAAATTACATAGACAATTAGTCCAATATGTGATGCGGACTTCAACAATTCAACCAGCAATTAAAATTCCACAGCTGGCCCCTCATCAGGGGAACACAAATAAAATTACACCACAGAACATACAGTCCTGCCTAGGTAAAGTACCAGCTAAAAGGGAACAAATACCATTCTGGTTAGCACAAAAAATCACCCAAATAGAGGCGGTGTTTCCAGACACCACCCCTGTGGATAAACACAGGATTCTGACTATCTGTCTTCCAATGGGAATCGCACCACACGTGGAGGACTGTGACACTTGGGGTACAGTCTTTGCTTCCATCTACACAAAAACGCACGGTGTTCCATCCATTTCGGTAATACCAGATGTGCTAAAACAAATTCAAGACGAATACGGTCCAGAACCCGCTTTAACTCTTGGTATGAAATTACTAAAAGACTTCAAGCAGGTCTCGGCTATAATATTAGCCAACATAAAGGGAGAAGCAGCAAACGTGGCGATCCGCCAGAGGTTAAAGGAGACAGATATAGCAGACCAACCAGCTGAAATTGCCAGAATTATAGAAAAATCCTATGAGGAACTAGGTAGAGATAGTTTAGGTGGAATACCAGTAAAACCACAACTAATTGAAAGTCCTGGAAAAATATTTTTTAATAATAATTCAACATCACAAAAAAAGAGCTGGGATGGAAACAAACAATCCAATCCTAAAGAAAAGAAATTCCAGTCCAGAGGAAGGTCTCCTCGGCGGAGAGAAAAATCTCCGAACCAAAGACACAGGTCACCCCAAAGTGACCCCTCTGGGAAAAGATATAACCTTAGAAATAGGGATAATATAAAGAAGCCTGATAGATATCAAGACATTGATACACGTCCCTCTCAATCTTTTCAGACTTCCTCGCAGAAATCGGAAAGAAGAGGACGATCAGAACAAAGAGAAGAGCACGCCAAGTCCAAAGACAAGGAATCTGCTCATCTAAAAAAGAAACTACAATTTCCAAAAAAGAAGGTAGCCAGTATCAAGGTAGTTAACAATGCCGAGAATACTGAGGACACAACTGAAAAACGGAGAATGGGCTCAGATAATGCTAGACAGCGCAGCAGAAGTGAGCATAGCTCGCAAAGTCCTTATGAATCTTCTGGAGACAGTGGACACGAATGAATATCTTCAAGTGGAAACTGCAGACACCAGAGTTAGCAAACCTCACAAAATATATGAAATAACTTTACGTATAGAAGGGGATAAGACTAGAAAAATAAGGGGACTATTTTGGGATAATCTCTCCAAGGGCTATGACATCCTTCTAGCTGAAAAAGACTGGCCACCAGAGTTTGTCAGGGAGTGCCCTCATGGCGAAGAAATAATTATGCCTGCCTTCTCAAATCATATCCCAATTCATAAAAAATACACACTTGCCAGAAAGTGGGCAGTAGCTCAAGCTCCTGCTTTATATAGAAATCATGTAGGATGGGATGAGGACTCTCCTCCTCACAAAATCCAGTTAAAATCACAACCTACTGCACAAAGACAGTACCCAATTAAGCAAGAAGCTAAAAAACAGGTAAAAGAAATCCTAGATCAACTAGAATACCAGGGGGTGATTGAAACTTGCACCTCACAAATGAACAACCCTTTGTTTCCAGTCTCCAAACCAGACAATTCATATCGTCTAGTTTTGGATTACCGACACCTTAACTCATGTTGCAAAACTTTTGCAGTACAAAACTCGCATAGTGCTGCACTAATGAATAACATAGTGCGCAAAAAATACAAAACAACATTAGACATCTCTAATGGATTCTTTTGTCAAAACATAGCACCAGAGAGCAGATATTTGTCTGCGTTCTCAATAAATGGCACTCAAAAACAATTCTGTCGGTTAGCCCAGGGGTACAAGAATAGCCCAGGGGTATTCTCAGCGAGAGTAACAGAATTACTACAAACATATGATGACGAGGCATTATCTTATGTCGACGACATATACCTAACAGATGATGACTTGGATACTCACTTGAAGAGAGTGAACACCATAATACTTGGGTTCGCAGCAGAGGGTTACAAATTCAACTTTAAAAAATCTAGAATTGCCCATCTAACAGTCCTGTTCTTAGGATACGAATTATCAAGTGAAGGCAAAAGCCTGGCTGACAATTTCCTAGAGAAATGTGCCGTACTCAAAGCCCCTAGAACACTAAAAAACCTACAGTCAATTCTAGGCTTCCTAAATTTCGGAAGAACATACATTGCAAATTACGCAGAAAGGGTCAAACCCCTTTACGATCTAATAAAACCAGATTTTAAAAGAACCAATTGGACTCAAATACACACAGAAATTTTGAGATCCTTACAAACAGACATGTTAATTAAAACAAAATTAGAAACACGTGATAACACACGCAACCTAGTGATTCGAGTCATCCCAGGAAGATGCGGATTCACATACCTGACCTCTAATGAGGGAGAAAAGGTACCAATTGCATTCAAATCACACTTGTACACAGAAGCTGAAAAGAAATTCAACATTAAAGAAAACATTGTTCATGCAGTTCAAACCGCAATAGCTAGAGAAAAAGATCAAGCGGACGGTAGACATATCACAGACAGAACAGCAGAATCAGCCTTTGAGGCATTAACAACACCGTGTAATTTACCAACAACAACATTGAATCCGGAATGGATACAATGGGTGAATTCAATTACAACGGACAAAGTATACTACTACTTTAATCCAGAACTAAAAGAATTGGAAAATCTAGAATTTAAAAGAACATTCCCTCTGCCTATCGACATTCTGCCCTTACGACAATACGCTTGTGTAATCTATACAGACGGACATGCTCAACCCTCCGTTTGGGGAGAACAAGCATACAACCCCACATGTGAGATTACAAAAGAAGTGTGGCGCGGAGGTAATCTAAGACCTCTATTAACAAAAACACACTCAGTAGAAACTAATTCAGAACAACAGACTGAAATAATAGCATTGAAAATGGCGCTAGATAATGCGGATCGCGAATTCCCGACACTTATAGTGTCCGATTCATATTACTGCGTCAAATCATATAACAACAATTTGCAGACATGGATTCAAAACGGTTACAAAGATGACACAGGTGCAACAATAAAGCAAAAACTGCTTTGGGAACAAATAGTTCTTTTAAAAAAAGAACTACCAAAGACTCACGTGATACACTCACTGAGTCATCAGCGTGATGGCGTTCACGTTGCAGGGAATTCATTGGCTGAAACAGCCACAGCGGTAGCAACTAAATCGGCTTCCGTAGCTCGAAAAAAGCGTACAGTGAAGTATATTGACGGTGAAACAGTGCTGGCGGTGAAAACGTCATCAAAAGGCGACTGCTCAGCGCTACCGATCAACTATCCACTCAATTATACATACATAATCGATGCAAACTCCGTCCCTTTTGCTCAAATCCCTGGAGTGGGGGATAGAGTGATTCCAAACATGGACAGGAGAACCTTGTTAATAGCAGACGCACATATGGGCGAGGGTCTCAGACACCTCAAACTAAAAGATTCTCTGGAAGAATTACAATCAAGGTACTGGTGGCCAGGCATGAGCCTGCATCATACCATGTTTGTAAAGAACTGCCCAAACTGTAACAGAAATCGCAGTGGTGAGAGAAACGGTGTAATACCGTGTCGTTTCACTCCAGAAAAGATCAACAGTAAAAAGCAAAGCGTCCGATTAACATATACAGGCTAGTTTCCACTTATAATGTAGATCACCAGCACTCGGCTGTCGTCTGGACTGTTATACAAAGATTTGCGAGTCTAAATGGCATATACGCTAGAAGCATGCTACGTTTGATCATTGTTTTCACTCTAGCCCTCCAGCCTGAGGGGAAACATGGCCAAATGAGCATAGCACAGCGGGACTCTTCTCACTTCCTTCCTGAGGGATACGGGATGGTGTAAAGAAAAAACCAAGGCATAAAGCTATCTATAACAGAAAGGATATTAGGTTCGGGAGCTGGGTGGGTCAAACATCTAATAAGTGTCCAACGTAGTCTAAATAACCTGCCATGAAATTCTCTGAAGGGATTCAGTCCGTACGAATTATTGTTTGGAACTAGGATGTTGGTCTTAGACCTCGACAGTCAGACTTCAGTGGTGAAGGAAAAAAGCTTTGATATCAAAGATCGTTTGGCTATTTTGCAGGACTTAAACGAAACAAGAAAAGACCTGAGCAACATAAAGTTGAAACAGCAGCCAACAACCACTGAAGAACCACCACCTGTCCCAGCAAGACCTGTCTGGATTCCAAAAGTCGGGGATCTAGTCAGAGAAAAGATCGCGGTAAAGAAGGAATTTGGGCCTTCTTACAGAAAAGCAGTTCCTGTCTTGTCCATCAACGGGACAAGATCAGTTGTACTACCGCCGCTTGCTGGTAAAAAGGAGAACCGAGTTGTATCCAACGACCTGGTAAAACCACAATCATGTGGCCGATAACAAATAGTAGGCCAAGTGGACTCCCGATAAGTAGTAGAACACCAAGATTTGCTACAAACACAGAGGTTCAATCTAAGAGGCTAATCACATTCGAAACGCCTACAGAACTACAACAAGGACTATGCAACAACGCAATGGAACTTAGACCTCTGAAAACCCAAATAAAAACATTTAGCAGAGACACACCAATCTATAATGAAGTAACAAACGACTATGCAAGAAACAGTAATCCTGAAGCAATTGGAACAATTGACAGAACTGCATCCGGCTACTTCATAAACTTCGATGATTCCTCTGAAGGCTTCACTGAATCAAAAACACAGCCATTAACAAAAACCTTTAAAGATAAAGTTAAAGTACTTTTGAAACAACTGAAAGAAACATATCTGATTTCTCCATGGATTGAATTTTGGGTGAGTTTTGGTGCATTTATCCTCATACTTTGGCTCATCATGGTACTAACTTTGGGACGCTTCATTGAGGGAAAATATGCTAAAATGGACACAGCAAGTCAGAAAATCAACTTGATCCTCAAACCACACACATCTTCACACGTTGAGAAAAGAGAACTTTCTTCAGTCAACTTCACAGCCAATCCTATACCGGGTGGGGTAGCATGGGACAACACTGACTACGAAATTTATGGTCCGGTTGAAATCCTGAAATATCCACACCAAATTAAGATCTCGTTGAGTGACTTTGTAAAACCAAGCTCATTTGCTGATGATTGGGACTTTGAAAGTATAAATAATATGATGTCTGACTTAGTGATGTCTGCTAAATTTACCAAACATGATTATTTGCAGGGTTCGACAAATTATGATAGTATGTACTGTTATAACCACTATGGTAACCATTTTCTACATAGATCTGCACAACCTAGAAATGTTTTAAATTATAATCAATGGGAACATTGTGCAACCCCTCCAAAAGGAAGCTCAAGAACCGTTTATGACAAATATTCATACTTTTCAGGTTTTAACACAAGTAATGCTGAAACATTTTATTTCAAATTGTCAAATAAGACAGGGACAAAGACCATGATAACAAACACGAAATTGATATATTCAGACTCATTCTTTGAACAAATGAATACTTTTGGTTTTGATTATTGGGACAAAAATGTTGAAGTAAAGAGTGTTTGGGGTACAAAAGAATGGCAAGTACAGGGTATAGAATCTTTGTTTAGAGCCTGCATGATCCCAGAACAAATTATATTTTTAAATGACACTGTTCAACAAACTACCTGTCTTGGCCTAGCCAAAATCAAAGACTTAAATAAACCGTCTATTCCAAAACCAACAATGAACAGCAATAGCTCTACAGATGAAGAGATAGACGTAAATTATGTATTAAACCGAAACAGAACACATCCTGATTGGAAAAAGTGGTTGATCTGGCCCACAGATACTAATAACTGTCAAGACAGATTCCTGAACAAAACACAGGGGTTCAAAATGACCAGGCCAGACCCTAGATATTCCCAAAGACAACACCCAGGGATAATAACCACCTACAGTGTGGGCAAATTATGCCTTCAGTGGCTACAAACTTCCACACTGGCAGAAATTAAGCAACACCTAACTTTACTTACTGATGGTGCTGACTTGCGTGATTTCATTATGGGACCGCACAAACAGCGTCAGAAACGTTTCATAGCAGCCTCTGTATATGCAGCATACAACGAGGCCTGGAAGGTGACTCAAATTGAGACAGCAGAAAGTATACGGGAAATTGACCGTATTAATTTGGAAAAATCACTTTCTGTAGTGGACAATGGGTTAATGACTCTGTCCTCCAGAATTTTTTCTCTGGACAGCATTGTGTCTTCAGCAATCGACATATTATCGCAAGACTTACTGTTGTTACAACACGGTCAGTCCCAATTGCGTTCTATTGTACAGCTTGGCTGGACGTTACAAAATCTGCGTTCAGGCTATGTGCCTTGGCGTTTAATCAACACAACGTCACTATTCAATATCTTTAACCTCACTGATAAACAAATCAGTATGGCACAAAAGGGTGCTGATTATACAATCCTGAGCATTGAGAAACTCGGGAGATTACCAGTGACAATGTCAGAACGACCTGTCAGTGAATGGATAATACATGGGATAATTAATATTCCAATATCAACCTTCAGGTTTCAATACTGCCAAAAATATATACAGGCTGGCATGTACGAAAAATTGGGAAAAGGGTACATTAAAACAACATGGAACTTGCCCTATTCACATGCATGTGTCAGTAATAAAGGACAGAAAGTGTTTCTTAGTGGCAATAATTGTGCGATGTCACTGAGCGGTACACTTCTGTGTAATGGAATTAGTTTGCATGGAGCCTGTGAAGGGAACTCAAATAACCTTTCATGTCACCAGCTAGGCGCACCTGCAACAGAGATAGAACCATTCTTTCAAAGACTCTATAATGGGAGTTACATTCTAATTGTGGACCGCAGATGCTGTAGTCTTATGCCCGGGACTCCTTATCTCGTAACTACGACTGCGAAGGTCAAGTGCTGTGGACGCTTATTGTTCCCCAGCTCCCTTCCAGACAGGGAGGCAAGGGCATGGCCCAACTTGAAAATTACTTCTATTCGAATAGATACTTTAAGCAGAATGAAAACAGTGCTTCTTCAGACGCCGACCAGGCTCACGTCATCAAAAGAAACGTATGATCTCCTAGTCGCAAGGACGACTGCAGAGATTCACTCGTTGTTATCAACTAATTCCCCCATACATTTCGCAGAAATCCTGAATGAAATCTTAAATATTTCTGATACCAGTGGAGTATCAAAAGTATTTAAGACAGTATTTTCGATGGCATTAACACCATTCAAAGCCATACTGGGTATTTTTCCAGATTTCGTCCATTCGATTTTTGGCGGACTTCCCCTCATTTTGGGACTAATTGCAGGAATACTAGCCTTAGTCCTTATATTTCGTTATGGCAAACCATGTCACAGACAAAACACCTGCGACAAGGGAAGAAACGATCCTAGCCATTGGATACCGGGACCGGATATCAAAAATCCTGGGACTATCCCGGCTTAGAGATCTGAACATGACTTGGTTTCTTTCATTTCGACCAATGTGGCAACGATGTGTTTTACCTGTATTAAGGTGCTTGCTATGCGGAGAAGAATGCGTGTTAGACACCTGTCTGACGCTACAATCAGATGCGCCAATGGATGCAGAAACATTGTTGAGTCCAATAAAGGCTCATGCTTTGTGCTGCCCTCAACGGCTACCAATCCTGATGACGGCATTCGTGGAAGCTTCACCACTACGATTGAGGGGTAGTGAAGTTCAAGATGAAAGCAGCATTGATCAGGTACGACCTTCTGTCAGCAATACTAATCAAAACGTCAATGGAGACAATCATGCGCACGAATGCATGGTTACATCCTTTTCCGAGTTAGTGGAACTCTCCCAGGAAGCTGTTGACAGCTTTTTCGACAGTCTAAATGATATGATGTTCTCACCAGAGCAGAAATAGAGACTTTTGAGCAAGCTCGCACACGGCGTTCCCTGAATTTGGCCTTCAACTAGAATAGCAAAATACCATGAACAATTTTCCTTCCAGTTCACGGACAGCGATTTTTTCAGCAGCCCCAAAATATTTTTACATATTTTTCGGGACACTTATCTTCTGCTTAAAGTAAGAACTATTCTTAGAGAACTAAAACTTCTAATTTTAAATAGTTTATAGACATTAGCTGCCCGCTGATATGTTCATAATTATTTTATTCTGTGATGGAATGGTCTCGAAACTTTATTTCTGTATTAAGAGCCATTTCATGTGTAAATTCTCATATACAAATTAGTGATAATGTATAGATATGCGTGATTACTTTAGCATTATTCTACAGCTTGAGTGCATATATTACATGTGACTGTTTTTTCCGTATATTTGATAATTTCAAAATGCATTTATGTATTTTGGGGTGGTAAGGTATACACAATACTTTACAGTATGTTTTACTATGCATAGATTCGTAAATATGTCCATAGTTAGCGTGGAGTGGGTGTGATGTATTCCTATAGGTTCTGTATCGATCCCCCTATTCCTGACCCTATTCTGGTTAACAAGTTAACTAGCAGCCATCCCATGAGGCAGAAAACCCCCATGATGCAGGAACCGTTATCTGATTAAGCCACACTACGGCACAGGAAGGTGTTATCTGATTAGGTCATAACGCTTGCCATCTAATTAGACAAGCGATATTCCTCCAGCCCCTGATAAGGCATACGGAGTTCTCAAAACAAATCAAACCTATGACAACCTGGGAAAAACCCTGCGGCCATTGTTTTGATTTCACCGAGAACTTCAGCAAAAGAATGTGCTAACGACCAGGTCGTATGACATCCTTATTGACGTATCTATGTCCATCCTTACGTCAATCTCGGCACCTTAAAGGTATAAATATTACCGATATTGCCCTATGCAAACACACGCGGTGGTGACGAGATCGGAGCAGCCAGACTTGCCGAAGCCCAGAGCAGAGCAGACCCCGCTGGCGCAGCCCCGCCTTCCTGACGCGCTGAGAACGAGACGCTGCTTTCTCCTGCCGAGAAATCCAGCTCCGGCGCTTCCGGGTAGCCCTCGCAGGCAGCCTGGAATATCGAGACCAGAGACGAGAGATACCATCCCTCATTCATCCTAGACTCCAGGTACAGAACTGAATAACCCCTTGCAGAGAATTCTTGAGTCAGTCACTTGGCAAAACAAACTTAACTTAAACTGCTACTTTCTATTCCCGCCCACGTATAAGGCTTAGGTCAGGTACATCTGGGGTAGGAGTAGTTAGAAACACCAGTTGAGTACGATTAGTCAAATGTATATGTGTATGTATCTATTTTATCCATTTTAACCCATCATATGGCTTAGAAACCATATCAATGTTTTTACAGTATTATTTTATACTTCTGCTTTTAATGTATGCACTTTACTTAACCATAAGTATTGCAATAATATCGATCCATTTCTCTTGTATGAGAAAAGAGACTGATCAATAAATACCATCTTTTATTGAACACGCCCGTCTCTTCCTTTTCTCTACAATCTGGTGAGACTAAGAATGCACGTACTGACTGAGTAAAATAAGTCGTCTTTTGTTTTCACACGACTCTAGAGATACACTCTTGATTAGGGGAGAGCAAAGTTGTCATGTTCTATGGTTGTCAGAAACTAAATCCCTTCTTGTCTATCCAGGGAGGTTCAACTCCTCCTTGCCTATTCGAGAAAGTTTCTAGTGAACTCTGAGCTAGCTGGCAAACCCAAAACTTTAAGTCTAATATCGACAATAGAAGACCTAGTTAACGTCTGGTCTAGGCCTATACTATTGAAGGTATTATTCCAATGCGCAGAGCCTATTGGGATAATAGGAACTACACTACAGTACCTTCCACAACGTTTCTGGAGAATACAGACTGATGTAGGTGCCCACATAGTTTGCCTCCTAATTATCTCAGTGTAACAGAGACAGGTACTAGTTTATGTCAACTCAGTCGGTTTATGTAAAATCTATAACTCTGCCAGCTCTACTTCAAACAGTGACGGATCTACAAGGCCGGCTTTAGTGCTGGTGGTGCCCTGTGCAACAATATTAGTTGGCGCCCCCCCAATGACCACCTCCACCACAGATTCTCTCACTAGCACCCTTTAACAGTGACCAAGTCTCCAAACCACTCTCTATCAGATGCATTGAATTAGTTATATAGCAACACTCATACCTGTGTAGGGTGTCAGAGCACTTTGCATCACACACACATTGCACAGAGATAATCAATCATATGTGTGCAAATGAGTGTATAGGAAATGTTATATAAGCCAAAGGACTTAGGGCCACATGCATCAAAGTCAGGATTTGCGAATCCTAAATAGCGAATTTTAAGAAACCACTATTTAGGACTCGCAAATTCCTCTGCATGTTGGACTCGCAAAAGAAATTGTGATTCCTACATATTCCTTAATTGCGAGTCGCAATTAAGAAATAGCTACCCATTCATTCCTATGAATGGGAATTGCATGCACAATTTGTGAGTACCAAATAGGTACTCTCAAATTGCGCATGCAATTTCAAGGGTGCCAAAAGGACACCCTGTTGCACCACTGAAATTGAGATGTTACCTCATGTTCCGCACAAACATGCCCCAAGGGCATGTGTGTGTGTAACATGAAACTTTGCATTTTTCAAAGGTTTTGCAAATTACCATCAAGTTCAAATTGATGGTAATTTGCGATCCCTAATTGCAAATTCGCAATTTGGAATTGCATCATGCATTGCTTTTAGGTAATCACAATTTGCGATTCCCTACATGCATTTGCAATTTAAGTTATCACAAATTTTGTGATTACTTAAATTGCAACTTTCCATATGGGCGATGCATCCCAAATGCAAAAATACCAGTCGCAAAGGGGCAGATTCTGCAAATCTGCCAGTTTGCGATCGGTATTTTCGTTGATGCATGTGCCCCTAAAAGTGTAGGAGTCACATGCCCTCCATACTGGTAGCAGTATAGTTTGAGAGTGCTTGGTGAGGAGAAGCACAAACTCAGAGTTGAAAAAGAAACAACATGTAAATGTATTTCGATTTATATAGCGCACTAATCACCCAGGGGTCTCAAGGCCTTTAGAAGCTCTCCCTGGTGAGGGGAACTGGGGCTGCGAGCTGCAGAGCAATTGTACTTCATGTCACTTCTGTTTTATGTATTTAAATAGCGTTTCTGGAGCGTTTGTTACAAATTTTTAAATCGCCTTATTTTTAACTGTGGGGGACTTCAAGCTAAGGGGAATTATTTTTAGGCACTCTGACACCCTGAAACACATTATCTGCTCGTGCCCAGCCGCTTCTCTTAGCCTTTCCCGGCGGCGGTGGGCGCCATCTTGTGTGAGGCTGGTGGGGACAGCGCTCAAGTCGGGCCGTCCTTCCCGCCCTCTTTTTGTATTTAGATCAGCCCATCCGCAGCGCTCAGCGCCTTTAGAAGCTCTCCCTGGTGAGGGGAACTGGGGCTGCGAGCTGCAGAGCAATTGTACTTCATGTCACTTCTGTTTTATGTATTTAAATAGCGTTTCTGGAGCGTTTGTTACAAATTTTTAAATCGCCTTATTTTTAACTGTGGGGGACTTCAAGCTAAGGGGAATTATTTTTAGGCACTCTGACACCCTGAAACACATTATCTGCTCGTGCCCAGCCGCTTCTCTTAGCCTTTCCCGGCGGCGGTGGGCGCCATCTTGTGTGAGGCTGGTGGGGACAGCGCTCAAGTCGGGCCGTCCTTCCCACCCTCTTACCTCCCTATAAATGTGCTTAGCAACCAGACGGCGCAGCGGGCTGGCGCAGCGGGGGCGCCGGATGCGCGCCGAAGCCGCGCCAAAGCCAAGCCCGTCTGCGCCAGGATCGCGCAGGGTGCGGGCCATGCTGTCCTAAATCCTCCCACTATCAGGTATGATTCCGATGCCCTGCTCCAAATACGCTTGACCAGCCCCAGCCATAGCTGTAAGGCTCACCTCTTAACTGAGCATCTATGGGGCCCTTTTTCATGCCGCCTCTGTAAATGGGCATCTCTAGGACCTCCTGATGCAATCTCTCCCCCTCCCCCTCCTCATAAAACTGTCACTCTCAACTGTGGCCTCATCAATGCCAGATCCCTAACATGCCACGCGCAGGATATTCACGATCTTATACTGTCGCATGGCCTCGACGCCATCTTCATTACCGAAACGTGGCTAAACGATACATCGAACCCCGATTTAGCAACCACCCTCCCCACTGATTATTCCATCCTTAGGCGTGATAGACCCTCTGGTAGGGGTGGCGGTATAGCCATTATCGTCAGGTCGTCCCTCACGTTCCATGCATTTGACCTGACCTTTATCAAGCACTGTGAGGCTATAGGATTTGTTATTCAAATCAATCCATCCACTTCTTTCTCAGGTGGACTCGTCTATCGCCCCCCTGGGAATGCCTCTTCATTTCTGGATTCCCTGGACGAGACCCTTGCCACTCTCCTGACCCACTACCCCACCTTCACACTTCTTGGTGATTTCAATCTCCATCTCGAAGCCCTTTCAGACCCCCACACGCTGAGTTTTCAACACTCCTTGGATACTTTTGGCCTCACCCAACTGGTTTCCCCCCCCCACTCACCGGGCCGGCCACACGCTGGATGGCATCTGCACTAACTTGACTGCCCTAACTGTCTCGCCCCCTATCCCACATATATGGACGGACCACTGTTTCATCCCCTTTTCCATTGCAACACAACACTCTGCGCAATCTAACACCATGCGCTCTCCCGCACCCTTCCCGACTAATTGGAAGAAAGTCGCGGAACGTATTATGCTAAGTCCCCGGCCCACTGCCCCTCTTCCCACTCTTGTCAGAGATGTAACTTTAGATTCTAAAAATCTTCACATCTGGATTGACACTATGGTCACATCCTTCTCCAACCCAACCAGCTTGAAATCAGCCCGTCGCGTAAAAAAAACCAATGCCCCTTGGTATACCCAGACTCTTGCCGAATGTCACCTCAAATGCAGGGTCCTGGAAAGAGAATGGAGGAAAACATACGATGATACTTCGAGATCCCTCTACATCTTACAGAGGTAACAATACCTCTCCAACATAAAAATAGCCAAAAGGGAGTTTTTTACCTCAGCTATAGAAGCAGCCAAACAAAAACAACAGACCATTTTCAACATAGTCAAGTCCTTCACCCACCCCAAGGCCCTGATAACGGAAATTCCCCCATCTCAAGCACTCTGCGATCAAATTGCGGATTTTTTTATTGACAAAATTAACACCATTCACAGAGACTTTCCCCCCCCCTCAATTCACATGCAAGATGCCGGCCCCATACTACCTTCACTCGACAACTTTTCTGTGGTATCCCTGCTACAGACACAGAAAGCCATTATGACTTGCAAGTCAGGAGCACCCACTGACTCCTGCCCTCCGATTATTCTTCACCACCTCATTGAAGCCGTCAACCCTTCCATCAACGCCATTATTAATGACTCCCTCAGCACTGGCATTGTCCCCGCTGAATGGAAGAAGGCAATAGTCAAGCCCTTGTTGAAAAAACAAAACAAATCCCCCACAGACTTAGCTAATATGCGCCCCATTTCTCTACTCCCTGTACTAGGCAAAATTACCGAGCGGCTGGTCCACGAAGAATTAAAAGCCTTCGTGGAAAACAACCACATCTTGCATCCACAGCAATCGGGTTTTCGCCCTGGCCACTCCACAGAAACCGCACTGATTGAGCTATCAGACACCATCAAGTTCCTGCAGGATGACGGAAAACATGCCGTACTCATCCTACTCGACTTGACCGCGGCATTCGACACCATCTCTCACGCTATCCTTGTTAACAGAATGCGTGAGATTGGTGTGTCTGGTACTGCTTTAACATGGATTACATCATTTCTATCACATAGAACACAAACAGTCTCGCTTGGACCTTTTCTTTCCAGCGAAAGACCCGTCACATCCGGGGTGCCCCAAGGATCCATACTTAGCCCCCTCCTTTTCAATCTATATATGGCCCCCCTTTTAACATTGATTGAATCCCACAACATCCTCGTTACTTCATACGCTGACGACACTCAACTTGTCGTCACCATTGATAAAAAATACCCCGACACAGCTCTCAGATTCCAGAACTGCCTCTCCCAAGTCTTTTCCTGGCTCAATCTTAACCACCTAAAATGCAACAGTGCAAAAACTGAAATTATTCCACTGGGCAAAGACGTCCTTTTCTCACCAAAGGACTGGTGGCCCCAAAATTCTGATGTACCGCCTTGTGCGGTTTCCTCGGCCCGCAATCTAGGTGTCCAATTTGACTCCTCCTTGAGTTTCGATGACCATGTACGCATCACAGCTGGGTGCTGCTTTAACCTCATTCGACAGCTGAGGAAATTCTTTGACTTCCTCCCTATCTCCGCCAGGAAAACAGTCGCGGTGGCTCTAATCCTTTCCCGGCTGGACTATTGCAACGGCCTCCTGGCGGGAATAAAAAAGTCTTCGCTAAAGAAATTGCAAAGCGTCCAACACGCTGCAGCCAGATTAGTTCTTAAACTCCCAAAAAGGTCCTCGGCCTCTGCAGCCCTCAACACGCTGCACTGGCTTCCCCTTCACAAAAGAGTCCTTTTTAAACTCCTTATCACGGTCTTCAAAGCCACTAGGAACACCGGCCCTCTTTATCTAGCCAAACGCTTTCAGCGCTACATTCCATCGCGCTGTTTGAGGTCAGCCGAAGCAAATCTGATTGTAGTACCTAGAATAAAACTAAAAACAAAAGGGGGAAAAACTTTTTCATTCCTGGCATCGAAGGCATGGAACAGTCTCCCCTTTAACCTTAGGCACGTCCCCTCGGAAAGCCAGTTCAGGAAACTCTTGAAGACCTGGATTTTCCTCCAGCCCGACTCAGCAGTTCTTGCAGCCATCTGATACACTCCTCGCCATGCTGGCTCTCTGATCGCTTAGCGCCAAGATGCTCCTTCCGGAGCGATAGCCGCGCTCTACAAGTGTCAATAAATATCAAATATCAAATATCAAGGTGCTTTCTTAGGGAACCCGTCCTGGTATTCCCCTGTGAGATACCACGGCAGGGTATTCACAAGGTGAAAGCCAGGCATCCCGCCGCGAGGGGCCGTAGTGGAGATTAAGCAAGCTATTGCCAGAGTCGCAGAGTGTGACCCCGTGAGTCGAGTAGGCACCGGAGCGAGCATTGTCAAGTCCGTGGAATTTTTGAGCCCGAGACCCGCCGAGGCGGGGAATCGAACCCTGGTCCACAGCTGATCTCAGCTTCCGGGTCTGCCGCCTCTAACCACTGAGCCACGCTTCTCCACATAGTTGGGAGTTTTCTCTAATAATAAGAATCGATTTCTAGCCAAATTAACCCTTTTTGCAACATTAATCAATGTTTTAGTGTATACTCTGTAGTGTGTATGAAGTTCTATGATGAAAGTTAATAGCTCACTGTTCTATATTAGGACTTAAGTTATAAATTGCAAGTAACAAAAGGATGTCTCTGTTAAAAGCAGTTACCTGCTGATCTGCTTACATTATATGTACTCTGTAACCTACTTGGTACACGTTCTTTGCAGCAGGCATATTAACCCTCTGCACTAACGTCACATAAGCCAAAACCTCAACTTTACAAAACTCTGATCTCTCTCCAGGAAGGACATTAATCACAGGCGTTATCTTGACAGTTTTGTGAGGCCTAGTAATTGCAGAGGAAAGGAACGCTGCTGCAGGTGCTTTAAAACATAATAAACTTTTAAACATGGCGCCCCCAGGAAGCCAGCACCCGGTGCGGTGGCACCGGTCGCACCGCCCTAGAGCCGTCCCTGCGCAGCTATCAATTGCGCAGCCTCTTGCGCCGCAGGTACGTTACTTTTTGTTTGCCATATTAAAAGTGACGCACCAACGGTGCAAGGGGCTTGTAAATAAGACACTAGTTGTCAATGGTATCATGGCCTAGAGGTGTGAAGAGCCTAATAGTTAGTGCCTTTAATTACCAAATGAGATGATGGAGGCACCATTTCATTTCTGGCATTAGAGCTCATGGTACTCATTCATCACTGCTGAGTTTGTCTGTACTCTAGGCACAGAGCTTCAATCCCACTTGCGACTGGAAGATCAAACACTTTATTTCAGCACTTACTTTCATTTTGCTTACAGTGTGATGAACTGTGCAAAACTAGGGCAACAGTACCTTAAACCACTAAAGATAGCACTTTATATGCCTTAAGTAAAGGACTGATTGCCCTCTATATACGTTATTAATGCGAATCACAACATTCTTGGGCACAATTGCAATGCTTGTCCCCCCTTTCGTCTATAACAAGCCCCAATAGGAAGTGAAAATAACACACATGTTCTTGGATTTAACAACCCCATTAGCCAATCCTTCCTTAGATAGTATCTGTAATATGTTTGTTTTTGACCTAAGGCAACCACCTTCACCTTTACAGGTGAGCCTATGAGAAAAGCAGTAAAAATCTAGTACATTTAGTTACCCCAAGACACGGCGTTAAGCGACACAAGACCTTCTACTTAAAGTTGAACATTAATGAGTGCGTAGGGCATCTTATGTCAGTGCTTTAAATAGGCAGGGGCTGTCCCGTACGGGGTACCTGCACTTCTTTAATTTTGAAAAGGAGAGTACCAGTAGTTCTCAGTACTGCTGTAATGGTGATAACAACTACTGTAACAAGAAAGCCCATTAAAAGGAAGCCTGTGCTGGATAAAGGAATCTCCTTACAGTGATAGACTGCCATGATCATCGGGGATCATGACTTTCCACAATGGTGACATGGACCAAACACAAGGGGAGGAGAGCAATGACGCAGACCAATGGGGAACTGATCTCATAAAAATTAAATACTTTATGAGGTATGCGTTTACAAATCATTCAATAAAGCACAACATTTAAATCAAGGACCATCTTAAAATCCTCAATCTTATGAAAAGGCGATCTCGGGATCAAAGTATCGGGGAATTATTACATAACTAATAGTATTTTTGAAGATATGATGAGCAGATTAGTTGGAGTGAGCACTGTTTAAATTATTTTCATTTCAATTCTTAGAAATGGGGATCGGCTGCCCTTCGTAAAGACAATACAAAATAAAAGCGTCTTTGCAGATTGATGCATTAATCGCTTTGGAGAGTATCTTGAAAGTGCAGGTTCCAATGCACTTTACAACGGTATTCAAACAATCAAGATGACGTTTTTAACTGATATTTCTCGTTCATGGAGATTGTTTCTGCACCGCTTTCAATGCAGACGTTACTGTAAGATTGCACTTTGGCAAATCTATATTGGTGTATCACCTGATGATCACTATTATGTTTATTGATCATATGTGTAAGAAATTGAGTCATTAGTTAATTGGGGTGACTATTCACTTTAAGTGATAAACACAATCTCTGTCAGAGTGAACCACTTAAGTGACTAAATTAATCAGAGTTCAACCAACTGGAAGCTGTGCCATAGAGCAGATAGGTTTAAATTAGAGGCACAATGTAAAGTAGTTATGCAGTACCAAAACAGTAATACAGTCAAAACATAAAAAAAATAGAAATAGAAAAATTGAGTGAATGAAAAAAAAACACCAATACAACAACAATCCAATAAGGGGAACCAGAGATATGAATGTTCAAACTTTTAAGTAAAAATAACATCAAAAGGTGTTATGCACCAACTGCGGTAAACTGATCATGGGAGACAGGGACCTTCACGTGATTTTGAGCTGACTGTAATGGAGAGTGGGTCGGGTACAGCAGCAAAGTTTGACCCAGTTAAGTTTTACCTTGGGAGCAAATCTAAAAAATTAATTCCAAAATCTTCAGCGGGGCCAGGCAGCACGCTGTGGTCAAAGAGGAATCCATGAGATCATATAGCCATTGAACAATGTCCAGCGAAGCTGTTGGTTTTAGTGGAAAAGTTCAAATGGGAGAAATTAAAATTTTATGTCCAAGGGAGATAATACTGGCCAAATACTTTCAGTGCATTTGCCGGTTACGATTTCTACATTCACACTTAGTCACTTTTTTTGGAGCTCGGATTCCTCCAGGAGGACAAGGCTGCAGGCTGTAGCCGAAGAGGGCTCATCGATGCCAGATCCATCTCTGCAAGGTCCGGCTGGTGAGGATTTACCATCATGGAAAAAGATCATGCGGGAATTCTGAATGTTCAACTCAGTAGCAACACACCTTGGTCAAATCGGTTTGGCATATTTATCCCATTCCTTACGAGGTGTTGGGAGCAAAAATGTTTCAAGGTCCCAGGATTTTAAAGGTAATAGAAGATTTCCTTCCAGGCACAACCAAGGGTTCCAGGACCTTAGGAGCAGCACTTTGGGTTCAGGACTCACTCCAGCAGAGGCCAACAGCATTTTTCCAGGCAAGTCCAGTTGGAAAAGGTCAGCTGGGCAGTTACAGGAAAGACCTTTGTAGCTTGTTATCTCCCTGTAGCCTGAACAGGAGATCAGCCTTTATGAGCACTGGAGTCCACTTTTTTGTCCTGGGTACACGCGAGAGAAGGCTCATCTCAGGTCACAGACTACAGGCTAAGTTCTCTTCTGATTGTTCTCAGGCCTAGTAGAGTTCTAAGGAGGGTCCTGAAGATGGCCCATTTATACTGCTTGTGGGTGAGGGTGACTCCTGGCTCCTCACTAATAAATGGGGTAAAAACTCCCAGGGGGTACCCTACCCACGTTTGCAGCATTTCTTGTGGGCCCTACTGCAAACAGTCACACAGTGCCCCTCTATGCCTAAATTCAAGATGTGGCCACCCTGTAGGTGCAGCCAGAGAAATGAGCAGCCCCTCCTCTGTGGTTAATCAACACCTCATCTAGGGGCAGCACCCTTCCCACTGGAGAGGTTGCTGCCTGACTGGGGTAACAAAAGAAGGGCCCTGTACATGTGTCATCTCATGTTTTCCTGTGGGAAGGGGGACATATTCAGAAACTTAAGCACCAGGGGTACAGTCCAATTGTCATCCTGCAGAGGAGGAAAATCACCTTTCCACAGCCATGCCCTGGGCCCTGCTCTGGGAGCAGTTTTCATACTTCATTTACGGCTTGAGCACTCAGTGGGCTGTGACTGGAGACTGACTGCAAATGAACCTTCTGATTCTTTAGGCAGGTGAAAAGTAACTTTTTTAAAGTATTGTTTCCTTTAATATTTATTAAAAGTCCAACCTCACCATTGAATTGGGATTTTAATAAATATTACAAAGAGTTCTTGAGTGATGTTTCTAGGTGTTTCATAGCCAAAGATATTATTAATGAAGTTAATAATGTAACCTAGTGTTTCTCTATGGAAAAGCCATTAAAAATCCCTTTTTGGTACTAGTCACTGTAAGGACGTATTTATCATTACATTTCTACACATCCTTGTTTTAAATACTATGCACCCAGCGTTATAGGATATGTTATGCCACTTAGGAGTGATTTATTAGCATTTAAAAGTCATGTTTTCACCTGTCAAAAGGGTTTATTGTGGCACATCAAATTGCAGTTTTTAAACCGTTCCAGTCAGGCCCCAATGGTAGGCTTGAAGCCATGTTTGCACTGCCACTGTAGTGGATACCACAATGGGTGCTGTAGTTCACTAGTGGCATTTAACTTACAGGCCCTGGGTACACTCTGTACTATATACTAGTGACTTAGACGTAAGTTAAATATCCCAATTAGGATTATACCAATTCACCCTGTTTAAAAAAGGCTCTTTATACTGGTTAGAAGGTGATCACTGACACAATATAGTGGTAAAAAATATTGCAGACAAAAAAATGGTGTCAAAAATATAATTTACCACAATATCATACTCCTACACTTATAAAGGTAATGTACAAAGAAATCGTAAATTTTTTTTTGTTGAAATTAATATTTTCCACAAATATACAAAATATTGAAACTATATTTAAATATATACTTATATAAACACGCTCACACATATGTATGGGTTTGTGTTTATATACAATAAATAAATAAATAATATATATATATATATATGTATGTATATATATATATATATTTTTAGTCCACAAAGTGATTGGGAACGCCCGCTGCCGACAAACCAGAGGGCGCGTCGACACATGGACCTCCTAGTCAGGATCCAATTAATTCACCAACACACTAGCTAGTGACCAAGCCTGCAGGTCAGGTGAAACGCGTCTAGCACTATCCAGCTGGCATTAAATTAATTTTGCACAGACACGGCGTTGACTGCTTTCTTTGGATCATTGAAAGTGTTGGTGAAAATATATATATATATATATATATATATATATATATATATATATATATATATATCAAGTAATGAATGTCTTGCACTCTCAGGCAGTACCACTTTTGTTATATATGCCATTGAATGCTCCTGCAAACTTTGGTATATTGGCAGCACTAGTTGTGCTGCTAAAAAAAGAATCCTGGAACATCTCAGGGCCTTCACGAACAAAGACCCCAAATACCCGGTGGCACGTCATTTCGAACAACAACATTTTTCCAATATTGCTGATTTAAATTTCTTCATATTGGAACAGGTCCCCAGGCATCCGAGAGGGGGTGACAGGTTACTCAATCTGAGGCAACGTGAGTCTAAACTCATAATTGAATTTCAAACCAGATTCCCGGGAGGCCTCAATATTGATGAGGAATTAGCAATTCATTTAAGAGAATAATCTATGTTACTGACTAGCATTTACTGACTAGCATTTGAGATCTGCAATAATCATTCTCTAATTGTGTATACATCCTTTTCTGACATTGTATTTTCAAGTTTTGCATTTTTTCTTATAATTATTTTTCAATTTGTGTGAATCTTAACTCACGTTTTATCTTATTCTGTTGTTTTCCGCAGGAGGAAAGGAGGGGACCCATCACTGGATTTCACCTGCACGGGCGTACCCAACCTTTGCACTCCAGGAATCACTGCTCGTGGTTATATCACACTTTGAGACACCAACTTATAAGGTCAGACCATCCCAATTTTGGAACTTTCCTAGTATGATAGCCCACGTCTGACATGGCACTCTTGACTCAATCGGGCAGTAACAAGACTGTTACTGGCTTCTGACTATGAGAACTATCATTGGTATACTTGCTCTTGATTTGCCACCCTCCAGTCATATGACATTTGCAGCAATGAACTATGTCGTCCCTGCTCCTGCACTATGCATTTTTGTGTGTTCTCCTTTAGGCTGCATGCATAACTGTGCTTATTATTTCATGCCTACACCGGTGTAATAACACCGTCGGAGAGTCTGTCGTATATAGACACTACACGCCGCACTGGGCGACTGATTATATGCAACAATACCTAACAATGTTACAATGTACATTCCATGTTATATCTTGTTTCACAATATTTTTTGCATGAAGCATGATTACATTTATCATTTAACTATTAGAATTTGCGCAAACGTCAAACTCTTTTTTCTGAGCCATTGCATGTCACATTTTGTCTCATAATATTTTTAGCATGTACCACGAAAACAGTTTTCATTTAACTGTTTGAATTTGCCTATACGATAAATTCGTCACACTCTGTGTTTCATTGCCGGGTGAATCCGGGACAGACCAGTACCTTGGGGCTCCAAATTACTAGTCGTGACGCTCTAACATGTCAGCCTGTAATAGTGACATTACTTAGATGTTGTAAATATTGGTTAAACAATTTGTCCTATGAGAATCATTTATGAAATATTATTTACTTGGGAAGCCCGCTTGTGACATTCAACAAATACGAGCAATCACTTGTGTGTTATGTTTTGTGTTTTGCGCAGTGAAGAACCATGCATTGTATACCATTCCAAGATGTCTGCCATGTATTCTCTGGTAGTCCGACCTTCATGTTTACCATTGGGTTGTAGCATGGAAACTTTATTTAATAGTTGGTGTTCCTGTGTGCAGGTACACGTGAACAAGCCTTTTTGGTGAAACGCGTTGTGTATTAAACTGCTTTCTTGACATTTTGGATCCCCTGCTGTCTTTTTGCCTGAGAGCGCAAGACATTCATTACTTGAATTTACTTTGGTTATAATATTGACCCGGATTGCTTCGCCGGTACCTGCACCAACTTCCATTGGGTTCCAGCACTCCGGAAGAAGCGTTTCTTTCTCTACCATATATATATATATATATATATATATATATATATATATATATATATATATATATATATATATATATATATATATATACACATGTGTGTGTGTATATATATATATATATATACCGGAAACCAGCGAAGGATTTAAAGCGGACACTACCAGACGAGGCTCATCTGTGGGCTTGTGAACTTTCAAAGGACAGTATAGTATGAATAAACTACGTCTCCCACAATGCTCCACAGTGCCATATGACCTCTCATCCAGGGGGGTGTGGAATCATGCATTTAACAGGAAGAGGAAGACGTACACGTAATTGTTCCATTCAGCCTCTGAGGAAGAAGGAAACTCCTTCGAAACGCGTCAGGCGATGAAGAGTGGAGCAACTGAAACCTGCATCGCGAGGCAGTGGACGTTTGTACCTGATTAAAAGCCTTTTAAAGGGACACTGGTTTTGGGTGCTGCTTTTTGCGAGGGCAAACTCTGGAGCGTTGATATATATATATATATATATATATATATATATATATATATATATATATATATATATATATATATATATATATATATATATATATATATATATATATTCACTGAAAAAACCATAGGTTATAGACCATATATAGTTAGGAATTAGCATTTAGAAAACCTTATTTTACTCACACAAAACCATTGAAATTCCATATATAGTTAGTTGCACTAACTATATATCGCGCACCCGCAATCCACTGCTGATGATGTCACATATTACATCATTCATGACATCACTGATGACATCACTGATGACATCTCAAATGACATCACTGATGATATCTCATTTGACATCAATGGTCACATCAATGATGATATCATTAATGTGACAATACAATGCATCTCCTCACACTTTAATATAACCTCTGTTACACCCAGTGTTAAATACAGAGTATAATTTTTGAAACCATTGACACACCAATACTAGTTACTACATACGCACTCACTGATTCCTACGTCTACACACACATTCACTCATTCACCCATACAATCATTCATACATACAATCACTCATCTTTACAACACTATCATATGCACTCATACACCTATACAGACACTCACACTCTGCCACTCATCCATGGAGTTACTCACACACCTAGTCAGTCCTGTAAAGAATCAATCACACTTCCATTTTCTAATCTACACAGTTAAACATAGAGTACCTTACATTTTCAAACATATACTAACACATACTTACTCTCTTATAGAATCACTGATACAAGTACACATTGATCTGCACAGAGTCACACACCTCCCAGCCAGCCATACACACACTCAGTCTCCCATACAAATACTTGTGCAACCAATCAATAACCCATATAGCTACTTATATAGCTACTGATCAACACATGCAGCAGCTTGCACAACAACAGACATACTGATGCACACTTTCAGACAGTTTAGTCACTAACCCGTGCATTTAGTAAGACGCATTTAATCACTCACTCATACAGTCAATCACGCACCTACTAAAACCTTCATTCAGACACTTATACATCCACTCATTCTTCAATATGTAAAACATATTTAAACTTTACAGAAACACATAATCACTGGATGTTGTCATCAGTGATGTCATCAGTGATGTCACTGACCATGTCATGAATGATGTAATATGTGACATCATCAGCAGTGGATTGCGGGTGCGTGATATATAGTTAGTGCAACTAACTATATATGGAATTTCAATGGTTTTGTGTGAGTAAAATAAGGTTTTCTAAATGCTAATTCCTAACTATATATGGTCTATAACCTATGGTTTTTTCAGTGAATTTTCAAGGTTTTGTAAATGCTAATTCCTAACTATATATGGTCTATAACCTATGGTTTTTTCAGTGAATTTCATTGGTTTTTTAACAGCTAATATCTGTAGCTGTAAAATGTATTCTTCTTTAAATCCCCAAAAATATTTTATATGTTTATTAATAAATTTTTTTTTTTATTTTTTTTTTCTTCGTTCCCGCTTCGCGAATCGGGAAACTTCCCGTTAGCTGACCTTGATGCCGCGAAATAGACCGCGAGCCGGTAAACGTTTCTTTACCGCAACTGCCGCGTTAGAAAACAACATTGTGACGCCTCCCGTCCACATGACGTTTCGCGTTGTCGCGTGATACGTCATATGACGTGCTACGTTAGCGAACTGGTACGCGAAGCGAGGCGCAAAGCGCAGGTTTCTGGAAGCAAACCGTGAGGCCCTGCAAAGCGCGTAACGTAAACACAGCAGGTCATGTGATTTGGTAATAACACTTTTCATTGGTTCATTTCACTTTTGGTTTCCTAATGATGCAAGACTAGGTCATATAATCTAAAATGAACACTTTTCATTGGTTGAGAACTATTGTTTTTCCCAAATGATGAAAATCCCTCCTTCTTTCCTCACTCTGACTTTCATCATTGTGAGAGAAAGACCCTTTGTTACCAGTGAGCAATGGCTTCTTTAGTAGCTTCAGCTGGTGCTTCCCCACCACCTCCACCACATCCAAGGAAGAGTGGACCACCTGCTGAAGTTATAATTCAGCAAGAAGAGGAAGAAGAGGAACAGGACGAAGAGCACGAAGAGAGACACTTTTTGCCTGAGGAGCCCAGGACGTCTCACCGGAAAGAAAACTTCATTTGGCAATTTTTAAGAATTCCCAAAGGTCAGAAAAAAGTAAATGCAAGATACGTAACTTGCCTTATATGTCAAGATAGACTGTCCAGAGGGACCGACAAAAAATACAGTTTCGGAAACTACACAATGCATCGCCATATGACTAGGTGGCATCCTAACAACTACAGTGCTGCACAGTTTCGTAACGACCTAGATAATCTCCCTATTATGGCCAGAAGATCTGTTGTACCGGAAGTAACGGGACCAGAGGGCAGGGAGATGGTGCCAAATATACAAACGAGATTTCGTGAAGTAAAACAAGTCTGCGTACATTGCAGTGGATTCATTTGCTACGGAGAAAGTAGCATCACTCTGATCAACAGAGCTATTGACAATCATGCTCATGTTTGTCCGAAACGCCCCAAACAATAAATTCTTTTTTTTTTTTGTTGCTCCTGTTGAGCCCTTTACAATGAATCGTTTTCGTTGCCCCCTCCAAAAAAAAAACAAAAAAATATAAAACTGTTCAGAAAAATTCAAAAAAAGTAAAAAAAATTTCAGAAAAATAATAAAAAAAATATAAAACAACAAAAACAATAAAAAAAAGTTCTTTTCAGAACTACCTCCCCGGTATTAAAAAATTGGTACAATATTTGGAACTGTGCCAACCTCTATTTCTCTTAGTTCGCTTCCCAGTTCGCTCGCTGGTACGCGAACCGGAAGCGAACCAAAAAAACAGTAAGTATAAGGGAAGGAAACAGACAGTTATGTTAAAAGAAAGACAGCTATAGGGGAGTAAACTAGAGATACTATTACCCGTAATCCACTGCTGATGATGTCACATATTACATCATTCATGACATGCTCAGTATGTATGGAAAGGGGCAGATTTATATTAACTAGCACATCCCCAGAGATGCACCAGTTAACGTACACCGCTGCTCTGCCACCCACGGTCTGCCGCATTTACAATCAGATAGGACAAAGCTGCATCAAAACCCTGCGCCTGCTTGAAGCAGGCATAGATCTTGACGCAGGTAGGCTGAAAGCTAAAGCAACAACTAAGTGTCGTGTGCAGAAGTTGCAAAAAAGGAAAAATGGCGTTTAAACCAGTAATGAGCCCATGCTAACTTAACACAGTGTAAAGATATCCAGGATCTACATCAGTTTGGGGTTCACGAACCTGGCAGGTACAAGGCACTGAGGCTTTGCACCGTGCATATCTCATCCCAAATCATATGTTGTTTGTGAATGAAACAATTTCCCAGACCAAATGCTTTGGATTGGCTACTTCTAAAAAATTAAACACCCCTACTATCCCGGAGTTAGAGGAATATGATGGTTGGAGTAATTTTACTCGGTTGTCCATTAAAGATTTACAGGCCCTACTCCATAATTCTTCCTTTAACATTTCCAGTATAAATCCAAAAGGTTGGCTGCTTTGGCAACGTGCCTTATCCACGGTTTAATAACGCTGCCTTTTGCTTTATATAAGTTTTCAAATTGTATGAAATATATACCAATAGGTCGTTATGCACCTTTAGGTAGTGGTTTTCTTCATGAGGTCTGGTCGCTTCCATACACATACAGATGTTTCAAAGATGATCAAGAAGTTTATCTGAATGGAGAGGAATGCACTGAGACGCCAGATCATTCACTAATGTGTAGGCACATACAGTTACACGGTTCATGCAACAAACACCGACCAAATATGGCTTGCGTGTTGCAAGGCACGCCAGTTCCTGCTATCATCCCCACGTTCAAGTGGTTGGAAAATGGTAGTTATTTGATGCTCAATAATGAAGATTGTTCTGGGTTAATTAAAAGTATTCCTTTTATCGTAACAGTAAGTGAACGGGTTATTTGCTGCAGAAATGTTCTATTTCCTCCCACACATGAACATAGGGAGTTTTCAATCTGGCCACAAATACCAACCTTGGGAGCAGATTTCAACGGCATGGCAAGAATAAGAGCTCTTTTGTCTCAGAGAGAGGTGGCCTTGAGTTCGGCCCGTGAAACTTTCGTGCTTCACATAGCGAACACCCGTACAGAGGTGCAGACCCTTTTAAATACAGATTTGCCTTTCCATTTCAGCAAGATGGTTCAGACTATCTTTAACGCGTCCTCCACAAAGGGCCTGGCGCACTTTTTTAAAGTTGTTACCAGTGGTCTCGTGACTTCATTTGAGAAAATCTTTGGAGTCATCCCTGCTTTCTTTCATTCTATTTTTTCCACTGTGCTTGGTGGATTCCCATTTTTACTTGCATTACCAGGGGACGCTCTTGTGCTTTTTTACATTTTTAAATATGGATGTCCCTCCTGTGCAAGCTCCCGCCCTGCAGCTGCTGACGCTGTTCCGCAATCGCATGCTTGAATATTATGGCACAATGCCGTTGGCGATATTAAGCACGGCATATGGATTATCTTTTCGATTCTCCTACTTCACCTGTGTCCAGCCTGTATTTCACTGCCTGACCTGTGATTTCGATTGGGCCATTGATTTGTGTCTCTGCGGACCGGTTTCTCCTGACGTCGACTTTAATCAGCTGATGACTCCTATCATTACTCACGAGTTGGTTTGTCCTGGCGAAAGGATTATGGCTGTGGCATTGATGCATGGACTAATTTGTCCCTGGAATTTACTGGCGGCAACACAGTCTTTCTTGGAACAGAGCTTTCTTGAAAACCCACCGAGCTGTCCTCTGATGGTGATAGAGGATCCGGTGCTGGGAGAGCACGTATGTTCTTTTCCGCTTTTAAATTGGATGGCTGAACTCTTTTCGGATGAAGACGGTGACTTCCTATTGGAGGCTGTTGCAGCTTATTTTGCATACACAGTTATGTCATAGACCTTTTTCATGTTTGATATGCTGAGTACTAGCATTTCATTGACAATTCATTGACTTATTTGTCAAGTTTTTATTATTTAGCTTGCCTATTGGCTTAAGCCTCGATAAAGTAGTTGGCTGTTTTATTTTTCTTTAGCATTAAATTTTCCTAGTTTTTAATGTTTTACCTTGCGGACCGTCCACATATAAAGTTGCAATCTGCTCTCATGACATGCCACTTCTTTTATCTTATTCAGTTCGTTTCCGGATCATGGGGAGGTGTCATCTAGATCCTGGATATCTTTACACCGTGTTAAGTTAGCATGGGCTCATTACCGGTTTAAACGCCATTTTTCATTTTTTGCAACTTCTGCACACAACACTTAGTTGTTGCTTTAGCTTTCAACCTAGTAGTTCATCGTGGTTTACATGAGAATAATATGTTATTGCTCTACTATCTGCTTTGCTTGTTAAACTATATCTGTACAGCGACTGCTGAAGTTTCAAGAACAACACGATACAGAATTGTTATGAGGTCTGATCTCCACGACATGAGGCGGGTTTTATATTGCTTTGCCGAACACACATACACAACACTTGATGCGGTTCACATGAAGAGAGAGCTGGTGTATGCTGATGTGATTCCTTCAAATCTAAGACACTAAAGTATGGGCACGCCCTAAACCAACACAAAGAGACCTTCTTAGCAAATAATATAATATGTGTATTAGGGAGGGTGAGATATAAGCAGCCGCGGGCCGTGGAGGGAGTTACGGTGGGGCAGGGAGGCGGGGAGGGGGAGGGGCAGGGTGGAGCCCTCTCCACCCTGCCCCTCCCCCTCCCCGCCTCCCTGCCCCACCGTAACTCCCTCCACGGCCCGCGGCTGCTTATAAGTGTTGCTAACTCTTATTCATTTACAGCATGTTAACATACTGTCACCATTCGCTTTTTATGTACTAGTAACTATGCTGGTAATTTTGCTACTGATAATATGTGTACTTGTATTATCTAAGATACTACGCCTGAGAAGACGGCATTAGTAAATAAACATTTCAAATACACATGTGTTCTTCTTAACTCCATGTTCTGGTTTCTAAGAAATATATAACGACCGACTGTTCATGAGTTCCACGTATCCTGAGGTACTATAAGTTCATATTCTGGATTGTCTAAACATTGAGAGTTTGTTATATCCAATGTGACACTGTACCTAGCTTGCTAAGGGGTTTTTGATTACTAAGGTGAGTTTTGGGGCACCCTAATTCGCCGAGGTTCCAATCCTCTGTCCACAGTTCTGTGTGAGAACAGAAACCCTGCGACAGGGGCACCCCTGAGCCTTGCTGGAGCTTCATCACACTTGCGATACAACTCCAGCAATGCGCCACCTTTACGGCACAGATACGTCACGCATCTGTGCTGTTTTTGCCCCATGATGCGCCGCATTGTAAATGCAGCACACCATAGGTGACGGAACAGCGGCACAGAATGACTAACACATCCCTGGTGATGCGCCAGTCATCATAAATCTATCCTTATGCTTCTTATCTTGTTAGAGATGAACCGCCATATGTATCATCAAAGTTTTTTGCATTTCCTAAATAGCGAACTTTAAGGAATAAATAGCGATTCTTTACCATTCCTAGTTTGCGATGAGCTATTTGCTAATTACAAATTACCCATTCATTTCCATGCAGCAGGAGGCCCATAGGAATGAAGGTGCAATTTGCGATTAGCAATTACCTCATCGCAAATTACGAATTTTTCCGAGGGTGCAGGGGTGTCTCAAGAACACCCTGCTGCACCCCTGAAAAAGAAATTTGGGGGCATATGGCGCACATAAATTTTGAAAACATTCCTTTACCTCAAAAACGATTTTCAACGCATAATTTGAAAACACTGCACATGGGGAAATGACTTAAAATGTCCTTAAGACACATAAAAGCGTTTTTTGATTGCCTTTGCAGCATGTTTCAGTCACCTTTAACATGCCTATGTAACGCAAACATTCAAAATCTAAATTTGCCATGCACAGGTGGGAGCATATTTACAAGCAATTTGCTCCACAGACAAACTTCTTACATTGAAATGGTCAAAATAACATCAGAGACTCTCAATTACCTTATAAAGAAGCAGACACCATTATGTCCTTGTCATCAATATTAAAACCATTGCTTTTTCTCAAAAACGATTTACAAGTCATAATTTGAAAACACTCCACAGCTCCTATGCACATAAAAACCCTGTCAGTACTAATACTTCACATTTTCTCCAATTACAATTTCTCAAAGAAACAAAATCTATTTGTAAAACACTTGAGACAAAGCAACATTTGAAAAACACAACTTTCTTCATAATTTTCTCCTTAAAGCACACTATTTTCTATCTAAATTAAAGAAATCTTTTCTCACCTTAGCAAATACTTTGAGTTTCAAAACAGTCTCAGAAACACACCAATTTGTCTTCAGCAGAGCAAAAGGTATGCACTCCAGAGTCTGCAGCTATCAAAAGCACAGAAATGCTGTAATTCTTCACACATATCTCTCATGTCACCCAATCAAAACTCTTCCCTCACTTTTTTTCAAATCAAAACCCTTCCCCCCTCTGCCCCCTCTCTGCTTTTTCTGCATAGCAACCACCTCTTGCAAGACCTCTGGTGTTTCCAAGTTCACACAACAATGTTGCAATTGAACTCTGAACTCTCAGTGCACCTGCATATCCAGTGCAATCTTTCATTTAATGATTTTTTCTTCACCACTCAAAATACATCTTTCAACGAACTCATCCATGCACCCTAACTTTCTGTTTTCAGCAATCAAAATCCACCAATCACTCTTACTGCTTCATTAACACAGAAACTCCTCAGTTTTTTTCATTTTACACTCTCATTTTTTCAACTGCCATTTCATTGCCACACTTCATCTGACTGCAGGAGAACCTTCTCTCGCCATGTTTTCTGTCTGGATTGTTGGACATAGTTACATCTATTGGGCTCAGAGGTACGCTGAAAACAGGAATTTACCTAACCTCAATTTACAAGATGTGGAAATTAAGTGGTTTGGCCACAGAGGATTAAAATGTCACCAATTGATACCATTGGTGAAAACCTTTATGCATTTGCCAAAACCTGACCTGTTAATTGTGCACTGTGGAGGTAATGATTTGGGCACTTTGACTGGGGTAGGTCTGGAAATGCTTTTAAAGGACACCTTTGAGCAATTGATGGCACTTTTTCCTCAGACTGCCTTGGTATATTCAAATATATGCCAAAGACAAAAATGGAGGTGGTCGAACCAATTTTGTCCACAAATTGAGAAATCGAGGAAGCATGTAAACAAATCTGTTTCAGCTTACATGAGAGACCATGGAATGGGCTCCCTGTACAACAATAACTTGCGTTACTACATGCAAGATATCTACAGAGGAGATGGAGTTCACTTCTCAGATGAGGGCAACAGAATTTTCACTCTGAATTTAAGACTGTGCATTGGTACCTACTTATAAGTACCTAAATGTACCATAAACCCAAAAGCTCTTCTCAGAGCTACCCTACATCTGATCACTCACAATTATTATTTTACTCTAACTTTTTTCACTAATTTTCAAGAAAGTACGCTCCCCAGAACGCTTCCCGGTTCGCGAACCGGGCGCACTCCACGCAAAAAAACTAAAAAAACGATATATTTTTTTTTTGCCCTGCGAGACCCTTTTAAAGCCTCCACATCAAACCTAGGGGGTCAGAGACGATCTACTATGCCCCCTTATGGTCATTTGCCCCTTCGCTTTGGCCTCCTCTTGTCTCTCGATCCTACCGAGAGACAAGATGGCGGCCGCTACGGACTGTTTGGAATGTTTACAGACGCCGAAGAACCAATCAGCTTCGCAAAGCTCCGTAACGCGAAAAGTACGCGAAGCGGAGCGCTGTTACAGATATATATCTTTTTTTGAACGTTAATTTCTCAAAATCCACTGGAGCACATATATTGAGACCTAGCAAAGGCACATCGGGCTACCAGTCCCTACAATTTTGCCAAGTTTCGTGCAAATCCATTCAGCCGTTCGATTATTATTATTATTTTTTTTTTTACCCCGCGGGGCCCTTTCAAAACCTCCACATCAAACCTAGGGGGTCAGCGAGAATCTACTATGCCCCCTTATGGTCATTTGCCCCTTCGCTTTGGCCTCCTCTTGTCTCTCGATCCTACCGAGAGACAAGATGGCGGCCGCTACGGACTGTTTGGAATGTTTACAGACGCCGGAGAACCAATCAGCTTCGCTTCACAAAGCTCCGTTGCGCGAAAAGTACGCGAACTGGAGCGCTGCCCGGTCCGCTGTTACAGATATATATCTTTTTTTGAACGTTAATTTCTCAAAATCCACTGAAGCACATATATTGAGACCTACAAAAGGCACATCGGGCTACCAGTCCCTACAATTTTGCCAAGTTTCGTGCAAATCCATTCAGCCCTTCGGGCTAAAAGTGAGGCCAACCGCCCTATGGAAAACTCAATGTTAAAAACACGTTTTGGGACCCCCCTTTTTTCTCGGCCCCCCCTTGATGAACCCCCCCCAAATTTTCAAGGGCTGCTCAGAAACAAAATGTGCCATTTTCCTGAAAATTTCAGCCAATTCCGTTCACAAACGCCAAAGTTATTAGACATAGAATTTTCAAAAATCCCATAGGGAAAAAATCCTAACTATATATACCTACTGGCGACCGCCAGTAGGTAATATATATATATATATATAAAACCTACTGGTGGTCACCAGTAGGTGGTTATAGTTAGGACCTAGTTACCATAGGAAAATCGCAATATTCTATTCCCAATAACTTTGTCGCCGATTAAAGAATGTTCGCAAAACTTTCAAAACTAATTCTTTGCTGATATCAGCTCCTATGTTGAAAGTTTGGGAGTGATTCGTCAAGGGGGGGCCAAGAAAAAAGGGGGGGCCCCAAAACATGTTTTCTCCTTGTTAATTTCCATAGGAAACTTTAGACAAGGCTACAGGTTGAACGGGTGAATGGAATTACCCCAAGCAGAAGGGTCTTGGTCTAGAAAGCATGCTTTTGTTTATTTGGTGTAAATCCGTTCAGTAGTTTTTGAGAAATATCGAAATTTACAGATATCGATATTTGGGAATTCTGCCATCTGATTGGCTGAGGCGTTTTGCGCACGAGCTTGCTGCTTATTGGCTGTGAGTGGTTGCAGCTAGGAAGTGCTGGGCGCCATTTTGTGATTCCGTTGAAGCGAGTAAGGGGAAACAGGGCAAAAAAAGTGCAAAATAGGAGGGTAGAAGCACTGTAACCTCTGCGGGGTGTTTAGGGTGTGCTACAGAGGGGGTGCGAAGTATTCACACCTACCGGTGTGAAAGTGGTGGGTTATGGAAATTAGGTGAGGTATTGCCTAGAGTCTGTTGCTGCTAAGGTGAGCTGGTGCGGGACTCAGGGATTAAAGCGTGAGCTCAAATTGTGTGTCTTATGCTGTGAATTCATGTGCCGTGTCCGCTGCACTACACCTGTGGAAGTAGTGTCAGCATGTGTTTATACCTACTAACACAAACTACTGACCCGTTCTGGTCTGAAAGTCCTGGGGTACGGAAATTTTGTGAGGTATTGTCTAGAGTCTTCTGGTGCTAAGCTGAGCTGCTGTCGGATTTGGAGATGAAAGCGTGAGCCTAAACTGTGTGTACTATGCTGTGAAGTCATGTGCTCTAGGCGCTGTGCCATACCTGTCTAAGTAGTGTGAGCATGTAGTTATAGCTACTTGAATGAACTTTTGTTTTGAACATTGTAGCTTGTGTATGGTGCTTAGGAGGTGCTATAGAGGGAGTGCAAAGGTAAATTTGCGCGTATCAAATCAATACGGTATTTGTGAAGTGCTAACTACTCACTCCTACAAGTCTGATGGTGCTGGGGCCATAAGCTGAGCTGATGACGGACTCAGGGTAAAGCCGTTGAACTACTGCCCCCTACCGGTCTGAAAATGCGGGGTACGGAAATTAAGTGAGGTATTGCGTAGAGTGTCATGCTGTTAAATTGAGCTGCTGCTGGACTCGGGGATGAAACCGTGAGCCTAAACTGTGTGTGCTATGCTGTGAAGTCATGTGCTCTGGGCGTTGTGCCACACGTGTTCTACTTGTATATGGTGCTTAGGTGGTGTTGTATAGGGAGTGCGAAAGTAAATCAATACGGTATTTGTAAAGGGCAAACTGCTCACCCCTATGGGTGAGTAGAGCCAGGAATCAAAGAAAAAGGTCTGTCCTGCAAAGCGAGATGGTCTGGCCGCTGCGCCCCAGCTGTGTGGAGAATACATTTTGGCGAGGGTCCAGGAGTTGCCGTTATCTGGCCCTAAAATAGTGGGCCTAAGTTGTAAGTTATAGGGTGGCTCTAAAAAGAGCCCTTGTGTTCATTAGTTGGAACTACATATAAGTGCGGATTTCACAGCTTCAAGTTATTCAGGAAAACTCGGTTTCCCTGATCTGTGAAGTGTACTCCACCACTTCTGTAGATATCCGCCATATCAAAACGTATGTTGTTGTTTTAGATGGAGCCCATTTTGTGGTCTCTGAGGTATGCAGACACAGCTTTGTTGACTTTCTTCCGAGATTTTTCAATCTGAGGACAAAATTGTTTGGACCATTTCCACTTCTGTCTTTGGCATATATTGGAATATACAAAGACAGTTTTAGGCAAAAGTAATATCAATTGCTTAAAGGTGTCCTTCATAAGCATTTCCAAACCTATCCCAGTCAATGTGCCTAGGTCGTTTCCACCACAGTGCACAATCACAAGGTCAGGGTGTTGGAGCTGCAAACGGGGTTTTAACCAAAGCCAACAACTGGTGCCACTTCAGTCCTCTCGGTCCAAACCATTTAATGTCCACATTTTGTAAACAGAGGTCTAAGTCAATACGTCTCTGCATACCTCTTGCACCAGAAAACATAGTTATGTCTTATGATCCACACTAGCATTTTGAAGGTATGGCTGGAAGGTATGGAAAGATGTCAGTAGCTCATGCAGTTCCTTCGTAGAATAAGAGAAATGTTTAAAGATGGGGAACTAGTTTCTTTTTACATACAAAACGGTACCTGATTGGGAGATGAAAAGCATTGTTTTTTAAAAGTAGGGTGCACATTCGTTTAGTGGTAAAGCATCTTTGTGATTGGTTAAGAAAAAGCAGTTTGAACGTGAAGTATATATTATAGGATAACATTTGATCAACTCAACCACACCTGCTACTTGCATTTGGGATGCAGTGTTCGAACTTAAAACAATCGTGAACTTTTAACCTGCATGTGCTATTAAATGTTCGAGAAAATGTTGCAAACAAATATCGTTAGGTTTAAAAAAATGGATGAACTTTTAACCTCCACGTGTTGTAGAATGTTCTAGAAAGTGTGTTGATAGAATACGTTGCATTTCTGACTTCTATTTGTACTTGAATATTATTAAAAGTGTGTATATGGAAAATTAGAAAGGCAGTAATAGAGGGAAGTTTTGAAAGCTAAAAGAATCAAGGAACTATTCTAATTTGTTGTTTATTACCTACTGGTGGTTGCCAGTAGGTAGTTATAGAGTTAGGACCGAGTTTCCATAGGAAGAGCATTTTTTGTTTTGCTTCATTGTGTCATTTGATGAATCTTCATGAAATTTTGAAAACTAATTCTTTATTCATATCAGCTCCTATATCTCGGCCCCCCCTTTGTCAAGGGGGAGCTGAGATAAAACGGGGGTCCCAAAACGTGTTTTCTCCATGTTAATTTACATAGGAAAGTTTAGACAAGGCTACAGGTCGAACGGGTGAACGGAATTACCCCAAATTTGGCAGGGAGAAGGGTTTTGGTGTACAAATCTTTTGTTTATTTGGTGTAAATCTGTTCAGTAGTTTTTGAGAAATATCGAAATTTACAGATATTGATATTTAGGAATTCTGCCATCTGATTGGCTAAGGCTGCCAATTGGCTGCGATGCGGTTGCAACATGGAAGTGTTGGCCGACATTTTGCGATTCCGTTGAAGCGAGTAAGAGGAAAAAAGGGTGAAAAAAGTAGGAAAGGAGGGTAGGAGCACTGTAAGCTTTGTGGGGGAGTGCGAAGCGAAGTAGTCACTGTTACCGGTCTGAAAGTGCGGTGTTGCTCAGAGTGACATGGTGCTGATACGATATGGTTCTACACTCGGGTATGAAACCGAGAGCCTCAACCGTGAGGTCATTGATGTAAAGTGATGTGGTCTGGTGTTTGTAGCATACGTGTGCAAGTAGCGAACTACTGACCGCTTGCTGTAAAGGGAGGGGCTCTGGGCGCTGTAGTATACGTGTGCAAGTAGTGTTAGTAGGCGTTAATACCATACAGGGAGTGGGAAACGAACTACTGACCGGTACCGTGCGTTTATACTATACCGGAAGTGGGAAGTGAAGTACTCACGCCTACCGGTGTGAAGACTCGGGGATCAAACTGAGCTGCTTGCTGTAAAGTGATGGGCTCTGGGCGCTGTAGGATACTAGCCGCTGTAGTATAAGTGTGTAAGTAGTGTTAGTATGAGTTTATAGTATATAGGGAGTGGGAAGCGAACTACTCACCCCTACTGGTGTGAAGACTTAGGGATTACACCGTGAGCCTAAATTGTGAGCTCATTGCTGTAAAGTGATATGCTCTGGGCGCTGTAGCATACCTGTGGAAGTAGTTTTAGTTTGCGTTTATACAATATAGGGAGTGGGAAGCGAACTACTGACCCCTACCAGTCTCAAGACTCGTGGATGAAACCATGAGCTCATTGATGTAAAGTCATGTGCTCTGTGTAGTATTCCAATGTAAGTCATAGTAGAATGTAAGTATATAATTCTACTAGAATCTAAGTATGTAATGTTATAATGTAGCGCTGTCATGAGGGGAACCTTGCGGAGTTTGTACATAGTACTGGAGAAGACGGTTGATTTGCTGACTGCTCCAGTTGGTGGCTGTTTCTGGTGTCTTATTTTCCTGTAATAAATCGGCTTATTGGGCCCACTGCTGTCTGCCTCTTCAATCTATACATTTGGAGACAAACGGGAGAAGGTAAAAAGAAGGCACCACTCACCAATATTTCAAAATTGCTTGCGTTGTGATAAAGACCCGTTTTTTTTGTGTAGCTGCTTCTACACATGCCAGGGTCGTTGGCGCATTGAACTATGTCATCCGACTTCTGGTAGGATTTATATTTGTAGATTTTGCGCTTCCTCTGCTTCTTCACTACATTCTGGTCGCTGTACTACACGTGTGTAAGTAGTGTTAGTATGTGTTTATACTAACAAATGCATCATGGTCCTAGGGAGGGCGACCTCTCAGGCGCAGCTCATACGATGTCCCGGGGTGTGCATTCGTGGGACATTTGTGTTTGCAATTAGAGTGCTGGTGCATGGCTTCCGCCCTGTGATAGCAAATCCTTCTTTGACTACTTGAAGCGAGAGGAGGAAAACCTCGTTTCGCTTTAATAGAGGGGATGCTGATGGTAAAAATGGAGAGAAAAAAGCAACAAAAAAAAAAGCGGGGTCTCACCCGTTCATTTAAAAGAGGCCCCTGGTGGGTAATGTTCCGTGGCCAATCCAATTATTATATTGCGGGATCTCTGTAGGACTGGGGATCTTAATGTCACATGTAAATTAGGCGCTGGAGGGCACAGAGACGTTTTACAGCCTAGGGGACTGCCACCTTCCTGGGTATTGCTTACTAATTGTTCGGGTGGTTCGAGGCCAACTGAAGTCCGGGGATCGACAGACTCCAGGGCTTTATTTAAATATGCGGGGTGGGCCTCGGCAGTCCCTTAAGCCTTGGTGGTCCTAGGCAGTGCCTTATTGGTTCTGTAATCACATGGGCATTACTCATGGTGTTATAAAGTAATACACTCATAGAACTCTTGCAGTTGTAGAAATACACAGGCTTCATTTGTGTAATAGTCAGTTAGATTATGTTTGGTAGGTGCACTGTATTATTAGAACGGTTTGCCCTCATAATCTCCTATAAACAGATGATTTTCACAATAAATAATAGACAAGTGTTGTCAGAAAAAGACCTATACACTCAGTTATTTATTTGAAAATGAAAGTAACCTTTATTAAAACACAAATAAATAGAAACGTAAGTTTAATAGAGCAAACAGTATAATGTAAAGAACGTGGGTTGGACTCCAGTGGAAGCAGCGTAGGAAGCCTACAAGACAAAAATGAAACATAAGTATGTGTGCTATGTGGAAGAGGGAAAGAAAGGTAGTCTGAATGAAAGTACGATAGTGAGAATGGGAGGGAGGGGGAGTGGCTGGAAGGGAGAAGGGGAGGGAGAGTCAAAAGAAGAGAGGGAGGAGGAGACAGAGCGCCAGCCTACTGCACCCAGCCCTTAGTGTTTACCCTCCCGTCACCCGTTTGCCTAGGACGCTGGGCTCCGTGAGAAAGAGTGTGGTTCAGCAAGTCCTTAAAATGAAACACATGAGGCCAGAGATTAGGGGCCATATTGTCAAGTTACGGCAATAACATTATCGCCGTTTTAGCGGCGATAAGGGGTTCATAATATACCCTTGTGAATTCCCATAGAAGCCCAGGTTCTGGTGTGAACCTGGGCTTCTATGGAAATTCACAAGGGCATATTATCAAGCACATTGTCGCCAATTTAGCGGCTGTTTCCTGCCGCTAAAGCGGTGATAATATTATCGCCATTCTTTGATAATATGGTCCTACATTATTAGCTATGGGAAAATTGCTTGCCTGCACCTGTGCACCCATGGTGCTGCACCCCAACCCCTTCCCCTACACTGTGCTCAATTGTGGGTCCTGCACACCAAAGCTTCACTGCTCACCTGCCACCACCGGTGTGTCCCATGACGTGTTGGTGCAAGCTTAGAGTCCGGGGTACGTTTGTACGGTAGGAGACCAGGTCTCCAGTTGGGGGCGGTGTCTTGATACCATGATGGAAGGCGTCAGAATGCCTAGGGCATCATTGCGGGGTGAGCTCCCGCTCCACCCTTCTTGGGCCAATTGAATGTCTGAAAAGGGAGAAATAATTTAATGGTGGAACTGTCTGGAGTTAAATGAAGGTTTATTTCAAGCTGGATAGAAAACAGGAGGTTTTTAAAAAAAATGTTTTATTGGGTTCTACAAAGCAAAATAAATTACAAACCTTCGGCACAATGTGCCAACTCAAGCCAATTAGCACGACAGTCGTAATGCAACACATTCACATACATGATGATAATGATACAGTTCCATGTAGGCAATAATATATCACAGAATTAGTATATAGAAATCAGGCCTAAGACAAAGACTAATGTCGCAGCTGCAGCATAAACAACATATCATACCAAGCATAGGTAGATGGGACGCGGGGAGTCAAAAGACGAGACAAATAAAAATGTTTATAGAGAAATGCAGTGTTACGCACCCCCAAATACAGTGCATTTGCAGAATTACCAATCCTATATAACAATCAAATAGTCAATTTAAACATTTATATCGCTGTTTGGAGCAGACAGATCAGAACTCGTGCAAGCCCATTCCAGAAAAGGCTCCCATATGTCTTTTGGTCTATAGGTCGGGGGCATCTGATCCCAAAACAATTGGAGTTGGGTGTGGCCATATGTGACATCTGACAACCAGTCCCTAAACTTGGGCACCCTTTGCCTGTCCCAGCGAAGGGTCACCTGTCGCCACGCATAATGCAATAGGAGTACATGTAGCTTGCGCCGCTTGGGCGGAGTATCTTGTACACATCCCAGCCCTGCCTATTATCTGGTTTACCGTATCAAACACCTTCTGCCAGAATTCATTCAGTCTCGGACAATTCCAAGCCATATGCTTGAAATTAGCTTCTGCTTGTCCACAGCGCCAACACATATCATCATCTCTCAACCGCATTCGACAAAGGCTAATCGGTGTCCGATAATATCTATGTGAGAATTTAAAATGAATCAGCCTAAGTCTGTAGTTTGGGGGAGATCAGACAACTGCCCACAGCAGAACTCCCACTGCTTCTCTGTCATTTGCGGATCCAGTTCTCTATTCCACTAGGCCAGGGATCTAGGCTTCACAATCGGGGATGTACTCTGCATAGTTGTATATAAGCGTGTAATTAGCTTGCGCGCTGACGTCGATTTCAGAACGTTCTCCAAAGCCATCAGCCTCGGGGGGGGGGCCGCCGGAGAATCCACCCATAGGGCACAACACGCAGCACGCAGCTTGTGATATAGGAACAATTCAGTAAAGGGCAAGTACAGCAAGCAAGCGGGGAGCCAGCTCCTCCACATACGCCTTATAAAAAGCAGTTGTGAGACCGTCCGGCCCTGGGGCTTTATTTAGGGGCAGGCTTCGTATCACTTGTGCGACATCTTCCACCAGTATGGGGAGATCCATATATTTTCTGTGCATGTCGTTAAACCAAACCAGAGCTATGGAGTCTAAAAAGTCCTGCATATTTTCTGGGCAGGCCTCCCCGGATGTGGTATACAGAGAAGAGTAAAATGTGTAGAATTCCTTCAAAATCTCAGTTTGACCTCGAATTATACCCCCATTCGCACCTCTCACTTCATGCACAAATGTAGCACTGTTTGCCTGACTCAACATACCCGCTAAAGTGCGCCCTGGCCTATCTCCCTCTCCATATCGTCTAGCATCCGCATATTTCCCCAAGAATTTCACTTCTCTATTTGCTTCTTCCTCATATTCCAGTAGTTTTCATTTCAAAAGTCCAGCCGTGCCCGAGTCTGCCCTGTCTTAGAATCGCCCCTCTATTTCTTTTATCTGCTTCTCTAACGTCGCCACTGTGCCCCTAATAGCTTTAAGGACACCTGCCTGTCTTGCTATGCACTGCCCCCTGATTATGGCTTTAAATGCCTCCCATAATGTGGCTGTAGTGTCCACTGAACCTAGGTTTAATTCCAAATATTCAACGATATCAGATCAAATCTCCTCCTTAAATGCCTCATCTAACAAGGAATGAGGGGGTAGACGCCAAGTGAATGCGCACTGAGGGACCCCAGGCAAGGACACCCTAAGCATGCCAGGGGCATGGTCTGATAAGGACTGTGCCAAATGTGACACATCCAGTGTCCAAGTGGCAACATCACAGGACACTAACCAAAAATCCAATCGGGACTAAGCTGCATGTTGACTTGAAATACATGTCCCTTCTCTACGTGTTGGATAACGCATCCTCCAAATATCTATTAGGCCTCCGTCAGATATAATATCACTCAGGGCAGCGCTGGCCCGTGGGTGTAAGGTTCGGGCTGAACCATGCCTATCGATATTGTCATCAGAACTGCATTAAAATCTCCTCCCCATATCACAGTTTGACAACCTTGTGCTCTAATTTTTGACCAGACAGTACGAAAAAAATCAAGGGAATCAATATTCGGGCCATACACCGCAGTCAATGTTACCTCACCTCCACCCAGCCTTCCATTTAGAATGACAAACCGGCCCTCCGGGTCTACATAAGAGTGTCTACTTTTCCAATCCACTCCTTTTTTTATTAATACAGCCACCCCACGCGCATAGTTAGAGTAAATTGCTGAGTATATTTCGCCCCACCGGCCACTCCTCAGTCGCTGGGACGGGGTAACATTCAGGTGCGTTTCCTGCATGAAACATATATCTATATTGTGCCTTGCTAAATACGCATGCACCAACCTTGCCTTTCTTCCGTCATTTAGCCCCCTTACATTCCATGTTAGGATATTTAATGTGTTTACGCGGGTATCCAGGTTACAATTTCACAGCCATCTCCCACGCCCGATTCATGTATTCAATATATATATATATATATATATATATATATACCACAAGAACAATTCACATACTTCGACTTGTGCATATCGGCATAACTGTAAACAGTGAACTCCCCAAGTCCTCCCACCTCCCACTCCAACCCCCCAATTAGGTTGTAGAATATCCCACCCCTCAATACCAACATGTAGCCTGTAACAAAATATAGGGAAATTTCCCGGGGAAGGCGAACCTGGAATTCGCTAGTGTATGCTAGACATCATTTCTTCAAAAAATAAATCATGAGGACTCTTCCCCCCAGGAGGCCTCCCAGGCACATCTAAACACAGCCCACATTTCTAGTGCGAACATATCAGACAGGTTACATCATAGAGCATGCAGTGCAATAACAGTTACATTTAGCAGGCTCCCTGCATATTAATCATTATCACTTAGCCTATCATCAGATGATTATTTCGCCCCCATCCGTCCCTTAGGTGCTTTACCCCCAATATGTTTTGCAAATTTAAGGGCAGATTTAGCATCAGTGAAATAATGCACAGTGCCATCATGTGAGACTTTGAGTTTAGCTGGGTATATTAAAGAGTATGGTATCTGCGTCTGTAGTAGGAGTCGCTTGGCTGGAAGGAATTCTCTTCTCACCGCTTGCACCGCTGGGGTAAAGTCAGGGTAAAAAGAGATAGTGTTCCCTTTGTGAGTAATCCTGCCTTTTTGCCTCGCCAAGTGCAATACAAGGTCCCTGTCTTGATAGTTCAGCAGTTTAGCCAGTATTGGATGGGGCGTGCCTCCCACTGGAGGTTTTGGACCCAAAGACCTGTGCCCCTCTTCTACCACAAATACCTGAGATAGGTGGGGGTCAAAGAGCTCATGGAGAAGGTCCGACACGAAGTTTTCCATTTTCGACATCGCTGTTGTCTCCGGAATACGTGTAATCCGGAGGTTGTTTCTTCGAGACCTCGCCTCCAAATCATCGTCCTTTGCTCTGATTACTCCTAGTAATTTATCCATGTGCAAGAGTTGTTCCTTTGTTTCATTCTGGAATTTGTGAAACTCCCTGTGCCTATTCTCCAAACCATCCAGTCGGGTTTCGTGTGTTGTCACCTGCTTCTTGACTGTTTCCAGCTGTGCAGATAATGTGTCTAGTTTGGTATCAATGTTGCGTAGACTTGTGCGCATTTCCAACAACAGGGACCTCAGGTCTTCCCCTCCATCTTCAGTGGTCACGTCTTTATCCAAGGCTTCCTGTTCCCCAGAGTTAGTTTCCGTCTGCTTGGCTGCGCGCCTGTTTTCAAATGTGATCTTCGGGTGCCTGGCGTCGGTTTTTCCCATGTCGCGCTTAGCAGCAGAGCGCCGCATTCTCGTATCTTCCGTCTTCCACACCGTAGTGCAGATAGAAGAAAAACACCCAGGGCCACACCTATATATATCCGAGGCGGCCGGCGTCGTTCACTGACTGTACCTCACACAATTTTCACTGAGTCTATCTATATGTCAGTAAGGTCCGCCAGTGTATAAGTGCTCCCCAGCTTCCCGCAATTATGCAGGTGGGCCCGTCCTCTGTCCACTTCACCAGCCACGCTGATTCAATATGCAAGCAAGCAATGACTAATCGGTAGCATCCCGCATGTTCCCAGCATGCGTCCACAGTGTTCACTGAGCAACCAAACTGTTGTGCGTGCAATATCCCTAAAGCAACAGCACCTTCGACTCACTCCTCCGGTCCGGACCCCATTGGATGTCCACTACAGGGGAGTTTGAAACACAATGTGAGGCACACTTTCAATAAGGCCAAAGTGTCTAGCTTATTGCAGTGCACAGTATATCAGGGAATCAGCAACTTGCATGGTTCCAACCTACATACAGTTTTAGTGTTTGCCGTGGAAGAACAGTGGGTCCCAGAGACATAAGGCGCCTGCCATCAGTAGAAGCCACAGCTCAATTCAGACTCTCCCCGGGTATCTTCGTCCCGCGGCGACAGCGCAACGAATGGTCCCAGCAATCCTTCATCTCAGCCACTCTCCGCCAAATCAGCACTGCCTTCCCTCCACCTCCAAGCAATCCGGGTCATACACATGTGTCGGCAGGTCGGGCACTCTCCGTTCCACCCGGCAATATCCAGCACTCTCAAAGACTTAGTTAACCTGATGGGCCCCGCATAGTCCCGGCTCGATAGCTTACACAGCCGATGCATCCAGGCCCCTCGTTAGCACTAGCGGTCTCCTCCTTACCCACTATGTCGGAGCGTTCAGTGCTTCGCTACGAGCATCCAGAATGGCAGCACCAGTCACCCAGGCAGAGCATAAAATGGCGGCCGCTTCACCTCCGAGCCTTCAGCAAGTTCGGCTCCACGCAACACATATAAGCCGCTCCCTAGACACCCTCCGATGTCTACCAGCATGGCCACATTACTGCAGGTAACCGCCGGCTCCGATCTTTCTCCGTGCCGCAGGCCTCGAATCCCGGGGCTCAATTTAGGACGCAGCCCGGTGCCTCACCAATCTCCCCTCACGCACCGCAGCCGCTCCAAGTTTTCTGCCCCTCCTTACTTCGGCATAGATGCCCCGATCTGCACACAAAAGGTGTCGCTGTGTGCCATAGGATTTCCCCCGCCAGGGGAAGCTAAATTAGCATAGTGATAGCCACACTTTTGCAGGATTAGTGAAGGATCTTCGTTCCGGCCGGCGGAGCTCGACCTAGAAAGCGGCCATTTTGCTGCGCGGTCAGCCACGCCCCCCCCCGAAAACAGGAGTTGAGTGCATCCTTCGTTTTTGAGGTACGATCTACAAACTGTTAGTGGTAATCGTGGTTCAAAGAGGAGTTGGAGTGCTCGAGAATTCACAAGGTTAAATAAAAATATGTTATACGAAGGTTCATATAGAAAGGAACAGAGCGCTTGCTATAAGCATAATGTGCACGTGTAATGCAGTGGCGGAATGCTGTGTGCATGTCCTCTTAGTAACGAGCTTACTACAGTGCCCTAAAAGGCAACGCCATGTGTCTGTAGGGCAGCGATGGCTGCTGGCTCAGGCCTACAGTATGGTATAGCAGGTCCTTAAAATGAGACAGATGTGACTGAATGAGGTCAGATATCACATCATTGCGCACAGCAACATCGTTTGTTCACACCTGCGCAGCCAGGGTGATGCACCCCACCTGTCCCGCCGCACTGCTCTCAATTGGAGGCCCTGTGCACCCAGGCCGCTCTGCTTACCTGCTGTCATTGCTGTGTGAGAAAACACTACGGGCAGCAGTGCTCACAATTCAGCTGGAGAGATGATTTCAGGATGGTGGACACCTCATCGATCCCTTTTGTAGACGACGGACAGTAGGGCTCACAATTTAGAGCTTGTGTTGATTGCCAGGATGGTGTACACCTCATGGATCCTTTTTTTTAAATTGTGCATTGTGATATGCGAGGTGGTGCGGCCATATCACCTGAGGCAGTGTGGAAGAAGAGGGATGTGCGTCGTTGTGGTTATCCTATTTATAGCAAAGTGGGCTGGTCTTGTGTACGCCAGGCCAGCGTAGGGATGTGAATAATTATTCGGGGACCTGGGCGTTGTTCAGTTCCTGCCTGACCAGGAAGTGTACTTATGTGTGTTTCTTTTGTAGTTTTGACCTCACAGAGTGTGCAATTTACATTAGTGTAGCATGTGTCGGGAGGGCAGCAACTATCGTTAATGAGATGGTGTTTGAAAAGATTGAATGGTGAACATCACATGTCGTTGTCAAGGTTGTGGATATGCAGAGACACGCATGTCAATGGTGTGCGGTGTTATTGAAAGTGTTGCTATCGCGAAGCGTACACATGTGACTGTGGTCGGATGGAGGGAGGATCAGCAGTGAGGCTACGTCATACACAGTGATAACACTCATTACAGTTAAGGAATACATGTCAAATGTGAATCTGAAAGTCTCACATATAACACACTAGTATATTGGTAAAACCTGTCAACAGAGCGTACAGCAAAAGAAGTCTACACATTGCTGTTTACTGTTTGTCACATGTGATCTAGGATGTGCACTCTGCCCTTGGCTCCTGATACTTCTTAGAGCCACGAATACCCAGGCCGAAAGGGAGCACAATAATGTGCACACACAAACACCAGGGGCATCGTGTAACTCATATTTGTTTTTTGATGGAACATTTGAGATGCATGGCAATCACACGTGGAAGGCTAATGTGCAGACCATGAATATTGATCAAGATGATCGTTGCATGTTGTGTGTAGTATAAGATATGTGTACACAGCAAAAAAACTTTTCAAAAATGCTCCCAGAGCAGAAGAGGTGTCTCTCATCAAACAGTGTAGAGAGAATGAGTAAAATGAGTGGGGTCGTCCAGCTGTTACAATGAGAAATGTTATGAAGCAATCACATGCTTTTTTTTAAGGTCGCATGGCAATCGCGCACTGAGCGCACAAGGCGGCCGCACCCGACGCGATTTTGACAAAATATATTTATCATAATATAAGTTTATTACAGTTAGAAATATATAAATGTTTGAAATATTTTAGATTATTGCTTGCTCTCATATACTGTTTAAAGTTATTTAGATATACTTTTGAGACAAAATACCCGGCGCAACACTATATGTCTGTGACGTAAAACAGGGCTTGGCAGCGTGTACTTGTCGCATACGCCACGCGCAGTGGGAGCGACCCCATACGTACATGACATAACACGTGGCTTGGTACTGTGTACCTGTCAGATACTAAAGTAGCAGCTGGGGTGGGGGTGACTTCATGCATACATGATGTTATGCGGGATGCGGTGCCGCGAAGTCGTCAGATACGAAATGCGCATCATTTACGAGTTTAGCAATATGGCGGATAGGATTCGAGTGGCGATGGAGCTTAGTACACTACCGGTATGGGAGTGCAGTTTTCTCAGAAAAAAAAATATATATACACATTTTTTGGGGAAGATATAAAACATTACATAATTTTTAAAGTTAAAAAATGAAGTATAACAGAGTTTTGAAATATTAAAAAAATATTTGAAAAAATATAGATTTTAGAAACATTAAATTATTAAATTAACATTTAAAAACCTGAGAAATTCACTGAAAAAATGTAGGTTTCAGGCACGTTATAGTTAGGAATTAGCAGTTAAAAAACCTTAGAAATACACTAAAAAAACATAGGGTTCAGGGACGTTATAGTTAGTTGAACATTTGACTCATGTAAAACCGAGGAATTCGCCTGTTATAGTTAGTTGAGCTAACTATAACTTGCGCGCCCGCAGTGCACTGCTGATGATATCACATATTACATCACTCATGACATGGTCAGTGACATGACTGATGACATCACTGAGAGGCCATTTAAAATCACAACAGTTCTTTGGAATTCCACATTTCCCTACGTGCTTAATTGGTTTTAAGTCTCCTGAAAGAAGAGCATGTATGCTCTGAAACACGTAAGGCAATGGACATGGAAAGTCGGAGCTGAAATCCTGTTCCTTGTTAATAAATGGCTGTGAAACTCATCAGCTGGAGGAGTGCGTCTCTAAATGCAGGCAATTCTTTGTGCGGATTTGTCCACGGCAGGTCCAGCCGTGAGAGTTCGCACCACCCATCATTATTACAAGGGATTGTTTGCCGTGAACTACTCGGGCTATGAGGACGGCGCAGCTGATGTTGTGTATTGTGGAACAAGCTTATAGTCCTAAGGCCCACTGGAGGGCAGTAATTGGTCCATACAATGATTTAAAATGCATATGACCACTGGAGGTCTAAAACTATCATGGAATTTAAATTACAAGTTCCGGCGTGCATCATAATTAATTCTATCAAGATGGGCACACTGGAACCCTTAAAACCAATTAAGCATGCAGGGAACTGTGGGATTCCAAAGAACTGCTGTGATTTTAAATGGCCTCTGAAGAAAGAGAATGAATGCTCTGAAACACGTAAGGCAATGGACATGGAAAGTCGGAGCTGTAATCATGTTCGTTGTTAATAAATGGCTGTGAAGCTCATCAGCTGGAGGAGTGCGTCTCTGAATGCAGGGCATTCTTTGTTAGTATATATATATATATATATATATATTACCTACCGGCAGTCGCCAGTAGGTATATATAGTTAGGATTTTTTTGAATAGGGATTTCTGAAAATTCTATGTTGAATAACTTTGGCGTTGATGGACGGAATTGGTTGAAATTTTCAGGAAAATGGCACATTTTGTTTCTGAGCGTCCCCTGAAAGTTTGGGGGGGGGGTTCGTCAAGCGGGGGCCGAGAAAAAAAAGGGGTCCCAAAACGTGTTTTTAACATTGAGTTTTCCATAGGGCGGTTGGACTCACTTTTAGCTCGAACGGCTGAATGGATTTCCACAAAACTTGGCAAAATTGTAGGGACTGGTAGCCCGATGTGCCTTTGCTATGTCTCAAGATATATGCTCCAGTGGTTTTTACGAAAATTAACTTTGAAAAATATATATTGGGCTACATTGGGCTATATATATGTTAGAGCCCAAATGTAGCCCAATGTAGCCCAATGTAGCCCAATGTAGCCCAAAGATGGCCACCAGAGACAAAAAAAAACCAAATGTAGCCCAAATATCAGCCAGATGTAGCCCAACTATAGCCCAATGACAGAATGTCCCAGAGTGTTCTAAAGAACAACTAGAACGCTAACAGTCTTACTTATGACAAAAGTATGGCACACCTGAAGTCATCTTGATTGGAATAAAGTGGTATCACTTAATACATTTAATTTGAAAAGGAACAAAATGAGGGGTTTAATTTTGCCATAGAAATGTTATATATATATATATGTATATATATATATATATTACCTACTGGCAGTCGCCAGTAGGTATATATAGTTAGGATTTTTTTGAATAGGGATTTCTGAAAATTCTATGTTGAATAACTTTGGCGTTGATGGACGGAATTGGCTGAAATTTTCAGGAAAATGGCACATTTTGTTTCTGAGCGTCCCCTGAAAGTTTGGGGGGGGGGTTCGTCAAGCGGGGGCCGAGAAAAAAGGGGGGTCCCAAAACGTGTTTTTAACATTGAGTTTTCCATAGGGCGGTTGGACTCACTTTTAGCTCGAACGGCTGAATGGATTTCTATGAAACTTGGCAAAATTGTAGAGACTGTTTGCCCGATGTGTCTTTGCTAGGTCTCAAGATATGTGCTCCAGTGGATTTTGAGAAATTAACATTCAAAAAAATATATATATCTGTGACAGCGTCCCGGTTGTTGTGTTGTGTGGGTGATGTAAGTACCAACATGTAGGTACCAATGAAGAGTCTAAAATTCAATGTACACCGTCTCCTCTGTAGATATTTTGTATGTTCTAATATGGGTTATTTAAATGTAAATGTGTGGAAAAGCACTTCATGCTTTAAAGCAATTGTATTTTTGAACTGATTGTTCTTTCCGCTTTGTTTTTTTTTCCCCACACTCTTCTTCAGCATGATAGTTGATAAATTCGTTCCCTCAAAAAATTTATATACATAAAAAAATTATATTAAATACATATAAAATATATTTTTCCTTTAAAAGAAGAATACATTTTACAGCTTTTGATATTTGCTATTAAAAAACCATTGACATTCACTGAAAAAACCATAGGTTATAGACCATATATAGTTAGGAATTAGCATTTACAAAACCTTGAAAATTCACTGAAAAAACCATAGGTGATAGACCATATATAGTTAGGAATTAGCATTTACAAAACCTTATTTTACTCACACAAAACCATTGAAATTCGCATATATAGTTAGTTGCACTAACTATATATCGCGCACCCGCAATCCACTGCTGATCATGTCACATATTACATCATTCATGACATGGTCAGTGACATCACTGATGACATCACTGATGACATCTCAAATGACATCACTGATGACATCACTGATGACAACATCCAGTGACTGTATGTTTCTGTAAAGTTAAAATATGTCTTACATATTGAAGAATGAGTGGATGTATAAGTGTCTGGATGAAGGATTTAGTAGGTGCATGACTGACTGTATGAGTGAGTGATTAAATGTGTCTCACTGAGTGCATGGGTTAGTGACTAAACTGTCTTAATTTGTGCATCATTATGTCTGTTGTTCTGTAAACTGCTGCATGTGTTGATCAGTAGCTATATGAGTAACTATATGGGTTATTGATTGGTTGCCCAAGTATTTGTATGGGAGACTGAGTGTGTGTGTGGGTGGCTGGGAGGTGTATGACTCTGTGCATAGATGTGTGAGCAGTTGATTCACTAGATGTATGGGTTCAAAAGTGCATGTGGAAACAGCTGTATGGGCGGTTGACTGTGTACATGAGTGTATTGGTGAGTGAATGGATATCTCAGTGCTACATGTCAAAGTAAGTACATATGTAAAACACAGTACATGTGAGAGTTGACATATATAAATAACTGTGCATAAGAGCCAGTGAATGTGTGAGTGGCTGTATGGATCATTGTGAACTTGTATCAGGGATTGTATAAGAGAGTAAATATGTGTTAGTATATGTTTGAATAAGTAAGGTGTGTATAACTGTATAGTTGAGGAAATGGAGGTGTGATTGATTCTTTGCATGACTGACTAGGTGTGTGAGTAACTCCATGGATGAGTGACAGTCTGTGAGGGTCTGTTTACACTGAGTGTATCTAAGGTTATATTAGAGTCTGAAGAGGTTCATCGTATTATCACATGAATGATGTCATCAGTGATGTGATCAGTAATGTCAAATGAGATGTCATCAGTGATGTCATCAGTGATGCCAATTGAGATGTCATCAGTGATGTCATCAGTGATGTCATCAGTGATGTCATTTGAGATGTCATCAGTGATGTCATCAGTGATGTCATTTGAGATGTCATCAGTGATGTCATCAGTGATGTCATTTGAGATGTCATCAGTGATGTCACTGACCATGTCATGAATGATGTAATATGTGACATGATCAGCAGTGGATTGCGGGTGCGCGATATATAGTTAGTGCAACTAACTAAATATGCGAATTTCAATGGTTTTGTGTGAGTAAAATAAGGTTTTGTAAATGCCACATTCCTAACTATATATGGTCTATAACCTATGGTTTTTTCAGTGAATTTTCAAGGTTTTGTAAATGCTAATTCCTAACTATATATGGTCTATAACCTATGGTTTTTTCAGTGAATATATATATTGATCACCAAAATGCCCTGCAGCTTCAGGAAGGCACACTGCTGCAAGCCAACCATCCGGCCTTCATTTCCGACTATCCTTGGCACTCACAAGTTGATTTGGCTGCCTGACGCGTTTCGATGCTGGGAGCATCTTAATCATAGGCTTTGCTTGCAAAATCCATCAGCAAGGCTCACTTTTATTTTCATGGCCGCATGCTTAATTAGTTAATTACCCACAGTTTGGTCTCTGCTTAGTGCGTCCTTTTTATAGCATGCTGGGAATAGTAGTCCAAATGCCGAGCGTTTATTTATTCCTTAGTGGATTGCTGTTGACATTTTGCATATTAAAAGCATTCATATCCTGTAGTAGGTCTCGGGTGTCAAGGTAAGTCTATTTACATACGACTTGCAGCGCTGTTCCATCACGGACCCGTTCCATGACTCAGCCTCTCCTTTCATCACGGAGATGGTGCTCTTCATCACGACCGGACCGTCGTGTACGTATGTTGATCACCAAAATGCCCTGCAGCTTCAGGAAGGCACACTTCTGCAAGCCAACCATCCGGCCTTCATTTCCGACTATCCTTGGCACTCACAAGTTGATTTGACTGCCTGACGCGTTTCGATGCTGGGAGCATCTTAATCATAGGCTTCGCTTGCAAAATTCATCAGCAAGGCTCTCTTTTATTTTCATGGCCGCATGCTTAATTAGTTAATTACCCACAGTGGGTCTCTGCTTAGTGCGTCCTTTTTATAGCATGCTGGGAATAGTAGTCCAAATGCCGAGCGTTTATTTATTCCTTAGTGGATTGCTGTTGACATTTTGCATATTAAAAGCATTCATATCCTGTAGTAGGTCTCGGGTGTCAAGGTAAGTCTATTTACATACGACTTGCAGCGCTGTTCCATTACGGACCAGCGTGTGTTTGGAAACTGCCTACGCTTTTGTTAGGAAAGCGCGGGGCAGACTCTGGCCTTGTGTTTAAGTATTGCTGTTAATCGGATCCCGTGAAGGGGCTCTGATTAACAGCAATACTTAAACAAAAGGCCACAGTGGCTGGGGAACCGAGCGGAACAGGAGGCAAAAGGGGCACAAAAACAGGGAAAAGCGAAGTGGGACAGAGGGCAGAAGGGCACCAAAACGAGTGGGACAGAGGGCAGAAGGGCACCAAAACGAGTGGGACAGAGGGCAGAAAGGCAAAAAAACGAGTGGGACAGAGGGCAAAAGGGCACCAAAACTGAGTGGGACAGAGGGCAGAAGGGCACCAAAAACAAGTGGGACAGAGGGCAGAAGGGCACCAAAAACGAGTGGGACGGAGGGCCAAAAGGAAAAAAACGAGTAGGACAGAGGGCAAAAGGGCACCAAAATCGAGTGGGACAGAGGGTAGAATAAGCAAGCAAGATTGTACACAGTTCCCCTGGGGTTAGACAGGTAATAGGGTCTCTCTCCTAGTTAGCTGACAGTCAGCTAGAAGGTGTGAAGTGCCAGATGATCAACAAGTTCCTTGACGGAACTAAGGAAGCCTCACACAACTGATGAGCTGGATGACATGTCTCATTCAGCCTACTTGTGATGTTGTTTATATCATCGGCTTCCTGCTCCTGCGTCGGGCCGGCGCTGCAATGCCCGACGGGTAACAATGAGTGTCACTCTTTGGCGGAGGTCTTTTGTTCCTTGCCGTGATAAGTAGAAACTTGTGAGGCTTAAAAAGTGAGGTAGTGAGCAAAAAGGTGGCGAAGTTTTAAAAAAAGTTGGATAGTCCACAGGGAAGTCTTTATTCAGGTGGCTAGCCACTTTATTAAAAAGTGTAAGGAGGGGTACTGAGGACCAACGTAACTATTGGTGTGGCCTCATATCGACCCTCCACTTGGTCAACATGTTTCATGCCCAGCGGGGCAATTCTTCAGGACCGAAAAAAGTGCTCATATAAACCTAATGTGCCCCACAGGGTGAGCTACAGGCTATTATTGATACAACCTGTTAGGTCTAGGTCTAAGGCTGGCAAGGGCCACTGCATCACCGTCAGACCTAAGGGAACAGTAAACATCACAATTGCTACATTGTCGTAAGTGATTATACCGTTGGCAGGCACAGCTGTGACTTCACCCCAAAAGTCAAACAAGCACCCAGTTGTACATGTTAGACTAGGTGTCTATGAAAGAGAGCAAATGGAGTGCAATGTGGTGAGGGGAGAGAGACCATTATTACATGTAACCGGACATGGACCCGGGGTATTCAGGGCATGTGTGAGTACTACTCGTAACAAGGGTGGTCAGTTGTTTAACTAAACAATACAGCCACCGGAAATAAGAGACAGTATTCAAAAACAATTAGAACGCCACTCAGCCACAGGGAGGGGGGCAGGCACACAATATCAGGTGTTAAACATACCCTTAGGAGCCAAATGGCAGTCTGCGCGGCTAGTTCCTGTGGGGACTGCGCTAGGGATCTAGCCCTAAGGAAGGAAAAAGGAAGAAAGCGTTTCAATGTCAGGTCAACACAGGAGGATGTGATCCCGGATGTTGACCAGATCATGTAGGGGGACAGCAGTCGCCCCGCCTCGTCAGGCTATCAAGTGCCAGGGTGATGTGGGGAAACGGCGGTCTGAGCGAAAACGCTCGTGAACACCAGAGAAGGTGATATCCAAAAGAGGTATACCAATGGTTGTAAACTAGCAAGGAATATGACTAGGGGGGGCGGCTAAAAATTAGCTGAAACCGTAGCTTAGACAGTCTGGCGGAGCGGGGCGCCCTACGTGAAATCTGGCCTGGGTGCCGTCATGGTGGAGCGGCGGCCAGTAAGTAATCAGTGATGCAGGCTTACCTTCGCGGCGGAAGATTCGCGCCGATAGCACCTACCCCCACACCGTCGGCGTGTGATTCACGCAGAACAGCCGGTCAGGAGTACACAGCACATCCGCCATTATGATGAGGGCGTTCGAGTGCGGGTTGGGGGCGGGGGGCGGGATCGGGGCGGGGCCGCGATGACAGCGACGCCGGGAGCGCCAATCAGTGGTCGCTTCACAGTGCTCATGGAGAAGTTAGTTTGTTTACCATCGCCGGTCAATGTTTGGGAAGCGCTCGGATGGGCGTGCAAGGGGGGGAAGGGAGGAGGGGAAGAGGAGGCAAGAGCGGGGTGACACAGAGTGGCTCTCCTGGTCCAGCGCAACTGTGCTGGAACGGGTACTCAAGGTGAGAATCTCAATAGTCAAACGCAACCAGTGTGGTCAATGTCATTGTTCGTTTCCAAGCACCTTGCTCGATAGTCAATGAGGGGGCTGCACCGCCCGGGTGCAGTCCGCCTGAGGTATACGGACTGCTAACAAACTCAGGCGGACAACGGCCCAGTGGGTGGCTTAACAAGGCTGGAGTGGACAGAGTGACCCCAGACTGGTGGCTCAAGGCTGGGCGGGTAAGGGGATAGCTCTGGGGTAGGGTGCTGCTGCAGTGTCCATGGAACTCAAAAACCAATGGATTCAGTGAATAGTGTAATGGCCATGTTAATGTTAATGTTTAGAAAGGCAGGGTACTAGAAACACCTAGGGTTAGAGGTGTTTCTACATGCGTAGAACTCGTGCAAGGCTTTGGTGTGTCAGTATTCACGAGGAAGGATGACCAGTCTCAGAAGCACTAGGCGAGTTAGTAGTGATCAGGAAGCACAATCATCTTGCTAGTTGGTTCCACGGGATGGAATCGTTCAGGCCACAAGTGTCCAATTGAAGACGGTGTACCCATCTTTGTTCTAGTCTATATAGTGCTTGTTGGTTGATGTATGGATGACATTCCAAGACTGTCCATTGAAGGTTGTCTGCCCTGTGTCCTGCTTCTTTGCAGTGATCATAGAGTCTGGTGTGTGTCTTCATACAGCGAATGTTACTGTTATGCTCAATGATCCGAGTTTTCACAGTTCGCATAGTCATGCCTATGTACTTCAGCCCACAGGGACATATGAGCATGTATATACAGCGGCTACTGTTACAATTAGTGTGTTTGTTCATGTGCCAGGTGAACGTTGCTGTCAGCTTGATATCTTTGCTTTGTATGGTTTGTGGACAAACGATGCAGCTTCCGCACCTGTAGTGCCCAACTACCGGTGGCAGGTCCCACAAGGGGTTCTCACGGTGGGTGCTTGACTTCTTGGGTCGAGTGTGGGTCAGGGTGTCCTTGAGGTTAGCAGTTCTTTTAAAAGCAAAGCGTGGCGCTCCCGGTGTCGCTGTCATCGCGGCCCCGCCCCCAACCCGCACTCGAACGCCCTCTTCATAATGGCGGATGTGCTGTGTACTCCTGACCGGCTGTTCTGCGTGAATCACACGCCGACGGTGTGGGGGTAGGTGCTATCGGCGCGAATCTTCCGCCGCGAAGGTAAGCCTGCATCACTGATTACTTACTGGCCGCCGCTCCACCATGACGGCACCCAGGCCAGATTTCACGTAGGGCGCCCCGCTCCGCCAGACTGTCTAAGCTACGGTTTCAGCTAATTTCTAGCCGCCCCCCCTAGTCATATTCCTTGCTAGTTTACAACCATTGGTATACCTCTTTTGGATATCACCTTCACAGGTGTTCACGAGCGTTTTCGCTCAGACCGCCGTTTCCCCACATCACCCTGGCACTTGATAGCCTGACGAGGCGGGCGACTGCTGTCCCCCTACATGATCTGGTCAACATCCGTGATCACATCCTCCTGTGTTGACCTGACATTGAAACGCTTTCTTCCTTTTTCCTTCCTTAGGGCTAGATCCCTAGCGCAGTCCCCACAGGAACTAGCCGCGCAGACTGCCATTTGGCTCCTAAGGGTATGTTTAACACCTGATATTGTGTGCCTGCCCCCCTCCCTGTGGCTGAGTGGCGTTCTAATTGTTTTTGAATACTGTCTCTTATTTCCGGTGGCTGTATTGTTTAGTTAAACAACTGACCACCCTTGTTACGAGTAGTACTCACACATGCCCTGAATACCCCGGGTCCGTGTCCGGTTACATGTAATAATGGTCTCTCTCCCCTCACCACGTTGCACTCCATTTGCTCTCTTTCATAGACACCTAGTCTAACATGTACAACTGGGTGCTTGTTTGAATTTTGGGGTGAAGTCACAGCTGTGCCTGCCAACGGTATAATTACTTACGACAATGTAGCAATTGTGATGTTTACTGTTCCCTTAGGTCTGACGGTGATGCAGTGGCCCTCGCCAGCCTTAGACCTAGACCTAACAGGTTGTATCAATAATAGCCTGTAGCTCACCCTGTGGGGCACATTAGGTTTATATGAGCACTTTTTTCGGTCCTGAAGAATTGCCCCGCTGGGCATGAAACATGTTGACCAAGTGGAGGGTCGATATGAGGCCACACCAATAGTTACGTTGGTCCTCAGTACCCCTCCTTACACTTTTTAATAAAGTGGCTAGCCACCTGAATAAAGACTTCCCTGTGGACTATCCAACTTTTTTAAAAACTTCGCCACCTTTTTGCTCACTACCTCACTTTTTAAGCCTCACAAGTTTCTACTTATCACGGCAAGGAACAAAAGACCTCCGCCAAAGAGTGACACTCGTTGTTACCCGTCGGGCATTGCAGCGCCGGCCCGACGCAGGAGCAGGAAGCCGATGATATAAACAACATCACAAGTAGGCTGAATGAGACATGTCATCCAGCTCATCAGTTGTGTGAGGCTTCCTTAGTTCCGTCAAGGAACTTGTTGATCATCTGGCACTTCACACCTTCTAGCTGACTGTCAGCTAACTAGGAGAGAGACCCTATTACCTGTCTAACCCCAGGGGAACTGTGTACAATCTTGCTTGCTTGCTCACTGGACAAGTACACTGGACCCCTTTAAATATTGTCCATTCCTGTCCCCCCCTGTTGTTTACACACACAGAGGGTAGAATGGCATCAAAAACGAGTGGGACAGAGTGCAGAAAGGCACAAAAAACTAGTGGGACGGAGGGCAGAAAGGCAAAAAAACGAGTGGAACAGAGGGCAGAAGGGCACCAAAAATGAGTGGGACAGAGGGCAGAAGGGCACCAAAAATGAGTGGGACAGAGGGCAGAAGGGCACCAAAAACGAATGGGACAGAGGGGAGAAGGGCACCAAAAACCAGTGGGACAGAGGGCAGAAAGGCACAAAAAACGAGTGGGACACAGGGCAGAAGGGCACAAAAAACAAGTGGGACAGAGGGCAGAAGGGCACCATAAACGAGTGGCATTTGGCGCCGCAGACACGCGATGTTTGGTTCCTGGTGCACATAGCCATGGTTGCTGCGCACAGAGACCCTCCACTGCCGCACACAGAGGAAAAAAATTAGAGGGAACATTGACCACCACTACCGGGGCTTTATGTATTGTGGGAGGGGACTGTGTGGCCCCCCTCCTGGAGCACTCGAGGGCCCCGTCACCCCCGGAGCTATAAAAAAAATACTTGGGGGGGCTACAAGGTCTCCAAAGCCCTGGGGACCACCACTCCCTGGGGCTTTAAGTATTGTGGGAGGGCCGGCTCCTGCATTGTCCCGGGGTATCCATACCGCCCTCCCATAGCAAAGGAAATCTGTTCTCTCTTTCAAAATCTAAATCAGATTGCATCTCCACATAGGGAGCTGCATGTTAGTAGTTCCTCATGTGGAAGAGCAGTGCCGGCTCCCAAACGCATAGAAGTTATGCACTAAAGGAGCTGGAGTCGTGCACCCTACAGATTATGAGTCGTGCACACCAGGGGGTCGCACTGAGCGCCGCGCTGGGTGCGCGACTTCTAATTTTACTGTAAAAAAATAGCTCCTATCAGTAATTTCTAATATCCCTGGGGACCCCATCCCCTGGGGCTTATATAAAATGTTGGGGACCGTGGAGGGAGCCACAATGCCCCCACGGTCCCGCCGGCTCCCCACGTCCTTCGGGAGCCGGCATTGCTTTTTCACATGGGGAGATGCTAACTTGCATGTGGAAAAGCAATCTGGTTTGGATTTTGAAAGTGAGAACAGATTTCACTGCTCTATCTTTCAAAATGCAAACCAAGTTTGCTATGGGAGGGCGGGAGCCGCAAGACTCTGCCCTCTGATAGCAAACAGCAGTGTCCTGGGGGTAGGTACCCTGGAACACTGCAGAGGCGTGGCGGTTCCCAGGGCCCTCGAGGGATCCAGGCGGAGGGCCACGCAGCCTCCCTCCCACAATACACAAAGCCCCGGGGGTGGTGGTTCCCGGGGCTTGTGGGGGGTCATTGAGGCCCTTCCATTTCTAATTTTGCAGGGGGGGCCTTGAAACCCCACTCCAACCATTTATTTTATAGCTCTGGGGGGTGACTCTCACTGTTGCATGCAAACAGAAATGTTAAGAAAATCTTTCGGTAAAATAACAAAGGATTTTGAAGTTTTTTTTCAGCGTTTTTGTTGTAGTTCGCAGCTGTTAAAGCCGCGACAATTTTAACTCCGTCTTTGTAAATATGCCACTAAGTTTTGTAATGTCGACAATCTTGTCTCTCATTTAAATAGGCACGAAGTATTTATTGAAGTGCATTGTGAATCGTGAAGCAACACTGTCTAATTGTGATTGATAAAGAATTGAATGAGTTGTGTACTTCTTTTGCCCGTAATGTGCATCTGGGCAGATTTACAAGTTCATTGCGTTACTGTTGCATAATTTTTAAGATGGGAAAAGTGACGCAAAAGTGTCTCAAGGGGTTGTAAATCTGCTACAGAGTGTTCTGTCTTACTTTGCTTTCCTTTCTGTCATGTAGTGGATTCTGGGTAAATATAAGGGTTTCTGTACAGCCAGTACCTTTCAACCCTACCCCCAAACTGCTTACTACCTGTTACCATAGTAACAGTTCATGGAACACTTAAGTGAGCACAGAGGTTAGAAGTTCACCACACTATGTTGCTAATCAAACAGTTACTGTGCTGGAGTTTTAAAAGTTTTCCATAGGAACTGTTAGTCATAGAAGAAGTCAGTGGAAAATATAATAAAAATATTAGCGGGGGTTCGCTGGGTCCTCCCTAGTCCTGGGGCTTCACTCATGTTGGGAGTGGGTGCAGTAGGCTGTGTAAATTATATTGGGAAAATAACAATGCGGCTTATTGTGGCTTTTCTTTAATATAATGTGGAATAATATTTATTTATTAGGCAGTGTTCACTTTTGTTATGGATAAAGTCACTTGGTACAGGAAATGTATTAATATGTAGGATGGCGTGTTCTGTATGTGTGCGTGGAACTAATTTAATGTTTAATTGGCTAGTGTGTTCCAACAACAAGCTTAATGTTCATTGGGTGCGAACTATTGAAAGTAGAAGTGTTTTCTGCAATTGACTTTTGCTCCAGGGAGTAGCAAAGACATCTAATTGGCTTACATGTTGTAAGGAGGACTTTTCTGAGCTTTATGTTTGTTGGTTGCGAACTATTGAAAGTAGAAGTGTTGCCAGCCATTCACTTCCGCTCTGCGGAGTAGGAGGGGCATCTGATTTGCTGACGTGCTCCAAGGAGGACTTTCCCAAGCTTAATGTTGATTGGCTGTAAACTGTTGAAAGTAGAAGTGTTGTCAGCGATTCCTTCCCTCTTCGCGGAGTGTTAGGGACATTTCATTGAGTAAGGGGTTCGAAGCGGGACCTTACGAAGCTTAATGTTCATTGGCTATGAAGCATTAAAAGTAGAAGTTTTGGCAGTCATTCCTTCCTCCTCTGCGGAACAACATGGACATTTTATTGGCTAAAGTTTACTCCTTATTGGTTGAGAACGGTTCACTGTTGTTAGTGATTTTGTGAAACACTTGCAAAGGAGTATGGGAAAGAAAGTAGTAGAGGGGAGGTTAGGGGCACTATTAACTCTGTACAGTGGTCACAAGGTGGTGGACAGGGATTATGAAGGTAAAAATTGTTTTTATATGTTTTAAGGGCCATTGATATAATTGTCGTGTGGTCTACAAATCATGGCGGAAAAATGACAATGTCTTGCGGTGGTTTTTTTATCAAGTTTGCGGGTGGGATACTTCCCAGGAGCACTATTTACTTATAATGTGGTGTTTACTGTTCTGATGGGGAGGTGTCGTTGCGCAGCAAAAATTTCAGTCTAGGTTTGAAACAGTTTTTATTTAGCAAATACAAATACACTTTCTTCAGAAACTGACGCTGTATATATGAAGGGGATTACAATTAAAAATGCAATTTTATAAAATATCGGTTACGCGTGGCCAAACCCTCCATTTTTCTGCTATAGTTTGTAAAAGTGTTGCCCCATATTCTTGATAATGTAAGATGGCATCAGTTACTTTCAGATAAAGTAGAATAGAAGTGCTACAACAAACACTCCCGCACTACATTATCTGAGATGAGGAGAACAAGTAAAAAACAATTAAATACAAGTGACTTCATATTACATAGAAATGTGTTGTGAGAGAGAGAAATGTATGCATTATTATTTTTCAAATTTGTATTCTGTAGAATTCAGGAACCTTCTGTCGTAGTGCTTAGAGGTCGCACACTCTTCCGCTAACAAATCACATACTCACTTAAGAATATGTAGGATATTACTATTATAATATACAGAACTGGTCCTATATATTCTTTAGGGAGAATGTGAATAGGAACCGCATATGAGAAGAATATAAATTAGAAAATAACATTCAGAAATGTAGGGTTTATCAAATATTTAAAGTAACATAGTATGTATGCAAGCTATATTTTTTATTCTGCAATTTTGTAAAATATGCTCCCTGAAAAAAATATCTCATCAAGTACGTTGTAATGTTTTCTAAGCTGTATTACAGATGGCGCTGAAAAATCTCCTATTCCTATTCTGTAACAATAGGACAACCTATTACAATATAAGGATTGATACCATTGTTACAGTAAAAAGAAAAGGAAAATAAAGTTATCTATTTAACAGAATATCCATAACGAAATACTTTCGAGCGGTAATTATTTTCTGAGCTTCTTTTCTCCAGGAGGTCTAAAAGTTTGATCTTCGTGGCGACGGGTCATAAACTCCTCTGAGATCATGACTGTGAATATTCTAATATATATTCACAGTATATAAGGGGTTCATTGGATGTTAGGGTTTAGCAGCCTTGACTTGTGTGATTTCCTATGGTTTGATAGTTTTTACCTACCCCTGGTTGTGAGAGCGCGATCATTTGTAGAAGCTCCCTACAGTGAATAAGGAGGAGCGGCAGAAGGAAGCCTTTGCTTGGCTTACTGCATCGTGACCATGCCCCCTCTCCACTTCCTGGTTCCTGCTCGTGTGTGTGTTTGGACCTCTGGGGATTCGGAGAGGTTCCCTTCGCTCTTTTCCTGGTGCTACCACCTTGTTCCTTGTATAATTCGCCCCGGTACGTTGTGCCTGGATGCCAGCCGGCACTCGGCATTTCCTCGTTGTCCGCGAGTCCCCGAACGCGGCGGCCCTACCAACGCTCACGCATTTCGCGGGCGTATTCAGCTCGTTGCCTTCATTCCCTTCACTCCTGGGGGCTGAATTCAATTCCTTTTTGTTTGGGCATTCTGTTTTTGAATACTCCTATGAGAGTGAGCGCTCCCCCCTGTTTCCTCAAGGGCCGGGTGTCTCTCCTCCTGAGAGTGTACTGTCCCGCTGTACTTACCCCCCATGCAGCCGGGCGGTGCACCTCACTCCCTCCTTATCTTTTAAGTTGTGTATGTGTGTGGTTGTACTGCTCCGCTGTGTTGGCCCCTTGCAGCCGGGTGGTGCACTTTACTCCCTCCTTATCTTTTGAGTTGTGTATGTGTGTGGTTGTACTGCTCCGCTGTGTTGGCCCCTTGCAGCCGGGTGGTGCACTTCACTCCCTCCTTATCTTTTGAATTGTGTATGTGTGTGGTTGTACTGCTCCGCTGTGTTTGCCCCTTGCAGCCGGGTGGTGCACTTCACTCCCTTACTCCCTTTTTGAGTTTACGTCTGAGGTGGGGTGAGTCCTTCGTGAGTTCAACTATCCTTGCCAAGAAAGGGATTATCTACAGTCCACTATATCCTGAACTCATCGTTGAAGCTCGCCTGACCTACACTTGGGGTAAGATCAATCGAGTTAATCACACATGTCAATGTTTTGTTCGTAAGATTCAGAGTAACTGTGGGGAGTGTTATTGTTTATACCTTGGTTTTATTTCCTAGCCTGGACCATCCCCTGAGACGCCTTCTGTTCTTCGTTACCCCTCGTATGAGGAGAGTGGTGGACACTCCTTGGGTAAATTCCCTCATACTTTTAGGGGACAGTAGACAGGAGTGTGTGTCATCTATCACATTCTTGCTTCTGTGTCCTGGAGGTGGAGGGATTTGTCTTCGCTCCCGTGGAAGCTGGTCCTTCTCCTAACAGAAAGCCAAGCCCACGAATTATCCTTCCCCCGAGCGAAGATGAATCCTGACCCTTCTATGGAGGCTACAGGCTCTGAAACCCAAACCCCCACTATGAATGATCTAACTGCTGTTTTAGTGGCCCTTCAAACAGAAGTAGGCAGATTAGGTACCGAAAACCAAAGATTAGTGGCAGAAGTACAGCAGTTGAGATCAGGTGCCAGAGATACAGGTACGATCCCTAAACCACGTAAAACATATATACAGCCTGCTAGATTCACACTAGCTCCTACAGAAACAGACACAAGAGCTAGCCCTGATCCCTCTGCTTCCCCTGTTCAAGTCACGGTACACCCCCCTAATCCTGTTCCCTTAGCAATGCCTGAAAGATTTACCGGAGACAGCACCAAATTCAACGTCTTCATGAATCAGTGTCAACTCCAATTCCTGTGCAAGGCGGCTTCCTTTCCTGATGATTCGGCCAAAGTAGCGTTCATAATATCCTACCTAGCAGGGAATGCTGCAGAATGGGCAGTACCTCTAGTACAGAATAACGACCCCTTACTGTACGATCTTGATCAGTTTCAGGAAAAGATGAGGAGTCTTTTTGCGAAGCATTCCTATATGCAAGCGAGCGATACCAAACTGCTTAATCTCAAACAGGGTTCCAAGGATCTCCTTTCCTACATAACCAATTTCAACCGATTGGTGGCAGAAACCCACTGGCCTGAAGACAAAAGAACCTCCTTGTTTTACCGTGGGTTGTGTGAGGAAATAAAGGACCTGCTCTCCCAGATAGTGAACCCCCCAGAAGACTGTGCCTCCTTTAGTGACCTGGTAGTGAAACTCGACCATCGTTTGCATGAGAGAAAAGGAGAAAGGAATCGTAATATTGTTCCCAAAGTGCTGTTTCATCGACCTGAGAGAACCCTGCCGAAAGATGTCCCAGAACCTATGCAAATAGGGGGAATCCGTGGGCCTCTGTCCACAGAAGAAAAAGAAAAGAGACGGCGATTGAACCTTTGCCTTTATTGTGGTAAAGGAGGCCATTTTGCTAGAGACTGTTCAGTGCGCCCTAAAACACCAAGACAATCAGTCAGTAGTCTTTCCGGTTCGGAAAACTTGAAAGCTTGAGGAACAGAGAGGTCGATTCCCCAAGCTCTATACCCCCACAGATCTCCTCCAGCCAGGTACTAGTGGTAAAACACTTTACCGTACCTATTACCCTCACTTATTTGAGCAAAAGACAGTACACCATGTCTGTTCTTCTGGACTCCGGCGCTACTGGGAATTTTTTTGATATCCAACTCGCTAAACAACTGGGTCTTACTTTCATCACTAAACCCCAGCCTGAATCCATCTGGGCTGTAGATGGATCTGAATTATCCTCAGGTATGATCAGTTATCAAACCCCGCCGTTGGTTATCGTTTTCAATAACGGTCATTCAGAAAGCCTTGTGTTTGATCTGATTGATGCCCCCAATTTCGGCGTTATCTTGGGAGTACCCTGGTTACAGCTTCACAATCCCGCTATAGACTGGGTGAAAAGAACCGTCACCTTGAGTTCCCACTTCTGTAAAACTCATTGTTACCAGGAAGCACGCGAACCAGATCTACCAATATTTTGTGCAGTTCAATCAGGGGCAGACTCTTGTTTGCCCAATCAATATTCAGAGTTCGCCAATGTCTTTAGTGAACAGGAAGCTACCAAATTGCCTCCGCATATGAGTTATGATTGTAGGATTGACCTGATACCTGGCGCAGATTTACCCTGCAGTCGTATATATGCCTTGACCCCCTCAGAGAATGACTACTTGAAGGATTACCTAGATGAGATGCTGGCAAAAGGATTTATCAGACCGTCTACTTCACCTGCGTCTTCCCCTTTGTTTTTCATTGATAAAAAGGAAGGAGGTCTTCGGGCTTGCCTGGACTATAGAGCTCTGAATAAAATCACGATAAAGAACAAATATCCTCTTCCTCTGATACCTGTCCTTCTCGACCAGATCAAGGGAGCAAAGATCTTTACGAAAATTGATCTAAGGGGTGCTTACCATTTGATCCGGATAAAGCAGGGAGATGAATGGAAAACTGCCTTTCGCACCAAATTTGGACTTTATGAGTATTGCGTAATGCCGTTCGGGCTGTGCAATGCCCCGGCGGCGTTTCAATACTTCATAAACGACATTTTGAGAGAATACATCGATATCTTTGTAATCGTCTATATAGACAATATCCTAATATTCTCTCAAAACGAAACTGATCATGTTACCCATGTCCGAAAAATCCTACAGAAATTACAGGAGAATCAATTATATGCTAAATTGGACAAAAGCATGTTTCACACTGCAGAAGTGGACTTTTTAGGCTTCACCATTAAGCCTAGTGGCCTTCAGATGGATCCTAAGAAAGTAGAGGCCCTGGTTCAATGGAAAAGTCCCACCTCAGTCAAGGAAATACAATCTTTCCTAGGATTTGCCAATTTTTATAGGCGATTCATTGACCGTTTTTCTGAAACCATTTCCCCTATTACAAAGCTTCTGAAAAAAGGGGTGCCTTTTTTATGGACTCTCGAGGCCGAACAAGCTTTTTGTGACTTAAAATCCAAGTTCACTTCCGCCCCTATTCTTCGGCACGCTGACAACACTCAACCGTTTTATGTGGAGGCGGACGCCTCTCAATATGCGGTAGGGGGTATCCTTTCCCAAAGAGACAACGAGACAGGTCAAATGCATCCCATAGCATATTATTCCAAAACCTTACTACCTGCAGAAAGGAATTACACCATCGGGGAAAGGGAACTGTTGGCCATCAAGTTGTCCTTTCAAGAATGGAGACATCATTTGTTAGGGTCTCCCCATGTGGTTACTATTTATTCGGATCATAAAAACCTTCAGTTTTTCAAGTCCGCTAGAGCTCTTACACCAAGACAAATGAGGTGGTTATTGTTCTTTAGTGAATATGACTTTCTGATTACCTATCGGCCTGGTACACAACAGGGAAAAGCGGATGCCTTGTCACGTCTCGGACAGGAAAAGAGCTCAACCCATGAACAACCACTTCCTATCATTCCTGAGACCAAGATCCTTGGAGTGGGAGAAAAAGACCACAATCTTCTGGAGGAAATCAAGGGACTACTCTCAGATATATCACCTGAGGAGTGGTTGCACAATCCCTTGCACACCATGAAAGACGGGTTGTTTTATCATGACAACAAGATGTTTGTCCCTGCCTCTACCCTGAGACAAAAAATCATAGGATGGTGTCATAATAGCACCTTGGCAGGACATCCAGGGGGTCGTAAAACTATTGATCTATGCCATAGATGGTTTTGGTGGGAATCTCTGGCCCAAGATGTAGTGGATTATGTAAAGTCTTGTGCAATTTGTGCACGCCAAAAAGCTTCCCATTGTGCACCCACAGGGCTCTTAAAGCATATAGCCATACCTCCCGCTCCCTGGCATACTATAAGTATGGATTTCATGACGGATTTGCCCCCTTGTCAGGGTTATACCACTGTTTATGTAGTTGTGGACATGTTGTCCAAAATGGGACATTTCATTCCGTTAAAGAAAATACCTTCCTCCAAAGAGCTAGCATCCGTGTTTTTGGATTCAGTGGTGAAATTACATGGGTTGCCTACGGTTATCATCTCTGACAGAGGTCCCCAGTTTGTCTCTAAGTTCTGGAGAGGAATGTGTGCTGTCTTGGGTATTGATCACAGGCTTTCCACTGCCTATCACCCCCAAACAGATGGGCAAACTGAAAGAACTAATCAAACCTTGGAACAATTCCTGCGGTGTTTATTAACATCTATTCCTTCTACTTGGGTTCAAGCTCTTCCTCTAGCGGAATTCGCATACAACAATTCAAGCCACTCAGCCACAAAGGTCTCTCCTTTTTTCTTTTTACACGCCCAGCACCCTAGAATGCTTCCCATTGTGTTACCCTCAGATGACATTGCAGTGCCCGCACTAGAAGAACACCATGCACATATTCAGGACATATGGGAATCAGCAAAGACTGAGCTAGGGAAGGCCAAAGAAGCAATGAAGAAACAAGCAGATAAACACCGTAGAACAGAGCCCGTGTACACTATAGGAGAGAAAGTGTGGCTGTCCACAAGAAACCTCAGAATGGAAGGGTCGAAAAAATTCCAACCTAGATTCATAGGGCCTTTCCCAATAGAGAAAATTCTAACCCCTGTCACCTTGAAACTTCAACTACCCCCATGCATGAAAATTCACCCTGTGTTCCACAGTTCATTGATTAAAAAATACATACCCTCCAATGTCCCTGAAATCCCTCCTCCACCCGTACAGATAGATGGGGAAACTGAATATGAAGTACGCAAAGTTCTGGATTCCAGAAGATTCAGAGGTAAACTCCAGTACTTCATAGATTGGGTGGGTTATCCCCCGGAAGAGAGATCATGGGAACCGGCTGATAATATACATGCGGTCCGACTGATCCGACAGTTCCACAGACTTCACCCCTCGAAACCTGGTCCTGGGAATAGGCCTTTGAGGAGGGGTACTGTTAGGGTTTAGCAGCCTTGACTTGTGTGATTTCCTATGGTTTGATAGTTTTTACCTACCCCTGGTTGTGAGAGCGCGATCATTTGTAGACGCTCCCTACAGTGAATAAGGAGGAGCGGCAGAAGGAAGCCTTTGCTTGGCTTACTGCATCGTGACCACGCCCCCTCTCCACTTCCTGGTTCCTGCTCGTGTGTGTGTTTGGACCTCTGGGGATTCGGAGAGGTTCCCTTCGCTCTTTTCCTGGTGCTACCACCTTGTTCCTTGTATAATTCGCCCCGGTACGTTGTGCCTGGATGCCAGCCGGCACTCGGCATTTCCTCGTTGTCCGCGAGTCCCCGAACGTGGCGGCCCTACCAACGCTCACGCATTTCGCGGGCGTATTCAGCTCGTTGCCTTCATTCCCTTCACTCCTGGGGGCTGAATTCAATTCCTTTTTGTTTGGGCATTCTGTTTTTGAATACTCCTATGAGAGTGAGCGCTCCGCCCTGTTTCCTCAAGGGCCGGGTGTCTCTCCTCCTGAGAGTGTACTGTCCCGCTGTACTTACCCCCCGTGCAGCCGGGCGGTGCACCTCACTCCCTCCTTATCTTTTGAGTTGTGTATGTGTGTGGTTGTACTGCTCCGCTGTGTTGGCCCCTTGCAGCCGGGTGGTGCACTTCACTCCCTCCTTATCTTTTGAGTTGTGTATGTGTGTGGTTGTACTGCTCCGCTGTGTTGGCCCCTTGCAGCCGGGTGGTGCACTTCACTCCCTCCTTATCTTTTGAATTGTGTATGTGTGTGGTTGTACTGCTCCGCTGTGTTTGCCCCTTGCAGCCGGGTGGTGCACTTCACTCCCTTACTCCCTTTTTGAGTTTACGTCTGAGGTGGGGTGAGTCCTTCGTGAGTTCAACTATCCTTGCCAAGAAAGGGATTATCTACAGTCCACTATATCCTGAACTCAAAGTTGAAGCTCGCCTGACCTACACTTGGGGTAAGATCAATCGAGTTAATCACACATGTCAATGTTTTGTTCGTAAGATTCAGAGTAACTGTGGGGAGTGTTATTGTTTATACCTTGGTTTTATTTCCTAGCCTGGACCATCCCCTGAGACGCCTTCTGTTCTTCGTTACCCCTCGTATGAGGAGAGTGGTGGACACTCCTTGGGTAAATTCCCTCATACTTTTAGGGGACAGTAGACAGGAGTGTGTGTCATCTATCACATTCTTGCTTCTGTGTCCTGGAGGTGGAGGGATTTGTCTTCGCTCCCGTGGAAGCTGGTCCTTCTCCTAACATTGGACCTGCTGTTTATTACAGAAACATGGCTTAACAGCTCTTGTGCCCCCGATATTGAACTGGCCATTCCCAGAGGGTTTAAAATACGGAGGAAGGATAGAGCCAGTGGCAGAGGAGGTGGTGTTGCCGTTATCTTCAGGGAGACGTGGGTCATAAATATTGAAAATACGGATGCTATAGCGGAGGGGGAGGTTATGAATTTCTCTTTAATTTTGTCCCCTCATTTTACACTGGGTGGCTCTCTCATCTATCGACCGCCAGGCCCTTTTCTTAAAGCCCTTCTGGAGACTTTGGTTCCCCGAGCAGTGAGGTTTTCACGTTTTCTTTTGCTTGGTGACCTTAACATCCACATTGATTGCCCTGCTCTTCAGGAAAGTAAGATTTTACTTGACTCCTTTGACATGGCTTCATTAACCCAATGGGTGTCCTTCCCCACTCATTTGGGGGGGCACACTCTAGATGTTATATGTTCCAACTTTCCTTTGAAGGTAGATGTTCCTCAAACTTTGACTTGGACTGATCATGGGCTGATTAGATTTACTTGGTCGGCCATGAAAGAAATGCCCAAGTCTGGTCGGAACATGCTCCCCCTGAAGATCAATGTAGGCAATTTTATTGCCTGGCTTGATCAAAATAGACCTAGCCTGGGTACTGAATTGGATTCGGCCCTTAAGGCGTTCGACGGGTGGCTGAGAGCGGGGATCTCCGCCTCATCGAAAGGGTCTAAATCAGCTAGAGATAGGTCGACCCCCTCGCAGACTTGGTATTCGCCTCAATTACGAATACTTAAGCTTGCTTGTAAGAAACTGGAGCGAGTGTGGCGGACAGCGTACTGCCCCCAAGCCAAGGTAGTTTTCCGTACAGCTCAGAGGGAGTATTATGCTAGCATTAAACGGGCTAAATCGGAATATTTCGCCAGAAGAATTGAGATGGCTAATAACAATAGTCGGGAAATCTTTTCCATTGTCAGGAGCTTTCTCTCTCCCTGCGCCGAACAAATTGCGGTGAAGCCTTCTACCGAATGGTGTGAGAATCTCTCCTTGTTTTTCCTAACAAAAATTGCTATTATACAGCAAAGTCTTAGAGTGGTTACGGGCGAGAATAGGATTGGTGATATTATTAGACCTATAGTACCACCTATTCATATCATGGACAGATTTACCCCCCCCCCTCAGTGGATGACACCCTGTCTGTGATTAAGTCTCTGAGATCTGGTGCCCCTGATGATATATGCCCAGCTCGGTTGTTGGCGGCAGCTGCTGAATCAGTGGCATCGGAGGCTGCGCAAATAATTGGCCTTTCTTTTAATACTTCTGAGGTGCCCTTGGAATGGAAACAGGCAAAGCTTCTTCCCCTTTTGAAGAAGACGGGGGCTGACCCTGATTTACCGGGCAACTACAGACCCATTTCCCTGCTTCCAGCCATGGCTAAAATTGGAGAGAAACTTGCCTTTCGTCAGCTGAATGCATTTGTGGAATCCTCGGAGGCCCTCCATCCTGCCCAGTCGGGCTTTCGTGCAGCACATAGCACGGAGTCAGCTGTGGTGGAGATCACGGAGGCAATCAGGCAGTGTTTGGACAATGGCGGCAGAGCAGTTCTAATTTTATTGGACCTCTCTGCCGCATTTGACACTGTCCCGCACTCACTTCTTCTGACTAGATTGGCTGAGATTGGGGTGCTGGGGTCTGCACTAGAATGGGTGAAATCTTTTCTGTCCGACAGGTCTCAGCAAGTTTGGGTTCCCCATTTTTCCTCTTCGGTTAAGCCACTTATTACAGGGGTCCCCCAGGGGTCTACTTTGAGCCCCCTACTTTTTAATGTGTACCTTACTCCGCTTATAGTGCTGGCGGAACAAATGGGGGCCAAAATTATCGCGTATGCAGATGATACGCAGTTATTATTTACATGGCCTGATACAGCACTCAACACGGAGGTCATTCGGTCCTGTCTTTCTTCGGTTATTAATTGGTTGGCTGCAGCTCAATTGAAATGCAACGAAGACAAAACTGAAATTCTACTGTATGGACATTTTCCACCTAATTTCAGAGAACTACTGTGGCCCTCAGATTTTCCCCTGCCAAGCTCAGTTACCATCCCGGCTAAGAACCTGGGAGTTTGGTTTGGAGAGGATCTGAGATTCGAGGGACACATACAAAAACTTACGGGGGTGTGCTTCGGATCCCTTAGGGCCATGCGAAAGTTCTTTCCTTATCCAATTCTGTCCCTTCTGTAGCACCTCGGTACACATCGGCAGATCTTAGGACTCTAAATGTCCCCCCTTGTGAGGCTGCGCATTCTTGGGTGGTCACTGACAGTCGGTTTAGATCTTGTCCCTTCTGTAATTATCAACTTAATAGTCCTGTTCCCCCGCCTACCCAACCCTGTAATGAAATTAAGATCATTCAGGCGGGCCTGATCAACGCCAGGTCTCTGGTGTGCCATACGGCTGAGATCTTTGACCTATTAGCAGAAAATGACTTTGATCTACTCTTTGTCACCGAGACCTGGATGACCGACTCTTGTTCACCGGTAGTCGAGTTAGCTATCCCCCGGGGTTTTAGGATCTGCAGAGTAGATCGTAGAGCAGATGTGGGACGAGGTGGAGGGGTTGCCGTGATCTATCGGGATCACTGGACTCTCACCTGCGAACATCTGGATGAATTGAAAGAGGCAGAACTTCTCCATTTTTGTTTGGAGCTTAGTCCGCATTTTACCTTAGGCGGCACGCTAGTGTACCGTCCCCCAGGCTATGTTGGAAACTTCATTGGATCCCTGGAGGAGGTAATCGTGCCACGAGCTTTACGGTTCTCCCGTTATCTACTGCTGGGCGATTTTAACATTCATGTGGATTCTGAGAATACCACTGAAGCTACTCATCTCAGTGAGACTTTTAGCATGGCTCACCTCTCTCAATGGGTTGATGCCCCCACTCATGCGGGTGGTCATGTTCTTGACTTGGTATGTACCAACTTTGACATCAGTTTGTCCCCCCCGATGCCTATGCTGTGGTCCGACCACTGCCTGATTAAGTTCGCTTGGCAGTTAGATGAAGATCTGAGGAAAATTCCTTCTTTGGTACATCGCCCACCGATTAATTTGATGTCCCTATCCGAGTCCCTTTCCGACACCCGTCCGGTCCCTATGATGGAGCTTGAAGCGACTGTTGACGCATTCAATTTGTGGATAGCGAATGGCTGCCTCCAATAATGCGGGTGGTATCCGTCGGATGCGATCGAGACCCTCACAACCATGGTTCACGCATGCTCTGCGCGAACAGAAGTTGGTTTGTAAGAAATTAGAGCGAGTTTGGAGACAAGCTTACCTGCCAGCCGATAAGAAGTCCTTACGTGCAGCCCAAAAGGACTACTACGCTGCGATTAAGACAGCTAAAAGCAGGTATTATTCGGACAGAATCGAGAAGGCGGATAACAACAGTAAAGAGATCTTCTCAATTGTACAAAATTTTCTATCTCCATGTGCTGCACAACCTCGGCTCCCTTCTTCCGCTCAATGGTGTGAAGAACTGTCTTGTTACTTTACGGACAAAATTGTAAAAATTCAATTGGACTTAGAAGAGGCTCAAAAGTCCTTTATGACCCCACCTGCCCTTTTATTATCGGATAGCCGATGTTTAGAGGATCAGTTTGTTGCTTTCCGGCCGGCCTCGGAATCAGACATACGGCAAATCCTGGCAGCGTTGAAGTCCGGATCTCCTTCAGACCCCTGCCCAGCCAGGGTTTTGGGAGGGATAGCGGATATTATTAATCAAGAGGTGACTCAAATCATTAACCTCTCCCTTTCCATGGCCTTGATTCCGAGATGTTGGAAGGAAGCAAAACTGCTCCCACTGTTAAAAAAGGCTGGTCTAGATCCAGCAATGCCATCGAGCTATCGGCCCATCTCACTGTTGCCAGCTCTGGCGAAGATGTGTGAGAAGGTGGCTTTTAAACAGCTGGATAGCTTCATTGAGTCCTCCCACGCCCTACATCCTGCTCAGTCAGGGTTCAGAGCGGCTTATAGTACCGAGACAGCACTTGTCGAGGTCGCGGAGGCAGTCCGAGAGTGCTTGGACGGGGGCGGCAGAGCGGTCCTGATTCTATTGGACCTCTCTGCCGCCTTCGATACGGTGCCCCATGCCTTGCTTATTGCAAGACTGCGAGCCGTCGGCATTTCAGGGTTGGCTCTTGACTGGTTGTCATCGTTTTTGAGCGATAGAACTCAGCAGGTCTGGATGCCCCCTTACTCTTCGGCCCCGAAGAGACTGACAACTGGAGTTCCGCAGGGCTCTACGTTAAGCCCTTTATTGTTTAACGTCTATATGACCCCTCTATTATATCTGGCGGAACAGCTGGGAGCCAAGATAATAGCTTACGCAGATGACACACAGCTGTTATTCACCTGGCCTAAGGGTGTGTCTGATCCATCAGCAGTCCAGCACTGTTTGTCGGAAGTATTTCGGTGGCTTGCACAAGTCCAACTTAAGTGCAACGAAGATAAGTCCGAAGTCCTGTTCTTCGGCGCTTTTCCTGACAACTTCAAGGATCAGATTTGGCCTCCGGACCTGCCCTGCCCTAGTGCGACTGGAGGCCCAGCTAAGAACTTGGGGGTCTGGTTCGGGCAGGATCTGAAGTTTTCGGATCATATAAAAAAATTGACCGGCATCTGTTTTGGTACCTTGCGCTCCTTGAGAAGATTTTTCCCTCTTCTGCCCAGGGCAGCCAAGGAGACTGTTCTTCGAGCCCTGATTTTATCTCGGCTCGATTACGCTAATGCCTTATTTAGCGGCCTACCTGCGTATATGGTTCATCGCCTTCAGGTGTTACAAAACGCTGCAGTACGTCTGCTTTTCTCTCTCCCCAGGAGGTCGAGCGTGCGGAGCCACTTACGAAGTCTGCATTGGCTTCCAGTACCACACCGAATCCTGTTTAAAATTCTTGTGCTGGCATTCAGAGCAGCTCATGGCCTGGGACCGACGTACTTACAGAAACGGTTTTCATTCTATACTCCTAACCGTGCTCTACGATCGGCCAATCAATGCTTATTGGCCATACCCAAATACAAATACGCACGTTTGGGCGGCCAATCAATCTCAGTTAAGGCAGCTTCTGCTTGGAATGCCCTCCCCTTGTTCCTTGGAGCCTCGCCGACCATTACTGTTTTTAAAAAGGAACTTAAGACTCATCTGTTCAATGCTCCACTCTAACAGATCGTTCTGGCTTTGATCCATCACTCCTGCTGTCAAATCACTCACCGCGCCAGGATACCCTGTGGTAATTGAGCGCGCTATAAAGGTTTTAATAATAATAATAATAATAATAATCTTCCTTCAGCTGCAAGAGAGTCGGTTGCAAGGGCTCTAATTCTTTCTCGGCTCGACTATGCCAACTCTCTGCTTAGTGGCACACCGGCCTTTCTTGTCGCCAGATTACAGATCATCCAAAATGCGACGGCAAGACTTTTGTGCAATGTGCCTAGCAGAGAGAGCGTACGCAGTCATCTGAAGGAATTACACTGGCTGCCGGTGCCTCAAAGGATTACTTTTAAAATCCTAACATTTGCATTCAAAGCAGTTAACGATCTTGGGCCTGCTTACCTGAAAAAAAGATTCAGCCGGTATATTCCTACTCGATCTTTACGTTCAGCGGATGGGAATTTTCTGAAGATACCCCGCTTTCGGCGCGCTCGCCTTGGCGGCCAGTCAATTGCCGTCCTGGCAGCTTCAGCCTGGAACACTCTGCCGCTGTTCTTGAGATCGATGCAGAACTTTGTCTCTTTTAAGAAAGCTTTCAAAACGCACCTTTTTAGATCTGCGTTTTAGTTCTCTGACCACTTTCTGTCTTTTTTTGGCCACATGCTTGTTCTTCTCTTTTTTTCTCGCGCCAGGATACTCTGGTAGTAATAGAGCGCGTTATAAAACTGCTTACATTAAATTAAATTAAATTAAATTAAATGATCAAAAGGGGGGAACAGACTAAAAACCAGAAGCTGGTGACGTTGCTTATATATCTTTACTCTTTGTGACGACGGGTCATGTAGTCCGCTGAGATTAGCATAACTGTTAATATTATAATATACATATTAACAGTATGTAATCCCTAGGGGAAAACACACTAACAACTGGAAAGTGGTGACATTGATTGTAAATGTTTAGGGTTTGCGCTAACGGGTCACCAACACCTCTGAAGTGAAGTACAGTGTCAATATTATAATAAAGAAAGTCACAATATATAAGCTGAAAGGAGGCAGAAAAGGAGCAATGTTTGGTTGTAATCCACCTGTTTCTTAAAACAAGCTGCTGACATTGCAGAGAAAAAGGGAAAAACATGCAATAACACTTTTTTCTAGATATAAATGTTTAAATATTGACAAATAGCCACAAATTATAACTATCTACTATGCCAAATTGAAACAACTTACAACTCCGGAATATGTTTGTTGACGCAAAGCAAGAATCTGATGCTAGAAAAGGGAACCTGCATCACAGATTAGCGACGCAGAAATAACTCGCGAAAACGAAACTAATCACACAATAGGTGTGGTTTATATAGATTTTGGTTGTTTAGTAGTCTATGGAAAGAAGATTCGGCTCCACCTATGTAGTTGTCACGTTTTACAGTTTACAGGTGCTCACGTTTTCACTGTTTTACTTGTGCATGTGTTGGGAAAAGTTACAAACTGTGAAGCTGTAAAGGTTTTGATTACCATAGTAACACGTATAAGGTCCTTATTAACTACATAGGTTGGAGAGTTTAAAAAGTGTTACCTGGTAAACTGTGTCCTTTGGATTCTCATGATTAAAAACATCTAAATAGAAGATATTAAAAAAAAAATTGTTTACAATAGAAGAAAAAAAAGAATGTATTAATATTTGTTATCACTATGTTTTTTAATTAAAAAAATGGCAGCATTTGTAAAGCATAAAGCTACCCCCGGAAATGTGTCCTGGCGTTTTGGGCGTTAGGAAGATTAAGCAAGATGTTACCTACAGTGAGATAGTGGTGGGCTAAAATGCTGAAGGAGTTTGGAATCGAACTGTGAACGCTGTTCTTGAAAGTGAGGTATTATAGGTGCTGCGTCATACTTTTACCACACTTATATGTTAATTACTGCTAATTAAGTTGAAAATATTCTTAAATTATAAGTAGGGCTCCTTGATTTATGTTTTTATTGATTTTTACAGATAAATACAGACAGAAAAGTATTTTTCTCTCTGTATATATTTTCAAGTGTGGATAAATACGGAAATTGGGTTATTTTTAGAGTGTGTGTAAATGCTGTCAATGATGAGTACCAGGACAATAGGTCGGTCGTTCTAAAAGTAAAAGTGTAAAAACAATAAAAGACTTTTAGTAAAGAGCCTTAAAGAGCAATACATATCCTCGTATAAGAAAACTTGCACATTTTAATAAGAAGGTTGTGTATAGTTTATCATCTAAGTGTGATTACATGAGTGTTGCCTTAAGTAAACACACGGTGGTTTGGAGCAGAGCGGCGATCTACTTGCCCGAGAGCCCAGCTGATGCGAGAGCCCACGGACGCCGCCCCTCCCATTTGACGCACTGAGAAAGACGCTTTCTTTTTCTCCAGCCGAGGAAATCCAGCTCCGGTGTTTCCAGCCGCCCTTGCGGGTTGCTGGGATATCGAGTCCTGAGAGAGAGATACCAGACCTCCTACATTCTATTACCCAGGTACGGAGCTGACTAAACCCTTGAGAGAATTCTTGATTCAGATTCCTTGGCAAAACCCAACTTAACTTAAACTGCAACTTACTTACTCCTTCCCACGTATTAGGCTTAGGTCAGGTACACCGGGGGTAGGCGTAGATTAGAAGCACCAGTTGAGTACGTTAGTCAATGTTTTTATGTATGTATATATTTTATCCATTTTAAAGTATCATATGGCTAAGAAACCATATCAATGCTTTTACAGTATTATTTCATAATACTCCTTTTACTGTACGCACTTTACTTTATGTTAAGTATTGCAATTGTGGCAATTCATTTCTCTTGCATGAGAAAGAAGACTGCTCAATAAATAACACCTTTTATTGAAAACGCCCGTCTCTCTATTTATCTGCACTCTGGTGAAACTAAGTACGCACGGTTGACTGAGTGAAATAATTGTCTATTGTTTTCACACGACTCTAGAGATACACTCTTATTCTGAGGGAGCAAAGTTGTCATGTTTTATGGTTGTCAGACGCTAATCCCTTCTTGTCTATCCAGGGAAGTTAAACTCCTCCTTGTTTATTCGAGAAAGTTTCTAGTGACCTCCGAGCTAGCTGGCAAAACTAATTAAGTCTAATATAGTCAGTAGAGATCTAGTCGACCTCAGTCCTACGTCTACACTGCTGTTTATATTATTCCAATGCGCAGAGCCTATTTGGAATATAGGAACTACACTACACCATCAACGGTGCATCATGTGCTGGTGGGGGTCTGCTCTCTGGGGACATGCTGGACCCTGCTTAACGTTTGCTGTGGCCCTGCCTTCTGCCCTCTGCATCATGTGTAATGGGGGATGCAACAACAGTGTACTTCTTCCTCTGCTTTGGCGGGGTGTGGATGGGAGTAGAGGTATGGGGGACTCCACCGCTGACACATGTGTTTTACGTTCCTTCACCAACATCAGCCTCAGGGCAGGCAGGGGTGATGTATGCCTGTCCTTGATGGAGCTCGTGTCCATGGGAGAACCCTTGGCCCTGGGAGGTGCCTTGGCCATTGGAGGGGTCCTGTCTCTGGAATGTGCCTAATCCGTGGGCGGTGCCCTGTCCCTGGGAATTGGCTTGTCCTTTGTATTGTCCCCGTCAATTGTAGTGTACCTGTCCTTTGAAGTGTCCTTGTCCTTGGGAGTGTCCCTGGCCTTGGAAGGTGCCCTTTCCTTTGTACTGTCCTTGTCCTTGGGAGTGTCCCTGGCCTTGGCAGGTGCCCTTTCCTTTGTGGTGTCTGTAGTGTTTGCCATTGTTTCCATTCTAGTCTTTCTGGAATTCTGTTCCCTCTCCATTCTATCTCTTATCTCTTGTGTTCTATTTAGAATGTGTTTTGAAATTGTTAAAAACAGTTATTGCTGGGACGTACTGATGAGCTGCTGCGCAGCACCTGCTACAATAAATCTTAACTTCAACTACGACGATTCCGACTGATTCACTACAAAAAACGTGGCGACGATCGTCTACAGGTGTCTGCTTTTCAACCCACGCGTGCAACAAAGAAAGTGAACCGCAAGCGAAAACGAGAAGTACCCTTCGAGAATTGTCACGTTCTCTTTTGGACTACTTCAGCCTTTCAAATAATATACTCCCCTAGTATATTTAAACAAGGTACTGTACAATTTACATACCTTACTTCAAGCGGTGGCAGCTCTACTCTCCGTGTGGTTATTCTTTTATTAACGTTCATCCTATCTTCACACGTCACTTACGCTATCCACTTAACTCTCTACGTCGTCAACGTACTAGTCAGTGTCGATATTGGATTTAAGATATGCATTATCCTGCGCAACGTAACTAGCGTACTAGAGTGACATCTGTGACCCTGAACACGTCACTGGAACGCAACGTTGTTCGTGTGAAATGCGTAGTTGAACACCATTTTAAAAAAAAGAAATTTTTTTACGCTCTTTATTGAAGGTGTGAGTAACGCGCAACACTGGCTCTGAAGCAAATATCCAGTACGCACGTCAACGGAGTCATTACAGACTTGACAAACAAACAATTAACAACCAAGCTCTAGAGTGGACACCGTATTTCAACAGTGTTACCGTGTACTGCATCCCTGCTGTGATAACGGTACTGTACCTCTACAGAGTGACTGGGTGAATTATAAGACTGACTCTTTGTGTGTGAACTATACCAACTACAAACTCAATTTTTCGCCTCAAATTGCAGTACAACATCGCTTCACTGAAGTCATAGTTCTATTTAAAAAAAAAAAAAATCTTTTCCACAGGTTAAACTCATATTGTATCACAGTTAATTTTCGCAGTTAAGGTCAAATAATTATAAGCTTCATAATTCAACAGTCATGAGTTTGCAAGCAGTTTCTCCTCCACCACCTTTTCTTGACCTTCCTGGTGATCCCCCTATTATTTGGAAGCAATGGTTTGATGCATTTACTACTTACTTAGGTGCTATTGGAGCTTCCAGGTACAGGGCAGAAAGAAAAAAATATCTTCTTCTGAATAGCCTTGGTTTTGAAGGTCGCTCAATCTTTAAACATTTACCTCCTTTAGTACTTGCACCAGGTGAAGAGGATTTGGATGATTATAACCAAACTGTAAGACTCCTTGAGTTACGTTTTGATATTAAACCCAGTTTAGTTGTCGTCAGACATAAGTTCTACAAACGTGATCAGAAGCAAGGTGAAAAAGTCGAAGATTTCATATCTGCACTTAGAATACTGAGTGCGGAGTGTGAGTTTGAGAACTTCAGAGATCAAATGATTAGAGATCAGTACATCTGTAAATGTCTAGATAAGAGTATTCAACAAAAGTTGCTTTCCTTAGGTAATCCTTCTCTGGAAGAAACTGTACGAGTAGCTAAAAGCATAGAATTTTCGAAACTTTCCGTCAAAGAACTTGATGAAAAACCTTCTTCGTCCTTTAGTAAAGCAGAAACTGTTGTCAGTGTTGTTAAAGTTATTGACAATAAGACAAATGCTTTTAATCGTACTGATAACAAATTCTTTAAACAGACTAATATTTGTTTCAAATGTGGGAATTTTCCACATTCCAAATCTGGACGTCCTTGTCCAGCCAGAAGTGTCACATGTAGGTTATGTGGTAGGGTAGGCCATTTTGCTAAAGTCTGTCAAAGTGTAAGAAGAAACTCGTCTTTACCTCAGTCCAACAAACAGTGGACCAATAATTTTAATCCTACTTCTGTGGCCTATGTCTCCGATTGTAACCAAGATGATTCAAGCATCCAAAACGATTTGAGAGATATGGTTGCTGTCGTTGGCGTCAGTATTGATGATCCTGAGTCTGAATGTGTGGATCCATATACTGACATTGGCATTGGTGATAAGATAGTTTGCTTATTAGTAGACTCAGGTGCCAGAATAACTATGCTTACTCAGGAACTATTCGAAGAAGTTTGGGGAGATCGTAAATTGTTTCCTCCTGACAGACTTCCTCTTAACTATGAGGGTAAAAGGATTGAACTTAAGGGTTATTTCGAAGATTCTATTGAATTCAGGGGGAGGAATTTTTTTGGCAAAGTGTATGTTTCAATCAAAGGCCTAAACATCCTTGGTTGGTTTCATCAAGGTCTGTTTAAGATGGTCCTCCGCCCTGGTACTAAAGATCCCATATCCATTTCTGTTGTACAAACTGATGACCAGCTATCTACAAGTAATGTTCCCTCCATTCAGAGCGATGATTTCATTGACACTTTAGTCAAAGATTTTCCTTCCGTTTTTAGTAGTAAATTGGGTGAAGTGAAAGGGTTTCTGCACACCATTCGTGTCAAAGACAATGCCATCCCTATTAAACACAAACTGAGGAACGTCCCGTTCAGTGTTAGAGATCAACTTGAATCTGAGTTGTTTGATCTTTGCAGTAAAGGGATATTTGAACCCATTGAATCCTCCTTATGGCTTTCCCCTTTGGTGGTTGCTAAAAAAAAAAATGGGGAGCTTCGTGTCTGTGTGGATTTGCGCAGTTTAAATAAGAACATCTGGGTGGATTCTTTTCCTCTTCCCAAAATTCCTGAAATGTTGTCACTTATTGATGGTTCCAAGTGGTTTAGCAAATTAGATTTGGCATCCGCGTACCACCAGGTGGTACTAGACCCCGCTTCCAGACACTTCACTGCTTTCGTTTCCCCTGTTGGTTCATTCCAGTATTGCCGTATGCCTTTTGGGTTAGCCTCTGCGGCAGCTGTCTTTCAGAGGATTATGACCAACATCTTGAAAGGTATTAGTGGGGTAGTGGTTTTCCAGGACGATGTGCTTATTCATTGAAAAACCTGTGTGACTCATGATGAGATTTTGAGGGAAGTTTTAAGAGCTTTGAGTGATGCTGGTGTTGTTTTAAAAAAAGAAAAATGTGTTTTTCAGGGCACCAACAGTGGAGTACCTCGGTCATGTTTTGTCTGAGAAGGGTGTGGAACCAAGACCTGGTCTTGTAAAAGCAATAGTTGATAGTCCCGCACCCAAAGACAAAAATGGTTTAAAGTCATTTATTGGACTTTGTGAATTTTATGCCAGGTTCATACCTAACTATGCTTCCAGAGTACAACCATTGTCCAACATGCTTAAAAGGGAAGTTCCCTTTTTTTGGGACGCTAATTGTGAAATTGTTTTTACTTGGATCAAACAAGAATTGATTGGCTCTAAAGTTTTGAAACCTTTTAATCCCAATTATTTTCATCACTGTTGATGCCAGTGGGCTTGGGTTGGGAGCTGTCCTTACTCAGGAAATTGGCGGTGTTGAGCATACTCTTGGCTATGCATCGAGAGTTCTCCATGGGGCTGAATCTAATTTTGCGGTAATCGAGAAGGAACTCCTTGCCTGCTGGTGGGCAATAAGAAAATTCAATCCTTACATCTGGGGGAAGCATTTTCGTTTGAAGACCGATCACAGTCCTCTAGTTTCTATCCTTACTGGTGTTCGTATCAAAGAACACTCCCCTAGGATTGCCAGACTTTCTACTAAATTGCTCCAATATGATTTTGAGGTCAGTTACATACCGGGTAGCAAAAACACTAGGGCTGATTATTTTTCGACGAACCCTGTTGGCATTGACTGTGATGGAGATGTGGAGGAGGATTATGATGAAGAAGATTGCTTTGTTGCTTTTGTTGGTATGGATGACATGCGTTCTATCAGTGAGAGATAATGGAGAGAACATTTGTCTAGTGATGTCCTTCTCAACGAAGTGATTCAGTATATTAAGGATGGATGGCCAAGGGAGAAGAATGTTCATGTGTCTCTTCAAACCTTTGTTAAAGTTTCTGACGAACTTTCTATTGAAGGAGGGTTGCTCATGCGCGGTGATAGACTTATTCCTCCTAGTGATCTCAGGATCAGAATTGTTAAAGGTGCGCATGAGGGTCATCTTGGCAAGACGTTAACCAAGAGAAGAGTTAGAGAACATTACTGGTGGCCCAAAATGGATCAGGATGTTGATACGGTTGTTGAAGAGTGTGTTGTCTGTTCCAGTGCTGAAAAATGTTTAAAAACACGTTCTCCTCCGTTGCAACCTATTCCTTTCCCTGATAGACCGTGGGAAAAAATAGGTATTGATTTAGTAGGTCCCTTTTACTTACTCCCTCCTTCCTCCAGGTTCGCGATAGTAGCTGTTGACTATTATTCAAAATGGCCAGAAGTCCGTTTTGTTAGCGAAGCCAATTCCAAAAATGTTATTGACTTTTTGAAGGACCTGTTCTTGCGTGAAGGTTTTCCGTCTTCTATTATAAGTGACAATGGTTCTCAATTCATCAGTCAAGAGTTCAGCTCTTTTGTTTGTCAGAGTGGCATTGAGCATTTGAAGAGTGCTCTTTATCACCCTCAGACGAACGGTCTTTGTGAACGGATGAACAGAGTTCTCAACAGTTGCATTCAGTGGGCTATTGCCCAACACTGTCATGTTCCCAACGCAGTTAGATCAATGTTGTGGTTCTATCGCACCACCCCTCATTCCTCCACCAAGGTGTCCCCCTTTGAGTTATTGCGAGGGAGGAAACCGTGTTCAAAGGTATGTCCAGGGTGGATGTCACGTTGGGTTAAACTCAATTCCCTCAACAATGTGGATGAAGTCGCTAGGTCCAATGTTATGTATGTTCAGTCTAAGCAAAAAAGTGATTTTGACTCTAGAAAGAAAGTTGTTTTTCAACCATTCAAGGTGGGTGAGAGGATTAGAGTAAAATTACCTTCTCACACCACCAAGGGCAGTCCCAAGTTTTCTGAACCTTTTGTTATTGACAAAGTTTGTGGTAACTCTGTGAGAGTCAATATGAAAAATTGGTGGAACGCTGCTAGGGTTGTTAAAGTGAGCAAACCTATTGTTGATCTCTCCTCTTCTGAAGATGATGCTGTGTTACCTTCTACTTCTTCTGTCCATGTGCAACCTCGTAGGAGTGTTCGCACTCGTTCTGTTCCTGCAAGGTTTCGTTGATCTTTCTTTTCATGATGCTGTATTGTTCTCCACCTTTCCTGTCCAGATTTTGTTGATTTTTCTTTTCTCTCCTCCTTTTTATCCTCTTCTCTCTTTCCTTTTTGTTTTATAGGACAGAGGATAATGTAGTGTTTGCCATTGTTTCCATTCTAGTCTTTCTGGAATTCTGTTCCCTCTCCATTCTATCTCTTATCTCTTGTGTTCTATTTAGAATGTGTTTTGAAATTGTTAAAAACAGTTATTGCTGGCACGTACTGATGAGCTGCTGCGCAGCACCTGCTACAATAAATCTTAACTTCAACTACGACGATTCCGACTGATTCACTACAGTGTCCTTGTCCTTGGGAGTGTCCCTGGCCTTGGGAGGTGCCCTTGCCTTTGAGGTGTCATTGTCCTTGGGAGTGTCCCTGACCTTGGGAGGTGCCCTTTCCTTTGAGGTGTCCTTGTCCTTGGGAGTGTCCCTGGCCTTGGGAGGTGCCCTTTCCTTTGAGGTGTCCTTGTCCTTGGGAGTGTCCCTGGCCTTGGGAGGTGCCCTTTCCTTTGAGGTGTCCTTGTCCTTGGGAGTGTCCCTGGCCTTGGGAGGTGCCCTTTCCTTTGTAGTGTCCTTGTCCTTGGGAGTGTCCCTGGCCTTGGGATGTGCCCTTTCCTTTGTAGTGTCCTTGTCCTTGGGAGTGTCCCTGGCCTTGGGAGGTGCCCTTTCCTTTGTAGTGTCCTTGTCCTTGGGAATGTCCCTGGCCTTGGGAGGTGCCCTTTCCTTTGTAGTGTCCTTGTCCTTGGGAGTGTCCCTGGCCTTGGGAGTACCTTTTGAGGGGGATTCCTGTGTTACATGTGAATCCCTGTCCCCCAACACCCCTTGAGGATCCTGTGTGTCAACTCCAGGGTAGCTGATGTCGTGTTCGGTGAAAGATTTCCTTGTCCTAGGGGATGGTGTATGTGCCCTGCCTTGCTGCCTGCGGCTGCTTCTAGTGCAGTACCCAGAAAATGAGGCCTGGTCTGAAATCTCACTCACCCCTGAGACATCAAGTGGTGTGGAGGGGGAACTGAAGTAGAACCTTGTCCATGCAACTGTAGAATGGCTGCAGACACTGTGTTTGCCAATGACTGAACTGTTCTGTGGAGACCAGCAACATCGCCATGCATCCCCTCCATGAATGCTACCACCTGCCCCAACTTCCTATCGTGGTCTTGGAATGCATTGATCATGTTGGTCTGCCCTACACACAGCTGTCACAGCAGATCAACAGCCTCAGCACAAAGTGCACTTTGTGTCACAGGGGCAGGGGCAGCGGTGCCTGCACCGAAGGCAACTCTGCTCCCCCTACTCTGGCGAGCACAAGCAGTACTTGTTGCAGTTGGTGGCAGTGTGGGCCCTGTGTGCTGTGTACCGACTGAAGGTGTTGATTGCCCACTCCCTGTGTCTTCTACCAACAGTGCTGACTCACCACCACTGTCTGAAGATGAGGACGATGGTGTCTCCACATGTGAGTCCTCAGGGACAGTTCTCTCCCCCTCTCCGGGGCTGCTCTCTTCAGTCTCAGTCTGCGTGTGTGTGATCTCGGATTCGGATGCATTGCCACCACTCATCTCCGTCGTCTGTGGGTCAGTGCCCTCTGCCAAACCTGAAAGAGAGAGAAAAGATGTTTACCTAAGTGCCACACTCACGTACTGAAGGTTACAAAATCAAAACTTTCCTCACAGTCGACTAACATGTAGCACCCATCCGGCACACGAACCACCCCTACCAGACATCCTCACGACAAAGAACCGGGGGTGCCTGTGAAACATGTACATCAAACAAACAGGGCAAGTGCATGCAGACCACCACACATGTGATGCCATGGGACCACAGACCTCAACGGCATGTCCTGGGACCCTGCACTACAATGCAACTGGTATGTCCACCTGGCGGACATGGATGCTAACGCTCACACCGCTAATGGCACCAACATGCAATTGCACCAAAACATACGCACCCCGGATGTCACTACTGTGCCATGGCCAGTGGTGGGTGACCGGGCAGCACCCGGCAGTGGGTGACCGGCCAGGGCCAGCGGTGGGTGACCGGCCAGGGCCATCCATGCCAGGGTGACCTCAATGCACAGGGCACTCACCCACCGCCAGCACCCGGTGGTGGTTGACCGGCCAGGGCCGACGGTCTGCGGTGGGTGCTGCAATGTGACTGTAAGGGGAGGTACCAACTGCCATTTCCACTTGCATATTCAAATGTATGTGTTAGCCTGCCTCACCCCCCGGAATGTGTGCTCCGCCATTGCGATGCCAGTGAGTGATGTTTCTCAAAAGAAGCACCATCGCTGTAGTGCGCACATGCGTTTGGCGGGGTGTGACCGTGATGGTCCTTGACCATGCAGCATCTTTTATGCACAATTGCAGTATCAAGGATCATCTTCTGTGTTGGGGGAAGGCGTACCCGGATGTTGTGTGTACGCACACTGCATGTCTCCGCACACATGTAATGTTCATAGTTGTACATGTGTGTCAGGACCTGTCCGGAATGCATCAAGAATCATTATGTCAAGTCAATGGCCCGTGTCCACGTGTGTCATTCATGTCCATTGGTTGCATGTGTCATCATACTATTGACCTTGACAGTGGTTAACAAAGGCCAGTGATGTGCACCCAAGTTGTGTCAGATGTGCATGGCGATGTGTTGCATTTTGGTTTTGCGGACACCCGTTTCTATTTCTACATATCTACACAGTACATCAAGGCTGTGTACCCACATTCAGAAGCTGTTGTGAGTGTGTTGTTTGTGTGTGCAAGTAGCAATGATGGGGTTATACATGTATTCTGCGTATGCGTATGTGTGTCGCCTGTTGTGTGCCCATGCATGTCATGTGAGGATGCCCAGCATTGTAGGTGGGGTCATGGGTGCATGAAGACAAGGAGGGTGTGTTCCATGTTCGTATTGTGTGTGCACGTCCATGTGTGTCTGTGGGGACACTTGTCCACACTTGTGCCCTCAGTCATGTGATGTTGGCTGTTCTTTCAACATGTGTGCACGTTACATTGTACATGTTTGCACACAGGATGTTGTTTGTGGGTGAACATTGTGTGTGTAGTTAGCTGTACTGCCTTATATTTCGGTCACGTCACACATACAATAAGTGTCTGCTACATGTATTATTTGTATTGTGTTGGTCAAGATGTGATAGTCTGGCACAGCTATGCGGTGTTGGTCAATTGACATCTGCTCCCATCTACTCCCACACAGGAGGGCTCCAAATGTGCATCGACCCTACACTGTGCTGGAGGACATGGTTAACGAGGAGGTGATCCGCAAATTCCAGCTTGACCGACGTAGATTGCAGGAGCTTGTAGCCCAATTGGCACCTCATCTGCAGCCACGCAGGACATATCCAGGACCTATTACACCCACAGCAAAGGTGATGGTGGCACTTCACTTCTTCGCAACAGGCACTTTCCAGTACACAGTTGGTCATGCCGGGGGGATGTCACAATCCATGTTCAGCATGGTACTGCGGGATGTTCTGAATGCCATGATGCATTACAAGGATGATTACATCGATTTCCCATGGCCGGCAGAGTTGGCAGCAGTCAAAGGGGACTTCTATGCCCTGGCCCAGATTCCACAAGTATTGGGTGCCATTGATGGCACACATATTGGTCTCATTCCACCCCAGGCACGCGAACCCGTATATCGCAATCGGAAGCACTACCATTCGATCAACGTGCAAGTGGTGTGCCTGGCTGACAACATCATCTCCCATGTGTGTGCCAGATTTCCCGAGTCGGTACAAAAGGGGGTGGTGATGGACGGAGCATCTGAACCAATCAAACACTCACACCCAGTCAAAAGATCTGGGTTTGATCCATCGCCGTTCTTTAGCCCACTCTGCCACCCCAGTTCAGACATGGCTATATGCAAATCAGTCTGACCCTGTGCCTCATGGGAACAGTCCAGCCCGAACTGCCAAGCCATGCCTTCCCTGGACCGGAAACAAGCTTCCGAGGACCGGTTTCTGGCATTCCAGCCGTCTTCAGCCCGGCTTGCTTGAAACCAGTGGCAAAGTGAGCAAGGGACTCACGTCTGAGCATACCCTGACACACTTACGGCGGCCAAAGCGGTACAAAAGGGGGTGGTGATGGACGGAGCATCTGAACCAATCAAACACTCACACCCAGTCAAAAGATCTGGGTTGGATCCATCGCCGTTCTTTAGCCCACTCTGCCACTCCAGTTCAGACATGGCTATATGCAAATCAGTCTGACCCTGTGCCTCATGGGAACAGTCCAGCCCGAACTACCAAGCCATGCCTTCACTGTACCGGAAACAAGCTTCCGAGGACCGGTTTCTGGCATTCCAGCCGTCTTCAGCCCGGCTTGCTTGAATCCAGTGGCAAAGTGAGCAAGGGACTCACGTCTGAGCATACCTTGCCACACTTACGGCGGCCAAAACGGTACAAAAGGGGGTGGTGATGGACGGAGCATCTGAACCAATCAAACACTCACACCCAGTCAAAAGATCTGGGTTTGATCCATCGCCGTTCTTTAGCCCACTCTGCCACCCCAGTTCAGACATGGCTATATGCAAATCAGTCTGACCCTGTGCCTCATGGGAACAGTCCAGCCCGAACTGCCAAGCCATGCCTTCCCTGGACCGGAAACAAGCTTCCGAGGACCAGTTTCTGGCATTAAAGCCGTCTTCAGCCCGGCTTGCTTGAATCCAGTTGCAAAGTGAGCAAGGGACTCACGTCTGAGCATACCCTGCCACACTTACGGCGGCCAAAGCGGTACAAAAGGGGGTGGAGATGGACGGAGCATCTGAAACAATCAAACACTCACACCCAGTCAAAAGATCTGGGTTTGATCCATCGCCGTTCTTTAGCCCACTCTGCCACCCCAGTTCAGACATGGCTTTATGCAAATCAGTCTGACCCTGTGCCTCATGGGAACAGTCCAGCCCGAACTGCCAAGCCATGCCTTCCCAGAACCGGAAACAAGCTTCCGAGGACCGGTTTCTGGCATTCCAGCCGTCTTCAGCCTGGCTTGCTTGAATCCAGTGGCAAAGTGAGCAAGGGACTCACGTCTGAGCATACCCTGCCACACTTACGGCGGCCAAAGCGGTAAAAAAGGGGGTGGTGATGGACGGAGCATCTGAACCAATCAAACACTCACACCCAGTCAAAAGATCTGGGTTTGATCCATCGCCGTTCTTTAGCCCACTCTGCCACCCCAGTTCAGACATGGCTATATGCAAATCAGTCTGACCCTTTGCCTCATGGGAACAGTCCAGCCCGAACTGCCAAGCCATGCCTTCCCTGGACCGGAAACAAGCTTCCGAGGACCGGTTTCTGGCATTCCAGCCGTCTTCAGCCCGGCTTGCTTGAATCCAGTGGCAAAGTGAGCAAGGGACTCACGTCTGAGCATACCCTGCCACACTTACGGCGGCCAAATCGGTACAAAAGGGGGTGGTGATGGACGGAGCATCTGAACCAATCAAACACTCACACCCAGTCAAAAGATCTGGGTTTGATCACATCGATTTCCCATGGCCGGCAGAGTTGGCAGCAGTCAAAGGGGACTTCTATGCCCTGGCCCAGATTCCACAAGTATTGAGTGCCATTGATGGCACACATATTGGTCTCATTCCACCCCAGGCACGTGAACCCGTATATCGCAATCAGAAGAACTACCATTCGATTAATGTACAAGTGGTGTGCCTGGCTGACAACATCATCTCCCATGTGTGTGCCAGATTTCCCGGGTCCGCACATGACTCCCACATCCTGCGGAGCAGCATTGTCCCCCAACTGATGGCCAATCTGCGTCAAGAACGTGCGTGGCTTGTAGGTGAGTGTGCTGTGATTACTATTGTGTTGTATGTGTGCCATGCTGTTCCCAACAATCCTGGTAATGATGTATGTGTCTGTCTTCCCCCTCCTAGGCAACTCTGCGTACCCAAACCGTCCATGGCTGCTAAGCCCCCTACGGAATCCTACTACTCCAGGTGAAATGCGCTATAATGAGGCCCATGGGAAGACACGTTGGGTGGTGGAACGTACATTTGGACTGCTGAAGTCTAGGTTTCGCTGCTTGGATAAAACCGGAGGGGCCCTGCCATACTCACCCGGCAAAGTATGCAGAATTGTGATTGCCTGCTGCATGCTCCACAACCCGGCCTTAAGCAACAATATTGAACTGATCATGGATCCTGCAGACCAACAGGTTGCTCCGCCTTCCATCGCACCCATGTCCAGTGAGGAGGATAGTGGGGAGGAAGAAGGTGTGGACCAGAGGCGTGAGCTCATTGCTCGCTACTTTCCTTGAATGTGAGTAACTACCTCTTGTGCTGCTGTTCAATGCGTGATGTATGTCTGCTGGAGATGGTTGGATGTGGTGTGTGAATGCTGCCTGTTTGTTATGTTTGCACATGGGTGTGGGTCATGGGGAACGAGCAATGCTCCCTGATGTGTGTCCTGTGATCCGCTTACTTTGTGATGATTGTGGTTTGTGGGATGTGCAGTACGTTCTTTTGTGATGGTTGTGATTCAGTTTCCTGACCTGTGCTTGTTGTTCTCTATTTGTCCCTAGGTCACTCACACCGAGCCAGGATTCAAAACAACATTGATCCCTGCACCTGCTGATGACAACAACTGAGACATACCTGTATATAAACATGGAGATCACACAGCATTGAGCGTTACAGTGAATTTTATTTACAGTGTGTGGATAAGTGTTTGTGCATATTTACAAAAAGGTGGTGGTGGGGAAGAGTGAGTTGAAAGTCATGTCAGATGAAAACACCGATGGGGACACCACATTGTGTGATGTACACCTAGTCCAACAGACGTATGGCAATGCTTGGCAATGTGGGACAAGATAGTTCGCAGGGTCAATGCCAGGCTCAAGGAAGGGTGAAGTCATTTTCGGCCCCTCTTCGGGCGGGTGGATGGGGCATTGCCCCTGCTCTGTGCTGAGTCCAGCCTCGGATGGCCCCTCCGTCTTGGAGCCGGAGCAGACCCAGCTGTGGGGGCAGGTTGTTCAGGGTCCACCTCCCTGTCAGTGGCCTCAGGTGATGGTGGCGGTGGTGTTGGTGACCTGTCCCGCTGGGCACTTGGGGGAGGGGGAGGTGGTGTGGCGCGGGATAACCACTCCCTCCAAAGTGCAGTTTGCTGCCCCATGAGATCCACAATTTGGCCCATACGGGTATCCATGGACCTCAACAGCTGGCAGGTCTGTTGCAAATCTTGATGTGCTCGATCAGCCTGTGCCTGAGACCGCTGGTAGGAGGCCTTCACTCTGGCAATGGCTTCCAGGGTCTCGTTCCCAGGATGGGCTGGGTCTTGCCCCCGACCTCCCCTTACACCTCCACTCCTGTTGGTGAGCTGTGGCCTCACCTGTGTCCTCCCATGTCCACTCTCCCTGCTTGCCTGAGACGTTGATGGCCCATCATCATCCAATGGGTCAGGCAGGGTGGCACTGGCAGGGGTGGTGGTGGTGGTGGTGGTGGTAGCTGCACAGCTCACAGTGGCAATTGTTTGTGTTGTATCACTGGCCAAGGTGGTGGAGGCAGGGATGTCCTGGGAGCCTGATGGCCCTAGAAGTGTGCTTGGCCCAGCATCGTCCTCTGCACCCAAGGTGTCCTGGGAATCCTCTCCGGAGAGACCTGGCTGTGAGGGGGGCGACTGGTGCTGGCGGTTGGTTTTTGGCGTGTCAAGTTGTGATCACCTGAGGGACAAGAATGTAAGAATCAATGCTGTGGACATGACAGGTTTCTAGTAGTTACATTTCAAATCTCCATGGAATCAGGACATGGTTGTAGGTGTCATCATATTGGTGTTGCACACATGAGTGGACATTTCGGTGGTGTGGAGGTGGGGAGACAATACTTGGCTATGTGTGTTCCTGCCCTGCTATTGGATGGTGCCCCTGTGCAAATGGCTACCTACCTGTAAGTTTGAAGGGGGAGATGCACTGATCACTAAATGGTGGGCGGACTACATCTTGCTCTGGGATGGGACATGTGGGCCTGTTGGGAGTTGTAGTGCGGGACCCCCCCACACACCACCACCCTGTGGAGGAGTGTGGCTCAATGGTTAGAGCGGCAGACCCTGATGCAGAGTTCTGGCCCGGGACCAGGGTTCAATTCCTGCCTCGGCGGGTCTTGGGCTCAATTTCCTCGGACCTGATAATTCTCACCTCGGTGCCTATTCTAATCATGGGTCCCACGCTGCAACTCTGGGCAATAGCTTGCTTAACCTCCACACCGGCCCCAACAGCGCTAGGATGCCTGGCTTCACCCTGGGGGTGCCCAGGAGTGGACACTTCACAGGGAAAGCCAGGAGGGGTTCCACAGCGGTATGAGTAATAGCGACAGGAAACCGCTTGGTGACAGTGCGCTCTACAAATACCTTGACATTTACATTTACATTTACATTTACCCTCCCAGGAGACATGTAGGGCTGTTGGGAGTTGTAGTACAGGACCCCCCCACCCTCCCAGGAGACATGTGGGCCTGTTGGGAGTTGTAGTGCTGGACCCCCCACACACCCCCACCCTCCCAGGAGACATATAGGCCTGTTGGGAGTTGTAGTGCAGGACCCCCCACCCTCCCAGGAGACATATGGGCCTGTTGGGAGTTGTAGTGCTGGACCCCCCCACCCTCCCAGGAGGCATGTGGGCCTGTTGGGAGTTGTAGTGCTGGACCCCCCCCCACACACCCCCACCCTCCCAGGAGACATGTGGGCCTGTTGGGAGTTGTAGAGCTGGCCCCCTCCACACACCCCCACCCTCCCAGGAGACATGTGGGCCTGTTGGGAGTTGTAGTGCAGGACACCCCCACACACCCCCACCCTCCCAGGAGACATGTGGGCCTGTTGGGAGTTGTAGTGCTGGACTCTCACCACCCCCACCCCCACCCCCACCCCCACCCTCCCCGGAGACATGTGGGACTGTTGGGAGTTGTAGTGCTGGACTCTCACCACCCCCACCCCCACCCTCCCAGGAGACATGTGGGCCTGTTGGGAGTTGTAGTGCAGGACACCCCCACACACCCCCCCACTCCCAGGAGACATGTGGGCCTGTTGGGAGTTGTAGTGCAGGACACCCCCACACTCCCAGGAGACATGTGGGCCTGTTGGGAGTTGTAGTGTTCGCTGCTCGACCACATGCGAGCATGGGAAGGTAGGAGGCAACATTTGTGGTTGATCATGGTGGGTGCATTTGAGCCCTGGCCTTCACATTTCGGTGACTGTGTGATTCACATGCATGGATTGGAGCCTGGGAGATGTGTCTTAGCAGTTGTGCAAGGCAGAACATGACAGTGTGATAGTGGTCATTGATATGTACTTACCAGCCTCAAGTTCCTCTTCTATTCCTTCCAGGCTCTTAGAGTGCAGTATGCCAAGCACCTTCCTCTCCCATTCGGTAAATGGTATGGGATCCGGGGGAGTGCCGCCGCCAGTGTGGTGTGCCATCATGTGGTTCTTGGCCCTGATGCCCTTCACCCTTGTCTTGAGGTCGTGCCATCGCCTCTGGATGTCGTGTTTGGTGCGTGGCACGGTCCCTGAAGCATTGACTCTGGTCACTATCCTGTCCCATATGGTGGTTTCAGTTGCCAATGTGGTCTGCTGGACTAGGGTACCAAACAAATGTGGTTCAACACGGGTGATTTCATCCACCATGACCTTCAACTCACTCTCTGTGAACTTGGGGTTTTTCTTGGGTGCCAAGGTGTGTGATGTGCAAGGAGGTGATTTCATCCACCATGACCTTCAACTCACTCTCTGTGAACTTGGGGTTTTTCTTGGGCGCCAAGGTGTGTGATGTGCAAGGTGTTGGTGGTGTGGGGTGTGCAGGTGTGTGGTATGTAGGGATGGTGCTGTGAGGGTTGGTGTGGTGGTTGTGTTGGTGTGCAGGTTGTATGTGTGTTTGTGTGTGTCTGTTGTGTGTGATGTTCTGCCTCTTTGTTCCAGCTATGCTGTGATGCAAAGGATTGTGGTAATGGGAGGGATTCCTTTTATACTCTGTGTGGTGGTTGTGTCCCAATGGTTTATGGCGGTCAGGTGTTTTGTGGGTGTCTTGACTTGGGTGCTCTTGTTTGTGCTGGGGGGGGGTGTCATTGGAGCGTGTAGTTGTTGGTGGTGGGTGTTCCAGGTGGGTGTGTCTTCTGTTTTTTTTTTTGCTATTTACTACCGTCCGCCATTTTTGCTTGTCTGTTTGCAGGGGTGATGTTCGTTTGGTCCTTCCGCAGCCAAGCTCCGTTTGTCGATGATCTTTTTCCGCGGCGGTCAAGGAAGTTGGTGAGTTCCGTTGGGATGGCGGGATTATCCTAATCGTGCATCCGGAACCTCCGAAGGTATGGTGGCGGTTGAGCCTGTTTCCGCGGCCTTTGCGTCCGCGGCGGACGGTGTTTCTGTGTTTCCGTCCACTTGCGGCGGTCTTTGGTGTGAACCGTCCGCCGAGGTCGGTGCGTGTTGACAAAAATATCCTAATCGCACCGGCGGTTTATCCGAGGAGCGGTCGGGAGTATTTTTGCCGTGACCATGGCGGACGGAACCCGTTTCCGTCCACCATCCTAATAGGCCCCTTAGTGAGGAGGACTATAGTGTATTGTCTGCTTATCAGTTCAGTGGGGATGCATATCAGGATATTGTCAGCATATTGTAATGGGGTGCTGTTACATTGGAAATTGGACTGGTCATGCCTCATGAACCTATTAAAGATACTTGGTGACTCACAGTACTCTTGGAGCAACCTTAGAAAGAGCAGTTGTGCTCCTCTAAATGTGGATTCTGCTAGGTACTGGCTGTCTGGGTGAAGCAAAATGCTGAAGAAAGCATTTTTAACATCTATGACTGAGAAGTACACAGACTCTCAGGCTGCCTAAGTAAAGCGCCGGGACACTCTTATTGAGTAGCCGTGCGCTATAGAAATAAAATTTAACATAACATAACATAACATAACTCTGATGTCTAAGGGATTTTCAAAGACTATTGTTGATGATTCTGGGTAGTTGTCGGACAGTTGTTTGTCCAATATGTCCCGTACGTGGAGTCCTGGGTCTAAGAAAATGACGCATGCCCATGAGACTTGATTGCCGTCAGAGGCCATCGAGACCACATAAGTGTGTCTGATCTACACTGACCTCTCGGCTGCGTTCGACACGGTTGACTATGACATCTTGGTCAACCGTGTCGAACAGGCCGGCCTGAGAGGACCAGCGTTGAGCTGGATTACATCCTTTATTGAGGGCCGGACTCAGGCAATTCAACTGGGTAGCTTTACAGGCACTAGGCATACGTCCACCTGTGGAGTTCCGCAGGGGTCGTCATTATCCCCCTTATTATTTAACCTTTATCTCCGCCCTCTTCTTTATTCCCTTAAGAAGTTTAAAGTCACGGTGTTCAATTACGCGGACGATTTACAGCTAATATTTCATCTGAACATCTCTGATGCTGTGTCCGAATTTCAGAACACCATGAAACACATCCAATGCTGGATGAACGAAAACCATCTAAAACTCAACCCGGGCAAAACAGAACTACTTTTGCCCGGGAACAGTTTATCCAGCTGGAGTGTTAACTTCTGGCCAGCAGATCTGGGCATCCCCCCTGTAAGGTCTACTGCTGTAAAGAGCTTAGGCATCACGCTCCACTCGGACCTATCCTTAAAAACCCAGGTGGGCGCCGTGGTCTCAGCTAGCTTTTTCCAAATGAGGAAAATAAAAAAAAATGCTCACCTCCTCACCCAGTCTGCCTTAATCCAGGTTACTATTGCTTTGGTCATGTCCCGCCTGGACTATTCCAACAGCGTCTACTTGGGACTTCCAGTGGGCCTGTCGAAGAGACTTCAACTTGTCCAGAATCAGGTGGCGAGACTTATTCTACAACAGCCAAAATGGTCTTCTATTAAACCAGGACTAGAAAAGCTACACTGGCTTCCGATTTCCCAGCGCATAGCTTTTAAAGCAGGTTGTATCACCTTCAAGGCCACACAAGATAAAGGCCCTGCCTTTATTCGTTGTCTGACTTCTAAATATATACCCACCAGAAGCCTGCGCTCTGCGCAAAAATCCCTACTGGAGGTGTCTCGCTTTAAAAGGAAGCGACAGGGAGGCTGCTGCTTTCGCCATCTAGCAGCCTCATTGTGGAACTCCATCCCCTTACCGATTAGGCAGAGTAAGGACCTACTCACCTTTCGTAAGGGATTAAAAACTTGGTTGTTCTCTCAAGCCTACCATTAGCCATTGTTAGCTCAGTGTTATGTTGGACGGATTCTTCACTTTTCCTATAGCGCCATGAAGCCTACGGGCGTACGAGCGCTCTACAAATTGATTTTAACATAACATAACATAACTGCCATGACTGTCACTAGTTCTTTCCCCTACTCTTGGTTCCATTCCCTGTGAAATAAGAATTCCTTGGGCAACTGTACTTGTCTTGCTAATAGGGTTGGGTGTTAGCGATGATGGTCAGGACTGCCTTGGAAAATGCAGCCTGGTCTATTGGTCAGGCCCGGACTGTGACCCATTACTCGAGTTGGGTCCTAGGGTCACAAGTCGTAAGGGACAGATTCCAGGGGTTGAGCAAGTCAGTGGATGGTCATGTATGGTTTGGTTATTAGACCACTCCCCAGAAGTTTGGTAAGGCATGAAAGATTATACAGTAGTTGACCTTGAAGTTGCATTCCACCTCTCTCCAGGTCAAGTATTTTGGTGAAGGGAACAGTTTTCAAAGGCCCTGAAAACCCCTGCGTGTCCATGGTGTTCTGTGATAGGGGAACATTCCCTTCCTTAAGTCAAGATCTTGTGGCCCTGGTGTCCACTAGAAAGCTGTAAAGTATGTCATTGATAGCCACCATCATCGTGGGTTCCTCATCCAACCTGTGCATGACTGACAAAAAGGGAAAATTGGACCCTGTATGGGTTCTGGGGTTGGATCGGTGAGCTCCCTTCCCATACTGTTGATCCTTCCTGTGCAGCGGGGAACCCTGCGCCCTGCTGTTTGCTGATCCTGCCATAGGTGTGGCCCGTCCATTCATGTTTCTAAGGAGGATGGGGCTGTTCGATGCCCTCCTTGGGTTGGGGCCCACTGGTGTAATGTAGTTCCTAAAAATATATAGGATCTTTGCATTTAGACAACATAAATTAAGGGATTGGTGTCCAGACTGCTTCCAGACACCCCCAAAGAATATGTTAGCCTTTAGAAGAGCTAGCTCACCATGCCACCATAAGCCCCGTAACCTTACTAAGGAGCAAATACTTTCCGGCAACCATCAAACATGACAACCCTTGACCCTTCAGGGATTGTGGAAACAGTGCAGTACTTTTCGCTCAGTCAATCATACTCACTTAGTCTCAGAGAGGTGCACAGAAAAAACTATGGGGACATTTTCAATAAGCATTTATTGAACCAGTATTATTCTGGTATAAAACATATTTGCTGCGATAACCAATAGAAAGAAACAGATGTATAAGATTATAAGCACCAACAGCGTAAATAAAAGGTAGAATTCTACCATGGTGCTAAAAGAGTGAAAATATGCAGGCATGTAGATACGTGACAGTAATCAAGCGTATTCCTACGATGCAACCCTACCTAAGTGTACCTAAGTGTACCTATCATGTATGTGGGTGCAAAGCCAAGAATCCCCTAGGAAAGAGCCAACCCCATTACATGATGGGAGAGAACGAAGGACCCAGTCTTGGTCTCGAATTGGGTAATCAGGTCAGGCCGTGGCGTGTTATAGCTTCTGCAGGCTGGGACCTCAGCGTCTAGTGTCAGCGTGGAAGGTTCTCCCCTGCCTATCTTGTGTTGGTATGGTTCTTTTATACCATAAAGATAGCCTCGGGGTTCCTTACACAATCGATATGTTGTGAGTACGATTAAGCAAATGAGTCTAAATCAATACCTGCAATTATGAAAAGTAGTTATTTTGCCCTGGGATGAAGAGGACCATGACTTTTATACAGAATATGTTAATCCCGTTATTTACGTCATGTGCAGGGACTTTTCTAAGAATCCTCATGTGTAATAAATGAGGCTAGTCTCAAGGAAACTGATCGACATTTATTCAGCACATAACTGGGTAAAAGGTGAGTGCTAGAACTGTTATGGAGAGCAAGGTATGAAAAATGTAGGTAAAAGGTTGTGTAGCTACGGAGGTCTAGATTGGGGTACATTGTGGTACATAACACTGGGGAGCATAAGTGTTCTGTGTCTAAGTGTGTTGTGGGCTGCTATTGGACTTGGGCTGGGTGCTGTAAGTGTTCCTTGTCTCCCACCTGGATCTCTGTTGCTCATGATACATTCTGGTCCTACAAGGTGTCCCATCTTACGGCAGTAGAAACATTCTCTATTGTCTTTGATTGGACTCTCCTTTCTCTTTAAGTGGAACCTCCGCAGTGGTGCCCTAGTAGTCTGAATGGTCAGGGCTTGGAGTGGGCAGATCCTCTGGGGTGTGTCTTGTTGGGAGCTAAGGACTAAAACTTGTATGAAAAAAAGCAGTTTGCTTTTCAACCTAAGGCAATACAATCACAATCAAAAAGTACTTTTCACATGCATACAATCATAAACATTTCAGGATAGTAAAACACTTTAATTTCTTTATGTTAGTGAGGACAGTGGGCAGAGGTTGCTGACAGGAGAGAATGGCGAGGGTAAGAAGGTGTGCATGATAATGTAGAGTGTGCTTATGTGCAGGATACATGAAGCAACCCCCGAGGAATAAAGTGCGCATCTTGAAAACCCTGAGGTGGGCGAGTGTGATGAATGATAAATTAGGGACATGAGGTCAATACGCACATGAGAGCAGAGAGTCTGCGCATGACCAGAATTCACATGTAAAGCACTCCCAAAGACTAGGTGCACAGAAAAAAATATGTATTTTGAGAGTGGGGTGCACAGTAGAACAATCAAATTCTGAACATGTTGTCAATATGTGCAGGAAAACTGAAGTGTGCAAATGACCAAAATTCGCATGTGAAGCACCCCAAAGACATTTCCAACCTAATAGAAAGAACAGTGCTGTGCTCCATCCACCATCCACTCCTAGATGAAAAGCAGTACCATTCTCCACACTTCATCCCCTCACATGCCCCTCTCCCATAAAGTCCAGGGTTCCCTTACATTTTCTCTCAGTTAGAAGCCGGTGTTCCTGCGAGCACCGTTGTTGTCAGCCATCGAGCCTCTTGCACCGTTTTCTTCCCTGGTAGATCAAAGAACTACCACTCCCAGACTGCCTTGTGAAATCTTTGTATGCCTTCCCAGACTGCCTAGAGGAGATCAGCTGATCCATTCTGGTTTATAGGCAGTTAGTTTACAGCATCGAGTGCTTGGCTTCTTCTCATGTGAGGTACCACGCCCCTTTTCTGTTTGTTCGAGAGACCGAGTGATTCCAGAAGACTTCTCTGTATGAGACTTCTATAATGGAACCTGCTACGTGTTATTGCCCTTCTTTAATTGAGTCTTGGATTCCCAGCGTTTTCCCATTTACCTTTTGGATTTTTTACCGACTTGCAGCGCTGTTTATTTTTCCTTCTTTGCTCGCGCTCTGGTGTTTACTCGCAATCGGCATAACGCGACTAATTCTTGGAACGCGAGGCTGTTGGCAGACTCCGCCTCCAACCGCTTCTGACGCAAAGCGAGTATTGTCTTTTTGTGTGCTGACGCCAGAAGCGTTGTGCTGCCTTTTTCTTTTGTGGAATTGTCTCTTCACACACAAACTTCTCAATTTGTGGTGGAGTATCTTTGAACAGCTCCTGAGACAGGTAAATTTATTTCTATGCATGCATTTACTTTATATTTTTTTGACAGGATTAAGTCATCCTCATATATAGCATCTCCAGACATTCTATATTATTTGGGAGATTCTTTGTTACAAAAGCCTTTTTGCCGAAGTGGGAGATTCTCTGTTACAAAAGCCTTTTTGCCAAAGGGGATTTCTTTAACTGCTTCTAGAGAGACAGTCCATGCCTTTTTACTAACCAGATATCTACAACTCTCGGTTCTTGAGGAATCTTGGAAGAGCTCTTGTTTTCTCCATTCTGCTACAACCTTTTGCACATGCTATAAGCAACTTCTCTATGGAGACACTGTCTTCGTGCAAAGCATTACTGATCATTTACCACATTGTCTACGGCCTAAAAGCATTGGTATTCAAGCCATCCTTTGCCAGAATTGATGGTAAATCTGGGGTTGCATACAAAGTGTGATAACATCTATGTAGCACCCATATATATATCTCTGAGTACTTACCTTTCTTCTACTTCTCTTGTCTCTCTGCAGGATCACTCTTCCCAGACTCACCTCTCCTGAAAGAACGCCCAGGTGGTCCTTTTGTGTCTCTCTACTCCTTGAGGGTAGTAGTGTCCTCAATTAGTCTCTGTGGTTCTGAGGTTGCTGTGCCCTATTGGAGTAAAGAGACAACTTTGATGCCGCGGATTTGGTTTACCTTGTCCTTGAATTTCAGGACAGAGGTTCAAGTCCTGATAGTTGTTTTCAAGTGTGCTACTAGGACCCCCTAGCTCCCACGTTAGGCCAAGAAAGGACACCATCCGAGACAGCCCTGCTAACTCCCTTAGTAGCTTGATACGAGCAGCCAGGCTTATTTTAAAAAACACGAGTGTTCAGTATGTGCAACCATGCCCACAGCAATCCCAATGATCTCACCACATATGGACTCCAAACGCGTTTGTATAAAACGAGTATACTTTATATAAAAAGATATACGAAATGACCACACGATACAACTCCCACATATATACATTGGGAAATATTGTTTCTGGTGGATTGGGCAGTCCTAATACCCAACCACTGCTTCTAACCAACAGTTACGCTGACTTTTAACTGTTCTCAACAGGTTAGGTACGTCGTACCACTGGATTCACACATGTTGCAAAATACAAGGAATACTGCCCTACTTAACGATAGGTTCCTGTACAGGGCCACAGTGAAACAATGCAATGCGTGGCACCTAGATCATGTACTGAGTCAACACAAGATAATGCAACTCGGTTTGCTACCAGCATGCCCTGTTCAAGGAAGGAATACAGCAATGCATCACGCTGCAATTACGTACAGTGCGATAGGAAAACAATGCAAGGTGTATGACCATCAGCATGCCCTTGCAAGGAAGGAATAAGGTAATGCGCCACAGTGCAATTCAGTACAGTGCAGTAAATAACCAGTGCAGTGCGCTACGCTTGGATCCCGTATCCTGCAATAGAAACATAATGTAGTGGTAGTGCACTAACGCCGGAGTTCTTTAAGCGCCTCTAGTGTCAGAAGTTGTTCAATAGTTTGCTAGTTTGTTAGCAGCAAATATGCAAAGTGTTATACAACTGTTTTTAGAAGTTGTGAGACCGGTTGCCCAAAACACAGATCAACGATGACACACAAGTTCCACTCTGGGTCCGGGACCAGCACGGACCGAGATCTGGGCCAAAGCAATAGGCGCACACAGCTGCCAGTAGTGAGAGGCCGAGAGAGTGTCCCTCTGGATCCACACCCCACCCCAGGTGATGATCCACTTTACCTCGGGGGGGGGGGAGGTGTGACCCCACTCTCCTCTCCTGCCGCAGTTGCTTGACCACACTCCAGAAGCTTGTCACCACGGGCAAGGCGTGCTCGGGCCGGTAGTTCAGCTCCTGCGGGGCTGCCGGTCCAGGCCGCCAACGTTCAGCACAAACTCCTTTCAAAAAGCCTTTCCCACGATGCTGGGGCTACCCCACATTGCCTTCGAGGGCCCGATCACTTGGCCCCCCTCTCCAGCACTGTCAGGACTTCCCCGTCTCCTGGTGCACACAGTCTTCAGGTGCTCTCCACTAACGCCCGACTCACACCACAACATGCACACTGCGCGTCTGAGTCTCACCTCTCCTCCTGGTGCACACGAGGTACCAGGCGCTCTCCACTAACGCCCTGGCTGCACCACCGCTCGCCGACCCACGTGTCAGAGACTCACTCCTACTCAGTGCCCACGATGTCCCAGAACTCTTCACTAGTGCCTGGACTGCACTGCAACATGCACCCCTGCACGTCCCAAATTTCGGCTCTCTTCCACGATGCCCACAATCCACAGGCGCTCCAACACCTGTAGCCTCACCAAGACACACCCTGTGCGTCAGAGTCTTGATTCGCTCTGGGTGCCCACGATCACCTTAGGAACCCCTTCGGATGTCTCAGGCTGCCACGACACAGTCTCACCACCATGCCACTTGAGACTTCCTGGACACTTTTATGTTCCTGTGTTTCCGAAGAGGGAGCCAGCTCACCTCAGGCCCTTGGTGTCCAGGACGCAGCATACAGCAAAGTCCTGCTCAGGATGAAGGGGGGGACACGACCCACTACAGCACCCCTTCAGTCTCTCCTCAGTCAAAAGCTACAAACTGCCCCAGGTCACGAAGCAAGGGTCAAGTGTCTCCTGCAGCCTATTCAGCAACTCTTCCTGAGGCAGATGTTTTCTTCCCTATCGTGGACAGGTCAGAGCCGCCAGAGACTTGACCAGTCCACGGCATCTTCAAAGCACTCCCAGCACTTCTCTGAATGATACCAAGACCGTTCTCGATGACATCATCAACATGACAAAAGCCTAACCAAAGTCTTGGGGTTACAGTTCTTCTAGTTATACCTAACCCTGGGCGAGGTACTACGGTACACTCGCGTAGTTTGTGAAATTTGCGCTACTTCGCACTACCCAAATTGCACGTAGCACAGTGCAAACACGCGTAGTGGTCATTTCTTGCTTGCTCGCGGTCCTCAATGTCAAGTTGGTGACCGCGAGCGAGCAAAATGACATCCCAGCGAGACTTTTTCCTCGTTCGCGATCAGCATCACCAAGTTGACGATCACGAGCGTGGAAAATAAACCTTCCGGCGAGATTCTTAATGCGGGGAGGTCAGGTTTCTCATTGTGAGTGGTCGCGTATGTTGCGACCCTCGTGATGAGGTACTACCAGTCCGCGTTGAGAAAGCTGCCGCTCGAGTAGAAATGTACTCGAGCGGCAGAAAACGACCGCTTGCACTGTGCAAGGTGCGGTTTGCATTGATTGCACAGTGCGGACAAGCATCCGGCACTGTGCAATCAATGCAAACAGCATTTTGTACAGTGCACTGCACAGTTCGTGTAGCTACGCGTAGCTCGCATAGGGTGAAGTGCACTTTGCGTAGCTACGCATAGTGCTACTACGCGAACTACGCCCAGGGTTAGTTATACCCCTCATTGTCTTTGAAGTTTCCTTGTGCTCAGGGGTCCCTGACCCTTCTCTAAATCAGTCTTGCGTATCTCCCCCCCACCCCCCGGTTTCACCGTTCTCTTTTTGATACTGGGGGCCTGGATCTTTATTCACTCAGAGGGAGATGGGGCACGACCTCCCTCAGCCATTCTCACCTCACCCAGATCCAGGCAGACAATTCACACTCGGCTGAGACACGCAAAAAGGTCTAGAGCACAAACTCAGCCCTTTTCCGAAACAGCTGTTTCTGGACACACAGTGACAAAACCATCTACCCAGAAAGATGCGTTAGGATGCTTTGAGTTCAGACATACCAAACTTCACTGTTCCATTTCCAATTCTTGCAAAAGTAGGCTAACAATACTACACCCAGGCTCCCCCGTTCTGTCCTTACGGGCAGGATGGCTTTTCACCAGGGAAAATGAAGTGGAGCCTTTTCCACTGTCAGGGCCTAGCACCCACACTGGTACAGGTCCTGCCTTATACCTACACGGCACCCTGCCTAGGGGTTGCTCAGGACGTCCTACAGGAGTGCACCATATGTATGCAAAAGGGAAAGTAAGGCCTGACAAGTGGTAGCACTTGTCAGGACAGCATGCTAATTTAGCATAATGCGCGCAGGCCCTACACTGAAGACCTATGTTCCCTCTCTGCGCATTTCTTTAGTACTAGCTCTGGCACACACAGTGCACATCACTTAGGTATCTTCGTAGTAAGGCAAACATACCAATCAGAGAAAACCAAATACCACTACAATGTATACAGGGAACATCTGTTCTTGCACACTGATTAGCTGTGGCAAGTACCTACAGCATCTAACTTCACAGGAGGCAAAGGCAAAACATCAGGTGTGAGCACGCCAAGCTACGCCAGGTCTAACACTCTCCATTTTGCAGTCTTCATCCCAGCGTGGTGCATTGTTGTTTGCTCCACATAATCCCCTGACCTTCTGACACTTGCTCTTCAAGACTCATCTACATACAAAATGCTCCCTCCTTTTTAGAGAACAACATACCAAAATGGCAATCTGCATACTTGTCTACACCATCTAGCCCACTGGGGACTCCCAGTCTTTAAAAGGCCATGGTGATGGTGCCTTTTGGCTTTATCGCATTGCCAATACCTTCCTCTCCACCACTTGAATGCTTTTCCAGTAGATGAATGAATGAATGAAGTGGGATTTACACATGCGCGACTTAGCCCAATGGGCGTCAAGGCGCCTAGCTCAAAACTAGCTGAAACACCAGGTGGGTAGAGCTTACTGATGCGCTTTAATAAAGCACCAAGTTTTCAGGGCTTTCCTAAAAAGATCCAGTGTAGGTTGTGATTTAATCTCCAGGGGAAGTAAGTTCCATAGTTGGGGTGCCAAGATGGAAAAGGCCTTACTACCCCATCTAACCTTCCTGGAGCGTGGAACTACCAGTTGGTTAAGCTCCGAGGAGCGTAGACATCTCCTCGGAACATATCGAGTAAGCAATGATCCAAGCGCATCAGCTGGGCCAGCCATGAGGGCGCGGTATGTAAGGCAGAGGAGTTTAAAAGAAACTCTCGAAATGATGGGGAGCCAATCAAGGCTCTTCCTTGCCATGGTTACTGAAGACAGCCAAGGCAGGGCCAAAACAAATCGTGCCGCCGCATTCTGTACGACCTGTAAGCGATGTAGAAAGCCCTTGTTGGCCCCGGCATACAGTGAGTTACAGTAATCAAGCCTTGAGCCAACAAGAGCGATCACAACCTGCTTACGTGCCTGAGGGGAAAGATAGTGAAGGATTCTTTTCAGAGTCCTAATAACACCCCAGCAGGTGGCCACAGTCTTATTGACCTGGAGTTCCATGGATAGCCGAGTGTCAAAAATGACACCCAGATTCCTGGCAGATTGTGTAGGAGTGGGGCAGTTGCCTAAAGATGGAGGCCACCATTCACCTGACCACATGTCCTGGTCTTTACCAAAGACCAGGACCTCTGTTTTGTCACCGTTCAACTTTAGAGAATTGAGGATCATCCACTCTGCAACAAGTTGCATGCAGGACCTAAAGTTGGAAGCGGTGACACTCACAGAGTGGGTCAGGGACACCATAATCTGCGTGTCATCAGTGTACGACACTACCTCCATCCCCTGAGATCTTACTAGTCTAGCAAGGGGGGCCACATAGATATTAAACAGGGTCGGACTCAATGCCGACCCCTGTGGCACCCCACATTGCAAAGACTTAGCAGGGGAGAGGAGATCTCCAAGCATCACACGCTGCTCTCTTTGTTGTAGGAAAGAGCTCAGGATACTAAGGGCCGGTCCTGTTACCCCTGCCTCCCTTACCCTAGATGTTAAAGTAAAGGGAGACAGGGTGTCGAACGCTGCTGTGAGGTCTAGCAGTACTAGCACGGTGGTTTGGCCCAGATCTACTTTCCGGCGTATGTTATCCGTGACCTTAGTCAAAGCAGATTCCGTGCCGTGAAGCTTTCTAAAGCCATGCTGGGACCCATCCAAGAACCCCGAGGCATCCAAGAAGTGAGAGAGATGGCAGTTCAGATGAGCTTCTAGCATCTTAGCAGGTGCCGGCAGAAGAGATATAGGTCTAAAATTCTGCAGGATCCGTGGATCCAGAGTAGGCTTTTTAAGCAAAGGTTTCACGATGGCTTTCTTCCAGGCCATAGGAAAGATACCCTGTTCCATCGCTCCATTAATTATTTCCAACATGGGAGGAAGAATAATATCCCTACAGTCCTTTAGTACTTTCAAAGGAACCGGGTCCAAGGGAGAGGCAGACTTCATTCTATCCAGCAAAAGATTTACTCCATCCATGGAAAGCACAGGAAAGTGATTCAGAACTTGGGAAGAGTCGCCATCCCAAGATTCCAACTGTTTGACTCGAGAAGAGTCCTCTTCACTCAGGAAACTCCTCTGAGATTGTAAAGCTAGATAGATGTCATCTATTTTTTTGTAGACGAAGTCCGAGATGTTGTTACATAACTCCTGTGAGACTACCACGGGATCAGGGGCCTGAAGAGAGCAGAGAGAGCTCACGATCTTAAAGAGCTCTTTAGATGATGTAGGAGAACTAGTCAGGTTGGTGAAATAGTCCTGTTTCTCCTTAATGATTCTGCTTTTATACTCTCGTATCTGGCACCTGTACAGTTCCCGGTCAGTCGGATCCCAGGATTTACGCCAACATCTTTCCCTCCTTCTACATTTTTGTCTAAGAAGCCTCAGGGTTTCAGTAAACCAGATGTTCATGTAAGAGAAAAACACCCTCTTATACAGTGATGATGAAGAAATATGGACCCGAATATTGAATGTAAGAGTGCTTCTCCTCCAATTCACGCGCAATTCAGCTCATATCAACAGCTAGTCAGCTAATCAGAAGGAGTAGAGTTATGCATGTGTTTAAGTAAGCAACCCACTGCCCCAAAGGGCATGAGGAAGGAAATTGCCTTTATTGCCTGAAGACATACACCATCCCTGCATACTTCAGAACCTGGGTCAAGTACAGTAAATCAACTAATGGCTCTGTCAGATTAATTTTTCTACTATTGGGAAGTGCAACTAATTGATCCTCCCTTCACGCCAAGCAAAGTACCAATGAAAAACATCTGCACATGGCAAAATGCTTAGTAAGTAAACATGTTATCCTTTTCTCTTGAGTTTAATCGGTTTTGTGGCGGATGCAAGCACTATTTTGGAAAGGAGCAACTGCCGTAGGCAATTTTCCTTGGCACCACCTATTTCCCCAATGTGGGTCTTTCGTGTTCAGCACATATCCAGTGGAACTCGTAATTCCGAGTTCGGTGCTCTTTCACCACCATCAGTGAACCCGGCTGGGCTCACTGTGAGTAATTTTCTACTCCCTTTTGACACACACGGTTGGCGCATTTCATCCCCCACGTGAATGAGCATTACGTAATCCAGATGTCCCCTACCCCGTAGGTCCTGACGAGACCCCACATTCCAGTGGGTCGAAACGCCGTTGACAATTATAGGAAGCGAACCGTCCACACAGCACCTATGAATGTATATGTTTGCTGTAATATTCTGTATGATTTGATTCCAAAACGGTCGCTTTCCTGGAGAATAATTGTTTGAAAGCTTGTAAATAACTTCACCAATTGTCACTGAACTGTATTTTGTTTTTTGTTCTTAAAAATACAATTGGGACACTTTGCACAAGTAGAGATTTATTGTGTACAGTATAGATGCTATAACCTTTTTTGAACAATACAAATTGAATTGTGGTAGAAAACTTGGTGTCATGAGCGCTCTCGCTGTTTTACATCCCTCCATAACCTTTATTAATATCACTATTATGCTAGAAAGTTATCAATGAATTTCAATGTACTATTCCACTGGAATCGCTGTTTTATGTATATAAAGTAAGCACCCTGGCTCCTGAGTGAGTAGGGTTCCCTTCTCCTTTGCTTTCGAATTGATTGCAGAAGGCAGCGTTGCTGTTCAGTGTTGGTAGGGTCCGAAGCGTCACTAGTTCCTTTAGTGTTGAGAAAAGTGTTTTACTTGATTTACCTGTCTGCTCAATTTTGTTCGAAAAATAACTACATTTTTTGTCTAAAATCATTTTTTTGTAGACAGTCAATGACTGGCTATAACTCACTTTTTCCGCATCAACATAAGGGGGCCCATTATGATAATGGGCGGATCGCCCCCGCCCGTGTGGCGGTGGTGATCCGCCTGCCAAATTCACCGCCTGCCTCTAATTTCCCCCCGCCACATTACCATTGCGGGGGGACCCCGGCAGACGGAAAGACCATCCGCCGGTTTTCCGCCGGTAGGCAATCTGCCCGATTGCCTACCGGGCGGAAAAGCAGTTTATATGGTGGTGAGTTCTGGTAGACACTGCCATCCATATTACTATGCAGGCTGGGATGTGCCTTTCCCGGAAAGGCAGGCGGTTCTTAAAATTGGGGGCCTGTAGCGGGGGGTGGGTGGTGTACATGGGGGATACCTACGGTACCCCCCAGCACTTCCCTGCACAACATGGCAGGCACCGCGCGGTGCCTGCCATGTTGTGCATGGAAGTGCACAACATGCCTTCCTGGCTTTGTGGTAGGCAGTGCTGACTGCACCGCCCGCCACAATGTCAGGAATGCTGGATGCGCCCGCCACTGTGGTGGGCGGATCCTAATGTCCGCCACGGGACCCCCGTCCTTATGGGGGGTGGTCCCTTTTTGCATCGGGATTTCGGGCGGCTAATGTGCCCCAAGATTTTCTCCAGTGCCTCTCAGCCCGTCTACATTTTTGCTTCTGAATACGCAATGAGTCATTGAACCAAGGTTCTGATTTCTTCAATCGTTTGCTGGTAAATGTTTTTTCAGGGGCTAGAGTGTTTTCAGCGGTCGTTATCCAATTATTGAAAATATTGGTGGCTGTAATTACTTCAGGCGTTATTGTCGGTTTGAAGGCAGCCAAGGTTACTTGCAATTGCTGTGGACTCATTTCCTTCCAGTTTCTCCCTTTAAAGGACCTATAAGCAGAGTGAGGGCGAGTGAGATGATGGGATGGGATGAAGTAAGTAGAAACTGGATAGCCTTATGATCCGACCACGGAATTGGCAGGATCACCTGCACTTTCAGTTGAGGTGTAGTGTAGTTCCTATCATCCCAATAGGCTCTGCGCATTGGAATAATACCTACAGCAGTAAAGGCCTAGACCAGACGTTAACTAGGTCTACTACTGTCGATACTAGACTTAAAGTTTTGGGTTTACCAGCTTAGCTCAGAGTTCACTAGAAACTTTCTCGAATGTTCAGGAAAGAATTAACTCCCCTGATTAGACAAGAAGGGATTTAGTTTCTGACAACCATAGAACATGACAACTTTGCTCTCCCCTAATCAAGAGTATATCTTGAGAGTCGTGTGAACAAAAGGCAATTTATTTTACTCAGTCAGTACGTGCATTCTTAGTCTCATCAGAATGTAGAGAAAAGGAAGAGACGGGCGTGTTCAATAAAAAGGTGTTATTTATTGATCAGTCTCTTTTCTCGTACAAGAGAAATGGATCGATATTATTGCAATACTTATAGTTAAGTAAAGTGCATACATTAAAAGCAATAGTATAAAATAATACTGTAAAAACATTGGTATGGTTTCTAAGCCATAAGATGTTTTAAAATGAATAAAATATATTACATACACATATACATTTGACTAAACGTACTCAACTGGTGTTTCTAGATACGCCTACCCCGTGTACCTGACCTAAGTCTAATACGAGGGCGGGAATAGAAAGTTACAGTTTAAGTTAAGTTTGTTTTTGCCAAGTGAATAACTTAAGAATTCTCTGTGAGGGGTTATTCAGTTCTGTACCTGGAAGTTAGGGTGAATGAGGAATGGTATCTCTCTCTCTGGTCTCGATATTCCAGGCTGCCTGCGAGGGCTACCCAGAAACGCCGGGGCTGGATTTCTCGGCAGGAGAAGTCAGCGCGTCTCTCAGCGCGTCAGGAAGGCGGGGCTGCTGCCAGCGGGGTCTGCTCTGCTCTTGGCTTCGGCAAGTATGGCTGCTCCGTCTCGTCACCACGCGTGTGTTTGCATAGGGCAAGATCGGTAATATTTATACCTTTAAGGTGCCGAGATTGACGTAAGGATGGACATAGATACGTCAATAAGGATGTCATACGACTTGCTCGTTAGCACATTCTTTTACTGAAGTTCTCGGTGAAATCAAAACAATGGCCGCAGGGTTTTGCCCAGGTTGTCATAGGTTTGATTTGTTATGAGAACTCCGTATGCCTTATCAGGGGCTGGAGGAATATCGCTTGTCTAATTAGATCGCAAGCGTTATGACCTAATCAGATAACACGTTCCTGTGCCGTAGTGTGACTGCGTCAGATAACGGTATCTGCATCATGGGGATTTTCTGCCTCATGGGCTGATTACTAGTTAACTTGTTAGTTTACTAACCAGAATAGGGTCAGGAATAGGGGGATCGATTCAGAACCTATAGGAATACATCACACCCACTCCACGCTAACTATGTACATATTTACTAATCTATGCATAGTATAACATAGTACAACATACTATAGAGTATAGTGTATACCTTACCACCCCAAAATACATAAATGCATTTTGAAATTTTTCAAATATACGGAAAAATTGCAGACATATGTATTGTATGCACTCAAGCTGTAGAATAATGCCAAAGTAATCGCATTTGTATACATTATTGCTTATTTGGTATATGAGAATTACACATGAAATGGCTTCTTAATACAGAAAAAAAGTTCGAGACCATTCCATCACAGAATAAAATATTTATGAACGTATCAGCGGGCAGCTAATGTCTATAAGCTATCTAAAATTTAGAAACCTTAGTTCTTTAAGAATAGTTCTTACTTTAAGCAGAAGATAGTGTCCCGAAAAATATGCAAAAATATTTGGGGCTGCTGAAAAATTGCTGTCCGTGAACTGGAGGGAAAATCTGTTCATGTGACTTTATTTTTAAAGTTGAAGGCCGAATTCAGGGAACGCCGTGTGCGAGCTTGCTCAAAAGTCTCTATTTCTGTTCTGGAGAGAACATCATATCATTCAGTCTTTCGAAAAAACTGTCAACAGCTTCCTGGGAAAGTTCCACTAACTCGGAAATAGGTGTAATCATGCATTCTTGCGCATGATTGTCTCCATTGACATTCTGATTTGTATTACTGACAGAAGGTCGTACCTGTTCGATGCTGCTTTCATCTTGAACTTCACTACCCATCAATCGTAGTGGTGAAGCTTCCACGAATGCCGTCATCAGGATTGGTAGCCTTTGAGGGCAGCACAAAGCATGAACCTTGATCGGGCTCAACAATGTTTCTGCATCCATTGGCGCATCCGATTGTAGCGTCAGACAGGTGTCTAACACGCATTCTTCTCCGCATAGCAGACACCTCAATACAGGTAAAACACATCTTTGCCACATTGGTCGAAATGATAGAAACCAAGTCATGTTCAGGTCTCTAAGCCGGGAGAGTCCCAGGATTTTTGATATCCGGTCCCGGTATCCAATGGCTAGGATTGTTTCTTCCCTTGTCGCAAGAGTTTTGTCTGTGACATGGGTTGCCATAACGAAAAATAAGGACTAAGAATAGGATTCCTGCAATTAGTCCCAGGATCAGGGGAAGTCCGCCAAAAATCGAATGGACGAAATCTGGAAAAATACCCAGTATGGCTTTGAATGGTGTTAATGCCATCGAAAATACTGTCTTAAATACCTTTGAGACCCCATTGGTATCAGAAATATTTAAGATTTCATTCAGGATTTCCGCGAAATGTACGGGGGAATTAGTTGATAATAATGTATGTATCTCTGCAGTCGTCCTTGCGACTTGTAGATCATACGTTTCTTTTGATGACGAGAGCCTGGTAGGCGTCTGAAGAAGCACTGTTTTCATTCTCCTTAAAGTATCTATTCGAATAGAAGTAATTTTCAAATCGGGCCATGCCCTTGCCTCCCTGTCTGGGAAGGAGCTGGGGAACAATGAGCGTCCACAGCACTTGACCTTCGCAGTCGTAGTTACTAGATAAGGAGTCCCGGGCATAAGACTACAACATTTGCGGTCTACAATAAGAATGTAACTCCCATTACAGAGTCTTTGAAAGAATGGTTCTATTTCTGTTGCAGGTGCGCCTTGCTGGTGACATGAAAGGTTGTATGAATTCCCTTCACAGGCTCCATGCAAACTAATTCCGTTACACAGAAGCGTGCCGCTTAGTGACATCGCACAATTATTGCCACTAAGAAACACTTTCTGTCCTTTATTACTGACACATGCATGTGAATAGGGCAGGTTCCATGTTGTTTTAAGGTATCCTTTTCCCAATTTCTCGTACATGCCAGCCTGTATATATTTTTGGCAGTATTGAAACCTGAAGGTTGAGATTGGAATATTTATTATCCGATGTATTATCCATTCACTGACAGGTCGTTCTGACATTGTCACTGGTAATCTCTCAAGTTTCTCAATGCTCAGGATTGTATAATCAGCACCCTTTTGTGCCATACTGATTTGTCTATCAGTAAGGTTAAAGATTTGGAATAGTGACGTTGTGTTGATTAAACGCCAAGGCACATAGCCTGAACGCAGATTTTGTAACGTCCAGCCAAGCTGTACAATAGAACGCAATTGTGACTGACCGTGTTGTAATAACAGTAAGTCCTGCGATAATATGTCGATTGCTGAAGACACAATGCTGTCCAAAGAAAAAATTCTGGAGGACAGAGTCATTAACCCATTGTCCACTACAGAAAGTGATTTTTCCAAATGAATACGGTCAATTTCCCGTATTCTCTCTGCTGTTTCAATTTGAGTAACCTTCCAGGCCTCATTGTATGCTGCATATACAGAGGCTGCTATGAAACGCTTTTGACGCTGTTTTCGTGGTCCAAAAGTGAAATCACGCAAGTCAGCACCATCAGTAAGTAAAGTTAGGTGTTGCTTAATTTCTGCCAGTGTGGAAGTTTGTAGCCATTGAAGGCATAATTTGCCCACACTGTAGGTTGTTATTATCCCTGGGTGATGTCTTTGAGGATATCTAGGGTCTGGCCTGGTCATTTTGAACCCCTGTGTTTTGTTCAGGAATCTGTCTTGACAGTTATTAGTATCTGTGGGCCAGATCAACCACTGTTTCCAATCAGGATGTGTTCTGTTTTGGTTTAATATATGGTTTACGTCTATCTCTTCATCTGTGGAAGTGTTGCTAAACATTGTTGGCTTTGGAATAGACGGTTTATTTAAATCTTTGATTTTGGCTAGGCCAAGACAGGTGGTTTGTTGAACAGTGTCATTTAAAAATATCATTTGTTCTGGGATCATGCAGGCTCTAAACAAAGCTTCTATACCCTGTACTTGCCATTCTTTTGTACCCCAAACACTTTTCAATTCAACATTTTTGTCCCAATAATCAAAACCAAAAGTATTCATTTTTTCAAAGAATGAGTCTGAATATAACAATTTTGTGTTGGTTATCATGGTCTTGGTCCCTGTTTTGTTTGACAATTTAAAATAAAATGTTTCAGCATTACTTGTGTTAAAACCTGAAAAATATGAATATTTGTCGTAAACGGTTCTTGAGCTCCCTTTTGGAGGTGTTGCACAATGTTCCCATTGATTATAATTTAAAACATTTCTAGGTTGTGCAGATCTATGTAAAAAATGGTTACCATAGTGGTTATAACAGTACATACTATCATAATTTGTAGAACCCTGCAAATAATCATGTTTGGTAAATTTAGCAGACATTACTAAGTCAGACATCATATTATTAATGCTTTCGAAGTCCCAATCATCAGCAAATGAGTTTGGTTTTACAAAGTCACTCAAGGAGATCTTAATTTGGTGTGGATATTTCAGGATCTCGACCGGACCATAAATTTCATAGTCAGTGTTGTCCCAAGCTACCCCACCAGGTATCGGATTGGCTGTGAAGTTGGCTGAAGAAAGTTCTCTTTTCTCGACGTGTGAAGATGTGTGTGGTTTGAGGATCAAGTTGATTTTCTGACTTGCTGTGTCCATTTTAGCATATTTTCCCTCAATGAAGCGTCCCAATGTTAGTATCATGATGAGCCAAAGTATGAGGATAAATGCAACAAAACCCACCCAAAATTCAATCCATGGAGAAATCAGATATGTTTCTTTCAGTTGTTTCAAAAGTTCCTTAGCTTTATCTTTAAAGGTTTTTGATGATGGCTGTGTCTTTGATTCACTGAAGCCTTCAGAGGAATCATCGAAGTTTATGAAGTAGCCGGATGCAGTTCTGTCAATTCTTCCAATTGCTTCAGGATTTCTGTTTCTTGCATTTTCGTTTGGTACTTCATTATAGATTGGTGTGTCTCTGCTAAATGTTTTTATTTGGGATTTCAGAGGTCTTAGTTCTATTGCATTGTTGCATAGTCCATGTTGTTCTTCTGTAGGCGTTTCGAATGTGATGAGCCTCTTTGTTAGGACCTCTGTACTGGTAGCAAACCTTGGTGTTCTGCTACTTATTGGGAGTCCACTTGGCCTACTGTTTGTTATCGGCCACATGATTGTGGTTTTACCAGGTCGATGGATACAACTCGGTTCTCCTTTTTACCAGCAAGTGGCGGTAGTACAACTGATCTTGTCCCGTTGACAGACAAGACAGGAACTGCTTTTCTGTAAGAAGGCCCAAATTCCTTCTTTACCGCGATCTTCTCCCTGACTAGATCCCCGACTTTTGGAATCCAGACAGGTCTTGCTGGGACAGGTGGTGGTTCTTCAGTGGTTGTTGGTTCAACTTTATGTTGCTCAGGTCTTTTCTTGTTTTGTTTAAGTCCTGCAAAATAGCCAAACGGTCTTTGATATCAAAGCTTTTTTCTTTCACCACTGAAGTCTGACTATCAATGTCAGAGATCATCATCCTAGTTCCAAATAATAATTCGTACGCACTGAATCCCTTCAGAGAATTTCTTGGCAAGTTATTTAGACTACGTTGGACACTTATTAGATGTTTGACCCACCCAGCTCCCGAACCTAATATCCTTTCCGCTATAGATTGCTTTATGCCTTGGTTTTTTCTTTACACCATCCCGTACCCTCAGGAAGGAAGTGAGAAGATTCCCGCTGGGCTATGCTCATTTGGTCATGTTTCCCCTCAGGCTTGAGGGCTAGAGTGGAGACAATGGTCAAACGTAGCATGCTCTTAGCGTATATGCCATTTAGACTCGCAAATCTTTGTATAACAGTCCGGACGTCAGCCGAGTGCTGGTGATCTACATTATAAGTGGAACTAGCCTGTATATGTTAATCGCAACCCTTCCTTTTTACTCCTGATTTTTTCTGGAGTAGAACGACGAGGTATTAAACTGTTTCTCTCCCCACTGCGATCTCTGTTGCAGTTTGGGCAGTTTTTTACAAACATGGTGTGACGCAGGCTCATGCCTGGCCACCAGTACCTTGATTGTAATTCTTCCAGAGAATTTTTTAGTTTGAGGTGTCTGAGACCCTCGCCCATATGTGCGTCTGCGATTAACAAGTTTCTCCTGTCCATGTTTGGAATCACTCTATCCCCCACTCCAGGGATTCGAGCAAAAGGGACGGAGTTTGCATCGATTATGTATGTATAATTGAGTGGATAGGTGATCGGTAACGCTGAGCAGTCGCCTTTTGATGACGTTTTCACCGCCAGCACTGTTTCACCGTCAATGTATTTTAATGTACGCTTTTTTCGAACTACGGGAGCCGATTTAGTGGCTGCCGCTGCGGCCGTTTCAGCCAATGAATTCCCTGCAACGTGAACGCCATCACGCTGATGACTCAGTGAGTGAGTCACGTGAGTCTTTGGTAGTTCTTTTTGTAAAAGAGCTATTTGTTCCCAGAGCAGTTTCTGCTTTATTGGTGCATCTGTGTTATCTTTGTAACCGTTTTGAATCCATGTCTGCAAATCCTTGTTATATGATTTGACGCAGTAATATGAATCTGACACTATAAGTGTCGGGAATTTGCGATCCGCATTATCTAGCGCCATTTTCAAAGCTAATATTTCAGTTTGTTGTTCTGAATTAGTTTCTACTGAGTGTGTCTTTGTTAATAGAGGTTTTAGTTTACCTCCGCGCCACACTTCTTTTGTAATCTCACATGTGGGGTTGTATGCTTGTTCTCCCCAAACGGAGGGTTGAGCATGTCCGTCTGTATAGATTACACAGGCGTAATGTCGTAAAGGCAGAATGTCGATTGGCAGAGGGTATGTTTTTTCATATTCTAGATTTTCCATTTCTTCTAGTTCTTAGAAAATTGTCAGCCAGGCTACACTTGATAATTCATATCCTACGAACAGGACTGTCAGATGGGCAATTCTGGATTTTTTAAAGTTGAATTTGTAACCCTCTGCAGCGAACCCAAGTATTATGGTGTTCACTCTTTTCAAGTGAGTCTCCAAGTCATCATCTGTTAAGTAAATGTCATCGACATAAGATAATGCTTCATCATCATATAGTTGTAGTAATTCTGTTACTCTCGCTGAGAATACTCCCGGGCTGTTCTTGTACCCCTGGGCTAACCGACATAATTGTTTTTGAGTGCCATTTATTGAGAATGCAGTTAAATATCTGCTCTCTGGTGCTATGTTTTGACAAAAGAATCCATTAGAGATGTCCAAGGTTGTTTTGTATTTTTTTGCGCACTATGTTATTCATTAGTGCAGCACTGTGTGAGTTTTGCACTGCAAAAGTTTTGCAACATGTGTTAAGGTGTCGGTAATCCAAAACTAGACGATATGAATTGTCTGGTTTGGAGACCGGAAACAAAGGGTTGTTCATTTGTGAGGTGCAAGTTTCAATCACCCCCTGGTATTCTAGCTGATCTAGTATTTCATTTACCTGTTTTTTAGCTTCTTGCTTAATTGGGTACTGCCTTTGTGCAGTAGGTTGTGATTTTAACTGGATTTTGTGAGGAGGAGAATCCTCATCCCATCCCACGTGATTTTTATATAAAGCAGGAGCTAGAGCCACTGCCCACTTTCTAGCAAGTGTGTATTTTTTATGAATTGGAATTTGATTTGAGAAGGCAGGCATAATTATTTCTTCACCATGAGGGCACTCCCTGACAAACTCTGGTGGCCAGTCTTTTTCAGCTAGAAGGATGTCATAGCCCTTGGAGAGATTATCCCAAAATAGTCCCCTTATTTTCCTAGTCTTATCCCCCTCTATACGCAATGTTATTTCGTATATTTTGTGAGGTTTGCTAACTCTGGTGTCCGCAGTTTCCACTTGAAGATATTCATTCGTGTCCACTGTCTCCAGATGATTCATAAGGACTTTGCGAGCTATGCTCACTTCTGCTGCACTGTCTAGCATTGTCTGAGCCCACTCTCCGTTTTTCAGTTGTGTCCTCAGTATTCTCGGCATTGTTAACTACCTTGATACTGGCTACCTTCTTTTTTGGAAATTGTAATTTCTTTTTTAGTTGAGCAGGTTCCTTGTCTTTGGACTTGGCGTGCTCTTCTCTTTGTTCTGATCGTCCTCTTCTTTCCAATTTCTGCGAGGAAGTCTGAAAAGATTGAGAGGGACGTGTATCAATGTCTTGATATCTATCAGGCTTCTTTATATTATCCCTATTTCTAAGGTTATATCTATTCCCAGAGGGGTCACTTTGTGGTGACCTGTGTCTCTGGTTCGGAGATTTTTCTCTTCGCCTAGGAGACCTTCCTCGGGACTGGAATTTCTTTTCTTTAGGATTGGATTGTTTGTTTCCATCCCAGTTCTTTTTTGGTGATGTAGATTTATTATTAAAAAATATTTTTTCTGGACTTTCAATCAGTTGCGGTTTTACTGGTATTCCACCTAAACTATCTCTACCTAGTTCCTCATAGGATTTTTCTATGATTCTGGCAATTTCCGCTGGTTGGTCTGCTATATCTGTCTCTTTTAACCTCTGGCGGATCGCCACGTTTGCTGCTTCACCTTTTATGTTGGCTAATAATATAGCCGAGACCTGCTTGAAGTCTTTCAGTAATTTCATACCAAGAGTTAAAGCGGGTTCAGGACCATATTCATCTTGAATTTGTTTTAGCACATCTGGTATTACCGAAATGGATGGAACACCGTGCGTTTTTGTGTAGATGGAAGCAAAGACTGTACCCCAAGTGTCACAGTCCTCAATGTGTGGTGCGATTCCCATTGGAAGACAGATAGTCAGAATCCTGTGTTTTTCTAATGGGGTGGTGTCAGGAAACACCGCCTTTATTTGGGTGATTTTCTGTGCCAACCAGAATGGTATTTGTTCCCGTTTAGCCGGTACTTTACCTAGGCAGGACTGGATGTTCTGTGGTGTAATTTTATTTGTGTTCCCCTGGTGAGGGGTCAGCTGTGGGAGTTTAATCGCTGGCTGAATTGTTGAAGTCCGCATCACATACTGGACTAATTGTCTATGTATTTTTATTAATTGTTTTAGCTGTGTTAACAGCTCTGCTGCTGGCATCTCATTGATGTCTGGATGTGGTGTGTATCCGGCTAGGACCGGCCACGTTGCTCCTGGTCTACCTAAAGGACCGAGCCTGGTGATGTGATTATTATGTTTTAGGGCGCCATCAAATAAGAGCAAATGCTCTTGAAATTTGAGTGGTACTTCCACCTCCTCGAAAGGAGTGTACTCATTAGGAGGTTCCTCTATTTTGTAATAGTGGAAGTACTTTGTTACAGCATTTGCTGCTGGAAAATGTATCCATGAATAGTATACCTCTGTCTGCCGATATTCGTGTGCCTCAATTACGAATATGACTGTGCCACCTCTAGGTGTCAGTCCATTTTCTATAAGTTTTAGAGTTATAGATCTCCTTTTGATGACCGGGATGAGTATTATATCCTGGTCTGCTGCCTGCATGGTAGCATCAGCTGCTGCGAGTTCAGTTGCTAATCTAACTGCCTCTCTTTCATCCTCATTGTCTGACATGTTACCAACAGGATGGTTATTCTGTTTGTTTGCAGATCAGGTTTCTTATGGAAACAGAGGTTAGAGGCACAATATTTTGGAACAGTTTATCCTTCAACGTTGACTATACCAAGAACCATACATAGGAGTTCCCTCCTGCGAGGTCTGGCGGATATAACCTTTCACCCACTCCAGACGTCTTTGGAGTATTGTGGGAAAAGGGGTCTGAGTGAGAAAGCACGACTGAGTTACTCTAAATGTCTTACGTTAGTTTTATCGCCCTTTCCAAACGCGTTGGGCGCCATGTAGTGTAGTTCCTATCATCCCAATAGGCTCTGCGCATTGGAATAATACCTACAGCAGTAAAGGCCTAGACCAGACGTTAACTAGGTCTACTACTGTCGATACTAGACTTAAAGTTTTGGGTTTGCCAGCTTAGCTCAGAGTTCACTAGAAACTTTCTCGAATGTTCAGGAAAGAATTAACTCCCCTGATTAGACAAGAAGGGATTTAGTTTCTGACAACCATAGAACATGACAACTTTGCTCTCCCCTAATCAAGAGTATATCTCGAGAGTCGTGTGAACAAAAGGCAATTTATTTTACTCAGTCAGTACGTGCATTCTTAGTCTCATCAGAATGTAGAGAAAAGGAAGAGACGGGCGTGTTCAATAAAAAGGTGTTATTTATTGATCAGTCTCTTTTCTCGTACAAGAGAAATGGATCGATATTATTGCAATACTTATAGTTAAGTAAAGTGCATACATTAAAAGCAATAGTATAAAATAATACTGTAAAAACATTGGTATGGTTTCTAAGCCATAAGATGTTTTAAAATGAATAAAATATATTACATACACATATACATTTGACTAAACGTACTCAACTGGTGTTTCTAGATACGCCTACCCCGTGTACCTGACCTAAGTCTAATACGAGGGCGGAAATAGAAAGTTACAGTTTAAGTTAAGTTTGTTTTTGCCAAGTGAATAACTTAAGAATTCTCTGTGAGGGGTTATTCAGTTCTGTACCTGGAAGTTAGGGTGAATGAGGAATGGTATCTCTCTCTCTGGTCTCGATATTCCAGGCTGCCTGCGAGGGCTACCCAGAAACGCCGGGGCTGGATTTCTCGGCAGGAGAAGTCAGCGCGTCTCTCAGCGCGTCAGGAAGGCGGGGCTGCTGCCAGCGGGGTCTGCTCTGCTCTTGGCTTCGGCAAGTATGGCTGCTCCGTCTCGTCACCACGCGTGTGTTTGCATAGGGCAAGATCGGTAATATTTATACCTTTAAGGTGCCGAGATTGACGTAAGGATGGACATAGATACGTCAATAAGGATGTCATACGACTTGCTCGTTAGCACATTCTTTTACTGAAGTTCTCGGTGAAATCAAAACAATGGCCGCAGGGTTTTGCCCAGGTTGTCATAGGTTTGATTTGTTATGAGAACTCCTTATGCCTTATCAGGGGCTGGAGGAATATCGCTTGTCTAATTAGATCGCAAGCGTTATGACCTAATCAGATAACACGTTCCTGTGCCGTAGTGTGACTGCGTCAGATAACGGTATCTGCATCATGGGCATTTTCTGCCTCATGGGCTGATTACTAGTTAACTTGTTAGTTTACTAACCAGAATAGGGTCAGGAATAGGGGGATCGATTCAGAACCTATAGGAATACATCACAGAGGGTTAGATCTAAATATGCCATCTAAAATGTGTCCAGACTCATGAGTAGATGTTTGACCAGTTGTGTCATCGGGGCCTGGCCATCAGCTCTAAAAGCGAGATTGTATGTTGATCGTTGGTATTTTCAAGATGGTAATTAAAGTCGCCTAAAATAGAAAATTCCTGATAGTCAACGCTAGACTCAATGATATGAACGATTGTCTCTACAAACTTATTCTTAGCTCCAGGTGGCCTATATAGCAATACGCCATTGAATGTATAATTTTCACTGATAGTGATTCCAAATGAGAGTAGTTCTCAATCAGGGCCACTTCAAAGCTATTTATTGTCAGAGTATCCTTGATGATGATTGCTATGCCCCCTACCTGTTTATCCTGTCTTTCATTCCTAATTAGTAGGTATCCTTTGGGAATAGCTAATGAAAGCTCCAAATCCGATGTATCATCTGCCCAAGTCTCTGTAACAAATGCCATATCTATATTGTGAGCTTCCAGTAATTCCGCAAAAACAGTACTGTGTTTGATCAGAGAACGTGTATTAAGGAATAGGCCTCGCAGGGATTTTTGTGCAACTCTGTGGATAGGAGACCTGCTGTGCTCTAAGGCTGCATCTGGTTTTTGTAAAGCAGAACTTCATGTCACACAGAGGACAGGCCTCAGGCTCTTTCAGTAGATCAAGTTGCGGACAAGGTTCCTTTATTTGGGGGTTAAAATTTATAAGAGTGTCTCTTGTATATTTTAAAATGGGTTCTATACTTGGTGACGAACAGACGGGGGGGGCGGCCCTGGGCCCGATCCAGGCGCGGACAGGCGCAGACGGGCTTACCTTTGGCGCGCCTTCGGTGCTCCGGCAGCAAGCCCGTTGCGCGCGTCCGCTCTGGCATCCTGTTTATGTAGCAATAAGCAGGAGAAGTGGTGCGCAGACTACCAGCTGCCCCCTTCGATCTGGAAGTGATCCTGAGCTGCTTCCAGTTCACCAAGCCCTCCACACAAACGGCACCAGCCGCGATGGAACGGGCCGGTACTGGGGACTAAAGTAGGTGAGATAGCTTCCTTAACTTGCAGTCATTAGCGCAATCATAACGGAAGTGCTAGTATATTTAAGAACTGTCTAACACATTTAAAAATAACAACTAGTGAAGTGCAAGGTGCAGTGTTTAAAAGAATTCACCAATTAGTTAAAAAAGTTCAGTTTCAGAATAGTAGTAATCGCGCAGTGATCATGGAGGTAGAAATGTAGATTTTTATAAAAGATGCAGCATAAACCTACAGCTGGTGTCTATAGCAAAATATACCAGAGGTAAGGGTGGCCAGATTTGTATGGCCTTTATGGACCTAACAGCAGCATTCAACTGTGAGAGTCACTCTAAATTGTGAAATATAATGGAGATGATGGTGATTGATGCAGCAATAGTTAATTTTATTCATAAACTATATTCCCAATCCACTGCACGTGTACGATATGGCAAAAATATGATGCGAAGAACAGGAAAGGGATGAGTATGCAGCCTAAATCATTGGTTTCCGCCGACCTTTGAGCGGCAGCCGACTGCCGCAGTTTGCTCTTGGAAAAGCCAACTCGTAATATGGAAGTCAGTGTTGCTCCTCTGTACCTCTTTATGAAGCCGGCCTTCTCCCAACACAATCCTGGCAGTCAGGGATGTTCCAGCAGTTCAGCCGCGGTCTCTACACAGGCAACACTCACAACTCTTAATACGGCAGACGGACCACAGAGCTAGCGGGAGTCAGACCACCAGCGGTGGTACAGCAGTCCACTTACTGCCAAACTTGTAATAGGGCCCTATATCTTGTACTGCAAATGATAACATTTATTTTGTTTGCATTGCAGATTTATATTTCAATCGTTTTAGTAGGAAAGATTTCCAAAGAGCCAAGTTTCTCCACATGCCAGTCATCAGTACCCTGAATATGACTAAAACGGTCTCCTCTTGGGAGACCTTATCTATATTTATGCATCCACCTTTTTCTTATTAATTGAGTCCAGCGCAGTTATAGACATCTGAGTTCCATGATAATATAATGCGAAATGGAAAACCAACTGGGAAAGCACCCCCATGAAGACTATTGCTATTTTGCATTTTATTTTTATATCTCTGCCTGCTGCCTGAGGGTTGCCCGAGGAAACTATGCTTATGAGAGAAGCAAACCCACCAGCAATAAAGAAAAACAGAAGTTAAATATATATTTGCAAATAGTGCCTTAGAGATACCTTGCAAATCGTTCATTTTAGTGGTTACCAGAATATATAAACTCCAATCTGTATGCAGAATAAATGCAGGGCCTCAAAGATGTCCTCCTGGATTATGGTAGTGTTGCGGAACCATTATTTTTACAAGGGAATTATTTAGAAAGCATCCAGTGTTTATTAAAAAAATGAGAATGACAAATCTGCCTGCCATATTAAGGCACCAGTTCCGTTCTTATTAATGCCAGTTTGATGAATTTTACCTGGTGGTTGCAGTATTTTATAATCCTTTACTGGAGCTTTCCTTTAAAGTATTAACATTTTCCCATTTTAGGCAGTTATTTAACTAGAAGATAAAGGTTTGGGTGAGGGAATTATTAAATCATATTATTATTACAAATAACATTGTGAAGAATATTTGGTGTTGCAGAGTATGCGACAAGGTAACGATAAAAATAACCCAATGGAGTTACTCTGTTAAAATGTGATATATAAACAAATTAGAAAAAGATACTTCATTGAAGATGCTTTACCAACATAACAATAGGAAAGATTTGTACTTTATAACATGAAAGGAAGGAATCATAGTACTGATGCCAGAGGGTACCGGGGTTCCACTGAAGACTGAAACAGCATTGAATCCTAAGGGCCCAGAAATGCAAAATCACTCCAGCCAAGTACCCTGCATCAGTCCTTAGTCTAATGCATTTAAGCACGGTTCTCCACATCACCTCACTGAAATGCATTATCAGGCTTAGCGCCTCTTCTGTTAGTGCTGCCTAAATCTAATAACTAAGCTTGTTGTGGCAGCTGGCAGCGCTGTGCCATGGCGTGCATGTGCTGCTCCAGCAGCTTGGCTGGCAGATGAGCTAGAGCTACAATGTTATTTTGATCAGATTCCTGTGACACAGCTCTCTGACCCTGACGTCATGTTGAGGTAGTGTCCAGTGGCTACTACCACATGACAGAGCCCAGTCTAGTTGTGTGGTAATGACTCTTGTGGAAAAGTAAATTTTGCCATGTTCTGTGTCCCTACGCCTCATCCATCATATGTTATGTGTGCATGACCAATATGCATATGTTATTCCCCATGTCCGATTAATGACGCAATTACAGTTGTGTCCACCTCTAGTATGCCAGTTTTCCAGTCCTCGTGAATACTACGAATATCAGGCCTATGTAAAGTAATGTTGCCACGTTTCTTAGTGTACACGTTATTCCATTATAAAGTCCCCGTTTCTAGGCCTCAAAAGGGCCCGGACATCAGATTCAGCTCCTGTCTCCTGAAAGCCTCGCTGAGGAGCGATACAGCCCCCACCTGTATCCTCGACCCTTCACTTACTTCCTGCCTCGCAGTGCCCGGTGCAGCTTGGCTCTGCCTCTGAGTCTGCCAAGAGTATGTTATAGTTCCAGTTATCAGTTCAGTCCTCCTTCTTTGCATTCCTAAGCTACTGAACTGCATCAATAGTTTCCGTCATTGTCTAGCCTATGCGGCTCCACGTTAGAGAAATACTGTATTTAATGGTCATTTAATATTCTTCATCACGCATTACATGTAGAATAATGCATGGTCCAGTCTTAGAATCAAGTTAGCCTTTCCCTTCATGACTTCTAGTTTATATCAACATGTTCCCTAAACATTAGATACCAGATAGGGTTTAGGTACATGTCGCTCCGACCCTCCAGACTCTAGTCTCTGCTCCTAGCACAGAGTTCGTAGCCCCCAGCTTCTCCTAGTAACACGTCATTGCCAGTTTACGTGCACCATTAGGTTAGAGGTCCCGGCTCCTTAGGTAGCCCCCTCCTATGTTTCCGCCCATTCATGACATATTCTGTTACGTATGCACCACATGTCTATGCATACGCCCAGTTACACCTACTTTTACTATTATCTTTCGCGACTGCTACGCGTCACGCCTTCTGCTCCACCCACTGCTACGCCTACTGCAATGTAATGCTATGTGTTTGCGCTATGTATATAAGTTGATGTATTATTATTAAAAGTTAGCGCGCTCATCCCAGATCAAGCCCCGGCAGCTGCTGGGCCCCAGTTGTCCTGCTGGGCCCTGTCACCTCTGTTCCTATGCAGGTTGTCCTGATCCTGTCCTTATGCTGTAATAAACCTGCAGAAACTCCTACTACCTCGAATCTTGACTCTTATTTTATTGAGCTATCTGTTATTCATTCATTTATTCAAAAATAGATCCGGTATTATTTATTTATATACCACATAATGGCGCCCGAACAGGGACTTGCCCTTTCCCCACGCGTCGGTGAAGCCACGCCGACCCCCTGACCCTCTGCAGTCGTGACGGAACTCTTCTGCGCAGTGGCAGATATTTCTGCTCAAGTATCCCTCAGGCCCACGGAGGAGACGGAGGAGGCGGTCCAGCATCCAAACGAGACGGTGGAGGAACGCGGCGAGTCCCGACCAGAGCCCAAGCCAAGAGTCCAAGGTCCGAGGTATCCGGAGGCCCACCCGTAACTGAAGTCCGAAGTCCGAAGTTCGTCGTCGTAGCAGTCCAGTCCCGTCCGAGGCTTTCCGTTCCGTGCTGCCCGGTGAGTACCATTGCTGGGGTAGTATCTAGACAGGACCAATCTAAATTGACTCCTGGTCCGTGGGTTGGTGGTGCCCAGACTCACAAACGAAGTGTTCACCTAGGTGGATACGGGTCTTGATGCGTCCCTTTATGGGACCGGTATGTTCCGTACTGTTACAGCAGTGCATCCAGTAACTCTAGTCTGTTCCGTTCTCGAGAAAATCTGTTCTGTTTCTGTTCTCAGTATTTTCAGGTAGTATTCTGTCCGAACTGTTATGTTATGATGTTGTTCAATGTATTTCCAATATCGTGGTATGCCTGAATTGTTTTCCCAATTGTTATTGTTCTTTGTGTATTGTATTGTGTTCCGATTCAAGTTTACAATGCCGCTCTTTTCCAAGTTACGACAGTTAAAAACTAGAAAGGGTTTATTAGAAGAAGCAGTTCCTGTTCCGCCTAGGGACAGTCCAGGTCACTTTATGTATCAGAAACATGGCATAAGCGCCATATTGTATCTAGATTTATGGGTAGAGTATACCAAACAGTTAGAAGAAAAGTATAGATGGCCCGTATCGGGTACATGGGATGCCGAATGTATCATGCGAGTAGAAGAAGCATTATGGAAAAAGAAAGCCAGACAGTCACAGAAAGATGCCATCGAGTTATGGCGTAAAGAAGCGCATAGAAGAACCGAAAAGGAAGTCAGAAAGTCGGAGTTAAGTAGAGAATCCCAGGAACGAGCCCAAGAAAGAGAATTAATCGAGATAGGTGAACAAGTCAAAGCCGAACAGTCAGACAGACAGAGGCATGCCCTTATTAGGGGTATGTATCCTCTTCTTGCCGAAGGTTTGCCAAAAGCGACCCCAGAGGCATCCAGTAATTTCCCGCCACCATTAGTTCCGACTAAGCTACGTCACAAACAGACCGCAGCTGATATTTTTATTTCGTCCTATTTGGACGACACAGTCCCAGAATATGCGAATCCTGTTCGCGCTCCGCCAGTCCCTGCAAATCAGGCACTTCCCGCTCCTCCAGACACCGGAGTACCTGTTACGGTACCCCCGGTCCAGCCTACAGTTCCATTTCCCACTCTGCCAGGACGTAGAGCCTCAGTAGACGACTCCAGTCTAGGGGCCGCAGGAGGAGCTACTCCTCAAACCCCGCCGCCACACAAGCATTTATCAGCACTCGAATTACATGCTCAAGCATCACAGCGTACTCCTAAAAGTAATAAGTCTGTCACAGAAATCAGACAAGCCCTTGGCGAATGTGTTTATGACGCAGTCCCAGGCGAGTATAATATGGTTTTATATTCCGTACGCGTAAGGAGGGTGACCGAGTATCTAGTCACCTTACCGAATATGAAAGAAGATCTAGACAGAATATATTGTTTCATCCGTACAGGGGATGATCCAGAAAGTATTGGCGAGATTATGTCTCAAAGGAAAGCCGAGATTCAGCTCATGATATTAAAGTTCCTGATCAATTGTCTAATAAGAGAACAAGATTATCCGTCTAAAGATCCCGCCGAAATGAGAATCCTGACAAGGTGGAGTGATAATATAGCCGAGGGTAAGCACAAGACCGTCGGTGCTATGGAGAGTATGTACAAGAAAATCCGTAAAGAAATAATAAAGATACACGAACAGCGTAAAGCAGCACAAGTAAGCGAGAAAGAAAGTATCTCTGACCCTGAAGAGGAAGAGAACGAGAATCCCGCCAGAATAGCGTATGTAGGAAAATCCAGATTTCCAGATCGCCATTTACACCTAGAACCCAAGTCTATTTTTCATCACTCAGCGCCAGAACAAGGTTCCCTAGAACAAGTATTCCAAGCTACCGACCACATTCTGAAATCACGAGTCGGTTACAGTGAATTAAGTACTATGCATGAACAAGAACTAGCCCGATCAGCAGTCCGATGGATTACTGATTCTACCACTTTTCCAGACGAAATAGTGGCACAAATGTTTCTGAAATTGCCCCCAGCCGAGCAACGACTGGTGGGTATGTATATGATCCAGTACCTCATTACTCTGTATGAGGGTCAACACTCTGATCCAGGCCCGTTACACGATATCCTGAACGAGTTACTCCAGTATAAATGGAGAGGTCTAGGTACCGATTTAATTAGTGTCATTCTAGAACAGCGCCACAAATATAGAACGTTCCTGAACCCGCATTTTGTTCATGTCTCACCCCCAGAAAGTAAATCATTCTACATAGACAGACAGAATCCGTTACGAGAAGTCCACCCAGTCCAAGGGGCGGGTGGCGTAATGCAACGAGTGTTTGTATACACTCCGATTTCAAAGATGGAACTTCTTGAAATGAAGAAATTAATTCCCTGTCATGACAAAGATCCAGCAGGGTTCCATAGAGAATTAAAAGACATGCTCCGTATGGGAGAATACACTTACCCAGATATCATTAAAATGTTAAAGGTCCTGTTACCCGCAGGGGTGTATGAAAAGTTAAAGGAAAAAGAATGGGAGGTGGGAGAGAAAAAGATCGATTGGACAGCTCTAGAAGCTGAAGACAAGGCACGAGTACCAGGTACCGGTCTTGGAGATAAATGTAAAGAATTACCAGAATTATTGATTCAAGTTTTACCCAGATTATTGACAACTAGGAAGGAAGACTGGGATGCAATCTCAGCCTGTAAACAGAAACAAGATGAAGATATTAGTGATTTTTATTCTAGATTTGAGAAATGTTTCAGTATCAATAGTGGTCTCAAGACAAGTAGTGAGTCATACCCTCACCTTTTCGTTACCAAATTAGTCGAGAATTCAAGTCCACAAATTAAAAATCGAGTTTTGAAAGTCGAAAGCACCTGGCAAGCAAATACTCCGTCCCAGATGCTCCAGATGCTCCAGTATCACCAGAATAGAATCAGGGAAGAGCAAGAACACGAGAGAAAACGTATGAAAGACACGAAAATGAAAGTGCTAGTTGCACAATCTGTTCCTCAAGACAGTCAGAAGAGGGGTCCGAATCAAGCCAGTCATCCTGCAGCTCCCGTTAAAGGGAACTGCAATTATTGTAAACAGCCAGGTCATTTTATAAACGAGTGTGCAGTTCTGAAACATAATATAGCTACTGGTAAGACTAAAGAAAGACCACGTCCGCCTAGACAAGAACAAGTTTCACAGATTCCTCAGTCACAGAATGCACAACAGACAGTTCCCGCACCGCAGCCCATTGCTGCAACACAGCATGTTACATCGCAGATGTATCAGTATGCACAGTCTGAGTATCCAGAGTACCAGCCATATTCATGAAACAGCCTAGAGAGGGAGGTAGGCTTGCCTCTCATCGAGATACCTGTAGATCAAGAAGGTCCCTATGTTCACAGTCAAGTATTAGGGAAAGACAGAAAGTTTTTGATCGATACAGGGGCAAGTAGGACCACAATTAGTCATGCCGAAGTTCCAGGGGCTCCGCTCTCAGGCTCAAGAAATGTTTCCCTTGGATTTTCAGGAAAGCCAATAGTTAATGAGATATCTAAGCCAGTTACTCTAGAAGTAGGTCCATTGTCCCACACTACTGATCTGTTACTTACTAAGTCATGTCCAGAAAACCTATTAGGCATTAAGACACTGAAAGAGTTAGGTGCAGTTATTTGCTGTTCCCCAGAGGGAATACGTCTGTTCCTACGTGACTTTAAGGGTCACTATGTATTACGAGATTTTGATTCCAGATTGTCTAATGTTCCGCAGCATTTATGGGCGCAAGGTCCAACTGATGTAGGTTACATGCAAATCACACCCCATCGTGTGACTCTCAAACCAGGTGTAGTGTTACCACGAATCAGACAGTACAGATTGCCACCTGAGGCTGTAGCAGCCTTATCCAAAATTATAGACGAGCTCATGGCTCAAGGAGTAGTTGTAGAAACTGACTCCAATGTATGTAATTCTCCGATCATTCCAGTCATGAAACGTACTGATCCAAATGCACCCCCAGTATATCGATTAGTGATTGATTTACGAGAGCTTAACAAATGTATTATTCCTCAGTACCCAGTTGTCCCAGATATTTCTTCCCTGTTAACTGCTATTGATTACGAAGCCATGTTTTTCACTGTCATAGACCTTAAGAATGCATTTTTTAGTGTTCCAATTCATCCAGACAGCCAGTTTCTTTTCGGATTTTGTTTAAATGGAAGGAGCTATATGTTCACACGCGCTCCTCAAGGTTTCACAGAAAGCCCTAGTATTTACAGCCAAGCACTCAAGAGACAACTAGACAACATTCACATGCCAACTGACACTGCCCTGCTCCAGTATGTCGATGACCTACTGATCACAGCCCGTTCTGAACGTGACTGCGAGCGAGCATCCCTGACAGTTCTGTATTTCCTTGCCGAGATGGGGCACAAGGTGTCACCTTCGAAGCTTCAATTCTGTGTCCAGCAAGTGGTATACTTAGGACACTTACTGTCCAAGAGGGGTAGGCAGTTGACACCCGACCGTATCCAGTTAATAGCGAGTCTTCCCCAGCCCAGAACCCAGAAGGAGGTACGTGCTTTTATCGGCCTTACTTCTTATTGTAGACAATGGATTCCTCAGTATGCATTTCTAGCCAAGCCACTGATACAGTTAACGACACAGGAGGCAGCCGTATCGACTGTCCTCCCTTGGACATCTGACCATACACTTAGTTTCAACGAGTTAAAGAAAGCCCTATGTCAAGCTCCAGTTCTAGCTACACCGAACTACAGTAAGCCTTTTACACTTTTCGTTACTGAACGCGAAGGTACAGCATTATCTGTTCTCACACAAGATCAAGCAGGACAATACAAGCCCTGTGCTTATTTTTCGAGCACATTAGATCCAGTCGCCCAGGCGTTGCCTGCGTGCCTCAAGTCAGTTGCAGCCACAGCACTAGCTATCAGACAAAGTGATTCCATAGTTTTAGGACACTCCCTGACAGTACAAGTTCCACACTCCGTAGAAGTTCTTTTAAACCGAACACAAACGCAGCACTTGACAATTGCACGTTTAACAGGTTATGAATTGACACTGTTCCAGCCACACATAGAAATTAGACGCTGCAACGTCCTGAATCCTGCTACACTGTTACCATCAGTTAATTCAAATCCTGACACACATGATTGTGTGGAAGTAGTCAACATTACGACAAAGCCAAGACAAGACCTGACGGACATTCCGTTACCAGATCCTGACCTGACACTTTATGTGGATGGTTCATGTATGAGAACTAGTACAGGAGGATTAGTCGCAGCATATGCAGTAACTACTGACACCGAAGTTATTGAGACACACCGTATTGACACTCTGTCCGCTCAAGCAGCAGAGCTAGTTGCTCTGACACAAGCCTGTATACACGCCAAGAACCTGAAAGTTAATGTTTACACAGATTCACGTTACGCATTCGGAGTTGTACACGACTTCGGAGTGCTCTGGCAGGAGAGAGGTTTCATGACTTCTCATGGAACCAAGATTCAGCATGGTCTCCTTATTCAAGCCCTGTTAGATGCCATACATTTACCGACATCTATTGCTATCATGAAGTGCAAAGCACATACGAAAGTTACTGACATTATTTCTCAAGGTAATGATCTAGCAGATCGCACAGCCAAGCTTACAGCACAGACTCCAGACATTCCAGTTAACATGACACATACTCCAGATCCGATTACATGCATGACAGTTAAGGACCCTACACAAGACGTCATAGATATCCAGTTACATGCTACTCCCGATGAAATCAAGAAATGGTCTGAACAAGGAGGGGTCCAGACAGATCAAGGATGGTTAACGAAGGGTAGAGCCACATGGTTTCTCCCCGACTCTATGGTTCAAGTCATTATCAATACCGCACATAGTCCAGCACATTTAGGAGAAAAAGCTATGTTAGACAGTATCCAGAACATTTGGTTCAACAAGCATTTACGAGCTGCAGCCAAGCAGAAAGTCCGTACCTGTATGATATGTTGTCAGTTCAATCCAGGTAAAAGTGTCCCGGTGGAACAAGGTGGTTTCCAGCCCCCTGACCACCCTTTTGAGGTCCTCCAGATGGATTATATTCAGATGGAGCGATGTCGAGGTTTCAAGTATGTCCTTGTAGTTGTATGCGCTTTGTCCAGGTGGACAGAAGCATATCCAGTCCCAGATTACACAGCCGCGACCACTGCCAAGCAGTTGGTTCGTGAATTTTTCCCTAGGTATGGACTCCCTAGAGTCGTATATTCTGATAACGGTCAGCCATTCTCCTCAGAGTTAATGAAGCATGTTTCCCTGTTGTTAGGGTACCAGTGGAAGTTCCATTGTGTACGCCATCCTGAAGCAGCCGGTCTGGTCGAGAGACATAATCAGACCCTGAAAATCCGTATTGCCAAAGTTTGTAAAGAAAAAGGTGTGGACTGGCTAGTAGCTCTGCCAGTCGCTTTGTTTTATATGCGCATGGTCGCACATTCCAGATCAGGTCTGTCCCCGTATGAGGTCGTGTTCGGCCGCCCCCCTAACATGTGGGGTACTCCTAGACCCCGAAGTATTACCGATGTTTCATGTAATATGTTGACAGATTACCTAGCTTCCTTGATGTCTGCCCTCAACTCATGTCGTTCACAGGTTGCCGCCGCATTTCCAGACAATACCGAGGTGGCACCGCACGAGATCGTTCCAGGCTCCTTGGTGATGATCAGAAATTTTGACAGATCAAGTCCGCTGGAACCACGTTGGAAAGAGCCACGTCAGGTCCTCTTGACCACCCGTACTGCCGTCAAGTTGGAAGGCAGGAAGGGGTGGGTCCATCTTTCTCATGTAAAACTTTTCAATGGATTGAAACCAGTCTCCAAGAACATTTCCCAGGATTCCCAGGATTTTAAAAACTGTCAAGACATTGTTTTAAAGGACTGTCCCGCAAAAGACATTACTACAACCCCTCCCTGGTTAGAGAAAACTCCGCAGCAGGAGTATAAGTTAAAGCTCAGGTCTAGTAAAATAAGTCAGTCAGTTTGATTGTATAAGTCCTCCCCTAGGTGAAACGGTTAGACTGTTTCTGACATGTATAAAATAGACCCCCATAGTGAGAGAGTCAGTAATAACTCAATTCAATGTATCGTTTTTCTGAGTTTCATATTATTCATCAGCATTTTGATTTCCTGCACCAGCTATGCGTTCTATCTGTATTTTCCAGTTCCTCATGTAAATATGTCTGCTAATGCTACAGTAGAGCACACGTTTAGTGATCTGCCTCCTCACGAATATTCTTACCGCCTCGCTATGCGTAACAACACATTTATCCGTATGTTACATTATTCACACCAGACCAGCAATGCCACTAATTGTTGGGTGTGTGGTCGACTCCCCCCTTTCCAGACACCGAAGGGAGTTCTGCCACTTTTTCCTTATCCATTCTCACATAATGGTTCATGTGGAGCATGGTCCACGTTAACGTCATCCGCAACAGATATGTCTTTTCTTAACAGTACATGTTTCCCAGACAAGCAAGGTTTCCCCCACAGAACAGGTTTAGATCTAGAAAATGAAGTATATAATTTAGGTAATTATTCGTCGAATTTCATGGTCCTGAATGTTCAGTCTGATACTACTCCAGACTTACCTGCTATTTCAGTACTACCTGTCAAAGGCGAATTATGTGTCCGTAGTTATGGTTCCATACATGTAGGTCATAGTGAATGTACTACTGTTATCCAGTATAGTGACAGTGGGAAATCTGTTTTCAAAGCTTCACGTCATTCTTATTTTATTTGTGGTCAAACCGCATATGTCCGTCTGCCCCTCGATTGGGAGGGAACCTGTTACATTGCTTTCCTACTGCCACCTGTTTTCCTAGCCCCATCTGATTATCACAGAAACACACATCTAGTACACATTAGACATAGAAGGGAGTCCCCAATTGTCGATTATACTGAAACTACTCTAGAACAGTATACAGATTTCAATAAAGGTTTCTTCTTTTTCGTAGGACCTGTCCAGAATAGTAAACTGATCCGTAGGTTAACAAGAACCCTTGAAGCTGTAGTAAATGAGACTGCCTCTGCTCTAGGTAACTTAACCGAAGAACAATCTGCTATGAGATTTGTCGTTTTGCAAAATCGTCTCGTCCTTGACGTCATACTGGCCGATAGGGGCGGGGCCTGTAGAGTCATCGGATCTAGTTGCTGCATTTTCATTCCAAATAACGCGCCGTCTGTTTATTCAGCTATAACCAGACTCCATAAAATTGCCCATCTGTTACACCAACATCCAGGCACCTGGACATGGTCTGCTTGGTTCTGGAATATAATTTCCGCCTGGGGATGGAAAGTCCTGTCCTTTTTAGGTATTGCAGTAGCGATCATATTTAGCTGCTGCCTCTGTATACAATGTGGCCCTGCGATTTGCAGCATGTGTGCTACCTCTTGTATTCCTAGTCCCAAGCCCCGTTCTAAATCCCGTTCCAAGATAATTCGAGACGAACAAATGGTACTGTATGAAATGATAGACGGTATCATGAATATTGATGTTTCCTGATGGAAACGTAGTGACAAGGAGGGAATGTGGAAAAGTAAATTTTGCCATGTTCTGTGTCCCTACGCCTCATCCATCATATGTTATGTGTGCATGACCAATATGCATATGTTATTCCCCATGTCCGATTAATGACGCAATTACAGTTGTGTCCACCTCTAGTATGCCAGTTTTCCAGTCCTCGTGAATACTACGAATATCAGGCCTATGTAAAGTAATGTTGCCACGTTTCTTAGTGTACACGTTATTCCATTATAAAGTCCCCGTTTCTAGGCCTCAAAAGGGCCCGGACATCAGATTCAGCTCCTGTCTCCTGAAAGCCTCGCTGAGGAGCGATACAGCCCCCACCTGTATCCTCGACCCTTCACTTACTTCCTGCCTCGCAGTGCCCGGTGCAGCTTGGCTCTGCCTCTGAGTCTGCCAAGAGTATGTTATAGTTCCAGTTATCAGTTCAGTCCTCCTTCTTTGCATTCCTAAGCTACTGAACTGCATCAATAGTTTCCGTCATTGTCTAGCCTATGCGGCTCCACGTTAGAGAAATACTGTATTTAATGGTCATTTAATATTCTTCATCACGCATTACATGTAGAATAATGCATGGTCCAGTCTTAGAATCAAGTTAGCCTTTCCCTTCATGACTTCTAGTTTATATCAACATGTTCCCTAAACATTAGATACCAGATAGGGTTTAGGTACATGTCGCTCCGACCCTCCAGACTCTAGTCTCTGCTCCTAGCACAGAGTTCGTAGCCCCCAGCTTCTCCTAGTAACACGTCATTGCCAGTTTACGTGCACCATTAGGTTAGAGGTCCCGGCTCCTTAGGTAGCCCCCTCCTATGTTTCCGCCCATTCATGACATATTCTGTTACGTATGCACCACATGTCTATGCATACGCCCAGTTACACCTACTTTTACTATTATCTTTCGCGACTGCTACGCGTCACGCCTTCTGCTCCACCCACTGCTACGCCTACTGCAATGTAATGCTATGTGTTTGCGCTATGTATATAAGTTGATGTATTATTATTAAAAGTTAGCGCGCTCATCCCAGATCAAGCCCCGGCAGCTGCTGGGCCCCAGTTGTCCTGCTGGGCCCTGTCACCTCTGTTCCTATGCAGGTTGTCCTGATCCTGTCCTTATGCTGTAATAAACCTGCAGAAACTCCTACTACCTCGAATCTTGACTCTTATTTTATTGAGCTATCTGTTATTCATTCATTTATTCAAAAATAGATCCGGTATTATTTATTTATATACCACACTCTGGTGCCACAGGTACGATGTCACGTCCTGCTGGAGTTTGTTGTGGGAGGGCGGCTGGCTTGTTTGCGACATGCCAATCAAGGTACTCACAGTGCGGGGTAAATGCTTGCACCATCCGCCGGCTGTCTCGTGGATTAACTGTCAGCTGAGCTGCAGTATTAAAAGCAATGCGAACCCCCACAAATTCAATTGCCCCATAGGTGAGGGAGCGACGGAGTGTGACCGTTGCTTGCAGCGACCAGAACTCTGGACTGTGGAGGACTCAAGAGGCGGGCGGCAAACCCTCAATTTCCGCTGTGTCAAAGTTGAAGTAAGTTTAGAGTGTCGCACTAAGCAAATACAAGGAGATGATGGACTGAGCGCTGTAACATTTCAAACACTCACACCCAGTCACAGATCTAGGTTGAATCCATCATTGTTCTTTAGCTCACCTCGCCACCACAGCACAGACACAGTTATGTGCAAATCAGTCTTGACCCTGTGCCTCATGGGAACAGTCCAGCCCGAACTGCCAAGCCATGTCTTCCCTGGACCAGAAACAAGCATCCTGGGACCATTTTCGGGCTAACAGCCCTCATGAGCCAGGCTAGCTTGAATCCAGTGGCAAAGTGAGCAGGGACCCACGTCTGGGCATACCCTGCCAACTTAGGGTGAACCAAGCAAACACAAGGAGATGATGGACGGAGCGCTGTAACTTTTCAGACACTCACCCCCAGTCCCAGATCTGAGTTGAATCCATCATCGTTCTTTAGCTCACCCCACCACACCGTTTCAGACACAGCTATATGCAAATTAGTCCTGACCCTGTGCCTCATGGGAACAGTCCAGCCAGAATTGCCAAGCCATGTCTTCCCTGGACCAGAAACAACCATCCTGTGACCGGTTTCGGGCTAACATCCCTCATCAGCCTGGCTAGCTTGAATCTGGTTGCAAAGTGAGCAAGGGATCCACGTCTGGGCATACCCTGCCAACTTAGGGTGAACCAAGCACACACAAGGAGATGATGGACAGAGCGCTGTAACTTTTCAGACACTCACCCCCAGTCACAGATCAGGGTTGAATCCATCATCGTTCTTTAGCTCAGTCCGCCACCCCAGTTCAGACACAGCTTTATGCAAATCAGTCTCGAACCTGTGCCTCATGGGAACCATCCAGCCCAAACTGCCAAGCCATGTTTTCTCTGGACCAGAAACAAGCATCCTGGGACCGGCAGGCTAGCTTGAATCCAGTGGCAAAGTGAGCAAGGGACCCACGTCTGGGCATACCCTGCCAACTTAGGGCGAACCAAGCAAACACAATAAGATGATGCACTGAGCACTGAAACTACTCAGACACTCACCTCAAGTCACTATTAGATTTGGGTTGAATCCATCATCGTTCTTTTGCTCACTTCGCCACCCTAGTTCAGACCCAGCCATATGCAAATCAGTCTTGACTCTGTTTCTCCTGGGAACAGTCCAGACCGAACTGCCAAACCAAGTCTTCCCGGGACCAGCAACAAGCATCTGAAAAGTTTCAGCACTCCATCCATCATCTTATTGTGTTTGCTATGTTAGCCTTAAGGGGCCATGGTATTAGCGCTGTTTTTTTTGGTGCTATCCTGATCTCTCCCTGTCCCGCAAAGCAGCACAGCCTCAGTGGGTGGTGTGCTGCGCTGCATGACACCTTTCAGAATCTGGGTCTAGGTACCCTGGGTGGGCTCCAGGGCACCCAGGGAGACATGGCCGGGTCCCGAGGAGTTAGGGTCCCAGGGACCAAAATCAAACCAGGTCAGAGGTCTGTGCAGCCATCCTCCCCATTAAATCATTGCCTGGCCCTGGTGGGATGGGGTCCCCGGGGCGATTCTGGCTCTGATGCTCATTTTGAAGAAATTAAACCTCAAATGGAAGCCCTTGCTAATATAAACATAGCAGGAGCCCCAGCTGAAGGTTCACTTCTGTAAAAGGCAAGTGATTCTAACTCCTCGATTGCTGAAGGCAAAGCAAATGTATTTTCTCAGTAATTCCATAATGAAAGACAATCTGAAATCCTTCATGGGGGTGAATGCATTGCTGAGCTATTGGAGGCAATCTGTAGTGACCCTTATTAGTGGATCATTTCGTGTCCTTACCTGGTGAGTCCATGGTTCTCCTTTTAAATTTTACAAGTATTCAAATGTACAAATCATTTAGAAGTTTCACAGTTTGGCCCCGCCCACCTTAGTAGTATATAAAGGCCTTCCAGCCTTTTGCCAGGTTGATGGACAGCTTAATAGGTAGGCCCATCAATGCATTTCTCACTGATTTTTGTGAGGCGTTCTTGATGCTGAGGAATTTGAGGACATCTCCACCAAACAAAGAAGCACTTACTTCATGTAGTTAAGAAGAAAGACCCTTGTTTGGTGTAGATTTACCTCTTTGTAGTCTCATTGTCTTGTTTATGGGAGGATTTATGTTATCACATATTTCTGGAGAAAGACGCACCAGAAACAATCACATTGTCAAAACGCATACAAGATCACTTGTTACATTTCCTTATGTTCTGTTACACAGCTGTAGTGTAGAATATGTACTGGATGTTTACTCAAGGAGGTAGCACTTAGAAATAAAACAGTAGAAAGCACTACACTTGGGTAGATATTTTGTACAAAACTGTGGAATGTTGTTGGATTCAGCCACAGGTGCAGTTACTTTATGGTCCAGTTGCTCACACAGATAATTAGACACCCACTCACATATTCAGGCACTCACACAACCACTGATAGACCTACTTAAACACTGATACACCAACGCACAGACCCATTCAGACACACACCCACCCACAGACCCACTCACACACAAACTCACAGACCTACTCAGACACTCTCACATGATTTATAAAACTGCTCAGACACTCATGCACCCCCTCACAGACACACTCAAACCCACTCACAAACAGACTCAGGCACTCATGCATCCTCTCACAGAACCACTAAGACACTCTCTCAGCCACTCACAGACCCATTCAGACACTTATGCACCCATTCACAGACCTACTGAGACTCATGCACACATTCACAGACCCACTCAGATATTTATTCACTCACTCACATACTGACTCACACTCATGAAGACCCCCACAAACCCACTCAAACACTCTGACACCCACTCATAGATGCACTCAGACACTCACACATCCACTCAGATACCCCCTCAGAAACTCACAGACCCACTCAGATACTCACACAGCCACTCCCAGACCCACTCACATACCTACTGACAGACTCACTCAGACACTCTCACACCTACTCACAGACCCAACTCAGACACTCATGCACTCACTCACACACCATCTCTCAAAGGTTACAAGTTACAGTTGGGAAATACAATTTTAAAAACCTTGGAAATTCACTTAAAAACCAAAGGTTATAGGGACGTTATAGTTCAATCAATCAATCATTGCCACTTGTAAAGCGCGCTACCTACCCGTAGGGTCTCAAGGCGCTGGGGGGGGGGGGGGTGCCGCTACTGCTCGAACAGCCAGGTCTTCAGCTTCTTCCTGAAGGAGAGGTGGTCTTGGGTCAGGCGCAGGTCGGTCGGGAGGGAGTTCCAGGTCTTGGCGGCCAGGTAGGAGAAGGACCTTCCTCCTGTAGTCGCTCTTCGGATGCGGGGGACGGCGGCGAGGGCGTGGTTGGCTGATCGGAGGTGGCGTTTGGGAGCGTAGAAGTTGACTCGGCTGTTGAGGTAGCTCGGGCCTTGGTCGTGTAGGGCTTTGTGTGCGTGGGTGAGGAGGCGGAAGGTGATTCTTTTGTTGACGGGGAGCCAGTGAAGGTCTCTCAGGTGTCCGGAGATGTGGCTGGTTCGTGGGATGTCGAGGATGAGTCTGGCTGAGGCGTTCTGGATCCGCTGGAGTCTCTTCTGGAGCTTGGCGGTGGTACCGGCGTAGAGGGCGTTGCCGTAGTCCAGTCGGCTGGTGACGAGGGCCTGGGTGACGGTCTTCCTGGTCTCGGTGGGGATCCACCAGAAGATCTTCCGTAGCATGCGTAGGATGTTGAAGCACGCCGAGGAGACGCTGTTGACTTGCCTGGTCATGGAGAGGGAGGTGTCCAGGATGAAGCCCAGGTTGCGCGCATGGTCTGTCGGTTTGGGTGCGGTGCCCAGGGCGGGGGGCCACCAGGAGTTGTCCCAGGCGGAGGGCGAGGAGCCCAGGATGAGGACCTCCGTCTTGTCCGAGTTCAGTTTCAGGCGGCTGGTCGTCATCCACTCGGCTACCTCTTTCATCCCTTCGTGCAGGTTGGTTCTGGCGGCGGCGGGGTCGTTGGTCAGGGAGAGGATCAGCTGGGTATCGTCGGCGTAGGAGATTATGCTGAGATTGTGTTTGCGTACGATGGCCGCGAGGGGGCTCATGTAGACGTTGAAGAGGGTGGGGCTCAGAGATGAACCTTGGGGGACGCCGCAGATGACTTCGGAGGCCTCTGACTTGTACGGTGGTAGGCGAACTCTCTGTGTTCTTCCGTCGAGGAAGGAGATGATCCATTCCAGTGCCTTCCCCTGGATTCCGGCGTTGTTGAGCCGCTGTACTAGGGTGCGGTGGCAGACCGTGTCGAAAGCCGCGGAGAGGTCTAGGAGGATGAGGGCCGCTGTTTCTCCCTTGTCCATCAGGGCTCGGATGTCATCGGTGGCGGCGATGAGGGCGGTCTCGGTGCTGTGATTGGCCCGGAAGCCGGACTGTGAGGGGTCGAGGGATCCGTTCGTCTCGAGGAAGGCGGCCATCTGCTTGTTGACGGTCTTCTCGACCGAGTTAGAAAATAACATTAAAAAGTAGAAATTGACTAAAAAACTAAACGCTACATGGATATTATAGTTAGGCTCATATTTCACTCGTACAAAACCATAGAAATTCAGCAGTTACACTTATTCAAGCTAACTATAACTTACACATGGCAATACACTGCTTACGACCTTTTATATTACAACACTCATAACATGGTCAGTGACATCACTGGTGACATCACTGATGATATCCACAGAACCACTCACACATCTACTCACACGCCCATAAAACCTCTCATATACCCACTCACATACTCACACAACCACTCACATACCCATACAACTGCTCACATACCTACTCACTAATCAAAAGAGCCACTCATATACCTACTCACTCACCCATAAAGCCACTCACACACCCACTGACTCACACATACAGCTACTCACAAAAACCCTGACTCATCAATACAGCAACTCACATAGTCACGTACTCACCCTTACAGCTACTCACACATCCACCTATTCAACCATACAGTCACTCACACAACCAGTTACTCACCAATCCAGCCACTCACCAGTACAACTATTAACACCCCCACACACCCCCATACAATCACTTACACACCCACCCACTCACTCACCCATACAGCCACTCAGACAACTACTTACTCACCCACACAACCACTCATACATCCATTCACTCACCCATACAACCACTTACGTACCCATTCTCATATCCATACAACTACTCACACACCCACTCACTCAACCATACAACCACTCACACAGACACTGATTGTCTAATATATCCACTGACACACCTACTCATTTATCCATGCATCTACTCATGCAGCTACTCACTCACACATGCACCCACTTACACACTCAGCAACTCACTCATAGAGCCACTCACACAGCCACTCATTCACCCATACATCTACTCACACATACACTCACCCACCCATACAGGTTCTGACATAGGCCCTCATCTACCCATACAGTTACTCACACAGCCAGTCACTCACAAAAACACCCACTCACACAGCCAGTCACACCCATACAAATACTCACAAACCTATATACTCATACGGCTACTATAAATACCCATACAGCCACTCAGACACCCACTCACACACCGATACATACATTCACTCAGCCGCTCATATACTATATGTAGAAGTTGTATCACTCATTAGTAGTGCACCTTGGTATACTGATCTAACTTTTTCTATAAGTTAGTATATATCTTCAACACTCATAAAGTATTAGAAAACCCTTACTGTTAGGCGCACAACCACAAGATTCCAGATGTTCCGTCTTGAATATGACTAGTCCCAATTCGTTCTAAAACCAACTAGCGTGACAAGGATGTAGCTCTTGACACAACCAATTGGTCCCAAAAGGGAAGGGGAAGTGGATGAGAAACAAACAAAGAAACACAAGATCTCTTCTTCAAGTTCAAGTTCAAAAGACCTTTATTCGAATTTGATAAAATTCATAAAAGTACCGAACACAGCAAAACACACATGTACTTATAATACAAAACAATTATATAAATAACATTCCATAATAACAAAGTAGTTCATACAGTAATTAAGCAGTAAATTTCATTATCTAATAAAGTTTTTGCAGTAGTATCATTATGACTGATTCTGATTTCAGGGACTTTCCATTGACTTGCGTGCACGTATGGCTAATCTTAAAAAAGAACTGGTACGAAAGGTCAGTTCATCAGTGTCCAGGGTAAGCAGCAACATATAGGATTCCTGAAGTGTGAGAGGTCTGAATTTTCTAAAATATGGGGTTAAAAACCATTTAATATATCTCATGTAAAATTTGCAGAAAAACAGAAAATGCAGATCATCTTGAATACTTATGCCATCGCAAGGGCAGGGGGTAAGATCTATACAATGTTGGTACCCCAATGGAAAAGACAGCAAAAATTTCACAGTTCCTGCCCTTAGACGAAATAATAAAGATCGCTCCCAGTTTGACATGGGGAGGGAGAGGTAGGGCGGCATAATTTGCATACAGAGACCATTTCCTATGTATTTCTTAACCCTGGATTTCTGAGATTCTCTTCCAAGCCGTTCATTACGATAAAGAGCATAAAGTGCCTTTTGAACCTCGAATTTATCCTTTAGTTCAATAGCCGTTGGGTCAGTAAACAAAATACCTCTACCAATTTCATTTAGTGTTTTAAAAACTTCTTTAAACCAGGGGATCTTCATGCCATTTTCACAATTTAAGCAATCCTTAATGATGTTTTGTGTAAGGACAGCAGCGTCATTCCTCCAGATTCTGATCCAGAAGAGAACTGGTCTTGCTTTGATAAAATCACTTATGAAGGGGAGGTTAAGTTCATTATGGCAAATAAAATTAGAAGAGGAGATCGGTGCACCCAGTAATTTTCTGCAGAAACGGTTTTCCTCTCTTTGGACACTGATGCTGCTAAACGATCCCCAAACTGCGGCTCCATACGTGGCAACAGGAGAACACTGTAATTTAAAAATTTTAACAATGGCCTTTGTGGCGCCGATTTTCTTTGGGCGGGGGAGACTCAGGACAGAATTGTTGGCTTTCGAGAACTTGCTCGTGGCGTGGGCCACATGCCCACTCCACGAGCTGTTCGCAGCGAAAACCAACCCCAAATAAGGAAACTTATGGACAGATTCTAATTTATCTGTTCCAATTCGAATTGTGCTGAGTTTCCTTTTGCCCGGCCCACAGGACATAATAAAAGACTTTTTAAAATTTACTTTCAAATCCAGTCCCTCCATAAAATTTACAAAACTATGTACAAGCAGACGTAAAGCATTGGGTGTGCGTGCCATAAGGACAGCGTCGTCTGCATATAAAAGCACGGGTAATGGATTGCCTAAAATTGTTGGGACATCAGGGGTAGCTTCCTTTAGACAATTGGACAAGCCGTTAATATAAATAATAAACAACAGGGGTGCTAAAACGCACCCCTGTCTCACCCCCCTCCCTATCTCAATGGCTCCTGATACCTCTCCGCCCATCCCGATACGTACCCGGGCTTTCAGGTCAGTATGGAGATAGGCTAAGAATCTAACAAGGGTGGCATCAAGACCATTCGACAGGAGAATTAACCAAAGCTTAGATCTGTTCACAAGATCGAAAGCAGATGAAAGATCCATAAAAGCTAGGTATACAGGGGATGAGCGAGCAATGCAATATTTATCGATTATCAATTTTAAATTTAAACATTGCTCAACTGTTCCTACCCCGCTCCTGAACCCCATCTGACAAGGATCTAAAAAGTCAGTGTCAGACGCCCATTCCAGTACCCTATTATAAGTTATACGTCCTAGTATTTTTAAAGTATTATCCAGGAGGGAAATAGGACGATAATTTGCTGGGTCTGATCTGTCTCCCTTTTTATAAATGGGAACGATGATACTAGTAGCCCAGGTGGCAGGCATGGTTACTCGTGGGAGACTGTTAAAGATGTTAACGAGTATTGGTGACCAAAGCGCAGCATTATATTTAATAATATCAATAGGGAAGCCGTCCGGTCCAGGCGCCTTATTACCTAGACTTTCTTTTATGGCTTTCCTGACTTCTTGGTCCGAAATCTCTAAACCTTCTGTTTGGCCCATATTAGGGAGAAGTTGCTCGTCAGAGGGGGCGGCATAAATGTTAGAAAAATGGGTCTCCCAGGCTGCACTGGTTATGTTGCAGCTAATTTGTGTAAGCTCTTTGCCCATTTCCCTCGTTCTCCTAACAGCCGACCAAAATGGGGCGCTGCCGCCCAGATTGGCACTGATGACCAGCTTATCCCAATATTCGGAGAGCAAGATTGCCTTCCTTTCCGATATTTTGTCTTTGTAGTTTTTCCTGGCAGCTCGGACTACATCTTTACATCTGGGTTTAGCAGAAAGGGCCTTTCTTAAATCTCTATTGGCCACGGAGCAAGATGTATCAAACCACCGTGGCTCTTTGAGTTCAGTAGGGAGTGGGACTGACAGGACAAGATCTCTTCTGATAGGAGATGGCTGTTGCTGTTTCTCGTGAAGTATTCTGGGCTTTCTCATACTGTTGAGGTTTGACTTGAGCGGAGTACTGTAGCTGAATTATTAACAACACAATATCACATTAATTAGCAACTTAACCTAACTTTTCTGTCGTACCTGTGTTATCTTCACGTAACCGAAAAAACATACCCAAACTAGGAAAAACCCTTTCATATACTTCGTATTTGCAAGGTATTAGCGTTTTCCAAGTTAACTTGTGACCTACAGAAACAATACAATGATTAAGCGTTGAATTCTAGAAAAAATGAAATTACAAGGCAAACAGCGTTTAACCGATTAATTAGCGGGTTAGTACCACTTATGAACAGTCATGCATAACTGGTATTTTCCTACCTTGCGACTAACTGTTCTTGCGTTGAATAGGGATTCTGAAAAGAAAAGGAAAGCAAGAAAAAACACAACCAACTGCTTCCTCTTAATCCCTTAAAACTTAGAAATCACAAGACTTTCTTCGATGAGCCTGCAAATGTCTGCTTCAAAATACAGTATTTTTCCAAGTTAACAGTTTAATGGCACTGTTACTGAAATCACTTGTCCAACAGAGTCTTTTTTCCTCAGGATAAATTGTCTTTAAATTAACCAAAAATCCGATTTGCTTTCACCAAGGTTTGTTTTGTTCCTGTCTATCTAACTAACTAAATATTACTTCTTTTTGAAGGGCCGGAAGACTGTTCGCGGGGAACCCCTTGGCAGGAGGACACGTCCGACGAGGAAAAGGCTCAGACGCTGAAACCGGAAGTTCGGGACTCCGGTGAAGATGAAGAAGGGAAATGGTAGAAATCTCCGGATCTCCGCTGCCCTGAAAGCTGCCGCTGCGGAGGACTTCAGGTGAGGGGGCACGGAGGTAGAGGGAGGTGAAGGGGAAATCGGGAGGCTGGAATCTTGAGACGCTGACAAACTCCAAGCGAAACGTCTCTCAAGGCTCAGACGAGGCTTTTTATAGTCTCAGAGCCGATGGCAGTTTCCACGTGTTGCCGAGCCTCAGTTTGAACACCTGTGCAACGTGCTGGCTCTTCTTCATGCAAATTCAGCCAACGCCCAATGACACCAAAAACACAACAACAAGCATTGCTAACATTCAGTATGACCAATATTGCAAAAGGTGAAACAATCAACAAGCATTGCTAAATGTAAATGTCCAATGAAACAAACCCACATATTATTAAGGCATAACAAGTGTGAAAAGAAGAAGGTGTTTAGGTGCTCTTGACATTAGGTGCTCATGACAGTTCCCCCCCCCCAAAGGTCGTCTCACAGGTCGAGGTTTATTAGGATACATGACATGAAAAGAACGAACCAAGCGCGGAGCGTGTACATGATTCTCCGGCTCCCAAGATCTTTCAGAAACATCATTGCCTTTCCAGTCGATCAAATAGTATAAACGACCCTTAACTCTTTTTGAATCTAGAATTTTCTTGACTTCATACTCTACATGATCTCCCACTACTATAGGAGGGGGTGGATTATCAGGACGGGTGCTTGGATTTACTGGTTTAATCAAAGATACATGGAATACAGGATGGATTTTATAATCTTGGGGAAGATTTAGCTTTTCTGAAACGGGATTCACTATCTTTTCCACGGTAAAAGGGCCAATGAATCGAGGTTTTAACTTTCTAGATCCCTCAATTTGAATATTTTTAGTGGATAGCCAGACTTGATCTCCGGTTTTATAAACAGGTGATGGCATTCTATGTAAATCGGCACTGGTTTTCATTTTAAGTTTCTGTTTTGCTAAGGTTTGTTTGACTTTTTCCTGGAAATCTCTCAAACTAGCTATTTTTTCTGAAACTGCTGGCATGTCAATGATTTTCTCAGGAAGAAGTATTGGCAAGTTTCTAGGGTGCTGGCCAGTGAGAAAGTAAAATGGGGAACAGCCAAGAGCAGAATGTAGAGTGTTATTATATGTGAACTCCGCTAAAGGCAGAGCCTCAACAAATCTGAATGTAAGGTAGTGGTTAAATATCGCAGACTTTGCTCTAGATGTTGATTCAATCTTTCAGTTTGACCATCAGTTTGAGGGTGGAAGGCCGAAGATAATGCTAAATCAATACCCAGCTGACTACGTAGCTGTTTCCAAAATTTTGACAAGAATTGGGGGCCCCTGTCTGAAATAATTTTCTGTGGCAAACCGTGTAATTTCACAATATTGGATAAAAACACTTCACTGAATTCTACTGCTGATGGGAGCTTTGGTAGAGGGATGAAATGTCCCATTTGGACAATAAATCCACAACAACTAAGATTGTTGTCATTCCAGATGATCTTGGCAAGTCTGTGACAAAATCCAAACTAATAGTATGCCAGGGTGTAGGAGGTATTTCCATTGGTTGTAACAACCCCATGGGAGAAGAGTGAGAAGACTTTTGTCGGGCACAAACAGGACAAGCCTGAATGAACCTTTGTACAACAGATCTCATATTCTTCCACCAAAAATGTCTTTGGCATAACTCTAGGGTTTTATTTATTCCAGGATGAGCAGCTAAAGCCAAATCATGATTCCATTTAATCACTTGTTCTCTCAAGTTTTCTTTTGGCACGAATAATTTATTCTTATGAAAGAATAAACCATCTGAAATCGTAGACCTTTTTTGTGAAATCCAATCTGTTTGGTTCAATTCTTTAGTTTGCTCTCTAAGCATAGCTAGAAAATCTATTTGTGAAATTTCTGCACATATTTTTTCTGCCGGAATAATGCTTAGTAGTTTCTCCTCAGACTCTTGGTTTTTATCACAGACCAATCGTGACAGCGTGTCTGATAACAATTGCTTGGTCCCTGGTCTATACGTGATAAGAAAATCAAACTCACTAAAGAATTGTAGCCAACGCATCTGTCGAGGTGTAAAAGCCTTGACTGTGGAATAGAATTGCAGATTTTTATGGTCAGTAAAAACGGTTACTGTATGTTTTGCTCCTAGGAGATGATGTCTCCATTCCTGAAAGACTGCTTTTATTGCAAGAAGTTCACGCTCAGCAATTGCATAGTTCTGTTCTGCTGGCAATAGTTTTCTTGAAAAGAAAGCTATCGGATGGAAATGCCCTGAGTTAACATCTTTTTGTAGCAAGACTCCTCCAATGGCTGTTTGAGAAGCATCTGCCTCTACATAGTACGGTCTGTCAGGATCTGGGTGTTTCAGAATAGGAGCGGACGTAAAAGCTTGTTTTAAAACATTAAAAGCTGATTCTGCTTCAGCATTCCACTGAAATTTCTTTCCCTTCTGTAAAAGGCTAGTGATTGGAACTACTATTTCAGAAAATTTTGAAATGAATCTCCTGTAGAAGTTTGCAAATCCTAATATTCTTTGTATATCTTTGAAGAGGGGGAAGGCCAATCTAAAATTGCTTGCACCTTTTTTGGATCCATGACTATTCCATCGGGAGAAAGCCAAAAACCAAGAAACTCAACCTTAGAAGCATTAAACACACACTTTTCAAGTTTGGCGAACAAAGAATTATCTCTTATTTTTTTAGAACTGCTTTTACATGTCCTTCATGTTCCTCAGGGTTTTTTGAGAAAATTAAAATATCATCGATGTATACAATGACGCAGATATCCAAAAGGTCATGCAGTACCTCGTTGATGAAATATTGGAATGCTGCTGGGGCATTGCAAAGACCAAAGGGCATCACTGTATATTCGAAGAGTCCAAATTTTGTGCGGAAAGCCGTTTTCCACTCATCTCCTTCTTTGATATGAATTAAGTGGTAGGCTCCGCGAAGATCCAATTTAATATAGATTGTTGACCCTTTCACTTGATTCAAAAGAACCGGGATCAACGGTAAGGGATATCGATTTTTAATTGTAGCTTTATTGACAGCGCGATAGTCAATACAGGCCCTCAAATCACCAGTCTTTTTTGCTACAAAAAACAAAGGAGACGAGACAGGTGAGGTGGAATGGCGGATAAAGCCTATTTCCAAGAGTTCGTCTAAGTATGATCTTAAATACTGATTTTCAGGTTCGGTAAGGGCATATATTCGACTGCACGGCAGAACTGCTCCTGGAACGAGGTCTATTCTGCAATCGTAAACCCTATGAGGAGGTAATTTTGTGGCCTTCACAGGGTCAAAAACATCAGATAACTCTTGATATTCAGGTGGAAGTTTTGGAGAGTCAATCTGAACACTTGCACAGGTAAGTGGATAGACTGGGTCTCTATGTTCTTGATAACAGTGAGTCTTGCAAAACACTGAGTCTAAGGTCACGGTGCGTTTCTCCCAGTCAATCTTTGGATTGTGGAGTTCCAACCATGGAATCCCTAAAATAACTCCAAAGGCTGGTGTGTCAATAAGATCAAAACTAGTTAATTCAGTGTGTCCGTTATCAGATACCAGAAGCAAAGTTGGAGTATGGAATCTGATCAAACCAGAAGAAAGTGCTGAGCCGTCTACTGCCCGCACAGGTTCTGGTTCCTTTTTGGGTAATCTAGTTAAATTTAGTTTTTTAGCAAATCCCAAGTCAAAGAAATTACCTGTAGCACCTGAGTCAAGTAATACTGGAATACTGTGCTTTTGTTGATTGTCTAAAATCAAAATCACTCTAATAATAAAATGTCGAGGTATTTGTTTCTGAATACTTCTGACTTTCTGCGAGGTCTTTACACCACTTTTTCGCGAGGAATCGACCCCTCCTTCCCTCGAGACGCTTAGTTTCCCGTTTCCTGTGTGGAATCTGGAATCACAGTAAAGACCTTCTTTTTAATTGGCCTTACGGAACAATCTCTGGCAAAATGCCCAGCTTTCCCACAGTATAAACATAGGTTAGCCTTTCTTCTCCTGTCCTTCTCCTCTTGAGATAAAGGTCCCTTAATTCCTCCTATTTGCATTGGTTCTATCTGAGAGTTTTTATCCTCAGTACTTTTTTTTTCTGTTTTGAAATGTAAAGCCCTAAAGTCATTTCTTGGTCGTTCATTTTTCCTTTCGCCTAACCTGTGGTCCAACTTGATCACTAAATCCTGAAACTCTGTAAAATCCTCAGGCAAATTCACAATATGTGACAAAGAATCTTTTAATTCCTCTCTGAGTCCTCTATAAAACAAGGATACTCTCTTATCCTCAGGCCACTGAGTTTCTGCTAGCAACCGATTAAAAGTTGTCACATAAGAAAGTAGATCTTTGGAACCTTGACGCAAGTTTAACAACTCATTATCAGAAGCTTGCAGAAAAACATGTTTGGCAAACAGACTAGACATGGCGGCCTTAAAGTGTGTCAAATTATGCAGCAATGGATCATCCTTATCAACTAGAGGCATAGCCCAATTAGCTGCAACCCTTTCAAGAAAAGAAATTATGAAGGCTATCTTAGTGGTGTCAGTAGTGAAAATGTTAGGTTTACACAAGAAATGTAACTGGCATTGACTCATAAAAGTCTGAAACTGTGCACTATCTCCTGAAAACCTCTCTGGATTTGCTAAGGGGACAGGCTGTGGAGATACTACTGTTAACTGGACAGGTTGACTTTGACCAAAACTAGTCCCCTAGGTAGGACCCTGAAAAGGGACTCCGAATTTTGGCGATGTCAAGATTGGTCTTTTAACTTCTCCTTTTTTTCTCCAAGACGTAAAGCCATCTCTGGTATTATCTAACTCTTCTCTGGTGCTTTCTAATTCTTGTCTAAGGGATTGATTTTCTAAACGCAGTTCCTGTACCTCATCATTCATCTTTCGCACCATCTCGGTTAACTGAGTAACATCCATTTAGCAAGATCTATGGAAATAGCCACCTCCAAGAGAGAACAGGATATTATGGCTTCGCTTTCTGTTAGGCGCACAACCACAAGATTCCAGATGTTCCGTCTTGCAGATGACTTGTCCCAATTCCTTCTAAAACCAACTAGCGTGACAAGGATGTAGCTCTTGACACAACCAATTGGTCCCAAAAGGGAAGGGGAAGTGGATGAGAAACAAACAAAGAAACACAGGATCTCTTCTGATAGGAGATGGCTGTTGCTGTTTCTCGTGAAGTATTCTGGGCTTTTCCTACTGTTGAGGTTTGACTTGAGCGGAGTACTCTAGCTGAATTATCACAATATCACATTAATTAGCAACTTAACCTAACTTTTCTGTCGTACCTGTGTTATCTTGACGTAACCGAAAAAACATACCCAAACTAGGAAAAACCCATTCATATACTTCGTAGTTGCAAGGTATAAGCGTTTTCCAAGTTAACTTGTGACCTACATAAACAATACAATGATTAAGCGTTGAATTCTAGAAAAAATGAAATTACAAGGCAAACAGTGTTTAACCGATTAATTAGCGAATTAGTACCACTTATGAACAGTCATGCATAACTGGTATTTTCCTACCTTGCGACGAACTGTTCTTGCGTTGAATAGGGATTCTGAAAAGAAAAGGAAAGCAAGAAAAAACACAACCAACTGCTTCCTCTTAATCCCTTAAAACTTAGAAATCACAAGACTTTCTTCGATGAGCCTGCAAATGTCTGCTTCAAAATACAGTATTATTCCAAGTTAACAGTTTAATGGCACTGTTACTGAAATCACTTGTCCAACAGAGTCTTTTTTCGTCAGGATAAATTGTCTTTAAATTAACCAAAAATCCGATTTGCTTTTACCAAGGTTTGTTTTGTTCCTGTCTATCTAACTAACTAAATCTTACTTCTTTTTGAAGGGCCGGAAGACTGTTCGCGGGGAACCCCTTGGCAGGAGGACACGTCCGACGAGGAAAAGGCTCTGACGCTGAAACCGGAAGTTCGGGACTCCGGTGAAGATGAAGAAGGGAAATGGTAGAAATCTCCGGATCTCCGCTGCCCTGAAAGCTGCCGCTGCGGAGGACTTCAGGTGAGGGGGCACGGAGGTAGAGGGAGGTGAAGGGGAAATCGGGAGGCTGGAATCTTGAGACGCTGACAAACTCCAAGCGAAACGTCTCTCAAGGCTCAGACGAGGCTTTTTATAGTCTCAGAGCCGATGGCAGTTTCCACGTGTTGCCGAGCCTCAGTTTGAACACCTGTGCAACGTGCTGTCTCTTCTTCATGCAAATTCAGCCAACGCCCAATGACACCAAAGACACAACAACAAGCATTGCTAACATTCAGTATGACCAATATTGCAAAAGGTGAAACAATCAACAAGCATTGCTAAATGTAAATGTCCAATGAAACAAACCCACATATTATTAAGGCATAACAAGTGTGGAAAGAAGGAGGTGTTTAGGTGCTCTTGACATTAGGTGCTCATGACACTTACACTCACTAGTTGATGTCATCAGTGATACCATTTGAGATGTCATCAGTGATGTCCCTAACCATGTCATGAGTGATATAATATGTGATATGTGTGAATACAAATTTCCATTCACCAAAAAAACAAAGGTAACAGGGACGTTATAGTTAGGCTCAGAGTTCACTCATACAAAACCATAGAAATTCAGCAGTTATAGTCATCTTAGCTAACTATAACTTACACCCCTGTAATGTACTGCTTTTGACTTAATATATTACATCACTCATGACATGGTCAATGACATCACTGATTACCTCACTGATGGAACCTTAAAATGACATCATCCACATAACCACTCACACACCCATACAGTCTCCCACACTCACTCACATACCCACAAAACCTTTCACATACCAATTCACATATCCATACAACTTGTCACCAACCCACTCACAGATCCATGCAATCACTCATATACCCAATCTCTCACCCATATAGCCACTCACACAACTACTTACTTACTCATACAACTACTCATATAACCACTTACTCGATCATATAACTTACCCAGCCATACAATCACCCATACAGCTACTCATACAATCACTTATTCAATCGTACAACCACTCATCACTCAGCCAGCCAGTCATTCACCCATAGAGCATCTCAACAGATCTATTGACAGACCCATACAACTACTTACATACCCATGCACATACTCTCACAACCACTCATATAGCTATTCACTCATCATAAAAGCACTCAAACAACCACTCACGTACTCATACAACCACTCACACAGACACTCCCTCTCCAATAGAGCCACTCATACACCCACTCTCACACCCACTCAGTTAACCATACACCCACTCAAACAGCACTCATTTACCCATGCAGCCACTTACACAGCCACTCACCCACTCACCTACCCATAAAGCCACTCACACATCCACTCACCCACACAGCCACTCACTCACACACCCAGTCACTCACCAATACAGTCGCTCACACAGCTGCTGTCAAATAAATGTTTTTAAAGAAGCATAAGCTCCTGCGCTTCTGTAATCTTTAGCCATCGAATGGGATATGTCCCAGGGCATTCTATATTTGAATATTATGGGATGTACTAGTGCAGCACTCCCCATGCTCTGCAGAACCACCACCTTCCCAGGGCGCGATCAAAAGATATATGCAGGTGGGCCCGATAGGCCCACCTGCACCCCAGGGACCGCTACCTTCCAAGAGCAAGTCAAATTAAATTAAATTAAATTAATGTGCGGGGCCAGTGCAGCCACCCCGCTGCCCCAGGAACCGCTACTTTCTCAGGGCAATTCATTGCATTTAAGGGCCCGCAGTCCCAGGGACTTCAACCTCTGCAGGGCTGAAATAAATGAATGTAGGGTATCTGTTGCAGAACACCAGCCCGGGACCGCCACGTCCCCAGGGCACAGATTTATGATGGAGGTGGACTGTGGGCCGATATCGTAAAGCTATATATGAGTCTGAAGACCAGGACCAGCTCCTGCTATGTCCCGGGGTGCCCACCCGGGACAGAGCTCTTTGCTGTGGCTTGGCAGGAGCTTTAACTGCTCCTGCCAAGCCACAGCAAAACACTCCTCTTTCAGCAAGCAAGAGCAGTGAAAATGCTCTTGCTTGCTGGAAATGGAGCATTCCTCTGTTTCCCTACCAATGTCAAGCGAGCAGCGACATCAATTATTTTCATACACAAGGAGCTGCATGTTTAGCAGCTCCCTGTGTCAGCTTGGGGCTGGGGGCTGTGCTGCACCCCTCCCCATTTGTAAATGGCCAGGCCCAGTGGCCAAAACTGGTTTGGGGAGGGTGGATGAGCAGCCCTCCTTCCCTTTATAAACATCATTAAATAATTTCTAAATGGCCGAGACCTGGGGGATGGGGTCCCCGGTGCCAAACTCTATCTAGGGAGGGGGCCACATGCCCCCTATCCTATTATGAATATCATTTTTTTTTAAATTGGACCCCAGGGGATGGTGTCCCCAGGGTCAGAATCGGCCCAGGGAGGGGGGCTGTGCAACCACCCCCTCACAATGCAAAAAGGCTCGGCCCTGGGGAATGGGGTCCCTGGAGCTGAAATGTGCCTGGTGAGGGGGGCACGTGCCCCCCCATCCTTTATAAAAATGTTGTTTTAAAAAAAGCCCGGCCTTGGGGGAAGTTGTCAGAGGCCCTGCCTTTTTCTCAATCACTCTGCAAAGGGGCCTCCTGGCGCACAACTTTTTGGAGGATGATGTTCCCTTGGATGCTCAGGGTTCTTGGGGGCCAACATCCCCTCCTGTCACCTCAAGTAAGTCCCACACAGCAGGATTGCTGAGAGGTCATCCAAGGCCCGCCCTGTTTCTCCACCACTTTGTAAACATGCCTCCTGGTGCACTACTGGTTGGGTGATGAAGTACCCTTGGCTGCTGAAGGTTCTTGGAGGCCAACAACCCCTTCTGTTACCTCCAGTAAGTCCCACACAGTGGAATTGCTGAGTGCTCATGGGAGGCCGGCCCCTTTCTCCACCACTCTGCAAACATGCCTCATGGTGCACTTCTGGTGCTCTACTGGTTGCGGAATGAAGTCTCCTTCACTGCTTAGAGTCCTTGGGAGCCAACAATCTCTCCTGTTACCTCAATTAAGTCCCAGACAGCGGGATTGCTGAGTGCTTGTGGGGTGCCCACCCCTATCTGCAGCACTCTGCAAACACACCTCCTGGTGCAGTATTGGTTGCGGAATGAAGTCCCTTTGGCTGCTGAGGGTCTTTGGAGGCCAACAACCCTTCCTGTTACCTCCAGTAAGTTCCACACAGAGGAATTGCTGAGAGGTCATCTGAGGCCCTGCCCCTTTCTCCATCACTCTGTAAACGCACCTCCTGGCACACTACTTGTTGGGGGATGAAGTCCCTTTGGATGTGGAGGGTCTTTGAGGGCCCAAAAACCCTCCTGTTTCCAACAGTAAGCTCTTCACAGTGGGATTGCTGAGAGCTGGTCAGTGGCCCTCGTCCCTTTTCTGTAACACTCTGCAAATCCACTTAGTATTTAAAAAACCAAAGAAATACACTTAAAAAAACAAAAGGTTACAGGGAAATTATAATTAGAAAATAGAATTTAAAAAAAACCTTATAAATTCACTTAAAAACCAAAGGTTACAGTGACGTTATAGTTTTGACATAGATTTTTAAAAAAAACATAGAAATTCACTGAAAAAACTAAGGCGACAGGAATGTTGCAGTTAGGAAACTGAATTATAAAAAACATAGAAATTCACTAAAAAACTGAAAGGTTACAGGGACATTATAGTTAGGCTCAGATTTTGCTCAGACAAAACCGTTGAAATTCAGCAGGTATAGTTACCTGAGCTAACTATAACTTACACCCTTGCACTGCACTGCTTATAACCTCACATATTACATTACTAATGACATGGTTAGTGACATCATTGATGACATTTCAAATTACATCACTGATTACATCATCCATTGAACCACTCGCACACCTACTGATCCCCCATACAACCTCCCACTACGCACCCATACAACCACTCATATACCCATTCACAGACCCATATAAGTACTCACAAAAACCACTTACTCTCCCATAGAGCCACTCACACACACACACACACACACACACACACACACACACACACACCCACTCACTCACTAACTCATAGAGCACCTCACACAACCATTCACTTACCAATACAGACACTTCTACAACCAGTCACTCACCCACACAACCACTCACACAGCCATATACTCACACATACAGTCATTCAAACCAAGACGTATTCACCTTTTCCGTACTCACACACCTATACAGCCTCTCGAGCACAGCCGCCCACTCACCCATACAAGCACTCATACACCCACACAACTGCTTACAGACCCATTCACATATCCATACAAGCACTCCCATATCTGCTCACTCACCCATATAGCCATTCACACAGACACTCATTTTCCAATTCAACCACTCACACACCAACTCACTTAACCAAACACTCACTCAGTCAGTCACTCGCTCACCCATACAGCCACTGATACACCCACTTACCAACATAGTTACTCACACACCCACTCACTCACCAACATAGCTACTGAGATACGTACTTATACACTTATAAAGCCACTCGCACACCAACTCCAACACCCATACAGCCACTCATACACACTCCAAACCTCTCACACACCCACTCACTCACCCATAAAACCACATAGAAATTCACTCACTCCCCCATACACCCACTGAGACAATCACTCACACACCTACAGACCTAGTCAGAAATGCATCACTCACCCATGCAGTCACTCATGCATGTACTTACACACCCAGTCATACACTGATACAGTCACACACCCATGCAGATTAAACATTCAAGATACTATCACTCATTAGTTGTACAACGAGTATACTAATCTAACTTTTGTAGTAAGTTAGAATATGTTTAACACCCATAAACTCTTAAAAACACTTACGCTCATTTGATGATGTCATCAATATTGTAATTTGAGATGTAATCAGTGATGTCACTGACCATGTCAGGAGTGATGTAATATGTGAGGTCATAAGCAGTGGATTGCAGGGGCATAAGTTATAGTTAGCCCATGTAACTAACTGCAGAATTTCAATGGTATTGTATGAGTGAAATCTGAGCCTAACTATAATGTACCTGTAACCTCTGTTTTTTCCCGTGATTTTCAGTTTTTTTATTCTATTTCCTAACTATAATTTCTTTTAATTCTATGGGTCCAGGAACCTTAACCGGGCCTTCAGGATCCCAGAAGCGCACCCCACATGACCTAACATTCGCAAATGAGCCTCATTGAAGTGTACATACCCTGATATTGTTGGGTTCCTGTGAGGTGGTAAAGCTAAGTGCTTTATTATGAGGCTGGTGGTCCACAGACCGCCAGACTCACGGGCGCAGTGGTGGCGGTCTTCTGACCACCCCATTATGACCAGGGTGGGTGGACTGCCCTAGGACCACCGCAACGGCAGTGGCACTGCGATTTTGAGGCCGCAATATGCTTGGGAGGGCCGCTGCAGCCCCTCCAAGCACATTACGATTTTCCTCACCACCACACTTTTCATGGCGGTGCGAAAGCCATGAAAGTGTTGCGGTGAGGAAACAAAGTGGGCCCTAAAGGGCCCCTTGTGCCTCACACTATGTGGATGCACACAGGGGGGCACAGCATGTGGAGACATGAGAAAACTCCTAATCTGGCAGGCGGTTTGTACACTGGTTTGGCAGTGCAGGATTGGGCGGTCCCATCCTGCACCACCAAACTCATAATAAGGCCCTAAGAATGATTTAGATAACTTGAGTCCTCTGAAAAACATAATCTTAAGAGCAAATATAAGGAAACTGATGTTTGCATGGGTACACATTTATATAATAAATCGCATAAACATAATATTTTAAACTTAACAAGAAAATCTGTCCTAGGTGCCAGGCCTACCATTTGTTGTGATATGCAGCTGTTGAGTAGCAATAGGGAGTCATGGGTGAAATTCAAACATTGCAGAGACACTGGTTATGTGGGTGTCTGCTATGCAAACCATCTACACGTTGATCAAGTAAAAAATCTTCCCATTGTGGTACACTTGCTCCCAGTCATAAGATGGCACAGGTGCAATGTGGGTTCCATCTACATGCACACAACACCTGTGGTATAGTTCCCACTCCACAGAAATCAACCTTGATATTGTTCAGTGCAGCATTATCTGTTGGAAATTGGATGTAGTCATTCATGCATCGAGGACATGGTTGAGGACTGATACAAAACTTGGATGAGTCATTCCATTGGAGATGCTTACTGTGTAATGGAGGGAGCCAGTAACATAGAAATGTAACACTGCCATCATCTTCACAATAGGTGGGGTGACAGTCTGAATACGGATGTCCAGCAAAGGTTCAGATTAAAATTGCTGTGCCAAAGACTCTATGGTGTTAAGGTTCAACCCGCACTTCTTAATGTGTCTTTCATGCATGATCTTTTTTTATTTTTTATTTCTTTGAGAGTTTTATATAGCACAAAGTAGACCCGAAGGTATAAGAGCGCTTTACACAAGCACCAGTTACATTACAGACGGACACATTAATTTTTTTGTATACCCACAGGGAAATTAAGTGATTTGTCCAGAATCACAGGATGTTAAGTGCCCCTGCTGAGACTCAAACACTGGATTCCCAGCTTCAAGGTCGACCACCCTAGCCATTAGGACACATCCCCCCCCCCTTTACATCTGAGTGTGGTTTGGACACACATTATTACATGGATGCATCCTTTGTTTCCTTGCCAGCAGTGATTGATAGACATATCTGTAAAACATGAGTTCAATGTTTAAATAATATAGGTAGGCACACGTTTGTTGGACATATTTTAATTAATAATACATTTTGGCATGTGTAAAGGCAGACACATATCACTTGACACAAATTTGAATAACTTAGATGATAATCATTACATTTTGGTCTATTAATGAATAACTTAGGGCCTTATTTTGAGTTTGGCTGCCTGATGGACCACCAAACCCATGGTAGCAGTGCCGCTACTTCCGCACCGGTGGTCCAACCGCCCTATAACTAGTTGGGCAGTTGGCCCACCATGGGACTGCTGCTGCCTCTAGGGATTCACAATCTCTGGTGGTCTTGCAGCAGTCTGAGGCCCCTAATATGCTGATGGTGCCGCTGTGGAACCGCCAAGCATATTAGGAGTTTCCTCACTGGCACAGTTTTCATGGCAGTGTGCCCGCCAAGAAAATTGTGCCAGTAAAGAAATAAAGGGGGCCCTACAGGGTCCCCTGGTACCTCTGTGCCAGAGAATGCATGCATGGGGGTACATGCTGTGGCCCCCTGTCTGCATGCACCCCCAATTCCTACAGGGCATGGACTTCAGGAATGTGCCATAGTATTCTCATTGCGGTACCTTGCTAAGGCTCACGTATGAGCCTTAGAACTGCACCACCGAAGGGCCAGCAGCCGCAGGACTGCCCGACCTGAATTCCGGTCATAATCCAGCAGGCGATCACTATATGGCTTTGGTAGTGTGGCAGTGGGGCGCTGGTGTGCGGCATGCTGCCATACTGCCAAAGCCGTCATATTACGGGTCTGAATCAATTATTTAAAAACTCAACCAAAATAGATACAAGCAAAAAATTAGCAGCTTTTATTGTTAACTTTTTTACACAGAATGTTAAAACGTAAACAATTGCATACATATTTTTTTATTAAAAAAATGTATGTAGTTCCAAATATTCTATTTCAGACTATTTATTTTATCTTACCTTTATTTTATTATGTTGATTAATCAATTAATTATGTTAATTTAGTAAATTACGTGTATTTTGTATTTTAATGAGTAGTGTAAATGTTCTCTTTTTAATTACTAATTTATAATTTAGTTGCAGGTGGTTGGGTTTCTAGGAGAATAGAGTAGGAAGTTATTTAAAATTATAACAATTGGCATTTTTACTTAATTTGTTTATTTATTTGGTAGTTAATTACATAAATTTTGCAATTGAATGTTTTTATGTCCATTATTTTTCGCATTTTAAGTTATTTTTGTTCTTTGCGAAGTTTATTTAATATTCAACTTTTTAATATTAAATGTATATTATATATTTTTGACATGTTTCAATTTCATTTGTTTAATTTCATTCCTATTTTAATATAATTATTGTTTTATTTACAAATTATATTAGAGGGTTTTTCTTTGTTAGTATTTTGGGGTAGTTTGGTAGGGAAGTGTATTAATTTGAAAATATTAATTTTGTTTTTTCTTTGGCAAATTATGTATTATACAGTTTTATTTTTTACCACATTTGATTTTTTTTTAGAATTCACATATAGTTTTGTATTCATATAATTTTATTTGAAATATATTTTAAAAACTTTTTTGGGGGTATTTAATTGTTCTTTTTTAATGATTAAGAATTTGAATGCTATTTCTCAGGGCCTGATGACGAGTTTGGCAGTCTGACTGCAGTACCGCCACGGTAGTGGTCCCAAGAAAACCGCCGGCTCGGCGGGTGGTGTCACTACTTGCCCAGTGGTGGACTTTCTGACGGTGGTGAATGTTTTTTCATGTGTGTCGATGCATGTGTGTATACTTTGACTGCACAAGTGGTTAATGTACATATGCGTGACACATGAAAAAATATCTAGTACTTTGCCATTACTGGAGTCCGGCCCATATTTGCCCAGTCCAGTCAATGGGTAAATACTGCAGAATGGACTTACCTGTATTTCAGCACCAACAGGGCCTTTGTCTTCGGGGTCAAGATGCTTCAGTAAAGCTTTGACCTGGAGGAAACGATCAATGTGGGAAACTGAAGGGAAGAAAAGGAAATGAGTGAGTATGCACCCCAATTCCTTAGATTCTGATGACTCGAAGCAGACAGTCTTGCCGCCATGGCCAGAAAGCCAACTAGCAATTCTGATGGCAGTGAACTTCTCTGTACCACTCTCTGACAGCTGCTTTTGACCTACCAACATCTCAGTAGTGCTCTGGCAGTCTTTTGGTCTGCAAACGGACAGCATCATAATACACCGGGTGGACTGCCTAGTCGGTGAATCCAACACCGATGTGATGGCAGTCCCAAGACCGCCAAAGTCATAATTAGGGCCTCAGTCTTTCTAAGTCCTACACTTTCCTTGCCTTTGCTTACTTTGCAGTGAAAATAGTAAATCTAAACCTCTGCAAAATTAAACAGTTTCCCTGCAGATGCTTAGATTAAAGTGGTATTAGGAAATCGAATATCTCCAAAGTCCAATATTTTCCCTAATATTGCTTATGATGGAGAGGGAATGATAAATGTAACCCCATCAAATTACAACACTTTTGTAATGTTGATTAGAGTTGAGCAGGAATAGAAAATCTGACTCCTCCAAAATCTATTACATTCCCCAATTTTGCTTACGTTGAAGTGTGAATAGAAAATCTAACTCCTTGAAAGCCCAACACTTTCATTACAATTTAGATTAAAGTCAGTATAGTAAATCTAACCCCTCCAACGTCCATTACTTTCCTACTGTTTAAGTTGGAGTGGGAATGGTTGGTATAACCCCTCATAAGTCCAATACTTTCCTTACTGTTGTTCAGACTGGAAATGAATACTACATCTAGCCCTTTCAAAATCCAACCCTTTCCCTGATTGTGTTTTTACTGGAGTAGTAAATCTAACTTCTACAAAGTTCATTACTTTCACTACTGTTGCTAAGATTGGATGGGAATAGTAAATCTAACATTTTCAAAGTCCAACACTTTCCCTGCTGTTGCTGACAATAGGGTGGAAATAGTAAATATAACCCCTCCAAAGTCCAACACCCTTGCTAATTTTGCTTAAACTGGAGTTGGAATACTAAATTACTCCCAGGTCCCCCATGTCCTCATCCCATTCATCACTAATGTGATGATCAATGTTGTCTTTCACATGTCCCAAAAATTCAGGCTAAACCTTTTTATTTGCCTTTTTGTTCCTCTGGCCCAAGAGCTCTGTGAGATTCCTGGTGCACCTTTTTAACAGGAGACAATTCCAACAAAGTCTCTCTAATTAAGAGTTTCAGCTGCTCCTCAGATCCCCCAGATCGCTGCTTCATGGGACAAGAAGAAGAGGATTCTGTAGAAGAGGACACATCACGCCTGCTCTTATGAGTGCTTCCCCATTATAGCAATCCAATCTAATGCTGCTAAAGTCCACAATTCCACAGGTAGCAAAACTGCTATGCGGACTTACCTGGATTCCCCGCCTTAAGAATTCTTCTACAGACTCGGAGACAAGACCAAATCACCATCTCTCATGCACAAACTTCTGACCCTGTGCAATAACGCAGAAGAAATCCCCACAGCGTCAAGAAAAGCTGATCTGAGGGATGCCTGGTTTCCCCGGATTGCAGACGAAAATCTCCTGTGCCTCTCCTGCCAAGCCCAGCAGATCAGGAGAGGTACCCGACTCCTCCAAGGCCTGCCAAAGGAATCCACTGAACTCCTTGTAGGACCAAGCCCACTAAATTCCAGCTTCTCCTCGCCCCTGTCCTTTGAGACAGAAAAACACAGGATAGAATACAGCCTTGTGGGATGTGCTTATACTTAGCATTCCTCTTGTCTTTTTCTGTCTTGTGAGGTGGAATCACCTCATTAGTGACAAATGGGTCAAGGAGAACAGGACCAGGAGTATTGAAGCTTACTGGTAAGTAATATGACATTCCTTTGAAGTCCAGCACTTTTGCTAGCGTTGTTTAGTTTTGATTGTTATTTTTTTTATTTGCATTGTTAGTATTATTTAGTAAAAAAATTGCAATTTTTATAAGCATTTTATTTTTATGCTATTTTTATTTTTTGTTACTGTGGTATATGTTTTTGTTAATGTATATTAACCTTACTTTTTAAAACTATTGTTTACATTTTTAACGTGAATTTTTTAAAACTATTTGATAAGCTAGTACACCTATATAAATATTTTTTTATTCGAATTTACAATTATTTAATGTTATACACTGTAAGTCAATTCAATAGGAATCATTCCACAGTGAACATTTTTCAACAGGCAAACATGTCAATAAATATAAAATTGAATTCTCTTGTTATCATACTTTTTCTTCAATACATTGCATAGAACTTCACAAATTAATTAATTAAATATGTTGTTGACAAACCCCCAATATTGCACATTGCGTAGATGTTGAAACAATTCGGCAGTGGTAATAGGTTTTCTACCTTGAATATGAGTTTGACGTACCATCGGGTCAAGCTTCATGGTGACTCCAAAGTACTGACTGTCTTTATTTCACCAACACACAAAAAGAAGTAGGAGTAAACAATGTCTTGCTCCAAGAACCTAGAGGCAAAGTTAGTACGCTTGAAAAACTAGGAATATAGCACTTTACTACACGATGCATTACATTGCGAGCTATTACAACGCGGTCGTTACAATGGCCACGTTGTTAGTACGTGATCCATTTACATTTATAGTCTTTACAATGACTTCCAGTAGGGGGTGCGCTGGACTTAGGAATAGTATTATTTACTATTTCTACTCGAGTTTGCGCAACAGTAGGGAAGGTGTTGGAATTCAATTCCAATACCTCAGCGCCCCCAGGTGGAATTCGTTGTAAAGACTTGCGATGTAAATGCATAGCGTGCTAACAACACGGTCGTTGTAACAACCGCGCTGTAAAGGTATCGCGGTGTAATGACCGCGTTTTAAAGGTTGTTTCCAAAAAACTGCCCTCACCCACAAAATTGTGGCATGCTTCATCATTGGGCTGCTAAACAACACCCCTGCGCAGACCAATACCTGGGGTGGAACAATAGGGTGGGGGTAAACAATACAAACATAAATAAGAGTAAGAAGCAAGCAAAGGAAATAATATGTGCTGATAATAGACTCTAAAACTAGCTCAGGGATATCCACTTCCCTATTTTAGTCCCGTATTGCCTGGCCAGGATTAAAATTTAAAGTAGAGGATGATGGCAATAGGGTTAATTATAAACCATTCACCCCTCCTGTCTGCATGTAAGTCGACATGTTTCTACCGGTTATAGTGCCTTTTCCGGCATTCATCAGGACCGCAAGATCCCCTATATAATACCCTCCTTTCCTACCTTCAGCTTCAGTAGCTTGAGGAAAGACCCTGTTTTCCACAGGTTTTGTAGTCACACTTAAAAAAACAGAGTTTGACAGTTGTAGAAGCTTGAAAGGCATGGGAGTGAGGGCAGCTCCCTGTTGTCAAGCATTCATCAAGGTGAGGCATTGGTTCAGACACTGTCTCTCCGTACGCCATGAAGAGCTTTATTATACCTATGGATATATGGATATATGGATATATATATATATATATATATATATATATATATATATATATATATATATATATATATATATATATATATATATTTGTTTGTATGCCATTTGATTTTGTTTCAACAACCTCAGTGTCCCATCGAACAATATATATATAACAAAATGGCTAAGCGGTAAAGAGCTTTAAGGGTGACATATTGGTTTATGGCAACAGTCATTCAGGAGGAACATGTTAGCAGACTGTGGTTAGTTGGAAGAGGCTACAAGCTAACAGGCTCACGCTTAAATCAGAGAAATGTAAATTCGATCAGGAAAAAGTAACCATACGTTAACACTAGATAGTATCAGTTTTAAAAGTAAGCTAGTTAATTCCAGCAAAGAGCTCCTCCCTCAAAGAAAAAGAAGGATTTGTGCAGCTTTCTAGCAATGGAGCTATTGTATGCAAAATGTATGCACAGTTTTACATGCAAAACAGCAAATAGGCAGGATTTACTAAGGAATAGAGTAGAATATATCTGGGGCGATGTTTGTGAGGAAGGAAAAATTAAAAAGCATCTTGAGATTTCACTGTCTCTTCAAAGTTTAAATCCATGTCTCAAAAGTATAGCAATTAACAATGCTAGCACATAAAGGTTTTGAAGCCTTACTAATACACGTGGAAGGTAAAGAAGAAAATGCCATACATTTAATCTTTAGCAGGATAAATGGCACAGAGTACACCTAGACTGTCATTGAAAGACAAGTGTTAGCTATATGGAGACTTCATAGTTTTTTTTTCATGTGGAAATGATTTTGTGCTCAAGACAGATCATAAGCCTCTAAAGGAAAAACCTTTTCCGGTCAGAGAAACAAAATACATTATTAAGACCTTCTTGAGCCAATGAAGGGAAGCCTATATTAGGCATGTCTCCAAGTGGTAAGTGGAAGAAGAAAGAAGAGAGCAAGATAGAGTACAGAAAGGTGTGATTCAGAGAACAGCATTGGTTGTTTTGTTAAAGGTTTTTATGTTATAAAAATGTTAACTTCTGTCATTAGAGTTGGTTACTCAAAGTTCCCTGAACTGCTCAAGCAGGTGAGAAGTTTCAACATTGCTATGAAGACAGAGGACAATCGAGTTTAGAGCCTCAACAGAGTGCTAAATATTAAATTGTGTGCCTGTAGCTTTGAATCCCAACATATATGACCATGCATTTGTACTGTGTCACAAATGTGACAGATATCTCATCTGCTTTAGTGCAAGTGTCATAGGACATAATGCACTTGCAATATGGCGGGCAGCATATCTGGCACATTTGTGATGGAGCAACCCATCTGCCAAACTCTAAATAAGATACTAAACAATATTTGATATTTTTTGAAGATGTGATTTTCCGTTGCAGACATGAAGGATATCTCATCTGCTGTCTTACAAGTAAGGTAATTAATAATGTAATTGTAACATTGCATATGGGATATCTGTCACACTGCTGATGGAGCATACCTCCACCTAACTTGAAACCAGACAAAGTTGGTAATGAGGCTCACACTCCTGCATTGCATGTAAAAAGTGTTGACAATACTTGAATCTCTGTTAAACTTGATGAGTTAATGTGATAATAAAACTAATCTGTGATATGGATAGTATGCCTTGGCCATTACGAGAGTATGAAGTTTGTAGTGGACATCCAGGTTCTGGGCACGTGTATGAACACACCTTTTTAACAAAGGCAGCCTAGGCCTTCTCACACACACAAGTTTTGTTTGAAGGTAGGTACATAGAATTCTGAATATCTGACAGCAGATAATTAGAAATGTGAATGCTGGGCATGGACAAGGGGTCTGCACCATGCACAGAACTTTGCTGTCAAAAAGATTTTTAAAAAAGTGTGATAACATGTGCCTGATTTTGAGTTTGGCAGATGGTATACCCGTTTCCAAACATGGCAGAGCACACAGATATACCATAACCTACTGACCTTCAGGAGACTCCTCAAGACCTGGCTGTTAGAGCAGTAGCAAAAGCCCCTCCTCCCCCAACGCCTTGAGATCCTAACGGGTGAGTAGTGCGCTTTACAAATGGTTGATTAATTGATTGATTATAACAAGTGATTTAAGGAATATGTAACTTGTAATGTGCTGTCCCACATGTATGTCACATTTGTGATGCAGTTTCCCATTCATCAAACCCCATAGATATGACACCGTGTTTTATGTTGGTAAAGAGAAGCATATACTTAGAAAAAGCTATCTTTGCTTGAAATGAATACTTCAGCAGATATTGTGCAGGATTTACAGTTTTGCAGATGGGTGCTCAGTCACAAAAGTGACGGATATCCTATCCACCTTATTTCATGTGTTATATATTATAATGCACTTGTAATGTGACAGAGCAGACTCCATGAAGTTTCTGACAGAGTAACCACTCTGCTATATTCCAAATCTGGTCCTTTGTGATGTCATATTGGGAGTCCATTCTTTAGAATGATAACCTTCAATGTATACATTGTGGACTTCTTTGATGTGTGTACCTTTTTGCGAATTCACTCTTTAGTATGTGGCTGATGTGTCCATATGTCTGCTTTCAGCTTCCTCCAGTGCAAGAGAGGGAGATGCTATCCACACTTCTAGGGACCATGAGGAGATCCACTGGGAGTCAGAAGGTGGACCAATCGACACTGAGGGAATCAGTAACAGTGACGGTGAGAGGGCTGGTAAGTCTCCATTGTAAGTATCCTCGGTGTGTATCAAAGCTAGAATATGAAGGTATACAGCCAAAGCAAACTACTTTTTTCTCTTAGGCCCTAGCCTTCAGGCCTGGTGCCCATTCCTTTTGTGGTCCCTCCTGGGCCCGCTCTCCACTGCTTTTTCACGCCACCCACCTCCCGCCACCCGCTCCCTCCTCCCCAGTGCCCCTCCCAGGATCTACTTAATGAAGGCCACACCACGGGCTCCATTGATCATATTCTCTCCAGCTCCCCTTTGTGCCTGTCAGCTGCTATCTTCATCCATATTCCCCAGCCTGAGGAACTTACTTTTTTCACTTGGGCCCCTGTCTTCAGGCCTAGTGCCCATTCCTTTTGCTGCCTTTCCTGGGCCCACTTGTCGCAGTTTTTTCCTGCCACCAGCTTCCCATCACCCGCTCCCGCCACCCGCCTCCCCAGTGCCTCTCCCAGGACCTACCTAATGGAGGCCACAGTGCAGCTCCATTAAGCAGGTACTCTCCAACTGCCCTTGCTGCCTGTCAGCTGCTACCTTTCTTTGTGTGCCCCAGCATGAGGAACATACTTTTTTCACTTGGGCCCTAGCCTAAAGGCCTAGCGACCATTGATTTTGCTGCATCTCCTAGGCCCACTAGCCGCTATTTTTTCCCACCATATGCTTCCCACCACCTGCTCCCACCGCCTGCCTCCTCAGGCACCCTCATCCCAGAACCTACTTAATGGGGGCTGCAGGGCCCTTTGATGCCTGTCAGTTTACATGTTCCTCCATATGCCCCATACTGAGGAACTTACTTTTTTCACATGGGCCCTAGCCTTAATATCTAGTGTCCATTCCTTTTGCAGCCTCTTCTGTTCCCACCCACTACCATTTTTTTCTGCCACCCACATCCCTCCACCCGCTCCCCCTACCTGCCTCCCCGGCGCCCTTCCCAGGATCTACCTAATGGAAGCTGCAGTGCCGAAGGCATGCCAAAGTCAAGCCCGTCTGTGCCCGTCCCCACCTGGACTGCTCCCCCCGGGAACCCTGGCCTTCCGGCTACCCAAAGGTACTTCCCCGCAGATCTTAAAGCACTGGACCCCAGACGATGTAACAACTGCTGCCTGGCATCTCCTCCCTCTACAGCAGGACCGTTCATCTGCTACCACTATCTCTTCACCTACAACCTAGGACCACTGACCTCCCAGAAACCCACGCCACTCCCACCAACCAGCGGACACCACCCTGAATTCACTCTGATGCTTCTTAATCAATGCCATTTCACTCTGCAAACACGCCACCGAAGTTTGGGACTCCATCTCCACCCTCATCCCCAACGTGACCTTCATCACAGAAACATGGCTCAACCCCTCTATGGACCCCGACATCACCACCACAAAGCCCAATAGCTACAAGATGAAACACCAGGACTGCACCAACAAACAAGAGGTGGTACACCATCATCCACAAAGAATCAATCAGCTGCACCATCGCCGACAGGGAAACCCTGCCAATCATAGAACACCTGAAATTACAACTCCATACTGGTGACAAAATGTCCATCAAAGGCACCCTCCCCTACAGACACCAAGGACCACAGACCAGTCTCTGCGACACCATCACAGATTTCATTGCCCCACTTGCCATCAATTTCAAGCACTACGGGCCAGATGTAGGTAATTCTATTTTACCGACTCATAAATACCGAATTTTCCCAATTCGGTATTTATGAATCGGTAAAATAGAAGAAGGGAGATTTAGGTAAATTCGGTAATTGAATTACCGAATCTGTAAAAATCGGTATTTACCGAATCGGTAAATACCGATTCGGTATTGCCCATTGATTCCTATGGGCCATTGAAGCCCATAGGAATCATTGGGCATTACCGAATCGGTTTTTACCGATTCGGTAAATACCGATTCCAGCAAGGGTGCAGGGGGTGTCACTTTGACACCCTCTAGCACCCCAAATACAGGCATGTGTGCCATGTGGCACACAGACATGCCCTAAGGGTATGTCTTTCTGTCACATGGCATAGGTGTGCATGCACACATGTGCATGCACACCTGGATTCGGTATTTTACCACCCAATTGGATTGGGTGGTAAAATACCGAATCTGAAAGGCCTTTGGGACTCAGAAGAGTCCCACCTACATCTCAAGTTACCGAATTGGTAAAAATACCGATTCGGTATTTTACCGATTCGGTAAATTTACTGATTCAGTAGATTTACGGAATCGGTAAAATTGGCCCCCGACATCTGAAAACCCAAATACCGGTCGGTAACGGCCAAATTCGGCCGTTACCGACCGGTATTTGGGCTCCTACATCTGGCCCTACATCTTCCTTAGAGACCTCAACATCCAGCTCTACAACCCCAAAGACAGGAGCTCCGCCAATCTCTTGGAACGAATGGACATCATCAGCCTCACCCAGTTGGTCTCAGAGCCCATACACAGAGCAGAACACTCACTGGAGCCTATCTTCATGTCCAGAAACAGAGTCAAACAGCCATGCCACAGAACTCACCTGGATCAACCACTCCATCATCCACTTCACCATCACAGGACCACCTCGAACCCTCCCAGCACCTCCTTCCACAGCTGAAGCAAAGTGACACAGAACCAATGGATGGACGGGCTCAACTCCACCCAGCCAGACACCACAACCAACCTGAAACAGGCAGTTGAGAACTTCAACACTTGGATCACCTGACCGAGTTGCCCCCAACAAACCATCCAAAACTCTCAGATCCACCAAACAAGCCAGCTGGCACACTCCATAACTCAGCACAATGTGAATGCATCTGCAAACAACTAGAGAGAGAAGATGGCGCACCAGCAGAGACGATACAGACCGAGCCACCTTCAAGTCAGCCCTCAACAATACCACCATCAGCGCAAAAGACGCAAAAAGGACACCCTTGCAGACTGCTTCAGGGCTAGCACCAACTACACCAAAGAGCTCTTCACCATCGTCAAAGAGTTCTCCTGCCCAAAAACCACTGAGAACACTACCCCTACCTCTAAGGCACTCTGCGACACTCTAGCAAATCCCTTCCACAACAAGATATCTGCCATCTACAGAAACTTCGAGCCCCAACCCACTGACCTCCTCAGCCTCCCCACTCATACAGAAGCCTCCTCCATCCAATATCTCACTGCATTGGAACAGCTCACTGCACCGGACCCCACAAGAAGGCCATCAACCCTGGAGAAGGCCATCAACTATCTGCAGACTAAACACCTGGAGGGAAACAGCCTGCCAGAATCCTCCCAATCCGGTTTCCGGATCAACCTCAGCACCCAGACCACCCTGATCACCACCACGGACAACATCTGCACCCTACTTGACACTGAAGATTCAGTGGCCCTGATCCTTTTCAAACTCTCTGCAGCATTCAACATTTTTTTCCACCACACACTCATCAAGAGACTGCACCACATCGGAATCAAAGGTTATGTACACAGATGGATTGCATAATTCCTCGCAGCACACACACAGAGAATTCATCTCCCTCCTTCACCTCAGAACCCAAGAGCACCACCTGTGGAGCCCCCCTAGGCTCATCCCTCAGCCCCACCCACTTTAACATCTACGTGACACCTCTAGCTGACATCATCAGAACCCATGACATCAACATCATATCCTTTGCCGACACCCTGCTCATCCTCTCACTCTCAGCTGCCTCAATTACAACAAAGAACAACTTCCACAACTGCATGAAGAGCGTCGCAGCCTAGATGAAGGAAAACTGTCACTTCGCACCTCCTCCAGGCATTAACAGCTTTCCCGGGCAGAATGCAATGCCACCTTTGAGCTACGACCCAAGCCTCGTCTGCTAGTGGTATATGGCAACCCCCATGTTCTGAACCCATTTTCAGATGGAAGAAAGGTGGGAAAATTAGCTAGTTGAGGAGGAGGGTACCCAGTCAACCTGCACCACTCCTAAGGTAGGGCAGACGATGGCGACCTCCCAGCTCACTTTCCACCATCTTTAAGTTGGGAAAAATAACCTATCAGGGTCATGTCCACTTCCCACGTGGGTTGAGCATTTAGAGGGTGTAGTCACCCTAAAGGTTGGTAGCCCATTGGCTACCACCTCGCACTTCCTTTAATGCTCCCAAATGTACTATTTATGTGGCACCCATGAGCCATGAATTTCAGATTCGACTGACAAAAGGAGACCAGGGACAAAGAAGTATGGCTGACCCCAAGAACAGAGAGTCTGGACTGGAGCCGAAAGACTCAACAATCACAGAACACTGTCTCGTCCTGCCACTTAGAGACCTCTACAAACCCTCGGGGCCCTCTAGCACTTTGCCAAATTCTCTTAGAACTTCCTTGAAGTAGAGGTGCCAAATTCCCTTAGAACTTCCTTGAAGTAGAGGAGCAACTCCCCTGCACTGCAGGCATGAAAGCCGCAGAGTCCGAACTGTTGACTTGCAGCTCCTCAGCCCTGCTGATGCCACAACTGCCTAGGACAAGGTACTGTAGCTCTGAAGGATCAACTCTGCCTCATCACCTAATTTGGAAGCACCAGGATCTTCCGAAGCAGACCAGCACCAACCCCGGGGTACTAGATTGCCTGCTACTCAAGACCGACTACAAGAGTCCAAGCCGGACTACAACTGCCTGAGGACCAAGCACCTGTTGAGGAACATCAGCACCCCTGGGACCCACTCACTGAGTGGTCCAGCTCCTCAGAGGTGGTTGCCCCTGACAGCAAGGTGCACTTTGCGCACCAGAGCTTCGATCAACCTGTTTACTCTGCTCCCAGCCCCACTGTGGTACTGAAAATTCTGGACTCGTGTAATAAACTTTGTCGTAGCATGACGATTTTTATATCAAAAGACCGAGAATGGCTAGTACACTATGTACAAGCATTTTCGTTATATTCCAGTAACAATTTCACCTCGAAATCGTCATTTTCGTTCTGAAACCCTTGGCAGCCATTTGTGTGTTGCCCTTTACATAGGCTATAACACACAGCTAAATTCGATTCCAAAAGGCCACGTACACCTTGATTGACTTTCCCCTGACCTGAGCATGTTGGAACCATTGCCCCAGGCCGGACCTGTTTGGTCAGTTCCTCTCCCAGTGGCCGAGCAAGATAGCATCATGCCATAAACCTTTTCATCGCACACACACCCTGCCTTATCTTACTTCCATCTGTTCCTGCTCCTGCCTCCACGAGCTATTCATGACATGGGCTGTGATCTTACTGTTTTGGGGTTAGCCAGCCTTGTCAGCTAAAGAATGTATTCATTATGTGGACATTGTTTATGGCCTGGACTTATCTTGAAAGTGGGTTTTGCATCTGTGTGCACGTTCTGGGAATGTACTTCAAATATGTGCCTAGGGCAAAATAATTTGTATAAAGGGCCTGTGCTCAGACCATTCAGCAGGCTATCTCATTCAGTCGCTTTTAGGCGTGGCTGGGCGACGTAGCCTCACAATTGAATTGTAATAAAGATGTCTTTTCATATTTCAGATTCTCTGTTGATTTCTTTGCTGCTTTTTGAATGGACTACTTATTGGTAAGACCCCTGAGTAGGAGATTGGGGATTCCTAGTACTTCAAATGGCGCCCCAACAGCGGGCCTCGTCAAGCAGTGATTATCTGGAGAAGTAACTTTGTCAAGAGGACAGAAATCTACTGTGGAAGGCAAGACAGAAATCTACTAAAAGAGGTACTGTGCACAGAGGTTCTGGGGGATTCTCTGTCTTTGCGGCCCAGTATATTTTTGATTTTTCTGACTTAAACTCTCCAAAAGGTGTCACTCACGACTGAGGAACCCATTTTGGCTTAAGTGTGTTTTTTGCAGTTAGAACTTGGCAGTTAGAATTTGGACAACTATTTGTTTGCTATAGCTTTGAAGGTTTGTATAGGTTTGGATATGCGAATTGCAATTTGTGTAGGCGGATAATGAAGAGAGTTTTCTCCATCTGCTTTATTTTGGAGTATAACTGGGTCGCTCCCAGTTCTTTGGTATTGCGCTTAAGATTATTTGAACATTGCAATTTTCAATAACCGAGGGTCTTGTAAATTTACGAGTGTATCGATAGAGATAACCCCTTGAAGTTTAGAAGCTAGATTAGTGGGATATAGGATGCCTGATCTTAGCATATTTGGAGTTTTGTGTTGGCCAACTTTGGTATACGTTTGGATTTGCCGGCTTCCCCTAAAGGGAATATCTAAATAGGTTTAGATTTAAAAACATATTTCTTCCTTGGTGATTTTTGTATCCACAGGGAATTAAAATATGACATAATGCAAAGCAAGGATCCTTTGCTCTGGGCAATTTTACATGCAAAACGATTTTTGGTGTTCTGCCACCTAAAGCTAGTGTATTACGTGTATTTTTGGTTTCCTGCACATACAGTGGTCTGTTGAGCTGTTTATGCAGTCTTTTTGAACACTATTGAGAAGTGTTTCTTGTTAATATGGTCACAGCTACACTGGTTGGGTTTTGAGTACAGTCTGGGCTTTCCTGTTTCCATCCTATGTATTGACCTGTGGGTTCCATGTGTGTTTAAATGTGGTTTTTGCCGTTACTGTAACTTCTGTTGTGAATAGCGTTGGCGTGAATTTATGAAACAAAATGCCTAAAAGCGCTGTATTGTGTGTCCTGAATGTTTTGAACACTTTCTGTTTCTGTTTGAAATGAGCTCATGTGTGTATTAAGAGTTTTGATGTTTTTCAGTTTGTTGAGTGAAATGTTGGATTAATTAATATTAGGTCGAAAATTACATGAACAATGCAGCAGTTTACCATGCGACATGCTAAAATCGCTATATGTTGCTATTTAATTTATACATTAAGCAAAACGCATATGTGCAAAATGTTAAAGGATTGAAATTAGATAAAGTTAAAATTCGCATTTACTAGGAATAGGAAAGGCCTCAAAAATAAATTGTGTGTTTTATAGAAAAACGAATTTATAACATTTTTGTACCTACATGCATTAGTATATGCATGCATACAAAACTGCCGTTACACGCTTAAAAAGGATAAAATTAGGAAAAAACATTCAATGAATATAAATAAGGCCCCAAAAAGAAAAAAACCCGAAATTGTCTATTTTTGCAAAAAAAAAAAAATAAACAGCATTTTTCCTTAGTTGCACTGTATTAGATGTTTACAGGCAAGCCTTTCAGCTGCAGTACATTTGATAGGAATGTTCATTCAGCCAGCACTTTTCCAGTTAAAGATGGGTGGAACTTTGCATAACTGTCCATTTAAATGAAAGTGGCGCAGAAATGTGACGCAGGAAAATGTCATGTTTAAAGTTAAGCTTTTGTGCTTCGGCGCATAAATGAATTCATCTAAAATGATAGGCAAGGGATGCAACTTCCCTTTATATGTGGAATTCTCATAAAAAGATAATTGGTTTCTTTGAAAGAAAAATTATTAATTATGGAAAAATTTCTGGAAAAAAATAAGTGCTTTTTAATATCGTTTTTTGATATTTATAAAGCTTAATACTCATGCTATGACCCCCTAGCATTAACATTTGATTTAAGTTATGTGTTACTGAATAGTTAGGTAATTTGCATGTTGGTTTTCGCTTGGCACAGGCGTAAAACACCTTTTTTTCCAGGATTTACATGAGATGCCCAATGTTCAACCTCTGTAATGTGTAAAGGACATTCTGAGGATGATTAATATGTAAAGCAATCATAGGATATTAACTTTTAAGTTCCCTAAATTCCAAAGTCGAAAATGGGTAAATTAGACTATTTAAAGAGGCATTTTTTGCATTAGAGTAACTTTCACAGTGTCTTAGGCTTTAGTTAATACATACATTTAGGTATCATACAAGTTTGCCAGTTATTCTTATTTGGGGTTGCTATGCTGCCTCAATGAGCCAATGTGACTGGTGCACGGGTTTTGTTTAATATCAGGATTGAAGGTTCTAGCTTTGGCAGGGCCTACTTGGACATTCATGTTTAGGGTTGATGAAATTAGTATCATTGCATAGGGTGGTAACAAGCAGTTGTTTTAAGCTGGTATGTTGCGTTGTTGTGCTCAGCAGTTCTTCACAGTGAATGTTTTAATAATCTAAGCATAAATGAATTTTAGCCACTAAAAGAAGTCATTTATAAACATGTGTGAGGGTTAAAAAGAGTTGGACAGTTTTTGCCTTTGTCAGCACGAGAGACGAATAGGAGGGTGGTCAAGGAATGCACGAAGTATGTCAGGCAGAGTTTGACCTGAAGGTCAGTGAGGTGGGGGTTAGGAGTAAGTGAAACCAGATGTTCTGCTGAGGGCCTTTCGGACCTCAGGGCATTCTGGTGCAGGAGACGTTGAGTGTCTGTGAATGTGTTTTTCTTTTGGAAAGTTGGAATTTAGTATGTTTATGGAAGTTGGTATTTTGTATGTTATGGCAAGTCAGCAGTATGTTGAAAAGAGATGGGTTTTTATTATGACTTCTTTGCAAGGAAATGTTCGTGTGTTTTTTTCATGATTTAGCATTTTCCCCTTTATGAATCGTTCCTGCTGGTCGACACTGTAAGTTTTATTTGACAGTTCAATCTCCAGTGCTGGTGATGATCTGTCAAAAGGGTGGGAGTAAGTGAAAGTGTAAATTTTGAGATTAAATGAAAGTATAATTTTGGTGCAATTTTGATTTTTGATTCTAAACCTGACAAATTAAGCAGGCCTGCATTTCTGGGTTTTGGGCTGCATGAATACATGCGTCACTTTTTTTTTTTACATGTGCTATTGTAATTTGTCCATGCCTTTTTGTGCTTGCTATACTGCATGTATATTTGATGGCTTGGAATATGTTGGTTGTGTTTTATATTGCTGCTTAAGAAATTATTACAAGTTTGCCTTTATTGCAAGGAGGCATGTATGACGATATGTGTCACTTTTACAATAATTAGGTAAAATTTGTGTTGATACTAAATTTCACAGACATGATGTTTGCATGCTGTGGACACGAATAGACAACACCTCACCAGTGTATGTCAAAATTTGGCCATAATAGTATTGAAGTAAAATAAAAGAGATATACAGGAGTCATGATACTACCCTCTCCCTCATGGACCAGGTAATTCTAAATTTATGTATCCTTGATTGGACCTAAGGATGAAATTATAGATTTGTGACTCTTGTTAAAGGTGACCTAAACTTTTCATTTTTTCCCTGCAGAAGGAACTGGACCATTAACTGACATTACCGTATATGGTGTAAGGGCCAGTGGTAGAGTCCAAATTTCTGCACTATGTTCTTCCAATAGATTTTTCTTTTGTTGCTTCTCCCCTGACCGATGTCGCATCATGCTTAGTTATTGGGGATTTTAGTTGTGTCCTATTTCCATTTCGCTTTTTCATATTCCTTTCACCAGTCAGCCCATTTATTATTATGGGTGTATTGTTTATGCGCACACTTTTAGACTAGAGTGATGTATCAGGGATCCCCCATGTTATGTAAAATGTTTTTTTCTTCAGACTGATTGTCGGGGTAGTGACAGGCTGGTTAACTGACCCAATGTTATAGTAAGACACGTTTTCCATCTCAATAGGAGATATCTTAAGTTTAACTTTTGAACATGAAAAAATTTCAAGGTCTATTTTAATCCCTCAGTTCTCTTTTGTTCCTGCTGCTTTCATTTTTGGTGGGATCAGATGTGTTCTAATCATACAAATACAAGGGACTCTCTAGTTCGTGTCCTTTTGTCTGCACATTTGATCATTAGCCTTTGTATTGCATAGTGCACTTAATGCACAACTTTTAAAGAGATTTTTCTTCATGTCCTTGATAATCTGTATTATGTCATTTCTCTATTTGAGATGTTCTAGATAAGGAATTTAGAAAACCTAGGCTTAATCATTGAGGAAAATATGTATTTGCACCATTACACAATTCCACCATATGTCAAAACATCCATTTAGGTAGAATTTTCATGTAGTTATTTACCCTTGGATGGTGAAGGATATGCTCTCACACGAAAACCCAATTGAGAAGCCCAGAGACACCGTTTTGCCTACTGCCTTTATGTTTGAAATTGCTTTTTGAAAATGACAGTGCATTCTAGACCAACATTGTCCCATTGCGTGTGGCCACTCCCTTGCAGATTGCAGGCCACCTGCTTGCAGTCCCCTTGTTAAAACCCATGAACTGTTTTTGTGCTTGATTTGAAGGAAACTAACAGTTGTGTCACATTTCCTATATCACTAGGTTCTGCGGGATCTTCCAGAGTCAAAGGAAGAGTGATACCCTGCAGACCTGTGATCGAGACTAAGCCCACTCTCCATCAGTGACAGATGAAAGACAGACTTCTTGGCTCTACAATTCCTGCAACCAGAAAGTAGTGTGACAGCAATCGTCAGCGTGACAGCGATCATCAGCGTGCCCCCAATGGTACCTCCCAAGCAAGCCATTTGTTTCATCAGAAGGCGTTGTAAAAAGAAAAGAAAAGAGGAGCTGGTTTCAAAGATGTGAAGGATCCCTGTTGTTGATGGCAGGGCTGTCATCCAGTTTGTTCAGTTTGTTCAACTGTCATGTGCTTGAACCTCTGACAGCGCGCGGTCCCCTGATCCCCTTGGCCTGAGTTTTTGGCCCCCCACACACCTCTTTTCCTTTGCTCCAGCGGAAAGGCAGTGCACTTGAGGATAAAAAGGCACTACATTCCGGTGCCCATGAGAGAGCAGCTTGAGCGTCCACTGACACTCAATGATGAGTGTTGGAGTCTGAAAGTGCTGCTGATCTTGCTGGGTTGTTTCTCAGTAGTGCTTGGATCTGCATGAAATGCTTTGTGCCCTTGATCAATGAAGGGCACATCATTTGTAGTGTCTGCCACGAAGAAGAGACACTGGTGCACTGCCTTGAGACATTGAGACTTTGTAATTGAGCTATGAGTGTTTGCCAGGAGGGCACTCCAACGGATACTGAGTCATGAAGAGCCTGAATGAAGAGGCCCAACGCGAAGAAGACACTGGAAGCGGATTTGATGGACAATAGAAGCCTGCCAGCAGAGGCTTTGACGGACTCTGGGTATTTTCTGTGAGCTTGTATAGAATTGGAGTTTGGAAACTAATTTTTGCAGCTTTGCTGGCATTGTTTTAAAGTACTATTCTGTTTAGTAAAAGCAGAATACCGTCCATTTTCTGTGAAGGAGTATTCCCTTTTCACCTCAGAGCATTAATGAGAGTCACCACTGTTTCACTTGAGCATATAATGAATTACAGAAATGCTTTGGAAGACCTAAAATGTACTAGATAATTTTAGGATTTACGTTTGCTTAGGGTTGTGGAAAATTATGATTCATTTGTAATAGCGGTCACTACTTTGTCTATATGTTCTCAATGACGTGTTTTCTAGTGTTTTTAAACATGGCCTTGTCTTTTATGGGTGGGATTGTTTTTGCTGCCCAAATTCACATCTGCACCCACCTCCCAAACCTATGTCTTTTCCTACTTCTACTTCTTTGCATCTTTCCAGATTTTACCCGAACACGGATAGTTAGGAGATCAGAGTTTACTGATTTTCCTCTTGTCCTCTTGTACAGTTTCTGCATCAACACCAGTTAGTAGTTGAACATCACTGATTGTTGGGCGTGTGGTCTTGTACCACATACTACAGATAGGCCTTTGTGCTACTGCGTGTGTAGGGAGACCTGTCCCGAGAGAGTCGCTAGGTAATGAGATTATGCTTCAGTAACATCTTGAGGATTTTTATAAAATATAGATCTGGACTCAGACTAGCGTGAGTATAGGTTATTGCCTATGTAAGGGCACAAGGTGCATCTGTGGTACTGAAAATTCTGGACTCGTGTAATAAACTTTGTCGTAGCATGACGATTTTTATATCAAAAGACCGAGAATGGCTAGTACACTATGTACAAGAATTTTCGTTATATTCCAGTAACAATTTCACCTCGAAATCATCATTTTCGTTCTGAAACCCTTGCCAGCCATTTGTGTGTTGCCCTTTACATAGGCTATAACACACAGCTAAATTCGATTCCAAAAGGCCACGTACACCTTGATTGACTTTCCCCTGACCTGAGCATGTTGGAACCATTGCCCCAGGCCGGACCTGTTTGGTCAGTTTCTCTCCCAGTGGCCGAGCAAGATAGCATCATGCCATAAACCTTTTCATCGCACACACACCCTGCCTTATCTTACTTCCATCTGTTCCTGCTCCTGCCTCCACGAGCTATTCATGACATGGGCTGTGATCTTACTGTTTTGGGGTTAGCCAGCCTTGTCAGCTAAAGAATGTATTCATTATGTGGACATTGTTTATGGCCTGGACTTATCTTGAAAGTGGGTTTTGCATCTGTGTGCACGTTCTGGGAATGTACTTCAAATATGTGCCTAGGGCATAATAATTTGTATAAAGGGCCTGTGCTCAGACCATTCAGCAGGCTATCTCATTCAGTCGCTTTTAGGCATGGCTGGGCGACGTAGCCTCACAATTGAATTGTAATAAAGATGTCTTTTCATATTTCAGATTCTCTGTTGATTTCTTTGCTGCTTTTTGAATGGACTACTTATTGGTAAGACCCCTGAGTAGGAGATTGGGGATTCCTAGTACTTCACCACCGTCCTGGAAATATCCGAAACCTTGGTGTACCCATAGTCCCCATGCCCTTGCAATCTATACACTTTGTTTGAGTACCCTCAGACTTGCCTGCAAGTCCCCCTGTGCAGCCTGTTTTTAGGTGCCCATAACATTCGAATTCTAGAAGTTGAACCCTTAAATCCTACTGCATTGTGATTTATTGCATTGTATGTTTTTCTCCATAGGATAACATTGAGTGTAATTGTGCACAACTATATATTGCTTGTGCTTACTGTGCTTATTGCTGAAATGTATTACTTTAAAAATTCATACTATTTTTCTACAAACCAGTCTTGCTTCATTCTTGAGTGTGCTTTCCATTTATTGCCTCTGTGAGCACAACACATTCTTAGCACTCCCCTCTGATAAGCCTAACTGCTTGCCCATGCTACCACAAAATAAAGGGTTAGTATTTTCTACTTTTTCCTCAGTAGACCTCTCTGCACTGTGTACCCCATTGTGGTACACTATATAGGGGGGTGGGTTTCCTACAACAAACAAGACCAAAGTGCTGAGCTTTTGCAATCACATCTCCCTCTGGAATGACACCTGGTGGCCCGCTGAATTCAGACCACCCCCACACCAAAAGACTATGCACACAACCTCAATTTCATACTGGGCAGCAGAATCACCATGAAACAACAGATCAACACAGTCTCCTTGGACTGCATCCACATCCTTCACATGCTCCGTAGAATCTTCAAGTGGCACCCCACAAGCAACAGAAAAATAGTCACACAAGCCGTAATCAACAGCTGTCTGGACTTCTGCAATGCACTGTACAATGGAACCACTACCCATCTAATGTAAAGCCTCCAGACGATACAGAATTCAGAGGCCAGACTGATCCTCAACCTGCCCAAACGGACCCACATAACCCAGCACCTGAGGAACCTCCACTGGCTCCCCATCCAGAAATGATGCAAATTCAAATGACTGACACACACCTACAAAACCCTCCATGACCAAGGACCAGCACACATGAATCAGTGCCTGAAATTCCACCAACCATCCAGAAACCTTTGTTTCACCTCCCTCACCCTGGCACAGACACCGCAAATCCATCATAGCCTCAGCGGAGGAAGCTCCTTCTCCCACCTTGTCGCCAAGTCCTGGAACACCCTCCCCCTACACCTCCGAACATCACTCTTGCGGACAGACTTCAGGAAGAGACTCAAGACCTGGCTCTTCAACTAAGCCCAGCACCTCGGCGCCTGGATACCCTCACAGGCGATAGCTGCGTTCTACAAACTCCGACGGATTGATTGATTGATACAAATGTTGACTACAAAATATCAAATCCAAAATATTGAAAGGTATGTAAGTATGGATTTTCTATACAAAACTCCAGCGCCAGACCCCCTAGCCCCCGCAGATGCCAGCCCACCCGCCGGACCTACGACGCAGCCACCCTCAACGCACTCAACACCGGCTGGATCCCCGGCTGCCACCGAGCCACCCCAGGACGCACCCACAGACCCTTCACCTGCCAATCCTGCAAGTTCTCCTGCATCCGGACCTGCACCGCACCCGCCAAGCCGAGCACCAGCAGCAACCACCTGAAATGCATCCTGCTCAACACCCGCTCCGTCCACAGACACGCCGTCGAACTCTGGAACCTACTCGACTCCACATCTCCAGACGTCGCCTTCCTCACGGAAACCTGGATGAACGCCTCCTCAGTGCCCGACATTGCCATCCCAGACAGATACAAGATCACCCGGAGGGACCGCATCAACCAGACAGGAGGAGGCATCGCCATCGTCCACAAGAACACCATCCGCATCATGACCAACTACGACGACACCCTCACAGCCGCCGAACACATGCACTTCCAGATACACACCGACCCCAAGACCACCCTCAGAGGCACCCTCATCTACAGACCCCCGGGACCACGCACACAATACAGCGAAGACATCGCTGACTTCATCAGCCCGCACGCCCTCCCCTCCGCTGACTACATCCTCCTCGGGGACCTCAACTTCCACCTGGAGAACAACAACGACCGCAACACCACCACCCTGCTGGACAATCTCGCCAACCTCGGACTCAAGCAACTGGTGACCACCCCCACCCACTACGCCGGCCACACGCTTGACCCCGTCTTCTCCTCCAGCAAGGACATCTCCTTCAGCCACGCCACCGGACTCCACTGGACAGACCACAGCTGCGTCCACTTCAGCTTCAGAAGGACCATGCGCCACCACCACCCGCAACAGGTTCCCCGCTGAAGCTGGAACAAGATCACCACCCACCAGCTCGCCACATCCCTGAGCCAGAACCCTCCAGCCAGCTCAGCGAACCCCAACCAAGCCGCCAACAACCTCACAAGGTGGATCAGCAACTGCGCAGACGACCTCGCTCCACTGAAGACCTCCTCCGTCAGACCCGGCAACAAGAAAGCATCCTGGTTCACCGACGAACTCAAGAGCTCTAAGAAGAACTGCTGAGCCCTTGAGAAAGCCTGGCGCAGAGACCCGACAACAGACAACATGGCCACCCTCAAACACGCCACCCGAAAACACCACCAGCTGATCCACACCACCAAGAAAACCGCATTCAAGGAACGACTAGACAACAACGCCCACAACAGCAAGGAACACTTCAACATCGTCAAAGAGTTCTCGAACTCTAGCGCTGGAAAAAACGACATCACCCCATCGCAAGACCTCTGCAACTCGCTCGCCTCGTTCTTCCACAGCAAGATCGCAGATATACACAACAGTTTCAGCACACAGCCGACGCACCCTACGACCGCACCAACGCCCCCAACCACCACCCTCCGCGCCTGGACCCCGATCAACACCGAAGACACCATCCGCATGATGAACTCCATCCACGGATCACCAACCGACCCCTGCCCTCACCACGTCTTCAACAAGGCCGACTCCATCATCGCACCCCATCTCCAGGACATCATTAACGCCTCTTTCGACACCGCCACCTTCCCAGAGAGCTGGAAGCACGCCGAACTCAGTGCCCTACTGAAGAAACCATCAGCGGACCCCACCACCTCAAAAACTACCGCCCCATCTCGCTCCTTCCTTTTCCTGCCAAAGTCATCGAGAAGACCGGCAACAGACAGCTGGCCGCCTTCCTTGAGACGAATGGATCCCTCGACCACTCGCAGTCCGGTTTCAGAGCCAACCACAGCACCGAGACCGCCCTCATCGCAGCCACCGACGACATCCGAGCCCTGCTCGACAACGGGGATACAGCGGCACTCATCCTCCTGGACCTCTCAGCAGCGTTCGACATGGTCTGCCACCGCACCCTAGTGCAGCGCCTCAGCAACATCGGAATCCTGGAGAAGGCACTGGAGTGGATCATCTCCTTCCTCGCCGGAAGAACCCAGAGAGTCCGCCTCCCCCCGTTCAGATCAGAGGCCACCAAAGTCATCTGCGGCGTACCACAAGGATCATCGCTCAGCCCCACGCTGTTCAACTTCTACATGAGCCCCCTCGTGGCCATCGCACGCCAACACAACCTCAACATCATCTCCTACGCCGACGACACCCAGCTGATCCTCTCCCTCACCAACGACCCCGCAACCACCAGAACCAACCTACACGAAGGGATGAAAGACGTAGCCGAGTAGATGATGAACAGCCGCCTGAAACTGAACTCAGATAAGATGGAAGTCCTCATCCTGGGATCATCACCCTCTGCCTGGGACGACTCCTGGTGGCCCCCTGCCCTGGGCAGCGCACCCAAACCAACGGACCACGCACGCAACCTGGGCTTCATCCTGGACTCCTCCCACTCGATGACCAGACAAGTCAACGCCGTCTGCTCGTCATGCTTCAACATCCTACGCATGCTACGGAAGATCTTCCGGTGGATCCCCACCGAAACCAGCAAGACGGTCACCCAGGCGCTCGTCACCAGCCGACTGGACTACGGTAACTCCCTCTACACCGGAACCACAGCCAAACTTCAGAAAAGACTCCAGCGCATTCAGAACCCCTCAGCACGACTCATCCTGGACATCCCCCGACACAGCCACATCTCCGGACACCTGAGAGACCTGCACTGGCTCCCGGTCAGCAAAAGAATCACGTTCCGACTCCTAACCCACGCACACAAAGCTCTCCACAACCAAGGCCCCAGATACCTCAACGACCGCCTGACCTTCTACACTCCCACCCGCCAGCTACGATCGACCAGCCACGCCCTCGCCGCCGTTCCCCGCATCCGAAGAGCCACAACGGGAGGAAGATCCTTCTCCTACCTGGCGGCCAAGACGTGGAAATCCCTTCCCATCCACCTCCGCCTGACCCAAGACCAGCTCTCCTTCAGGAAGCAACTCAAGACCTGGCTGTTCGAGCAGTAACAGACCCCCCCCCGAAGCGCCTTGAGACCCTCCGGGTGAGTAGCGCGCTATACAAATGCTTTGATTGATTGATTGACATATATGCACCTTCACAATATTTATGTCTTCAAGGTTCATCGAGGTAGAGTTAGGAATAGTACATCTGTACTTCCTCTGCATGCACTTACCTTTTGATATTTCTTTCCTGGATATTTTGCCCAGGACTTTCTTATATTTCGAGAATCTTATCCTCTATATTCAGTAGTACAATCCCCAATGTGTGTTTCTTGAGTATTTAGTGCAGGCAAGGAATAGCTATGAAGATGTAGGGGTGTATATCTGTTGTATTACAGAGTGGGCAATAGCAACTCTGAAATTGTAATTGTATTTATAAATATGTCTTTCCATTGAAAAAGCAATTTTTCATTTGTTTGGAATTTTGGTTTTGTTTATGAGTCTGTATGAAACTTTCCAACAAAAAAAAAAATATAAAACCTAGCTTAGTTTCAGCATGCCAAGATTGTACAGATGCATCTGAGGGCGAAGGGGGCAGAAATAAAAAGGAGCCAAAAAAGAGCGTTTTCCATTTTACATCAAACAGAAAGGTTTGTTCTCCAGTACAACCAAACCGGTATATGGAATTACTCGAACACTGGTGTGAAACAAAATTTTTTCTCAGGAGTGACTTAGTTTGGTGTGCATCCATTAAGGTTTTGCGATACTAGTGTTGGTGGGCTTCAATATGTTATCCTGTAGAAATGTCTTCACATTTTAAAGGTATTTTGCGGTATACCTATTACTTTAATTCCATTTGACGAATTTACATGAAATTTGGCAGAAGCTTAGCATGTCTAGTTTCCTCTTGGTATTTTTTTACATTCAATGGTGGCACAGTTAAAGGGAGGGGACAAACAGTGTTCGTTTGCTGATAGATGTGAAATCCTTTGAGAAATCTACATGAAACTGGAACATATTCAGCATGCTTAGTCTTCTGTACTTGTGGGACATTTTATGCAGGTGGTGGGAAACGTTTGTGTGTCCCTTCTTTCCTGAAGCCTCCAGCTACTTCCGAGGCCTTTGTGAATTAAGTAATGTTTATTTTGCACATGATTAATTAAAATCTTTACAAAATTATAAAACCTCAGATAAAATGTTTGTAAAAAAAAAAAGCCATTTGTACTTGAACTTATTTATTTTTATTTATTTATTTTATTTATTTAATTTGTATAGCGCTACAGCTACCCACCAAGGGGTTTCCCGGCGCTAGTAATTCAGAAATGCGTATTTTGCCAGTTAATATCAGATGTTAAAAAGCCACGTTTTTAATGCTTTCCTAAACTTCACATGGCTGACTTCCGAACGTAAGGAATGAGGCATCTTGTTCCAGAGGGATGGGCCTAAGATGGGCCATAAATTGGAGTACATAAAATTACAGATTTGTTGGAACAGTTCATGATTATCCTCAAGGGATTTAAAAGGTTCATCCGGCGTTGTTGAGTCTCTTTCTTGTTAAGTCGAAGAACTTCACGACTTGGCAGTTCAATTTGGTGTCGCTGGTGGAAAAGCACTGTTTGACTGCCTGCCTACAGGTCCGAACGGCATGTAGGTTAAAGGATGGACGTAGAAGGTTGTACCTCAAGTCCTTTAGGCTAGGACAGATGCAAATCACATGGACAATGTCCTTCTTGCCAGTTTTGGACAGGCAACACTGTTGTGAAGGGTTATTTCTCTCCCAGGGTGGGAGATGTGGGAGTATGGGAATAACGCCAAGGCGTAATTTTAAGAATTTTTCTTTAACTTTTATTTTCATGCCGATGTTAGAGTAAGCTTGTGGCTGCATTTGTCCATAATCACCCAGCGTTAGCCATCCATGCGCTCTGTTTGCTAGGTCCTTCTTGTCTACAATCGCTGAAATGATGCGTGCTGATTTTTTGGCCACTTTTTTAAAAGACAAGAGATCTATTGATGTTTCCCAGATATCGGTCAAGCCTAGAACTTTGAGTGATTCATATAAGTAGGCTCTCCGCAGGGAGTTGCGATGCCGAAGTAACTCTTCCCATACGTTAGAACATAAAGAGCCCGCCTCTGCATTGCGGATCTTATGCCAGCTAGCTGTGTACACACTCCGCCTTATTAGAGTTTGTTTCAGGATGCCGAATTTTAATCGAATCTGAGCAGGGGAGACATAATTTGGAAGATTAAAAATAGCCCTGTAAGAGTTAGCTATGAGTGTGTCCAGCAATGCCGCATCCTTCCCATGGTGTGATTTGCTCCCATAGGTAAGAGTCGGTTGTAGTTTGGCACGCACAATTTCAAGGAGAGGATTGAGTGTAAGGTCAGGTAGTTTGGCCTTTAATGATTTGAATGCCAAATAGGTCATTGTGGCCTTCCCTCGCAAAGAGTTGAGCTGCGCCCTAGAGGTGTTGTTTGAGTCCAGGATTACTCCCAGGTACTTATATGTGGTAACCCGGTCGAGCTTTTCACCATTCAAGTGCCGGTGAGGATTCTTTTTTTTCCTATAATTCACAGCCATAACCTTTGACTTATTGAAGTTTATTTGTAGTGCATTCTTTGCTGAGAAAGCATGAGTTGTGTTCAGGAGGTGTTGGAGGCCCGTTGGGGTCCGACTTATCAGCAACAGGTCAACCGCGTATAACAGATTGGAAAGGGTAATTTTCCCTAATTTCGGTGCATGATTGGAACATTTGTCGAGTTCCCCAGGTAGATCGGCTAGGAAGAGGTTGAATAAAATGGGCGCGAGTAGGCACCCCTGTTTTAATCCTTTTGTTGTCCTGATGGGCTTTGAGATGTGTGTTCCAATCCCAAGTTTGATTTTAATCCAGGTGTTAGAGTGGAGCAGTATTAGGACGTCTAATAGGCATTTAGGTATACCCCAATTGTCCAATGTCAGCCAAAGTTTGTTACGGTCCACGTGATCAAATGCAGCAGTATAGTCGATGAACGAGAGGAATAAAGATGACTTAGCTTCCTTTGCTGCTTCCATCAGCAATGATAATGCCATGAGATTAGTTGTGGTCCCTTGGCCTTTACAGAAACCCGTTTGGTTGATTGGGATAATGGAGTTTTCAGTTGCCCATGATGTTAACTCCTCCAAGATAATGCCAGCAAAATATTTTGCCTCCACATCTAGTAGGGCAATAAGCCGATAGTTGTTTGGATGCCTCTTGCTACCGTGTTTATAAATCGGGCTGATGACTGACCCATGCCAGGACTCGGGAAGGGTCTGGGTAAGCCTTATACTATTAAACACTGGTGCTAGAGATGTACTCCAAAATTCTACGTCTGATTTGTAGAGCATCGGTGGTATGCCGTTCGGCCCCGGAGCTCCGGTTGGTCTCCCCCTTGTTATTTGCCGTTGGATGTCAGATGGGAAAATTGTCTTTAGCCCTGACTCAAGTACCTTCGCGGGGCTTTTTTCCGTTTTTTGTTTGTCAGGTTTTGATATGTTCATGGCCTCGTGCTCCCCCGTTTCAACGGAATTTGTGCCGGTGTAGTAGTTGGGAGTTTCCTTCTGTTTTGTGCCTTGTGGCTTTTAGGCGGAGATTATTTGTAACGGCCTCATCTTTGGTCCCATCGTTGTTAAAATACATCGATAGGTATTTTGTCCATACCTCCTCTGTTATGTGTGAATTTTGACCTGGGAGGTCAGGATTCTGTATTCTTTTAACCATTTGCCAGAATCTGGAGCTGTTTTCTGCTTCCCTTCGTAGACAAGCTTAACCCATAGATCTTCATTACTTCGCTTCTGATTTCCCCATTTTGTCAGTTTTAACTGTTTTTTGGCTTCCCGTAGAGCAGCTTGCAGGCTATAATTTGTTGGGTCCTTTCGCAACCGTCTCAATGTTTGATTTATTAATCGTTTTTGTGTTTTCATTTCTGGGCATGAGTTATTCCCATTTAAGGGCCTCTGCCCTTGACGTAAGTTGCTAGGTTCCTTTTTTTTCCATTTTCTCTCTGATGGCTTTGATGAAGATATGCCAGACATCCGGCACCTTGGTTACGGAGCTGGCAGCTTGGGTGAAAAGAATTTACGCCACGGAGCTAATGGAGTCGATGTTTCCGGCGTTGCAATGAAGCCGCTTTAAATTTGAGCTGATATCTGTTTCGAAGCCTATAAAGGGTTCAGTTTCCAGATGAGAGGTCGATCTTATTTCAGCCTCTTGAGGCAGATGGTCGCTGAGGTCGCTCGTCCCTATTCTGAAGGAAGTTACCCAGCAAAACATGTTTAAAGATGTGAACATGTAGTCAAGATAGGAAGATTGTTTGTTGGAGTGGAAGGTGGCAACTGGTGGATCATCATCAACGTAGCGACCGTTTAGGGCCCTTAAGTTAAGTTGTTCCAGATGTCGAAGTAAGTTTTTTGAATACTTCGATGGATTCTTATTTTTTATTTGGCCTTGTGTCGGCACGCCCCATGCTGCATTCAAATCTTGGGTGTGGTCGCTGAGTTGCTCTTTATTCATGAGAAGCATATTAAAGTCGCTAGCCAAGATGAATGAATCAGACACCCTTTCTTCCATTATTTTTTCACCAGTTTAGCCAGGTCTTCCGCCCCTTTTTGTTTATGTTTGGGGTGAATGTATATATTAATTATGATTACTTCCTGGAGCCGCTTCTTTAACCGGAGTGAGATCTTTGCCACCTGAATGACACTAGGGGGAGATATGTGGAGATCCATTGCCTCAATTTCGCCTATAGTCGATATCGATGCGAAGAACATCAGGCCTCCTGATCTTCGTCCAAAGGTTGAGTTTTTATTTGCTGGGATACAGCAAGGTGTGAACCCTTGGAGCTCAAATGCCTTTTCTTCCCAAGTTTCTTGGAGCAGGATAAGGTCAAATGTAATTAGGTATTGTAAAAATTCAGGATCATTCCTTTTGCTGGCAAGACCGTTGATGTTCCAGGAGCAAATTCTAATGTCCCTATACCCCACTGAGGGGTTGGTAAGTTCATTCCCTTTTTGTAAATTGTTAACAGTTGTACTGACGATTGTGCGTTGAATTGACTTCCAATTGTGGGCGGTTTTTGGTGGAAGATAGCTACTGTGCTTTTGATATTGTCCAGGTTGGGGATTTTTTATGTCTCGAGGGCACAGCCTGGGCGAGCTGCTTCTCGCTCCTTTTAATATTAAGATGGTACTTTTTTGTGCCAAGGGTCTGGCAGGAGGAAGGAAAGGAGTCGGATAACGGGGTCACTCTTCGAGTCTCAGTTCTATCCCCCATTGCTGAAATGTCGCTACTTCTTCCATGATTTTGTGTGCTGTCTCTAGTGAGTGCCAAGTTGCTTTTGTGATGTCTGGGCGATGGGGCTCGGTGTTTGACTGGAACTCTATTTCCAAGAGGTCAGAAGAGCTGACATTTGATACATTTGTTAGTGAGTGCAGGAGTCTTAGTATGTTTCCCCTATTCAGTATGTCATCCCTACCACGGGATGTGTATTCTGGAATAAAGAGGATTGAGGTAATGGAAGGTGACATCTGTACCTGGCTTAAATCGGCCAGTGACCAGTTTGCTCCCCTCACCAAATTCCCGCGCACTAGACATAGTAACTCACACAGATGGTTCTCTAGTGCCCTTAAGGAACAAAAATTGAAGGTGCATCAGCTAGAGAGGACCTGGAGACGCAATTATTCCAACTCTGACAGACTGCTCTTTGTGGCAGCCCGCAAAGACTACAAAGGTGCAATTCTCCTGGCCAAATCCACACATATTTCTGACAGAATCCTTTCTGCCCACAATAAGCCTAAAGAAATTTTTAAAATCATGAACGAGCTCACCACGAATGACAGAACCCTCCCCACCCAGGTCCCAACTCAAGAGACCTGTGATGCTTTGAACTCCTTTTTTATTGAAAAAATAGTTAAGATTAAGCAATCTATTCCTTTCCCGACCCCCCTGGGTTCACCAGATATTTCCCCTATCAATCACTCTTCCCTCACTCAGTTTCCTATCCTCAATTCTAATTCACTGGCAGAGCTCGCGACCCGTGTTAAATCTGGGTCTCCTAATGATTGCTGCCCCCCTTCTTTCCTTCGGGACATTTGTCTTACTTTACCGGATTGCATACTTCCCTTGCTGAATGCTTCCCTCAACACCGGCACAGTCCCCAGCTGCTTTAAGGAGGCCATCCTGGTGCCATTGCTGAAGAAACCAGGTGTGGATCCTGCTGATCTCTCCAATTATCGTCCCATTTCCCTCTTGCCCTATTTATCCAAACTCCTTGAGGCGCATGTCACCCGATGCCTCTCTAATTTCATTGAGAATTCCAGCTATCTTGAGCCTAATCAAGCCGGCTTTAGGCCAGCCCATTCCACCGAGGCCGTTATTTTGGCAGTCTTGGATGCCTTAAGGGGGAATGCCGACAAAGGGTCACCTCAGGCCCTGGTGTTATTAGATCTGTCGGCTGCCTTCGACACGGTGGGCCATAACATTCTTCTCCACCGTGTCGGACTGGCTGGCATTCAGGGCCCTGCCCTTAACTGGATCAAGTCTTTTCTCACGGGCAGAGCTCAAGCTGTTCGCCTGGGCCCCATTACAGCCGCTAGGGTACCCACGACCTGTGGAGTCCCCCAGGGCTCCTCTCTTTCCCCCCTTTTGTTTAATTTATACCTCCGACCACTGATTCATTCACTCAAGAGGTGGGACATCACAGTGTTCAACTACACTGATGATTTACAGATCATCTTTCCTCTTGATTCCCCTTATGCTGCCAAAAGTTTTCAAGCAGTGATGACCCATATACAGGTATGGATGAACCATAATCAATTAAAATTAAACCCAGGGAAAACGGAGCTTATCCTCCCTGGTAACTGCCCAGCACACTGGGGTCCCCAGTTCTGGCCCAAGGAACTGGGTTCCCCCCCTGCCCCGGCTAACTCAGTAAAGAGCCTCGGGGTGGTTATTGATGCGGAGCTCTCTCTCAAGGCCCAGGTAGGTGCTGTGATTTCTTCCAGCATGTTTCAACTACGTAAAATCCGTAAAATAGCCCACTTACTAACGCATGCGGCATTGGTCCAGGTTGTGATTTCTCTGGTACTATCCCGCCTGGATTTTTCGAAAGCCTTATACCATGGACTCCCACAATCACTGCTTCGCCGGCTCCAAATTATACAAAACCAGGCAGGCAGACTTATTTATAAAATTCCAAAGTGGCAATCAGCGAAGCCACTATTGCGTAAACTTCATTGGTTGCCAGTGGAGCAAAGGGCGGCCTTCAAGATTGGTTGCCTTGTTTTTAAGGCTCTCCATTGTACTAGCCCTGAGTTCCTTAAAACACTGATCACGCCGCATCATCCGGTGCGCAATCTTTGTTCGGCTCATCTCCACTTGTTGGTCACCCCTGCAGTTAAACTCAAAAAGTTTGGTGGCCGTAGGTTCACTCATTTGGCCCCTAAGTTATGGAACCCTCTTCCCTTGCCTGTCAAGTCAAGCTGCTCCATACTGAATTTCAGGAAATCCTTGAAGACCCGGTTTTTCACTTTAACTGATTAATCCGTCTTGGCAATTCGTGCACTCTTTCTTTCGCGCCAGGAAACTTATGGTGTCAGTGCGCTCTACAAATTTCTTTTAAGATAAGTTAAGATAAGACTATTCGAATAATGCGGTGTAGTAGGGTCGGGTGGTGGTCTCTTATCGCCCTGTTGATTGGGTTGAGGAAAGTTACTTGGGCTTGCTGTGTCTGGGGCATTTGGCTGCTCACATTGATTGGTGGCTAACCACAGATTCCGGGTGATACTAGTCGGTATACATGTCAAGTGTTGGGGGGACTCTGTATTGTTGGTCATGACGGTACCCTCTCTTCCTATTATCGGAGCAATTTCAGGTGATGTTGGTTCAGTGTTAAAAGAATTGTGTACTGACTGAGTTTTTGTAAATTGTAAAAGTTTCTGCTTAAGTTTTTTTGGTGTAGGTTTCTTAGTAGCGACGCTTGTCGGTTTCGGATATTGCAATGGGACACTGATGGTGTGCTTTCAGAGGCCTTGTGCATGGGAGATAATTCTTCATTGGTTATCGGAGTCCTAGCGAAGGTTGCTGCAAGAGGAGAAAAGTTAGAATGTGTTTCTATATTCTTTCTTGCGCCTATTAGTGCCCGATTCCTTCCTTTCCTTGTGTTCTTTCTCCGGGTTTTGGTGGATGCCTGAGTGTTTGTTAAAGGAGGTTCGGCTGTGATCGCAGTTGTGATAGTTATCTCAGATTCCAATATTCTGGGCGGTAATGTTTGGATTGAGGATGCAATGATATCTGCCCTCTGCTCGACTGGCTGCTCGATCAATAGGCCCATCGGTGTCACTGGAACGTCTGAAGGTGGATCAGAGATTTGCGGAGTTAGGCGTTGTGAAACTGTTGAATTTAAGTCGCTTATCAGGACCCCCAACATTGCTGGTAAAGATGTTAATTTGTCTAAAATTGGGTCACAAGATAGTGGTTGTAGTGGAGTTGATTGAGCCGCAAAGACGGTGTCTTGACCCCTCCTTATGAGGCCGTTTAATTCTGAGATTTTCCAGTCGATTCCTGAGATAGAATCAGCCATCGTCTGCAAATCACAAAGCTGCAAGTCCATTTTTTGAGATTGGAATTCCAGGGCTGTAGCCGAATGTTGCAGTGTGTTTAAGATTGTTACCCATATGGATTGAGGGGCTGTTTTTCCTGGGTTATAACACCTCTCAAGTCTTGACGAAGCGTCAACGAGAGGTTTCCCTTCAGATGGATGGCGGTTATACGTAGCAACTAATTCTTCCCACTCCTGTGCTGCTATAGAGAACATATCGTTGTCTGAAGAGTTATTTGTGGGCTGAAAATCGTTGTACGGTAAAAAAGTGCAGCCCTGGGGAGCACCTTATTTATTTATTTATTTTATTTATTTATACAATTTTTAAAGCGCTGCAATTACCCAGGGGTGTCTCGGCGCTGTGAGCTATGTTTGATACCACCAATGTGAGATCACTGAAAACCTGTCGTTATACTATCTAAATGATCAGGTTACTGAAAACCTGTCGTTATACTATCTAAATGATCAGGTTACTGAGAAAACAACCATGTCTTTAGTTGCTTTCTAAAAATAATCAAGGTGGGACTAGTTTTTATGGTAAGGGGAAGAGAGTTCCACAATTTTGCAGCAGCAATGGTAAAACATCTGTCTCCCCAGTTAACTCTCCTCGTTCTGGGTATGTTGAGCAAGTGGGCAGTATTAGAACGAAGCGTTCTGGGGGTGGTGAGAGGTTTAAATGAGTTCCTGAGAAATTTAGGTCCAACGTTGTTAATTGCCTTATAGACAATACAAAGGGACTTGAATTTTGTGCGACTTCTAATCGGGAGCCAATGCAGTTGTTTCAGATGTTTAGAGACGGAGCTGAATTTTGAAATGCCCAGTAAAACTCTGGCTGAGGCATTCTGTATCATCTGAAGTTTAGAAATGACCTTTTCTTGTGCGTTCAGAAGGAGGGCGTTACAATAGTCAGTTCGTGAGAACACCAGTGTTGAGATTAGTGTTTTTCCTGCTGTTTTTGGAAGATATGGAAGTAGTTTCTTGATTTTCCGTAAGATATTAAATGATGAGGAAACTACCGAGTTCACATGATGGTGAAAAAGGAGTTTATCGTCAAAAATGACTCCTAAGTTTCTAACTTTACTGACTGGTTCAGGTGGAATGCCCATTTCCTCCGGCCACCAAAGGGGGGACCACAGTGGCTGGATCTTGCCAAACAACATTACTTCAGTCTTTGTTGAGTTTAATTTCAAACAATTGGAAGACATCCAACTGCTGATGGCCCTCATGCCATCTTTGAAATTTGCTGCTATTGTGGGACCGTCTCTATGTACAGATAATACCAACTGGGTATCATCGGCATATGTTGTTAAATTGATGTTGTAGGCTTTTATTACCCTCGCTAAGTCCGAAACATATATATTAAAAAGGGTCGGACTTAGCGAGGAACCCTGTGGAACTCCACAAGGAAGAGTAAAGGTGGGGGAGGTATATGTGCCTAATTTAACTGCCTGTTTACGGTCTGCCAGGAAGGATGTAATGAGATCCTTGGCTTTGTGTTTAATACCGATGGCCTCGACACGGTCGATCAAGGTAGAATGATCGACCGTGTCGAATGCCGCCGATAAGTCCAATAGAATCAGCACAGCTTGTCCGCCGTTATCCATCGTTGATCTTATTTCGTCTGCTACCTTGATCAGGGCAGTTTCTGTCCCGTGACCTTGTCGGAAACCGAACTGAGTGTCATATAAGAGGTCATGATTATGAATATATTCGGACAGCTGTTTGTTCATGATGGATTCAAAGATTTTAGCTGGGAACGGCAAGGATGCTATGGGACGATAACTGGAAGGTAGTGAAGGGTCAAGTGATGGTTTTTTGAGAAGGGGTTTAATTATAGTATTTTTCCATATTGTTGGGTATGAACCTGTTAGGAACATGGCATTACAGATGTGAGTTAAAGGTAAAGTAATGATGTCTGGGATAGTATTGAGTATAGAAGGGTGGCAGGGATCCAGTGGGGAGCCAGATTTAACTGACGAAGTGAGTTTATGAATGTGTTGAGGATGTATCTTCGTAAATTCCATGAGAGCTGGTGAGTTCAGATTTGTTTGTGTAATAATTGTTTCGGTGATAATAGGTTTTGGGGTGAAGTCCTTAAATATGGACGTAACCTTTTCAGAGAAAAAGTCCGCCAGAGCATTACAAAGAGTTTGAGATGTCTCAGTGGGTGGGCTTGGTGGTGATGCAAGATGATTTACTACTTCGAACAGTTTTTTCATGCTGCATTTGGCCTGGTCTATCTGGATGGTATAGTAGTTGTTTTTTTCTATAGATATTCTCTGCTTATAGTTGTGAAGTGCAGCTTTATATGCTATTTTATCTGCGGAATTATATTGTTTGCGCCAATGGCGTTCTAGGTTTCGGCAATGTTGTCTTTGTAACCTTAGTTGTTCCGAGAACCAAGGAGCCGAAGGGGTTTTCCTGTTGTATTTAGCGGTTCTGGGTGGGACTAGTGTAGTAAATGCTTCTTCCAGAATTGAAGTGTACTTGTTAGCTGCAATGTTTGGATCTGTTTCGGTGTCTACACCCGAAAATGCATCAGTGAGAATATGTGTGAGATGTATCTGGTCAAGATTTCTCCAATCTCTGGTGGTTTGATAAAGGTTCGGTGATATATTTTTGTTTGCCGGGGTTTTAATTTTGATATGAAATAAAATTGCAGAGTGATCAGACCATGTTAATGGTAGTATTTTATTTATAATGATGTATGGATTATTGCTGAAGATACCATCAAGCGTATGTCCTGCTATGTGTGTGGGAGTGGAAATCAGTTGTCTACGTTCAACAGATAGTAAATCGTTAATAAGCTGGAAGGTGTCTCTGTTGGTTAGGGATTTAAGATGGAAATTAAAATCTCCTAGTAAGGTGAAATATTTGTTTTCAACAGCTAATTCACTTAGATGATGTAATTGTGACAAGAATGCAGTGCGCGAGCCTGGGGGTCGATATAGTAGGGTACCCGTAAATGACTGATTAGCAGCAAGCGTAACTGTAAAGGCGAATGCCTCGCAATGCGCATGCTGCAAATCAATAGCTTTGACTCAGAGGCTGTTGCGGTATATTATTGCAATCCCACCGCCTTTTTTAATTGAAGTACGATCCTGCCTGTAAACACAATAATCTTCTGGCATGGCGGCTTTAAAATCTGGTCCTGATGCATCATCTCCCCAAGTTTCCGTAAGGAACAAGAGGTCGAGAGCATATGCAGTGATTAACTCTAGTATGTCTATTTTGTGGCAAGGAAGAGAGCGGACGTTCACAAGCGCCGCCTGTATAGGTTTCTGGTGTGTTGTTATTTCCCGAGTATTGTTTATGCAAAGTGTGCAGGTGAACGGGCCTCCAATCGGATCTGCATATGAGCATATCGGTGGATCGTGAGCCTTACATACGGTTTTATTTAGGGAAATGAGTTCACTGGAGGTATAAATAAGCCGTGGTGAATCAGAAAGGGCAGGGGGGGTGGCCATGGGCTCGGTATAGGCTCGGACGGGCGCAGACGGGCTTAGCTTTGGCGCGGCTTCGGCGCGCGCCCGCTGCGCCGTCTGGCCATAACACACATTATATCGGGACGTGAGGAGGGTTGGAGTCCGGCGCGACTAGAGCGCTCCCCCAGCCACACCTAAGATGGCGCCCACCGCCGCCAGACGCCGGTTTGAAAATCGGCTAGAAAAGGCAGGGATGAAGGTTTTAAAGCGTGGGAAGGGTGTCAGAGTTCCTATTAATATATTTCCCAAATTATCCTGATGTTAAAGCCCCCAGAAGAAAATTTTAAAAACGATCTAAAATGCTTCCTATACAAGTCAAAATGCCTCTAAAATTAGTACAAGCAGTGTTCTCACAGATAATGTCAAACGGCAAGCTTGCACTGCTGGCTTATTATTCGCTGTTATTTGTTCGGTGATGCTGCTCAAGTTTAGCTGGTGAGTCTTGGTTTGAGTCAGGGGGTGTTTGGCAGTTGCGGTGGTTTAATGCCACTTCCTTGCTCTTCGGTTGCCGATGATGGTTTTGCTCGAGCGTCTCTGATTTCCTTTGTTGAATTTGGGGAACTGCTGACTAATTGGGGAGGAGATAGTTCTATCCTTCCCTCCTCTTTGTGAATCAAAACCTTAATTTCCATTGTTGTGTCTTGTTTACCAAGGTGTGGGGGACTGAGCTTACTAGGGTGAGTCTCACCCTGATGCACTGAATGTAGGTCCATTGCTATCTCTGGTGACTTGGCCTTCTTTGGTGAGTTCCAGTCATTGTTGGAAATTTTACTGGTAGACGCCACTTCCGGAGTATTGAAATGAGTGAATTCATGTTCTGCCGGGAAAGTGAATGCTGCCGCTCTTCTTGATTCAGGCGATGTTGGTATTGGGATGGCAGCGGCTGCCTCCGGGATGGATGGGTGGAGGACTTCCGCTGGTCTGGGTGAGCCTACTTGGCTAATATTCTTGCGGCTGCAGTCAGGCTAGTTTTTTAAAAGCGGTGATTGAAGACCTCTAATGTTCCCTGTCTTTGAGAAAATAGCTGTTCCAGGGTCTTTAAGGAAAGAAAACTTTGTATAAATCTTAGGTTGGTATGAACATATCCTTTTCTTTGCTGGCATTCCATCGACGGTTACAAGGTTAGCTAGGTCCATTGGTGGAGACTTTTTTGCTAGAGGTAAAAAAGGCTGTATGGGTCTTTGTGACTGCTGTGGTTGCTTTGTGCTTCTTCCTCCCGCCACCCACTGGTCCTGATGTCATTATTGTGTAAGTGCTTAATGAAAGTTGAATGTTTGTGCATATATGAATATGTGTGTATTTGTGCATGTTAATTTTAAATGTGTGTGTTCGTGTCTATGTGCTTGTGAATGGTGGGTGAATGTGCGAACACTCATGAATCGATGGATACGAGTAAGTGTCCCAGCCTGTTTGTTTCTGTTAGTGTTGCCAATTTAAAGTGGTTTAAGTACTTCATTATCATATGGCAGGGCATATTTTTAACACCCCTTTAGCCCCCTTCCTTACCCTCCCTTCACCCTCTGACTTCTGCTGGCACACATCATCAATCCAATCATTTGCTTGGGCAGCTAAGCTAAATGTGATTTAGGTGAGCTCCGTGAAGTCCGGGATGTTTGTGTTGAAGGGCGAGTCCCTGCTCATCCAGGTACTGACCAGTGAACGCAAAAGGAACCCTCGACTGCCTCATTCAATCCACTCCCATCAGCAAGGGCTCCAAATGTATCTCTTCCCGGGCACTATTTTAGCAAAGGCTATCTCTGCCTGCAGGGCCATTAAAGTTAGCGCTTTTGCGAGTTAAAGGCCCTGTGAATTAAAAAAAGGGAGACAATAAATACTTTTGTCTTCTCGTTCCCCCCACCCTTGTCCCCTGCGTCCTCCCACTCCAAAATTTGGGGGGATATGTCCCCCTGCATCCCCATACTTCCTACGCCCATGATGCCCCGCTCTTCATCCACATTATGAGCCAGCATTGAATATTAATGGTCGGAAAGTGGCAGGTAAGCCATATACAGTCTAAATTTATACGGTCAAATCTTTCGCTAACTTGATGTCTTTTTCAACTTTTTAAAAAAAAGTTTCACCTTTTGCGGCAAGTTGAAAAATAGTAGACTTTGCTTTAATGTATAGCATGGTGATTGCTCTTTCATGGTGTTATTGACAGCCTTTGAGGCTAAAGTCACCCTCCACGGCCGGATCACATAAAAGTGATCTTCGAAAGTGCTAATCTAAGACATAGTCTGTGACATAATTTTCCATAAATGGTACAGGATTAGACATGGTATGTTAAGTAGTTTCACAATGGGTAAATAGTTTTTGGTTACAAGAACTTGGCAGGAAACGTTTTCAAATCTACAAAGAGGCGAACTACATAACTCAAAAGAACACAGTACCTCTACAATATCACAACAAATTACTAGATAACATAATTATTATTATTATTATTATTATTTTAATTTATAGAGCGCGTAGTCACCCATGAGTATCCCAGCGCTAAATGATAATGAAATAATGAAACAACAGCACAACAAAAACACAACAGGAACACTCAGAACACAAGATAATACAACAAAGCACAATAGAACACATCGAAACACCAGAACAGAACACAACACAGCAACGCTAGCACACAGAACACAACAACGCTAGCACAGTACTACACAGTGACAACTCAGACACCACAATAAATACCACGAGTCAACAGCACTGCACCACCTGCCACAATTACAACAGACTGAAACAACACAGCACAACAAAACAAAACACCCTTATATATTTAGGTATGCTTTGTATTGCTAGATTATGGTTTGTTATTGAATTGTTGCACATATTAATTACTGGTGTGTTGTGCTCCTGTTGTGTTATTGTGTAGAAGTGCTATTAAGGGGTTTGGAAAGCAGAGGATGTAGGGGAAGACATTAGTTACATGTCAGTATGTGCACGAATTCCCAGCTAGCTCATTAGGAATGAAGGATTTCCATCCGTTATACTAAATGAAAATTATGAAGACTAATGAAGGGACTTTCCATAACGAATTTTAAATATGTATGTTAAGAGTTGGGAAGGAGGGTGCAGTGGCGTGTCTCTCGGTGGTTGCAATAGGCTTGGTAAATTGTTTTTGGGATTAAGGATGCCTCTGTGCCTGATGTTGGAATATTACGGTAAAATTGGATTGGCTCTCTGAAATTAGTGGTTTGTTACCGGAAATGGTTGATATGTCATTGTTGTCTGTCTTGTGGATCGTCTTCTGTACCGAGAAGGAAATATTTTCATATTGTTTTTCATCAGACTATTGTGGTAAGTTCACAGGAGCCAGCTGGAACAATGCAGGTAACTCGCGGTATGTGTTCTTCACTAGTTAGAGAGACAAAACACCATGTGTTTTCGGAGGTTATAAAATAATGGGGTGGTTGCTAAAGAAAAAGTACGCTTTGTTCTAGTTTTTGCAGATAATTAGATGCCTGTGGAATGGTACACGGGATTCAACACATTATGGCAGCAGCATGAATTCTTAAAAAGTTACATTTTTTAAATATATATTTTAGAAGCTGGATTTCAAAGTGCTAATGTAATATGTATTGTAATGTAGAGTGGATTTGAATATTTTAGTGTATTGTGGTAAAAAAAGGCTTGATATTATGACAAAATACTATAAAATATATTTAACTTCACTGCAGGCACTTTCCTAAACAATTCACTTTGCTGCTGTAGTTTACCACTCCCATTCAGAGACCGTAGTGTACTTGTATCACTTTCAGTGGAAACAAATTACAGTGTTTCTTCTGTGCCAACCCCCTCATGTTAATTATTGTGCTGTATAACATTGGAGTACAGTTCTAATAAAAGTGGAGCCTCAAATTTTATGACAATCAAATAATCATCAATGAAAGTCCAGGTGTGTGTCCCATCAAAAAGCAGCTCTCAGAGACTGCTCAGACCAGACACCCATTAATTGGTACTTTCCAGAGTATGCTAAGACGTGCCAGTCGTCACATTGTAGTGCTCAGAAAACGAATCAATTACATAGTAATGTTCGATGTATGCTCTTGTTTGCCACCCATCAATTAGTAGTTGTTATAGTCTGGCATTATTTACCACTCATCACTTGTGCACTCTATGAGGACTGTGTGGTAATGATATATGTATGCATGGACATTCTGTGTGCATGACTGCTTTGATATGTGTACATTTTTGAGTGTATGTCAGTTCTATACGTCTGGTGGCCTCTGTGTGTTTGTCTATACGTGCCTGGATGTTTTATAGGTATGTGCACGTTGGCCTAAGCCAGTGTGTGTATGGATACTGGCTTTCTGTCTGTGCATTCAGCAACCTTGTGTAAACTCTAGGTAGTTCGTACGTTGTCGGGGGAAATTTGCTCAGAAAATCTGAAACGCTTGAAGTAGACTTCTTGTTCTGTCAACTCCATAGCAGAGGATGCAGTTTCAAGTGTACAGGACCTAGCTAAAATGGGTCCCAATCCAAGAGTGACATGGGAAATTCTTGTCAATAACATAACCAAAAGCCACAGCGAGAACGGCCAAAAAAAGGAATCTCGACATGTCCACTGTAAAACATCAATTATGCTCCCCATATTCGGAAAATAAAAAAGGAAACAGGCAAACTTTTCAGACAATCATGTCAATATCCAGGAGATCCAGATTCATTACAAGAATTCCGCAACGTGAGACGGCACCTAAAAAAAGAGATCTGGACGTATAAATAATTCAAACAAGAAACATTATGGGCCCAGCTACTACACGCCTCTAAAACACATGATTTGAAAAGATTCTGGCAGATAATCAATAGGAATGAGAAAGGCCCCACAGCTACAAATAACGCTAACATCAGTGAGATGGAATGGGTTCATTATTTGAAGTCACACTTCAAGAGCGGTTTGACGCTCATAACTAGCCCTCACCGCCCCAATAAAGTCACTGTGGCACAGTGGATTATCACAGCGACCCAGGTGGAGAAGTTTATCAAAAAGTCTTGGGCAGACTGTGCCCCTAGCCCTAATGGGCTACCTCAGGCATTGTTTAAGCACTTTACCCCACAATGGACAGGCTTTCTGGCATCAATGTTCAATTACATTCTGGAAAACAACGTTATCTCTGACAGTTGGAGGGGCTCAATACTCCACCCCAATTTAAAAAAAGGGTCGGCATGCTCACCCAGCAACTACAGGCTAATAGCATTGATGGATGTTCAGCGAAAATATTTTTCAACGTTGTTATTGCATGATTTGGAATCTTGGTCGCAAGACAATGGACGACTTCCCCTAAATCAAACTGGCTTTCTAAGGGGCCAAGGCACTTCAACTAAACTCACGCCCCTGAGCCTAATTACAAACAGAGCAAAAGCAACTGGGACACCTCTTTACATGTGCTTTGTTGATTTTAAGGCGGCTTTTGACTGTGTCCCTCAGAACAAGCTATGGGTCAAACTACAGTGATGGGGCATTCCACCCACATCTTATGTGCAATTAGGCTGGTATACTCGGACACATGGATCAAGATAAAAATTGGAGATGGCACGTGCGTATCAAAGAAGGTGCAAAAACCAAACTGCCATAAAACAGGGCTGTGTCCTAGTCCCAATTATTTTTAATTTATATTTGGCTGATCTCTCTACAGAGCTTGACAGGCAGATTGCTCACACACCTAGCGTCGGAGGACAACAAATGTCTCATATCCTATATGCTGATGGTCTAGTACTGTTTAGTAACACTTTAATAGGCCTTCAAAGGCTGCTTAATTTCCTTGGGGCTTACACTAACTTACACTGAAAAGAATGGCCTGGAAGTAAATTTCACGAAAACAAGTGTTATGGCATGTAATCGTGCCCCCAAGAAAAATGGTTTCTTATGGGAAAAAGAATTGATGAGGTTAACATCTACATATATTTAGGAGTCATAATACATGCAAACTGCACCTTTTCTTCCCAGAAGAAGGTGATAAGGGTGAAAGCACAGGCCATTAACTATGGCTTCTCGTCAATGGCCAGATCAATTCAAGATCACATTCTGAAACCCATGGGAACAGTTATGAAAGCCAAATTGATGCCAACTCTTGCGTACGGATCAGAGATAATGCTAGGTGACAAGGCTCCTCTGCTTGACAAACTGTTGATCAGAGCCTATAAACAAACCTTTAGGCTCCCCAGGCCTCGCCTGTACAGCTCTGGCTAGAATTTCTACTAAGAAAACAGACACTTGCTAGGCCGGCGGCATTTGCAAAGCTTTGTTATAACCTGTGTGTAGCAGCTGAAAACACTCTGGCTAACTTAGGGGGCGATTATGATGGCGGACGGACCTGAGTCCGTCCGCCACCATAGAGTAGGAGGGACCGTCCGCAGGGGCTGCGGTGGTCCCTCTGTGCAAATTAGGATGTGACCGCCACCCTGGCGTTCACATCCTGTATTTCTAACATTGCGGCGGGTGCTGCTTGAAGCAGCACCCGCCGCAATGTTAAAAATGAAAGTTGTGCATTTGCATGCACAAAGCGGCAGGCACCGCGCGGTGCCTGCTGCTTTGTTCATGTAAATGCAGGGGGGTACCATAGGTACCCCCCATGTGCATCCCCCACCCCCCCTTCTGCCAGGGGGCCCGCAACGGGCCCCCGAATTGAAGGTACGTATGCTTTTCCACGGCGGAAAAGCCGCCGCGGAAAACCATACATCTTACGCCATCCTAATATGGCTGGCGGTGTCTGACAGACACCGCCAGCCATGTTAAAGCTTTTCTGCCGCGGTCGGAAGGCGACCACGGCGGGAAAGCTGCGGACAGATTTCAAGACCCACCGCCATCCTAATATGGCGGTGGGTCTTTTGAGGCTCCGCAGAGGAGTTTCCGCATCCTCCGGGCCGGCGGTGGCTTCCGCCGGCCCGGAGGATGTGGAAAATCCTCCATCATAATCTGCCCCTTAGTCTGGAGCAAAATCAACTCACAACGGGGAAATTGCCTCCACATGAAACACCTTGAGAATAGTATTAGGATGCTTGAACTGGGTGACCTGTGGAACTCTAATATCTCTGGACAAACTTTTAAGAAATTGGTAAATAAATCAACCAGACTGTAAAGCTGGACGGCATATAAAGAAAGCCTGTCTAGACGTTGTCATGGGTGGCTGGTGCTGAAATCATATTACACCTTAAGAGAATCGCCCCTGTTTGTAACACCTTCACACCGGAAGATCAAACAGCCAAAACGGGGGATGGTTGGTTTAAGTGAAGATCGGACCTGTCACTTATGCCATCAGGGCAACGAACCATTACTCCACATTGTATGCATTTGTCCAGGTTGATGCACCAATGAAGAACTCTATTAAGACTAGAGTTCCTTAAACGGGGAATTAGGTCATGTAGGTCTGCACTGAGGGCCATGGACCCAAGTAACACACTATTGAACATTAGACTAGCCCAGTTTTTGACCAGTTTAAAAAAATCGATTAGCATAGAGGTTGAGTGTTGAGTAATCCTAGGTATTCTACAAACATTACCAGTGTTTCCACATATGGCTCAAAGTATTTTCAGTCCAATATTCTTTATGCAGCCTATCATGAGTCCCATAAATTGTCTTTGATCATCATGCATATATCAATTGAAGTGATCATGCTCTCAGGTTATACCATCATGTGAATTAATATGTGGTACTAATTTGCACTATATTATCTGTTTTGTGTATTTGGTCATATATTGGAATTATCTATATGTGAATTGTATTTATGAATATATATATCTTTTTCACATCAAAATAAGCAAAACAATCGATTAATAAAATAGAATATTTTTGTTTGTCAGTTTTCATAAGTTTTACTATATTCTTGTGTGTCTAGAGTTTATATGCTTGTCTATAAAAAATAAGTACTGTGCCCGGTACAATATATTTTTAAAAATAGTTAATTTTCCTGTTAGGGTTTTATCCTTTATTCAGGGTTCCTGTTCATTTTCCAAAGTAAGTAATCCTGGGGGGCCTTGAATCCGACTTTAAGTACTTAGGGTCCGGCCACTTTCCGTTTTGCCACAACACAACTATTTCCATCCAGTGCTTCTATACTGGCCCTTATCATGGCGGCCCGTATATATCACCTAAGTGACGCTACTGAGCGACTTGACCCTGAGTACTTGGAACTAATTTTCCAGTGATATTTCCATTCGACTCAACAAATGCCCTGACAAAGTTCCTTCAAGAACGAAACGCATTGGCTGTTATTTAGTGTTCATGCATTTGGATTTATATGAATAAAGACTTTTTCTATGAAGGAATTGATCAAGCTTCAATATTAATCCTTGAACCTTTTGGTAGTGCACCACTCCATCTTCTTTACAATTTCGTTTCCCGGCCACGGGTTGTACCCCACAATGGTGGGCACAGGAGTTGTGTAAGCACACCACAAAACTACAGATACTTAAAGCAAATATTGGGGAACAGTAAGAGGTCAGTGCGGCATCTGGAGTCTACCGTTGGCCCTCTGCATGTAGCACCATTTAATATCTGTATTCAGCATCTTTACTTATATATTTAGAAAGGGAAGTTAAAAAATGTAAAGGTCAAGCGATAAGATGTCCAATGGTTGAAGTAGATGTATGATTTTTTTTTTGTAGTCATTTTAAACCTTTTGAATTGTATGTTTGAATCATATTCATGGTTTTAATTGGCTAATAAACTATTTATGCACTATACAAATGCCAGACCAATTGAATTTTGCCAGGCTGGTCTTACAATTAGTAGCTGTCAGGTCGCACTCCGCGGAATCCAGAAGCAGCAAGAATGGTCCACCTCCTGACCTCCCAACCTCACCAACACACTGACATAAATGTTATACAGGGTATTTGAGTGATCAGGCGAGGGAAGGGAAGAAAGGGAACAGCAGGGAAAGGAAACCTGTAAAAGAAAGTACACAATTATACTTCATTCAAGTATACAGTCTACTCTCATATGATCTGACTAGTGTACGTCTATTCACCTTGAGCACGCCCCCTATAGCTCCTGCTTCTGTAGCGGTTCCAGTGGGCTCAAAAACGCGTCCTCCCCTATGCAACACAAGGTATAGGTTAATGATCTCAACAAGAGTACCTTCACAGAAGTATTATGTGTATAAAACTGCCAACATACCCCCAGATCCCTGGAAATCAAATATAAATAGGAACTCTCCTCAAAATGGTACATCTCATCAGAGCAGGCAAAGATTCAAACAAAGAACGAAGTCCTGAATAGAACTTCATAACTGACACAATCTCAGAAAAGGTTCCTTCCTTCCAAGTTCCCAGAAAAAGGATGTCCTGAGTCAATAGGGTTCCTTCAACACACTAAGGGGTCCATTAGGATGACGGGCGGAAGTCTGCCCGTCATCCTAGCGGGGATTGGGACCGCCCGCCATAAGGGCGGGGGTCCCGTGGGGGGCATTAGGATGTGCCCGCCACAGTGGTGGGCACATCCTGCATTTGAGGCATTGTGGCGGGCGGTGCTGAGAGCACCGCCCACTACAATGCTACAAATGCATTTCAGCATTTGCATATACAAAGCGGCAGGCACCGCGCGGTGCCTGCCGCTTTGTTTATGCAAGTGTGGGGGGGTACCACAGGTACCTCCCGTGTGCAGCCCCCACCCCTCCTTCACTCTGGGGGCCCGAAGGGGGCCCCCAGAGTGAAGACCGCATGCATTTCCGTGGCGGCATTGCACTGCAGCATGTTTGCAAAAGAAAATGTAGGATAGCTGTGCGAGCAAAATAAGTGCACGATGTGCGCTCGGTTCTTGCCATCATTAACAAGAAGGTTACAGTAGAACAAGGCAGGGCTTTTGTGAAAGTTTAAAGGTAGTCCCTGAGGCCTTCAGGCTTTATATACTGAATCATATTTAGGACAAGGTAAATGCAGTATGAGCCATTAACCATATCTGCGAGAAATTTAATCTACTGTTCCCTGTTCCTCCATTTGTTGTATTTGAGAGCATGGACTTGCGCCTTCTGTTGTTGCTTTGAGTTTCCTAAACAGGCTACAAGCCCAAAATAGATATAATTTATAGAGTAGTGTTGAACTCTCACTCATATACATCTATATATATAAAAACAAAAGTATGTCTGTCTGTCTGTTTGTCCTTTATGCATTACTACACCATTCATCTGATCGCCATGAAACTTTGGGAAATTGTTGAGTACACTCCGGTGAAGGTTTCTGGCATATTTTTTTTTTAAATAAAGCAAGATCAGAATCTGTTTGAATGTCTGTCTGTCTGTCTGTCTGTTTGTCCTTTATGCATTACTACACCAATCATCTGATCGCCATGAAAGTTTGGGAAGTTGTTGAGTACACTCCCGCGAAGGTTTCTGGCATAATATTTTTTAGAAGCTGTTCGAATACAAACTGATCAAGCCCGTTCTTCTCAAACGAACGACCATCGAGAATCGCTCCGAAGGTGAATTCCTCTAATGTAACCCGGCCCTCCTCGAGCGCAGATACGCGCGTTGAGGGGGCCGGAGAAGCTGCCCAAACATGTCGAATCAGTCTTCGTTGTGCCGAGACGGAGTGTTGGCGAGACGGTGCGGGATCGGGAATGAACCCGAGTCGTGATGGGGGCGCCAGATATGAGCGTGTAAGCGTTGTGCTCTCGCACTCGCGTTCAAAAGTGTACCAAATGCGATGAGGCCTAATCAGGTTCGAAATAGAACCGGAGGGGAAGTAGTCTAGGGTGAAAGACACAGGGGCCAATATCGAGTGCGAGACACAAGTATCATTAGAAAGCGTACACAAACCAGAGAAAAAAGTTAACATTTCACATTAAAAGGCCATTCTGAGGTATTCAGAAGATTTAGCCCAATCTCAGAAAACATAGGAAACTCTTAATACTAAATAACATCCTATTTACATATATAGAAACTGTTAATACTAAATAACATCCTATTTACATATACACAAGAATCAGATAAGCAAAGCAGAGTAAATCAATAACAAGGATGTTGGAGAGATACTTATCTTTCTGAGCAGCAGCAACATTCCTTTCTTAGATCGCAGCAACGCGCGACGGGTAAGCTGATAGTAAATAAAGCACCAGTGTACTCTCACTCTCCTAAGATCATTGTGTTCTAAGTAGAAAACAGACGTAGAACACAAGTATTGAAAGACAGCATCACAATGGTTAGGACTATTTGAGCAACATTCTGCTAGAGATGTAAGTAGGAAAATGTTTGTTGAGTGCTTTCTCTGTGTATTTTATATACTGGACCAATTTCCTCTAGCAAAAAAGTGCTCTCAGTATAGATCTTTCTACTGGGTGCATTTTTTGTCACTGAGGCCAGTTAACATATAAATAACCCAACCCTCTTAGGTCAGCAGTAGATTGATGCTGAGAGGTCACTGAAAAGTTGGTAGCAGGATATGTCATTACTAGTTTCCACATTATCAGTGAATTTGTGTTGAACTGATTTGATTTGATTGATTTGATTTAATTTTACATTTTATAAAGCGCAGCGAATGCCCGAAGGCGTCTTGGCGCTGGAATAGTCTGCGAACTAGTGTACCAACTAGATCTAGATCTGAATGCCTAATTAAGATTTGATTTGATTTTACATTTTATAACTGCTACAACAGCTTCCCTATGACAAGTCAGAATTAGGATATCCATTTTAGTTTTGAGAAATTTGAGACATGGAATATTGTGTGCCTAATCAAAATACATTGGTCTAATGAGATGTGCACCTTAGCTGGCACTTTTGACTGCTACTTCTGCACGCTGTTATCAGGCTACCATGAGTTTGAGATGATTCTGTGATGCTGTAAGGCGATACCTGAGGGAACCGACATCTTCCCTTCACTTGGACTCACCCTGGTATACCGGGAAGGGGGGGTTTGGAGGAAGCCGCTGCAGTAGCCAGCCGTAAGGGACCACAAGTCCCATAATTCTCCTCTGAGCCCGCACCTGCACCCATTTATGGGTAAACCAAGTGCTAGAAAAGCGCACCGCTGTCTTGTGCTGTGTGGGCTGCTATCACTGCTACCACGAGATTGTGCCTATCTTAGGATGCTGTAAGGTGATACCTGGGGGAACTGACATCTTCCCTGCACTTGGAAACACCTTAGTACAACGTGGGGGCGGGGAGGGAGCGCTGCAGTTGCCAGCCACAAGGGATCACAAGGTCCTTAATCGAAGCCCACACCTCCACCTAATTGTGGGGCAACCAAAAGTTAGAAAAGCGAGCCTCCATCCCACGGCGCGGATGCACACGGACACGCAGGGCCAGGTGCGGGCCCAACTGTGGCCGGATTAAGCTGGGTTGAGCCTGCCCTCTCTGCCCTGGTGTTTTATGATTTTCAGTACCATCTATTGTGTTTCTGGCCTACTGCCAACCCATGACCAGACTTGAAGCTAGCCGCCACCTTCTAAATAGGAAGTAAGCTGCTACTGCATATTCGCATGCCCCGCGGTGCCTGCCGCATTATCTATGCAAATGCAGGGGGTACCACAGGTACCCCCCATGTGCAACCCCCACCTCGCCTTCACCATGGGGGCCCGCAGGGGGCCCCCAAAGGGAAGGCCACAAGGCGACCGGGGCAGAAAAGCGGCAGAATGGTCTGGTGGATGGCATCGTTTGTGGTGTGGATTGAGGCGGTGTTGTTGTCTTTTTTCTCAAGGTTGTCTTAGAGCATTTTGATCTTCTGGTGAAAGAAGAACCTTACTTTGTTGCAGCGGTCTTGCTATGGAGGGACGTTGGTTCCTTTGCTATTTTGTTTTGTATTCCTGTATAATGGCGAAGATTTCCTTTGAGTTGTGGGCGTTGGAGAGGATTCTGTCTTGGATGAAGTTTTTCTTTGTCCATTTGATGAGTGCTGACTTGGTGGTGTGCTGTGATACCTGCTTTGTAGGCGGCTGTCATTCTGGTGTTTTTCTGTTTCTCCTCTTCTTCTCTAGTCTTTGGCATGAGTGCTTGGATTCCCCTAGATCCATTTTGAACCATTTTACATTCATGTTGTGTCGTCTCTTGGTGTTCTAGATGGTGGGTGAGGGTGTTGGCGCATTTGACGATTCATTGGTAGAGTTTGCTTGCCGTTGTATTGCACTCTGTTGTAGTTGGTGAAGGAGTGCAGACTATGTTACTGTTTCTGCATGGGGTGGAACATGCGGTTTGACATCGAATCGCTTACCCAGTCTTTGCTCCTAGCCCCACTGCAGCCGATTAAACGCTGCCTAGGCTTTGATTTCATTGCGGCCACCATCTTGGGTGTGAATCGGGCGAGCAGTCTAGTGCTCGGCCCCTCCCGCCCCAGTAACTACAAAAAGACTTCTTCTCACACTAACACTCATTGATAGTGTGTGTGTGATTGTCCTGAGGCAGAAGCCGGGACTTGTATGCTCCGAGTGTATTCCTTGCCTGCACATTTTAAAAACTGAACTTTGATTTCGTTTTTCACCTAAATTCGTTTTTAATACTTGTGGCACATGTTAGACTGTCAGTAATCCTAGCGCTTACCCAGTCTTTGCTCCTAGCCCCACTGCAGCCGATTAAACGCTGCCTGGGCTTTGATTTAATTGCGGCCGCCATCTTGGGTGTGAATCGGGCGAGCAGTCTAGTGCTCGGCCCCTCCCACCCCAGTAACTATAAAATGGTCCCCTCCTACCGGGAGCGCAGCGGGCGCGCCGACGGCATGCCGAAGGCGCGCCGACGGCAAGCCCGTCTGCGCCCGTCCACGCCAGGTCGAGCCCAGGGGCCGGGGACGCTGGCGGACTCATCTCCTACCCTGCCAACACCCTCAGACAGCTACAGCTTTCCTACCCGCCGCCCTCTCCTAATACAGTGAGGCGGATTAATGCCGCTGGCCTTGCTTGCAGGGCATTTAACTCTCCCAGCTGCTGCAAGCATACTGCGGTGCCGGTAAAAAGTGAGACATTCGCCCGGGTGATGTATCTGAACACACGCTCCCTGGTCAAGCACCAATCTGACATCTTCATTCTCCTCTCCAATGAAAAACCAGACATATTACTGCTTACAGAGACATGGCTTACTGCTGATTCCCACCCTGATATCTTGGCGGCCCTCCCACCAGACTACTACATCCTCCATGCTGACCGCCCTTCAGGTCGCCCTGGGGGCGGGGTGGCAGCCATCATATCAAAGCAATTCAAATTCATTGCCACGGCATCTCTTGTTTTGCCAGAGGTAGATAACCTGGTCATCAGCCTGGAAACGGAGGCCGGCGCCCTCACACTCATACTCTTATACCGGCCCCCTCACTCCATGCCCTTATTCCCTACTATCATGAGTGAACAACTGTCTAATCTGCTGAAACACCGTGCCAGAATTGCTCTCTTTGGCGATTTCAATTATTGGCTCAATGACGACAAAGCTGGCCCTCATGCTACGGAATTGTTTGAATCTCTCACCAGCCTCCACCTGATTCAACAAATGTCCGCGTCCACCCATATCAAGGGTCACACCCTTGATCACATTTGGACTCATGACCTAGTGCTATCTCAGCCACTCATCTCCCCATGTGTCTGGTCGGATCATTATTTAATTGATACTACCATTACTGTCAGTGGCAGGGTCACGGCCCCTATTATGGCAGGTGGATCATCGCGTAATTGGAGCACCTACGACTCCCAAGGCTTCCTCGCGGCCTTGGCCAATACCCGATCTGCCACCAACACCTATGCCAATATTGATGCAATGGAAGGCGACATCTGTAACTGGCTAAAGACGGCCAGTGATCAATTCGCCCCCCTAACCAAATTCCCACGTACCAGGCATAGTAACTCACACAGATGGTTCTCCAGTGATCTTAAAGAACACAAACTAAAAGTGCGTCAGCTGGAACCGATCTGGAGACGCAACTATGCCGACTCAGATAGACTGCTCTTTGTGGCAGCTCGCGAAGAATACAAAAGCGCGATCTCTTCGGCTAAATCTGCACATGTCTCCAACCGAATTTTGTCCGCTCATAATAAATCGAAGGAAGTCTTCAAGATTATGAATGAACTTACCACGGATGATAGAACTCTACCTGCTCAGACTCCAACTCAAGAGACCTGCGATGCCCTTAATTCTTTTTTTATCTAAAAAATTGTCAAAATTAAGGACTCCATTCCCCCCCTCACTCATGTGCGGCCCTCAGACACCTCTCTCAAAAACCTATTATCTCTCACCCAGCTCCCTGCCCTTGACCCCAACACCTTAGCTGAGCTCGCGGCCCGGGTCAAATCTGGTTCTCCCAATGACTGCTGCCCTCCCTCGGTCCTCCGGGACGTCTGCCTTAAACTACCGGATCATATACTACCCTTGTTGAACGCTTCACTCCATACTGGCACGGTTCCCAGTTCCTTCAAGGAGGCCATCTTAGTGCCTCTATTGAAGAAACCTGGTGCGGACCCTGCCGACCTCACCAACTTTCGTCCTATATCCCTTCTGCCCTACTTGTCAAAGCTTTTGAGGCCCACGTCACTCGGTGCCCCTCAAACTTTGTCGAGAGCTCCTGCTATCTTGAGCCCAATCAGGCCGGCTTCAGGCTGGCCCACTCCACTGAGGCCCTCATTCTGGCAGTATTGGATGCCCTGAGGGGGAACGCCGACGTAGGGACCCCCCAGGCCCTCGTGCTCCTGGATCTGTCGGCCGCGTTCGACACGGTGGACCATGACATCCTTCTCCACCGTGTCGGACAGGCCGGCATCTAGGGCCCTGCCCTCAAGTGGATTGAGTCCTTCCTCGTCGGCAGAACACAAGCCGTGCGTCTGGGCCCTTTTATGGCTGCCAAGACTCCCACGACTTGTGGAGTCCCTCAGGGCTCATCCCTCTCTCCCCTCTTGTTAAACTTATACCTTCGCCCACTGATTCATTCGCTCAAGAGGTGGGATATCACAGTGTTTGATTACGCTGATGATTTACAGATCATCTTCCCTCTTGACTCTACTGATGCTGTCAATAGTTTCCATTCAGTCATGATTCACATCCAGCTGTGGATGAACCACAATCAACTGAAATTAAACCCGGAAAAACGGAGCTTCTCCTTCCGGGGAACAGTACACTGGGGTCCCCAGTTCTGGCCCACCGAGTGGGGCCCCCCTCCCGCCCCTGTCAGCTCGGTGAAGAGTCTAGGAGTGATCATTGACGCCGAGCTCTCTCTTAAGGCTCAAGTAGGGGCGGTGATTTCCGCATGCATGTTCCAGCTTCGGAAAATCCATAACATAGTCCATCTACTGCCGCATGCGGCACTGGTCCAGGTTGTCATCTCCCTGGTGCTATCCCGCCTCGACTTTTCGAACTCCTTATATCATGGACTCCCACAATCACTGCTCCGCCGCCTTCAAACCGTGCTGAATCAGGCGGCCAGACTTATCCACAAAACACCAAAGTAACAGTCTGCGAAACCCCTGCTGCGCAAATTGCATTGGCTGCCAGTTGAACAAAGGGCGGCCTTCAAGATTGGCTGCCTGACTTTTAAGTCTCTTCACTGTACCAGCCCTGTTTTCCTCAAAACACTGATTAAGCAGCACCGTCCAGCGCAGAATCTCCGGTCGGCTCACCTCTACCTGCTGGTCGCCCCCAAAATCAAAACAAACAAGTTTGGTGGCCGCATATTCGTCCACCTGGCCCCCAAACTTGGGAATGCTCTTCCCCTGTCCATTAAGTCTAGCTGCTCTTTACTTAATTTTAGGCAGCTCCTTAAAACCCGTCTCTTCACTCAAACCGGTTAGCCTGCCTCTTCACACTCCATGCACTCTGTACCCTAGCGCCAGGAAACTTATGGTGTCAGTGCGCTCTATAAATGTCACTTAAGATAAGATAAGAATCGATATGTGCTGGACTGTCCATTTGTGTAGTAAGTTATAAAGCATTCTCTTACGCTTGATTATTTTTTGATAACTCTATAACGTTTGTCAAGTTATTTCAATTATAATTCAAAGAGTTAAAAATGTTACTATGTTTTGCATGGACAAATGCTATTGTGTAGACCAATTTGTTCCCCAATTTTTTTGTTCCATATACTGTTGTAATGCATTTTTTGGGAGTGAGCTTTTGTCCATATTTTTTAAATACAATAAGATTGAGAGTTTCCTGGCCTGTATCATTTATGGTGGTTTGCTGGACAGTTATTAAGTTAAGATCCCCTGTTCACTTTTGTGCCTGGCTAGATTAATTTTCCTTTTTTCTATTTTTGAAATACTTTATTAGTCAATTTAAACCATAAATTTAGTAAAGGACATACATAACCGAACATATAAATTAAAAAGAAATTCTAACGAATGTTTGCCATCAAGCTCCAACCATATCATTTCTTTCCTAGCAAACAAATATAAAATGTTAATACCCTTTCTGTTAGTTTGTTTTTCTTAAAAAGTACCATTATGTAATGTTTTGTCAATACTCCAAAAAATCTTTACAAATCCATAATAACCATAACCCTTGCAATAGACATACATAATACGAATGTCTGACAAAATATGGACAGAAAAAGAAACGACATACAAAAATATTGGAGCAATAATATCGATGTCAAAAATATGGACATCCTATCTAAAACATGGTAAGTACAAAAACATTGGAAAAAAAAATTTATGTAAAAAAATACTGTTATAAAAACAATATTGCTTTTTTAATTAAAAAGATATGTAAAATAATGTAAATAATACTTATAAATATAAAAAAAATGGTTACAAATATTTTATATTTAAAATTGATACGTAATATGCATAATTAAATAAGAAATTAACCTAACATATACATATAATATATAATATATATACTTAATAATCAGTTTTAATGATTATTTATTCTAATAACTTATAAATAATTAAACATATTATAAAATACCAATTCATCTATACACATAAAATAACATAAATAAAAATTAAATAATTATGTAAAACAAATTACAAAAATAAAATTTACTTTTAATATTTTTACAATTATTTATATACTACATTAGCTAAAATAATACAAAAAATATCAAATAACAGAGGCAATAAAACTACTATTCCAACTCCAAAAAAACAACAGTAGGGGAAGTGTTGGATAGCGTAGGGGTAAAAATTATTATTCCAACTCCAGAGAGTGCAACAGTAGGAAAAATGTTGGATAGCGTAGGGGTAAAAATTACTATTCCCACTCCAGAGAGTGCAACAGTAGGGAAAGTGATGGATAGCGTAGAGGTAAAAATTACTAATTACTATTCCCACTCCAGAGAGTGCAACAGTAGGGAAAGTGTTGGATAGCGTAGAAGTTAAAAATAGCATACTTATACATAAATTAATATTTTAAAATATTTCATAAATTAATGATTAAATAAATCCAAACTATTTGCAAATACCAATAAATAAATATTAAAAACATAATTACCAATGAATAACTAAGTCACAATAAAGTAATATCAGATACCAATTAATCATAATTAATAAATATTACTTACCAATTAATAAACGTGAACAATAAAATATGTTTTATAACAAAAGCATATTAATTATTATAAGTTAATGACCAATTAACTGATATTGAACAATTAAATCATTTGTTAAACCCAAAATATTAATGATCAACATTAATTGCCAATTAATATTTACATAGTAATATATTAATTAAAAATATCAATAAATATTATTTAGTAATATTTAATTACCAATTAATGACTAAACACCAATAAATTCATTTTCATAACCAAAAAAATATACTTTGGAATAATTACCATTTAATAATTAATATCCAATAAATTAATAATCAATACCCAACTACAAATGTAATAATGACTATATTACATAAGAATTACTTTACACTCTATTCCCATATAAACGCACAACAAACTCCAATAATAAAATAATACACTTAACATAATTATCAATTCATCAATTAATTAAAATTATTAACAATTAATAAAAAAGAATTACCAAGTAATCATTTTTTAACAATTATATAATTAGCAATACCTATTAATTAACATAAATTATTACTTAACTACATTTAAATTACTTCTCACCCTATTCCCCTATAAACCCAGAATCCGCTAGAGAACTTGCGCACAAAAATTAAAGTTAATTGATAATTATTAAAAATTAATAATTAATTTAGTATAATTAAATTAATTCCCACCCTATTTCCCTATAAACCCACAACCCGCTACGGTACTGAAATACAAAATTAACTTAAAATAACATTAAAACAAAAATAACACATACATATTAAATACATAATAATGTACATAAAAATCATATCAAAATTAACCCTGGGCGTAGTGGGGCTACGCAAAGCTTCGTGAAGTGGGCATGAATCTACGCCCACCCACGTGCTTTGCGTAGCCCCACTACGCGCCGCCCGCCTCCCTCCTGCCCTCTTCTACACCCCTAATTTGGATTTGTAATAGTTTAAAAGGTAAAGAAAAGCACTTACGTTTTATGCGGCGTCCCGGGGCTCCATCTTCTTCTTTGCGCCGACTCCTTCCAAACCAAATGCGCATGCGCGGGAGCCCGTGCATGTGCATTTCTCGCAACTTCGCTCCGTCCACGGGTGTGCGTAGTGTTGCCTACTACGCCTACTTTGCGAATCGCGTAGTAGGCAACACTACGTGCACTCCGTGGGCGGAGCGAAGTGCTCTGCCCAGGGTTAATAAAAATCCATATTAGTAACATCAATATTACTAACATCGATATTAGTAACATCGATATTACTTACATCGATATTAAAAAAATCAATATTACTTACCTTCAAAATTCTGTCCCTTTGATATTAAAATAGGTCGATATTACTTACCTTCTATATTCTGTCCCTTCGATAATAATATTTAGATATTATTGTAGGTCGATATTTAAATTTCGATATTTTGGCTGCTCACCATATAATACGTCATGTACCTATAAATTTAAAAATAAGATTGGACTTAAAGTGCTAAACCTCAGCAAACACAAATAAATTGACTTTTCATTGGTACATGTTTTAATGGGATAGTCATCAACTTAAGTTTGTTTACCGATCAGCTGTCAATGCATATTGAAGCACCCCATACGTTCCTGTCAAGAAACCTTTTTATTCCTTTATTGGGTACCATCTATAACATTTACTAATCAACACATTGAAAATATGGATAAATTGCCAATGTGCGTGGTTATGTTAACAGGCCAAAGATTATGCAATGTTTACATTTGCCATAGAAGATACCCTATTGTGCAAATGCATGCCTGGAAAATGGTGTATGGTGATACTGGTACAGGTTTTCAGAGCTGAGTTAATCGTGTTAATGCTTTTTCCCAAATTGCCTTTCAAGTGCTAAACCCCTGCGAGCAGACATAAATGATGTTTAGAAATTCAGTACAAAAATATAGGTATAACTACTATTGCACTTAAAAATTAGCATTTAAAAAACCTTTGAAATTCACTGAAAAAAACATACGTTTCAGAGACTTTATAGTTAGGAATTAGCATTAAAAAAACCTTTGAAATTCACTGAAACTCGCGGGCCCGCAATGCACTGTGGATGATGTCACATATTACATCATTCATGACATGGTCAGTGACATCACTGATGACATCACTGATTACATCATCCACGTGACAATCTGATACACCTCATCACATACTAGTATAACCTTTGATCACTCACTGTAAAATACAGAGTACCATATTTGAAAGCATTGACACACACATACCAGTTACTACATATGCACTCACTGATTCCTAAGTCTACACACACAACTGTCCATTCACCCACAGCATCAATTATACATGTAGTCACTGATCAATGGTAACACTATCAAATGTACTCATACAACTATATAGACATTGACACATCAGCAGTCATCCTAGTCGGTTATGCAGTGATGCTACTCACTCATGAAAAGAATCAATCACACTTACATTTACTCACCAACACAGTTTTAAACACAACACCTGATTTATACATACACATAGTAAATCATAGTTACTATGTTAAAAAATCACTATTACAATTATACACTCATTCATACAGTTACTCTCACAATCACTGACTCTTATGTATACTTATTTATATACACCAACTCTCATATACAATGCCTTTTATTTTTCTACTTTATTGGAGATGTACCACTGACACATATATTCACTTACCAACACACAAATAAACACACTCAGACACCCAAACAACTGTTTCCATAAACACTCCTAAACCCATATGCCTAGACAATCAACTCCCCCACCCAACCACATATACACTCAGTCTCCCTTACAAATACTCAGCCAACTAATCAATAACTAATATAGACACTCATGTAGTTAGTGACCAATTGATGCAGCAGGTTATACATCAACAGAGACAGTGATACACACATTCACATAGTTTGGTTACTAACCCATATATTTAGTGAGACACATTTATTTACTCACTTAAACAAACAGTCAGACAGCTACTAAATCCTCCATCCAGTCAGTTATATATCTACTCAATCTTCAATACAGATTGGTATATATATAATATAATAGATATTTAAATTTCAAACAAAACAACATTCACTGGATGATGTCATCAGTGATGTGATTTGAGATGTAATCTGTGATGTCATCAGTGATGTCACTGATCATGCCATGAATGATGTAATATGTGACATCATCAGCAGTGCATTGCGGGCACGCGAGTTATAGTTTGCACAACTAACTATAACGAAGGTATTTCTGTGGTTTTGTACGAGTGAAATGTCCAGCTAACTATAACACTCATGAATCTTATGTTTTTTTTCAGTGAATATATATATATATCACAAATACAATCCACTACTGTATCGCGCTCTCAGGCCAAAAATTAAGGAAACGGTTCAACAAAAAAGGGGATTTATTTGTGACATGTATCCTCCGTGACGCGTTTCGACCAAAGAACGGTCTTGATCACACACTGGAGTGTATCGTCTGAAGTCAATACATACATTTTGTTAGAAACTGACAAAGGACTGCTTGCAACAATACTATTGTAGTCATGGTAAATGCAGCTGCCATATTGGAACATGTACATACCTGGAGAATGTCAGGTAAATGCTCACCGTTACTGCATCATGCTCTGATTTTATTATGTTACATTAATTTTGTCAGGCATGGAATACAAGCATGAATAGCTGCATGTGTACAATGTACACATCCTACTGATAGACATGGTGAATCCATGCATGCATATTATTGGATCTGACCTGGGACTGTGGCAAGCTATTGAAGTCAGAGTAAACGTGGCAGACATGTTGGAATATGTTCCTCGATGGAACATTTCAAGACACTGTTCAATCTTATTGTGTCATGGTTTGCCTTTGTTGTAGTCATCTTATCGAATAAACACCTAGGGCCCCATTAGGATTGCAGGTGGAAAACCACCCCGACTGCCATGGACGCGGAAAACAACCATCCGCCGGGACCGTGGAGAAAACGACGGTCAAATTAGGATCATCCGCCAAAAAAGACCGACCGCAGCGGTAGTGGGCACATAAAAACAGCCCGACGAGGCCAGTGAAGATGTAAAACCGACCACGGCGGTTGGAAAAGCTATAACCCGCCGCAAGCATAGCGGAGACACCGCACAGGAAATTAGGATATCCACGACGGTCCCGCGGTACGATCCGGCGTTTCCGACCGCCGCGGTCGCACACTGGAGTGAATGAGAGAGCCAGAGGAAGAAATGCAGCATAGCCACAGCAGCGGATGATCCATACAAAACATGGCCGATGATGCACAAGCATCACAACAATGGCAAGCTTGGCACAAATCAAAGTAGCCATGCCCCCCAAATACACAAAAACCATCCCAATGAAACCAATAAATGCCAAACAGAAACATAGAATTTCAAACAAAGACAACTCCCACAACACACCTGACAGAAAAAGCCCATTGGGACACACCCACATAGCTGAGTATAAAACCAGTCCCTTCACTGACCGCAATCCTTTGCAACACTCCAGAAGAGAAGGGCATACACCAGACCTGACAGTAGAGGCAAGAGAACACAGCACACTCACCACCACCACCATCACACCAGCACCAACCATCACCCAGCACATAACACACCTCACACACAAACACCACACCCACCACCCATACCCTTGCACACACAAACACTTTGCACACTACACACCATGGCATCACATAAAATGCCCAAAGTCACAGAGAGTGAGTTGACAGTCATGGTAAATGAGATAGTCTGAGTGGAACCAAAACTATTTGGTAGCCTGGTCCAACAGACACCATTAGCCACAAGGACCCAAATGTGGCAAAGGATAGTCCAAAGGGTCAATGCAGTAGGGACAACCTCGCGATCCAAGAAGGAGATCATGAAGGGGTGGCATGATCTCAAGAGGGTTGTCAAAGAGAGGAGGAGCAAGAACTGGGAGTTGGCTAACTGGACTGGCAGTGGCCCTCCTATCCCACAGAAAACATTCACACCATGGGAGGAGAAGGTGCTTGCCATACTGCATCCCGAGAGTCTCACAGGAGTATCCGGGGGAGTGGAGGCTGGTAAGTACAAACAAATGTTAACCAACACACTGTATGTACTGTCTTGCACACCCAAAAACACACACCACCCAAGAAAACTCACATCCATCTGCACCACACACCCACAAAAACATTCCTCACTGATCCAACAGGCACTCACAACCATTTACCCTAAACGTAGCTAGCAATATTACCATAGGAGCATGAGCACAGTCACCCTGCACTACTACTTCCACCATGCCCCCTGTCCCACACCCAAGCAGGATGGAGCCCTTCCTCCCACCCACAAGCATGTGGCAGCCATTGCATCACCCTCATCAAACTCACAGGTAGGTAGCAATCTTGCTTGGGAGGCCTGTTTTGGGGAGGGAGGCCTGTACCTCAAATCCCACCATGCCCCCTGTCCCACACCCCAGCAGGATGGAGCCCCCCACCCACAAGCACTTGGAAGCCATTGCATCACCCTCATCAAACTTACAGGTAGGTAGCCAGCTTTCTTGGGAGGCCTGTTTGGGGAAGGGAGGCCTGTATTACTACTCCCACCATGCCCCTGTCCCACACCCCAGCAGGATGGAGCCCTCCCCCACCCACAAGCACTTGGAAGCCATTGCATCACCCTCATCAAACTTACAGGTAGGTAGCAATCTTGCTTTGGAGGCCTGTTTGGGGGAGGGAGGCTGTACCACTACTCCCAAAATGCCCCATGTCCCACAGCCCAACAGGATGGAGCCCTCCCCCACCCACAAGCACTTGGAAGCCATTGCAGTACACCAAATGATCCAACAGGTAGATAGCCATCAACGTCTGCTGCAACAACAACAACACAGCAGAACCCTGCTGTTACAGACTGTGCATCCTCCGCCATCACCACCACCACCACCAGTGCTACCTGCAACACCCTCCCTGTCCCAGGGGATGACCAGCCCACACCTGTGGACGGCAGGGAGAGTGTGTGTGGACCCACAGTAGCGATGCAACAGGTCCATGGCAGCAGGGCAGGTGGGAGGGCCAGGGTCACCCCAGACATCAGGAGGTTGGGCGCTATCCCTGGACCACTTCAGCACAGTCATCAGGGCCTACGAACAGGTCCAGGGACAAAGTGGCCGGTCTGACGAACTCTTACGCAAGCTCATCCTGCTGTTGAGGTCCATCAACACCTGCATCAGACAAATGGTGGACCTCATGGGCCAGCAAGTGGCATTACTGAGGGACAGGCCTGCATCTTAAACAACACCTCCATCCCCCCTCTGTTGTGCTGCAGGATGACAGTTCCCCATCCTCCTCTGCGGCCACTGAGAGGGGTGAGTCCTCAGACGCCGCTGGCACCACAGCAGGGCCCACCTCAGCGAAGCCACCAAGGGGCCGTCCAAAGAAGAGCCTGGGAGTCTCTGGAGGCAAAGCACCAGTCAAGGCAGTGGAAACGTAATTTAAGCAGGCCAAAAGTATGCTCAACCACACAACGTGTCCTGCCATGGGCCTCATTGTATCTGATATCAGCCGGGATCCTGGGATTACGCTTTGAGCTCAGCAGCCATGGTCTGCTGGGATATGCAAAGTCACCTAGGAATGACAAACACGCATTACAATGTTGCACAGGCAGAGGGCAGCAGGTCACACACCCAGCACGCCATACGACTAGGCATACTCACCCACAATCCAAGCACGCTCGGGAAGCAGATTAGCCATCAGATGGGGCACAATGCTGTTCCTCAGGATGTATGAGTCATGGGCAGAGCCGGGGAATCTGGCACACACATGTGAGACGGTCATATCTGCCCGGCACACCACCTGCACATTGATCGAGTGATAATGTTTTCTATTGCGAAAAATGTGCTCACTTGCCTGTGGTGGCACAAGACCGACATGTGTGCAATCTATGGCCCCAATAACATGTGGGATGTGCCCAAGGGGATAGAAGTCTCCCTTCACACCTGCCAATTCTGCACCCCTGGGGAAATGTAAATATCTGTCCTTGTAGATCATGACAGACAGAACATCCCGCAGCACCATGCTGAACATGGGTTGAGACATCCCTGCTGCGCCCGCCATGGTCTCCTGGAATGATCCAGTGGCAAAAAAATGGAGGGCTGCCATCACTTTGTAAGTTGGGGTGAAAGCTGTTGGGTATGTGCGGCGAGGCTGCAGGTGGGGCTCCACCAGATCACAAAGGGTCTTCAGGGTGGCTCTATTGAGATGGGATTTGTGAATGATCGCCACTTCCTCCATGTCCTCCAGCAGTGTCAAGTGACTTATCAGATTAGGCCTCCTCCTAGTTGAGATGAAAGTGGACACATGTCAATGATATCCATCATGAGATGGCCACAGCATATCCCGTTCAGGTTGAAACAGGAACAACAACGACTGACTTGAGGAATGTGTGACACACCAGGTAACATGGGTGGACGTTTGAGCCACACAGAGGGCACACCTCTCCATTTACAATACACCAGTGCCTCAAACACCACATAGGTCAATGTGAATGCACATATTTTCATGTCCACATTCCACATGTGCACACCTGGGAGTGTGGCATCCAGCCATTGTGTGACAAATCAACACACCTGTCTCATACTCATCTGCTGTACCTGTCACACCTCAATGCATCATTCAAACTTGGCACACATCCACAACACAATGATCACAGCTGGCAGTGAACTGACAATTGCGTGTTTGAGCACACAGAAAAGCACAAGTAAGTAACTACATCATACAGTCAGACAAGCCTTGCCGAGGTCATCACTGCCCCACAACACATTCATATGTGTACACATTGTTGAGTCCACTACCACACTGTCCTGCCTCAACAGTCATCTGATGCATTTGTGACATGGTAGGGACAACAGACCAATGGATGTCACACATACACAACCATGGCACCTGTAGGCACCTTTGAGTTAATGGGACATTGGCATTGTGTGCACGATGACGTGCCCTTCAGCATGTGGCCACTGTGTGATGTTGAGGTGTGTCCGATGGACATTGCCATTTTATGTGCTCCAAATCGCAGTAGCTATCACCTGGCCCCGGGGGTGTGTCACCAGCACCCCCCTGACACAAGTGCGGTAGTCATTGGTATGGAGACATGCCCAAATGGCGGTAGGCATGTTCTGCCACCCAAATCGCGGTAGCTACGGCCTGGCCCTGGCAGTGTGTCACCAGCACCCCCCCTGACCCAAGTGTGGTAGTCATTGGCATGGAGACATACCCAAATGGTGGTGGGTATGCTCCGCCACTCAAATCGCCATCGCGGTCGGCGTGCTCCGCCACCGCAGAGGTGGTCATTGGATGCTTTTGAAAGATGCACCATCCGCAGAGGCGGTCATTGGATGCTTTTGAAAGATGCACCATCGCGGTAGCGCACCTCGGGCCCCTGCAGTGCATCACCGCCATGGAGAATGCCCTAGAGCCAATGGGAACGATGATTGCGGTGGCATGATGCAATTTTGAAAATCACGGTCGGCATGCTCCGCCACTGTGGAGGCGGTCATTGGATGCTTTTGAAAGATGCACCATTGCGGTAGCACAACCCGGGCCCCTGCGGTGCATCACTGCCATGGGGCATGCCCTAGAGCCAATGGGAACGATGATTGCGGTGGAATGATGCAATTTTGAAAATCGCGGTAGGCGTGCTCCGCCACCGCGGAGGCGGTCATTGGATGATTTTGAATAAGGCAGACCTGGACAACCAATTGTTGCAGGTTGGCACCGTTGGAACGACCCCAGGGGGGGCATATATATATGTGGGAGTGAGCCTCACATTTCCACTGCTCACAGAGCCTGCTTCCTGAGCCCCATCTGCTGCTGCCTCCAGAGCCTGCTGCCTGAGACCCTCTTCTGCTGCTCCCTTCAGAGCCTGCTGCCTGAGACCCTCATCTGCTGCTGCCTCCAGAGCCTGCTGCCTGAGACTCTCATCTGCTGCTGCATCCAGAGCCTGCTGCCTGAGACCCCTCACCACCCAATTCCACCACAGGTGTTCCATGTCCACAGGGATGGCAAGGACAGAGAAGATCCGTGCCAGTCCATTCACAAGCGAGGAGCTCAAGGTCTTGGTGGACGAAGTGCTTGCACAGTACCCAAGGCTGTATGGTGCCCCAAATGTCGTGGTAAGTCATCAAAAAGGGAGGTGTAGGGTGGGGGGCACACATGTAGTTGGACTGCTGCAGTATATACCTGAGGGTGTGGGGTTGTGTCATGCACTGACAAACATGCTGTCTCCAAGGGGAAGGAGTGTGTGTCCCAATGTCACAGATTTCCCTACATGCAGTTGTAGGTCTGAGTGAAGTGTGTTAAATTTTCAACCATACAGAGACACAGTATGTTGGACATGCAGGTGCCAAGGCAGTGATTGCTTTGCTGAATGTCTCTGTGTGCCCCTGTTGTATGACTCAGTGTGAACCCGGATGCTCTGCAAAGTGCCCGCCGACCAATATGAGATCACATCACTGCACTTACTGTGTCCTTACTCTTGTTCTTTCACACTGAAATCCAAATATGCACCATCTCAGCACTGTATAATTGCACACAACCACACTTGTGTAGATCCATATTTTGTTGGTGAGTCCAAGTCCCCCGATGGCACACACATGACATACAGATATGTTCACTGGACATGTTCATTTAATGCTGCCCAGTCATGCACACAGTGAGTCTACCCACAGACACAGGTCGATACGTGATGTATGTAGTGGCCAGACATGCATAGGACTGGAGATGTGTGCAAGCCACAGAGGGGTTTCCGTGCTGTCATCCTGAATGTGTGTGAGATTAGCAGGGACCCTGTACTCCCTCATAAATGCATGCAGTCACATCAGCTCAGCCCATGCAGAGTGCCCATGTGAGATGAACCCCAGGGTGGGTTGAACAGAGATAACATTTGGTAAAGAGTCTGGGTCTTGGTACTGTACTGATAGATGTTGGTACATGACACTGTGTCACTGATCATTTATCCCTCTTTTCTCCCATGCCTGCAGCTCAAGGTACACCAGCGTAAGGCTATGTGGAGGGCCATTGCAGCACAGGTGCGAGCTCTGGGGGTATCTAACCAACGACACACCCACTGCCACAAGAGGTTAGACGACATCAGCCCGCTGGCAAAGAACGTGGCAGAGATTACCTTGGGGCTGCTTCCGCGCACTGGGCGTTTGGCACGGCGCAGCATGACACCACTGATGGGCCGCATCTTGGCAGTGACTCATCCTGAGCTGGATGCACTTCTGAAGGAGCATCGGCAGCAAGGCAGGGGTGAGTATTTAGGGAGGGTGACTTTGCCTGGGAGCGATTGCATGTGATCAGGGTCTGTGGCAGCGGTGGCCTATGTGATGTTTGTGGAGTGGTGCAGTGCAGTGCAGTGTCATGTAACTGGCTGCTGTGATGGGTGCTAGTGTCATGCATTAGCCCAAATTGGCCTTACAAAGGTGATCCTCCCTGCTGTGCATTCACATAGCCGTATGTGTTAGGATTTTCATGGTTATTCAGCATTGGGATAGTGTGGGCAATCTATTTGGGAGTGAACAGCAGTGTTCACAATCTGAGTGTAACTTCATCTATGTGTACATTGCATGCACCATGAATGGTGAGGCCTACACATCTGACAACAATGTGCCCCAGAGTACAACATGGTCCTTGGGATGGGCTATTTGCCATTGTGGACTGTCATGTTCTAATAGGTGTCTGTGTTCTCACATCTTGTTCCCTCAAGGTCTGTCAGTGGCAATAAGTGGTGTGCCCACATCATGTCCCTAGGTGTGGGCAGAGCAAGTTGTGTGTCTGGTAGACTTCATCCACGGGCAGGGTGTAGTGCTGTGTGGCCTTAATATGGCTCAGTTATGGCAGATAATAAGGGTTACAGGCACTGTTGTGGTCTATGTAGTGAGTTGCTGCTATGTAATTGCAGAGTGTGTTGGGCAACAGGTAGATTTGGCCATCTTTTGTACTGCATCGATTGTATTGCTTTGTCCTGTTGATGACACTGACATGACCATGCATCTCTCTCTCATGCAGATTCGCCAATGGACACGGAGGGACAGGACCCGTAATCCAGTGGTGGGCACAGTAGCACTACAGCTGCACAGGAGCCCAGTGACACAAAGGTCACAAGCGCCTCAGAGGGGGACCAGAGTATGCAGGAGGAATCCCTGCCTGAGACCCAAAGTACAACATCATCTGATGCCAGCGGCGATGCATCCATGTTGGCAGGCACAGGGAATGGGGACTCTGCATCATCTTCTACCACACAGCGGCCAGTGCCCACCCTCCCATCCACTTCCTCTGGTGCTGCCCGTGTCTGTGTCAGTAAGAAGGGACGAGTTACATTCACACCTGTCACTGCAGAGCCTGCACCTGTCCCCTCTGCTGCCCTCAGTGCTGAGTCTGTTGATCTCCTGCGCCAGCTTTGTGTGGGCCATACAGCCCTGCTCAATGCCTTCAGTGACCATGACAAAAAAGTAGGCCAGGTGGTCTCCTACATGGAGGGCATACACTCTGACGTGGGTGGGCTGCCCCATACTGTCCAAGCTTTTTCATCCACAGTGACGTCTGCCCTTCAACAGGCACATACTCCCATTCCTGCTCCAGTGCCTTTGTCCACCCCCCAGATAGTCGCCACATCTGATGATAGTGACCACGGTCCATATTCATCACAGTCACGATACAGCACGAGAAGCACACAGCAGAAACAACCCAAGCGGGCCCGCCCACAGACACCATCTCCACAGAAGAGAAAAGCCAGCCCAGAATACAGAGACAAGAGCTCCTCAGGAAAGAGCAAGGCCAAAAAAGCAAAGAAGCAGACATCAGGCTTACATGCCCCAGAGGCATCACCAGCAAAGGACTCTCCTGTCCCTAACTCTTCACACAAAGCTAGGCGTGCAGTTTCTGTGCCCACTGAGGAGGTGTTGTATGGCAAGGGTACACCTAGGAAGGGCTCAGAGCCACATTCCCCCACCACATCGACTCCCATTCCAAACCCAGTAAAGCAGGGGAAGGAGGGCACTGTAGGGGGTACACCTGCCAAACAGGGGAAGGAGGGCACTGTAGGGGGGACACCTGGAAAACAGGGGGAGGAGGTCACTGTAGGGGGACACCTGGCAAACAGGGGAAGGAGGGCCAGAGGTGTAGCCGGACAAAGCGTTCCGCAGGATCCAGGACGTCACCAGAGGGAGTGCCAGTGTCTGCATCTGATGAGGTTCTGTTGGTGTGTGTGCCTGTCGTGTCATCACCAGTTCCCATTAACCCCAGTACAGGGAAGCCATTTCGAATTCCCAAGAAGTGGAAAGGCACCCCTCAAACCTCTCCCACCCACACTGTGTCACAGGTCTGCATGACTACACCTCCACATGCCACTACACCACCTGGTCCAAACAGTCCTACAGCGTGCCAAGCCACTGATATCCCTACATCACCTGTGCCTCTCTCTCCCCAGTCAAGTGGTCCTGCTGTCCCAGACACACAGCCAAGTCTGCCTGACAGCCAATTGTGAGTGCTCGTCCCCCTCACACACCTGTCTCTCTCACAGGTGGGCCTGTTTTGCCCATTGTCACCCCCGACTGTGTTGCTGTCCATGGAAGGGTAGAGTCATACACACTCCCTGTGCAGATTCTCATGTACTCGATCTGCACTTTGCCATGCCCAATGGCCTGGTCATTCACTACTGTTCTGGCCTTGCCTGTGCAGATTCTCATGTCCTGACTCTGCACTTTACCATGCCCACTGGTCTTGTCATTCACTGCTGTTCTGCCCTTGCCTGTGCAGATTCTCATGTACTCACTCTGCACTTTACCATGCCCAATGGCCTTGTCATTCACTGCTGTTCTAGCCTTGCCTGTGCAGATTCTCATGTCCTGACTCTGTACTTTACCATGCCCAATGGCCTGGTCATTCACTGCTGTTCTGCCCTTGCCTGTGTAGATTCTCATGTACTCACTCTGCACTTTGCCATGCCCACTGGCCTTGTCATTCACTGCTGTTCTGCCCTTGCCTGTGCAGATTCTCATGTACTCGCTCTGCACTTTGCCATGCCCACTAGCCTTCCTGTTCTGCCCTTGCCTGTGCAGATTCTCATGTACTCACTCTGCACTTTGCCATGCCCAATGGCCTGGTCATTCACTGCTGTTTTGGCCTTGCCTGTGCAGATTATCATATCCTGACTCTGCACTTTGTCATGCCCACTGGCCTTGCATTCACTGCTGTTCTGCCCTTGCCTGTGCAGATTCTCATGTACTCGCTCTGAACTTTTCCATCCCCACTGGCCTTGTCATTCACTGCTGTTCTGCCCTTGACTGTGCAGATTCTCATGTCGTCACTCTGCACTTTGCCATGCCCACTGGCCTTGTCATTCACTGCTGCTCTGCCCTTGCCTGTGCAGATTCTTATGTCCTGACTCTGCACTTTGCCATGCCCACTGGCCTTCCTGTTCTACCCCATGCCTGTGCAGCCTCTCATGTACTTGCTGTGCACCCTGCCATGGACACTGGCCCTCTTGCTAGGCTGTGTTGGACTCTACCCTGGGCAGCCTCTCATGTACTTGCTGTGCACCCTGCCATGGACACTGGCCCTGTTGCTCTGCTGTGTTGGACTCTACCCTGTGCAGCCACTCATGTACTTGCTGTGCACCCTGCCATGGACACCGGCCCTGTTGCTCTGCTGTGTTGGACTCTACCCTGTGCAGCCTCTCATGTACTTGCTGTGCACCCTGCCATAGACACTGGCCCTTTTGCTCTGCTGTGTTGGACTCTACCCTGTGCAGCCTCTCATGTACTTTCTGTGCACCCTGCCATGGACACTGGCCCTGTTGCTTTGCTGTGTTGGACTCTCCCCTGTGCAGGCTCTCATGTACTTGCTGTGAATTTTGCCATGGACACGGGCCCTGTTGCTCTGCTGTGTTGGACTCTACCCTGTGCAGCGTCTCATCTATTTGCTGTTCACCCTGAACAGGTCACTGGCCTTCCTGTTTAGAGTTTGCATGTGCAGATTCTCTTGCATATGCTCAGCATTTGGTTCCTTGCTCTTCTCTACTGTTGTTCTACTGTCACATCTGTGCAATATGTGAATAAAGACAGTTACTCCTGTTGTCAGTTTTGTCAGTGTCCTTGCTGATTGAAGTTCTTTTGGTGTCTGCGTTTGGTTGACTGTGCCCCATGCTCTATGTGTCACTTCAACATTGCCAAGCTCTTTACCCGCATCACATTTTTTAACAGGGGTGACAGAGACTTCAGTCCATTCAGACACTGATACTGATCTCTGGTGTCAATTGTACCTGTCATGCAGTTCTCTTTTTCGTGGTTTGCTATTGTTGGCTTGTTCACATGTCAGGTTGGGGGACACTGCCAGCACAGGCTGTGATACTGTGCACAGGTTTGCATGCAGGCTGGGCAATGTCATCCTGTATGTGTGTTATTCCTTTATGTGTGCCCAGCTGTGTATGTATATGGTCATCTTGTGATGGCCCTTAATCCTGGTCCCATGGCCTACAGGAGATGTGTGCTATTGGGTAGTCAAGAGGTGTGTAGTGTGAAGGGTGTGACTTTGTAGGGGATGTGGATGTGTGTGTGCCCCTGGATTGTGAAAGACACACATGTGTGCCTGTTGTTTGGATTGTTCAGCCCACTGGATGTGGTTATATGCACATCTGTGAGTTGTCTGTTGTGCACTGTGCAGTGAGTTGGTGTGTCCGTGCTGTTCTGTCTGACTCCTACTTGTTGTTTTAGTCACTTGTGAGTGTGCAGAGTGTGTGACATCAGTTTTGTGTTTGTTTGATCATCCATGTGTCTTGAGTCTGTTTGTGTAGACTGTGCAGCCCTGCTGCTCCACACTGCCATTTTGGTTGTGTTTCTCATGCATTGCAGGCACATGGTGCCTTTTATCCTCCTGTATGGCATGGTGTGTGTGGTGTAATGACATCCCCTATGTGTGCCACTTATGCCTACCCATTGTGAGTCTGCACTCCCTCTATTTGTGTATGGTACACCCCTAACATGTCGACTACTGACATGCAAGACAGTTCACTTTGATGTAAGCTGTATCCTTGGTTTACATGTGGGGGTGCCTCCCCATCACTTCATCTGTTGCACTGTGCTTTGTGGTGCAGTTTTTGGGCCAAGAGAAATGTTCCACTCTGGACATTGCCCCAAAGGTTTATGTGTGATATTCTTGTGCTATTTATCAGTCTGGAATACTCATGTGCACTTCAGCTGTGTGTGCTGCCCAGTGCTCTGGTCAAGATGGTTCTGCTCTTGTATCCCAGAGTGGTGCATCTGTTGTTTTGTGTTAGATGTATGTGTGTTGGCTGTGGTATTGCTTCACTTCCTGGGTGTGCTGTTGTGTTTGTGCTATGCTGATTTGTGTTGTGTGTGTTGAGGTTGTGTCAGTCATGTCTGTGTGTGACTGTTTTTCCTGGTGTGCATGCACACACTGCTTGTTGTGCATAAAGTTCTGTGTGTATGTGACCTTGACATTGCCTGATATGCATCCCCTGATGTCCTGCAGTGTTTGTTCAGTTTTTATTTCATGTGCATCTGTAGTTTAGTTTTATGTGGCAGTGTTGTTCTGTGATGGTGCACTTCTTGTGTGGTTTGTGGTATATTGTGTGTGTTTTGGTCCTGGGTGATGAGGCTGTGCACTCCTGTTCTGTCTCTGCTCCCATTGTCTTTCCACAGTTTGGCTGACAGGGCATGTCTGTTTCTGATGGGGTTCTGTGTGTGTTTCTGTTGTGTTTTGTGTTTGCGTGTTGTTTTTGGGCAGACAGTTGTTCTGGTATCCCTGTGTGTGTGTTATGTTTTTGGCTACACACAAGGTGTGTGTTTGTTTGTGTGTGTATGTACTGGCAAGTATTGGCAGCCTTCAGTGTGTGTGTGTTGGACTTGGCCCTTTTTGCAGGGTCATCCCTAAACGTTTTGCTTTCCTCCTAGCCTTTTTGCTGACTTGGTGTTGGTGGTTTTAGGACTCTGGGCACTTTAGCACTGGTTAGCAGTGCAGAGTGTGTGCGCTCTCTGCCCTCCATAGGCTAACATTGGGAACTCCTCCCTTATGGGATAACTCCTAAAGAACACAAAATAAGTATGGCATGTTTGGTATGTGTGGAATGGAAATTATAAATGCTGCGCAATGGTGTGTGCAGATTTACGTTTACTATTTTAGGAATGACACATTTAGAAGTTGGCATTTCTGTGTGCTGTGTGCCTGCCTGCATGTCTGTTTCTAGAAGTGACCGGGGCTGGTGAGGAGTGGGTGGCTGCAGGGAGGCAGGGTCAGGCTGAGTAGGAGGTCTGCAACTAGAGTAGTGGGCAGAGGAATCCCCTGTCCCTGACTGGGTCAGTGCCTGCCCTGTACATGGCTAACTCCGCCCCTACTAACATCCCTCCCAGTGCCAGTTGGGACTGGAACTTCCAAGACCCTTCCAGAAGCCCCTACCCCCAGACCCTTCCAGAAGCTTCTACCTCCTTCCAGACGCAGGACAGGGAGGTGTATAAATACAGGGGCTGTGAGCCCATGTGGTGTTGTGCTTGTGCTGACGTGGAGGGGACACTCTGCCACCGTGGGACCCTGCGTGCTGGCCCCTGTGCCCCATTTGTCCCCTCTGCTGGACCTGGAAGAGACGTTTGCTGAAGTAAAGACTGCTGCGCCAGGAGGATTGCCACCTGACTGAGTTTGACTGCTCATAGGAACTGCTACTCTGTTATGGCTGCGCTGTCCTACTCCCTGCTGATCCTTGCCCAGCCTGAGCCCTCGACCTGTGCTCCAGGAGAAGAGGAGCACTAACTTTTCATCCCTAGGGCTTTGGAGCCCTAGCGCCTCCTGAGCGCTATAGCTGGATTCTGCATCTTCCATTTCTGCGCTATAGTCTAGTTGCCCAGGAGGCGAAGGATCGTCTGTCTCTTGCAGCGCTGGGCTGCGTGGTGTTCCCCGGAGGAAACCCCCGGCGTGGGGATTCCCTCGTGTGCTACAAGGAGCGGGTGCCCACCCCGCGTTGTCTGCATTCTTTTTTTTGTTAAATACAAGAGCGGGTGTCCACCCCGCATTTGGCAGCCTCTCGTGGGTGCCCACCCCGCATTTGTGTCACACCATTGCAACTAATTCACTTCCAGCGGGAGCCCACCCCGCATTGCACCTCCGATGCCTCCAGAATCACCCGCCGCCCAAGAACACAGAGGACTGAAGTCGTTGCCCGTGCATGGTTTTGGGCGGGGCCTGCTGGGACAGAACCTCATGGGCTCCATTTCCTCCTCCCCCTACCTTGGGGGAGGCCGTCTGGAGCCTCATGGTTTCCCCACCGAAGTCCCGGGTCCTGAAGTAGAGAGGCCTGGAAGCGGCCTGTGGTGGTGCGGGGCTCCCGTGTGCCTGGGGAGAGCCCCGCGAGCTGAAGCGGCACTGGGAGTGAGGAGGCGGAGAGAGACGCCACCAAGATTCCCCCACGTGTGCTGGAGGCCGGAAAAGATCCAGGTACTGCCGATAAGTGGGGCTGGCCGAGGTAGCGAGAATGAGGCCCAGTGCCAGTACCGGGTCCCTCTTCACAGCAGCACCGTAGAAGCGGGCCGCTGCAACAGTTTGAGGCACAATCTATGTCTAGAGTCCCAGAGGAGGGGCTCACCTTGGTCACAGCTGCACCGCAGGAGCGGGCAGCTCCAACATAGGGGGCAATTATTTTAGGTATCCCTATGTGTGCACAACTGACTATGGTTTATGCCCAATGCTAAGATGACTTATGGTTAATACATTTCTGCCTCATGGTGATGCTTAACGCTATGATCATGCCCAATGCCAATGCCAATGTTGTGCCTACTATCATGTTATGGTGATCTAAGCTTATGTGTGGTCTAAGTGGGTGTACCTAATGCCTGAGTTTGAGGCCTATTGCTTTGATGCTAAAGATGATGCCCTCATTTTCATGATTTATGACCTTCCTAATATGGTTATGCATGATGTCTTTTTTTTTACCCTGATGATGTTGCATTTATGCTATAAGGAGGCCTAACGACGGGGTATGATGTTCTAGGTGCATGCCTCATCTAATGTATTTATGCCTCTTGTTGATATGATGCTAAGTATGATCTTGCCAGTAGGTACTGGAGGTTCTATATTGATTCCTTGTACTTTTGCGATGGTTCCGGCAGCGACCCGATTGGCGCTGCCTTGTACATAATCCCCTGTAAAGTATGTCCTGGTGCCTGTAGGCACAGTGTATCTGTCTGTGATTCTAATTTGTTTTTATAATACAAAGGCTATTTTTATATAACCTTGTGTGGAGTCTCTTTTGTAGTGTGCCTAGTGTGTCACCGCTGTGTGTCTGTGTTGTGCAAACGCTTTCCACATTGCCTCTGGGATAGGCCTGACCGCTCGTGCCAAGCTACCAAGGGGGTGAGCAGGGGTTGTCCTCAGGGTGTACTTCCCTCACCCTGACTAGACCGGGGGTTTCTGCCTGGCTCTGGCGCGTGCCCTAGCCTACCGGGAACCCCTGTTTCTAACAGTGTGGCACTGGTGTTGTGTGCTGCTGTTGTGAGGGGGTATTTGTGTAAATTCCTCCTGGTGTTTGTCAGTAATGGAGTATGTATATGGGCCCTGTGTGTTGTGCAGCAGGTGTACTCCTGTGGGGTTGTTGTATGCAGGTGTGGCTGTTCCCAATTACACTTCCAGGCCTTCCTTCCTTCATTGTGCCTTTACTTGGTTTGCCTTGCTGTCTCCCTGTGTTGTTGCACTGTGTTGGCTGTGGTTTGACTTCACTGACTGTAGCACCCATGTGTGGTTTGATGGTCTGAGGGAGGTGTCCGGGTGTTCCTGGTCTTGGATGAGATGTGCACATGCTTGTTGTGTGTCTCCATGGCCTTCCATTTGTGTACATCCCACTTTGGATTGCTGATTTGTTATGCTCCATTGCTGTGGACATTTTGGGTGTCTGTGTGTGAGTGTGTGGTATGTATGTGTGAGTATGCAGGCTGGGTGTCCATTTGTATGTTTGTTCCTTGTATGTGTTTCTTTGGTGCTTGTATTCATGTTTGTTTCCATGTGTGTGGTGGTGTTGTGGTGTGTGTGTTTCCTGGCACTGTGCTGTGTGTTGTGTGTTCCTGTGCAGCTACTCCTGCAGTGTCTGTCTCCCTGGTTGTTTGTTGTGTGGTGCAGGGTGGGAATTGACTGTGCCTGGGAGTGCACAGGATGGGCACCTGATCTGTGCCTTCATGGGGTGTGTTGCTGTGTGGTGGGGGAGGTGTGTCCCTGGGGTCTTTGTGCCCTGCCCATGCCTTGGACTGGCCCTGCGTTCTGTATTGTGTGCATGTATTCAAGTAAAGTCAAGTCAAGTCAACAATAAGCTTTATTCGGTTAAAAAAAGTTTTTAAAACCATCAAAGCACAATTCCACACAAGGGTCATAATAGTATTCGCTATATACATAAGATACAATTAATACCAACATATATGTTTCGTAATTATTAAGAGAAGACCATTTAAGTAAATTGTCCCTTACAAACACAATACCTGACATGCAATAAATAGTTTAAAAAGATTGTCACCCACTGAGTTTACATTTTTAAAAACTACATAACAATAACAATTCATGTCAATAGATACTCCTTAATCGTGAAGTAACTACATGTGCAAAAATGGAGGGCTCATGTCATAATAACTACATCTTGTTTCTTCGTCTAATTGCCCCTGTGATATAACTAGCCACTCCAAAACATACCATCGGGGACCTCAGACATTGCAGATATGTCAGAGCTGGCCTGACCTGTTCAAAGTTACAACCCTTTAACAATGGCAATATGAATTTCCTGCGTATAGTAACATAAAAATCGCAAAAGAAAATCATATGCAAGGTGTTCTGGTCTGAAAAGTTGTCACAGGGGCATGGACCAAGGGCCCTCTCCTTCAAAAAGCCCTTTGGGAAAGAGAGTAGCCATGGAAGCATATTGTACTTAAATCTTATCAATACAAACAAATGAAATGGTTTGTTTATATATGTTAAGTACGGCTGAATTCCTCTCCCCGAACTTAGAATTACAAAACTTCTAACTGGGGGTTTGACCAGCTCATCTTGTTCCCTCGTTAACGTGGACCTGTTTAGGAACTGGAGTTTGATGGCTTTAATAGCCACCTTACTCAACGCCCTTGGATTTGTGAACAGGTCTGGGCTGCCTAAAATGGCCATTTGAGTTTTAACATATCTGAGCCAAGGAATATCCGAGGCTCTGTCTAGGGACATACAATCTTGGATTATGTCTTGATACAAATTAGGCGGTTTGTAAATGTAAATGTAAATGTGGGATACTTGTAAAGCACACTGTTACTCTACCCGAGTGTCCTGGCGCTGTAGACCGCTGGGGAACCCGTCCTGATTTTCCCTGTGAGATGGTCCCTTTCTGGGTATCTCCAGGGTGAAACCAGGCATCCCCGGCATCTGTGGGGGGCCGTTGTAGAGATGAGGCAAGATTAATGCCCAGAGTTACCGAGTGTGTTCCCTGGTTAGAGTAGGCACTGAGGCGAGAATTATCGAGTACGTTGACCCTGGTCCAAGACCCTGCCGCGTCGGGAATTGAACCCTGGTCCCGGGCCGTTCTCTGCTTACAGGTCTGCCGCCTCTTACCAATGAGCCACACCACTCCACTTTCCGGTTTCTGGGCCCAAATTCTTAACCAGCCTAATAAAGGTGCCACAGAAATCTGATCTTAAATGTAGCCAACTCCTAAGTCCTCATGTACATTAAAATTAGCAGCAGAAGCTGGGAGCGACAATAATTTCCGTAGAAAAATATTTTCTGCTACTTGTATTTCTCTAGCGTCAGTGTAGCCCCATACCTCGCTCCCATATAGAGCCATAGGGACACACTTTGCTTTGTAAATTTTCATAAGGGCTGGGAGAGGCTTGGAACCTATTCGCTTAGCGAATCCCAGAACAGCCCCTGTAGAACTTGCTAGACCATTCTTTTTTATTGTTCGCTGTGCCACCCATGACCTTTTATGATCAAATAATATCCCTAGACATGGAAATGTCGGGACTTTGGTCAGTTCCAAACCTTTACAAAAAAACTTGCCTTTTTTGCCTTCTTTCCACCTATCGTCATTGAGTGCGACTTCTTAAAATTAGTTATGAGATTGAGAGAGTCCATAAAACTAATAAAACGATCTAAAAGTAATTGCAGTCCTCTTGCTGTTCTAGCCACCAAGACGGCGTCGTCGGCATATAGCAGTGCTGGAATTCTTTTGGAGCCCACCCTTGGGATGTCTTCACAAACTTTTGTTAATGCATCGCCCAAATTGTTAATGTAAAGTGAAAACAGCAAAGGGGCAAGGATACACCCTTGTCTTACTCCACATTTAACGGGCCATGCTTTGGTAAGGCTCCCATTTTCACTGTAACGTACTGCAGCGGTGTTATTCTCATGTATTTCAGCCAGGAAAGATATCAAAGTGGGATCGAGCCCAATATCGGAAAGAGAGGCCCATAACTTTTGCCTATTTACAAGTTCGAAAGCGGTTGAAAGGTCCATAAAGGCTAGGTGTATGTCTCCCTGCCTTGCAACCGTATATTTTCCTATGACCAAATGTAAATTCAGACATTGACCCACCGTACTTTTCCCCTGCCTGACACCATACTGCAGATCAGAGACAATGTCATTATTATCCAGCCATTCTGTCAGCCGTGCTAAAACGACTTTCCCCATTATTTTTGCAGCAGAGTCCAAGAGTGAGATTGGCCTGTAACAAGACGGATCTTCTCTTGAGCCCTTTTTAGGTCGAGCTCTCTCGACCTATTGTCGTGGAGTTAGCTCTGAAGGGAGACACAGCAGGGCACGCGCGGCGTTTCTGGTCTGTGGACGCGCTTATGCAAGCCAGCTGAAGACACGTGCACACGCATACACACAAACACACACACACACACACACAGTCACACAGGCACACATACACTCACACCGCGCCCCCCCACTATGCCCCACTTACCGCATCAGCGGCCTTAGCCGCCACTCCTGACTTCTGCTGCCACCCGCCGCCACTCCTGCTGCCACCGCTCCCGCCTCACGACAGCCGTGAGCGTGCACATCCCGAAACCGGAAGTTCGGGAGCGTGCACGATCACGGCTTGTTTCCCAATAGAATAGACCACCCGGACACAGCTTCAAGTTCAGTGCGCGCGCTTCCGCTTTCCGCGCCCGCTCCAGTAAGCAGACAGCCGGTCGAGCACGAGCCTCTCCCAGAGCCGGAGGCGAGCGAACCTGGGTCTGGGCGTCCGCCAAGTCGGTCGTGCATGCGCAGAGCGCGCCGTGGCCCTTTCCCTCCCGTGTGTTTAAACAGGAAGGCACCAACAACACCAACAATTAATTTTTAGTCATCTAGAAAACATTTGTATTATTTATCTGTGCCATCCTAGTAGAAACTAACACAGACTCACGCACGAGTCAGCTTCCACAGGATAGTCTGTTTTCAGTTGCAGCACACCACGTGATCGCTAGCAACCTTGATCGGGTAAACATAATGGCGAACACTCCGACGAGTGGCGTATTCACACAGAAGGAACCAGCATTGCCAGAACAGAGAAGCTTTATCACACGCAACAGGTTAGTTAACTATGAGAGTATCCCTGATATGATGGCAGTTAAGATACCAGACAGTTACCAACGGTTGTCTCTTTATCTCTACCCATAGCGTTTGAACTACCGTGAGTAAAGGCAGGCATGTAAGTTTCACGCTATTGAAGCGTATTCACCTCGTTTTCTATATCACTAATGTTTATTATATTCAGACCACACATATTTTACTGTTAAATTACGATCATATGCCTGATCAACTGATGTGAATTGTGATATTATGCATATAACTGTTGCCTACACAATGATTGGAAAACATGTTATATTGATATTTACTTTTTTCTAACAGTGTTATTCCCTGATGAAGGGCTGTGAACTAGCCCGAAATGCATTGGAAATGACAATAATATAATGATGCCTCATTTATAAAATAAGGAATTACTCCACTGAACTTTTTTTGAAATTCACTACAAAGAATAAACAAATTTTTGTCTACATCATCGATAAAACAGTGTGGAATCCTCTTATTTAGGTGAGAGGAAAAACGGATGTTCCCCCAGGGATGGTCCCAGTGATCCACTGGAACCACATTTACTTGATTTAGATGGCGTTTTAGGGGTAATAACGCCTCCTGTGGAGAACCAATTAACATCACAAACAACGAATATAATTTCAGCTGTGCACCCATCCATACTAATATCTTTTAAACAGGAAGGCGGACATGTTTGTCGGTTGGTGAGGCTCCGTTCCCCTGCCAGCCAAGTCAACACCGACTGTCTGCTGGTAAGTGACCGGGTGGAGTGCACATCTCAGCCGGGGCGGTGGAGCCAAGGGATGCCCGGCACAGAATATGGGCTGCACAGACCTGTACTTGCAGCTGACCTCGGCCTGTGGGTTTGCAAAGTGAAGTTTGTCCCCGAGAGCAGTCGAGCTGCTTTCAATGTTTACTTCAAGATAGGGTGGCGGGCTCAGGCAACCCCTCACTTTGGCAATGCGCCAACTGTCAGTGCCCCTCCTGGGGTGGCCCAGTGTGTTCCCAGGCCAGCTCGCTGGATGACAGCTCCTGCCTGGGTGTGACAGGGCGAGCCCGGCACCTGCGGGCGGGGACTGTTTACCTGCCCCCAAGCCGTGCTGCAACTATTGGGAGCACCTATCAGGCTTTCCCATCGACTCCACGCGAGTTCTGTGTCTGCTACTTATTTGGACTGTAATTATCAAACCGATCATTGTTTCTGCATAAAATTATCCTAAAAGGAAACTGTCCTCGCTAACCCCCTCCAAAAATGAAATCCGGACTCTGTCTCTAAGGCATCCCCGCCAGTTCCGTGTAGGTGTCACTAGAACCCGCTTCCAAACAGTTTGTTAGCAGTCCCTCTCCGCTCTGTACCCTTCCCCTGTATCTATTTTCTTGGCAGAAGTTTCTGCTCTACGTATTTTCACGCAGCTCTTTAGTTAGGAAAAGGTTTGAGGCTTTTTTTACGCATACAGACAGAATATGTATCGCATTGTATTATAATTTTTGTATAGCTCTTACTACCATTACGCTGGGCACTGAGGATTATCCGCACATGTTACATACAGGCTCCTGGTGTGTGTTAAATGTGTTTTCTTTGCTTTAAGCCTGTGCGAGAAGTGCTTCCACGTCATGCGCGAGAACCACCAAGGTGGGTCTATGGTGTTATGGAACGCAGAGCTTAGCTGTATCGAGGATGAGGAAGTGAGGTTCACATTTTTTTGTAACTTACTTTATGCTGGCGGCTTTGCAGGTCCCTTTATTGTGTGATCGATCCGATTTCACTTGAGCATCAGTCCCAGTTTTAATGGCTTTGTTAAACAAAAGGGCGTTTTTCCTTAATACCTTGCTTAATCACTAGTTCCATTTGTTACGGGCGCACAAAATGAATATATACACCGACTTTTCAACTGCTGCATCCATGTCACCTCTGAAGGTGACAATCTGCTCGGCACCCATCACCCTCGGCCCTCCCCACAACCTCCCTTGCAATACCCTCTTCACCCCTCACAGACAGCGCCTGCCATGTCTGAGCACCCGCGGCACTACCCAACCGGCCTCTGAAGGATGAAAGGCATTAACATGACTACTCCTTCCCCCCCTCATTCCCCCCCAGCCACAAAGGTCCCCTGTGGCTACGGCCTCGCCCCTCCATCCGTCCTGCCACCAGACCCCTCGCTACCTCCTCCCCAGCTGTCCAACTTACCACCCCTCCCACACCGCACCCCCGTCCCAATCAGTTACCTCTATCCTGACCACAAACCTCCCGCAGCCAAAACAGCAGAAATGCGGCCCTCCAAGCGCTCCCCCTAACTTAACAACTAAACTCCTCGCTGCCTCCTCCCCAGGCTGCCTAAACACAGTGTCCCCCTTGCTCCTTTCCACATGAGCCCTCCGAGGAACCTCCTCGCAGGATATTATCCCTTAAATGATTTGGGGCCTGGGCACGGTGCACTTCATGCTGAGACGAGAGGGTGACCGGGAACACCTTATTTAATAGCACTGATGTCTCGGATCTTTGAGCGCTTCTCTATGTATGTAGTGCAGGGACTCCCCCTTTATGCCTCACTTGGAAATATGAAACTGCCCAGGCTTTCAAAACCTAAAAAAGAGACGGCAAAGACAGCAGAGTGGATTGCAAGAAGGTACTGGGAACTGAGTGATTTATATGTAGGAGACGTGTTGATTTCATTTGAGGAGGCACAGTAAACGCTCACCGCTGTTCGAGGTCAGACTGGAGAGTTTCAAACACTCCTTCGGGTCTATCTAGCGGTCTGAATGATGACAGAGTGAGGTAAAACTTAAATTTTTAACTCGAGTCCATGAAATAACTTAAAGAGCACGGGCCTCAGACTTGATAGATCTGTCTGCGTGTACCTCTTTATTTACTGCCTCAATAGTTCCACCACCCACTAATCCCCTACGTGCTCCTGACCGCCCGACCCCCCCGCCCGCCAGCATTCCTATACTGCCATTGAAACTCCCGCCGTCTGGGACACAATTCCCTCCTACAGGCGCCTCCCCCTGCTCCCGAGCCATGCGATCCTCCCCACTTCCCTCACTCATCCAAATTGGAGCCGCAAACCCTCTCGCTGAAACCTCCACTTCCCTCCCAACTCTCCACAAACAGCCCCCGCTAGCCGATCAAGCCTGGAAAAACCTCCATCAACAGTGCATGGCGAGCAAACCGTACCCCATCCAATGGTGTGGAATTTTATTAAATATCTGCTAGTTAAAGGGTCACAATACTTCAAAACTCTGTGTCCTTATAAAATAAATCCACTTATACCTTTCGTACAATCTACTGAGGTGACAAATTACGGCTGCGTTCATATTGTATCAGAGCTCTGATAATACCTCTCGGATTACACTAGGGCTCATTGTATCAAGGTTTAGATGTTAGTGTTTCGCATGTTTGTTCAGAAATCTATGTACAGAGGTTGGAAAGCAATATTTCCAGGGTTGGAACGCACTGTGAATCTGTAAATATCTACGAATGCATGTTTGATGGTATTTGATAGCTCCACAGTCTTCTCTTTCCACACTGGAAAAGGTTGGATATTTTGACAGGACTACACCTTTTTTTCTGGGTGGGAAAAGGGGGCATACAGTAACAAAAATTGTACTCGCTGGAAACCCACAACCCACACCTGCAGTTTGAGAGACAGCAGTTTGCATGAGAGACAGCATTGTGAGACAGCATTGTGTGTAAGAAAGACAGCAGTGTGAGAGACAGCAGTGTGTGTGTTCTAGGGAGAGCATGGTGTGTGAGACAGCAGTGTGAGAGAGACAGCAGTGTGAGAGAGACAGCAGTGTGAGAGAGACAGCAGTGTGAGAGAGACAGCGGTGTGAGAGAGACAGCAGTGTGAGAGAGACAACCCAGTGGGTTCCCCATATCCAGCGAACATGTCACCCTGCGGCTACCTCCCTTCATCGTGAGTTCTCTTCCTCGCCCCATCTTCACTCCCGGTGGCTACCTCAGACCCGCTTCGGCCGCGCACTTCCCTCCAACAGTCTCCCGGTCTCTCTTCTCAAAGAGAGCCTTTCCCGGGCACAAGGCCACAGACTTCAGAAATCTGAAAACATCTCCCATGCAGCTGGTGGGAACAGCTGCCTTCCTGCAGGTCTGAGGCAGCGGAAAGGCCTCGGCTCCCCCTTCACCGCCGGAGGAGGGGGCCTGAGAGCGCACGTGCTCCCTGGACAAGGAGGTCACAGCGGCCCTGGCAGAGAAGGCCTGACACCCCCCCACCCCAGCTCATGAACCACTCCTCCCAGTTTCCACCTGTTTGTCGAGAGAACACCATGCCAAGGCGTAGGGGGGTGTCAGACCCCCAACAGCTGAATAAGGCGGTCACGGCCCAGGCAGGCTTTGACATTTAACATCTGGGCCTCCTTTAGAATGGCATATATCCCAGAAAGTCCAGAAACTGATAACTGCCCAATAACCCCCCCCCCACCCCACTCCCGTGGAGGATACCCGCACCTCTTCCTCTACCCCCTCACACTTAGTGAAGTCAAACCCCAGCACTATCAAGTCAAGTCTAGTCAAATAATTTATATAGCGCGCTACATACCCAGAGGGTCTCAAGGCGCTTGAAGAAGGGTGGGGAATTACTTGTCGAATATCCAGGTTTTAAGTTGCTTTCTGAATGCTAGGTGGTTTTGAGTGAGGCGAAGGTGAGTGGGGAGTGAGTTCCAGGTTTTAGCTGCCAGGTAGGAGAAGGATCTTCCTCCCATGGTGGTTTTGTTGATGCGAGGAACAGCAGCAAGGGCTTGGTTGGAAGAGCGTAGCTGGCGGGAGGGGGTGTAGAAGGAGAGTCGCGCGTTGAGGCATTCGGGTCCAAGTTCGTAAAGTGCTTTGTGTGCGTGGGTGAGGAGGCGGAATGTTATCCTCTTATTGACAGGAAGCCAGTGGAGGTTTTTCAGGTGACCAGAAATGTGGTCTTTACGCGGGATGTCTAGTATGAGTCTGGCAGATGTATTCTGGATGCGTTGTAGTTTTTTCTGAAGTTTTGCGGTGGTACCGGCGTATAGTGTGTTTCCGTAGTCCAGGCGGCTTGTAACCAGTGCGTGGGTGACCGTTTTTCTGGTTTCGGTGGGGATCCAGTGAAATGTTTTTTTGAGCATGCGAAGAATGTTGAAGCAAGATGATGAGACGGCGTTGACTTGTCTGATCATCGAGAGTGAGGAGTCCAGGATGACGCCTAGGTTTCGTGCGTGGTCCGTTGGGATGGGTGCTTTTCCAAGGGCTGCTGGCCACCACGACTCGGCCCAGGCGGAGGGGGAGGTACCTAAGATAAGGACTTCTGTTTTGTCTGAATTCAGTTTTAGGCGGCTGTGCTTCATCCACTCTGCTACTTCTTTCATTCCTTCATGTAGGTTGGTTTTGGCGGTGTTAGGGTCTTTGGTGAGTGAGAGGATCAGTTGAGTGTCATCAGCGTAGGAGATGATATTGAGATTGTGTTGGCTTGCGATGGTCGCGAGGGGGCTCATATATACGTTGAAGAGGGTGGGGCTGAGTGAAGATCCTTGTGGCACGCCGCAAATGACTTCAGTGGCCTCTGACTTGAACGGTGGGAGGCGGACTCTCTGAGTTCTTCCGGCAAGGAACGAGGTGATCCATTCAAGTGCTTTTCCTTGGATTCCGATGTTTCTGAGGCATTGTAACAGGGTGCTATGACAGACTGTGTCGAAGGCTGCAGAGAGGTCGAGGAGGATGAGGGCGACTGTGTCTCCATTGTCCAGTAGAGTTCGAATGTCGTCTGTTGCTGCGATGAGTGCGGTCTCAGTGCTGTGTTTGGCTCGGAAGCCGGACTGTGAGGAGTCGAGGGATTTGTTGGTTTCGAGGAAGGCGGCGAGCTGGTTGTTGACTGCTTTCTCGATGACTTTGGCCGGGAATGGAAGGAGCGAGATGGGGCGGTAGTTTTTGAGTTCGGTGGGGTCAGCTGTGGGGTTTTTCAGAAGGGCGCTGAGTTCGGCGTGTTTCCAGCTTTCTGGGAAGGTGGCGGTGTTGAGGGAGCAGTTGATGACGTCTCGGAGGTGTGATGCTATGATGGAGTCTGCTTTGTTGAAGATGTGGTGAGGGCATGGGTCAGTGGGGGATCCTGAGTGGATGGAGTTCATCAGTCGGATGGTGTCCTCCGTGGAGATTGGGTTCCAGTCATTAAGGATGTTCAAGGGGGGTGAAGGTTCGGCATACGATTGGGAGGGTTGGTCTCCGGTTTGGTTGTCGAAGCTGTTGTGGATGTCTGCGATTTTGTCGTGGAAGAACGAAGCTAAGGAGTTGCAAAGGGTTTGAGAGGGAGTGATGTAGTTGGAGTTGGCAGTGGGGTTGGTAAATTCTTTGACGATGTTGAATAATTCCTTGCTGTTATGGGCGTTGTTGTCAAGTCTGTCTTTGAATGCGGCTTTCTTGGCTGTCCGGATCAGTTGGTGGTGTAAACAGGTGGCATTTTGGAAGGCGTCTTTGGTGCTGTTGTTTGAGTCTTTTTTCCAAGCCTTCTCAAGGGAGCGACAGAGTTTCTTGGATTTCTTAAGATCATCGTTGAACCAGGGGGCGTTTTTGCTGCCTGGTTTGATTAAACGTTTTTTCAAAGGTGCTAGGTTGTCGGCGCTGATGGTTAGCCATTGAGTGAGGTTAATGGCTGCTTGGTTGGGGTTCGATGAGTGGGCAGGGGGGTTTTGAAGAAGCGATGAGGAGATCTGGTCGATGGTGATTTTGTTCCAGTTTCTTCGCAGAGTATTGCTTTTCTTGTTAGCGGAATATGCATGCATCCTGTCGTATCTCGTCCTGCACCCCACACTTTTCTTGCACAGGCAGCGAAATGCAATGCAATAGGTCTCGCATTTCCGAGAGATTAAGCTATTGGCATTGAAAATGACAATGCCATTTATTTATCTGTTTTCAAAACCAACGCATAAATAAAAAGTTTGACATTCACAATGCCAATAGCTCTAACTTTTGCAAAGGTGAGACCGTTGCATTGTAAATGCTTGTTAAATATAGGGACTATGACTGCTTTGCCCCATGTTCTTGGGAAACCCGCCTTGGTGGAAGCATTAAAAACTCTAGTTAAAATCTTTGCCCACAGACTTGGATCAGCCTTATACACGTCCGCCGGGACCCCGTCCGGGCACGGCGCTTTCCCTTTAGAGGTTGATAGGATTGCGTCCATAACTTCCTCCTCCTGAAAAATAATTTTGGATACATGGTTAAGGTCCCTGTCACCAGTAGTCAATGGTTGTGTACTCACAGAGTATAAGTTACTGAAATGTTCCACCCATCTTTCTGGGGCGATGAGGCAGTCCTTGTTGGTGTTGTCTGCCTCATCAAAGACTGGGCTATTTATGACCTTCCAGAAGTGGGTACTACTTTTCAGAGTGCTAGCTTGACTTAAATCCTCCCATGCCTTCTCTTTAAGCTCAGTTTTCCGTGACTTAATTACTTTTTTATAGGTCCTCCTGGCTTCAGCAATACTGGTTAGGTCCCTTACAGGGGCTTTCAGGACCACCATTAGAGCATTTTTGCACAATTGGTCAAACCAGTTTTTAAACTTCTTGGGCCGTTCTTTGCCTCGCCGAATTAAATTAACAGCTATTTGGTTTGTAATACGGTCAAAGGCGCCTAGGATTTCTATAGATTCCACATCTGGATCTGAGCAGAGACTAGAATCTTCATGGTTACTGTCATATAGGGTACCAAGAAAGTCGGCCGGGGTAATAACCTCCCATCTCAACCTTCATCCTTGAGAGTTGGTAACCAAATTGGTATTTGCTATAGGGGCCAAGGGTGTCTCTAAAATGAGGGCCTCAATTTCAATAGCCATCTTAAGGGGGTTGTGGTCGCTCATCCCAACCTGTTCAACTTCGAGATAACCAACTCGGTCCATCAGGGGGCATGATACTAGAATATAGTCAATAATACTGTCATGTCCTTGACCTGTATAAGTAGGAAATGGTTTTAAAAGATCCAATTGTTCAGTGCAAAACAAGTAATGGGCAGCTAGAAGAGTCTCTAGAAACACACCGCTTCTCGTGTGCTCAAAGTGGATGAGCCCCTGCGAAATGGGTTCTTGCTCAGTACTTTGCAAACAGTTTAGGTGACAACCATGAATATTAAAATCGCCTAGGATTATGACATAGTAAGGTGCTTCGTTACATATTTCAAAATAATCTAAAAAAGCACTCAGTAATTTCAGGTGCTCTAACTCGTCTTCCCTGGTAAAAGAATTATAGAAATTTAGGGGAACATCCTTTACAATGCAACTTTTACCACGCAGTGCCTTTACGACGCAACTTTTACAACGCAAACCATTACAACGCATTGCGCTGGGGGGCGCTCTAGGATAGGGAATACGTTTAATTTACTATCCAACTCCTTCCCTAGTGTCCACGGGGACTGGAGTTGGAATAGTAAATTAAACTATTCACTATCCAGCACCCCAAAGCGCTATGCGTTGTAAAGGTGTGCATTGTAAAAACCGCGTTGTAAAGGCATGCGTGGTAAAAGCATGCGTTGTAATGTCATACATCCAGAAATTTATGACCAATAATGTTGGAAGGCTATTTTTATTCTCCAACTTAACAGCTAAAATGTGAGGGGAGTTGAAGACCATCAACGCTGGACTGTAAGATAATTTTAAGCTAAACAGTAGCAAAAGACCACCCCTAGGTCTTCCCATTTGGGACGGTAGGGCGAGCTTATTAAAGGAAAGATAACCGTCCAAATAATAGGGATCTTTCGCCTCCCAAGTTTCCTGCAACGCTATAATGTGACTTGCGGATAGGAAATCTTCCCAAGCTTTATTCCCTCTTTTGGACCACAGTCCGGCAATGGTCCAAGAGAGTATCCCTATCTTATTCTTATTCATGGTAGCAACCTTGCCTATTATGTTTTCTCCCATCGTCGGCATACTTACTGAATTGGACGGGACCAGCCCGGTGGTAGAATGCTCCTCTGACTCAGCTAAAGTGGACATTACGCTACCCTCCAATGGTTTAATAGTATCGGACTGTGGCGTTTCAGACCCTTGTCTATTCAACAGTCAGCCTTGTTCATCCAAACCTGATAAGACCTCATATCGGTTTGAAATAGGGGTGTCCAAATTAATCCCTCCTTCCAATCTCGCTTGCGGTTTATAAAAATAGCCCAATGGCAATGCAGCAATACATGTAGTTGTGAAAGAGTAGTCCTGTGCTTCCAAGGTAGTTAAGAAAAAATCACATCTATCAAAATTAACGATGACACAGTCACCCCTAATGTTTTTAGACAAATTCTCTAACCAAGACACTCTCCGAACCATCAGGATGTGGCTTGCAAGGAAGGACTTAAAGCCTTTATGCCTGATCAACCAGTCCACTGTTTTATTTTTCAACTCTACCCAAGTCTCAAGTTGGTCTTCCCTTAATGGGGGGACGCCTGTCAGGACTACCACCAAGGGACTCGATGCGGGAGGTAAATCTATAACATTCACTGCTAGCTTCAACCCGCGGGCTTGCTTTTGGGTATCTGCCCCACGAGGAAGCACTTTTTTTGTACCTGTTGCGTTATTCGTGGAATGTGTTTGTGTCGCACCAGCTTGCTGAGTATTACTATGCTGTGGACGACTAACTGGGCGTGTCTGACTACTTGGTATGACAGACCCTTCTAAAACTGGTGCTGTTGAGGTGACTTTACTAACAGCCTTAGAAGGGATAGGATGTGCAGTCGAGATATTAGACTGCGTGGCCGTAGTCCCACTCAAAGGCATATTCCCTGTGGCCATCGCAAATGTACATAGACCCCTCTCATTATCTTGGGATAGTGTAAGACCTTTTTAACCTCTTTGGTTAAGCTATTAATCTTGTTCTCCAAAGCTTCTAACTTAGACCAAAAAGGAGCTAAAGAAGAGGATATCACAGACTCCATTCGCACCCAAAATCCTTGAGGGCCTCCCAGTTAAGCTGTATCACTGTTAACGGAAATACCCATTTCCACACGCTCCTCCCTAGGATCAGATATACTTGTCCTTTTAACTTTGTTAACTTCACTTTTACCTTTATTCTTATTCTGTGACCGTGTTGCTGGCCCACACCTTGTGCGCTTTGCCAAGGGCTCAGCTCTCCTTCCCTTTAGTCCAATGCTTTCACTGGCTGGTCTTTTTGACCTAGTTGAACGAGTGTCTAGAGTTTCCCTTGCATTAAAAATAGCATGAGTACTGGTCTCATAGGGGATCTCATTAGGGCCGCTACGCGCTATTGTACAATTTGGGGGTGTTACACTTTTATCATGACCGACCATTGGGGCAATATTTGTTAGGTCAGTGGTACATTCCACTGGTAAATTATTGAGCCCAACCCTTACTTCAATTATTGGGCTTAAAGGAATGCCTCCCGATGCCCCCTGTGAGTTATCTAAGATGTCAACATCAATTAGTGGTAGTGCCATGGTTTCGGGGGACTTAACAAGTTTGATGTTACCTATAGAAGATCTTTTTTGGGCAGCATCAATTCCTAATGAAAGCCTTTTCTCAGTTAGCACTATCTCCTGCTGTAGCATATTACTTGCTCTAACCAAGAAGGCATCCATAGTGCCAACAAAGCTGCCTCCAACCCCCGGTTTTGTTCCTACCCCGCTATGCTTGGAGGTCATGGTGCCTCAGTTACGCTGCACACCTAGTACACAGTTGTAGGACCTATGTATTTACTTTATAACAACAATAAAATTGGTCAAGATGTAACCCAGACTCCTAGCTTCAAGGTTTGTTTACACTATCATTGTGGAGCAGCTCAGGTCAAATAAACTCAGCATTCCCAATGTGCCCAGTCAATTAATAGGGGGAACACACCACAAGTCCAACCTCAATAGTTCTCCAGTAGCGATATCATATATGACAAAGGCAGTCACTGACCATGGGATCCAAAATGTTAGGGACAGCGCCCGGCCCGGCCTCGTCTGGCCTCGGAGGGCCACAGAGGGCCCGCCCTTTGCCCGGGCTTAGCCCGGCAATGCTTGTACGCGGTCCCGCGACACAGGGGCTGCAGTGATTTTAAAGCGCCCCCGGGCGCGGACACGGCGAATGTCACTTCCGGCGCTGGGGCACTGGGGAGCCTGGGACTTGTGGTCTCCCTCCGCACAGCGGCCGCAAGATGACGAGCTGCGGCGGCGGGAGGGAGACAAGGCAGGACAGGCACCAAGGGTTCAAAGCTCCAGGACAGCTCAAACAGGTCAAAATGCCCCTCAAAGAGTGTGTGTGCATGTATTCACTGCTGCGGTGACGTGACCCGACAATTTTGCGGTGGATGTGTCCAGGATGCAGTGGGGTGACTTGGTGGCAGGTGGGTCATGTGTGGGTGTCCTTGTGGATGTGTTGTTGGCCCCAGCAGGGTGTCTGTTGTAGAGTTGGACCCTGTGTCAGCCTGTGTGTTGTGTGTTGTATTTGTGTAGTTGTGTACCTGCAGCGGGGTCCGCGGCGGCCCATGAGTTGGTAGTGATGTAGCAGGTACAGCACCGGGAACACATGTAGAGCTGGGTCCATAGCGGTCTTGACCGGGTGGTGTGGACTGGGACTATGGTGTCGCGCTCCGCTGTAGAGTTTACAGGTTGGGCGGTGTCTCCGCTGGGGTGCGTCTACTTGTTTGGGGCATCCTAATTTTTGGAGCGGGCGGACGTCATTCCGCAGGGCGGGGAGTCTCCATTGGCTCCCACCGCCGTGATGGCAGGTGCATTTTGATGGCAGAGCGCGTCGCACTGAGGTGGATGGGAATTGACTTATGATTTGCAATACTAATATGGCGGACGCATTTCCTGTGGCTCTCGGGCAGAAACATTTGTTTTTCCGCCCCGCCAGCACCGCGGTGGTGCCACCGCCCAACATCCTAATGGGCCCCGTACTATCAAAAAATTTACTGGCAAAAAATGTTTCTCATGTTCATTGAAATCATTCAAGTGATGGACAGGGGAAAAGATGTACAATGTGCCCAGCTCTTGCATGTTACTGAGAGGTGGGTGTACCATGGCTTCTGTCAGTCTGGACACGGCGAGTGCCTGATCTAGCCTCTGAGGGCACCTAGAGTGCTGTGTTGTGTTGGGCAAGTGCCTTGAGGAACCTAAATGAATGCATTCGAATGGTTGTGCAAACCCAGGACAGGATTGTCGATGGGAACATAGATTGTAAGACAATGCTACTGTTATGCCACACCTTACAAAACCCAAAAATAGTGCACATTTTAAATTGACAATGTAAATAAAATGTGTGAGAATTTCTTATCTGAAAGTTACGATACACAGATCAACTTTCTTTTATTCCTAATCTTTTATTGGTAGAATGCTTTTTGCTTTACGTCTTTGTAGTGTTGATTTTGGTAAGGTTTGTAGATCCATTTGTTTAGTCTGTAAAATAGGCAAAACATTGAATTGCATTTATTTATTCTTTTTCCATGTTTTAATTATTTTAAGTTTAGTTAGAACATGTAGATTTTTTAGGTTTTGTACTTTCTTTGAATTTGAGTTGTTTGATGTGGCTCTTTTGTAGGTCCTTTTTTGGCATTTCAATATGGCAGAGTTTCGTCCTTCTCCAATCCTTGTCAGTTGTGAGGTAATTTTAGGTAATTTAATTAGCTTCTTTTATAGTGTTGTTTTAATTAATTGAAGCTTTCTATTGGGCTTTGTTGTTTATGCTTTTATTTTATTGGTTGTTATCGTGTCTGTTTAATTATTTTGGCAGTTATATGTTAATATGGAAAATGTATATATTTAATTATTGGTATATTTTGTTTAATATTATATCTATGCAATCATATATTTCTTTTTAAATGTTTTATTGATATTATATATATATGTAATACATGTTTGGTTATTTGTAATGGTCATAAATGTTAATTGTTATATATTTTTGTTTATTTATTTTTTGGTTTTGTTTGGTTATTTGCTAGTTATATATATATTTTAATTGTTAATATATATTTATTTTTGTTTGAAATGTATTTGAATTGTGGTATTTATTAATATTTTCTTAATGTATGCATTTAATATTTTTGGTAAAAATGAATTATATTCAAGCAATGTTTATGTTTTCAATATTGTGGGTGCTGATATTTTTGTTAATTTACATGTTTATTTAATTTTAATGGTATTTATGTTTACAATATTTCTTTAGTTAATATTTTTTAAATAGGGTTTTTTTAAAACAATTTTTTGGCCGAAAATTGTTTATTTTTAATGATAAGTATAAGGGGGCGTGGCTAGCCAGGCAGCGTAATGGCCGCTGCCTAAGCGAGCTCCGCCGGCTGAGCAAGAAATCCTGCATATATCCTCACCAAAACGAGACCGCAGGGTCACCACCACTGCGCATCATACACCAGACCCCAAGCGACACCTGCAGACCGGGTTTCAAGGAGATTGGTGCCCGTCTGGCTACCCTGGCGAGACCGGAGGCGAGGGCCGTGTTGGAAGCACCGCTGTGGCCGCGACTGGGACGGACCTCCCCGAAGGAAATCTAAACTCGAGCCCAGGGCTGTGCGGACCGGCGGCGCTTAGAGGAGAGGAGCGTGGCAGACGGTGCGGGCCCCGGACTTGCTGCCAAAAACCCCACATCTACGTGAGGACCCCCCAGAGACATAACACCTTTGGCCATTCAAGTGGAAATAGCTGGTCCTGCGACGCCATAGAAACCTCCGGCCCTGCGAGACGCCATTTTATGGATTCTAAAAGTCCGTGCCTAACCCCCTTCAGAGGCGATCCTGCCATGGGTATGAAGTGAAGGTTGCAACCCGACCACGATTCCTGCCGGCGGTGAGGGTGGTGTGTTGTTTGAGCTTACCCCTGCCTCTGCCGCCAACGAGCTACCGGATGGATCGCCTTCTGCGGGCCCCCGGGTGCTCTGGAGGCCCGTGATGCCCTGGAGGCCCTGTGCGGGACCTATGCCTGGGAAAAACGAGGTGAGGAGCCTGAAGCCGGGAGCTGGGCAGAGAGAGCGCTGACTGCGGGCGGAAGGTGCGCAAATCTACCGCACTGAAGATCCCTGAGCCCTGCGGTGCTGGACTGCCCCATGCGAGATTGCGCTGACCCCGACCCCTTGGCCTGACCCTGCGTGCGGCCTCCTCCCTGGACCTACCGTGCAGGTGCTCCATTTCCTTGCCAGACCAGAGGGCGCAGCTGCTTGTTGGATAAGGCTGCCCGTGCCGAATGGGGTGTGCCGGCTACCTGAAGTTTCTGGGGACTGCAACTGCTGACCCCGCTCCACCACAAGTGACGAGTAATATCACTTTCGGACACTTTCTGGCCAAAAGTGGGCTCAATGACTTGTCTATAGAACCCCATTGAGGGAGACGGGTCGGACCCTGATCACTAGAAAAAGCGAAGATTTGACCGCCCCACAGTCACCCTATCCGGCCCTGCATTGCACCGTGGGTGCTGAATCGACCCAAGTGGAAGCCATGGGTAAAGCTGATACCCGCCAATCTAAAATCTCATTCGAAAATAAGCGCCCTGTAAAGCCAGTAGACCAAGACCAGGAGGCCCTGGGGGCCGCGGGAGGTGAAGAAGTTGGCGACAATCAGGGAGAAGATCTCAAGTCATTGATGTTGGAAATGCACAACAGTTTGCGTAACATAGATGCAAAGTTAGATACCCTAACGTCTCAACTTGACTCAGTAAAGACTCAAGTCACCACCCATTAAACACGGCTAGACTGCCTTGAAAACCGTCATACCGAACAGCACAAATTCCAACAGGAAACTTGAGAACAACTCCTGAGCATGGAAAAAGTATTGGAGGTCTTATACGTGCAAAGTCGGACGACCTGGAAGTGCGTTCCCGACGCAGTAACGTCCGAATCACGGGCATTCCAGAGACAACAGCTATCACAAAGATGGAAGTGTTCGTGACGGATCTCATGCATGAACTCTTTGATCCTCATCTGTCCCCCGTCTTTGTGGTGGAGCGCGCACACAGAGCCCTGGGCCCGAGGCCGCCGGTGGGAGGTACACCCAGGCCTATACTGGCTAAACTCTTGAATTACCAAGATAGAGACATGGTGCTGAGACTGGCTAGAGAGAAGGGTCGCATCACGCATAAAGGTAATGTCATCTCCTTTTACCCGGACTTCACGCCGACGGTGCAGGCAGGAAGACGAGAGTTCCTACCAGCTAAGCGTCTGTTGATGGAAGCTGAAATCCCATATGCGCTATTCTACCCTGCCAAGTTGAAGGTGTCCCATGATGGAACTGCGCACTTTTTCACAGATGCCACATCAGCTTTCAAGTTTGCCAAGCACATTTGTGGCCTTAAGAAGAAGGCGGCGCCGGGAGCCGAGAAACCCAGACATCATGACCACCTCAGTGACAATGACTGATTCTCCTGGCTCTACTGCGTGATCCCCTCACCTGACCTATGGAAAACAGCTATGGGTCCTCCATTTGCGAACTGACAATATGCTCTAAGCGCTATAGAGGTATTGCTATGTTTGGTGCTCCGATGACTGGTTCATCACTTCCTTACTAATGCTAACTTCTCCTTGTGCCCCGTGTTGTTACATCTGTGCGTTATTGTTCTGTCCCTGCTCTCCCCTGGTTGCACCCAGCCCCTGCCGCGCTTCCCGCCACCTCCCCGCTCCCCGCCGCTGCCCCCTGCGGCCCCGCCCCCTCACCTCGAGCGCCCTTCCCATTCGCCGCCCCGCTCCCGCCTCCCAGCTGACCCACCCTCGCTCCGCCCCCCCACTCTCCACTTATGGCAGAGTGGCAAACGCGCAGCGGGCGCGCCGATTGTGCGCCGAAGGCGCGCCAAAGGTAAGCACGTCTGCGCCCGTCCGTGCCTGGACCGTGCCCAGCGCTTGTACCCCTGGCCCCCGAGGAGACCAGCCCACCCGCCGGACTTACGACGCCACCGAACTCAACGCCCTCAACGCCGGCCGAATCCCTGGATGCTACCGAGCCACCCCGAGACGCACCCACGGACCTTTCAGCTGCCACTCCTGCAAGTTCACCTGCATCCGGACCTGCACCGCACCCGCAAAGCAGAGCACCAACAGCAACTACCTGTAGTGCATCCTACTCAACACTCGCTCCGTCCAGAGGAACGCCGTCCAACTCTGGAACCTGATCGACACTACATCCCCAGACGTCGCCTTCCTCACGGAAACCTGGATGAACGCCTCCTCAGCGCCCGACATCGCGATCGCCATCCCGGACGGATACAATATCACCCACATGGACCGCATCAACCAGACCGGAGGAGGCATCGCCATCGTCCACAAGAACACCATCTGCATCACGACCAACACCGACGACACCCTCGCAGCCACCGAACACCTGCACTTCCAGATCCACACCGACCCTAAGACCACCCTCAGAGGCACCCTCATCTACAGACCCCCGGGACCACGCACACAATTCAGCGAAAACATCGCCGACTTCATCAGCCCGCACGCCCTCCCCTCCGTCGACTACATCCTCCTCGGGGACCTCAACTTTCACCTGGAGAACAACAACGACCGCAACACCACCACCCTGCTGGACAACCTCGACAACCTCGGTCTTAAGCAGCTGGTGACCTCCCCCACCCACTACGCCGGACACACACTCGACCCCATCTTCTCATCCAGCAAGCACATCGCCTTCAGCCACATGACCGGACTACACTGGACGGACCACAGTTGCGTCCACTTCAGCTTCAGAAAGAACACTATCCACCACCACCAGCAACAGATCACACGCAGATGCTGTAACAAGATCACAGCCGACCAGCTCGCCGCAGCCCTGAGCCAAGACCCCCCCGCCAGCTCATCGAACCCCAGCCAGGCCGCCAACAAACTCACGAAGTGGATCAGCAACTGCGCAGACGACCTCGCCCCACTGAGAACCCCACCCAGCAGACCCGGCAGTAAGAAAGCACCATGGTTCACCGACGAACTCAAGAGCTCCAAGAAGAACTGCCGGGCCCTCGAGTGAGCCTGGTGCAGAGACCCTACACCAGACAACATGACCATCCTCAAGCTTGCAACCCGAAAACACCACCAACTGATCCGGACCACCAAGAAAACCGCATTCAAGGAACGACTGGACAACAATGCGCACAACAGCAAGGAACTCTTCAACATCGTCAAAGAGCTCTCCAACCCCAACGCCGGAAACAACGACATCACCACATCACAAGACCTCTGCAACTCCCTCGCCTCCTACTTCCACAACAAGATCGCAGACATACACAACAGCTTCAGCTCGCAACCAACGCACCCTACGACCGCACCAACGCTCCCCACCGCCACCCTCCGCGCCTGGACCCCAACCACCACCGAAGACACCATCCGCACGATGAACTCCATCCACTCCGGATCCCCAACCGACCCCTGCCCTCACCACGTCTTCAACAAAGCCGACGCTGTCATCGCACCCCACCTGCGGGACATCATCAACACCTCCTTCGACACCGCTACCTTCCCGGAGAGCTGGAAGCACGCCGAACTCAGCGCTCTCCTGAAGAAACCGTCAGCAGACCCCACCGAACTCAAAAACTACCGCCCCATCTCGCTCCTCCGTTCCCGGCCAAAGTCACCGAGAAGACCGTCAACAAGGAGCTGGCTGCCTTCCTCGAGACGAACGGATCCCTCGACCTCTTGCAGTCTGGCTTCCGGGCCAACCACAGCACAGAGACCGCCCTCATCGCAGCCACCGATGACATCCGAGCCCTGCTGGACAACGGGGAAACCGCGGCCCTCATCCTCCTGGACCTCTCCGCGGCATTCGACACTGTCTGCCACCGCACCCTAGCGCAGCGCCTCAGCAACGTCGGAATCCAAGAGAAGGCACTAGAATGGATCATCTCCTTCCTCGCCGGTAGGACACAGAGAGTCCGCCTCCCCCCGTTCAGATCCGAGGCCACCGAAGTATCTGCGGAGTACCACAAGGATCATCACTCAGCCCCACCCTCTTCAACGTCTACATGAGCCCCCTCGCGGCCATCGCACGCCAACACAACCTCAACATCATCTCTTACGCCGATGACACCCAGCTGATCCTCTCCCTCACCAACGACCCCGCCACCGTCAGAACCAACCTACACGAAGGGATGAAAGACATAGCCGAGTGGATGATGAACAGTCGCCTGAAACTGAACTCAGATAAGACGGAAGTCCTCATCCTGGGATCGTCACCCTCCACCTGGGATGACTCCTGGTGGCCCCCGGCCCTGGGCAGCACACCCAAACCCACAGACCACGCACGCAACCTGGGCTTCATCCTGGACTCCTCCCTCTCCATGACCAGACAAGTCAACGCCGTCTTCTCGTCGTGCTTCAACATCCTGCGCATGCTACGTAAGATCTTCCGGTGGATCCCCACCGAGACCAGGAAGACGGTCACCCAGGCCTTCGTCACCAGCCGACTGGACTACGGCAACTCCCTCTACGCCGGAACCACCGCCAAACTCCAGAAGAGTCTACAGCGGATCCAGAACGCCTCAGCAAGAGTCATCCTCGACATCCCCCGACACAGCCACATCTCCGGACACCTGAGAGACCTGCACTGGCTCCCGATCAACAAGAGAATCACCTTCCGTCTCCTCACCCACGCACACAAAGCCCTACACAACCGAGGCCCAAGATACCTCAACAGCCGCCTCAACTTCTACACTCCCACACGCCAACTTCGATCGACCAGCCACGCCCTCGCCACCGTCCCCCGCATCCGAAGAGCCACCACAGGAGGAAGGTCTTTCTCCTACCTGGCCGCCAAGACCTGGAACTCCCTCCCGACCCGCCTCTGCCTGACCCAAGACCACCTCGCCTTCAGGAAGCAGCTCAAGACCTGGCTGTTCGAGCAGTAGCGGACCCCCCCTCCCCAAGCGCCTTGAGACCCTCCGGGTGAGTAGTGCACTATATAAATGCTTGATTGATTGATTGATGCTACTAATGTACGTTGCATTATTTCCTAATTTTGACCATTTTGGTGGCCTTGCTGTCGGGTTTTCTTATAGTCTCAGCCACCCTTTGCAAACAGGGGTGTATGCTTGTGCTCCCATGCCTCCAAGGGATTGCTCCCACTGTTCAAATGTTCCCACTTTTCGAAGTGGCTTTGGGGAGGATATGTCACAACCTAGTTGGGGGGTTGAGGCGGAAGGGGGGGAGGTAGGGGATGTGAGGTTTGTTTGTGTGTTTGAGCTGTTTACTATACCGCAGGTGTACGAAGGGGATATTTGCATAAAGGTGGGGTGCTACCATGAGATGACCTGGATGCACCGATAGGGACTGATGCTAATCTGTGTAAAATCCTTACTTGGAATGTACGGGGGATGAATGATGGTCGGAAGGCACGCCTCATACACACTTATTTAATGAGACATCACATTGATATATGCTTTTTACAAGAAACGCACCTCAATACCAAGCCATCACTGCGTCTGAAGCACAATAGGTGGTCAGATGTACATTCTGCAATATATTCTAATTATGCGAGGGGAGTAGCTATACTCCTGCGCCGAGGCATTGCTTGGAGAGAGTGTGCAGTTGATATTGACCCTGAAGGCAGGTTTATTATACTACAGGGACTCCTGGGAGGGAAACCTGTTGTCTTGGTGGCCCAATATGGACCAAATGTTGATTCCCCCGATTTATTTCGAGAGATCTGGGCTAGGCTGGCTTCGATAGATTGCACTACCATTATTTGGGGCGGAGACTTCAACGTGGTGTTCAGGACACATTAGATAGGAAGGGCACGTCTAGGCCACTGCACCCTGCTGCGGCTCAAACCCTTCATGACCTCATGGACGAGGGGAACCTGGTCGATATCTGGAGGTTCCGCCATCCAAATCTGCGGGAGGGGACCTGTATTTCCTCATATCATGCTGCTTGGTCTAGGCTTGAATATTGGCTGGTATCACAGGATGTAGCTGCCTGGACAGTTGAGATCCGACACCTGGCTCGCTCCCTATCGGACCATGCCCCCTGTTTGCTGACGATTGCCATCCCTGATCTACCGCCAAGGGCGTTCATTTGGAGGCTCCCACAACATGCCCTCTTGGACGAAGCGTTTAAAGAGGGCATTAGATCTGATATCTCTGACTACTTTGAATTAAATGCTAGTTCGGTCTCTACAGTAGCCACTTTGTGGGATGCATTCAAGGTGTTGATCAGGGGTAAATGCATATCACGGCAAGCTGGGGTATTAAAAGCAGTCAGAGGCACCCTGAGGGACATAGAGACGCAAATCAGAAATCTTGAGACAAAATTCTGCACTGAGGGTAGTCCCCAAGTGGCGGCGGACTTAAAAGCAAGATTTTGCAGAGGAAGCCCAACGCGAACTGAAATTTTTAGGTAAACACACTGAGGCTAGACGCTACGGTGAAGGGGACAGACCGGGGCGAACACTGGTCACTATGATCCGAAAGTCGGCCTCCTCCCCTTACATACACACAATTAATACCCCGGAGGGGAATACTGCGATAGGCCAGGAGCACGTTCTTAGTGAATTTCGCAACTTTTATTCCCACCTATACACGGCCACACAGACGGAATGTGCAGATGGTATGCAGGCTTTCCTTGATTCAATTGCACTTGTGTGGTTCAGTGACGCACATCGTAAATACATGGACCTCTCATATACTGTTGAAGACATCAAATTAGTTATAAAGAGTCTTCCCCTTCATAAAGCCCCAGGACCTGACGGTCTAACGACTGCATTTTATAAGACATACGCTGACGAATTGGCTCCACACCTTCACGCGGTATATGAGGAAGCCCTGGAAACAGAAATTCTCCCAGCTTCCATGCGAGAGGCGCTGAATATGGCACTGCTTAAACCAGACAAAGATGAAGCGGAACTGGACTCGTACCGTCCATTGTCGCTCATAAACGTGGACGTCAAAATTTATGCGAAGTTGCTGGTTAACCGCCTCCAACCGCTCCTTCCAATTGTGGCCCTCCCAGACCAGTCTGAGTTTATACCTGGCTGTTCGACATCTCACAACCTTAGGACAATATTCTCAGTTTTACACTATTTACACCCCTCTGTAAAAGCTGCTGCTGTCTTTTTAGATGCCACAAAGGCATTCGATTCCCTAGAATGGCCCTACCTGGTCCGAATTCTGACACGAATGGGATTTAGTCCTTTATTTATCAAGCGTATAAAACTGCTGTACACTGCCCCACTAGCCAGAGTGCGTATTATTGGGCTGATCTCTGACACATTTCCGATCTTACGTGGCACCAGACAGGGCTGTCCACTGTCACCACTCCTATTTGCCATTGCCATGGAGCCTCTTGCTGCTTGCGTCCGTCAGCACCACACTGCCAGGGGCATAGGCTTCAGTTCCCGTAGCTTGCTGATTTCGATGTATGCTGACGATGTCACATTGTATATTTTTAACCCTTCCGAGAATCTAGACCCAGTGCTGCGGGAATTTATCAAGTTCGGGGGGCTATCAGGGATATCAATAAACTGGAGGAAATCGGTCATCTTCCCGCTCACAGATGGAGTACCGGAGGTAGCGTCGGAATACCCACTACGCTGGGAAGCGGATGAAGTCAAATATTTAGGTGTGTGGCTGTGTCGCAACCAGCAAGACATTTGGTCCATGAACTTTGGAAGAGCCATCACGTGGCTTGAAGGAAAGGTGGCAATATGGTCTAAACTTCCCTTGTCAATTGCCGGTAAGGTGGCGTTGGCGAAGATGGTTATACTCCCGAAATGTTCATATCTTTTTGTAAACATACCGATTCCACTCACACAACATTTTTTTAGATGTATCGGCACTCATCTGCTCTCTCTAATATGGGCGGGTGGCCAGGCACATGTCTCATACAAACTCCTGACATTGCCTCGGCGCCAGGGTGGACTGGGGGCACCGGATATACAGCTCTATGCTCTATGTGCGCAAGCCCAATTCTTGCACTTTTGGATATACCAAAATCCCTATCAACCACATGTGGCGGTGGAGTTGGATGCAGTGGCACCGTTGCCCTTAACGGTGGCGGTATACAAGGCATCACCTAGACCTGGCGAAGATGTAGACACCGCAAACACGCTGAGATGGGCTTGGAGAGCTCTTCAGAAATGGGCGCGCCTTCCGCTCCTATACGCTCCGGCAATACACCTTCGTCACAACCCAATGTTAGCATGCTTGGAAGTCAGGGGAGGGGTTCCTGAACTTGATGGCACTCAGCTACTGACTTTTGCTGACTTGTACCCGGACGGCTCATTTTGCCTCCCCCCATCGGGTGTAAACGGGAATGAGGTCCCTTTTTTAGAGAAATGTACATACCATAAGCTCCGATCGGCGTGCCAATCTCTTGGTGATGACTTCCCAGAGGCTCCCCCACGCTCCAGGCTTTACAGACATTGCTTGCGAAAGCCTCGCCGAAAAAGTTGGTGACTAGACTTTATATGACCATGCAAGACCAGGCCCCGATAATCAAGCCACGATCCCTGGAAATCTGGAATGCTGACTTGGATCCCCCGCTAGATGAGGACCAATGGAATTTCTGTTGCAGGCAGCTATTAGACCTTTCTCCCAATTATAAATTGCGCCTTATTCATTTTAAATTCCTACACAGATATTATAGGACACCCATTAGCTTGCACCGCATGAAACTGAGAGAGGACGCTAGGTGTTGGAGGTGCGGGTTTGAGCGAGCTACATTTCTCCATATGGCATGGAGCCGCCCGGAACTCGGACAGTTCTGGTCGGATGTATTTCTTGCAATCAATCAAATCATTGGCAGAAATGATGAAAGGGTGCCACACTTGGGTTTACTGGGCCTGGTTCAGAACACTGCACCGCAGAGGCGAAAACTACATGCCCTTCTGCTCCTATATGCCAGAAGCCAAGTCGCTATGAAATGGGGCAGACGTAGAATACCCACGTTCAAGGCATGGCTAGAGGATGTGAGCTATGGTCATACACAACTGGGAACATTCTGGGAGTTGATGCCCACGGCCTCAAGACCTAGAGATATTTGGGAACCCTTTCTACAATGGTCCAGGTCGCGGTAGCAATCCCCCCCGCCCTGACAACACAGAGGAAGAAGCTTGAAAATTCCTGATTTATACATGTTCCATTGAAAGGGTGGAATTCTCTTGTTTTAGACACCTTGGGTTACCTATCTGTCACCTATTACATTGTGCAGTAAATGTACCTTGCATATGACACCCCCCGTGTTCCTATTCACATAACGATGTACATTGTCCCTGATTACCGTTTAATGTTCCCTCTAAGTTACTGCCTCACCTGTAGATGCTGATTGATGTATATCTATACGTATATTCCCTATCCAATAACCTGTGGCCAGTCATCTGATATGACAATTATTCTGATGTTTACCCTGACTTGCTCGTTGTGTTGTGTTTTAAGTCGTTTTAAATGAAAAATGTATCTGCTTTGCTCATATTGCATTGGATATGCTATGTTTGAATGTATACAATGTCTCTTTATTCAAATGCCAATAAACAAAACTTTAAAAACATTAAAAAAAAAATGATAAGTATAAGAGGTCGATATTTTTGTATGCAACATTAGTATCTCAAAATTTGTGTAGGTCGATGTTACAGGTGTCGATATTGTGTCAGTGAACCCAATAAATTTGTCATTACTGCAAGGCCCCTGTCTCCCATAGGATAACATTGGGGTTACCTTACTGCATCTTTTAGATGTAGCTCCCAATTTTAAGGATAGTTTTTTCAAGTTAAATTCACACATTTTATGGAAATGTTGCCACTGTTAGAATGTTAGCATTTACATACTTTAGCCATTTGGTGCCTTCTGTCTGTTTCTTGAATATATGTCGGGGTGGGTGACAGTTAGTTCCCTGCATTCCTACTTGAAAGCCACAATCAAAGGAAGGGTAGGTGTGCCTGAGTGGCACACCTACCCTTCCATACTGAGCAGGATAAGAGGGTGGAAGATGACACACCCGAAAGGGCTGTGTCCTCTCCCCACGCAAAGCACTGATTACCCCCTGTAGTGTGTCTGTAGCCAGGGCAGGAAGGGCGAACCTCTGTGCACTTCAAAGTTTTCTTTGAAGTCTCTCTCACTTCAAAGGCACCACCGGGTATATATACTGGCCCTCTGGAACTTCCAAATCAGTATACTTCTGGACCTGTGACCACTCAGCCAGGAAGAAGAGGATATCCTGCGCTGTTCAAGGTCCACTACTCTGCTAGAACTGCTGTTTGCTCAACTCTTGCTTCACTGTGTTGCCCTGTGCTGCCTGCTACTTTCTCTCTGCCTGAGTGGGAAGGACTGGACCCGCATTATTTGAACCAGGAGTGACTCCAAGGCCTTGCTGGTTTGCCTTCTGTTGCCTAAGTCTCAGGGACACAAAAGACTTAGAACCCTCCTGTTCCAATCTTTGGGCTCATCTGCTTATGAGTTTGCCCTGCCAAGTGGTGCCACCCCAGTCCTGGACTCTTGGAAGCAGACCCAGGGATTTGCTATTGCAGAACTGAAGCATCCTCTGCTGCAAGAGCAGAATCAACAAGTCACTGTTGTTGCTGGAGACAGACCGGCGCATCGCACTTGGAACCAGCGCTTCAGAACCGACGCACCACTACCACTGTATGGAGAAGATCAACACTACACCTCTACAATATCGAGAAACCCAGTGCATTGTATTCAGAACGGATGCACTTCTGGGCTGACCCGTCACTCACAGAACTGATACATCACTGCAGTTGCGTGGAGAAATTCGACACAACACCTCAACTATGTGGGGATCATTGACGATTCTCCCTGTTCTGACCAGGATCAAGTTACTTTAGCCCCGGGTCCTATGTGGGTCCTGTATCTGGCTCATGCCCCATTGTGGTCATCCTGAACTCTTGACTTTGTCCCAGTCCAGCGTGGCCATTTAACTCTTTAGGCGCAAATTGCTTCTAATCACTAGATTTAGCATTTAATATTTAGAAATTCATCTCTCAACTTCTACTAGATGGATTTTTGTCATTTTGGTCTTATTTTGTTTATAACATCATAATCTATTTTTCAAATCTGTTGTGTGGAATGTTTTGTGGTGTTTTCACCGTGTTGTTGTATGAAGTGTTGCACAAATACTTCACACATTGCCTTTTAAGTCAAGCCTGACTGCTCTGTACTAAGCTACCAGAGGGTGAGTACAGGATAATGTAGGTTGTGTTGTGACCTACCCTAACTAGGATTGTGGTTCCTGTTTGAAAAAGGTGCATACCTCTGCCAACCAGAAGCCACAGTTTCTAACAGTGACATATGTGTAGGCTGTGGTCCCTACGAATAAGCGGATCACCAAGTTTGTGGTTTAACACATGTTTGTATGTGTTTTGAATTAGGCATGTCAGTTTGTCCTGAACACACGATCTGTGTATGTTCTGGGGTCCAATGTGTACTTGAAAAGTGTAGACGTATTAATTCATTAAATGGTTTTAACTGTTGTGCATAATCTGGTCTGTATGTTCCACCAAAATATAGAAAGCCCAAAAGAGATTTATTTATTTTTTGCAGAGTTTTTGTAAGAGTCCACATTTCTCTAGGAAATGCAGTGACAAGCTCTTGCCTTCATTTGATAGCTCCTATCCCAAGAACAGGAAACTGAGAAAAGCAATTTTTGATTTCTGGAAGTTGAATTTGTAGCCTATTTGAGCAAATGCCACAATAATGCGATCTACTCTGGACAGGTGTGTTTCTAAGTCATCATCCCTAAGGTATATATCATTGACACAGAACAATGCTTCTTGGTCAAAATTCTGTAACAGCCCTATTAAATGGGCAGAGAACAAACCTGGGCTATTCTTATATCCTTGAGGCATTTGACAAATTCGTTTTTGTTACCCTTGCTCTGTAAATGCTGTCAGTGCTATGTTTTAGCAGAAAAAGCCATTCAAAATGTCTAATGTTGTTTTGTATTTTTTGCGTACAATATTGTTAATTAGTGCTTCCCTTTGTGCATTTTGTGCGAGTGTGACTGTTTAACTGTCTGCAGTCTAAGGGCCCGATTCTGATCTTGTTTGGAAAGCATAACGACTCGGTTCTGGAATGCTTTCCATATGTCTCGGATCGGGAGAGTCTGACCGAGCGAGTACAATGCACTTGAATGCATTCGGATATGATTCAGTCAGACTCCCATTGGCTGGGAGCCTTTGTACTAAACGCATATACAGGCAGGCTCATATTGAACAAAGGGGTGACTGGGTAAAGTCGTGCACCCTATGGGGGGCACCCCTTGGTGTCTTCCACACTGTGCATGGTTGGGAAAAAGCCCCCAAGGGCCTGATTTTGGCGGGTCCCGGGTGAAGGTGGGCCAGCTACGGGTCCCAAAAGAAGGATTCCGGCAGCCTTTTCATTTCTGGGCAAACCAAATCGGAAAGGCTGTCCGAATTGTTCATCGTACTTGCTCACTCGGAAAACCTATCCCATAGAGCTGTATGATTCCGATCCGGAAGGCTTTATCATCTCCTGATGGTAACCTCAGAACATGACAACCCTAATTCCCCCAAGAAAATTGTGGAAGTAAATTTCAAGCATTACAACTTTTTGCATTAGGTTTGCCAATTTTTATAGGAAATTCATAGCAAATTGTTCACGTTTTATCCTTCCATTGGCTAGAATTAACCCTATCTCTGGACCTCTGCCTTACAAACTCTGAAAGAATACTTTACAACCGTTCCCGTGTTAAACCATACGGATCTGTGTGAAACCTATACGGTGGAAGCTGATGCCTCCAATAATATAGCTGAAGCAGTTATTTCACCAAAAAACAGCTACACATCTGCTCCATTCTCAAGCTTTTCTGCCACCCAAAAAAAATATCCAGGAAGAACTACTTGACCTTTGAGAAAGAACTACTAGCAATCAAAGAGGCATTTATGGAATGGAGGCATTATCTTGAGGGTGCATGATATCTTATCACCATCCCTAGAGATCATAAAAACTGCACATTTTTAAAAGCAGCCAAAATCTGCAATCAGCAAAAAGTCAATTGGATTCATTTATTTTCACGATTTACCTCCGTAGTCACCTTCAAACCAAGTACACAGACACCAAAGGTGATGCTTTGTCAATGATGCAGGTAAAATAGAAGAAAATCCATTGATTTCACCTGATAATGTTCTTTGTGATAATTTAGAACCCTGTTCACGACTTTGAAAAAGTGTTTCTACAAGCCTATTAGAATACTGATGGCCCAGTTTTTCTGAACAATGATTTTTCCCATGCATTCCAAGACGTGTTTTACTTTTATGATTGCCAGGTATATCACAAATGTTCTTTGAATGGAGTTGTAATGAATACAATACTGCCCATTCTGGTATATGCAAACCCCTTGAGTTAATCAATCGATACACTTGGTGGGAAACAGTGATGAGAGATGTAAAGAAGTACATGAACAGCTGAATGGTTAATTCACTGTTCAAACCCAGGAACCAAAGATCTCAAGAGTTTCTATATTTGCTAACAATACCACCTCAGCCATGGCCTACCTGTTCATTTTAGCACATAACATCCTTTGCTAGATATCTACACTACCATTTCGACTGTAGCAAAGCTCTACACTGAGATGACCCATAACATCACTTTGAGAGTTCTTGCTACTGCCATAAACCTTGCTCTTTTGTCTTTGGTCTTTAGTCTCTTGTCAAACACAACTTCCTTGTACATGGATTACCTAACAAAATTGTGTCCTACTCCTGTCAAGTAATCAAATTCCTCTGTAGGTTCTGGAGAGAGTTCCACAGACTGTTCAGAACCCGATTATGTGTATTCACCTGCTTATCATCTAAAGAGGGATGTAAAATCAAAAAGAACCACATGGTTGAGCAATATCTCAGTTGTTATTGTACATGCCAAGGCCAGAAATGGGTAGATCTACTACTATTGGCTGATAACATTACTCCTTCTGCTATCAGAGTATCTCCTTTTTGTGGGTCATGTGCAGATCATCCACATATGATCCTCCCGTATAATTTCCTTTTCCTTCTCCTGTTCTAGACACCAATAAATCAATGCAGTGTCTCAAAGATAGATGGAATCTTAAACATAGGAAAATAATATCCTTGTTACATAAGTCAAAATAAGATGCTAATAGGCTATATGCCCATCCTCAGACAAATGCGTCTGTTTTGTCACTGGACAATCCGCTTGGTTTTCAACTACCAACCTGAGGATGTTAGAGTTCTCCTTTAAGTTAAATCTAAATAAATAAGCCCATTCAAAGTGGGACAACTCATGAATTCTGGTGCAGTACCCTTGATCTGACCATTACACCTCAAGTGTCATTGGGTATTCAATGTGTCTCTTCTGAAGTCTGATGTTGTCTCTGAGCACTTTCCATGCTTTCTCAACAAACCTTGGGACTTATCTACAAGAGGCCTGCCCCGCTGGAGCATCACTTTTTTTTTACGCTCTGGAGGCACATGCCTTTCAATCATATAAATGAGGCGATGCAAGGCCTCATAGATATGGAATAAGGCAAGACAGCGCAAAGCGCAGCATTGCCTTACACTGCGCTGCCTTGCCTCAAGTAGGCATCAAGGAGGCATTCCATGGGCATTGTGGTGGATGCTCCCACACAACATCCATGGAGTTTGTCACTGCCCCAGATTTACAAAATCATGTAAACCTGGGGCAGCGCCAAAACCTTATGCCTCCCCAGAGCAGGCGTAACGAGGAGAAATGTTTTCATTTCTCCTTCCTCTTTCCATGCATACAACATGTAAAATGCCTCTCTGGATTGTTTTTGTTCAGTAAGGTGCCACTTCCTGCACAAAAGTAATCCTGCCAACAATGCAGACACGCTTGCAGCATGGTGCATTCTGCAACATGCATACAACAAGAAAATATATGCCTCTCAGGATTGTTTTTGTTCGGTAAAGTGCCCCTTCCTGCACAAAAGCAATTCTGCCAATAATGCAGACCCCCTTGCAAGGGTACCTGCGTTGGTGCAAGGCAACCAAAACGGCACCAATGCAGTGGGAAAGGGCAGGAATGCACTCTATATCATAAATACAGTGAATTCCTGCCCTTTCCTTTTGGAGCAGGGCAGCGCAGAAAAGTGACTTGCTGTTCTGCCCTGTGCCAAAAATTAACGGAGGCCCCTTGTCTGCTATAAGTGGAGAAACATGAAGCATACGAGGTCCAAGAATAGGTTACTGCCAGCCCTTGAGGTGGGCATGTGCAGTTCTTGGTGAAAAGAAGAGGTATGCGGCGGGAGACTGGTCCTGTGTCACACAAAAGTGTGTGCATGTCCCTAAATTGGTCAATATTTACTATAGAAGGCCTCCAAGTTCCTGAGTAAGTTGGGAGGCCTTGTAAGAAGGGGGCAAGAGCAAACTTTTAGGACAGAGCGTTGTTGTGCTTATCCTAATATTGTTCCCCATCTTCCCTTTGCAGGAACCATATAATCACTCAGTCACAAGTCCTGGTTAGAGGGGTAAAGGTGGTATCTTGAGACTGCAGCAGTGGGGAAAAGCACAATGGAGACTGGCCATTGAAGGGGATGGGAGTCTATCCAGCAAGGGCCTCGAAGATGAATCAAATCAGCACAGCCAGCACACCTGTAACCAATTACCAATCGGGAAAATGCCCAAAAAAGGCACAGCCACATAAGGACAGGCAGGCTCAGGCTACTCTTTTTGACCAAACATGCTCCTACATACCCGCTTTGACTGTTTAGGTATTTAGACTTTGCTTTGACCTTTGTAACTGTTCCTGACTTACTTAGATTTTAAGGAGAGTTCCCTTAATTAGTATGCCTCCCTGGTTTGGACCCCTCTCTACTTCCTCATTATTTTGACTAATTTCTCCTCCTAATCCAGTGAAGCTATTTATTTGTGTACCATCTGACTGATTTCATTGACTTGCTCTAATGCAAGCTTACAACCATTCTTCAGAGGGATTTGGATATAGATTATCACTAGCAGTTCATAATAGAACAGGTAGTGGGAAGTCTGGCAGTGTATGTGGGGGGTGACATTCACACTATCCATAAGGACATTATACTCTTTATTCCCTTTGTCTCGATTCAGCTCCATTGGTATCACTGTTGTTCCTTAGCCATGGGATGGGGTTTTGCTGCCCAGTCTAAAATGCAGATGAGCAGTGGTCCCTGAAGGAATTGGGGAGCCACCTTTTTGGATCCTAAGGGTAAATTTGTGTCCAGCTGCCTGAACCTGACATATTGATGTGAAAGCTGGCCAACATGGCCTAGTGATTATGAGTAATAAAATGTAAACCTCTATGTGCCATAATTAACAAACTACCAGATCAGGGGATTTATCCCCAGGTCCCCATCTAAAAGTATGCAATTTTTCCTGAACTTTACTGAACATACTGCTTGATCACCCAAAGCCAGGGTAGGATGACCTGGTCTCATCTGTTAAAAAATTATGTTTTGGCCACAGCCTCTCAAATTATAGGCATGTGACCTTTATAATTCCTATAAAATATTGTGATAAAAACGTTAATAAACCTAATAATCTGTTACCCACACAGCTGAATAACAGAGAACCGACTTCTTAGGCAATATGATTTCGAGTTCCACACCCAGAGGTACTCTATCCTCGTGAAATCCACCTGTCCACCTATAACTTGCATGTGATCACACATGTCCCAAGTACCATCATGATCCATGATTTTACATTTATGATGTAGTGATGTTTTCAAGAATTGTATTTTACCTCCTAAAACTGCAACTCTGCCTCTTAGAGAACTTGCAGATGTAAATCACACACACATTTGAATGATTTTTTCAAATATTGTTCCCAAAATAATTTGTTACATGTTATTTCTTTAGTTAATGTCCACTGAATTGCTGACTGTTAGAACTGTCACAATTGGTGTTCTTTCCCCAAACATTTTCGCCTTCACCACGCCTGTTTTGTTTAATTTGTATATCCCGACTCTAGATCTGCTGATAGTCCATCTTTTATTGCATTCACCCAGGCAGTGTCGACCCCCTTTATCTGCAGCTTGCCATAGTCCCTGTGGTTACAGTCCTCTGTATTTTACCCATGTTCTCCACACTTTGTCCCACTTTTGGGGGGTTTCTCGGCTCTGGTAGATTATTTTCACTGCTGCACAGCACCAATCAAGGTCTTGTTCCAATTCCCTCACTGTTAGTAGCTGTTTTTAAAATGTTGATTGTGTAGGCATTAGGACTCTCTGCACTTTACTGCTGCTAACCAGCGCTAATGTGCTTATGCTCTCTCCTTAAAACATGGTACGATTGTCTTACACCTGATATGATGGCATATTTAATTTACTTATAAGTCCCTATTATATGGTGCTATATGTACCCAGGGCGTGGAAATTAAATTCTACTAGTGGGCCACCAGCAGTCATTGTGTCACTCACTTAAAGTAGCACTTTTAAACATGTACCAGGCCTGCAGACTGAGGTACAGTTTAAACTACCAATTCGACCTTGAGAAGTATAACTTTTGCCAGGCCTAAACCTTCCTTTTTAAAACATATCCCTCACCCCTACAGTAGGCCCTAAACAGCTCACAGGGCAATGTGCATTGACTTTAAAAATTAGGGCATGTGTTTTTAAATTTTACATGTCCTGGTGGCGAGAAACTCCTAAGTCTCTATTTCACTACTGTAAGGCCTATCTGTCCTGTTACATTTGCTAACATTTTATTGGGAACAAATGGGAAAGTCAACTTTGAATTCAAATGAGTTGTCGTTTAAAATCCTCTTTAATGGTAAAGACTTAATTTAAGTCAAAATTCTGAAAATGGCACTTTTAGAAAGTTGATATTTTCTTGTCCTAATCATTACATGCTTGCTGCCTGTCTCCTGGGTCACATGACTGTGAATAGCTTTGTTACTGACCTGTGTCTATTCCTCCAAACAGTGAGACAAAGGGGAGTGGGCAGTCCTGCCAGGATGGGTGGGATAGAGCTGTCCCCTGCCCCACTTACGTTTCAAGGGCTACCTCCAGCACACAGACAAAGGAACCTGACACCAGTCTTCTGTCCCCAACCCACTTGGAGCCTTAACAGGAGAAGGAAAAAACTTTCCAGAACCAGATGTGGGGTAGCCAGAACGTCACCCCCACTTCAAAGACTTATACTAGGAGTAAATATTGAACCACCTGAAACATCTCTTCAGTGTACTCCTGGATCTGTGGATGTCTTCAGAAGGTCTACCTTGCACTCCAGAGGATTGCCCTGCTGCTTGAGGCCTGCCTTGTTCTTCAGAGGACTGCCCAGGGCCTCGAGGCCTGCCTTGCTGCTTGGCGCAGAGAGGACCATCTCCTTGAACCCAGGACTACCAAAGTGACTCGAAGGGCTAGTTGGCTGTCCTCATTTGTGAGCTACAGGGACATAACAAGCTCCACAGACCTTGAACCCTGCACCTAGCCTCTGCTGAAGTGGGTTCTAACCCCCCAGGTGGTTCACCCCAGGTCCTGGACCCTTGGAAGTGGTGTTACAGGTGTTACTTATATCTAATCCCCTTGGTGTCAGACGCACCGACAGAAGACTGGGACCTACCTGCCAGCTGATCCGGCCAAGGTGCATCACCAGTCAGCCAGACTTCACAATAGTTCTTGCTACATTTGTCTCTGCAGCAAGAAATCCTGTTTAGCGGGACCACAGCGCTACAGTATCCAGCCTCGTGGTCCCCTCTTCGTCTACAACTCGCAGCTTCATTCTGCTGGTGGTTTTTTACTTCTAAAAGGTTGTCTAAGTACAAAGGTATAACTCTTCATCAGGTTCAATAGTGGTAGGTCCCCATCGACAAAGACAACTTCCTCGGCTGAGGAATCTGACTTCTCTCGCTCAGAGCTTTTCCCGCCATCGTGGACAGCTTCACTGAGACTTTGGTCAGTGTTTCCCAGCAGTAAGTACTCCTCCTCACACCCACCCTGCTGCCAGGCCCCACTGAACTCTACCCTCCCCTGGATTTATTCTCAGAATTTCTTCTAAGTCCAAAGTCAAGCTGAGAACGAGGCAAATCCACCTTGTATATCTGAACTGTACTCCATCATAGTCGGCCTGAACTTCTGACTTTGTCCTCATGACCAGATACCCGCGGATAGAACTTTTATCTTTTAGGTGCTATTTTGCACCAAAAAACTTAAACAAATCATAACTCCTGTTGTACGGTTTAGATTCTATAAGCTTTTGAGTTATTTCATTTATCAAAAAACTTTCTAAATTACTGTGGGATGTTTCTTGTGTTGTGTGTTCACCGTATTACTATTTGTGTGCTGTATAAATGCCTAACACAATGCGCCAAAGTTTAGCCTGAGTGCTTTTGTGCCAAGCTAGCAGAGGGTTAAGCACAGGTTAAATTAGTGAATTTTGTGGCTCACCCTGAAAAGGATTGTCATTGTTGCTTGAGTAGGGGTTTCACCCCCCCTCAACCAATAACCCAATTTTTTACACTGACAAATGTACATTACATTGCACAATGCAAGTTGTGGCCACATAGGTGCCTCTAAGCACTTTAAGGCCAAGCCTTGACCGAATAAGTGCGTTTTCATGCTATTTAGCATTCCACAAAATACATCTTCCAGAAGAATAAACAGCAAGATTGAAAGAACAAGTGAATCTTTAATCTCGAGTCTCATATCACACAGTAATTACATGCTATGTAGCGCCAGAATTCCCCATGATCGGATGAAATTCAGTTTAATTATCATTGAGAAATAAGTCACAGTTGATAAGGACTCTCAGAGTTCAAAATGAACAATCGACAGAAAACCCAATTTGGGGAAAATTAGAGAAAATGAGAGAAGCGGTGCTTGAGACCTCTCATTAGGGAATCCGTTCATTTTACAAAAAGAGATGCAAGTCTGTTCACCATTAGAACCAATCGCATTGTTTTGCTGCTAATAGCCGCTTAAACATCTGTATGAAATGTCTTCATTTATATGTAAATTGTTTGTTGGGATCTTAAGAAATGGTGCTGTGCAAGTACCACCTTGAATTATTTCCATTAAATGAGTCCTTTATGAGGGCCCCGTGCTTCACCTTCAGTTTAAGGAGAGTAACTTCCTGCACAAGGAACTTCTCTTTATTGTGTTAAATATGGTTCAATAGTGGTATTCGAAGCCTATTTCTAACATTTTAAAATATTAAGACAATCTATCATGCTGCATTTCAATTCCTTTTTACCTATTACTGCACAGGTCCAAGCACAACCTTATGAAATTGACCATTTATTCATATTTCATGTTTTACTTACAATATTATGAAGTCGACACATGAGCCAGCTTGGAGAATATTGTATACTGCCAAAAACAAAGCAGAATGTGTATTTTATATTTTTGCCCTGATTTTTTTTTGACTTGCCAGAAGCATCTATAGGCAGCCAAACACTCTCATTGTTATGGCTGCTTCCGTTATCGTTTATGCCAGCTCGTGCTAACCTTGGCACCAACAGTTGCTGTAAATACTTCCAAAACGGTTGATTTGACACAAAACATGGGGCACAGTTTATTGCCCTATGGCACCTTTTACGTCCCTGTCTTCTGACCCGTCTCTCGTTCCTTTCTTAATAGGTCTGGATACAGTCAACATCTTTATTTTTGTAATCTCAGTTTGTGGCCCCAGTATCTGTCCTCCACATGCTCTGTCAATGTTTTTATCGTACTAACTTTCCGTTCTTTACTGTCCCTTCTTGTACACCATCCTATAGATACATGATAATCTGTTTCTCCAGCTTCGTTTCCCAGTGGCGGCTCGCCAAGTCGGCCAACTAGCCTTTCAAAGTTAAGATTGGGCTATCTCACCCGCACTTATATCTAACATGGCTACCGAACTGGCGTTCGATGAGGAGACAATTGCGGAAATACTTAGGGCACCATCTCGATTAGCTGAGACGGTGGTATCACAAATGGTAAAAAATTCAGACGAATAGGAAGCGCTCTCAACCCAAAATATATGAACAGATCTGCAAAGCCCTGCATGGGGCATTCATGACAGAATACTTACGAAAGAACAGCGCACCAAGGGGGCTCATCATCACAAATGAGCCTAGACTCTTTCTTAATAATAAAGAATTGAGTGGAAGTGTACAAAAGATTGGCTGGTATTGATCACCAATACAGCCAGACAATTGGCAGATGCCCTATTGGTCGAGATCCAGCAGAGTGAGAGTTGGCTTAAACATCGTTACATATCACTGTGTTCAAAAAGAAATTAGAGGAAATTAATAAAGACCATACGGAGTATCAAGAGTACTTAACTCAATCGAGAATCACTAAACTGAAGAAAGACGTTCAAAAATTCAGCCGAGAAACAGTTTACCCATATATCACCGATGAACATTATGAGAGACCACCACAACCACATATTGGTAAAAAACAACAGCGCTACAGACCAACCCCACAGAATTGGACATTCAGCTCTGGAGAGGAGAGAAGTGTGAGTGACATCAGTAGCGACAAAAGCACTGGGGGCCAATACGGCAGACAACAACAGCATTTCCGTCTACCCATGATGCATCCACCAGGGGCCCAATTTGGATTCTGGCAACAACCGTACTATCCACCAGGCTTTGGCTTCCCACAAGGTCCACATCCTTTTTTATACAGAGGCAAAGGCAGAGGCAGAGGCAGAAAAAAAAGACAAAACACAAGAATACAATGGGAAGACCAGACACCCAACTCAGTGGTGACCCGGAGCAAGGGGAGGGGGAAAGGCCCAGCAACCAGCTGAGAATTACAAACATTGTAAACCTCAGTGATCACACACTTTCTATGGATGAAGAGAGTGTCCTCTCTAAAGGCTTGGGGTTCATCCCAACTCTTAACAATGATCCATTTACTTTGAACGTGGAACTGGCTCAGTTCTTTAGAAAAATCAAACTCAGGAACAACTTTGGGGACTCCAGAAATGAGCAGGATGACACTACCAATAACAACACTGGATTGAGGAAAAAGTCAACCTTTGTACCCCCGACGCAAACAATCCCGTGCCATATACAAACATTTGTGCAAGTGGTTCTAAAAGAAGTGGAGGAGATCAACTTCCAGAACACAAGGGGTTTCCAGAACCTCACGAAAGGTGAACGTTCCGCACTTCAAGGTCTCAAGAACAACACCAATCTGATTATAAAACCAGCGTACAAAGGGGGAGCCATTGTTGTTATGAATCAGGCAATGTATCAAAAGGAATGCAAATGCCTTCTTTCTGATTCTATCAGTAACAAAATATACCCCTGTGACCCCATTATCCCTCTCACAAATAATATCAAATGTTTGATTGACGAGGGTCTTAGTAACAACTGGATTACTAGACACGTGGCAGAATTCCTTTACAATGAAGATTCAAGAACCGCAAGGTTCTATACCCTACCGAAGATTCATAAAGATCGAATGCCTCCACCCAGAAGACCGATAGTTTCCGGCATCAACTTCATCCTGGAATCATTATCGCAGTTTTGAGATTGTTTTTTAAGACCTATTGTACAAAGGTCACCTTCTTACCTGAGGGACACAAAGGATGTCTTATGTCTCTTACATGACCTGGAGATTAATGCAACGGAGGACCTCTTCATCACAATGGATATAGAGGCTCTGTACACCAGCATCCCACAGAGACGCACTTTGGCAGTCGTGGAGCAGATCTTACTTGACATGGATTGGGAGTTTACCACCTCATTATATAGATGACGTGTTCATCATAGGGCGTGGAAACAAAGAAGAAGCAGAAGGATTCATTCAATGGGTTAATAGCAAGGACGAACTACTTAAGTTCACACATTCCATGACAATGATCAAGGTACCTTCCTAGACCTTGACATTTCTATGACATCAGAAAGCATCCACACTAAGATACACAATGAAGCTATGGACAAAAATAGCTTGCTCCTTTATGAAAGCTACCACCCAAGGGCTCTTAGGCAGAACCTCCCTTTGGGACATTCCTTCAGGTGTGCAGGAACAGCTCAAACATCGAAACGTTCACTGAACAAGCAGAACAACTGGAGAAGAAACTACCAGATCGACATTATGCCAGGAAAATGGTAAAAAAAAACTAAGAAGAGGGCCAGAAATAATAACCGGATGCCCTGTTAGAAAGTAAAACCAAAGAAAAAACAGACAGAATTGTTTGTGTAACAACATACACTCCAGTATCCAATACCGTCCAAAGCATTATATGGGGAAACTGGCACTTGCTGAAGAATGGGAACCCCCCCCTGTTTGCAATTAAAAGAAGTAGGAATCTACAGGATGAGTTAGTACATGCAAAGACTCCACATAAGGACAGAGAAGAACAACTAACACTCTGGAATCATCGGGGACCCACTGGACACTACCCATGTGGACGCTGTGTTGCCTGCTCCCTAACTTCTACTACCAAAGAAGTGGACAGAGGCACCAGCAACCCTTGGAAATTCAAACAATTCAGTAACTGCAACATAGAGAATGTAGTATACCGCCTCACTTGCCCATGTGGCCTCATGTATGTGGGCATGACCGCTAGAAAAATTAAAGTCTGTATAAACGAACACCGGAGTACCATCCAGTGCAAGAAGACCAATACAAAACCGACACAGCATTACCTAGAACAGAACCATAAGGACACTGATTTGAAATGGGTGGTCTTGGAGGTGATGAAAAAAGAAAAAACAGACATGACCAATCCCTTGCACATCAGGGAACAGCGGTCGGTATACCGACTCCGGTCATGGGAAAAGAGTTTCAATGACGAGATCCCATGGTTACAGATGGGGTGCTGAATTATCTGTACCTCTTGTTCTGTTCCGTTACAAGCACCTGACACCGGGGGATGGTACCATCGTTCCACCCCAGCCCAGTAGACTCTTCTAAAATGGGTAAAGTTGTATTCCTTTTAGGAATGGTCTTCCTTAAAAAATAAAAATACAAGAGCTGATACACATTATGAACCTCCCCCATTGTATGTGTTTATCTAACCCATACGAATCACAAGTGTATTTATAACTGCCACAACACACCCAGAGAGTGGGGATATAACTTATCTCACTTGCCCCTAGTAAAAGATAGGGTTTATTCTTTAGGTTTCCTTATGCTTATCATATAAGCGGTTCGTGCAACATTGATTTTGCAAGTGTTCAATGATTGCTTAATATCAGAAATACAGCATGCTCCATAACGCGAGCGCATTCCAGCCAATTAGGTCACAGCTGGGACAACGCACCCGCCATACTGATTTTGGATTGGCTCATTCCTGTCAACACGGGCTACACCTTGACTCTAAAGTTACTGCAGGCACACGTGGTCTCTACCATGGCTGCCCACACGCGTCACTCCGACCAGAACAGGGATAATACCTACGCCATGCAGGCTCCGCATTGGCTCTTTCCTGTCGACACAGCTTAAACCTTGACTCCATGTTACAGCGGGCACACGTGGTCTCCACCAGGCCCGGCCCACAATGTCGCTCCGACTAGCGCATGCCGCACCAGGCTGATGCCTGATCCCTGAACACTGTCTTCTGGCCAGACACCTCATTCTCCAATTTCCTTCCGAAGGCGACACGATGAAGCACAATGTGCTGGGCAGGCAGCAAAACCAGTATATGTGAATAACGTGCTTCGGGACACCGGATCCCACATCCTGGCAGGCACTTATGGAAATAATTCAGCAACGCCCTGCCCCATTAAGATCACTATAAATAGAGTGTCCCTTCCCACACCCAGTCATCATTGAGGAGGCAAGGAGCACACATCTAGGTGCAGCTACGGGAGACGCACCTTGAGGCAGTAAGAGGATGGTTGTGAGCATGATTGAATTCAGGAATGTGTCATGTTTAGAGCAACTAAAGGCTCTGTAAATTTTTGGAATTATGTTATATCATTGCTTTAATTGGTGCTACCTATTATTATCTCCATCTTGTCCCCATTAGAGTCTGACTACAGGGGTCTCATTCTCTCCTCCTTCCATGGGGCACTATCCCTCTTGTTCTTGGGTAAGACATGTGAGAATAATTTTCTCACATATAAAGATTTTTACTTAAGTATGTGCATAGATGAGTGTCACATTTCTTCAGAAATAGCCACCCACTTTAAACATTGTGCATGTGGCTATCATTGTAAATGAGGTGACCTAGGTAATTCTCATTGTACTATATTGCATATTTAGTCTTTTAGGCTTTACTATGAGCAACTGAATAGTGGAGCGTGACATAGGGCACTCCACAAAGTGGTACATTCCCACCGCAGGTTTTGTGGGAACGGAGCCCCCTTTTTTCCTTAAGGTCCTGATGAATGCCAGGGACCCATCTGGGCCACATGGCAAAAACATGTCGACCACATCCACTACGGTAAGGGGACAATAAATTCCCCACCATACCGATCACTTGTTTTTAGTGCCATACAGCTACTTATCGCATTAAAATTAATTTTGTAACTTTAATGGTTTTTAAACCTCACTCACTTTATATGGGCCCCCACTAAGTTTAGAAGTAAATGTCGTCATGTGTATGCCCACCCTCCATCAAACCTAGGGGCCGATTAGGATGGCGGACGGATGCATGACCGCTGGGCTGGAGGCGGCGGAAAATGCACCTCATCGACCGCCAGTAACGGTCCTTCCGTTCGCCATATTAGGAAGGGGAACTGGGCACATTTACCATCCGCCGCGTAAAAACGTGAACCGCCGCGGGAACACACCAGACACCACGGTGGATGGAGCCAATCCAGGCTCACCGCCATGCAGAATGACGTCCCGACCGTCCACAATATTACGATGTCGCAAACAAACCAGAACAACGCAGCGGAAACACCTACATCTCAAAGACGGTGGAAGCACCACAACGGAGAGGGAAAGTATTGCCACGAGACCCACCACACAGACCCGAGCGCCATGGACCCAGCCCTACACGCCTTCCCGGCCCTGTTCCTACTTCACTACCAGCAAGTCATACACCGTCGCGGACGCCGCTGCAGGTACGCAAGCATGCAATACACACATACCACGCCACAGCATGCATGAACACTGGTACCTGTCCACACCAGACACCCTGGTGGGGACAGGAACACACACAAGTGCACCCACACCAGTCCCACCTCAGCACAATCACCCCCCGCATCAGGCATATGCCGCCCACGCAACACCACAGCTAGCCCACGGACGGACTCCGCTGCACTGTCGGCGGTTGGGCATGTTACCGCGGCCACTCCGTCAGCGGGGTCGGTTTTTCTATGGTTCCGTCCGCGGTCTTTGGAGACATCCGTCCGCCGCGGTCGGGTTATGCTGGAGGGGAATCCTAATAGCACCGCCGGTTTCCCCATGGTGCGGTCGGACGGTCATTTCCCGCAAGAACTGGCAGTCCGGACGCTTTCCTCCGCCATCCTAATCGGCCCCCTAGTTTTTAGAGGGTGATGACTGGCCGATGATTAATCATAACACCAGGTGGTGTGTGAGACCAGTCCTACAATTTTTGTGAGATGTCCACACTCACAAAGTAACCTTTGAGCACCTTTGTCACATAACTGGAAGCGGCTCATTTTGTGATGAATATTTGATGTCGGAGGCTGCCTGCTCCTAGTGCCCCATGCCTCTAATTCCCTCCCCCTGGACATTCCTAGGGTTTGTGTGGTTATAAAGAACACAATTGACCGCACGTGATACTGCCACTAGATTTAATATTGAAAAGTGTGGTTCGACTTTACAGTGGTTAGACTTTACGCTCAATGTAGGAGGCAATTGGACGTCTGTTATGTGTGGGATGATAATTCAGGAGTTATGTCTAGGGCTATTGACAAAGTTGACTGGATGTAGTCAAATGTTCACTGGAGGTAGCTACGTTTGGAAGTGACGGTGTGAATTTATGATTCTCTTATAGATTTTTTTACTTGAAGCTGGAGACTTGTCAGATACTTGTCAGATACTTAGTTTTGCAGCCACACAATAGGATCTAGTGAGATTTAGTGATTATAATACAATACTCAAAGAACTTATAGGTTTTTGTTGGAAATGGGTTACATGTTACAATGTAGTGGGGAACATATTGTATCTACAGCATGAAAATGCACTTTCTGTCAATGGTAGAGTTACCATAAGAAGAAACACAAGTTGGCTATGAGGTTTTACTGGAACTATATTGGATACATGTAGAGACAGAAAATAAAGTAGAAATAATTATATCAACTTCTAGTGGACACTTGAATTTTGGACACTGATTTTGTGCTCAGGATAATATTGATTGTCTATGGGAGACGGTTTTGCCTTCATCACTGAAACGGTTTAGTGGCCACTTCTATTCCTTGGCGCACCCTTGGCAATTAACAAACTGGAAGCTTTGGAATACATGATTCATCGCAGTGTTGACCCTGCCACTTCTCTCTTGTATGGGAAAAATATGTTTATTTTTCCTTGGTTTTTCCTCTTTCTGTGTGGGCTGCATTCTGCAGCATACATAGAAAGAGGAAAACACCTCTATGAATAATTTGTTATGCAGGAAAGTGACCCTTCCTGCACACAAATAATACTGCTTGCAACGCAGGCACTCTTACGCCATATTGCAAGGGTGCCTGTGTTGGCTCTAGGCAGCTGAAATGGCACCAGCACAGGGGGAAGGGAAAGTAATGCACCATATTGGATAAATGCGATTCATTCCTGCCATTCTCCTTTGATGCAGGGCAGTGCAGCAAGGTAACTTGATGTGCTGCCCTATGCCACAGTTCCAATATATATTTCCCTTAGTGTTCTGCTCTGAAACCAGTGCTACATCACTGAAACAGGTAAGTTTGATACACTGACCCCATTGTATGAATCTTACTGCAGGGCCCAGGCAGTTTTATGGTGGACTGTTTTGGTACACCTGTTCCACTGCTCCCAAATTGGGAGAATCATGTGATTTTGACAACTCACCCTTGTGGTAGGCAGTATACTGTGGGCCACTGGAGGTTGGAGAAGACTGGCCCCTGGTAGTGCAATAGTTATACTCTCTTTCACAGCTTGGAAGACAAAACCAGGTACATATGTGTTACTGTGGAAACCTTTAGTATATGGAGTGGGGAGTGTTGGAATCTAGTGGGGACTCTGACACATTTTCTGCAGCATCCAATCCAGAGTCAGCTGTTCACAGATATGTGGTCAGACCATGTTTTTGATGGGTTTGTGATTTTAACTGTGTGAGTTACAGAGGATGGTGTAGAACAGATGTAATTGAGTTGTGTTGGAAGGTGTAAAGCAAGATGTTCAGACAGAGAATTTGAGCATTAGGCTTGGTGAATAATTTGCCAAGGATTGTATGTCTTGGCCAGGTGGGGGAGTGAGGATTTGATTTCAGATTTCCTGGCCACATGTTTTGAGAAAGGAAAGTATTTCGTCTAGTGAGTGTGAAGTATTGACCGGTGTATAGGTTTTAAAATGACAAAAGAAAAGAAGGCTGAGACATCACACTGTGCATTACACACAGTTGCCTCAGCTGAACTGATGCTGTGGAGGGAGGGTGACAACCCCTTGCTGTGTGAAGCTGGCTTGATATGTGGTGTACACTTATGTAATTGGGCACCTTGCACCAATCCAGACAACCCTTATGGTGATTTTAGTGGTCTTAGACAACCTTAGAAAGCTCTTTAAGTGGTAGCTGAGGAGAGCACTTAGTCCAGAAGGAGTGTAAAGCAGCTTGTTTTACCAGAATACCATCAGTGTAGATTAAATGAAAAAAGAACCAGACAGTGCATGTATATGTATTTATTATAAGACACTCACTAACACATTTAGATATCTCCTAGCCAGAGATATTCACAATACACACAATACTTATAAGATTGATATATTTGATTGTTGATGATTTATTTGTGAGACGTTTTTCAGCGGAATCAATATCAATAATTTAATCTACACTTCACATGTCAGATCAGTAAATCGCGTGTCAATTTTCTTGACTTGGAGGTTTTCATCTATACTACTATTATAAAGAGAGAACAGAAATCTTTTGGCAAGGTAAACTCGGGAACCACAGCGCCAATCCACACACCCAATACATTGTTGTAATCCTCAGGGCGTGTAGATGGACATAGGCTGCATAAAATAAAAATAAAACGTAAATAAAAAAATGTAACTTTAAAAACAAAGTAGTCCCCTAAATGTAGCGCCGGCCGTGACGTAGCGCTGGCGCGACCTAGCGATATCCGCAACGTGCGTGATGACGACAGGCAGGGAGGAGCGGTGATGAGCAGCGAGGAGTGGCGGTGAAGTCCGGAGCGCGGGGAAGAGCGGCGGCTCAGGTAAGGCAAAGACAAAGGCGAGGCGGGAGGCGGAGGCGGGAGGCGGGAGGCGGTCTGGGCAATGTCGGGGCGGGCGGGGGCCGGGGCGGGAGTGTACCCAAGCCTGAAATGTTGCCCACAGCCCCCTTCTGCCCCGGGCAACACTGCCGCAATCCGGAAATGCTGCCCCCAGCCCCCTTCTGCCCCAGGCAACGCTGGGGCGGGCTGTGGGAGGCGGGAGGCGGTCTGGGCAATGTCGTGGCGGGTGGGGGCAACGCTGGGGCGGGCTGCTAGTAAGTAATAAAATAATTAAATCCAGATTGTACAAAAAGGCAACTGCAAGTAACACAACACCGCATGCATTGAGTTTTTACCCACAACATTGAAATGCAAGCATACCTTATGATGAAATGTCTCCTGATAAACCAAGCTACAGTATCACCCCAGACCCTTTAAGGTGTCAAGATGTTATGAAAACTAGGTTCATACAAAGAAGTTATAGCAGGGAGCTGCTCAAGCAGGCGCAGGATGCGGCAAATAAACATGATAGGGACAGGATTCTATTTGCCAGATCAGCTAAAAGGCAAGATGGTGTCATTTGATTCATAACATCATTCAGTAATTAGAATCAAGTGCTGCAAGCGGTATTTAGGCAGCATTGGACCATAGTCAGACCTGACCCGGTAAATGGCCAAGAATGCCAAAAACCTCACTTCTTTACATATAGGAGAGCCTAGTCAATGAGGGATGCATTGTTGAAGAGTAGTCCTTGAGACCACTATCAAGGGAAGTTGGCCAAATGAAGGGAGATTTGTGGAAATGCTCTAGATGTAGGGCATGTAAAATGGGGACTGATACTGTAGACTATTTATCTCCCCATATGAGAAGCCCATCACTAACAGGGGATTTACAATTGTTGACATGTACCTGCAGGTTGCAGAGTGTATCGGAGCACAAGCAAATATTATAGCACATGAAATCCATCTGCAGTATGAACCATGCATAGCCTGTGGCTAGACATTGTGAGGATAAGCACCATCATGATGTCAAATGGATCATGCGATTTATGTATTTTCCAAAAATGTTTGAGGGGGAGATCGAGTGAAAACTTTGAGGCAACTGAAATGCTATACATATTTAATTTGAACTGCATGGTGCCCAATGGGCTCCATGTAGATGAAGAATTACATGCTTCTCTGTGAAACTATTTAATTAATTGGTTTCATTAATGTGGCCGCTGTTAATAATTGAAATACAAAGGAGAGCCTCTAAAGGTATCTCCCTTTTTGATTCATGTATATGTATTATATGAAGCGAAATCGGTCAATGGCCACTTGGGCTTAATTTTACATTTATTTGTTCGGGTATCCTTTAAAACCATCTGAATAATGTTGTTCTAATGGTCTAAGTTCCTTGGAATTGTAAAGCATGAGCATGTGTCAGAAATTAGTTATGTTTATTTACCTATATTCTGTAGGTTGAGGACGATTCATGTATTTATTGTATAGTGTTAAATCATGGGGTTTATTTTGGTGGTTGTTTCCTCACCCCAAAATTTATTTTTGTAATGATTGACAGCAGTACGTTCGGCAAATAAGTATATTGGTTTGTACTCTGACGCTGACTGTGTGGCTTTAAGTATGCCACATAGAGTAGCTTGAAAACAGTACATTGTATCTAAGTAACGGTTTCAGGGTTAATGCGCCGGCTGAGTTTTCATGCCGTCCAGGGTATCTTGAAAAAGATACATTATATCCATTTAATGAATTTTGATATATATATCACGAATATATATATCACGGAGCACTCCTCCCTTCACTTGGCTGTTACCTCAGGAACTGGAGCACGGACCACCATTTAGTGTAAATTCAAAATGTATTTAGCTTCTCTCAAACAACAGCAGCTGTGACGCGTTTTGACCCACAAGGGTCTTGATCATATATATATATATATATATATATATATATATATATATATATATATATATATATATATATTCACTGAAAAAACCATAGGTTATAGACCATATATAGTTAGGAATTAGCATTTAAAAAACCTTATTTTACTCACACAAAACCATTGAAATTCCATATATAGTTAGTTGCACTAACTATATATCGCGCACCCGCAATCCACTGCTGATCATGTCACATATTACATCATTCATGACATGGTCAGTGACATCACTGATGACATCACTGATGACAACATCCAGTGATTATGTGTTTCTGTAAAGTTTAAATATGTTTTACATATTGAAGAATGAGTGGATGTATAAGTGTCTGAATGAAGGTTTTAGTAGGTGCGTGATTGACTGTATGAGTGAGTGATTAAATGCGTCTTACTGAATGCACGGGTTAGTGACTAAACTGTCTAAAAGTGTGCATCAGTATGTCTGTTGTTGTGCAAGCTGCTGCACGTGTTGATCAGTAGCTATATAAGTAGCTATATGGGTTATTGATTGGTTGCACAAGTATTTGTATGGGAGACTGAGTGTGTGTATGGCTGGCTGGGAGGTGTGTGACTCTGTGCAGATCAATGTGTACTTGTATCAGTGATTCTATAAAAGAGTAACTATGTGTTAGTATATGTTTCAAAAATGTAAGGTGTTCTGTGTTTAACTGTATAGATGAGAAAATGGAAGTGTGATTGATTCTTTTCAGGACTGACTAGGTGTGTGAGTAACTCCATGGATGAGTGGCAGAGTGTGAGTGTCTGTATAGGTGTATGAGTGCATATGATAGTGTTGTAAAGATGAGTGATTGTATGTATGAATGATTGTATGAGTGAATGTGTGTGTAGACATAGGAATCAGTGAGTGCGTATGTAGTAACTAGTATTGGTGTGTCAATGGTTTCAAAAATGATACTCTCTATTTAAAACTGGGTGTAACGGAGGTTATATTAGAGTGTGAGGAGATGCATTGTATTATCACATGAATGATATCATCAGTGATGTGATCATTGATGTCAAGTGAGATGTCATCAGTGATGTCATTTGAGATGTCATCAGTGATGTCATCAGTGATGTCACTGACCATGTCATGAATGATGTAATATGTGACATGATCAGCAGTGGATTGCGGGTGCGCGATATATAGTTAGTGCAACTAACTATATATGGAATTTCAATGGTTTTGTGTGAGTAAAATAAGGTTTTTTAAATGCTAATTCCTAACTATATATGGTCTATAACCTATGGTTTTTTCAGTGAATTTTCAAGGTTTTGTAAATGCTAATTCCTAACTATATATGGTCTATAACCTATGGTTTTTTCAGTGAATTTCAATGGTTTTTTAATAGCAAATATCATAAGCTGTCGAATGTCAAGTACGTGGTAAGTGAAAACATTTTCGTGTTTATGCACACTGATCTGCTTTGAATGGTGCCCCCCCCCCTCATTTCTATTAGGAGTACTCTCTCTTTGCAGATAGTGAAAGGTAGTTAACGCAGGCCTTTGCCCCCGTTGTAATCCGTCGTGCCTGCTTCTCTCTCCATTTGATTGATTGTTATCCAAGTATTTACTGTTTTAGAATTAGTTCTCTTTGGTTCATTCTCTATTTACAAACAAACACAGAGTCGCAATACTCTGTTTAGTCTTTGCAGATAACGAAAAATCGTGTAAAAAAAAGAAAAGGAATCAAGCAAAATCAGTAGGCCACTAATGGGATCTCTTTTTGACCTCGCTAAAATAGAAACATTAGGAACAACCCCTCATGACAAATACAAAACTAGTGAGATGAACTGAACTCCACACAATGATGGCTGCAAAACAGCTCGGCTCCGCCACCCACCCCGCCCAAAATAACGATAAAGAGCGGCTGCCATGATTGGTTGCGGAATGGCCACAACGGAGCTACGAAATGGTGCTGCTCTCATGCTAACCCCAGCTTCGGTCTGAAACATCCAGAAACACTGTAGACTACCAATTCGATCAGTTCCGGTAGCGCCCCAATGTAACCCGGTAGAGAAGAACTATCCCTCCCCTCTTTGACTGATGGTTCTTGTTGCCTGTCCCTTCTGTTGTCATTTAACAGAACTATTTAGCCTGCTGAAAGGGGTTGTGTTTCGACCGCTGGTTGGTGGAGACATTTTGACTATATTCTGGACCTGCGTTGTCGCGTAATGCGTCATATGACGCGCCGCGTTAGCGCATCCGGAAGTCATCCGGGGCGCGCAGCGCGTAACGTAAGCATAACAAGTCATGTGACTTGTTAATAAAACTTTTCATTGGTTCATTTTACTTTTCTTATTCTAATGATGAAAGCCTTGGTCATATCACCTAAAAATTACGCTTTTAATTACTTCCGAACATTATTTTCTCTTAAATATATGTTATAATGTTCCAGGCTAATGTACTTTCCCGGAAATTTTACAACTGTCCTGCAAGTAAAATATATTCTTTTTTCGAGAAAAAGAACGTTTCTTCGTCCCATGAGGGAGCCGTTGAGCAAAAGAGGGTCGACCTGCTGTCTTAGTCGCCGATACGCCTGAATATGAGATTCTTATCGATCACTTTATGTTGCAGGAATAGAAAACACAACAGCCCTTGACCATTTATCTTTACTGCGTTCCTTCGTATTATACCTTTTACCCTTCATGTAATTGGTCTGCTTTATTTCACTTGCCTTTTAATGATTCTAAAACAGTGACTATTATTAAAAACTTTACCAATGTATACACTACTACCATGTTTTCTTTTAAAAACCTTTATTGTGAAAATTTCATTATACAAATACGAGCCTATAACCACGTGGGCCTGCCACGGAGCAAACTGTAATCGTATATGATGAATAGACATTTACACTGTAGAGGAACGTAACGGGCGGGCCATTAGGTTGCAAAAACTAAGGTGTCTAACAGTTACGGAATCGGTGGACGTACATTTTATAATTAAAATACGACAGGGCCAGTTACAATAAAATTATCTAGATATACATTTGCGGGCAAGTACCATGGGTGACGTTAATTCGAATTTTCAACAGTACAGTAATCAATAACACATCAGAACTTAATATCAATAGGGATGTCGAAATATTCAATCAATTCTCGTCCCCGCCCGCCATGTGCTTCAAAACTGCATACGTATCTCGTGATTTCAAGGTTCTGCAACCAGTACACAACAAGGAGTTACGAGTCCCATTTATTCCGGCGCCATTTTGGGCGAGGACGGGCAGGTCCAGGATATAGTCAAAATGTCTCTACCAACCATCGACTATGATGATGTTCATATGCTGTATTTATTAGAGTAACACTCATCTGCCCACATGAAATTAATTTACCACAATCTAAACATGTCATTTTAATCTTTCCAAAGTTTTTCTAAATATTTGGGACCGTTTCCCTTGCCTCTGAAGCTCTCAGTGCCACTTCTTTGATGAATGTACTAGCAGGTCAGGGGTTCTCCTCCAAATCTCTCTTTTATGCAGCACTATAATTAATTGGTGCCACCTCTCCATATGACGATGCATGGTATAGTTACCACAACTATATTTTTTTTCGGTTCCTCTGGAGAGTTCATCGTGGCAGATGAAGCGTGTAACATACCGGGCATTTACCTTTTTTTGCATGTACAGGAAAGGAAAAAAAAATCGAGCGTCCGAGTTCTAAGGTGTCCCAGGGCCATTTTAGTGGACCAGGCCCAAATCCAAAGAACAGGCCGCCATTTTGAGAGTCCTCTTGCAGCCGCCTGTCGCTGTAGCATCAAGAGCGGCCGAAACTCAGCTGAATGGCAACTGAAACGGTAAAGGGGCGCCCCACTACATTTCAGCATTGTAGGATGACCACACCAGTACAGCAACTTGCTAGACATCACCTCGGTGCCATCCGGATCTCGGCGCCCCACTGCAGATGAAGTGCCTCTCAACTATGAAACCACCACGGTGACATCCGGATCTTGGCGCGTTGTGCTGCCTTCGGCCTATTCGCACATCGGTCCGCTACTGACGCCATCTCACAGGCTAATGGGGTGACCCACGCCGAGTTTCAGCATTGTAGGATGACCACACCAACTTGCTAGACATCACCTCGGTGCCATCCGAATCTTGGCATCTCAACGCCTAGTGGTATCTTCCATACAGAAAACATTGTTACGCTGCCTTTGGCCCCATTCGCACATCAGTCCGCAACTTAGACATCACCTCGATGCCATCCGGATCTTGGCATCTCAGCGCCTTGTGGTGTCAGTCAGAAAATATTGTTGCGCTGCCTTTGGCCCCATTCGCACATCAGTCCGCTACTGACACCATCTCACAGGCCAATAGGGCGCCCCACGCCGACTTTTACCATTGTACGATGGCCACACCAGTGGCACAACTTGCTAGACATCACCTCGGTGCCATCCGAATCTTGGCATCTCAACGCCTAGTGGTATCTTCCATACAGAAAATCTTGTTACGCTACCTTTGGCCCCATTCGCACATCGGTCCGCAACTTAGACATCACCTCGGTGCCATCCGGATCTTGGCATCTCAGCGCCTTGTGGGGTATTCTCTTCAGAAAATATTGTTGAGCTGCCTTTGGCCCCATTCGCACATCGGTCCGCAACTTACACATCACCTCGGTGCCATCCGGATCTTGGCATCTCAGCGCCTTGTGGTGTCTTCTACTCCGAAAATATAGTAGAAAATATTGTTGCGCTGCCTTTGGCCCCATTCACACATCAGTCCGCTACTGACACCATCTCACAGGCCAACAGGGCGCCCCACGCCGACTTTTACCATTGTACGATGGCCACACCAGTGCCACAACTTGCTAGACACCACCTCGGTGCCATCCGGATCTTGGCATCTCAGCGCCTTGTGGTGTCTTCAAATCAGAAAATATTGTTGCGCTGCCTTTGGCCCCATTCGCACATCGGTCCGCTACTGACGCCATCTCACAGGCCAACGGGGCGCCCCACGCCGACTTTCAGCATTGTAGGATGGCCACACCAGTGCGGCAACTTACTAGACACCACCTCGGTGCCATCCGGATCTTGGCGCGTTGTGCTGCCTTCGGCCTATTCGCACATCGGTCCGCTACTGACGCAAACTCACAGGCCAACGGGGCGCCCCACGCCGACTTTCAGCATTGTAGGATGGCCACACCAGTGCGGCAACTTACTAGACACCACCTCGGTGCCATCCAGATCTTGGCGCGTTGTGCTGCCTTCGGCCTATTCGCACATCGGTCCGCTACTGACGCAAACTCACAGGCCAACGGGGCGCCCCACGCCGACTTTCAGCATTGTTGGATGGCCACACCAGTGCGGCAACTTACTAGACACCACCTCGGTGCCATCCGGATCTTGGCGCATTGTGCTGCCTTCGGCCTATTCGCACATCGGTCCGCTACTGACGCAAACTCACAAGCCAACGGGGCGCCCCACGCCGAATTTCAGCATTGTTGGATAGCCACACCAGTGCGGCAACTTACTAGACACCACCTCGGTGCCATCCGGATCTTGACGCGTAGTGAAGCTGCAGCAGCTGCAAATAAGCTTCAGACAGTGTTACAACCGCTGCTCAGAACTCTCAACTATGACACCACCTCGGTGCCATCCGGATCTTGGCGCGTTGTGCTGCCTTCGGCCTATTCGCACATCGGTCCGCTACTGACGCAAACTCACAAGCCAACGGGGCGCCCCACGCCGACTTTCAGCATTGTAGGATGGCCACACCAGTGCTGCAACTTGCTGGACACCACCTCGGTGCCATCCGGATCTTGGCGCGTTGTGTTGCCTTCGGCCTATTCGCACATCGGTCCGCTACTGACGCCGCCTCACGTGCCAACGTATTTTCTCCTAATTTTACACCCTATGCCGCATAACAGGTCATGTGACTTGTTTATAAAACTTTTCATTGGTTCATTTTACTTTTGGTTTCCTAATGATGGAAGGCTTGATCATGTGACCTAAAAACAACACTTTTCATAGGATGAAAACTTTTTTTTTTCCCCAAACGATGAAAGCCCCACCTTGTTTCTGGATGTTTCAGACTGAAGCTGGCGTCAGCATGAAAGCACCACCATCTCGTAGCTCAGTCGTGGTCATTCCGCGAGCAATCATGGCAGCCGCTCCCCACCAGAAGCCTGCAGGAGTCGGAGCCCCCAAAACTTTTGATGAATTCTCAAGGCGGAGGGGACGCTTTCGAGAATGAGGTCCAAGACCTAGCAGACAAGCGTCCGATTTCCAAGGTGTCCCAGGGCCATTTCAGTGGACCAGGCCCAAAAAGGAAACAGCCTGCCGCCATTTTGAGAGTCCTGTGACAGCCGCCTATCGCTGCACCGCAAGAGTGGGCGCAACTCAGCTGAATTGCGGCTTTTGACACAGTGGACCAAAAACGGACGGAATGGCAACTGAAATGGTAAAGGGGCGCCCCACTACAACAGACGAGACTCCACCTGGAGAGGCCCGTTCACGCCGCCTCCCCCGGGGCGCTCCACGCCGTTATTCGGAGCAGCATTGTAGGATACCAAAACCAGTGCGGCAACTTACTGGACATCACCTTGGTGCCATCGTTCTGCTGCCTTGGAACTATTCGCGCAACAGTTTGCTACTGATGACCCACCCCCCGCGACGCCCCATGCCGTTATTTGCTGGGTGGCAACTTACTAGACATCACTTTCGTGTCATCTAGATTTCGGCGCGTTCTGCTGCCTTGGAACTATTCGCACAACAGTTTGCTACTGATGACCCACCCCCCGCGACGCCCCACGCCGGAAATCTGGACGTTGTGCTGCGTTGGGACTATTCGCACAGCCGACCGCTACTTCGTTGTTTTTCCCTAAAAATGTTTATATGTTATTACTATTTTTGTTTTCTTGTATATATTTATAAATTATTAAAGTTTTATAATCTTACTACTTTGTCGGAGTGCTATATATTTTTAATGTGACACATAATTGTAAAAACTTTGATGTACAAAGAGTCATCCCTGGAATCTTCCGCTTCAGGCTCGGTCCCCTCCCCAATCACAATACAGGATGGTTTTCAGATAATAGCAACGCTTCTGCTGTGACGGATCTCATCGAGTGTGGGCCTTGATCTACTATAACTCCTTTGAAGAGGGGTGATTCTTTACAGCTGTGGCCATAAACTACATCTGCAGGGCTAGCTGATACCCTAGGACCAGCCTGGACAATCGGACACAGAGGAAAAGGAGTGTCAGAGGGTGCGGTAGTGAATAGGGCGAAAGGGAGGTGTCGGGCGGGCACAGGGTGTGATTCTCAGGGAACAGCAGCGCAGATGGGGGAGGTTTATTACCCATGCATAAGACAGAGAGCGGGGTGACCACTGCCTGGGGGAGATGCTTGCGAGGGTGGGGAGCCATGCTAAGGATCGACAGCGTGCACAGAGTGGGTCTGGTCAAGGCATCTAAAATGGCTGCCGTGCACGACAAAAGTGTGGCATTTGAAAAAAGACAAGATGGCGCAGACAATGTTTTTCAACACTTCCTGATTTCCTTCGAATCGAACGTTAACAGACGTTGGGGCATATTACCAAAGTTAAGCGATATTTATCCCTAACGATGCTTAGCAACGATTTTTTTACCGTCAGAAATTATCGCAGATAAACCTTGCTATTATCAAGGTTTATCGGAAATACGATAAAAAACGACCGCAATGCATTAATATCGCTGAAAACTCAGCGATATTCATGCATTACCGAGCTAATGCTCTTAGCCATGTTATCCACCTCCCATTGGATAACATGGCTAGGAACTGCTCAGGGCAGGTGGTAGCTTTTAGAGATATTCGCCCTTATCTCGAATATTTCCAAAAGTTGATAATAGGAGATAGCGATGTTAGCGACTGTTTCCAGTCGCTAACATCTTGGCATGCCCACTTTGCATGTCATTAGTGATAAATATCACTCACATGCAAAGTGGGGCCCAAGATGGTCGCTATCTTCTACTAGCCGTCGCTAACTGGTGTTAGCAACAGCTAGGTAATACACATATAATTTTATCTCCGCGAAGCGGAGCGCTGTTACAGATATATATCTTGTTTCTGAACGTTAATTTCTCAAAATGCACTGAAGCACATATATTGAGACCTAGCAAAGGCACATCGGGCTACCAGTCCCTACAATTTTGCCAAGTTTCGTGCAAATCCATTCAGCTGTTCGATCCTACCGAGAGACAAGATGGCGGCCGCTACGGACTGTTTGGAATGTTTACAGACACCGGAGAGCCAATCAGCTTCGCTTCGCAAAGCTCGGTAACGCGAAAAGTACGCGAAGCGGTGCGCTGTTACAGATATATACCTTTTTTTGAACGTTAATTTCTCAAAATCCACTGGAGCACATATATTGAGATCTAGCAAAGGCACATCGGGCTACCAGTCCCTACAATTTTGCCAAGTTTCGTGCAAATCCATTCAGCTGTTCGATTATTATTATTTTTATTTTTTTTTGCCCCGCGGGGCCCTTTTAAAACCTCCACATCAAACCTAGGGGGTGAGCGACAATGTACTATGCCCCCTTATGGTCATTTGCCCCTTCGCTTTGGCCTCCTCTTGTCTCTCGATCCTACCGAGAGACAAGATGGCGGCCGCTACGGACTGTTTGGAATGTTGACAGACGCCGGAGAACCAATCAGCTTCGCTTCACAAAGCTCCGTTGCGCGAAAAGTCCGCGAACCAGAGCGCTGCCCGGTCCGCTGTTACAGATATATATCTTTTTTTAAACGTTAATTTCTCAAAATCCACTGGAACACATATATTGAGACCTACAAAAGGCACATCGGGCTACCAGTCCCTACAATTTTGCCAAGTTTCGTGCAAATCCATTCAGCCGTTCGGGCTAAAAGTGAGGCCAACCGCCCTATGGAAATTAACATGGGAAAAACGCGTTTTGGGACCCCCCTTTTTTCTCGGCCCCCCCTTGACGAACCCCCCCCAAATTTTCAAGGGCTGCTCAGAAACAAAATGTGCCATTTTCCTGAAAATTTCAGCCAATTCCGTCCACAAACGCCAAAGTTATTAGACATAGAATTTTCAAAAAACCCATAGAGAAAAAATCCTAACTATATATACCTACTGGCGACCGCCAGTAGGTAATATATATATATATATATATATATATGTTAGCTACTGGCGGTTGCCAGTAAGTAGTTATAGTTAGGACCTAGTTTCCATAGGGATTTTTTTTTTTGACTTGGCTATAATGTTGGCGTTGTTTGACCAATCTACATGAAATTTTCCCAAACAAGATTCAAGGTGGGTTCTATTGTATTGGAATGTTTGAGGGTGATCCGTGCGGTGGGGACTGAGAATTTGGGGCACGAAATAAGGTTGTGTTTGTAATGTTAATTCCCCCATGAACATTTAGCCACACCTACAGCGTAAACTGCTGAACAAACTTACACCAAATTCGGCAGGGGAGGTTGACGTCGGTTCAAGGAAGTGCCTTTTGCTTATTTGGTGTAAATCCGTTCAGTAGTTCTTGATAAATGTAAGTTTAAAATTATAGTGATATCTCTGGCCACGGATATTTCCTGGTGATGTCGTAATGAATCGCGAATGCCCGCGCCAATGGGATTTCACTGATTGGCTGGACGCAACGTGAACAGAAAGTTGTGGCTGGCATTTTATCTATTGGGAACAGTTGATGGGGCTGAGAAGTTCCACAAAAGCTAACAGAAGGGGTCATAGTAGAGGTACTCTGACCCTATGTTTGAGAAATGGGGGTGTTATTGATCCAAGTTGTGTGTCTAAATTAGATTTTTCGAAACGCATGCATGACAACGACATGACTGCCAGTCTGGCCACCGTGTACCATCGTAAGGACATCGTGACTATCAACGTCATCACAAATATTGTTGAAAATATTAAAATATATTTCAGTAAATCATTAATACACATTGTTATAGAAATATTGAGACTTTTATAAATGTTTTATATAGTTTTTTATGTAGTGAGTTATCTACTGTGAATTATTTACAAAGGGTAAACATCGTTTACCAGGAATCCTTTTCCCTGCAGACAATTACAATGCGGTTGTTACAACAACTGGGTTGTAACAATGCATATCATTACTCCGCAAGTCGGAACAACAACTTGCGGAAGGGTCGGAAAGTGTTGGATCTAAAATCCAACACCTTCCCTAATGTTGCACAGACTGGAGTTGGAATAGTAAATCATACTATTTCAACATCCAGCGCCCCACTTGAGCAAGTCTTTGCCACGACTTGCGGAGTAATGGTATGCGTTGTTACAACCCAGTCGTTGTAACAACCGTTGGGAAAAATAATGTGTAGTAAGGTGGCATATTCATTATATAGTTATAATGTTTGTAAAATACTGTGATATGTGTGCGTATATATGTTTTCACTTTCTGGAAAAGGTGCGATCATCGCGGTTAATGGCAAATTCGTGATGTCCCGAATAACTATGACAACGGAAAATAGGTCTGAAAGATGTTTTTTGAAGAAACCTGGGTAAAACTATGAGTTTAAACATGCTTTTGAAGAGGTGTGGATTATTGTATGATATAGTAATATGTGTAGTGCAATGTTCAGAATGGATTTTTTACATATTATTTTTGGATATGGTGGTGGTCATTAAAGGTCTGCTTTTGTTTTCCACTTTCGCGATGTGTCCATGGGCAACATGATTACCAACGTCATCGCTCCCTCTGGTGTCACCATGAAAACATAAAATGGGTTTTAGAGATGGTTTTATCGAAACTCCCTAGAAAAAACATGACTTTGGAGAATACTGTGAAAAACACTAGTTTGTAAAATACTGTAGTATGTGTGGATATATGTTTTAGACTTCATGAAAAAGGCACGATTGTCGCGGTTAAAAACGTCATTGTGACATTCCGAACAACTGCGAAAATGGAAAATAGGTGTGAAAGATGGATTTTATGGGCACTGAGTACAAAAACATGAGTTTAAACATGTTGTTCAAGAAGTATGTATATAGTAATATGTGTAGTGTAATGTTCAGAATGGATTTTTTTCCATATTATTTTTGTTGGTTGTCATTGAATGTCTGCTTTTGTTTTCTGTTTTTGCGTCGTGTCCTCAGGGATTGCAACGTTGTCACAAAGATCCCAAAAACGAAAGAAAAAACCCTTTAGAAAAACTTCACAATATTTCGGTTACTAGGGTGGCTCTGACAAGAGCTGTTGCGTTGGTTCTGTATTGAGTATATTTTTAATCACTTCTAAGCATTCCAATTCCATTTGTTTATGGAATTAGGAGAACAAATGGAGGTAAAGTAATGTTAAGTGTTTACCTGGAGACCTCTCACAGCATACAATAGGTTTCATTAGTCGGAAGGCATTTCGATTTATGTGCATACACAAGCATTATAATCGGGCGGTAGGAGCGACGCTTCTGACAAGACCGTGGTGGTCCGACCGCTTCTGACAGGATCATAATGAGGCTTATAGTGTCATAGCTTTTCAGTAGGGATTGGCACAAGAAGATATAATCGTAGTTACCCATGATTATTATGGGCCAAGATTGTGCACCATGTGCCATACAACAAAAGCATGTGTCATTTAACCAAGGTTACCTATATGTGGGGTATTCAGTTAAAAACTATTTTAACCAATTGAAACCACCAATGGGAATATTTTCTTTTCAGTAGAAACCAGGAAACTTTGGATTTTGTTGCACTTTTGCTGCTTTGGAATCAAAGCAGAAGAAGCACAACCTCTACCTCAAAGCACTTTTCTAGGATGGATGCTCTGGCAAGCTGCTAATACGGCCTTTTAAGTATCTGTAAGGTTCCTGCACTCCCTGGACCTTCTTCAATTCTCATTTTGGGAGCATAGCGCACTTCATATGAATTCAGTTCACTGTCAACTGCACATTGCTGTGTAGTGACCAACCATTTCACAGCTGAACTCTGAACAGGGCCTCAGTCCAGGGCAAGAGGCACCACCATGGTATCATATGACTTCACAGAAAGTGGTAGGGAGTAGGATGATAAAATATCAAGATTGTGGCAACAAAGATCACTCTGCATAAGACTCCTCTAAAACCATTGTCCTCCTTTGATGCATGGTACCCAATGCTCCTTTTCTTAGATTTACAAAGCGATGGTGTGAAAAAGACTTCTTGGAGAAGCTGAATCCCATCATATAGAAGGATAGGGACTATATCCTGAACAGCTTCAGCAACCAAGACTGGGCTTAGAAGAGGTTAATTTTCTGGTTTTGCTGAAACTGAGCTACCAACACAGCATTCATTAACTCAGAAAATCTATGAGTTTACGTGTAAATTGTAGGCAGTGAGCTCAGAAACATGAAGAGACAGCCACTGCTCTGTGTTTCCATGTATGCAGCCAGCACAATCTGCACAACCCCATTCTAGCCTGACTACTGAAAAAGAACATGTTCATGAGATAGCATCAACATCACCATGTTCAATCTTTCTTCCCATTGCCACTTTGTCAAAAGTAAGCTTTCAATCAATTGAGCCAAAAGAAATCCTAATACTTCACAGAACCCCCTGAACATATTACAGAGACATATTTATTGGAATCATATTGAACAGTGCTTGTTCTTTTTCTCAAGATGGAAAATGCACGAGAACAGTAAATGGTGTGTGGCACACAAAGGTAAAGTGCCTTGGGCAACTAACACATGCCTGGAAGGATGATAGGCCTTCACACTGCTTTCAAATAAACAAGGTTCTAACGCTTGGTAAAAAACAAATTTTAGTGGTCCTTGTGCTGACCTTCATATAAACACAAACTCCCATAGGCTTGACCCAACAATACGAAATAAACTTCATTCATGGAGTGATCTGGATGGTAAACAACACAAGGCATCTTGCAGGTCATCAAGCGTCTTTACCTCCTCAGCTAAACAGCAGCCGTGTTTTTGTCACCAAAAACCATATAGCTAAAAGTTTGCATATTAATCAATTAGAAAATGTCTTCCTTATAAGTTATTACCATGTAGATTAAGTATAAGACCACATAGATGCTATTTAAACATTTACTAGTCCATTCCTTTCTTGGTTTCCAAAGATGAATGACAGCCACAATACAGCTCATGTTCAAAGCAGAACAACTTTATGTTTGTTGTTTGTTTGAAGAATAGAGCAGCAGGAAATGCTCACTATTGACTTTATATCTACTGAAATTAAATTTTAATGGGTGCAAACATAGCCCCTATCCATGTCCATCTTGGACAAGTGGTGGGGCTGGCTGCTGGAAAGATGAGTCTGAGTGCTAGCTAATGAGACAAGCGTTGGAGGTGAGGAAAAAAATTAAAAGTTACTTTGAAGTGCAAATTTAAGCTAGGAGCATGAAAGAACTGCAGTAGATTTAACAATAAGAATAAATAAGGGAAGGAAGAAAAAAAGAACCTGCCCACCCACCTTCCACCCTCTCATAGGCCAAATAAATCTTTCTTCAACTATTTACCACAAGTCCAGGCAGGTGGCAAATTTCTGCCAATTTGGGCCCATAGTTTGCCTTTGGGGGGGCATGAGGGAAAAAATTGCAGAATTTGAACTGGCATCCCAGGGTATGCATGTTATTCCCCATTCTGAGAAGTCAACTTTAATCTCTGTTATCTCATGGGGATGTACCGGCCAGTATAGTAAAAAATGGCCCCAGTAAGACATCTCAGAAATAATGGGGAACTTGTAATGGAGCCCTATATGTAGCAGCCTATAAGTGTGTCAAGAAACTAGAGCCCTCCTCCATTGTATGTGCTAATCTTCCTTATGGGGAAAAAAGTAGAAGGCTATTTTTTGTATAACCCTCTCCCACTAGGGTTACACCTTAGTGGCATGCCTCTACTGTGGAACGGGCCATGCTGCTACCTGTGGAATAAGGGGGCGCACTGTATGGTATGCACAAATGAAGGTAAATAGGAGTTGGAGGGGTTCTTATGAAATTTAAAATACTTGTTGGGTAGGAAAACTATGCTTTATTCTGCCCTCCAGATGGTATGATTAAAAAGGGGAAGATCAGTTGAAAGTATCTATGTATTTGATGGCCCTACTTTCTAAATGGTCTACATGTTTCAAGCCAACATTCCCTCTGGTTTTCATCAGAACCCAGGAATACACTCCCTGAGACCACTCCTAGTTTAGACTATTTAGTGGAACCAAAGTGTTGCCACTTCACATACTTTGTATGCGCAAAATAAACATTACACCTACTTGGTGCAATTGTCTGTGATATCTAAAACATATAAGCTGAGTATTAGCTTGCCATAATACATGGCACATCTTAAAAAACAATCGTCTCTGAATCATTTTGGCTGGCATGGAGTAGCCAGGTTCTGAACTGGGATGGTGCAGTGAGCTAAAAAACGGTGATGGATCAAGCCCTGATCTGTTGACTGGGTAGGAGTGTTCTGATTAACTCAGATACTCTGTCCATCACCACCCCCTTTTTGAAATTATTTTGGCCACCATGAGTGTGGAAGGGTATGCTCAGACATGAGTCCCTTGCTCACTGCACCATCAGGATTCAAGCAAGCCGGGCCGAAGACGGCTGTAATGCCAGAAACCGGTCCCCGGAAGCTTGTTTCCTTTCCAGTGAAGAATTGGCTTGGTAGTTTGGTCTGCCCTGTTCCCATGATGCACTGGGCCAGGGACAGACTAATTTGCATATAGCCAGGTTCTGAACTGGGATGGTGCAGTGAGCTAAAAAACGGTGATGGATCAAGCCTTGATCTGTTGACTGGGTAGGAGTGTTCTGATTAACTCAGATACTCTGTCCAGCACCACCCCCTTTTTGAAATTATTTTGGCCACCATGAGTGTGGAAGGGTATGCTCAGACATGAGTCCCTTGCTCACTGCACCATCAGGATTCAAGCAAGCCGGGCCGAAGACGGCTGTAATGCCAGAAACCGGTCCCCGGAAGCTTGTTTCCTTTCCAGTGAAGAATTGGCTTGGTAGTTTGGTCTGCCCTGTTCCCATGATGCACTGGGCCAGGGACAGACTAATTTGCATATAGCCAGGTTCTGAACTGGGATGGTGCAGTGAGCTAAAAAACGGTGATGGATCAAGCCCTGATCTGTTGACTGGGTAGGAGTGTTCTGATTAACTCAGATACTCTGTCCATCACCACCCCCTTTTTGAAATTATTTTGGCCACCATGAGTGTGGAAGGGTATGCTCAGACATGAGTCCCTTGCTCACTGCACCATCAGGATTCAAGCAAGCCGGGCCGAAGACGGCTGTAATGCCAGAAACCGGTCCCCGGAAGCTTGTTTCCTTTCCAGTGAAGAATTGGCTTGGTAGTTTGGTCTGCCCTGTTCCCATGATGCACTGGGCCAGGGACAGACTAATTTGCATATAGCCAGGTTCTGAACTGGGATGGTGCAGTGAGCTAAAAAACGGTGATGGATCAAGCCCTGATCTGTTGACTGGGTAGGAGTGTTCTGATTAACTCAGATACTCTGTCCATCACTACCCCCTTTTTGAAATTGTCATGTAAATAAAGGCAGATCTATCGATGAGAGCAAGAGGAATGTCGTCCTGCAGTGAGGAAATGCTTCAGCTATGTCATACTTACTGCACAAGGTCACATCTGGTCAAATTAACAGGGGAGTGCTTCACCAGAACCTGAATATTACTTGTTTAGCCCAGCTTGCCCAATTTTAAATGACTCGAGTGAGAGCACGTGGATGAAGTGCCTGTGACTCGCTCAGGAATGCTGGGTGCCGGAGAAGTAATCCGTGCACCCAGCCAAGATGGCGGCTCTCAATGGAACTATTTCCTGGCTATTATTCGGCCACTAAACAGCTGATGATGAAGCGTGTGTAACACGCTCACTGTGTTGGGTGCAGGCGTTATTTGACCATGCCCCCAAGCAGAAAGGTATGGTTGAATGGAACGTATGCCTGGTTGCCTTTCAGCCAAAATGTTTTACACTATTTACACGCGGATAATATCCACAAAAGGTGCTTTAACATAAAGGAAAATGAAAAGAAAAAATATAGTTAGGTACTTTTTATATGAATAAAAATAAAACAGCATGAATCTCCTCAAGTTTAAGGATTAAGTGGAAGAGTGGATAAATATATATCAGGCACCCACTGTGGAGCTAAAGTAAACTGTCAGTATACATGAGACAGACCCCTTACTCATTCTTCTGCTGGTGTTTACTATAATCAAGTCATGGCAGCCCTCCTGTAGTTACTTGATGGTTGATATACTCGGGTAATTATGCTGAGAGCAGGCCTGATGGGATATTGTCTTTATGGCCCATGTTATGTGTATTGAGTTAAAAAAACATTGTTCCTCTTTTTCCGGAAGTCTCTTTTTGCAATTTGCCATATTATACACATGTTTGAGGATCACCCACTGGTAATCAGAAACAGTGTGTTTCTTTTCCATATAGTGAATGGACATCTTCATTGTTGCTAGACCGCATCTAAGGTTACAGCAGTTTTTACTGAAGCTGTTTTTTACCTTTCGGTGGTCATCGCTATGTAGAGTTGGTGGCATAAGCAGGTAATCTTGTACACTACTCTGGGTGTGTTGCAGTTGGTGAAATTTCTCAGTTCCCATTTTGTGCTATTGCCAAAGTTGGTTGATTTCGTGATTTTAATCAAATGGCATCCACTGCATCCTCCACACGGATCGTGGCTTACCACCTTATGGAGTTGACTCATGCCCATGATCTGTTTTTGGCGGCATGTGTGTACTTGGGAGTCCCTCAGACTTTTGTTCCACCTATGTGAACACATAGATTCAGGTAGATTGAAGGGGCCAATGTTCAGAATCCACAGTGTTTACTTATGAATTTTATTACTTTTTCAGATGCCACGTTGAATGTAGTAATGCAGATCAAAATCTGCGGTTCGTCTTCGGAAGCCCTTGGACATGACTCAATAGTACGACCATAGGTGTGAGTTCTAGTTGTTTGCCTATGATGTCTCCAATGTGTCTACCCACTTCTACCCAGTATTGAGCTATCGGGTTACAAGACCATGCCAGGTGTAGGAATGTAGAAGGGTAAAAGTGCCGTCAATGGAATTTATTCAAGTAACAATTAGCGGTTCAAACCAAATTGGTAGGATTAGTGAAAAATCCTTTTGTGAATTTAATTCATCAAAAATAAATTAAGTAACATAAATAATTATTAATCAAACAAACATACACAAAACATGAATAACGAACACAAAGGTGTATTGGAAAAAGAATTTATCAAATAGTGAGTGGTCAGTAGTTTGATATACAGATAGAATTCATTCAGAAATAATTAGGTTTGCAGGTAAATAACAAATTAATTGATAAATAACTCAACAAAACCTAAATACACCTATCCAAAATCAATATAGAATAAAACAGAAGATAGATGAGGTGGAGGTCGACGTTTCGGTCTCCTAAATGAAACTTTGAGAGACCATCTTCAGGACAGAAGTCATATGTAAGCTGTATAAAAGACCAACGTAATCTGAAATATAAATATTTACAATTACATATCCATAATTATTATATACAAATTTATAACACCTTTGTGAACAAACAAGTGACAGTGACAGAAAACATTACTATACATACATACAAAATGTGTTCATGGACCTTAGTCTCATTACAGGAATTTATTAAATTAAATCTTCATCATACCAGCCCATCGAATGTGGTCATATGGAAGATATTCAGAATCCATAAATAGCATATTTTAGAAATTATATCATAACAACACCAACAACTAATATAAGCATAAATGAGAATTCACATTTCGCTGAGTCAATAACAGAAAGTATAATTCATCACAAACCATATTAGCGTTTCATTGAGATTCTTTTCGGTGGAAAACAGAAGTTTATCCAAAGTAACATCGCATTTGACACAGTTCATATCTGGCACCACACAGATTGAAGCAAGAGATAACAGTTATATGATTAATCTAGGTTCATATTTTGATCCAAGGATCACATTTCAGTTTATTAATTTAATGCAAAATAAATTCCTCACAGCCATAAAATAAATGCGGATGTTTTAATAACACAATAGACGATTTACCTCAATTAGACTGGTAGTAACCTTTTGGTGTAGCATCTTGATGTCTGCATCTCCAGCAGGACGTGTCTGTGAGAAAGCCCATTCGGCGTAATTGCACTTGGCGTGCGATATGTTCTATGTAAGAAATTAAAATGTATTAGCCGTAGCCTGTAATTCGTTGATAAATACTCTAACTGCGAACAGCAATACGTCCACTGTTCCTCCGAGATCTGTGTACCTATGTCAGTTTCCCACTCCGCCCTCGAGGTGTAGTGTGCTATGGGGGATGATTTTTGCGTTTCATTGTATATTCGCGTGATCAATTTCTTAGGAGATGGATTAGACAAGACATTTTCCAATGCTGGGAGGAATTTCGGCTCCTGAGGGAATGAGGCATAGCGTGCTCTGCAGGCTGCTCTAAGCTGGTAGAATAATAATGTGTCTGAAGCTGTGGGTGTCTGCTCTTCGCACATATTTGGCAGTGTTAAAAAAGTAGCCTCTGGAAATAGGTCTCTACCTCTCAACAACCCGTGTGCCTCGGCCCGCCTAGTGGTGGCCTTATCCATGAGCAGAGGCAATAGCGGATTCCCACCCAATGGCATGGATGGAGCATAGAGTTCTTTCATTCCTGCTCGTTTCGCTATCTTACACCATGCCCATCTTGTTACCTCTACTGTGTCTACTTCCTGCTGAGGTCGTTTATAGGCCTGGTATTCAGTGGGACTGGCGCGGCCCTGTCTATCTCTATCGCCACATGCGGTTGGAACTGTGTTGGGTGGTGCCAAAAGTGTAGGAATTGTGCATGGGCGCTAAACCCATAGAGCTCAAAATCTGAGGCAGCTAGACCGCCCTGCACGAAGGGCAGTGTAAGCAAATTCCAGGCAACACGCGGCTGTCTGCCGGCCCATACAAGTGCAAGCACTGCAGTCCTTACTCGATGAAAAAAGTGCGCATTGAGTGGCATTGGTATATTAACAAATAGATATAACAATTTAGGTAGCAGCACCATTTTCGTGATCGCTATTCGACCTAGCAGTGACAGGGGGAGTCCCCTCCATCTTTGAACCTTTGTTTCAATCCAGTCCATGACTCTCCCGCAGTTTGCCAGCCACAAGTCCTGCATGGATCTGCTAATGATAATGCCTAGATACCTCCTCTGCGATTCTACCCACCCTATAGGGTAATCTGTTGTGAAAGGTGTCGTCTCGTCAGTGAGCGCCAAGATCGTAAATTTGGACCAGTTGATTTGGATCCCCGCTAGTTCTCTCATTATGGCATTGAAATTGTCTTTAGGGTTGATCATATATATAGTCATGTCATCGGCGTACATGGAGATTAAAAGGCCCCTAGAAGTGAACCCTCTGCTTCTGTGTGTATGGTGCTGGCGGAGTCGCGCCGCCAGGGGCTCCGTCGCAATAGCGAAGAGTAATGGCGACAGAGGGTAGCCCTGTCTCGTGCCATGAGTAATGTTGAACAGGTCTGAAACCTGTCCATTGACTCGCACCCTTGCCACTGGTTTGGAGTATAGGAGTTGGATCTGCTGAATAAAAGCCGGACTAAGTCCCATTCAAGCCAACAGTTTGGATAAAAAATTCCACTCCAGGGAATCAAACGCTTTGGTCGCGTCTAATAAAGCCTCCACCGCTTCAACATGAGGAGCTAAGTAATGTATTACGCCAAACAAAGTGCGCAGGTTGTATGATGTCAATCTCCCTGGTATGAATCCGGACTGGTCTGGAAGTGCTATCTGAGGAAGCCTTGTAACCTATTTGCCAGTAATTTCGCATATATCTTAGCGTCCAAATTAATGAGGGATACGGGCCTGTAGGAGTAAGGAGAGGTAGGATCCTTGTCAGGTTCAAGCAGAGTTATGATCAAAGTTTCCCTCATGGTGGGGGGTAGCTCACCCGATTCCATCGCTTCCCGATATACGTGCAGTAAGTGAGGGGCCAAAATGTCATTGTATTCTTTGTAAAATGCGGCCGTAAGGACGTCCGCCCTGGGGGCTTTGTCTGCCGGCATACTATCGATTACCTGCCGTATATCCTCAACCGTGATAGGCATGTTCATATAAACCGTTGCTCCATCATTGAACCATGCTAGCGCCACCGTATCTAAATAGGTGGTAATGTCCGTCTCCGTCGGGCGCGTGTTGGACATGTATAGTGACTGATAGTGGCTAGAGATAGTGGCTAATATTTTGCGTGGTGCCCTTGACACCCCGCCATCATCTAATTTCAATTCAGTTATGTAATCGGCACCCCTAGGCATACGTAACAGACCAGCTAGCGTCTTGCCAGCCCTGTCACCCGCACCATATCTTCGCGCCTGTGCGTATTTGTGTAAATAGTGTAACTCTCTGTCCGCCTCTGCTTGAAGTTCTGTCAGTTTTGACCTAATTTTCGCTGTAGTGGCAGCGGACGGACGAGCCTGAAAATCTCATTCCAGATCTCCTATATCTGTCTCCAACTTGGCTAGCGTGTGTCTGAGGTCCCTCAATACACCAGTTTTTAGCGCAATGCAGTTCCCTCTAATGACCACCTTAAAAGCTTCCCAAAGTTTCCCAGGCGAGTCCACCGACCCATCATTGAGCGTAAAAAATTCTTCTATCTTGTCCCTTAGACCTTCCCTGAAGACTTGATCTAACAATGCAGCGGACGGGAAGCGCCAGGCGAAGGGCCGGATGTACTGCTCAGGAATACACAGTGTCAGCACAGTGGGTGCGTGGTCGGATAGGGTGCGTGGGTAATGTGCAGCATCAGACACCCAAGTATGGACGTCTTTCGATACAAGCCAGTAGTCTATTCTTGACCATGAGCTCCTATGGTGTGTGATGCAAGTGCCCTCCTTAACTGCGGGATGTAGCACCTTCCATGAGTCTACTAAATGGAGATCCTGCATAATGTCAGATAATGCCTGCACAGCCCTGGGGTGTTGATCACGGGTCGTTCCCTCCCTGTCTAATGCGTGCAATAAGGCTACATTAAAGTCTCCTCCCCATAAGACAGCCAACGGTTGCAACGTTAATATCTTGTGAGTGAGTGTTTGGAAAAAATCCGGGTCGTCTGAGTTCGGGCCATAGACATTGACCAACCACATGGGGGTGTCATACAATGTGCCCTGTACAATAACAAATCTGCCTTCACTATCTATGATTGTGTGATGTGTCCTCTATTGTAGGCCTCTGGGAATCAGAACGGCAACCCCTCTGGAGTATGTCGAGTAGCCTGATGTCTGTATCTCCCCCATCTGTTACTCCGAAGAGCGCTTGCTGACGCTGCGGGTAGATGTGTTTCTTGGAGGAGGCAGATATCAACCCCGTGTCTCTGCAGGTAGGCCTGAACTAGTCGTACCTTTCTATGATCATTTAAACCCCGTATGTTCCAGGACATGCATTTAAGCGAGTTTATACTAAAGTCTAGTGTAGGAGCACCTAGGTGACGGTTTGTGACGCTTTGATCAAAAGACTATCCATTGAAACCAGAAAACCCATAATGCGTGGTCACACCGGTAGCAAACATGGATATATGATATGAGGCAAAGCAGATACAAAAAAGAAAAAACAATATCCCCCCCCCAACCACCCACACCAACCCCACAATCAGGTTTTGATGTACCCTCCCGTAACCCAACAAAATACAAGAAGAAGATCCGTATTGGTGAACTAGTGAGAATCATCCCAGTGGGGTACATGGGTTGGCCTGCCAAACACCCCTGCACTTATGGCAGGGTGGCGGGGAGTTGACGCTACGCTCCATAGTCCCAAAGAGCACCTTACAATCATGCAACGAATTGTACACAACCACAACAAGAATGATGCAGAGAAAACACAGTTCTGTCGATCCTCTGCATCTCCAAAGTAAGCCCCCCCCAGTAACAGCCCGGGCAAGGCCAACCTGTAGCAAAAGTGTACTTATCTGTGCGCACGGTCATCTGGTGACTCTCAGTCAATCATTGGCACTGAGGTGGTTGTCCGCACTCCTGTTCTCCGCCGTTTCCTATCTTTTTTGGTCCTTTGCCAGCTGCTTTGCGCATGTGAGCGCGGCCCGTGCATCCGTGAAGAACGTTGGTTTCCCTGGCCCTTGCACCCTCAGCTTTGCCGGGTATATTAGAGAGTATTTGGTGCCAATTTGCTGAAAGATTTTCTTGGCGGGGATAAACTCTCTGTGCGCTGCTTGTACCTGGAGCGTAAAGTCTGGATATAATGCCAATTGGTTTCCGTCATATTGAATGTCCCCTCTCTCCCTAGCCAAACTCAATATGGTGTCGCGGTCTCTGTAGTTCAGGACTCGCGCAAGGACCGGTTGCGCCGCAGGCCAAGCGTATGATGTGCTCTTTCAACTAGGAACATGGCCGACAGTTGTTGCCCAAAAAGATCCGATGAACAGCAAAACACACAAGATGATGGACGGAATGTTGCACAATGGCAAAACATTCACCCCCAGTCACAGATCTGGGTTTAATCCATGTTATTTTGCTCACCAAGCCACCCTAGTTCAGACATGGCCTGTATTAAGTGTCCCCATGCATCTTCCTCATTCAAGATCATGTTACCCCTATAAGTCCCTTCCTGGTTTGGTTGCTTTTCTATCCCTGAGTTTGTCTGTTCTGCCGTGCTCAGTCAATCTACTAGTTCAAGGTATAACATAGGCGGCCAATGTGACTCTTCATTAGTAGAAGAGAGTCTACGCCTGGTTCAAGGTGCTTGGGTGTTGCATGGGCTGTGCAGTTTAAAGCGCAGGGTCACCCCGCTTGTCATACTTCTTTGTTCCATGTTCGGAATGTTTGTTGTTTCCACAATTCCGGTAATACGAATGTTGTTCCGTCGCGACCTGGCTTCTAAATCCTCATTCTTCTGCTGTATCCATTTCGGTCACTCTGGTTTTGAGGACGCTCACTCGACCTTCCTGCTTATCCATTCTGTGAGTTATTCCGTCCATTCTCAGGGCCAGAGTGTCCATCTTGGCGTCGATTGCTTGTTAACTGGATTTGAGGTCCTTAAACATGTCACGTGTGTCTTTAGGCGGCGGTTGAGACTGTGCGGAGTCTGCTGATTGGCCCGATGCGCTAGTGTCCGTTTCAGAAGCCTTCGTTGTTTTTTTGTCAAATGTGAGCCTCGGCTGTCTCGCGTCAGGCTTCCCCATCGCTGGTGACGTTCTTGTCCAGGTGCACAGAGGGTGTACCTGGTGCCCCTATGTCTTTTGACGCGCCGGTAGAGTCAAGCTGCAAGTGTGATCCTTAGACTACGCTGTGGCAGCAGTACGATATATCCTTCCGAGGCCAGTCCGACTCGCCTCACCCCTGCCGCTTCTGCAAGTCCGCGACCAGGGCTGCCCAAAATCGAGGTCCCGGCTTGGTCTGGTAGTACAGGCCCCATGCCCCGGGAAGCTCCGGATCTCGTACCTCGCTAAGACAATGTCCAGGAGCTTCCCAGGGGTCGTCAAGCTCACGGCAGCATCCCGGTAGGTGTACATTCTCTTGTGGGGTCTGAAGATCGCGTCTTGTGTGCGGATTAATTACGGATTTAATTGCCCGGCCGGCGGAGCCGCTTTACAATGTGGCCATTCCGCTTTGCAGCCAAGCCACGCCCCATTTAACTCATTTTAAACAGTGTTTTATAACCTTTCCATTCTAATTCTTGTTTAAAAAATAAATAAATGGTTAATTACATTTCATTTCACTAAAATATAATTGTAACGCTGTAAGCTGTTTAACACTGACTTCCACAGCTTTTCTTTTGTGTTCATTGTGTTTCTGTATTTAGTTACTATTTTTGTTAGAATTTCTATATATATAAGTAAGGTTTGAATTTAGGTAACAGTAATTTACTTTTCTACTATGTCCGCTCCACTTACAAACATTACAGTGAACCCACCCAAAGAGTTTATGTGTTCTCCTGGTGACACTCCAGTCCAATGGTTACAATGGAAGGAGTAATTTATTAATTATCTTCTGACCATTGACCATGCAAATAAGTTGTCTAATGAAAGGAAAAAGACCTTATTAATGCACAGTTTAGGTCCTGAAGGGTTAAGAATTTACAACAAATTAAATAAAGATAGTGCTTGTGGAGATGATAATGTTTTTAATCAAGCGATTAAGCACTTAGATAATTATTTTTCACTGATAGTGTGCATTGGAATTTTTTCAAAGAAATCAACTTAAAAGTGAGTTTATTGATGATTTTGCCATAGCTCTTCACAAACTTGCCATTGATTGTATTGGTGTGATTGAAGAAGAATTGACAAGGGACCAAATATACATGCATGACTATAATTTATCCATTCAGGACAGGTTATCGGTAAATGGAGATAACCCACTTAAGGATGTCCTTGCTGTTAGACGTAAAGGCGAATAATCTGGTAGATGTGCCAAGGCTCTTAAGAGCCCTGATGTTTCTCAGCAAGATACTGTTGCTAAAGAAAATGTAGCCAGAATCTTGTCTAACAAGCCAAAAGTCATGCCTTCTTATAGAGTTAGTACTAAAAGAGAGTACCATTTTATAAGAAAAGACTTAATTATAGATGTGACAGTAAAAATCATCTTGATAATGACAAAAAATGACCTGTTGTTAAAATGCGTTGTACATATTGTGGTAAAACAGGCCATTTCAGCAAGCTTTGTCATGACAAAAAAGCTAATAGAGGTAAATGCATCGAAGAAGGTGTGTTCACTTCAGCTAATGAAGACAATGATGAGGAAGATTGCGATGTTTCAAGATCAGGGGGTAAAGTTGTTCTCTATATTTCTAGAGATAAAGATTCATACAAATCTATGTGTTCAATGTCCATGGGTGGTGTGAACATTTACATAGCAGCAGATTCAGAGTCCCCTTTCACATTCATAAATGAATCTGTATGGAAGGACAAATTTATCAATAAAATTGGTTCAGACTTGTTACCACCAGATATCTCTCCTCAGAGTTATACAGGAGATCCTATTGAATTACTTGGTTTCAGAAAGCTTTAGTTTAGATTCAAACACAGAAGTGCACTTTGTAAAATGTATGTGTCAAGAAAGGGTCCACCCGTTCTTGGTTGGAAGGACCAAAAGAAGCTCAATATTATTCTTGACCCCAAAGGGATTGAGCACGTTCTCATTCTGGATGAAGGTGATTGTTTTGAAAAGATTTTGTGTAAAGATTTTCCAAAAATGTTTTTAGGCACATTAGGCAAGATAGATGGTTTTGAGCATTGTATTCGAGTAAAACCTACTGATGTCCCTAAAATCCATAAATTGAGAAGTAGTCCTTTTGTTGTCAGGGATGAAATTGAAAAAGAACAGAACAGGTTATCCATAGATGGAATTATTGAGCCAATTGAGTCATCTCAATGGATTTCTCCATTGGTTGCAGCTAGAAAGTCCAATGGAAAAATTAGGCTGTGCATTGATTTGCTCTATTTAAATGCTAATTTTTTAATAGATCAGTTTCCACTTCCTAAAATCAATGAAATGATATCTAAAACTAAAGGTATGCAAGTTTTTTCAACCATTGATTTGTCTCAAGCATATCACCAAATTCCTTTGTCAGACAAGTGTAAAGATCTCGCTGCATTTGTTTCTCATATTGGGTATTTTAGACATGCTAGGATTCCATTTGGCGTGAATTCAGCAGCTGCGGTATTTCAACGTCTTATGCACAACATCTTTGGCCATTTAGATTATGTCCTAATATTCCAAGATGATATTCTTGTCATGGTGAAGGACAACTCAGATCACAAAACCAAACTTACCCATGTACTATCTCTTTTAAGCAAATTTGGATTAACTGTTGGATTTACCAAATGCAAATTTGCTGCTTCTAGTGTGAATTACCTTGGTCATGAAATTAGTGCTGTTGGTAGTCGTCCTAAATCCAAATTAGTGTCTTTCATAACAAAAGCTCCTAATCCTAAAAACAAAGATGAAGTCTTTTTTAGGCATGGTGGTGTTTTTTTCTAAATTTGTAGAAAATATATCTAGTAGAACTTTTCATGTCAAACCACTCCTTAAAGCTAGGACCGAAATCTTATGGTCCAGTTCCTGCCAAAAAGGATTTGATGACATAAAAAATGCAATTGTATGTGCCCCTGCGCTTCAGGGATTTGATCCTTGAGGGAAGAACATAATTACTACGGATGCCAGTGCCACCGGCCTTGGTGCCGTTCTATCACAAGTAGATGAGAATGGATTTGAGTACATTGTAGAGTATGCCTCAATATCGTTATCCTCTGCAGAAAGTAAATATGCGGTAATTGAGCATGAATCACTCATGTGTGCTTAGTCTTTAGAGCATTTTAGAACATTTGTTTGGGGAAAGGAGGTAATTATTAAGTGTGATCATAAACCCCTTGTAAAGGTGCTATCCAATGTTGGCATGATAAATGTTACTCCTAGATTAGTGAGGATTTCTATGAGACTTTTGGATTATATTTATAAAGTTGTATACTTTCCTGGCAAAGAATGCTGGTGCTGATTTTCTCTCATGATTTTCCACACAGTTAATAGAAAATCAGGATGATGTTATGGATGATGTTCAGGTTGCATGGTTGTGTGACCATAGGGTGGATTCTATTAAAAAATAGAATGGACAGGAGCTCTAGATAAAGATGAACATTTAAAGAAAGTGTTGGAACTTGTGAAGTCTGGTTGTCCACGGAAAATGGAAATTAAGGATTCGAAGCCTTTTTGGGAAATTAGAAACAAGTTAGCTTTTCTTGATGGTAATCTTGTCAGGGGTGATAAGCTAGTTGCACCTCTTAGCCTTAGAAGCAAGATCATAGCTTTGTGTAATGAGGACCAGTTAGGCATATAAAAAACCAAATCAATTATTAAGAGCAGATTTTGGTGGCCTGGTTTAGATATTGAGGTGGAGAGAGCTGTAAGGGAGTGTGGACTTTGTACTTCAGCTGATAAGTCACTTAAAATGTTGAGACCACCTATGAATGATTTTATGTGTACAGAGTACCCATGGGGAAATGTTGCAGTTGATACCATGGCCCCTGTTTGCAGTTCTGGCAAATATATTATTTCCATGATGGATGTATTTTTGAAGTGGCCAATGATCAAAATTATTTAAAAAAATTAGACACCAACACTGTTATAAAATTTTGAATGAGATTTTTCTTAGTGAAGGAACTCCTGCGTTAATCATTAGTGATAATGAAGTGCAGTTTACCTCTGAAGTCATGACTCAATATGTATCTAAATGTGGTATTATACATAAGACTACCTCGTTGTACAATCCAAGTGGTAATGGCTTAATTGAAAGGTACAACAGAGTTTTAAAAGGAGCCATTCAATTAGCTTTCAAAAATACTGTCTCTTGGGAAACCCAAATATTTAAAACTCTTTGGTCGTATAGAGTTTCTGTTACTGATGCCACACATTTTCCCCTTTTGAGCTTATGAGGGGGAGAAAACCTAGAGCTAAATGGTTTCCAGGTTGGATCAATGGTTTTGGGGATGTAAATTGGTCCTCTGCTGATGTAATAAAATGTTTGCATATGAAGCATGATAAATACAGAGATTTTTATGACAGAAACACAGTACCCAAGTTGTGAAAGTACATTTTATGAACCTCAACGTATTGCTCAATTAAAGACAAATGCTGTAATTTTGGAGGATGGTAAATGTTGGAATCTTAAAAGGGTAGCATTGTGTAAATAACTTGTTTTTGCTGCTCCTGGAGTTTGTGATCCAGTTGGGAATGTTCCACCTAATATGGATGAATTTTCGGATTCTCAACAAAGCACAGACAGTTTCAAGAATCTTTCCCACAAGGAGGATACCAACTATTCTCAACAAAGTGTGGAATGTGGCAATTAAGTGGTCATTCCTGAGAATGTTCCTCACAAGGGAGTCATCAACGATTTGGGTACCCTTGGAAAAAGAGTCATCAAGCCTCCGGTTATGTTGAAGAACTATATTTGTAATTGATGTATTTTGCTTTGTTTCTATTTGTAAGAAGAGGGGGATGTGTATTGATGTGTAGTATTTCTTTCCTTTCCTCGTGAGGATCTCTTTCTGTCCTCACGAGGAATGGAAAGAATGCAAAGAATGCTTTCTTTCGAATCTTAGTAGGTGCGCTGCATAGTTGTATTAGTTTAAATGTTATACCTACAGCGACTGTTGTGGTCATTGTGAGAAGGCAGTTTCTGCTTGGACCTGCTCCTGATAAGCTGCACTGTTATCGTCTGGTCATTACAAGGAATAAATCTTCATTTAAGCTTATATTGTGTATGTCTTCACTACAACATGTCATCTATGTCCCTCTTCTAGAGTTTGATGTTACTAAGAAAAGGATTGTTGAAACATAGAACTTTGTATTTTTCTAGGTGGTGTAAGTACAGGTAGGATGTACTGGGTGCAAAGTTACTTCCCATGCTGGTCCCATGCTTCTGTACAAAGAGGGACACTTCAAATTCAAAAACGCTTTCTGTTATAGTCCATTTGCAACATTCCATTACTAGGTTTCATGGGGTGTGGTATTCCCAGTCCACTTCAAAAACTTCCTCCTCTTGGCATGAAACATGTTGACCATTTAGATATTAGGGTAATCGAATCCACAGATGCTTTTTACTGATCTTCCCCTTTTTAATCATACCATGTTGAGGACAAAATAAAGCATAGTTTTACTATCCAACAGGTATTGTTAAATTCATAAGAACCCCTCCAACTCCTATTTACCATATTTGTGTATTCCATGCTGGGCTCCAGTGTATTTCACAGGTAGCAGCACACCCTGTTCCTCTGCAGAACGGGAAGAACCCAATGATGAAGCATGCCACTAAGGGTGATGGAGCAAGGATTCGCACATGAAGCGACTTGCTTGTATTCATGAACCCCGAATAACGTTAATAAAGTAACCAACATGTTTTGTTTTACTAATGTTGCATATTTTACATCAACATTGGGTGACCGAGTGAAGTTTGCTTATGTATTTACTAATCATAATACGCTTGTATCTAAGATGGCTACTGCTACGCGAGGGTTTCTATTGCACATGCGTCTGTCATACTCACGTGACATGACGTATTCGTTGTTTTGGAGGGAATCTGCACCTTCTGCGCACTAGTGTTAATATGGCTGCTCTATGTTCTCACATACGAGAAGCTTGCACTGCTGCTTTCGCCAAGCTGTTCGTTCTGCCTAATCCTAATGCTATAGTTAAAATTAAGATAATGAGTATAGAGTAGAAATACATGGTATACAGTGTATTCATTTATTCTGTGTTCTAAAACTGTTTCTTTTCCATCTCATGTCTCACTTTGAAAACTGGCCTGGCTTGTAACGCTGTACTCCATATTTGTTGAAACTGCGACTGCGCGAAAATCTCAAGTCTCTGGAACAGTGACCTTTGGAGTATGGCCAAGGAACTGACTGACTAGAAGATGCTCATGGGAACCTGGACTTGTGAACCCAAATTTATACAATGTTAAACAATGTATTTGCCAATAGAACATCCATTGTTGGGTGGAATAAAACCTCATGAGAACCTGAATTTGATGGGCGGGAACATAAATTTAAATAAGTGATGGTAAAAGTCTCAAATTTGGTGTGGTGTGACAACCTCTCCTCCTCTTTTGTCCAATCGAAATTGGGGATCTTTACACTTGCAACATTGGGGGGTGGTACACTGACCTCGAAAATAGTATAACTAGTGTAGGTTTAGCCAGAGAAATTGTCCGACTTGTCTGAATAGCTGACCTGTCACTGACCCAAAGCACTCAATAGGTGACTAAGAGCAGAGGGCTGCGGAGCACTCTGTCAGAAAATTTGCTGACCCAATCGGGGTCCGGGAAGCTGAGGTGCTGGCGGAGCACTTTTGTTGGTGAAATTGATAACCCAATTGGGGTTCTGACTGTTAGCTGCAGAGAGGGAGTAGGGCAGGCGTTGAAACTGAACTGCGGGTGCTGGTCTTAACCTTTGGTGGTCCGGTCCTGATCCAAATCTGGTTTATCCTGTCCTGATTCTGATCTGCACCTGCTGGCCTACTGGCAACTGCAACTTTTGGGGTTTCTGTCCTTAACTGACCCGTGGCCAGAGTTGGTCTTCACACCATTCTAGGTAAATATAAATCTGTGTGGGTATCGACGTTATACTTCTGTGTGTCCTTCTCTTTACCCTCCCTAAATCAATAAAATTTTGATTGCATATGTTTTCTTTTCATTTCCTTTCTCTTTTAATGATAAATTCGTCATTTGGTTTAATACTGTGTTCCATTTTCTTACCTTCCCTATAGTCATATGCTCCAATTGTTTTCGTAATGGCATTTTATGTTCCCTTTTCATACCCACCCTTTGATAATTGCTTGAAAATTGTGTTATTTAGCATGTTCCTTCTTTTTCCACCCTTTTTGAGTTGTGTAAGTTTGTTCTAAAATTTTAATAGCATGTTCCTTGTTCTTACCTTCCCTTTAAATTGCTAAATGATTGGCACAATATATCTTTTGCATAGCTATACATTATTTCTGATTTTCGTTATTGAGAGTCTTATTGTGTTCAATCTTTGGGTCATGACCATTTATGAAATTTAGATAAAGAGTTTAAAACTTTCCCGAGTCTGTGGTTATTATATGAGTGCATATGTTATTTGCTACCTAATTTAAACTACCTCCCTGATCCAATAGGTCACAGGTACCACTGATAAGGATAGGTAAGTCAATGGTATAGGACCTAGTAGGTAAAATATCTGGTAGTTAGAGCGTAGGTTACCTGATTTAGGAAATATGTAATTGATTATGGGCCCAGGTGAGTATGGAAAATTTATAGTCGGGTGACCTGCGCTCTATCAGTATATTTCTTTGGTAGCGGAGGAAAGGTTAGGGTTCAGTTAAAATAGGTGGTTAGTTAGTTGGTTATGAAAACATTATTATGATTGATCGATCAAATGTGATATTATCTGAAATATTATTGAAATGTTATTGATTCTGTTGATGCTGTATTGATTTTATGTATTAACCAAGATTGTTTGTACCTGTTATATGTTTTGTTTGGAATCCCCAGGGGCAGAATAGCGGGTGGTAAATGGAAGCCACATCGCAGTGAGGTCACTTTTACTCGCAGGAAGTTAGTCCATGGTTAGGTAAAACCAGAAGCACTATTTAGGGTTTCTGTATGAATGTGTGAATAAATGATAGTAAAGAGTTTGCTAGCAAAACTTTTAGTGTGATATCACCTAGAAAGGGTCACACGGAAGGAGTAGCAGGTTCGTCTCAGCTTGATTGATAGCAAAGGGGTTCGCTGGTGAAACTTTGGCCTTAGTATATATCCGGGAGTGGATGAGTTCGAAGGAGTAGCAGGTTCTCTAATGCTTGTGTGAAGGGTAGGCAGAAGGGATCTAGTCGTAGTATATGAAAAGTAAACGGAAGGGATTTATTTACAGTAAAAATATCTTTCCTTTCCAGTCACTCGAGTACAGTGGCGAATGTTTTTATGTTGGTGATTAAAAAAAAGAATTGCACTTTAAAATAAAAGAATTGAGTTTTCATATTAGCTTGCGAAGGAGGTAGTCAGTTGCGGAGCTACGCTGACGTCACTCAGAGCCGCGCTGGTATTGGTTGAGACAGCGGGTGTGTAGCTGAGATAATATTGTAAAGGAGGGGTGAGCACGGGAGCGTGGGAACTCATCTCACGAGAAAAGCCACGCAATCATTGGTTAAAAATATTTGAAACCACATTGTTGATTGGTTGAAGAAAATAAAATAAAATAAAAGACGCGCTAGTATTGGAAGTGTTTTGTAAACAACTCAGTTATGGTACGATTTCAAAATTTTCTCAAAATATATGTGGTATTTAAATCCAGGGCATCCAGAAACTCGACCTGATAGAAGATACTTAGGGTTTGCTAGAGAGCAGATGCTAAGAGGCAGACCTTACAAAATGTATGGAAGTGAAATAAAAATGTCATTTGTAAACAGAGTTTAAAGAATTTCTTTAAAAAAGATAAACCAATTAAAACTAGAGAAGGATTTATTATTCCACCACCAAATACACCCGCATCTTTTATGATGTTTGACAGAGGTTACCACACTTGTGTATGGTTAGAGAATTGGGTGGAATACACAAAAAATGACGGAATTTTGGCATTTCCCTTAGATGGCACATTTTATGGCAGAATTTTGTTCAATTTAAGGACACGAATGAATGATTTACATCCTAGACCTAGACTAACGCAATATGAGGCACTAGAAGAATGGAAGATTGACGCTTTTGAGCGAGACAGACTGAGAACTGACAAAGGATTGAGTAAGTTCTACCCTATATTCCCACGAGAAACAGAGATAAACAAATGAAACAATGGAGACAGAACATGGTAGTGGAAGGATTATATCCTGTATTAACTTTAGAAGAGCCCACTGGAAGTAAAAGAATGGAGAAAACAAAACATTTAATGTATGTAATAATAATAATAATCCACATTTGTATAGCGCACAATCACCCGTTAGGGTCTCTAGGCGCTGGGGGGCTGTCGGGAAGATTAAGCAAGTTATTGCCCAGAGTCGCATGGTGCTGGGCTAACCTGCCGCCGGAGCCGGGGATCGAACCCTGATCCCCAGATTCCAGCGTCAGTCGCCCTGGCCGCGGCGCCACACCTCTCCCTATGTATGTATGTATTGCATATTTGTATAGGGCAGACTGTCACCCAAAGGGTATCCTGGTGCTTTGACTTATCCAGACCAACGCAAAACACAGCACTACACTGCCCTGGGGAATAGATGGGACTTCAAGCCTTTCTTAAATGGGAAGAATTTCCCCGTGCTCCTTAGAGTCTCTGGCAGAGAATTCCAAAGTTTGGCCGCAGTATATCCAAAGGAACGGCCTCCCATCCGTATCCTCCGGATCTTAGGGACTGTGGCCAGATATGCCAATGAAGATCGCAGGGGTCTGGAGGTCGAGTACCAGGAGAAACGCTCTTGTAGCGAGACAGGCCCCTGATTATGGAGGGCCCTAAACAATATACACAATGCTTTAAAACAAATGCGCTGATGGACAGGTAGCCAGTGGAGGTCCTTAAGCGCAAGGGATGAAGAGGCCAAACGCGGTCGAGAGAGGGCCAATTTAGCAGCCATATTCTGGATGCACTGCAATTTTCCGATCAGAGTACCAGGGGCACCCAGAAGCAGTGCGTGCAGTAGTCAAGCCTACTGAGAATAATACTACGCACTACTTCTGGTCTGGCTTGAACCGGAAGCATAGGAAGAATCTTACGTAGAATGCGGAGTAGTATCATACATGTGGCGACAGTTTTGTTTACAAAAACATTCAGCTGCAAATTTGGTCCAAACATAATGCCCAGATTACGGGCGGAATCTGCTGCCGCAACTGTACCCTGGAAAGCAGTGGGCCAGAAATCCACCGGCAAAGGCCGAGGAATGCGATCCATAGAGCAGTGCAGCACCTCAGTTTTTGAGCCATTAAACTGAAGAGAGTTGATGCGCAACCAATTCGCGGTGGCTGTCATGCAGCGGTGAAAGGTCTCCTGGGACACAGCCTCTATACCTTCCAGGGAAAAAATAAGCTGCGTATCATCGGCGTAGTTAATAACCGAGATACCGAATGATTTAATCAGCTAAACTAAGGGGCGGAGGTAGAGATTAAATAAGATGGGACTGATGGCCGACCCCTGAGGTACCCCTGACTAGTGGTGATTCAGACAATGATTATATGGAGGATTTGTTAATGAAAAATCCACCACCTTATAATGAGGAACCGAGTACAGTAAATCCAAATACCCCGTTTTTAAAACCATCTTTAATTCCGCAAGTGGTACATGAGTACTCAATAGAGAGGGTATTACAAGAAAGAGAAAGAGAAGCATTAAATAAACAGAGATGTGAATTGATTCAGAAAATTTCTCAATTAAATACAAGTCCCGAAGCCTTGACAATTCCGGTAACTATTGGTCCAGTTGTTCCCTTCTACGGAGATAAACAAGCTAGTCCTAAACCTCCTGTTATAACTACACTTGTAGCACAGTCAAGAAAGGAACCTTTAATAGTAGATGATCAGGCAAGTGAATGTGAATCAGTAATTTCTTTAATGGATTTGCCAATAAGAGAACCAGAGAGTAGTTCAATTAGAAAAACCACTCCTTTAAATTTGAGAGAAGTACAAATGGAGACATCCTCCGGTACGAGAAGTGCCACAGTAGTAACCCTAGAAGAAATAGAGAGATGGACACGAGAAATAGAGAAACCAAAATCACAGCCAAAACCATTGGATATATATAAATTAAGAGTTGAATTGGAGGAAATGATGGCTGGAAATGTGGGATTGCAAAGGTTAAATACATTTAGTGAAGATGAATTATTATTCATATGTAAAAGCAATACTAGAAATACGAGAGTGTTTCATGAAAAATTAATGGACACAGCAGCTAGCATGGGAATCGACATTGGCAAGTCTAAAGTATTACAAAAACCATATCGAGTTGAATTTTCTGACAAAGATCTAGAAAATATGAACGTATCAGATAAAAAGGTACAGATCAGGGAACTGATGACATTATTGCAGAAATGGGGTGAATTAGAAAAATGGAAGACTAGATGGGCAAAGAAAAAGGAAGAGGTTCGATCAAGACAATTTGCTTCAGAATATGTATTAAAGAAGCAGAAAAAGTGGAAAAATTATGTCCTATGAGAGAGGTACCAGGTGGAGGTTATGTGCATGTCCCATGGTCCAGACAGGATATTTTGTCATTTACAAATTATTTCCCAAAACTTTGTGAAAACCCTGTAGAATGGTACAGGCAAGTCGAGAGGTTTGTAAAAGTTTCGAAGTGTCTTTTGAAAGATTTAGATGGATTATTTGACATTGTAGTTCCAGTAGATTTATGGACAGAATGTAAAATTGCTGTTGATTGGCCTAGTGAGGAGTACCCTCAGAGACCCAAAGACAGGGGCACCTTCCGAAGATGTTATGAAAAAATACATCCAGGTAATACTTTACCTCAAAGGGAAGATGCCTGCAAAAGAGACAGATTGGACTAGAATAGATAGAACCACTCAGAATAAAGATGAATCTGTGCATGCATATTATGAACGTTTATTGCAGGTATTCAAACAGTACAGTGGATTGGATAATATAGATAGGAAGGATACCTTCATATCTAAGGAAACCGCATTCCATTTATCGATTTGTGTCAGGATTAAGACCAGAAATTTCACAATGGATTAAAGATCATAAAATTTGTTGGCAGGCCAAGCCAATCGACGAGATCCTTAAATATGCCAAATATTGTGAAGATGATCTAGACAATAAACAAAAAGAGTTAAAGGAAAAGGTCATGTGGGCACAAGTAAAACTAGCAGAGCAATAAGAACATCAGTTGAACCAGATAGGTAGTAGCCATAATCAGGGTGATGGAAATGGAGGAAGGCCAAGGGGAAAATTCAATAGAGAGGAAGCTAAACAAAAATTCCCTTGTCATGGGTGTGGCAAGCTGGGGCACTGGAAGAACGAGTGTAAGGCTGTACAGAGTGGTAATGTGCAAATTAATAATTTGAAGACACAGAATGAGGTGCCACGGAAGACACAGCCGCAGGTAATACAGAACCAGTTACTCACTGCACCTAATTACCGGAGCAAAGCACAACAGAGAGTACATACCACAAATTGGGAGGGAGGTGAAAGGAGAGATACAGAAACCTCACAATTTCTTCTGAGTGATACATTTTTCAGTGAAGAACCTTAATGACGGTGCCTGAGGGGGGAGGACGAGGAGTGCGTGCTTGGCGCCTCCTTGCCGGTAGACCAGTCAGGTCCATACATTGAAGGAAAGGGTGAAGGAAATGATGTCACCTTTCTGTTGGACACTGGTGCTTCCAGTTCTACTGTGAGAACAGCAGACGTTCCAAACCTACCCCTCTCGGGAGAAGAGATCCAAGTAGTGGGTGTTTCTAATAAACAAATTAGTACCCCAGTTACAGAACCTATGGAAGTTAGAATAGCGCAATTTTAAAGAAATGCATAGATGTGTTGTCTGTGATTCAAGTCCTGTAAATTTATTAGGACGAGACTTGTTGTGCAAAATGAATTGCACCATTTTCTGTACCCCAAGTGGTGTTGAAATTCAAAACCCAGACGAAGACGGAATTTACAAAATAATGTTAACGAAACAAGAGACAGAAATTAAAAGGCTGACAATAGAAGACTTACCAGAAGAACTGCAACAGACGGTAAAACCAGATGTATGGGATTTTACTGGAAAAGATGTAGGATTAATGGCAAATGTTGACCCAATAAAAGTGACAATAAGTGAAGATGCAGTTTACCCAAATACTCGACAGTATAAAATGAGTTCAGAAATAAAAGAAGGTGTTGCAGTAGAAATAAAACGTTTGGTTGAAGCAGGCATTTTACAAGAAATAATGATCAGTCCATGTAACTCTTCTATAATTGGTATAAAGAAACCGAGTGGTAAGTACAGGGTCGGACAAGACCTCCGAAAAATTAATAAGATTGTTGTTCCATGCTGTCCAGTCGTGCCAAATCCTGCAGTGATTCTATATCAAATACCGTGGGAGGCTGGATGGTTTACAGTCATTGACCTGTGTCACGCTTTTTTCTCGATTCCTTTACATCCAGACAGCAAATTTCTTTTCTCATTTGAATTCGACAGTCATGTTTATGTTTGGAATCGTGTCTTTCAGGGGTACACAGAAAGTCCCTCGATTTTTAATCAGATTTTGAAAAAGTGCCGTGAGTCATTGGTACAACCTGGACAGTCAATCTTGGTCCAGTATATAGGCGATCTATTGGTGGCGTCTAAAACCCGGAATGACTGTGTTGTTGATACTATCGCCTTACTGAATCATTTAGGTGAAGGAGGACATAAAGTGTCACCAGACAAGTTGCAATTCTGCACCACGTCAGTGAAATATCTGGGGCACCAGATAGAAAAGGGTGTCAGAAGAGTTACCCCTAGAAAGAATCAGAATAATTAAAAACATGAACTTGCCTCATACCCAAAAAGAGATCCGGATGTTTCTTGGAGTTGCAGGATACTGCAGGCAATGAATTGTGGGATTTGCAGTACTAGCCAAGCCATTAATACAAATGACAAAGAAAGGAGCCAAGGACCCAGTAGAGTGGGATGACGAAAGCATGTCTGCTTTTGTGAAATTACGAGAATGTCTGTGTACAGCTCCAGCATTAGGGATGCCTGACTATTCAAAAGATTTTGCACTTTTCTGTGACACCCGAGATAATTTTGCACTTTTAGTTTTTACTCAAATTCATGGTTTAGTGAGACATCCTGTGGCATATTTTTCTTCCACATTGGACCCAGTGGCAGCTGCATTACCTGGATGTCTGAAAGCAGTAGCTGCAACTTGCATGAGCCTTGAGCAGAGTGAATCCATTAATATGGGACATCCTGTAACTGTGTATGTTCCACATGCCGAGTTAATTTTGCTAACAAGGACTAAGACCCAGTATCTCACACCAAGTCAGCTGACTAAGTATGAGCGTATTCTTGTAGGTGCAGGAAATGTAACCATTGCTAGGTGCAATATCCTGAACCCAGCAACACTGCTACCTAAGTCACATACTGCAGAAGTGAAGGGAGAAGTTGAACAAGACTTAATGGTCAATACCGAATTGGTTGAGATCAGATCAATGGTTTTACAAAATCGACTTGCTCTTGATACATTATTGGCAAAGGAGGGCGGAGTCTGTAGAATGTTGAAGGCGCAACATTGTTGCCCTTACATACCAGACAAAAGTGTTGAAATTAAGAGGTATGTGAGAAATATTACTAATTTGGAAAAAGAGTTTAAACCACTGGAGGTTGATAGTGCATGGAAGAGGCTCACTGATGGTCTCTCCTCTGTAGGTAGTTGGCTTTCTAATGTAGGAAAGAGTATTGTAGGTAGAATACTGATGCCAATGGTGGGAATAGGCTTACTAGTTCTAGGTATAATAATTTGTTGCAAATGTCGAAAACATAAAAAGAAATACTCCGTAAGTAGGCGAGGAATAAAAAGAAATATTGATGAACTCGAATGTCAGCGGTCGAGTGTTCGCGCAGCGGACGCGCCGAAGGCACGCCTAAGGCAAGCCCGTCTGCGCCCGTCCGCGCCAGGCTGGGACTCGGGGCTCAGACCCCTGCCCCCCGTAACATCGCAATCTCGAAGTTTACTTCCACCCAGCTGCATGATTTGCGCTGGAACCCTCACTCAGGCTGCATCAGCCTCAAGACATCAGATAATTTTGGCGCCTGCCCTGGTTGTAATTTTACCTTCAACACTCATCTTGATGGCTCAGTTAAAGCTATTACACCTGACCTGACAACTTCCCAGTCTACACATCCCTCCCTTAAAATAAGATCAGAATTTCCTAGGAAATTTCTTTTTTTAAGCATCAATTGTCGCTCCCTTCCTAAACATCAGGCTGACATTTTTGATCTTCTTATGGACCGGCAACCTGATGCCATTTTTCTAACGGAGACTTGGCTCACCGACTGTTCGGGCCCTGATTTGGCACATGCCCTGCCTTCTAATTATGTCATCGTGAGAAAGGATAGAGAAGTCAGGCCGGGTGGCGGGGTTGCCATAATTTTTAAAACTAATTTCTGCTGTAAATTTGATGCTCTCCTAATTCCTGACTGTGAAGCTGCTACTTTTAAACTCACTCTAACTCCACACTTTACCCTTTCGGGTATACTCGTGTACCGCCCCCCGGGACCGGCAGGTCCCTGGGTTACTAAGTTTCCTGACTTTATTTCCCCTCTGCTGCTTCAAGCGGCCAAATTTTCTATCTTGGGTGACCTCAATCTCCATCTTGAGGACACCAACTTTAATATCGTCAGTACCTTGATTTCTGATTTGGCAGCCATGAACATTCTTCCATTAAATAGTGGCCCCACTCACAAAGCGGGACACTTTTTAGATCCCTTTTTCTCCAATCTACCCTCATTAGTTTGTGGACCGCCCTCCCCCTCTGTTGGACCGACCACTTTCTTGTGAGCTGTAGTCTGGAAATATCTAGTCCTCCACCCACTAACTATATTACCTCTGCTACTCCTTCCAGGATTTGGACGAAGCTTGACATCGCTCAGTTTTACTCCTTGCTATCTTTAAACACCCCTACATCTATACTACTATTATAAAGAGAGTATACAAACCTTTTGGCAAGGTAAACTCGGGAACCACAGCGCCAATCCACACACCCAATACATTGTTGTAATCCCCAGGGTGTGCAGATGGACATAGGCTATAGAAGAAAAAAAACGTAAATTTAAAAATATAACTTTAAAAAAAAAGTAGTGCCCTGAAAGTAGCGCCGGCCGCGACTCTGACGGCCACGACGTAGCACTGGCCGCAACATACGTGATGACGAGGAGGAGCGGCGGTGAAGTGAGGAGGTCGGGGAGGAGCGGCGGCTCAGGTAAGGCTCTGGGACACGGGACGGGAGGGAGCCGGTGCGGGAGGTTGGCCCGGAACAACTGCGGTAAGGCTCAGGGTCTGGGGGCAGCATTTCAGGCTTGCGAGGAGGAGCCGCGGTGAAGTGAGGAGCGGCGGCTCAGGTAAGGCTCTGGGACACGGGACGGGAGGGAGCCGGTGCTGGAGGTTGGGCCGGAACAACTGCGGTAAGGCTCAGGGTCTGGGGGCAGCATTTCAGGCTTGCGTGCACTCCCGCCCCGGCCCCCGCCCGCCACTACACTGTCCGGGACACAGACAATGTCGTGGCAGGCGGGGGCTGGGGCGGGAGTGCACGCAAGCCTGAAATGCTGCCCCCAGCCCCCTTCTGCCCAGGCAACGCTGGGGCGGGCTGCTAGTATCATAATAATGTTACTTCTGATCTAGCAGCTTTTCAAAGCTGGATTCAAACGGCTCTTGATACCTGCCTCCCCACCACTGGTAGAAAGTTTAATAATCACCGTCCCCCGGCCCCCTGGTTCTCCGATGACTTAAAAATAGTAAAAACTAAATGCAGAAATTTAGAACGTCGATGGCGCAAGAACTACTCAGCTGAAGCAAAATTGGCCTACAACACTAAAAAACTGGCCTACCACTCCCTTTGTCGAGTTACGCATGCTGATTATGTCCCCGCATATATTCTACAGGCAAAAAATTGTCCCAAAACTTTGTTCAAAATAGTCAAGGACCTATCCGGTTCAACCACTATACAACCTTCCCCTATACTTGACTCTACTCAATTTGAAGATCTTGCGCAATATTTTGAAAATAAAGTAGAGATGATTTATTCTTCATTGGCTAGTTCTTCTCCTGTGCTCCCGATCCCTACCACTATATCCACTGAGTCCCCTGATCCTGACAATTGTGCAGACTTGGCAATGGTATCACCCCTTGAATCCTGGCAACTTCTGGACATGAAGGCACTCTTGTATCAACTTGGACATGTCAAATCGGAATCCCCATGTGACATTCTGCCCATCTAAGTTTTGTGACAAATTGCCCCATCCTCTATCATCTATGTCTCAATTTACTTAATGCTTCCTTACTAACTTCTACTGTTCCTCTAAGCTGGAAGCATGCAATGGTGGTCCCACTGTTAAAAAAAATCAATGCGGAACCTGCTCTTCCTTCTAACTTCCGCCCTATTTCTCTTTTACCTGTTTTTTCTAAGACCCTTGAGAGACATATAAATGGTCATTTGTCCAAATTTATTGAAACAAATGGGCTGCTTCACCCCACTCAATCTGGTTTCAGGAATGGTTATTCTACCGAGTCTACTTTACTCAGAGTCACAGAAGTTCTTCGTCACAACATCGACAAGGATAAGACCATGGCCTTAGTGCTCCTCGACCTGAGCGCGGCTTTTGATACGGTTTCTCATACCGTACTCCTTAAGGCCCTTCAGTGCTCGGGTGTTACAGGGACAGCCTTGAGCTGGCTGTGCTCATTCCTTTCTGATCGAGCTTTTCAGGTTTTTTCATCTACCTCTAAATCCAAAGCCCACCCCTTGCCTTCTAGGGTTCCCCAGGGCTCAATTCTCAGCCCTCTGCTGTTCAATATTTACATCCGACCGCTGGCCATTTTAGTGGAAGAATCTGGGTTGTCGCTTTTTTCATACGCTGACGACACCCAGATTCTTTTCTCTCTGTCATCTGACAAACTATCCGAGCCCTCGTCACTTAGAGCCGGCCTTAGTAAAGTTATGACATGGATGAACACCAATTTTCTAAAACTCAATGGCGACAAGACTGAGGTTCTGATCCTTGGCAAAGACCGCAGCCTCTGGGGCCCCCAACATTGGCCTCCAGAAATGGGTACGCTGCCTCAACCGGCTACTAAGGTGCACAACCTGGGTTTTATTATAGATGAGTCTCACTCTATGCAGCAGCAAGTGACCAGGGTTGCTGCCACCTGCTTTGCCATTTTGAAATGGTTAAGGAAGATAGTGTGGATGCTCCCTCCCCACACCCAGCACACCGTGGTACAGGCCCTGGTGACATCCAGGCTGGATTACGGTAATATTCTCTATCTGGGTGTTAATAAGGAAATAACGCGCAAACTACTGCGAGTCCAAAATTCTGCCGCGAGACTACTCTGCCAAGTTCCTAAAACGGTCTCTGCATCCAAGTCACTAATTGACCTCCACTGGCTTTCAGTGGAGAACCGAATACAATATAAAACCCTTACGTATATGTTCCGCATCAAGCACGCCAAGGCTCCTGACTACGTACAACAGCTTGCCACCCCTTATGTTCCCTCCCGCACACTCAGATCCTCTACCCAAGCGAAATTCCAAGTCCCGAGAATTAATCTGTCCCGTATGGGAGGTCGCTCTTTCTCTTATATCTGTCCCACTCTCTGGAATTCGCTTCCATTGTCCCTTCGGCTACACTCTGATCTTCTATCTTTCCGCAGATCCATAAAAACTTGGCTTTCAGCCAATAGTCCTTTTTCTTTCTATTCTGCTTCCTTTGTCAGTGCCGGGAAACCCCTTGGGGTAGCTGCACGCTGTTATATAAATTCAAACAAATAAAATAAATAAAAGAAAAGAAAATGAAAAATTCTCATGGTAATAATGAGAAGAAGCGAAATAGAAAGTTTGAAGCGATTGAGTTGGGTGAAATGTGAAAAGTTGGTATCTGTTTCATTAATTAGTGATGATATAAAATATCATCAAAGAGGGGATTGATGGAGCAAGGATTCGCACATGAAGCGACTTGCTTGTATTTATGAACCTCGAATAACGTTAATAAAGTAACCAACATGTTTTGTTTTTACTAATTTTGCATATTTTACATCAACATTGGGTGTCCGAGTGAAGTTTGCTTATGTATTTACTAATCATAATACGCTTGCATCTAAGATGACTGCTGCTACACGAGGGTTTCTATTGCACATGCATCTGTCATACTCACGTGACATGACGTATTCGTTGTTTTGGAGGGAATCTGCCGCTTCTGCGCACTAGTGTTAATATGGCTGCTCTATGTTCTCACATGCGAGAAGCTTGCACTGCTGCTTTCGCCAAGCTGTTCGTTCTGCCTAATCCTAATGCTATAGTTAAAATTAAGATAATGGGTATAGAGTAGAAATACATGGTATACAGTGTATTCATTTATTCTGTGTTCTAAAACTGTTTTTTTTCCATCTCATTTCGCACTTTGAAAACTGGCCTGGCTTGTAACGATGTACTCCATATTTGTTGAAGCTGCGACTGCATGAAAATCTCAAGTCTCTGGAGCAGTGACCTTTGGACTATGGCCAAGGAACTGACTGACTAGAAGATGCTCATGGGAACGTGGACTTGTGAACCCAAATTTATACAATGTTAAACAATGCATTTGCCAATAGAACATCCATTGTTGGGTGGAATAAAACCTCATGAGGACCTGAATTTGATGGGCGGGAACATAAATTTAAATAAGAGATGGTAAAAGTCTCAAATTTGGTGTGGTGTGACGACCTCACCTCTTCTTTTGTCCAAACGAAATTGGGGATCTTTACACTTGCAACATTGGGGGGTGGTACACTGACCTGGAAAATAGTATAACTAGTGTAGGTTTAGCCAGAGAAATTGTCCGACTTGTCCGAATAGCTGACCTGTCAATGAACCAAACGCACTCTGTCAGAAGATTTGCTGACCCAATCGGGGTCCGGGAAGCTGAGGTGCTGGCGGAGCACTTTTGTCGGTGAAATCGATAACCCAATCGGGGTTTTGACTGTTAGCTGCAGAGAGGGAGTAGTCCAGGCGTTGCAACTGAACTGCGGGTGCTGGTCTTAACCGTTGGTGGTGCGGTCCTGATCCAAATCTGGTTTCTCCTGTCCTGATTCTGATCTGCACCTGCTTTCCTACTGGAAACTGCAACTTTTGGGGTTTCTGTGTTTCTGTCCTTAACTGACACGTGGCCAGGGTTGATCTTCACACCATTCTAGGTAAATATAAATCTGTGTGGGTATTGTCATTACATTTCTGTGTGTCCTTCCTCCCTAAATCGATAAAAGTTTGATTGCATATGTTTTCTTTTCTTTTCCTTTCTCTTTTAATGATAAATTCGTCATTTGGTTTAATAGTGTGTTCCATTTTCTTACCTTCCCTATAGTCATATGCTCCAATTGTTTTTGTAATTGCATTTTATATTCCCTTTTCATACCCACCATTTGATAATTGCTTGAAAATTGTGTTATTTAGCATGTTCCTTCTTTTCCCACCCTTTTTGAGTTGTGTAAGTTTGTTCTAAAATTTTAATAGCATGTTCCTTGTTCTCACCTTCCCTTTAAATTGCTAAATGATTGGCATAATATATCTTTTGTATAGCTATACATTATTTCTGATTTTCGTTATTGAGAGTCTTATTGTGTTCAATCTTTGGATCATGACCATTTATGAAATTTAGATAAAGAGTTTAAAACTTTTCTGAGTCTGTGGTTATTATATGAGTGCATATGTTATTTGCTACCTAATTTAAACTAACTCCCTGATCCAATAGGTCACAGGTACCACTGATAAGGATGGGTAAGTCAATGGTATAGGACCTAGTAGGTAAAATATCTGGTAGTGAGAGCGTAGGTTACCTGATTTAAGAAATATGTAATTGATTATGGGCCCAGGTGAGTATGGAAAATGTATAGTCTGGTGACCTGCGCGCTCTATCAAGGGGTAACCCTGGTGACTGAGGGTTATAATAAAAAGGCTTGCACTTTTTTTCCATAAGGAGTATTAGCACATACAAATGAATAGGACTCCAGTTTTTTGAGGTTAGTGAATTAAAGAGGACAAGCCCTCCCCTGGGAAATACCTCTTATCTCCCCCTTTCTCTTGATACGAAGCCTGTAAATGAACAGTAATTGTGCAACCCCTATAGATGTATTAGACATGCCTTGCACTATGGAAATGTACATTTGTGTGTTTAATGTAATCCACAGTATCGTTGATGGTAAGCACAGATTCAGTAGTACTATTGTAGGCCACTGAAAAAGATGATTAGTCACGGATCTGACTCAAATTTATTTTGTATTAGAATTATGTACTTATAGAGTGCACAGGTTATCCCCAAAGTAATATCCCTGAGCTAGACCTTATCTTTACCAGTTCTGATTGTGAACCTAAAGTATGGGCGAATTTTGCGAATCAGCGGTCCGCAAATTCGTGCGAAATCGCAGATTTTTTTGCGATTTGCACCATACTTAACTGGAGTACTTTCTACTGGCTAATCAGTAAGTGCTACCTCGTTGGGTAAATGTATCGTGATTTTCCTACACTACAGCTGCGTAAAGGCCCAGAAGAGTTGTCTCCAGTGACCCCGTGTGTCTGTAACTTTGCCACCGTGCCCATAGGTGCCGAGGTCCCTCAAGTGAGCTGTCCATCACAGTGGGGCAAAGGGCGGGAAGTGGTTGCAAAGCCTAGTGTGTCTGGGCTGGGGCTGGGCTTCTGTGCGAGCTCACATGCCTCTCGTTTAAAGGGTCAGAGGCCGATCAGCGCAGCAAATGAGGAGAAAGCAGTAATTGCTACCTCGTTGGGTAAATGTATTGTGCTTTTCCTTCACTACAGCTGTGTAAAGGCTAGGAAGAGTTGTCTTCAGTGACCCCGTGTGTCTGTAACTTTGCCACCGCGCCCATAGGCGCTGAGGACCCTCGAGTGAGCTGTCCATCACAGTGGGGGAAAGGGCGGGAAGAGGTTGCAAAGCCTAGTGTATGTGGGCTGGGGCCGGGCTTCTGTGCGAGTTCACATGCCTCTCGTTTAAAGGGTCACTGGAAGTACAGGGGATTGCGCTCGAGAAACTCGTGGATGCCTAGACCCCCATCACGGATTAAAGCTAATTGTAGACAGTAGATCTGGGGAGAAAGCACACCTGCCTAGTATCGACCGTGCTCACTAGATTCTTGGGCTGATTATAATGCGTTACTGAATTTGAGCTTCAACTCGGGCACCTGTTATCTGTAAGTGCTTCCTACTGAGGTTTAATTTTAGTGATAGGAGCCTCGTTGCCTAATTGTAACTATTCTCTGACCCTGCTTCGAGGTTCTGAGCAGGGTCAGAGATTAGTTGCAAGTAGGCAACGAGGCGCCGCTCAGGAAGCACTTACAGGGTTACAGCAGGTGCCCAAGTCGAAGTTAATGTCTTTGTAACCATTTTGTAAATGGTTACAAAGAAATTAGCTTCAATTTGGGCACCTGCTTTAACCCTGTAAGTGCTTCCTGAGCAAAATTTGTCCCGCTCGCGGGTTCGCAGATTTTGCCGCGATTTTGCGGCGATTCGCGGATGGCGAAATTGCAGAAAAACCGCAAAATCCACGAGCGGAACGCATTTTACGCCCATGCTTAGTATAACCATGTCTTCGATTGTTTGCAAAATGTCACCAGATCTGACACAGCCTGCAGATTCTGAGGAAGCTTGTTCCAGTGAGTGAAAGCCACCCATCTAAGATGTTTTGATTTTTCTGCAAGATGTTAGAGCCTTATTGGCTAGCATAAAGTTCCTTATGGATTTGTGAAAGTTGAATCTATTTAGCAATAACTTTGGACTGTTTCTGTAAAGTTCTCCGTGCGTATGGCACATTAACTTGAAAATAGCTTATTTACGGACTGGAGGAGAATGGAGTGGTCGAGGCAGGCCGATGCTGAGCTTCTATTGCTTTTATTTCAAATGTGTTATGCAGCTGTATTCTGAATAGTCTGGACTGTGTTAACAAGTACTCAGCCATGCCCACATACAGTGCATTTCTTCAGTCCAGCCTCCTCACAATTTAGGTTTAGACTATGTTACTTCTCCAATTTCAAAGGATATGTAGCAGCCCAAAACAAAACGCTCTTACCCTCGTTACTTGTTCCTGAAGGGACAAGGCATTTCCCTTAAGAAAGCCCACGTTTTTGACCACTTTCTTTAGGTTTTGGTGAGGGGCCTAACATTATTGGTCACCACAAAGTGCTCACAAATGTTTTAGCACCCCCAAACAGTAGAATTTCTGTTTTGTCTTCATTTAGTTTTAGGCAATGAATATGCAGCCATTCTGCTACTTCAGAAAGGCACTCAACCAAATTATCCTTTGTCTCATCATACTTGTTGTAAATCAAGGTTGATCAGTTACGTGTCATCAACATACAAAATTATCTCAAATCCTCTTTTTATTTTTGCAATATTTGTCAGTGGTGCCAGATAAACAATAAACAATGTGGGGCTCAGAGACGAAACCTGAGGGACTCCACAGTGCAAGTCTCTGGGGCTGTATCTAAATGTACCAATTGAGACCTATTACTTAATAAATAATGTAACCAATGCAATGTGGCTGACAGCAACAGTTGAGTACGCCACAAGCTCAAGAAAAAGGCAGCATCTTAAAATGTCTGGTTTACCAGTGCCATTGGGTGGCACAACCTCTGATTATAATGTGCTACTGTGTGCATGAAATAAATTATTGCAGCTCCACACTCAGACTTCTAAACTCATCATATTAGGAAAATATTTATTATGATGCCATTGATTCTTCAGTTATTTACAACAAGGGGTGGTGATGGACAGAGTCTCTGAATTAAGCAGAGTACTCTCACCCAGTCAAGAGATCAGGGCTAGATCCAACACCGTTTTTTAGCTCATTGCACCATCCAAGTTTCAGAACCTGGCTGTATGCAAATTAGTCTGTCCCTGGCCCAGTGCATCATGGGAACAGGGCAGACCAGACTACAAAAGCCAATTCTTACACTGGGAAGGAAACAAGCTTCCGGGGACCGGTTTCTGGCATTACAGCCGTCTTCGGCCCGGCTTGCTTGAATCCTGATGGTGCAATGAGCAAGGGACTCACATCTGAGTATACCCTTCCACGCTTAGGGTGGACAAAATTATTTACAACAAGGGGTGGTGATGGACAGAGTCTCTGAATTAAGCAGAGTACTCTCACCCAGTCAAGAGATCAGGGCTAGATCCAACACCGTTTTTTAGCTCATTGCACCATCCCAGTTTCAGAACCTGGCTGTATGCAAATTAGTCTGTCCCTGGCCCAGTGCATCATGGGAACAGGGCAGGGCAGACCAGACCAGACCAGACTACAAAAGCCAATTCTTACACTGGGAAGGAAACAAGCTTCCGGGGACCGGTTTCTGGCATTACAGCCGTCTTCGGCCCGGCTTGCTTGAATCCTGATGGTGCAATGAGCAAGGGACTCATATCTGAGTATACTCTTCCACGCTTAGGGTGGACACAATTATTTACAACAAGGGGTGGTGATGGACAGAGTCTCTGAATTAAGCAGAGTACTCTCACCCAGTCAAGAGATCAGGGCTAGATCCAACACCGTTTTTTAGCTCATTGCACCATCCCAGTTTCAGAACCTGGCTGTATGCAAATTAGTCTGTCCCTGGCCCAGTGCATCATGGGAACAGGGCAGACCAGACTACAAAAGCCAATTCTTACATAGGGAAGGAAACAAGCTTCCGGGGACCGGTTTCTGGCATTACAGCCGTCTTCGGCCCGGCTTGCTTGAATCCTGATGGTGCAATGAGCAAGGGACTCACATCTGAGTATACCCTTCCACGCTTAGGGTGGACAAAAATATTTACAACAAGGGGTGGTGATGGACAGAGTCTCTGAATTAAGCAGAGTACTCTCACCCAGTCAAGAGATCAGGGCTAGATCCAACACCGTTTTTTAGCTCATTGCACCATCCCAGTTTCAGAACTTGGCTGTATGCAAATTAGTCTGTCCCTGGCCCAGTGCATCATGGGAACAGGGCAGACCAGACTACAAAAGCCAATTCTTACACTGGGAAGGAAACAAGCTTCCGGGGACCGGTTTCTGTCATTACAGCCGTCTTCGGCCCGGCTTGCTTGAATCCTGATGGTGCAATGAGCAAGGGACCCTAAGCGTGGAAGGGTATACTCAGACATGAGTCCCTTGCTCATTGCACCATCAGGATTCAAGCAAGCCGGGCCGAAGACGGCTGTAATGCCAGAAACCGGTCCCCAGAAGCTTGTTTCCTTCCCAGTGTAAGAATTGGCTTTTGTAGTTTGGTTTGCCCTGTTCCCATGATGCACTGGGCCAGGAACAGACTAATTTGCATACAGCCAGGTTCTGAAACTGGGATGGTGCATTGAGCTAAAAAACGGTGTTGGATCTAGCCCTGATCTCTTGACTGGGTGAGAGTATTCTGCTTAATTCAGAGACTCTGTCCCTCACCACCCCTTGTTGTAAATATTTTTGTCCACCCTAAGCGTGAAAGGGTATACTCAGACATGAGTCCCTTGCTCATTGCACCATCAGGATTCAAGCAAGCCGGGCCGAACCCGGCTGTAATGCCAGAAACCGGTCCCCGGAAGCTTGTTTCCTTCCCAGTGTAAGAATTGGCTTTTGTAGTTTGGTTTGCCCTGTTCCCATCATGCACTGGGACAGGAACAGACTAATTTGCATACAGCCAGGTTCTGAAACTGGGATGGTGCATTGAGCTAAAAAACGGTGTTGGATCTAGCCCTGATCTCTTGACTGGGTGAGAGTATTCTGCTTAATTCAGAGACTCTGTCCCTCACCACCCCTTGTTGTAAATATTGATTCTTCAGTGGTCTAAAATACATTACTTAAGGCACTTTAACAAGTAAGAGGAGCCCATGTAAATTGTGAGTTTGTGATGCCAACTTTATGTTGTACTTCTATATCAAGTATTGTATGAGGTGAGGTACAAAACAATATGTCACATGCATTTTATCATCTGGAAGATGGAAGACATTTGAATAAGATAAATCCTTTCTCTCTTCTACTCCCTGCTAAGACAGACCTACTTTGCAACGTTAGTCATTTTGCAAAATATTCCTTATCGTATCCTGGGCTATTTTACTTTCCTGATCGTTGGATAGGAGGGTTTTATGGCATGCTCAAATTAAAGAAAATCCACTGCTGCTAATTTGTAATTTAGTAGCCAATAATTGGGTGTGAAAAATTGGGTTGTTAATTGAGTACAGTGTAAACTTTGCTCATGCAATAGCCACATTCCTGGTCAGGGTGAACCACAAAAGTCACTACATTAACTTGTACTTAACCCTGTGGTAGCCTGGCACAAACCCAGGCAGGCTTAACTTAGAGGCAAAGTCTAAAGTAGTTATGCAGCATGCAAATAATAATAAAGTGAATACACAACACAAGAAAAATCCTACATACATTTTCAAAAATATAGTACATCGTTATAATTGTTTTCACAACAAAACAATAAAAATCCAATTAGAAGAACAAGAGGTATGAATTTTTAAAGTTTAATGTAAACTAGACTGAGTAAAAGTAAATAAATATGGCTAACTTTGTAGGTGAACAAGTCATATCCAAAGGGTGGATTGGGCCCATTCAGTGCTTACCTTCGGACTCAGAAGAAACTTTGGAACAATGTTTTGAGAAGGTAGAAGTTCAGTAAAGCAAGGCTGCAGGTGGAGTCCGAGGAGGAAGTGTCATCATCATGGTGCCGCTGGAAAATGTTGCGGTGAGATTTCCACGTTCGGATTTAGTCTCTTTTTTGGAAGTTAAACATCTCTAATGGGACGATGCTGGAGGCTGTAGTCAATGAGTGTTCCATAAGGCTGGGTACCCCTTCTGCGTAGGACCGATGAAAGGGATTTGCTGCTGCAGAGAAGAATGTAGTGAGAGCTGCCGCAAAGCCAGGCCGACTGGCGATGCACATTGGGTTGATAGATAAGCAGGCTGGCCCCGGTCTCCTTCTGGGTCTTAGAGCAGTTTTTAACCTCATCGCTGCTTGAGAGTTTCCCCTGCTGTGCTGGACAGCAATAAAAACGGGTGTGGTCATGACGAGCTCAGCTCGTCAAAAGCACACGAGCACTGTGCTGCATGACGAGCTGAGCTCGTTATTAGCATGGAAGGGGTTAACCAAAAGTTACACATTTTTGCTTTTGGCTAACTGGACATCTTCAACACCACCACTCTCTCAGTGTAGCAAACAGAGCAGCCCAAGGCCTACTCAGGGGGGGTGATGTGGGTTAGTAATCTACAATCTGCAATAACACAACTTAATAGATAACTGTCCTGCCCCTGTTTATTCTTTGTAAAAATGAGAAGCACATGTATTACACATAGACTGCTAAATACTATGCACTCATTGACAAACATATACGTCAGGCAGATAGAAATACCTTTGGTGACATTCTGAAATCCCATTTGACAGCTAGTGGGTCATGACTCCCAAAATCACAGTACCCCTCTCCACCGATAGCAGATAGAGCATCTCATTATAGGGACATATCATTTTAACCAAGCAGGTCAACTGGCTTTGTCAGGGGTCACCACATCAAAATATAAGGCTTTGGAAAATGGTCACCATGTTGTCATAAAAAGGGAGCCTACTGGCTTTGTCAGGAGATCACCATCTTATAGGAACAAGTAGCATATGTTTAAAATCTCAATCACATCACTGGAATCAGTAACCATGTTTAAAACCAATCATTATCAAGAGCTAATCATTACAATGCTTACCAAAATTCATTGTCAGCAATATAATTTAAATAAAGCATTGAAAATCAGTACAACATGTGTCTGAATCGGGAAACAAAATTTACAACGCAGTCATTACATCGCACTACCTTTACATAGCAATCATTGCATCACAACATCCTTTACATCGCATGTCATTACAACGCAGCCATTACATTGCATGTCACTACAACGCATGTCATTACAATGCATGTCACTACAACGCAGGCATTACATCGCAAGTCATTACAACGCATACCATTACAACACATGGTACCCTTACACTATCAGACCCTTACCCTACTTTTGCACTCTCTGGAGTTAGAATAGTAATTTTTACCCCTGCACTATTTAACACTTACCCTACTGTTGCACTAACTGGAGTTAGAATAGTAATTTTTACTCCTACACTATCCAACACTTACCCTACTGTTGCACTCACTGGAGTTAGAATAGTAATTATAACCCCTATACTATCCAACACTTACATTAAATGCAATATAATGGTATGCGTTGTAAAGGTATAATGTGATGTAATGGAAGGCATTGTAAAGTTAGTTTCTGAAAATGCGATGTAATGGGATGGAATCACTGACAGAATATCGACGTCGAAAATATCGACGTCAAAAATATCGCAGATGGAATATTGACATAAAAAAATATCGAAGTCCTGTCTACATTAAGGTAAGTATAAAAATATCGACAAAAAATATTGTAAAAATATCGTTGGAAAAAATATTGTTTTTTTAAATCTTTAAAACTAATATAACATTAAATAAATAATACATATAATTAAAATAAACCTAGTTAAAAATATATTTAAATTTATAAGTAATACATGTAATGTAAAAAAATGAACATATACATATACAATATAATATATATACTTACTTAATAATATTTACAATTAATTACTCCAATAACTTATAAATTGTTAAAAAATAATTTATAAATTATAAATGCATACATACAAATACAAAAATTATATAAATAAAAATATCAAAAGTATATATAACACATTTTAAAAATTAATTCAAAATAAACAAGACACTACATTGACTAAAACAATAAATATTGGATAGCTTAGGGGTAAAAATTACTATTACAACTCCAGAGGTTGCAACAGTAGGGAAAGTGTTGGATAGCGTAGGGGTTAAAATTACTATTCCAACTCCAGAGGGTGCAATAGGAGGGAAAGTGTCGGATAGCGTAGGCGTTAAAATTAATATTCCAACTCCAGAGCGTGCAACAGTAGGGAAAGTTTTGGATTGCGTAGGGGTAAAAAATACTATTCCAACTCCAATGGTGCAATAGTAGGGAAAGTGTTGGCTAGCGTGGGGGTAAAAATTACTATTCCAACTCAAGAGGTGTTAGGACACACTGCGGTTCAGTCCTGCAACCGGAGCGATCCGTTCTCAGAACTACAAATCCCGAGACGCCCTCCACAAGAACTACGATACCCAGGAGGGCACAGCGCGGGATGGATGCCGGCGCCGCCTTAAAACAAACAGCGGTGGCGGGACGCGGCGTCGGATATTTTGAGTTCCTGTGGCAGAACCCTTCCCCGAGTCGTGCGGAGGGAGAGCCCCAACGACTATCCAAGGATACCGACAGTGAGCCGCTAGAACGGGTAAGCCGTGGGGTAAACGCCTAAGTCCAAAGACTTCCTGTCCCCGCTCGAGGGTGGGTGAGCCACGGAACACTCACTCTCATTGTTGTTAAACCTCCGCTCGAGGTTGACGGAGAGAGAACTGCTCGACCTTCCTTGTTTCCTTTTCACAGTCCCCGCTCGAGGGTTATCGAGCGGAAAGGAAGCCGAGAGCTTCTGAGAATTCTGTTGCAGTCCCAGCTCGAGGGTATTCGAGCAAGCGAGCCTCAGTCCCCGCTCGAGGGTTTATCGAGCGTGTGAGACGCTAAGGCTGCCAAACTTTGATGCTGTCCGCGCTCGAGGGGTTATCGAGCGTGTGAGACGCTAAGGCTGCCAACTTTGACGCTGTCCCCGCTCGAGTTTTTATCGAGCGTGTGAGACGCTAAGGCTGCCAAAACTTTGACGCTGTCCCCGCTCGAGGGTTTCGAGTGTGAGGACACGGTTGCATCAAGGAGCCCTCCTCCAACCCGTGCTTGCCCTCCGTTGGTGAGTGTCGGGACCGACACTCATGCGGAGGACGATCTGTGGAATTACATCACCAGATTCTAATCGAGTGGCATTGTCGGCCACTGCTTAGCACGGGGTCCTCTGTTGGGGAATGTCGGGACCGGCATTCGTGCAGAGGACGGTTGGAATATAGACCTTCCCAGGCTGTTGCTACACCTTGATAGTTTGAGTGTTACTACGCGTGATTAGCCACTTATTGCTTAATAAAGCTGATTACGACAACCTACCTCTCTGTCTTCTATTGTGGGCGAAGAAACGGGTGAAGCCGTAGCGCTGCCCCAATCCTGAGGAACCAGGGGATTACAAGAGGGTGCAACAGTAGGGAAAGTGTTGGATAGCATAGGGGTCAAAACTACTTACTAATAATTAAAATATATATATTTTTTTAAAGTAACAATTACATTATTAAATTACAACTAACTAATTACCAATACCAATAAATATTTAAAAATGATTACCAATTAATAATTAATTAACTACTAAAATAAATACAATTCAATAATATTTATTAAAGATTTCTTAACAAGTAATAAAAAGTAAAAATAATCCAAACCAAAGAACAATAATTATTAAAAAAGAATGTAGCAATTAATAATTAACGATACATTATTGATAAATACCAATAAATTATAAAAAATAAAATGTGATTACCAATTAATATTTATTAAAAAATTATTTTAACAAATTAAAGAATTAGTAAAAAATTATTACCAATTAATAATTGATTAACAATAACTTCTTTATCAATACTCAACACAAAAAAAAATTACTTAATTACAATTAAATTACTTCCCACCCTATTACCCTATAACCTCACAACACACTTCAATAATAAATTAATACACTTAATATATTTACCAATTAATCAATTAATACAAATGTATTACCAATTAATAATTAATTAACATAAAAATATTTAACAATACCAATAAATAAATATGACACATTTATTTAATTACAATTAAAAAACTTCCCACCCTATCCCCCTATAAACCCACAACCCCCTACAGAACTAAAACGCAAAATTTATTTAAAAATGTTTAATAATTCCTAAAAAATATTTAATTAATTTAGTATAATAAATTACTTCCCACCCTATTCCCCTATAAACCCACAACTGGCTTTGGTACTAAAATGCACCATTTATTTCAATAAATTATTACTAACTTTAAAAGTTTAATACATATATTTTAAAACTAGTTCAATAATTAACAAAAATTATAAAAATAAACATAGAAAATAAAATACATAACACTAATATTAATATCGATATTAGTTACGTCAATATCTTTGCTATCGATATTACTAACTTTGATATTAACACAAACAATATTTCTTACCTTCAGGTCGATATTCTGGTCGTCGATATTCTTGATTTCGATATTCTGTCCCTATGAAATTTTGGCCTTGATATTGTTGCCTGTCGAAATAAAAAAAACTATATTTAAACTGTTTAACAATGGGATGCTATGTAAAAGAATGCATTGTAAAGGATGTTGCGATGTAAAAATTGCGTTGTAAAGGCATGCATTCCTTTAAAGCTTCTATTCTGGGCATGCTTTAGAATGTGCTGATAAGTCTTCCCAGTTTGTGCATTCGGTGACCTTGGGGAGATAGGGTTAATTTCCTAAGCTAATCCTGAGGTAATGCTGTACTCCCTGTAGTCTTCACAGTGTTCCAAAAATAGGTGAATTGTGCCCCTGCCCTGCCTTTGGGCAGCATAAGCAAACACAAAAGGTGAATATTTGATCTCTCAGGTCATTTTTAAGCGCTCCAGCCTGAGGGTGGTTTTGAGCCACATACCTGTTTTCGTATGTTCTCTTTTCTTTTTTAGAAAGGGGTGCCCCGGTCCCACAACAGTGGTAGTAGTGCGTTGTGTTTAGCAAATCCTTCCTTGGCTCCCGGGGGGGAACAACTCTCAGATGTTGGCATGACCATGGTGTGCAAGGATTCCTGTCTCAGTGAATGGAGTCTTCAAAGCAGGCAATGATTCAGCACAAAATCCCTGTTTTGGAGTCATTTGTGACGGCCCTCAGGGATTGGGGGGCCCCTTTGGGCAGCCTGGCGTTCAGGGAAGGAAGCCCCTAATACGCTCCTTTCCCCAAAGGATGAAATATATAAAGGTGCCCAACCTCCAGGGACCTGGCTCACTCTGGGGTTTAAAGAGAAATATCAGCACTACGTTTCTTGGAAAAAGTGGTCAAAGGTCAAATTATTTAAAGCTGAAAAACTCGGACCCCCTTTGGGCTGATTTCCAAGATCCTAGACTCATTTTACTCCTAGTGGTGAGCATTCAGCAGGCTTCCAGGCCTCAAGAGGGGCACACCTTTTGGGGAGTTGACTTCATTGGCTCCCTGACTAGCCTTCTCCTCTGCTTTTCCCTCCACAGATCCCATGAGCTGGGGTATAAGAGGGGAGAGCTTCGTTGGCCATGGAGAGAGCCATCTGGTCATAGGAGTCAGCTGTAGACAGAGTCCTTAGTCCGTCTGGGGCATCAGGTGGCTTGCCCTTCCAGCTTTCCTTGACCCTGGTATGATCGCCATCTAGTTCAAAGTCTTGCTCTCTGTCTCTTGTGCAGGTTTTTTTTAAAGTAGGGGTGGAAAGTACCTGATGCCAGGCTCCTCTGGCCAATCCCTAGGATGCCGCATCATCCCTCTACCACTGGCCCAACCCTCCTGCATATCATTTTGGGACATTCCAATATGGTGCAGTCACGTTTTCTCACCAAAACTTCAAAGGAAGCCCCTTGTGTGTTTTGCTCCAAATCCCCGAGCTTCCTCCTTATTCAGTGGGCCTGTCCTTACCCATCCGAGGTGCAGGGTGACAGCTCTTTAAAGATGCAGATTTTTCTCCACTCGTCCTTCTCAGGAACTAAATCAAGCAATGACATTTGCTCCTGTTTGGGAAGGCCTTTTGCCACTCTGCTGGGGAGCGGAATAATTCAATTGGCACAGCAGGGACACTAAAGGCCTGTAATCTGGTTCTGGGCTAAGCCACAGAAATATGACAAATATGACACCTACGTTATTGGAACATGCTTATTCAAAACTTGGTGTGCATGTTCACCCCAGTTTGGCATCTCGCTGGTATTTTTCGGCCTAAGGGAACTGAAAAGCACTTTAAGACAGATTTCACATGACTGTAAAATACAATGAGACTACAGATTTTTCAGCAAACCCTAATGACCTCTCTATGAATGCCCATTAATGCTATAAGGCCTACCGAGGTCAGCAGATACCCTGGCAGGATCCCTTCTGAGCCAGTCTACCTATATGCAATTACTGGGCTGTGCACAGTGGTAGTCTCACACATGCAGCCCTCACATGTGCCCACACACACACACATGTGCACATGCTCATGTGTAACCAGCCAAGAGCCCCTAAGCCTTGCTGCATTGCAGTGGTTTTATTTGAAAAAGTAATTGGTGGTAAGCATGTTCCGTCCAATTACCATGTAATTACAGTTAGTGAGAGTCGGGAAGTGAGACTCTCTCACAATGACGGTCCAAATCCAGGTGATAAAAAGGAAACATTTCCACCATACTAAATAGGGGGACCCATTTGCAACAGATATTGTCATGCGACTCACCTGTCCCTTGCCTCAGAGATGATGTTTGACCTCCTATCTCTGCTAGGGTGACGTCTGATCAAGGAATTGTAACTGTGAATCAACTGCTGCACCTGAAGGGATGGGGATTCAGACAAAATAACAAACGGAGAGACTTGCGTGCCTTCGAGCTCAGCCACTGTCGTCTTGGAGTCATATGTACATCACTTCTCAGTCTTGGAGAGCATCGTCGTGATATGTGTGTAATGTAGTGCGCGGTGAGCTGTACTGCAAATACAAGTAGAGATGTTATTCAACAAATGTGAAGTTGTTAAATATTCCCTCCCACCTTTGACATGGGTACTAACAATACCTTACACAATAATGACTCTATTGCCACATAGACTTCCAATAATCAACTTTTATCCATGGAGTTGTGGCAGTCCTGGCAAAAGCTATATGGTGTTTTCACATCAAACACTAAGGTACACACTGCTTGTTCAGCACTAGGCACAAGGTGTTCCAATGTGTTTTGAATTCACCTGTTACAGCACAATAAAGGATGGCACATAAGAACAACACTGGGTGCTAATACCAAGGCCCAGGTATGGGCGTTAAATAATCCCCACAATTTCACAATGTTCAAGAGTTGTCCTGTTTTCTGATTTTCAGCATTATAAAAACAAGTCTTTGGTTGATATGCTTTCCGGTAGTTAACTAATCTTAAGAATAGCACTTAACCATGTTTTCTCCTTTTAGGTGCGGCGTTGCAGGGATGTATTTTTTGCTGCATCGCTTGACTTAGAGAGAAAAAGATGTCTGCAGCATCGGAGATACGCAGAAGAGACGCAATGCAAAAGAAGCTTGGCCAGGTTTTGGAGATATTCAGGTGAGCGGGATCGCTGAGTAAGCCAGTGAGTAAGCCAACCACTGCCTCGTGGTCTGAGTGTGGTGTAAATACTGTTCCCAAATCCTGATGCATTAGCCCAAGTATCCCCATAGTCATGGCCTATGAGTCAGTGGGAACATCCTCAAAGTCATGTGCCTATGAGTCAGTTCAAATATCCCCATAATAATGACGAGCCAGCCTGAAGGCCCTGGGGATGTTACAGTTTGTACTTCAGTGTTTCATGACTCTGAGGCCTAGGGCCCCCTGGGATAATTACCAAGCCAAGAACGTTGTCATGCCTATAGGACAATACGTCCCATGAACAGCCAGGGAGGCATTGAGACATGTGCTTGATCCCGCAAGCCCCCCACACACAAGGTACAGGAGAAGTGAGAACACAAGGTGGTCATGGTCATGACAGTTAATACTCATTGTATTGAAGCCTGCAGATAGGTATGCTGTTGCATGGAATCTAACAGATTTTCATACTAGGCAAGGGTTTTGGCCATTGTTACCTTCTCTGTCAAACTGTTGGTATAGAAGTGTTGTAATATCAGAATCCTTGTTGGGCCCTCTCAAGAAAGAAAGGGGCTAATTTACAAGTCCCTTGCGCCACCCGTACATCACTCTTCCCATGTTAAAAATGGCGCAAAAGTGGCGCAAGAGGCTTGTAAATAAGCCCCGTAGTATTTTGCTTACCAACTGTAATTTGGTATACTTTGTAATTTAATGACTACGCCTGATGGCTGCCTTCTGGGAAAGCTTGAGCTCAGTACAGGAGACCTCAGTTGGTTATGGTGACAATCCAGTGATAACAGTTACTTGTCAGATTACTTAATTAGGAAAACATATTTCTGTTGCCATAGGTCTGATCTGTTAATTATGAAAATTTATGAAAAATGTATTAGGCCTAACATATTGATTGAGAAAAGTAAATGTTAAAATCAATAGGCATTTGTTATGTTATGTTTATTTGTAGAGTGCACGATCACCTGGGAGGGTATCCTGGCACAGAATAGGTTGGTCTAGTCTCTATTAATGGGGCCAGAGAGCTATTTGAAAAGCCATAATTCTCAGCTTGTTGCAGAACTCAAGAAGTGAGTATGAGGCGCTGATGTGTTGTGGCAGGCCGCTACATGTGTTAGGAGTGATGTAGGTGAAGGCCCGACATTCCGATCTAGTAATATGTGCAAGTAGAGGTCCAGCCAAGCTGAGGTGGTAGGTTTGTGAAAGAAGGTGCGGCTGGTAAGGGGTCGTCAGGGCCTATGTTGTGCAGTGCTTTAAAGGTGTAAGTAAGGAGTTTGAACTGTGTGCTTGTGTTTCGAATTTCGGAGTCAGTGGACCTACTTATGGTGTGGTGTTATGTGAGTCCTGCATTGGAGACAGGCTAGTCTGCTTTGCTTGCTGAGCTGCGCTAGCGCCGTTTACATTATTAAAGTGCTTTGAATGCTGAAATCGCAACTGCTCACTTGTTTTTAAAAAACTCACTTCGTTTTTATTTCACTTACCTGTTGCACACTTGTGCTCTGTTGCATGTTGTATTTTGTGCACGTTGACTCGCCGATCCACCACAGCCTTCTATGCTGTTTGTGTGGAGGGAGAAGACAGATCGTTCATAAGTAAGGGGCATTCTCCTCACTTCCGTTGGGACACTTACAAGCGGCCATCTTAGCATGCTGATGCTCTAGTGCTCCTCCCAACTGGCCTATTTAAATCCCATGACTCCGACCTGCAGCGACAGATAGGCTAGTCTGCTTGGCTTGACGAGCTGCGCTAGCGTTGTTTACATTATTAATGTGCTTTGAATGCTGAACTCGCAACTGCTCACTTGTTTTTAAAAAATTCACTACGTTTTTATTTCACTTACCTGTTGCACACTTGCGCTCTGTTGTATTTTGTACACGTTGACTCCCCGGTCCACCGCTGCTTTCTATGCTGTTTGTGTGGAGGGAGAAGACAAATCGTTCAGAAGTAAGGGGCATTTTCCTCACTTGCGGTGGGACACTTACGAGCGGCCATCTTAGTAGGCTTAGTGCTCCTCCCAACTGGCCTATTTAGATCCCATGACGCTGACGCGCGGATCGGGCGCGCTGCGCGCCAAAGGCAAGCCCGCCTGTGCTTGTCCGCGCCCGACTGGGACCAGGGGCCACGACCCCTGGCAGTTTTCACAACAGCCTTACTTGTAGTGCCCAGACTCCGACTGAGCTGAGAGTGGTCACTGGTCTCAACTACCTACACTGAATGGACATTGCTAACAGTCCCGCCTGCTGCTCCCACTGTAATTTCAAGTTTCAACCCCACAGTAAAGACGCACTTTTACTTGGCCCTGCCTTAAACCCCTTTCTTCTAAACTGTCGCTCCCTCCCTAGGCACTCAGTTGAACTGGCACTCCTACTAGATGAATTTAAACCAGATGTCCTATTCCTGACGGAAACCTGGTTACAATATGAAGATGACCCAGTTATTATTCAAACTCTGCCACCTGGATATTTAATACACAGAGTGGACCATAAGACTGGAGGAGGTGGAGGATTAGTCATAATATGTAAAGCCATTTTCAGCTGCCGGTCCTCTACAGATGGACTTTTCATTAGAATTCTCACCCACCAGCACTTTTTCAGGTTTACTGCTCTACCGACCCCCTGGTTCTATAGGGCAATTTCTTAGTGCACTTGCCTCACTTGCTGCCAACCTAGCACTAACCCCAGCTAATGTTACAATACTGGGGGATTTAAACATCCACATGGATAACCCCTCCAATCATCTTGCAAATGAGCTTTCAACTAGCCTATCGGCACTGCAAATTAGGCAGAAAGGTTTCACCCCCACGCACGACAGAGGCCATCTCCTTGACCCTGTATTCAGTAATGTTGAGAATCTCTCAGTGGGTACTCCTATTCCCCTGCCTTGGACTGATCACTCGCTAATTCCCCTGGTCTGGGAGACCTTGGCCCCCACCCCACCCCAGAGTTCTATTCTGACATCGGAAAGAAAATAGATGAATCTCTCCATTAGCCAATGGACTACAGCTCTCAATGCCATCAGACCCCAAAGTGACTCCAACCCTGAGATGGCAAATAATAATTTCAATTTATGGATCCAAAGCTCACTGGACACTATGCTTCCAAAAAACCCTCTCATAAGAGATTCAAGCAAAAATCGCACCTTGGTTTTCTCCTAAATTAAGGGAGCTTAAACTGACCTGCAGGAAGCTCGAAAGGAGATGGAGGCAGAATTTTGCAGAGGAGAAGAAAAAGGAGTATAGAGAGGCAATTAGGAGGTACAAAGCAGAAATTATAACTGCCCAAACCCTCTTTTATGAGGAGAAGATCAATGCAGCCACCAACTCTCCCAAGGAGATCTTTCGCTTCGCTAAATATCTCTCCACCATGCCACATAATCCCCCAAAACTGGAGGCAGCACTGGACCGCTGTAATAACCTGGCAGAATATTTTCATTAAAAAATTCATCTGATATGTCTGCCTTTCCCTCCTTATCCAACTGAGTCTATACGCTCAGCACTAGAAGTGTGTACCTCGAACAACAGTGTTCGCTAGCAGAGTTCCCTCTGTTAGACACAGATGCCCTGAATTCCCTTATTTCTAGGGTGACCTCGGGCTCTCCCACAGACCCCGCACCCCAGCAGTACCTCTCATTAGTCGCCAATGCCATTTGCCCAGCTATTCTAGATGCTTTAAACTCATCCATTACCTCCGGCACAATACCCCTGGCTTGGAAATGTGCTCAGGTCAGAGCCCTTTTGAAAAAACAAATTTAGATCACTCCAACATGGCCAACTACCGCCCCATCTCTCTCCTTCCTTGGCTGAGCAAGCTGATTGAGAGACATCTAAATTCCACGCTGGTACAGTAGAGGGAATCCAATAACCTGCTTCATGTCTCTCAAACAGGATTCCGCCCTCAGGTGTGGGACGGAGACGGCCCTTCTAGCTGTAACAGAGGAGGCAAGGAGACTCATGGACTAGGGCGGCTCAGCAGCAATCATCCTCTTAGATCTCACTGTCATATTCGACACTGTTGATCATAACATCTTGCTCGAGCGCTTAAAAATTCTTGGAATGACTAATCTGGCACTGACCTGGTTCAAGTCTTTTCTAAAAGACCGGTTCTTCCAAGTCTTTGAAGGAGCTGCCACATCTAAACGGTGGCCTCTCAGACGTGCGGAACCTCAGGGTTCTTCCCTAAGCCCCACGCTTTTTAACACCTATATGGTACCATTGGCAGAAATCGTCCTCCCATTCGGCATAAAGATCATCACCTACGCAGATGATACCCAATAGGTGGTGGCACTCAACCACCCTGAGGGATCAACTTGCACCCGAGGTACCTGCCTACAGGTGGTAGCCGAATGGATGGACCACTCTCACCTCAAGCTAAATGGGGACAAGACCAAACTGATGTCTCTGGGCAAATCTCCATCACCCTCATCGGCACTTATATGGCCGATCTGTCTGAGCCCCACTCCCATCCCAAAGCAGCAGATTAAGAGCCTAGGCATGTGGCTCGACAGCTCTCTCTGCTTCAGTCACCAAGCCACTAAGCTCTCGGCCACTTGTTTTGGCCTACTGAGAATATTAAAAAAGATCCTCCCCCTGCTCCCTTTCCAGGCGAGGACGATCATGGTGCAAGCCCTCATACTATCCCGCTTGGACTACGGGAACGCGTTGTATCTGGGCGCTCCTCAGTCCACAATTCAGAGACTCCAAGTCATCCAGAATTGTGTGGCTTGTCAACTGCTTCAGATTCCTCTAACACAATCAGCAAAACCTGCCCTGAGGAACCTTCACTGGCTCCCAATTCGGTCCAGAATACACTTCAAGGCCATGTGCCTGGCCCATAGAGCTATGTGGAAATCAGGCCCAGCCATCATTCAGTCCTTGGTCAACCAGTATCAACCGTCTAGGAGTCTTCGTTCCAGCTCCGCCTTTCTTGCCACCACAAGAAAAGTAAGAAGATCCAGAGGGGGTGGACGCTCTTTCTCCCTGAATGCTTCCAACCTTTGGAACTCCATTCCCTCTACTCTTCGAGGGGAACCATACATATTGTCCTTCTGAAAACTTCTCAAAACCCATCTTTTCAGCACCTTACATTAGTATGTTATATCTATCTGTCTGTTTAATCCTCAAGCGCTAGGAGGCCTCAGGGTAGGTATGCGCTATAGAAATTCAATTTCATTCATTAATTTCAAGTTGATCCTGGCTGCTGAGTTTTGAATGGTTTGTAGTCTTCTGGTGAGTTGCCAGCTAATTCCAGTGTTGGGAGGCGATCCCATAGTCCACCCTCTTGGTGATGAAGGCACAAGTGACAATTTAGTGGTTGTTGTTCTGGAAACACTAGAATATTTTCCTTAGCATCTTTAGGGTGCAGCAGCACAACACTGTGACAGTATTGACTTATGCGGTCATGGAGTCCCATGATGAGCTGTTATTGCTTAATATTTTTGTCTTGTCAGTGTTGATCCGGAGACAGTTGGTCTTCATCTGGTCGGTGACTTCCTTCATGCAGACTTTGAGCTTTTACTGTGTGTTGGTGCTCCTATTTGAGAAAGAGAGTATGAGTTGCATGTTGGTAGCATAGAAGAGTACATTGATGTCATAGGCTTGCTCATATAAGCACTGAATAGGGTCAGCCTTGTAGCACTCCACTGAGAGACAGGCTGAAAGTTTGAATCCTGCAGTTGAAGGAGGAGCAGATACAGCAGAGAGCCACTCCTTGCATTCCAGTCTTCTGTAGGTGTTGGATGAAGATTGTGTGGAGGACCATGTTGAATGCTGGAAACAGGTCCAGCAGGATGAGGACCGCTGTCTCCGCTCTGTCCAGGATCATGCAGATTTCATCTGTAGTTTCAACAAGGGCTGTTTCTGAGCTATGGTTGGATCTAATACAAGAACAACAAAGAGATGGATGGAATGCTTGAATTATTCTCATCTGCTGACAATCGCTCGGGCTGCATTCCAGTCCATTAAGTTTCACCCACATGCCACATCTGTGTGGAGCTATAATACAAATCAGTCTTGACACTGCTTCTCATGGGAATTGTCCAACCCAAACTGCCAGGCCAGGTCCTCCCAGAATTGGAACACAAGCAACCTAAGGCTGTTCTTTCCCCTATTAGGGCTTGCTTAGCCAGGTACAGCTTGGATCCAGTGTCCCATTGAGACCGGCGCTCCTAGGACATCAAATGCAAAAACAGCAAGGTGATGGATGAAATGTTTGAATTAATCTAAGCCACTGTTAATCGCCTGGGGTCACATCCCAATCACTCGTTTTTCACCCATCATTTGACCTTGTTTTGGACTCAGCCATATGCAAATCAGTCTTGACCCTGCTTCCATGGGATCAGTCTAGGTTAGGAGATGTTTATTTCCATGCTGTCCTGGCTCATGCTCCATCTGCACTCCAGTTGCTTGCTTAGGCTTTTGGCCATCCTGACTACCTCTGTGTGCCAGCTGGACTGTGGTCTGGATCTTGTGGTTCTGATGCATTTGAGGAGAGGCAGGGTGTCGACGCTGGTGGTGATCCAGCCATTCAAATTGTTAGCTTCTGCTTCTGGCAGGATGCTGGTATATTCAGACCTGCGAGCAGAGAGAGCAGTGGTCCAGTCCTCCACTTGGATGTTTCAGTTTGACCAGGAAGGTCTGGTAGTAATAGGTCTGTGATGGTGTGGGTATAGGAATGCTGGATTCGAAGCCTTGGTCTGCCCTGGTTAAGTGTGAATTGTTTTTTTCTCTATGTTGAAGCCTACAGATAAGTATTTTTCTAGGTTAAATGCTACAGTTTACCTTTGTAGGGAATTATTTTGGTATTGGTTACTGCATCTAACAACCCATAGAGTGAGAATATTTTCACTGTAATAATTCTTGCTAGAATCTCTTCTTAGCTATCTTCCAGAATCTTGTAATAAGACAAATAATTAAATAATACACACATAAGTATATCACAATCCCCCTACATTTAGAAGGAGGGAGCAGAAGCAGCGTACTGTTGTCCAGCATGGGTAAAGTACACAGGGCCCTAGAGCCAGCAAAACAGGTTCAGCAAGACAAGGCAAAAGACTGGGGTAGTCCTTCAGGAAGGGCACATTTCCAAGAGGGAGTATGTCGAAGGTTTATTTCAAGGCTTCAAAAGGCTACCACCTCTTTGCTTTCTGTTTAGATGGGAGCGGCCTATGTCGAAAGTAAACTGAACATATTGACATTTTCTAATTTGTTCTCATTTGCATACATTCAGTTGTGTTTCACAGTGTCTTTCTCAGGGGACAGTTTTTTTCTTTACAATAAAGCTCAATTATTACCTCGTCTCTCATTGTTGTTTACTATCATGAGGTGTTTTGCCGGGGGCTAGCTGAGGAGGCCAAGATAGCAGACGTCAGCTAATTGAGCGCCATGCCGCGATCCGACATCCTGACTGTTTCACTGCAACGGGCGGCCATCGGGACACCTGACCTACCACTGTTGCTGAGGATGTTACTGGGGAACCGCCTTCATTAAAATTGTAAGCTACAATGGTTCTGTCGGGGAGAACCCAATTGCTTTGAAAAGGACAGAGAGAGTTGCTTAATACCCATTGACTCAGTATAACAAGTATAGCATTAACGTGGGTTAGTTCAAAAAACATATTGGAAAAATGTTGGAACACATATCAAGTGACTTAAAGACACAGATTAAAGCAAAACACCTACTAATAAATGCTTGCAAAAGGCTCTTCTCTTATATCAATTAAATGCATAAATTCAATATATACAGAAAATCGAAGGGCTGTCAATACAAGAAATACTGATAAAGTGATATGTGATAAGATGACATTAAGTGCTCAGTGATAATGGTGCAGTGTATATATCCATGGTGACAACATGTACAATTATTTGCACAGGGGAATAGAATGCGGTCAGAATGAAAGTAGACAATAGCTCTTGTGAACAGCAGGTTAGCTTATTTATTTGACAACCAGAGAAGTGATTGATCTGAACCATCTGTATTCGTCAACTTTTTGACCCTGACAGAGCATTATTGGAATGTCATGGCGGGTCTTTTTCAGGACAAGTGGGAGTGTAGACAGCCTAAAAAATTAGTGGAGGAGAATTCACAATTGTGTTCCAACGTGAGAGGCAAGATAGCTAGGTAGCTAAGGGGTCCTGGGCCATCATTGGGGTATCCCCCTTGGAAACAGCACAAACTCGACCTCCCTTTACACAAATGACATGCTGCTCTAGCTTAACAGTGTGTGGTCTATAGCTCTCACTATTGAATGATTACTGATTGACTTTACCACCATATCTGAACTGTAACAAATCCTGTCTTTTCCCTTTAACATTACCATTTTGGACCTGATGTTTAGTGTGAATAGCATCCATCTTACCAGCCAACCTTCTACATTTCACTTCCCGGGAATAAGGATTTGCCATGCACATGAGGATATTCTGGAGGGTGAACCTATCCGTGCTGTTTCTGCATTGTTGACATCGATTTAATTGTGGCAAGCCCAGCCATTATCAGTGGCAGGACAGGTGGCTTTAATGAAAATGGTTGTGTTGCCGAGGAGAATCATCCTTTACCACACATTGAAAACCATGCAGTGCCTTTACAGCACAGGCACCACGACGACTGCAATGTTACCACACGTTCCTGTGATACGAAAGTTGTTACAACAGCTTGCTTTAGGGAACGCTGTGTTAGACTGGTGTTGGATTTTTAATACAACACCTTCCCTACTTATACACCGACTGGAGTTGAAATTGTAATTTATGCTATTCCAAAGTGCAGCGCTTCCCTAAAGCAAGCCATCGTAATGACTTGCTTGCAAAGGAACGTGTGGCAACGACACAGTCATGGTAGTGACTGCGTTGTTAAGGCATGCGGGTTTAGGCGTTCGTGATTCCATCATACAACCGTTGCAGAGACTCATTATTTTTCCAATCTTCCACCCTTTTTACATCGACTTTTCTTTTGTTCCTTGAAACATCAAATAGGTGAACTTATATGGCACAATACACACCCCAGAGAAGCGCTTCTCAAACTTTATCTCCTGACCGACAGACCGTGGTGGGCTTAATGTACTTAATTTTGAACACTACTACTTGGCATCCCAATTACAGTGGGTGACACGCTGGTTTGTACCCTGAAATTTAACTGATACAGCAACGTTCCTTCCCCATTGGGATTTGAAATGGTCATTGACCATTTTCCACCCCCTTGCTAGTGCAATACTACCAAGTGCACCCCCCTTCAGGCAGCTTACCACTGCTTTCGTAGAGCACTTTTTATCACCCGCTCCACTAAACCTTATGCCCCAGCATTGCCACTATGTGGTATTGTGCGTGGATGCATTTACACCTCCCTTAGGGAATTAGCACCTTGGCAAATGGTTGGACTGCACACAGTAGGCGATTAATATTGTGATGGTGCCCTCCTCCACATAGACAATCTATTGACCAACTTTGACTTGCTGCTGCGACAATTCCTGTTGCACACTTTCTTTATTGGAGGGTTAAACCTGTCACGGGGAGAGGTGCAATTGGAGCCTACACAACATCTTGTCATTCTGTACCTTTATGTCTTGGGTGCTGGTATCCACAAGACCTGATGGTTGTCTGGGGCCTTGTGTGTGCATACTGCCGTTCACCTCACCACACTTGGCAGACATTGGGATGCACACCTGTTGTGTGTTTGTACGGATAACGAATGGCACAATATTGTAGCCTACTCTGCCTTAGCATGCCGAAATGCCTGTGATGGAGCAAGGTGATGAGCAAGAGTTTGTGCAAACTTGTGAAGTTAATTTCTCATAATTATAACAGAATTAATAAAGCATGTGGTGAAATGACTAATCAATCTAGTTTAAAAATGCATTCAACAGTTCACGCGGGTTAATTACTGTGCTTTTATGTCGCAAACGCAAAGAAGAAATAATAAACTAACCTAGTCTATTGTCTTTGTCAGTATTAAATGCGGCTGTTTAACTAATGGCATATGCTTATTTTGTGTGCTTATGTTATGTCTTTTCTGTGATAAGAATGCATAAAGAGTTCCTGCAGTTCCTAAAGGAATGGTAGATATGATGCTGCTTAATTGTGCTTCAGCTAGGTAACTTAATTAACAGGATTAATTAGTAAAGGGGGTGGGTAACAGAATGGGTTTCAGTTCTTTAATTAATTGATGTCTTGTGTTTGTTTAATAATAGTTTCCGAAGTGAGGCCTAGAAGTGATTTGGCAGACAGAGTCGCAGTCGAAAATGTTTTGCACATGCACAGCTGTGGAGACTTTTACTGCAGAAACATCACGTATTTTGGAAAAGCAGATATTCAGCTGAAATTAAATGTGCTCTCGGAGAAAATCTCAAGGACAGGAACTTGTTATGACTGCCAAGGCTAGGAAGTGATTTGTGAAACTCCAGGAAAAGTAACAATCCTGAGGAAGCTCGAAGATGTTAAAGCGAGAAACAATAGGGCTTATGTGTAGCCTGAACATGGTCAAAATCGGAGGTGACCTAACAGTGGACTGACATGGCTCAGTCAATGAGAGGATCGGATTTACGAGAAAGAATGCAAAAATGGATAGTTTAGCTAGAAAGAAAGGTATAAAACCTGACCTTTGGAGTGGAGCAAAAACCCTTGCTGCTTGCCATTCCTGATTGACGTGACATGCTGTCGGACTTTTGGCGCACGTAAGGACAGCAGACTTTAAATGATTTTTCCTTTGTAGGTGGAGTGAGAAATAGACAGGGAAATAGGTTTAGGGAATGGAAACTGTTATTCTGCTAATAATTCATGTTTCTGAGCTTGCCTTCATGATGCCAGTATGTTAATTCATTTCCTTAAAAAAATGCTGCTTTCTTGATTGCTTATAAAATAAAGACTTTAAACCTTTAATGCTATTTTTCTTTATGAAGAATAAAGTTAATAAAATTAGTTTTGAAAAGACAAGCTGGTCTTGTTTAGACATGGAAATAGATTTAGGGAATGGAAACCGTTATTCTGCTATTAATTCATGTTTTTGATCTTGCTTTGAAAATGTCAGTTTATTAATTCTTTTCCTCACTAAAATGCTGCTTTCTTGATTGCTTATAAAATAAAGATTTTAAACGTAAATGACTTTTCCTTTATGAATAATAAAGTTAATAAAAATTAGATTTGAAACGACAAGCTGGTCTTGTTTATTCATGATTTAGTTACCATCAGTTGATTCTATCGCCATTAGTGGCTTGATTATAAATGATAAATGTTTTTAAACCATGGTGAAATCAGTTAAACTGCAGTTGTATATAATAGTGTAAATAGTATAAGTGTAGTTTTATTAATCAGGCCACATGATTCAGTCGCTCAAAAATTGTCTCATTGGTGTTATGGGCCTTCATTTGTGTTTCATGATTAATGGTGAGTATTGAGGTAATAGGTAGCGTTATTGAGACAGTTTTCCAATAGGAGCGCTGGATCACCTGTTTCAAATTGATACTGTTTTACATCATACACATAGCCTATTTAACTCCCAACAAAATGCACCATTATTTTAATCGTAATGACCCTGCCTGTCCCCGTTGCTTAACTCCTGAAGTAGAGCTCTTACACATGGTCTGATCCTGCCCACCACTGGCAGATTCTTATTGGAGATGTATGGGTACTACTGTGACTTACACATGGGAGGTGTGCATTTTGAGTGTCAGTCGTTGAGCTGAGAAATATAGAGCAGCAAAACGGGGTGTGTACCCCACTCCTATTTTGACAAAACGACTGATCACCAGTAAATGGAAGGCTAAGACTCCCCCAGCTGCCGCAGCATCATGCCTTCTATGTTGACATGGGCTCAGGCCCAGGAGCCCGATACTACACAGGGAAGAGGTAAAAGGTCTCCGTAACTATCCCATTTCTGAAACACGGGATGCACTTCTGGGGACACTCCTTGAAGATACATCGGCTATTTCCCACTCCACTTGAGAATTTATGCTATTTACATCCCCCTCCCCTTCCTCGCACTCTAATACCTACACTTTAGGTTGATTGTAGCTCTCTCTCACAAATGATCCATGTGACCCGGTTGCGCCGTCTGGGCCTATGACTCATATTTCTTATTTACTCTGTTGTATTTAATGAGTTCAGGATTATAATTAAGGCTCCTTGTTTTCCGGTTTTACTCATTTTTACAGATAAATACAGACAGAAAGTTATTTATTTTCTTGTCTGTTTTCATTTTTAAATGTGGATAAAAACAGAAATTGGTTGCTTTTTTAATGATTCTAAATACCCTTTGCCATGACTGCCAGGCCAATAACTGTGTAGTTTGATAGGTAAGGGGTTAAAAAAGAAAGGAATTTTAGTAAAGAGGCTTAAACAACAGTAGGTATGCACAAGGCAGATACTGAAATGTGCCTATAATCATATAAATGCTATCTTCTGGGTGTTCATATCACTAAAACCTGGCAGGCATTTAAGAATTTAGACAAGAAAACAGTGGTTTCAGTGAAATAGTAATGTGGTGTGCAATTATGTATCAAATGCGCAATCGCGATACAAGGGTTATATCGATGTCAAAGAGAGAGGACCAGACACACCAAGGGTTTCTTAACATATGGGTCTGTATTATTCACAAAATATATAACAATATATACAAAGAAGTTTTCGGTGCAAAGTGTCCCAAGTGTCATATGACCCTAATAATTGAGTGACATGTAGTGACAGTATTTACAAGGTTTCACAAATTATATCTCATTGAAAGTGACCATTATTGAACTTTTTCATATAATAAATGCAGCAACTATATATAGTAATAAGTGCTGTGTGACTGGTTCACTTTCATCAATCGTGTCGACAACGTTTCGACCTGCTCAGAGTATGGGGTCTCATCAGGACCTATGATAATAGGGACATCTAAAAAAAGAGCAAAAAGTGGTATAGGATGAAGTATTGGAACTCATGCCAACCCATTCTTAATGGATCATGTAGGGCAAAGTATACATATTACCTGTCTTTGTCAATCGCTAAGCTCTGGTGTATATTGTGCCAACCGTGAGTGAAAAAAGGGAAAAGAAATTTACTCACAGTTAAACCCAGCCGGGTTCTGGAGGAGTACAGAGATTATAGATAAAAGAAAAATAATAAGGTCAGGTAAGGAAATTATGGCTATACGGGCTAAGGTGCATATGACAGTCAGTGTAGCCACTTACCCCTGGTGAGGGTGTGAGTCAGCGATTATGATGCGGTCATCAGAAGTAAATTGTAGGTCTGCAAAATTATATAGGAATCACTCGATGGTGATGTTTGAGGGGACACGGGACAGGGTGTGGCAACGCGTCTGTTATACAAAGTAAATTCCTGCAATATAAAGGGATTCAGAAATTAGCGACCAGGGGGTCCTAATGTGTGCAGTGGGTGAGAGTGCACTGTAAACCCTGTCTCATACCTCAGATAGAAGATTCGTGGGGCACCAAAGATGCATGCTGCCAGCAGTCTGCACGCGTCTGCCTGCCGGCGGTCGGTAACAAGTTGTCCAACGTACACGAGGATTTTAAATGGTACCGTAAAAAAATGAAAGCGTGCACAGGCATACATGGGATTGCCGCGACAAGGAGTGATCAAATTATCTGTGTCCGTGATGGGAATGAAAAAAAGACGTGACCGTGTGGCATGAAAATGAAAGGTGGGAGGGATAGAGAGAGGACAGAAGCGGTTGGCACAGCATCATAAAAAAGCAATTTTGCAGTATACAAGTTGGCATATGTAAAGGTGGGTTGAAGACCCTTAAAGAAGAGCGTGGGTCTGGACATATTGCGCACATACGTAAATGCTGAGAGCATAGTAAGTGTTTAGCGGTAATCAGGAGAGTACACATATATACAGGTGTGATATTGTAATTACGAGCACAGACCCTAAGTAATAAGCTTAAGTCTGTCTATATTTAGCAGGCAAATACAGTACATTCATATTCAGCAATTATCAGGTGGCGGAACAAATGTACTGGTAAACTGGTAAACAATTGAATATAGGGTTGAGGACCCTTTCGACCGAGCCAAGGACTGTTCTTATTTGGGTACATTAATGGTGGGGGGTTAATGTACGTAGTGAGATATGGCAGAAAGCGCCTTAATGTATAGGTACCAGTGAAAAATGCTTGTGCATATAGCATGCCAAATGTAACTGCAGTGTTGACCCAGAATTTGGACAGTGTACATGTGAAATGATGCACAATTGTTGAATATAGGGTTAAAGACCTTTAAAATTGAGCATAGGTCGGTTCATATTTCGCAAACACATAGGGTACATTTGATGATGGATTAGCGTACATGGTGCAATATGACGAATTTGCACAAGTGACAGTGATGATGCGAACTAGATGCAGCCACAGTATTGAGCCACAAGAGCAGTTGACAGTACCAATGAAAGGAAGTTAGAGTTACAAGTTGGAGTCACCAGGACAGTTAAAAATTCATGAAGGTGAGATGTTAAGATACGCCTGATGAAGAAAATACACATATCTGTAAGTGTTACCCTGAGAATAAGTGAGATCCTGGATACTATAGGTTTAATGTTGCTACAAATCCGTGACATTCCTCTGCGGAATTGAGTCCTTTATTAATGGAGTCAATTCTGTCTATCCAGTAACATTCACGTCTTTGGAGAATTTGTGTTATGTCTCCCCCTCTTTCCGTAACTCTCACAATGTCAATAACCTGCCACCTGATCTCATCTGCTGTATGGTACTTCTCATTAAAATGTGAGACCAACTGGGCATTAGCAACTGAACGTCTGATGCGACTGCGGTGTTGCCCCATCCGGGCCTTGATGGGTTGTTGTGTCTGTCCAATGTACAGTAGTCTGCAGGGACACCAGATGCAGTACACGGCGTTGCGCGTGTTGCAATTTGAGAAGAACTCTAGGGTCTGAGTACAGGCGCCATGTTTAAAGGAGTTAGTATTTTCATTGTAGGGGCAGATTACACAATTACCACATTTGTGATGGCCTCTCACCTCCGGTAAACCTCAGGTAGATTCAAGAGTGTTACCCTTCCTTTTCGTTGTCCTAGCGGATGATCTAACCAGATGGTCTTTTATGTTTTTGCCTCGTTTGTATGGTAACATTGGGACCTTCATAGAAGGATCAATGCTTTGATTATGGTCCAGTTTTTGGTAATGAGATTGTGAATTTTGTTGGTATGCACCCCAAAGGTGGTGACACACACTCTTCTGTTCAGTGGTGCTTTTTTTCTGGTGGTAAGGAGTTCTTCCCTGTGGCAGTACCAGGCCCGTTTTAGAGATCTTTTGACGATTTTATACGGGTATCCCCTGGATATTAGTTTTGTTTTTAGTATTTCTGCCTCCCGCATATAATCCTCTTTGCAAGAGCACTTCCTGCGCACTCGCAGGAAGTGCCTGAAAGACAAATAAATAAATACCATAAAACCGGGGAGCCCTAATTATAATGTAGTTTTATTTTGTCCCTTAAATGTGTTTATTAACGTTCGTAAATATATCATTTGGCAATTCATATTTGCAATGAACCTTCCTTTTATGTACTCTATTGTGTACTATACTATTTATATCATTGTTCTTGAAGTGGTCCTGCTTGTCATTAACCTACAGTCATCTGGTCTTTACTGCACGTGACATTATATGTTCCCATGCTCTCTGCTCCTGCTACTACAGATCCACGTATTGTTAAAAAAATTTAATCACATGCTCGGTATTGTATAACAAAATGGAGAAATGCCAATAAAAACCAATATAAAAAAATAATTAAGAGTTGCTCTATCTGTGCCCCAAAGGAAAACGCTTTGTTACCTAATTTCTAAGAGTAAATTCAAAACGTATTTTTTTTCTTACAGAGTCCTCTATAGTTCGAACTTGATCCTTGATCAGAGCGCTTCACACGAGCACCAGTTGGATTACATGAGGACGTATTTATTTTTGTTAGGCACAGTGAGATTAAGTGATTTGCCCAGAATCACAGTTGCTCATCTTTGTCAAGACTCGAAGGCGGTTCACCGGATTAGAGGTCGACCGCCCTTGCAGTGGGCCAACTCCAGTTGCGGCCCATGGGGGGAGTTCCGTGGGGTGAAAAGGCGGGGGAGGGGCAGGGTGGGCTGTAGTAAACACCGGAATATGGATGATTGAAGGTAAGTAAACAATTAAATGAATAAGACAAATTTCGTTGCGCGCCCTGCATTGCAAAATGCGATGCAGCGCACGCTACGAAATTCATTTTATTTATTTAATAGTTTACTTACTTGCAATCATCCACATTCCGGTGTTTACTACCCCCCACCTTGCCCCTCCCCGTCCCGCCTTTCCTCCCCTCGGAACTCCCTCCACGGGCTGCAACTGGCCAACTCCCCTCCCCTCTTATTTAAGCGGCCACATCGTACTCACTTGGAAGAACAGATAGGACATCTGTCACTTTATGGAATAAATTGCACAGCTGCCAAGCTCTAAATACCCTCTTTGTCTTCAAGTTACAGTAATTTAAAGACTAATACTGTCGTTGCCCAGTGCCACTAAGAATCATGCACTTTCCTGTGATGTGCATTAAAAATGAGAGGGTTTCTATAGGTGTTCTAAGTGCACCTGCTTCTTATGAAACATCTGTACTGTTCTAGTAAAAGTATCTGTGTTGCTTATTTTTTTTAATTTGCAGTTTTTATTACTCGTATATGCCTGCCATGTGTAGGAAGATATATGTTTTCATATTCAAGCTCGCTTATTTTTTCTCTTTTGGATTTTACTCTGCTGTTTTCCGTGTGCATTTTCTTCGTCCTTTAAAACAATTGCTACATTTTTGGACACCTAGTTTATCATATAGCCTTTTTATTTTCTCGACTGAGAATTCTCGTTCATCACCTTTGTTTGTTTTTCTCTTTGAAATGTATTCCTGTTTTGAATTACAGTTTTAATTGAATCCATGAAGTGACTTCATGTTTGTGCTCCATTCTCATGCTATCAGGTTGGAAAATCACCAAATCGCCTTTAGTTTTTCTTTAGTGTCACATCTTGAAGAAGAGGTACTGACTTCAGTATCTAACCTGCCAGTACCAGTAGTTATTTCGAACTAAGGGGCTGATTACGATGGCAGGCAGAAGTGGCGATCCACCCTCCATTGTAACCTGATTTACCCCCACTATATTATAATGGCGGGGGCTATTGCGGCGGACGCAAAGTGTGTCCGCCGCTTACCGCCAGTCAGCAATCGTTCTGATTGCTGGCCGGGCGGACTTTAGATACAATATAGTGGTGGTGCCTAGCAGGTACCGCCATCCATATTATGATGTGTGCAGTGTAGGGTCTTTGGAAAGGCTGGCGGGGATATATGCTTTGAGGGCCCATTGTGGGCGGCTGCACATGGGGGTACCTATGGTAACCCCCCTACATTGCCATGCATAAGGTGGCAGGCACCGCGCAGTGCCTGCCACATTGTGCATGGCAATGCACAACATGGCATTTCAACATTGCGGCGGGTGCTTTTCTTTTGTTGTGCTTCTGTCCTTGTAGCTTGTTATTGTTTACTGTATTTTTTAGGCGCTCCTCTTGCGCCCCTGTCCTTTGTGCCCCTCCCGCTCCCCGCTTCCCGCCGCTGCTCCCCCGTGGCCTGCCCCCTTTTTCCTTTCTGTATCCCCTGCCCTCGCCCATTGGCCGCCCCGCTCCCGCCTCCCAGCTGCCCCTCCGTCCCACTTCGCCTCTTATGGAGGCCGCGCAGCAGACGCACGCAGCGGGCGCGCCGCTGGCGCACCGAAGGCACGCCAAAGGCAAGCTCGTCTGCGCCCGTCCGTGCCTGGACCGCGCCCAGCGCCAAAACCCCTGGACCCCACGCCCCCGCAACGCCAGACTGCACTACAACTCCAGAACCCTCCACGCACTCAACCCCGAACGAGACCACCCCTGCTACCGGGCCACCCCGAAGCGCACCCAAGGGCCCTTCGCCTGCCGGAACTACAGATTCACCAGCATCCAGCCCACCAAATCACCACCCAGAGAACCCAACCACCTCCGCTGCATCCTCCTTAACACTCGCTCCACTCGCAAACACGCGCCGGGGATGCCTGGTTTCACCTTGGAGATACCCAGAAAGGGACCATCTCACAGGGAAAACCAGGACGGGTTCCCCAGTGGTCTTCAGCGCCAGGATACTCCATGGAGTCGCAGTTACATTTACATTTACATTTACTCTGGGGCCTCCTAAACTCTACCGCCCGACTGTGCCTTCCTAACGGAGACCTGGCTTAATGCCACCTCAGCACCAGACATCGCCATAGCCATCCCACAGGGCTACAAGATCTCCCGCAGAGACCGCACCAACGGAGTGGGAGGGGGAATCGCCATCATCCACAAAGACACCATCAGAATCTCGACCAACACCGACGACACCCTCACCTCCGCCGGGCACATGCACTTCCAGATCCACACCGACCCCAACTCCACCCTCAGAGGAACACTCGTCTACAGACCTCCCGGACCACGACCACAGTTCAGGGACACCATCGCCGACCTCGTCAGCACCCACGCCCTCGCCTCCACGGACTACATCCTCCTCGGGGACCTGAACTTCCACCTCGAGAACAACAACAACGCCAACTCCACCGCCCTGATCGACAACCTCGCCAACCTCGGACTCAAACAGCTCATGACGGCACCCACCCACGCCGCGGGACAAACGCTGGACCCCATCTTCTCCACCAGCCCCCACGTCTCCTTCAACCACACCACAGAACCCCACTGGACCGACCACAGATGCGTCTACTTTACCTTCAGGAAACCCACCATACACCACCGCACTCAACAGCTGCCACGCCACTGCTTTGGCAAGGTCACCAAGGACCAACTGACTACCACCCTCGCCCTGAGACCACCCACCGACACCACCGACCCAGACACCGCTGCGACCAACCTCAAACAGTGGATCAACGACTGCACTGACACCCTCGGCCCTCTCAAGACCTCCACAACCAACCACACCAACAAGAAAGCCGCCTGGGTAACCAAAGACCTCCGGATCTCCAAGCGCACCTGACGGAAGCTGGAGGAGGAATGGATCCACGACCGAACACCTGACAGCCACACAGCCCACAAGAGCGCCACCCGCAGACACCACCAACTCATCAGGGTCGCCAAGAGGACCGCCTTCAAGGACCGCTTAGACAACAACTCACACAACACCAAAGAGCTCTTCAGCATCAAGAAAGAACTCCCCAACCCCACCTCCAACACCAACGACATCCCACCATCACAAGACCTGTGCGACTCCCTGGCCACCTTCTTTCACCGCAGGATCACCAACATCCACGACAGCTTCAACTCAGACACCCCCGCACCCACCACCGAGTCCACCACCCCTGGGACCACCACCCGCACCAGCCGCGTGACTGCCTGGTCCAACGTCACCATCAAAACCATGAACACCATCCACTCCGGATCCCCATCTGACCCCTGCCCTCACCACGTCTTCAACAAAGCCAGCACAACCATCGCGTCCCACCTCCGAAAAACAATCAACAGTTCCTTCGAGACAGCAACCTTCCCGGAAAGCTGGAAGCACGCCGAGATCAACGCCCTTCTGAAGAAGCCCTAGGCAGACCCCAAGAACTTCCGGACCATCTCCCTGCTCCCGTTTCCGGCAAAAGTGACAGAAAAGATAGCTAATAAACAGCTAACCCGCTACCTCGAAGACAACAACATCCTGGACCCCTCCCAATCCGGTTTTCGCAGCAACCACAGCACCGAGACCGCCCTTATCGCCGCCACTGACGACATCAGGATCCTGATGGACAAAGGAGAAACAGCCGCCCTCATCCTCCTGGACCTATTAGCAGCCTTTGACACAGTCTACCACCGCACCCTATCAGCACGCCTCGATGACGCCGGAATTCAAGTGAAGGCCCTGGCCTGGACGATATCCTTCCTCTCCGGCAGAAATCAGAGCGTCCGCCTCCCACCCTTCCGCTCGAAACCCACCGAGATCATCTGCGGCGTCCCACAGGGATCCTCCCTCAGCCCGACGCTGTTCAATATCTACATGGCACCGCTCGCCCACGTCGCACCACAACATAACCTTAACATCATCTCCTACGCCGACGACACCCAGCTGATCATATCCCTCACCGAAGACCCCCACACCGCCAAAGCCAACCTCCACAGAGGAATGAAGGCTGTAGCCCACTGAATGAAGGACAGCAGACTAAAGCCGAACTCAGACAAGACTGAGGTCCTAATTCTCGGACCCACCCCAACAGCCTGGGACGACTCCTGGTGGCCCACATTGCTAGGCACAGCCCCGGAACCCACAGACCACGCACGCAACCTGGGGGTCATCTTCGACTCCACCCTCTCAATGACCAGGCAAGTCAATGCCATCTCCATTTCCTGCTTCAACACCCTCCGCATGCTCCGCAGGATCTTCAAATGGATCCCTCCTGACACGAGAAAAACCGTCACCCAGGCCCTCATCACCAGCAGACTCAACTACGGGAACGCCCTCTACTGAGGAACATCAACCAAGCTCTTGAGACGACTACAACGAATCCAGAATGCCTCGGCACGACTGAGCCTCAACGTCCCCCGACGCAGCCACATCTCACCTCACCTGAGAGGCCTGTACTGGCTCCCCGTCAACAAGAGGATCACCTTCAAACTCCTCATCCATGCACACAAAGCCCTACACAACACCGGACCTACATACCTCAACAACTGACTCAGCTTCCACGCCCCCACCCGAAACCTCCACTCAGCCAACCTCGCCCTCGCCACAGTTCCTCGCATCTGGAAAACCACCGCCGCCGGCAGATCCTTCTCCTACCTCGCCGCCAAGACCTGGAACGCTCTCCCCACCAGCCTACGACAGACTCAGGACCTGCTGGCCTTCAGAAAACTCCTCAAGACCTGGCTCTTTGATCAGTAGCGCCCCCCCCCCCCACCCCCCAGCGCCTTGAGACCCTCACGGGTATATAGCTCGCTTTATAAATGGATTGATTGATTGATTGCTGCAGCTAGCAGCACCCGCTGAAGTGTTAAAATGCCTGATGCGACCGCCGCGGTGGCAGTTGCATCCTGATTAGGGTCGCGGGCGGGCGATCCCGTTACCACTAGGGTGCCATCCTAATCACCCCCAAGGTGTCAGCTAAAGTTAATTAGAAAGTACGTGGCTAATTGAAATGTTCATTATACAGCATGGTAGCGATTATAACAGTATTTGCCTGCTTCCAGTCACTATTTTTCACATCACCAGATATTATTCTGCGATACCATATTTCTTGCTGTTTGTATATAAATAAGCAATTTTCTCTTTTTCTTTTTTTTCTTTCTTTCTCTCTTGAATTTGAATGGAATTTATAAAGTGCCGTTATTACCCACGCTGGGTGGCTTGGCGGTAACTGGAGAAAAAGCCTGAGTATCAATTTAATCAAAACAACCACGCTTCAAATGTCTTCCTAAAGGCCAAGAAATTCGGTTCTACTTCTAAATAATGCGGGAGTTCACTCCAAGGTTTAGAGGAATAGAAGTCGAAAGACCTCCGCCAATCCAGGAATTTGTTATTCTAAGAACAGACAGTAGCCAAACCAGAAGAGGAGTGAAAGGTTGTGAAGGGTGATAAGGCATAATACCAGTTTTAATATTATTTGCCCCTGTGCCAGAGCAGGCATGGTGGTGCCCATCTGGTGGTGCATTAAAGATAATTCTTCTATGAACTGGAATCCAATGTAGATGCGTAGGTGTGAGATGATGGAATTCCATCACAGTATGCCTAGAAGTTTAGCGGTGTTATTCTTAATCATTCGAAGTCTGTTCAATAGAGCCATGGGGAGACTTACACAGTATTGGGCTGGCTCTTTGGTACTCTGGCACTGCCAGACAGGCTTAATTAAAGGGCATGTATGTGGTCCTTTTCTTTTGTCCCGAGGGCCGTTAACTGGATCGAAAAACAGCTCACAAGCTGGCCCCTGTAACCTGGCCCATCGGGTGATGTCAGTATCCCACCTGCCTGACTATTAACGAGAATGGGGCGTCCCATATAGTCAAAAGGACCTGGGTTACAATTGGTAAGGGAAACAAGTGGTCCTAGACAATAATTTTAGTAGTCAATAAATGAAAACATTCTGTTTAGTCATCATATGCAGTTACTACCTGCAAAAAAAAATGGGAAGAGAACAAGCCAAATGCATTCATAGACATAAATCAATACCCATGGTTAAGTTTCAGGCTAAAAAGCGCACAGTATTTGCTTGATGGCAGTTTAATTCCAAATTATTTCAAAACACAAAATATAACTTCCAGTTTATCACTCGGTTACAGCCAAGTGGTGAGTGAAGAAGTGCAAAGAAGACTGCTCATGTGGAGAAACAGGAGGGGTAGAGGGAATAAATTCAAGATTGATAAATTCAAATCATTTGTTGTACCAAGGTTAATTAACCTTAGTGGTGGTAAGAGCCTGCCCCTGACGTCAGTTAGAACACAATTACTATTCCATCATTTCATCATAACACAGTGAGATCTTCATCTGTGAAGGTTTCCAAAGTCGCAGTGGGGTGGGGCGGAGGGCAAACAAAAGGGATGCAGGCCCAAGGTAGGGGGTTGTCATCAACGTTTCGACCCTGATGCTATGGGGGTAGTTCAACTCCTCAGCTACGAGTCTTCCTCAGGACGGGCAGGGTGGGGAACTTAGGGAGTAACCATGAAAATTAAAACCAACTCCACAACCATGTAATGCATCTCAGTACTAATGTGCATGGGTACTGACCTAAGTAGAGATGAGAAGAGCCCCCAGCAGGATGGTGGGCCACCTGAAATGGAAGAAGGAATGCATAAGGCTGTGCCCGCCTGAGTCAGACAGCAAGCAAAGGAACAAGAATTTTTCCATACGTGAGGGCACTCACCGTTCTGTGGTGTGCAATGGACATTAAAGGTCCCCAAAATCAAATCCGTAAAACAATCCGTTCAAATGTGGAGTGGAATCCAAAAAGGCTACAATGACAAACAGACAGGAACAATACATTACAGCTATGATCACCAGGATCAAAGTAATTACTGGGCATAATCACCGTTATGAAAACCACTCAGCCGCTATCACGCCTAGTGGTGAAAAATTAATTATGCAAGGGCATCCAACAGCGCATAGTCACTGCTCCCTGTAGAAACACACAAAATGGGGTATGGAGGCCAATTAAGGGCGATGCTTCAAGGAATGCGAGTTAGGCAGTCATCTAAGGTTACAAAGCGTAACCAAATCTCAACGTACCTGCTTGTGCAACAATCGCAGGGTCACTGGCGGGTTCCGTCTGAAAGACAGCCTATGCGATGACTCTCAAGCGTTTACAAAGGGAAAAGAACGGAGCGCGACGTGCACGCTGCTCCTTCTCATTGTTTTACGGTGCCGATGTGGCAGGTCACCGTCTCCCGGTTAGATGAAACTGACAAAAGACTATAAGTCAATTGTAGCTGACTAAGACTGTATCCATTACGGTAAAGAATAGGATAAGGAAAAAAAATAGCACACAGAGCAAAGTATCCGTTCATTGCGGTATGATGATCATAGCATGGTGCGCGCATTAAGAATCATTTGAATAGCTATTGTCGTACAGAAGGTATGCATATAAATTAGGACAGAGGCAAATGTTATACATAGTCAGGTTCTATAAAACGGCCAAAGGTGTATCAAATTTGTCCAGTGATGCAGTAAAAAAGCCATGATTAAAAACAGTGCCGAAAGTAATAAGTACAGTGCAGACAACATGAACCAACCATTGGACCTATATATTACAGTGACTGCAGTACATAAGTTGACTTATACATATTATACAGGTTCATATATACAGAGAAAATAATCTAGCCATTACTCAAAGTGGCCATTATTTACAGTGTCAAAAATGTGCATCCATTTGCACTCCCTTGAATTAAGGATGCCAGCAAAATTGCCCCCACGGGGATTAACGGTGACTTTTTCAATCACCCAACATCTCAGGCTTTCTGGGGGCTGACCGAACCTCTCAAAATGTTCCACTAGAGGCGCCCCCTGGGTTTTGCAGCATATCCTACTGCAATGCTGGAGGATGCGAGTTTTTACTTTCTGGACCGTTTGTCCCACATACATGAACCCACATGGGCACAGGATAGCATAAATGACGCCCATCGAGTTACAGTTTGTGTGTTGGTGCATAGTATGTGTGTGATCATTGTAAGTACATTGTTTGATGTCTAAGGCCATTGGACATGCCTTACAGGACCCACATTTGTAGTGGCCCAGCAATTGGATGGATCACAACCATCTGAAATTGAACCCTGGAAAGACGGAGGTACTGCTGATAGGAGATAGCTGTATCTCCTGGGCCCTCACTATTGGCCAGCAGAGCTAGGGTCTTTCCCTAAACCATCCTCTTCCGTAAAAAGTTTGGGGGTGATTATTGACAAAGATTTGTCTCTAAACACTCAAGTAGGTACAGTAGTTTCTAAATGTTGTTTCCAACTGCGAAAGATCCAAAAGATACATCATTTGCTCACCCAGGCAGCACTGATACAAGTTGTGATTGGCCTAGTCTTATCCCATCTAGACTATGCGAATTCTATCTATCTAGGTCTCCCCTCTTATCAGATCAAGAGGCTCCAGCTTGTACAGAACCAGGCAGCAAGACTGATTTATCAACAGCCCAAGTGGCAATCGGCCAGATCTTTGATAAAAAGCTGCATTGGCTCCCACTGCTCCAGCGGGCCACCTTCAAAACCGCCTGCCTCACATTTAAATCCCTAAATTGTTATAGTCCAACCTTTATTAACAATTTTGATCCTGAGGTATGTCCCAACCCGCGACCTCCGCTCTAAACATCAAAACCTGTTGGTGAGCATAAAATTCAAACGCAAACGACATGGTGGATGTCGCTTTGGATATTTGGCACCAAAACTATGGAACTCACTCCCATGGGAGATCCGTTCTTGCCCCGACCTGCTTCAGTTCAGAAAGCAGCTTAAAACATGGCTGTTCATACAGGCACATGAGTAATCCGTCCCTACCGAAGTCAGGTCAGAACAGTCAACTCAGAACTATTCAAATAGCGCCATGAAACCTTGGTCAAGGTGCGCTTTACAAATGGGTTATAACATAACATAACATAACATGGGTGGTAGGTTCCAGAGCGTGGCCTGTCTATCCATAGTCGTTTTTGGAAGTAGTGATCGGACAACATAGTCCCTGACAATCTTGCCTTTTCTAAATGCATGCATAGGTGGTTCAGCAATGCCAATCTCATCAGCCACTAAATGCCAATGTCTATTGATAATTTTCTTACTCTCGGTACTGCGGGTATTAAAGGTAGTGTCACACGTCATTCTTTCTTTTGTTTTTGACTCCTCTGTTTTCGGTTCTAGGAGATATTCTCTGTGGCAGAACCATGCTCTCATACATGCCTTCTTGAGTAGTCTCCTAGGGTACCCCCTATCAATGAGCCATTCCAATAACTGGATCGAAAAACAGCTTACAAGCTGGCCCCTTTAACCTGCTCATCTGGTGGTGCCAGAATCCCAACTGCCTGACAGCCCAGTCCAACACTGGATTTACATCCAAAGAATTGTGATTGTCCAGTGTACACACACTCACAGCCTATACAACAGTCTTGCACTGATCCAGACGCAACCAAGGCAGGATTGTCCAATAGCTGTAAATAGTAAAACCAAGTAGAGCTGACTTTATAAATTTTGACCCAAAAGTGTTGTGTGCTATCGAAAATCCCCTCAAGATTTTTTGCAAAGTCAACAGGAATGGGAAAGTGTCCTAATTCAGTAGGCCATCATCCAGGAGACCACAGGGAGATCAAAACACCAAATCTCAATACCTCTGTATTGTTGCATTTTAACTTTAAAGAATTTCCTGACACCCATAAAGCTTCCCCTGGCATTCAGCACTTAAAGTCCTAGCATCTCATTAAAACCATCTTTGGTGGGTCTCAGGACATCTGCAGCCAGGACACCACCAGACTGCAGACTAAAGGTAAAAAGCAAAAGAACACCAGCGGGACTTTGCCATCTATGAACCCAGGATATGGAACAAAATCCCATTATTCCCCAAGATCCGCCCAACACTGCTCTAATTTAAGAACGAGTTCAAGACTCTCCCCTTTAAAGAACCCTACATCACAATGCATTACCTGTTCATGATCTATCCACTTACCTATCACTTGGTGACTTTATGCATGCCATTGATACTGTACAGCGTTCTGCAGCCTTTTGGCTAAGCTTGTGCTACAGAAACTTCATCTACATAAATACATTTACATATACATAGAAATGAGATGCATAGGATGCCAGTTGAAAACCAAAATATCGAACAAACTGGGTCAAGGAGGGCACTTGCCCATCACATAATTTATGACTCATTGATGAGCCCAGTGGAACACCACTTGTGAAAGGTCGGAGGTTGAATGATAAGGAGAGATAAACTGCTTGGGTCCTGGAAGTCAAAAACCAAAGTCAGCCTCCCTACTGCTTTCCCTTGAATACCGGCTAGCACCCAGCAGTGACAGGTGCAGTTAAGCATGGTGTGGCGGTGGGACGGAGCGGGCAGAGGGGGATATCGACAGACAAACCAGTCATTTTAAAAGAATAATGAGATACAGTGTCAAAGGCAGTACTCAAATCCCTTCATATTAAAGTCACTCTGTTTACCTAATAGTTCTTGTAGAGCTTAAGTAATTCATGCTTAGGCGAAATCCGTACTTTGAAAAGCTCGGAATCCAGCTGGTGACATTTGTTGACTGACCTTCTCCTCAATTATTTTGGCGGGCAAAGGGAGTAAAGTGAGGGGTCTAAAGTTATACCCCACAGGAGGATCTGCTGAGGGCTGTTTCAGAAACAGAACTAAAGGTGCCTTCTTTCAGCTAGTAGGAACGTCAACAGAGACCACAGAGGAATTGCTTAAGCTTGAAAGGGCAGGAGCTGAGCTACTTCTGAAGCGAATAAATGGAGAACAATAGAAGTGCACGGTGCCAGTGGGGAGCCAGACTTCATTTCTGCTAAAGTTTTTTCATTTAATTCAGTCGAAAGTGAAGAAAACTCCATTGTCGGCTGTGGTGGATTAGAAAAGCTCAAACTGAGAGAAAGAATTTGATCTTGCTAGTTCTGTGAATATCAAGTTATCTTTTCTTCGAAATATAAGGAGAGGTCATCCCAGAGTTACGAGAAGGACAGTGGAGGCAGCTAAATGAGAGGGATTACACGCTGGTTTTTAACAATTCTGAACACTTTCCTCGTGGACATTTTTGGCTTGCTTCAATTCTATTTGCAACATATACATTCTAACTTGATTTATTTGTCTTTTTATATAATTTCAATGCTGCCTGATAAGCAGCCTTGGGTTCTAGTCTGTAATTTACCCAGCAGGCTCTCTCGAGCTTCTTCCAGCGTTATTTGGGCTCTGCTGGCTTCTCTGTGTAAGCAGGCGGATGAGAGGTGCTTTACTGTGGCCTGAACTGCCTCCAAGTGGCCAAAATATTTTGTGTTTGTGTTAGCTATGCATGATATTTTCCACTTCAGCATCAATATAATCTCAGGGGCTGCAAGTTGAAGTAATACCCAAGGACAGTATGGTGTGGTAGACAGTTTATCTTTAGTGGGTTTTTCCACATGTACAACAGGTTATTAAGAGTTGTTTCAAAGTCTGGGAGCCTGATGTAGGGCCAGCACAGTCAACAAAGAAAGGAATGGCGTGATATATTGCCCAGCCCAGTGAAATAGGCAGAGTCATTTTCAAAATGGCTCTAAGTATATGACCTTCAACATGGGTTCCTTGTTCGACCATGAAAGAGAGTCCTGGTATGGCCATAGTCCAAGCACTCCACAACCTAGGGACCAGGCAAGAAATCAAACCGTAAATTGATATCCTGCAGCAGGATAAAATTAGGAATATTGATGACATTTGGGCAGTCATGCCAGTGAGCAGTACAGCTAAAGGCCAGACAAAATAGCAGAGTTATCTACAGCAATTCCACAAAGTAGAGACTCTGAATAGAGTGATTCATCAATAAATATAGAACGTGTTATGAAAGTTTTAGAAATATTTGCTAGTTCGACCCCCTCTTTTTCGGGGTGAATGTGTCGAACATTCAAGTAACCAGAGGGAATGGTTAGAAATGTCTGATGTGGGGTGGTGGAGTGAGCTAAAGAATGATGATGGATTAAACCCAGATCAGTTGACTCGGGGTGAGTGCTTCCAATGTTCATTACTCCGTACATCATCCCCTGTGGTTTTGCTTAGAAATCTCATGCAGCCACGTCTCTATTCCAAACAGCACGCCTACTTCTCAAGCAGTGATAAACAGCTTTATTTCTTTATTTTTGCCAGACACTGAACGCTCAATTTAGAAGAAAGCAGCCCAATGCATATTTATAAACAGTTTTAGTGGAAACTCCAACATTCTTAGTGCAGTGATCGCAGTGCATTAAAAAAGTATGGGGACTGCCATGCTGCGAGCAATGGGGGTAGGGTGAGTGAGCATAATGTCACAGAAGCGGCTAAAAAAACAAGTAACTACATAAAAAATAACAGCTTCAATGCCAATTGAATGCTAGTTAAGGTACACAGTAGGAAAAGCTCTATTATACATTATGAAACCTCTATAAGTTAATGCACTGCAGACATCTGTATGTGGAAACAGAGACTTGAATCCTGGATGATGAGGTGGAGAATAGTGAACTGCTTATGCTTGATGCTATGAGGTCTCAGTCTCTGACAGAAAGCACTGTATATATATATATATGCTCGTATTATTCTAGTTTTTCTACATAAGCAGGCTATGCCGGGGCTCTGTCGAGCTAATCTAATTTTTGCACATATCTATAAATTGATTTGATTAATTTTGCACTAGCACTTTTTGCACTTTTTTCATACCTGCCAATTTAACACTTCATGAGTTCTGGGCGATATGTTACAGACTACATTGACTCCATTTGCACAATAATTACAGTTTACAGTTGTTAGTTGGACATTCTTTCCTGCCGGTAGTGGTCGTTGTTTGCCTCTGAAATGTACAATATTGCACTATGTATTTATTCAAGGCGCTTCCTAGACCCATAGCACTATGAAACAATGTCTCTCAACTGAAAATGTATAAAATTCCATTTGATTCAATTTTTTTAATGTTTTTTTAGATATTTATATTGATTTCGATGTACTGAGATATTATAACAATTTTATGTGCATACAAAAACAAGAATCGGTTGTCAATGTCTATTGCAATGTAGCATGAAACTAATTGTTTCCAGGTGTGAGCATTTAATCAATTGTCACTATTTAAATGAAGCACACTTAGTAGTGCGTTATGTGAACAAGACCGACTTTCCTTGGTCGAAACGTTTCATGCTGAGCACTGGCCAGGACTGACTGGTTGCTGTGTGGATTATCTATACTAATATAATAAAGAGAGAGCCCAAACCTTTGAGGCGGGTAATCTCAGGAACCACAGCACCAATCACAACACCCAATACAGCGTTGGAAAGGGCAGTTGCAGCAGAAGGACATAGACTATGCAGACGCCCACCATATACATTTAAAAGGTAAAAGAACCGTGCCAGCAAAGTAGTCCCTTGTGGGCGTGTCTGCGTTGTGCTGTGGGCGTGTGCTGGGGGCGTGACAAACACTGGGGGCATGTGGTACGTTCCGCCCTTCATGCCATGTCTCATATTGTGTGCTAATCCCACCCTGCTCCCTTTAAATACCCCTGCACCCCATAATCATAACCCACCCTTACTCCTTAAAATACCCCAACACCCTTAAACACTAACCCATCTTAACCCTATAAATATACCCTGTACCCCAAAACCCAAATCTATCCCTAAACCCAAAAAATACCCCTATACCCCAAAACCCAAACCTAGCCCTGAACCCTATAAATACCCTTGTACCTCAAAACCCAAACCTACCCCTGAACCCTAAAAATACCCCTGTACCCCAAAACCCAAACCTAGCCCTGAACCCTAAAAATACCACTGTGCCCCAAAAAACACCCCTGAACCCTAAAATACCCCTGTACCCCAAAACCCAAACCTAGTCCTGAACCCTTAAAATACCCCTGTACCCCAAAACCCAAACCTACCCCTGAACCCTAAAAATACCCCTGTACCCCAAAACCCAAACCTAGCCCATAACCCTAAAAATAACCCTGTACCCCGAAACCCAAACATACCCCTGAACCCTAAAATACCCCTGTACCCCAAAACACCTAGCCCTGAACCCTAAAAATACCCCAAAACCCAAACCTAGCCCTGAACCCTTAAAATACCCCTGTACCCCAAAACCCAAACCTACCCCTGAACCCTAAAAATACCCCTATACCCCAAAACTCAAACCTATCCCTGAACCCTAAAAATACCCCTGTTCCCTAAAATCCATACCTATCCCTAAACCCTAAAACTACCCCTGTGCCCCATAACCCAAAACTATATCTGAACCCTTAAAATACCCAAACACCCCAAAACATATACCTCAGTACCCCAAAACATATACCCCTATACCCATATTTACCTTATCCAAACAAAAAAAACATGCTTTTACCATTCATGCATTTACAACGAATTTCGTTGTAAATGTATGCGTGGTAAAAGCATATAAAATGTAATGCCATGCGTTATAATGGCATTGCGGAGGCATGGTACTTTCGTAATGAAAGTATGCGGAGTGATGGTATGCGGAAAGAAAGTTGCGGAATAATGGGTGTTTACCCTCCCCCGGTAAGTACATTGGTGGCACAGTGGCCCACATCTCCAGCAACATACTCATATTTTTTCTCCACCCATTTAAAAAATGCACAGGTCTCTCTCATTGATGGCCAGCACCGACATACACTTTTAGACACACCTCCCGCCACTAGTTCTAGAATTGCGAACTTTAGAGCTGGGGAGCTACGTCCGAAAATCTGCATCAGCTCAACATCCTGTGATTTCAGGCAAATCACGGTGTCTCCCCGTGCCTACCACAAATGAATGTGTTCTTCTGTAATGTAAATTGTGCTCATGCCATGTTGTCGAGTTTGCGCTATATAATATTGCAAGGAAAAATAAAGTAGGGAAACTCAAGTTCACACACTACTGAACGCGCACTCTTAAGTGCATCAGCAGTGCACTGTGAATCGGAGCGTTTCACAGGCCTGTCACAGATAAGAAATGCTATCAAAACGAAATCCTACAAAACAATATACTACTGGCCGGCAGCAATTCATACCCGGACAACATCGGGACAGGCTGCTAGTCTTTGAATAAAGCACAGAATTTGCATTGAATCCATTGAGTGGGTGTTACAAAGATGAATTCTGCGTAGACCAAGTGATGTAGATAAGTTCTCAGCTTTATTCACAGGATCACTTCTTGGTTACAGGTATAAGATATTACAAGTAAGATCCTTTAAAGTGCCCCACCAGGAGCAGGCTCTTCACTGCTCAACCCATCCACACCAACTGATGAAATTATTATTATTATTAAAATTTTTTATAGAGCGCGTAGTCACCCTGAGGTATCCCAGCGCTAAAAATCCCTACACCAGTGGGGGCGGGGGTAAAAGAGGGGTACAGCAATTTTGGACAGAAGCAATTTTAAATAGAGCGAAAAAAAAGACGTGGTTAAAAGTTGTTTTAAGGAAACAGGTGGGTTTTGAGTCGTTTCCTGAATTTTAAATAGTTCGATTCTGTCCTCAGGTCTCGAGGAAGGGCGTTCCATAGGCGTGCTGTGTGGATCGAGAAACGTCTTCCACCCGTGCGGGCTTTTTTGAATCTGGGCACGGTGATGAGGGACTCCATGTCCGATCGGAGAGATCTAGGGGCTTTATAGGGTTGTATGAATTTCCTCAGAATGGGGGGGCCCTGATTCTGCACTAGCCTATGAGCCAGGCTTAAGGCTTTGAATGTTATTCGTTCTCTCACTGGAAGCCAGTGAAGGAGCTTCAGAGCAGGTTTGGCTGAAGCTCTGGCAGGAGTATGTGTGAGGATCCGGGCGGCAGCATTTTGAATTTTCTGCAGTTTATTTAGGGTTGCTTCGGGTGCGCCCAGGTATATAGCATTGCTATAGTCAAGCCTGGACAGAATAAGGCCTTGGATGAGAAGTCTTTGCGATGTGGGTGGAAGGAGGGGCAGGATCTTTCTCATCGCTTTGAGTAGGCCGAAGCAGGTGCCAGCTACTTTTTTGGCCTGCGTAGTAAAAGAGAGATCTGTTTCAATCCATACTCCCAGGCTTTTTACTTCCTGTTTGGGAGCAGGGGGGGGCCCAGACAGGGTGGCCAGGTGTTCAAAGGGAAGGTGCATCCTTTCTGACCCAGAAGGAGAATGTCAGTTTTAGAACCATTCAGCTTTAAGGCTGAGTTATTCATCCACCCTTGGATCTGTGTCAAGCAGTTGAATAGATCCGCTAGCTGTTGACTAGGGTGGGAAAGGGAGACCACTAGCTGTGTGAAATGAAATGAAAATAATATTTATAAAGCGCAGCAATTGCCCTGAGGCGTCCAGGCGCTGACACTGAACAGAAGGTACCCTCAAAAGGTTACTAATTGCTAAAGAGGAAAGTTTTAAGTTGTTTCCGGAAGCTGGTTAGATTGGGGTTGTCTCGCATCTTTAGAGGGAGGGTATTCCAGAGTTTAGACACATTATACGAGAATGAGCGTCCTCCTGCTCTGGCTCTAAAGATTCTGGGAATTTTGGCTAGTGAAGCAGTTGAGGAACGGAGTGCCTTGTTGGGCAGATAAGGAGAGATCAAGGCACGGTTGATTTCTGGGCCCATTTTCCAGAAAGTCTGATGTGCAATGCATAGAGCCTTAAACTTCACTCTATCCCTGACAGGTAGCCAGTGTAAGGTTCTTAGGCCATTTTTTATAGGGGTCCTCCGAGGGATTCCCAATAGCACACGGGCTGCACAATTTTGGGTGCGCTGAAGTTTCTTAAGAGTATAGTCTGGTGCCCCAAGATATAGTGCATTATTAAAATCCAGACGGGATTGGACAAGGCCCTGTATAATTATTTGTCTGGCCTCGGGTGGAAGAAGGGGGAGAATTTTTTTAATCACCCTGAGGAGGCCGAAACAGGTAGCCGACACCTTGGTGGCCTGTGTGTTAAGGCTCAACGATTTATCGAGCCATACTCCCAGACTTTTGATGTTATCCCTCGGGGGTGGGGCAGCACCCATGCTTGTGGGCCATATCAGCTCCAAAGCAGAGGGGGCCGCCGGGCCCAAGAGCATGAGCTCGGTTTTATCGTTGTTGAGTTTCAGACACGAGCTCGTCATCCAGCTTTTTACATCCTCCAGGCATGCCGCTAGATTGGGTGGTGAAAGAAGGCCGCTCTTCGGTGCAAGGGAGACCACCAGCTGGGTGTCGTCCGCATAGGAGATGATATTAACACCAAGCGGACGAACAATCCCAGCCAGCGGCCTCATATATGCGTTGAAGAGCGTGGGGCTCAAGGATGAGCCCTGCGGGACTCCACACCCCAGAGGCCAACTGATTCACTCTTCCAATCCAAACACAATCAACATTCTATCTGACCTCATCACTGGCTGAGCAGCAAAGGAGAGAACCTCTGTAGGGAGAGTGCATTAAGTAAAAGGTACATTACAACAGTGCGCGCGTATCAAGAGAGAGAGAGAGGACTAGAAAGCTAGTACGAGTCCCCGTAGTTTATATGTGTTATCAAAAGAGACTAGCTTAAATATGACCAATATTGTTAGGACTCTGATTAGATTTGTCATGGGCACCTCGTTGGTGAGTTCATGAAGCCCTCACCCACCAACCTGATTGGTGGCATGCTTCATCATCGGGCCCACCCAGTGACACCTAATGTGTCCTGGGTGTGCTGCGACGCCTGATTACAGCGGAGCTGGTATTTTACTGAGAGTGCAGTGTGAGGTGTAAAATGAAGTGTGAGTTAAAACGGCTTGGCGAGGGTCCCAGTACCCGAGGGTAAATTAAATTTTAATAACTGGGCCCCCGTCAGCGGTTAAAATAAGGCTTGGGGATGTTTAAGGGAGGCGAGTTACTACCTCCTACATCCATCACTTGGTCGACATGTTTCAGCCAGTGCCTTAAACTAAATCTGGCTTCCCTCAGGACCTTTTTAAAATAGAGTGCAGTGCAGGTTAAAAAGGAGTGTAATCCAGGCTATGTGTTACACTCACTAAGGTGTTTCTCTAAGTGTGAGAGGGGGGATTCCCTTCTCATATATGCGCTTAGATTTTGCAGCCAATGCTTCCAGGAGTGAAGCGGTAAGGGGTTGACCAGCTTTTCTGGTCAGAGCCTGCCTTGTACCTGTTGCACCGTCCTCGTACTCCAGTGGTCAGTACCTGTTTTTGGGCCAGTGGAAGGAGGCGGCGAGCCAGGATGTGCTTTGTAGTAAATCCTGCTGGAGTACGTCTGTCTCCAGCTTACGAAATCTCTCTCCGATGTGGGCAAACCGGCATGCAGTCCCCATCGCGTATGTGAAAGCCTTTGACTCGGAAGGAGCATTGGCTGCGTTTCTCCCCCTTCATCGAGTACCAAGCAGAGAGGAAGCAACACACCTGGAGGAGTAGCGGCTGTGCCTAAAGAGTCGGAAGACACACTGGGAGCTGACCGGGACTCCTCCGGTATGCAAGCTCGGGGCTTTGACTCACACTACAACGGCTGGAGAGATCGGATTTCATTAAACTGGTGCCTTTTGATCAGAGTAATTGAATATGAGGGGAAACCCAATCTACCCTTCAGGGCCTGGGCAAATCAAATAAACGGGTAAAAAGTGCCTTCATGGAATATATTTAAAATACTCTGTTATATTGGTTTTGGTATATATTTTTTGTTGCAAGAGTTATTAATCAACTCACCAGCAAGATAATAGTCAAATACTTTTTATCCAAGAAATATTTTTGTTCTTTGTAGGGACATCAGAACCAATGCACCAAACACAAAAGAAAAAATATTCAAAGTACGGGTGTATATAGAAAATAGTTTTATCTTTTGAAATTTATCAAGGGTACTACACAGTTTATACAGACAATGTAACAGGAGGAAAATAAATACAGTTGAATAATCCTTCAGTGTCACTATTGTAAACACTTCTTCTTGTTATACATTATTTTCCAGAAGACAGTGTAAGTGTCGACGTTTCTGTCTCTATGGATTTGTCCATGAGAGCATCTTCAGGACTATAAATTAACAGTTGACCCCTAGTGAAACATGAAATAAATAATAATGATCATTTATGAATTTAAACTGTAGATTCTTTTATTTACAAAAATTCATTAATACACCCGTGCAAATAACTTCTCATTTCTCAAGTAACAACATTTTGAATCAATCAGGTTTAAAAGTATCTCAAGATGTATATATTATGTAACATCCTTAGAACTCATAAAAAATTATTTCTATTCATAAGAACACAAACACTGATTCATATATATCCAATTTTACCTAAATCATGGTTTTTATAGGTCTATTCTAAATAGGTACTGTACTGTGGTTTGATCTAAGGCCACACATCATGATATTGTATTCATATTATTCTGAAATTGATCTATACATAACACAGAAAAATGAAGCAAATACAATAAACTTATTGGACATCATCTTATCTTATAATCCATTTCAACTACAAATTCAAACAGCCACAACGTGTATTTTTAGAATTTTTTAACAAACATTATGTTGTGAAGTCAGAGCAATGGTAAATGTACATATCTCACCGCCATCTCAAACTGCCCTGCCATTATTATAGATAACTCTTGGATTACTCAGAAAACCTATATCTTGATTGTCCATAAATAAATAAATAAATAAGCAGATAGCAATCCTTAAGAAGATTGATTATAAGAGTGTTATTTTACCCATCTTTACTGATCCGGAAATATGGACTGCCTGGATTGTTACATGGAGACCACTCTTATTGACTATAAATTATGGGGGCAGTTTGTGCTCCTGATATTGCTAATATTTATGTTTCAGCTTTTGAAAATGAATATATTCTCCAAGCATCTAATCCCTACTCAGCCAATATCACTCAATGGCTGAGATATATAGACAATGTTTTCTTATATGGCGAGGCTCCAAAGAACAACTTCAGGCCTTCCATGTGTGGCTAAATGCAATAAGTCCACATCTGCAGTAACCATCTATATACCACGCTATATACGAAACCGACGTCTAGAAATACGTTGTTAAATTACAAAAGTCACCAACCACAGGCACTAAAAGAAGGATTACCATTTGCACAGTTCTTACGTTTGCCTAGGAATTGCACCTTTAAAGATTACTATTTCTTTGAAGCTAAGAAATTAAAATACAAACTCAAAGCACGGGGTTATCCATCTAGAATATTGAAAAGATCTATGAAACGAGCATGGTATAACGATCGAGAAGCCCTGTTAACTGTTAAAGATCGCCCAAAGGCCCCCCAATTGGTGTGTGTATCAACATTTGGCACCCATACCAACTCCATCAAAAAGATTGTTACTAGACATTGGAGTCTACTCAAGGGTGGGTCGGGATTTGAGCAAAAACCCATGTTCTCCTTTAAAAGTGGTACAAATTTACAAGATTGCCTAGTTCATGCATACAGTGAGAACAAGGAGAATACAGTAGACAACATGAGACAGCTGACACCTTTAATAGGCCACCACAGATGCAATATGTGCATGGAGTGTAATACCACCCAAACTGTCAAAACATGTGTGATCAATGATATCTCGATCACGTTAAAGATGTTTTCCAACTGTAACACATCGAATGTTATTTATTGCATCCAATGTCCATGTGGGTTACATTATAGTGGTAAAACAATACAGGCCACGTATCAGGTGTGGTAGAGACAATGCCCCACTGGTAGACCGCTACCGAAGAACTGGACACTCAGAAAGAGATATACGTTGGTGGGTAATTGAAGTAGTAAAACCGACAAGGAGACAAAACAATGTGGAGCAAACATTGTCAATGAAAGAAGGCAGATGGATCTGTTGCACTGATCTTGTCAATAGGGGACTTAATTCTGCTTCGGAATGGCATGCGTGAGCATGTGTTAAGTGAAAGATATTTCAGAAGCTTTTTATGTTACAAATTGTGTGGGCTCACACATATGTCATTAGATATAAAGAACTTAGGTTCATACTCATGTGCAAGAGAGGTAACATCAGTCTAAAACAAATAAAAAACATCCTTGGTACAATTGGCACTATATTTCCTTTTGGGGTTAAATAATAAACTGTTAATTCATCATGCATTGTAAATTAGTTAAGAAAACAGTTATACCTTTAAGGAGTATATGGCATAGATGTTGCTGATAACAAAACTGACGAAAAGGTACCAGACTGTAGAGAAAAGCTATGAGAATGTGGTGATTTATAATCTGCTATATGTTTTTTTAAATCTATCTTCATGATTAATATTGCGTACTGATGATTGAAAAGTTAGACATTCTTAGAATCATAAGCTTAGCTTTGTATAGTACACAACTTATAATTACAGGTGTGATTTATATGAAACAGTACAGTAGTTTTTAAGCTGACGAATGATGTACATATAAATAAGCGGTTGTACACACGATTTGATCTATGTATATATGAAAATAAACGTGTTGTTTGCATGAATATTCGTTACCATATATGTATCTGTATTAAAAATGTTCGGTATCCCCAGTAATAATACATATTATGTATACTGCTTTGGGTAACAGGAACCATCATCATCTCTGGTTAATTGTTTAAATGTATGTTTCAACTTGTAATGTATGTGTCAACAATGCATGACTATTTTGATTTATTTTGAGTGATTTCAACATGTATATATCCAATATGTTCTTCAAGTAAAAACACATGTTTGTATTATACCTAAGTAACATATATTAATAGTAGTTTAAAATCATTTTTATCATCAAATATAAAAGAGGAGAACAGAATTTATGCAAAATTGCCCCATAGCTTAACAATAATACACACACTGTACATAAACAGCATTGCACCAATAGTAAAGAGGTTGTCTAAGATTGCCCCCACAGTTAGATTCACTACTGAGGAGACACACAAGGCTAGTCCTCTTCCGAGCTCCAAACAAATTATAAATGCGAGCTCAACCGGCAGTCGGGTTGATACCAATCCGACTGAAGACTGCCGTATTTTTGCTGCATTACAAAAGTTTAACAGGTATGACTTAGAAAAGATAGAGCTATTTTCATTTTACTCCCTGTTTTATAATAACTAAATATTAACTCAAGTCACATGTAAATTACTCCTTTAGATTTAATTCATTGAATTGAGAAGTCGCTGGGGACTGGAAGTTCAATTATACCGTCGAAAAAGCACCAGAATTCACTTACCTGTATCTTTTCACGTCCATCTGCATTAAATATAATAGGTAAGAAATGTAAATATATGACTAAAATATATATACAGAAAGAGATGAACATACTCAAAAAGATGTATTGTTTTTTATTAATAGAGCCATAGAACGACGATCGATTAGACATATGCATATCAAGTGCATTCTATAATTGTGGAATTTTTGGGAACATCATTCAGGTATTTGTTTTTAATTATGTTAAACTTGCTATAACAGAAAAGCCAGTTCCACTTTTAAGTGAGCAAAATGGACAATACAACCGGGTCAATGTGTAATAGCTCCAAATAAATTTATACCAAACATTGTACCAAACATCTTAGAAATCAGTGAAGCCATCACGGACCTAAGAAACTTGTGTTGACAAGAATCCATCCCATGTACTCTTTATGGCTTCCCTGTTCACATAAAACATCCCAGAATGGACTGGACATTGTAGGGGCATATCTGCTCATGCTGATATGCCCACACATAGGATATAGTGCACCCTGCCTAGGAGCTAAAGGCCTTCAGTAGTGGTGACTTGCCTATATCTTATTCACTGTATCAGAGGCATGGCACACAGGTATGTATGCCATGTCTACCCTTCAGATTTTCTTACAACAAGCTACACAGCCTGCGATGGCAGAGTATATAGCCTTAGTTAGGGGGCCGTGGAATGGCACAACCAGCCCCAGAGGACCCTCTTTAGTACCCATGCCCTAGGTTCAAGGGTACCATTTACTAGGGACTTATAGGTGTAACTGAAGATGTGCCAATTGGTGGTATAGATTTAAGGAAAGAGCACTGGTACTGGGACCTTGGTTAGCAGGGACCTAGGACACCTCAGTCAAAGTTACATCAAAAGCCAGGCAAAAAGTGTGAGGGTACTGAAAAATAAACCAGTTTCTCACACACATTCTTTGCTTTTCGATTGTATGCCACTCCACTCTACGCCACTCCGCAGTAGTATGCTATTACAGAGTAAACTACTACAGTCTACCCCACTACACACTACCATGCTCCACTCCAAAGGCATTCCGCTCTCCAATACTATGTCTCTCCAGTCTATGCTATTCCAGTCTACACCACTATACTGTACCTCACTCAACTCTAAGCTTGCCTACTGTACACTGCTCCAGCTTACATCACAACACTCCACTCTATGCCACTCAACTCTACCCTACTGCATAGTAAACGATTCCACTGTATGCTATTCCAGTGTATGCCACTTCATGCCACTAGACACTAGGCCTTACACTGTATGCTACTACACTGTACCTCACTCCAATCTATGCAGACCCACTCTACAACATTTCACTGTACAAAACTCCAACCTTTGCCACTCCACTGTTTGCCACTCTACTCTACACCACTCCACTGTAGGCTATTCCAATGTAAACCACTCTACTCTACAATACTGTAGTGCATGCCGTGTATTATATTATATGAGACACTACTCCACTGTACTCCATGGTATCCCACTACTGTACTCTAAGCCACTCCACTGTAAGCTGCTCTATGTCACACAACTGTCTATCCCACTCCAACCTATCATCCTCTGCTGCGGTCTACTCCACTCCATGCCACTTCATTGTATAAAACTTTAATTCACTATGTGACTCTCTACTATACTTCACTATTCAAAACTTCCCGACACTGAACAGCATGCCACTCTACTCCACTGTACGACATGCCACTCTAGTCTATGACACACCACTCCACTCTATGACACTCCACTCTACTCTAGAGTGATGCCACTCCAGCCCATGACACAGCACTCTACTATGCAACATTACAACATGACACTCTATGCCACTCTACTCCACTCTACAACACACCACACCACTCCACTCTGTGAGAAGCCACTCCATCTATGACACGTCACTCCACTCTATGAAACACCACTCCATTCTATGGGACTCCGCTCCACTCTTCGCCACTCTGCACCACTCCACTCCACTCCACTCCACTCTGCGACACACCACTCCACTCTCCAAAATGGCACTCTACTTTATGACATGCCACTCCACTGTACATGGCACTAAACTCTATACCACACCACTCTATACCACTCCACTCTTCAACACTCCACCATTTGGAATGACACTCTACACTGAAAATTAATAACACAACACTCAATGACACTCATTTTACGACACTCTATGAAACTCTAGGGCATTTTACACCCCTCCACTCTATGATACTAAATGACACTCCACTCTACAACAGTCTACTCGACTCTATGCCACTCTACGACACTCTACTCCACTCTGTGCCATTCCATGACCACGTACTCCACTCTATCCATACCACTTTAAACCTGTCAGCCTTAGAGTGGTCATCTCTCCAATTTTTTTTATTTCTCTACAGTGCACATATTCAATGTAGGAATAGGACTAGTCTAAGCAGACATGTAGTCTGGAAGAGTACATGTCCAGTAAAAAACCTATACTAGACATCACGCGCACACCCTTGCAAATGTGTGTGTGGCTATAGGCCACCTGAAAGAACGTTACCACTGGGGACCAGAGCAGAAGCACCATAACTTGGGGGTTGTCCTACTCTCGCCTTCTCGTTTAATGCAGCAGCTTTGGTTGCTGCACTGCATTGTGCTATTAATTTGTAAATTCTCCCCATTACTATTTTCACTGGTGAAGGAATCATATTATCTACAGCAGTCTTATAGCCAAAGTTGCATTCGAGAACAAAAGAATCCTTGAGGGAAAACATCTTCACTAAAAAAAAGTATTAATAATCAAAGAAATTCAGAATCTGTGTAAATAGACAAAGGTCAAATATTCTAGACAGGCCACCAACATTCTTCACATGCTAAGAAGCTAGGGGCCACATGTATCAATATTTGGAATAGGGATTTCCTAATTGCGATTTCAGTGAATTGCAATTAGGTGATCGCTGTTACAAATGTATGAAACTGCAAGAGTTTCATATAGTGATTCATAAGGGGTTGCAAATCGACCTACCTCATTAATACTAATGAGGTAGGTCACAATTTGCAACTCACTAGGAATCGATAAAATCATGGGGATGGTGGTCTGCTGTGGTCAGCAGACCACCATGTACGTGATTGCTTTTCAATAAAGCAATCTTTTTTTCCAGATGCAAGCTGTTTTTCTTAAAAGAAAACGGGTTTCGTTCAGAAAAAAAAGAATAGTTCGCTTTTCATTTTTTAAGAGCATGCAGTGGTCCGTGGGACCTCTGTCTGCTATTAAAAAAGGTTTTTGCATACATTCACCAAGGGGAAGCCCGTTTTCGAATGGGTTACCCCCAACTTGAAGTTGGTGGTAAAATGCAAATGTTTTGCGAACACATTTGTGGTCACAAAACATTCATGCATACAGTTATGATTCAGTATTTAGAAGGGACGCTCTAAACACAGCCCTTCCAAATACCGAATCGCAAACCCATTTTGGGATTCGGAAACAGGTTTCCGAATTGCATAATAGGGTTTGATACATGAGAAAATAATTTTGGGTGTTTCAAATGGGCCGATTCTGAGAATTGGCCCATTTGTGAATGCAAAAATGCTTATTACATGTGACTGTGGCAATGGGACAAGTGAATGGTAATCTGCTTCTATTTCATGGCATCATTGATATGCAGAACTACACAGGTGTGCTGATAGGTCGTGAGAGCATTTCACTTTTATTAAATATAAACTAAAGAATATAAATTTGAATTCTATTTATTCTTATTTTCAAGAATGAACGTTTTTCACAGATAATTGACTTCCATATATACTAAGATAAAAAGGATCAGTGAAATAATAATGGAACATTTCTAACAGTGCAGAAATAGTGCTTTTACCATTCGGATCTCCTAGTGATGGTAACTTCTCTGGGGCTAAAAGAAAACTAACTGTATGACTCGGTTTATGATGAAATAATAACAGTACTAATTAAATATTATACTTCTGATGTCTATCAATTACGACTGAGAGTGGAACATCAACGCTACAAAGAAAGATCTAATTATATTTGGAAAACACAGACAGGACAACTAATGTCAGAATCAGTCAGGTGCTCGTGAAATACCTTTGATGGTTTTACCTTGTCTGCATTTAATGGAACCAAATTGCTTTAATGTCACCTCACATAAACACTATGCCATCTTTAATTCAAAGAGTTACCCCGTCCGGCTAACATCAAAACCACCTCCTGTAATTAACAAGTCCACTTAGGAGTGCAGGCTTACTCACTTTACCTGCTTTACAGAGAAAGTTAAGTGGCACTAGAGCGCCAGTGTTCTAGCCTCTCGCCTTTCTATTGGTTAAGAGCTCGTACCAAATGAAAGACTTGAAATGAGATTAAGTGGTTGATGAAGCATAACATGTTCAGCAGATTCATTCTTCTCGTTTTGTTGGATATTTCCGTGGTTGTCTCAGATCATATTAAATACTGTGCAAGTAAAGGTCAATGCTACCTGCCATCATTTATGTAAGACATTTCTAGTGCATTACTTCTAACAGCGCCATTTAGACACAAGTGCTAGTGCACAAGTCATTTTTGTTTAATTTTGCACTACCACTTATTAAGTGCTGAGTACAAATTGTCCTTGCTCCTTATTAGACCAGGCACTACCACCATCATCTCGGAGTAAGTGCAAGTGGAAACTTGGAAAAATGGAATAACAACACTGAAAAGCAGAAATCTGCTTTTTTAGGTAGTTCCCCACTATTAGATACAATCTGTAAATTGGGTGCTAAAACTCTTCAGTCAAACCCATAACCCATAGGATCATCCTGTCAACCTTTCAGTGAAAACTAGAAATCTTGTGCTCCTTCTTAAGTAGTACAATATTCCGATTACAGAGCATCTCAGAGAATACAAACTCGTCTTGAGTGTACTTAAAGAGCTGTTGAAAACTACAAAATCTACTTACTCTATTTTTATGCAGCTGATTATTACAGTTTCTAACTCCTCCTCCATACATATTTCAACTGATATTACCTGTTGCTGGAATTGGCCATTTCTACAGGATCACCCCAAATATTTTGCCTTCAGACCTCCATCTTTTGCTGAATTTGTTTTTGTTGATTTAGGAATCTGTATACTTTAAAGTGTTTGTACTCCTTCCTTAAAAATGGTAACATTGGCTTATACCTAATTGACATGTTACATTTGCTTGTAAGTCCCTAGTGAAGTGGGGCTCCAGGTGACAGGGTTAGGTAAATTAAATGCTACCACTTGGCCTGCAGTACTGATTGTGCCACCAACTTAAATAGCCCTTTAAACATGCCTCAGGCATGACATTTCAGTCTGTGTGTGCAGGTTAAACTTCCATTTCGACCTGTAAAAATAAAAATTTTGCCAGGCTCAAGCCTTCCTATTAAATTCATATTGGTCACCCCTAGAGTAGGGCCTGGGTGAGTCCAGAGGGCAGTATGCAATGTATTTAAAAATGTAGGGCATGTATGTTTATGATTTACATGTCCTGGCAGTGAAAAACCTGTTTTTCACTACAGCAAGGCCAATTTATTCCGCAGAATAGTTGCCTTATTACATTTTATAAGTGTAATTTCCAAATGAGAAGAGATAACCAGTTCATGTTTGGTGTTTCTGGAATTCCAATTTAAAATCCTAACTTACGGATTTTAAATTTCAATTCTGAAAATGCCACTTTTAGAATGTTGCATTTTCTTACATTTCCCATTTGGTGCCTACATCCTGTTACTGGGCCACTGGACTGGGTGTGGCTGACAGTTGGGCTTTGTGTATTCCTCCTAGACAGCCACACACAAAGGGAGCTTGGGTGTGACTGGAGCGGCAGTCTCTGGCAGGTTGGGAGGGAGGAGCTGGGCACAACCCCACTTACACTTGAATAGGATGTGTCCTGCCTCCAGAGAAAGTGATGTATACCACCTGTAGTTAGTCTGGATCCAGGTAAGGGGAGTCAGGACAACTGTGCTCTTCAAATGCATGCCACTGGAAGCTTCTCCCCATTTCAAAGCACACCTCTGTATAAAAGAAGGACCTTAAACACAAACTCTTCAGTACATTTCTGGGTCTATGGATACTCTGCCAGGAAGGACTGTTGTGCTGCTACAAGGGCTGCCACTGTGCTGGACTACTGGACCTCCCCTCTGAAGGAACTGCGGACCTCCTGTGCTGACCTGCTGTTCTCAGGGGTAGACGAACTGGACTTGTAACTTCATCTTGAACCCAGGACCCTAGAGTGCCTCAAAGGGGTAGTCTGCTGGCATTCTGATCTGAGCTTCAAGGACACAAAAGGCTCACCAACTCCTGGACCCATCTGCATTGAGTTCCTGACCCCCAAGTGGTGCCTCTTAGGTGCTGGACAATTGGTGTGGCTCATTAGCCCTTGAAATAAAGCTTTTGGGCTGTTCACAACCTTGAACTGGCCTGTTGTAACCAGAACCAAGCCACTCACACCAGTCCGAAATCCAGCGCAAGCTGCCACCAGCCCGTCTCTTCGCACAGCAGCATCAACATCCCGTGGCAGAGAGCCAATGTGAAGCACCACCAGCCTGTCCATCCGCAAAACCTGACTGTCTCTTTGCACCATACCGACTACCACCAATGCTCCTCTCCTTGCTCCTTACGACCCTCTCCAATGTGAACGGGACTCTTGGCACAAATCTTGAGAAAATAAAACTTTTGCAATACTAATCTGGGACTGTATCTGACCCGGGCTGCATCGCGGTCAAGCTGAACGTTTGACTTTGACCTGGTCCAGTGTGACCAGAAAGCTGACTGTTGACGCTTTCTTCTTTTAGGTGCTATTTTCAGATTATATGTAAAAATTCATAACTCCTGTTCTACCTATTGGATGTTTGTCATATTGATGTTGTTTTTAAATTAAGCTCTATTTTTCTAACATTGTGTGGGATCTTTTTGCGTGGTGTTTTTAACAGTTTTATTGTTTTAGGTGTTGCACAAATACTTCATAAATTGCCTCTAAGTGAAGCCTAACTGCTTTATGCCAAGCTGCAAGGGAGTGAGCAGAGGTTAATTTGGCGTTTCCTGTTGTCTTACCCAGTCAACCAGTAATCCAATTTCGAACACCTGGCAAAATCTGCATCTGAAAAATCTTGAATAGTGGTATTACCACACCAGAACACCGGGATCAGGCACAATTAGCACTTTCACATGCTCCTGGTAAGTCCAGCCCTCTCCTAATGAGGGCTAAAGTATACAACAGAAAAACTCAGTTACAAGTATTCTACCGGCCCATAAGCAAACAATCAAGCCTTCGGTACATGTTAGCTTCCGCAGGATAATAGCGTATGAGGAAATCATTGCAAAGTACGCTTAGCCGAAGGATTGTGATCTCAGAAATATTTCTATTTTACTTTCTAGATCCTGACAAATCGCTTGTTACTTTCTTAAAAAGTAAGGAAACACCCATCACTATAAATTAACTCGTTTTTGGAAATCCATATGTATTCCATGGGCACCCCTGAGAAGCTGAACATCCTCTCTTTTCAAAGCATACTCACGCATGAACAGTCATATGTGCATCCATGTATATTGCATAATAACCATTGGGAAAATGCTCATCAAAAGCATATTTGTACTTTTTGACTGTCTTTCAAGAAAATGGAAATATTTGACACAAATTAGAAAAAATCCCTACACCCCTGCCATTTGGGGGGTGATAGCTACTTGTTCCCATTGTGAAAGTGCCTTTACTTCAGCCATTGACAGGAATAACTCTAAATGTTTCTTTAGTCGAACTAGACTGAGATAAAGTTTATGAATGGTCACTAATATTCTGTACAGAGACATTGAAAGGTATTATTATTGTTGCAGGTTTTTTGTTTTAGTGGTATTATTGTTGGTGTTCGTATTTTTAATATTCTTATTGTTGTTTTGTTTTTGTTCAGATTGTTTTGGTGTTGTCTTGCCCCTTCATAATATTACATTATGAAACTGAAAAAAGTAAAACTATTTTTACTCAGAACACCTTACCTATTTTAAAGAGACATGGGGCGAGTCTTAGCAAATCAATATCACCAGCACTTGAAGTGTTTAAATTTAAGGTCCAGTCTTCTGTTCTCTATGGCGCAGAAATTTGGGGCCCGAATGCTGGAAATCTTTTTGTGAAAAATGAAAATAATTTTGACAGAAGTATTCTAAGACTACCCAAACGTACCCCACTTTTACCTTTATTTTTAGACCTATGTATGAAACGCACTGACCATCTCGCAATAGTACGCCCACTTTCTTATTGGGTAAGACTCTGGTGTACACCTGAGCTCGCAGATTATAGAGATGGTCTTTTAGAACTGAAGAGCCTGGACGTTTATAATTCTAATCCCTGGTTGGAACATGTTCAAGCCTGGCTTTGCAGAATAGGGCTGTCTCATTTTTGGGAAGACCCATCGTGTTTGACACGAAGCTGCAAAAACACGTAAAGGTAACATTTTGGTCCTATATAACATGCAATCTCCCAAACGATCTCAAATGTGGATCCATTACAAGTCATTTTCTCGCATTCAAGGACTCCCCACACTTCGAGGACTTCTTAGATGAGGCCCGACCACCTTTGGCAAAAAGCCTATACCTGAAATTCAGGTATGGAATACTCAAATCAAATGTAATGCTAGCAAGATGGTCAAGGTCACCGGGCCACCAAAAAGCCCAAAATGTGTGTGTTGTCAATCCAATTCTAGAGAGGATGACAATCACATTTTGTTTTTTTGTACTGCATATGATTTGGCAAGGAAACGATGGATCAAGCCTTTGTGTAATGCTCAGGGTATACGATCGTATGTTGAAGCACACAGGATTATCAAGTCAGACACTAGACAACTTGTTGTGTTCTGTGTTAGTAGATTTTTATTGTCAGTTAGCTTTGCTCGCAAGAGATTGGGTTTAGACCTATAAATGACTAGGCCTTGTGCATTTATTATGTATTTGTTAGGGTTGTTCTGACTACTATTGATTGTGCATTGATGATGTTGCCCCAGTAGAATAATATTTCTTGGAACTGTACAAAACAGTTTTTTAAATCAATATTTTTATGTGCCTTTTTAAATAATTTATGAATTTTATTGTAATCTTCGGCAAAACCCCATTGGTTACCTTGGAAACAATCTGGTTTTCACCATTGTAATATGTGTTTTTTCTTCTGTCTTGTATGCATCTTTTATGGCCACAATGCTTCGAAATAAAGATTAAATAATAATAATATTACATTATGCTGGTGTAAACTTGCATGCTTGTAAAAAGATCTGCAAGTATAAATTGACTTTTTGAAAGTAAAAGAAGTGAAGTTTGAATTTAGGTTGAGCTGGTTAAAAGAGGAGTTTATCATTCTCTTGTCTGCCCCTCTGGGGGCACATTCACCTGATGTTGACTGTGGCAGATAAATGCCAGATATTCCGATGAAGATCCTTAGGTACCACCATCTGCTCCACACGTCCCGTCATTGGAAGAAACATTCACCAACTGTGGTGGCAGATCAGTCCTCGTTCAAAAGGGGCCGATCTGCTACTTCATGTGAGACAGTTACTTCTGTGAAATTGCATCACACCAATGGGAGTGGCCTTTCGCAAAAATTTAAGCATAGTGTCAGTATCATGCGGGCGAACACCTTTTAACGTTCTAAGCATTCTTTATATGTTGGAACATTACATGTTCCCAATAGTGGGGCTACATTTCCAGTACCCACTTTAGGCAGCAGAAACTGTCCCACACTGAACACCAGTGCTTAATTGGTACAAAAACATATTAAATACATGTCAGGGTCCTCGTCAGTAGGCCACTACAGCTTGCATCACCCATTCTCACCCACATACTCGACATACAGATGACTTAGAGTCTGTGAGTCTAGACCTATCACAAAAGCTTACAAGAGCCTTTGATGTAGTCGCACCTGTACGTAGGATAAAAATAGTGGATAGGGGAAAAGGGGCCCCATGGTTTAACGAGGCCATGAGGTCACTAAAACGGTCTCTGTGCCAGAGCGAGAGAGCCTGGCGCAAGGAGTATGACTCCAGCACACGGGCCGCATACGTAAGGGCATTTGCCGCTTACAAACAAGCTATTGTACTCAGGAAGGCCAAATTCTTTGAGGACTGTATTGCCATGGCCCATAACCCCCAGAAATACATTTTTAAGGTCCTGACAGAGCTTAGGAAAACTAAAGAACAGATCCCTTCCTTTACTCAAGAAGACTGTAACAGATTCCAATCCTTCTTCACAAACAAAATATCGGATCTCCTGATGGAAATCGATCACACTCCCAGTCTCAGTGGTCCCAGTAACCGTCTACCACCCCCACCACGGGTTGCTCATCTACTAACAACATTAGTGCCGCTCACCAGGGAGTCTCTGACAGTATTGATGGGCCGAGTAAAGTCGGGATCGCCAGCGGACCCCTGACACCTAGAATCTTTAAGTTAGCTCTGCCAGGGATAGAGGATGATGTACTCTTCCTTCTCAATAGGTCCCTTGAAACAGGACAGGTCCCGAACGACTTTAAGGAGGCTCGCCTGATCCCGCTGCTAAAGAAACCTGGGGCCGACGCCAGGGTCTGGAAAAATTTCAGGCCTATTTCACAACTGCCATTTCTGGCTTAGGTAATCGAACGACATGTCCTGCCCCAACTCTCGAGCCACTTCGAAAAAAATCATCGCCTAGAACACAACCAGGCCGGCTTCAGGGCTCATCACAGCACGGAATTGGGAATGGTTTCCGTGCTGAATGACCTGAGGCAGACAAAAAAGATCCATGTGCCCTGGTGCTGCTGGACCTCTCCGCAGCATTTCATACGGTCAATCATGACCGACTATTGTCGCGGTTGGGGGACTTCGGCATCCAGGGCACGGCCCATGCCTGGCTGGCTTTGTTCCTTAATAATCGTTCGCAGGGAGTCCAACTGACAGAATTGGTGTCCAAACTAGCAGGTCTTACTTGCAGAGTACCCCAGGGCTCAGCACTCTCACCTCTTTTGTTTAACGCATACCTGCAGCCCTTGGTCGCGGCGCTTAACTCGTTGGAGTGGCGGCTCTACAACTATGCTGACGATACGCAGATTATCAAACAAATCGACAATTCGCCCACAGCTCATTTGAGACTTCAAAGTATATTAAAATTCACAGTAAACTGGATGACAGCAAATTCATTTAAGATAAACCCTGATAAAACAGAGGTGCTGGCGATTATCACAGCAGCCAGCCCCTGGAATGATCTACTGTGGCCAATAGAACTGGGTACTGCTCCGGAACCAGCGGTGGTTGTGAAAAGTTTGGGCATCCATATAGATGCCAAACTCTCTATGTCGAAACAAGTCTCGTCAGTTGTTGGCACCTATACGGGCCTATTAGGCAACTGCGGAAAATATCTCCACTGCTGACCTCGGCCACGCTCAGACGGACGGTATCTGCTATGATTCTGGCACGTCTGGACTATGGCAACTCGTTATATGCCGGCCTTCCCCAACAACAGCTGGCCAGACTTCAAACAATCATGAATGATGCAGCCAGACTAATCCTAAAACGACCGAGAAGGACGCATGCCACGCCATTGTTACGGGAGCTTCACTGGCTCTCAATTAGGCAGAGAGTTAAGTTCAAGGGCCTCTGCATTACACATAAAGCTCTACATGGACGAGCCCCAAAGTAGATCAGGGAGCGGCTGATCCCTTATGTCCCGAGCAGGACATTGCGATCAGCAGAGGCCACCCTCTTGGTGTGTCCGCGCTTTAAATTATCCTCATTAGGTGGGCGAGCCTTCTCCAAAGCAATTCCGACGGCTTGGAACAACTTGCCGTTAAGCCTGCGCAAGGAAACGCGCCTGCTGCCCTTAAGGAAAATGCTTAAAACTGTGCTTTTCTCGGAGGCATGGAGAACGTCCTAGTGGTTCTTTCTATCGCTCTCTCCACATAGTTAAATGTGCACCCTCTGATAAGCGCTTAGAGACCCCTGGGTAATAAGGCGCTCTATAAATCAAATAAATAAATAAATAAATTGCTCCTTTCAGCAGTACAAATGTCAGCACCAACACAGCTACTAACAGCCGCACTGCACCCATTCCCGGAACCGTACCATACCTGTGTACATGTATTCCTACAAACAGCCAACAGACATTGCTTTTGTGGTGATTGTTGGCCGCAGTTTTATTACTCATGACATACGTCATATTTGTACATCTCCCCTGGATACCTTCTCAGGCCGGGGTCATAAATTATTATCATACATTATCACAATTGGTTATCGCTCATTGTCATTTGGACATCATAAATTGTGGGTCATAAATCATCGGGTATCATAAATCATTCTGTCACAAATCGGTCATCATCTTGTTGTCCAAAATCGCTCTGCCTGATAGTCATAAATCAGCCGCCATAAATCATGGTCATATATCATCGGGTTGTCATAAATCATTTAGTCACAAATCTGTCATCACTTTGTTATTACAAATCATTCTGCATGGGCATCATAAATCATCAGCCATAAATCATCGGCTGACCATAAATCACTGGTTTGTCTTTTGCTCATTTGCATATCCTAGGGTCGAAAATCACCCTGACAGCTTGTAGATTGTTCTTTGTTGTTTTCCACGCCCCTTTGCGTGTGGGGGGAAGCCTTTTCCCGGAGCTAGGCCCAACTCGCTACCTTGCTAGTCTCTCCTGCGCCCTGCTGTCTGGCGGGGGCTGGGCTGCGAGTGCCGTCTCCGTTTGCTACCCTGATTTTTCGTCAGGCGTACTCACCCAGCCGCGAGGCATCCGAGAGTGAGTGGCCCTCCTTCTACACACCGCCCTGTCGGTGTGTTTCCATAACCAAACCAATACACCTTTTGTTTCCGCCACGCTGCCAGGAAGGCTTCCATCTTCCTGCGGCTTTCCCTACCCTGTGTCGTCTCTTTGCGCCTCCTTTGCTCTTTCTGTGGGCCTGCCCATGCTGTTGTACAACTCGAGCTTTAGGACACCCACCTCTAGCTGTGTCTTCCGGGAGGCTGACGTCTGGTGTGCTCTGCTCCGTCCTCATCATTATGTTGTGTCACGCTTGTGTCCTGTTCGGAGTCTTACGGCACTGTCTCCTCTCGCCATGGGTCGTCCATGAAATCAAAACAAAATTTGGAGATAGTCATATACCGCTTGTGAAGGCACAATACAACATATCCTACTTAAATAGCCTCCTCTACCTCACCCAAGCTCCTGGCAGGTTCCGCCTTTTGACCGCCGATCGCCTTCTCATGAATACATGTATATATCTATATTGGCAATGCATAATTCTTCACAATGTCTTATGGCATACATGGCCAAGCCCTAAAATGGCTAAAAAACTTCCTAACGGACAGAGCCCAGATAGCCACTCTGGGTCCGTTCCACTCAGATAAAACAATATTGGACAAGGGTGTTCCACAGGGTTCCTGCCTTAGTCCTACCCTTTTTAACATTTATTTGGCTCCCTTGGTTAAAGAAGTAGAAGCACTGGGCTTTGAAACAGTCTCCTACGCTGATGATACCCAGCGGTTATTCACCATCGGCTTGAACCCAGAAGCAGACAGGCTCCGTTTTACCAAAGGTGTGCTTGCTATGTCAAACTGGATGACCGACAACTTTCTCCAGTTGAATCCGGGGAAAACGGAGGTGATGCTACTGGGTAAGGCCGTAAACATCTGGAATAACGAATGGTGGCCGCCACAATTGGGTGCCCCCCCTGTACCAAAACAGCATGTAAAGAACCTGGGGATGAAATTAGACCACTCACTGACTATGAGGGATCATGTAGCAGCCACTGTGGGCTCCTGCTATCACAGCCTCCGCCTACTTTGGAAAATCTTCCCATATATCCCTAATGACCACCGCAGAACACTGATCCAAGCGATGGTTATCAGTCATTTGGATTATGGAAATGCCCTCCTAGCTGAGGTTGGGACCACACTTCTAAATAAGCTACAGGTTATCCAAAACACCGCGGCAAGAACGATCCTAAACATGCCGGCTGGCTCACCATCACTGCCCATGTTAAAATCTTTGCACTGGCTGCCGGTAAAAAAACGCTCCATTTTTAACGCTCTAAACAGCCGAGGCCCAAAATACCTACAAAATAAATTAAAAAAATATATCCCAGGTCGCCTGCTGAGATCAGGCACGGCGAGACTGTTACAGATCCCACGCATCCGCCTTAAACGTACGGGCGGTATGGCTTTTTCCTACCTTGCCCCTAAATATTGGAACAGTCTCCCCAAATTCCTCAGGGAAATCCCACTGTACACTTCATTTAGGAAGCATCTAAAAGCCTTTCTGTACTAATTTGCCAACTCAGCTCAGCGGACATGCCAGCTAGGTACAACTCTAGACAGCGCCGAGATGCCCCAGGGTGATTCGAGCGCTATACAAGAGTATCTAACATAACATAACATAACATAACAATGCTTTAACTGGGTACCATCTGCCTTACAGTGGGCAAATTCCTATTAAGTGAATGTCTGCTAGCACACCTTGTCCACCCTAGCGGGGGAGAGGGGGGGCTGTCCAATCTGCATTTGACTTTCACCCCTATTTCCTTCTCCATTCATATTTTCTTTTTTACTGGGTTTGTCTGGGATCTGGATTTGGGACCTCTCGCATCCAACGCAAAAGTCATACCCCTGAACCAGGGAGCTTAAGTGATTTGCCCAGAATCACAGGATGTTTGAGCATCCCTGCAGAGACTAAAACCCTGTTTTGGATTTATCTGATGCTTGAGGGTCACCTGTGCGCGAGTGTGTCCTCATGTACATTTGCAGCATGAATGCTAACTAATCCCCTTTTTGCCTGATCGCCTTCTGACCGATAGGAGTGGGAGTTTGCCTCCAAATTAAACATTTGCTGCCAATTGGAAATGAACATTGAGGCCGGCCCTGGTGGAGACTTGCTTTGTCCTTTACAGAAACCAAAACTCTGTGGTGTACACCCAACTGTATAATTGTTTGCTTGATAGAACAGTGGTTTCCTCACACTGACATTACAGTGCATATGCATTTGCATGTTTGTTACCTTGAGTACTTCTTTAAACCCCTGACAGTGTCAGCTTGCCTGTCCTCTGTATTCGTCCCAACGGTGGCTGTGTGTCTGTGTGGCTCGGCATGCGCGCCTTCCTTTGTGTTTACAAGATCAGAGCCCACCCTCTGTAGTACTAAGCCGCAGGGGTCGCCGATCTATCTTTGTTTTAACCCCTTCATGTTATTAAGAGGGGAAACTAGCGGCTCACGTCCCCGCAGGCATGTATTAGCACCCGTTACATTACCCGGGGGCACGTTCATTTCTTTTCTTTGGGCAGAGGAGGAATAAATGATTTGCCCAAAGCAGAGGATGCTGAGCTGACCTGAGGCTCGAACCGAGCCAGCCGCTTACAAAAACACTGTGCGATTTGAGAAATCAAAAATGTAAGGCCGGCGGGGCGTGGCTTACGCGCCGAAGCGACATGGCGGCTTTCCCGTGAGCTCCGGAGAGCTGTGAACTCCCGAGTGGATTCTGGTCAGCTTTCCGTATGTTTGAGGCCGGAATTGTGTCTGCTTATGCGGCGGAACCTCTACGGCGACATCTCCTTCTAAGGTGAAGCTCCAAACGGTGTTTTTGCAGTCCTGCGAGCCCTGTCTCCTGCGCCAATGTCGAGACGCGGACGGCCGCCATTTTGAGCGGCCGCGAACGCGTCTCTCCTCAGGAAATTACCGTTGCCTCAGGCTGCGCCCAGAACTGGCCCTGCTTCATGATTCAATCTATTTGCTATCACACAAAAGGTATGGCGCTTTCTAGCTAATGGCTCCTCCCAATATTACAAACTTTGTTCTACATATGGCTTTCCGACTGCATGAGTGACGACCGCCATTTCCTGCATTGTGTTGTAAAGGCATATTGACTTTGTACTTCTTTCAACCGCCGCAATGGGGCTCCTCCATATTAGTTCCTGTCACACAGTTTTTTCATAACGCTTTGCGATTAATATGTTTTCGTAATTTCCTGCGGACTTCTTCACCTTCTCCTTTTGCGGAGTCTGACTGCATTAAATTTTTACATTATGCTTGTATGAGGTTTACCCTGAGGTTCTGAAGTAGGGTATCTGAGGCAGTTTACCCTTCATTTCTAAAGTTTTTCTTCACGCTTGGTGACTTTTTTGGAATACCTCATCGAACTCAATATCCTGTTTTATCCATTTTCTTCTGTGTTCTTGGTGTGCCCCTATCTTGGAATAATGACGCACGCACCGGCCAACTTGAAGTCGTCAAACACAGGAACCACACCCAAGCGCCTTAAGAATGACCCCCCTTCTCCGATTCGCACCTCCCAGAATCCTATTCTGGACTCCATCTTAGAGGAAGTTCGGGGTCTACAACCCTTTATGTCTGCTACCAATGAGAAACTCAAGCAGATTGAAAAGAGGTGGGTTGTTATGGAAGGCAAGGTCTTGAATCTGGAACAGCGTGTTAGCGATATTCAGGATGTCTCCACTAAGATACCTCTTCTGGAAAAGGAAATACAGCAGCTCAAACTACACACAGAGGACCTTGAAAATCGCAATCGTAGAAACAACCTACGTATTTACGGAGTTCCGGAGAATCTTGAGGGGTCAGACATGGTGTCTTTCACTCGTCGTCTCCTGCATGAATTGCTTGACCTTCAACCAAATGCTCATCCACTAAACATCCAGCGTGCTCATCGTCTTGGCCGCCCTACATCTAATTCCTTCAAACCTAGGGGTATCATCCTTCTTTTCCTCGAGTTCACTGAATTAATGACTGTTCTAAAAGCTGCCAGGCTCAAACGTCGTCTTGTGTGGTCGGGTCACAACATCTACATATCTCAAGATTTGTCAAATGCCACCAATGCTCGACGCAAGGAATTCTTGAACCTCCGACCTCAGTTGAGACAATTAAACATTCAATATGGAATCCTACACCCTTGCCTATGTAAAATAACTCATAATGGTCGTACTCGTACCTTCGATGATCCTCAGAAGCTGCACGAATATCTGCAATTTGCCTCTACTCCTACAATGGATGTCGCCACCTGATGCCCCCTATAGGCATCTTTTGTTTTCGCCTTTCCTGACAACTCTCGGTTATATTGTTCTACTGTTTCTAGCCTCAACGTGTTCTCCTTCACTATGTCTTGCCGTCCCTGGCTTTTTTCTATTTCTCTCCTGATGCTCTTAGGGGTTTCGCCTCTCCTTCGGCGTCTCCTCGCTCCAGATGTTTTGGTGTTTTCGTTCTTCTCAGATCTGGTATTCTTGCCTTGATCTGTCCACTTTTTCCTCGTCCTTCTTCTATCTCTTTTCTTTCTTACTTCTAGTATCTCTTTTTTTGTTCTACCAGTATGTATTTTTGTTCATCATCTTTATATTTTCCCTTTCTTTTTTGCTTGTTCTATTCCTTGATTTTTGCTTTCTGTTCCTTGTTAATTCGTATTTGGCACTTTTTGGCATGTTTTTTCGAATTAATGTACTTTTCTTGAATGTTATATTTCTCTCTAATGTTTGTATTTCTTATTTCTTTTATTTTAGTCAACCCCCTGCAGTGTGTTCGCCCCGGATGTCCATCCCCCTCCTCCCTTCCCATCATGTGTAATTTTGTCTCATGGAACGTTCGTGGTCTGGGTCACCCTGTCAAGCGTCATAAGGTATTGTCTCATTTATCCAAACTTAATTCACAGGTTGCCTTCTTTCAAGAGACCCACTGTACGGATTCTGAATCCTCCAAACTCAAGAGACAATGGGTGGGCCAAGTTGTATATTCTCCGGCTGTTAACACCAAGGGTGGTGTTGCAATTTTATTTCACAAAAGTTTATGTGCCCAGATTCTCTCTTCCAAAGCTGATACTGAAGGTCGCTGGGTTATGGCTAAGGTTATTATCCAAAACAAAACACTGGTTTTTCTTAACATCTATGGCCCTACTCGCCCTTCTCCTGAATTTTGGAATGAGGTTAAAGTTCTCATTTCCTCTATTGACTGTCCCAATATTGTTATTTCTGGTGATTTTAACCAATGGTTGGATCCATTCTCTGACAGGCTCTCCTCTACTAAATTTCGTCCTGACAAAACCCATAAATGTTTCCAATCTGCCATATCCTCGCGTCCCTTATATGATGTGTGGAAAACGTGTAATCCTGATACTTTGGAGTACACGTTTTATTCCAATGTACATCATACTAGATCTAGGATTGATTATATTTTAGTAAGCAAATCCCTCCTTCCCACTTTGCATAAATCTGAAATTGGTTCTATTTTTATCTCTGACCATGCCCCCGTCTTTGCAACCCTTGACCTTACTCTCACCTCTTCCAAATTCAGCCGTTGGAAGTTCAACACCTTTCTTCTATCGGATACTGTCTATATAAAGGAGGTTCAGAAGTTTATAGCTGAATTTTTTACTTTTAATGATCCTGCGGACACATCAATCCCTAACAATTGGGATGCCTTCAAGGCTGCCTTGAGAGCTTTTACAATCTCCTATGTTTCCAAAAAGAAGAAACTTAATTCGTCTAAATACACAGATCAAATGACCTCCATTAAGAAACTGGAACATTTGTATTTCTCATCTAAAGACTCTGATGCCCTTCATAATCTTATAAAAGCGAAATCTGAACTGAATAAAATAGCCACAACTGAAGCATGTAATACTTTATTGAAGATTAAGTCTAAGTTCCATGGAGGTCAGAATAAGGCTGGCAAAATGTTGGCAAATTATCTAAAAATTAAATCTGAGCGTAAAGCTGTAGGCCCTATCATGAATGATTCTACAAATTCATTAGTTACCTCTGACGAAGATATTGCAGAGGTCTTTCATACCTATTATCATAATCTATATACTGACGATACCCACCCCACAGATCAGAATTTATCCTCTTTTTTTGACAGTCTCCCTCCACCCCCTGCGCTTCCTGCTGAATTTGCACTATTAGAAAAGGATATCACATCTCAAGAAATTCTCCTGGCCATCAACTCCCTCAAGAAATCGAAGGCCCCTGGCCCTGATGGTTTGCCAATTGAGTTTTATTCTGCCCTCCATACTATTTTTGTGCCTAAATTGTTACAACTGTTTAACTCTTTTATTGCGGATGCTAAGGCCTCTGGATCTTTCTTAGATGCCCTCATTGTCATAATTCCCAAACCGGATAAGGATCATTCCCAATGTAAAAACTATCACCCTATTTCCTTGATTAATTATGATTGTAAAATTTTCGCCAAAATCCTTGCATCCCGCCTTGACTCTATCATCCCACTTTTAGTTAAAACGGATCAAGTTGGTTTTGTTAAAAGCCGGCTTGCAGCTGATAATGCCCGTATGTTTGCCAATGTTATTTCTCATAGTAAACACTTTAAAGCCCCTCTAGCTGCCTTATCCCTAGATGCGGAAAAGGCTTTTGACCGCATTAACTGGCACTTTATGTTTCGCACCTTGCATTGGTTTGGTTTTGGTCCCTCTTTTATTTCCTTGGTCAAACTCCTCTACTCAGCTCCTCGTGCCAGCATTTTTGTCAATAATCAATTTTCTAGATTCTTTCCATTGGGTAGAGGAACGAGGCAAGGGTGTCCCTTATCCCCGTTACTTTTCATACTCTGCCTTGAACCCTTCCTTGAGCGAATTCGTTCTAACCCTCAGATAACTGGTTTTAAAATGTCCTCTGTCGAAACTAAATTATCTGCATATGCTGATGATATTTTAGTGTACATGTCTAACCCTGTCACGTCCCTCCCCCCTTTTCTAGATGAAGTCCTCCTTTACTCCTCAATCTCTGGGTATAAACTCAATTTATCTGAAACTGAAGTACTACCATTAAACTCTATCTGTTACCAATACATGTTTGCCTCTACTGACTTTGCGTGGTGTCCCTCCAAAATTAAATACCTGGGCATTTGGTTCTCCCCTTCCCTTACAGATACTCTCAAAGCCACTTTCATGTCCCTTACTCAGAAAGTCCAATCTCTTCTTCAAAGTTGGTCCCCTTTATTCTTATCATGGTGGGGGAGACTCGATACCATTAAAATGATGATTACACCCCATATATTATATACTGTATCAATGCTTCCCATGAAAATTCCAAACATTTATTTTACTCGCTTAAATTCCATTTGTTCCAAATTTTTATGGAACAACAAGCACCCTCGCATTGCCTTACATAAGCTTATACGTCCTAAATCGGAAGGCGGGGTCCGCTTCCCTAATTTTAAAGTATACCACTCAGCCTTCCTCATTAAGCAATCCTTTTCTTTAGCTTTTGATTTTCATGAATCCCCGACTCCTAAATGGGTGACCTTTGAACGATCATTGTTACAAGGTTTTTCATTTCAACATACTGTCTTTATGTCCAATTGTTCGTTTTTATCGAAGCACACAGTGTTAAAATATTCACAAACTTTATTGCATGATATATTTGCTAAGGATTTATCTCCACTCCAATGTTTTTTGTCTTCTTGTGTCTGGTACAACAAATTTCTCAAATATAAGGGCAGGTCTTTCTACTACAAATACTGGAAAGAAAAGGATATTGTTTTTGTGCATCAGTTCTTTGCCAATAATGCCATTATTTCTTTTCCTGAGTTACAAGTTTTATATGACTTACCCCTGTCTTTTCTCAAGGAATGTTTGATTATTACTAATGCTATCTCTTCATACTTATCAACCTTTCCTTCCTCTGTCACTTTACCTACCTTCTCTCCTTCTTCCCCTCTTTATCCTATATTTTCCCTTCAACAACCTAAGGCTGCCTTTGTTTATAGAATATTGTCTTCGAATGTTGTAGAGCGGCCTAAATCAGCTACTGAGCTTACTTGGGAATCTGATTTGTCTGTAACTTTATCTGTGGATGAATGGGATGGTATATGGAGCAAATTGTTTAAGACCTCTGTTGCAGCCCGTATTACCCAATCCTTATATTTTATTTACCATAGATCTATTCTCACTCCTCTTAGTATTGCCAAGTTCTCACCTTCTTCTTCTATTTTATGCTGGTCATGTTCTTCGCTCCCTGGTACCCTTAAGCATCATCTTTATGAATGCCCCCCTGTTTTAGCTTTTTGGAACTCAGTTTGGGATAAATGCATGCGTATATTTCAATGCTCTGTTCCCTTATCATTCTTGACCGTGTTTTTAGGGTCTGTTTCTGTTGACATTGATATTGCTCCTTCTAGTGTTAGATTATTGGATCTTTTTATTGCGGTTGCATTTAAAGTAATTCTATCTTGTTGGAAGGATAATTCTAAATTATCTGTTCTTACGTGGTGGAACTTCGTATGTGATGAACATAGGATTGCTATTGCTTCCTCCTCTTCTGTTTCTTCTAAAGTTAAATCCGATCTTCTTTGGCTCCCCTTCTCCAATTATCTTTCATCATCCCCCTCTCTTTGTTAGCTGAGCCTATATTTATATTGTATCTACCCTCTCTTCTTCTTTCTTCTTCTTTCTTCTTTTCTCTTTTCTCTCTCTCTTCTTTTTTCCTTACTATCCTTCTCTCTTATTGCTCTAACTTTCTTTTTCTTTTACTCTCTTCCAATGAACCGTTTATCTCATAGTTTTTTCTTTGCCTCATTTGTGTATCTTGGTTCTAATGTAATATTGTATTACCTTTGTATTGCATTTTATTTAAACAAAATAAAAACTTCTTAAAATTGTAAGGCCGGGTTCATGTTTTTTGCGCATTATGTGCAATGCTCTCAGTGCACTCAACGAACGGGAATATCTCTCTCACTCCTTTGTTCTGTTTCTGAGTACATTTTAAAACACGTAAATTACCAAGTATTACTTATGGGAAAAGCAGCTTATTAATCATGTGTTGGTAATCCTTCGTGATTGCTGTCTGTGGTTTCTTAATTCGAGAAAGTGGGTCAAGTGTCTTCTCGGATTCTGGTTTAAAATGTCACTTTTCACCACAATGATAAAGGAGAAAAGAGAAGCATCGGGAGGGTTAGAAATGATTTGAACCCAATTGAAACCTTTTTTGTGACATTAAAACAATGCCAGTCTGGGGAAAATACATATGCCCCACTCTCTACTTGTTATCTGTATGTGGTTCTTTGGCAGTTAATATCTCACTGTAAACTGCTACTTACCAAAAGGGGTCTCTGACACAAAAAACGGTAACCACACTGACCTGTTGACATTGCCCCTTCCCCTTTTTCTGCATGACACGAGGTGTTTGCTGCAGGCATATTAACCCTCGGTGCTGCATACCATAAATCACAAACTTACACCGAATCCAAAGCCTACTAGACAAGACTTCATTTCTGCAGGCAAAATATATTTGAGCACTCATGTTGTTCTTCGTTACGAGGTCGGGCCCAAACCCCTGACCTCAACCTTCAAAGTTGTCCAGAAGGTGCATATCATACCGAGAATATTCTTGTTTTGATAAGGAAAAGTTGTGCTGGTCCTGCCAGGATTACTGAGCTAGCAACCATGCTAGCAACCATGCTAGCAACCATGTCAGCGCACTGGCCTGATTTTGCCCGCAGCATGAGCTGTGCACAAGCCCTGCTCCTGCAGGGGGCAAAAATATTGGGGACGGAGTTGATGATCTAGCTAGAGACTACACTTTTAATTGGCAAGAAGTACTAGCTGAATATGGAGGGTCTGTCTTTAGAGTGCTACACCTTCCCAGACTGTTAGGAGAAATTGGCGCACCCTATTCGCCTATGTGCCCCCCTTTTTTTTTATGCCACAGCAGTTTTCCCGCAGACGAATCACCAAAGAAAGGTTATTGACCTTTTTTTTCCTTTTTTCAACCAACTCTCATATCAGCATTCTAATCAGTGCTTGCCTTGTACCCCGTGATCACGGGTACCGCCACAGTGTGTACAGTCTGATTTGCAATGGCGCGCTTATGCTCCTAACTATTCCTGAGGGAGGATAGGGCTAGGTACCTGCATGTAATCAGCACTTGTTGACCTGTTCGTGGAATTGAGCCAGGCACCGCTCCGGGCAGCAAGGCAAACGGACGCGTACAACATTTTTTATACTTAATGTCGTAGCTGCAAACCTTCTATTATTAATTTAGCATTCCTTTTTTTTTTAATTTTACATTCCGCCCTGTATTTTATCGGGTCGAGTTTCGAACCAACAACTCTCTCCTTGGTAGATGTCTCCCTCACCTCCTTGTGCTATTGCAGCTTCACAGTTATTGAACGTGCCCTGTCCCGCCTCCGAAAATTCACAAAGCAGTGGAAAATAAACTTCTCCAGCTTCGAATATTTACTTCTCGTTTGGGGACACTCAAAACTTTGCCACGAGCTGCGGTGCTGAGCTTGGAAGTTCATAGCCGAACTTAAACGTTCTGTGAACACAATGGCAGGCCTACTTCCCTAATTGGCACAGGACTTTTTACCTGCCACTTCCAAAAGCAAATCGCGAGGGACCGCTTTCTAAATAGTAAGAAACTGAGCTTTCTCCCTCAGCACTAAACTTGTTACTTCCTGTATCTCTCAGCAACGGGCTGAGGGGGGGGGGGATGCTTTAACTACTTAGCGCGGTCAGCCGTATCCGATTTAGGGCCTCCCAACCCTACTACCCCGGAACACGCTTCTCCTGCCCCCTTATGGTATCCGTAACCGAATATAGTTGGATGAGATGAGGCTAGCCTTTGCTGCCATACACTGGCAAACACAGTTGGTTCCAACTGCACCCATAACGATGGCAGCCATCTGCACTACAACTCGACACCAAACCAGAGTTCACGCAATAAAGAATGTTAACACAGCTTACGATACTGTAACCTATGTTATAATCACCAGAAACTAGTGTTCCCCTAGCGTCATGCGCGAATCTGAACAAAATCTCTTTAACTGTAATGTTAGTATTTCCATCCGATATCAGAGGTTAGTGGCCCCATCAAAGCTTAATGTTCGTTCCCCTCGCTGTTATACTATTGTTTACTTTACATCAATCGCCCATCATCCTAGTGCTACGAAAATCAGGGCAGGGCCATTATTATAACCAGCAAGAGTGATCGCTTCTCGGACCCTTACCCTGCCACTGCCTTCGGTGCTGCGGGCCTCGTAGTTTTTTGCCCACCGCCTGGGGAGCTGGGGATCGTGCAGTCCATTCTGTCCCGACCTTCCGTGCCCCGGCGGGGGCCGTGCAGTCCTCCGCACCCTGGCACCTCTCGTGTTGTTCTCTCCTGCTGGCTTGGGTCCTTCTGCAGCTGTGGAGACCGTAGCTGCGGGAAACACGGGTTACTTGCGCACTGGCGCGGGCTTGGGTTTGAAAACAGCTCCTAAGATACACAGCATAGTCAAAATAGTTGGTGCCTCTCCCCCAGCTCCCTGATGAAAAAGGTGAGCTGCCCAGCTTGCGTCTTGTTTTCGCCTGTCAGATTCCTTCTGACAGCGCTGAGTTTTTGGATACCGAGGCAGTAGCCTCATTACTCCACATTCATTTAGAATTTTTTTTAATCGCTGTTTAGGTTGTCCTATTGATGTGTGACGCTTTGTCACAGTTGAGGTTGCATCACATGGTCAGCTCAGTGATGGGCCGCGGGTAGCAGTCAATTGAGTTTGCAGAATTGTCAGCATGTTTCCTCAGAGAGTCTCGTCTTTGTCTATCTAGTTCCTTCTGGTAGTGTTGAGTTTTGGGTTCCTGCCGTGGCGATTATGCCATCAGACAGCGAAAGGGTTTTGGTTGCTTGCCGAGGCGATTATGCCGTCTGGCAGCAAAAGGGTTTTGGTTGCTTGCCGAGGCGAATATGCCATCTGGCAGCGATGAGTTTTGCGTATCTGCCGGCGTTTGCCTTCAGGCAGTGATGAGATTTTGGATGCTGCGTTGCTGTTTCAGTTTCGCAAGTTTAGCGCTTCAATGGGACGCGGGTATCGGTCAAATGGGTTTGTAGAGATGTCTGCGAGTTTCCTGATCAGTGGGTTTTCCTTTTGATCTAATCCTTTGTAGAATTTCCTGTTGAGTTTGAGGAGATGGTCGTCCAACATCTCAATGCCCCGGTCTCTGTGGAGGTCTGCTGTTCGTGTGAACATAGGTGCACCTGCTGCAATCTGTAAGGCATTGCTCTGTAGTCTCTGTAGGTCTTCCCGTAGCTGCGGGCGGCAACCACTCCAAACTGGTGAAGCGTATGTCATAGTTGGTCGAATTATTGCGGTGATTGCTCGCAGCTTGCTCTGCATGGGCATCGACTTGGTCTTCAGGAGTGGGTATAATGCAGCCAGTTTGGCTGCTGCTTTCTGGCAGGTCTTCTCTATGTGGTTTCTCCAGCTGAGTTTAGAGTCCAGAGTCACCCCTAGGTAGGAGCTGCTGTTTTCCCATTTGATCTCGTCCCCATTGAGGAGGATCTGTGGATGTTTCCTGTTCAGCTTCCTGGTGAATAATGTTGCTGTGGTTTTGCTTGTGTTGAGGGTGATCTGCCAGTCGCTGTACCATTCAGAGAGTCTGTTGAGTGATGCCTCAAGGTTCTTAGCCACTTCTATTTCGCTGAAGGATTGGGAGATGACTGCAACATCATCAGCGTAAAGAGCCAGATCAGTCTTCTTTAAGTCTGTGGGGATATCGTTGGTAAATATGTTAAAGAGAAAAGGTCCGAGAATTGATCCCTGAGGCACTCCAGCGAGAATAGGGCGTGTTGATGAGCATTCCTCCTGTACCGTCACGTGGAAGGTCCATCCTAACAAGTAGTTGGAGAGCAGTTTAACCAGGTAGCTTGGGAACTTGAGTTTGATGAGTTTGTAAATCAGTCCCTTGTGCCATACTCGGTCGAAGGCTTTGGCTACGTCCAGGAAGACTACTCCTGTAGACTTGTGGATGTTGAATCCATGGCTGATGATGTCCACAACTCTGAGAAGTTGGTGATTTGTTGAGTGGTCTTCCGGAACCCAAACTGTTCTTTGGAGAGGAGGTTTTCGCTTGAGGCAAAGTCCGTGAGGCGAGCGAGAATAACTTTTTCAAAGAGCTTTGATAGGCCCGATAGCAGACTTATGGGTCGGTAGTTTGCAGAGTCTCGTAGTGGTTTTCCAGCTTTAGGGAAAACAATTACTCTTGCCTCTTTCCAGGCTTTGGGGAAGTACTGCTGCTGCATACATGCATTGAATATCTCTGTAAGTTGATCCACTGCAGCATCTGGGAGCATCTTGATGCTTGGTTTGTTATCCCATCCTTTCCTGGAGCCTTGCCGTTTTTTAGTTTCTTTATTAGGGCTAGGACTTCACCTGTTGAGCATTCCTCAATGGTTGAAGCTTCAGTTTCTGGTGGGTGCCCCAGGTGGTGCTTTGTGACCTCTTGTTCGATTTCTGTTGCCATTTTGCTTGCCTGGTTGGGCCTGAAGGATGCCTCCAGTGTCTCGGCGAGGACCTCAGCCTTGTCCCTGTTGCTGCATGCCAGGTGTGTCTTTCCTTGTATGGGTGGGTTTGGTTCTTTCTTTCCAGTCAAGCGTCGGGTCATTCTCCATAGAGAGTTGTCAGAGTCCTTTAGGTTGGCTGTTGCTGCTTCCCATTTCTCACCTCTGTGTTGGCTTATTTGCGTCTTCAGCTGTCTTGTCAGTTCGTTGTATTGTTTCAGCAGATCAGGGGTGCGGTGCTTTTGCCACTCTCTCCGGGCTTTGTTTTTGACAGCTATCGACTTCTTGATGCCATTCGGGAGGTCGTAGATGGAGCAGCGTTTGGGCTCTTGCTGGGGAATGCTGTGTTCGATAGCAGTATGGACTGCAGCTGTGAAGTGGTGGACCGCCTGATCAATTTCTTCAATGCAGCGTATGGGGCCGGGGGCCAGTGTCTCCTCCAGGCTTCTCTTGTAGAGACTCCAGTCCGCCTTCTTGTAGTTTTGCCTGGAGCCCTGTTGTTGGTTTTTAATCAGATCTCCAACTGTGATCAATACTGGGTTGTGATCAGATGTCAGCGCTGTCAAAGTCTCAAGCTCCATAGATTGTGATAGGTTCTTCATGACAACTATGTCCAGGACGTCGGGATCGTGCTGTGCAGCACCCGGGTAGTGTGTTGGGCAAGTTGGGCCTGCCACTACAAAGTCCTTTTCCTGGAGTGGGCAAGTAGAGCGTGTCCTTTTGTGTTTGCAGTGCGAGAGTTCCAGCACTGATGCTTGGCATTAAGGTCTCCTCCAATTAGTGTTGGGATATTGGGATCTAGTAAGGCATCTAGGGCTTTTGGTTGTAGCTTTGCTGGGGGTGAGTAGGCAGCAATCAGCCGTAGAGGGCCCGCTGGTGTATGGATCTGTATGCCAGTTGCTTCAATGCTCCCCACTGGTGGTATTGCAATCTTGTGGTGCTTCACTTTTGTGCTGACAATAACTGCAGTTCCTCTGCCCTTGGCTCCATTGGGGCGATCTCTGCGGTATACCCTGTGGTTTGCTAGGGTAAGCTTCTGGCTTCCTTGGAGATGAGTCTCAGAGATAAGCGCAACACTCACATCCTTAGTTTCCATCAGGTGTAGGAGTTCATCTGTTTTCTTCTGAATGCTGTTAGCATTCCACATCACGAAGAGAGAGTTTCTTTTAGTTTTTGCTGCCATGGGAGTTGCTTTCTTCACCTGGGAAAAGTCCGGCGATGATATTCGCCACCATTGTCACCACGGGGTGGATGTCCATGTCTGCGACTACTTTCGCGACCTTCACAATGAGTTCCTGCCAGTTGATGGTTGAGCCTATTCCACAGGATGGTCCCGTTGTGGTTGTTGGAGGTGGGCTGACTTGCTTAGGTGCCGTGACGTCCGCGTATGTCCTTCCATCCACGTGTGCATCACTACTGCTGTCGGTTGTATTGGGGGTTGGGATCCTGTGTGCCAGTGCAGGTCTGCGGTTGTAGGTCTTCCTTTGATGCTGGTCTGGTGCTGAAGAGTGTTGGGAAGACCTTTGTGGTTGTGGGGGTGGCTTGCGTTGTTCGACCTTCTTTGCCTTCTGCAGGTAGGGACAGCCGCGATAGCTTGCTGGGTGGGGTCCTGTGCAGTTGGCACATATTGCTGGTTCAGTTTCCCAATTCCGTGTGCATTGATTAGAGGTGTGTTCGCCTCCACAGCGTACACACTTTGGCTTCTGTTGGCAGAAAGCAGAGGTGTGCCCCAGGCGCTGGCAGTTGTAGCACATGACTGGTCCTCGTTTCCCTCTAGGTGTTTCTGTGGTAACGATGCAGCCGCAGAGCCGTGTGACTGCCGAGAGGTCTGCTGGCTTCCCATCCTGGCTTGGGGACAGGGTTACAACAAAGAGGGGAAATCTCTTGTTCTTGTCCGCTGGCGAGGCAATCTGTGCAATATTTCTGACTGGGAGACCAAGATCAGCTAATTCCCCAGTGATGTGCCCAAGTGATGCATTTGCTGGGAGCCCCCGTATTACAAATCGCTGGGCTTTTGCCGTGGTCATTGAAAAGGTGTGGTACTCCATTTTCTGCTCTGTAAGTATGGTGGTCACACTCCTGTAGTCATCTGGGGTGGTGAGCATAATCTTGGCGTGGTCTTGTCTGGGCTTGATTGTGTAGGAGGAGTTGCAATGTTCATCCAGTAGATCCACAAGGTCCTTGTGAGTGGCTAAGTTCTTCAGTATGATGGGGGGGATCCGTAATCTTTTTGTGGGACCTGAATAGGTCCCTGGTTCGGCTGCCCCGTGGTCCTGACGGTTGGCGTCGCAGTCCTGGGTATGTTGGAGAACCTGATAGCGGTTTGCGGTTGCAATTGTAGGGCTAATGAGAGGTGCGCGGGCAAGCTTTGCGTGTTTTTCCGGTGAGCTTGGAATCGAGTCGCGCCCCTTTCTTTTTGACTGAAGGCACCATTCCGTGTCGTCTCCGGTGTTGCTGGATTGAGCCCCGGCGTCTGCATCCATGGTTGATGCTGCTTGGTGGGGGGGCTGTGGGTCGCCTTTGGCAGGTGAGCTGCCCATGGGGATCATCGCCTTATATCCCCCTCCCCCTTTCTTCCTCCCATTGTTCTTGGGGAGGGGGAGGGCCTCTGGCGCTTTTCGCCACGCGGCAATTCTTGGTGGCGCTAACCGGATTTGTTCCTTGGGGCTCGGGCGGCCGTTAAGGCGCCGGCCTTTGAGGCCCCCTTCGGGGGCGGCCTCTGCTATAACCACCACACTCCTACAAGAGTGACAACTGTGAGTATTACAGGCCCCCAAAGCTATACGAATGCCTTTGGTGGTGGGTATTAGTAATTTTCAATATATATTTATGTATATATATATTGAATCAATAAACAACTGTGATTGTCCTATGATTAAATGAATCCCTAATTTAGTCAAACAGTGACATCATGTGGCAGACTGTCATAAGTGCAGGTACCAAGACAGAAATCCACCAGCTCGAATTAATCGCTGCTGTACACCCCACTCCAAAGAGACTCCTCCGAAGTTGAAAATTGACAATCCGATGGCAAAACGTTTGAATGCCTAGCGGAATATTTCTAATATGTCGGATTCTCATTGAAAGCTCTCTGAAAGATTGCAATCTGCTGCAATGGCAGATGGCTAACTCACTGACAAAACGGTTAACCAGACTCAAAGTCTTGAACATTGTTAAGTTTGAAGATGTGCCCTGAATTATGATGTGTGGATGCTGTTTGGAACAGATGTTGTAACAGAGATTCAGTTCTTAAAGAACCTAAATGACACCTTTGTGTTGCTCAGTGCTGTTAGTTTTATAATATTCTGACCATTTGCAAAATCATGTATTGGTAATGTTATTGTTTATTGGAATTTCTATGGGAATCACCATTGTTTTTGGAGCAGACCCAGATTAAGATATTTACAAAATAAATGACACAGTGTTGCTTCTTCTTTCTGTTAGTTGTATTTTCCTTCTGCCCATTAAAAGAAAAAATATGAAGTTATGCAAGCGTGCAAACGATTCTATGTCAGCTAATATTGAAAAAATTGAAAAACAAAGAACGTTGCTCCTATACGCTCTGCAGAAGAAAATACTCGAAACCAATAAAGGTACACCTAAGAATTTTTTTTTTAATTTCTGAAGGAAGTATTAATTGCAAAGGATAATATGACAGAAGTATTTACTAAAACATCCTACCCAACAGCAGAGGAAATTCTGCTGGTGGACTCTGCATTGGATTTATCACTTACTCCAGAAATTGGATAATATTCCATTTCCACCCAACTTCAAACCAGGCCCTAAAATGTGAGGTCAATGTCCATTACTCTCGGGGCTTCAAGCTGTAGGTGACCTGCCTCTAGATTACAGTTACTCCTACCTGAATGAATAGTCCCTACAGCACAAAGCCATTGCTCCATTGGTCTCTAAGACTCCCCTGCTTCCCTTGCATATTAAGAGTAATTAAAGGAGTACAAATGTAGACTCATAGAAGCAGATGTTTCACATAGCAATTTGTAATATTGTGAGGCGGAGCATTGCCTGAGAGAATATAGACATTCAGATTCAGTTTATGGATCCTGTGGGTTCAAACCACTCCCACGTTCTTTGGTTATGTAAAACCGCCAGCAAGGACTGTTCAAAATCAGAGTCTTGCCCTCTGATCCCAGGTCCCATAAATGTTTACAGTATTAATTCTGTTAACTTTGGCACCCCTTTGCAACCAGGCCAAGACTGCCTGCCCAATTTACAGATATTATTGTGGAATATAGCTGGGCTGCGTAATAAACTGCTTGATCCGCATTGATGTACATTTTTTTTTTTTGTAAAATTTTTATTTTTTGAATTACAGAGAAGAACAAACATGGGGCTGCGGAGGCGCAGCATAGTACCCCACACGGGGCCAAATCAAAAATCACATAGCAATAGTGTCCCAAGACAACATAAGCAGATCCATTCCGAGAGCGAAGAACCATAGCGCCAATGTGGTAGAGTAGAAAGTCCCGGAAAGCCTGACAATTGGACCAGTGCAATGCAGATAGACAGCAGAATAACTGGCCGGCCCTCGAACTTGCATATCTAGGTAGTCAGGCTATGCACCCGAATAGTAACACCACCACAGCCCGGAAACCAACACGTTAAACTCCCCCCCCCTCCCTTTCCCCCCCCAGGTGGTGACGCCAATCATACCAACATTCATACCGCAACCATACTATACTTGAAAGAGGTGTAGTGACCGCAAAGACGCAGGGCATACAGCCAAGGGTAACCCCTTAGAGAGGAAAGTAACCAATGGACCCCATTGGTGTTGGAAGTTCTTAAATTGGCCAAGGAAGATGTCCGCCACTCTTTCCAAGCTGAGCAGCCTCCAGAGTCGCGCATGCCACAAAGAGATCGCCGGTGCTTCTTTCTTTTTCCAGGCAGCAGCCAATGTGAGCTTAGCTGCCCCGAGGCAGAGCCACAAGATCTTTTTATCCGCCCTGGTCTGGTATTCAAGTCCAGGCTCCCGCAGTCCCAACAGGACATAGGCCATGGAGTCCTCAATGGGATAAGTAAGGATGTCCCTGATGTGCGAGAGAATCTCCTCCCAATACGGTCGGATCACTGGGCAATCCCACCAGATGTGGCGGAAGTCCCCCAGGAACCCGCAGCCCCTCCAGCACTTGTCAGAGGTGGCCGGATAAATGCGGTGTAGCCTGGTCGGGCACATATACCATTGCATGACCGTCTTGAGATGAGCCTCCCTGAGATGCAGCGAATGGTTAAAGGACGTCAAGTCCCGCCAAAGCGCCGACCACTCCACATCCGACACCTCCCTCCCCAACATCTCCTCCCATTGCCCCATATAGCGAGGACGAGGCGCTATTGTCGATTTGAGCAGAAGCTGATACAGGAAGGAGATGGCCCCCTTCATGGCAGACGTCCGTAGTATGAAGGCCTCAAAAGGCGTCGGCGGTCTCGTAGCCGCCTCCAACACCCCAGGCGACGTGGCCCAGTGAAGCAGCTGAACATGCCGAAATTGCTCGGACCGGGGGACTCCATAGTCCCTCATACAATTAGCAAACGTGAGAGTGTCCTGGCCATGAAACAGATGGGTCAAAGCCCTGCAACCCCCCTCCCGCCACACGTCAAACGGCCCCTCCCGCAACGCCGGTGGAAATGCCGGGTTGAAGTGCAAGGGCGTGAAGGGCGAGGGGAATGTGGTCCAGCGGTCGTCCGCGGCGAGGGTGTCCCAAACCTTCAATGTCGTACTCGTAGGAGTACTAATATATGCGTTAAGGGGGCGGTCCTTTTTTGGTTTCCAGGCCAGGTCCCAGATCGACCTGCCTGCCACGCTCCGTTCCATATGCAGCCAATGCTTCTCGGATGTTTGCTGCGACCATTCCACCAACACTCTGAGCTGAGCCGCTTTGTAATAAAGCTGCAAGTCAGGAAGGCCAACCCCACCCTCGGACCTCGGCCGACGCAAGACCGTAAAGGAGAAGCGCGCCTGACCCCCCTGCCACACGAAACGCAGTATCTGAGTCTTGAGCCGCCGGAAAAAATCGCCGTCCAAGGGGACAGGCAGTGCTTGGAACAGATAAAGGTATTTGGGGAGGAGAACCATCTTTACGGCATGAATCCTGCCAAGCCAGGACAAAAATTTAGGTTTCCACCTATCCAAGTCCGCCCGGGATTTCGCCAGCAGGGGTGGGAAGTTAGCCGAGAACAGTCCGCCCACTGTCGGAGTCAAATGGACCCCCAAGTAGACGATCGATCCGGTGGCCCAAGCCAGCGGCGTCAATGACCGCACACGAGCCACCTCGGTCTGCGAGAGAGTAAGGTTCAGGATATTCGACTTGCTGTAGTTGACCTTGAAGCCGGCCACCTCCTCGTATTCCAGGAGGACCTCCCTAACACACGGCAGTGAGTGCTCCGGGTCTGCTATAGATAACAAAATATCGTCCGCGAAGAGCGAGATCTTATGCTGCTCCCCTGTGAATGGCAAACCCCGGATCCCCTCATGTTCACGCACCGCCACCGCCAAAGGCTCGATGCTCAACGCGAACAGGAGGGGGGACAGAGGGCACCCCTGTCTAGTGCCGCGTGAGTGCGGAAAGAACGCCGATAAATGGCCATTCACCGCGACCCGTGACCGGGGGCAGCAGAAATTAGCCCTCACCATTTTAATGAATGTCGCCGAGAAGCCGAAGGCCAGCATCGTATTGAACAAGAAACCCCAGTCCACTCTGTCAAAAGCCTTCTCGGCGTCTAGCCCCACAAGGACCGCGGGAATACGAAATCTGTCTGCCTTTTCGATGAGATGCACCACCCTGCGCGTATTGTCGTGGGTCTGGCGCCCTTTGATGAACCCGGATTGGTCCGGGTGTATGATCGCTGGCATTAGGTCCTGTAATCTACGCGCCAGGATCGCCGAGTAAAGTTTGGCATCTATATTAAGAAGCGCTATCGGGCGGAAGGAGGCGCACTGGGCGGGATCCTTCCCTGGTTTAGGCAGAACTGTGATTACCGCTTCTGCCAAAGAACCAGCAGAAGAGCCGGACATGGCCATGTCGTTAAAGAGGGTCACCAAAAAATCACAAAGGTCGGAAGCGTATGATTTATAAAAAGTGGCGGTATAGCCGTCCGGCCCAGGAGCCTTGTGAAGTTTCAAGTTCCTGATGGCATCGAGTACTTCCTCCCTGGTGATAGGGGCTCCTAACAGCTCATTCCACTCCTTTGATACCTGTGGAAGGGGCAGTCGTTCCAAATACTCCCTTTGGGCTACCGCATCCAACCCGTCCCCCGCGTAGAGGTCCGAATAAAAGCGGCCGAAAATGGCCGCTTTCGTTTCATCCCTGTGTTGCAACTCTCCCGCCGCATCGCGGATCCCGCCGATATATTCACGTTCTCTCTTATCGCGCAGTTGGCGGGCCAGGTGTCTTCCCACCTTGTTCCCACAAGCGTAGGACTGGCGACCCAACCTCAACAGGGTGAATTCAGCCCTGTTATTATAATGTGCTCTCAATTTCCCCCGTATCGCCGTCAGTGGTCGAAGGGTCACCCTTGAGGGGTTGAGTTTATGTGCCTGCTCGAGGGAGGTCAGCTCAGCCTCCAGGTCTTCCCTTTCCTTGCGCCGCGACCGGTTGAGCTGCGCATTGAGGCCCAAGCACGTGCCTCTGATGGACGCCTTAAAGGCGTCCCAGGTATTGGGGACTGAGGTATCCGACGCCGGGTTGAGTTCAAAGATCTCCCTTATAGCTTTCCGCAATGCCCTATTAGAGGTATCGTCCCGGACCACCGAAGCCGGGAAGTACCATTTTCGCTGCCCGTCGCCGGTCGAAGACCAACGCAAAGTAAGCACCAGCAAGCTGTGGTCAGAAACTGAAAGAGGCAGAATGGTAGAGTCAAGGACATCTCCTCTAAGAGCCTGGCTGAGAAATATATAGTCCAGTCGTGAGTATGAGTGGTGTACATGAGAAAAGAATGTGTAGTCCCGTGAGGTGGGATGGAAGAAACGCCACCCATCCACCAGCCCCATCTCCCCCACCACCTGCTGTGACACAGTAGAGAACACACCCGTATCCGCCCTGTGAGCGCCGGAGCAGTCCATCGCCCCATCCCATACCAGATTAAAGTCGCCCATGAGAAACAAGTGCCCGTCAACAAAATCACCCACCCTTTGCAGCAAGCCCTGCAGGAACTTATTTTGACCGGCATTGGGGAGATACGCCACAACAAAAGTACACAACCTCCCTTGCACAAGCCCCTTCACCATCAGCCAACGGCCATCCTTATCGGTGCGTATCTCTATAGGTTGAAAGTGCAGCGCAGCGCGGAAGAGGATAGCTACCCCTCGATGCTTCGTGGATGCAGAGGATCTGTATATTAGGGGATAAGCCCTATGCTTAAGGCGCAGCTCATCCTTGCGCGCTAGGTGAGTCTCCTGGAGCCCCACAACATCCAATTGGTGGTCAGTTATGTATTTCCACACCTTCTGCCGCTTTTGTGGAGAGTTCAGCCCCTTAACGTTCCAAGTCCCTATGCTAACAGGCATAATAAAGCATGAAACAGGAACTAGCTACGGACACCTCGTCAGACCCCCCTCCCTCGTCGGAAGGACCCCCGGCCACAAGCAACTCAGAGATGGATCCCCAGACACCCCCCCCCAGCCCCGCAAGCCCCAATTCGAAGCAACTGCAAGACCGTCACACGCCACCCCCACCACAGGGATACCACCCCCTCCTTCACACATTCATACATCACCCCCCACAACTCATCCGCGTCACCACCACCGGCACACCCTTCCCCCGCAACTCCCAAACCCAGCCCCCCAAGGCCCTCCCCCCCCCGAAAACCCCCCAACACAGTAATACACAAACCAAACCACACAAGAAAGAAGGACCAAACCTCCCGGAATAGTTTAGAAGTTCCAAACAGGTCCTCCAGGAGCCGGGGGAGAGACACCAGCCGGTGCCTCCCCAAGACCACATACCGGGGTGTCTTCCCACAAAGTACAAATGGACCCACGGTACCTGCTTGGTCGTGTCCCTCCGGCATCCGACAAGTCTCCCTCCTTCAATCACGCCGCCCCGGAACCAAGCTGGGGGGCCGATAGCGTGGCAGAGGCAACCGAAGCCACCGCGGCAACCCTTTCTTGTAGGCTGGTAGCCCTGTCAGGCTCCCTTCTCCCCGCCTCCCCCCCCACCCTGTGCCATGAGGGGGACCTCCGCCGTCCCCTCGTAGAAGGGCTCTCAGCGCCCCGCGAAGCCCCCGGCTCGTCGATGCCCAAGAGATCCTTTGCAACCTGGAGGGACCTGATCTGTTCAAGCCTGTTTTGCCATCTGAATATGATGCGGAATGGGTGGCCCCAGGAATAGGCGATGTTGCGCTCCCTCAAGAATGCAGTCACAGGCCGGAACTCACGGCGCTTCCGCAGAGTGGTAGGAGCCAAGTCCTGGTACAGCTGAGGGTGATGACCACGAAACTGGAGTGATGGAGCCTCCCGTGCCTTCTTCAAAATGCGCTCCTTCAGCTGGAAGTCGTGGACGCAGACCAGTATGTCTGGTGGAGGGCCCCCACCACGCCTGGGAAGCCCAACCCTATGGGCCCTGTCCATCTTGATGTCGCCAACTTCGTCGTCGCCCAAAACCTGCTGAAACAGCGCTAGGACATAGCCCCTCAGGTCGCCAGACTCCCTGTCCCATGGCACCGACCTGATGCGGATGTTGTTCCGCCTGGAGCGGTTCTCCAGGTCCTCCGCATGCGCCTGCAAATCCAGATTTTGTTCAGTGAGGCGGAGCACATCCTGTTGCAACTGGTGCACGTCATTGGCCACATTAAGTTCATGGTCCTCTAGGGTGGCCACCCTCTCGCCGACACCATCCAGATCCCGTCTCACCTCCCTAAGGTCTGATGCGAGTTGATCTCGCAGGTCGGAGATGTCCGCCTTTATGGACGCGAAAAGCTCTGTCATGAAGGCTTTGGTAGCCGGCGCCTCGTTGTCCTTTGACGCGGACGAAGAGCTCGCTCCTGGGGACGGCGGATGCTGAGATCCCCTGGTCAGGCCTTCCTTGCCATTCTTCCCCTTCCGCTGGTTGCCCGCCATCCTGGGACCCCCAGGCTCTGTGACGCTCCCCCGGTGGCGGACGTGCGCAGCCTCCCCGAGGCGAATGAGGACCACAACGCCAGGCGAAGCCCGCCAAGTGTTCCGGGGCCGTGCCAGCCGCCGTGCGGGTCTCTCAGCCGTCACACCCGAGCCCCACCGTGTCGCCTCCCAAGTCCTTGCTCGTCGGGGCGTAGGGCCCAGCACGTGAAGGGGATCCACCTGAAGCTATGCCTCCTCCGGCCCTCACTGTTGTGGGCGCCACGTGCGCATAGGGGCCCAGCCCGTAAAGGGGATCCTCCTGAAGCTGTGCCTCCTCCGGGCCTCACTAGCATTGGCGCCACGTGCGAAGCCCCCGGTCAAATGTGCGGGCCCAGGCTGCTCCCGACCCTCACTTCGCAGCAGCAGGGAGGTCGTGGCGGTACCCCCTCGATAGCAGGTCCTGCCTGTTCTTGGTGCTCCTGTGTTAAGGCCCCCACGGCCGCAGTCTGCCTAATGCCCCTCAAGGACGTCTGCCCCCACCGGCACTTCCCACGTGGACAGCCCAGCCAGATCAAAGTTCCGCTCCTACGGGGCGTCCGCCGCGCGTCGCAGGGGCCCCCACCGCGCACCAGGCCGGGGGTGTGTGCTCCTCCTGACCCCCTCCAGGCCGCTCACCTCCGCCTGCTCGTAGATCCCTCCGCTCCGCCGAGTTGCGGTACCGCCGCAGCACGCTCCAGCACCGCGGGGGCCCCGCACTGCACCGCACTCCAGGGGTGGGACGGGGGGGAGAGAGACCGCCCCCCAGCAGAGTCGCCGTCTCCTCAGGGCTCCGCGCTGGCCAGCGGACCCGGCCTCCGTCCCGGACGTCTGCCGCCGATCTGCACTTCCGGTCCGGCGGGCTCGGCAACGCAAGTCCGGGGTCAGCCAGGCCTTCCCCCGCTCCTTCTCCGCAGCGGGTCTCGCCCTCCAGATGGCTCTGAGGTGCGTCCGCGGCCGCCAGGAACCTGCCCCCGTGCTCCGGCTCCTCTCGGTAAGCGGACCCGCCGGCAAGGAACGGCTCCGGGGGTGCTATTCGAAGCTATTCAGAGGTCGGCGCCGGAGGGACAGCAAGGTGCGTCTCACTCCGTCGCCATCTTGGCCACGCCCCCCTGATGTACATTTTTTACTCGTTTTGACCTGATTATGCTGCAAGAAATGGGGTTGATGGAACCTTTCCACATCTCTGGTTATTTAAACTAAAGCTGTGACGCCACTCCTTCCAGAGCAGGGCATCCTTCTGGAGGCATCTTAATCTGGTTACAAATTTCATTCAACCTTCCCTTTCATAAACGGTTGATTGATTGCCCTGTAATTTTTGATTTGACTGTAAAGGGAACAAATCATGTAACTGTGAGCTTATATAACATATATAGTTGGTCTGTTGGAATAAACAAGAATCCCCCACACTAGCCAATTTAGTTAATCATTTGTCAAACGGGGCAACCATATTTAATCAATTATATAATAGACCCTGAAGATTTGGCTAGAGGTGTACATGGTTTGGATGCAGAACCCCTTAAAAGATGGTCCTCTTCTGCTATTCAACTCAAGTCTTTTACATTGAAATATGGTTTGCATACATGCAAAGAGCGATGTATATCAGATGGTCAGCATAAATAAACATTTCATAGAGGGGGGGGGGAAAAGCAGGATCGGTGATATTTTACTAGATCTGGCGATATGGCACGTTATGTAGGATTTTTGTGTTCTTACTAAAACTGGTGGTAACATTATCCTTTAATTTGATCTCTTAGGACCTACCTCCTTGCCAGCAAAGTCAATACTTCCAGTAGATCACAGATTGCACAATTGGAGATCTTTCAAGTGAGCAAAACGTTCCTCTAAACCTGATACAATGACAGAAATCTACGATGCATTTAATTATACTGTTGGTCCTGTGACCAATAATTCGCTAGAGATTAACCCTTCATGGAGATCTATCTCAGGTTGTCTAATATGCTAAAATCCTTATGTTTAGATAAAATTAAAAGGCTAGAAAGAACACATGTCTTGTCAACGCAGGCCCAAGAATGGCCACACATAAACCAGCAAGGTGCCCGAGGAAGCCCTGTGACAACTAAGCACGCCTGCCTCTATTAAGAATACAATGTGAGGGTGACTATATACCCAAATTAGTGCATAATGATGGACCAAAAATGAGTGAAAGAGGCCAGAGAACATATTTAACTGATGTACCCAAGACTGCCACAGGAGCTAGGGAGGATGAAGACTCACTTAAAAATAAAATCATCCATTGGATTAGGCACAAGTGACAATACTTGTCAGTGGTGCGTTCAGATGTAGTAAGGGCTGAGCGCTTGGAGGGTGGAAATGAGAGTTTAGACACAATCCAGTTAACTGTTGCCAATAGAGAAACAGTACAGGGATTAATTGTGATGGATCAGAGAACAAGTATGACAAGCTGGATGACCCTGCGCTTTAAACTGCACAGCCCATCCAACACCCAAGCACCTTGAACCAGGCGTAGACTCTCTTCTGCTAATGAAGAGTCACATTGGCCGCCTATGTTAGACCTTGAACTAGTAGATTGACTGAGCACGGCAGAACAGACAAACTCGAGGATAGACAAGCAACCAAACCAGGAAGGGGCTTATAGGGGTAACATGATCTTGAATGAGGAAGATGCATGGGGACACTTAATACAGGCCATGTCTGAACTAGGGTGGCTTGGTGAGCAAAATAACAATGGATTAAACCCAGATTTGTGACTGGGGGTGAATGTTTTGCCATTGTGCAATATTCCGTCCATCATCTTGTGTGTTTTGACACTTAATACAGAACATAGTAAATGATTAAATAAATGGGATTAAAGATGCAGAATTAAATCCAGAAGGATCACCCAAAATTCATAAAGCACTGCCAAAAGGACATACTCCTTTAGCCATAATCCCATGGAATGTTGCAGGCTTAAAACAAAAACTTGAGGATTCAGGCTGGCATAACTATATAGAGAAGTATGATCTCTGCCTCTTCCAGGAGACATGGCTATTGACTCCCCCATATAGGTTAGGATATAAAACATTTTTATAAAAATGCTATTCCATCAAAGAGAGGCAGACCCTCAGGGAGGGCTTGTCATTTAGGTTAAAATAACCCTGGGAATAGGAACTAGCATCTATACCATTGATTTGACTGATATACTTGCAGTACACCTGGATACGAATACTAACAATAAAGCAAACTTGTACTTATGTAATGTCTACAATAGACTAGCTAGGCAAAACCTAAACCCTTATATTATTGACTTACTAGGTAGTGCCCTGGACTGTGTAAATCCACATGACACAGTAATCGTATGCTGTGATTTTAACTGTACATAAGAAGCACTAAATGGCCTAGAAACGTTAACAGAGGACGAATATATTGCCAAGGGCTACCCCAGCTAGAAGATGGACCCTCGGCGGGTCTCGGGCTCAAAATTCCACGGACTCGACAATTCTCGCTCCGTTGCCTACTCGACTCACGGGGTCACACTCTGCGACTCTGGGCAATAGCTTGCTTAATCTCCACTACGGCCCCTCGCGGTGGGATGCCTGGCTTTCACCTTGTGAATACCCTGCCGGGGTATCTCTCACAGGGGAATACCAGGACGGGTTCCCTAAGCAAGCGCCTTGAGACCCCTGGGTGAAACGTGCGCTATATAAATCGAAATACATTTACATTTACATTTACATGTTGAAACTGTGTACTAATGCTGCAGTACAGATAATGCAGGTTACCACAGAACACACCTAAGGGCATGCAATGGAAGGGTGACCAATAATGGGAGTGATAATTGCTCCTTATATACATTTAAACGGGGGAGCTCACAAACTAGAATAGACTACATTATGCACAGCACGCAAAGCTGAAGTAGGATCTTGAACTTTAAAATAGATGCAAGAGATGACAGTGACCATCGCCTTCTTTGCCTAGAAGTAATAGGCTACACAACAGGGAACCAGTTATCTAAAACAAGCTCACCAAAAAACCAGCTCATAATAGGAAACAACCACAGAGTGGTTAAATGGCCCAGCATTAGAGACAACATGGAGACTATGATCAATATCTATAAGGCATTTGCTGAGGCAGTAGGTCCCTATGTAGAAACCCCAGCAACTGCAATGCACCAACTATTGGTAACAAAGCTAGAACCTCTTCTCACTATAAAGAAATCTAAGTAAAATTATAAGATGAAATCAAATAATAATCCTTGGTACACCTTGAACTGTAGGAAAGCCAAAAAACCCTACTTGAGAACTTAGAACAGGGAAACGCCCAATTAATAAGGAGAGCTAGGGATATCCTTAGGAAAACACTGTCCATTGCAAAAATGAACTGGGAGGAGACATGTTGCATGGATCATCTCTAGGCTTCAAAATCCGATAATATGATAGAATATTGGAAAAAAGTTGCGCTTGGTGGTAAGGCCAAGTAGCGCACACTGAGCACCATTTGGATCCTGCAGCCTGGACTGAACATTTCACCAACTTATACTCAGGTTACCAGTCTGACACCAGAGAATACCACAGACCTGAAAATTGTGAGGGATATAAGATCCACTTTACCTTAGAAGAAACTGTACATGTGATAGATACCATCAAGTTGGGAAAAGCCTCAGGATTAGATAGACTTTCTGAAGACTTGTTTAAACATGACAAAAAGGTATGGGTCCCATATGTTAATTTGGTCAGTAATGCTATAGCTTTAGGTACCGCAATACCGACTACAGAGTGGCTGAAATTATCCCCATTCATAAAAAAAGGTACTAAACAAAAAACTGAGACTATAGGCCAATTAGCCTAATACATGTATTACAAAAATATATGCAAGATAACTCTTAAATAAGCTAAATGAATGGATAGATAACAAAATACTGCCCCTGTATCAGGCAGGATTTAAAGTTTGTACATGTACGATAGATCAAGTCTTCAGACTTCTGTGCATTATCTGGAAATACACCAAGATAAAGGGAAGCACTATCTACATAGCACTTGTAGATTTAAGGGCAGCATTCTATCTAGTACCCAGAGGTTTACTGTGGGACTCATTGAAAAACAAAAAGTACCTGCAGACCTGCTAGTTAAGATGGCAAGGCTTCATCATGATAATTATGCAAGAGTTTGCTGGGGCATTAATGGAGAGCTTACTGAACCAATCCCTAAAGCCAGAGGAGTGAGACAGGGATGTGTGCTTGCGCCCACCCTGTTTTCGTTCTATATTATTGATGTGGTTGATTACCTAAAAAAAACAAAAAACGATCCTCCAAAGTTTAGTGGGAACTTGGTCCCATCATTATTATTTGCAGATGATACCATCCTGATTTTACAGACGCCGAAGGGCTTGCAAAAATGTTATATGTATTGCAATGTAAAAGGCCTAGAAGTAAATATTGGGAAAACCAAGTATATGGCCATAAATCCCCACAAGGATTTCAGAACCAATCTCAGGGTGAATAGTCAGAAATTAGAGCATGTCCCAACTTTCACCTATTTTGGTATACTACTCGATTCAAAGTTGATATGGAAATGATAGATAAACCACTCCGCACAGGGGTCCGGGGCTATTCTTGAAAAGTATAGCCTATCCTCAAGTCAACCAATGACACCAGTGCTAGAGATGTATACATTTAAAGTACACACAGCTGCCCTATATGGACCAGAACTTTGGGTAAGGGTGATATTAAGCAAATAACAAACTGGGAGATCAAGTTTGTGAGAAGAATCTTGGGGTCATCCCTGGCAACACCACTTACCCCAATGTTTCATGACTTAAACAAAAAATGTATAAGGCAAATCGCCACACTTAGCCCGCTGCTTTATTGGATTAAGCTATGGACAACGTCAGAATTAGCGGTCTATAGAGAAGGCAATAAAGAACATCTACCTATTGATAGATGCCTAATCTTTCCTTGGATTAGACTTGTTAACAAATGGGTCATAGATTTGGTCTCTTTTCATATTGGACCGAGCCATATAAGCTACTACAAAGTAGTGCTAAACTGAGTTGGATTGACACAAACTGGGAGGACCTTTTGGAAGCAGTTAAAACTTGAATCTCTTGAGTTTTTTGGCATATGGGAGCACATGGGAGTGCACTGTCTAGCACCCCCTTGGAGTTCTATATCCCTCCACATCCTTATGAAAAACATTTTGCAAATGTATATACTGCACATAAACATGACACAGAGGCTGTTGAATCTATCCAACCCACTATTGATTTAACATTCATCCATGAAGCTTCTAAGAAGCAAGATCATTCAAGGCCCTTCTTTTCTACTGAAGGTCAAGGAAGTTCAAGGATGACAACTTCGTAGCTGTAGCATGCATATCAGACTGTGGGGGTTCTGAATGGCATGCATTTATTATGCGAAACAGCATTGGCAAGTGCGCGGCTTGAGGTGTGGGACGTGAAGATGGTGTGTTCAGGTTGTGTGTGAACCACATAATGTTATGTGCTGATAAGATGAAGCGAAGGCCATTGTAGGGATTGTGGAGTTAGCCACAATGCTATGTCTAGTTAGGTGGAAAGGAACACTAGTAGGCGTACTCAGGAGCTATAGAAAACAAGTGCACAGGCTTAGAGGAAAGTCATGTTTATGACCGGTGAGGTAGGTGGGTTGAAGGTCACGCAAGAATAAGGTGGTCACCACAAGAAACCCAAACAATCATTTTTTAGCGAGAGACCAATCCGACCCCCCAAAGAGAGGACACGTGAAACAACAACCACGTTGGTACAACCCTCCAGGGGAGCGTCAGACAAGACACAAGTTTTATCAATGGTGAACTCTGCTCTAGACTGTCATCTGAATCCAAACAACATGTCTATTCCCATTTTCAACCCCTCTACCCATGTACATTCCAGCCATGAAATCTCAATTCTCAGTAAAGGGCTCTCTTTTGTTCCGACAACATACCCACATTTTTTGGACCAACAATCCGAACTACTGCGTTTATTCACAAAATAAGACTGCACACTTAGGGGCCTATTACGATTGCGGATTTCCCGCATCCACCGGGCCGGCGGAAGCCACCGCCGGCCCGGAGGATGCGGGAAATCCGCCGGGGAGCCTTGCAAGACCCACCGCCATATTAGGATGGCTGGTGGGTCTTACTATCTGTCCGCCGCTTTTCCGCCGCGGGCGGAATCCGCCCGCGGCGGAAAAGCATTAACATGGCTGGCGGTGTCTATCAGACACCGCCAGCCATATTAGGATGACTGCGGAAAGATGCCTTTACATGGCGGCATTTCCGCCGTGTAAAGGCATACGTATTTGTGTTTGGGGGCCCGTTGCGGGCCCCCAGGGGTGAAAGGGGGGGTGGGGGGTGCACATGGGGGGTACCTATGGTACCCCCCTGCATTTGCCTGCACAAAGCGGCAGGCACCGCGAGGTGCCTGCCGCTTTGTGCATGCAAATGCACAACTTACTTTTTTATCATTGCGGCGGGTGCTGCTTCAAGCAGCACCCGCCGCAATGATAAAAATACAGGATTTGACCGCCAGGGTGGCGGTCACATCCTAATTTGCACGGCGGGACCGCCGCTGCCCCTGCGGACGGTCCCTCCTTCTCTATGGTGGCGGACGGACTCAGGTCCGTCCGCCATCATAATCGGCCCCATAGTTTCTGCAGAACCCAGGCCCTATTAAAATATCGAATACACCTTTCAGACCCCCATCTACCTTCTCACTTTTTGCCAGAATGATCCCCAGTTGCTATCCAATCAAAACCTATATGGATTTCATAAGACCCTAACTTGCTTGTATCTTGTATATTAAATTTAGATTAGGAAACTCGCAGGTAGGCACATTTTCTAACAAATGGAAATCCGAGCAGGATACACAGATTTTCTGTCCTTCCAGTAACGACTCTATTGAAGATGTTAAACATTTGTTTTTCCTCTGCCAAATGTATCAACATGCAAGAAGAACCTGGGTTAGACCACTATGCTTAAACCTTGATAATATATATTTTGTAACAACAAGGGAACCCAAGCAAGTCGACCAGGGACCTTGGGAGTCAATTATTTTCAACAACAATGGCCCCCAGAAGGTGAAATGGAAACCAAAAAATGAATATAGACTCAATTGTAGCTATATTTAGTGGACTTGTCCAGCCGGACAGAGGACTGAGAATTACTTGTAGGCTTTGCATACAACAATACACAAAAATACATAAAATGGGACACAATCCTGTGTCCTACTTAACCAGTAGAGAACAAAAACAAGGGAAAAACGAACAAGAGGTGGCTCAGGCAAAGCTTTTCGGTTAGTTACACAAAGGCATATACAGTGTCACGAGAACAAATCACTACAAACACCTTTACAGCAGAATAAACAAAAGTTTTTGTGTGTTTAAGGTATATTAAGGTGTCTACAGCGGTTTCGATCCGTTTGAGAAATGAGCGAATCATCATCAGGACATTAATATCATGCCTGTTAAATAGAGCCTAATAAGCCTGGGGGAGGAAGGGGGGGGGGGAATTGAGAAATTGGTCTTAAATAAATTTCATGTTTAGCTGACTCACACCACTACATTGCCTATAATATCTCTATAGATGAAAAGTCAGCCCTATCCACCCTACGTGAGAACAACATCCTAGTGCTTAAACCCGCTGACAAGGGTGGCGGCATTGTGCTCCAGGAAATCGACAACCACAGAGACGAAATCAACCGCCAACTGTCCACAACGGGCCATTATTGCAAGCTACCAACAAACCCTACAAAGGAGTCACAGACTCCAATACAACAAATCACTGATGAAGGCCTACAGCAAGGCTTCATCAGTCAACATGAATATCAATTTCCCAACACTAAATTCCCACGCACGCTGGTTATTTACACCTTGCCCAAGGTTCACAAGAGATTGGACAATCCCCCAGGACGCCCTATTGTGTCTGGGTGTGGTTCCATTCTGGAACCCTTGGGTCAATATGTCAACCCTTTAATTAAGGACTTTGTCCCCCTGACTGAATGTTATATTAGAGACAGAATATCAATAATTAATCTCATAGAAAACCATCCCTTTGATCCCAACTGTGAGCTTTTGTGTACACTGGATGTCGAGTCCTTGTACACAAATATCCCACAGAGGGACTTCTTGCTAGTCATGGAGCTGGTCCTTAATCAAAGACCCCGCCCACACACAGTCCTGACTAATTTTATTCTCCAACTCCTGGAGGTCTGTCTAACCAGAAATTTCTTTCTCTTTGAAGATCAGTTCTACCAGCAGGTTAAAGGTACCTCTATGGGGGTATTTTTGCCACCAATCTGGCCATTCTATATATGGACTCTTTTGAGGTTAACCATATACTAGCAGACACAAATCCCTTTTATTCATGTATTGTTAAATGGAAACGATACATAGATGATATCTTTTTGATTTGGCAGGAGAGTGAAACTACTTGAATCATTTCTACACTGGCTTAACAATAACTGCGGAGGCCTGAAATTCACCCTTACTCATGACAAGACATCCATCTCATTCCTTGATTTAAATATTAAACATAATGATGGCATTCTCATAACCGGGCTGTTCTAAAAACCTACGGAACGTAATACCTTACTGAGCTATGATAGCAACCACCCCCAGGCACTAAGAGACTCACTACCATTTTCCCAGCTTACGTTTCAGAAGGAACTGTTCCCTAAAGGAGGAATATTTTCTTGAAGCTAAAACACTTTGTACTAAACTGACTAGTAGAGGCTACTCCTGCAGACTTGTTCGAAGTGCATTGGCAAGAGCATGGTACTGCCCCCGTGAGGTTCTACTAGAGCCCAAACCAAAAGTCAATTCCAATCGTCTGGTATGTGTAACTACCTTTTCCCCAGTCTCAAATGCAATACATAAAACTATCATAAAAAATTGCCCTGTCTTAAATGCTGGAAGACTTCATTTGGAACGACCAATGTTCGCTTTTAAGAAAAGCAAAAAATTAAAGATCATCTTGTCTGTGCAGCATTACCTAGTAACAAAAGGAGCCACCTTACACTAAATGATCTCTGGTCCCTTACACCTCTAAAGGGTCACTCAAAATGTGGTAACTGCGTAGTATATGATTTTACAATTAAAGCAAAAGAGTTTTTATTTAAAGATATTAAGACTGAATTGAAATTGTTCACAAACTGTAATACATGCAATGTTGTATACGCCATCTTGTGTCCCTGCAACAAAATATATGTCGGGCAAACCACACAAAAGATTTGTCTACGAATTTCCCAGCACAGGAGCAGAATCAGGTGCAAAACAGCAGGTGCACCCTTGGTGGAACATTTTGAGCAAAATGGACACTCTGAAAACGATATCCGTTGGATCATTATCACTGTGGTGAAACTACCTCCCAGAGGAGAAGACATTGCAAAAATATTGAACAAAGAGGAACTAAAATGGATCCTGAATACAGGATTGAACTGCCTTGAGGATTGGACATTGTTGATATAGCATAAATACTGTGTCTGACCAATGTTATTGTTCATATTACTGCCTTCTTGATCTCTTTCTTTGCAATTTTAAATTGATTGCATGTCACCCTATCTCTGTGTGCAATTGTATATTATATGTCACTTTTTATGCACACCCAACACCTCCAAAATGGCACCTGCACCTTGCCCCTCGTATAGTTCCTTTTCTATTACCACCGTCATGGGCTGTGGCCTGTAGTCCCCTTTCAATTTCAAGCCCCAATTCCACCTGACTGATGCGCTCAAATCACTGCTCATGCACCACTATTAATAAGCGGTCATGTGATGTGTCCCTTTGGAATTACCCGGAAGAACCCTGCTATTCAGCAACTTCACTCCACCAACACGGTAACCGCTAGCCCTGCTCCCCCGAGTATGCTCTCTTGCTGGTAGGCAGCGCGCTAACCTGCCTCCCCTTTTCATAGGCGATTGAGCCGGTGACAGTACGCAAAGGTGACTCCCCACGTACTCGCTTTGGAATTAACCATATCTGGTGAGTCTTCCTCCCTTCACGAGTACCACTGTAACCTTGCCGTAACGTGCATTCACATAGTTTTCTCCCTTAGGAGCAGCCACTACAGCAGCCCCCGTCTCCCAGCCCAAGCTCCCTCTAATTGGACTTGTGGTAAGACATGCCATATTGAGTCCGTTTGCATGTTTTACCCATGCAAGCGCCTGAGGCCCCCACCTCTCTTCATTCACAACTTTCTATCAATCGAATTTTGTTTTGAATCAGTAGCGACCGCCCTGGTTATATGCCACATGAGATCACTGTGCTTATGTTTGCTCGTCCTAGATAATTACAGCATTAAGTAATTTTAAATAAGCACGTATCAATGACAATAATTGCAACTGTGAGAACTGTACTGTTTTTTAGCCACCGTCTTACTTAATAATTGTTGCACTGAATAATGCCATTAGGCACGAATTAAGGATATTTCGTACAACTTATAGTACTGTACTGTGGTATTAGCAACTGTCTTATTGTGCCTGTTCATGGACTAGATGCACTCTGCAGATTAGCTCACCCGAACGTGCACTTTGAAATTGTTCGACCATACCATCAGTATATGCCTCATTTGGACGTTTAATTAACCAAGCAAGCAGGACGTAATATGTGCTGTCAGGCCGCTGTGTGTGGGCGTTGTTCCGGTGGGCTATAGGATTGTGCTTCATATCTACAGTCCTTGTAATTTCTTTCTGCCCACCCCTGCGTGATCAAGGACACCTTTTTCCAACCAATTGCCAACTCATCGTGTGGCGCTTATATTTCTGTGTGACTAAATGCATAGTTATGAATGGGAGATTGGATGTGTGTTTAGAAGTTGAGTGTGTGGTTATGATAGAGTGACATACAAACGGTATTTTGTGGGACTCATTATGTTGCAAAATATTTTTTGTATATGTTTTAACACATAATCATAAAAGGAATTTGCGCTTATTTTTGTAATATGTATAAAAACAGAGAAATGAAAATAAAAAATATTAAAATGTACTCTCAGGACTGATATTGTCTCTCTCTGGATGGTTGCTCAGAAGTCACCGCCTATATTTTAGGATCCTTTTATAGGACCACACTATATATAAAAAGTGGAATGTTTATCCTTGTTCTCTTCTAAGGCCACCGTGTGTGACCACCTTATTCTTGCATGACCTTTAACCCACCTACCTCACCAGTCATGAACATGACTTTCCTGTAAGCCTGTGCACTTGTTTTCTATACCTCCTGAGAACACCTACTAGTGTTCCTTTCCACATAACTAGGCATAGCATTGTTGCTAACTCCATGATCCTCACTACGGCCTTCCCTTCATCTTGTTAGCACATAACATTATGTGGTTCATACACAACCTGAACACACCATCTTCACGTCCCATACCACATGCCGCACACTAGCCAATGCTGTTTTGCATAATAAATGTATGCCATTCAGAACCCCCACAGTCTGATATGCATGCTGCGGCTACGAAGTTGTCATCCTTGACCTTCCTGTATATCTGTATTTGTCCTAACCTTTTTCGCTTATGTATCTTCCCCTCCCTTCCTCCCCCAGGCTTATGAGGCTCTATTTAACAGGCATGATATTAATGTCTTGATGATGATCCGCTAATTTCTCAAACGGATCGAAACCGTCGACACCTTAATACACCTTATACGCACGAAAAAAATTGGTTTATTCTGCTGTAAAGGTGTTTGTAGTGATTTGTTCTTGTGGCACTGTATATTCATTTGTGTAACAAACCGAAAAGCTTTGCCTGAGTCACCTGTTGTTCGTTTTTCCCTTGTTTTTGTACTCTACCGGCTAAGTAGGGCGCAGAATTGTGTCCCGTTTTATGTATTTTTGTGTATATTTGTGTGCAAAGCCTACAAGTACATCTCAGACCTCTGTCCTGCTGGACAAGTCCACTAAATATAACTACGATTGAGTCTATGTTCATTTTTTGGTTTCCATTTCACCTTCTGTGGGCCATTGTTGTTGAAAATAAACCTTGGTATTAGGTAATACTGAACTGCTTTTAGGATTCTCCACACAAATACTAATTTAATTATTGCACACTCTGTAAGCTGATATCTTTATGATATGTGGTTAGTGAGGAAGCAGTTTTGTATTCTTTATGAAATAATAAAACCTGTAATAAATGTTTTAGGAACTTGATACATCAGTTAGAATGGATTTTAAATGACTTTGCGCATAATTGTGAATTTCATATGATTCCAATTTTAAATTGATAAATATTGCATTTCTTCGGTTTGCACATATTTTTTATAGGATTTTACTCCTTCAACATATTGATCTGAATGCCTAATCAATTCATTGCTATTTTAAGTGATTATTTTTCATTGTATGCCTCGATTTCTGTAACTTTCACTTTTATGCTTATTCATTATTATTTTATGTATATTCATTTTTTATGGGATAAATACTCCTAAATAAACATAATGAATGAATATTGTCAATTCTTTCTAGGCTTCCTGTAACCAGCCTCATTGGACCCTTCTGGTGGCAGGCCGAGACCAGAGTGCCACTCTGCATGCCCCTAAGGCAGATATAGGGTGTAAGTATGTGCTTCCCGAGCTTGTGGTTCCAGACTCTAGCACATAACAGCAGCAAATCCAGAATCACCTTCTTCCCATCCCTGGGATCAACCCTGACAGTGCCACAGAGTTGGAGTATGAGTCCACATCATCGCTGCGTGAAGTGAGACAATAGCAGATGGGGGTTGATGGGGAGATCCAAGAAGCACCCTGGACACACGGCACACGGCAGATGGTGTGAGAAATTGATGAGGAAAAGGCTGGAAGGGACCCGCCAGCACTCTTGGCAGCGCACCTATTCTTGAAGCAAAGGCAAGAACTTGAGAAATGACTGGGATGGCTCCAGCCACATGATGCGCTCCTCTGTCCTCCCCATCCCCAGCAATTGCTATATTAGGGAGACATTTAACAATCTTGACGCAAACCAAGAAACCTACTTTACAAAACGGTGAAGACTCCTAGGTACCAAGCTATCCTAGTGCTGCTCTGAACTTGCAGCCCTTTGCTGTGTGCAGACTTCAAAATTTGCATACTGCCTTGAAAGCACAAGCCAGCGAGGCACACTGAAAAGAATGAAAGATTTCTATCCTCTAAGTATGCCAACCTTGCCCATTGAAAAATAAACCTTTTCTGAGACCAGAGTCTTCACTGGTATCTGGTGGTGATTCTTGCTGAATGAAGAGGTGCTGATAACCATTAACGGAGATTGCTTCACTTTTAAGATGGGTAAGGATCCTGGCTGTGGAACACCCTTACATGACTGTTGTGTGATGCCTCTTCTTGCTCTCACATAGTCCCACAGCCTTCATGGACTCCTCCAACACTATCTCCTTCTTGAATAGATGCTTAAGAGAATTTCACTATAACCACCATTAAGAAGATCAAGATGTTGTATAACTCACGCTCCAGGGAACTATGGTTCACAGAGGCAGCGATGGGGCCCAACTAGGACAACACAACACAAGCAATAAAGACCCTGGAAATCACACTTGAGAGCATCATGAAGGAGATCACTGTGGTAGGCTCCTCAATGGGTGCAATGGAGAGTAAAATGATGGAAATGTTAGCTGAAATTGAGAGTCTGAGTTATACTTTTACAGACCATGGTAAATCCGTCAGCTCTTCATACCGGGAGCCATCTGGCCACAAAATTTAGAGATGAGTGCTGTGCCATCAGATATCTCCTAACATTGGCATGAACCACAATCCCAGCAGTTCCTGTCAGTGTATTAAAAGTTTGATTGATTGCTCTGTCAACGTGGCACTACCATTGATCAGACTTTTAGCATGTTTTTGTATTTTCAAAATCTAAATCCAAAAGCAGCACTTAAAAAAAAGCAAAACCTAATGACCCCCCAAACCATGGGAGTTATCTCTCATGATTTGGGGATTATTCTGTAGTGCTCACTGCTTCTTTCCGTCAGGTTTCACCTGGCCATTCACCCACCTACTGTAAATTGAGTGGGCGGTCAAATGGCCAAATCTCTGACTGCCCTTACTCCATTAGGCATTGGAAGAGCATGTCAGCAAGAAAGGCAGAATAGTATCCAATGCTGACATTCTTAAGGTCTGCCTGTCTGTAAATCGGTTGGGAAATCTTCAGTGTGACAGAGTGGGTACTTCGTCATTGTTGCAATGACGTACCCTCTCCTCCAAACTCTAAATAGCCCCTATGTCTATGAAAATAGACATTGTTTCTTTTAACACAATCCTTGACTCCATTGACAAGATGATAAATGCACTGGAGGGCTCCTTTCACAAAATGCCAGACTTGGGGCAGGACATTTGGTACCTGCACAAAATTGGACTAGTCAGACAAGTCCAGGAGAGACAACAAGCAATTTGCAATGGCACTGTAGAGGACCTTGAAATACAGGACATGAAAGAGTTTCTCCTCTCCATTCTGCCATATTTACTTGAAATAGAGTTCCCTCAGTCCCTAGAATCTCAGAGGCCCCTCCATTTAAGCCCATGTGCCATCATCACATCCACTCACCTACAGCCCATTATTGTGTGTTTCCCATTCCACAGATGAGCTATACAAACTATACATGCCTCAAAGAAACACAGTGCACACTTACAAGGGCTGCAGACATTTAATTTGAGAATAACCTAAAGTGGAAGAGGGACTTGCTCCTGTGGCCATGCCTCTCCCTCCTCCTGCCTCCCACTGTACACTTGGGACCTCATAAGACATAAAGCTCTGATCCCACCTGATTAGACAACATCGACCATCTAGGTAAGTAGCTTTCATGTATCAGCACCAGGATACCAGCATGGTGACAGTTTGCGCTCTATATATGTAATTAATACACTGCTGGATGAAGCAATTCCCTATTTAGACTACCCTCTCCACCCTTACTGCCCCTCCTACCAATGGGGGAGGCACACTGCCATAAAGGGCCCTAGTTTCCAGGTATATTCCAATCTCACACTATCCCATGCTCCACCATTCTTTATATGCTCTTATATAGAGTGATGTGTGTTACCCATCCAACCCCCTGGATTTCAGTCATTCTGCCCCTTGTAGATATAATATATCACCCGACAATGCTGGCTGGATGTTCAGATTGAGGTTTAACCTACATGTTGAACAGATAAAAACATATATTCACACAGACAGTTGTGTCTCTGAGTACCCTGTGTCTGTTGGAATAGGCAGCCACTGACAGGTAGAGACCTGTAATTGCAAAGCTCTATGACCCTGGTACTTTTCATGGCCTACTTTTTCTCTCAAATTGCAAAGTACAGTATCATATCGTGGTAACCCACACGCTGTCTGGTACATACCTCCTTATCTCTTCTCCAGAGTCCCCTTCTTTCAGTTACAGCACTTTCTAAACACGTCTCATGCTGGAGTGTTGCTTTATTATACCACTACTTACAGCCTCTTTATTCTTTGCTGTTAGGGGAGACTAGCCTGGTATTCCTTCTTTAATGTTTATTGTATTTGATCATTCATTGGTGTGTGGGAAGCCACCCCATTTGCTAGGCTAATTTACACTCATTCATCATCCACCTCCATCCCTCCCTCCCTCTTCAATTTGTCCCTCTCTTTCTCCATCCCACAAAGGTCCACACCACAAAGACATGACCTTGGCTCCACCTTTACAGATATGACCAGTAACGATAATATCCTTAGAATTTAAATGGAATGTCATTGAATGATAAAAGACAAAAATTATTGACTTTCCTCACATAAAAAATCATAAACACTGCACTCATACACAAGACCAATTTCTCTCCAGCGAAAATAGCAAAGTACGTTTAGACTGGGTTGGTAAAGTATTGAGCATCAGACATAGAGAAGTCAATTGCAGCGACCCGGGTGGCTCCTTTTCAAGAAATGCAGAATAGCCATCCTCCTCAGAAAGACTGTACAACATAATCTTTGAAGATAGGGACTGATTAAAAAGACAGATGTATATTCATCAAGTTCAAACTAGATAAAGAGGTTGCGACAGTAGGATTGGTCTATGCCTCTAACCATTTAGGCATTATTTCTTAACATCGTTGAATAGACTATTGGAGGAAATGGGCCATACCAGGGTGATATTAGATGGAGACTGGAACTTAGCCATTGATCCGGTATACCTGCCATAGCATAAGCTCCCTCAAGGGGCCTATCACACGTAGCAGGGATTAAAAAGCCCCCAATTGGAGGTCGTAAGGAGAAAAGGGCCATACTGGGGTCCCCCAAACTCGTTTTCCAACAGTCTTTCCAAGTCGGAAAGCCCAGAATGGAAAGCCTGTCGGAAGCCGAGCATCGTAATCCCTACAGCAGAAATGTTGTACATAGGGATTATGGGCCGGTCTCTGACCGGCCAGCTGGCTTTTTGAGCCTGTCAGAATCCAGCCGGAATGATGGGCCGGTTTCACTTTTACCTGCACCGATTGTAATTAGGTGTGAAACCGATGATGAGGCTCGGAAAGCCTATGACCTGAGGTCGGAGGGTTTCCGACACTCATTGTAATAAGGCCCTATTTCTAGAGGCAAGAAACAAGTGGCTGGAGGACAGTGATTGACTGCATTGTTTCATGCAAGAATATTCTGAATCACCAGTGCAATGTTGTAATTCTTTTTAATATATTATTGATTGATCACTTTCATTGCCACTGTTTTGTTCTTTTTACAGTTACAACTGTACACATTTGTTGCTAGAGTAGGACACAGATTTTAATCAAATCATAACACATATCCTGCATTCTTGAGTGTGTCTATTTATGGTGAAAAGAGAATCAGAATCTACTAACGACAAATATTCAGGTAAAATCTGACAGGACTAATTGTTACCCAGAACATACAATCCTCATATAATGCTAGGTTGTTCATGGGCTACATTCTACCAGGTTTGTAGGCTTCAGCTGGTAAATTAGGATTGAGCTTGCACTTTAGCTAGAGGGTTAGAAAACCTTTATTCTGAGTCCTATTTTGTATGGAATTGCAACTATATTACCTGCACTGATATAATTGATGTGTGCCTTTTCAATATTCTTTGTTTACAAGATTAACTGGAATAAACGTGAGGCTCTCCTTGTCAGGGTGAACCACTAAAGTCACTAAATAAACCTGTGCTCAATCCTCTGGTAGTTTGGAACAACGCAGTCAGGCTTAACTTAGTGGCAATGTTTAAAATGTTTATGCAGTACTCGAACAGTAATCAAGTGAAGACAGTCAAAACAAAAAAAATGCAAACCAATTTAAAAAATCAGGAAACATTTTGGTGACACTAAAAATCAAAACTCCAATTATTAGAACCAGAGATGTGCATTTTAAAGATATAAGGTTTAAAATAGTGCCAAAAATCAGAAAGCATCAACCACAGTTTTTGGGTTGTGCTAACCATGTAAAAACCAAAATGTATACCTGACCGTTAGCAAGGTCCACCACTTTGCTTTATAATTTGCACCAAGGGTAATTTTCACGGTTGCTCTTAGTGTTAGTTAATAATGCATCTGTGACTGGATGTATAATTATGCTAGCGCCAAGACGCTTTAGGGCAATTACGCGTTTAGAAGTTTTTAGATCAAGTCAAATCAAACTGTAATGGACCAGGTTCATCGTGGTGGTTAGTTTACATTCTGACTTAGAAATCTTTAATGAAGAAAAGTGGTAGTTGATGAGTTATTGGCTGGGAAAGCTGTGAGCAGGATACAAAGTGGGGCTTGATGACAGCGGGTTGTTGAAGAGCGAAGAGTACCAAACCCTCTTTCTTTAAAGTGTTATATGCTCAAGAACAATATATTATGAGGAATATATTTTAAATATTTATTTAAAACAGGAATCTTAGTCTAGAGCACACTGTATAAATTATGAGGGTAAGCATTCTAACATGGGTTTGGTGATAAATCTATAGTAATCTTACTCTCATTCTACTATTTCTGAGGGCTGATCTAAAACAAATCCTATTTTGAGTTTTAGATATAGTACACAACTGCATACCTATTTGAACAATAGATCTTATGTTCAATGCAGTCACAAGGACTGGTATTCTTGTCTCACGAGGAAAGCAGCATTGATTAGTCAGTGAGCAAAGACTAGGCGGCATATTTATGACGTTTTTGCATTGCTCTTGCTCCACGCAAGGGAGCACAAGTACAACGCAAAACCTTGGAAAGTTGGATTTATCAAGCCACACAAGGCCACCTTGCACAGCCCTGCATGGCTTGAAAAATCCAGACTGACGCAACAAAGTGCAAATCACTGTGTTGCTTTACTCAGCCCCAGGGAGGCATTCCATGGGTAAGGCGTGGCATTCTGCAGCACACATAGAAAGAGGAAAATGCCTCGGGATTGTTTTAGTGCAAGCATCCCTTCCTGCACAAAATAATCTTACTTACAATGCAGGTACCCTTGCACCATGGTGCAAGGGGTGTTCATGTTGGCAGATGGCAGCAGATTGTGCACCAGCACTGGGAAATGACAGGAATGCAGCTTATATTGTTAAATATGGCACATTCCTGCCCCTTCCCTATCACACAGCGCAGCAAGGTGAATTGCTGCGCTCCATGATTTTTTAATAAATATGTCCCTAAATGCATTCCATCGCCATATTCTTTAATAGTGACCAGAGATATGATTCTATGTGGCCTGCCCCAGTGTCACCTCGTGTGAAGATTCCCCTCTACCCTTCACTCTGTGTGATCGACTTTTATAACATCATCATAAAATCTTTACTTTGGTTTAAAAAGCTATAAAAGAACAAATTGATGTATACAATATTCTAATTATAGAACTGACAGCACTGTTAAAAAAACAAGCAAGATAAAGACAGGCACATTCATCTGATAGTATGTTTAAGTATATTAATGCCAACCTAGCCTGTGCTAGCTAGTGAAGTTCAGACCTTTTAACAAAGGTGTTATAAAACCCTTCCACAATTGCTTATAAAACCCACAAAATATTGTACAGTGCAATGTGTCCATTTGGGAGGTTGAATCGCAATAAGGACCAAAAGTGTTAACCTGATACCACTCTCTAGGGAGAGCACGTAAACAATGTAATAAATTCAACCTGAACCAATTTTCTTCTTCAAATGATCTTTATTGATTTGCTATAAGGCAATAGTGAGAGTAACAATATTACACCATAATCATAACTTTCAGAGAGGTAATAGAGGTAAGTAGGCGAAAAAGGGTCATATGCCAGCCCAAAAAGGGTGGAAGAACAGAGGGAAGTAGAGGAGGGTGGGAGGACAGGCATCAACGGGTCGACCCACGCTGGGGCCTAATCAGGAGGGCGAGGGAAATGAATGATCCAGAGAAGTGACATGGAAATTGGGGTGAAAAGGGAAGGGGAAAGGGAGGGTTTCCCTGTGTGCCGCTAAGAGTCGAAGGGATTAGGCCATAAAACGTTCAGAACGGGGCGGGGAAGGGCTTGAGATTGTCCATTGTACGGGGCTGAGGATGGCAAGCAGGGGTTGGATGTTCAGTGCATTGTCAAAGTGGGAAGGAGTGAGGTTAGAGATGAGTTCAAAGTGGGTGCATCCTGTGTCCACTCCATCTCGGTGAGATATTGGTAAAGTCCCTTGGCCCCCTCCCTGCGAAGTATGGTGGTCTCGGCCTCGGATCAAGCCAGGGTTGAGAGTCTCCACACCACCAGACTCGTTGGCCGAGCAGCCTTTGAGCAATATGCATTGGTGTTCAGCGCTAGGGGTATGGCAAGATCTAGGGTGCCCACCTTGACTTGCTGTTTCGCATGGTGTGGGAAACAGGCCAGGGCACAATCTTTTAACGTGTAGATGAAATCAGTTAATTGTGAGATGCATCAGGAAACCTTCAACCAATAGTGCGCAAGTGATGGTCACGCTAAACATGTGGCAAAGGCCGGCATTTTGTGTGAGGCAATGAGGGCAAGCTGCGTCAGCACCAGGAAAGTACCTATTGATTCTTAGGTTAGGTAGGCCAAGATTCTGTCCCATTCCTTGTCAGGGAGGAATCTGTTCAGATTAGCCTCCCAGTTGTCATGTAGGCCCCCAAGGGGGTCCTGTGTGAGGTCTTGCAGTGGCCCGGACAACCAAGTAATGAGGCAGTTACCAGTTCCCAGTGTGTGAAGGTATTAGAGGAGAGAATGAGACGGGGGTTCAGTGGTACTTATTTGTTATGTACCACGCAGTGCCTGCGGCACAGCATGGTGTGCAAGGAAGTGTCCATGTGGGACATCACAATATTCAGCTAGCATATCATAAAGTATAAAAGCACCATGCTCAAACAGTTCACCCAAGGTTGAAATGCTTCCCATGTGGCAATGTCCGAGTGTCACTGGCGAAAAACAGGACACTAGCGACTCAGGGAGGCCTGCAAAGGAATAGCCCAGCATTAAATGCCATTGATTTAGTAGCCCACAGACTTCTTTTATAGCATAAGAAGGCAACCCAGAGGAGGTGATGAGGCGCAGGGTGCCTAGTGTGAGTATAATGAAATAGGTGAAGCACTTGGTTTAAACTCCAAGGTGGGTATGCCGAGGCACTGTCATCCAGATGGCTGCCTACAAACAATCGGGATGCTCATTGTAGCTGGGAAGAATTTTCGGGCACCAAGTCTGCCTCCTGTCATGGGTAAGAACAGTTTGTGCAAGGCCACTGCCCAGCAGCCGTCCCACCAGATGAGATCACCTAAAAGGGAATTCAAATTGCAGAATATAAAGGCATGCGGGACAAGGGGCAAGTTGGCAAAATAGTACAGCAGGTGCTGCAAAATTATTTTTTTAGAGAGGGCCACTCTGACAGCCACAGAGAAAGGCAGGGCTCGCCAGAAAGCAGTCCAGATGCATTTACTGGTCACTGCCCAACCAAGATTGTCCTCATAATTAATCTGGATTCCCAAATATGGGAACATTTGAGGCAGCCATCCACCCCCATGTTAATTCCAGGATCATCCATAGTGGGACACAAGGAGAAGAGGCAAGACTTCTGTCAGTTCACCTGAAGACCGGAGACCTGCGCGTACTTGGAGAAAGTGTTCAAGATGGTCAACAAATCAGCTCGCACATCTGGGACGTAAAGTAGAATGCCAACCATGTATAGAGAGACACACGTGTATAGTGAATTCGATCACTAAGCAAAATACCCTATGCCGCTCTCCCCTCGGAAAGTCTAATGGCCACATGTTCTACTGCAAGGGCGGATTAGACGGGGTATAGAGCACACCCCTGTTTTTTGCCCCAGCAAAGAGTGAGTGTGACCAATATAAATCGTCCTGTTCGGACAAGCACACAGGTCGCATCATAGAGGAGCTGGATCAGTCACAGTGTTTGCTCATCTAGCTCACAGCATTTGAACAAGTCAAACAAATACCTCCATTTAAGGGTATCATATCAAAGGCCTTTCTCAGATCCAGTACAAGGCAGGCTGCATGTGCCCGAGCAGCAAGGCCGGCCTCAAGGATTCTGTAAAGGCGTTGTATGGTTAGGGATGTATTACTGCCAGGCACAAATCCGTTCTGGTCAGCATGCACAAGGCTGGGGGACCAGGGAAAAAGTAGCGCTACCAATATTTTGCTGAGAATTTTAAAATCAGTTTTAAGCCTTGATAAAGAGTGTTATAAAGAAATATTGGACACATCTTTCCCAGGTTTGGGTATGGAGATGAGCGAAGCTGCCTGGAGCAAAATAGGAATTCACACCCTGTCACCGCCATGTTGAAGAGACGTTCTAAGTGGGGAGAAAACAGGTCAGTGTAAGCCTGATAGAATCCAACAGGAAGTCCATCCAGCCCAGGTGTTGTGTTGGTTGCAAAAGAATGAATCACGTTTGCAATCTCTACAGTAGTGATGGGAAGAGCCAAAGCATGGTGCTGACGCCGCATGAACTGGGGTACTGCAAAGCAACTAAAAAAGTCTGATGAGTCTTCAGGTGTTAGGTCTGGGCTGGGGAAGTACAGCCCAGCATAATGTGAGGTCACCAACCTGAACATAATTAATAGAAATCGATGGTTCATATTTGTTGCTATGTTCAGGTAAGGTTCAGTGAGCAATGTGGCTAGAACATGAGAGTGCACAGCGGCTTAGTTCAATTTCTTAGATCTTCTTATATGCCATTGGTGGGACAAACATCTGTTTTTTACTCCATTGTAAAATTGATTTCTTGATTAGCTCGGGACTCAAAGATCCAAAGACTTTAGTACCTAAAGCTGTAAATGAAGACTTTCTATACTAATGCCAAGGAATATTGCCCACTCTGCCTAGGCTGATACAATTCCTCCGTCTGACTCTGTTTAACTCCATTTCTCTACTCAGCCAGATTGAACTCAATTTTAGCAACAGGCAATGAGATAACATATCTGTGATAAATCCTAGGCCTAGTTCTTAGTACGCTTTCATGATCCTTTAATGCTCTTCCTCTCCATCAAAAAACATGAACAATCTCTTGGCCTTCAGAAAAGCCTTAAAACACTAGTTATTCAATTCTGAATTATTTCCAGTACCTCATGCCTCTTGACATAGAATTCATTATCTGAGTTGGATTAGGGTTCTGCTCGAGCTATGGCCAAGTTACCTCCGGGTAATCGTACACTCTATAAGTAAATTTAACATAACATAACACTACATAAGGTGACACACTCTGAGATAGGGACAGCAGGCGTCTTGTAAATTGATTTTCAACCATTTGAAAATCGACGGTATCAACATAACCCCAAATATTGTTTCCATAAGATGCGACCTAAACACATTTGACAAGATAGATCTTTAAAATAGATTTTATCAGCTTATTTCCCAATCTGGATGCAGAGTCAAATATTAAGGAGACTTACATTGGCAGCTAGTGTGTTTTAGTTGCTATTAAAGAGAATCATGAACCAGCACAGTCAAACAGAGCACCCAAATAAAAAGAATACATGTACCCTGTTCATCTCACACCCATGTACCTGGTATGAGCTTAATTTTGTAGATCTAGGGCTTAATATCATGATGTGGGATTTGCTGTAGCTGCTTCAGAGATATTAAGTGTTCATGCAATTTATAAAGGAGTCAAGTGTATCTTATTGGCCGAGGGTGGCTCTGGGAAGTCAGATCTAATTATCAGCATAAAAAATGCCAGGATGGGTCTAGTACCTACTCATGCCATTTCTTGACCCTTTTGTAGAAATGCAGCCCCCCGATAGTTAATTTACAACATAAATAAAAGGGTGCCAAAATTCACCCTTGTTTCATGCCCATCTGCTTCCATTCTGCTGGGGGACTACTGATTGACTGTAAAAGGTGGCTGGGCCATAAACATTATGGGGAAAAAGAAAGCAATGGAGGGCGGGGGTTTAGTTGGGAATAAAAAAGGGAAAAAGGTTAAAAAAGCAAATCATGGGGGAAATAATTGTGTCCTAGACAGAATAGAGGTCCTAGTTTCTGATTGTGAAGAGATCTTGGGGACTGACAATGTAGCAACTGATATTGGTATACACCTGCAAGAGAGTGGATCAGTTAATCATCCCCAATGTACAATCCCATCGATGTTTAGGAAACAGGCTTGCTCAACCACAAACCTAATCACTCATAGCCCTGTGGTTGAAGGTACAGGGAAACCCAGTCAGCCCTCACATTCCACTCTATCATTAAATTAAAATAATTAAGGGGCAATAAGTGATAACCAAGAGAAGGCAATCCTCTCTCCAATCCATTGTGTTAATAGATTCGCAGTATTGGAGCATATGTCTGAGGGACCGCCTATCTCGGAATTGATTGACTGTAACTCTGCTGGTACCGGCACCCTGATAAATAGTTGTGGCTGTAGGGGCTAAAATGAGGAGCTACTACGGAAAGTGGAGTTACTTCAAAATGAGGTGGAACTTCTAAAGAAAATGGTGACAGTTCTAAATTTTATGTCCGAAACACCCATAGCTACAAAAATCCAATTATCTCAACCTCTTCCTTTGAAACGGCCTTCCCATTGGGGTAATTTAACAAATGGTGAAATTGTGGAAAGGCGGGAAGGTATGCCCCTTAAGTCATGTGACACAATCAAAGCCACTCCACCCCCAGCCCGAGATCTGAGTTTGAAAAAAGCCCACGTTGATGTGTTAAAAACACCTGGGGCTCGACAAACTTCATTTCCCCCTAGCACTATGAGGTATGAGGTGCAACTCCCTTTGGCCACATCTAGGGACTCCCGGGCAACAGTTTATATGGTAAATGTCCCAAAACCATTGAGTTAACAGGGCTATGAATGTAGAGAGTCTTTGTGTAACAAGGCAATACATTGGCTACGCTACGTAAGGGGTTGTAGGTCCATAATCCGCGAGGATATCCTCAGAGCTAGGAGGATTACTTCGCGAAACTCAGAGCTAGACTGTATTGAGTTAAAGCTAACAGACGTAGCTCTGGCTGATAATTTGCTGGCCCTGGAGTTCCGCACCTCCGCTCCTGAACATTCAGCCATTCAGATTACACATCTTCCACTCTGCCCGTCATCGGGGGCGGTAGTCCAAGAGAAATCTGGGTACAAGGGAGGGGGGTCTGGGTTGAACAGGGTTGACTGACTAAAACGCAGGGATATTGAGGGCAGCATCCCGACCATAATTCAAGAAAGGTCAAGGGAGTTAAAAGTTTTGGCTACACCGTTGGCTTCAGGAATTGTGTTGGGTCAGGGTTTGGAAGTAGGTAATGCCCAGGAAACATCTATTGATGTAAGTAGTGTAGCAGGGGAAACCAGGAATATAACTAACCCATTATTTCTTAACTTACTCTCATGGAATATAGCTGGGTTAGAGAAGAAACTACTGCTCCCTGAGTGGAATAGATTTGTTGAGAAACACGAGGTATGTCTATTTCAGGAGACATGGAGCTTAAGTCCTTTACACAAGTCCGGCTATACCTCTTACTGCATCCCTGCAACGTGTTCAGGTAGAGGGCGTCCATCTGGGGGATTGGAAATCTGGATAAGTATTGCACTTAACTGGACCATTTGTACCCATCCTTGCTCATGACAGGATATCTTGCATCTGATTGTTAAAAGTCCACACAATGGCCCAGTCTTAGAATTATTCAATATCTATGCAAGGGGCTCCCCAGGGGCCCAGATATCATCCACCATATCCTCCCTAGAAAGTATGTTATCGTTAATTTCGCCAGACTCTAATGTTATACTGGCTGGGGACTTTAACGTTACATTTGAACCCTTGAGTATGGGTGATCCGTTGGGAACTATTGAAGAAGATGCAAAATGGGCAATTCTGCCTCTTAGTTTGGTCCCCATTAAAAAGTGGTCTTAGAGAGCCATCCAAATTAATGCCCTCAATATGGAATATGGCCTAAGAGCAGCGAATGGTAGAACGTGCTCTGACCCACATGGTGCTAATACTTTTAATAGGATAAGCTCCCCGTCCAGAATTGACTATATTCTTATTGATGTCCGACTTTGGGGGGATTTAGAAGATATGGTAGTTGTGCCATCAATAGACAGTGATCATAATCCGCTCTGTCTTCAATTAAATAATATATGGCAATCATGTGGGCTGAAGGCACAAATTCACCCACTGATGACAACTAGAGAGGTAATCCCTACCAATTGTAAGCGTCGCCTGAAATGGCACAAAGTCTCGCAACAAGAAGACAAGTTGCGAAATATCAAGGAGACGGTTGAATCTAAGAATAGAGAATTAATGTTGGTCTACAGCGGAACGGGGAAGCAATTTAATTTGACCCTCTTTTATCGAAATACAATTGATAAGCTAAGTTCTTTTTTTATTGTAGAAGTGAAATCAGCCCTGAAGCATGATCATCTAAGGCCCACAAATCCATGGCACTCTACTAGTTGTAGGGGAAAAGGGTGGCACTAGCTCTTGCAATTAAGATGAAGGACTTACCTGTAATTAAAACAGCTAGGACAGATTATTCCAAGGCCTTGGTGGAGGCAAAACGTAACTGGGAGGAGGCCCATTGGCAGGAATTAAAGCAGGCCTCAGTGCAGAGGGACACTACCCTATTTGGGATCTTATTAATCGTAGGGATAGGAAAATATCTGATCCAATCCCTAATCACATATCGGGCCAGCAATGGCAAGAACACTTCTCCAACTTATATTTGGAGGACGAATACCTTGTGCCTCCTAACATTGTAATTCCCCCAGATATTATAGATGCCTCCGAGGTAGCGGACACCATTGAGCTTCACGAGGTGGAGCTAGCAAATACGCTATTGCTCCAGGTAAAGCAGAAGGTCCCGACGGACTTCCCGGGGACTTACTCCTACTTAATCCCAAGGCCTGGGCCCAATTCATCCTACTAACTATGAATCTGATAGCAAGAGGATTTCCCGTTCCAGACTCCTGGAAAGGCGCGGAGGTGGTACCAATATTTAAGAAAGGGAATTGGGAGGATCCTGCTAACTACAGACCGATCAGTTTGATTGATATGATGCAAAAGGTGGTTGGAAGGGTCCTCCTTATGAGGATTAGAACCTGGATAGAGGTTAACATTAATGTTGGTCTACAGTGGAACGGGGAAGCAATTTAATTTTACCCTCTTTTATCGAAATACAATTGATAAGCTAAGTTCCTTTTTTATTGTAAAGCTTGTCGACAACCAGCCGAGCCACTTCTAACACTGGCTTAAAATAGAATCTCTTAAACGTGGAATCTGAGGACCAATCGGCCGCCCTCATCAGATCCTCTAGACGAGCCCCAAGGGCAAAAGCTTTGGATGCCAAAGCTCCTCTTGCTGAATGAGCTCCAAATTGCTTGGTGTCAATCCCCGCCTCCTGCATCACCCAACGCACCCATCTGGCGATTGTTGGGGAAGAAACAGCCTTGTACGGTTTCCGTAGGGCAATGAGAAGTTGCCTTTCGCCTGGAGGGCGAGTATCATCAGTCAAATCTTCGTAAGCACGGAGGCACTGCACAACACACAGTTTAGGGGAATCTGGAAAAGCCAGGTACGAAATAACCCGTGTGAGGGTCTTAGTTCGCCTGCTCACTGTGAAAATCACCCTTTCCGGGGAAAAAACTCTGGTCGTGATGTCAAGAGCTCGTACGTCCGAGACCCGCCTGCAGGATACCAGGCACAACAGCATTGCTAATTTAGCCGTAAGTTCTTTACGGGAAAGAAATCTGTTCGCCTGCCATGAAAGAAACAAATTCAACACCCTGTTAACGTCCCACAGGACAGAGTAACGCGGTTCAGGCGGCAGCGAGAGTCGGATTCCCCTCAAAAACCTGCACACCAATGGGTGCTCCCCAATCGGGGAACCCTGCACCAGGTCATGACCAGCCGAGATTGCAGAACGGAAGGTATTGATCGAACGATAGGCCAGATCTTCTTCTGCCAAACTGGCCAGGAAGTTAAGGACATGGACAACATCTGCCCCCACGGGATCAAAACTCCGTCGCATACACCAGAGACGCCATCTATGCCATGCTGATCGATATCTCTTGGTCGTGCCAGCTGCCCAGGCCTTAAAGAACAGGTCCTTTGCCTTTCACGAAAGGCCTGGGAGCGTCCAGCGACACCGGTGATCCTCCAGGCCATCAGCCTCAGTGATCCCTCCTGGACTAATCGGTGGGGAGCTCCGTCCGGATTGAGGAGAATGTGAGGAGAGTGGGGGAGTAGGATTGGAGAATCCCAGGAAAGTTCCAGTAGAACCGGAAACCAAACTTGAGACCTCCACCATGGTGTAATCATCACCACCTACGCCGATTGGCGACACAGCAACGCTGATACTCGTGTTATCATTGGAAACGGGGTAAACGCATACCCCTGCTCGCCCGACCAGTCCTGGAGGAAAGCATACGTCGCCTCCGCATACGGGTCCGGGCGCCAACTGAAATACCTCGGCACCTGGTGGGTCCAGGCGTGACACAAACAGGTCCACTGAGAAGGGACCCCACCGGTCCAGCAGCTAGGAGAACACCGGCGGATCCAGCTTCCACACGCTGGCATCCAAGAGGTGCCGGGAGTGCCAATCGGCCACCTCGTTCTGCCGACCCGGCAAATACTCCGCTGTGACGGACACCTGATGGTCCTGGCAAAAGAGCCAAAAGTCTCTCGCAAGGTCCGCTAACATCTTGGATCTGGTGCCACCCAGATGGTTGATATATCGGACCACCGACACGTTGTCCATCTGAAGGAGGACACAGGATTGAACTCTGTCCTTGGTCCAACACTGGACCGCAAAGGATCCCGCCAGCAACTCCAAGCAGTTGCTATGCAATGATTGCTCGAGGGCGGACCAAGCACCCCCCGTGGAGAAATGTCTGCATCTGGCTCCCCAGCTCGAATGACTGGCGTCCGACTCTATCACTATGTCTGGGGCGGAGCCGAAAATTGCACGGCCATTCCAGGTCTCCATGTGCGTCAGCCACCATTGCATTTCGTCCCTCACATCCTCCGAGAATGGAATCAGCTGAGAGTACGTGAGGCCCTTTCTGAGATGGCACGTCTTTAGGCGTTGCATGGCCCGATAGTGTAGAGGGCCTGGAAATATGGCCTGAATCGAAGATGACAAAAGGGCTACCAACCGTGCTAGGCGACACAAGGATATTAGTGGCTTCGCCAGGGTCTAGCGCAACTCGTGCCTGATCTTTGCCATCTGCCTGGCAGCAAGACTCAAGGTGGAAGACACCGAGTCTATGGTGAACCCGAGAAAAGTTGCGCACTGGACAGGGACCAGAAGGGACTTCTTTTTGTTGATTACGAAGCCCAAACCCTGAAGCAGGTCGCCCGCAAACTGCAGTGGGGACACAAGCTGCTTCAGACACTGGTCCATGAAGAGCATGTCGTCCAAATACACTATCAGTCTGATACCACGCGCCCTCAAGGCCTCCACCGCCGGGCGTAACACCTTTGTGATGCACCACGGCGCCGAGGAGAGCCCGAAAGGCAGCGTGGTGAATTCGTAAACTTGACCGTCCCACCTGAACTGGAGGAAACAACGGTGTGGAGGGAAAACCGGGACCGCCAAGTAAGCGTCTTTTAAGTCGAGTCTGACCATCCAATCTGACGGCCGCAGCAGATCCCCAGGAGGTGAATCCCCTCCATCTTGAAATGGCGGTACACCAGCCATTCGTTGAACTCCTTCAAATTGATGACCGGGCGATGGCCTCCGTCGACCTTGTCGACCAAAAAGAGGTTGCTGAGGAACCCGCTCGGATGTTCGCATGTGCAATAAATCGCCCCTTTGTGGAGGAGGGCGGCAACCTCTTCGCGCACCAAGTCTGCATCTCGCTGTGAGAAGATAATGGGGCGGGGACGTTGAAGCTGACACGGACGGCCATGGAACTCCAGTTGGAAGCCCTGAACCATCTGCAGCACCCAAGCATCACTTGTAAGAGAAACCCACGCTGGGAGAAACTGCGCTAGGCGCCCCCCTACCCGCAAACTCACAGAGGGTAACACACTCACCTCTTCCAGCACCTTGTTGCTGGCCTCTCTGGCCCCCGAGGCCTCGGAACTTCTGTCCTCTCGTGGGGTAGAAATTATTGAAGTGGGCGTTGTCCTGGAACTGCCCACGTCCGGAGCCTTGCCCCCAGTCGGGGCTGGTGCCACGACCGAACGAGCGGCCCCTGCCACGTCCGACCCTCTCAAAAACCTGAGGGGCAAAAACCTTTTTAATATTGGACTGAGCCCGGTCAAAGGAAGTAAAGGTGGCCACAAATTTACCAAGCTCTTTGATAAACGGGTCTCCAAACAGACCACCTTGCACCACTGCGCCAGCCTCCGAAGAGGCGAGGTCACCCAACTTAGGGTTGATCTTAATTAGCAGTGACCTCCTTCTCTCTGTAGAAAGGGCACAATTGGCATTGCCGAGAAAAATAATGGCATGCTGCGCCCAATTGGAAAGAACCTTTGGGGATATAGGATCCCCCGACACTTTGGCCTCCTCAGCCATGTCAAGAATTTTGGTCATGGGGCCCACTGCATCAAGCAGCTTGTCCTGGCAGGTGCGCCAGGACCTATCTATACCCTTCCGAGGGTCTTTGACAAATTTAGCTAGGAACGTTGCCATCTTCTGATCAATGTCAGGGGTCATCGCCACCTTATACTCTAAGGTAGGGCGGGGACACTCCGCTCTAAGGCGGCTATGAGCGTCCTTATCTACGGGCTTCCTAAGATGGTTCGCCACATACTGGGCCACTTTATCCCCCGGGACCCAGTCCGAGGACCGGGGATTGACAATATCATCCGGGTCCCACATGTCCGAAGGACCCGCGGACGAGGAAGGCTGGACGGGAGCCGCGACCTAGAAGAGTAGGCTTCTTCACCCGTATCCGGAGAATCATCATCCTGCTGCGGCTCCGGGGACATAGTCCACGGGGTAGGGGGTGGCACCTCCACCGGGAGGACGGGAGCGGGTTGGGGCCCCTCATGCGCCATAAAGGCGCTCTTAACTCAAGCAAAAGCCTACGGGTCCACCCCCTCAGTACAAGATTTCTTAGGAGGGGGAGAAGTTGGTGACTGAACGGGACCCGAGGCCGGGGACGGCATTGGAATAAGGGACGCCAGTTTTGTGTACGCCTCATCCAACCGTGACGAGAGGCGCTGTTCCAGGGGGATCATGGCCTGATCCACCGCCCTATATATAGAGTCATCAACCGCCTGGTAAAAGTCCTCATCCCAGGGGGCATAATTCAGAGGGTCCTCCTCAGGGTACTGGCCTGACTCCCCCTGCCTAATGAGGTAAGTTGGGCTCTGCAGGCCAAGGGAGGAACGGCACAGTGAATTTCAAGAACCCTCACGGGTACTAAATGTAGCCTGGGAGCTAGCCCAGAAGATATGGGGGCACAAAAGGCACACAGCCCTCTAAATCTCAGGGCCCCACCCGGTCAAAGCGCCCCCCTTGCACCACCACACTGGCGCTATTGCGACCCCACAGGGTGTCAACCTGCAAAAATATACAACCCACTTTGGGCGTTCAATCATTGGGAAAAACCTAATTACGACCCCGCAGGGTGTCAAAACCAGGTGAACAGGGCAAGATCCACTACTACGCCTCAGGAAAAGCGTTCCTCAGCGTGCTGGTCACCAAGATAGAAGCCTGCCCCCTAGAGGTGGGAGAGCTACACTGCGCTCTACTGGGGCCAAAATCGCGTGAGGAGCGCAAAAAGCATCCCAAGATGACAAGGGGAATCTGTAAAGGCTAAAACACACCAGCGCTTGTAAAACCACAAAAACGCTAAACTCACAGACCCCAATACCCAGGAGAGAGAAGAAAAACACACTTAAGTTGCTGCTGAGCAGCGAAGAAAGAGGAAGAGGAAGCAGCAGCGGGGCATGATGGGAGCAGCCAGAGTACAAAGACTGACAAAGGACTTACGTTGTTGTTCTCCTGTTTCCCAATTGTTCATGGGAAAAGTAGTTTTTTACTGTGACCTGACCTGACCCTGGTCTGTGAAGGTCGCTCCACCCGCCGCGCGGCTCCCCCTGAGTGCGCCCGGTCTCCCTGCCTGCCCCGCTCGGTCGCCGCTGCCCCTGTGGCATAGGTTTGTTCTTTCCTTGTGACTGTCATTCCCTGTGCTGTTTTTCCTCTGCCTTTTTCCCTGATCTGTGTTCTTCGTTGACTTGTCATTCCCTGTGCTTGTTGTGCTTGGTTTACGCTTCCTTGTGCCCCTGATCTGTGCTCTCTGCTCCTTGCCCTCTCGTGACCGCTTTCCCGCCAGTACCCCCTCCCTGCCGCTGCTCCCCTGCGGCCCCGCCCCCTTCTTCTTCTGTATCCCGATCCCCGCGCCACCCCGCTCCCGCCTCCCAGCTGCTCCTCCCTCCCACTGCATCACACATGGCAGAGTCCACGCGTACGCACAGCGGTCACACGCAGCGAGCGCGCCGATTGCGCTCCGAAGGCGCGCCAATGGCAAGCCCGTCTACGCCCGTCTGCGCCTGGACCGCGCCCAGCGCCAGGACCCCTGGTCCTCGTCGACGCCATCGCACCCGACGAACTTACGACGCCGCAACCCTCCACGCACTCAATGCCGGCCGGAACCCCGCCTGCTACCGAGCCAACCTGAAACGCACCCATGGACCCTTCACCTGCCAAGCCTGCCAATTCACCTGCCTCCGAACCTGCACCGCACCCGCCACGCCGAGCCCCAGCAACAACCACCTCAAGTGCATCCTGCTCAACACCCGCTCCGTCCACAGGCACCCCGTCGAACTCTGGAACCTCCTCGACTCAACATCACCAGACGTCGCCTTCCTCACAGAAACATGGATGAACGCCTCCTCAGCCCCCCGACATCGCCATAGCCATCCCGGAGGGCTACAAGATCACCCGGAGGGACCGCGTCAACCAAACCGGAGGAGGCATTGCCATCGTCCACAGAAACACCATCCGCATCACAACCAACTTTGACGACACCCTCACCGCCGCCGAGCACCTCCACTTCCAGATACACACCGACCCCAAGACCACCCTTAGAGGCACCCTCATCTACAGACCCCCGGGACCACGCACACAATTCAGCAAAGCCATCGCTGACTTCGTCATTCCGCACGCCCTCACCTTCACAGACTACATCCTCCTAGGGGACCTCAACTTCCACCTGGAGAACAACAAGGACTGCAACACCGCCGCCCTGCTGGATAACCTCGCCAACCTCGTACTCAAGCAACTGGTGAACACCCCCACCCACTACGCCGGCCACACGCTCGACCCCATCTTCTCCTCCAGCAAGCACATCTCCTTCAGCCACTCAACCAGACTACACTGGACAGACCACAGCTGCATCCACTTCATCTTCAGGAGAACCACAACCCACCACCACCCGCAACAGGTTCCCAGCAGAAGCTGGAGTAAGATCACCACCGACCAGCTCACCACCGCCCTCAGCCAGAACCCGCCCACCAACACGACGGACCCCAACGAAGCAGCCCGCAACCTCACACAGTGGCTCATCAACTGCGCCGACGAACTCGCACCACTGAAGAATCCTCCCAGCAGACCCGGCAGCAGGAAAGCCTCGTGGTTTACCAACAAACTCAAAAACTCCAAGAAAATCTGCCGCGCCCTCGAGAAAGCCTGGCACCACGACCAGACAGCAGAACACATGACTGCCCTCAAGAACGCCACCCGCAAACACCACCAGCTGATCCGCACCACCAAGAAGACAACATTCAAAGAACGCCTGGACAACAACACCCACAACAGCAAGGAACTCTTCAGCATCGTTAAAGTGCTCTCCAACCCCAGCGCCTGCAACAACGACATCACACCCTCGCAAGACCTCTGTGACTCACTCGCCTTGTTCTTCCACCGCAAGATCGCCGACATACGCAACAGCTTCGGCGCGCAGACCACGGACCCAACCACCGAACCAACACCCCCCCACCACCACCCTCTGCACCTGGACCCCGGTCAGCACTAAAGACACCACTCGCCTGATGAACACCATCCACTGCGGCTCCCCTACCGACCCTTGCCCACACCACATCTTCAACAAAGCCGACACCATCATCGCACCCCAACTCCGGAACATCATCAATAGCTCCTTCGCATCCGCCACCTTCCCGGAGAGTTGGAAACATGCCGGACTGAGCGTCCTCCTGAAGAAACCCACCGCGGACCCCACGGACCTCAAGAACTTCCGCCCCATCTCGCTCCTCCCCTTTCCAGCCAAAGTCATCGAGAAGACCGTCAACAGACAACTCTCCGCCTTCCTCGAGACCAACAGATCCCTCGACCCCTCACAGTCTGGGTTCCGAGCAAACCACAGCACCGAGACCGCCCTCATCGCAGCCAAGACGACATCAGGTCCCTGCTCGACAACGGAGAAACTGCTGCCATCATCCTCCTGGAACTCTCAGCAGCCTTCGACACTGTACGCCACCGCACCCTGATACAGCGCCTCAGCAACACCGGAATCCAAGGAGCGGCCCTGGAGTAGATCATCTCGTTCCTCAACGGAAGAACCCAGAGAGTCCGCCTCCCCCCGTTCCGATCCTTGGCCACCGAAGTCATCTGCGGCGTTCTGCAAGGATCCTCACTCACCCCACCCAGCTGATCCTCTCCCTCACCAATGACCCCGCCACCGCCAAAGCCAACCTCCAGGAAGGAATGAAAGACGTCGCGGAATGGATGAAGCTCAGCCGTCTGAACCTGAACTCAGACAAGACGGAAGTCCTCATCCTCGGACCATCTCCCTCCGCCTGGGACGACTCCTGGTGGCCCCCTGCCCTGGGCACCGCACCGAAGCCAACGGACCACGCACGCAACCTGGGCTTCATCCTGGACTCCTCCCTCAGGATGACCAAGCAAGTCAACTCCATCTCGTCATCCTGCTTCAACACCCTGAGCATGCTCCGAAAGATCTTCCGGTGGATCCCCACCGAAACCAGGAAGACGGTCACCCAGGCCCTCGTCACCAGCCGTCTGGACTACGGGAACACCCTCTACGCTGGATCCACAGCCAAACTCCAGAAAAGACTCCAGCGCATTCAGAACGCCTCAGCACGACTCATCCTGGACATCCCTCGCCACAGCCACATCTCGGCCCACCTGAAAGACCTGCACTGGCTCCCCGTCAACAAGAGGATCACGTTCAGACTCCTCACCCACGCACACTAGGCTCTCCACGACACGGGCCCGAAGTACCTCAACAGCTGACTCACATTCTACACACCCACCTGCCAGCTTCGTTCCGCCAGCCTCGCCCTCGCCTCCGTCCCACGAAACCGCAAATCCACCGTCGGAGGAAGATCCTTCTCGTACCTGGCAGCCAAGACATGGAACTCCCTCCCCACTCACCTACGGCTGACCCCGGACCATCTCTCCCTCAGGAAACAACTCAAGACCTGGTTGTTCGAGCAGTAGCGACCCCCCCCTCAGCGCCTTGAGACCCTAACGGGTGAGTAGCGCGCTATACAAATTCTATTGATTGATTGATTGACTGTGTTTTTTCTTGCTGCTGTGGAAAATAAAGTGAAGGAAGAAGGAATAATCCGAAGCCTCCGGTCCTGCCATAGAATTAGTCTGCAGGGTGGCACACCAGCACATCTTCACAAAAAGCACGATAAGTGGAGGTTCCTGTTAACAAGACACACTGCTCAAATATGAGCAAGAAATAAACAATCATCAGGTTAATTGAGACATCAATAAACTGTCCCTAAACAAGACAACATCAAAATCTTTCCCTTGCAGCCTGAATCTTATGATCTAGGGCTGGGAAATGTAATTGAAACATGACAACTAATATACTAGTTGAAATAATGCTATAAGCAATTCAAGGTGAAAGCAGACCCTTCGACGCCTCAATCTCAACCAAAGCAGGAGCAAACATTGCATTACTTCTTTATTGTGGTTGTATGGGCTCAACTTTCCTTGGGCCATAGGTGGGTCCGAAATAAATGCAAGAAGAATACAATGCAATAAGACACTAGAAGAAAGACTTGAAAAAAGCAAAGTGTGTTCGTTTGAAGAAGTTCTTAAAGACACTCATCCATATCCCACCAGTGTTTTACAGAACATCCTGATTGACTTGGTGAACGAGATGTTCAACATAAAGTCCAAGAAAAAAATGATTCACATAAAAAAAGGGAGCAACGTTTTAAACGTCACACCTGGTAGTTTTGTTGGCAGTTTTGTACCCATGGAACATGCCTCAATATCATCCACAAGGGACAGGCATTGGTCTGCAATCCTCAACAGGAGAACTGCTTCTTAAACAAAATCAAGGACGAAAAAGAGGGCACCATTTAATAAGCATACTTTTCTTTTCTTTCTTTCTTTTTTTACTTGTAATATGAGAAACCATTTAAAATGTATTCATAACCCAGATTTATGGCAACCGAACAAATGTTCAATGGGGAAGGAGGAGAAAAGATGGTGCAGCTAGAAGTGAGATGACAATCAGGGGTTAGTACATTAGCACAAATTAAGTCAAACATAGGAGAAAGACGATTATAGTTTTTTGAAGTAGTGCCACAAACCAGGTAAACAAATTAAAATGTGAGGTTTTGAGGAAAGAGGTAGAGAGGTTGATGGCAAGTTGCTATGGGTGTTGCTGTGCAATGTCTTGGGACATTAGCAGAAGCCAAATGCGTTCCTTGTTTTAAAAACCCAGATATTAAACAAGAATATTAATAGTCCAACGTGGGCATCTAACCACTCAAAAACAAGTACATCATTCCCTTTCCCAAAATGATAGAAAAAAAGATTTAAGTTTACCCCTTCGTTTTAGAGTCAGGGTCACACATGTCATCCTTTGTCCTTCAATTTTAAGAATGAAGAATGTAGGTGAGTAAGCGCACTCAGGTACTACACTAATTCAATGTTTTAGTACGGTATGTGTGCAGTGTTGGAATTGTGCCTGGTCAGCATATGTATCAAAGAATGAAAGTGGCCCTACCCCAGTCCCGAAATGCATTGAGTTATGATTTCATTTTGAAATGTATAATTTGGAATACTTATGTTCTAATGTCATGTGAAAATTTGACTTTATTATCACTTCTGCAATATTTGTGAAAACAAAAAGAAAATGAGTTTATGTTTTTTAAGAAAAAATGGTTTTGCCAAGTAAATATATGTTCAAATGAACAAACAATAACTTGATTTTGTTGGTGCGTGTTGGAGTGCCAGCCGCCATTCTGGGGTTGGGCCACTTTCATTCTTCAATTTTAAGAGGCATATTTACCAATTTTTCATGCAAGGCAAGCCAGCACACAAAGCCGCTGAGCTGCATTTCATAAAATAGAGAGATACTAAGATATGGTACACTTCTTCTCGCTACTATAGCTTGTGCCATGCTGCAAGGGTGACTGCGTTACAGCCAGGATTGTTTCTGTGCCGAAAGTGAAACCTTCCTGAACAAAAACAATATTTCCTTTTTCTTTGTGCTGCAGAATGCAGCATGTGTGGAAACAGGAAACTGTGAAGAGAAATAAACAAATGTATCCTCGTTACTCTATGGTCCAGGTGACATACCATTATTGCGCAATGTCAGGTGTTACTAACTGATGTAAATCTCGGCTTGTGTCAAATTCAGTAGGAAGATGTATGGGAACATCCATGCTCCACTCATGGAATGCCAACCACTATGAAATGTAACTCAACGTAGTGCAAACTGCTGTGTTGCATTACATTTATTGAAAAAAAGTCACTTAAAGTGACGGAAATGACCACATGCATGGCTTTGTAGATTTTACTGAAGCTTCTGCATTGTCCAGTAAATGCAAGGACGGCGCAAAGGCTTATAAGTGATTTACTATTGGTGTTGAACTTTCTCGTTGGTTGTCGCTTTGCCTAACAGGTTCAAAAGGGGGTGGTGATGGAGGGAGAATGTGAACCAATCAGACACTCACACCCAGTCCAAAGATCTGGGTTTAATCCATCACCGTTCTTTAGCCCACTCTGCCACCCCAGTTCAGACATGGCCATATGCAAATCAGTCTGACCCTGTGCCTCATGGGAACAGTCCAGCCCGAACTGCTAAGCCATGCCTTCCCTGGACCGGAAACAAGCTACCGAGGACCGGTTTCTGGCATTGCAGCCATCTTCAGCCCGGCTTGCTTGAATCCAGTGGCAAAGTGAGCAAGGGACTCACGTCTGAGCATACCCTTCCACACTTATGGTGGCCAAAGCGGTTTAAAAGGGGGTGGTGATGGAGGGAGAATCTGAACCAATCAGACACTCACACCCAGTCCAAAGATCTACATCACAGGGGACTCTGTGGTACACATTGATGAACAAAGCAGCCTGATATGATCGATCAACACATAAAGACTATAAGGGGAAGGCTGCTCAACGTTTATTGATACTATGTACTTATTGTCACACATTCACGTACTGCATAATCACTGTCATGTTGATTGTAAAATGGCAACTAAAACCCAATAAACAAATTTAAACAAAAAAAAGTTGGCAGGGTATGCTCAGACGTGAGTCACTTGCTCACTTTGCCACTGGATTCAAGCAAGCCAGCTGAAGACGGCTGAAATGCCAGAAACCGGTCCTTGGAAGCTTGTTTCCGGTCCAGGGAAGGCATGGTTTGGCAGTTCGGGCTGGACTGTTCCCATGAGGCACAGGATCAGACTGATTTGCATATGGCCATGTCTGAACTGGGGTGGCAGAATGGGCTAAAGAACGGTGATGGATTAAACCCAGATCTTTTGACTGGGTGTGAGTGTTTGATTGGTTCAGATGCTCCGTCCATCACCACCCCCTTTTGTACCGCTTTGGCCGCCATAAGTGTGGCAGGGTATGCTCAGACGTGAGTCCCTTGCTCACTTTGCCACTGGATTCAAGCAAGCCGGGCTGAAGACGGCTGTAATGCCAGAAACTGGTCCTCGGAAGCTTGTTTCCGGTCCAGGGAAGGCATGGCTTGGCAGTTCGGGCTGGACTGTTCCCATGAGGCACAGGGTCAGACTGATTTGCATATGGCCATGTCTGAACTGGGGTGGCAGAGTGGGCTAAAGAACGGTGATGGATTAAACCCAGATCTTTTGACTGGGTGTGAGTGTTTGATTGGTTCAGATGCTCCGTCCATCACCACCCCCTTTTGTACCGCTTTGGCCGCCATAAGTGTGGCAGGGTATGCTCAGACGTGAGTCCCTTGCTCACACGTGAGTCTCTTGCTCACTTTGCCACTGGATTCAAGCAAGCCGGACTGAAGACGGCTGTAATGCCAGAAACCGGTCCTTGGAAGCTTGTTTCCGGACCAGGGAAGGCATGGCTTGGCAGTTCGGGCTGGACTGTTCCCATGAGGCACAGGGTCAGACTGATTTGCATATGGCCACGTCTGTACTGGGGTGGCAGAGTGGGCCAAAGAACAGTGATGGATTAAACCCAGATCTTTTGACTGGGTGTGAGTGTTTGTTTGGTTCAGATGCTCCGTCCATCACCACCCCCTTTTGTACCGCTTTGGCCGCCATAAGTGTGGCAGGGTATGCTCAGACGTGAGTCCCTTGCTCACTTTGCCACTGGATTCAAGCAAGCCGGGCTGAAGACGGCTGTAATACCAGAAACCGGTCTTCGGAAGCTTGTTTCCAGTCCAGGGAAGGCATGGCTTGGCAGTTCGGGCTGGACTGTTCCCATGAGGCACAGGGTCAGACTGATTTGCATATGGCCATGTCTGAACTGGGGTGGCAGAGTGGGCTAAAGAACGGTGATGGATTAAATCCAGATCTTTTGACTGGGTGTGAGTGTTTGATTGGTTCAGATGCTCCGTCCATCACCACCCCCTTTTGTACCGCTTTGGCCGCCATAAGTGTGGCAGGGTATGCTCAGACGTGAGTCCCTTGCTCACTTTGCCACTGGATTCAAGCCAGCCGGGCTGAAGACGGCTGTAATGCCAGAAAACGGTCCTCGGAAGTTTGTTTCCGGTCCAGGGAAGGCATGGCTTGGCAGTTCGGGCTGGACTGTTCCCATGATGCACAGGGTCAGACTGATTTGCATATGGCCATGTCTGAACTGGGTGGCAGAGTGGGCTAAAGAACGGTGATGGATTAAACCCAGATCTTTTGACTGGGTGTGAGCGTTTGATTGGTTCAGATGCTCCGTCCATCACCACCCCCTTTTGTACCGCTTTGGCCGCCATAAGTGTGGCAGGGTATGCTCAGATGTGAGTCCCTTGCTCACTTTGCCACTGGATTCAAGCAAGCCGGGCTGAAGACGGCTGTAATGCCAGAAACCGGTCCTCGGAAGCTTGTTTCCGGTCCAGGGAAGGCATGGCTTGGCAGTTCGGACTGGACTATTCCCATGATGCACAGGGTCAGATTGATTTGCATATGGCCATGTCTGAACTGGGGTGGCTGAGTGTGCTAAAGAACGGTGATGGATTAAACCCAGATATTTTGACTGGGTGTGAGTGTTTGATTGGTTCAGATGCTCCGTCAATCACCACCCCCTTTTGTACCGCTTTGCCTAACAGGACATTGTTTATTGCTATTTGCAAAAATATTTTAGAGCTCATGGCCCATACTAGGGAAAATGTGCTGGTATGCAAAAAATAGTTTTATCTCCTCCATCTCAAGTGCAGTCACGTGACACAGTTCTGTACATTATCTCTATGGGTGGGTGTGCAAAGGTAGGTTCGAGCCTGGCTCTAATCAAAGGTGCAATTGTTGACTTGGCTCTTGGGCCCATCTGAAAGGCGAGACACAGACTAGCCTGGGCACTGCTCATTCTCTCCATTCATTTTGCAGCTTGGAAAAAGAAAAAAACAACGTGCATCCTACATAATGAAGAATTGCAAAAACACAGTATGAGCATGCCAAGTGTGAAACTTGTGTTTTCAAACACAGAACGTGCAATTTTAATTTACTGCAGAACAAGAACATGAAAATACAGACCATTGTGGCTCAGCCCGTGTTCTAAGGCAAAATCAGACCTATGGTGTGGCTCCAGTTTGGTGCTCCCTATGCATTTAGGAGTCCTTTGAAAGTGTTTGATGCAATCCAACATAGATTAGCGTGGGAACTTATTTGAAAGGCACAACACAGAAATTCTCCATATTTACAAAGATATGGAACATTTCTGCTCTCTTGTTGCACTGGTGCACTGTGTGCTGTCTAGCAGCAATGCAGGCACCTTTGCTCAATTGTGCATGGGTGCCTGTGTTACGTGCAAGATTATTTTTGTGCAGGAAGGTCCACCTTCCTGCACAAACACAATCCTTGGAGATATAGTCCTCATTCCATAAATTCTTTCAAAGTGTTTTATCCAACTCTCCGAAGAGGTGTGAACACACAGAACCCAGCTTCACTTTGGCAAAAATTGGATGGAATAATATTTCCCAAAATAGTGAGCTACAGGTGAGTGCTTGCAGAATGCAGCATTCATGGAAAGAAGAAGTCACCAGGAGAAAGAAAGATGTTTCTCCGTGCTACACCTGTTTGGTAGGCACATCATTTTGACACAAACAAACCAAATGATTTTGCATTGGGCCTCACCTTAAATGTGTGCGCAAACCCAAGGCAAAATCATAGTAAATTTGGGCCTTTGTGGCTTGCGCATCTCTATTGATCACAGTTCTCTGTTGTGATTAGTGCATATGGATAGATTACATGTTTCCTAACTTATTACCAACTGTGAAAAAAATGTATTTTATTTTAGTTTTCCGCCATATTCTGTTTGGAAAATGTCATAAATGTACAAATACTTATATGATCATCTACACTAATCAGAACAGAGACCCCCCAAAACTAATGATTAGGCTCAAAAATCACAAACCTGTGAATGTACATGTGCAAATGATGTGCACAAGAACACAATGTTCATGACAAGAGTGAATGAGAGCAATTTGATATATCATACCTGTGCAGTGGAGCTCCTAAACAGGCCATGCAAGATTGTTGTTAGCAGTTGTCCATAGCCTACTAAGTGCATTTAAAAATGCAGTTTCCTCACTATACAGACTAGAGCAGAGTGCCATAACACAGGCACAACCTTTTAATACTGTTCTAAGCAGTGTTTATCACAGAATTCTATTTAAAGGAGCATTGATTCCAGAGAATAAAGAAGGACCCATTTTTACTGCAAGCATATCATTGACAATGGAAACAACCCTTCATGAAATGTACTTCTGTCACTTCCTTCTAGAAAATATAGAGTCAGTACTGTCTTCATTAATAACTTCTAAGCTGTCTAAGACCTAGGGGCAGATTCTGATCCTGGATTTTTATTTTCCATACAAATAGGATTTGTATTTTTTTCCATACAAATTGTAAAAGTCCCTTCCAACCCGTGTAGTACGATTCGTACGGGAAAAATACATACAGATCGGCCCGATCCTTACAAATCGGATCGGGAAAAGCTGTACGACACAGACTTGTAAAAAAGACCATACAATTTGTAAAAAGGCTGTCCAACCCGTCAAGTACGATTCGTACCGGATTGTCAGCATACGATTTGTATGGAAAATGGCCTGTATATGGGGAATGACTCGTACAGGGCAACAAAGTGAACCCCTCTACGCCTCATACCCTGGTATGACTCGTTCTGGGAGTATGACTCATACCGGGGTACGGGTCGTTTAGGGGTATGAGGCGTACAGGGGTCCCCCCACATGCGAGGCGTGTGTATGGTGCGTACCCCAACATCGCGCATGTACGCACCGTACATATGCGATTTTGGGGTACGGTGCGTACATACGCGATTTTGGGGTACATGCGCGATTTTGGGATACAAATGCGATTTTGGGGTACAGTGCGTACGTATGCGATTTTGGGGAACGGTGCGTATGTACGCGATTTAGGGGGGGCATACGCAATTTTGGGGTACATACGTGATTTTGGGGTACGGTGCGTACGTACGCGATTTTGGGGTACATACACAATTTTGGGGTACATATGCAATTTTGGGGTATGGTGCGTACATACGCGATTTTGGGGTACGGTGCTTGTACGGTGCGTACACGACCAGTACCCCTTCATCGCATATGTACGCACCGTACCCCACTTTCCGTGTCATCCGTACACACCGTACGTACGCACCGTACCTCTGTATTCATGGGGTGTACGACGCGTACATGAGGGGGTCTGTCTCATACTGTTTTCGGGGCGTACAAGGTTTTTCCGGCACTTTTTGGCTCTTGTAAAAAAAGAGCCGTACGGAGTGCCGTTTGTACGAATTGTACTTGCCGGGTTGTAAACTGCTACCGGGAATACATGGGAACGTCGCATACAGAGTAATCCGAATCGGAATCGCTTGTATATACGAGTTGTATGGTCTTTTTTACAATTTGTATGGAGTGCGTCTATTTTTATGGATCGTACTTCCTAGGTTGTAGGGGCCTCCTTACAAGTACAAGTTGTATGGGGAAAACGCTCCATACCACGATTTGTACAGCGTTTTTCCAGGATCGGAATCGGCCCCCAAGTGAGCAAAATAGTCACATATTTTAGCATGTGTCCGCCATATCAGTCAAGAACATGCAACTGTATGCCTTGCTCCATGGGGATTAAGTGCCAGGGGCCATATTACAGAAGGTTGAAAAGGGTGTTTGCGCGTGCTTTGTGCATCCCGGGGCACTTTGATATTACAGAAGGGGCCACAGACGGTTGTGCATCCCCTTCTGTAATACTGATAGTGCTGGCCCACATAGAGAGCCAGCACTATCAACAGAGGGCATTCCCCCACTTTTATGGGGCTGTGGCCCCATACAAAAGAGGGAATCCCTTTGCCTCTGTGTCAGAGCTGCATTACAGAAGCAGAGGCAAAGAAGCTGTCAGGAGGCAAACTGAGAGTGCACCACCTAAAAGGTGGCGCACTGTGAGTGTGCGCCCTTATGGCAGCCCTCTGGAGGAGGTAAAGGGTGGTCCATGGACCCCCCCAGACATCCCCGTGCAGGTGGGTGCAGCCACTCACTGCACCTGCCTGCAAGGGGATATTTAATCCCCTTAAAAGTGCAGGCAGGATGCCGCTTGCACTGTCAAACATGGAGCAGCATCAAAGCAGCTGATGTGTTTTTCACATGAGGGCACTGCCCTGAGGGCAGCGCAAGTTCATGCCACCTTGGGTGCAGCTCGTTCATCCTAATACGGGGCATTTTTCTTGTTTGCACATGGGTGCACCTATTAAAATGTGTCTCCGGTACAAATAATTAAAATGCACCATGTGTATGATACAGCCACAAATGTACTAAGATACTTTAATAAAAAGTGGTCACAAATTGTGACTCTTCTTTTCATGACCAGTATCTTTTTTAGAGCACACCTATGTACTAATAGGTTAGTTCGCAATATATTGAACTTTATTGGGTTGCAGACTAACTCATTTACAGAATATGAAATTTGGCAGTTCACAATTATGTCCCACAACAATTGGCTACAATCACATGGATAGTGGCCTGCAAAGGTCAGCAGACAAACAAAACTGTGAATGCCTTTTCAAATGTACCAACACATAAATTGATTTAATGCATACCAAGCAAACTGTTAGTGGTTGCAAACATCCACATTTTGATTTGTCTGTTTGCAACCTTGAGAAACATTGGTAGATCTGGCCTCTAAGTGATCCAAAGCTCTGCTCAGTTTAATAAATGTACTGCTACTCTTGACAAGGAGATTAATGTATTAACAAGTAAAAGAAGACAAATATCACATCATAAATATGGTGCACAGACAAAATATCGACTCCAAAATATTGTTTGGACAGAATATCGAGTTTTAAATATCGTTTGGAGAAAATATCGACAGGACAGAATATCGACAGCCAAAATATCGTTTTTAAGGTAAGTGAAGTAATATCGACTGTAAATAATATAGAAAGTAAAAAATATAGTTTTTTATATAATATGTAATTATTTATAGTGTTTTTATGTTATAATATGTGTGAAAAGTGTCATTTTATGTTATAATTATTTTTAATTAATGATTTTTTTTAAATTATTGTGTAATTTTATTCTGTAGCGGGTTGTGGGTTTATAGGGGAATAGGGTGGGAAGTAATTTAATTATAATTAATTAAATATGTAAATTTATTAATTGGTAGTAATAATTAAATAATTGGTAATTAAATAATATATGTTATTTATTTAAAATTTAATTGGTAATTAATTTAATTTAATTTATTAATTGCTAATTATGTAAATTAAAATAATGTATTTCCTGTAGCGGGTTGTGGGTTTATAGGGGAATAGCGTGGGAAGTAATTTAATTAATATTTATTAAATATGTAAATGTATTGATTGGTAGTAATATTTAATTAATTGGTAATTAAATAATATTTGTTAATTAATTAAAATGTAATTGGTAATTAATTTAATTTAATTGATTAATTGCTAATTATGTTAAATTAAAGGGGTATTTTTAGGGTTCAGGGTCAGTTTTTAGTTTTTGGGTAAAGGGGTATTTTTAGGGTTCAGGGTCAGTTTTTAGTTTTTGGGTAAAGGGGTATTTTTAGGGTTCAGGGGCAGTTTTTAGTTTTTGGGTAAAGGGGTATTTTTAGGGTTCAGGTTCAGTTTTTAGTTTTTGGGTAAAGGGGTATTTTTAGGGTTCAGGGTCAGTTTTTAGTTTTTGGGTAAAGGGGTATTTTTAGGGTTCAGGGTCAGTTTTGGGTTTTTGGGTAAAGGGTTTTTTTAGGGTTCAGGGTCAGTTTTGGGGTACAGGGGTACAGTGTAAAAATAAAGTAAAATTAAATTTACATTAATTTAATTTAATGAAATGAAATTAAATTAAATTATATTTAAATAATTTTAAATAATTTAAATTAAAAAAAATTATTATATACTTACCAATACTTACGTTGTAATGGTAGTGCGTTGTAAAAGTTGCGTTGTAACGTCATATATCCACTGTTGCACTCTTTGCAGTGGGAATAGTAATTTTTACTCTTTTGTATTTGTACGTTAATAATATCGGCTATTATTTTATTAAATTTTGTTACTATATATATATATGTTTTAAGAAACATGATTAAAAAAATATTATTTTTTTACTTTCATTAATTATTTAATTATTAAAAGTTATTTTAAGTATTGTTAATTATATTTTAGTAATTAATTTTTTATATTAATGTAATTAAACATTGTTTTTATTAAAGTCGATATTTTTTACAACTATATTTTTGTTAACGATATTTTGTACTCGATATTTTTGTACTTACCAGTTTGTACATACAAACTCGATATTTTGGTTGTAGATATTTTTTCCGCGATATTTTGGGTAGTCGATATTTTGGTAGTCGATATTATTTCAGTGATCCCATAAATATAAGTGGCTAAATGCCATTATTTGGAACCATTACTAATACTGCTGGTATTAGATGCCTGAAGAAATGTAAATTCCAGACAAGATAGGGGTCATAAAAGCATTATTGGATAGACAACACAACCAGGCCATGCGCCACAAAACCAGCATGATTTGAGTTAATGATAATGGGCCATTTTAAGAATGATGGACCATGAGGGACATTTGAAATTATGCTGTCAAAGGGGATTATTTGAACCTTCAGTTTGTTCTTATTATTGAAAATTCCTTTATTGATTTCTTTGTTTAACTTTCATTTCTTCCAAAGCACCATAGTAGCCAACACGTTTCGTCCTCCTTAGAGGACTTCTTCAGGGCTTAAATTCCAAATATTAGCTTCTGCGAAACTGAACCACTTCTGATTTTATTATAGTAAGCCTTCCTGTATGAATCCCAAGTCCTGTGTTTATTTGTCAGTGTCCCGTGCTCGAATTCCGTTTATTGTCTCTCTTAAGCCTGTCACAGTCTTCAGCGTGTGAGGTCTTCGTTTATTGTATTAAGCCATGGTAGGCATCATATCCTGTCAAAGCCAATGGCGCGTTCCCCTCGTGTACCCATTGTCAAGTCTTGGTTCACTTTCGCAGAAGCTAATATTTGGAATTTAAGCCCTGAAGAAGTCCTCTAAGGAGGACGAAACGCGTTGGCTACTATGGTGCTTTGGAACAAATGAAAGTTTAACAAAGAAATCAATAAAGGAATTTTGAGTAATAAGAAGAATCTGCCTCGATTGTACATTGAACATATACTTCTCTTGTGTACTGATCAAAATCTTATGTATTTATGTTTATAATGATAGTTTCTATCACTGTTTAGGGGAACTGAAAGGTCGGGTTCACTTTTGATCTTAGCACCAAGGTATGACTTTGTTTTCCCAATCGGATTAATAAGTGCGGGAAAATATCTCTGACCTTTTTGTAAATCTTTAACCTTCAGTTTGATATGACTCAAAAAACCGAATGCATCCTCAAATCTTAAAACATTTCTATCAGATCAACCTTATATTGAGCAAATTAAAATACTCCAATCTAGCGTAGACTATGTTTTTGCTACTTCTACCAGACCCATACTTTAAAAAAAAAGGAAGACAAAGGGGTCAATTACTATGTTGGTGGGGTGCTGTTGGTGTCGGTCTCACCGACATCTACAACCGCGGTCAGACTGTCGCATTACAATGTGGTCAGTTGGACCACCTTACCCCAGGGATCGACCAAAAGCTTTAGATGTGCTCAAGGAGCCCGTTGGAAAGTAAGTCAGATCACATTCCCCACAATAGAGACGGTGCCTTCTCAGGCACAGCTGTAAGGTTTACGATCCACCTCTCTGTCAGCTATTTCACGTTGGTTCTTCTGACGTGAAAAGGCTGGTGGAAAGGCTTTTTTGGGGCCGCTAATAGGACCCCTGTCCCCCTTGGCCCTCTGCTATGGGTCCTGGGGGCACCTTAAAATCCCTGCATTGTGTACCAGGCATCACATGGTGCCTGTCACAGGGTGCAGGGATGTATACGAACATTCCTTTTGGCATTGGGGCTTGTGCTGTGGCCATGCGTCAATGCTAAGAGGCATGTTTCTGGTGGTGGTCAGATCATAATTTGGCAGGTTGGGACCGCAGCCTACCTGTCAACCGGTCCTGTACCGCAAATGATGGCAGTCGGATCCTCGCCCGACCGACATCATAATCAGCCCCATCGTTTTTGGTTTCCTTGTATGTTAGAATAGTTACTGCATGCTTCATGGATCAATCAGACATTAAATTATGTTAGCTGCAGAATCCTGCATTTGAAACCATTATCATTAGGATACAGAATAACAGTGACTAATGTCCTTTACTGAGGTATTTAATTGCTTAAATGTGCCCACTGTCCTATTATGAACAAGAAAAAAGGGCCCATTACGAGAGAAAAGCTCAAGTAACAACAGCTAACCCCTGGAACCATAAGGTTAACACCGCTAAAAGCACCCAACTCCCAAAGTCACCCATCACCGGCAAATACACATATTAAGTGTCTCTTTTGGTTTCCTGTCCCTGTCAGCAGGCTATTACATAATGTCCAATTGTTAGAAATGGGGGTCTCTAATTGGCAGGTAGTTACCCTGTCCAAGTAGGGACCTTTCTTCCTAGTAAGGATAAGGGGGATACACTTCTAAAATAACCCCTGCTCACTCCCTTGGTTACCTGGCACAAGCAATCAGGCTTATCTCAGAGGCAGTGTGTAAAGCATTTGCACAAAGCAAACAGTAATACTGTGAAAACACTGCAAAAGGACCCCACACCAGTTTCAGAAAAATATCCAATATTTTATATGTGCAAAACAAGACCAAAAACAATACAAATCCGCCATACAGTTCTTAGGAATATAAAAAAGGAAAAGTAGACTTAAAATACACGTCCTTGTAGTCGATAACTCCATCCAGGGCTATCACGGCATCATGAACAACAAATCTAAACAGTTGTGGCTGACCGTGGCATCACAGGCCCGTTATGGTGTTGGGAAGACCTGCAAAACAGTACCTTAAGAAATTCAGGGCGTCGGGGACCTCAAGGTAAACTCTGAAGTGCCGGCGTCATTTCTGGAGATCGGTGCAGGAGGTATACAGCCCTTGAAGTCACATATGTTGCAGATCGAACTCCACGCGGTTCAAGTCAGGAGCACTGGCATCAGCAGCATTGGGCCTGTGGTGCAAAGAGGAGTGGTGCAGCCTGCAGTGCCCTCACGTCGCGGGGCAGGCAGTGGCTTGGCGACGGTCATCGAGCAGAGTCAGCGGTGCTCGTTGTAGTGCTAGCAGATCATGGTGCAAGCCACAGCGGCATTGTTGCTAAAGCGCTGCCGGACCTGAGTCGATGGTGCGGCGTCGTTAGGCCAAGGCAGCAGTGTGGGATGGGGTGGTGCATCGTGGAAGTTACGAGTGGTGCCGTCAAACCATGGTGCAAGCAGTGACGTTGATGTTGGCGTAGAGCGTCGTCAGCAGGAATACCAGGGTGACGGAGTGAAGCGAGGTGGTGCAGTGCCCACAGGTCACAGTGCAAGCAGCAGCTAATTGGCAGCACCAGGCGTCGGTGAGACAAGGGTTGTGGTGCAAAGTGCAGTGGTGCCCTCTGCGGTGCCTTCAGGACACGAAGCCAGCAGCGGCATTGTTGAAGGCATCAGGTTGATTTTCCTTCTATTGCAGCACAAAATACACAGTTCCCAGTGCTGGTCGCAGATGAACTTGAAGTCTTTGCTGTTCCTGAGACTTCTTTAACAGGGGGCAAGCTCTACCTCTAACCCTTGGAGAACCTCAAACAAAGAAGTTGCAGAAAGTTCAATTTAGTCCTTTCTCTGGCCACGACAGAAGCAGCCACTACAAGCCAACACAGAAAAGCACACAGCAAATAGGTAGTTCCTCTTCACAGCTTCTCCAACTCTTCTTATTGACAGGTTCCTTGATCCTAAAGAGTTCGAAAGTTCTGGGTTTATACCACATTTCTCTTTGTTCTCTTGTGGCAAAAAGTCTCTCAGCTCAGTCCAAACCAGTTCTGTGTTCTCTGGTCCAGCTTCTTGGCACGAGACGGAGACAGGATTGAGCACAGGAGACAGGTCTATTCTGGTGCAAGGAAAACTCCTCCCACTACTCTAAATGCAGCCCATGTCTATTCAGCTCATCTCTTAGTCATCGAGGAAAGGCAGGACACACATCAACCCCCCCCCCCCCCCCCACAGTGGCTGTCTACAGTGAATGCATATCCCCTGCCTCTGTCACTCCAAAACCAGACAGTCATTACACAAACCAGCAGAGGCACACAGAATGGTTAGACCAGAAAATACCCACTTACTAAAAGTGGCATTTTCAAACACTTGACTAGGTGAAGTTCAGCCAAGCGAAGCACTCTCCTTGCTTTATAAGGCTGAATTACAGCCGAGAGAAGAGGAGGACCAGTCACCTGCAAGGATCTGTGGACGATACAGAGAGATTTAAAGATAATTCGTTCTTTCACTGGAAGCCAGTGTCGGAGGCGGAGGGCTGGTTTTTGCAGATTCAAATTTGGGTGTTCCCGTCAGCAGTCTGGCTGCACAGTTCTGGGCAATATGAAGTTTATTGATCACAGAGCTAGGGGCTCACAGATAAAGCCCATTGCCATAGTCCAATCTAGAAAGCAGGAGAGATTGGACCATAGTTTTCTTTGCTTCGGGAGGGAGCAGGGGAAGCACTTTTTCTGGCCATTCTGATCAGGCCGAAACAGGTTGCTATTGTCTTTTTAGCTTGCATTTTGAAAGTCAAATTATGGTCTAACCAGATCCCTTTCCCAGTCCTGAGGCAAAATAGCCGGGAGCTGGAGGTACTTTTTTAAAACACAAAATTGCACTTTGATTTTATAATCTGCTTTTAAAACTGTGTGGTGTCACTCACCCTTTTCTGTGTTCTTTCGCGCATCTGCTCAAAGTCCTTAGCGCACAGCCGATCTTAAACGCTGTTCGCGCTCTTCCTTCTCCAGCGGCCGCCATCAGCACAGGCGTGCGCGCTGGCCACGCCTACTTAGGCCACGCCCCCTGACTGGACTATAAAAACGCTGCATCTTCTAGCGCCTGACAGATCCCTTTCCCAGTCCTGAGGCAAAATAGCCGGGAGCTGGAGGTACTTTTTTAAAACACAAAATTGCACTTTGATTTTATAATCTGCTTTTAAAACTGTGTGGTGTCACTCACCCTTTTCTGTGTTCCTTCGCGCATCTGCTCAAAGTCCTTAGCGCACAGCCGATCTTAAACGCTGTTCGCGCTCTTCCTTCTCCAGCGGCCGCCATCAGCACAGGCGTGCGCGCTGGCCACGCCTACTTAGGCCACGCCCCCTCTCTTTAAACATGTGCATGCACAGGAAGCGCAGCGGACGAGCGCAGCGGGAGCGCCGTTTGCGCGCCGAAGGCGCGCCAAAGGCAAGCCCGTCTGTGCCCGTCCGGGCCCGAACGGACCCAGGCCCAGGGACTCTGCCAGATCCATCTCTCAGTCGTTTGACATACTCAGCAGACACGCTTTTGGATCTCAGACCTACAAAAAACCATGGTTGTCGCTACATTCATGATACAGGTAAACCTTTCACAAGCTGCCCGCGGTGCTATCCAACCACTCAAACCATAGCCAACCCCAGTCTTCAACTGGGTCTTCTCAACTGTCGTTCTCTCCCCAAGCACGCACTAGAAATCAATGCATTGATCGAAGATCAAGGCTTAGATGCATTATTTCTCACAGAAACCTGGCTCTCCGACAACACCGACGCGGACGTTGTATCCGCCCTTCCCCGAGGTTACCTCATCCAAACCCTCCATAGACCAAAAGGAAGAGGAGGTGGGTTGGCCATAATTTACCGGGAACAGCTTACCTGCAGAACCAGCGACGCCCAAATTGATAACTGCGAAAGCTGTCACTTCTCCCTTCAATCTTCCCCAATGCATTCCCTCTCGGGGCTTTTGATCTATCGGCCCCCAGGTACTCCTGGGAAATTTCTCAATGCAGTTACCGAAACTACCTCCCAACTAGCCGCCTCTGTTTCCAACTTCCTCATCGTGGGCGACTTAAACCTTCACTTCACAGATCCCACTGACCGATCTGCTTCGGACCTACTAGTGGACTTACTGTCACTTAATATCAGGTTGGTCAATAACGAACCCACCCATGATAAAGGGCACCTACTAGATCCCATCCTTACTAATGCCAATATCACCACCTGTTCACCTCTGTCACTGCCTTGGTCTGATCATCTTCTAGTCCCCTTCTCATGGGAGGCCCCTATAGTGTCCACCCAGCCTGTGAAAGTCAAAGTCAACGAAAGACGATGGCATAAACTCATACCATCAGAATGGTCGGACATTCTCTCTAAAACTACCCCTGTACTGTCCTCCGACGCCATAACGGCCGATGAACAGTTCTGCTCCTGGATCACATCCTCCCTAGACATCCTTATCCCCAAAACCTCCTCCCTCAGACACAATAAGCGTCTACCATCAGCCCCATGGTATACTCCAGAGCTCAAGTCGCTACGGCAGGACTGCAAAAGAGCGGAGCGGTTATGGAGGAAAGAGAAATCCACCGCCAATAAGGACGCCTACTCTACCTCCCTATCAGCTTATAAATCCGCAATCGACAAGACAAAAAGTCGATTCTTTCAGGAACGAATTGAAAAAGCTGCATGTTCAAGCAAAGAAACCTATACCATCCTGAAAGAACTGCTTAAGGTCCCTGACCCCTCCCCTAGAAACCCCCCAGACCCAAGGGCAGACCAGGAAAAATGTAGTCAGCTAGCCAATTTTTTCCAAGAAAAAATCCAAAAAATCCTTGACTCCATCCCCCCGACCAATGTGAGCGAGACCGAAGAGCCCCCTGACACTTTGATCACCCCCCGCCTAACCTCGTGGGGACAAATCACCCACGAAGAAGTAGAGACCACGCTCACATCCATCAAAAGCGGATCTCCTAGGGACCCCGCACCGCTCCGAACCCTTAAGGAAGTCGCTCCCACCATCATCCCTCCCCTCACCAAGCTGATTAACGCCTCTTTTCAACAGGGAGTCGTCCCACCCAGGTGGAAAGCGGCAGTCGTTAAGGCGCTGCTAAAAAAACCCTCCTTGGACCCAGCCGAACTAGCCAACTACCGACCAATATCCCTCCTCCCTGGGACCAGTAAGGTTGCTGAGAAACTGGTGAATAAGAAACTCTCCAAGTTTCTTGAATGCAATAATCTGCTAAAAAACTCGCAGACAGGATTCCGCCCAGGACAGGGCACCGACATCGCCCTCCTGGCTGCAGTGGAGTAGGCCAGAGCGCTCTTAGACGAGGGAGGATCAGTGGCAGTGATCCTCCTCGATCTAAGCGCGGCCTTCGACACCGTCAACCACCAACTCCTGGTCAAGCGGCTCAAGAAGGTAGGAGTAGAAGGCACCGCCCTATCCTGGCTTACCTCCTTTCTGGCCCAACGCTCCTTCCAGATCTGGGAAAACGACACTCGCTCCTCCGACACACCCCTCCAATGTGGTGTACCTCAGGGCTCCTCCCTGAGCCCCACATTGTTTAACATCTATATGTCCCCATTGGAGGAGGTCGTCATCCCGTTCGGAGTGAGCATTGTCAGTTATGCGGATGACACACAACTAGTTGTCTCCCTTTCCCACCCTAGCCAGCAGCCAGCGGACCTATTCAACTGCTTGACGCAGATCCAAGGGTGGATGAACAACTCAGCCCTCAAGCTGAATGGCTCTAAAACTGACATTCTCCTTCTGGGTCAGAAGGGACTCACCCTCCCTGTGAACATCTGGCCACCATGTCTGGGACCCCCCCCTGTCCCTAAACAGGAAGTAAAAAGCCTGGGAGTTTGGATCGAAACGGACCTCTCCTTCACCACGCAGGCCAAAAAAGTAGCAGGCACCTGCTTCGGGCTACTCAAATCGATGAGAAAGATCCTGCCCCTCCTTCCACCTACATCGCAAAGACTTCTCATCCAAGGCCTCATATTGTCCAGGCTTGACTATAGCAATGCCATATACCTGGGCGCTCCCGAAGCAACCCTAAACAAACTGCAGAAAATCCAAAATGCGGCCGCCCGGATCCTTACGCATACTCCGGCCAGAACCTCAGCCAAATCTGCCCTGAAACTCCTCCACTGGCTCCCAGTGAGGGAACGAGTAACATTCAAAGCCCTAAGCTTGGCCCATAGGCTACTGCAGAATCAGGGCCCGCCGATTTTGAGGAAATTCATACAACCCTACAAAGCCCCTAGATCTCTTCGATCGGATACGGAGTCCCTCATCGCCGTCCCTAGATTCAAGAAAACCCGCACGGGTGGTAGACGTTTCTCGATCCACACAGCGCGTCTATGGAACGCCCTTCCCCGAGACCTGCGGAAAGAATCGAACTACCTAAGATTCAGAAAACGACTTAAAACCCACCTGTTCCCTTAAACTCTAACCACCCCGACCTAATCAACTATTCGTTTTGCTTCTGTTAAAACTACTTCCCCCCCCTTTTTCCACCCCCAGCCCCCACTGGTGTAGGGTTCTTCAGCGCTGGGATACCTCAGGGTGACTACGCGCTCTATAAATTTTAATAATAATAATAATAATAATAATGCTCAGGCTCTTTATTTCTGGCTTGGGTATGGGTACCGGGCCCATGCATGCTGGCCAGAGGGTTCTAAGTGTTGTGCTGTCAAAGTTGCCCAGTGTCATGATCTCGGTCTTTTCTCCATTTAATTTCAGATGGGATGACCCCATCCATTTAACAACTTCAGTGAGGCATGCTTTCAGAGTCGTGGAGTAATGTGTGGGTTGATTTAACGCAACGAAAGAAAAGAGAAGGTTAGAGCCAAGCGATTGGGAGCACTTGCCAGGTTGACATGGCAGTAAAACTGCCTGTAGGCACTGCAGTGGCTGGTCTGAGACACCTTTCAAAGGCTGCTTGGGTGGGTTACACAATAAGTGTTGCAGGCCCACTATCAGCATTTGATTTACAGGCCCTGGGCACACAGTGCACTATACTAGGGTCTTAGTTGTAAATAAAATTACCCAAGTATGGAAACACTAATCCATAAACACAATTTATTGTAGGAGCACTTGCACTTTAACACTGAACAGCAGGAGAAAGTGTGCAGAGGCACTAAACCAGCAAAATAAAGTCCAACTTACCATTAAAAACAGGAAGTAAGCAAGCAACGGGGAAACATGCCAAAAGATGCCAGTGTAGTCAAACATCGATATTTAAAGCCAATATTCTTAGGATTCTGTTCTCAGCTTTCCATGCAGCATGCTCTACAGACAAAAAATTATTATTTTCAGATAATCGAATGTATACATTATGTAATATATAATAAAACCAAACTCAATATATTGTGATGGTACTTGCAAATAATTTACATTTTCAAGAAAAGGTTAATAAAGCTGCAGTGTTGATGCTGTTCTGTTGCTTGTGCGTGTCTTCCCTGGTAAATCTACTTTCTTACAGCATTTTATTTTTCACAACTACGCTATATGCCAGCACAGACCTGCAGGTAAAACTAAATATACAGAAGGTGTCAATTGTTACTATTGTAACAGTTAATAGTCACAATGCAACACAAACCCTGGCATGTGCTCTTGACATGGGGCAGCATTTTTCCGGTCAGGGTCAGATGTGTTTTCTACTACTCCCAGGACACGGCATCTGCTAACACATTTGCTCCTGGAATACAGCATCTTTAACAGCTTGGCTAGCGTTCCTCCGAGTTGCTGGGCTGTTTTACACACTTCGCCATCTGATTTTGTGTACACCTACACTCCATTCCAGCAGGGATTTGCATCCCATCTGTTCTATGATAAGAACAGAATGCAGCTGAAAGCCAGAATGGGACGAATAGCCATGTAACAGCGAAATAAGTGCTGCCAAACATTCTCACTGCAAACTCCCTTGTCGATGGTAGTGTCAGTAGCAATAAAGATATTTCATATTGAAGTATCTCTCTCGAGAGTTTATTTCCTACTCAATGCAATGTAAATCTGCCCACGCAATAACACCCTAAATTTGCTTATATGAGGGAGGGAAATATATAAAAACGTATGTAGCATTCCAATAACCTCTCTTTATATATCATATTTAATATTTTGACCTCCTTGGCTGAAGAACAGATATATAGCCATGTTTGAGAATGTGAAAATACTTCTCATTTACGAACTCTTACGTGTTGTTGTGAATTGGACACTAAATTTCGAAAATGTAAAAAAAATGAGAATTTTACGGAAATATTCATATACAATTAATACAAATAGAAGGGATTGGGCCCTCTGCACTTTCACAAAATGGAAAATTGATTTTTTAGGACTGCTTAACAAAGGTGTAAGTACAAGATTATGCCTGGAGTTCTGCTTTCGGTTCTCATTGTTTTTTTCTTAATAGGGGCCACTGTCAGCACGTGGCAAATTTGGAACTGCTTGCTACGGGTGAACAAAGCTGTTATCTCTAAATTCACAAGGAACTGTGGGGCATATTATCAAAGAGGTTTATCTCCGCTTTTTTGGCGTTAAAAGCCAAGAAAGCGGAGATAAAATTATCTCCCTATTACCTAGCTGTCTCTAACACCAGTTAGCGACAGCTAATAGGAGATAGCGACCATCTTGGGCCCCGCTTTGCATGTCAGTGATATTTATCACTAATGACATGCAAAGTGGGCGTGCCAAGATGTTAGCGACTGGAAACAGTCGCTAACATCGCTATCTCCTATTACCAACTTTTGGAGATATTCGCGCTAAGCGCGAATATCTCCAAAAGCTAACACCTGCCCTGAGCAGTTCTTAGCCATGTTAACCAATGGGAGGTGGATAACATGGCTAAGAGCATTTGCTCGATAATGCATGAATATCGCTGACTTTTCAGCGATATTCATGCATTGCGGCCGTTTTTTATCGCATTTGTGATAAACCTTGCTAATAGCAAGGTTTATCTGCGATAAAAATCGCCGATGTGCGGCGATAATTTTTGTCTCTAAACAAGTTAGAGACAAAAATTATCTCTATTGGTTGGTAATATGCCCCTGTATCACATAAAGGGCCAGATGCACAACCATGTCATTTAGCGACTCGCAAATTGCTCTCAATTGCGAGTCTCAATTGGCGAGTAGCTAACAGCCTGATTCATGTACGGGCCGTTTTGCGTGGCCCTAATAGCGAATCATAGCGACTCGCTATTGAGGACACGCAAAACGGCATTCATGTAGGAATTGCTAAATCAATAGCGATTCCTACATGTTCTCTATTTGCGAGTAGCAATTTGCTACTCGCAAAAAAAGGAATAACTCCCCATTCATTCCTATGGGCCAAAAGGCCCAAAGGAATGAATGGGGAGTATCCCTTATTTGCGAGTAGCAATTTGCTACTCGCAAATCAGATAGCGATTTTAAGGGTGCCAGGGGTGTCCAAAGGACACCCTGTAGCACCCCTAAAATGCACATTTGAACAGGTGTTGCGCACACACATGTCCAAAGGACATGTGTGTGTGCAACATGCAACTTAGAAAAATGCTTTTAAAAGCATTTTTCTATGTTTTTGCTATTTACCGAGAGGTCTGACCTCTCGGTAAATAGCGGCCCAATTTAGCTAAATCGCAATTTTTGCAAGTGTCATGAATAGCATTTAAGGAATCTCTAATAGAGATTCCTTAAATGCTAATCCTCGCATATTTGCTAATTCCTCATTAGCGATTTTTGCATTTGGGATTGTGAATCCCAAATGCCAAAATTGCACTCGCAAAAGGCATGATTCTGAGAATCTTGCCCTTTGCGAGTGCAATTTTGCTTCATGAATCAGGCTGTAAATGCCATGCACAACAGTGTCTGAAACACAGTTAGGGATTCCAAATGGGGTCGCAAACTGCATGCCTCATGCATATTAATGAGGCACATGCAATTTGCGGCCCCATTAGGAATGGCTGGCCCTCCCAGGTATAGTGGCCTGCTGGGCTCAGCAGACCTCCATGTCTGGGACTGCTTTTAAATAAAGCAGTTTTTTAAATTAAATACAGCCTGTTTACCTTAAAGGAAAACAGGATGTAAATAAAAAAAGAAAAAAGAAACGTTTCTGTTTAATTTTTTAAGGGAAGGTAGTGGTCACCGGGACCACTGCCTGCCACTAAAAAATATTTCCCCTGCATTCGCAAAGGGGAAGGGCCATTGAGGTCACAAAACATTCTTATATAGGCCGCTAACTCGCTATTAGGAAGGAACCCCTTGGAACGCCCCTTCCTAATAGCAACTGGCAATTCCTATTTAGCGAGTCTCAAAAAAATTGCGACTCACTAAATAGGGATTGTACGTGACCTTATTAGATTTTGCATGTGCAAATGGTCGCAAACCCGTCAGCACATGCAAAATAGGGGTTGTAGCTCTGGCCAAAGAGGTTTGGTGGTGGTGGTATTTGAATTGCAACAAAATCAAATACCACAGCTTCTGCATCCAACAAATTCAAACAATACAAACACAAACCTCTTGATATGATACAACCCTTACTGTGAAGAAATTGAAATACGAGCATTGCTACATGGTATTCTCAGTATCGTTAAAGTTGAGATAACTTTAGCAAGGAATGAGGTCAACGCTTAAAAATACAGAAATAAGCGCTATTTTAAACTAACATCTATGGATAATGTGACGCCGCGGTCATCAATGAATGAAAAGAAAATGGCTGAAAGACATGTGCAATTGGGATTTTAAATCATAATTTATAATCATAAATTCAGTTGTGTGATTTAAAGGTTTTTATGAATATGTGCAATAATTGAAAGTGGGACTTTTTTGGTCCTTATGATAAAGAGATATGTCATATACGGGTCTGCCAACAATGGAGTATTATATAATGGCAAATTGTAAATCTAATGTCTACATAATTGAGAGTAAATAGAAACTGTACAGCGATTTAAAACTAATTGAATTAACCACCTGAACCTCTGCTGTCGTCTGGATGGCTAGTTGAAACCGTGGAGGAGGTTTTTGTTCTGGACTACCGTGAGTCTGGCAGATTGTCAAAGAAAGCATCTAGAGGAAAGTTCTAGAATAATCTCCTCAATTTAGAAGTCTTTGGTTGACCTAAGTGGATTGATAATGTGTTGTCAGGTTGAAAGTGGTGACAGCATGGTCAATGAGGTTGACAAGTTGTTGTGGGTGGCAGGTAAAATTCATCCAAGTCATGCAGATGAGTTCTAGGACATTTCCTAACTGCAACATGCTGGCAATGGCTGACTGTTCAAGGAATGTGTTCTTTCTGCTCTTGGATGATTTGTTGCTAGGAAGGTGGAAGTTTCAGAGGAATATGTTGTTAGTGTATAGCATAGTATCTTCTAGTGGACCATTGAGTTGGAACAATGAGATGAGTCGATAAGATGGATGGTGATGGTTCTGTGTGGTAGATAGCAGGATGTGGCAGAAGGGAGCTTGAAAGATTCAAATTTAGGTTGCTGCGGGAGCTTGCAGGGTTAAGATGCGTAGCAGATAACTGTGACAACATCCTACTTATCAGTATGGTCAAGGCTTTATGTCAGAATATCCTAAACATAAATAAGGTCAAGCATACATTTTCTGTGATAAATAATATTTATACAAAATATCATACCATTGGGAGTGGAATCTCTATTATTAACTGCATTGGGGCAAATATATTCAAGACAGTAATTAGGTAACAATATTTATGATACATTATATTTTCAAAGTGATATTCCGGTTCATCATCCCATTGAAGTAATGCATTGGATGTTCCACACTTGGAGATGTTGAGCTTGTGAGGATTGGCCAAGTGGCGCATAGCCAGATAACTGTTATATAAATGTTATTACATTTATTTGTACTGCATGGACATTGATTAGTATGAGCATATATATGTGTTCATGGGGTTTAATATAAGTGATGTCAACATTGTACAGATTAGAAGTCATTAGGTCAATTGAGATGTTATAATGCGTATGTGTGCAAGTGCTGCTGAAGATGGAACAAAGGAGAGAATGATGTGGGCGGGATGTGCTGATGATCTGTGAGGTGTAATTGTAAGGCTTCAAGCAAAAACAGTCTTGACAAGATGTGCGGAAAAAATACACATTTATGGTGGCCAGCTGGAACCCGTTTTCCCTGTCTTCCAAAACAGTATGGGATCAAGGAGGAAAACCCCAGGATATCCAATTTATTCCAACCATGGAATAGTACACCACTGGCTTTGTCCAATGGCTGGACTATCCCTCATGTTAAATCTAGTCAGTCCCACACAGTGGGATTGCTGAGAGGTTGTCTGAGGCCATGCCCCCTTTCTCCACCAGACTGCAAATGCACCTCTTGGTGCACTACTGGTTGGGGGAGGAAGTCCACTGTGGTCCTGAGGCCCTCAGGATTAAGTTGGAATTTATTCCTCAGCCCCCCATTTAAATTTATAAAAGCCCCAGAGAGGAGGCCGTTTCCAAGGCTGCAGGGGTGTCAGCACAGCCCCCACATTATTTAAAGTTAAAGCAGGGGCTGCAGGGGAGTCCATGCAGCCTCCCCACATTTGCTAAACATTGAGCCACGTAGAGGTAGTAATCCCTGGGGTGGGGTGGGCAGGAGTCCCCCACTTTTACAAAATAAATGGCCCTGGAGAGGTGGTGGTATCTGGGTTAAAGAGGGAACCCCATACAGGCCTCTCCTGCAATTTATTAAAAGCCCTGGAGAGGTGATGGTCCCCGGGGCATTAGTAAGTCCGGGCGTGCATACACTTCTATAATTACAAATGCCCTGGGACCTGGATCACCCAGGAGCCTATAATTAATTTTCTGGTGGGATTCGGGGATCTAAACTGACTCCAGCCCAAACAAAAGAGGCCTAGTGGGTCACAGTGTTTCTACCCTGCCCCCTTTTTCTTTTTAAAAATATTTTTTCTGTGACTCAGCTTCAACCAAGTCATAAGATGGCTGCTAATACTTCCTGGTTTGAAGGGTTGGTATCCAATCAGATCTCATAAAGAGAGATCACGAGTCCCTACATATACAAGTGGAAATTTCATTGAATAACTCTAAAACTACTGAAGAGATTTACACCATTTCACAAAAAGGTCACTTTCTGGGCAACCAGCTACCATTCTGCCATATTTGGTGTAATTCCGATCAGCAGTTCTGGCTGTAACCTTGTCTAAAGTTCCAATGGAAATTAACATGGGAAAACTTGTTTTGGGACCTCCTTTTTCTCAGCCCCTGCTTGACGGATCACCCTAGAATTTGCAAGACATCAGTTAAACTGAGCGCCTAACTAGTTTAGAAAATGTTGTGAGGATTAGTAAAACTACAACAAAGTTATAGGTATATACACACACACATATATATATGTGATCAAGGTGGCTGTGTCCACCAAAACGCATCATCCAGCATCTATTTCTGAATAAATAAATAATACCTTATTGAATTCCTTGTTGCCGTGCCTGCTTTCAGGAATTGGAGTGGCAGAATTGCTATATATATGTCACCAGTAGGTAGTTATAGTTATGACCTAGTTTCCATAGAAAAAGCATTTTTTGACTTGCCTATAACTGTGCTGTCATTTGATCATTCTGCATGAAATTGTACCCCAAAAAGTTTTGAAGTAGGTTCTGTGTGTCATGGAAAATTTGGGGGTGATCCGTGCAGTGGGGTCTGGAATTAGGGCGTGAAATGAAAAAATCTTTTATTTGTGATGTTAATTTCCATAATTATTCGCGCCAAGACGCCTTCGGGTATACGTTGCGCTTTATAAATGCCAATAAATAAATAAATAAATAAATGCCATCGGGAATGCTGTGATTGGCTGGACGCAACCTGAACAGAAAGTTGAGGCTACCATTTTATCATTTGGGAATTGTTCCTAGGGCTGAAAAGTTGTGCGAAAGCTAACATAAGGGGTAGGGTGGAGATACTCTGACCACATGTTTGAGAAATGGGTGCGCGCGACAAAGACGCTACCGCCAGCACATCTCCCTGGGTACTGTTGCTGGGAAGATGTGAGTATCACAGCGACACCACGAATATTGGTGGAAATATAATAAATATATCAGTGAATCACTAATAAACATTGTATTATATTGAGATTCTGCTAAATGATTTTATAGAGTTATTTAGATAGTTATTTATCTAATGTGACAGTTAGAGTGAATTATCTAGTTATAATCTTTTAAGGTGGTGGTGGCTATTAAATTCCTGCTTTTGCTTTCCGCTCTCGCACCGTATCCGTGGGAATCACAATTACTGATGTCATTGAAATCTCTGGCTCACTGAAAAAAAACTGAAAATAGGTTTTAGAGATCATGAGGTGAGGAGCTCAGCAGTCCTCAGTGGATTTAACCAAAGCCAGCAAATGATTCAACTGTAACTCTCTCTGGCCAAACCAAGTAATCTCCACATTTGGCAAACCCAAGTCCCTGTCAATACCTGTGTTTTCTGCAGCCTTTTTTGCCCAATAGACATAGCTGGGGACCACAATCCACACACTAAGCATTTAGAAGTGAAGGTGAAATAGCGGTCAGGAGAAGGCTGGAGATGATTGAGGTAGATTTTCCAAATGAAAAGCAGTTAAAATGGAGGTATTTTTTATTTTGTTTAAATATATATTTTATTGGTTGCATCAGCATGAAAGTGAGTAAAATTAGGTAGTGTGTTGGATGCCTTAGCAAGAAGTACTATTAATGGTACAAATGGGGGTGGGGTCGCACACTACTCACACACCGGCGGTGTCGCCCCTAAGGACTCTGGTCAATGTAGTAAAGTGTTCGCGATGCATCATCTTTCGATCTTCTGCTATCTTCGCTGTCTTCGCCATCCCTGGACACGTGTTTCGGGGTATTACCCCTCATCAGCAGGGATAGGCCGTGTACTGGGGTTGCCGATGGCTGCCAATATCTGCCAGGTATAGTACCACTCAGGCGCGTAGGTGCGGGATCCCAGGCTCGTCAGCCTGCTGCTCAAGGGAGCTTTAAAGTTACAAATGGGGGTGGGGTCGCACACTACTCACACACCGGCGGTGTCGCCCCTAAGGACTCTGGTCAATGTAGTAAAGTGTTCGCGATGCATCATCTTTCGATCTTCTGCTATCTTCGCTGTCTTCGCCATCCCTGGACACGTGTTTCGGGGTATTACCCCTCATCAGCAGGGATAGGCCGTGTACTGGGGTTGCCGATGGCTGCCAATATCTGCCAGGTATAGTACCACTCAGGCGCGTAGGTGCGGGATCCCAGGCTCGTCAGCCTGCTGCTCAAGGGAGCTTTAAAGTTACAAATGGGGGTGGGGTCGCACACTACTCACACACCGGCGGTGTCGCCCCTAAGGACTCTGGTCAATGTAGTAAAGTGTTCGCGATGCATCATCTTTCGATCTTCTGCTATCTTCGCTGTCTTCGCCATCCCTGGACACGTGTTTCGGGGTATTACCCCTCATCAGCAGGGATAGGCCGTGTACTGGGGTTGCCGATGGCTGCCAATATCTGCCAGGTATAGTACCACTCAGGCGCGTAGGTGCGGGATCCCAGGCTCGTCAGCCTGCTGCTCAAGGGAGGTTTAAAGTTACAAATGGGGGTGGGGTCGCACACTACTCACACACCGGCGGTGTCGCCCCTAAGGACTCTGGTCAATGTAGTAAAGTGTTCGCGATGCATCATCTTTCGATCTTCTGCTATCTTCGCTGTCTTCGCCATCCCTGGACACGTGTTTCGGGGTATTACCCCTCATCAGCAGGGATAGGCCGTGTACTGGGGTTGCCGATGGCTGCCAATATCTGCCAGGTATAGTACCACTCAGGCGCGTAGGTGCGGGATCCCAGGCTCGTCAGCCTGCTGCTCAAGGGAGCTTTAAAGTTACAAATGGGGGTGGGGTCGCACACTACTCACACACCGGCGATGTCGCCCCTAAGGACTCTGGTCAATGTAGTAAAGTGTTCGCGATGCATCATCTTTCGATCTTCTGCTATCTTCGCTGTCTTCGCCATCCCTGGACACGTGTTTCGGGGTATTACCCCTCATCAGCAGGGATAGGCCGTGTACTGGGGTTGCCGATGGCTGCCAATATCTGCCAGGTATAGTACCACTCAGGCGCGTAGGTGCGGGATCCCAGGCTCGTCAGCCTGCTGCTCAAGGGAGCTTTAAAGTTACAAATGGGGGTGGGGTCGCACACTACTCACACACCGGCGGTGTCGCCCCTAAGGACTCTGGTCAATGTAGTAAAGTGTTCGCGATGCATCATCTTTCGATCTTCTGCTATCTTCGCTGTCTTCGCCATCCCTGGACACGTGTTTCGGGGTATTACCCCTCATCAGCAGGGATAGGCCGTGTACTGGGGTTGCCGATGGCTGCCAATATCTGCCAGGTATAGTACCACTCAGGCGCGTAGGTGCGGGATCCCAGGCTCGTCAGCCTGCTGCTCAAGGGAGCTTTAAAGTTACAAATGGGGGTGGGGTCGCACACTACTCACACACCGGCGGTGTCGCCCCTAAGGACTCTGGTCAATGTAGTAAAGTGTTCGCGATGCATCATCTTTCGATCTTCTGCTATCTTCGCTGTCTTCGCCATCCCTGGACACGTGTTTCGGGGTATTACCCCTCATCAGCAGGGATAGGCCGTGTACTGGGGTTGCCGATGGCTGCCAATATCTGCCAGGTATAGTACCACTCAGGCGCGTAGGTGCGGGATCCCAGGCTCGTCAGCCTGCTGCTCAAGGGAGCTTTAAAGTTACAAATGGGGGTGGGGTCGCACACTACTCACACACCGGCGGTGTCGCCCCTAAGGACTCTGGTCAATGTAGTAAAGTGTTCGCGATGCATCATCTTTCGATCTTCTGCTATCTTCGCTGTCTTCGCCATCCCTGGACACGTGTTTCGGGGTATTACCCCTCATCAGCAGGGATAGGCCGTGTACTGGGGTTGCCGATGGCTGCCAATATCTGCCAGGTATAGTACCACTCAGGCGCGTAGGTGCGGGATCCCAGGCTCGTCAGCCTGCTGCTCAAGGGAGCTTTAAAGTTACAAATGGGGGTGGGGTCGCACACTACTCACACACCGGCGGTGTCGCCCCTAAGGACTCTGGTCAATGTAGTAAAGTGTTCGCGATGCATCATCTTTCGATCTTCTGCTATCTTCGCTGTCTTCGCCATCCCTGGACACGTGTTTCGGGGTATTACCCCTCATCAGCAGGGATAGGCCGTGTACTGGGGTTGCCGATGGCTGCCAATATCTGCCAGGTATAGTACCACTCAGGCGCGTAGGTGCGGGATCCCAGGCTCGTCAGCCTGCTGCTCAAGGGAGCTTTAAAGTTACAAATGGGGGTGGGGTCGCACACTACTCACACACCGGCGGTGTCGCCCCTAAGGACTCTGGTCAATGTAGTAAAGTGTTCGCGATGCATCATCTTTCGATCTTCTGCTATCTTCGCTGTCTTCGCCATCCCTGGACACGTGTTTCGGGGTATTACCCCTCATCAGCAGGGATAGGCCGTGTACTGGGGTTGCCGATGGCTGCCAATATCTGCCAGGTATAGTACCACTCAGGCGCGTAGGTGCGGGATCCCAGGCTCGTCAGCCTGCTGCTCAAGGGAGCTTTAAAGTTACAAATGGGGGTGGGGTCGCACACTACTCACACACCGGCGGTGTCGCCCCTAAGGACTCTGGTCAATGTAGTAAAGTGTTCGCGATGCATCATCTTTCGATCTTCTGCTATCTTCGCTGTCTTCGCCATCCCTGGACACGTGTTTCGGGGTATTACCCCTCATCAGCAGGGATAGGCCGTGTACTGGGGTTGCCGATGGCTGCCAATATCTGCCAGGTATAGTACCACTCAGGCGCGTAGGTGCGGGATCCCAGGCTCGTCAGCCTGCTGCTCAAGGGAGCTTTAAAGTTACAAATGGGGGTGGGGTCGCACACTACTCACACACCGGCGGTGTCGCCCCTAAGGACTCTGGTCAATGTAGTAAAGTGTTCGCGATGCATCATCTTTCGATCTTCTGCTATCTTCGCTGTCTTCGCCATCCCTGGACACGTGTTTCGGGGTATTACCCCTCATCAGCAGGGATAGGCCGTGTACTGGGGTTGCCGATGGCTGCCAATATCTGCCAGGTATAGTACCACTCAGGCGCGTAGGTGCGGGATCCCAGGCTCGTCAGCCTGCTGCTCAAGGGAGCTTTAAAGTTACAAATGGGGGTGGGGTCGCACACTACTCACACACCGGCGGTGTCGCCCCTAAGGACTCTGGTCAATGTAGTAAAGTGTTCGCGATGCATCATCTTTCGATCTTCTGCTATCTTCGCTGTCTTCGCCATCCCTGGACACGTGTTTCGGGGTATTACCCCTCATCAGCAGGGATAGGCCGTGTACTGGGGTTGCCGATGGCTGCCAATATCTGCCAGGTATAGTACCACTCAGGCGCGTAGGTGCGGGATCTCAGGCTCGTCAGCCTGCTGCTCAAGGGAGCTTTAAAGTTACAAATGGGGGTGGGGTCGCACACTACTCACACACCGGCGGTGTCGCCCCTAAGGACTCTGGTCAATGTAGTAAAGTGTTCGCGATGCATCATCTTTCGATCTTCTGCTATCTTCGCTGTCTTCGCCATCCCTGGACACGTGTTTCGGGGTATTACCCCTCATCAGCAGGGATAGGCCGTGTACTGGGGTTGCCGATGGCTGCCAATATCTGCCAGGTATAGTACCACTCAGGCGCGTAGGTGCGGGATCCCAGGCTCGTCAGCCTGCTGCTCAAGGGAGCTTTAAAGTTACAAATGGGGGTGGGGTCGCACACTACTCACACACCGGCGGTGTCGCCCCTAAGGACTCTGGTCAATGTAGTAAAGTGTTCGCGATGCATCATCTTTCGATCTTCTGCTATCTTCGCTGTCTTCGCCATCCCTGGACACGTGTTTCGGGGTATTACCCCTCATCAGCAGGGATAGGCCGTGTACTGGGGTTGCCGATGGCTGCCAATATCTGCCAGGTATAGTACCACTCAGGCGCGTAGGTGCGGGATCCCAGGCTCGTCAGCCTGCTGCTCAAGGGAGCTTTAAAGTTACAAATGGGGGTGGGGTCGCACACTACTCACACACCGGCGGTGTCGCCCCTAAGGACTCTGGTCAATGTAGTAAAGTGTTCGCGATGCATCATCTTTCGATCTTCTGCTATCTTCGCTGTCTTCGCCATCCCTGGACACGTGTTTCGGGGTATTACCCCTCATCAGCAGGGATAGGCCGTGTACTGGGGTTGCCGATGGCTGCCAATATCTGCCAGGTATAGTACCACTCAGGCGCGTAGGTGCGGGATCCCAGGCTCGTCAGCCTGCTGCTCAAGGGAGCTTTAAAGTTACAAATGGGGGTGGGGTCGCACACTACTCACACACCGGCGGTGTCGCCCCTAAGGACTCTGGTCAATGTAGTAAAGTGTTCGCGATGCATCATCTTTCGATCTTCTGCTATCTTCGCTGTCTTCGCCATCCCTGGACACGTGTTTCGGGGTATTACCCCTCATCAGCAGGGATAGGCCGTGTACTGGGGTTGCCGATGGCTGCCAATATCTGCCAGGTATAGTACCACTCAGGCGCGTAGGTGCGGGATCCCAGGCTCGTCAGCCTGCTGCTCAAGGGAGCTTTAAAGTTACAAATGGGGGTGGGGTCGCACACTACTCACACACCGGCGGTGTCGCCCCTAAGGACTCTGGTCAATGTAGTAAAGTGTTCGCGATGCATCATCTTTCGATCTTCTGCTATCTTCGCTGTCTTCGCCATCCCTGGACACGTGTTTCGGGGTATTACCCCTCATCAGCAGGGATAGGCCGTGTACTGGGGTTGCCGATGGCTGCCAATATCTGCCAGGTATAGTACCACTCAGGCGCATAGGTGCGGGATCCCAGGCTCGTCAGCCTGCTGCTCAAGGGAGCTTTAAAGTTACAAATGGGGGTGGGGTCGCACACTACTCACACACCGGCGGTGTCGCCCCTAAGGACTCTGGTCAATGTAGTAAAGTGTTCGCGATGCATCATCTTTCGATCTTCTGCTATCTTCGCTGTCTTCGCCATCCCTGGACACGTGTTTCGGGGTATTACCCCTCATCAGCAGGGATAGGCCGTGTACTGGGGTTGCCGATGGCTGCCAATATCTGCCAGGTATAGTACCACTCAGGCGCGTAGGTGCGGGATCCCAGGCTCGTCAGCCTGCTGCTCAAGGGAGCTTTAAAGTTACAAATGGGGGTGGGGTCGCACACTACTCACACACCGGCGGTGTCGCCCCTAAGGACTCTGGTCAATGTAGTAAAGTGTTCGCGATGCATCATCTTTCGATCTTCTGCTATCTTCGCTGTCTTAGCCATCCCTGGACACGTGTTTCGGGGTATTACCCCTCATCAGCAGGGATAGGCCGTGTACTGGGGTTGCCGATGGCTGCCAATATCTGCCAGGTATAGTACCACTCAGGCGCGTAGGTGCGGGATCCCAGGCTCGTCAGCCTGCTGCTCAAGGGAGCTTTAAAGTTACAAATGGGGGTGGGGTCGCACACTACTCACACACCGGCGGTGTCGCCCCTAAGGACTCTGGTCAATGTAGTAAAGTGTTCGCGATGCATCATCTTTCGATCTTCTGCTATCTTCGCTGTCTTCGCCATCCCTGGACACTTGTTTCGGGGTATTACCCCTCATCAGCAGGGATAGGCCGTGTACTGGGGTTGCCGATGGCTGCCAATATCTGCCAGGTATAGTACCACTCAGGCGCGTAGGTGCGGGATCCCAGGCTCGTCAGCCTGCTGCTCAAGGGAGCTTTAAAGTTACAAATGGGGGTGGGGTCGCACACTACTCACACACCGGCGGTGTCGCCCCTAAGGACTCTGGTCAATGTAGTAAAGTGTTCGCGATGCATCATCTTTCGATCTTCTGCTATCTTCGCTGTCTTCGCCATCCCTGGACACGTGTTTCGGGGTATTACCCCTCATCAGCAGGGATAGGCCGTGTACTGGGGTTGCCGATGGCTGCCAATATCTGCCAGGTATAGTACCACTCAGGCGCGTAGGTGCGGGATCCCAGGCTCGTCAGCCTGCTGCTCAAGGGAGCTTTAAAGTTACAAATGGGGGTGGGGTCGCACACTACTCACACACCGGCGGTGTCGCCCCTAAGGACTCTGGTCAATGTAGTAAAGTGTTCGCGATGCATCATCTTTCGATCTTCTGCTATCTTCGCTGTCTTCGCCATCCCTGGACACGTGTTTCGGGGTATTACCCCTCATCAGCAGGGATAGGCCGTGTACTGGGGTTGCCGATGGCTGCCAATATCTGCCAGGTATAGTACCACTCAGGCGCGTAGGTGCGGGATCCCAGGCTCGTCAGCCTGCTGCTCAAGGGAGCTTTAAAGTTACAAATGGGGGTGGGGTCGCACACTACTCACACACCGGCGGTGTCGCCCCTAAGGACTCTGGTCAATGTAGTAAAGTGTTCGCGATGCATCATCTTTCGATCTTCTGCTATCTTCGCTGTCTTCGCCATCCCTGGACACGTGTTTCGGGGTATTACCCCTCATCAGCAGGGATAGGCCGTGTACTGGGGTTGCCGATGGCTGCCAATATCTGCCAGGTATAGTACCACTCAGGCGCGTAGGTGCGGGATCCCAGGCTCGTCAGCCTGCTGCTCAAGGGAGCTTTAAAGTTACAAATGGGGGTGGGGTCGCACACTACTCACACACCGGCGGTGTCGCCCCTAAGGACTCTGGTCAATGTAGTAAAGTGTTCGCGATGCATCATCTTTCGATCTTCTGCTATCTTCGCTGTCTTCGCCATCCCTGGACACGTGTTTCGGGGTATTACCCCTCATCAGCAGGGATAGGCCGTGTACTGGGGTTGCCGATGGCTGCCAATATCTGCCAGGTATAGTACCACTCAGGCGCGTAGGTGCGGGATCCCAGGCTCGTCAGCCTGCTGCTCAAGGGAGCTTTAAAGTTACAAATGGGGGTGGGGTCGCACACTACTCACACACCGGCGGTGTCGCCCCTAAGGACTCTGGTCAATGTAGTAAAGTGTTCGCGATGCATCATCTTTCGATCTTCTGCTATCTTCGCTGTCTTTGCCATCCCTGGACACGTGTTTCGGGGTATTACCCCTCATCAGCAGGGATAGGCCGTGTACTGGGGTTGCCGATGGCTGCCAATATCTGCCAGGTATAGTACCACTCAGGCGCGTAGGTGCGGGATCCCAGGCTCGTCAGCCTGCTGCTCAAGGGAGCTTTAAAGTTACAAATGGGGGTGGGGTCGCACACTACTCACACACCGGCGGTGTCGCCCCTAAGGACTCTGGTCAATGTAGTAAAGTGTTCGCGATGCATCATCTTCCGATCTTCTGCTATCTTCGCTGTCTTCGCCATCCCTGGACACGTGTTTCGGGGCACCCCCATTTGTAATGTTAAAGCTCCCTCGAGCAGTTGGCTGACGAGCCTGGGACCCCGCACCTACGCGCCTGAGTGGTACTAAACCTGGCAATATTTGGCAGCCACCGGCAACCCCAGAACACGGCCTAATCCCTGCTGATGAGGGGTAAATACCCCGAAACACGTGTCCAGGGATGGCGAAGACTGCGAAGATAGCAGAGAATCGAAAGAAGATGCATCGCGGAACACGAACTACACTTACCACAGTCCTTAGGGGCGATCCCGCTGGTGTGTGAGTAGTGTGCGACCCCACCCCCATTTGTAATGTTAAAGCTCCCTCGAGCAGTTGGCTGACGAGCCTGGGACCCCGCACCTACGCGCCTGAGTGGTACTAAACCTGGCAATATTTGGCAGCCACCGGCAACCCCAGAACACGGCCTAATCCCTGCTGATGAGGGGTAAATACCCCGAAACACGTGTCCAGGGATGGCGAAGACTGCGAAGATAGCAGAGAATCGAAAGAAGATGCATCGCGGAACACGAACTACACTTACCACAGTCCTTAGGGGCGATCCCGCTGGTGTGTGAGTAGTGTGCGACCCCACCCCCATTTGTAATACTATTAATGGTAGTTGTTTAGAAAAAGAATTGTAATACAGACATGAATATGCTTTTGAATCTGTGGAGTAAACCACACGTGCTGTATCTCATTTGGAAAGTAGCATGCTCCTTCTAGAATGTGCTGTGAACAAGGAACAAGGGAAATAAGTTATAGTTATAGTTAGCTGACCATTCCCGCAATGCACTGCTTATGACCTCACATAATACATCACTCATGACATGGTCAGTGATATTACCCATGACATCTCAAATGGCATCCCTAATAACCCACTGTAGACATACTCCAGCTTCTGTGAGTGTTTTTGAAAAGTTTATATATACACCATTGTGTTTTGGTGAATCAGTGGGCATATGAGTGCATGTATGGATGATTCAGTGGGTGTGTGACTGACTGCACAAGTGAGAAATTAGGTGTCTCGGGGAATGTATGGATGAGTGACTGATTGTGTGAATGTTTGCATCAGTCTGTCAGTTGGTGTCTAAGTGGCTGTACGGGTATGTGAGTAGGTTTTGTTTCGCTAACAACTTTTGCGAATCACCACAAAAGTTTCAAAACGAGTTTGCAAGTCACTTCAGCTGCTATCTGGAAAGTTTTGGGATGATCTGTCTAGTGTGGGCAAGGGAAAAGGTGGGGGGGGGGGGTCCCAAAATACGTTTTCACCATTCAGTTTCTTTTAGGGATTTTAGACAAGACTACAGCCCGAACCGCTGAACGTCATTGCAGCAAATTTGGCAGAATGTGTTATTTGTAATTTGGTGTAAATCTGTTCAGTACTTTTGGAGTTATTAAAGTACAAAATGTAAGTATATCTAGAAATGCCGATCCATTGCGGATCGTTTACAGGTCTTCGCACCAAGAGCAATACCGTGATTGGCTGTCCGCAACCTGAGAGGAAAGTTGTAGCCACTATTTTGTGCATGGGAGGACGGTTCCCAGGGGGTAAAATAGAATGTTAAAATTATAGAAGAGGTCAGGGTACCTCTGACCCCTTCTTTCCTTTTTACATTCATAGGTCTGGTGGAGAGGTCTGTGAGGGACCCCTTATGGGCAAGAAATTGCCCAAAATTGTTCTGTGCATGAGGTTCCACATATCCACCCAGATACTGATGGATTTTCATGGATCTGGGTAGATTTGGATGTATCTGTGGATCCAAACCCCTAAAACCACAACACCTATAACCATCAGCTACTCACACACTCACTCACACATTCACAAACCCTCGTACACATCTACACAATCACTCACACACCCTCACAAATTCCCATACAGCTACTCACATGCCCACTCACAGACCCACAGTACCACTCACACAACCACTCACAGACCTACACAGACACTCATAACCCACTCATACACTCACACAACCACATACACACCCACCTAACCACTCATACACCCACTTACACACCCATACACTTACTCACACACCCACCTATGCACCCACAAACCCACTCACACACCCACTCACAGGCCACACAGCCACTCACAGTCACACAACCACTCACACACCCACTTCTAGACCCACATAAAACCGCCCACACACCTACACAGCCACTCACACACCCACACAGCGACTCCTACTCCCATGTACACACCGACACAGTCACTTATACACCCCTATAGCCATTCACAGACCTACACAGTCCCTTACACAGCCACTCACTCATCCACACACAGTCAGTGATATACTTAAAGAAATTGCAATAGTATATGTTTCATCAAATGTGCTGTTCTTTTAGTATTGAATGAACATAACTGACATACCTCTTATTTGCCCACAAAATAGCAATGGATCCACGGATCCATAAAATGAATTTTTAAAAAGGAAAGACTTGGTGCATTGTATTTATAGAAAGATTACATATTTATCTTACTTTAATTATTACATTTGTTGTTTTAAAATATATAACAAGAATGAATGTGTGAATAAAATGTATTTATAAACTTGAGAAAATGTATTTTAGTAAATTGTACTTATGGGTCAAATTGCAGTACAATTTACATAAAAAAATCTAGTGAAATTCAATAAAAAAAACAAAGGCTGCAGGGACGTTATAATTATGAAATAGATTTAAAAAACTTTAGAAATTCACTCAAAAAAGAAAGGGTTGCAGGGACGTCATAGTTAGGTTCAGATTTTATACACACGAAGCCAGAGAAATTCAGCTGTTATAGTTATTTCAAGAAACTATAACTCGCGCCCTAAGGTAACTATAACTTGCACCCTCGCCATGCACTGCTAATTACCCCACATATAATATCAGCCATGACATCTTCTATGTCATCATTAATATTATCACTAAAACATTTGCAGTGAAATAATTGAAAAGACAACTGTGCATTGTCGGGTGCGAGTTATAGTTATAATGGCTCTTCAGAAATTAATGACATAAGCAAAGTATTAAAGCTCAAATACCATTCAAACACAGAGTTTGGTTATTATTTACCTACATAGAATTTTAATTCAATGGCTTGACATATACAACAGGCAACTGTACGACATGCAGTCAGGCCAAATATCCCTGCATGTTAAATATAGGGAAAACTAAAAAGTTTATTTAATTTGAAAATATATATTACTTATATTTTTGTGATAAATGGTAACATAAATTAATTGGATATATTTACTTTAAATGTAGAGCAAATTACAAAAATGCTATAGCACTAATAAATCAGTTTTGAAAACAACTTTTAATAATGGAAATATATTATATTAATTCTAAATCATTTTTCTGAAGCTTGAAGTAATGTTTGGAATGAATTAAACTGAATGTAAACACATTTAAATACAATTTATTGTTACATAATTTTTTTAATTCATAAGTTATTAAAAATGATATCGTTCACTAACACATATTTACTATTAATATATATATATATATATATATATATATATTTCTAAAATAATTTTTTAGTCATCTATATGTTTAAATCTTTTCAATACTTATATTTAATTTAACATCTTTCCCATGGCACTTTATTTTAAGTCCTTATCTGCATTATTTTCTTTGGGAGGGTATTGCAGTAGTAGTGGTTAGCCGTGTCTAGTGCTTAATGTTTTTTTTAATAGTAACTTCTTACACCAATAGTTTGTGCATACCAATAATTATTAAGCTTACTCAAAAATATAAGCTTACTCAAAAGTGTAAGCTGCCTTTGTGAATCCGGCCCTCTGTGACATAGAGACGGCAATGAAAAGTTTATTTTACAAGTAATGAAATTGCATTTGATTGATATTTACCAAAGTAAGTCATGTCATGTCTATATACTCTGTGCCTTGGACTTGAGTCTTAATTAATGTACCAGTCTTCCTCTGAATTGCGTTCACTGTTATTCACCAGGGAAATAGACTTTTGTTAACTGCCAAATCAATTTTTATTAATTTCTTTTAGTATTTATCCTTGTTCATGCTTATTTTTCAGGATATATGTTTATGTCTGATTCATTGTTGGTACATGTTATATTGAATCGTTATTCATTTGATGTTTGTGACACTATACTATTTATTTTTGAAGCACTAGTAGTCATTTTCGTATATTTACACATTTCACATTTTACTAACATTTATTTTGATGAGATAGCTGAAATAATGTAATTTCTTTACTAATTAGGCTGTCTCCCAAGAGGTGAAATATATAGATTGTACTTGAACTAAAATATACTTTTGAGTGACTGCTGCCTTTCAACTTTGCAATATATAGATTTCTGTTTTCTCAAATCCCTGTGGTCATGAATATAAAAATGGGTTCAATTTAAATCCGTGCACTTGTTACAAGGGGCTTTGAAGAAAAAGGCGAGCCACTCTTGAATATTTTATGTAGATTAATAATGGGGTTTGTAGTGTTCCATAATAGTTAGCACTCAGTAATTGATAATACAAACCTCAGAGGAAATTCAGAAATAGATTGAAATGCTAAATTTAAAGTAGTACTGTCTTCATTCTCATAAGGTTGCTGTTTATCCCATAAATATGTGAACAACATATTTTAAAGTAAATAAATTGTCATTACATGCATATCTACACAACTGAATTGTATACTTTATATAAAGAGGCAGGATTATTATATTGGGACACATTTATGAAGTGTATTCCCTTTCTCAGCACATGCAGGTGGTGCTTGAAAGACATTTGGAGCATGAGCAAATTCACAGTTGAATTGTGTGACTGGCAAAGCAGGTTTTGTGCACCATGGGTGCTTGGCAAACTGGCCTAGCCACAAACTATTACCCCGGACATGGCCAGAGATGTAGCAAACTGATGTATGTAAGCATCCATCATGCCAAGACTTCGAGCCAGCGCACAAGCCACACCCCACTTTCCCCAAATTCAAGCGGAACCATTGCTTGGAAACGCACAATGCTTCTAGGAATAGAGGAGCCTGAATTACAGGCCCCTCAGGATCCCAGAACCATTGGTGTTTGAAAGCACTGAGAACTGTGCCAGAATCCCTAGGACAGACACTGCCAAATTAGGCTCTTATTTTTGTGTTTGCTCACTATGGCTCCAATGCTCCATTCATTCTGATCAGAAACTATTGCTGGTCACCAGTTTAAAAGCACATTTTAGGTTTCTAGCAATTCTTATGGTGTAACACTTCAAAATACAAAATATAATCTATATACATAATATTCATGCATGTCTTAATGGATGGAATACTGTCGTTTTTGCAACATGAGTTTCAAAAAGCTTTTATATGATTGCACCGAGCATCATCATTTAACTCTCATGAGTTAATTTCATGTGTAAATAACAAATGTTATTTTCTAAACAGGATAGCTAACACGAATCTTTTTTTAAACATTCTTCAATAAAGCTATTGAAGGTGTTGGTATGTTGCTTTAATCATTAGTGTATAGTGCAGTTGTCAAGGACATGGAATTGTATATATTAGAAGACAAACAGTTAGTATGATGTTCCGGCTCCCACTTCCTGTTACCGCTCGAAATTACCTCTTGAGAAATATTGCATTTGTCATGCAGTTTATTTCATTTAACATGAGGATGTCTCCAAAGTGTTTCATTTAGCTTCACCTTTCTATAAACCATATTATCTCATCTTGGGTCCCCTCTTTAATGCAAATCTCTTGGTTCTCAGCATCCTGAATCTACCAGGAATTATCATTTTAATTTTATTTAAAAGTGCCGTGTAGGAGGTAACAATTGCCATAGTGTCATTCGCCTTTTTGGTCTCACTTCCAAGAGGGCATCTCTGTTGTTGTGCAAGCACATTTAGAGTCATATATGATAATGTATTTTAGATATGTTCCTTCTCCAAGTTTCAACAGCTTGAACTTAGGAATGATAGCATGAGACTTGTATTCTGTTATAGTGCTACAGTTACTTTTGTACTTTAAAACCACTCATCAGGCAGATTGATCTGAAGTGCTGGACACATTGGAAGAACAAAAGTGAGTTCAGGTATGTAGATTTTTGATAGACATTTTATAACATCAAGAAAACTACTTTTGCGTTGCTTGTGATCCATCTGAGTAACAAGGGTTGTCTATACAGTTTACCCACATAAGAAAGTTTTCAAATATATCCTTTTATACTGTCAATATATGAAGGACATCATCTATGAATCCTTTATAAACCTTCTCTATGCTTTAACCCCTTCACTGCTAGGCCTTTTCCTCCACAGTGCTAAGCCTTTTTTTGGCTATTTGGGGTAGTTTGCGCTAAGGTCCCTGTAACTTTTTGTTCACATAAGGAATTCCATGCCAAATTTGCGTCCTTTTCTTCCAACATTTTGAGGATTCTAAAGGTGCCCAAGGTTTGTAGATTCCCCTGGAGGGGACCAAAACATTGGCCAAAATACAGCAAAGTGTTGTTGTTTTTTTAGGAAAAATGGAAAAAAGTGCTGCAGAAAAAGCAACTGTTTTTTTTAACAAAGGGTTTGTGGTGCTAAAATCAACATCTTCCCAGATTTCACGAACTGGCAGACTTGTGTCAGAAAACCTACATTTTCTACACAGTTTCGGACTTTTAATGGGGCATAGCCTATTTGTTGTGCTTTCAACCTCCTTCCAGTTAGTGGTAGAAATGGGGGTGAACTCATTAATGGATCCCGGGGAAAAATAAATTTCTGAAAAGTAGACCGAAATCTAAATTCAGCAAGGGGTCATTGTGTAGATCCTTCAAGGTTTCTTTTATAGAAACTAACAAATGAAATAAAAAAATATTGAAATTTAGTTGGAAAAAACAAACATTTGTGCCAACATTTTCACTTGTAACTTCTTCGAAGTGTAGCAGATTTTTGAAAGCAATATATTGTTATGTCCGCTGGACACTACTGTTTGTAGAGATATATAGGGCTTGTACGTTCACCAAGAACCCAAGGTACACAGAACCAATAACTGAGCTGCATCTTGCAATGATTTTTCATTACCTCTACGTCCCTCGCCCTCGACCCAGTCATCACTCATGAGGTATTCCACAGACAGGAAACAAAACAGGAAACGCTTTTAGGCTCCACCCCCCTCCTGCCAGGTGCTATATCAGACCTAACCACCAGAAGCACATCCTGTTTTGTTTCCTGTCGGTGGATTACTTGATGGGAGACGCTGGGGTGAGTGCCGGGCACTTACCTGCTTCTTTGTCCTGTGGATCCTCCTCTGCTGGGCTCTGGGAGGCTCCCGTGGACCATCGTGGAATTCCTTGGAGTGGGGCTGCTGGCTACTCGGGTCTTCCTGGTTTGCTGCTGCCCTGATGTCTGTTCCTGCTGCTGTTGCCCTGAGGCTTCTCCTGCTGTGCGAGGGGTTCCTTGGTGGTGATGACCTGCTTTCTTACTGTCATCGTGCAGGTAGGGGCTGTGGGCGCTTGTTTGCTGTGTGGCGCGCTACTCTCCGTTGGGTCTCTCAGCTCGCGCCTGGCCCTCTCTGTGTGTGGGGGCCCGGGTGTCTCCACCGGTGTTTTCTCTCGCGGTGGGGGGGGGGCGAGGGGGATGCTGTGCTCTTGCCCCCTCTCCGGGGGACCCGGGTTGGCTCTGGTCCTCTCGCTGGGCTTCCTCTGCTGCTCCGTGAGGATGCCCGGGCTGCTCTCTGTATCTGCGCATGCGCGAGGGTGTTCGCGCTTGCGCGGTGTTCACTTCCTTACCTGGCGCTTGTCATGGCCAGTCACCCGGGTGGGCTCCGGGTGCTCCAGTCCTTGGGGGACATTTCTGTTCGTCCTGGCGCCATTGGACTTTGGGACGGATGGTGGCGGGCTGGTGAGCGGTTCCCTCTCTTCCCTACGGCGGATTTTGCCTTCGGATTACCGCGTCGGCTGTTTGGCCGCGGTTTTATTTTGCCCGCCCCTCCCCCTTTTTCCTCGGGCCTGTTTGTGGTTGGCTGGGGGGTCGGGGGCTTGCCTCCCTGTCTGTTTTTATTGTGCATTGGTCGTTTTTCATCCATTGAGGGGCCTCTGGTGTCTTCTCTGTGGGGGGGGGCTGATTGGTGGGGTGTGCCCTGCATATATATATCTCCTCTGGGAGGAGGTGTTTTTTTGTAGTATTCATTCTTTGTTACTGCTTTGTGCTAGGGTGTATTCGTTATGGGCAAGAACCATCGCAAGAGAAAGCATTCCTCCCCTGTGCCTCCCTCTTCCTCTGATTCCAGTGGGGACTCCTCACCCCCTCCTGTGAAGCATGCCAGGAAGGGTGATGATGACCGGATTAAGCGCCTTATCCTGGAGACTCTTTCCGATATGTAGGCGACCAAGAAGAATACTGCTGGTCTTTCTGGTCCTGCTGCTCTTTATTCTGACATTTCCTCCTCTGATGAGTCTGATGAGTCTTCTCTGTCTGCTGTTGAGCTTCAGGGAAAGTACATTTCCAGGGATCTCTTGCCTGACGTCCTTTCCCATGTGCGGGTTAACATGGGGTTCCCGGATGATTCTGCACCTGGTTCCTCTAAGGATTGTCTCTTGCCGCAGTTTCGGAAGCCTGTTGCCTCTTCCTTGCCGGTGCATCCCTTTGTTTCTGATGTCCTGCTGAAGGAGTGGAAAGACCCGGATCATATTTCCATGCCCAGGTTTATGTCCAAGCTTTACTCTGCAGGATATGGCGGACAATTTTCCTGATTCCATTCCTATGGACTCTGTTGTGGCCAGTCTTGTGGGTCGTCCTTCCATGGCAGATGATAACATTCTGAAGGATGGCGTGGACAAAAAGGTGGATTCTGCCCTGAAGAAATGTTATGCCGCTTCTCAACTGGCTATTCGTTCTGGCATTTATGGGGCGTATGTTGCCCAGTCTTTGCTGACGGATTTCAAGTCCCTGTTTTCTTCGATGCAGGAGGGTGCCAGTTGTCCGGAGTTGCTGGAGTCTATAGAACGCCAGGCGGAATTCCTGTCGGACATCGCCTTTGATTCTGTGAGGGCTTCAGCTATGTCCTGTGGTTCCTCTATTGCTGCCCGTCATAACCTGTTGCTGCGGGATTGGAAGACGGACGCAGCCCAGCGTTCCATGGCTTTGAGGCTGCCGTTCACTGGTGCCCGTCTGTTTGGTGACTCACTGTAGGAGAAGCTACACAAGGTCTTCAAGGAGCGCGAGCATTCTTTGTCCTTTCGTGATCTTCCGCCCCGAGGGGGTTCCTCCTTCTCTGGTGCCAGGACTTTCCGCCAGCCTTCCAGGTTTCAGCAGTCCTCCTTTTGGAGTCAGCATGGCACTGGCAGGTCTTTTCCCCGGAAGTTTCCAAAGTAGTCTCAGAGGAGTGCCGGGTCTGGTCCGCAACATTCCTGACTATGCCACCCTGGGGGACGTTCTCGCTGGTGGTCCACCTCTGGTTGGTGGGAGACTTCGCAGGTTCCTTCCTGCTTAGCGCCTGACGACCTCGGACAGCTGGGTGCTGGATGTCTTGTCGAGGGGCTACCGGATCGAGTTCTTGTCCCCCCCCTCCAGGGTGGTGGTAACCCCTTCTCCTGGGGTTGCCTCCCGCCGTCTGGCCTTGTTGGACGTGGTTCGTTCTTTGGTCAGCCAGCTTGCGGTTGTCCCTGTTCCGTTGGCGTAGCGGAGGTTGGGCGTCTACTCCATCATCTTTGTGGTGCCAAAGATCACGGGGGGCTTCCGGGTGGTCATCAACTTTCGGGGTCTGAACTTGTTCGTGAAGAAGATCCCGTTCAAGATGGAGACTCTCCAGAAGATTATTCCGCTGATCCAGTCAGGTTGGGTGTTCTCCACTCTGGACCTCCAAGATGCGTATCTGCACGTCCCGGTGGCTGTGAGGGATCAGCGTTTCCTGCGTTTCTGCCTGGAGGGTCAGCACTGGCAGTTCTGCGTCCTTCCCTTTGGTCATCGGTCCGCCCCCAGGGTGTTCACCAAGGTGGTGGCTCCCTTGGTGGCCCATCTCCATCTCCTGGGGGTGTCTGTGTTCCCGTATCTAGACGACTGGATGGTTCAGGCTCCGTCCCTGGAGGTCATGTCTCGCCTCCTTCTCTTGACCATGACTATGCTCAGGGAACACAGGTTCTTGATCAACTTGCCGAAGTTTCACCTGGAGCCTGCCACCCGGAGGACCTTCATCGGGGCTGTGTTCGATTCTGTGTTGGGCAAAGTGTTCCTGCCGGAGGCCCGGATTCGTCGCCTTCAGTCTTTGCTGAGGAGGTTGTTGTCGCAAGCCTCGGCTCTCCTCCTTCAGTGGCTGAAGGTTCAGGGCCACATGGCTGCTTCTGCCTTCACCGTGACCTGGCCAGGGTTCATCTGCGCCCTCTGCTGTGGCATGTGCAGCGGTGGGTCCCCTTTCCTGTCCTGGATTATGCGTTCTTGTGCCTGTGTCTCTGGACATTGTGTCTGCTCTTCAGTGGTGGCTGGATCCTTTCCACCTTTCCGTGGGGAGAGTTGATCCATCTGCCTCCTCCTCTGGTTGTGACCGCGGATGCCAGCGCTTCCGGCTGGGGGGTGACTCTGAACCATTGGGCTGTGCAGGCTCGTTGGCTCCCGTTGGAGTCTCGCAGGTCGTCCAACTGGAGAGAGTTGTCTGCGGTGGAGAGGGCGCTCCGCTTTTTCCATCTTCATCTTCGACTCCCAGAATGCCATCAAGCCACCCCACGGCGCACCCACGGACCCTTCAGCTGCCACGCCTGCAAGTTCACCTGCATCCGGACCTGCCTAGCACCAGCACCCACCAAGTCGAACGCCAGCAGCACCCACCTCAAGTGCATCCTGCTCAACACCCGCTCCGTCCACAGACACGCCATCGAACTCTGGAACCTCCTAGACGCCACAGCCCCTGACGTCGCCTTCCTCACGGAGACCTGGATGAACGCCTCTTCAGCCCCCGACATCGCCATCGCTATCCCAGAGGGCTACAAGATCGTCCGGAGGGACCGCAACGCCAACCAGATGGGAGGAGGCATCGCCATCATCCACAGGAACACCATCCGTCTCACGACCAGCACCGACAACACCCTGACCACCGCCGAACACCTGCATTTCCAGATCCACACCAGCCCGAACACCACCCTCAGAGGCACCCTGATCTACCGACCCCCGGGACCACGCACACAATTCAGCGAGGACATCGCCGACTTCGTCAGCCCGCATGCCCTCCCCTCCGCTGACTACATCCTCCTAGGCGACCTCAACTTCCATCTGGAGAACAACAACGACTGCAACACCAGCACTCTGCTCGACAACCTCGCCAATCTTGGACTCAAGCAACTGGTGTCCACCCCCACCCACCTCGCCGGACACACACTGGACGCAGTCTTCTCCTCCAGCCCAGACATCGACTTCAGCCACGCCACAGAGCTTCAATGGACGGACCACAGCTGCGTCCACTTCACCTTCACGAGAACGACGACCCACCGCCACCAGCAACAGGCCGCCCGCAGAAGCTGGAACAAGATCACAGCAGACCAGCTCGCCACCTCCCTGAGCCAGCACCCTCCTGCCAGCTCAGCGAACCCCAGCCAGGCTGCCGACAACCTCACGAAGTGGATCAGCAACTGCGCGGACGAGCTCGCCCCGCTGAGGACCCCGCCCAGCAGACCCGGCAGCAAGAAAGCCCCGTGGTTCACCGACGAACTCAAGAGCTCCAAGAAGAACTGCCGAGCCCTCGAGAAAGTCTGGAGAAGGGAACCTACACCGGACAACAGGACCTCCCTCAAGCTTGCCACCCGGAAGCACCACCAGCTGATCCGCGCCGCCAAGAAAACAGCATTCAAGGACCGGTTGGACAACAACGCACACAACTGCAAGGAGCTCTTCAACATCGTGAAAGAGCTCTCCAACCCCAGCGCAGGAAACAACGACATCACCCCATCGCAAGACCTCTGCAACTCCCTCGCTTCATACTTCCACAACAAGATCTCGGACATACACAACAGCTTCAACAACCAACCAACGCACACCATGACCGAACAACCACCCCCCACCACCACCCTCCACGCCTGGACCCCGATCAGCACCGAAGACACCATACGCACAATGAACTCCATCCACTCCGGATCACCGACCGACCCCTGCCCTCACCACGTCTTCAACAAGGCCGACGCTGTCATCGCACCCCACCTGCGGGACATCATCAACACCTCCTTCGACACCGCCACCTTCCCTGAGAGCTGGAAACACGCCGAACTCAGCGCTCTCCTCAAGAAACCAACAGCGGACCCCACTGAACTCAAGAACTACCGCCCCATCTCGCTCCTCCCGTTTCCAGCCAAAGTCATCGAGAAGACCGTCAACAAGCAGATGGCCGCCTTCCTCGAGACGAACGGATCCCTCGACCCCTCACAGTCAGGCTTCCGAGCCAATCACAGCACCGAGACCGCCCTCATCGCCGCCACCGATGACATCCGAGCCCTGATGGACAATGGAGAAACAGCGGCCCTCATCCTCCTAGACCTCTCCGCGGCATTCGACACTGTCTGCCACCGCACCCTAGTACAGCGCCTCAGCAACGTCGGAATCCAGGACAAGGCGCTGGAATGGATCATCTCCTTCCTCGACGGAAGAACACAGAGAGTCCGCCTACCACCGTACAAGTCAGAAGCCTCCGAAGTCATCTGCGGCGTCCCCCAAGGGTCATCTCTGAGCCCTACCCTCTTCAACGTCTACATGAGCCCCCTCGCAGCCATCGTACGCAAACACAACCTCATCATAATCTCCTACGCCGACGACACCCAGCTGATCCTCTCCCTGACCAACGACCCCGCCTCCGCCAGAGCCAACCTGCACGAAGGGATGAAAGAGGTAGCCGAGTGGATGACGACCAGCCGCCTGAAACTGAACTCTGACAAGACGGAGGTCCTCATCCTGGGCTCTTCACCCTCCGCCTGGGACGACTCCTGGTGGCCTCCCGCCCTGGGCACCGCACCCAAACCGACAGACCACGCACGCAACCTGGGCTTCATCCTGGACTCCTCCCTCTCCATGACCAGACAAGTCAACGCCGTCTCCTCGTCGTGCTTCAACATCCTACGCATGCTACGGAAGATCTTCTGGTGGATCCCCACCGAGACCAGGAAGACCGTCACCCAGGCCCTCGTCACCAGCCGACTGGACTACGGCAACGCCCTCTACGCCGGGACCACCGCCAAGCTCCAGAAGAGACTCCAGCGGATCTAGAACGCCTCAGCCAGACTCATCCTCGACATCCCACGAACCAGCCACATCACCGGACATCTGAGAGACCTCCACTGGCTCCCCGTCAACAAAAGAATCACCTTCCGCCTCCTCACCCACGCACACAAAGCCCTACACGACCAGGGTCCGAGCTACCTCAACAGCCGAATCAACTTCTACGCGCCCAACCGCCACCTCCGATCAGCCAACCACGCCCTCGCCGCCGTCCCCCGCATCCGAAGAGCGACTACGGGAGGAAGGTCCTTCTCCTACCTGGCCGCCAAGACCTGGAACTCCCTCCCGACCGACCTGCGCCTGACCCAAGACCACCTCGCCTTCAGGAAGAAGCTGAAGACCTGGCTGTTCGAGCAGTAGCGGCACCCCCCCCCCAGCGCCTTGAGACCCTACGGGTAGGTAGCGCGCTATATAAGTGTCACTGATTGATTGATTGATTGATCTGGGGGGTTGCCATGTCCTGGTGAGATTGGACAACACGGTATCTGTGGCCTATATCAATCACCAGGGGGGGACCCGCAGTTCTTCCCTGAATCTGGTGGCCTGTTCCATTTCGGACTGGGCAGAGAAGAATCTTCTGGCCCTGTCTGCTCAGCACATTCGGGGTGTGGACAACATGGTGGCGGATTCATTGAGCCGGAGGTTTCCTTCGTCTCTGTCCCTGTGTCTGGCTCCCCGGACTTTGCCTGAGGTTCAGGACTCCGGGTCTGGACCTGTTCGCCTCTCGGTCCAATGCCCTGGTTCCCCGGTTCTGCTCCAGGTCTCCTGAGGTGGGCGCCTGGGGAGTGGATGCCTTGTGTCTCCGGTGGCCTCCTTGGCTTCTTTATGCCTTTCCTCCCTTTCCTCTGATTCCTGCCTTCTTGCTGAAGGTTCAGCGGGAGGGGGCTCAGGTGGTGGCTGTTCTTCTGCACTGTCCGAGGAGGTCCTGGTTTCCTTTGCTGCTGGGCCTAGCGGTGGGCCCTCCTTGGCTTCTGCCCCGCTACCCCTCTCCTCTGAGGTTCCCGTCCCCTCTTCTGGTTCCCCTCTCCTTGGCGGTCTGGAGGTTGAATGGTTGACTCTTGGGGTCCGTGGTCTGCCTGGCCACATCATTTCTGTGATGCAGGCCTCTCGTAGGCCGTCTACTTTGTCTTCCTACTCGAAGCACTGGTCTTCTTTCTTGGGGTGGTGTTCCTCGTCTGGTTTGTCTCCTACCTCTTGCCTTGTGTCTTCTGTCCTTCAGTTTTTTCTGGATGGCTTTCAGAAGCGCTTTGCTGTGTCTACCTTGAGGGGCCAGTGGGCTTCAATCCGGGCCTTCCGTTACCGGATTCTTTTCTTCTTTCAGATGGCCTGTTGGTTTCTCGTCTGTTTCGTAGTTTTTCTCTTTCTTCCCCTTCTGTTCGTTCTCTAGTGCCCCCTTAGGATCTCTCCTTGGTGTTGGGTGTTTTACAGTCTTCTCCCTTTGAACCTTTGGAGACTGTGGACCTTAAGTTTCTGTCCTACAAGGTGGCTTTTCTGGTGGCCATTACTTCTGCGAGGCGGTTGGCGGAGCTTACGGCCTTGCGTTGTTCCCCCCCATTCTTGTGTGTTCTGAATGATGCTGTGGTGCTCTCTTTGGATCCTGGTTTTGTCCCCAAGGTCCGCTCCCGTTTCCATTCCTCTCAGGAGCTGGTTCTTCCTTCTTTGTGTCCTTCTCCTTCTTCTCCTTCTGAGCTGTTGCTCCATTCTTTAGACCTGCGGCGTGCCTTGTCCATTTATGTGGCTCGTTCTGGGGAGTTTTGCTCTTCTGACTCTCTCTTTGTCACCTTTGGTTTGGCTGGTAAGGGTAAGGCTGCTTCCAGGCTCACCTTGGGTGGCTGGATTAAGGCTGTCATCACTCTTGACTATCTTGATGCTGGTTTGCCTTGTCCGGCGGGTGTTCAGGCGCGTTCCACTCGGGCGTGTCTGCCTCCTGGGCTGCTTACCAGGGTGTGTCCCTTGATGAGATTTGTTGGGCTGGGACCTGGGCCTCCGAGTCCACGTTTGTGAGGCACTACAGGTTGAATTGTGCCCTGTCTGACCGGACCAATTTTGGTTGTGGGGTGTTGCAGGCTGTGGGGGTTCCCCCTCCACTCTGAGTTCTGTTTTGTTTATTAAAACTTTCAGTTGCTGCACTCCTTTGTGTCTGGTCTGTGTTTTGCTGTGTTTGGGTTGCCGAAGGCCTGTTTGGGCGTTGCTTTGGTATGCCTCATGAGTGATGACTGGGTCGAGGACGAGGGACGTAGAGGTAATGCTATGATTATGTTTGGTAATCCCCATTACTCTTAGTCCTACTCGTCTTCGACCCAGTCATATTTCCCACCCTCCCTCCCTGTCCAGGCCTTTGTTGCTTGATGTGTCAGGATGTGCTTCTGGTGGTTAGGTCTGATATATCACCTGGCAGGAGGGGGTGTGGAGCCTAAAAGCGTTTCCTGTTTTGTTTCCTGTCTGTGGAATACCTCATGAGTGATGACTGGGTCGAGGACGAGTAGGACTAAGAGTAATGGGGATTACCAAACGTAATCATAGCATTGTGTACCCTGTATAAAACAATTAATTTGGTAAAATTTAAAGACGCAAAAATAGGTACCAAGGAAACATATATATTTTTGAAATGGGAACACAATATAGAGTTTAGAAGCACTGGTTATTTCTCATCTCAGAAATTGAGGGTACCCATACAAGCATGTAAATTAGAGGACATTTTTCAAAATGACTTCTTTTTTAGACATTGTGTTACATTTGGAAGGCATAAATGCAAAAATAGTCAATAGTTAATAACAGTTGTTCTAATAGTCTGTGTTCCCCTAAGTCTCCTGATAAAAATGGTATCTCACCTGTGTGGGGAGCGCTATTACCAGGAAATGGCCTGAAATCCCACGTGGACACATAAAAGTTTTCCAGTGAAAACAGACAAGTTTTTTGCACCTAAGGAAAACTAGCAAAACTATACATTTATAAATAGTAGATATTCAAGGGAATCCACAATAGGGTGCCTTGTGTGACTCTCACTAGGTTCTGTTACCTAGAATCCCTTGCAAACCTCAAACTTTGTAAAAAAACACACATTTTCCTCACATTTCTGTAATGGAAAGTTCTAGAATCTGCGTGGATCCACAAACTTCTATCCACCTAGCATTCCCCAAAGTCTCCCAATATTTTTTTTTTACCTCACTTGTGTGGGGGTAGGCCTAGTGCCGGTGACAGGGAATGTCCCAAAAAAACAACCTGGCCGCATCACATTTTTCCAGTGAAAACTGGCCCTTTTTTTGCAATGTGCCCAGCTGTGGATTCTGAACCCTAGCTCAGCCGGCACCGAGGGAAACCTAGCAAACATATACATTTTTGTAAACTAGACACCCAGGGGAATCCAGTATGGGGTGACTTGTGTGGCTCTCACTACGTTCTATTACCCAGAATCCCTTGCACACCTCAAACTTTGTAAAGAAAACACATTTTCCTCACATTTCTGTGATGGAAAGTTCTGGAAGCTATGGGGAGCAGCAAACTTCCACCCACCCAGCATCCCCCCAAGTCTCCCGATAAAAATGGTACCTCACTTGTGTGTGTTGGCCTAGTGCCCACAACAGGAAACATACTGTGTTAGACTTCAAAATTATTGATTCTAAAATGACCTTGTTTTGCGAGGGAGTCACCTGCCTTTTTGACCCCAGGCTCAGAGGCCATCTAGGGAAACGTACCAAACCCACACATTTATGAAAACAAGACACCCGGGGGAGTCCAGGGAGGTGTGACTTGCGTGGATCCCCCAAAGGTTTCCTACCCAGAATTCCCTGCAAACCAAAATTATAACAGAAAAAAACTAATTTTTCTCATATTTCTGTGTGGGAAAGTTATGGAATCACCGGTCTGACACAATTTACCTACCGCACAGCATTCCCCTAGGTCTCCTGATAAAAATGGTACCTCACTTGTGTGGGTGGGCCAAGTACCCACAGCAAGAAAGGGCCCAAAATGTACTGTGGAGATATCAAAATTATCTATCACAAAATTACCTGGTTTTACAAGGGGGGCACCTGCGTTTTTGGTCCTGGCTCATCGGCCATCTAGGGAAACCTACCAAACTCACACATTTCTGAAAACTAGATACCCGAGGGAGTGTAGGAAGGTGTGGCTTGCGTGTACCCCCCAATGTTTTCTTACCAAGAAACCTCTGCAAACCTCACATTTTGGTAAAAAAATCTATTTTTCCTTCCATTTCTGTCTTGGATTACCGTGCCGCACAAAATACCTACCACCCAGTTTTCCCTCAGACTCCCAAGTAAAATGATACCTCACTTGTATGGGTGGACTAAGGGCTTGCAACTGGGAAGGGCCAAAACTTGTACAGATTGAGGGGAACCAAAGGGGGTCCAAAAGGGAAGTTTCTTTATATGTTTTTTAGCTAAATCTGTTTTGGTCACCCACAGAGGTGAGGTATCAATTTGATCGATAGGCCGAGGGGAACACTGGGTGTTAGGAAATTTGTACTGGTGTGTTGATCCTACAACTTTCCCACAACGAAATGTCAGGAAAATTTGACTTTTTAGCTAAATTTGAGGTTTGCAGGGGATTCTGTGTAAAAAAAACCCTGGTGGATCGACACATGCCAAACTGCCAGTCCACATACACCCAGGCACAGCTGGTGTGCTGGAGGAGCGGCGGTATGGATGTGGCTGGCGGGGGGAGGTGGGGCAGGCACAGGTGTCACAGGAGGGAAAAATAAATGTAAAACCATAAGTAACTTACCTGCAGCTGGCTGCATCGCGCTCTTCTCCCTGTGGCCAATTCTGAAGCTGCTCTCATGCATGAGAGCAGCTTCAGGATTGGCCTGAGTGCCCTTGATTGGCCCTCCAGGACATACTGTGAGCCTGTGCCTGCTGTCTCCAACCCAGCTGCGTTGCTGGGTTGGAGACAGCTTTCACTGCACATGACAGTTTGTCCAGCCTGAGATGTCAGGCCAAACCGTCATGTGCAGTAAAGGTGGTGCATCTACCACTCCCCTCAGACACCCTCCCGACTCTACCCCAAGACTGGACAAGAAAGGAAAAATAAAGCAAGTGTTTATCCCTGGTGTCTAGTGGGCTTTCTGCCCCCCCCATGTGGCTGTCTTTTTGTCCCAGGGGGCAAAAAGACTGTCCAATTTTGGACAGCCTCCACCCCTACGTATAAAAACACATACCCCCTCCTGCCTAGTGGGCTTTCTGCATTCCCGGGGTGGCAAATGAGGGTCTATTGCTCCCATCCGTCTCCCAGGAGGGCAAAGGGGCATTGGCATGCCCATTCTAGGAAGCCCCCACCCCTGAACTTCAAAACAAAATAAATAGTCACTGGCTTCCTAGTGGACTTTCTGCCCCCTGGGCGGGCAGAAAGACTTTCCAATTAGTTTCAGGAGGTGTGAGCATTGGCATGCCCATTTTGGACAGCCCCCACCTCTACGTATTAAAGTAAACATAATCACTGGAGCCTAGTGGGCTATCTGCCCACAGGGGGGAGGGGGGGCACATAAGGGTGCTTTTTGCCCGGCTGTAAGACTGTTTCCCAAAACCATTTGGGTGTGGGCATGGTCTTGGCCATAGTGGGCTTTCCCAACACCCCTTTATAAAATAAAAAAATCCCTGGTGTCTAGCAGGTTTTCCACCCCATCGGGGGTGATAACCCCCATCTACTCCCCAGGAGGGGGCAAAAAGACTGTGGAGGTTGTTTAGTTGGGGATGGGGCATTGGTATGCCAATTATGGGCAGCAGCAACCCCCTAAATTTTCTCTAAAAATAAATCTCTGGTGCCTAGTGTGCTTTCTGCCCCCGGGGGCAAATTTGGGGGCTATTGCCCCTATCTCCCCCCTAGGGGGGATAAAAAGACTGAATATTCCAAAAATAAATAGGGGGGAGCAAAGGCCCTTGTCAAAGGGGTTGCTCCCCTCCTTCCTGGTGTCCAGTGTGTCCGAGATGCACCCCTTTCCAACAATACCTCTCCCGTCTGCCTACGTGCTTAGGGGGGCTGAGATAGTCCCCAGAGCACGTACGCAGTGAAACTGAAATTAGCCAGTTTCAATAAAATTACGTCAGCGAGATGTGCGCGCTGATCGTCATTTCACTGAAATAATCCAAACAGCCTCGGGAGCTGGGGAAGCCCTTCCCCAGCTCCCAAAGCTGTTTTGGACTGAAAGAAATCCCTCTGGTGCCCGCACAAGAGGGATTTCCAGTGACATGTGTAGGGACAGCTGGGAGCTGTCCAACGCACATGAGCACTGTGGCATCAGATGGCTCCCGGCTGTTCAACGCATCGAACGGGTTAAAACATATTGGTATTTCTATCAATATACATTTCAAACGCAAGCATATAAGGGTTGGCCCCCAAGGCGACTAGCCTAGCCCCAATGAGGTGCCAACTTCCAGCAAATTTTTAAGTTAGAAAATATGACAAATTACTTTTAATATATATATATTTTTTTTTAACTTTGTAACAGTTTACACACAGGGACATTATCAACAGGGATTGGGGAAATCTACAAAAACAGAGGTACTACTATGTACATCAAAATTAGTTCAAGTGGACTTAAATAGTAAGTGGAGGATCATTTAAATATACCTGTAAAATGCATGATGTAGTTCTTTTTAGCATACCAGATTATAAATACATTTACCAACCTCAAAATGTATTCAAACAATTTTAGGTAATCGATACTTAACATCATTTATCATATTAGCAAAGTGCATACAGTATCTCCAAGTCTTAGAACTCTTTCCAATGGTTGTAATCCACCAACATTTGTGCATTTCTGGTTCTTAAACCCTGATGCCTGGAACTCCCTTAGTGAATGGATTTTACATCCAGGAGTATTGGGCTCCAAGAAAGTCCTAAATACCCAAAATGACCTTCTCCCAGAATCCCCATAACTTTTGATATGACTACATCACAAGTTCCCATGTACTCAAAATATGACACCAGGGGCAACTATCAGAGATATTTTTATTACAGCTGTTTAATTTGTTAGGCGTATAGTACACAGGCCACTAGGCATGAATCTGCATCTGGCTAAAATTAGCCACCCTGAGTGCCTCACAAGTAAAAGGGGATACTTCTGACCACTTTTCTTGGGCCAAATGTATATCAACCTCTTTCTGACACCTACTTTTGATGAGTTGAAATGATTTATATGCAACATTTTGGCATCCACTAGTCGTCTGACCCCATAACCAATTTTCTTTCTGACAGCTTTGAGGTTGCCCGGATCCAGCACTTTTTCCCATCAGGCTTCTGTTTGGAGAGGGTGGAATTTTCAAATAGCACTTCGAATACCCAAATAATGCAAAGGATTTTCTACTTGTGCTGGGAGACATTTAACCTTAGCAGACTCCTAGGAGATTTCTGCATTGTTATAAATTCAGTCCTTTACTGTTCTGAGCTCAGCCTTTTCCAAACTCCTGGCTGGTTGTTGAAGATCAAGGTGACATAGAAGTTAGAAAGCGGTTGCAGCATGTATTGATGGAATATTCATGAATCACCACAGTTGCATGTGTTTTTTGTTTAAAAGTATTATAACCCTAGAACGACCAATACCAGATTTCAAATGTGGGGCGTTGGAGGGGAGGCTGATAAGATCTGAGCATTTGCTGTATTATTCAATCTAACATATGTGAATATAAATGATACCAAATAATATGATTTCCAATCTGGGAGGGCCAGCCCATCCTCTTCTCATACAGGTTTTGCTTCTGCAGCCTTAACAGCAGTCGACCTTTATTCTAAATGAAACTGGTCATCTTTGTATTAATTTTAGAAAATAATTCACTTGCTAGATGAAGACGGATTACAGAAATAACTACAAAATAACAATGGTTGTTCGATCTGACAGGCTTAGGGTGGTCTTTCCCCAACATTTGCCTACCTCTTCCACTTTTTCTGACCTCGTTTTTGCTGGAATTTGGACTCTGCTCAGTTTACCATTTCTAACCTGCGATTAAGTGCTTATGCTCTCTCCCCTGAACATGGTAATATTGGTTCATCCCCAATTGGCATATTTAAATTACCTAAAAGTCCTTACTAAAGTGGTAATACATGTACCCATAGAGTGTAAATGAAATGATACTAGTTGTCCTGCAGCACTGGTTGTGCCACCCACGTAAGTAGGCCTTTAACCATGTCTTAGGCTTGCCATTGCAGAGCCTGAGTCTGCAGTTTACACTGCCATGTCGACCTGGCAAAACAAACCTTTTTATACATAGAAGTAAACCCCCCATATAGGCCCTGGACATCTTATAGTGTGAAATATATGTTTAAAAGGTAAGGACATGTACTTTTAAGTTTTACATGTCTAGGTAGTGAAAAACTCTCAAAGTCACTTTTCGCTACTGCAAGTCCATCTCTCCCATATGATAGCATTGTGATTACCTTAATACATTTTTTAAGTGTAATTTCCAATCAGGAAGTGATGAACCCTTCAAATCTGGTGTCTCTGGAATCACAATTTAAAATTCAAACCAATGGCTAAGCATGGGCTGAAAATTCGTTCCGCTCGCGGAATTTGCGGATTTTCTGCGATTTTGCGATCCGCGAATCTCGCGAAATCGCGGTAAAATCCGCGAATCAGCGGGACGAATTTTCAGCTAAGCACTTACAGGGTTACAGCAGCAGGTGCAAAAGTTGAAGCTAATTTTTTGTAACCTTTTACAAAAGGGTTACAAAGAAATTAACTTCAACTTGGGCACCTGCTGCTGTAAGCCTGTAAGTGCTTCCTGGCGCCTCGTTGCCTACTTGCAACTATTCTCTGACCCTGCTCTGACCCTTGAAGCAGGGTCAGAGAATAGTTACAAGTAAGCAATGAGGCGCCTGTCACAAAAATTAAACCTCAACAGGAAGCACTGACAGATATAAAAACAAGCATTTGCAATGCAGTAGGTCTCGCATTAGGAAAGTTTGAGCTATTGGTCTTGTAAATGACAATTTTTTGTATTTATGTGTTGGTTTTGAAAATAGCTAAATTAATAGCTTTGTCATATACAATGCCAATAGTTATAACTTTCGCAAATGTGACATCTATAGCATTTGTAATGCAACATGTTTTGTATTTACGTGACTTAGCTGTATTGATATTACAAATTACAATGGCTTTTAATTTTTTTAAATAAGTAATACTTAAATAAAAGTGATTTTAATTTATAATGGCAATAGCTTAAAATTGTATTGTGACGAAAATCCAAGAACAGAAGTGGAATATTAACATCTTTTTGTGACATTTGTAATAAAGTTTGAAACATTGAGAGAACATATTTGAACCGGTTGTTGTTGAATGGTTGCACAGATTGATGCTGGGGTGGCGCTGTCGTGGTGCTGAGTGGTGCTGTGGTGATGCTGAGTGGTGCTGTGGTGGTGCTGAGTGATACTGGGATGGTGCTGAGTGATGCTGGGGTGGTGCTGAGTGGTGCTGTGGTGGTGCTGAGTGATGCTGTAGTGGTGCTGAGTGATGCTGTGGTGGTGCTGAGTGATAATGTGGTGGTGCTGAGTGATGCTGTGGTGGTGCTGAGTGATGCTGTGGTGGCGCTGAGTGGTGCTGTGGTGGTGCTGGTTGGTGCTGTGGTGGTGCTGAGTGATGCTTTGGTGGTGCTGAGTGATGCAGTGGTGGTGCTGAGTGATAATGTGGTGGCGCTGAGTGATGCTGTAGTGGCGCTGAGTGATGCTGTGGTGGGGCTGAGTGGTGCTGTGGTGGTGCTGAGTGATAATGTGGTGGTGCTGAGTGATAATGTGGTGGTGCTGAGTGATGCTGGGGTAGCGGTGAGTGATGATGTGGTGATGCAGAGGGCAGAAAGGCACAAAAAGCAGTCTAACAAAGGGCAGAAGGGCAGAAAAACAAGGGAAAAACGAGTCTAACAGAGGGCAGAAGGGAACAAAAAACTAATCTAACAGAGGACAGAAGGGCAGAAAAACAAGGGAAAAACGAGTCTAACAGAGGGCAGAAGGGCACAAAAAAACAGTCTAACGTGGCACAAAGGCACAAAAACGAGTCTAACAGAGGGCAGAAGGGCACAAAAACAAGGGAATAACAGAGGGCAGAAGGGCACAAAAAACGAGTCTAACAGAGGGCAGAAGGGCAGAAAAACAAGGGGAAAATGAGTCTAACAGAGGGCAGAAGGGCACAAAAAACTAGTCTAACAGGGGGCAGAAGGGCAGAAAAACAAGGGAAAAACGAGTCTAACAGAGGGTAGAAGGGCAGAAAAACAAGAGAAAAACGAGTCTAACAGAGGGCAGAAGGGCACAAAAAACGAGTCTAACAGGGGGCAGAATAAATCCCGCCCTGCGTGTTTGTCCACGAAGATGCCACCTTTTTGTGCAATACCTCTACTCAACTGGAGTACTTTCTAATGTCTAATCAGTAAGTACTCTCTCGTTGGCTAAATGTATAGGGGCAGATTTACAATAACTGGCGCATCCCCAGGGATGTGCCAGTTATTGTGCGGCGCAGCTCCGCCACCCATGGTGCGCCGCATTTAAATCAGCGCATTGCTGGAGCTGCATTGCACTTGCGACGCAGCTCCAGCAATGCTCTGGCAGGCCCTATCTCCCCAATGCTGCATCAAGCCTTGCGCCTGCTTCAAGCAGGCACAGGGTTTTGACGCAGCATTGGCCTAAAAGTGACTGAGTGAAATCTTGTAGATTTCATTCAGCCACTTTTAGGAGGCGTTCCTGCGCAGGAACCCCCTTCCCTGCCCCGGAACGCCTCCTGATGGCGCAGGGCTTTACAACGTGACGCATCTCTCAGATGCGTCACGTTGTTAATACCCAGCACCATGGCGCATCTTTTGTGCTGCCGCTGCGCCACAAAAGGTCTCGGTAGAGGGTGGCAGTGGTGAACCAGAGGGTGGCAGTGATGAACCAGAGGGTGACAGTGATGAACTAGAGGGTGGCAGGGGTGAAACAGAGGGTGACAGTGTTGAACCAGAGGGTGGCAGTGCTGAACCAGAGGGTGGCAGGGGTGAACCAGAGGGTGGCAGTGATGAACCAGATGGTGGCAGGGGTGAACCAGAGGGTGGCAGTGGTGAACCAGAGGGTGGCGTGGGTGAACCAGAGGTGGCAGTGGTGAACCAGAGAGTGGCAGTGGTGAACCAGAGGGTGGCAGTGCTGAACCAGAGGGTTACAGTGGTTAACCAGAGGGTGGCAGTGGTGAACCAGGGGTGCTGTGATGAACCGGAGGGTGGCAGTCGTGAACCAGAGGGTGGCAGTGGTGAACCAGAGGGTGACAGTGCTGTACCAGAGGGTGGCAGGGGTGAACCAGAGGGTGGCAGTGGTGAACCAGAGGGTGGCAGAGGTGAACCAGAGGGTGGCAGTGGTGAACCAGGGGGTGGCAGTGCTGAACCAGAGGGTGCCAGTGGTTAACCAGAGGGTGGCAGTGGTGAACCAGGGGTGCTGTGATGAACCAGAGGGTGGCAGTCGTGAACCAGAGGGTGGCAGTGGTGAACCAGAGGGTGACAGTGCTGTACCAGAGGGTGGCAGGGGTGAACTAGAGGGTGCGGTGATGAACCAGAGGGTGGCAGTGGTGAACCAGAGGGTGGCAGGGGTGAACCAGAGGGTGGCAGTGGTGAACCAGAGAGTGGCAGTGCTGAACCAGAGGGTGACAGTGGTTAACCAGAGGGTGGCAGTGGTGAACCAGGGGTGCTGTGATGAACCAGAGGGTGGCAGTCGTGAACCAGAGGGTGGCAGTCGTGAACCAAGGGGTGGCAGTGGTGAACCAGAGGGTGACAGTGCTGAACCAGAGGGTGGCAGGGGTGAACCAGAGAGAGGCAGTGCTGAACCAGAGGGTGGCAGTGGTGAACCAGAGGGTGGCAGGGGTGAACCAGAGGGTGGCAGGGGTGAACCAGAGGGTGGCAGTGGTGAACCAGAGAGTGCAGTGCCCATACACGACCGCATGGGTAACTTCGCCATGCAAGCAGCCCGCGAACACGCAAAACGCCCCGCGAACACGCAAAAAACCCTGCGAACACGCAAAAAAAACAGCGAACGCGCAAAAAACAAAAATTCGCAAATTTGCGCGAATTCGTGGATTTTGCGGATTGCAAATTCGATTTCGCCCATACTTACTAATGGCAAAGTCTGATTTTATATTGCAATTCTGAAAATGGCACTTTTAGAAAGTTTACATTTTCTTGCTTTTGCCATTTGATGCCTGTAGCCTGTCTCGGATCACATAACTGGATGTAGGTGGCAGTTGGGCTTTGTGTATTCGTCCAAGACAGAGGCACACAATGGGAGCATAGGTGTGTCCGAATGGGACATCTCTGGCAGGAAGAGAGGACAGGAAGAGAGGAGCTGGGCTCAGCCTCACTTACACCTGAATAGACTGTGTCATTTCTGCACACAAAGGGCTGCAGTGCGTCTGGAGCCAGGGCAGGAAGGGAGGACATCTGCATACAGCACACTTATCTATCTGTGAGCCTAACCTGACAAGTGGAGTCACCCAAGTCCTGGACCTTTGGAAGTAGACCTAAGATGCTTGCCAGCAGAACCGATGCATCTTCTCTGCTGACCAATGCATCCCCAAGCAGAACCAACACATCCTCAGCTGAGTGGTGCATCCTCGAGCAGAACCGATGCATCACAGCTGCTGCATGGATAGAATCCATTGGAAAACACTCGCATTGCTGCCACCTCCAGCCGCTTGAGATGACTTATCACCTTCAGAACCGCTGCTGTGCAACACTTTTTCAGGCACAAGCTCCTCGCATCCCTCTTCGATAATGCCCCGGCAATGATTCAAAAACTACAATTTGCAGCATCACCGGAATCGATGCATCACTTCCTGCTGCACCTCACATCTTCGACACCACACTTTGTATTGTAAGCCCCCTCTCCGTTGATGAAATAGGACCTCGCACCACAGCCTTGTCGCGTCTCGAAACTGGTGCATTACCTCTGCTGTTTGATGTATCTTTGACATGGATCCACACAACGCTACGCAACCAGGATTTAAGGTTCATGTTTAGCGGGCCTTACTCGGTCCCTGTAGCCCTCATGTGCTTCATTTTGGTAGACCTGAACTTGTGACGTTGACCTGATCATGACGCAACCAGGTGTCCCCAATAGTGCCTGGTGGTTTTTGGCGCTATTTTTTCACTTTAAACATTAAACATCGATATCTCTGACTCTACTAATTGGATTCTTGCTGTTTGGTTTATTAAAGTCAGATCCATTTTTCTAGCTTGTACTGGAATCATTTTGTGTGGTGTTTTCAATGTTCTACTGTTTGAAGTGTTGCATAAATACTTCATACACATCCTCTAAGTGAAGCCTAACTGCTCTGTGGTGCCAAGCTACCAGAGGGTGAGCATAGGTAATTTAGTGTTTGCCTGCCTCCTACCCTGATTTGGTTGCTGCTTGATTAGGGCTCACACCCCTGTCAACCAAGAACCCAATTTTTAACAATGGTAAAATAGTTTTACCATTACAACCTTGCCTATGATCCAAATCGGTAAATTATACCATCTATCCAACATAGATTCAATCTTCCAGATAAAAGGGTTATAAGTTAGTTTACATATCTCCTCAAGATTCCCTTTGACTCTAAAGCCCAAATACCTGATTGAGTTCTTATGATAGATCATGTGCAGAAATTGGAGTAACAATTCCACTTCTGTGTTGAAAAAAAATGTTGTGGATCGAGATCTATTTACTCTGATGCAGCAAGTGCTGAGAAGGACAGCAGCAAATACAATATTTTATTCATGGCATTTGTTTCAGGCTCATGATATAACCCCAAGGGACTGATTACAACTTTGGCGGTGCAGCGCCAGGTCCGCCTCACCGCTGCACCGCCAAGGCCGTGGTTTGGCTGCCCGCCAGATTAGGAGTGTCCTCCTGTCTGGTGGGACTTTTTCTACATTCCCACGGCTGTGCTCTGAAATTGAGCACCGCAATGGGAACGCCAAAAACAGTTCCTGCAAGGCATGGTCTGTTAAGACCATGCCAGGCTGGAACTGGAGTGCATGCATTTTTGGGGGCACATGATATGACCCCTACGGGAATCCCCATTTGGAGTAGGTCCCCTTTGTTTCCTCTCCGCCATGGTGTTCATGGAGTAGGAATCTCCATGACAACGCAGGCGGAGAGGAAACTCATAATATGCTTGGCAGGACATCAGCGGTCCTGCCATGCATATTGCGGCCTCCTGACTGCTTCAACACCACCTGGGAATGGTGGTTTCCTGGAGACTGCAGTGGGGGCAATGGTGGTCTGACCACCCTATTCACAACAGGGCAGTTGAGAGACCACCACTGCCACACCCCCAGGAATCTGGCAGTACATGGACTGTCAGACTTGTATCGGCCCCCAAGTCATCAGCATATAACATGAGTCTGGTACTCTCTGGTATACTCAGGCATTACTGCATTAAGATCATCTGTTCTCCTCAAGACACAGGCAGGGGGCTGAAAATTGCAAACACCAAAGGTGAAAGGGGTAAGCCTTACTTGGTGTTTCGAGAGATTTTTAATCGGCCAAAAATTCTCCCATTTCAACAAATTGGGAGCAAGCTCCATAATCTTTGCTACTTTCTCAGTTTTTAATGAGTGGCTAGGATTGCCAGCTAACTTTGATGTTAATACTTACATTTGAACCTGAGATAAAAAGCTCAATGTTTCCTCATATATCTTATGATATCCACAAATATGGACCTATGTCTCTGTTTGTCTGCAATCATATTTTCTGTCCCCAGATCTTTGATTTTTACAACAAATGTTGTGTGCTGATGTCTTCCTTTTCAAACAAAAGGTTCTTAATTTACCTCTTTTTTGCTTATTTTCTATCTAAATAGCTCTGTCTTATAATTTAGCTGCATTCTTGTCTTTACTATCTGGAAAACCATTAGCAGATTTTTGATTTTATTATTCTTGAATTTTTGGACAATATTCTGAAAGAATATATGAAAGGATATAATTGTGGCCATCATCTTATTTTACGGGCTTCCCAAACATTTTTGAGTGATGTGGAATCCTAATTTTCCTTGAAAAACAGCTGGTTTCTATTTCCCATTTCTTACAAGAAAGATCCCTTTGAGAAGGGTGATCTATTGAATGTCTCCATATAAGATGGACTGCTTATTGATGGTAGTGGAATTTAGAGATGCCTAACATTATAGTCTGAGAAACAGTTTGGGACATGCACAATTATCGCTTTGGTATAAAATCTGATACAAGAAAAATTTAAATCTTTTAAGTGGTTTGAAAATGCTCATCATGCAGACCTAACTTATTCTTTAATCCAATAATAGGCTTTGCCACTTTTGGTTTTCTTTGAATGTCCCTTGACTTACTCAGATCCAGCATCAAAGACTGAGCAAAGTTAAAATCACATTTAGTTATGATGGTTTTTGGAAATCGAGCAAACTAAAGAGACAATTCATTGCACTGTCACCGCACACCACTTCCTCATCAGAGCAACTAAGAAAGCAGCCATAGAGGAACACATCAACACCTATGCACAAATTAGCAAATAACTCTTCGCTGTGGTTAAAGAATTTGCTAAACCCAGCACATAGACAGCAGAAATCTCCACATCTCAAGACCTCTGCAACAACATCCCCATCTTCTTCCACCTCACTGTCGTGTATTTCTATAGGTTCTGAATCAGTCCCCCTATTCCTGTCCCTATTCTGGTTAAACTAACTAGCTAGTTAACTAACAGTCAGCCCATGAGGCAAGAAAACCCCCATGATGCAGATACCGTTATCTGACGCAGTCACACTACGGCACAGGAACGTGTTATCTGATTAGGTCATAACGCTTGAGATCTAATTAGACAAGCGACATTCCTCCAGCCCCTGATAAGGCATACGACGTTCTCATAACAAATCAAACCTATGACAACCTGGAAAATCCGTGCGGCCATTGTTTTGATTTCACAGAGAACTTTTGCAAAAGAATGTGCTAACGAGCAAGTCGTATGACATCTTTATTGACGTACCTATGTCCATCCTTACGTCAATCTCGGCACCTTTAAGGTATAAATATTGCCGACCTTGCCCTATGCAAACACACGCGTGGTGACAAGACGGAGCAGCCATACTTGCCGAAGCCGAGAGCAGAAGCAGACCCCGCAGGCAGCAGCCCCGCCTTCCTGACGCGCTGAGAGACGCGCTGCTATCTCAAACCGAGAGACCCAGCACCGGCGCTTCTGGGCAGCCCTCGCAGGCAGCCTGGAATATCGAGAGCAGAGAAAGAGATACCATTCCTCATCCATCCTAAATTCCAGGTACAGAACTGAATAACCCCTCACAGAGAATTCTTTAGTTATTCACTTGGCAAAAACAAACTTAACTTAAACTGTAACTTTCTATTCCCGCCCACGCATTAGACTTAGGTCAGGTACACGGGGTAGGCGTATTTAGAAACACCAGTTGAGTACGTTTAGTCAAATGTATATGTGTATGTAAATATATTTTAATCATTATAAAACATCATATGGCTCAGAAACCATATCAATGTTTTTACAGTATTATTTTATACTATTGCTTCTAATGTATGCACTTTACTTAACTATAAGTATTGCAATAATATCGATCCATTTCTCTTGTACGAGAAAAGAGACTGATCAATAAATAACACCTTTTTATTGAACACGCCCGTCTCTTCCTTTTCTCTACATTCTGATGAGACTAAGAATGCACGTACTGACTGAGTAAAATAATTGCCTTGTGCTCACACGACTCTTGAGATTGACTCTTGATTAGGGGAGAGCAAAGTTGTCATGTTCTATGGTTGTCAGAAACTAAATCCCTTCTTGTCTAATCAGGGGAGTTAATCCTTCCTTGAACATTCGAGAAAGTTTCTAGCGAACTCTGAGCTTAGCTGGCAAACCCAAAAATTAAGTCTAGTATCGACAGTAGTAGACCTAGTTAACGTCTGGCCTAGGCCTTTACTGCTGTAGGTACTATTCCAATGCGCAGAGCCTATTGGGAAAATAGGAGCTACACTACATGGCGCCCAACGCGTTTGGAAAGGGCGATAAAACTAACGTAAGACATTTAGAGTAACTCAGTCGTGCTTTCTCACTCAGACCCCTTTTCCCAAATACTCCAAAGACGTCTGGAGTGGGTGAAAGGTTATTATATCCTCCAAAACCTCGCAGGAGGGAACTCCTATGTATGGTTCTTGGTCTAGTCAACGTTGAAGGATAAGCAGTGTTCCAGAATATTGTGCATCTAATCTCTGTTTCCATAAGAAACCTGATCTGCAAACAAACATAATACCATCCTTTCTGTAAAATGGCAGAGAGTGATGATGAAAGAGAGGCAATTAGATTAGCTACTGAAATAGCAGATGCTGATGCTACCATGCAAACAGCAGACCCGGATATAATACTCATCCAGGTCGCCAAAAGGAGATCTATAACCTTAAAACTTATAGAAAATGGACTGACACCTAGAGGTGGCACAGTCATATTCGTAATTGAGGCACACGAATATCGGCAGACAGAGGTATACTATACATGGATACATTTTCCAGCAGCAAATGCTGTAACAAAGTACTTCCACTATTACAAAGTAGAGGAACCTCCTAATGAGTACACTCCTTTCGAGGAGGTGGAAGTACCACTCAAATTCCAAGAGCATTTGCTCCTATTTGATGGCGCCCTAAAACATAACAATCACATTACAAGGCTCGGTCCTTTAGGAAGACCAGGAGCGACGTGGCCGGTCTTAGCCGGATACACACCACATTCAGACATCGACGAGATGCCTGCACCACAGCTGTTAATACAGCTAAAACAATTACTAAAAATTCATAGACAATTAGTTCAGTATGTAATGCGGACTTCAACAATTCAGCCAGCGATTAAACTTCCACAGCTGACCCCTCACCAGGGGAACACAAATAAAATTACACCACAGAACATCCAATCCTGCCTAGGTAAAGTTCCAGCTAAACGGGAACAGATACCATTCTGGTTGGCACAGAAAATCACCCAAATAGAGGCGGTGTTTCCTGACACCACCCCATTAGAAAAACACAGGATTCTGACTATATGTCTCCCAATGGGAATCGCACCACACATTGAGGACTGTGACACTTGGGGTACAGTCTTTGCTTCCATCTACACAAAAACGCACAGTGTTCCATCCATTTCGGTAATACCAGATGTGCTAAAACAAATTCAAGATGAATACGGTCCAGAACCCGCTTTAACTCTTGGTATGAAATTACTAAAAGACTTCAAGCAGGTCTCGGCTATATTGTTAGCCAACATAAAAGGTGAAGCAGCAAACGTGGCGATCCGCCAGAGGTTAAAAGAGACAGATATAGCAGACCAACCAGCTGAAATTGCCAGAATCATAGAAAAATCCTATGAAGAACTAGGCAGAGATAGTCTAGGTGGAATACCAGTAAAACCGCAACTGACTACAAGTCCAGAAAAAATATTTTTTAATAATAATAATTCACCAAAAAAGAACTGGGATGGAAATAAACAATCCAATCCTAAAGAAAAGAAATTCCAGTCCAGAGGAAGGTCTCCGAGGCGAAGAGAGAAATCTCCAAACCAAAGACAGAGGTCACCGCAGAGTGACCCCTCTGGGAATAGATATAACCTTAGAAATAGGGATAATATTAAAAAACCTGATAGATATCAAGACATTGATACACGTCCCTCTCAATCTTTTCAGAATTCCTCGCAGAAATCGGAAAGAAGAGGACGATCAGAAGAGCACGCCAAGTCCAAAGACAAGGAACCTGCTCAACTGAAAAAGAAATCACAATTTCCAAAAAAGAAGGTAGCTAGTATCAAGGTAGTTAACAATGCCGAGAATACTGAGGACACAACTGAAAAACGGAGAGTGGGCTCAGACAATGCTAGACAGCGCAGCAGAGGTGAGCATAGCTCGCAAAGTCCTTATGAATCATCTGGAGACAGTGGACACGAATGAATACCTTCAAGTGGAAACTGCAGATACCAGAGTTAGCAAGCCCCACAAAATATACGAGATAACATTACGTATAGAGGGAGATAAGACTAGGAAAATAAGGGGACTATTTTGGGATAACCTCTCCAAGGGTTATGACATCCTTCTAGCTGAAAAAGACTGGCCACCAGAGTTTGTCAGGGAGTGCCCTCATGGCGAAGAAGTAATTATGCCTGCCTTCTCGAATCAAATCCCGATTCATAAAAAATATACACTTGCTAGAAAGTGGGCAGTGGCCTTAGCACCTGCTTTATATAAAAATCATGTAGGATGGGATGAGGATTCTCCTCCTCACAAAATCCAGTTAAAATCACAACCAACTGCACAAAGGCAGTACCCAACTAAGCAAGAAGCTAAAAAACAAGTAAATGAAATACTAGATCAGCTAGAATACCAGGGGGTGATTGAAACTTGCACCTCACAAATGAACAATCCTTTCTTTCCGGTCTCCAAACCAGACAATTCATACCGTCTAGTTTTGGATTACCGACACCTTAACACATGTTGCAAAACTTTTGCAGTGTAAAACTCACACAGTGCTGCACTAATGAATAACATAGTGCGCAAAAAATACAAAACAACCTTGGACATCTCCAATGGATTCTTTTGTCAAAACATAGCACCAGAGAGCAGATATTTAACAGCTTTCTCAGTAAATGGCACTCAAAAACAATTCTGTCGGTTAGCCCAGGGGTACAAGAACAGCCCGGGGGTATTCTCAGCGAGAGTAACAGAATTACTACAACAATATGATGATGAAGCATTATCTTATGTCGATGACATTTACTTAACAGATGATGACTTGGAGACCCACTTGAAAAGAGTGAACACCAAAATACTTGGTTTCGCTGCAGAGGGTTACAAATTCAACTTCAAGAAATCCAGAATTGCCCATCTGAAAATCCAGTACGGAGGATATGAATTATCAAGTATTGCCTGGTTGACAGTCTTTTAAGAACTAGAAGAATTAAAAAATCTAAAATATGAAAAGACGTATCCTCTGCCAATCGACATTCTGCCTCTACGACATTACGCCTGTGTAATCTATACAGACGGACATGCTCAACCCTCCGTTTGGGGAGAACATGCATACAATCCCACATGTGAGATTACAAAAGAAGTGTGGCGCGGAGGTAAACTAAAACCTCTATTAACAAAATCACACTCAGTAGAAACTAATTCAGAAATACAAACTGAAATAATAGCTTTGAAAATGGCGCTAGATAATGCGGATCGCGAATTCCCGACACTTATAGTGTCAGATTCATATTTCTGCGTCAAAGCATATAACAAGGATTTGCAGACATGGATTCAGAACGGTTACAAAGATGACACAGATGCACCAATAAAGCAGAGACTTCTCTGGGAACAAGTAGCTCTTTTGAAAAAAGAACTACCAAAGACTCACGTGACTCACTCACTGAGTCATCAGCGTGATGGCGTTCACGTTGTAGGGAATTCATTGGCTGAAACAGCCGCAGCGGCAGCCAGTAAACCGGCTCCCGTAGATCGAAAAAAGCGTACATTAAAATACATTGACGGCGAAACATTGCTGGCGGTGAAAACGTCATCAAAAGGCGACTGCTCAGCGTTACCGATCAATTATCCACTCAATTATACATACATAATCGATGCAAACTCCGTCCCTTTTGCTCGAATCCCTGGAGTGGGGGATAGAGTGATTCCAAACATGGACAGGAGAAACTTGTTAATCGCAGACGCACACATGGGCGAGGGTCTCAGACACCTTAAATTAAAAGATTCTCTGGAAGAATTACAATCACGGTACTGGTGGCCAGGCATGAGCCTGCACTACACCATGTTTGTAAAAAACTGCCCAAACTGCAACAGAGATCGCAGTGGGGAGAGAAGCAGTTTAATACCTCGTCGTATCAAGGCAGATAATATTACCAACAAAAAGAATGGCTTGCGATTAACATACACAGGCTAGTTCCACTTATAATGTAGATCCACAGCACTCGGCTGACGTCCGGACTGTTATACAAGATTTGCGAGTCTAAATGGCATATACGCTAAGAGCATGCTACGTTCGACCATTTTTTTTTTTTTTTCACTCAGGCAATCCAGCCTGGGGGGGAAAGAATGGCCAAATGAGCACAGCCCAGCGGGAATCTTCTCACTTCCTTCCTGAGGGTATGGGATGGTGTAAAGAAAAAACCAAGGCAGAAAGCAATCTATAATGGAAAGGACATTAGGTTCGGGAGCTGGGTGGGTCAAACATCTAATAAGGGTCCAACGTAGTCTAAATAACTTGCCAAGAAATTCTCTGAAGGGATTCAGTCCGTACAAATTATTATTCGGAACTAGGATGTTGATCTCTGACCTTGATAGTCAGACTTCAGTGGTAATAGAAAAAACCTTTGATGTCAAAGACCGTTTGGCTATTTTGCAGGACTTAAACAAAACAAGAAAAGACCTGAGCAACATACAGTTGAAACAACAGCCAACGACCACTGAAGAATCACCACCTGTCCCAGCAAGACCTGTCTGGATTCCAAAAGTCGGGGATCTAGTCAGGGAGAAGATCGCGGTAAAGAAGGAATTTGGGCCTTCTTACAGAAAAGCAGTTCCTGTCTTGTCTGTCAACGGGACAAGATCAGTTGTACTACCGCCACTTGCTGGTAAAAAGGAGAACCGAGTTGTATCCATCGACCTGGTAAAACCACAACATGTGGCCGATAACAAACAGTAGGCCAAGTGGACTCCCAATAAGTAGCAGAACACCAAGGTTTGCTACCAGTACAGAGGTCCTAACAAAAAGGCTCATCACATTCGAAACGCCTGCAGAAGAACAAGAAAGACTATGCAACAATGCAATAGAACTCAGACCTCTGAAAACCCAAATAAAGACATTTAGCAGAGACACACCAATCTACAATGAAGTTCCAAGTGAAAATGCAAGAAACAAAAATCCTGAACCAATTGGAACAATTGACAGAACTGCATCTGGTTACTTCATCAACTTCGATGATTCCTCTGAAGGTTTCAGCGAACAAAAGACACAGCCATCATCAAAATCCTTTAAAGACAAAGCTAAGGAACTTTTGAAACAACTGAAAGAAACATATCTGGTTTCTCCATGGATTGAATTTTGGGTGGGTTTTGGTGCATTTATCCTCATACTTTGGCTCATCATGGTATTTACTTTGGGACGCTTCATTGAGGGAAAATATGCTAAAATGGACACAGCAAGTCAGAACATCAACTTGGTCCTCAAACCACACACATCTTCACACGTCGAGAAACGAGAACTTTCTTCAGAACTTTCTTCAGCCAACTTCACAGCAATTCCAATACCTGGTGGGGTAGCCTGGGACAACACTGACTATGAAATTTATGGTCCGGTCGAGATCCTGAAATATCCACACCAAATCAAGATCTCCTTGAGTGACTTTGCAAAACCAAACTCATTTGCTGATGATTGGGACTTTGAAAGTATAAACAATATGATGTCTGACTTGGTAATGTCTGCTAAATTTACAAAACATGATTATTTGCAAGGTTCTACAAATTATGATAGTATGTATTGCTATAACCATTATGGTAACCATTTCTTGCATAAATCTGCACAACCTAGAAATGTTTTAAATTATAATCAATGGGAACATTGTGCTACACCTCCAAAAGGGAGCTCTAGAACCGTTTATGACAAATATTCATATTTTTCAGGTTTTAACATAACTAATGCTGAAACATTTTATTACAAATTGTCAAACAAGACAGGGATGAAAACCATGATAACCAACACGAAATTGATATATTCAGATTCATTCTTTGAAAAAATGAATACTTTTGGATTTGATTATTGGGACAAAAATGTTGATTTGAAAAGTGTTTGGGGTACAAAAGAATGGCAAGTACAGGGTTTAGAAGCTTTGTTTAGAGCCTGCATGATCCCAGAACAAATGATATTTTTAAATGACACTGTTCAACAAACCACCTGTCTTGGCTTAGCCAAAATCAAAGATTTAAATAACCTGTCTATTCCAAAGCCAACAATGTTTAGCAATAGCTCTGATACAGATGAAGAAATAGACGTAAACCATATACTTAACCAAAACAGAACACATCCTGATTGGAAACAATGGTTGATCTGGCCCACAGATAGAAATCACTGTCAAGATAGATTCCTGAATAAAACACAGGGTTTCAAAATGACCAGGCCAGACCCTAGATATCCTCAAAGACATCACCCAGGGATAATAACAACCTACAGTGTGGGCAAATTATGCCTTCAATGGCTACAGTCTTCCACACTGCCTGAAATTAAGCAACACCTAACTTTACTTACTGATGGTGCTGACTTGCGTGATTTCATACTGGGACCACGCAAACAGCGTCAAAAGCGTTTCATAGCAGCCTCTGTATATGCAGCATACAATGAGGCCTGGAAGGTTACTCAAATTGAAACAGCAGAAAGAATACGGGAAATTGACCGTATCAATTTGGAAAAATCACTTTCTGTAGTGGACAATGGGTTAATGACTCTGTCCTCCAGAATTTTTTCTTTGGACAGCATTGTGTCGTCAGCAATCGATATATTATCGCAAGACTTACTGTTATTACAACATGGTCAGTCACAATTGCGTTCTATTGTACAACTTGGCTGGACGTTACAAAATCTGCGTTCAGGCTATGTGCCTTGGCGTTTAATCAACACAACGTCACTATTCCAAATCTTTAACCTTACTGATAGACAAATCGGTATGGCGCAGAAGGGTGCTGATTATACAATCTTGAGCATTGAAAAACTAGAAAGATTACCAATGACAATGTCAGAACGACCTGTCAGTGAATGGATAATCCACGGAATCATAAATATTCCAATCTCAACCTTCAGGTTTCAATACTGCCAAAAATATATACAGGCTGGCATGTACGAGAAATTGGGAAAGGGGTACCTTAAAACAACTTGGAACCTGCCCTATTCACATGCATGTGTCAGTAACAAAGGACAGAAAGTGTTTCTTAGTGGCAACAATTGTGCTATGTCACTAAGCGGCACGCTTCTGTGTAACGGTATTAGTTTGCACGGAGCCTGTGAAGGGAATTCATACAACCTTTCATGTCACCAGCAAGGCGCACCTGCAACTGAAATAGAACCATTCTTTCAAAGACTCTATAATGGGAGTTACATTCTTATTGTAGACCGCAGATGTTGTAGTCTTATGCCCGGGACTCCTTATCTAGTCACTACAACGGCGAAGGTCAAGTGCTGTGGACGTTCTTTGTTCCCCAGCTCCTTTCCAGACAGGGAGGCAAGGGCATGGCCCGGTTTGAAAATTACTTCTATTCGAATAGATACTTTAAGCAGAATGAAAACAGTGCTTCTTCAGACGCCTACAAGGCTCACGTCATCTAAAGAAACGTATGATCTACAAGTCGCAAGGACGACTGCAGAGATACATACATTACTATCAACCAATTCCCCCGTACATTTCGCGGAAATCCTGAGCGAAATCTTAAATATTTCTGATACCACTGGGGTCTCAAAGGTATTTAAGACAGTATTTTCGATGGCATTAACACCATTCAAAGCCATACTGGGTATTTTTCCAGATTTCGTCCATTCGATTTTTGGCGGACTTTCCCTGATCCTGGGACTAATTGCAGGAATCCTATTCCTAGTCCTTATTTTTCGTTATGGCAACCCATGTCACAGATCAAACTCTCGCGACAATGGAAGATACGATCCTAGCCATTGGATACCGGGACCGGATATTAAAAATCCTGGGACTCTCCCGGCTTAGAGACCTAAACATGACTTGGTTTCTATCATTTCGACCAATGTGGCAAAGGTGTGTTTTACCTGTACTAAGGTGTCTGCTATGCGGAGAAGAATGCGTGTTAGACACCTGTCTGACGCTACAATCGGATGCGCCGGTGGATGCAGATACACTGTTGGTTCCTACCAAGGTTCACGCACTGTGCTGCCCTCAAAGGCTGCCAATCTTGATGACGGCATTCCTGGAATCTTCACCACTACGATTGAAGAGTAGTGAAGTTCAAGATGAAAGCAGCATCGAACAGGTACGACCTTCTGTCAGCAATGCGAATCAGAATGTCAATGGAGACAATCATGCGCATGAATGCATGGTTACCCCTATTTCCGACTTAGTGGAACTTTCCCATGAAGCTGTTGACAGTTTTTTCGAAAGCCTGAATGATATGATGTTCTCTCCAGAACAGAAATAGAGACTTTTGAGTAAACTCGCACACGGCGTTCCCTGAATTCGGCCTTCAACTTTAAAAATAAAGTCACATGAACAATTACAATCCAGTTCACGGACAGCAACTTTTTTCAGCAAGCCCCTTAAAATATTTTTCTATATATTTTTTTCCCGGGACACTGATCTTCTGCTTAAAGTAAGAAACTATTCCTAGAGAACTAAGATTTCTATTTTAGATACTTTATATAGACTTTAGCTGCCCGCTGGTATGTTCACAAATATTTTATTATGTGATGAAATGGTCTCGACCTTCCTTTCTGTATAGCTATATTAAGAGCCATTTCATGTGTATTTCTCATATACCAAAGAGCAATAATGCATTACATTGCGTGTTTACTTTTGCATTTAATTCATAGCTTAAGTGCATACAATATATATGACTGCAATTTTTCAGTATATTTGAAAATTTCGAAATGCATTTATGTATTTTGGGGTGGTAAGGTATACACTATACTCTATAGTATGTTGTACTATGTTATACTATGCATAGATTAGTAGATATGACCATAGTTAGCGTGGAGTGGGTGTCGTGTATTTCTATAGGTTCTGAATCAGTCCCCCTATTCCTGTCCCTATTCTGGTTAAACTAACTAGCTAGTTAACTAACAGTCAGCCCATGAGGCAAGAAAACCCCCATGATGCAGATACCGTTATCTGACGCAGTCACACTACGGCACAGGAACGTGTTATCTGATTAGGTCATAACGCTTGAGATCTAATTAGACAAGCGACATTCCTCCAGCCCCTGATAAGGCATACGACGTTCTCATAACAAATCAAACCTATGACAACCTGGAAAATCCGTGCGGCCATTGTTTTGATTTCACAGAGAACTTTTGCAAAAGAATGTGCTAACGAGCAAGTCGTATGACATCTTTATTGACGTACCTATGTCCATCCTTACGTCAATCTCGGCACCTTTAAGGTATAAATATTGCCGACCTTGCCCTATGCAAACACACGCGTGGTGACAAGACGGAGCAGCCATACTTGCCGAAGCCGAGAGCAGAAGCAGACCCCGCAGGCAGCAGCCCCGCCTTCCTGACGCGCTGAGAGACGCGCTGCTATCTCAAACCGAGAGACCCAGCACCGGCGCTTCTGGGCAGCCCTCGCAGGCAGCCTGGAATATCGAGAGCAGAGAAAGAGATACCATTCCTCATCCATCCTAAATTCCAGGTACAGAACTGAATAACCCCTCACAGAGAATTCTTTAGTTATTCACTTGGCAAAAACAAACTTAACTTAAACTGTAACTTTCTATTCCCGCCCACGCATTAGACTTAGGTCAGGTACACGGGGTAGGCGTATTTAGAAACACCAGTTGAGTACGTTTAGTCAAATGTATATGTGTATGTAAATATATTTTAATCATTATAAAACATCATATGGCTCAGAAACCATATCAATGTTTTTACAGTATTATTTTATACTATTGCTTCTAATGTATGCACTTTACTTAACTATAAGTATTGCAATAATATCGATCCATTTCTCTTGTACGAGAAAAGAGACTGATCAATAAATAACACCTTTTTATTGAACACGCCCGTCTCTTCCTTTTCTCTACATTCTGATGAGACTAAGAATGCACGTACTGACTGAGTAAAATAATTGCCTTGTGCTCACACGACTCTTGAGATTGACTCTTGATTAGGGGAGAGCAAAGTTGTCATGTTCTATGGTTGTCAGAAACTAAATCCCTTCTTGTCTAATCAGGGGAGTTAATCCTTCCTTGAACATTCGAGAAAGTTTCTAGCGAACTCTGAGCTTAGCTGGCAAACCCAAAAATTAAGTCTAGTATCGACAGTAGTAGACCTAGTTAACGTCTGGCCTAGGCCTTTACTGCTGTAGGTACTATTCCAATGCGCAGAGCCTATTGGGAAAATAGGAGCTACACTACATCACCAAAAGCCTCTAGCGGAACTTGACCAACTGGACTACCCTCACCTCTGACAACACCCTCAGGATCATGAAGAGCATCCACTCTGGAGTCCTCATGGATTCCTGCCCTCACCACATCTTCAACAGAGCCGGCGCCTCCATCGCACCAGAACTCTGCTGCACCATCAGCTGCTCCATCGATTTTGCCACCTTCCTGGATGACTGTAAGCATGCCGCAGAAATCAACCCCTGCTGAAGAAACCTTCTGCCAACCCGACAGACCTCAAGAACTACAGACACATCTCTCCAGCCATGGACCATGCAGGAAAGAGCAGTGGGGCTGGGTGGGGCGGTGATTTTGACAGACGACAATGAGGGGAAATGAAATATCTAACTAATTTTCCCTAATCATCATCTGTCGAAATCCCCCTCCAATCGGCCCACCACTCTTACCTTCATGCGCTACAGCTGCATCTCTCTGCTCCCCATCTCAGCCAAAGTCATTGAGAAAGCCATCAATGCCCAACTCTCCCAATTGGGCTACAGAAGCAACCACAGGACCATGACCCCTCTCTTTGCTGCTACAGATGACATCTGCACCCTCCTCGATGGAGGCAAGACTGCTGTCCTCATCCTCCTGGACTGTTCAGCTGCCTTGACACCGTTTACTACCATACCCTCTGAGCAAGACTCCCCGACGCTGGCATCAGTGACAAAGCCTTAGAATGGATCTGCACCTTCCTCACCGGCCGAATGCAGAGTCAGACTTTTACCGTTCCATTCAGAACCCGCAGGAATCAACTTGCAGCCATCATCACAAGCCAAATACTCAACATTGTCTCAACGACACCCAGTTGATTCTCTCCCTCACAGATGAACCCACAGCCACCAAGAGGAACTTCCATGATGGGATTTAGGCAGTCGCCACATGGATGAAGGTCAGCTGCCTCAAGCTTAACTCAGACTAGACCAAAGTCCTCATCCTGGGCTCATCCTCCTCTCTCGCACCTTAATAAGATCTTCAAGTGGAGCCCTACTTAGTGCAGGAAAATGGTCACCCATGAGCACTTAAGCAGAAGACTCAACTGCAGCAACACACTCTAAGCTTGCACCAGCCAAAAACTCCAAACAAAACAACAGACCGTCCGGGCGCCACTGCCAGACTCATCCTGAACATCCCACAGTGCAACCACATCACCGGCCACCTGGGAGACCTTCACTGGCTACCTGTCAACAAAAGAATCACCTTCAAGCTTCTCACACAGATCCTTCTCCTACCTCTCTGTGAACACCTGGAACTCCCTGTCTCTGCACCTCAGGTAATCACCATCGCTGCTGCAATTCAGGAAGGACCTCAAGACCTAGCTCTTCCAATGGACCGCTGAACCCCTCCACGTCCACACTCAGAGCCTGGAGATCCTCACTGGTGAGTAGTCACGCTTTACAAGATTAATGATTGATTTATAGTATCTGCTCATCAAGTATTGACCCATACAATAAAACCACTCTAAATAATAAATGGCCTTTTTGTATTTCCACAAAAGCCCATCTCATAGACTTCTCTATTAATGATCTTGCTACACTCCCAGTAAACCTTTTAATAGCTAGGACTTCAACCCTCTTGAAAGTCTCTGAGATGGAAGAAGTTGCAATAATTATACAGATGTTCTCTATCCTTTCTTATATGGTTCTCCTGAAAGGACTATGGGTGTTTTTTATTTTTCTAGCCAGCCCAAAATTAGTTGTCACTTCTTAGGATTCCTTAAGCAATCGCCATTCACAGAGATAACACTAGATTTTGACATGGGAATAGAAATCAATTCCTAATGGGAATATTCCTGTCAAAATCTTCTGCCATACTTTTCTCAGATCTTCTATACACCAATCTATCCTTTGCTCTGACTTATCCAGGAGCTGTCTTTTTTGCACCAGAATGCCACTTTTCCTGGCAATCAGTACCATTCTCACCATCCCACACCCTGTCCCATGCACTCCGTCCCTGTTCATCAGCCTACACACCTCTCTCTTCAACTCCCCAAAACCCTTCCATTCACACTAGCTCCTACTCCACCCTAAACTTTGGTGCCCTTCCCCGGTTTCTAGTACGATAGCTGCACATTGAGCATAGGCATAGAGCCAGCTTCATTTTTTCCCTAAAGAAGGCAAAAACAAACCAAAAAACAAGGTTCTTCTGGATACTGTCACCCCCCTTTCTGTGAGTGATTCCTCCTGGTAGTCCAATACTCATCCCGCCCCCCTCCCCATTTTATAGTAGCACAGAGCAAGAGAGACTAGAAAATACATGGAAAGAAAAGAAAAGGGCAAAAAGAAAATAGGAAAATGAAAAAGAGATTACGTTGTAGAAAATCAAATCAGTATGACATTTAACGTCTATAATGGCCAATAAAGACCGTTCAACACTGGCCTCAATATTTTCGTGTTCGGTCTAATGACCTTTTGGCTTGGGGCATAATTTAATGTCCTTTTTGGGTCCCCTCTTTGCTGGAGATCTCAAAGATATGGTTTGCTGAGTCTGTGCCTAAAAGCATCATAAATTCTCCATCTGCTAATACTTTGACTCTGGCAGGCTGCATGCATATGGCTTGGGGCCATTCGTCTTTGAACAATGGTATCAGAAACCAGAGCTCTCTCCAGCGCTTTGAAGTCTCAAGTGTCATTTCAGGAAAGACCTGATAATTAAAGCCATCTAAGGATTTAAAGTTTCTCTGTTTTATTGCTTGAACGAGAATTTCACTAGTTTCACTAATATTGTGCGGGGATGTGCAGCATTAGGGTACTCTGAGAGAGTTACTCAATGTGCACTAATAATAGCCAAGTCATCCATAAACCCTGGGAGAATCTGAGTTGGAATTACTTCCTCTATGAGTTATATTTGAGAGGATACTGACTCTTTCCTTTTGGGTATCCCCACAAATCATAGGCTTGACGTCCTAAGACGACTTTCCTGATCCTCAAGTTGGAACTTAAAGTCATTTATCTCTCTCATGTGCGAGGTGTTTGCTGACATAAGCCATGACTATTTTCTAAAATGAAGGCATGTGCTTCACTTTCACTAAGCTGATTGAAGTAGGAATCCATTTTCCTCCCAATTTCAGTCATTTTACTTCTCATCAATGGAGCAAAAGAGCTCCAGCTAGACCTGATCCCTGTGTCTCCACCAGGATTGCAGTGAGCAATGCCTCAATTTGAGATTGGAAGGTTGAACCTCAGACTGAGGAAGCATCTTGATGACTGTAATTGGCAGCTCCTCGAGGCATTATTGTCTGGCTCTCCTGAATGTGATTATTCCCCCTAACAGCACTTACTGTTCATGATCCCTGCTCAGGTTGTTCTCCACTATATCTCAAATCACTTTGATGTGGATTAAGGGAACCCCCCACCCCCACTGCTTGACCAGTAATGTGGTTTTGTCTATTTAGGGTCTCTGAGAGCCCTCCCCAATGTAATGATGATAACCATTTTTGTTGTTCAGAAACAGAAGTTATCTATATTTAGGGTGATCAATGCTTCATCCATAGTACATAATCCAGCTCTTTAATAAAGATTAAGACTTTGGGTGTCTTGTAGACAAGCTGGAATGTTAAGCATTGGTTAAGCATCAATTCACACATGACAAAGTCCACAAATGTTGAATGCACCTTCAAAATTGAGCTTATTCCAGAAATGATGGGATGTTTAGGAAGAATGTGGTACCTTTTATGTGTTTATAGAAGACATATAATCTAGGTGTTCTTTGATTAGGTTCTATAACAGAGCCTTCATCTTTGTAATTCAATGGCTAATTAGAGCATTTTCAACTGGATGATTGCTAATCTTTCTCACCTCTTCTATGGGATTATGGGAACCTTTTTCGTAACTATTATTGTCAGTGAGAAGGCTAAAAACTTCACGAGGTACATGTCACTGAAGGACAGCCACCCTGCTTCTCTTGCGTGGTTTGATGACTATAGAAAGGTTTGCACTGGGAGCTTTCATGAGTGTCATGGCATGTCAGAATTCAATACGAATGTATGATGTTACAATGCATGCACTTACATCACAGTTTTTACATCGCAACATCCACTACAACGCATTCCATTACATCGCATGCTACCTTTACAACGCATACCATTACATTGCATTTAAGGTAAGTGTTGGATAGTATAGGGGTAAAAATTACTATTCTAACTCCAGGGGGTGCAACAGTAGGGTAAGTTTTGGATAGTGTAGAGGTTAAAATTACTATTCTAACTCCAGGGGGTGCAACAGGAGGGTAAGTGTTGGATAGTGTAGGGGTACTATGACTTGTAATGGTATGCGTTGTAATGGTATGCTTTGTAATGCCTGCGTAGCAGTGACATGCGATGTAGTGTCATGTGTTGTAATGGTATGCGTTGTAATGCCTGTGTTGTAGTGACATTGTAAGGGATGTTGTGATGTAATGACTGTGTTGTAAGTGTAGTGCAATGTAATGACTGCGTTGTAAAGGTTGTTTCCCTTCAATACACCTTCTTTAGTTGTTTCCCCTCTTTCAATATCGTGTTCTGAAAAGTCTTAACCTGCTTGTTCAATGGGCTGCATGCTGGGTGTAGCCAATCCATGTCAGGCAAAAGAACCAGCGAGTTGTAAAGAATCAGACATGTGCGTTTTGCTTTACTTTCTATGGAGGGACACCAAAAAAAGGCAGCACACCTATTATACTACTGACTTGGCCCCTACTCTCTACACCGGTCCTTTTGTGTATTGAGAAAATGCATGTGGGATAAATTAACTCATACATTTTGTGGGAAGTGTTGGGTTTATTTTCATGAGTGAGGCGTTTATATGAATTGTGTATTTAGAAATTCTACGTTCATTTACATTTGTGGTGATTCATTAAACAAAGAAGAGTAATTTAAAACCTGTTGGGTGAAAAATGTAGAGATCCACACCATGCGGGCCGGAAGCCCAAAAAAGTTCAGTGAAGCTGTTGATATGGAATCTCCATTATTGGCAATAAACGTTGCAGAGTGATCCGCTTAGTAAACCTTTTTCTCGTTTTTAAGAAACAAGCTCCAAAATTTGAAGTTTGTTTCTTGAAAACAAACAGAATTCCGGCCACCACACTTGCTGTGGCTCAGCAGTAGCAGTCTACCATCTGCCGTATTATGACTTTCACCATCGTAAAGGCTGTGGTCCACCGCCTGCACCAGGGAACCATCGTTCCCTTGCACTGGCACCACAGAGGGGCAATGTAATATGCTTGGTTGGATTGGCGCAGTCCCACCGAGCTTATTACAAGTTCCTTCATCGTCAGCCTTCTCATGGCGATGAGCCCACTACGAAAAGGCTGGCAGTGGAGTACAAAGCGATTCTTACAGGGCCCCCATGCCCCGCCATGGTGATGCATTCAGGGGAGGCACAACATGTGCCCCTGTCTGCTTCCACCCCCAGTTCCAGCACGGCATGGACTTCCATGCCTTGCTGGAACATTTTTGACGTTCCCATTGTGGTGCTCTTTTTCAGGGCACCGCTGAGTTAAACTTGTAATTAGGCGAGTGGTCTTTGCCGCAGTGGTCTTTGCCACAGCCGTGCCGGCAGAGAGCCGGCACAACTGCACCAAAGTCATTATCAGACCCATATATCCGACATGCAAAGAGCTTTCTACCTGCATGGGAGGGGTATTGTGTTTTTCCCTACCTGGTACTACCACCGCCACCTGGCGCTCCTGGCAAGGAAAAAGGGATGAAGGCAACCTAGCAGTCCACTGGCAGAAGGGCCATCAGGTCAGATGTCTCCACTGGTGGATCTGTTGTATAGCATTTTAGGACACTAGTGTAATTTTCCCAATTCATGCCCTTATATAGGTATAAATCACCTTGTCCTTATATAGGCATATAAATCATAACCATATTTGGATATAGCCCATGCAGTCCAAATACGGTATGGCTACTTCCACTAGTTCCAAAAAGCCACAACGATTTCTTGGAAAACTCGGCTTCAGCAGTTAGGGACTTCCCCTTGCTTGAAAATTTATTTGTCCAAGAACTCATGGTGTTTTCAAAGAACTAAGACTCTTTGATGACGTTATTATGTCCAACTTTATGTCAAACTCTGGACCTTCAAGGTATAAATATGCCCACACTTGCTATAGCAAACACATGGTGGTTTGGAGCAGTTCGACTATCTACTTGCCCGACGCAGCTCGCTACAGCAAGTGCCGAAGGAAGCCGACCCTCCAGCAGAGGCACTGAAAGAGACGCTGCCTTTTCTCTTGCTGAGAAATCCAGATCCAGTGTTTCCAAGCTCCCCTTGTGGGGTGTTGGGAAATCGAGTCTTGTGACAGAGAGATACCAGACCTCCTTCATTCTAAACCAAGGTACAGAGCTGATTAGACCCTAAGAGAAATCTTGGATAGATTCTTGCCAAAAGAATACTAAACTTATGCTACACCACACTTACTTCTTCCCTCGTACTAGACATAGGTTAGGTACATTGGGGTAGGCGTATTTTAGAAGCACCAGTTGAGTACTTTTAGTCTTTATTTATTTATGTATGTATTTTATGGCTTAGAAACCATACCAAGCTTTTACAATTTTATTTTATAATACTCTTCTGGCTGTACGCATTATACTTTACAGCCAGTATTACGATTGTAGCAGTTCATTTCTTCTGCATGAGAAAGAAGACTGTTCAATAAATACTTTTATTGCAAACCCCCGTCTCTCTATTTCTCTGCACCTCTGATGAAACAAAGGATGCACGATTGACTGAGTAAAATACCTATCTATTGTTTCCACGACTCTGAAGATCAGTTTTATCTTGGGGAAACAAAGTTGTCATGTTTATGCTGTTGTCAGAAATGTAATCCCTTCTTGTTTATTCGAGAAAGTTTCTAGTGACCTCTGAGCTAGCTGGCACTAACAATTAAGTTTAATATATTCGATAGAGACCTAGTCAAATCTATAGGATATATTATTCCAATGTCTATTGGGAATATAGGAACTACACTACAGAACTAGTATAGGAACTGCTGCTTAAACCCAGTACTTCCCCGGCTCCAAATTGAGGACAGAACTGTGATTCAAGCCACAGGAGTACCACTAATTTATGTTGGTGCTCCAGCTCCAACATCCTTTAAATCTTCTTGGCAGTTAGTGCTACACAGTGCAACACAGTGTTAATAGTGCTGCCCGAGGAAATAATTGTTTCTATTGGTGAAAGTTATAAATGTGTGCAATGGTCACAGACATTACAATCGGTGGGCAACTGAAATATGCTTTCATCCATCCACCCATCCATCCATTCTGTTACAGGCCAAGTCATCCACTCACACATTATTCACCACATTAATAATAATTTCTCTGGAAACTGGTCCTTAGTGTTTACCCCCCAAACTATTGCACTAGATGTTTTTATGCTCACCTTTATCAGAGTATTTAGTAAACTATGCTCCAAAAATATAGAATGCATACTTTTTGAAAGCATTGATATTTAATTTCACAGACATGGTAAATTACGAACAGGAAAGAAAAAATAAAATCGTTTTGCAATTACACACAAAATCGAAAGATTGTGAGAGATTAATAAAAATCAGAAAAGGCATTCAGAGTTTAGGGTCCAGACGGGAATAGCTGCATAAACGGAATGATACACTTGGCGCAAATGTTACTGTTAAGAGGCTGTAAACACAAGGCGTGAAGTGAATGATAAGAGAAGACCAAAAAGAAAACTCACGCAATTCAGAGCTTTGCACATTTTGATTATTAATACTACGTAAATTAATGTATGTATGTATAGGGTAAACTGGCAGCTGAACATTTCTTAGAAACTGCACTTTCAAGAAACGAAACAAATAGTGAGAATGGTTTAAAAATAAACGACCATATTGGCTGTGCGCCCTCCACGTAGTGGAGAAAAACCCACATGCAGGGCACAATAAAAATACCATTTACAAAACCAAGAGATTGATCTTTTGTATAATCCACGCCCACAGAGGCACATTACGTACAAGCGTATATGCATCAAAGGATCATGCACAGACACCATCACAACTACAGACACCCATGTTCCCAAAAATCAACAGACAGATATGGAACCACAGAGACAAATGTGCAAGCATCCATGCATGCAGTCATACATGACCTTGTTTGGCATAGGACCCCCGATGACTTACACCAGTGAAGCATATGACAATATGCAGCAGCAGACAGATGGTGATGTGCATGAGTAGAACATTATGACATGCGCCAGGAGACAACAGGATGTTGTGCACCAGGAAAGTAAAAGGTGATGTAAGTCACAGGAGCACTGAACGAGTTGCCCCAGGGGACCACTGGGGAATATATCTATTGGAAGGAGAGGATGTTGTTCAGCAGAGGAGCAATCTGTGTTGCTTATGTAGTGAGTCGTTAGTGTTGTGTATCAATGATGCACTGGGAAATGTATAGTTCAGAGGTACATTGATTGTGCGGCAGCCTACCATGGGTTATAGATCACCAGCATTTTGCCTGCTGGGACTTCTTAGCCTATATTTAAAAGGTTGAATACAAAACTGTAAATCTCAGAATGCAAAGTTAGGTTGCCTTAAAGGATAGAATTGGCTGAAGGTATCAAACCTATGAAAAAAATAATACCTACATTTATTCTTTTTTAAATAACTAAATGGTATTTGCTTCTTAAACGTGTTCTCTGCTTTTTGTACGACACCTTTTAGAGCAAAAATGTGTGTATTAGTAGATCAACCAACATGCCCTGAGCCTTGTCTCCAGACCATATATCCGAACACCCACCAAGGAAGATATAGACAATGTTGTAATGAGTCGAATAAGAAAAAAGTTTGTGCCATACCTGCTTCTTAAAGGAAGAAAACTTTGGACAATGAAAATACATATGAAGAAATATCTGGTTAGAGGCGTTGCAAGTCAAGCTATTATTACTGTTCAACATTTTCATTTTGAAGAAAGAACAAGGACTTAAAAGCAACCTATTGTAAAACATGGTGTGGGTGGTTCTGGCTGAACTAGAAGTATGGTGTAGTGTGAAGTAGAAAGCTGTTTTATTTGAAAATAAGCTTTGACTTTAGTGGGGTGTTGTACGATCACGAGAGACTGAGAAGGAGTAAAGGAAGGATCTGTGACATTTTGTCTAAGAATGTCTAAGAGGAGAACATATTTGGGATGATATGAGTATGGAGGCAAGTGTGTAGATCCTCAAAGGGAATATGCTTATTATTAAAGATGATCTTGGAAATCGATGTAATACCATCAGGCAGACCACTAGAAAACTTTGTTGGCTATGGTGATGTTAGGGTTGTACCACATAGGGGATAGAAACAATAGCTCGGAAGGTGTGTAGACCTGAGATATAAACTTATGGCAATATGACTGGAATGATTAAATAAGGAAGTAGACATGGACCTAGGCATCTGAGTGATAAGGAAAAATTAAAGAAATGAAAAAGGTAAGATTAAAGAAAGCTGGTTGGAATGCCAGAGATGGGGGAGGCAGAATTCGATGTTCCTAAAGAGGGCAATATCTGTTTGGGGGTGAAGGCAGAATGCTATTGTGTAAAGTTAGAAAGCTGACTCCACCATTTATTTTTGCCTTCTTGAGTTTCGGTAGGGGAAATAGAAGCTGGACAATTATTCCATAGGAATTTGGATAATAAGCAGTCACATGGATCTGAAAAAGGTTTGAGGTAACCAGAGTGGAAGCATCAGTGAAAATACATTAATAATGGGGAGTTACATCATTTTAATTATATCTAATCTTTCCCACCATGAAAGATATAAAGCAGATCATTTAGCAGAAAAGGTTGAAATCTTATATATTACAGCTTCTATGTTAGCCTTAATGGTTTCCTTAATGGAAGGGGAATACATAATATCCAAACATTTAATCTTAGAGGAATTCCACAACAAAAGTGTATCCTTGAACATATAATTTAGACAGAATTTGTTGAGAGGCATTACTTCAGACAATGTCTATGTTTAGTTGGTATCCAGAAAAGAGTAGTGAGATAATATTCAAAGAAACTCAAGGATGAAGGGATGAGGGTTGGAAACATAAAGTTAGATATCATACGCAAAAGCAGTGCATTTAATATTTGTGTATGATCATAGCCTGTTAAAGTCTGGGATCTTCTTGTAGCTTCCAGCAACAGTTCCAAATCAAAAATAAAAGGTGAAGGTCAAAGGGGACATCCCTGTCTGGTGCCTTTTGTGAGGGGGACATAGTGAGAATGCAGGCTGTTACTGAATACTGAAGTGGAAGGGGAGGCATGGAGAATTTTAACATACTGCAGAAATCTGGGACTGAACCAACACAATGTGAGGGCTTTGAACATGAATTCCCAACTACATGGTAGAATTTTTTTAGTGTCCAAGCTGACCACCGCTTAACCCCTTCGACGCTCATGACGAGCCCAGCTCGTCATGGAGTTTCCATTGATTTCAATGGAAATTGCATGAAAGTCCTAAAATAGCCTTAGCATCCAAGTGGTTAAGGGGGTTTGCTTCTAGAGAAACCATGAATAATATTTAAGAAGGTGCTGGAATTGTGGGAAATGCTCCGGCCGTTGACAAAATCATATTGTTTCAATACTGACAAGGGATGGAATTAACTCAATGGCATGGAGCACCAGAATCGTTGAGTTTGCAGTTGTATTGATAAGATAAATTGGTCTGTCTTTCTTGAACTCAGTCAGATATTTGCCTTTTTATTAGAATTAGACAAACCATAGCTTCTGAAAAAGAAGCCGACCACAGTATCAGAAACCACAAAATGTTAACTAAGTAATAAGATTTTGGGTACCAGAAGATTAGAAAACTGGTCTTGTCTGGTGCCTTGTCTTTTGGGATCTCAACACAAGAGGTATCTGCCTCCAGTGGGAAAAAGTCTGCAGAGCTCGCAATTTAGAAATTGTATGAAAAAAAGAATCTAGTGAAACATGATGAGAAGGTGTGTCTTCTGTGTATAATTTGGAGTACCATTCGACAAAAGAGTGATAATCTCCTTGAATAATTGATTACCAGAAGCATTGATAGAGGACTCTGATTGGGGCGCCTTGTGCCTTACAGAGACTTGGCTCAACGAAGATAACATGGCATCCATTTCACTAGCAATTCCTCCCGGCTTTAAACTTAGCTTCTCTAATAGGAAGGAAGACAGAAGGGGTGGGGGAGTGGCTATCATCTACAATGATAAATACACACTGTTGTCCTCCACTCCCACCACATTTCCGGGTATAGAGGGGTTGCATTTCTGCCTCCAAATTACCCCCCAACTGTCTCTAACAGGCCTAATCATCTACAGACCCCCGGACTGCCCGCCGTCATCCCTGTGTGAGCTTATGGACTTCATTGTCCTAAACTCTCTTGCCCACCCGCATTTTATCGTAGCGGGTGATTTTAATATTCATGCCGACAATCCAGACTGTCCACAGGCTACTCACCTCATCACAACCCTGCAAGCTGCCAATCTAACTCAAGTTATCTCAGGGCCCACGCATCGGGCGGGACACATGTTGGATCTTTTCTTTTCCAACATACTGATTACAAAAGCAAAATCTCCAATACCATTGCTATGGACAGATCATTTTTTAATTACTTTGCTAATCTCATTCTCCTCTCAATCTCAAATTACAGGGAAACGCTCCTATGTACGGAGAAAATGGGACAATTTATCAGCAGACACCCTATGCCCTGCTCTTATAGAAAATCCCCTGTCCCTAACCTCAGATGTAAACTCCGACGCAGTATCGATGAATAGTTGGATTGGCAACCTAGTGGATTCCCTTGCTCCGGCCAGAATCGCAACGTCGCGGAGAGAATCGCCCTCTGCACCGTGGTTCTCCCCTGAGCTGATGGCCGAAAAAAGCAAATGCAAAAAGTTGGAGCGCCTTTGGCGAGTAAATTATTGTGATTCAGCCAAAACCAGCTATAAAAAAGCCCTTCATGCCCTCCACTTATCTATAAAAAAAGCCAAAAAAATCTTCTTTGCGACCTCCATCCAGCAGGCGGAGCATTCAAGTAAAGAAGTTTTTAAGATCGTTCAATCTTTCTCTAAACCCAGAGCCATTGAGACTGAAATCATCCCATCCGCAAGACTCTGTGAAACTATCTCAGATTTCTTTGACACAAAAATAACAAAAGTGTATGACACCTTTACGGACCCCAAGCCTACAGTTATGGCTGAATCGGGAGATACTGAGCCACCTGCTACCTCTTTAAATCAATTTCATCCTATCACCCTCACTGAGGCACTGAAAGAAATACTAAAATGCAAATCAGGGGCACCTGATGACACATGCCCACCGAAACTTTGGAAATTGATGTCGGATGCAATTGCAGTTCCCCTTGTACATATATGGAACACGTCCATTGAGACTGGCACGTTTCTGGATTGCTGGAAACAGGCCACGCTCCTCCCGCTGAAAAAAAAACCTAATGGTGCGCCGGATGACTTGAGCAATCTCTGACCCATTTCCCTTCTAGCAGCCCCTGGTAAAATGCTTGAAAAGCTGATTCAACGTCAGCTAAATAGCTTCATTGAAGAAAAAGGCGCCTTACATGAAACTCAGTCTGGCTTTAGGGCCGGTTTTATCACTGAGACGGCCCTTATTGAGGTTGCTGAGTCGATCAGGTGGTCCTTAGATTCAGGAGCATCAGCTATGCTGTTGCTCCTGGATCTATCAGCTGCATTTGATACGGTGGATCACAGCAGACTGCTGCTGCGGCTGAAGGACATAGGCCTAGGAGACAAGGCACTGAGCTGGCTCCACTCCTACCTCACAGATCGGTCCCAGAAAGTGGCACTGGGCACCTTCTCTTCTAAACCCAAACGCCTCTGGTGCGGTGTCCCGCAGGGTTCGGCACTTAGCCCCCTGCTGTTTAATGTCTTTCTGGCCCCACTTTTCACTCTGATAGCCAAATGGGGGGTCAAGGCAATTTCGTATGCTGATGACACGCAATTGGTCTTCCCCTATCACGACACGTCGGAGGCAGCCTTTAGTAAAATCAGGGGCTGCCTTCGAGACGTGGCTAGCTGGATGAATGCAAATAAACTAAAAATGAATGCTATTAAAACGGAGGTGTTATTCTTTGGAAAACATAAACATCCCCCCCCGGACCTGTGGTGGCCGCCTGAATTGGGCTCAGCCCCATCTCCCGGAGCTCATGCAAAAAATCTGGGAGTGAGATGGGATGAGAATCTCTCCTTCTTGCCGCACATACAACAGCTTACTGCCGGCTGCCTGCATAAACTCAGAAATCTTCGAAAATTCCTACCTCTTCTACCAGTTGAATGTCGCAAAATGGTTGTTCATGCAACAATTACATCTCGACTAGACTACTCAAATGGCCTTTACCTGGGTCTGCCCAAATATCTGGTGCAACGCCTACAGATCGTGCAGAATGCGGCTGCGAGACTGATAAAACGTATTCCCTTTAGGCATCATGTCTCTCCGCATCTGCACGAGCTACATTGGCTCCCAGTGGTAAGCAGAATTAAATTCAAGGTGCTAACCTTGGCGTTCAGAGCGCTAAAAGGTACTTGCCCCAACTATTTAAAAATGCGACTCCCCCGTTATCACCAAGAGCGACAGCTGCGATCTAACTCCATGCTTAAGCTTACTATCCCGCGTGTGAGGAAAGCTAGACTTGGAGGCAGGTCCTTTTCGGCTGGCACAGCGAAACTCTGGAACACCTTGCCCTCTGCCATCCAATCTGCCACTACAGAAGCTAGTTTTAGGAAGCTCCTAAAAACTTGGCTTTTTATGCAATAATACCTGAATTTCCTTCTGGCTACTCGCTCGCTGCTGAAAGACTCATTAGCGCCGGGACACCTCACCTAGAGGTAGCTGTTCGCGCTTTACAAGCTTCCGTATTATTATTATTATTATCATGTATGACTTCTTTATTGGACATTTGATTTTTGATAGTTGGCTAATAACTTTCCAGCCTTCTTGGAACCACCATAGTACTTAGCGCTGATATTTAAAAGAGCACTAATAGTGTTGTTGATGGATGTTCTGTTAAAACTAAGTGTATGAGTTGTTGTAGAACTTCTTTATGGGATGAGGAATAGTATTCATATTCTAGTTTCTTAAAATGTTGTAGGAGAGTAGAAGATTCCTTAGCAACAGAGGTTTCTTTTGGGATACATAATTAAGAATTTAGTCTCATGCTATTGCTTTGAAGGAGTCCCAGAGACGATGAAACTTGATTTCACGACTAATGGCAAACTGTTGGCGAAACGCCAGCTACTAGTGCAGGTAGGGGAGTGGGTAGACTTCAGACCAATATTCACTGGGGCGTGACCAGAGATGAGGATGGGGCGTAATTCAGCATGGATCGAATTTTGTGTGAGATTTGTATCTAGAAATATATAATCTATTCTAGAGGGGGAATGGTAGGTGGGAGGAAAAAGAATATTCAAAAAGATCGGGATTGTAAATGTGCCAGGCATCAACTAGACATACGTCAAAGACTGTTCTATGAAAAATCAGTTTCTTGCTTTAAATTGGTAACAGATAAGGGGATAATTACAACTTGGTGGTGCCGGCACAGCACCGCCAAAGCCATGAATGGTCCACCCACCAGATTATGAGCTCAGCTTGTATCTGGTGGATTTTTCTTTTTCTGTTCTCATGGCGGTGCCCTAAAATCAGGCGGCACTGCAATGGGAACAAAAAAGCAGTTCCAGTATGGCATGGGTTGTGAATTCCAGGTTGTGCTGGAAGTCGGGGGTCATGCAAACAGGGGGGCACATGTTGTGCTATGCATAGACTGGCTTAAACCATTGTCCCTCTTGTATGCCTGCTGTAAAGTGAGGCACATGTCCAAAGTTGGAAAATGAAGACGAAATGAAAGCATTTCTCCTTCCTTGCACTTACTTCAAAAGGACTGAATAATCCTTCATGTAGTAGGTTAGACATAAGGTGACAGGGTTATGCGGCAATTTGAAAAATACTGTAATGTGATTTGTTGAAAATGTATTTCTTTGCTCACTCTGTGGTAGCTTTCAGTTTCAATGCTATCCTATGAAGACAATGGCCATATAAACCCGTGAATATGGGGGTGAGCATGAACTCTTTCGAAACACGTTGCCTTATACCAGGGATGATGGCCAATTTCTTACTGATTAAGCTGCACACTTGAAACTTGGGACCCAATGTATATCTTGGTGGTAGGCATACTCCATCCTTATGGTGTATGCCTAATGCCAAGTGTAACAGTTCACTAATCCGATTTAGATGCAAGCAGACCAAAGGTTTGGCTGCGACATTGACTACTCTCACAATGCCATAGTCAAACATCTACAACGGCCTAACGGTATAAGGGTGTCAGAGAAAGGGCTATATGTTCACCCACCCAATAAGAATTGGCAGATATTTAGCCATTTTTTTCACTGTCAGTCACTGGCAGGCAAACCTTGCAGGTAAGGAAAAGCAAAAAGGTATAATGCCCCCTTACCAAAGGACATTTTCTTTTTTCTTTAAAAAAAAAAAACATTCTTTTTTAGGATTTTCTTTTTAAAAGTAAAAAAAAAGAGTTTGGTGCAGTAATCCATCATGTAGACGGAGCCCTGCACCAAACAGCGAAAATCATTGACAGGAACCTCCATGATGGCAGTTCCTGTCAATGCTTTATAAATGAGAGCTAGCTTGGCTGTCATTTGTAATTTTGGCGAATGGTCCCTCCAGCAGAGGGGCGGAGTAATCTGGTGGAACAATAGGCCATCCACCAAGATATATATTGAGCCCTTAGTCGTTTTCTGATTTTGCCTTTTGTTCAGATTTGTTTTTATACTTTTGAGAGCCTTCATTGGAATGTCTTTTATGAATTTAATTAGACTATTAGTGCAACTGCATTTGACTATTTCTGTATTGTACTTCTGAATTTTGTAATAAACCTTCATGGGTTTTCCTAAATTCCACTCTAAAACTCATGTATTGAGTCTGTCCTTTTCTTATTGTCTGTATTTTGAAGTGCTATTTTAAACCCTATCGCTGGGCAAATTGCCCTGTGATTAGGTTAACACCGTCACCCATCCATCCAACATCAGGGCAAGCCATTGAGGTGCAGATGTTTTAGGGGCACAGAGAACTCACCCACACTTTTAAGTAGTAATTTCATGCATATTTAATTTCTAAATTCCTCTTATAGAATTCCATTAGCAAATTTCAAAATGTGATACAAAAGATGTAAGCAAATGTGAAGTTAATATGGTCATTTTCTGATACCAATCCTTTTCCTAGACCCTAAAGGATAAAAATGTGTTTGGTATGTTCATTACGTTTATGTACACTTCACTCACAGCTGCGTTTATACTTGGTTGCAAAACATGGTCTTCATGCAATTAATCGTTGCAGTGTGAAAAACCTCTACCACAGTAGTTTTTTAGTGCACCGATATTTACATAAATAACAGGGGGGTTGCAAGGTCTTTTCCAAAACGTGTTTGCTCTCAAGGCATAGCTGTCTTTCTACTACGTCAAGCTAATGGAACAGCAAATACTGCATTATGAGCACGGTGAAAAGCAAAAATCTATTCCTGAAGCGTGACACTGACAACTCAACCAATTACAAGGCAGGCAGTTTCAAATTTCACCTCATGAACCTTTGTCCATATATTACCTCTAATAATATTTGTCAATCAAACATACCTCTTTTTTGCTTTGCTAAAGCCAAACTTAAATAGCCTTTTGGTTACGCCATTAGTGTGTTGCATACGTAATTTGATTGCAATCTTGAAAAACATCAGAAATGTAAAAACATGCTATGGCAGGCACACACAAACACCCATCCATACTCGCATGCATTGAAGGCATCGTCACATGCGTCCGTGTTATATAATAAAGTTTCTTTCTAGAGCATACATACATGGTTTGCACGTTTCCTTGATGCTAACACGAGGGAATAACACGTGCTGCTATGCCTTATGCATTTAGCGAGTAAAACACTACTTACTGAAATAGACATAGAACTAGAAAAGACACTCTACTGGGTAAGTAACACTGTGGCAGTCACCATTTTACAACAGATTGTATAGTTATAGTTCAAAATCACTCTCCATTGAAAAGGCATTTTTTGATTTGCTTATACCTAAGGGATATGCACGAAGTGCGCCAATTCATAAGCTTAGTTAGCAGCAGTACTGCACACCAAGGGGCAGATTTACAAGCCCCTTGCGCCACTTTTGTGTCACTTTTCCCATGTTAAAAGTGGCGCAAAAGTGGCGCAAGGCACTTGTAAATCTGCCCACAAATTTCACGCACTTCTGGGCATGGGAACAGAAGTTAAAGGAGAGGTGTGGAAAATGTGCTTTCCCATTTTAGCTCCCTTAGGAATTTGTGCCTGCAAAAACTGCTGACCGCAATTACAAGAACCTTGGTATGAAAGTAAAACTGAACTAAGAAACATGCTTTAGTTGGTTAGTTAAATTCCCTGCCCTACCTTTTGGAGGGTAAACGTTTGGTAAAGGTATTTTGTGGGCCTGAGATTGATAGCACGTTTGTATATCTCTACTGTTTAAAGTTATCATTCGTGAATCATGTTAATCAGATTTGAATATGTACACAAATGTGAATAGCTTCTGAAGTTTCTGTAGAATTTTTCTTTGCCAGCTTGGAATTTGTGAATTGTTTATTTTTTGTGACTTTCTGTGGAAAAAATTGCCACAATAAAAGAGAGGTACTATAACAAGGGTCTGATCACAAGGTAGTGGTGGGATGGGGGTCTAGTAGTGTGGAAAATGTGAGTAGTAGCACCAGGAACAAGCATTTGTAATGCAATAGGTCTCGCATTAATGAGAGTTTGAGCTATTGGCATTGTAAATGACATTGCCTTTTATTTATTTGTTTTGTTTCATGCACAGTTTTCTCAAGGATTACCCAGGCGGCGAGGAAGAGGAGGACGGCAGCCCGGGGACACTGCAGTACAGGTAAGTGGTTTTAATTTACTTTTACGTAATGTAGAATTACTTGTTAATGTAGGGGGGTGGAGGCACGTGGCATAGCGGAGTTCTACGGAGTTTGTTCGCAACTCCATGGCCCTCTGCTTAACCCTGCTACACCCACTACGCCCAGGGTTAGTAAAAAAACGTTATTTGAAGTTTTTCATAAGAAACCATCCCGGTGAAGAAAGCCCAATGTCACTAAACGTGTATATCTTTTACAGTAGTAGGAATTCATAATAACCAGATGGCACATACTGATGATAAAGGAATTATTCGGCCTTGAGTTTACTGGCACTTTTGTGGGGTGGAACTGTTCTGGGGGTAGATTATGCCATGCATTACCATCGGGTTTCTGTCAATGGCTTTCATTTTGCACTCTGTCGTCACCTGATGCTCTAGTCCAAGTGAGTCGATGGAATTAAATGAGGACTACAGCTCCCAGAGTTCATTGTGTTAACTGAAAGCCCAGCACTGGAAACATGAAGGCTCTACTAGCACGCACTCATCTGATCACGGTAAGTGTTGGGAGTTATTCCTCAGCGATGGGAGACGAGGGAGGTCCTGAAGGAATGAATGGATGGTCCTTAGAGCACAAGAGATGAAAACGGGCTGATAAATTACAACCCTTTCCTTCCCTGATAGCGCTTGGCAGGAGACAGCAGGCGAGCATTTATCAGCAGGATGCGCCTTCTGAATTATAACTTCCTTAATCAGTCCCTTAGAGGGCAAAAGGTCAAATGGATCATGTTTCCCGCGCTTTCTGCACTACAAAACAACTTTTATCACTTTTATGGTGGGTGTTTTTCACATCTTTTTATTTTTTAATTACTCGCAACATAATGTTTTTTTTTCTGGAAGGCGTTTGTTTTTACCAACGTCCGTGGGCTTCGTTTTTTTCTAAGTTAAAAATTGTGTGCATCTGCCAACAACGTAGCCTGGTGCTAACGGCGTGATATACCGTGTATGTATTTGTTAATGTATTTGTGTTCAATTGTATATAAAGGGGACATTTCCCAAAGATGCCAGAGCGCTTTACAATAATGGTGACATTGTTGAGAATCTGTTCACTCTTAACAAACTATGCTTTGCATTCTAGGTTTTGTAGTTCTAGGTTTCTCTCGTAAGTAAAAGCACCACTTGCCACATGTGGTCTGTGCAGAAGTTAGGAGTTATCAAATTAATCAAAAGAAAAAAGGACACTTGTAACAGTTCTAAACCAGTGGTTGGAAATTGGAACGTCCTCAAAAACTCAATGTTAATCGGAACAAGCGGTATATATGTTTATCCGCCCCACATTGATGTTGTGGCAGTTATCATTGGGCGTTCCAAAACATGCTTGGTGCCAGCCTCATCCTGAGGCACCTCTGGTATTGAATGCAGTGTCCAGAGATTGTGGGTTACCCACACCAAATGGTGAACAAAAACGTTTCAGGAGTTCATGAAAAAAGTTTTTTTTTTTTTTTTTTTTTAAAAAGAGGTCACCCTCGTGTTTATTTTTGTGAGGTGAAATTCACTTATCCTAAAAATAAATTTGATACTACAACGAGATCGTGTTACTGAATCTCTCTAGTATTCCAATGGGCTTGTCGACATGTTTCAGCTCCTTTTGGCCCCTGTAGGGTCTATAGAGCTTTCGTCAGGACTTACATACATATAGATTTTTCACTTACACAATTCGTGCAGTCAACTTTGAGTGTACCTTTTCTGGTCCTCAGTGATAAAAACTCCCTCTCCACAAGGACGCACCACGCGGCTCTGCGCTTAATGAAGCGACACACCCCCCGCTGAAGACAGAGTCTCCTACAACATAGATTGTGGAGAGGGAGTTTTTATCACTGAGGACCAGAAAAGGTACACTCAAAGTTGACTGCACGAAAGCCGCGTGGTGCGTCCTTCACCGACTTGTGCTGACTCTGTCCCCGGAAGTCTTCCGGGGACAGAGTCAGCACAAGTCGGTGAAGGACGCACCACGCGGCTCTGCGCTTAATGAAGCGACACACCCCCCGCTGAAGACATAGTCTCCTACAACATAGATTGTGGAGAGGGAGTTTTTATCACTGAGGACCAGAAAAGGTACACTCAAAGTTGACTGCACGAATTGTGTAAGTGAAAAATCAATATGTATGTAAGTCCTGACGAAAGCTCTATAGACCCTACGAGGCCAAAAGGAGCTGAAACATGTCGACAAGCCCATTGGAATACTAGAGAGATTCAGTAAGACGATCTCGTTGTAGTATCAAATTTATTTTTAGGATAAGTGAATTTCACCTCACAATAAAAAACACGAGGGTGACCTTCTCTTTAAAAAAAAAGAAAAAAAAAAAAAAAAAACTTTTTTCATGAACTCCTGAAATGTTTTTGTTCACCATTTGGTGTGGGTAACCCACAATCTCTGGACACTGCATTCAATACCAGAGGTGCCTCAGGATGAGGCTGGCACCAAGCACGTTTTGGAACGCCCAATGATAACTGCCACAACATCAATGTGGGGCGGATGAAACATATATACCGCTTGTTACGATTAACATTGAGTTTTTGAGGACGTTCCAATTTCCAACCACTGGTTTAGAACTGTTACAAGTGTCCTTTTCTCTTTTGATTAATTTGATACTTATCTTGGGAAATAAATTGGACACAATCATTTCCTCCTCCCTACCAGTTGATTAATTATGAAGTTAGGAGTTAACCTGAGGCCTCGCCTTACAGTGATGCAAATTGTGTCGAGCAGCGGAACACAACCCATCAGCAAACATCATCTCTGCAACATCCTACCCTTCCCTTCAAGAAGCAAATGTGTTACCTTTTCAGGAAATCTGTCTTTTTAAATATCTAGTTATTCTCCATTTTGTAAAAGGAAAGACGGGCTTGACTGGGGGCTTTGGCACCTCTAAGGGTGTGAGAGGTTGTGTTGAAGGCCAGCTTGAGGTAGGTTTAACCTGGCAGTGCGGAAGAGTGGGAAAGGGATTTGGGGGCGTTTAGTCTGGCTAAACATTTAGGACCTACCAAATGAGAGGATGTAACTTAACAGCTAGAGTGGTCGTCTTTGAAGTTGGGGAACCGAGTTTTGAGTCTAGTGTTGGCTCAAACATCCTGTGATTCTGGGCAAATCAATTAACTTCTCAGTGCCTAAAAAAACGGAATGCGTCTGTCTGTAATGCAACTGGTGCTCATGTAAAGCGCTTCGGGTCCAGTTCGCGCAAAAGCTGCAAAAAAAAACCATATCGCAAACACTTTTCCGCAAGAAGTTTTATTATTTCAGAACTAGGTGTGGTTTACTCCGGAGTAGATTTTTTACAAAAGCGCGGACTCGCCAACGGCATTATATGCTAGGTAGCTCGATTCTGGGGAAGGGTGGGTTCAGCATCTCCACATAAAATTCATAAACTGCAGAAGGATATGATGAGGTTTGATAAAGAGAAGATATACCCCTCTATCAAGGAGGATTATCAACCACTTGGCAACAACGCATCCTCTGATGATGGATCCACAACATCAGAATGGTCCAACCGCTCCACCAACAGTAACTCGAGCAACAATAGTTGGGGCAATAATGGAAACAGACAGGGACTACTCCCCCTTCCTCCACCCAACATGTATAGATTCCCTAAGTAACCATACCCTTAGCATGTACCCATGTGGTACCCGGGCTATCCAGGACCCCAACAGGGATTTCAACCCCCCTTCTTCCAACACCCTCCTCCTCCTTTTTGGAAAAGAGGCAGTGGCAGAGGCTGAGGAAGAAGAAGAGGCAACAAACAGGTCCAGTGGCAGGACACGGAGATGCAACGACAAACGAAGAGGTAAATGACCCAAATAACTGATTGACAACATTTCTGACAGAACTCTCTCCACCGATGAAACTTCTGTACTCAAAAAAGGATTAGGGTTCGTACCAACTCCCAAGCAGAACAACTTTAAACTTAACAGAGAACTACATCAGTTTTTTTAGGAAGATAAGACTGAAATCATATTTCAAGGACAAAGCTATACCTGAAAGAGAAGACACCAGACTCAGAACACCATCCAGATTTACACTGAGACTACTAAGGTAACCAGCGAAGTGCTTACCTTCGAGAAGGCTGTTCTCAAAGAAGACAATGGATTGGAACAAAAGGAAATGTACAACAACCTATCTATGAAACTTAGAAGAGCCATTTCCACACTCAGAGAAGATGAGAGCATCATCATAAAACTAGCGGAAAAGGATGGTGTTACAGTGATAATGAACACCTGTGATTACGAGCGAGAATGTCTCCGTCAGCTATACAATACCAACCACAACAAGAAACTGGAAACTGACTCCACCGAGACCTTACTCACTCATATCAAGATTGCAGTAAACAAAGCAGTGACACGAGGATGGATCTCCACATACGAATCAGCCTTCTTTATCAATACTTCTCCCAAGATACACAAAGGTATTGTTCCAACACCAGGATGCCGCATCGTTTCAGGGATTGGGTCTCTACTAGAACCCATGAGCCAGTTCAGTGATTTGTTCTTATGCCCCCCTGGTCCAGGCGACACCTTCATACCTTAAGGACATGAGGGACGTCCTTAATCTGATTATGGAAATAAACACTGACCGCGTCAAGGAAATCAACTTCTTAATAACATTGGATGTGGATGCCGTGTATACGAACATCCCTCAAGATGCCACCATCTCAGTAGTGGAGAACCTACTACAGACAACAGAGATCCTTCCTAATACACCCTTGGAGTTCATATTGGAATGCATAACTCTTGCACTGAAGATTAACTATTTCATGTACAAAACCAATCTTGACCACCAAATACAAGGTACTTACATGGGAGTTACCTTTGCACCTAGCCTGGCAGGATATACATGGCATATTTGAATCCCAACACATCTTTACGGACTCTAACCCCTTCCAGGAGAACATCCTAACAGGGAAACGGTGCATGGACGACATCATCATCTTCTGGTAGGGCAATGAGGGAAGTTGCTTGAGATTTAACGATTGGATTAATAACCTGAATCCTTACTTACAAAATCACAGTCCAGGAAGGAACTCCCATTTCTAGACCACATGATCTCCTTTCAACAAGGACGCCTGCACACCAAAACACACAAAAAAGGAAACTGACTGTAACAGTCTTCTCCCTTTTGATAGTCACCACCCTAAGGCCCTAACAGAGAAGTTCCCATAAGGTCAATTTCTAAGGATTCGGAAAAACTGCAGCTTCCTAACTGACTATGACTCACAAGCAGCAGCTCTCACTATCAACCTGGAGAATAAGAACTACCCCACAAGTGTCATAAGAAAAGCTAAAAAAAAAGAGCACACAATAACAACCACGAAGGCCTACTGGAAAATAGAGCATGTTAAGAGGAGGACATGATGACTTGTGTGACCACTTTCGCACCCCTCTACACCCATATAAAAAACATCATACTACAGAACTGGAGGATCCTGAGCACAGATTCTTTGAACATAACATGACCCAGATTTACCTTCAATTGGCAACCAACATAAGTGACCAATTGGTACATACACAACCTTATCCTCACAGAAACTCAGGGGACAAGACCCTCTGGAACTTACCACCAGTGACAGGCCAATACCCTTGCAGAACCTGTGATGCTTGTGCCTCCACAATACACTACAACTAGGTGAGTTCACATGGGAACAGCAACAACACACAAACTGCAACACAAAAAACGGTCTTTAGCCAATTTCATGCCCATGTGAACTTCTCTATGTAGGGATGACTACCAGGGCAGTCAAAGTCAGGATCAGTGAACATAAGAGCACCATACGATGCGGACGCATCTCCACCAGAATGTGCAACCACTTTCTCGAAAACAAGCACACTGCTGATAATATCAAGTGGACTATCCTAGAATCTAACCCTATTTGGAGCAACATAGCTCTACTGAAACGTGAACAGCATCTCAGTGATGACATCAATACAAGAGGGGACTCAATGATGACATCCCGTGAATAGAACTATGACCCCATGGACCATGTCACTGTGACATCCTTTAATTTATTTTAATTATTAACTCCTGTGCTCAAGATGAACCTTAGCAGAGCAAATATATCAGACCGAGCACTCTCTCTTGTTTTATTAATCCCGGGGGGAAAATCATGACCCTCTTGAACCTTGTCAGTGTGACTCACTTTAGTTACTAACTCCTGCAATTAACTCCTGGTCTCCAAGATGGCCCTTAGCAGAGCAAACATACTAGACCTATCATTTCCTTATGTTTCTATAACATAGCAATCAGTCTTCATTCACTTTTCTACCATTTATATTTTCTTCCTAAACTGTGGTTGTGAGCTTTGACTCTTTGTGCAGTTTGCTGGCTGATTCTACTGGTTCTCACCATATCACTGTACGTGTTGTTGATGGAGCGAGATAGAAAACAGAAATCTGTTTAAACTTGTGAAGTCACACTTCCATAAATAAATTAATAATGCTAACAATTTGTGCTGTGTGTGTACTAATTCAATCTAGTTTAAAGTTGCATTTTCACAGAACACGCGGGAAACTAATATGTGTGCTCATAAATGTGCATTATGTTGCATTCTCATGTATGTGGAAAATAATAAATTAATCTTGTCTATTGTCATGTCATAACTAATAGCAGCTGTTTTTATATAATGGCATGTGCTTATTTTGCTTCCCTTGTCTATGTGGTGTCACTATATTCTTTATAGGTGCATAAAGAACCCTGCTGGATTCAATGAAGAATGGTAGATATAAAATGCTGCTTTATTTGTGCTTTACAGCTAGGTAATTTAGACTAATGGGTTAATTATTAGCAATGATGGGAGGCAACAGAACAAACTGTATTTCTTTCATTAATTATTCTTTGTGTTTGTTTATATAATAGTTTTACAAATGGAGCTTAGAGATGGCTGCAGAAAAATAGTACACTTTTAAAAGTGGCGCAGGAGAGATGGCGCAGAAAATTGACGCTCTTTGAAAAGAGGCCTATTGATGAAAATGGCTCAAGTGAAAATAATTCTGAAAGGATGGAAAAAGCCTCTGAGCTTTTATTTTGAAAGGTTTTGGAATGAACTGCTAAAAAGATGACTCTTTGGAGAAATTTGCTAACGTTTGCTAACGTGCCACGGGAGTTCAGAGCGGACAGGCTCAAGGTTGAAAGGAAGAATCGTGCTTTCGCTACAAAATGTAGCAGCCTAAGGAAGAGCTGCCAAGACTTCTACATGAACAATGAACTAGTGAATTTGCCCGGGCATGTAAGAAGGAGGTGTCACAGTTTACTGTGGTACGAGGTGGCTCAGCCAATGGAGAACTAGAATTCGTCTGCTGGAATGTGAAAAATAGTTAGCTCAGCTTAATTTAGGGTATAAGAATGGGTTCAGAGAACATATAGTTGGCTTACGCTCGAGAAATTCTGGAGGACGTGTTATGCTGATGGACTTTACACGTGAGGAAAGGAGTTTTTTATTAATTACTTTATTTCTAGGTGATGAGGGTAGAGACAGAGAGATAGTTAGGATTTTGGAAATGCTTAATTTTACTTATTCTTGCTAATGAATAATAATTTTTGATTTATGCTCTTTTTATTAATACTGAATAAATCTTTCTTTATGACATTTTCTAATGCTTGCTTAATAAAATACCAAAACCTAAGTTTTTCTAGATGTGTTTAAATAAACTTTCTAAAATGACAAGCTGGTCTTGATTATTGTAGATAGTTTTAAACAACATATTTAGATCTTATCGCCTCATGATTCAGTCGCTCTATTGTTGATATGGGCCTAGTGTTGTAATGTAAGTTTGGTGGTAGTAGATAGTGTCATTTGTGCAATATTTTGGTGAGAGCGCTGGATCAATTTCATGGTAGCAGAGGATGGTTTATATATGTTGTTTTTGACATACATGTTACATGCATGATACATATATGTTGGTAAATTCATAGGATTAAATTTTAACACATGTTGAGTTTGTTTGTTTTGTGCTATATGTGAGTTGTACCGGTACAGTTTGTGTGATGAGAAGGCAGTCACACAAGATGTTTGTTCTGCTTCAGAAGTGATATCGCCGTGTATCACAAGTGATATCGCCGTGTATCACGTGTTGTGGTCGTGCAACACAGTGTTGTGGTCGTGCAACACAGTTTTAGGGCTAGGTGTGAATCTTGTATAGTGAGGATTTTCTAAAAAATTAGAGCAGCATGAGAATAGGGACAAAGCGCCTGTTGTAAAACTCACTGTGATAAGAGTATTAGTTATATTCGAGCTTGAGTGAAGGGTAGGGTAATGTCGGTGCATGATTATCTACAAACAGGTGAGAGTCCTGTAGGGGTACATGTTTTATATCTATAAACAGGTGAGAGTCCTGTACGGATTTCATGTGTGTTTGAATTTAGGGATTTTTCAGTGTGAAAGTGCGTGATTGTTTTGTAAGGTATGTTCAAGTGGAACTTTCGAACAGTCACTTAGTTGTGCGTTCAGAGGGAAATGAGTTCATATTTTACTTGTTAGAAGGGTAGAGTAAAAAGATTACTGTACTGGCAAATGGAAAATATTCTATGGGAATAGCGCCTTATATTCCGAGAATGAGAATACTTGAATGCATGTAAAACTATCCTAATTAGAAGAAGCAGGCAGATGAGTTCGTTTTATGTATTTACTAAATTGTACCAAAGGTAATTCTAAGGTACTTAGGAAAGTTCAGGATAAAGTCTGTACCATTCTAAGACTTTTTATGATGTTGTGTAGTGTTTAAATACACTAAAAAGCATTGCGCGCTATTTTTAACCATTGAAAAGTGCCCCGATCGAAAATTGTAAGGGAGGGGCTGATTTAGGAGTGAAACCGTGTGAGGAGAGATTGAAGCTGCAGCAGCTGCATGCGTCAGAGTTGCCGCGCTCTGATTGGGTAAGGCATCCGGAGCGTCATAGTAAAGCTAGGCTCCGATTGGTTAAAAGCCTAAAGCCTCACAACAAAGAAGTGAGAGCATTATATTAATCTAAGTGGTCTTGCAATGATTGGTTGTGCTAACACAATTATCCAAATTGCTTATAAATTAAAGTGTCCCCGTTTTTAGAATTGTAAATTGAAAGCAAACACACAAGTAAATAATGCCAGTATTGTAGTTAAATAAATTATTTCAATTTTAAAAGTGTGCCCGATTTGTTCTTTCCTTCGTTTTGACAGTGTTAAAACAATTGAACACGAAGGAAAAAGATTAAACTAAAAACGGAGTTGAGAGCGAAGGAGCCGTCTTTCTATTGGCTCAGGTCCCGACTCGTCATAAAATAGCCGTGCACCCATTGGCTGGTGACGCGCAGCGTCATAAGGGACCCGCGACCGGATTGGTTGTGGCTCGAGTGAGCTTTATAATGGCCGATTAGAGCCTCCACTGGCTGCTGAGATTTTTATTAATTAAGCAAGTGTCCCAAAGTTAATTCCGTGTTAAGGAGTATGTGAGAGAACACACTCAATTAAAAAACTAAGTCCCCGTTTTGGTCTTGCTACAATTGCGCTGTTATTTTAAACGGAAGGAGCGTGTTAAGGCCGATGCGTATGGCGAGCACGCTGTATTAAGAGCAGTTGTAAAGGAGGGGCTGCTGCTGTTTGAAGCGCAAGGGGAGAGCTGCCAGCTGCAGCGGCTGATTACGTCAGCCGCCGTGCTCCCATTGGTCCAAACGCCGACGCGTCATAGGCAGGGCCGCGCTCTGATTGGGCGAGGCTCCGTGAGCTGCGCTCTGATTGGGCGAGGCTTTGTGACTGTGTGTAGGTGTCTTGTAATTTAATATAGAATTAAAACACCACTTTAGCCCCCTTTTTCTCGACGCTTTAAAGTTTTAATGGGAGAAGGGTATAATAATTGATGTGGTTGAGCGAGTTAACACAAAATTAAAATTTGCATAAACAAAATAAATTAAAAGCGACTACGCGCTGTGTTCAAATTAGATTTCCTAAAAGAGAGGCAGAGCGCAGGGAACTTAGAACAGCAATAGCAGTGTTTGTCAGAGCAACCGCGCTCTGATTTGTTGGAGCACCGGAGTGTCAGGTAAAGCTGTGCTCCGATTGATTGCGGTGTCTGGAGTATCGGGGCGAGGGAGCGCTCTGATTGGCTGGAAGGTCCAGCGAATGACAGCGAAGCCGCCCTGTAATTGGTCGGAACATCGCCAATGGCGCTGTAATTGGCTGAGGCAGGTTACCAATTAAAATATTTGCAAGAGTCTTCTACGGCTGTGTTGTTAATGTCACAACTAATGTGTGACAGGCGTTGCGCGTAATTTATAAAGGAAAGAGGCTGCTGCTTGGAGCGCGAAGACACAGAAAGAAAGTAGGAGCGTGTAAAATACAGTAATAGCCGCGCTGTGATTAGTTGAGCGTCGCGAAAGCAGCGCTCTGATTGGCTGGAGCATTTTGCAGCCCAGTGCTCTGATTGGTTGAGAAATTTGTGACGCTGTAATTAGTTGAAGCGTTGTTTACTTTTGCAGAGAGTATTAAGACTTTAACTTCCCTAATGCTAGTACCCAGAAGTTCATTTTAAAATACAAGTGCCTCGTTTATGATGATAAGACTAAGCCTTTAAGGCTATAATTTTCTCAGTTTCTGACTTATTGGCAGCAGATGCAAAAAAGGGGGGGTGCTGCACTGTTCCTATTGAGAGATAAAGTAGGGGGGGAAAGGATTTATCTGGCGTGACCAAGGGTGTTCCAATGATACCCTGGGGCATCCATTATGTTGGACGTAATTGCCTCACACACCCAGAAGGGTGTCATGCTTCATCATTGGCGGTTGCTCCTCGTCGGGGAGGCGGTGCAATCCCCGACGGGCTCACCTCAAAGAGGGGCTCTTTAGCGGAGATCTTTTTCCAACATCCTATTGGTGAAGTGGGGGTGTGTGGGCAGATGGTATACTCCTGTGATGGGATAATTAAAATGTAGCTAAGGGTACCGGAATTGACTTTATTCTGGGGGTCCCTTGGCTGCAATTAAAAAGTGGGGCTAGCTCGCTAGGTGTCAACTAATAAAGGTTGTGTGACCCTAGAGGAGACTAGTAGTGAGTGTGGTCGACATGTTTCTCGCTAAGGGTGGATTACCCGCGATTCTTCAGGACCTATATACAGAAAGTGAAGTGCAAAGACAACAACGACATGCTTGTATCATATGTGTTGTGTTACCTCAGTGGATTCTCCTATGCCTATTGGTCATGAACTAATAACCACATGAGGGTTCGGCGGGGCAGTACATCAGAGCAGAGCCCAAAGGTTTAGTAGCTCCAGTCCTCCGTGTCTGTGTCCAGTGACCTACCCATTCCCGCCGAGCTCGAGTAGATGCAGCAGAGTAAGAATTTTCAATTACTAAATTTGACAGAGTGTATTAGGTAAGTTACCTGTGTTTAAGGTGATTATGCTTACAATGGAATTATTTTAAAATTACTCAATTCTGTCCTTAATTTTGATTTATTGATTAGATTACTTCTATTAGTGTTTTTAGTTAATTTACATTTTTACTGCCCAAATTTAAAAGCAAATAGATTAGGTTTTCTTTTCCCACAGGTATATGTTGCAGAAGGCGTGTAAGTGAAAAATAAGTACATTTAAAACACATGTGATTATATGTTGGTATTTATTGTTATAAATAAATATTTTGTGTTGCTACTGTTTTTGCAAATTAATGTTTTTCTTTTCAGGTTAATCATTTTAGTGATACAGGTAAATTAGGAGAAATATTAAATTGACTGAGTTTCAAGGTTTTCTATACCTAATAGTGTTAAATTAATTAATTAATTGATCAGCAAGCGCTGCAAGGCAAATTTAAAGAGTATATTTACCAAATTAATTAAATAAAATGTCTTCCTTGTATAAGAAAATGAAAAAGGTTGTTACTAAATGTGAGAGTAAATTAATGATTCCCAAATTAGTGAAAATAAATAATAAACATGTCAGAGTAGAAAATATTGATCAGTGTAAAATTGATGTTGTAAATATGGTTCAGAACAGAAATTCAAGAAGACCCCCAGAGCAGATTAATGTAACGCAAAAAGTCCCAGATCAGATTGATAGAATGCCAGCTCAGACTTCTACTAAAAATGATGCAACAGAAAAGCATGATGAAATGCCTAGTACTTCTGGAATTAATATTCCTGATCATGTGAATTCATCAAATGATTTGAAACAGTCCATGACATATATGGAAGCAGTGACAGTCCCTGTGCTGGGAAAGGATGAAATTAGTTCCACAGTTTTAAAAGTCCCATTTAATTCTGAAATTCAAAAATTTAGTGAAAGAGTTTATTCTATTGTACTTGGAATTGAATTAGTAGGAATTGCAACCGAGCAAGAAACAGAGATGACTTCAGTTCTGGTAAGTGAGAAGTCTGACATTGACCTGAATGAATTGACACAGCCTGATGAGTCAAAATTATGCTCAAAGGAAAAGGAGATTGAAATAAATGAGCTGAATGAACAGCTACAAATACAGCGACAGGTATTGATTCAGCAGATTGAGATGGCTTCATTGCCATTGCAAATTTTTGTTAATGAGCAGACAGACAATACAGATACAGGATTAAATAAAGAACAAGAAAACAGTCCAAAAGGATTAAATGCACTTCCAGAATATTGGAATGAAAATGATGTACTTTTGAGTGAAGACATCCAAATAAAAGATACAATTGATCAACAGATTGAAATATTGACTTCTGCAGGTTCACTTAACAGAAATGCAAATTTAATTAAAAGGTTGATTGATGACATTCAATTGACGAAAGGTTTGCTGTCGTGATATGTGCAGCATACAAAAAGAATGATGAACATGCTTTGGGTTCACTAATACTAACATCTGTAGTTGAAACATGGCAGGTAGTCAAAGACTTACAAGATGATGCAACTCATGAGGAGAAAAACACATGGTTGAGAAACATATGGTTGAGTACAGATTATAGACAGCGAGATGAGGATGAGATTTGGATACACAAAGATGACAGAGTAGTTTTACCAAATAGCATGATTACTGACATGAACAGAATGTACCATAGATTTGTAGAATTTCTTTACCAGAGGTGTCTGACTTGCCAGCAAATGAACACAATTAAGAGAACAGTTGTGAGAATGGGAACAGAATTACAGGAGAGTGATTTATTCACTGGATTACGAATGGATTTCTGTGAGATGGAACTGCATGACAAACTGTGCTACATTTTTGTGATTTACTGTTTGTTTTCAAATTGGGTTAAAACATTTCAGATGCGACATAATGATGAAATTACTGCTGAAAAATTATCAGATGGCAAAAGACATATTGAAAACAGACTGCTCCATTGTACAGATAGACTAGAAATTTCAGATGTTGAGGAGCATGAGAATGTTACTATAAAAGACAGAGATGCAAAAATGTGCCTAGCTACAGGTACAAAGTGGAGAGATGTCCTTCCACTTGTTTTGATGTTTCTGAGAAACACTACTGATAAAAAGACAGAATTAAGACCACGTGATATTATGATGGACAAGGTCATGAGACAGACATTCATACCAGAGAAAAGAATGATGACTATCAATGATAGCATCAATTTAGAGAACTGCAGGAATTTATCAGATGAAATGATCTCTGTGTTTGATGAAGATGAAACTGAAGTGCAAACAAAAGAAAAAGAGCAAGCACTTGATCTGTTACCAGGTAAAAGGATCAGGAAAAAGGTTCGTCTAAAAAGAAATTGTCTAGTGCCAAGGTGGCAGAAAAGGAGGCCAGTCAGTCTTGTCACAACAAAAGCAGTAAAGTGCAAAAGACTGAAGAGGTGGAATGACACTGGCCATACTTTTTGTGTATCTACACCTGAAAATCCTGATGAAGATAGTGTCACAACTGCTGATTCAGATTCTGAAAAAGAGCCTGAAGAGAATCCAGATCTTGAAGATCGACAAGTTGGTCGATATCTGGAGAACACGAAAAGAAAACAAGCCTTGAATGAAGAAGACTTGAAAGTTGTGATTGAAGACTCAGAAAATGATGGAGATCTGCCTGAAAAAGAAGCAGAAGAAGAATGTGATCAGATTGTGATTGAAGACCAGGAGAGTATTGAAAAGCAGGAAAGTAGCTCTGAAAGCAGGAACAAGAATTCTGAAACTGGGAAGTTGAAGGTAATTGAAGAAAAAGAAGATGAATTGCCAAGTACCAGCTACAAAGATGATGTTCCTAACGGAGTGAAGCTGCTGAGTAAAGAAGTACCTGAGTCCAGAATGAAAATTTCTGACACTGAAACTGATGAGAGTGATGAAGATTCTCAAATAAGAAAATTCAGAAAAGGAGCTTGGAGAATAGAATGTAATGTGTCCAAGCAAAAGAAGAAATTACCAAGAAAAAGTGATAACTGGCCAGAAGAAAATGAAGGCCTAAAATTCAAATTGAGATACAGATCAAAGGAACAGATTGATGAAATATCAAGTCAAAAAGATTCTGAAAAGAAAAGTGATGTTGTACAAGGGGGGTTATACCCATATAGTCAGTGGGACCTGGGTGATCAATTGCGTTGTATATAAGGGGTCCCAGACCAAAAACACAATTCTTATTTTAAAACACACACTATTTGGATGAATTCAAAAGCACACTAAATGAAGGTGACCAGTGTTTTTAATATTCACTGTACCATTCAAACAATCAATGTTAGAAAAATCAGACGTAAAATATACAAAATTCAATGCGCCCACAGTGAGGGAGAGGGGGAGGTGCAGGGAGGGGGATGTATTTGACTGGATTATACATCACTAATCAACATTCAAACAGTATTGAGCATAAATCCATAGTTCAAAACATAATTCGACATACATGAAAGGCCATGGAAAATGACATATATCATAACAGAGAATTGCAAAAAGAAGATACTCCTATAATGATTAATATATCAGACTAGGGTTAGGAGTTCCTGGGTGTAGATGTCTACGTTTCGACCCGGATAGTGTAGGATAGTCGATCCTTACTGCGTGGGTCTTCGTCAGGACGTGGTGGGTGAAGAAGGGTGGGGCGTTTAACTCTGCGCAAAAAAATATATAATAAATTGTTTAATTAACCGGTCTCAAACGAGTCCCGACACAACTGAAGAATTATGGACAGAGTAGTCCATTGTAGGAAAGTCGAAAAAGAATGGGTAGGAGGTTCATAGAGTGAGAAATACTTTGGTGGACTTGAAATAGCCATTTAAGCAAAACAATTACCTTGTGGAGCGGGGAAAACCCGTCAAGAGGTGATGTCTAGTAATCCGCCATATAGAAAGTCAGGGTCTGCCATGTGAGATTAAAAGACACATTTGTACTAATATGCCCCAGTGGCGCAGATAGGAGGTTCAAAGGGTCAGAGTTACTGGAGTGGGCTTGACACAACAGAACATTTAAAGACATTTACCTGGCGGAGCCGGAGGATCCCGTCAACAGGTGATGCCTAAAGATCTGCCACACGTAGAGTCAGGATCTGCCATATAAAATCAAAAACCGGTCACATTTGTACTGGATTACCAAAGTGACGTAGGAAAACTAAAGTGGGGGTGTGTAGGTTTGGGGCCCTACCTTGTTATGAGACAGTCACCTCGTAACCTGAGGTTAGTTCCTGGGTCGAGGCAGTACCGGCTACATCTAAAAACAATGATAAATGACGTGTCAAAGAGTTGCTTTAAACAGTTATTCCGTAAAGGAAACCTCAAAAGCGCTCAGAACTCACCCATGAAGGATGTAGAACGAGCATGCCTGCGACTCAGGCATGCTCGTTCTACATCCTTCATGGGTGAGTTCTGAGCGCTTTTGAGGTTTCCTTTACGGAATAACTGTTTAAAGCAACTCTTTGACACGTCATTTATCATTGTTTTTAGATGTAGCCGGTACTGCCTCGACCCAGGAACTAACCTCAGGTTACGAGGTGACTGTCTCATAACAAGGTAGGGCCCCAAACCTACACACCCCCACTTTAGTTTTCCTACGTCACTTTGGTAATCCAGTACAAATGTGACCGGTTTTTGATTTTATATGGCAGATCCTGACTCTACGTGTGGCAGATCTTTAGGCATCACCTGTTGACGGGATCCTCCCGCTCCGCCAGGTAAATGTCTTTAAATGTTCTGTTGTGTCAAGCCCACTCCAGTAACTCTGACCCTTTGAACCTCCTATCTGCGCCACTGGGGCATATTAGTACAAATGTGTCTTTTAATCTCACATGGCAGACCCTGACTTTCTATATGGCGGATTACTAGACATCACCTCTTGACGGGTTTTCCCCGCTCCACAAGGTAATTGTTTTGCTTAAATGGCTATTTCAAGCCCACCAAAGTATTTCTCACTCTATGAACCTCCTACCCATTCTTTTTCGACTTTCCTACAATGGACTACTCTGTCCATAATTCTTCAGTTGTGTCGGGACTCGTTTGAGACCGGTTAATTAAACAATTTATTATATATTTTTTTGCGCAGAGTTAAACGCCCCACCCTTCTTCACCCACCACGTCCTGACGAAGACCCACGCAGTAAGGATCGACTATCCTACACTATCCGGGTCGAAACGTAGACATCTACACCCAGGAACTCCTAACCCTAGTCTGATATATTAATCATTATAGGAGTATCTTCTTTTTGCAATTCTCTGTTATGATATATGTCATTTTCCATGGCCTTTCATGCATGTCGAATTATGTTTTGAACTATGGATTTATGCTCAATACTGTTTGAATGTTGATTAGTGATGTATAATCCAGTGAAATACATCCCCCTCCCTGCACCTCCCCCTCTCCCTCACTGTGGGCGCATTGAATTTTGTATATTTTACGTCTGATTTTTCTAACATTGATTGTTTGAATGGTACAGTGAATATTAAAAACACTGGTCACCTTCATTTAGTGTGCTTTTGAATTCATCCAAATAGTGTGTGTTTTAAAATAAGAATTGTGTTTTTGGTCTGGGACCCCTTATATACAACGGAAAAGAAAAGTGAGGCAGGAAAGAAAATAGAAGTGATACCTGTAATGGAGGTAAATAGTTGCAGTCAGGAAAAGATTGAAGAGAATAGTGACAATGATTGAGGTATATACCTGTTAAATTTTAGGATTCTGTTTTTGGCATAAGGCTGAAGAAATCTTGTTAGATGACACAAGGTCGAAGAAATTCTGTTAGCTGAAAAATTAATTTGTGACATTAGGTTGAAGAAAAACTGTTAAAAGGTTTAAAGAGTATATAAAAAAAAAAAAAAATTTGAAAAAGGGGGGTGTTAAAAATTTTTAGAAAATTTAGGTACAATTTTTAAAATTTTTGTTTTATTTTTCTCTGCAAGCTTAATGAAAATACATTCAACAAGCTCAAGATGCTTAAAATGTTGTAAGATGTCTCTGATATATATGCTCCTAATAATTCTGCTTTGGTTAATTTAGGTTATTGTTCTTTTAGAAATTAACAAGGAGAAGTTTAAGGTTAATATGACAAGCAAGATACTGACACTTTATTAGTTATAGTTTTTGCAACACTTTTATTGAAGCTCAGTTGTATGTTACACAAGAGAAAGAAATAGAACTAGAGGGGTTTCTTAAAACTCAATATGAGAATTGTAGATAAACTGATGAGATAAGTCTTTAGAAATACTAACACAGGTGAAATTGAATCATGTTCATCTTAGATAAAATTTTTGCTAAAATCTTGGGTGGTGGTGTGGTGATTTATTAATCACCAGATGAGGGAGTTGATGGAGCGAGATAGAAAACAGAAATCTGTTTAAACTTGTGAAGTCACACTTCCATAAATAAATTAATAATGCTAACAATTTGTGCTGTGTGTGTACTAATTCAATCTAGTTTAAAGTTGCATTTTCACAGAACACGCGGGAAACTAATATGTGTGCTCATAAATGTGCATTATGTTGCATTCTCATGTATGTGGAAAATAATAAATTAATCTTGTCTATTGTCATGTCATAACTAATAGCAGCTGTTTTTATATAATGGCATGTGCTTATTTTGCTTCCCTTGTCTATGTGGTGTCACTATATTCTTTATAGGTGCATAAAGAACCCTGCTGGATTCAATGAAGAATGGTAGATATAAAATGCTGCTTTATTTGTGCTTTACAGCTAGGTAATTTAGACTAATGGGTTAATTATTAGCAATGATGGGAGGCAACAGAACAAACTGTATTTCTTTCATTAATTATTCTTTGTGTTTGTTTATATAATAGTTTTACAAATGGAGCTTAGAGATGGCTGCAGAAAAATAGTACACTTTTAAAAGTGGCGCAGGAGAGGTGGCGCAGAAAATTGACGCTCTTTGAAAAGAGGCCTATTGATGAAAATGGCTCAAGTGAAAATAATTCTGAAAGGATGGAAAAAGCCTCTGAGCTTTTATTTTGAAAGGTTTTGGAATGAACTGCTAAAAAGATGACTCTTTGGAGAAATTTGCTAACGTTTGCTAACGTGCCACGGGAGTTCAGAGCGGACAGGCTCAAGGTTGAAAGGAAGAATCGTGCTTTCGCTACAAAATGTAGCAGCCTAAGGAAGAGCTGCCAAGACTTCTACATGAACAATGAACTAGTGAATTTGCCCGGGCATGTAAGAAGGAGGTGTCACAGTTTACTGTGGTACGAGGTGGCTCAGCCAATGGAGAACTAGAATTCGTCTGCTGGAATGTGAAAAATAGTTAGCTCAGCTTAATTTAGGGTATAAGAATGGGTTCAGAGAACATATAGTTGGCTTACGCTCGAGAAATTCTGGAGGACGTGTTATGCTGATGGACTTTACACGTGAGGAAAGGAGTTTTTTATTAATTACTTTATTTCTAGGTGATGAGGGTAGAGACAGAGCGATAGTTAGGATTTTGGAAATGCTTAATTTTACTTATTCTTGCTAATGAATAATAATTTTTGATTTATGCTCTTTTTATTAATACTGAATAAATCTTTCTTTATGACATTTTCTAATGCTTGCTTAGTAAAATACCAAAACCTAAGTTTTTCTAGATGTGTTTAAATAAACTTTCTAAAATGACAAGCTGGTCTTGATTATTGTAGATAGTTTTAAACAACATATTTAGATCTTATCGCCTCATGATTCAGTCGCTCTATTGTTGATATGGGCCTAGTGTTGTAATGTAAGTTTGGTGGTAGTAGATAGTGTCATTTGTGCAATATTTTGGTGAGAGCGCTGGATCATTGTCACTGTCATTCTACATAACACTGTGATTGTTAACAACCCCCCTCTATGCTACAACCTCTGTTACCCATTTACTTGTCCTTCTTGGAGACATGAGGTCATTTGGCACTCGTTCCTAACAAGGACAATTCACCACTTCAAGATGGTGCCCGCGCATGCATACTAACACAAAGAAACACGCCCAACTGTAGCCAGGCAACCGGACATCAGACTCTTCACTTTATCACGGGGAATGCTACACACCCAAACCAATACACAGGCACTCGTGTAAGAGTAGGTGTTGGAGCACAGTGCATCTAGCGACAACCGTGAGCAGACTACCCTTGGTCATCTACTGATAGCTACCAGGCATTCCTGACCGTGCGGTCACTGCGAAAACAGCTTCCCGCTTAGCCGCTCCTATACCACTTGTCCCTCTTTTCTCTCCCCACATATAACCACAGCCCGTTATGGTGCGGACGGACATGTGTTACCCTATGGAGCGATCTCCACTTTACTAGCACCTCTCTCCTGCCTGGCATGAGAGCACATAATTGGGTTGGGATGCCATCAATCCTCTCAACGCTAAGAATCATATAGTAATTTTATTTTCACGTTTGTCTGTGTATCGTCTGCGCTTTATCTATTTCCTAGTCTAGGTTGCACCAGGAGCAGTCACTATTTGAGCTGACGCCACCTTGTAGTTTTCACAAAGGGGACGGCCCTTCTTTTTAACATTAGGGTATGTAATTTTTCTTTCACTTTTTATAATCTCCTTTTCTGGTCCTGAGGAAGTACCATGGATCGTTATGACCACTGATGGTTGGGAAACATGTCAACCTAAGAGTTACTGGGGTACATTATTGCCCAGCCAGTAGCAAACAACCCACATGATTTTTTTAGCCTGACAGCCTTTTTAGGTATCCCCTAGCCAGTTATAGTCACTCACTCACCCACTGTCTTTCACAAACCCTCTTTCTGATTGGAAAATCTCACCTCCTCACTCATGATATGGCGTTACTAGAAGTTGTACATCAAAGTGACACTTCGGGGGACCCATAAGGCATTGCAGCGCCGACCCAACAAGGAACAACGCCCAATGATGAAGCATGACATCCCTCAGGTGTGTGAGGACAACAAGAGTCAACATCTGTGATTGTCTCTATCTGTTAGGTCTAGACCTAGCCCCCTCTGCCTTTTCCTCATTTCTTTTTTTCAATGGACAGCAATAGTGTCCCTTTAGGAACAGTAACCCACCTGTTTGGTTCTATGGGTTCCGTGCCCTGCATTTATTGCTGTGCAGCACAGTTTGTTGCCCTATTCAGATGCATTTACAAAATGGACATGCACTGCCGTGAAAGGCAACTCTGCCATCTATAGTAAATTTGGCTATTTTTTTAAGGTAAGAGCCTTATGCCTCGCCTGAGCTGTGGAAAGGGCTATATAAATAGTAGCACAATATTGAAGGCTTGGAGCGAGGTGAGATCATGTGTGCTGCGAATGAAAGCGCTCGCTTTGTACCGTCTGTATGATGTCACAGCACCGAGTACACACCCTTCTGACAAGTAAGAGTTCTTTGTCATGAAGGGTGAGGTACGGGAGGTCCTTGAGCCCTTCTTCTGGAGTCTCTGGGGGAGGGGGTGTAGTGAAGCCTTCCAGCTGCTGCTGCTCACGCTGTCCCTCCCTTTTGTCCTCGAGTCTTGAAAGGAGATCGCAGTCTTGACTTAGCACTAGGGAAGGAGGCGGCAGGAGCATCTTGGGTCATCACTGCCAATACATGCTTCATTCGCAGTGCACACAACGACAGCACAGCTTAACAAACACAAAACCAACTAGCAAACTTCAACTACAGAAATTCCTACACAAAACAGTTAAAAAAATATTTGGAATGCAATAGGTCTTGTATTTAAATGCGAGACCTATGGCATTGCATTTGAAGTGGCTGCCATTGTTCTGGCAGCTTTAAAAGTGAAAGTGCGCACGGCACACTGAATGTAAGCAAGCGCGTCATCGTCCCTAACGAAGGAGAAACTCATTAAAGAAAATAGTACACTACCGTGTAACAACCAAGTGAAGGGGCCAGTAGCATGGGAGGTTCCAAATGATGACACAGTGGTACTAAGAAGGGACTAACAAGCTTAATTACAAAACCAGAAGCCAACATTTACAAAGGAAAAGACACAAGCCAATAAAAAATATGGGCGGGGAGTGGGCGTTGCTTCTCTCCTGTACTGAACTACAACTGATCATCCCCGAGCAGCTCTTGACGCTGGCTCATGCTCGACCTAAAAATGAAGAAAACTGTATGTGATTTGCTGGTCAAAAAGCAATTGTGAGCTCAACAGCTGCCATTTTAAATAGTGGATTGCCTGTCATTTTGTGAAAAAAGTTCAAACTCATACAATATTTCACAAAGATTAAGAAAATACAAAAAGGGTGTGAGAAAGAGAGAGGCAGCAAAAAGTCTCTAGGGGGAGAGCCATAGGCTGAGTGCAGAATGCTATAAAAAACCATTGAAATTCATTGCAACAACCTTAAAACAAAGTCATGGTACTGGATCAAATTCTGAAATGTACCAGTGTATGGTTTGAAAAGAATTCCACAAATACCATACCTTGCTTTACCTCCCAGGCACAAAATACATAATAGTACTGCAAAAAAATTAATCAAGCAAGAGTTGAACATGGCAGGTGATGCATTTTGTTTGGAAAAAGCACCCAAAAGGAGGCCAACTTCGCATTCAATAACTCACACAAAACCAATATTTGCCCTGACATCCTTGGAGTAGTATTCACCTCAAACATTTTGCCTTAGCTTATTTCATTTTTGTTGACTTTAGGAATTTACCACTGCTAACCAGTCTAAGTGCTTGTGCTCCCTTCTTCAAACATGAATTGGCCAACACCAAATTGGCACATTTAATTTACTTGCAATTCCTTAGTAAATAGTATTATATGTATTTAGGGCCTGTAAATTGTATGGTATTAGTAGGCCTGCCTCACTCATTGTGCTATCAACTAAAGTAGCTTTTTAAAGCATGTCTCAGGTGTGCCTCTGCAGCCTGTAGTGCAGGTTTTAACTGATATTTCGACCTGGGAAAATAAACCTTTTGCCAGGTCTAAACCTTACATTTTAGTATCTATTAGACAACCCTAAGGTAAGCCCTAAAGGCTCATAGGGCAGGGTGTGTATTCTAGTTAAAAAGTAGGACATGTGTACTTAAGTTATACATGTCCTGGCAGTGAAAAGCTCATAAAGTCGCTTTTGCGTGTTGTAAAATCTATCTCTCCCACTGAGTAACACTGGTTTTCCTTATTACATTTATTAGGTGTTAATATTGAATTGGGACTAGATCGAGATATGCTGCTTACCTCAAATGAATAGTAATTTAAGATGATTTTTAGAAAGTTGGCATTTTCTTGTCCTTACAATTTGTTCTTTCTGCTAGTGTCCTGGGTCACATTATAGCGAATGCCTCTGCTTTTTAGGTGTGTGTATTGCCTCCATACAGTAACACAAAAAGGGCTTAGATGTTGACAGGATGGGCAATCCTTGCAGGCTGGCATGGGAGGAGCTGTACCCAACCCAGCTTACACTTCAATGGGCTTTGCCTCTCGCACACACTAAGAAACATGACAGCAGGCTTGTCTTGTCCTTTGTCACACCAGACGGAGTTGAGCCTTAACAGGGAAAGGGGAAGAACTTACAATAACCAGATGTCAGAGTAGGACAGGGATTCCTCCAAACAAAAGCTGGCAGCTGGTACCTGGACCTCAAGAGCTAATTTTAAGAACACTCCTGACCCTGTGGAAGTTACAGTAGGACTGATCTGCTGCCATAGGACTGCCCTGCTGTTTTATATCTGCCTTGCTTCCTCAGAAGGAAGACTGGGCCTGCTTGCCACCATCCCAGGCTACGCAGGGTGTCTGGCCATTTGATAGCGGCTGTGTGACTGCCTGATAACAATCTGGGTTTGCTTGTGGGCTCCTTATTGCGGGGCCTTGAGGAGCCTTGAGGCTCTCACCACAGTGCTCAACGGAGGTCAGTGGGTGCCCTGAGTGGGCCCAGAGCACCCTGAATAAATCACATCTGAACCAAACAAAAAAGCACTTTCTTCTGTAAAGTACAAAACATACTAGTGTGTTTTCTCTGCAGTACCGCCTTGTAAGGTTACCTGTAATCTGTGATGGAGCTGTTTGCACCCATGGGCAATGTCTCACATTGTGTCTGTGAAGTGGGGGTTCTTTGCTGTAATCTGCTGCTAAGACCATAGATTGCGTTCTATAAACTAGAAGTATTTATACTTGCTTAGAAGGCCCATCCATTTGTCTCCACCCCTTATATATTAGTGGCAGGCAACATCTTCCTGCACTTTTCCCAGGGTGATGGAAAGGTTACTAAAAGGCCCCCCTAGTGAGTTTCCCACCACATTTGATGATAGCGTCTTGATGCCTAGGAAAACAATGCATCTCCACCTAACAAAGAAGCACTTACTTCTGTAAAGTACAAATTATCCAAGTGTGTTTTCTCTCATTCCACCTGTTCAGGTTATCTGAAGAAAATGCTGGAGGAACAATCACTTTGACAAATTTACAGACACACAAAGTCACTGGAGACATTTCCTCAGCATTCTTTACGGAGCTATAGTGTAGGAGATGCACTATCCATTTACCCAATGAGGTAGTACTTACTAATTAGCCTGTAGAAAGTACTCCATTTGGATAGAAATATTGCACAAAGTAATGGCCACTTCTTGAATACATTTGCAGGGCAGGATTCATTCAGGCATAATGCTCATTTCACAGAAATGAAACCTCAACAGGAAGTACTTACAAATACAAACAAAGCAGGTTCCCACTTTGAGGCTCGACTCCTGCAAAGTACTAATCAATCTAACCTTTACACAGTTATAGTGTATGAGATGCACTATACATTTATACAATGAGGTAGCCATTACTAATTAGCCAGAAACTACTCCAGTTGGGTAGAGGTGTTGCTGGGCTTCTATGGGAATTCACAAGGGCATATTATCAAGGCCCTTATCGCCACTTTTGCAGCTGTTTCCTGCCGCTAAAGTGGCGATAGTGTTATCGCTGTTCTTGACAATATGGCCCTGAGTGCGCAGCGGCTGTTAGACACCTCTGGGCAGAGGAAGTGGATGGGATGCAGCAGCCTGGGTGCCCAAAGCAGAAACAGTGAATTACGCGTGTGCAGTTGTATATAGTCTGTGATTACTAATTCTATACTTTCTTACAGATAACTAAACTTGAGGGTGCAGTATGTACCGGCACATGGTTGGAGACACACCGGTGACACAAAGATGAGCTGCAAAGATTTTCTCCAGTGTCAACACTCCCTCTCCGTCTCTTCCTTTCTCTCTCTCTCTCACTGTCTCTTCCTCTCTCTCTCATTCTTCCTTTCTCTCACTTCTTCTCTCTCTTCCTCTCTCTCACACTGTTTGTCTCTCTTCCTTGTATCCCACTCTTTCTTTCTTTCTTAATCTTTCTTGCTTTCTCTCTCTCTCTCTTTCGCTCTTTCGCTCTCTCACTCTTTCTCCCTCTCTCTTCCTCTCTTGCTCTTCCTCTCTCTCACACTGTTTCACTCTTTCCCTCTCCCTCTTCCTCCCTTTCTCTCTCTGTCTTCCTTGCTCTCTCTCTTTCTCTCTCTCCTCTCTCACACTGTTTCTCTCTTTCTCTCTTCCTTCTCTTTCTCTCTCTCACTCTTTCTCTGTCTTCCTCTCTGTCTTCCTCTTTCTTTCTGTCTTCCTCTCTCTCTTTCTCTTTCACTCTCTCTCTTCCTCTCTCTGTCACTCTTTCTCTCTCTTACTCTCTCTCACACTCCTTCTCTCTTTCTATCTTCCTTCTATCTAACTCTTCCTCTTTGTCTCTCTCCTTTCCTGGATGCATAACACACCATCTTATTTTTCTTTTTGTCTTGCAGGCTGTGATTCTCGAATTGTCGAAGGGATGACACGCCATTGCTATACATAATTTTATTTGTTTTTATTATGTTTTAATAAAATGTGTTACACACATGGGAGCATATTATCAAGAACGGCGATGCAAATAACGCCCCTTTAGCGGCAGGAAACTGCAGCTAAAGCGGTGATAATGGGCTTGATAATATGCCCTTGTGAATTCCCATAGAAGCCCAGGTTAACACCAGAACCTGGGCTGCTATGGGAATTCGCAAGGACATATTAGCAAGCCCATTATCGCCCCTTTAGCGGCAATTTCCTGACGCTAAAGCGGCGATAATTTTATTGGCGTTCTTGATAATATGCCCCCCAGTTTTAATTGTTGTTGTTTTGTTTTATTAAAATGTTTTATGTGTAAATCCATACATGACTAAGATTCGTATTTGTCGAACCTCACAAGCATATCTTTTATTAAAACTGCATCACCAGCTGATTTGTTAGGCTCCACATTTAAAAATGTTCCTGTCACATTTGTTTGTGAGGGGTGAGCGGGGATGGCAGACAAGGAGCTGCTGCTGGGGGATGTCGGGGTAGTGTTGGGTGTCCGACCTGCATCATCGTTGCCTCCATTGCATCTCTTCTGACGGACCTGCAAGCCGGCAGCCGCTCGTAAAAATGTGGGCCCCAGAAGTCGCACCGGAAGAGCTGCAAGCCCACGAGCGGTTCGCAGAGGGAGATTTGCGGGCCCAAGAAGGTTGTTGACGGTATGCTGGTGATGTGGGAAGAGAGTGCGTTACCTGCTGATGTGGAGAGAGGCAGCGTAGCTCCAGTATATTTCAGAAATGTTTCGTACAGATGCCAGCTGACAGACTGAATCACAAAATGGCTTTTCAATACTCATATAGTGAGACTTATGAACAGTTCGTACCCAGGCTCGCAGAGGGACAACTGCGTCCTGTCCGCTCAACTCACAGAGGCAGAACCTACGAGCCGTCCGCTCCCAAAGGAACAGCAGCGTAGTAGCTCGCAGAGATACAGGCACAGCACCATACTAGCTCACAAAGGTAGAGAGCTGCGAGCCAACAGACTGGCTTCTAAAGACATATTTCCAAAGTAGTGATGTTGGGCACAGGGAGCGTGAAAGGGTTATCTTCCTAGTAGTGTCCTGGAGTAGAAGTCGTGCTGCCTGGCGCTCACCTGTTTCTCCTATATTGTTAATAAATCTTAAACCTTCACTGCGTCCATTTCATCATTACACAGAGCTCCACTACATTAAATTTCTTTTATATTTTCACTTGATGCGAGGCACAAGGATGGCTGCTAACACTTCCTGGTTTCAAGTCTCAGCAGCCAATCAGAGGACACTTCCTACTTTGAGAGTTAGCAGCAAATCAGAGGCAAGCTCGTGCTCAGGAGCAAGGCACGGAGCAGATATATATATCTACTTTTTCCTTTAATATTTAATATCTCAAAAAGTACTGAACGGATTTACACCATTTCCACAAAAGCGCGCTTTCTAGACCAAGACCTTTCTCCTTGCCAAATTTAGTGTAATTCTTTCAGCAGTTTGACCTGTAGCCTAAAGTTTCCTATGAACAATCCATTGAGAAAACACGTTTTCACACCCCCTTTTTCTCAGCCCTCCCTTGACCAATCACCGCTAAACTTTCAAGATAGGAGCTGATCAAAAAACAAAACTTTTTGGAAAATTTTGTAAACAATCATCAAACGACGCCAAAGTTATAAGCAGATGGAGAGCTCCAGGAGGGGGCCGCGCAACTCCCCTCCCAACATGAGTGAAGCCCCGAAACTGTGGGGACCCAGAGGGCACCCGCAGTCCCAGCGAGCCCCCGCTATTATTTCTTAATAAATGTCCCCGGGACCTACCTAACCAGAGTTCTGATTAAAATAAAACATTAGAACCTGTGACCCCAGCGCAAATTACGCCGATTTGTTTTGTAAAGATTTTTTTGGGGCCCTGGGGGTCCTTCTGGGACCCCCTACCCAGACCTAGGAGGTCAGGGTGTTTCTACTCTGCCCCCTTTTCCTGTTTTCTACCTTTGTTTCTCTGTTTTCTAGCGACTCGCTTCTACCGAATCACAAGATGGCTGCCAACACTTCCTGGTTTGGAGTGTTGGCAGACAATCACAGTAAAGCTCGCGCACCCGACTTAGGCTTCGCCCAGATATCGAAACTTATTTTTTTTCTAAATTCTCAGCAACTACTGAATGGATTTCCACTATTTAAAAAGAAGTTGCTTTCTGATCCAAGCACTACCTTACTGCCAAATTTGGGGTAATTCCGTTCAGTAGTTTGGGCAGTAGCCTTGCACAAAGTTTCCTCTAAGAAAAATATTTTTTCACTCTTATTTTTTGAATTTTTCAAAAACTACTGAATGGATTTACACAATTTAAAAAAAGGTGGCTTTCTGGACCAAGCTCTACCTTTCTACCAAATTTGGGGTAATTCCGTTCAGCAGTTCGAGCTGTAGATCTTCGCAAAATTTCCTATGGAAATTAACATGGAGAAAACACGTTTTGGGCCCCCCCTTTTTTCTCAGACCCACTTCATGAATAACCCCCAAACTTTCAGGATAGGAGCTTACCTGGATATACTTTTCTTTTGATGAATTTCAGGAAGATTCGTCAAATGACGCCAAAGTTATTAGCAAATTAAATCATATTTTTATGACAACAAAAACCATTATCATATATACCACACAACCATGTCTTTTTTTCTCTTGCCGTGGATCGGCAAATGGCAACCTGCTATCTCAGGTTGCCATAGTCCCCTCTATATTTCATCTAGCCTAGTATCGGCCCAAGTTACAATAGAGATTTTTAGTGCAAGAAAACAATTCTGATTACAAACTCTTCTCATTTAGTGGACTGATCGTCCTTTTCAACCTATAAACTATGCATATTCCTACCTGTACCTTATCTAGATCCCTAGATGCACAGTCAACTCTTCCCCACTATTCAGCCCATTGGGGCTTTTCATTTGTAGGTCGATGATATAGAGTGACTCTAGTCTTCTCAGTTTCAACACCCTATCTCCTCCTCTATTCTGTACTGGTACACAGTCAATACTAAAACATTGTAGGAGATCTCTATTGCTTTTATGTTTAATAGCAAAGTGCTGTGCCACCGGATAATTAAAATCCTACTTTGTTATAGCAAGCGCGTGCTCCAAAATTCTGATTTTAACAGAATGTATAGTACTTCCTATATACCGTAGCCCGCATGGGCACTTGAGGTAGTAAACGGCATGAGTGGTCTGGCATGTCATGAACTTATCAATCCTTTTGTTAGATTTGAGTTCTTTGATCTCATATGATAACACCCTTTTGCTAAAGGCACACGCTTTGCATCTACCACATCGATAGAATCCCCTCATCTCATTCTGAGTTCCCTGTCTGGCTGGAGCGGCAACCAAATGACTGTACACTAGACAGTCTTTCAATGAGCATGCTTTTCTGAATGTAATTAATGGCCAGCACTTCCAAAACGCGTCTGCCACATGGAATTAAACTGCTGCTGTGTAAAGACAACCCTGTGAGTGCTGGTATCCTTTCTTAATCGAAGAGGGTTTTCAAAGCTTGTATTGTGTGCGGAACACCGCCGCACTGAGGCACCCGCCTACAGAGTGACCCACCCATCGGTGTACCGGAGCAAGAAGTAATTGGCGGAGGCACCTCCCTGGACCATGGACGGATTGACCGGTATTACCGCAAAGAAAGAAGAAATTGCTGGCACACCGGGAGAACCATCAACAAACCGGTAAGCCCATTTTGTAGAAATACGCACGGCACTAATTTAGTGGTACCAAGGCTGGGCGAGGGGTTGACGCAGCCGGAGGTTGGGTCAAGGAGTTGAGTCAGAAGGAACCCGTGTGTGGGGCTCGCTCTTAACAGAATATGAGTATGTTTAACGTGACAGAGCGCAGGGAGGCTGCAGAGGACATATTTAGAAAAAAGAAAATGGAGACCACGAATGTGGAGCAACAGGAAATGTGCAACATTCCCAATTATCTTGTGATACAATATCAGAAACTAGAGAGGCTGTATGAAAGAGAGATACGCAAGTGGTAGGAGGCCACCTCATTACAGAACTACATCGAGGTGGAAAGAGTCCCTAGAGGATTGCGTATCTACACAGTACTGGCATATGAGAACCTAGATCCTTTGCTTCAAGAAGCATGTGCAGCCCACACAGCCCTATCATATAAAGGAATGCTGGAAATATTGGTGCAGTTTGCTTGGAGCGACAAAGACAAAGCGCTCAAGGAAATTGAAGGCTTGGAAGAGGAGTTGTCTAAAAACACAGAGAAAAATCTACAAGACACTCTAAGGGAGGCAATGAAAAAGCGTCTCTCATAGTATGAGATAAAGATCAAGCAGTGCAAGCAAGAAAAGTTTGAGCCCGATGAAAAGACTATGCAACGGGCAGAGGCTTAACTTTTGCCAAGAGACTTGAGCAATCAAGGAAAGAAATTTCAAACAAAAGCAAGATGACGCCCACTTAGAAACCAACTAGAGTGGAAACCTCAGAATCCGATATAACGGAAAATGAGCAGTCAGAAGAAGAAGTGACAGGGCCATCAGGGAGACGAAAGAAGATTCCTTTTCAGGAGGTATTTAACATCATTCGCCAATCATGGCTGAGAGGGTGAAGAGCAAGCCCCCAGAAGGAGAAGGAAAACAAGAAGGGGCGGCCGAAAGAGGAAAAGCCAGAGGCAATCAAATGCCACGAGTAACAGGCAGCAAGAGGGGGGGCAGATGGTAGGTGAGGATGACCATCTGACCATAGTAAACCTAACATCTAAGGTCCTGACTGAAGATGAGGAATCAGTGCTCAAATTAGGACTAACATTTTGCCCACAAAATTGCCTGGAATACTCCCAAACCAGGATTGATTTCTTAACTTCATTTGCAAGCTTAAATTGCAGAAGTACTTTAAACTTAAACCTACCTCTAAAGAAGCTAAACTTCTGAAATCACATAGTAAAGACACAGACTTACTAGCAGTGAAGGATTTAACCACCCTAGAACTACTTGAAGAATTGCGCCAAGAGGGGACGTTGGATGATTTGCCTATTGCGACCACCCTGACACAGAGAACAAGGCTGGCGGAAGTGGAACAAGAAGCACCAGAGAGCAGCTTCAAACCACCTTCACAGTTCCTCCCACAGATGCCGTTAGACGCAATAGAAACTTTCTCAGAGGCAGTGATCAAGGATTTGATGAAATTGAGAGTAAAACCGGGATCATCTAGGGGCAAGAACAATTTAACCAAAACCCAAAGAACTGCAGTAAAGAAGCTGGGAAAGGACAACTCAGTAGTATACAAGCCCTCGGATAAGGGAGGTGTTAGACCTGACATAATTGGCGTGAGTCTCCCTTCCATTTTTGAAGCATTGCCTCCTCTGTTTTGCTGGATTTATACTTTGGGTACTGTGCCACTGCTAATCAGTGCCACAGTGCAAGTGCTCTCTATGTTAAATTGATATACTAATTGGATTCCATGATTGGGTTATTTGATTTATCTGTCAGCCCCTAGTACTGTGCACCATGTGTGCCCAGGGCCTGTAAATCAAATGCTGCTGGTGGGCTTGCAGCACTGGTTGTGCCACCCACAGAAGCAGCTTGTAAAGTGTGTCTCAGGCCTGCCATTGCAAGGCCTATGCACAGTCTAGCACTGCCATGTCGACTTGGCCAAGTGCACCCACTTGCCAGTCCCTAAACCTTCCCTTTGCTTCATATTAGATACCCCTATGGTATGCCCAATGGCAGAGTGCATTGTAAGTATAAGGTAGGACATGGTCTGATGTGTGTAGCATGTTCTAATAGTGAATTGCAGCCATTTTCGTTTTTCACTATTGAAGGCTACCTGTTCTCATAGGCCAGAATGGGCAGTTAGATTATTACATTCTTATAATCCTAACTGACTCAGGGAACATGGTAGAAATTCGAATTTAGTATGCCTGAACTCAGAATAATAAAATACATCTTTTAGTGAAGTTTATTTTAATATTCTGTGTTTGTTATGTTATGTTATGTTATGTTATGTTAATGGCATTTATAATGCGCGCAGCTGCTCCAGCGAAGGAGCGTCCCGGCGCCCGACAAGGTAGCCACACAACATAACTAGGAAACAGATTTATTTAAAAATTCGGGTTTTAACAAAGCTAAGGAAACAAGAGGGTCTTAACGGCCCTGCGAAAGGGAAGCAGGTCAGCAAGGGTCCGCATTTCACGAGGCAATGCATTCCACAGAGCAGCTGCCCGCACCTTAAAGGAACGTCCCCCAGCTCGACTACGTTTAAAGCGTGGAGCTGCTGCCAGTTTGTGATCCGAGGAGCGGAGGGAACGGCCAGGGATATAGGGGCGCAAGAGATTATGCAGTATTGGGGCAGAAGGGCCTTTTAAGATCTTAAAAGCCAAACAAAGCAGCTTGAAGTGAATCCGCTGCCTGACAGGCAGCCAGTGGAGAGCACACAAGGTGCGAGAGACCGAGCAGAACCTAGGAAGGCCTACAACTGCTCTGGCTGCTGCATTTTGCACTCGCTGGAGACGAGTCAGCTCGGCCTGATTTAACCCTATAAAAAGGGAGCTGGCATAGTCTAGCCGAGCCAGTACCGTCGCCTGAACCACAAGTTGGCGAGTTGCGGAATCAAAATATTTGAGTGCAGGTCTCAGATTGCGCAGAATGCCAAAGCAGGAGGCCGCCGTCCTTTTGGTATGGCTAACAAAACTGAGTGAGGGGTCCAACCACACCCCTAGATTTTTTATCTCCGAAACCGGAGTGGGGGTGGGACCTAACTCAGAGGGCCACCAGGTATCTCCCCAGAGATCCGTCCGTTTGCCGAAGACCATCACCTCTGTTTTTTTGGCATTCAGTTGGAGACAGTTGGACGTCATCCAACTGGCCACCGCCCGAAGTCCGTCCCTGAATCGTGGGGCCTCCACCTCGGGATCCCCGCTGATCGTGACCGCTAGCTGAGTGTCATCTGCGCATGACACCATAGTCAAACCGCAGAGCTTCATAACCTCAGCCAGCGGCCTCACGTAGAGATTGAACAACGTGGGATTCAGCGAGGAACCCTGCGGGACCCCAAGCGACAGAGGATGGGATTTGGACTGGTAGGGCGGGCGGCCACACAGAAGGACCGATCCGCTAGAAACGACCGGAACCACTGGAGTGCAGTACCAGTCACGCCTGCCTCCTCGAGGCGCTGCAGGAGGATCTCATGCGAGACAGTGTCAAAGGCGGCGCTCAGGTCTAACAAAACAAGCGCCGCCGTTTGAGCTGCATCAAGCACTGCCCTCAAATGCTCGACCATAAAAAGGAGAGCTGTCTCCGTACTGTGACCAGCTCGAAAGCCGTTCTGCGTATCATCCAGAGCGTTGGTACGCGACAGATGGTCAGTGAGGGCGGTGTTAACATGCACCTCCGCGAGTTTGGCTGGCCACAGGAGAAGAGAGATGGGTCGGTAGTTCTCCGATTTACTGGGGTCGAGAGATGGCTTCTTCAAAATGGGCATTACTACTGCCTGCTTCCACTTCGAAGGCACCCGTCCAGATGTAAGCGAGTTGTTAATCAAATCGTGGACTGGGTGAGAGAGTGTCGAGTCTCTGAACATTACTGGCTTGGGCGGATCTGCCGGAGACCCAGATTTGACTTGGAGAGCCAAAATCTTAAAAGTCTCCGGAGTAAGACAGGGGAAAGAATCTAGCACCACCTGTCCAGGCACAGTATGCGGCCCGGCGCCGGCCTGCACAACCGCAGGAAAGGCTCTGTAGATGGTATGAACCTTCTCCAGAAAAAAGGCCGCCAACGTTTCACAGTGAGCATTAGAGATGATGGTATCAGAAGCGGGCTTTTTTGCCACAAGGTCCTTAAGAGCCTTAAAGATGGTTTTAACCGGATTCGAGCTGTTGCGAAATTCCAGAGCATAAAAAGCGGCCCGGGCTCTGCAGACAGCTCGATGATAGACCTTGACCGTAGCCATATAGAAGGTTTTTTTACTCTGATCGTACGTTCTCCGCCAGTCTCTCTCTGCACGTCTGCAGGAACTTTTCAGTGCGCGCAGAGTACCATTATACCAGGGGCTGGGATCACGAGGCCCGCACTTACTCGATATCATCGGGATAAGGGAGTCAAGGGCTCTGGTTACCCATTCGCAGAAATGGTCATAGCCAGATTCCACATCCTCCACCAAGCCCAATGGATCTTCCGTAAGAAGGCGGTGAAATTCTTCCAACTTTAATTTGCTCCAGCGTCGCCTGGGCAAAACTCGCAGCAGGGACTTAAAAGGAGCCTCTGACAGCGGGCAGTGAATCGTCACCAACGAGTGGTCTGTCCAAGGCATGGGAAGGGAGGGGGCTACCTTTACCCCCGCTAAGTTTGAAAAGAAGGGGTCCAGGGTGTGTCCCCCAACATGGGTGGGATCCGAGACCAGTTGGACCAATTGAAGGGCCTCAAGATCAGCCCCCATCCTGCCCACTGAGGGTAAGGCCATGGTGTCAAAATGGAGGTTCAAATCTCCAATGATGGAAAAGTTGGCACACCCTAATGCCAGTGAACTGACTGCCTCAGGGAGCGCCTCTCGAAATGCCACCTCGCTGCCCGGCGGGCGGTAAATGAGCAACCCTGTGAAGGTAAAATGAGATGTGACAGAAACCTTAAAAAGGGCGCTTTCACAGCCCGCGATGTTTTGGACTCTCCAGGTACATGGGTAGCAAGATTTTACAGCAAGCGCTACTCCTCCACCCCTGGAAGAGCGATTAAGCGTATAGGTGGAATACTCAGAGGGAAACGCCAGGTTAAGGACAGCTGTGTCGGAGTCCTGGAGCCAGGTCTCTGTCATACAAAATATGTCAGGAGGTTCCTTGCCCATAAGGTCAGCTATGTCCTGATGGTGTTTGACTAACAACCTTACGTTCAGGTTCCAGATGGTAATATGGTCCAAGGGGCTACTACTGCAAATAGTAGACTTTGCTCCAGTAGCCCCCAGTAGGGAGGGTGCTTCAAGCAGCCACCTGCCGCACGCGCACCGATAAGGGCCACACAAGGGGTAAACACGGGCTCCGTCGCAAGATGGCAGACAGTGATTGACAGACAAAAGGGCTTCCCTGGTATAGCTGAGCATCGTGCATAGGTGTAAAGGAACAGAGTCACCACCGGACCAGCGCGACCGAGCGCGGACGGGCGCAGACGGGCAGGACTCTGGCACGACTCAGGCTAAGTGAAGGCGTCACCGCTGCGCGATACCGCTGCGCGGCGCGGGGAGCTTTAAGTAGCTGCCCCCGAGTGTCACTTGCGCACTAGAGCGCTCGCCAATCGTGCCACCTAAACACCACTCCACTCCACTCCAAGATGGCGGCCAAAGTCCAAACAAATCCCTCCCAGGACCCGGACCCGCTCAAACGGCGGTGTCAAACAATTAGAATGCCGGTAAGTGGGCGCCTAAAATCAGGGAATAATAACTGATAATAACACAAATATTTAAACAGGTTTAAGTTAAAATCGCCTTAGCAAATAGAAAGCGCGACGCGCTTGAGCAGCGAAAAACGCTACCTTGTCAGACCGAGCGCTGGAGCGACTCGCCTTAAGTAGCTGCCCCCGAGTGTCTCCTGCGCACTAGAGCGCTCGCCAATCGTGCCACCTAAACACCACTCCACTCCACTCCAAGATGGCGGCCAAAGTCCAAACAAATCCCTCCCAGGACCCGGACCCGCTCAAGCGGCGGTGTCAAACAATTAGAATGCCGGTAAGTGGGCGCCTAAAATCAGGGAATAATAACTGATAATAACACAAATATTTAAACAGGTTTAAGTTAAAATCGCCTTAGCAAATAGAAAGCGCGACGCGCTTGAGCAGCGAAAAACGCTACCTTGTCAGACCGAGCGCTGGAGCGACTCGCCTTAAGTAGCTGCCCCCGAGTGTCTCCTGCGCACTAGAGCGCTCGCCAATCGTGCCACCTAAACACCACTCCACTCCACTCCAAGATGGCGGCCAAAGTCCAAACAAATCCCTCCCAGGACCCGTACCCGCTCAAGCGGCGGTGTCAAACAATTAGAATGCCGGTAAGTGGGCGCCTAAAATCAGGGAATAATAACTGATAATAACACAAATATTTAAACAGGTTTAAGTTAAAATCGCCTTAGCAAATAGAAAGCGCGACGCGCTTGAGCAGCGAAAAACGCTACCTTGTCAGACCGAGCGCTGGAGCGACTCGCCTCAAGTAGCTGCCCCCGAGTGTCTCCTGCGCACTAGAGCGCTCGCCAATCTGCCACCTAAACACCACTCCATCCACTCCAAGATGGCAGCAAAAGTCCAAACAAATCCCTCCCAGGATCCGGACCCGCTCAAGCGGCGGTGTCAAACAATTAGAATGCCGGTAAGTGGGCGCCTAAAATCAGGGAATAATACCTGATAATAAGCCGGTAAGTGGGCGCCTAAAATCAGGGAATAATAACTGATAATAACACAAATATTTAAACAGGTTTAAGTTAAAATCGCCTTAGCAAATAGAAAGCGCGACGCGCTTGAGCAGCGAAAAACGCTACCTTGTTTGCAAATACCACTTTTAGAACGCAGGTATTTGCTTGCCTAACCATTTGAGCCTGCCTCTGCTGGGTTGTGTACTCCTTGTCTGGGTTTGTGTGCGACAGGGCTGGGGAATCCCAGGAGACAGGCTGGGGCAGCCCGGTGGTGAATAGAGAGATCTGCATTTAGATGGGAGGGAGGAGTTGCACCTGGGGCCTGAATAGGGCTGTGCCTTCCCTCTACAATGCTGGCTCCACCCCCCGTGGCTTGTCTGATGTATCTGCCCTGCACTGTGAAAGGAGAGGAGGAATCATGTCAACAGAGTGCTCCAGAGCTGTATCTTCCATCCCCTGTGCTGACTCCACCTCCTGTGGGGTGGCTGATGTCTCTGCCCTGCACAGTGAAAGGAAGAAGAGAGTGATGTAAACAAAGTGCTCAGGAACTGGTTGGGACTAGGCACAAGCCCCTCTGCCTTCAGAGAACAAAGGATTTTGGGGTATAAATATTGGGACCCTGATCCCAAGAAATTAGATCACTTCTGGAACAAGAAACCTTTATGTCAAGTAGAAGAACCAAGGAAGCTGCAGGAGTTTGGACTGCCCCCCTGCCAGTGTGCTGTTTGCTGGGTTGGCCTGCGGTGGTTGCTTCATTGCCAAGGGAAAGGAGAAGGAACTTTGTAAGGACTTTCATCTACAGAATATTCTCCAAGGGCTTGAACTGTGCTTGCCTCCTGCTGAAGTCTCAGGGACAAAAGACTTCACCTCCAGCTCCCCCTGAATTTCCTTGCTGGGAATTCTGACTTGTGTGCCACTGGGAGCTGGAAGCGCGACGCATCGAGAAGAAGCGTGTCGCCGCCGCAGCTGAAATCATGGCAATGTCGGAGACGCGAGCCTTCATTGCATCTCCCTGGAAGCTTGTGTTCATCGAAGCTGTCTGCTGTCGCATCACCGGAGAAGTGTGACGCCATCGCGAAAGTCACCATCGCATCACCGGAGAAGCCTGTCGCAGGGCTTGTCGCGGCTCCAAAGTACAGGGCTGCCAGGGCGTCATCGCATCGTCATCGCATCGCCGCATCAAGGGCGCCATCTTCTCGCATCACAACCGGATCGTCGCATCGCATCAAGGCGCCATCTTGCGCACCGCAACGGGCCCGCAGGCCGAAAATCTACGCATCACCTCTGCACCGGTAAGGCTCACAACAAGTTCCCTACTCTGCGCAAGCATTGAGGAAGGACGCAACCGTTCCCCCGGGTCACGAAACCGACGCATCTCTCCTTTTGCGAGCCTTTTGTTCACTTTGCGTTACGCATCCAGGTACTTTGTTGAGAACTTTGTCGCATTTACCAACAACTTGAACTAAGAGACTTTAATAATCTTTTAAGTAATCATAAGTGTAGTATTGTGGATTTTTGTCATTTGTGGTCTTGTGTTTAAGTCTATATAAAGAATACTTATTTTTATAAAACCTGTGTTATGTCCATCTGTAGTGTTTTCACTGTATTACTGTGTATATTCACAAATGCTTAACACACTGCCTCTGAGATAAGCCTGTCTGCTCGTGCCAAGCTACCAAGGAGGTGAGCATGGGTTATTGAGGAGTGTAATCCCCTTATCCTGACTTAGAAGTAAGGGTCCCTATTTGGAGAAAGGTGATAACCATTGCCAACTAGAGACCCTCGGATCTAACAGGAGGCAACATTGTCCTGCTGTCACGTGATTACTATGTCGAGGAAGCGTTAAGACAATTAAAGAATCATGAATGTTATGAATTGACAACCAGAGAGGAATATCAAACCAGTATTCAAGAAATGCACACAATAATAAAGAAGTGGCATGACAAATCCATGATAGATCTAGATGAATATTTATTTTTAAGAGCTACAAACCCTTGCCTACCGACTTTTTATCACTTACCCAAAGTGCACAAGGACAAATCGAGATCGCCTGGGAGGCCGATAGTCTAATCTTTGGGGAGCTTGACAGAGAACCTTTCCAGATTTATTGATCATTTTTGGTTTGAGTCTGTTCTTCAGATAGGGTCCTCGGAGCGATCCTTGACTCTCCACACCACGCAGCTCCACCGGACTGCGCCTGCCCTCGACCCCGCGGCTGCTGAGTTCGAGGCCCTGCACCCGCAGGCTGCCACCTGCGCCTCATCACTGGTGGCCAGTGGTAGGCCCGTAGGCTTGTTTCTGCCCACGCCGTTGTTTTTGTGCCGCACTGTTTTAATTCTGTTCTGTGCTTTGTATTGGTCCTGATTGTGCCTGTTGCTTGCTGCCTAGTTTCTTGCCTTGTCTCTTGCCTTGTTGCCTTGATCCTCCCTTGCCTCTGCCTGTGCTTGTTTTCGCCGGTCCCGCCGCTGCGTCCCCTACGGCCCCGCCCCCATTCGTCTGTTCCCCAGACCCAGCTGCTCCTCCCTCCCACTTCCCCTTCTTATGGTGGCCGCTGCGCGGCAGTGAGAGCGACCCTTGACCCTGTTGTAGGGAGGTCTCTCCCCACGCCACACAGTTCCACCGGACTACGCCTGCCCTTGACCCAGCGGCTGCTAAGTTTAAGGCAATCCTCCGCCCACAGGGTGCCACCTGCGCCTCATCCCTGGTGGTCAGTGGTAGGCCCGTAGGTTTGTTTCTGCCCATGCTGTTGTTTTTGTGCCTCACTGTTTTAATTCTGTACTGTGATTTGTATTGGTCCTGATTGTGCCTGTTGCTTGCTGCCTTGTTTCTTGCCTTGTCTCTTGCCTTGTTGCCTCGCTGATACCTTTCCTCCACCTGTGCTTGTTTTTGCCGGTCCCGCCCCCTGCCGCTGCGTCCCCTGCGGCCCCGCTCCCTGCCGCTGCGTCCCCTGTGCCCCAGCCCCCACCCCAATTCGTCCGTTACCCCCACCCAGCTGCTCCTCTCTCCCACCACCCCTTCTTATGGCAGCACCGGGGCAAGCCCATTTGCGCCCATCCGTGCCTGGACCGCGCCCAGTGACAGAACCCCTGGACCCCGAAGACACCACAACACCCGTCTGCACTACAACGCCAGCACCCTCCACGCACTCAACCCCAGATGAGAACACACCTGCCACCGGGCCACCCCGAATCGCACCCATGGGCCCTTCACCTGCCGGTACTGCAGCTTCACCAGCATCCAACCCGCGAAACCACCAACCAACGAACCCAGCTATCTGAGGTGCATCCTCCTCAACACTCGCTCCACCCGCAAACACGCCATCAAACTCTGGGACCTCCTCGACTCAACTACCCCAGATGTTGCCTTCCTGACGGAGACCTGGCTGAACCCCGCCTTAGCACCCGACATCGCCATAGCCATCCCGGAAGGCTACAAGATCTCCCGCAGGGACCGCACCAACGGACTAGGAGGTGGAATTGCCATTGTCCACAAGAACACCCTCAGAGTCTCTACCAACACTGACGACACCCTCAGCACCGCCAAACACCTGCACTTCCAGATCCACACCAACCCCAACACCACCCTCAGAGGAACACCCGTCTACAGACCACCTGGACCCAGACTACAGTACAGCGACTCCATCGCCGACCTCATCAGCTCCCACGCCCTCACCTCCACAGACTACATCCTCCTCGGAGACCTGAACTTCCACCTTGAGAACAACAACGACACAAAGTCCGCCACCCTGATCGACAACCTCGCCAAACTAGGACTCAGACAGCTTGTGACAACACCCACCCACGCCGCCGGTCACACGCTTGACCCCATCTTCTCCGCAAGCCCCGTGTCTCCTTCAACCACATCACCAAACCCCACTGGACCGACCACCGCTGCGTCCATTTCACCTTCAAACAGCCCACCACACACCACCGCACCAAACAGATGCCTCGTCGCTGCTGGGGCGAAGTCACCGAAGAGCAGCTAGCCACCACACTCGACCAGAGCCCACCAGCTGACCCAAACGAACCGACACCGCCTCCCTCAACCTCCGATAGTGGATCAACGGCTGCACCAACACTCTCGCCCCGCTCAAGACACCCTCCAATAGCCACACCAGCAAGAAAGCCACCTGGTTCACTGATGACCTCCAGACCTCCACGCGTACTTGCCGGAAAGTGGAGAAGAACTGGCTATGCGAACGATCACCAGACAACCACACAGCCCTCAAAAACACCACCTGCAGACACCATCTACTCATCAGAACCACCAAGAGGACCGCATTCAAGGACTGCATGGATAACAACGCACACAACAGCAAAGAACTCTTCAGCATCGTGAAGGAACTCTCCAACCCCAGCTCCAACATCAACGACATCCCCCTTCGCAGGACCTGTGTGACTTACTGACCACCTCCTTCCACCGCAAGATCGCCGACATCCACGACAGCTTCAGATCGCGCCGACCACCGAGACCTCCTCCCCTGTGACCACCAGCCGCCTGATTGCCTGGTCTAATGTCAACGACGATGACACCATCAAGATCATGAACTCCATCCACTCCGGATCCTCGTCTAACCCATGCCCACACCACGTCTTCAACAAAGCTAGCACAACCATCGCCCCCCATCTCCGGAAAGTTATCAACATCTCCTTCGAGACAGTAACCTTCCCGGAGAGCTGGAAGCACGCCGAGATCAACTCCTTACTCAAAAAGCCCAAGGCGGACCCCAAGGACCTTAAGAACTTCCGCCCCATCTCCCTGCTCCCGTTCCCGTCGAAGGTCACCGAGAAAATCGTCAACAAACAACTGACCCGCCACCTCGAGGACAACAACATCCTGGACACCATCCCTGTCCAGTTTCAGCAGCAACCACAGCACCAAAACCGCCCTCATAGCTGCCACCGACAACATCAGGACCCTTCTCGACAATGGAGAAACAGCAGCCCTCATCCTCCTGAACCTGTCAGCCACCTTCAACACGGTCTGCCACTGCACACTACGAACATGCCTGCACAACGCCGGGATCTAAGAGAAGGCCCTGGACTGGACCACATCCTTCCTCTCCGGCAGAACTCAGAGCGTCCGCCTCCCACCCTTCTGCTCCACCGCCACTGAGACCATCTGCGGCGTACCCCAGGGCTCTTCCCTCAGCCCAACGCTGTTCAACATTTACATGGCATCCCTCACCCACGTCACCCTACAGCACGAACTCAACATCATCTCCTACGCCAACGACACCCAGCTGATCATCTCTCTCTTACCAAAGACCCTTACACCGCCAAAACCAACCTCCACGAAGGAATGAAGGCCGTCGCCGAATGGATGAGGAACAGCCAACTGAAGCTGAACTTGGACAAGACGGAGATCCTTATCCTCGGCTCCACCCCTTCAGCCTGGGACAATTCCTGGTGGCTGACATCACTGGGAACAGCCCTGACACCCACCGACCTCGCACGCAACCTGAGGATCATCCTCGACTCCACCCTCTCCATGACTAAGCAGGTCAACGCCGTCTCCTCATCCTGCTTCAACAGCCTATGAATGCTCCACAGGATCTTCAAGAGGATCCCCACCGAAACAAGAAGAACAGTCACCCAGGCCCTCGTCTCCAGCAGGCTGGACTCTGGAAATGCCCTCTATGCAGGAATATCAACCAAGCTCCTGAGACGGCTACAACGCATCCAAAACGCCTCGGCACGACTGATCCTCGACATCCCCCGCCGCAGCCACATCACCACCCACCTGGGAGACCTTCATTGGCTCCCCGTCAGCAAGAGGATAACCTTCAAGCTCCTCATCCATGCACACAAGGCCCTCCACAACACCGGCCCAGCATACCCCAACGGACGACTCGCCCGCGCCACAGTCCCCCACATCCGAAGAACAACTGCCGGTGGCAGATCCTTCTCCCACCTCGATGCCAAGACCTGGAACACCCTCCCCACCAACCTACAGCAGACCCAAGACCTACTGGCCTTCAGAAGACTTCTCAAGACCTGGCTCTTCGATCAGTAGCAGCATCCCCCCCCCAGTGCCTTGAGACCCTCATGGGTAGGTAGCGCACTTTATAAATGCCCTGATTGTTTGATTGATTGATTATTAAGGACACAACAGACTTTATAAACCACATTGAAGGCATTGAGTGAAGAAAAATTTCTAATGATAACTACTTTCTCAGAGGATGCTGATACTCTGAGAAAGATTATGAGGAGAAATTGGCATGTACTAAAAACGGATGCCATTATTGGCGATGATATCCCAACATCGCCATTAATTGCTTTCAGAAAAGCACGCTCATTGAAAGACTGTCTAGTGCACAATCATTTGGATGCCGCTCCAGTCAGACAGGGAACTCTGAAGGAGATGAGGGGATTATATCCTTGTGGTAGATGCAAAGCGTGTGCCTTTAGCAAAAGGGTGTTATCATATGAGATCAAAGGACTCAAATCTAACAAAAGGATTGATAAGGTTATGACATGCCAGACAACACATGTCGTTTACTGCCTCAAGTGCCCATGCGGGCTACGGTATATAGGAAGTACTATACATTCTGTTAAAATCAGAATTTTGGAGCACATGCCTGCAATAACAAAGAAGGATTTTAATTTTTCGGTGGCACGGCACTTTGCTATTAAACACAAAAGCAATCGAGATCTCCACAATTTTTTAGTATTGACTGTGTACCAGTACATAATAGAGGAGGAGATAGGGTGTTGAAACTGAGAAGACTAGAGTCACGCTATATCATGGACCTCCAAACGAAAAGCCCCAATGGGCTGAATAGTGGGGAAGAGTTGACTGTACATCTAGGGATCTAGATAAGGTACAGGTAGGAATTTGCATAGTTTATATGTTGAGAAGGACGATCAGTCCTCTAAATGAGAATAATTTGTAATCAGAATCATTTCCTTGCACTAAAAATGTCCATTGTAACTTGGACCGATACACGGCTAGATTAAATATAGAGGGGACTATGGCAACCTGAGATAGCTCAAAAGACACAGTTGAGTGGTACATATGATAATTGTTGTCATAAAAATATGAAATGCTGCCCTGTATAACCTCTACAACAACGAAAGGGAAAAGAAAGAGTTTGTAAGACCCGCCAGTTTAAGGTACATAACTATCTTGGTATCTAGCGACGGGCCCTATGACCTACCCCAGGGTTACCTGTGTAGAAAGATGAGCAAATGGAACAGGAGCCTATTGTTTCGGTTCAGGGACGGGAGCATTAAAAATCTATTATGCTTTCCAATGGGTTTTAACAGGAATTCAGAAAACTTAAATTGCCCCTGTAACCGTGGGGGGAAACAAGGCCTTTTACATTTTTTGTTCTTCTGTGGCTTCTATGAGAAATACACTAAACATCTTTTAATGCCATACTTTCGCAAGACAGCCCAGTTGGATTTTAACCTAGCCTTTGATGATTTATTGAGGCTAGGCACTGACGAGGTGAGTCAGTTGTTTTCCTAGAAATGCCGTTCGCTCAAGAGTCTTATTGAATATGATGTGAAAAGTTTTGTTTTATCATTGCCTAGTTTGTACATTGTTTATCTGCACATATAGCTGCTTTTTGCTCTTTGCACAAATTACTGACATTTCTGCGGTGTTTTTTAATTCTTGTATACATTATCATGAGCCTTAAGTTTGCACATTGCTTATTTGCACATATAGCTGCTTTTGCCCTTTGCATATGTCACCGACATCTCTGCAGTGTTTTTAATCCTTGTATATATTATCATGAGTCTTAAAATTACAGTTGGATCCATCTATGTAAATTATTTATACTTTTCTAACATATATTTTGATGATTTATGTGATCTCATTATGTGTCCTCTTTTTGATTGTGATATTATGTGTTGTGGAAGATGATGTGATTTTATGTACTTTTATGGATGCTCCTACATCCGAATAAAGATCTTTGACTTGACTTGAAATGCTGCTATTGTTTTTATATAAAAACCGGCATGTGGCAATTGTTGAAACACATGCGAGTGAGGATGATCGGCACGGGCTATACTAGGTACAATATGTACAAATGCTTGGCATTTGGTGCCGTTCGTTAAGCAAATCCTTGTGTATCATTCTGATACAGTGAATGATGATTAATGCATTATGCGCATGTGTGTAATTATACAAAATGTCTAATATCTGTATTTGAATATGTACAAACCGTGATGTTTATACACTGAAATATGGCGCCCGTGATTTGTGCACCTTTGTCCTTCATTTGTTTCAATGTCTATCTTGAAGACGTAAAAACATGGTGTCTCCCGGTGCTCTTGGTGAAACACTGATGAAGGAGCACTTCCGAAACACGTCTGCTACATTGAATTAAACTGCTGCTGTGTAAAGACAACCCCGTGAGTGCTGGTACCCTTTCCTAATCGGATAGGGTTTTTGGAGCTTGTATTGTGTGCCGAACACTGTGGCACCGAGGCACCCGCCTACAGTGTGTCCCGCCCATATATATTGTTTTTTTACACACATTTTTTTCAGCCCATGCTTCATGGATCACCCAGAAACTTACCATGCACAACAATACCTAACATGACACGTTTTGGGGAAAATTTTGCAATGATTCATCAACGGGCGCCAAAGTTATAGGCAAGTCAATAAATTATTTTTTCAATTAACTATACATTTCTACTGGCGACCACCAGTAGGTGAGATATATATATATATATATATGTATATATATATATATATATATATTTCCTCTCAAATGCCCTGAACTTTACAGAGGTCACACAATGCAGCTCCTACCATCCGGTCTGAAAGCGAGGCTGCTTGCAGTTTTTTGCATCCATTTCATTTAAGGATTCCCTTCTCTGTTCCCGACGCGTTTCGAGGCCATCGCCTCTTCTTCATGGGCTGCTACACAGGGCAAATGACTGACTCACCAGTGTTGTCTCTTTAGTTGCTTTATTGAGAACACCACCCACTTTGGGCGTTACACACAAGAGTTGCACAATAGCATGCTGGTTCATGTAATCTCTAAGGTGAGTCGAAAAGTTCATTGTCTCTGTGTAATTATTAAAAGCTTGTTTTAGTCCTTGAGTAGGTTTGGTTGCCAAACTGCAGGCTTCGTTTTGCCAAGGGGCTGCATGCTTACACGGAGAGAAAAAGTTCCTTTCCAAGCCTTCCCTTTCAATTGTAGGAAATGGTGCTCAGGCTGCCGTGTATTTAACATTTCCTCTCAAATGCCCTGAGCTTTACAGAGGTCACACGATGCAGCTCCTACCATCCGGTCTGAAAGCTAGGCTGCTTGCAGTTTTTTGCATCCATTTCATTTAAGGATTCCCTTCTCTGTTCCCGACGCGTTTCGAGGCCATCGCCTCTTCTTCATGGGCTGCTTCACAGGGGAAATGACTAACTCACCAGTGTTGTCTCTTTAGTTGCTTTATTGAGAACACCACCCACTTTGGGCGTTACACACAAGAGTTGCACAATAGCATGCTGGTTCATGTAGTCTCTAAGGTGAGTCGAAAAGTTCAATGTCTCTGTGTAATAATTAAAAGCTTGTTTTAGTCCTTGAGTAGGTTTGGTTGCCAAACTGCAGGCTTTATTTTACCAAGGGGCTGCATGCTTACACGGAGAGAAAAAGTTCCTTTCCAAGCCTTCCCTTTCAATTGTAGGAAATGGTGCTCCTCTGCCACGGCCAAGGCTGGCGTGTATTTAACATTTCCTCTCAAATGCCCTGAGCTTTACAGAGGTCACACGATGCAGCTCCTACCATCCGGTCTGAAAGCTAGGCAGCTTGCAGTTTTTTGCATCCATTTCATTTAAGGATTCCCTTCTCTGTTCCCGACACGTTTCGAGGCCATCACCTCTTCTTCATGGGCTGCTACACAGGGGAAATGACTGACTCAACAGTGTTGTCGCTTTAGTTGCTTTATTGAGAACACCACCCACTTTGGGCGTTACACACAAGAGTTGCACAATAGCATGCTGGTTCATGTAGTCTCTAAGGTGAGTCGAAAAGTGCATTGTCTCTGTGTAATTATTAAAAGCTCGTTTTAGTCCTTGAGTAGGTTTGGTTGCCATACTGCAGGCTTCGTTTTGCCAAGGGGCTGCATGCTTACACGGAGAGAAAAAAATCCTTTCCAAGCCTTCCCTTTCAATTGTAGGAAATGGTGCTCCTCTGCCACGGCCAAGGCTGCCGAGTATTTAACATTTCCTCTCAAATGCCCTGAGCTTTACAGAGGTCACACGATGCAGCTCCTACCATCTGGTCTGAAAGCTAGGCTGCTTGCAGTTTTTTGCATCCATTTCATTTAAGGATTCCCTTCTCAGTTCCCGATGCGTTTCGAGGCCATCGCCTCTTCTTCATGGGCTGCTACACAGGGGAAATGACTGACTCACCAGTGTTGTCGCTTTAGTTGCTTTATTGAGAACACCACCCACTTTGGGTGTTACACACAAGAGTTGCACAATAGCATGCTGGTTCATGTAGTCTCTAAGGTGAGTCGAAAAGTTCATTGTCTCTGTGTAATTATTAAAAGCTTGTTTTAGTCCTTGAGTAGGTTTGGTTGCCAAACTGCAGGCTTCGTTTTGCCACGGGGCTGCATGCTTACACGGAGAGAAAAAGTTCCTTTCCAAGCCTTCCCTTTCAATTGTAGGAAATGGTGCTCCTCTGCCACGGCCAAGGCTGCCGTGTATTTAACATTTCCTCTCAAATGCCCTGAGCTTTACAGAGGTCACACGATGCAGCTCCTACCATCCGGTCTGAAAGCTAGGCTGCTTGCAGTTTTTTGCATCCATTTCATTTAAGGATTCCCTTCTCTGTTCCCGACGCGTTTCGAGGCCATCGCCTCTTCTTCATGGGCTGCTACACAGGGGAAATGACTGACTCACCAGTGTTGTCTCTTTAGTTGCTTTATTGAGAACACCACCCCCTTTGGGCGTTACACACAAGAGTTGCACAATAGCATGCTGGTTCATGTAATCTCTAAGGTGAGTCGAAAAGTTCATTGTCTCTGTGTAATTATTAAAAGCTTGTTTTAGTCGTTGAGTAGGTTTGGTTGTCAAACTGCAGGCTTCGTTTTGCCAAGGGGCTGCATGCTTACACGGAGAGAAAAAGTTCCTTTCCAAGCCTTCCCTTTCAATTGTAGGAAATGGTGCTCAGGCTGCCGTGTATTTAACATTTCCTCTCAAATGCCCTGAGCTTTACAGAGGTCACACGATGCAGCTCCTACCATCCGGTCTGAAAGCTAGGCTGCTTGCAGTTTTTTGCATCCATTTCATTTAAGGATTCCCTTCTCTGTTCCCGAAGCATTTCAAGGCCATCGCCTCTTCTTCATGGGCTGCTACACAGGGGAAATGACTGACTCACCAGTGTTGTCGCTTTAGTTGCTTTATTGAGAACCCCACCCACTTTGGGCGTTACACACAAGCGTTGCACAATAGCATGCTGGTTCATGTAGTCTCTAAGGTGAGTCGAAAAGTTCATTGTCTCTGTGTAATTATTAAAAGCTTGTTTTAGTCCTTGAGTAGGTTTGGTTGCCAAACTGCAGGCTTCGTTTTGCCAAGGGGCTGCATGCTTACACGGAGAGAAAAAGTTCCTTTCCAAGCCTTCCCTTTCAATTGTAGGAAATGGTGCTCCTCTGCCACGGCCAAGGCTGCCGTGTATTTAACATTTCCTCTCAAATGCCCTGAGCTTTACAGCGGTCACATGATGCAGCTCCTACCATCCGGTCTGAAAGCTAGGCTGCTTGCAGTTTTTTGCATCCATTTCATTTAAGGATTCCCTTCTCTGTTCCCGACGTGTTTCGAGGCCATCGCCTCTTCTTCATGGGCTGCTACACAGGGGAAACGACTGACTCACCAGTGTTGTCTCTTTAGTTGCTTTATTGAGAACACCACCCACTTTGGGCGTTACACACAAGAGTTGCACAATAGCATGCTGGTTCATGTAGTCTCTAAGGTGAGTCAAAAAGTTCATTGTATCTGTGTAATTATTAAAAGCTTGTTTTAGTCCTTGAGTAGGTTTGGTTGCCAAACTGCAGGTTACGTTTTGCCAAGGGGCTGCATGCTTACACGGAGAGAAAAAGTTCCTTTCCAAGCCTTCCCTTTCAATTGTAGGAAATGGTGTTCCTCTGCCACGGCCAAGGCTGCCGAGTATTTAACATTTCCTCTCAAATGCCCTGAGCTTTACAGAGGTCACACGATGCAGCTCCTACCATCCGGTCTGAAAGCTAGGCTGCTTGCAGTTTTTTGCATCCATTTCATTTAAGGATTCCCTTCTCTGTTCCCGAAGCGTTTCAAGGCCATCGCCTCTTCTTCATGGGCTGCTACACAGGGGAAATGACTGACTCACCAGTGTTGTCGCTTTAGTTGCTTTATTGAGAACCCCACCCACTTTGGGCGTTACACACAAGCGTTGCACAATAGCATGCTGGTTCATGTAGTCTCTAAGGTGAGTCGAAAAGTTCATTGTCTCTGTGTAATTATTAAAAGCTTGTTTTAGTCCTTGAGTAGGTTTGGTTGCCAAACTGCAGGCTTCGTTTTGCCAAGGGGCTGCATGCTTACACGGAGAGAAAAAGTTCCTTTCCAAGCCTTCCCTTTCAATTGTAGGAAATGGTGCTCCTCTGCCACGGCAGCGGCTGCCGTGTATTTAACATTTCCTCTCAAATGCCCTGAGCTTTACAGAGGTCACACGATGCAGCTCCTACCATCCGGTCTGAAAGCTAGGCTGCTTGCAGTTTTTTGCATCCATTTCATTTAAGGATTCCCTTCTCTGTTCCCGACGCGTTTCAAGGCCATCGCCTCTTCTTCATGGGCTGCTACAAAGGGGAAATGACTGACTCACCAGTGTTGTCTCTTTAGTTGCTTTATTGAGAACACCACCCACTTTGGGCGTTACACACAAGAGTTGCACAATAGCATGCTGGTTCATGTAGTCTCTAAGGTGAGTTGTAAAGTGCATTGTCTCTGTGTAATAATTAGAAGCTTGTTTTAGTCCTTGAGTAGGTTTGGTTGCCAAACTGCAGGCTTCGTTTTGCCAAGGGGCTGCATGCTGACACGGAGAGAAAAAGTTCCTTTCCAAGCCTTCCCTTTCAATTGTAGGAAATGGTGCTCCTCTGCCACGGCCAAGGCTGCCGTGTATTTAACATTTCCTCTCAAATGCCCTGAGCTTTACAGAGGTCTCATGATGCAGCTCCTACCATCCGGTCTGAAAGCTAGGCTGCTTGCAGTTTTTTGCCTCCATTTCATTTAAGGATTCCCTTCTCTGTTCCCGACGCATTTCGAGGCCATCGCCTCTTCTTCATGGGCTGCTACACAGGGGAAATGACTGACTCACCAGTGTTGTCTCTTTAGTTGCTTTATTGAGAACACCACCCACTTTGGGCGTTACACACAAGAGTTGCACAATAGCATGCTGGTTCATGTAGTCTCTAAGTTGAGTCGAAAAGTGCATTGTCTCTGTGTAATTATTAAAAGCTTGTTTTAGTCCTTGAGTAGGTTTGGTTGCCAAACTGCAGGCTTCGTTTTGCCAAGGGGCTGCATGCTTACACGGAGAGAAAAAGTTCCTTTCCAAGCCTTCCCTTTCAATTGTAGGAAATGGTGCTCCTCTGCCACGGCCAAGGCTGCCGTGTATTTAACATTTCCTCTCAAATGCCCTGAGCTTTACAGAGGTCACATGATGCAGCTCCTACCATCCGTTCTGAAAGCTAGGCTGCTTGCAGTTTTTTGCATCCATTTCATTTAAGGATTCCCTTCTCTGTTCCCGACGCATTTCGAGGCCATCGCCTCTTCTTCATGGGCTGCTATACAGGGGAAATGACTGACTCACCAGTCCTGGCTGTGGCAGAGGAGCACCATTTCCTACCAACTGAATGGAAAGGCTTGGAAAGAAACCCTTTCTTTCCGTGAAAGCATGCAGCGCTATGGCAAAATGAAGCCTGCAGTTTTGCAATCCAGCCTACTTAAGGATTATAATAAGCTTTATAAAAGAACACAGTGACAATGAACTTTCAAAAGAACTTTTAATATAACACTCACCTTAAGAACCACATGGACCAGCATGCCATCGGGCAATTCTTGTGTGCCACGCCCACTGGGGGCGATGTTCTCAATAAAATATTCAGAGAGACAACATTGGTGAGGTATTCATTTTTCCTGTGTAGCACCCATGAGGAAGAGGCGTTCTGCCTCGAAACGCGTCGGGAATCAAGCAAGGAATCAAGGAACGAAATGGATGCAAATAACTGCAAGCAGCCTCGAGGCTTTCAAACCGGATGGTAAAGGGCTGCATTATGTGACCTCTGTAAAGCTCAGGGCATTTGAGAGGAATATATATATATATATAGTGAATCTTGTTGTGAATGGAAGGTGTCAAGCCAATCCATCAAGTGGGGGGAGAGAAAAGGGGGTAAAAAAAGTATCTTTCCCATTTTCCAATAGACCCTTGACACATGCGTGCAGCCCGAACTGCTGAATAGAAGTACACCAAATTTGACAGGAAGCTAGCTTTTGGTCCGCAGATTGTGCTTTTTTGTGTAAATCCATTCAGTAGTTTTCTAGATAATCAAGGAAATCGAAATTTGAATATCTACAATCTTGAAGCCTTCACGAATAACGACGACTTTGTACAGCGATATGCAGAGCTTTGATTGGCTGCCAACACTTCAACCAGGAAATGTTGGCAGCTATCTTGGGTCTCCCTTTCAGTGGAGCCCCAAAACAAATGCAGATAAAAAGAAAAGGGGGCAGGGTAGGAATACCCTTACCCTCTAGGCCTGGTGCTGGGGTCTCAGAAGGACTCCATCAGGGCAATAAAGCTTTTTTTTTTAAAATAACAGTGTTTTTCTGCAAAATATACGTGAATTAAACAAAAAACACAAGCACAGTCTCCCAAGCTTGCTTTAAATATTTCCCCGGGTGAACCAGGTCCTGGGCCATTTGTATTTTAATAAATAAGGAGGGCGGCACATCGCCCCCCTCATTGGCTTTATTTATGCCCAGGGGACCACCACCTGCCTGGGACTCTTGTTTATATAAATATGGGTGGTTCGCCCGGACCCTCCTGGGGACCACCACCTCCCAGGGCTTGACGTTCAATAATAGATTGGGGGGAACATGGACATTATTTGGCCACAGGGGCCACCACCTCCCTAGGGCTGTAATTTTAAAATAGATAGGGATGGCCGCATTTACTCCCCAGACCTCAGAGCCCATCACTACCTTGGCCTAATTAATTTTTTAAAATGAACAAAGGGGCAGGACGGCCACCCACCCATGGTGTATCACGTGCTAGGGTCCACCACCTCCCCAGGGCCAGCCTGTACAAACAGAAAGAGGGGGCCCTGCTGACCTCCTTCTGGAGCCATTAATGACACTGGGGAGGGCCACCCCCCAGGCCCGGCTCCTACTATGTCCTAGGGTGTCCAACCCCGGTACATAGCTGTTTGCTTAAGCTTGGTGGGCGCTGACAGCTCCTGCCAAGCAAACGCAAACACTCTGGTTCCAGTGGTCGGGAGCTATCAAAATGCTCCTGCTTGCTGGAACTAGAGTTTTCATCTCTTTCCCTGCCAGTAGACATGCAGGGAAAGGGATGAAATTATTGCTCTTGCAAACAAGGATCTATATTTCCAGGAGCTCCCTGCATGCAGGAGCAATGCCGGCTCCTGCGGGAGGCAGGGAGGCAGCTGGGACTGGTGGGGGGGGGGCCTTAAGACTTACATTCTGTACACTGGGTGCCATGGGTGGTACCAGGGCACCCGGCCAGGTCCTGGGGATGGAGTCCCTGGGGCTGAATTCGGCCCAGAGAGGGGGCAGCGCAGCCTCTGTCCCATATTCAATTAAGGCCATGCCCCAAGTGATGGGGTCCCTGGGGCCAAAATTGACATGGGCAGGGTGGCATGCCCACCTCCCCCATCGATTTGTAGACAGGTCCCAGGTGATGGGGTCCCCAGGACTAAAATGGACCCAGGGAGGGGTGCAATGCAGCCCACCCATATAGTCATCGCCAGCCTCATAGGAATGGACCCCCCCACGGTCGTTCTGACTCTGATGCTCATTCCACAACCTCAACAGTAAGCATTTACAGATATAAACATAGCAGGGGCCCCTGTTGAAGCTCCACCTCTCTAAAGGACCTATGATCCTTAATTCCTGGGCTTGGTGAAGGCAAGCAAGTGTGTTTTCTCAGTAATTTCATATTGAAAAAAGATTTGAAATCCTTTGTGCAGGTGACTGAATTGCACCAAGGCCACACTGCTCACCAGCTGCCACCGGTGTGTCTCCAACCACTTGCCGGTAGGTAGAGCTGCACACCAGGTCACACATCTGAGACAGAGCCGTCATCTGAAACAGAGTCCAGAGACATGATTGGCACAGTACACACACTTGCACACGACACAGTCGCCCGCCCATGCACACACAGCCACAGGCATCCCAAACCCTCCCGCCACCCATCGGAGCATGCCCGCCCATGCACACCTGCGTGACACTGCTCACCTTCTGCCACCAGCGTGTAGACTGCTGGTCCCACCACCTAACGCTGCAAGCCACAAGCCAGGGGCCCGCAGACATGGCACCCTCAGCACCATGCATCACCATGAGCTGGCCACCAGGTAACACGTCTGATGCTGGGCACACGTGATGGGCGACACATCCATGTCACCAGTTGTGATTGTGAGACATCAGGCGGATTATTTCGTACATGTTTAGCTGATGTGGCATGTCTGCCCGGGTGGTGGTCCTGGGGTGGTGGCGGTGGGTGTTGTGGTCCTCTTGGGTGTCCGGCCTGCATAATCAGTTGCTCCATGGCATCTGTTGCCCTTCCGATTACGCCCTAGGCTATGCTCCCTTTTGTGGTGCAGGCTGTGGTCCAACTTTACACCAGGTCAGAGCAGGTGTAAAAATCCTGCTGCTAACGCGCCTTATCGCGTTTTTTGTGTTCTTATTGCGAATCTGGCTGGTTGTTGTGAATGTTGAGGTGTGATGGTGTAGTGTCTTTTGTCAGGGGAACGCCTACTCTGCATCTCATTAGCGATAGTTGTAGGGGTCCTCTATGGCGATATTTTTTTAGGCTGCTATCGCTGGAAAAGTGGTGCTTTGGGCTGTTAGCACCTGCTTGTGAAAGGGGGGGTAAATTCCTCCTTTGGCTGCAATAAAGTGCAGTTAATTCCGCCAATTCCGCGATAGCTCCTTGTGAATATGCCCCTTTCTTTCTTATCAATCATAACTTGTTCATGTGCTGAGATATCATGTGGTGTAGAGTAAACGTGTCTGGTTCCGTCTATACCTCTGTAAGTGATTTTACTAGTTTACAGCAATGCCTGGTACCAATTAACTCGGAAGTGTTTGTAAACAGGCGCTCTCGATTCACCCATAAATATGCTGCACATATTTCTATCTCTTTTCTAGCACCAACCAGTCCGTGCGTTAGTCGAAACAAAACGTAGCTCATACATTTGGTATGCATATTTAGGCATACAATTGTGGACTAAAGTTATTAAAATTTCAAAGCATTCAGCGAAGAATATTATATGTTTCTGCACTGTGGTAATTGGCTTTCATTAACTCTCTAGTATAAGATAATCCTTTCAAGCAATAAAAAGTGTGTTGGAATAAAGCCATGCTTCTGTGTCATTGGTGGCAATGTTTCAGCGCTTTATAATGAATTGTTAATGACCCTGCTATTAAGAATTTACAAGAAATATGTTTGCCTTTCATTGTTTTCCATCTTCACTGCAGGATGACAAATTGGCTTTAGAACTGTGGAAGTTCCATCTGGACAACGTTTTACCACGCTGACCTATCATGTCAGTGCAGAAGCCATAAGGGATAGCTAATGTATGTCTCCTTACCGACATGACATTCGGTACGTGACCTTCAGTTACCATAAATTTTGCAAAACATATTTGATTCGATTTGTCATATGTTTTCCTCGAATATTACCTTCAAAATGTGATGTAGTACATCCCTATGTCTTGGCAGATCACTCCTGATTAAATATGGTTAAAATAGGAGTATTCGTAACTTGCTTATTAATTTGTATTCAATGGCGTGCTCTCAGTTCGCAGAGATATTGATTCTGTCTATAAGCACATCTAATACATATAAAGTGCCTTAGAGCAATAGAAAATGTTCATTTAATTTTATTCGTCTGTGAACCTCTTCCAAACAACATGTTTAGATGAAAAACCGATGAATGCTGCAGTCATTGCTACACAATAATGTGCTCATGAAGTATTTCAATTTGTTACTGAAATTGCAGTACGTCCGTCATATGTTTTCTATTTGATCATAATTTATTTATCACTAATTTAGTACAATTTGGTGACAATTGGTTGTTTTACTTACCAATTTCTGTAATTCGTTGCATAGACACTGGAAGTCAGGGCAGGCAGCACCCCCACAATAACGGTGATAGGATGCAAAAAATGAATGAGCTATAAAAATGCCTTTGAATGTTGTTTTTTCTTGTCATATTTGCTGTGTACTCAAAGAGCAAGTCCACATGTCAGAATATGTCTCCTCACAAATTGCTGCTTATTCTATTAATGTAAAGATTGGTGTTTACTTTTTATTCTCTGACTGCAAATAATTTCATTTTTTTTACCATAACAAAATTTTAATATCTGAATAGGAACTGTACACACATATTTAGAAATATGTCAGCATTCAGGAAGGAACAAATGAAGCACGTTTTTGTAATTCTGAAGTCTAAGGTAAATAAAGATTTTAATTTGATCAAAACAAATTAAGGCACTTTACTTTGTGATGCACACATGATAAATATTGACTGAAACTCAATTCCACACATTATTGCTGGTGTGCTATATAGTTTTATTATGAAAACTGTGTCTGTGCAAATTTAGTGGCCATTTCAATGGAAAAAGATGGTGTCTGTAAATGACAACATGCTACCACACTATGGGGTCCATTAGGATGACGGGCGGACTTTGTCCGCCCGTCATCCTAGCGGGGTTTGGGACCGCCCGCCATAAGGGCGGGGGTCCCGGGGGTGGTATTAGGATGTGCCCGCCACAGTGGCGGGCACATCCTGTATTTTTAGCATTGTGGCGGGCGGTGCTCTCTGCACCGCCCGCCACAATGCTAAAAATGCTTTCCAGCATTTGCATTTACACAGCGGCAGGCCCCGCGTGGTGCCTGCCGCTTTGTAAATGCAAATGAAGGGGGGTACCACAAGTACCCCCCCGTGTGCACCCCCCTACTGTCCTTCACTCTGGGGCCCCGCAGGGGGCCCCCAGAGTGAAGTCCGCATGCCTTTCCGTGGCGGCATTGCCGCCACGGACAGGCAATGTGAAATGCCTATCATAATATGGCTGGCGGTGTCTGATAGACACCAGCACCATATTATTCCTTTTCCGCCCCGGCCGCACGGCGACCGGGGCGGAAAAGCCGCGGACGGTCTTTCCGTCCGCCGAGGTCCCCCCGCCATACTAATATGGCGGGGGGAAACGAGAGTTGATGGCGGGCGGATTGCTAATATGGCGGGGGAAAACGAGAGTTGATGGCGGGCGGATTGCCCCCGCCAGGCTGGCGGTGGCAATCCGCCCACCATCATAATGGGCCCCAATGTGTTAGTGATATATTTGAGACAGTACACACTACACACTTACCACTGTCCTGCTGAATTTCAGCAGGTTCTTTGCTATTCTTGCTCTTTGTGTGAAGCTGGGATTTTTCACAATCGCTATGACTTCAGTGATGTTCCATTGATGGCAGTACCTCAACTCCGTAAACGTATTACACACCACTTATCCATTGTTTCTGGGATGTTAGTTTGAGGTGGTGATCAAGATGAAAAAGACAAAGGGCAAGTTCAAAGACCTATGTGAATACTTGGTGCAATGCTGAAGAGAATACTGGGCTTGATATAGGATTGTGTCATAAAGTAGGCAGTATTTGTGCACAGTTCTATGATGCTACCTGCTCCCGTTTTCTTGCTGCTACCGGTGTACCAATCCATCAAAGCACAAAACAACAATTTGGAAGGGTACTCAAAAATACATCTACAAAACTGTCTGAATTGCTGCTGATGCAGTGATAATGAAATGCAAGGGACAGCGGACTTCCAATCTAATATTTACATTCACAAAATACTGATATTACAGCTTTAAAGAGACAGAGCCTACAATGCAAAAATCGGCCTGATGTGGAGGGTCACAGTGGGTAGCACACAGCAATGCCATGGACCATTGAATGTCATCGTGATGTCCGCAGCTGACATTCACATACTCAAATCCATCCCTCAAGGATAGCTACCACTCTGCAAATGAATACCACCTCCTTTCAGTTGTCCATATCCTGCCAGTGGCATGCGACATCAGCAATGATCACAACTACTGATGCATATTTTTGAATGTCATGCATGACTTTGGTACTTGTCATCAATGGCTGAGGCCCAACCCGCTCACTCAAACATACATGAACAATTCTTCAGTATTGGTGATGGTCAATGTTCTTTGCTTTTGTTTCTCAATGCTTGCGACAGGAGCTTTCAAAGGTTCAACTTGGGCTGCACAGCTATACCAATGACTGGATGGTTTGTTCCCTAACCAGTAAGAGTCTCATTCAGCCTAAATTAGCGAAGACATGAGGCTGGATGTCGGCTGGAAGAACAACTTGCTCATTTAAGGTATCAGCAAGTTTCTGAAGGCACCAGGCGTTATCATTTTCTTCCAGTTGTGAGTATGAAATCCCATGGCCAAGTCTGTTTAAATTGTGAATGATTTCAACATTGCCTGTCAGTGTTTTTACGGTGTATTGGAGGAACAATTGTTTGGGAGGTTTCTGCTGGCCATTTTCACTGCATATATAATGTCCTGACTGACTGATTGCATAAGTAAGTTGACCCTTTTGGACGACTGTGTGTTTTCTGGCTCTCCAGTCAGAAGTCCTAATAGGAACCATTTATGGGAATCAATCACTGTAAATTAATCTTTATTAATATCTGAGAGATGAGATGACCATGGTGTTGATCGCAAGTTTGCTTAAATCATTGTTCTTATATACAATGATGTTTAATCAATGATCTTGTTCATGTTGGTTGCCTTAACCCATTAACCGCGGTGGCAATTCTGCCGCGGTGCGGCGGTATGATTAGGTGGGAGGGGCCGACCGGCCAACCAACGTGCGCAGCACTACAAAGGTAGTGTTTGCGATGGCCGTTGGCCGACAGGCGCATGGAAGGGGCTAACTTTTAAAACTGATAATTCTCTTTCAATCTCAGTTTTTTGTTTTCCTACAATGTTCTATAGCATGACACTATCAGATTGTGCCAATAATTTTCCTTGGTCATCTAGGAATATGTGGAGCCTTTCACCAAACTCGTAAGTCTTATTTTCTTCTATTACGCTTCTTGGCTGATTTATCTATTCCCTTTATTCCCCAGCGTCTCATGAGAGTTTCAAGCCTTTCATGGAGCGTTGTCATGCGTATTACCACTTTGTTAGGAATAATCACCGTTCTAATGTATTGAAATAGTTCATCATATGCCTCATCTCTCATATTTTTGTAGTGATCATCGGTTTGAATGCTAAAAGCATGATCTTCCTCTTTTGCTGCAACCCATGTATTGTTCTTATAAGAAAATTCATGATAATGGGCTTCTGCAGCCACTGTCTCCCTACTACAAACTGCTATGATCTTTGAATCACAATTAATGGTTTTGTCAACTCTAAGTTCCGTGGCCTTGATTAATCTCTTATGCGTTGATGTTGCTGTCTAACATTTTATCTTCCCACAAAATATAAAATGTTCAGCATACACGACATTCTTCTTTTTAAGTGTTTACCCTTGCACTCACTCTTTCCAGCATCATCGCTGACACTTGCTTTAGCTTTTTGCATAATTGTCTGTAAATCTCTCTTCATAGTAAACAGGCTCCTGCATTTCCTGTGGTAAAATCCTTGGCAAACCCTGTTGTTTTCCACATTTCTCTCAATGTGTAAGAGTGGAATGTGATTGCATATTTGACCTGTATCTAACAAAGTTTTTCATGATGACTAGACCTGTGGGCTTGTCAGCATAACCCCATTCTGGACATTTTACCATAAATTAATTATACACTGGGGATCAGAGAGACAGGATGTGCTTGTTTCAGTCTTCTTCATGATGCTGCATGGTCATTCATCACCATCTCTGGAAAAATAAATTAATTAATATTTATAAATGTTACTTGATGCACTTAATATAATCATAATTACTATTATAATTATTGTCAATTTCCATAATCACATTTACTGTAATTGTAATGTCTAATAATCATTTCACTGTAATAAAAATTATAAAAACCTTTCCATTTACATCAAGATACCTTGGGAGTGGAGTGGTAACACACAAAAGGAAAAGAGTTATGACTGGCTATCACATATTTTCCATCCCTAGGCATCCATACCCTGCCAATACATCATATTAGAACCCATCCTACAAGGGGGGGTGTGGCTACGACGCTGCCAAGCATGGTCGCCTGAGCCCCGAGCTCCGGGTCGATCTCGGCAATTATCCTGACCGAGGACCCCCTCGGCGGCACCATTGACCTGGCGTGGTATCTGGCCGTCGCGGGGCATCCCCGCGCCGGTCGGATGTAAGTGGGGACCTGCGGCTGCTCAAAATTCGGCTCGCCGGAGGGCTCTGGGGCGGCGACTGCCAGCCATCTTGCCGAGGCCTACCGCGCACGGCCGATCCCCGGCCTCGATTACAGAGGGGCTGCCCGGCGACCGGACCCTCGTGCAAGACCGGAGGTCGGTGCTGAGACGGACACTGGTGCATGGCCCCGAGGGCCGTGAGCTGGAATCCCGGCAGGCCGGCGACGACGGGTGGAGGCACTGGAGTGCTGGGGGCGGCGACGTCACCACCACGGACCCGGGGAGCGGCGCAGTCCCAAGGGAGGGACCCTGGACACGGCGGTCCCATTGGGATTGCCCCTTGGTGGCTCCTCTCGGCAGTCAGCGCTGCAACTGACGACTGACACACCCGCACTGCTGATTCACTCGAGAAGTGGAGCCGCTTCAGGGACTGGGAGGGCGCCTGCACTACGGGGGACCTGCCGGGCAGCGGACGCGGTGCTGGGTGGCCGGAGGCCGCTGTTTTGGCGGAGCGCCCAGGATCGGCCGGAGGGGGCCCCGTCATTGGTACAGTGTGGACACCAGCGGTGGTGTTTTTGGTGCCTGGACACCGGGCCCTGGGAGCGCTGCTGACCCCCCGGAGCGGCCTCTAGCATGAAGTGGGGGCCTGGGAACGCGCTGATGCCCTCCCTGAGACTGCAGTTTTAATATCCCGGCGGTCGCAGGGGGTCTGGTGCAGCGCAGAGTCACTGGTGGCCCTTGCTGATGACAGTGGGGGCCGGGTGTGGAGGAGGCCCCATAGGAGCACCAAGTGATTTGGGCCCGGCTGCGTCTGCTGGAAGTCTTGTCTTTTGTGTGTACAGCCCCGACCTCCTGCCTGACCGGACTACGGGACGACGGATCCCATCGTCATCTGGAGCATCCGTCGGGACGGACCTGCGGTGCTTGGCGCCTGTGCGCATACCGGTGACTCTCCATGGGGAAACCGCGGAAGGGGGCGGGTGCGGCGCCGTCGGACCAGGCCGAGGACTCCCTGGAGGTCCATGATCTACGGCCGACGGATGGCCAGGCGACAGGGTTGCAACAGCAACAGATGGACCAGATCCTTAAGGCCATAGGTGACACAAGAGAGGCGTTGCGCCAGGACATTGCTCAGGTCTCCACGGGCCTTGGCCTCTTGAAGGCGGATCATAACAAGCTCGCTGACCGCGTCAAGGCTGCAGAACGGATACTAGAGACATTGGAACCGGCCCAGAAAGCGTCGGACACCGCGTTGGAGGATTTAACACGCAGGGTGCAGCAACTGGAGAGGAGAGCGGCTGACGCTGAAGGGCGCAACAGACGCAATAATGTCCGTGTGGTGGGCCTACCCGAAAATATCGAAGGGGACGACATGGTTTCGTATCTGGAGACCTGGATGCGGGATGTGGTGGTCCCTGAAGGACTGACGCACTTCTATACCCTGGAAAGGGCCCATAGGGTCCCGGCCCGCCCCCCGGCCCCGGGTCGTCCCCCCCGGCCAGTGATAGCCCGGTTGCTCCATTTCAGGGATCGGGACATTATTTTGCGGCAGGCCAGGCTGGCTGGCCCATACAAGGTGGACAATGCCTCGGTGTCTATATTTCCCGACTACTCCCAGGAGGTCCAGCGCTGCCGCTTCTCCTTCGTTGCTGTCAAGAGAGCTCTCTGTGATGAGGGGGTGCAGTACTCTTTGCTGTTCCCGGCACGCCTGCGGATACTGGTGGATGGAGTGACGACGTTCTGCGACACACCGGACGACGCTTGGCAGTGGTTGGAGCAGTATCGAGCAGGCAAGGATGGCACAGGTACTTGGACGGAGGCCGCGGACAGCCGGCCGAAACCGCGCAGGAGCAGGCGTAATCGGAGGTGAGAGCAGGACAGGAGGTCTCCATTGGCATCGCAGACGGACCTGGAGAGGAAGGCTGCCCTGCAAGCGGTGTCGACCATCTCTGGAGCAGTATCGGAGACTCCGGTGATGGACTCGGGTTCCCGGTTGGGCTCTGATGAGGCGGAACCAGGAGGCTCAGATGGGGGATCGGACAAGGATCCTGGGGAGATGCCTCAGGTCACCCCGCAGACTGCCGATGGACTAATGGACAAATGATTTCCGAGAAGCTGAGCGAAGGATAGTAAGGGGGTGTGCTTGGCTTGTGGGGATGGTACTGCCTGGGTTGTCGGGGTCCTGCAGTCTGGGATGCTGGGACTGGAGTTGTCATCTGCTTACTGGAGTTGGCGCCGGAGTACGCAAGGTCCCTGGCTTCTTTGATGGGGCGGTGGTGCTGCTGGGAGGGGGATGAGGGGTGGTCTACTCTTAGTCGGGATCAACCTCACCTGGTGTGGCGGGTCTTTGGCTGTCCGTCCGGCTGGTGGGGAGTCACCCCTCGATCTCACATAACTTGTGAGTCTCTGGTAACTCCCAGAGTTTCCCTCGTATACGGGGGCAGGGTTTGGATGGGTGACAACTGTTTGGTGCCTGTTCTGGGGGTGGGCGGGGACGGGGTTGGTTGGGGTTGTTACTGGTTTTTGGGGATTGTCAGTGTGCCAATGGGGATGTCAGGGACTGGACTTCGATACGTGCCCATTGATGGCGGCTAGATTAGAATTGAAGTGCATCACCTGGAATGTGTGGGGGCTTAATTCCATGAGAAAGAGATACAAAGTGCATGCATACCTAGTCCGTAGGGGGGTCCAGGTGGCCTTTTTGCAGGAGACGCATTTAACGTTGGCAGAGGGACAAGCGCTGCAGCGGCGATGGCGGGGGCAACTCTTCTATACTACCTATTCTGCGCATGCAAGAGGGGTGTTGATTTGAGTGCGGGCGGGTACCCCTTTCAGCCCATGACGACGAGGGTGGATTCGAATGGGAGGTTTGTGGCAGTGTTGGGGCGGTTGGATGGCCGGGATGTTACGCTTTGCTGCGCTTATGCCTCGAACTTTGATCAGGCTGCGTTCTTTTCTGCGTTATCGAGGAGGTTGGCACCTATGTTAGTGGGTACGGTGTTTATGGGGGGGGACTTTAACTCAGTGGTGGACGTGGAGACGAACCGTTCCCACCCCCCACTGGCACAGTCGGTGGTGCGCAGGGTGGCCAAGGCTCACAGGGACTGGCAAGAGCGGTGGGGGCTCGTGGACGCATGGCGGACGTATCACCCCGCCGATAGGGACTATTCGTTTTATTCTGCACCTCATGATCTACACGTGCGCCTCGACACCATTCTTTGTTCGGCTGGGGCCCAGGAGCTTACACGCAGCTGCGAGTACCTGGCGAGGACCATATCGGATCATAACCCTTGCCTGCTTACGGTCCTCTGGTCCAGACAGCGGCAACCGGTCCCCACGTGGCGATTGAACCCGCTGTCGTTGGAAGATCCGGTCTTTCGCACCGAGGTGCAGGAATGCATTGAACGCTACTTCCAGGAGAACTCGGGTACTGCGACCACTCGAGCGATTGAGTGGGACGCCTTCAAGGTGGTGATACGAGGCGTGTGCCTCTCGTCCTCGTCGGGGGTGCGCCGGACGCTGCTGGACGATGTCGAACGGGAGGAGGCCGCCCTGCGGCAGGCGGAGAGGAACGATCACGTGGCAGGGGGTAATAGGGAGGAAGTGCTGGCGGCTAGAGAGCGGGTTGCTACCCAGGTGGAGAGGCTCCGCTGCCATGATTATCGGGAATAAATGGTCCGAGCGCATGCGGAGCGAGATCGGGTCGGTTCGCTGCTGGCGTGGCTGGCCAATCCTCAAACTAGGGGTACGCCAATACTGTCGCTAGCTACCCCGACCGGGGATCTGGTCCATTCACAGCATGAAATCAATGATCAGTTCTGGGATTATTACGCGGAACTCTATCGGAGCAGAATGACGGTGCAACCGGCGGGGCTGGATGCCTTTCTGGAAGGGGCTCAGTTGCAGCGTCTGGACCCGGAGCAGGGCACTGCGTTGGGTGCGGCTATCACGATGGGGGAGATCAGAGCGGCGATTAAGCACATGGCTAGGAAAAAGACCCCGGGAGGTGACGGCCTCCCGGTGGAGTTCTACGCTGCGTATGTTGATCTCCTGGCCCCCCGACTACACCAGGTGTATGGGGAGGCCTGGGAGCAGGGCAGGCTGCCGGGGTCGACAAGGGAGGTGATCATAGTGCTGCTGCTGAAGAAGGGCGGGATTCCCACGGCTAGAACGGCATATCGCCCGCTCTCGATGCTTACTGTGGACTATAAGGTGCTGAGCAGGATCCTGGCGAGGCGGTTGTCTGTCCATATGTGCTCTCTGGTGCACCCGGACCAGTCGGGCTTCATCCCCACCCGGAACACCTCGACATGTATACGGCGCCTGATACGGGTCATGGACGTTGAGGGGGAGGGCCCCACGGGTGCGGCCGTGCTCTCGGTAGATATCGAAAAGGCGTTCGTTAGTGTGGAATGGCCGTATTTGTTTTGCGTGCTCCTTCGGCTCGGGCTGGGGGACGGCTTCGCCCGCTGGACGCGGTTGTTATATGAGTCCGCTACTGCTAGGGTCCGTACGGGCCGCTCGATTTCTGCAGCATGCTCGGTGGAAAGAGGCACCCGACAGAGTTGCTCTTTATCCCCGCTCCTCTTCGCCTTGGCGGTTGAACCACTGGCGGCATGGGCCCGACAGGGCCGGTACTATGAGGGGGTTTCACTGCGCGGCGAATCACAGTATATTTCCTTGTATGCCGACGACCTCTTACTGTACTTGGCTGATGTGGAGACATCGGTGACGGGTGCACGGGCCTTGCTCCAGGAGTTCCGGACTCTATCAGGGCTCCGTGTTAACTGGTCTAAGACTTGTCTATTCCCCTTGACCTGCCGCTGCGTCCAGCCTGCGGTGCTTGATGGACTGCGCTGGGAACCAGAGTGTCTGTCGTACCTTGGAGTACACATTTATCACACCCACTCGCTCCTGTATGAGGGGAACGTAGGCAGGGCCCTGAGGGGCATTAGAGGCAGCATGGGGTTTTGGCGCACTCTTCCGCTGTCTGTGGCAGGACGCATAGCGTTGCTGAAGATGGTGGTCCTACCGCGCCTGCTTTATTTTTTTCGCACTCTGCCGCTGTGGATTCCGCTTTCCGTTTTCCGGACACTGCGATCGATGGTGATAGGGTTTATCTGGGGCCCAGGCAGGAGACGTGTAGCTTTGAATACCTTGCTTAGGTCCCGGGAAGACGGTGACCTGTCGGTGCCGGATTTTGAATGGTATTATCTGGCAGCGCAGCTACAGTGGCTTACGCAAGCAGTGGCACGGGAGTTTAGAGGCCCGGACGGCCGGCAGGGTTGGATTATGCACCGCCATGTCCTGTCCTTCATCGTGCTCCAGCAGGGGCTTCGGTTGGAGCAGCTGACTCTTGAGGAGCGCACCCTTCGCCGGTGCTGGTTACGTTGCCATAGGCGGGCGGGATGTCACGTTCCATACGCACCGGAGATCCCCTTAGGCATGTGCATGGCCCTCCCGCATGGTGGGGATTGGTCGGCACTAGCCGCCTGGGAGGACTGCGGGATCCACATGATAGGGGATTTGTATAGGGATGGTACCCTGCTGTCGTTCTGTGACCTGCAGAAAGCCATCAATCTCCCGAGGGGTGACTTCTTGCTCCATGCAGCTCTGGTGACTGGGATTCAGAAGCGCTGGAAGATGGGGCTGGTAGAACCGCCCACGTCGCTGGGCTGCCAGTACGTCGTGATGGCAGCTGGCACATATAAGGCCGTCACCTGCCTCTACCGGAGACTGGCGCTAGTTGAACCTCCCCCCCTGGACAAGCTGCGGGAGCGCTGGGAAGCTGACCTCGGTCGGCAGATACCGGAGACGACCTGGCCTCAACTTGTACGTAGGGCCTGGAAGGGCACGCGCAATGTTAGGTTCCAACTGGTTCAGTACTTCACTTTACATAGGGCGTACTGGACAGGGGCCAAAATCCGGCGGATCTTCGGTGGAGTGGAATCGGTTTGTCCCCGCTGCGCTGCGGAGGATGCTGACTTTGAGCACATGTTCTGGTCGTGCACGGGGCTTGGCACCTATTGGACTGATGTTCTGTCCTGCCTGAATGCGGCTACGGGACGCCAGATCGACACGGACGCGGGGACTTGCCTCTTGCTCTGGTTTCCCCATACACCAGCCACGAAGGTTACCAGCAAATTTTTCGACTTGGGGTTAATTATGGCTAAGAGGGAACTTACCTTCCATTGGAAGTCTAGAGGGGGGCCTAACTTCCTGAGGTGGCAGGGGTGCTTTCTGCAATGGGCTGCAAGTGAAGGGTCTCTTAGATTGCAATTAGCAAGGCGTACCGCCAGTGATAAAGCGCTAGATACGGCCAGGGCGTGGAGCGCGCTCGTGACGGACCTACAATCAATCTCGGAGGCTGATGAGGGTGGAGAGGATGGCGCGCTGGCGAACCAGGAGGGGATTGCGGGGGCAGAGACTATGGGAACTATGGCTGAGGAGGAGGGGCGCTAGACAGCGCGCACAGCAGTGAGCGATGACGGATTACAGGTGTCCTGTGTGATCCTGGGAGGGGTGGGTAACATACACTGCTCTGGACAGCCCACGGACTTCCATTTGGCTGCAGAACTGGGAATGGAAATGGGTGGTGGAGGTCACCTGTTGCACCTAGATGGTCCATGACATGCCGTAGAAGGAGCGATAGAGGCGCACTGACAAGGGGGGGTGGGGGTGGGGGGGGGGAGGTGGGAAATGGTGGATAGAGCATTGTTGCTTGGGACTGTTCTTGATGCTGCCTAGCTGTACATCCTGCGGATTGAGATACATATGAAGCGTGTTTGTATAATGGTTGCATAAAATCAATAAAAATGTGTTTAAAATTTTTTTTTTTAACCCATCCTACAAGTGGTACCGATGATATGTTTGGCTAAAGGCCTATCTGTATCATTGTCCAGGTCGTGTCCTGGACCCTCACATTAGACCTGAGTGCACAAATAAGCTTGGGGGCCATCTTAGACTGAACCCATCATGAGTGGTGTCAGAACCCAAAACACACTGAGGGGAATCTGTACACTCACCCTCTCACATGGAATTACTACTTTATATCTCATCCAAAAGGGCCACTTAAAGGTTTTGCTTCCTTTCATACGTCAGACATTCTGATCCTCTACTAGGACCTGTTTGCTTATGCTTACACCAAAAAGCTGCCTGAAAGTATTTGATTAATTACATAGGCCACAACTCCATACAAATGAGAGGCCTCCAACAATTGAGTTCAAAATCACAAATGTGGATACATATTAGGCATGATTGTGGCTAAGATATTATTAGCTCATTGCAGGCCATTGCCTGGGTACACACTCCCGTGACTCCCTTCATTAACGGTCACGCATGGTTCTAGGTTATCTTTCTGTAAGGACAAGTAATAGCCTTTGTTGGAATCATTGTTTGCTTGTATGGGGAATGTCCTTCCCATTGTCTGTACAAATACTTGTTTGTAAAAGGTTAGGCACATGAGCCATGTACTGTGTTCAGTTTGTTCCCTAATTCAAACCTCATGTTAACTGCCATGGTTCCAAAAGTATTTTGCAAGACTGTTCCTTACGTTTTCCATGTAAACTTGATTGTATTAGTTATGTGCAATTTGTATCAGCGTCCATCAGAGAATGTTTCATTATTTCTAGCTACATATGATAACAACTTCAACTTTTGAACTCTCAAGGACATGTGTATTGTTGGCTACTTAAAGTGGTGCTGATAAATGAGCAGCGCTTGACTTTGTCTCAATGTTGCAGTCACTCGCCTGCTTCCAGTCTTCATCTCACCAGTTCCCTGCATCACGTAGCCATCGCTCGTCAGCCTCCTCAGGAGAATTAAGTCCCAGCACTCCTTATCCAGATCCTTCTGCACTCTCCATATGCCCTGGAATTCCTGTAGTAAAAGAACGGCTCAAAAGAGAAAACGTGGACATCGTTTCCCTCACGTTCCCTTGTATCTGCAGTTAGGTAAAACCAACTTGGCTCATAGTGCGCAGAGATGCGAAGGTGTTGATTGAAAGATGTAAGAGTATTCCCACAAAGGCAAGGAAAGTGACTTCTTTATGGTATGCTTGGACATTGGGAAAACTTGTTCCATCACAGCAGTCCCAGTACAAATTTGTAGAGAACATTAAGCCTGGGCGGAGTTCTTGCTACGTGGAGTTCTGCAAGCGTGTGGAGTTGCTTGTCCCGCCTGTTCGAGTGATGTTTCTGTCGTATGTCAACATGGGTTGCGTGTTTGGGTAGAAATATCACACAAACTGCACCACGCAGTCGCACATGGTCCGGCCATCTTGTTTCATACTCTGTTTATGGTGCTTGGACCCTTTGTCTTTTTTAAGTATGTATTTTGTGTTATTTTTCAACTTTTTGTGTGTTTTTGGTCAGTATTGTGCTTTTTAATTTTTTGCTTTCTTTTTACCTTATTACCCTCCTTTCTTGTTTTTCCCTGTTTAGTTTTTTCTCTTCCCCCCCCTCCCCCCCCCCCCCCCCCCGGCTCAATGGCAGATAAGGGCACACCAAGGCACACAAGTAGAAGCTGCCTTCATTGAGGATGGTGGCGCCAGGCAGGGGTGCAGCCCTGTACCCCGTTTTCTGAGGTGGAGGTGGCAACTCTGGCTTTTTTAATCCAGCATCACCTCTCTCCACCCTCGCAGCAGGCGGCAGGCCTGGGTCCGGATATGGGATGCAGGAGAATCAGCAGCGCTGGACAAGGGTTTGCAAGGCAATTTACCGCTGCTCTCGGGGTCCGGCATACACTTCAGCAGTTGGCGCACCACTGGTTCAACATCCTGGACCTAAAGCAGGACATCCTGCTAGAAGTTGAGGTTGCAGGGCTAAATGAGCAGCTAAGTAATGATTACAATAACAATTTTTTTATTATTACATTTTTGTTCTATGCTATAGCGAATATTTTTTCCCAAATAATAGCAAGCATGCTGCCCATCAACTGCATCAGAAGAGCAGAACTGTCCAGCAGTATCCGCATTATGAAAACAAATAGCGAGAGGCAGGCTGGCAGGGGTCCCCGGCCCTAATGGCATCCCTCAAATACTGTATAAATCCCCCCCTGAATTCTGGAGCAAAGCATTAGTCCCAGTCTTTAGACACGCTTTGGGGACTACCACAATTCCAGAGTCATGGCTAGGCTCAATTATTAGCCCAATATAGAAACTGGGAGCAGGTCCGATCCAAACAACTATCGATTATTAGCCTTCATAGACACAGAGGCAAAGTACTATGCAGGGATTATCTTAAATGAACTGACCTGCTGGGCCTCAACGAACGGTATCATCTTAGTAACACAAACGAGCTTCCGCAAAGGGCAAGGTACCATTACAAACATCATGGCCCTTACGATGCTTATGGACATTGTGAAGCAGGGAAAGTACCCCCTTATATATCTGCTTCATAGACTACTCCGCAGCTTTTAATCACATAGACCGCAATAAGCACTAGCTTAAACTGCACAGCCCGGGGGATACCATCCATACTCCTAGATCAACTTTGGCTTTTGCACACCTACGTGGATAAGAATAAAGTTAGGTGCAGGGACGCACTTCTCAAGAAGAATCCCCACCAACAAGGGATTAAAACAAGGATGCATACTAGCTCCGCTACTATTTAACCCCTTCCTGGCAGATATACCCACAGAATTGGATAACTGTCCATCACACGCACCAAAGCTAGGTAATAATACACTGATGATCTAGTCCTGATTAGTCGGACACCCATTAGCCTTCAGCACCTCCTGGATATAACTCAACAATTTTCTGAACAAAAATAAACTTTAAAAAAACTAAAATCATGATAGTAAATCATCATAAGAAGACAAATACCAGCTGGAACCTGGAAGGTAACACACTAAATTGTGTAACAAGCTACAAGTACTTGGGCATCCTTTTAGGTCAACACAATTCCTCAACACCAGAAATGGAATCCCTACGAAGGAAGAGAACTATGACCTACCTAGCACTCAAACCTCTGAAGAAGCTGCTGACTGAGGTAACGCAAAATCCTTTTTGAAAGGTCCTGTAAGCTCAATTGCAGCCCATGATCACCTACGGGAGTGAATCATTAAAAGGGATAGACGCAACAACTCTAGATAGTATAATAGTGACCTCCTATCGAGCGATCTTTCAGCTCCCTAAATATGTCTCTCCAGCCCAAATAAGGTTGGAATTTGTGCTTCAAAACCAAGCGATAGAACAAAGGGAAGCCTACGTTAAATGCTGGCACAAGATCAAAACAGCCGAAGAGGGGACTTTGAATAACCACCTCTGGGTAGAGTTGTCTTGCATTGGAAAATCGCCAGCGAACAAATATATCCAGGAATCCATTAAGATCTTAGGCCAGACAGACCTTTGGAATTGCCAACAGCTTATTCTGTCTTTAAAAAGCTCATTACAAAGACAACAAGACTAATCTCAGCCACGGAGGACAAGAAAACATTATCAAAGAGAGCCCAGGGTTGGGTTGTGCTAAACAATTTTGATATCCTTAACCACACCCTACCTCAAAGCAGGAACTAAGCTGACGACAAAGGACATTTTTTTTTAAATTGCGCTTTGGAGTCGGCTCAATCGCCTCGTTTTTGCCACCCTGGGAAAGAAGAAGAGGACACCAACCCTGCTGCCTGTGTGCTTGTGGCATGGAAAACCTTATTTACATTATTTGTATTTGCAGAAAACTAAAGGACATAAGGCGTACTCTACTAAAACAACCTTTAACCAGCACGGAGTCAGGTCATGTAAACAGGCGGTAATGCTGTGCTTCAATCCAACTTTAGTACAACTAAACTGCCACCTCACAACATTTTTAGATCTCACTACATTGAGATTGAAAAACATAACGTCAGCGACTTTTAACTCTGCTCCACAAGGTGGCTCATCGAGTTAACTTCGAGAACATCTTCAACAGCTCCAAGACGCCAAAAACAGGCAAAATCAGTAACTGTTTGAAGCTTGGGACCATCTTTAATGCTTAGCGCATTTTAAGGAAAAGCTAGATAATATAGAGTGAAAGTTTTGCAAAAGATCATGGCGGAGTGAGAACTTAAAAAGACAATTTTTATCAAATGACCTTTTAGACCTTTTAGACTGAGCCTCAGTTGTTGAGGAAATTACTTTTTATGTTACAATCTTAATAGTTTTATGTTCAATAACAAAGTGGAACGTTTACTTATCATTGTGTAACTTTTGTACTAACATAAACTGTTTGATTTCAATGAATATGTATGCAATGGTTTTAATTAATCAAGCATAATAAAATGTACCTTACCTTGCCTTACATGCAGGTAAGTTAAGTTTTCAAATATTATGTAATAGTCTGTTATTCTAGACAGGTGCTTAGTTTACTTGGCACTACCTAACCTAGTTACGTACTTGTTAGCGCTTGCTTGGGCTGATGTGATCAGTGATAATTATGTAAGAAGTTCTGGTTAGTTAGTAATTTCAATTTCGTAACCACATGGTGCATGCCACATGGATGGTGCAGGGATCTTGGTGTGGAAGAGGTGTGGCGCCGCGGCCAGGGCGACTGACTCCGGCATCTGGGGATCACGGTTCGATCCCCAGCACCGGCGGCAGATTAGTCCAGCACCATGTGACTCTGGGCAACAGCTTGCTTAATCTTCCCGACGGCCCCCAGCGCCTAGAGACCCTAACGGGTGATTGTGCGCTTTACAAATGTGGATATTATTATTATTATTATCTTGTGAACAATGGCATCTATTTTTCAATGGAAGCTTGTGCTGCAGGTCTTTTCCACCTGCCTCAAAAGCTATCATTGACAAATAGAGTTTCGCGACCAACCTAGGGCCTATGGACGATCACATCGATCCATAATAGACTAGTGTGGTTGCCGTGACCGCCGACCTAAGGTTGGGCAGTTCCAGAACCACAGCGGCGTCCACCCGACATTGTTGTAACTAAATTATTAAGGCCCTTAGTGATTAGTGAATTGGCCCATCAAAGAAGTTGAGAGATTGTGACTGAGATTTGAGAAGCAACAAACATCATTCCTTGCAATGTTTGTATTAGTCATTCCAAAATGCAGTTTACTAAATTTGGAATAGGGCTAGGTAGGTTGGCTTTGGAAATTTGGAAGAGGATAGAATGGTCAATGATATACTACTATTAGTTGATCTGATTTGGAAAACGTCAACGTTATTGCGATTGCTAATCAAAAATTATTTTGGAGAGATGTTTATTTACCACTAACTTTTTTTTGTCTTTATGTCTTACATCAGTATCCAGGGGCAAGCTGAGGGCTGATGCAAGTGAGGGTCCAAGAGCCGGAGATGCCTCCCAGAGTTCCTTAGCTGATGGCTCTTGGGTTAGGTACCAACTGCCACATGCATCAACATGAGGAATTGCGATTGCTAAAAAGCGATTTTTTAGGAATCGCTATTTAGGAATTGCAATTCCTTATGCATGTAGGTACACAAACACATTTATATTGTTAAAACCAAATTCATTCATAAATAGTAGAACATTGTAATAACTGTAATTCCATTAAAGCACACAGCCTGGCTTTCATGTGCGCTTTAACGGACTTTAAGTTATTACAATGTTTGTCTGTATTCGACAGAATTGCGAGGTCAATTTTGTATTTCACAATTATTTATGCAAGTTTAGCCGAGCATTCTACTATTTATGAATGAATTTGGTATTAACAATATAAATGTGTTCGTGTTAGCATTGAGTAACATAAATATTGCATCTTTAGAAATTGGCACCATGCTTTTGAAGTGTTTGCCATACAAGTATTTGGTGTTAGTCCTTTGTTGATGGTTAACATCGGATAAATACATTCACAGTGTGTCACAGTTTTGAAACGTGATCAAGCCGATAGGTGAAGCGCGTTGTTTCCTGCCATTAAACATTCTTTTGTAAGAGCAACTTTGGTGTCCGAATACGTCTGTTTGAAGAAATGGAACGATTGTGAAATGTTTTGGGCAGCCGGTAGCCCAAGCTCGGACCGCCCGTGAGTTAGTCAGGCATGTTCCTTTAACTGGAGATGCTGTATATATATTACCTACTGGCGGCCGCCAGTAGGTAGTTATAGTTAGGACCTAGTTTCCATAGGAAATCCGCAACATTCTATTCGGAATAACTTTGGCGCCGGTCGACGAATCTTCACGAAATTCTCCAAGAAAATGGCCTGCTCCGCTCCGCTCCTTCCCTGAAAGTTTGGGGGTGATTTGTCAAGCGGGGGCCGAGAAAAAAGTGGGGTCCCAAAACGTGTTTTCCCCATGCAATTTTCCATAGGACCTTCAAGTGAGGCTACAGCCCGAACTTCTGAACGGAATTACACCAAATTTGGCAAAAAGGTAGAGTTCGGTTTGCAGATTACGCTTTTTGTGTAAATGCGTCCAGTAGTTCCTGAGAAAATCAAAAGTAAAATCATAGATATATCTATAGACGAAGTACCGTATGTGTACAGTACGTGCACCTTCCTGAGCACGAGCTTTATGCTAATTGGATGTCAACACTCCGAACCAGGAAGTGTTGGCAGCCATCTTGTGCCTTGTGAGGCACAAGAAAGCAGCAAAAGAAACACAATAAATACGCAAAGATGGCAGGGTAGAAACACCCTGATCCCCTAGGCCTGCTCAGGGGGTCCCACAAGGACACCCAAGGCCCAAAAAAAATAATTGTTTAAAATAAAAAAAAATCGCAGGATACGCGTAGGTATGCGTACACAGTGAAAAAAAAAACCCGGTCTGCTTTTTTTTCAAATTAGCCTCCGGGGGGACCAAATCCTGGTAGCATAATAAAAAAAAGTATGGGGGGGCAATCCCCCACACACTGCCCCGGGGACCGCCACCCCCCAGGGCAAAGCAAGTCTAATAGCGGGGGGCACATGGCCCCCCCGCAGCCCCGGGAACTGCCATCCCCCGGGGCTTGCATATGAATGATGGGGGGCCTCTAAGGCCCCCCAAGCCCCGGGGACGTCCACCCCCTGGGGCTTAGTTTTTAATACATTTTAAAAAAACTGCCACCTCCCCGGGACACTAATTTCTTAAATAGGGGGGTCCGTGAGCTGCTCCCCAAGCAGAAAAGCAATGCCGGCTCCCGCAGGATGCAGGGAGCCAGCAGGGACCTTGAGGGGCTTGGATACCCCCTATGGCCCTCAACGATGAGGGCCAGGCTCCGGGGGATGGGGTCCCTGGGGCCAAAAGTGGCCCGGGAGGGGGGCCACGTGGCCTCCCTCCCCACCCAAAAAAATGTTTTAAAAAGGCCCATACCCTGGGGGATGGGGTCCCCGGGGCAGAGTATGGCCTTGGGAGGGGGGTCACGCAGACCCCTTCCCGATTTAAAAAATAAAATAAAAATTGGGGGCAGGCCCTGGGGGATGGGGTCCCCAAGGCCCCAAAAAAAAGGGAAATAGAAGGGGGTCTACCCACCCCCCTTCTTATAAGTAATTTTTTTTTTTACGCGATCGGGAGGAGGCCACGCGTCCTCCCTGCACCTCTCTGCAAACGCACCTCCTGGCGCATTTGCAGAGGGGTAACTATTTCCCCTTGCACACTGGGGGTCCCTGGGAGCCAACTAGCCCACCAGGAACCTCCAGTATGCGCCAGGGGCTGCGTTGCAGAGAGGTGTGAAAAGGGGCGTGGCCTAATTACACGTCTCTGCAACGCAGCCCCCTGGCGCATACTGGAGGTTCCTGGTGGGCTAGTTGGCCTTCTGGGACCCCCAGTATGCAAGTGGAATTTGTTCCCCCTCTGCAAACGCGTCAGGGGGCTGCGTTGCAGAGAGGTGTAATGAGGCCACGCCCCTTTTTACACCTCTCTGCAACGCAGCCCCCTGGCGCATACTGGAGGTTCCTGGTGGGCTAGTTGGCCCCCAGGGACCCCCAGTATGCAAGGGGAATTAGTTCCACCTCTGCAAATGCGGCAGGGGGCTGCGTTGCAAAGAAGTGTAAAAAGGGGCGTGACCTCATTACACCTCTCTGCAACGCAGTCCCCTGGCGCATACTGGAGGTTCCTGGTAGGCTAGTTGGCCCCCAGGGACCCCCAGTATGCAAGGGGAATTAGTTGCCCCTCTGCAAATGCAGCAGGGGGCTGCGTTGCAGAGAAGTGTAAAAAGGGGCATGACCTTATTACACCTCTCTGCAACGCAGTCCCCTGGCACATACTGGAGGTTCCTGGTGGGCTAGTTGGCCCCCAGCGACCCGCAGTATGCAAGGGGACTAAATCCCCCAACTTAGAACACGCTACGGGGTGCGTTTGCACAGTGGTGAAGGTAGGTGGCGGGGCTTGAGGTGATGTGAGTGCAAACATTCCCTGTGGCGCAATTTAAGTTGGGCAATTAATTCCTCTTCAATCCAGAGGTCCCCTAGGGTCCAACTAGTCCAACAGGTACCTCCAGTAAGTGCCACGGAGCTGCGTTGCAGAGTGTTGTAAAATGGGGGCGTGCCCTCTGAACAGCTCCCTGCAACACAGGTCCCTGGTGGACTAGTTGGCTCACAGGGGACCTCAGGATTGAAGAGGAATTGATTCCCCAACCTAAAACACGCCATAGGGCGTGTTTGCACACATATCACTTCAGGCCCCTTCCCCTTCCTTCACTATTGAGCAAAATATTCCTCTAAAATAAGCCCAACTACGAATTCCGATTTACTCTCCTGTTATCAGGAGAGACCTCAGTGCTGCATCTTTCAGCCCACTACTGATCCTGACAATTAATTCTAATCGTAGTTACAGTAACTTGAATTTCCTTCCATAGGCTAACATTGACTGGTTTCACTTGGAAATTCTTCAAAGTGTGGAGTTTTGGAACTTTAAAGAATTCCCCTAAAATCAGCCGAACTACGAATTCTGATTTACTCACCTGTTATCAGGAGAGACCTCAGTGCTGCATCTTTCAGCCCACTACTGATCCTGAAAAGTAATTCTAATCGTAGTTACAGTACCTTGAATTTCCTTCCATAGGCTAACATTGACTGGTTTCACTTGGAAATTCTTCAAAGTGTGGAGTTTTGGAACTTTAAAGAATTCCCCTAAAATCAGCCGAACTACGAATTCTGATTTACTCACCTGTTATCAGGAGAGACCTCAGTGCTGCATCTTTCAGCCCACTACTGATCCTGAAAAGTAATTCTAATCGTAGTTACAGTACCTTGAATTTCCTTCCATAGGCTAACATTGACTGGTTTCACTTGGAAATTCTTCTAAGTGTGTGGTTTTGGAACTTAAAAAAATTCCTCTAAAATCAGCCGAACTACGAATTCCGATGTACTCACCTGTTATCAGGAGAGACCTCAGTGCTGCATCTTTGTGCTCACTACTGTTCCTGAAAAGTAATTTTAACCGTACTTACTAGTAACTTTTTCCTTCCATAGGATATCATTGCCTGCTATATAAAATATATATAAATTAAAAAAATATAAAATAAAAAAAATTCCAATTTCAATATTTTAAAAAACATTTTTTTTTCAATTTATATTAAAAATATGTAATGTAATTTAAAAAATAAAATATCTGAAAATAATACTTTAAAACAATGTAGTAAATCAGTATAAAAAAATATATCAATTAATACATTTAAAAATTTATCATTTACAAAACCTTTGAAATTCACAAAAAAAAACATAGGTTTCAGCCATGTTATAGTTAGGAATTAGCATTTAAAAAACCTTAGAAATTCACTGAAAAAACCATAGGTTTCAGCCACGTTATAGTTAGGAATTAGCATTTAAAAAACCTTAGAAATTCACTGAAAAAACCATAGGTTTCACACATGTAATAGTTAGCTGGACATTTCAGTCATACAAAACCATTTGAATTCCCCCGTTATAGTTAGTTCGGCTAACTATAACTCGCGTGCCCGCAATGCACTGCTGATGATGTCACATATTACATCACTCATGACATGGTCAGTGACATCACTGATGATATCATCCTTGTGAAAGAGTGGCAGACCTCCGCTCACCCTAATATAACCTTTGATACACACATTCAAAAATAGAAACTAAATTAAAAAAAATGGAGATACCAATACCAGTTACAACCTATTCAGTAATTCCAACATCTACATACACATCCACTCATTCCCCAACAGTTTTATATAGTCACTCATACATGTACTCACTCATCATATGTACTCATACACCTATACACCCTGTTACACACTGATACTCATCCATAGAGTTACTCACACACATACTCAAACATGCAAATAAACTATCAAACATTCATGTACTTGCATATACAGCTATACACACACCACTACACTTACTTCTACAGAAATGTACACATAATTACTCTCTTAAACAATCACTTATAGAAACACATACTTATTTATACAGGAACTCTTCCAATCTCTCACTCTCACATATACTCACTTATATATATCAATACTCACATATACTAGTTTAAAACATATGTAGTTACTCATAAAGATACTATTGAGACAGTCATTCACTCACTAACACACCCATACACACACTCATCCACCCATACAGTCCTGCACACATGCTGTCTTCAAAACACATACAAACAGTGAGTCAGTCATTCATGCATCTGTGTGCTAAGTAATACCCCCACCAAACCATACAGACACTCATTCTGACACTCAAAAAAACAACTAATAACCCATATTGACACTCATGTAGCTACTCACCAACCCATGCAGCCACTTATAGACAAAGTGAGATACTGATACAGATATTTCCATAATTAAACATTACTCACTAATACATGTATTCACTAAGATACACTTTATAAGTCAGTTATGCAATCTTTTTTACAACAAAACATCCATTTATACACTTATTTACACATTTATTCTTCTGTCGACCTTTAGATATACATATATAAAAAATATTTATTTTTCAGAAAGACATACATTCACTGGATGATGTCATCAGTGATGTCATTTGAGATGTCATCAGTGATGTCATGAGTGATGTCACTGACCATGTCATGAGTGATGTAATATGTGACGTCATCATCAGTGCATTGCGGGCGCGCGAGTTATAGTTAGCTGAACTAACTATAACGGGGCAATTTCAATGGTTTTGTAAGAGTGAAATGTCCAGCTAACTATAACATGTGTGAAACCTACGTTTTTTTCAGTGAATATATATATATATATATATATATATATATATATATATATGGTTCTGGGGGTGAAACACCGGCGCTCTTGTTTGTAGCGTGGTGCAGCTCCTCTGTAACGACAGAACCGGTCGTTGTATATGTACTCCAATTACCGGCTCAGCACCGGTTGGTAAGGAGGCACTCACTCAGGCAGGAATTGGCTTAAACCAGCAGCTTTATTTTTGCTTTCTCGTCTTACCCCAACGCGTTTCGCCTTCAGCCAAAGGCTTGATCACGGGTGTTAAGCTCTTAACACAAGCCTTCTTTTATGTTTAGTGCACAGTGTGAAAAAAACACAATAGTGAAATGCAAATGCATTATGGGAAACGTAGTTTTTTACATGTGAACATATTTGGTGTTTAAGTACTCAGTTATAAAAGGATTACATGTGAAGCAATTACTTGTTGATTTGCGGTAAATAGTTCATTCAGTAATGGCAGAATCTTAATAGTTAATGATTTCAATGTCTTTGGTGACTTGATATACTTGCCATTCACATATAATAATACAATCTCACTGGTGAGTATGTTCATAAAGGTAAGGGGAATAATCCATTTTAGCACGTTACAGAATAGTTTAATGGGTGTTGTAAGTTCATGAAGATAGTTACATCATAGGTGTACATGCAGTTCTTCTGTATGATTAAGGCCTCTTGGCTCGAGAGTCCTGAAAGCAATGATGTGTTTGTATTCTTTTTGCCTTAACGCTTTTCTGCGGTTCCCTCCTCTTTCTGAGTCTACCTGTTGGTCGATTGCGCAGTACTTAAGAGTTTCCCAGTTGTTATCATGATGTTGGCTCATACCTTTAGCAATCGCGTTGGACTGATCTCCATCTTGCCCAAGTTTTTCGCTCGGCGAAAGGTAACATGTGGATGTCCTCCAATGATATTCTACACGGACAAAGCTTTCATGAGGAAAAACTGAAGCGCAGTATTCCGTATGTGGAAATCCTCCGCTTAAAAAGAAATTGTTCAAAACAATCAGAGTTCCAGAAACATAGCATACAGGCTACAAACGGGTTCATCAAGAGAAAATATCAACCAATGACGGTGGCAAAATGTCTTAAGAAAGTGATTGAAACAGAAAGAAATCAAATCCTACATGGAGCTCAAGCAATAAAAACAGAAGATAAAAACAGACTTTGGCCAATATCATTGGAGGACATCCACATGTTACCTTTCGCCGAGCGAAAAACTTGGGCGATCAATTGGTTCATAGCCATTTCAAAAATATCTCCAACCTCACTTGGCTGTATCGTGAAGGCTTTTGGCCTTGCAAACAATGCAAGGTCTGTAGAATAGCGTCAGCAAACAAGGAAATTGAAATGTTTGGGTGGAAGAAATGGAAAATCAAGCAACACCTAACGTGCAAAAGCACATTTGTTGTGTACATGGTAACATGTCCTTGTGCCAAAAGCTACATAGGTAGCACCATTTTCGAAGCCAAAAAATGGATCCTAGAGCATACACGAGCTGTTACCCATGGAGATCAGTCTAACGCGATTGCTAAACATGTGAGCCAACATCATGATAACAACTGGGAAACTCGTAAGTACTGCGCAATCGACCAACAGGCAGACTCAGAAAGAGGAGGGAACCGCAGAAAAGCGTTAAGGCAAAAAGAATCCAAACACATCATTGCTTTCAGGACTCTCGAGCCAAGAGGACTTAATCAAACAGAAGAACTGCATGTACACCTATGATGTAACTATCTTCGTGAACTTACAACACCCATTAAACTATTCTGTAACGTGCTAAAATGGATTATTTCCCTTAGCGTTATGAACATACTCACCAGTGAGATTGTATTATTATATGTGAATGGCAAGTATATCAAGTCACCAAAGACATTGAAATCATGAACTATTAAGATTCTGCCATTACTGAATAAACTATTTACCCCAAATCCACAAGTAATTGCTTCAAATGTAATCCTTTTATAACTGAGCACTTAAACACCAAATATTTTCACATGTAAAAAACTACGTTTCCCATAATGCATTTGCATTTCACTGTTCTGTTTTTTTCACACTGTGCACTAAACATAAAAGAAGGCTTGTGTTAAGAGCCCAACACCCGTGATCAATCCTTCGGCTGAAGGCGAAACGCGTTGGGTTAAGACGAGAAAGCAAAAATAAAGCTGCTGGTTTAAGCCAATTCCTGCCTGAGTGAGTGCCTCCTTACCAACCGGTGCTGAGCCGGTAATTCGAGTACATATATATATATATATATATATATATATATATATATATTCACTGAAAAAACATAGATTTCAGGGGTGTTAAAGTTAGCTGGACATTTCACTCTTACAAAACCATTGAAATTCCTCCGTTATATTTAGTTGTACTAACTGTAACTCTTGCGCCCGCAATCCACTGGTGATGATGTCACATATTACATCATTCATGACATGGTCAGTGACATCACTGATGACATCACTGATGACATCATCCAGTGAATGTGGTTCGGTTTGTTATTTAAATATGTATCATATATATAGCAATCTGCATTTAAGAATCCGTGGATATATACCTAACTTGAGGGAGGATTTAGTAGCAGTGTGATTGACTGTTTACTTGACTTATTTATAGTGTCTCACTAAATATATTGGATAGTGACTAAACTGTGTGAATATCTGTATTACTTTGTCAGTTGTTGTGTAAACTGCTGCACCAGTTGGTTAATAGCTACTTGAAAGTCTATATTAGTTACTAGCAGCCCGTCCCGACGTTGTCCGGGAGCAATCAGGCTTCTGGGCCCCTGCCCGCCCCAACGTTGTCTCAGGCTTCAGGGCCCCCGCCCGCTCCGATGTTGTCCGTGGGCCCCCCGGAGCACACCCGCCACTTTCAGGGCCCCCAATGAGCCGCACACGGGCCGCTTCACCTACCTTAGTCACCGCTCCTCGCCGCTCCTCACCGCCTGTCCGCCGCTCCTCCCCGCCTGTCCGCCGCTCCTCACCGCCTGTCCGCCGCTCCTCACCGCTCCTCCCCGCCTGTTCGCCGCTCCTCCCCGCGCTCATGTCCGGCGCTCCTCCTTGCGCTCCTGTACGCCGCTCCTCCCCGCGCTCCTGATGTCAGCACGCACGTCGCGGCCGGCGCTACTTCCAAGGGACTACTTTTTTTTTTATCGTAAAATTTGAAAGAACATATATATCTATATATTTTTATATAGCCTATGTCCATCTGCAGACCCTGACAATTACAACGATGTATCGGGTGTTTGGATTGGCGCTGTGTTTCCCGAGTTTACCCGCCTCAAAGGTTCAAAGTTCTCTCTTTATAATAGTAGTATAGATTGATTAGTTAACTTACTATTTGTAGGGAGAGTGAATGTGTATATGGTTCAGTGGGGGATCTGTGACTGCCCAAAGATATGTGAATAGTTAATTCAGTACGTATATGATGTTAAGAATACGTGTTATAATAGTTGTTTGGGTGAGTGAATATCTTTATGGGTATGGTGATGAGCAAATATATTTCTCAAAGCAGAAAAAATAAAAGGCAGTGTATGTGACAGTTGTATATAAATAAGTATACATAAGACTCATTGATTGCATGAGTGACTGTATAGATAACTGTATACTTGTAATAGTGATTTCATAACACACTAAGTATGAGTTACTAGCTATATGAATAAAAGAAGTGTTATTTGTATAAGTGTGTAGCTGAGTAAATGTAAATATAATACATTGTTTTCAAAAGTGAGTAGGATGACTGCATAACTGAATAGGATGTGTGCTGGTGTGTAATGTCTTAATAGGTGTATAAGTATATTTGATTGTGTTCTATTGATCATTGACAACATGTATGAGTGAATCTATAAGTAATTGATTAGATGTGTGTGTAGATCTAGGAATCACTGAGTGGGTTTTTAGATACTTGTATTGCTGTAACAATGGATTCAAATATGGTACTCTGTATTTTACAGTGAGTGATGAAAGGTTATACTAGTGTATGATGAGGTGTATCACATTGTCACGTGGATGATGTCATTAGTGATGTCATTTGAGATGTCATCAGTGATATCATCAGTGACGTCACTGACCATGTCATGAATTATGTAATATGTCGCATCATCACCAATGGATTGAGGGTGCGAGAATTACAGTTAGTACAACTAACTATAATGGAGAAATTTCAATGGTTTTGTATGAGTCAAATGTCCGGCTAACTATAACACCCCTGAAACCTATGGTTTTTTCAGTGAATTTCTAAGGTTTTTTAAATGATAATTCCTAACTATAACCTGACTGAAACCTATGTTTTTTTCAGTGAATTTCACAGGTTTTTTAAATGATAATTCCTAACTATACGTGGTGTTCTCTGTTCCGCCCAGGGCGTTCAATAAACACAGGCTGTTTCCCGGTGAAACTACCGCTTCCGGGAGGGTTGGACAAGAAAGCAGGTCACGGGCGGGGAGCCGCGAGTGCTGAAGTAAGTGACACCCGACCAGTTAAACAATCACCCGGGGCCCCTGGATTTCCGTGCTATCATTATTTTCGACAGTGGGGAAATTGATACATACCTTCGCCCTTTATTTATTTTATCCCATTGCAGAAAGCCACCGCGTGAAGTACACCCGCGCCACCCTCACCGAAGGGGCATCTTAATGTCCCGCCTTTTGTGAGTAATTAAGAAATATAGCATTTTCACTCCTTTTCCGTTATGGAGAGGTTCAAAGCCCCTGAGTTTTATTTTATATTGTACACACGACGTTAAAAACGGAACGTTTAAACCTTCACTCGACTATGATTAATACTATGGGACGAATGAGCCATATGTATGAGGCAAGTCTGACTTGATTTGAAAGCAGGATATACATGCGATTTGCCCCGCACTTTGCCGGCAGAATGGGTCGGGCACGTTGGGTGCTGATCTAGAATTTTGAGGCACCATTCATAGAAATGATATTACACTGCACCGTCACATTTGGATGGGCTCTGTTTCCAGTATGACACACGAAGTCAGCTCCATTAATGCAGCTTATTCTGAGATATTGGACCACAATTGAGATCTAATTATGTGTCATTGTTTGTCTTTGTCCCTTTTTCTCCCATAGGTTGCTATGATTGTTTCTGCAAATGGCATGAGATGACATGGTTAACTGTTGTGTGATTATTTTTTCACACAGTTTTTTAAATTTTATTAATTTTCACATTTAGAGCCTCCCGGGAGGGTACGCCTTAGTGCGCGCACACCACCGGAGGACTATTTATTAGGTCCTGAAGAAAGCTGAGCAAAATGCAATAAAACAGCAGAAACATGTCGACCGATTTTTAGGACTGGGGTTCCGTAACTCAGAACCTTGTCTAGTCCACTCACTATTTTTAATCAATGCGGGTTGGCCATCATGAAAAATTTTTTTGACCTGGTTACAACCTCTGCATTTTTTAATTTGCACTGACACCACACGTTTAGTCACTTTTTGATTTGGGCACTGTTCCACTCACCACATCCTGCTCCGCTGTAGTCAGGCGTTGTAGCACGCTAGGGTGATACTCGGTCACCCTAGCGGGGACCCGATGATGAAGCATGTCACCAACTAGTGGTGAGTGAGGGTCCTTCTAAATGAATAGAGCTTCACCACTGTAGATTATTGGCTCCAGAGGGTGAGAGGCGTACCAGTTGGTATACTAACGGAACTGGCAGTACCATTTTATCTTAGATAAAGACAGAGCACTTTTCATGGGGGTTTATTTATTCATTTATTTAACCTTCACCACACGTTAAGAGAACCGTGGTTATTGTTTTTCAATTGCTTGTGCCTAGTCACTCCTTTGTTGTTTGTGTATGAATTAGCCCGGGGTCCAGGAGTGTCTACTCATACCCTCCCTCTCTTGTTGCTGATATATTGAATTTAGAGCAGCGTGCAGCTGCGAGAGTAATGAGTTTATTTGTTTTGCTTATTTGAATTATAGTCGAGTTGAAAATCCGCCTCCCAGGATGGAGGATCAGGGCCTTTCCTTCTCAAAGGAAGAAGTGGATGCTATATTGGGAGATGATTCTCTCTTTTCTGACCCTCTGTTAGCACATGCCATCTCACAGACAGGGGACTGGGAAAAACTAGGGGAACTAAAACGTAGCAGAATAAGAGCAATACTGCACGGTACCATGATTAAAGAATACCTAACGAACAATTCCGCTCCTAAAGGACTACTAGTAACTAATGCCCCGAGAATATTCCTGGAAGATGCTGCCTTCCGGAAAGAATGGGCTCAGATTGCCTGGCATTGCACAAGGGATTGGGGCATTCTAATTATAAAAACAGCACTTAGACTTTCGGAAGCACTTATGGTTGAGATACAGACCACAGAGGCCCATTTCAAAGTGACTATTACTGGGTATAAAAAAAGACTGGACGAGTTGAACAAAGAACAAAATGAGTTCAGAGAGAATTTAGCCCAGTCAAAATCCCAAAAGTTACAAAAGGATCTGAAGAAATGGTCCTATGCCAAAGCCTATCCCTATTCTACACCTGATTTTGTCCCTTCCACTAATGCTGGATACAACTCAGATTCCTCGGCAGATTCCAACAACAGTGGGTCGAGTTCAGACAGCACTGGGAAAAGGGGAAGAGGAAGGGGCAAGAATAGAGGGAGGGGTCGGGGTTATCAACAATTTACAACAGACTCGCACCCCCCCATTTGGAATGCACCATACAACCAACAGGGGATGGGCCCCTATAACCACAATCCTTTCCAACCTTTCCCACCAATGATGGGTTGGAATCCACATTTCATGCCATATCCTCCAATGAACCAACAAGGCTACCCGCCTCCTTTTCAGGACAGAGGCAGGCGGGGCAACCGGTGGAGGCAAAAAGGAAACAATCAAGTGCACTGGGGACAACCAGAGAGCACAGGAGACCAGTCCAAGGCGACTCCGGCAGACCAGAGACCGGGCCCCAGCAACGCGAAAGTTTAGTGGTGAATCTTTCATCTCACGAACTCTCAAGGGCAGAAAATACCGTTCTGGAAAAAGGGTTAGGGTTTATTCCTACACCCCGACTCGATCGGTTTAAACTCCACTGTGAGTTAAGTCAGTTCTTTAGGAAATTGCGACTGAAGAACTTCTTTGAGTCTGGTGGCACAGATCAAACAACCGGAGAAAAAAGTGACACTGATTTCAGGTTGAAATCTAATTTTGTACCCCCCCCACACACTATCGCTCCCGAGATTCTGGCCTTTGAGCAGGCAGTATTTAAGGAAGTGGAACAGATGCAGGACCCAACACCTTACAAAAACCTAACTGCAGATGAGTTTAAGGCAATCCAAACTCTCAAGAAAAACGACAACATCGTTATCAAAGGAGCAGATAAGGGGGGTGGCATTGTAATTCTTAACAAAGAAGACTATGATGCGGAATGTTTACGCCTGTTGAACAACGCCACCAACTACGTCCCCCTAATGGTGGACCCGACGGATGATCTACGAGATGAGATTTGTGAGTTGGTGTCAACAGCGGAAAGGGATGGTTACATCACTAAAAAAGAGGCAGACTTCCTAACAACTTCAGAAGGCCGGGTACCCTATTTTTACATATTACCCAAAATTCATAAACGGAAGTTACCCCCACCTGGAAGACCGATAGTATCAGGTCTAGGATCATTACTCGAACCCCTTTCAAAATATTGTGATTTTTTCTTGCGACCCATCATCCAATCCACATCTACCTATCTGAAGGACACGAAAAGTTTCTTGTCTTTACTGAGATCCATTACCCTACCAGATGATCAATGCTTTCTTGTCTCAATGGACATTGAGAGTCTGTACACCTGCATCCCGCAGGATGAGACCATCAAGGTGGTGAAGGAAGCCCTCGAGAGAACACCCTGGGAGTATGCTACATCAAAGGTATTTGTAACGGAATGCGCCACCCTTGCCCTGAAACGTAATTTCTTTGAACATGATGGCAAGATTTACTTACAAGCTACGGGGACATCGATGGGCAGTACCTTTGCCCCGTCGGTGGCGGGCCTCTATGTCTTCGATTTTGAGGCTAAGAATATTCTGAGTGCCCTGAACCCGTTCTGTAATAACATACTCATGTGGCAGCGCTACATAGACGATATTTTCGTAATTTGGCAAGGCAATGAGGCGGTTCTGTTGAATTTTTTTACATGGCTGAATAGACTTGACGATCATTTGAGATTCACCCATGAATATTCCAGAGATGAGTTGACCTTTTTAGATGTCCAAATCAGGAGAAAGGAGAATCGGCTTGAGACAACGACATTTTACAAGCCTACTGCAAAAAATAATTTATTGCACTTTACCAGCTACCACCCGAGGGCCCTACGGGAAAATCTCCCGTATGGGCAGTATCTAAGGATACGTCGTAACTGCAGTAACCTCACTGATTTCAAATCACAAGCCAACGCTTTGTCAATCAAATTGCAAAACAGAGGATATCCGCAGAGGATAATCAACAAGAGTCACAAGAGGGCGCGGAACCAGCAGAGGGATATTCTGTTGGATGAAAATCCCCCCAAAGAGAAGGAGGAAATTCCTTTAACCTGCGTTACTACTTTTAATTCGCTGTCCAACGCAGTGAGCAAAAGTATCATGAAGAACTGGAGGATCATAACCAGTAACAAAGCAGATTGGAAGAAACCTTTATTGTCCTACAAGAGAGCAACTAGCCTGAAGGACTCGCTGGTCCACACAAGACCTAGAATTGAAAGGACAACTGTTTCCACACCAAGCGTTCTCAACGCATGGGGCCTTCCACTGGTTAAAGGCCATTTTTCTTGTGGCAATTGCAACGTGTGCCACCTGACCTCCCATACTAAATATCTAGACTTGACAGATGGCACCCGTTGGGAGCAGCGTGGTCATACGAATTGTAACACCACTAACGTGGTATATCTCATCACGTGCAGTTGTGGCCTTCAATACGTGGGAATGACAACTCGGCGCACAAGAATCAGAATCTGTGAACACAGAAGTAATATACGGTGTAAAAAGATGACCACAAAACTCACCGTACACTTTCTACAGGCGGGACATACCCCCAATGATCTGCAGTGGACCATTCTAGAACATCAAGAATATGGGTCTGAGGCGTCGCTTTTTGAGCGTGAACAACGTTGGGTGTATCGCCTTGGGACAAATAGGGTTGGTCTCAATGATGATATCCCATGGGGCAGTGTCCTGCGAAGATAGAGGATTACACTATGTCCATGGTTTGTCATGTCCTGTTCTGTTTCCCTATGGCATTTAACAGCTGAGAGACTCGCCTTTTTTAGCATCCCTGAACAATAAACCTATGTAGGGAGTATGTTGAATATTACTATTAATTGCTTCACTAGTATGAAGAAGCAGGTTGTGTATTTAGCATCTTAATACTCTGCTTCCTTGACATAATAAGTATCACCTATTATATATTCCAAATGATCCTTTTTTGGATTAATGAAAATTGATTAACTGCTGATTTAAGAATATTAATATAACTTAGAGGGCAATGTGGTTACTGATGTCAATGCGGGGGATCGAACTCGCGATGCTTGGCAGTAGGAACTCGCTCTTTTACACTGTATCCCTTTAAGATTACTTCTGCGGACGACACCACGTGACCACCAGCGTCCCACGTGGTGTTCTCTGTTCCGCCCAGGGCGTTCAATAAACACAGGCTGTTTCCCGGTGAAACTACCGCTTCCGGGAGGGTTGGACAAGAAAGCAGGTCACGGGCGGGGAGCCGCGAGTGCTGAAGTAAGTGACACCCGACCAGTTAAACAATCACCCGGGGCCCCTGGATTTCCGTGCTATCATTATTTTCGACAGTGGGGAAATTGATACATACCTTCGCCCTTTATTTATTTTATCCCATTGCAGAAAGCCACCGCGTGAAGTACACCCGCGCCACCCTCACCGAAGGGGCATCTTAATGTCCCGCCTTTTGTGAGTAATTAAGAAATATAGCATTTTCACTCCTTTTCCGTTATGGAGAGGTTCAAAGCCCCTGAGTTTTATTTTATATTGTACACACGACGTTAAAAACGGAACGTTTAAACCTTCACTCGACTATGATTAATACTATGGGACGAATGAGCCATATGTATGAGGCAAGTCTGACTTGATTTGAAAGCAGGATATACATGCGATTTGCCCCGCACTTTGCCGGCAGAATGGGTCGGGCACGTTGGGTGCTGATCTAGAATTTTGAGGCACCATTCATAGAAATGATATTACACTGCACCGTCACATTTGGATGGGCTCTGTTTCCAGTATGACACACGAAGTCAGCTCCATTAATGCAGCTTATTCTGAGATATTGGACCACAATTGAGATCTAATTATGTGTCATTGTTTGTCTTTGTCTTTGTCCCTTTTTCTCCCATAGGTTGCTATGATTGTTTCTGCAAATGGCATGAGATGACATGGTTAACTGTTGTGTGATTATTTTTTCACACAGTTTTTTAAATTTTATTAATTTTCACATTTAGAGCCTCCCGGGAGGGTACGCCTTAGTGCGCGCACACCACCGGAGGACTATTTATTAGGTCCTGAAGAAAGCTGAGCAAAATGCAATAAAACAGCAGAAACATGTCGACCGATTTTTAGGACTGGGGTTCCGTAACTCAGAACCTTGTCTAGTCCACTCACTATTTTTAATCAATGCGGGTTGGCCATCATTAAAAAAAATTTTGACCTGGTTACAACCTCTGCATTTTTTAATTTGCACTGACACCACACGTTTAGTCACTTTTTGATTTGGGCACTGTTCCACTCACCACATCCTGCTCCGCTGTAGTCAGGCGTTGTAGCACGCTAGGGTGATACTCGGTCACCCTAGCGGGGACCCGATGATGAAGCATGTCACCAACTAGTGGTGAGTGAGGGTCCTTCTAAATGAATAGAGCTTCACCACTGTAGATTATTGGCTCCAGAGGGTGAGAGGCGTACCAGTTGGTATACTAACGGAACTGGCAGTACCATTTTATCTTAGATAAAGACAGAGCACTTTTCATGGGGGTTTATTTATTCATTTATTTAACCTTCACCACACGTTAAGAGAACCGTGGTTATTGTTTTTCAATTGCTTGTGCCTAGTCACTCCTTTGTTGTTTGTGTATGTAATTCCTAACTATAACCTGCCTGAAACCTATGTTTTTTTCAGTGAATTTCAAAGGTTTTTTAAATGATAATTCTTAATTATAATGTTCATTAAGCATATCTGTTTTTTCTATCTTTTTTAATTATCATCCCATTCTCAACCTAGTAAAAACTGCAAATATTACCACTCTTCAATGTATTCCTTCCTCCAAGAAAACCGCTACAAACCAGAACCACAACTAACGTTAATAATATAGAAACTAGGCGCTCTCATGGAAAAAAAAACCACTTCCCATACTTTAAACAACAAACCAAATCTACAATGCTACCTAAAAAAAACAGGCTATAGTTTCATTTACCACTAACAAGTTAATATCTACATTTAAGTAGTGTAACAACGCCGACTATGTACTGTGCGAATTACATCCACTCACACTCATATCTAAAGACAAATATGTAATAAAGGGACTAATTATGCACTTCCAATACCCAACAAAATCACAACACCTAGCGCCACCACCACTATAATAATCATAATCCCTACTGACTCCTCCCCCTCTGCTACCTCAGAGGCAGCACAAAACAGAACAACGGACCTTCCCAAAATAATATATCCCCTCAACAGCACACTAGCTCAATGTTCAGAGATGTGGTAAACAACTATGTATAAGGGAAGGAACTCGCACATCAACAATATGGTACACAATACTAACACTACCGGTGATATGCTATACACAACTCAATATACTAACCAAAAACATGTGTAGATATACTATTGATACGTGTGGTGTACTGCACAGTGGACGTAACCATATTATCTCAGACTCTTGGGAATATCTCTGTCATGTAGCTGTGTTGTCTCCCCCCCTTGAAGCAGAAGCAGAGTGGGCTGGTCCAACATACGAGTATAAATAATTAGCCTACACCTTGGGCGTGGTTCACTTCTGCAAATAGGAAAGACTCTGCCTCAGCGAAGGTCCTCACCCTGCCACGTGGCTGCCGCCATGACCACGTGCCTCCTCGATACAGGCCCATTGTGAACTCAGTGCCACAGCACCACAGACTTATGTCTGTATCGACTACTGCCTTCGATCTACACTGCGGACAGCAGGGTTCACAACTTGAATTCAGCTTTGGATCTACACTACGGACAGCATTGAAGTTAGCCTTGATTTATTTAAGGCAGAGACAATTGTACTCTAAGTCCTCAGATTTTGTTAAAGGATGCAACAAAAAACATTCCTCAATGTCTGTACGGACTACTGCCTTCGATCTACACTGCGGTCAGCAGAGTTTACAACTTGATACCAAGATCGCATCAGCACTACAGACAACTTTGAATTCAGTCTCGATTTATTTAAGGCAGAGACAATTGTACTGTATGTGTTCAGATTTTGTTAAAGGATGTGACAAAAAGCATTCCTCAATGTTTGTGTCGACTACTGCCTTAGATCTAGACTGCGAACAGCAGCGTTCACAACTTGAATTTAGCTTTGGATCTACACTACGGACAGCATGAAATTCAGCCTTGCTTTCTTTAAGGCAGAGACAATTTTACTATATGTCTTCAGATTTTGTGAAAATAAGTGACAAAAATCATTCGTCAATATCTGTGCTGACTATTGCCTTCGATCTACAGTGCGGACAGGAGGGTTCACAACTTGAATTCAGCTTTGGATCTACACTACAGACAGCATGAAATGCAGCCTTGATTTATTTAAGGCAGAGACAATTGTACTCTATGTCCTCAGATTTTGTTAAAGGATGCGACAAAAAACATTCCTCAATGTCTGTACTGATTACTGCCTTCGATCCACATTGTGACGGCTCACTATTCACGTGGAATGGCGATTGCACATGACGCATTCCAGTAAGAAATAGACAATGCACCAGTGCGACCCACCCAAACCACGAATCATCGCAGGGTGCGCACACGCTGAGTTCTTTAGGTACCACTAACTCACTGCACCACAAGTCATCTCCCAGTGCCTTATTAAGGCAGAATTCACTAGGCTAAAAACATTGCTCCCAGTGCGGCCTGCCCAGACCACGCATCATCGCAGCTTACGTACATGCTCAGTGCCAAAGGTACTGCTAACTCAGTGCACCATAATTCATCGCCACGTGACCATATTTAGGCAGAGTTCAACAGACTCTTCATTCATTATTTGCAGAGTGCAGTACCAAACAAAGTATAACATCCCTCAAACATACACAGTATCCCTTTAGTAGTCACTCCTTCAAAAACTTCTTTTATATCAGTTCTAGGTTTAGCTGAATAACAAAATTCACGCTGCAAGTGCAAATGTACACTCAATGGCAGTCTACACTGAGGACAGCACAGGTCACAACTTGAACTATAATGTCCCTGAAACATACACATTTCGACAATGTATTCCATACATGTTTCATCTTTTATTTCAATCGTGAGAACAGATAATGCAATCCAGTAGGCAACAGACAATACTTCCAGTGCAGACTGATTGAGCCATGCAGAGTGCGCACACGCTGAGCACCAGACATACTACTAACTCAGTGCACCATAAATAATCGCCATGTGGCCTTAAGGCAAAATTCAGTAGTCAAACGACATTCTTACCACTGCGGTCTGCCTGAACCACGCATCATAGCAGGCTCCACACAAACCGGCCCTACCTTAGTGCACCACAACTCATGAACCCTTTATGATATAAGACTTCGATTTTATAACTTTCTCACGCTCATTCTACCAATACAAACATACAAACTGGATCATTACAATACTGCAAAGGAAGTTTATAGTAAATGCATAAGTGTGTGCTATTGCTCGATTTTTTTTTTAGCATATTTATATAGCGCGCAGTCGACCTAAAACTAGATCAGCAATTTACGTGAGCACCGTATTTACAGTACATTTTCAGGCATGCGTATATTACGTAATTTCTCTATAATAACAGGATGTGGACACAACTCCGAGCCTCGAACACTGATTTCCAGCACTAAGTTCGACAGTATACCCAAATGACAAAATACGTATATATATATTAGCTGCCATTCATGTGACAAAAACTGCAACCTAAAGCTTTCATAGCCCTGTATTACTACAGCTACAACACTCCACTGAATGTACAACAAACATTCATATTCGCAGAAATGTGTCATGTCCACCATCTTTTATGTGTACAACCTTGGATGAATGTAGGGTCAGTGATACCCCGTACCTTCAATGTTGGCCATGTTGTGGGACTTTACAGACATAATGACACATTTGCGTTTACGACCCGGGTGACGTCACCACTACAACGCTGACACCCGAATCAGTTGATTTCTCATATAACTCACGACGGAACCACGCCCATAGCTCCAGAGTCATCTTTCACAGCCTCGTGCAGCACTGCCATACGTCAGTCCAGCCCACTCCGCTTACATTTCCAGGAAAAGACAACAACGCTACATGGCCCAGATTTCCATTGTAGTGATTTCTTAGTTCCAGGTCTAGTTGTCAGAACGGCACACACACACTCCCTCATGGCTGGTATACACCCACACCACACCCATCCAGCACATGTGTCATACCACACATGACCCTACCAATAAAAAAGCCGGGGCGCACGTGCTCGACGCCATTGTAGAGTTGCTCTCATCGCAAGCGCTGTGATGGCCCGTTCTGGTGGTTCAGACGCCTCATGTAGGCCCGAACTATGGAACAGAGGGTCTCCCACCACGTGCTTGGCCTCTTTGGTCACTAAGTTAGTGGTACCGCAAGGACTGAGCGGGTGAGGAACCTGAGATGATGATGGGTGCACAAGTATGTCCTTTCCCATAGCGATATCAAGACGCAGCACCAAATATGAGACTTCTTGGTGACAGAGCAGGACTGCATGATGTAGAACGTACCCTGTCTGCGAAAAGGTGAGCAGTGAGGTCTGGGTGCACAGCAGAGGGAGTAGATGGGGTGTAGCAGACTGGATACAAAAAAGCGACGCAGCGATTTAGGCGTACACAGTCCTATATACCATATCTTATTGCATTTGTATGTTTTATCCCTATAGCAGGAAAGTTTTTATATTCAGTCAAAAGTCCATCGCTCGTGATGATTGCAACAACGTGTATCACTGCGTAACACTTGTTTACTATAACCGGATGGAAAACATTACTACTCTACTAATTCTTCATAAATCGAAGCCCATTAAACAAGTTGAAACTGTACAAATAGTTGTATTTTTAATGCGGGAGGGAAGGTGTGTAAAAGGGCGATGTTATTCTACTCCACGATAAGATAGTGACAATTACCAATCATAACATCTTTCTTTTACTATTTTTTAGATGTAGAGCTTCAGGGTGCACTATGTCCCGACACGTGGTAGAAGACACACCGGTGACAAAAAGGTGAGCTGCGAATATACTTTTTAGTCACTCTCTCTCTCCTTTGATAAACAAATGGCACACAATCTTATCTTCCTTTTTATCCAACAGGTTGTGTTTCACAAATTGAAGTTCCCCCCAACACCTCCAAAGCTCAATGTTTGAGGATTCTGCAATGATGCGTGGCCATCGTAACAATGCATAAGAAGGCTGCTTCGACATTGTTGGACCCTCCTTGAATCACGCCAATGGCACAAGGTGAGCAAAGAAGCTTGTTTCTGAAGTAACGAGAAGTCACCTGTGGGCAGAGAGAGTGGATAGTGTGCAGCAGCTTGACTGCGTACAAATGTACAATTACCTCCGGGCAGTGGGAGTGGATAGATTGGAACAGTCTGGGTGTGCAAGAAAGGGTACTCACCTCTGGACACTGGGAGTCAATGGGGTGCAACAGTCTGGGTACGCAGTAATGAGGACTCACCGCTATGCAGTGGGAGTGCATGGAGTATCGTACTCTGGGAGAAAAAGAGTGCACAGATCCCTCCTTGCAGTAGAAGGTAATGTAATACAGTATCCTGAATGTCCAAAGGCATAACGCAGAAATATACTTGTGCAGTTGCATGTACTCTGCTATTACTAACTCTATACTATCTTTCAGATCACTAAACTTGAGGGTGCACTATGAACCAGCACGTGCTTGGACACACACCGGAGGCAAAAAGGTGAGCTACGAATATTTTCTCCTGTATCAACACTACCTCGCCTGCTCCATCTATTGCTTTCTTTCTCTCACACTTTCAATGTCGTTTTTTTCTCTCTTTCTCTCCATCTCTCTCACATCGTTTCTCTTTCTCTTTTCAAGTTATGGCTGCTGATGTCCATTCTGCAGATAAATAAATCAAGGCTGATTTTAATACAGTCTGCAGTATAGAACCAAAGCAGAACTCAAGATGTGAGCTCTGTTGAAAACAGTGTTTACAAAAGGTGAGCAGAGCGGGCTAGATACACAATGCCTCCAATTAAATGCGTTGCAAATAAACTATATTGTCCTGCATAATGACGTGATCTCTCACCTAATTCTGTTTCATCTCTGAATCATTTTATAGACCTGCTGGACCATACTGTAGATCTGACCCAGCAGGCACTTCCCTACAGACACCTCTTCAACGTGGGCCTATGAGAGGGGTGGGATGTATCAGGCACACTGCACACGTGCGAATAAGCAATATTGCCAAGTGTTATGTTAATTTGTGATCTTTGACCTCATTCAGTCACATTGATATCATTTTAAAGACTTATTTTTATTTTTGTTTTGCAGGTTACCAACCCTCCTACCATTGGAGTCCATCTCACATTTTGTTCATTATACTGTTATGTCAAAGTTACGTTTCTATTTATTTATTTTTGTTTTAATTAAGTTAAATTTTTACAAAAATGACAACATTTCACTATTATTTAGTGTGATAATCATATGCACAGAGAAGATTTAAAAATCAAAAGTAGAAATTATGTTTATAAATAGAAGTATAATACTGAGGCCAACTCTTTACCAGCTCTTTACTGTAGCTGCTATTAACGGTTACTATGGAAAATTTTGAAAAGTCCAGCACACTTACTGTTTGGATTAGCAACATTGTATGGTGAACTTGTGACCTGTGTGCTCAGTTAAGTGTTCCATGAACTGTTACTATGGTAACAGGCAGTAAGCAGTTTGGGGGTAGGGTTGAAAGGTACTGGCTGTACAGAAGCCGTTATATTTACCCAGGATCCTCTACATAACAGAGGGGAAAGCAAACTGAGACAACAGAACGCTATGTACATTCCGAGCAAAAGAAGTACACAGCTCTTCAAATTAACCTCAAGAGAGGGCTCGAGCAATAGCCACTGACGTTACAAAACCCCATGTACAATTTACCTACTCTGTACTCAACAATGGGCAATTCTTTATCGATCACAATTAGACACTGTTGCTTCACGATTCACAGTGTGCACTTCACTAAATACTTTGTGCTTATTTAAATGGGAGACGGGATTGTCGACATTCCAAAACTTAGGGGCATATTTACAAGGAAGGCGTTAAAATTATCGCTGCTTTAACGGCAGAAAACTACAGCTAAAACAGCGATAATGGTGTTCAAAATCCTTTGTTGTCTTTCCGGAAGATTTTTTCAACACTGCTGTTTGCTATGGCAGGGTGAGAGCCGAGGATCCCGCCCTGCCATAGCAAACTTGGTTTGCATTTTGAAAGAGAGAACATGAAAACCTACTCTCTCTTTTAAAATGCAAAGCAGAATGCTTTTCCCCACGGGGAGCTGCATATTAGCAGGTCCCCGTGTGGAAAAGAAATGGTGGCTTCCGAAGGATGCAGGCAGCTGACTGGCACCGTAGGGACATTGGGCCTCCACCCACAGTCCCCAACGTTGAATATACGCCCATGGGATGGGATCCCGAGGAAGAAAAAAAATTTGTAGTACGTGATATTTGTTTTTACTGTACAATTAGGAGTCTGTAATGGGCATATTTACAAGGACAGTGCTAAAATGTTCTGGTGTAAACCTGGGCTTCTATTGGAATTCTCACAAATTCTCAAAAACATATTATTAAGCCCTTTATGGCCGCTTTAATGGCACTTTCCTAACGCTAAAACTACAATAATTTTAACGCTGTCCTTGTAAATATGCCCACAATATAGTGAGAAATGCAGCGATAATTCATGTTCGCAAGTGAAAAGCTTGTTAATATAAGACTGTGGACTTAACATATCAATCCACCTCACATATTAAACATGCTTAAATCTACTTCAGAACAGATGTTAAGATCCGACATAAACCGTAATTACCAAGAGTTTTGCTGTAAATCCTCAAATCCAGGGCCGCCCTGTACATAAAACGCTGTTGTCATACCTCCCTCTTCCATGTTATATTGTCATAGGAACACCTACCTTGCCACTGGGAATGCCTACATTGCAACTCATTGGAGATACGAGGCGAGCCGTTAGCAAACCGGCTGCTAACATGCGTTAATTCATCTTAGCGTTGTCTTGTAAATAGGGCAACATAATTTTCACTGCATTTTTGGCTTTTTTTAAAAAATTGAGGCAAAATGGCCCTGTTAACATGCCCTCAAGTTTGCTATGTCAGAGCGGGAACCTCGACTCCCGCCCTGTCATAGCAAACATTATGGACAGAAGGGTCCCAGACTTGTCTGGGACCCTTCTGTCCAGAACGTATATTCACCCAGGTCCCTTTGACTTTATGGGTTTAACCCTGTTATATGTAACACACTGCCATAGCAAACAGCAGTGTCCCGGGAGTAGGCACCCCAAGACACAGCAGGAGCCGCTCCTGGGGGATGGTGTTCCCCATGGCTTTCGACTGCTCCAGAATTAAGACCACCAAAAAACGAAAAAGACCCGAAGGGTGCTAATCCCCGGGGCTTAGGCGGACCTTTGAGCTCCCTCACCCATTTATTTTGTAGCAACGAGGAATGGCGGTCCCCGGGCTACAGGGTCCCTCTGAACCCCCATCAAACTTAATATTTTAGATCCCGGGAATTGGCCCTCCCAGGTAGCTAATTTTTAAACAAGCACAGGAGCCCGCGCTTCGTTTTTATTTAAGGTGGATCCATGCACCCAGCGCACATTTCTCTGTTTTTTTCAGCCCTAGGGGTCCTTCTGGGACCCCCTAAGCAGGTCTAGAGGGTCAAAATATTTCGTACCTGCCCCCTTTATACGTTTTGAACACTTGTTCCACTAATTTCTAGATCCTCGCTTTTACAGAGACACAAAATGGTTGCCAACACTTCCTAGTTTCGAATGTTGACAACCACTTGACAGTCAATTAGCATTCAGCGCGCGATCGGGACTGTGCGCTTAGAGTGCGCGCAAGATGCACGGGTCCTCCGTGGCCATATATATATATATATGTACTTTTAGTTGTAATCTTCTCAGGAACTACTGAACGGATTTACACCATTTAAGCAAAAGGCACGAGTCTGAACCAAGGAGTACCTTTTTGCCAAATTTGGTGTAATTCCGTTCAGCAGTTCAGGATGTAGCCGCGATGAACGGTTCCTATGGAAAATTGCATGGGGAAAACACATTTTGGGACCCCCCTTTTTTCTCAGTCCCTGCTTCACGAATCACCCCAAGACTTTCAGGATAGGAGCGGACCGGAGCGCCCCACCAGTTTGAACATTTCACGAAGATTCGTCAACCGGCGCCAAAGTTATTCCACTTAGAATGTTGCGGATTTCATACGGAAAATAGGTCCTAACTATAACTATCTACTGGCGACCGCCAGTAGGTAATATATATATATCTTACCTACTGGCAGTTGACAGTAGGTATGTATAGTTAGGACCTAGTTTCCACAGGAAGAGCATTTATTGTTTTGCTTATAACTTTGGCATCGTTTGATGAATCTTCATGAAATTTTCAAAACTAATTCCTTGTTCATATCAGCTCATATGCTACAAGTTTGAGGGTGATTCGTCAAGGGGGAGGCTGGGAAAAAAAGGGGGGTCCAAAACATTAATTTCCAGAGGAAACTTTAGAGAAGGCTACAGGTCGAACGGGTGAACGGAATTACCCAAAATTTGGCAGCGAGAAGGGTCTTAGTCTGGAAAGCACACTTTTTTTTATTTGGTGTACACCCGATCAGTAGCTTTTGAGCCATATCGAAATTTACAGATATCGATATTTGGAAAAAATGCCATCTGATTGGCTGAGGTGTTACGAGCACGAGCTTGCTGCTTATTGGTTGCGAGCGCTGAGAGCGGTTGCAACTAGGAAGTGTTGGCTGCCTTTTTGCGATTCCTTTGAAGTGAGTGAGGGGAAAAAAGGGTGAAAAAAGTAGGAAAGGAGCACTGTAAGCTCTGTGGGGGAGTGTGAAGTGAAGTAGTCACTCCTACCGGTCTGAAAATGCGGTGTTGCTCAGAGTGACATGGTGCTGAGATGATATGCTGCTACACTCAGGTATGAAACTAAGAGCTTAAACCGTGAGCTCATTGCTGTGAAGTGAAGTGCTCCGGTCTTTGTACCATACATGTGCAAGTACTGTTAGTAGGCATTTATACCATACAGGGAGTGGGTAGCGAACTACTTGACCGCTATCATGGGTTTATAGTATACCGGATGTGGGAAGCGAAGTACTCACGCCTACCGGTGTGAAGACTTGGGGATCAAACCGAGGTGATTGCTGTAAAGGGATGAGCTATGGGCACTGTAGTATACGTGTTCAAGTAGTGTTAGTAGGCGTTTATACTATATTGTCATATAGTTACTGCTTATCTATATATTGTGTTAAGTTAGCGTGGGCTTATTAAATGTTTAAACGCCATTTTTCCTTTTGCTGCTTCTGCACACGACACTTACTTGTTGATTTAGCTTTCAACCTACAAGAGCGTTGTGATTTACATGAGAATAATATGTTATTGCTCTGATATCAGCTTTGCTTAGTAAACTATGTCTGTACAGTGAGTGCTGAAGCCTAAAAGATAACTCTACACAATTGTTGTGAAGTCTGATCTCCGCACCTTCATAGACATAACATAAGTGCAGCTCCTGCCAAATCCTGGCTTTAGGCGGGTTTTATATTGCTTTGCTTAGAGCACACATACACACTTGATGCGGTTCGCATGCAGAGAGAGCTGATGGAAGCAGATGTGATCTCTTCATACTAGGATCTTGAGGTATGGGCCCGCCCTGCTAAAACCCAAAGAGACCTTCTTAGATATTAATATAATATGCTAGTTAGGGAGGGTGAGAAATAGGTGTTGTTAACCCTTATTCATTACAGCTTGTTAACATGCTGTCACCTTTTGCTTTCTATGGACTAGTGACTATGCTGATAACTTTGCTTCTGATAATATGTTTCCTTGTATTATTTAAGATACTGCGTTTGAGAAAACGGCATTAGTAAATAAATATTTCAAATGTGCACGTGTCCTCATTTACTCCACGTTCTGGTTTGAAATGATTGTATAACGAAAGAGTGCTCATGTGTTCCACGTAACCTGAGGTATTGTAAGTTCATGTTCTGGTTTGTCTAAACATTGGGAGTTTGTTATGACCAATGAAACACTGTAGCTAGCCTGGTAAGGGGTTTTGTGTACTGAGGTGAGTTTTGGGTCATCCTAATTCACCGAGGTTTCAAATCTCTATGCACAGTTCTGTGGGAGAACAGAAATCCTGCGACATGGCGCCCAACCGTTGGTGGTCTTATATCATGACACTCGAGTAGTATATCATTCAAACCTTAACCCCTTCACTATCGTTTCCGGACAACGGTAGTGTCGGAGAAACCTACCTATTTTTTGAAATAGGTCTTTTCAAGCTTGAATCTTTCTGAAACAGTTTCCTTGAGTTACTACCCAGTTGTGCTACAAAGTTTGCTTTGTTTATCTAAGTTCCTGTGTTGTCATGGCCCAGCCTGTGGACATCCCGCAGCATAGTCGCATTGCGGTGCGCAACCATTTGCAGAATTTCTTGGTCCCATTGGAAGGCTTGGCTGTGGTTTTGGTAGTGAGTGCGGATGCTGCTTACCCATACGAACTGTTGTATTCGTGGGTGACGTTTCCGGCGGGGGACGCTAATTCTGGTGTGTTCCACAAATACCTATTGATCATTGGCAGCATCGCGTTTGGTTTGGTGGCGCCCTACCCCATTCGTTGACCGCTCCGAGGTTAGGTCCTTTGTCCATTCCAGGTGCAAATTGGCCTGTTTTGGCTGGATTTACTCCTCATCCTCAACGCGGCAATTGTACCCTAGCGGAGGTATGTCGGCTACATGAAGTTTCCGTAGCCGTGATTTGTGCATTAGGTCGTCATCTCCCGGGTGGACCCCCGGGCGGTCCGGCTCTTCCAGCTGAACATGGCGGATTGAAGCTCAATCCGGTTATGGTCAATGGAGTGTTTGGTAAGCGACCAGATGATAAGGATGACTTTCCTTTATGGCTTGCCGAGATATTTGACCATCTGGAAGCAGTATTTCCTAACACGACTCCAGGTGAAAAACATAGAATCTTGACGATTAGTTTACCTAAAGATTTAGCTCCCGAACTCGTTGACTGAGAGCTGGGGGTGGACTTTTGCGGCTGTTTATACAAGGTGTTTCGGCACCCCGTCTATGGCTGTACTGCCTACGATCATTAAACGTGGTCAAGACGATCACGGACCGGAAGCAGCGGTTGAATTGGGTATGCGCCTGTGTGGCTCCTTTGAAATAGTTTGCGATCTCGTACTTGCTAATGTCAAGGGGGAACCTGTGAACTTTCAGGTGTTTAACGCGTTGGCAGCTCTTCCCGATGCCGAGAAGCCCCGCCAGTTAGCGAGAATTGTAGTGGCTGCTTATAAAACAGTGGGTCGCACAAGTAAGTGTCTAAAATATTTTTCTGACAAAGAGAAAAAACAACCGCAGGGGCAGTCTGCTCAGGCAGATGTCCAGCCCAAGTCCAAAAAACTAAATTGGCCAAAGAAACAGAATCAGGGGAAGCAGAAACAGCAGACTCAAGAATCTTATCCTGCGGCTCAAGTCCCTGCGCCGACTGAGAGAGTTTATGACTTGCGCGATCGTGCGACGATTAAATCACCTGATCGATTTCAGGTTTCTGATCAACGCTCTCCTCGTTCCTTTCAGGACTCATCGGCTCCGAAGACCGGTGGTGGAGGAGGCGGAAGAGGAAGGGGTGGTCAGCAAGGACGCGGCCAGCCCCGCCGGTCAGACGGCACAGGGAAGCAGGAGGACTCTACACCAAAGAGACCGCAGTTTGCGAAAAAGAAAGTCACAGCATTAACAGCGCATCGATATGCCACAGATAGTGAGAACGCGGCTTCGGAATCTGACGTGGGCTCTGACCTTGCTGGACAGCGCGGCGGAGATTACCATAGTGAGAGAGGCCCTCCGTCCACTACTGAGGGTGACAGCGACTGATGTATACGTTGTGGTAGAAACCGCCGATACACGACTTGCTCCCCCTGATAGACTTTATGAAATTGTCCTGTTAATAGAAGGTGACATACAACGTACCATCAAAGGGGTATTTTGGGAGAATCTTTCATCTACGTATGACATTTTGCTTTCGGAGGCTGACTGGCCCCCACCTTTTGTGCTCGCGGCGCCGCGAGGGGAGGAGGTAATCCTCTCGAGTTTCGCGAACACTGTCTCGAAAGAGCATGCGCAGCATTTTGCAGAAGAGTGGGCTAGGGCTCTGGCGCCGGCTCTGTACCACAACCAATGTGGATGGGATAAATTGCCTCCATGCCACGAGATTCCTTTGCGGTCTCAGCCGTAGCCTCAACCTCAATATCCCATCCAACGTGAAGCCAAAGCTTCCGTCGCGGAAATCCTTGAACAATTGGAATATCAGGGTGTTATTGAAACATGTGTGTCACCGATGAATAATCCTCTTTTTACTGTGACCAAGCCTGACGGATGGTATCGTTTGGTATTGGAGTACCGGCATTTGAACTTGCATTGCCGTAACTGTGCAGTACAGAATACTCACGGCTCTGCCCTAGTGGATAGTCTAGTGCGTAAGCGTTTTAAAACAACGCTTGACATTTCCAATGGTTTCTATGCCCACAGATTGGATAGCTTTAGCTCCCAATGGACCAGTTTTACATGCGCTGGGGTCCAAAAACAATTCCGGCGTCTCCCAATGGGCTATAAGAATAGTCCTGGTATATTTACCGCCCGCATAGTCTCTCTTTTGGAGAGGATCGACCCAGATGCTTGCTCGTATGTGGATGACATATATCTCCCAGACGACGAAATTTGGGAGCATCTGTGTCGTGTAAATTCGATTATTTGTAACTTTGCAGACATGGGTTACAAATTTAACTTTGCAAAATCGCACATTGCTGAGTACACAGTGTTGTTCCTGGGCTATGAGCTCAACAATGAAGGTAGAGGTTTGGCTCCTCACTTCTTGGAGAAATGCGCTCAGTTGCGCGCTCCTACAACCCTGAAAAAATTACAGTCTTTGCTGGGCTTTTTAAATTTCGGGAGGACATACATTCCGGAATATGCCCAGCGTATCAAGCCTTTGTATGCTTTGATACAACCAACTTTTTCCAAATCATGCTGGCTGCCTGAGCACTCAGCCATCTTGCAATCCTTGCAGGCTGATCTGCTCGCTTCTAAATTCTTACTGACTCGTGATAACCACACCAACCTGGTGATAAGAATTATTCCTGGGGCAGTGGGTTTCACGTACCTCACTATTAATGAAGGAGACACAGTACCTATTGCTTACAAGTCACACTTGTACACTTCGGCTGAAATGCGGTTTCCCACTGTGGAAAAGGTTTTAACAGCTGTGCAGATGGCGATTCTTAAGGAACGAGCTCTGTCACAGGGGAAACACATGTTGGTTGTTACACCCTGTCCTCATTTGGAGGCAGTCAGGAAAGCCAGTGTACCAAATTCAAAAGCTTTGCACCCTCGGTGGATTCAATGGGCTGCGTCCTTGACGTCCACGGATGTCACGTTTATTTTTGATGCCTCGTTACGGTCGCAAGAGTATTAATTCGTTCATCCTGCTCCTCTAGCTATGCGACCTTTGGAGGACTTCCATTGCATCATTTACACTGATGGTTCGGCGCAGGTTGCGCATGGCTCTAAACACGCCTACGTTTCCGTGTGCGCCATTGTGGTCGGTGCCATGGTGAACAATGAGTTCCAGTCCAAGGCAGTACACACGCAGCCTCTAGGGGACTGCACCGCACAATTAGCAGAGCTTCGTGCTCTCTTACTAGCGTTGGAGTACGCTGATCCTAGTGTGTCTACTCTTATTGTGAGTGATTCTTACTAGTGTGTACAGTCTTACAATGAAAACTTGTTCTTTTGGATTCAGAATGATTTTCGTGATTCCAAGGGTAGCACAATAAAACACAAGATGGTCTGGGTTCGAGTGGCGGAGCTTAAAGCTACAATGCCACTCGTTTTTGTAATTCATACTCTCGGCCATCAGCGTGTTGGAGTCCACGCTGTCGGTAACTCGCTTGCTGATGAAGCGGCAAAATCAGCGGTTCCTACATACTTAGTTGCAGCAGTTACTAGGTCCAAAAGTAAGATTGATGATGACATCTTGGCAGCTGTTGCTGCCACTGAGAAGGGAGGTAAACATCCTGCGGGGTTCCCTTCGAAGTACACATACCACTTAAGTCCCGAAAAGGTTCCTTTTTTGAAAATTCCTGGTGTTGGTGAACGTTTGATTCCCAACTCGGATCGCAGGGCTGACTTGATTACAGCAGCACATGAAGGTGTGACGTCTGCGCATGCGGGCGTCTCGGCCACTGTAACTCACTTACAACAACGTTTCTGGTGGTGGGGGCTGTACAAACAGACGCGAGATTATGTCCTTCAATGTGACATTTCCCAGCAGATTAAACCTTTGACTGCTGCGCGTCCGCCACAGACACAGTTGTACATTTCTAATAAACCACTAGGTTGTGTTTATTTAGATCACTGCGGTCCTTTTTCCTCTGATACTGCATATAAGTACATCTTAGTAGCAGTGGATTCATGCACACGCTTTGTGTGGGTCTGGCCCCATCGCAGCACTGATTCACGGACTGTCATTAGAGATTTGCGTATCTTTGTAGGGATTTTTGTCTGTGGTACCTTCCATTCGGATCAGGGTCCGGCTTTTGCCTCTAAGGCGTATAAGGATGCCATGACTTCGATGGGGGTCCAAGTCAAGTTTTCGTCTCCATACAGACCTGAGGGTAATAGTGTAGTGGAGCGAATGAACCGTGATTTAAAGCAATCTTTGACAGCTCGAGTTATAGGCACTGGCAGAAACTGGCTGGCCCACCTCAATGGCGTGCAGCGTGCTCTTAATAATCTCCCTAGAAGGTCTCTGGGTGGGCGGACCCCATACGAAATGCTCTTTGGCATCAAGATGTACGTCCCAGACCTTGACGGTCTAGACTGCGTGGCTCGCGCCACACCCTTTGACGTAGATGTACATTGCAATGTTTTACAGAATCTACAAGAGACCAGAGACAGTCTTGCAAAGGAACATTTGCCCTCCACATCAGATGTTGCGTTGCAGATCCCAGTCGTCGGCTGGCTACCCCAAGTTGGAGAACTGGTTCAAGAGAAGATCGAAAACAAGAAAAAATGTGGTCCTTCCTATCGAGCTCCGGTTCCAGTACTTGGCGTGAAGGGCACAAGAACAGTCGTTTTACCACCACTTCCTGGTCGTAAGGGAAAACAGGTTTATCTCAATTGACAATGTCAAGATACACAGAGTGGCCGATTCTTCTTAGTATGACACCGACAGTTTCCTGTCCTTCCATTGTGAGAAATTCAGTTTTGGCCACTGCTTCTAATCCTGAAACTGAAGTGGCCATCGAATTGCCTGCACTTTCCAGTCCTTTACTAAGTACTTTGCCCGGTACTGACCATGATGAAATAGACTATACTTACCCCACTGACTTATCCATGCCTGACCTGCAAGCACGTTTGGCCACTGAATCCAGATTTTCATTTGACACTGTTTCCAATGCCTCGAAAAGACCCTTACGTTTTGCAGTTTATGCCAGCTTATTTAAAAAACATTTTTTAATTCCCCCTTGGACATATATTTGGCTGGTGCTTTTTTCAATTTACCTTTTTATGTCAATTGGGTTTGTGTTTTATTTTTTCCGGATTATCAATGGACACTATGTCGAGGAAAGAACATGCATTCGACATCTCAATGGAACTTTGGCCCCCCCTTTCCTCATCGCATTCTGCACACAGACTGAAAAGAGACTTGACATTTGTTAACATCACTGCTTGGCCTGTCCTTGATGGGATAGTGTGGGATGCCATTAGATTTCAAATTCATGGCCCTACTGAGGTTGCTAATGTCCCTAATGTGCTTAGAGTTAACATGGGGGATGTAGTGAAACAAAACATACGTTCTGATGATTGGGATGTTCAGGCCGTTGAGTCTTTGTTTTCTGATTTGAAATACTATGCTGCCTTTGATGCTGAGGATTTGTACTTAGAATCTGCTAATTATGGTGATTTGTTTTGCTTTCAACATTTTGGCAATCACTTCTTACATAAAACGACTTCCAGAAGGAATACTGTAAATTATACGCAATGGGAGCATTGCCCCACTCCTAAACAAGGCTTTTCAAGCACTTTTTTGAAAAAGTACACTTATTTTACTGACTTCAATCAGTCTAATCCCGAGTCCTTTTATTTCAAAAGGACACAAAAGCCTATGTCCAAGGTTAGACTTACCGATACCAAATTATTGTACTCGAAGTCCTTTCTTGATCAGCTGGCTGTTGGCGGCTATGAATTATGGAAGGAAACTATTGACTTAAAATCTGTTTGGGGTTCTAAAAGCTGGCAGGTACAAGGCACTGAGGCTTTGCACCGTGCTTGTCTCATCCTGAATCAAATGTTGTTTTTGAATTCCTCAATTTCACAGACAACATGCTTTGGATTGGCTACTTCTAAAAAATTAAATTCTCCAACCATCCCAGAGTTAGAGGAATATTCTGGCTGGAGTAATTATACTCAGTTTTCGATTAGGGACTTACAGACCTTATTGCTGAATTCATCCTTTAACATATTCAGTTTCGACCCAAAAGGTTGGCTGATGTGGCAGAGAAGTGCTGATTCATGCCAGCACCGTTTTCTGGGTCTGTCTGATGGCTTTACACAGGTCAGGCCTGATCCACGTTTTGAATCTGAACATTCTGTCACGACTTACTCAGTGGGCAAGTTATGTCAGAATTGGCTAAAAAATTCTAAATTGTCTGCAGTGAAATTACATCTTGCGAAGCTAAATGATGATGTAGATTTAAATGATTTCATAAAAGGCCCGGCTAGTGGTAGATCAAAAAGGTGGATATATGCTATTTACAATGAAATCTGGAAAACATCACAGATTGAGGCGGCGACACGCCTTAGAGCTATAGATCAGGCAAATCTGGAAAAAGTGCTTGCAGTGGTAGACAATAGTATTAACATGCTTTCTTCCCGCATTTACACGTTAGATAATATTGTATCTTCTGTAGTGGATATTGTGCAGGATGAAGTGTCTGTGTTGTACCATGGTCAAAATCAATTGCGTTCTACCATGCAATTTGCATGGACCCTTCAAACACTTAAATCTGGCAAGGTGCCATGGACCTACATGAATGTTTCCTCTCTCTTTGCCCCCTTTAATTTGACTGACAAGCAGCGCTTGCTTTCCATGCGAGATGCTTCCTTTTCTATGTTACATATTGAGAGATTAGAGTCCTTGCCTTTTTTCTGTGGCAGAGGCCACCGCTGCGACGTGGCTTATCCACGGTTTGATAACGTTACCTTTTGCTTTGTATAAATTTACAAATTGTATGCAATATGTTGCCATAGGTCGCTATGAGCCCTTAGGTAGTGCATTTCTCCATGAAGTCTGGTCCCTTCCTTTCACTTATAGATGTTTGAAAGATGGACAGGAAGTTTATCTGAATGGGGAGGAGTGTACAGAAACACCAGATCACTCATTAATGTGTAGGCACATACAATTGCACGGTTCTTGTAACCAGGACCGGCCAAACTTAGCCTGTGTTTTAAAAGGGACTCCAGTTCCTGCAATCACCCCTACCTTTACCTTGCTGGGAAATGGGAGTTACTTACTTTTAAATAATGAAGATTGTTGCGGGTTAATTAAAGGGGTGGCTTATGTGGTAACGGTAACTGAACGTGTTGTTTGCTGCAAAAATGTGCTGTACCCACCCACGCATGGGAACGGGGATGTTTCCATCTGGCCGCGCATCCCAACCTTGAAAGCGGAGTTCAATGGCATGAGCAGAATAAGAGCTCTATTGTCCCAAAAAGAAGTGGCCTTGAGTTCGGCTCGAGAAACATTCGTGCTTCACATAGCTCACACCCGTACAGAGGTTCAAGCCCTTTTAAATACTGATTTACCGTTGCATTTCAGCGAACTAGTTCATTCTATCTTTAACGCTTCCTCGACGATGGGGCTGGCGCACTTTTTTAAAATAGTTAGCAGTGGTCTTGTGACTTCATTTGAGAAAATATTTGGAGTCATTCCTGCTTTCTTCCATTCAATTTTTTCAAGTCTGTTTGGTGGATTCCCGGTTTTAACTGGGAATAGCGTCAGGCGTCCTGGTAATTTTTTGTTTCTTTAAATATGGATGCCCTTCGTGTGCAAGAGGACGCGCAACCCCTCCTGGCACTGTTTCGCAACAGGATGCTTGAATATTATGGCACACTGCCGCTTGCGACTTTAAGCACGGCGTTTGGATTATCGTTTCGATTTTCCTATTTCACCTGTGTCCAGCCTGTATTTCATTGCCTGAGCTTTGACTTTGACTGGGCCATTGATTTGTGTCTCTGCAAGACGGTTTCTCCTGACGTCAATTTTAATCAGCTGATGTGTCCCGTCGTGGCTCACGAGTTGGTTTGTTCTGGCGATAGGATTATGGCCTTGGCATTGATGCATGGACTAATGGGTCCTTGGAACATACTCGCAGCAGCGCAAGATTTCTTGGCACAGAGCTTTCTTGAAAACCCACCGAGTTGTCCTCTGATGGTGATAGAGGCTCCGGTACTGGATGAGCACGTATGTTCTTTCCCACTTTTGAATTGGATGCCTGAACTGTTTTCGGATGAAGACGGTGATTTCATGTTGGAGGCTGTTGCTGCATATTTTGCATACTCGGTCTTACCATAAAAACTTTCTTGATTTCTGGTCATGACACCTTTTTCTTTGCATTTTTTCACCTCCCAGACCTATTGACTTGAGTGCTGATGAACACAGTATTGACATTTCTGAATTAGTTCATGGAATCTTTTTCCATCACTTTTTAAATTATAATATTGCTCATCGTTCTTGAACTCTGTTTTCATGAAGAGGCCCTTATCTTATCTTATCTTATCTTCTCTTATCCGTGCTCGGATCATGGGGGGGTGTCATATAGTTACTGCTTATCTATATATTGTGTTAAGTTAGCGTGGGCTTATTAAATGTTTAAACGCCATTTTTCCTATTGCTGCTTCTGCACACGACACTTACTTGTTGATTTAGCTTTCAACCTACAAGAGCGTTGTGATTTACATGAGAATAATATGTTATTGCTCTGATATCAGCTTTGCTTAGTAAACTATGTCTGTACAGTGAGTGCTGAAGCCTAAAAGATAACTCTACACAATTGTTGGGAAGTCTGATCTCCGCACCTTCATAGACATAACATAAGTGCAGCTCCTGCCAAATCCTGGCTTTAGGCGGGTTTTATATTGCTTTGCTTAGAGCACACATACACACTTGATGCGGTTCGCATGCAGAGAGAGCTGGTGGAAGCAGATGTGATCTCTTCATACTAGGATCTTGAGGTATGGGCCCGCCCTGTTAAAACCCAAAGAGACCTTCTTAGATATTAATATATTATGCTAGTTAGGGAGGGTGAGAAATAGGTATTGTTAACCCTTATTCATTACAGCATGTTAACATGCTGTCACCTTTTGCTTTCTATGGACTAGTGACTATGATGATAACTTTGCTTCTGATATTATGTTTCCTTGTATTATCTAAGATACTACGTTTGAGAAAACGGCATTAGTAAATAAATATTTCAAATGTGCACGTGTCCTCATTTACTCCACGTTCTGGTTTGAAATGATTGTATAACGAAAGAGTGCTCATGTGTTCCACGTAACCTGAGGTATTGTACGTTCATGTTCTGGTTTGTCTGAACATTGGGAGTTTGTTATGACCAATGAGACACTGTAGCTAGCCTGGTAAGGGGTTTTGTGTACTGAGGTGAGTTTTGGGTCATCCTAATTCACCGAGGTTCCAAATCTCTATGCACAGTTCTGTGGGAGAACAGAAACCCTGCGACAATATAGGGTGTGGGAAGAGAACTACTGACCGCTACCGTGTGTTTATACTATACCGGAAGCGAAGTACTCACGCCTACCGGTGTGAAGACTCAGGGATAAAACTGAGCTGATTGCTGTAAAGTGATGGGCTCTGTGCGCTGTAGGATACTAGCCGCTGTAGTATAACTGTGTAAGTAGTGTTAGTATGGTTTATAGTGTATAGGGAGTGGGTAGCGAACTACTTTCTCCTACTGGTCTGAAGACTCAGGGATTAAACCTTGAGCCTAAATCGGGAGCTCATTGCTGTAAAGTGATGTGCTCTGGGAGCTGTAGTATACCTGTGGAAGTAGTGTTAGTTTGCATTTATATAATACAGGGAGTGGGAAGCGAAATACTCACTCCTACCGGGCTCAAGACTCCGGGATTAAACCATAAGCTCATTGCTGTAAACTCATGTGCTCTGTGTAGTATTCCAATGTAAGACATAGTAGAATGTTAGTATGTAATTCTACTAGAATTTAAGTATGTAATTTAGAATGTAGGTCTGTCATGAGGGGAACCTTGGAGAGTTTGTACACAGTGCTGGAGAAGACGGTTGCCTTGCTGTCTGCTCCTGTTGGTGGGTGGTTAAGGTGTCTTGTTTTCCTGCAATAAATCTACTTATCGGATCAACTGCTGTCTGCCACTTCACTACATGAATTTGGCGATGAGCAGGAGAAGGTAAAAAGAAGGCTGCACTCACCAATATTTGAAAGCTGCTTGCTTTGTGCTGAAGACCCGTTTTCTTCGTGTAGCTGTTTCTACTCGTCCCTGGGTCATCAGCTCATTGAACTATGTCATCCAACCTCTGGTAGGATTTATATTTTTAGATTTTGAGCTTCCTCTGCCTCTTCACTACACTTTGGTCACTGTACTACACGTGTGTAAGTAGTGTTAGTATGCATTTATACTAAACAATGCATCATGGTCCTCAGGAATGTGACCTCCCAGGCACAGCTCATACAATGTCCTGGGGTGTGCATCCGCGGGACATTTATGTTTGCTATTAGATGGAGGGTGCATGGCTTCCACCCTGTGATTGCAAATCCTTGTTTGACTAGTTGAAGTGAGAGGAGGAAAACCTTGTATTGCTTTAATAGAGCGGATATGGATGGTAAAAATTGAGAAAAAAAAGAAAAGCGTGGTCTCACTCATTGATTTAAATGAGGCTTCTGGTGGGTAATTTTCTGTGGCTAAGCCTATTATTATATTGCGGGGTCTGTGTAGGACTGGGGATCTTAATGTCACATGTAAATTAGGCGCGGAAGGGCACAGAGACGTTTCGCATCCTAGGTGATCTCCACCTCCCCGCGTATTGTTCACTAATTGTTTGGGAGGTTTCGAGGCCATCTGAAGTCCGGGGATCACCACCCTCTGGGGCTTTACTTAAATATGCAGGGTAGGCCTCGGCAGTCCCTGAAGCTGCGGTGGTCCTAGGCAGTGCCTTATTGGTTCTGTAATCACACAGGCAGTTCTCATGGTGTTATAAAGTGATATACGCATAGTACCCTTGCAGTTGTAGTATTACATAGGCGTCATTGATGTAATAGTCTGTTGTTTTATATTTGCTAGGCGATTGCCCTGTTCCCATCATGCACTGGGACAGGAACAGACTAATTTGCATATAGCCAAGTTCTGAGCTGGGATGGTGCAGTGAGCTAAAAAACGGTGATGGATCAAGCCCTGATATTTGGACTGGGTAAGAGTGGTCTGCTTAATTCAGGCACTCTGTTCATCACCACCCCCTTTTCTGAATCATTTTGTCCACCATAAGCGTGGAAGGGTATACTCAGATGTGAGTCCCTTGCTCATTGCACCATCAGGATTCAAGCAAGCCGGGCCGACGACGCCTGAAATGGCAGAAACCGGTCCCCGGAAGCTTGTTTCCTTCCCAGTATAAGAATTGGCTTGGTAGTTTGGTTTGCCCTGTTCCCATCATGCACTGGGACAGGAACAGACTAATTTGCATATAGCCAAGTTCTGAGCTGGGATGGTGCAGTGAGCTAAAAAACGGTGATGGATCAAGCCCTGATCTTTGGACTGGGTAAGAGTGGTCTGCTTAATTCAGGCACTCTGTTCATCAACACCCCCTTTTCTGAATCATTTTGTCCACCATAAGCGTGGAAGGGTATACTCAGATGTGAGTCCCTTGCTCATTGCAGCATCAGGATTCAAGCAAGCCGGGCCGACGACGCCTGAAATGGCAGAAACCGGTCCCCGGAAGCTTGTTTCCTTCCCAGTATAAGAATTGGCTTGGTAGTTTGGTTTGCCCTGTTCCCATCATGCACTGGGACAGGAACAGACTAATTTGCATATAGCCAAGTTCTGAGCTGGGATGGTGCAGTGAGCTAAAAAACGGTGATGGATCAAGCCCTGATCTTTGGACTGGGTAAGAGTGGTCTGCTTAATTCAGGCACTCTGTTCATCACCACCCCCTTTTCTGAATCATTTTGTCCACCATAAGCGTGGAAGGGTATACTCAGATGTGAGTCCCTTGCTCATTGCACCATCAGGATTCAAGCAAGCCGGGCCGACGACGCCTGAAATGGCAGAAACCGGTCCCCGGAAGCTTGTTTCCTTCCCAGTATAAGAATTGGCTTGGTAGTTTGGTTTGCCCTGTTCCCATCATGCACTGGGACAGGAACAGACTAATTTGCATATAGCCAAGTTCTGAGCTGGGATGGTGCAGTGAGCTAAAAAACGGTGATGGATCAAGCCCTGATCTTTGGACTGGGTAAGAGTGGTCTGCTTAATTCAGGCACTCTGTTCATCACCACCCCCTTTTCTGAATCATTTTGTCCACCATAAGCGTGGAAGGGTATACTCAGATGTGAGTCCCTTGCTCATTGCACCATCAGGATTCAAGCAAGCCGGGCCGACGACGCCTGAAATGGCAGAAACCGGTCCCCGGAAGCTTGTTTCCTTCCCAGTATAAGAATTGGCTTGGTAGTTTGGTTTGCCCTGTTCCCATCATGCACTGGGACAGGAACAGACTAATTTGCATATAGCCAAGTTCTGAGCTGGGATGGTGCAGTGAGCTAAAAAACGGTGATGGATCAAGCCCTGATCTTTGGACTGGGTAAGAGTGGTCTGCTTAATTCAGGCACTCTGTTCATCACCACCCCCTTTTCTGAATCATTTTGTCCACCATAAGCGTGGAAGGGTATACTCAGATGTGAGTCCCTTGCTCATTGCACCATCAGGATTCAAGCAAGCCGGGCCGACGATGCCTGAAATGGCAGAAACCGGTCCCCTGAAGCTTGTTTCCTTCCCAGTATAAGAATTGGCTTGGTAGTTTGGTTTGCCCTGTTCCCATCATGCACTGGGACAGGAACAGACTAATTTGCATATAGCCAAGTTCTGAGATGGGATGGTGCAGTGAGCTAAAAAACGGTGATGGATCAAGCCCTGATCTTTGGACTGGGTAAGAGTGGTCTGCTTAATTCAGGCACTCTGTTCATCACCACCCCCTTTTCTGAATCATTATATTTGGTAGGTGCACCACAAAATTACAAATGTTTCCCTCATAACCTCCTATAAACTGACGAGTGTTGTCAGAAAAAGAAAACCTATACACTCACTTATTTATTGGGAAAAAAAAATCTTTATTAAAACAACACAAATAAATGAAAACGCAAGTTTATTAGAACAAACAACAATATAACATGAAATACGTTGGTACGGAAGCAGCGTACAAAACCTGAAAGACAAAAATGAAACATAAGTATGTGTGCCATGTGGAAGAGGAAAAGAAAGGTAGTCCGAATGAAAGGAAGAGAGTGAGAATGGGAGGGGGAGGGAGTTGGTGGTAGGGAGAAGGGGAAGGAAAGTAAAAAAAACAGAAGGAGGAGGAGACAGAGTGTTAGCCTACTGCACCCAGCCCTCAGTGTTTAGGTCCCGTCACCCATTAGTCTAGGGTGCTGGGGTCCACGAGAAAGAGTGTGGTCGAGCAAGACCTTAAAATGAAACATATGAATGAGGCCAGAGATTACATTATTATATACGGCAACATCGCTTGCCTGCACCTTTGCACCCAGGCTGCTGCACCCCAGCCCCTTCCCCCACACTGTGCTCAATTGCAGCTCCTGCACACCGAGGCTTCACTGCCTACCTGTCACCACTGGAGTGTCCAAAGACATGCCGGTGCAAGCTCCGACTCCTGGGTACCTTTGTTGGGTCAAAGAGCAGGTTACTCCGGTAGTGGACGGTGTCTTGATACCACGATGGAAGGCGTCAGAATGCCGAGGGCATCATCACGGGGTGAGCACCCGCTCCACCCATTTTGGCTCAATCAATTCAGTGTCTGAAAAGGGAGAAATAATTTAATGGTGGAAACGTCTGGAGGTAAATGAAGGTTTATTTCAAGCTTAATAGAAAACACCAGTTGAGTGCATCCTTCATTTTTGAAGTACGATCTACCACCTTTTAGTGGTAATCGTGGTTCAAAGAGTTGGAGTACACGAGAATACACAAGGTTAAATAATAATATGTTATGCTAACGTTTACATACAAAGGAACAGAGCGCATGCTAGAAGCATAATGTGCACGCGTACTGCAGTGGCGGAAGCCTGTGTGCATGTACACTTAGTAATGAGCTGACTACAGTGCCCTAAAAGCCATCGCCATGTGTCTGTAGGGCAGTGCTGCGCGCTGGCTCAGGCCTACAGTACGGTCCAGCAGGTCCTTATAATGAGACAGAGATGAGAGTGAATCAGGTCATAGATCACACCATTACGCACAGCAACATCGCTTTTTCTCACCTGCGCTCCCAGGCTGATGCAGCCCACCCCTTCTGCAGCACCGCGCTCTACACGTGTCTGTAGGGTAGCGCTGCCCGCTGGTTCAGGCCTACAATACGGTCCAACCGGTCATTAAAATGAGACAGAGATGTGACTGAATGAGGTCAGAGATCACATCATTACGCACGCCCTCATCACTTGTTCGCACCTGCGCACCCAGGCTGATGCACCGAACCCCTCCTACAGTATGGCCAGTGATTAGATTATTAGCTACGGGAACATCACTTGCCTGCACCTGTGCACCAAGGCTGCTGCACCCCAGCCCCTTCCCCCGTACTGTGCTCAATTGTAGGTCCTGCACACCGAGGCTTCACTGCTCACCTGCCACCATCGGTGTGTCCAACGACGTGCCGTGCAAGCTCCAAGTTCGGGGTACTTTTGTAGGGTGGGGAGCAGGTCTCCGGTCGGGGTCGGTGTCTTGATACTGTAGTAATTTAATAGCGATTGGATTAAGCATTAGCAGAAGACATCTTAGTTTTAGCCGTTATCTTGATATTTAGCGGACTCCATTTTGTATTTACGGCAGCCATCTTGTCTGCTACATGCTGCCTCGTGCCGACCATGTGCTTTGTCCTATCTTCCTGTTCACGGCGCTTGGAATCTGCCCGGGAACAAGTTATATTTAGCATCCCCCACTTTCGCTCATGTCTATTAGGGTCCACATCTGTTAGTGATTAGTTGCAGATAGGAATGTGTTTGTCAGCCCTCAAAACTGTTAGCTCCTCCCACTGATCGATTGTGCTTCTCGATATTACCTTATATGTACATGAGTTGTGCTCTTGTGTTTGTACCGCCTTCTTTTGAGCTCCTGTGCGGGTATAAATAAACCATGCTTTCTTAGCTCGTGGTGCTACTTCTTGCAATACCGAAGGGTACTGTCTGAACCGTAGCACCACCTCATGAGGTGTAATAAATGTTACTTTTTCTATTCCAGTTTCTGTGCCAACTTCTTCCTATTGGTCTGAGGACTTTTGTGCAGAGAAGGGCGAACCCCTTGCACTAGCGGGTCTGGCTGAGGCCTGCTACGACAATACCACGATGGAATGCGTCAGAATGCCGAGGGCATCATTACGGGATGAGCACCCGCTCGGCCCATTTTCAGTCAATTAATTCAGTGTCTGAAAAGGGAGAAATAATTTAATGGTGGAAACGTCTGGAGGTAAATGAAGGTACATTTTAAGCTTAATAGAAAACACTAGTTAAGTGCATCCTTCGTTTTTGAAGTACGATCTACCAACTGTTAGTGGTAATCGTGGTTCAAAGAGGAGTTGGAGTGCATGACAATACACAAGGTTAAATAATAATATGTTATAACAACGTTCACATACAAAGGAACAGAGCGCATGCTAGAAGCATAATGTGTGCGTGTAATGCAGTGGCGGAAGCCTGTGGTCATATACACTTAGTAATGAGCTCACTACATTGCCCTAACAGCAAACGCCACGTGTCTGTAGGGCAGCGCTGCCCGCTGGCTCAGGCCTACAGTACGATCCAGCAGATCCTTAAAATGAGACAGGCATGTGACTGAATGAGGTCAGAGATCACATCATTATGCACGACAACATCGCTTTTTCGCACCTGCGCACCCAGGCTGATGCAGCTTACCCCTCCCGCAGCACTGTGCTCAACACGTGTCTGTAGGGCAGTGCTTCCCGCTGGCTCAGACCTACAGTACAGTCCAGCAGGTCTTTAAAATGAGACAGAGATGTGACTGAATGAGGTCAGAGATCACATCATTACGCACTGCAACATCGCTTGTTCGTACCTGCACACTCAGGCAGATGCACCCCACCCCTCCCGCAGCACCGTGCTCAATTGGAGCCGATGTGCACCCAGGTTCCACTACTCACCTGCTGTCATTGTTGTGTGTGCAAACACTACGGGCAGCAGTGTTCACAATTCAGTTGTAGTGTTGATTTCAGGATGGTGTACACCTCATGGATTCCTTTGGAAACACGATGGGCAGTAGGGTTCACAATTTAGAACCAGTGTTGATTACCAGGATGGTGTACACCTCATGGATCCCTTTTATTTCATTGCGCATTGTGATATGCGAGGTGGATGTGGCCACATCACCTGAGGCAGTGTGGAAGAACTGGGACATGTGGCCTCGTCGTTATCCTATTTATACGTACGCAAAGTGGGCTGGGCTTGCATACGCCAGGCCAGCGTAGGGGTGTGAATGATTGTTCCGGGGACCTGGGCGTTGTTCAGTTCCTGCCTGGCCAGGAAGTGTACGTATGTGTGTTTATTTTGCAGTTTTGACATCGCAGAATGCGCAATTTACATTAATGTAGCATGTATCGGGAGATCGGCAACTATAGTTAATGAGATGCTGTTCGAAAAGATTGAATGGCGAACATCACATGTCGTTGTCAAGGTTGTGGATATGTGCAGATATGCATGTCAATGGTGTGAGGTATTATTGAAAGTGTTGCTATCGCGAAGCATGCACAAGTGAATGTGCTTGGATGGAGGGAGGATCAGCAGTGAGGCTACATCATACACAGTTATAATACTCATTACAGTCAAGCAATGTATGTCAAAAGTGAATCTGAAAGTCTCACATATAACACACTACTATATTGGTAAAGCCTGACAACAGAGAATACAGCAATACAAATCTACACATTACTGTTTACTGTTTGTCACAAGTGATCTAGGATGTGCACTCTGCACGTGGCTGATGATACTCCTTAGAGCCACCAATACTCAGGCCGAAAGGCAGCACAATAATGTGCACACACACACACACCAGGGGCATCATGTAACACAGATTTGTTTTTTGATGTAACATTTCAGATGCATGGCCATCACACGTGGAAGGCTTAATGTACAGACCATGACTATTGATCACGATGATCGTTGAATGTTCTGTGTAGTATAAGATATGTGTACACAGAAAAAAAAACTTTTCAAAAAAGCTGTTCAAGGTGAAGAGGAGTGTCTCATCAAACGCTGTAGAGAGAATGACTAAAACGGGTGGGGTCGTCCAACTGTTACAATGGGAAATGTTATGAAGCAATCAAATGCTTTTTTTAAGGTCACATGGCAATCGCACACCGAGCGTGCAAGGAGGCCACACCCGACGCAATTTTGAGAAAATATATTTATCATTAATATAAGTTTATTACAGTTAGAAATATATAAATGTTGAAAATATTTTTAATTATCGCTTGCTGTCATATATTGTTTAAAGTTATTTAGATACACTTTGGAGAAAAAAAAGAGGGAAAGGCGTACTCGGTGTGACACCATACATCTGTGACGTAGCACAGGGCCTGGCAGCGTGCACTCGTTGCATACACAACGCGCAGCGGGCGTGACCCCATACGTACATGATGTAACACGCGGCTTGGTACTGCGTACTCGTCGGATACCAAAGTAGCAGCTGGGGCGACTTCATGCGTATATGATGTTACGCGGGACGTGGTGTCACAAACCCGTAGGATACGAAAATTGCATCATTTACAAGTTAGGCAATATGGTGGATTGGATTCGCGTAGTAATGGAGCTTGGTACGCTACATGTATGGGAGTGCAGTTTTCTCAACTTAAAAAAAAATACATATTTTTGGGGGAAGATATACAACATTACATAATTTTTAAAGTTAAAAAAGAAGTATAATAGAGTTCCAAAATATTTAAAAATATAATAGAAAAAATTTAGGTTTTATGAACATTAAAATATGAAATTAACATTTAAAAAACCTTTGCAATTCACTGAAAAAACCATAGGTTTTACAGACGTTATAGTTAGGAATTAGTATTTAAAAAACCTTAGACATTCACTAAAAAAAATAGGTTTCATGGATGTTATAGTTAGTTGAAGATTTGACTCATATAAAACCAGAGAAATTTGCCTGTTATAGTTAGTTGAGCTAACTATAACTTGCGCGCCCGCCATGCACTGGTGATGATGTCACATATTACATCACTCATGACATGGTCAGTGACATCACTGATGACATCTCAAATTACATTACTGATTATATCATCCACGTGAAAATCTAATGCATATACTGATGCCCTAATATAAAGTTTGAGACACGCACTCTAAAATACAGACTACTATTTTTGAAACCATGCACACAACATTGCCAGATACTACATGCCACCCACTATTTCCTAGTGCTGTACACACATACAGTCACTTATACATGCAGTTACTCATCAGTACAGTACTATAATATGCATTCATACACCTATACATACAGTAATACTCCGCTACTCATCAATAGAGTTACTCACACACATAGTCAGTCATGCAAAGAATCAATCACATACTAATTTACTCATGTATACAGTTATACACACCAACTCCGTTATTTATACACACATCACATCACTTATTTATGCAGATACTAACAGATACTTACTGTCTTTTACAATCACTGATACAAGCAGACACTCATTTATATACACACTCTTCAAATAACTTACTCTCACGTACAGTCATTGATATATTCCAACACTCACATATACTGCCTTAAAACATATGTAGTTACTCACACATATACCACTGAGACATTCAGTAACTCACCTACACACCCATACACACACAAACTCACCCATACAGCCCTTCCTAGATGCACTTTTGAATCCATACAACCAGTGAATCACCCACTCAGACATCTAAGCACAGAGCCACACACCCTATCAGCCTCCTACCCACACAGACACTCAGGCACCCATACAGATACTCAGACAACAAATCAATAACCCATATAGACACTCATGTAGCTAGTCACCAACCCATGCAGCTGCTTACACACCAACTGAGAGACTAATACAGACTTTCACACAGTTTAGTCACTAACCCATGCATTCAGAAAGACACGTCCAATCACTCACTTATACAGTCAGTCATGCACCTACTAAATAATCCATTCAGGCACTTGTAAATCCACTCATTCTTCAATACACCTTGGCACAGATATATATGAAAAATATTTAAACTTTCCAGAAACACACATTCACTGGATGATGTCATCAGTGATTTCATCAGTGATGTCATTTGAGATGTCATCAGTGATGTCATCAGTGATGTCACTGACCATGTCATGAGTGATGTAATATGTGATGTCATCACCAGTGCATTGCGGGTGCTCGAGATATAGTTAGCTCAACTAACTATAACAGGCGAATTTCTCTGGTTTTATATGGTTTTATATGAGTCAAATGTTCAACTAACTATAACGTCCCTGAAACCTGTTTTTTAGTGAATTTCTAAGGTTTTTTAAATGCTAATTCCTAACTATAACGTCTGTAAAACCTATGTTTTTTTCAGTGAAGAGATATATATATATATAGCGTGAGCAAGCCGTAAAGGTGAAACGCGTCATTATTCCACTTGCCGAATAAACTTTCACTGCAAGTAACTTGGGTGTCCGAGTATTTTCCTGAGGATTTATGGAAAGTTGGTGTAAATTTATGGAGGAGATCCGGTCTCCTAACTCGGACCGCCATTGACAGCTCGACAGCTCTACAAACCGGAACTAGTGAAACATATATATATATATATATTACCTACTGGCGGTCGCCAGTAGGTATATATAGTTAGGATTTTTTCCCTATGGGATTTTTGAAAATTCCATGTCTAATAACTTTGGCGTTTGTGGACGGAATTGGCTGAAATTTTCTGGAAAATGGAACATTTTGTTTCTGAGCAGCCCCTGGAAATTTGGGGGTTTGTCAAGGGGGGGCCGAGAAAAAAGGGGGGTCCCAAAACGTGTTTTTAACATTGAGTTTTCCATAGGGCGGTTGGCCTCACTTTTAGCCCGAACGGCTGAATGGATTTCCACGAAACTTGGCAAAATTGTAGGGACTGGTAGCCCGATGTGCCTTTGCTAGGTCTCAATATATGTGCTTCAGTGGATTTTGAGAAATTAATGTTCAAAAAAAGATATATATCTGTAACAGCGGACCGGGCAGCGCTCCGGTTCGCGGACTTTACGCGTACCGGAACTTCGCGTAGCGAAGCTGATTGGCTCTCCGGTGTCTGTCAACATTCTAAACAGTCTGGAGCGGCCGCCATCTTGTCTCTCGGTAGGATTGAGAGACAAGAGGAGGCCAAAACAAAGGGGGAAATGACCATAAGGGGGCATAGTATATCCTCCCTGACCCCCTAGGTTTAATGTGGAGGCTTTAAAAGGGCCCCGCGGGGCAAAAAAAAAAAAAAAAATTTTTGTTTTTTTGCGTGGGTAGCGCCCGGTCCGCGAACCGGGAAGCGTTCTGGGCAGCGTACTATAATGAAAAATGAATGATAGACTTTTCAAATACTGTATGTTAATTGATTGTTGGTTTTGTTGATTATTTTTTAATTTTTTTATTTTTTAAGCAATTATTTATTAATGTGATTGTGTTTCAAAATTTAATAACATTTCTAACATTTAACTTGTTTATGAATTACATATAAAAATGATTAAAGACTCAAACAATTTTTTTATTTTACATACAATTTTATTTTTCAGATTGTTTTTCAAAATTTAATAGAACGTCTAGCATTTGACTGTCCGATATGTCCTCTTGTTGAGTGAACATAAGTTCCCACATTTGACCGTCATCATAATGGAGTAAATGATCGACAGATTCTACACATTGAAGTAATTCATAGTCCCGTGACTCATCCATGAATTCTAAGTCATCAATGGGTTCCATAACTTGTTCATTGTTGCTGTCCAGAACAATTTCGAAGGAAACATTCTGCTCACCTTCCATTTTATTGCTGTAATTTGCATAAAAAATAAATATATCAGTAGTGATAGGACACTGTTGGGTTTAAGTTCAGACAGGTACTTGTGAGTTTATAACAGAGAAGTAATCTATTGGCACTGTATGGTTTCAGGCGTGAAGTAGTACTATTAAAAAGTGCCTGTGAAGAAGCCTAAGTAAATTCATAATTATACCACAGAAACCTAAATCAATCCATAATTATAATAAAGAAGCCTTTCTCAATGTCTAACTCTTACAGAGGGATAGTATATAACTATCTGAAAATGTTTTCAAATTTATAAAATAATATCTCACCTTCTAAAAACAAGTTTAAGTTGTGAGTGAAAATGATCTTGCAATGTAATTCAGGAAGTAGTAGTCAAAATGGCTGTGTTTCTCTCTCTTTCTTTATATATATTCAGGTACATAACCAATCAAATGTCAGGTAAAAAAAAGTAGAAAATGAAAGTAACATTTTCATTGGTTGTCAATTCCAACACTTCAGATGTGTTTTGAGAAGTAATTTACCTCAGGGTATTTAGAGAGGTCTACAGGCTAAATGGTTAAATGGAATTCCAATCAAATTTGTGAAAATGGTAGGGATTGGTATGTAGTATGAGCTAATCTATATTTGGTGAAATTGTCTCCAGTGGCTTTTCTGTAAACTACTTTCCCACCTTTTTTGATGGTGCGCTTCCCAGGGAGCGACCCGGTACGCGAACTGTTGAGCGCCCCGGTTCGCGAACCTTAAGCGTTACGGGAGTCCACCATTTTGTGTTTTGGTCGAATTAAGATACAAGATGGAGGGCAAATAATGTTCAGAATGGGTAGAAGGGGGCACGTAAGACTTATCTTGACCCCCTAGGTTTTCTGAGGGTGGTTGAGGAGGCCCATATGTGCGAAAAAAAACCATTTTTTTAAAAATTTAGCGAGGTTAGCTCCCGGTTCGCATACCGGGTAGCGCCCCAGGGTGCGTACTTTTTTGAAAATTAGTGAAAAATGTTAGAGTAAAATAATAATTGTGAGTGATCAGATGTAGGGTAGCTCTGAGAAGAGCTTTTGGGTTTATGGTACATTTAGGTACTTATAAGTAGGTACCAATGCACAGTCTTAAATTCAGAATGAAAATTCTGTTGCCCTCATCTGAGAAGTGAACTCCATCTCCTCTGTAGATATCTTGCATGTAGTAACGCAAGTTAGTGTTGTACAGGGAGCCCATTCCATGGTCTCTCATGTAAGCTGAAACAGATTTGTTTACATGCTTCCTCGACTTCTCAATTTGTGGACAAAATTGGTTTGACCACCTCCATTTCTGTCTTTGGCATATATTTGAATATACCAAGGCAGTTTGAGGAAAAAGTGCCATCAATTGCTCAAAGGTGTCCTTTAAAAGCATTTCCAGACCTTACCCAGTCAAAGTGCCCAAATCATTACCTCCACAGTGCACAATTAACAGGTCAGGTTTTGGCAAATGCATAAAGGTTTTCACCAATGGTATCAATTGGTGACATTTTAATCCTCTGTGGCCAAACCACTTAATTTCCACATCTTGTAAATTGAGGTTAGGTAAATTTCTGTTCTTAGCATACCTGTGAGCCCAGTGGATATAACTATGTCCAACAATCCAGACAGAAAACATGGTGAGAGAAGGTTCTGCTGCAGTCAGATGAAGTGTGGCAATGAAATGGCAGTTGAAAAAATGAGAGTTTAAAATGAAAAAAACTGTGGAGTTTCTGTGTTAATGAAGCAGTAACAGTGATTGGTGGATTTTGATTGCTGAAAACAGAAAGTTAGGGTGCATGGATGAGTTCTTTGAAAGATGTATTTTGAATGGTCAATAAAAAATCATTAAATGAAAGATTGCAGTGGATACGCAGGTGCACTGAGAGTTCAGAGTTCAATTGCAACATTGTTGTGTGAACTTGCAAACACCAGAGGTCTTCCAAGAGGTGGTTGCCATGCAGAAAAGGCATGAAATGGCAGAGGGGGGAAGGGTTTTCATTTGAAAAAAAGTGAGGGAAGAGTTTTGATTGGGTGACATGAGAGATATGTGTGAAGAATTACAGCATTTCTGTGCTTTTGATAGCTGCAGACTCTGGAGTGCATACCTTTTGCTCTGCTGAAGACAAATTGGTGTGTTTCTGAGACTGTTTTCAAACTCAAAGTATTTGCTAAGGTGAGAAAATATTTCTTTAATTTAGATAGAGAATAGTGTGCTTTAAGGAGAAAATTATGAAGAAAGTTGTGTTTTTCAAATGTTGCTTTGTCTCAAGTGTTTTACAAATAGATTTTGTTTCTTTGAGAAAATGTAATTGGAGAAAATGTGAAGTATTAGTACTGACAGGGTGTTTTTCTGCATAGGAGCTGTGGAGTCTTTTCAAATTATGACTAGAAAATCGTTTTTGAGGAAAATTAATGGTTATAATATTTCTGACAAGGACATAATGGTGTATGCTTCTTTATAATGCAATTGACTGTCTCTGATGTTATTTTTCCCATTTTAATGTAAGACCTTTCTCTGTGGCGCAAATTGCTTGTAAATATGCTCCCACCTGTGCATGGCAAATTTAGATTTTGAATGTTTGTGTTACATAGCCATGTTAAAAGTGATACAAACATGCTGCAAAGGCAATCAAAAAACGCTTTTATGTGTCTTAAGGACATTTTAAGTAATTTTCCCATGTGCAGTGTTTTGAAATTATGATTTGAAAATCGTTTTTGGGGAAAAGGAATTGTTTTTAAATTTATGACAAGGACATAATGGTGTATGCTTCTTTATAAGGCAATTGACTGTCTCTGATGTTATTTTTCCCATTTCAATGTAAGACCTTTCTCTGTGGCGCAAATTGCTTGTAAATATGCTCCCACCTGTGCATGGCAAATTTAGATTTTGAATGTTTGTGTTACATAGCCATGTTAAAAGTGATACAAACATGCTGCAAAGGCAATCACAAAACGCTTTTATGTGTCTTAAGGACATTTGATGTCATTTTTCCCATATTACATTAAAAGACCTTTCTCCGTGGGGCACATTCCTTGTAAATATGGTTACACTTGTGCATGGTAAATTTAGATTTTGACTGTTTGAGTTACATAACCATGTTAAAAGTGACCCAAAAAAATTGCAAAGGCTTTCAAAAAACACTTTCATGTGTCTTAAGGACATTTTAAGTCATTTCCCTGTGGGCAGTGTTTTCAAATTATGACTTGAAAATCGTTTTTGAGGTAAAGGAATGTTGTTAATTTTTATGTGCGCCATATGCCCCCAAATTTCTTTTTCAGGGGTGCAGCAGGGTGTTCTTGAGACACCCCTGCACCTTTGGAAAAATTCCTAATTTGCGATGAGCTAATTGCTAATCGCAAATTGCACCTTCATTCCTATGGGCATCCTGGCCCATGGAAATGAATGGGTAATTTGCAATTAGCAATTTGCTCATCGCAAATTAGGAATGGTAAAGAATCGCTATTTATTCTTTAAAATTCGCTATTTTGGAAATGCAAAATAGTTTGATGATACATATGGCGGTTGATCTCTAACAAGATAAGAAGCTTAGGGATACATTTATGATGACTGGCGCAATGAAGTGGACATCACTTACTTCATTGGTAGAGCTTTACATGTATTATCTCCTCTGTATTCTTCATCAAGCGTAACTTTAATCTGCAATCCTGAGTAGGCCTCACCTTAAACAAACCTCTGGATAGGCCACACCTTATCGTCATCATGAATTAATCATTTAAAATGCTAGGGACAGATTTATGATAGGTGTGTGCCTCTTTTGCGCCACTTACAAAACACTGCCCATGGGGAAATGACTTAAAATGTCCTTAAGACACATGAAAGTGTTTTTTTAAAGCCTTTGCAATTTTTTTGGGTCACTTTTAACATGGCTATGTGACTCAAACAGTCAAAATCTAAATTCACCATGCACAGGTGGGAGCATATTTACAAGGAATGTGCTCCATGGGGAAAGGTCTTATAATGTAATATGGGAAAAATGACATCAGAGACAGTGAAATGCCTTATAAAGAAGCATACACCATTATGTCCTTGTCATAAATTTACAAATCATTCCTTTTCCCTAAAAACGATTTTCAAATCAAAATTTGAAAACACTGCACATGTGGAAATGACTTAAAATGTCCTTAATTCAAAATTTGCTATTCCTTATTTTGCGATTGCACTGAAGGATTTGCAAATTTTGCGATTCCTTAAATGCAATGTATCAAACAAAAAATATGTAAAAAATGACATTAAGGATTTGGAAACTACCACCAACTTCTAGTTTGTGGTAATTTGCGAATTCTTTTCAAAAAGCTTTTTTTCCAAAAAACAAAAGGTGCCATATGACGCCAATACATGCCCTTAGGGCATGCATGCGCGCCATATGCCCCCAAATTTCTTTTTCAGGGGTGCAGCAGGGTGTTCTTGAGACACCCCTGCACCCTTGAAAAAATTCCTAATTTGCGATGAGCTAATTGCTAATCACAAATTGCACCTTCATTCCTATGAGCCTCCTAGCCCATGGAAATGAATGGGTAATTTGCAATTAGCAATTTGCTCATTGCAAATTAGGAATGGTAAAGAATTGCTATTTATTCCTTAAAATTCGCTATTTAGGAAATGCAAAATAGTTTGATGATACATATGGCGGTTCATCTGTAACAAGATAAGAAGCTTAGGGATACATTTATGATGACTGGCGCAATAAAGTGGACATTACTTACTTCATTGGTAGGCCTTTACATGTATTATCTCCTCTGTATTCTTCATCAAGCGAAACTTTAATCTGCAATCCTGAGTAGGCCTCACCTTAAACAAACCTCTGGATAGGCCACACCTTATCGTCATCCTGGATTAATCATTTAAAATGCTAGGGACAGATTTATGATAGGTGTATGCCTCTTTTGCGCCACTGTGCGTCACTTTTATGATGCAGCGGCGGTGCAAAAGATTTGCTATGAGGCGACAAAATAACAAATTGATGCATTTAGGCAGATGTGTCATGGTGTAAAAAAAACGTGCCACATGAAACTGATGCAGCAGTGATGCAAAAGATGCACCATGTTGCAAGACAGGCCTCACTTGGGACATATGTACCAAGCTAATTAGCATTCGCAAAGATCAAAATTCTGCAAATTTCGGCCTTTGCGAATGCTAATTAGACAAATGGTATGTATCAAACAAGTTTGATGCAAAATAAGGAATAGCAATATTTGCTATTCCTTATTTTGCGATTGCACTGAAGGATTTGCAAATTTTGCGATTCCTTAAATGCAATGTATCAAACAAAAAATATGCAAAAAATGCCATTAAGGATTTGCAAATTACCACCAACTTCTAGTTGGTGGTAATTTGCGAATTCTTTTCAAAAAGCTTTTTTTCCAAAAAACAAAAGGTGCCATATGACGCCCATACATGCCCTTAGGGCATGTATGTGCGCCATATGCCCCCAAATTTCTTTTTCAGGGGGTGCAGCAGGGTGTTCTTGAGACACCCCTGCACCCTTGAAAAAATTCCTAATTTGCGATGAGCTAATTGCTAATCGCAAATTGCACCTTCATTCCTATGGGCCTCCTGGCCCATGGAAATGAATGGGTAATTTGCAATTAGCAATTTGCTCATTGCAAATTAGGAATGGTAAAGAATTGCTATTTATTCCTTAAAATTCGCTATTTAGGAAATGCAAAATAGTTTGATGATACATATGGCGGTTCATCTGTAACAAGATAAGAAGCTTAGGGATAGATTTATGATGACTGGCGCATCACCAGGGATGTGCCAGTCATCCTGCGCCGCTGTTCCGCCACCCATGGTGTGCTGCATTTACAATGCGGCGCAGCATGGGGCAAAAATGGCACAGATGCGTGACGTATCTGTGCTGTAAAGGTGGCGCATTGCTGGAGTTGTATTGCAAGTGTGATGCAGCTCCAGCAAGGCTCAGAGGTGCCCCATCTCCACAATGTTGCGTCAAGACCTATGCCTGGTTAAAGCAGGCGCAGGGTTTTGACGCAGCTTTCTCCTATCTGATTGTAAATGCGGCACACCATGGGTGGCAGAGCAGCGGTGCACGTTAACTGGTGCATGCCTGGGGATGTGCCATTTAACATAAATCTGCCCCTTTACATTTAAGTATGTGCAGGGGACACAGAGTCGGTGAGGCTTATCCAAGGTTAAGAAGAGATGAGTCCTGTTCACTGAAAAATTAGACATAGGCTTCACCTGCTCAGCATCGCTGGACATGGCTAAATAATATCTGCAAAATGTTACTCTTGTTAAACAATTTTACTATTATAATCTCTGAGATTTGTCTCTTACTCTGCAACATCTCATTGTTGTTATCTTTCTTTAAAGATAAAGACAACATCAACATGAGCGATAATCTGCAATCAGTTGATTTTGACCTCATCATTGAACTTGTAATTGAAACATCAGTGGATGTTGATCCCTTGGATAATTTAAATCCTGAGGATGAAGAAGAACGTGATGAGGATGCAGATTTGTCCGAATTATATGACATAGGGTGGGAAGCTGACCTGCTTGAGCCTATGGAACTATAAACATTTATTTTAAAAATTTATAATAAAAAAAAGTAAAAATGTAAACCGTTTAATTTAAAAATAAAGACACCTTCAAAAACAGGTTATGTGTAGTGTCTTCAATAAAATATTAAAATATGCTCATAAAATTAGATCAGATTCACATATAAGATAGCACAGGTAACATGATTATAAATTCCATTTCTTTTCTGCTATTTCTGTATTCTAAAATTGCCATGCACTAAAAAATCTTATATGTAAAAATGTAAAGTAGTGTTTTAAGTTTTTGATTACTGTTATTGATGTACTGTTGGGTAATAGTGGTTAGTAACATTTTTTTATATATTTTACCACAGATTCAACTGCAGATCATTTCAACATTTCGCCATGCCAACGAAAGAAAGACTGAGAAAGGCTGCAAAACGTCAAAGACAGCAGGTGATTGAAAAAAAGCAGCAGTCCTCTAACAAAAAGATTTGTCAAGTCAACAAGAAAGCACCGGGTAAGAGTACAAAAACATTCATAAGAAATATTTGCAGTAAAAAAAATATTACTACAGAAAATGTTTCAGTCCAGAAAAAGAGAAACAATTCAAATGGAAAGGAAAGGCCAATCAAAAATGTTACTGCTAGAGCAAGAGATAACTCTGTGCATGATAGTAGAAGGAAACGAATGTTCCGCAACAGGATAATTGGCAATTTGTTAAAAAATATTAAGAAAGGTCAACAGAAAGTGGTTTTTTATAAGAGAAAAAAAAAAGTTGAGAAAGTTATTGATCAGGCATTTGAAATTAAACGTAAGTTATTTATTTTGATAATCAATAGAATTAGGAAGCTAAACAAGGCAATTTATGATTTCAAAAGAAATAGTAGATGGAAGAGAATAGTTAATCGTAGTAATTTTTGTGAAGTTTTTTCTGGAGAATGGATGCATAGTTCAAGCTGTGAGGCATTTTTTAATGAGGAGAGTTATTTCCAGGATAATGATTTGGTGCATGCAGTTGACACCAGTGGTCGTGCTTATGAAGTGAAAGATGGTTGTCCAGTTGAAAAAGAAAAACTTGTGACAACAGAGGCAGAAGAGGTGTTAGGTAATGAGGTTTTAGGAAGACGTGCTAAGGGTCCTGTGTACACCTGGAAGTGTAGTAGTATTTGCAGTGTGCGACAGGATTCCATCAATTTGCTTTGTGATTTTGTACGGTCATTTAATAAGAAAAGTTTGAAGCAGAAAATAAGGTTGTTGCAAGAATTAGATCCTTGCAGAGTGAGAGAAGTGACAGGTTTGCATGGTCATTCACTGGCTTGTCTTTCCAGGAGAGTATGCCAGAGTGTTTTTCATCATTTCAGGATGCTAGCAGTGCATCATAATAAAGTGAGGAAATTAGTTAGAATGTTGTATTATGCTAAGAGTCCAGCAATTATGCTTAAAAAATTATGTGCTGCTCTTTTGCATGGTTCTGAAATAGATGTGAAGAATATATGTGAAGAAATTGAGTTTTGTTACTTTGGAAGTAAAGAGGAGAATGTTGAAATTGACCAAGAAGAAGCGGGTAATGTGGAAGATAGTGTACAGGTTTCCAGTACAGATAATTTCCAGAGGGAAATTGCCACGTTTCAGGTCAAATCAAGTGAGAGGCCCAATTTCACTTGTGTGTGTTGTCGACGCACACTTATTATAAGAATCAGACTAAGTTAGTGGATTTATATGCAAAAAGTGAAAGGGAAAATAATAGTGAATGGAAGGATTTCGCAACATACTTGATGGTAGAAAATTGTTTTGATTTGGGATTGGATCAACGTGTGTGTACTTATTGTTGTTGCAAATTAAATCAAAACCAGATGCCTGCTAGAGCAGTTCATAATAATCTGGAATTGGTTGAGATTCCTTCTGAATTGAAGGATTTAAATACTTATGAATCTATTTTGATTCAAAGTATCCATCCCTTTCAGGCTATTGTAAGAATGGAGCCAAAGACAGGGAAATTGCCTCCATCAGATTTACAGAGAGGATTAAAGGGAAGAGTTGTTTATTTGCCTCTAGATTTGAAGAAAAACATTAACACAATTGGAGTAGAAAAAGTGGACGAGGAACCTCTGGTTATCTTAGTTAATGGGGTTCCGACAAAGAATAAGAAAATATGGCAAGATTTAGTAGATGTTAGGAAAGTTAAAAAGGCAACATTGTATTTGAAAAAATAATAATAAATACTATAAGAATGTATATGTTGCAGAAGAGGAAGTAAGTGAGGAAGAGGATATCGATTTGTGTGCTGGTCAAATTGAAAAAGTAGAAACTTCTACTAGTGAAGAAATATATGAACATTATAGTGTTCATCCTTTGCATTCCAAGGAAGTCATGGGGAATGCTATTGAGTTGTTTCAAATGAAACAAGCCAAAGGGAGTCCCATTAGTGTTTGGGAGGAAAGTTTGGAAGCTCGGTGTTTCCCACAGCTTTTTCCAACAGGTCAGGGAGGAAGATATGATGAGCGACCTCATCAAATTCCTGCTTCTGAATACCGGACTTTGCGATTGTATGCAGGAGATGCTAGGTTTCGACAATGCATTCCTTATTTGTTTCATCTCCTGTTTGAAAGCGATCTGTCTGGACTGTCATATGCAGTGAACCACATCTTGAAAAGTGGTATACACATGCAAAACATCTCGGCAAGTGACTTTATGGATAAAGTCAATGTCCAAGACAGTATTTTGGATTCTCACCTGATTAATCTCATGGCGTGTCAGCGTGGTACTAATGAGTACTGGTACCGTCGTCATGGTGATTTAAAATGTATGCTGAGGAACTTAGGTACTCCCACATGGTTCCTCACTCTGAGCTGTGCCGAGTATGGCTGGGAAGACTTACTTGAATTTCTACGAGAGGCAAATTACTAACGTAGAAAACATCGAATTCAAGACACCCGGAGAACTGGGCTCTTTGGATCCAGTCAATGTATGTAGGTACTTCAATCATAGATTTGAAGCTATGATGTCTTTCATCATGAATAAGAAGAATCCACCTCTTGGAGAGGTGTTGGATTTCTTCTGGAGAAAGGAGTACCAAGCAAGAGGTGCTCCTCATATACATATGTTGCTGTGGATCAAGGATGCACCTAAATTTGGAACGGATCCAGAAGACTCAGTGATGAGTTTTATACAACAGTATTCTACGTGTGCTGTTCCAAACGCAAAGGAGAAGAAAAGCCTAGGAGAAAAAGTTCTCCGTTTCCAAAGCCATCGATGTGGAAAGTACTGTCGTCGTAAATTCCGAAACAAGGACAAGTTCTACACCAAATGTCGTTTCGGTTTTCCACGACCGGTGATTTCTAAAGGAAGAGTAAACAGTTTGATGTCTTCGCTGCGACATAATGTGATGAAGAAATCACCTAAAAACTCATACAATTTGAAGAGGAACGAAGAGTCCAAGTACATCAACGACTACAACCCGGTGATTTTGTCCATGTGGAATGCTAACATGGATATACAGTTTGTGGCTGATAACTGTATGGCTGTGGCTCGGTATGTGACGTCTTACATCACCAAAAAAGAGAAGACAGAATTGAAGGATATGTGGGAGGACATTTCCCATGAAAAGAGTCTCAGCAAGAAGTTGTACAGTTTCAGTCTGAAGATGTTGTCGCATCGAGAAATCGGAGCGTACGAATGTTCTGACCGGTTGTCTTCAGCAAGTCTCTATGCCAAGTCCAGGAGTATCATTTGGGCGAGTCTTGGTCCTGCTGCAACGCGTAATCGAGTTCTCAAACCTGTGCGGGAAATTGAGTATTTGGCGGAAAAGGAGCCAAACAGTACCGACATTTTGAAGACCAACATGTTGGATACATATTATCCAAATCGAAGCAGTCACCTCGAGAATGTTTGTCTATATGAGGTTCTGCAAAATTACATATTCAAGAGGAACATCAAAGAAGATACTGAGAAAGGAGTGTATGCTGTAATAGGAAGTGAGGGATGTCTGGTCAAGCAAAGAAAATGCCACTTGGTAAACCATCGAAAATTGAGTGGCGAATCTCCTGACAAAAAGGAGTTTTTCTATTTAGCACTTTGCAACTTTTCAAGCCTTGGCGTGCAGAAGAGGAACTGCTTGGAGATTTTCTCTGTAACGAAGACTCTTTCAATGCCGCCAAGGAGACCGTAGAATGTCCTGCTTTTCCCAAATATGTACAAATGTTGAATGCGGAAATTGAGCAGGAAGCAATGATTGCAGCCGAGATTGCCAGAGACAGTTCTCAGGACAGTCAGAGTTCTGCTTCATTGAGTCAGGATCCACTAGGAGGACCTGTTATCGAAAATGAAGCTGCCACTGCTATGAATGAAGTGGAAAGAGCCATGGCACATGCTCAGGAGGATGCGGTTAACTTAGAAGAGTTGGAAAGAGAACTCAACGTTGAGCAGAGGAAAATATATGACGAAGTTACCATGCAAATTGATCATGGATTAAGTCATGACAAGAAAGAGTGCTCATGTACGTCGTTGAAGCCTGTCCGACTGTACGTGAGTGGAGAAGCGGGAACTGGAAAAAGTTTCCTCATTAAAGCAATTTCATGCTATTTGCAGGAAAGGACAGAGTCATCGCTGTCTTGTGTTGTCACCGCTCCAACTGGACTGGCAGCACATAACATTAAAGGGATTACTTTACATCGTTTACTGATGCTGCCAGTGGAGCATGACAACAAATTACAATATCACAAGCTATCTGGAGATGCTTGTTTTGAAGTTTCAAGAATCTTGAGGAAAATGAAACTTCTTATCATTGACGAAGTAAGCATGGTTTCCAATGTCATGCTTGCCTTTGTGCATTTGAGAATGCAAGAAGTTCTCAAAACAGAGTATGATGTGTTATTTGGTGGCAAACACATCATTGTTTTCGGAGATCTTCTGCAGCTGACACCAGTGAAAGGGCAACCTGTGTTCAAAATGCTCACGCATGAAGATACCAGGAAGTGCCTAGGCAGCATTGGCAACGTCAATATATGGTTAAACTTCAATTATGCTGAACTGCATGAAAATATGCGTCAGGCGAAGGATGAAGTTTACAAGACTATTCTACAAGATGTTAGAATTGGAAAAGTGACCGAGCATGGGAAAGAAGCTTTACATGCACGATTACTGTCAAATTTATATCCAGAACAAGATGTTGTGCCTGAGAATATTTTTCAGAAAATTACTGAGAAGAAATCTGGAATATGTTTGATGCCAACTCTTGCAGAATGTGCCAAATTCAACAACAAAATGTTGCATTTAGAAAAGCAAGAGATTGTGAAACTGGAAGCTATTGACAGAGTAGAGCATATGGGATCAACAATTATTTTGTCTGAGAATCTGAAAACAAAATTGGATTCATTAGAGAAGAGTATATCTAAAACTGCAGGTTTTGAAAAGACTCTGAATGTGTGCTTGAACTGCCGTATCATTTTAAGAAGGAATTTACATGTTGAAAGAGGTCTGGTAAATGGATCAATGGGTAATGTTGTTGATTTTGTAAAATACAGAAATAGAGATGGAATTGAATTTTTAAAAATTAAATTTGATGGCATTGAGGAAGTACAGCTAATTGGTCGTTGCTCTGCTAGATTTTTGCTTGTAAAAGACTTATATGTTCGCCGTAAGCAGTTTCCTGTTTGCTTGGCATATGCGGTGACAATCCATAAATCGCAAGGTTTAAGTGTAGACAGTGCATTGGTGAATATTGGCAGTTCTGTGTTCAAGGAGGGTATGGCATATGTGGCATTGTCACGAGTTAGAACTTTATCGGGATTGTACTTGATTGAGTGTGATGTCACAAGCATTTGTGCGGATCTAGATTGTGTTAAGGAATACAATAGGTTAAGAAGAGAGTATGCGCCACATTTGCCTCAATATCCTTTGTTTGAGAAACGTGTGGTAGGCCGGAAACGAAGAAATGTAACCAATACTGGGGAGGTTGTAGCAAAAAGACGAAAAGTCGATGAACCTGAAATTATAAGCAGAAACAAAAAGAATTCTGTTGAAGATGTTGTTGGTTTTCAATTTGAAAACAGTTCTGGTGTCAACTGCTATGCTAATGTAGTGGTTAATGTTTTGTTTTCTCTAGAAAATGTAAAAGAAGAGATTGTGGTCAATTCTGATCAAAGATTTTGCAGTTTGTTAAATTCTGTGTTAGAGAAATGTAGCACTGATAGAACAAACATAGAAAGTGTGTCTGAAATTCGAAATCTGTTAGACAGATGTTCAGGCCAAACACAATTCTCTCAAAATATTCAGCAAGATTGTCAGGAGTTTTTAATGTATATGCTTGATGTATTGCATGCTGAAGGTGTAGATGTAGATCAGCTGTTTGGGCTTTCTTATCAATGGCAGCATGACTGCGAGAACTGTATGGTATCAAGTACTACTAGTGTAGACTCAGAAAGATTTATATATTTAACTTTGCCAGACAGTAAATCAGTCTCCTTTAATAAGCTAGTAAAAGCAGCTGATCACAACATGGAGTGTAGCCAATGTAAATCTGAAATGATGTCCACATTATTTATACGAACATATGGCCAGTATGTCATTTTAATGTTCCAACGATGTAGGCCTGATGGAACAAAATTGACAACTTTAATTAAAAATGTTGTGGCTTCTCAGTTGTCAATATCAGGAAGGACTTTTGTAACTGCAGCAATTATATATCATGACGGTCCTTCAATAACATCAGGACATTACACAGCTTATTTAAAGTCTAGAAATGGCTGGTCATTTTGCAATGATTCTGTTTTAATTTTCAAAAAAAAATTGCCGTATGACCTTAAAAACTCTTACCTGGTGTTTTTAAAACCAAAATTTTAGGGAAAGAATCTCGGGATGTGCTCTGTGGAATTTCAAGAAGTTCTAATGGCTCCTACACGATTTGGCCTTGAGGATAAGTGTAGTTCAGAGACATAACTTCTAACCATAAGACTGGACGTCATGGAGAAATAAGTGCACTTTGAATGAGTTCAGAAAAACTATTTCTTTTTATAAGCTAATTGAAGCAGCCAATCAAAACATAGAGTAGAGGGAATGTAAGTCTGCAATGCTGTCTACTGTTTTACATTGCTTTGTGATTAAAAGTGATGTAGAGAATTAAATAATTGTAGTAGTCATAGAGGTAGTGTACGTCTGCTTCATAGTAAGCAGTATCAGTGTCATAGGAAATGTAGAACATGACTGAGCAAGAAGGGGAAGATATTACTATTCCAGGATTGTGAAAATGATCTTCAACATTTTAATTCTGAAAGTTGCAGAAATGCCAAATGACGGGATTGGCTTACAAGAAATCCAAGAGTTATAAATGGCTCTGACAAGATATGGCTTTGTGGAAACTTGTGGTAGAGAGCAAGAAGTCATTTATTGCATGTAACATGTTTTTAAAAACGATGGAGGTTTTCTTTCAGAAAGTGGCGGGCTGAAAGTAATAACAGCACAACAGAGTGTAAGCTGTTCATAGGACATCCTTTGACGTCATGGAAAGTAAGTTAACTTTAAGGAGTTCTGAATTCTGATTTGTTATGTTGTATGGGTTTTTTAAACACAATCATTTTGATTGTGGTTTTTTTTCCCCGCTGTTATATGATGAATACCTTCAAGTCACTGTTTTTAGTGAATTTTGATACATTCTGAGAACAGCAAAAATAAACCATTTAACATGTATAATTAATTCTGTACTGTTTGCATTTATGATGTATATGTAGAACTGTGTAGGACGCATGGAGAAGGTGAGGCTTCTGTAAGTGTCAAAGTTGTTGCATGCAGTGCTGCACTTCTGCGTACTCTTTCATATGCTGGACTACATCTGCACAATGAGATACCTAAGCAAAGGAAACACAAGTGATGTGATTGTGAATGAGCAAAAGAAATTGCACGTATTTCAATTACATCACCTGTGTTTCCTATCATTACGAATCACATTGTGCAGATCAGGTTTAGGTCTGTCCAGGGAAACATAGGAGGTTTGGACTTTGTTCAAGAGTGCAGTGGACATGACTCACTTCATTGGTAGACCTTCACATGTATTATGTCCTCTATTCTCTTCAACAACTCGAAATTTCATCTGCAACCCTGAGTAGGCCTCACCTCAAACAAACCTCTGGATAGGACACATCTTATTGGCATCCTGAAGCAATCATTTAAAATTTTAGTGTCTTGCGACACTTTTCTGAGACAACAGCAATGCAAAAGATGCACCATGTTTTAAGATAGGCCTCACTTCATCTGCATCAAGATACTGTTAGATTAAAATGTATATCTTTAGGACTGTGTAGGGGGCCTGGAGAAGCAGAAGCTTCTGTAAGTGTCAAAGTTGTTGAAAAACTGTTTGTCCTTCAATCTTTTCCCTTGTCTTTTGTAATTTTTAAATACATGTTTTAATATTTTTCAAATGTTTGTTCTCTCTTTCACAGATTGAAAGTATAAAAACAAAAAGTGAGTAATTTAACGACAATTATAAGGTAAATGTTTTGTACTCTTTTCGTTACATTTCTATCACATTTAACTTCTATTAGTTCCACTGCTTCATTTCTTTAACCCTCAGTTTCCTGCCTTTGCTACTTCCCTCATTCCTTTCTCTATTACCTACTTACTCAACTCCTTCCACTCTTTTTCTCAGTCCCTCTCTTCTCATAGTTCCTCACTCTTGTTCACTCACTCCGTCTCTATTACTCTTAGTGTCTTTGACTGATCACTCTATCACTATTTGTTCATAATGCTTTCTCTGTGTAGTTGAAGCACACTAAGGGGCATATTATGAACACAGCCAATACAATTATTGCTGTTTTTATTGGCAGAAAACTGGTGCAAAAGTGGTTTTAGCGGCAGTTTTCTGCCGCAAAAGCGGCTTTAGCGACACATTTCTGCCAATAAAAGCTGCAAAACTTTTATTGCCTATGTTGATGATATGGCTCTATGTTACTTACATTTCTTTGCTGTTTCAATTAATCTTTTTCTGTTATTTTTTGTTTTCTGTTTTCTATTTTTTCTCTCTGTTATTCCCCATGTTTTAATCTTATTTTGAACATTCACTCACATTCTCCAAGAAACTCTTCTTTGTTAATGTTATACTCTCTTTTTTTTTCTATCACTTCCTTATCTATTTTGTTTTTCACAATTATACCCTCTTCCGTCTTTTCTTCGGTAAATAGATCTATTAAACAGTATCTCTTCTTTACTCCCTATAGCTGTCTTTCTTTTAACATCACTCTCTGTTTACTTTCCTTATACTTACTCTTTTTTTTTTTTAAATTTTTTTGGTTAGCTCCCGGTCCGCGTACCGGGAAGCTAACCGGGAAGCGAACCAAAAGAAATAGAGCTTGCCAGAGTGCTAAACATTCTAGCAATTTTTTTTGAAAGGGGAGGTAGTTCTGAAAAGAACTTTTAAAAAAAATATTTTTGTTGTTTTATATTTTTTTTTATTTTTTGAACATTTTTTGTTTTTTTTGTATTTTTTGAACGATTTTATATTTTTTTTGGTTTTTTTTGGGGGGGGGAAACAACAAAAAACAGGCATTGAAAAGGGCTCAACAGGAGCAAAAAAAAAATTACTGGGGGCGGTTAGGGCAATTATGATGTTCATAAGCCAGGTTGATAGCATTTATACTCATATTACCACATGCTATCAACGCACCACAGTGCATACAAGTATGTTTCATGTGGCCAAAATTCTCTTGTATGTTTGGCACAGTTTCCCGTGCCTCTGCTGGTGTCAATGAAATTGACGATCTTGATCTGGCCACAGGAGTTGATGTTGGATTTTCCTCCAAATCCCGTATTTCCGCCCGGCTGTAATTAAGTGGATGCTTCCTGGTCATGTGCCTATGCATAGTATAGTTCCCATAACTATACTTCTTATCCGTCCCTCTTGATAATTTATCTTTGCAGATGAGGCAGGTGACATACCTCGCATTCACTTTTTTTTGGCCAGGAGGGATTGAATAAAACTGCCAGATGAAACTGGGTTTCTTATGGGAAACCCGGGGCAACTCTTCTAAGAACTGTGGTTCTTCTCCCTCCTCTTCCTCCATTTCTTCCTCTTCCTCCTCTGTGTTGGTCATGACCTGGGGAGGTGGTCCTCTCTTCCCATGAGGAGGTGAGGTGGTGGTGGGGGTGCACCAGCTGAAGCAACTACTGAAGCCATTTCTGAAGTATTAATAAAGGTCTTCCTCTCACAATGATGAAAGTCAGAGTGAGGAAAGAAGGAGGGGTTTTCATCATTTGGGAAAAACAATAGTTCTCAACCAATGAAAAGTGTTATTTTTAGGTCACCTGACCTAGCCGTACATGATTATGAAACCAAAAGTGAAATGAACCAATGAAAAGTTTTATTAACAAGTCACATGACCTCTCACGCTCATGTTACGCGCTGCGGAACGCGCCCCGGTTAGCTTCCGGGTCGCTGCGCTTCGCGCCTCGGTCCGCGCCCCGGAGCACTTCCGGGTGCGCTAACGCGGTACGTCACAAGACGCATTACGCGGCAACGCGATACGTCGCGCTTTCGCGACGTGCCGCGGATCACTTCCGGGGAGCTGCGTTTCGCGCCTCGGTCCGCGCCCCGGGGCACTTCCGGGTGCGCTAACGCGGTACGTCATAAGACGCATTACGCAGCAACGCGATACGTCGCGCTTTCGCGACGCGTCACGATGTTGATTTCTTACCGGTTCGCGGACCGGGTCGCGGCATCAATTTGAGCTAACGGAAAGCTTTCCGGTTCGCGGACCGGGAGCGAAACAAAAAAAATATTTAAAAAAAAATTATTAATAAACATATAAAATATATTTTTGGATTTAAAGAAGAATACATTTTACAGCTATAGATATTAGCTTTTAAAAAACCAATGAAATTCACTGAAAAAACCATAGGTTATAGACCATATATAGTTAGGAATTAGCATTTACAAAACCTTGAAAATTCACTGAAAAAACCATAGGTTATACACCATATATAGTTAGGAATTAGCATTTAAAAAACCTTATTTTACTCACACAAAACCATTGAAATTCCATATATAGTTAGTTGTACTAACTATATATCGCGCACCCGCAATCCACTGCTGATCATGTCACATATTACATCATTCATGACATGGTCAGTGACATCACTGATGACATCACTGATGACATCTCAAATGACATCACTGATGACATCACTGATGACATCTCAAATGACATCACTGATGACATCACTGATGACATCTCATTTGACATTACTGATCACATCACTGATGACATCATTCATGTGATAATACGATGAAGCTCTTCAGACTCTAATGTAACCTTAGATACACTCAGTGTAAACAGACACTCACAGACTGTCACTCATCCATGGATTTACTCACACACCTAGTCAGTCATGCAAAGAATCAATCACACCTCCATTTCCTCAACTATACAGTTATACACACCTTACTTATTCAAACATATACTAACACATATTTACTCTCTTATACAATCCCTGATACAAGTTCACAATGATCCATACAGCCACTCACACATTCACTGGCTCTTTTGCACAGTTATTTATATATGTCAACTCTCACATGTACTGTGTTTTACATATGTACTTACTTTGACATGTAGCACTGAGATATCCATTCACTCACCAATACACTCATGCACGCAGTCAACCGCCCATACAGCTGTTTCCACATGCACTTTTGAACCCATACATCTAGTGAATCAACTGCTCACACATCTATGCACAGAGTCATACACCTCCCAGCCACCCATACACACTCTCAGTCTCCCATACAAATACTTGGGCAACCAATCAATAACCCATATAGTTAATCATATAGCTAATGATCAACACATGCAGCAGTTTATAGAACAACAGACATAATGATGCACAAATTGAGACAGTTTAGTCACTAACCCATGCACTCAGTGAGACACATTTAATCACTCACTCATACAGTCAGTCATGCACCTACTAAATCCTTCATCCAGACATTTATACATCCACTCATTCTTAAATATGTAAGACATATTTTAACTTTACAGAAAAATACAGTCACTGGATGTTGTCATCAGTGATGTCATTTGAGATGTCATCAGTGATGTCATCAGTGATGTCATTTGAGATGTCATCAGTGATGTCATCAGTGATGTCACTGACCATGTCATGAATGATGTAATATGTGACATGATCAGCAGTGGATTGCGGGTGCGCGATATATAGTTAGTACAACTAACTATATATGGAATTTCAATGGTTTTGTGTGAGTAAAATAAGGTTTTTTAAATGCTAATTCCTAACTATGTATGGTGTATAACCTATGGTTTTTTCAGTGAATTTTCAAGGTTTTGTAAATGCTAATTCCTAACTATATATGGTCTATAACCTATGGTTTTTTCAGTGAATATATATATATATATATATATATATATATATATATATATATATATATATATTCACTGAAAAAACCATAGGTTATAGACCATATATAGTTAGGAATTAGCATTTAAAAAACCTTATTTTACTCACACAAAACCATTGAAATTCCATATATAGTTAGTTGCACTAACTATATATCGCGCACCCGCAATCCACTGCTGATCATGTCACATATTACATCATTCATGACATGGTCAGTGACATCACTGATGACATCACTGATGACATCTCAAATGACATCACTGATGACATCACTGATGACAACATCCAGTGACTGTATTTTTCTGTAAAGTTAAAATATGTCTTGAGTGGATGTATAAGTGTCTGGATGAAGGATTTAGTAGGTGCATGACTGACTGTATGAGTGAGTGATTAAATGTGTCTCACTGAATGCATGGGTTAGTGACTAAACTGTCTTAATTTGTGCATCATTATGTCTGTTGTTCTGTAAACTGCTGCATGTGTTGATCATTAGCTATACGAGAGGCTATATGTGTTATTAATTGGTTGCCCAAGTATTTCTATGGGAGATTGAGTTTGTGTGGGGGTGGCTGGAAGGTGTGTGACTCTATGCATAGATGTGTGAGCAGTTTATTCACTAGGTGTATGAGTTCAAGAGTGCATGTGGAAACAGCTACATGGGCAGTTGACTGTGTGCATGAGTGTATTGATGAGTGAATGGATATCTCAATGCTACATGTCATAGTAAGTACATATGTAAAACACAGTACATGTGAGAGTTGGCATATATAAATAACTGTGCATGAGAGCCACTGAATGAGTGAGTGGTTGTATCGATCATTGTGAACTTGTATCAGGGATTGTATAAGAGAGTAAATATGTGTTAGTATATGTTTCAATAAGTAAGGTGTGTTTAACTGTATAGTTGAAGAAATGGAGGTGAGATTGTTTCTTTGCATGACTGACTGGGTGTGTGAGTAACTCCATGGATGAGTGGCAGTGTGTGAGTGTCTGTATACACTGAGTGTATCTAAGGTTATATTAGAGTCTGAAGAGGTTTATCGTATTAGCACAAGAATGATGTCAAATGAGATGTCATCAGTGATGTCATCAGTGATGTCATTTGAGATGTCATCAGTGATGTCATCAGTGATGTCACTGACCATGTCATGAATGATGTAATATGTGACATGATCAGCAGTGGATTGCGGGTGCGCGATATATAGTTAGTGCAACTAACTATATATGGAATTTCAATGGTTTTGTGTGAGTAAAATAAGGTTTTTTAAATGCTAATTCCTAACTATATATGGTCTATAACCTATGGTTTTTTCAGTGAATTTCATTGGTTTTTTAACAGCTAATATCTGTAGCTGTAAAATGTATTCTTCTTTAAATCCCAAAATATATTTTATATGTTTATGAATAATTTTTTTTTTTAATATTTTTTTTTCTTCGTTCCCGCTTCGCAAATCGGGAAGCTTCCCGTTAGCTGACCTTGATGCCGCGAAATAGACCGCGAGCCGGTAAACGTTTCTTTACCGCAAGTGCCGCGTTACAAAACAACATCGTGACGCCTCCCGTCCGCATGACGTTTCACGTTGTCGCGTGATACGTCATATGACGTACTACGTTAGCGAACTGGTACGCGAAGCGAGTCGCAAAGCGCAGGTTTCTGGAAGCAAACCGGGAGGCCCTGCAAAGCGCTTAACGTAAACACAGCAAGTCATGTGACTTGGTAATAACACTTTTCATTGGTTCATTTCACTTTTGGTTTCCTAATGATGTAAGACTAGGTCATATAATCTAAAATGAACACTTTTGATTGGTTGAGAACTCTTGTTTTTCCCAAATGATGAAAATCCCTCCTTCTTTCCTCACTCTGACTTTCATCATTGTGAGAGAAAGACCCTTTGTGATCACTGAGCAATGGCTTCTTTAGTAGCTTCAGCTGGTGCTTCCCCACCACCTCCACCACATCCAAGGAAGAGTGGACCACCTGCTCAAGTTATAATTCAACAAGAAGAAGAAGAAGAGGAACAGGAGGACGAGCACGAAGAGAGGCAGTTTTTGCCTGAGCAGCCCAGGACGTCTCACCGGAAAGAAAACTTCATTTGGCAATTTTTTAAAATTCCCAAAGGTCAGAAAAAAGTAAATGCAAGATACGTAACTTGCCTTATATGTCAAGATAGACTGTCCAGAGGGACCGACAAAAAATACAGTTTCGGAAACTACACAATGCATCGCCATATGACTAGGTGGCATCCTAACAACTACAGTGCTGCACAGTTTCGGAACGACCTAGATAATCTCCCTATTATGGCCAGAAGATCTGTTGTACCGGAAGTAACGGGACCAGAGGGCAGGGAGATGGTGCCAAATATACAAATGAGATTTGGTGATGTAAAACACATCTGCGCATTTTGCGATGGATTCATTTCCTACGGACAAAAAAGCATCACTTTGATCAACAGAGCTATTGACTATCATATGCAAGTTTGTCCGAAACGCCCAAAATAATAAATACTTCTTTTTTTTGTTTTGTTGCTCCTGTTGAGCCCTTTACAATGAATCGTTTTCATTGCCCCCTCCAAGAAAAACCCCAAAAAATATAAAACTGTTCCGAAAAATTCAAAAACAGTAAAAAAATGTTCAGAAAAATAAAAAAAAAAAGTTCTTTTCAGAACTACCTCCCCGTTATTAAAAAATTGGTACAATATTTGGAACTGTGCCAACCTCTATTTCTCTTAGTTCGCTTCCCAGTTCGCTCGCCGGTACGCGAACCGGAAGCGAACCAAAAGCGAACCAAAAACAGTAAGTATAAGGGAAGGAAACAGACACTTATGTTAAAAGAAAGACAGCTATAGGGGAGTAAACTAGAGATACTATTACCCGTAATCCACTGCTGATGATGTCACATATTACATCATTCATGACATGCTCAGTGACATCATCAGCAGAGGATTGCGGGTTTTTTGGCAACATGCCTTATCCACGGTTTAATAACGCTGCCTTTTGCTTTATATAAGTTTTCAAATTGTATGAAATATATACCAATAGGTCGTTATGAACCTTTAGGTAGTGCTTTTCTTCATGAGGTCTGGTCGCTTCCATACACATACAGATGTTTCAAAGATGATCAAGAAGTTTATCTGAATGGAGAGGAATGCACTGAGACGCCAGATCATTCACTAATGTGTAGGCACATACAGTTACACGGTTCATGCAACAAACACCGACCAAATATGGCTTGCGTGTTGCAAGGCACGCCAGTTCCTGCTATCATCCCCACGTTCAAGTTGTTGGAAAATGGTAGTTATTTGATGCTCAATAATGAAGATTGTTCTGAGTTAATTAAAAGTATTCCTTTTATCGTAACAGTAAGTGAACGGGTTATTTGCTGCAGAAATGTTCTATTTCCTCCCACACATGAACATAGGGAGTTTTCAATCTGGCCACAAATACCAACCTTGGGACACGTTTCAACGGCATAGCAAGAATAAGAGCTCTTTTGTCTCAGAGAGAGGTGGCCTTGAGTTCGGCCCGTGAAACTTTCGTACTTCACATAGCGAAAACCCGTACAGAGGTGCACACCCTTTTCAATTAAGATTTGCCTTTCAATTTCAGCAACATGTTTCCGACTATCTTTAACGCATCCTCCACAAAGTCCCTGGCGCACTTTTTTAAAGTTGTTACCAGTGGTCTCGTGACTTCATTTGAGAAAATCTTTGGAGTCATCCCTGCTTCCTTTCATTCTATTTTCTGCACTCTGGTTCGTGGATTGGCATTTTTACTTGCATTACCAGCGGACGCTCTTGTGCTTTTTTACATTTTTAAATATGGATGTCCCTCCTATGCAACCTCCCACCCTGCAGCTGCTGACACTGTTCCGCAATCGCATGCTAGAATATTATGGCACAATGCCGTTGGCGATATTAAGCACGGCATATGGATTATCTTTTCGATTCTCCTACTTCACCTGTGTCCAGCCTGTATTTCACTGCCTGACCTGTGATTTCGATTGGGCCATTGATTTGTGTCTCTGCGGACCAGTTTCTCCTGACGTCGACTTTAATCAGCTGATGACTCCTATCATTACTCACGAGTTGGTTTGTCCTGGCGAAAGGATTATGGCTGTGGCATTGATGCATGGACTACTTGGTCCCTGGAATTTACTGGCGGCAGCACAGTCTTTCTTGGAACAGAGCTTTCTTGAAAACCCACGAGCTGTCCTCTGATGGTGATAGAGGATCCGGTGCTGGGAGAGCACGTATGTTCTTTTCCGCTTTTAAATTGGATGGCTGAACTGTTTTCGGATGAAGACGGTGACTTCCTATTGGAGGCTGTTGCAGCTTATTTTGCATACACAGTTATGTCATAGACCTTTTTCATGTTTGATATGCTGAGTACTAGCATTTCATTGACAATTCATTGACTTATTTGTCAAGTTTTTATTATTTACCTTGCCTATTGGCTTAAGACTCGATAAAGTACTTGGCTGTTTTATTTTTCTTTAGCATTAAATTTTCCTAGTTTTTAATGCTTTACCTTGCGGACCGTCCACATATAAACTTGCAATCTGCTCTCATGAGATGGCACTTCTATTATCTTATTCAGTTCGTTTCCGGATCATGAGGAGGTGTCATCTAGGTCCTGGATATCTTTACACCGTGTTAAGTTAGCATGGGCTCATTACCGGTTTAAACGCCATTTTTCCTTTTTTGAAACTTCTGCACACGACACTTAGTTGTTGCTTTAGCTTTCCACCTAGTAGTTCATCGTGGTTTACATGAGAATAATATGTTATTGGTCTACTATCTGCTTTACTTGTTAAACTATATCTGTACAGCGAGTGCTAAAGTTTCAAGAACAACACGATACAGAATTGTTATGAGGTCTGATCTCCACGACTTCATACTCATAACATAAGTGCAACTTCTGCCAATTCTGGGCATGAGGCGGGTTTTATATTGCTTTGCCGAACACACATACACAACAGTTGATGCGGTTCACATGAAGAGAGAGCTGGTGTATGCTGATGTGATTCCTTCAAATCTAAGACACTAAAGTATGGGCACGCCCTAAACCAACACAAAGAGACCTTCTTAGCAAATAATATAATATGTGTATTAGGGAGGGTGAGATATAAGCAGCCGCGGGCCGTGGAGGGAGTTACGATGGGGCAGGGAGGCGGGGAGGGGGAGAAGCAGGGTGGAGCCCTCTCTACCTTGCCCCTCCCCCTCCCCGCCTCCCTGCCCCACCGTAACTCCCTCCACGGCCCGCGGCTGCTTATAAGTGTTGCTAACTCTTATTCATTTACAGCATGTTAACATACTGTCACCATTCGCTTTTTATGTACTAGTAACTATGCTGGTAATTTTGCTACTGATAATATGTGTACTTGTATTCTCCACCCTGCTTCTCCCCCTCCCCGCCTCCCTGCCTCACCGTAACTCCCTCCACGGCCCGCGGCTGCTTATAAGTGTTGCTAACTCTTATTCATTTACAGCATGTTAACATACTATCACCATTCACTTTTTATGTACTAGTAACTATGCTGGTAATTTTGCTACTGATAATATGTGTACTTTTATTATCTAAGGTACTACGCCTGAGAAGACGGCATTAGTAAATAAACATTTCAAATACACATCTGTTCTTCTTAACTCCATGTTCTGGTTTCTAAGAAATCTATAACGACCGACTGTTCATGAGTTCCACGTATCCTGAGGTACTATAAGTTCATATTCTGGATTGTCTAAACATTGAGAGTTTGTTATATCCAATGTGACACTGTACCTAGCTTGCTAAGGAGTTTTTGATTACTAACGTGAGTTTTGGGACACCCTAATTCGCCGAGGTTCCAATCCTCTGTCCACAGTTCTGTGTGAGAACAGAAACCCTGCGACAGGGGCACCCCCGACCCTTGCTGGAGCTTCATCACACTTGCGATACAACTCCAGCAATGCATTCGCCGAGGTTCCAATCCTCTGTCCACAGTTCTGTGTGAGAACAGAAACCCTGCGACAGGGGCACCCCCGACCCTTGCTGGAGCTTCATCACACTTGCGATACAACTCCAGCAGTACGCCACCTTTACGGCACAGATACATCACGCATCTGTGCTGTTTTTGCCCCATGATGCGCCGCATTGTAAATGCAGCACACCATAGGTGACGGAACAGCGGCACAGAATGACTAACACATCCCTGGTGATGCGCCAGTCATCATAAATGTATCCCTATGCTTCTTATCTTGTTAGAGATGAACCGCCATATGTATCATCAAAGTTTTTTGCATTTCCTAAATAGCGAACTTTAAGGAATAAATAGCGATTCTTTACCATTCCTAGTTTGCGATGAGCTATTTGCTAATTAGCCGAATGTAGCCCAATGTAGCCCAAAGATGGCCGCCAGACACACAAAAAAACAAATGTAGCCCAAATATCAGCCAGATGTAGCCCAACTATAGCCCAGTGACAGAATGACCAATCAGCTTCGCAAACCTCCGTTACGCGAAGCGGAGCGCTGTTACAGATATATATCTTTTTTTGAACGTTAATTTCTCAAAATCCACTGGAGCACATATATTGAGACCTAGCAAAGGCACATCGGGCTACCAGTCCCTAATATTTTGCCAAGTTTCGTGCAAATCCATTCAGCCGTTCGATTATTATTATTATTTTTTTTTTTTGCCCCGCGGGGCCCTTTTAAAACCTCCACATCAAACCTAGGGGGTCAGCGAGGATCTACTATGCCCCCTTATAGTTATTTCCCCCTTTGTTTTGACCTCCTCTTGTCTCTCGATCCTACCGAGAGACAAGATGGCGGCCGCTACGGACTGTTTGGAATGTTGACAGACGCCGGAGAACCAATCAGCTTCGCTTCACAAAGCTCCGTTGCGCGAAAAGTCCGCGAACCAGAGCGCTGCCCGGTCCGCTGTTACAGATATATATCTTTTTTTAAACGTTAATTTCTCAAAATCCACTGGAGCACATATATTGAGACCTACAAAAGGCACATCGGGCTACCAGTCCCTACAATTTTGCCAAGTTTCGTGCAAATCCATTCAGCCGTTCGGGCTAAAAGTGAGGCCAACCGCCCTATGGAAATTAACATGGGAAAAACGCGTTTTGGGACCCCCCTTTTTTCTCGGCCCCCCCTTGACAAACCCTCCCCAAATTTTCAGGGGCTGCTCAGAAACAAAATGTGCCATTTTCCTGAAAATTTCAGCCAATTCCGTCCACAAACGCCAAAGTTATTAGACATAGAATTTTCAAAAAACCCATAGAGAAAAAATCCTAACTATATATACCTACTGGCGACCGCCAGTAGGTAATATATATCTATATCTATATATATATATATATATATATATATATATAGATATAGATATATATATATCTATATATATATATATATATATATATATATATATATATATATATATATATATATATATTACCTACTGGCGGTCGCCAGTAGGTATATATAGTTAGGATTTTTTCTCTATGGGATTTTTGAAAATTCTATGTCTAATAACTTTGGCGTTTGTGGACGGAATTGGCTGAAATTTTCAGGAAAATGGCACATTTTGTTTCTGAGCAGCCCCTGAAAATTGGGGGGGGTTCGTCCAGGGGGGGTCGAGAAAAAAGGGGGGTCCCAAAACGTGTTTTTAACATTGAGTTTTCCATAGGGCGGTTGGCCTCACTTTTAGCCCGAACGGCTGAATGGATTTGCACGAAACTTGGCAAAATTGTAGGGACTGGTAGCCCGATGTGCCTTTTGTAGGTCTCAATATATGTGCTACAGTGGATTTTGAGAAATTAACGTTTAAAAAAAGATATATATCTGTAACAGCGGACCGGGCAGCGCTCCAGTACGCGTACTTTTCGCGCAACGGAGCTTTGTGAAGCGAAGCTGATTGGTTCTCCGGCGTCTGTAAACATTCCAAACAGTCCGTAGCGGCCGCCATCTTGTCTCTCGGTAGGATCGAGAGACAAGAGGAGGCCAAAGCGAAGGGGCAAATGACCATAAGGGGGCATAGTAGATCCTCGCTGACCCCCTAGGTTTGATGTGGAGGTTTTAAAAGGGCCCCGCGGGGCAAAAAAAAAAAATAATAATAATAATCGAACGGCTGAATGGATTTGCACGAAACTTGGTAAAATATTAGGGACTGGTAGCCCGATGTGCCTTTGCTAGGTCTCAATATATGTGCTCCAGTGGATTTTGAGAAATTAACGTTCAAAAAAAGATATATATCTGTAACAGCGCTCCGCTTCGCGTAACGGAGGTTTGCGAAGCTGATTGGTTCTCCGGCGTCTGTAAACATTGCAAACAGTCCGTAGCGGCCGCCATCTTGTCTCTCGGTAGGATCGAGAGACAAGAGGAGGCCAAAGCGAAGGGGCAAATGACCATAAGGGGGCATAGTAGATCCTCCTTGACCTCTTAGGTCTGATGTGGAGGTTTTAAAAGGGCCCCGCGAGGCAAAAAAAATAAAATAATAATAATCGAACGGCTGAATGGATTTGCACGAAACTTGGCAAAATTGTAGGGACTGGTAGTCCGATGTGCCTTTGCTAGGTCTCAATATATGTGCTCCAGTGGATTTTGAGAAATTAACGTTCAAAAAAAGATATATATCTGTAACAGCGCTCCGCTTCGCGGAGATAAAATTATATCTGTATTACCTAGCTGTTGCTAACACCAGTTAGCGACGGCTAGTAGGAGATAGCGACCATCTTGGGCCCCACTTTGCATGTGAGTGATATTTATCACTAATGACATGCAAAGTGGGCATGCCAAGATGTTAGCGACTGGAAACAGTCGCTAACATCGCTATCTCCTATTATCAACTTTTGGAAATATTCGCGATAAGCGCGAATATCTCCAAAAGCTAGCACCTGCCCTGAGCAGTTCTAAGGCATGTTATCCAATGGGAGGTGGATAACATGGCTAAGAGCATTAGCTCGGTAATGCATGAATATCGCTGAGTTTTCAGCGATATTAATGCATTGCGGTCGTTTTTTATCGTATTTGCGATAAACCTTGATAATAGCAAGGTTTATCTGCGATAATTTCTGACGACGCTTAGCGGTAAAAAAATCGTTGCTAAGCATCGTTAGGGATAAATATCGCTTAACTTTGGTAATATGCCCCAACGTCTGTTAACGTTCGATTCGAAGGAAATCAGGAAGTGTTGAAAAACATTGTCTGCGCCATCTTGCCTTTTTTCAAATGCCACACTTTTGTCGTGCACGGCAGTCATTTTAGATGCCTTGACCAGACCCACTCTGTGCACGCTGTCGATCCTTAGCATGACTCCCCACCCTCGCAAGCATCTCCACCAGGCAGTGGTCACCCCCGCTCTCTGTCTTATGCATGGGTAATAAACCACCCCCCATCTGCGCTGCTCTTCCCTGAGAATCACACCCTGTGCCCGCCCGACACCTCCCTTTCGCCCTATTCACTACCGCACCCTCTGACACTCCTTTTCCTCTGTGTCCGATTGTCCAGGCCGGTCCTAGGGTATCAGCTAGCCCTGCAGATGTAGTTTATGGCCGCAGCTGTAAAGAATCACCCCTCTTCAAAGGAGTTATAGTAGATCAAGGCCCACACTCGATGAGATCCGTCACAGCAGACGCGTTCCTATTATCTGAAAACCATCCTGTATTGTGATTGGGGAGGGGACCGAGCCTGAAGCGGAAGATTCCAGGGATGACTCTTTGTACATCAAAGTTTTTACAATTATGTGTCACATTAAAAATATATAGCACTCCAATAAAGTAGTAAGATTATAAAACTTTAATAACTTATAAATATATACAAGAAAACAAAAACAGTAATAACATATAAACATTTTTAGGGAAAAACAACGAAGTAGCGGTCGGCTGTGCGAATAGTCCCAACGCAGCACAACGTCCAGATTTCTGGCGTGGGGCGTCGCGGGGGGTGGGTCATCAGTAGCAAACTGTTGTGGGAATAGTTCCAAGGCAGCAGAACGATGGCACCAAGGTGATGTCCAGTAAGTTGCCGCACTGGTTTTGGTATCCTACAATGCTGCTCCGAATAACGGCGTGGGGCGCCCCGGGGGAGGCGGCGTGAACGGGCCTCTCCAGGTGGAGTGTCATCTGTTGTACTGGGGCGCCCCTTTACCGTTTCAGTTGCCATTCCATCCGTTTTTGGTCCACTGTGTCAAAAGCCGCAATTCAGCTGAGTTGCGCCCACTCTTGCGGTGCAGCGATAGGCGGCTGTCACAGGACTCTCAAAATGGCGGCAGGCTCTTTCCTTTTTGGGCCTGGTCCACTGAAATGGCCCTGGGACACCTTGGAAATCGGACGCTTGTCTGCTAGGTCTTGGACCCCATTCTCGAAAGCGTCCCCTCCGCCTTGAGGATTTATCAAAAGTTTTGGGGGCCCCCGACTCCTGTAGGCTTCTGGTGGGGAGCGGTTGCCATGATTGCTCGCGGAATGACCACGACGGAGCTACGAGATGGTGGTGCTCTCATGCTGAAGCCAGCTTCAGTCTGAAACATCCAGAAACAAGGTGGGGCTTTCATCGTTTGGGAAAAAAAAAAGTTTTCATCCAATGAAAAGTGTTGTTTTTAGGTCATATGATCAAGCCTTCCATCATTAGGAAACCAAAAGTAAAATGAACCAATGAAAAGTTTTATAAACAAGTCACATGACCTGTTATGCGGCATATGGTATAAAATGCGGAGAAAATACGTTGGCACGTGAGGCGGCGTCAGTAGCGGACCGATGTGCGAATAGGCCGAAGGCAATACAACGCGCCAAGATCCGGATGGCACCGAGGTGGTGTACAGCAAGTTGCAGCACTGGTGTGGCCATCCTACAATGCTGAAAGTCGGCCTGGGGCGCCCCGTTGGCCTGTGAGTTTGCGTCAGTAGCGGACCGATGTGCGAATAGGCCGAAGGCAGCACAACGCGCCAAGATCCGGATGGCACCGAGGTGGTGTCTAGTAAGTTGCCGCACTGGTGTGGCCATCCTACAATGTTGAAAGTCGGCGTGGGGCGCCCCGTTGGCCTGTGAGATGGCGGCAGTAGCGGACCGATGTGCGAATGGGGCCAAAGGCAGCGCAACAATATTTTCGGAATAGAAGACACCACAAGGCGCTGAGATGCCAAGATCCGGATGGCACCGAGGTGGTGTCTAGCAAGTTGTGGCACTGGTGTGGCCATCCTACAATGGTAAAAGTCGGCGTGGGGCGCCCTGTTGGCCTGTGAGATGGTGTCAGTAGCGGACTGATGTGCGAATGGGGCCAAAGGCAGCGCAACAATATTTTCTGACTGACACCACAAGGCGCTGAGATGCCAAGATCCGGATGGCACCGAGGTGATGTCTAAGTTGCGGACCGATGTGCGAATGGGGTCAAAGGCAGCGCAACAATATTTTCTGTATGGAAGATACCACTAGGCGTTGAGATGCCAAGATCCGGATGGCACCGAGGTGATGTCTAGCAAGTTGCTGTACTGGTGTGGCCATCCTACAATGGTAAAAGTCGGCGTGGGGCGCCCTGTTGGCTTTTGAGATGGTGTCAGTTGCAGACCGATGTGCGAATGGGGCCAAAGGCAGCGCAACAATATTTTCTGTATGGAAGATACCACTAGGCGTTGAGATGCCAAGATCCGGATGGCACCGAGGTGATGTCTAGCAAGTTGCTGTACTGGTGTGGTCATCCTACAATGCTGAAACTCGGCGTGGGGCGCCCTATTAGCCTGTGAGATGGCGTCAGTAGCGGACCGATGTGTGAATGGGGCAAAGGTAGCGCAAGAATATTTTCTGAATAGAAGACACCACAAGGCGCTGAGATGCCAAGATCCGGATGGCACCGAGGTGGTGTCTAGTAAGGTGCACTGGTGTGGTCATCCTACAATGCTGAAACTCGGCGTGGGGCGCCCCATTAGTCTGTGAGATGGCGTCAGTAGCGGACCGATGTGCGAATAGGCCGAAGGCAGCACAACGCGCCAAGATCCGGATGTCACCGTGGTGGTTTCATAGTTGAGAGGCACTTCATCTGCAGTGGGGCGCCGAGATCCGGATGGCACCGAGGTGATGTCTAGCAAGTTGCTGTACTGGTGTGGTCATCCTACAATGCTGAAACTCTGCGTGGGGCGCCCCATTAGCCTGTGAGATGGCGTCAGGAGCGGACCGATGTGCGAATAGGTCGAAGGCAGCACAACGCGCCAAGATCCGGATGTCACCGTGGTGGTTTCATAGTTGAGAGGCACTTCATCTGCAGTGGGGCGCCGAGATCCGGATGGCACCGAGGTGATGTCTAGCAAGTTGCTGTACTGGTGTGGTCATCCTACAATGCTGAAACTCGGCGTGGGGCGCCCCATTAGCCTGTGAGATGGCGTCAGTAGCGGACCGATGTGCGAATAGGCCGAAGGCAGCACAACGCGCCAAGATCCGGATGTCACCGTGGTGGTTTCATAGTTGAGAGGCACTTCATCTGCAGTGGGGCGCCGAGATCCGGATGGCACCGAGGTGATGTCTAGCAAGTTGCTGTACTGGTGTGGTCATCCTACAATGCTGAAACTCGGCGTGGGGCGCCCCATTAGCCTGTGAGATGGCGTCAGTAGCGGACCGATGTGCGAATGGGGCCAAAGGCAGCGCAACAATATTTTCTGAAGAGAAGACACCAAAAGGCGCTGAGATTCCAAGATCCGGATGGCACCGAGGTGGTGTCTAGCAAGCTATGCAGTTGAGTTGTGTGCGCACTTGTGGCGAATAGGTCGAAGGCAGCATAACAATGTTTTCTGAATAGAAGACACCACAAGGCGTTGAGATTCGGTTACCACCGAGGTGATGTCTAGCAAGTTGCCGCACTGGTGTGGCCATCCTACAATACTGCTCCGAATAACGGCGTGGGGTGCCCGAAGGGGGGGGGGGGAGGCGGCGTGAACGGGCCTTCCTAGGTGGAGGCTCGTCTGCTGTAGTGGGGCGCCCCTTTACCGTTTCAGTTGCCATTCAGCTGAGTTTCGGCTGCTCTTGATGCTACAGCAACAGGCGGCTGCAACAGGACTCTCAAAATGGCGGCCTGTTCTTTGGATTTGGGCCTGGTCCACTAAAATGGCCCTGGGACACCTTAGAACTCGGACGCTCGATTTTTTTTTCCTTTCCTGTACATGCAAAAAAAGGTAAATGCCCGGTACGTTACACGCTTCATCTGCCACGATGAACTCTCCAGAGGAACCGAAAAAAAATATAGTTATGGTAACTATACCATGCATCGTCATATGGAGAGGTGGCACCAATTAATTATAGTGCTGCATAAAAGAGAGATTTGGAGGAGAACCCCTGACCTGCTAGTACATTCATCAAAGAAGTGGCACTGACAGCATCAGAGGCAAGGGAAATGGTCCCAAATATTTAGAAGAACTTTGGAAAGATTAAAATGACATGTTTAGATTGTGGCAAATTAATTTCATGTGGACAGATGAGTGTTACTCTAATAAATACAGCATATGAACATCATCATAGTCGATGGTTGGTAGAGACATTTTGACTATATCCTGGACCTGCCCGTCCTCGCCCAAAATGGCGCCGGAATAAATGGGACTCGTAACTCCTTGTTGTGTACTGGTTGCAGAACCTTGAAATCACGAGATACGTATGCAGTTTTGAAGCACATGGTGGGCGGGGACGAGAATTGATTGAATATTTCGACATCCCTATTGATATTAAGTTCTGATGTGTTATTGATTACTGTACTATTGAAAGTTCGAATTAACGTCACCCATAGTACTTGCCCGCAAATGTATATCTAGATAATTTTATTGTAACTGGCCCTGTCGTATTTTAATTATAAAATGTACGTCCACCGATTCCGTAACTGTTAGACACCTTAGTTCTTGCAACCTAATGGCCCGCCCGTTACGTTCCTCTACAGTGTAAATGTCTACTCATCATATACGATTACAGTTTGCTCCGTGGCCGGCCCACGTGGTTATAGGCTCGTGTTTGTATAATGAAATTTTCACAATAAAGGTTTTTAAAAGAAAACATGGTAGTAGTATATACATTGGTAAAGTTTTTAATAATAGTCACTGTTTTAGAATCATTAAAAGGCAAGTGAAATAAAGCAGACCAATTACATGAAGGGTAAAAGGTATAATACGAAGGAACGCAGTAAAGATAAATGGTCAAGGGCTGTTGTGTTTTCTATTCCTGCAACATAAAGTGATCGATAAGAATCTCATATTCAGGCGTATCGGCGACTAAGACAGCAGGTCGACCCTCTTTTGCTCAACGGCTCCGTCATGGGACGAAGAAACGCTCTTTTTCTCGAAAAAAGAATATATTTTACTTGCAGGACAGTTGTAAATTTTCCGGGAAAGTACATTAGCCTGGAACATTATAACATATATTTAAGAAAAAATAATGTTCGGAAGTAATAAAAAGCGTAATTTTTAGGTCATATGACCAAGCCTTTCATCATTAGAATAAGAAAAGTAAAATGAACCAATGAAAAGTTTTATTAACAAGTCACATGACTTGTTATGCTTACGTTACGCGCTGCGCGCCCCGGATGACTTCCGGATGCGCTAACGCGGCGCGTCATATGACGCATTACGCGACAACGCAGGTCCAGAATATAGTCAAAATGTCTCCACCAACCAGCGGTCGGAACACAACCCCTTTCAGCAGGCTAAATAGTTCTGTTAAATGACAACAGAAGGGACAGGCAACAAGAAACATCAGTCAAAGAGGGGAGGGCTAGTTCTTCTCTACCGGGTTACATTGGGGCGCTACCGGAACTGATCGAATTGGTAGTCTACAGTGTTTCTGGATGTTTCAGACTGAAGCTGGGGTTAGCATGAGAGCAGTACCATTTCGTAGCTCCGTCGTGGCCATTCCGCAACCAATCATGGCAGCCGCTCTTTATCGTTATTTTGGGCGGGGTGGGTGGCGGAGCCGAGCTGTTTTGCAGCCATCATTGTGTGGAGTTCAGTTCATTTCACTAGTTTTGTATTTGTCATGAGGGGTTGTTCCTAATGTTTCTATTTTAGCGAGGTCAAAAAGAGATCCCGTTAGTGGCCTACTGATTTTGCTCGATTCCTTTTCTTTTTTTTTTACACGATTTTTCGTTATCTGCAAAGACTAAACAGAGTATTGCGGCTCTGTGTTTGTTTGTAAATAGAGAATGAACCAAAGAGAACCAATTCTAAAACAGTAAATACTTGGATAACAATCAATCAAATGGAGAGAGAAGCAGGCACGACGTATTACAACGGGGGCAAAGGCCTGCGTTAACTACCCTTCACTATGTGCAAAGAGAGAGTACTCCTAATAGAAATGAGGGGGGGGGCACCATTCAAAGCAGATCAGTGTGCATAAACACGAAAATGTTTTCACTTACCACGTACTTGACATTCGACAGCTTATGATATTTGCTATTAAAAAACCATTGAAATCCACTGAAAAAACCATAGGTTATAGACCATATATAGTTAGGAATTAGCATTTACAAAACCTTGAAAATTCACTGAAAAAACCATAGGTTATAGACCATATATAGTTAGGAATTAGCATTTAAAAAACCTTATTTTACTCACACAAAACCATTGAAATTCCATATATAGTTAGTTGCACTAACTATATATCGCGCACCTGCAATCCACTGCTGATGATGTCACATATTACATCATTCATGACATGGTCAGTGACATCACTGATGACATCACTGATGACATCTCAAATGACATCACTGATGACATCACTGATGACATCTCATTTGACATCAATGACCACATCACTGATGATATCATTCATGTGACAATACAATGCATCTCTTCACATTTTAATATAACCTCTGTTTCACCCAGTGTTAAATACAGAGTATAATTTTTGAAACCATTGACACACCAATACTAGTTACTACATATGTACTCACTGATTCCTAAGTCTACACACACATTCACTCATTCACCCATACAATCATTCATACATACAATCACTCATCTTTACAACACTATCATATGCACTCATACACCTATACAGACACTCACACTCTGCCACTCATCCATGGAGTTACTCACACACCTAGTCAGTCCTGTAAAGAATCAATCACACTTCCATTTTCTTGTCTATACAGTTAAACATAGAGCACCTTACATTTTCAAACATATACTAACACATACTTACCTTGTTATACAATCATTGATATAAGTACACATTGATCTGCACAGAGTCACACACCTCCCAGCCAGCCACACACACACTCAGTCTCCCATACAAATACTTGGACAATCAATCAGTAACCCATATAGTTAATCATATAGCTACTGATCAACACATGCAGCAGTTTACAGAACAACAGACATAATGATGCACAAATTAAGACACTTTAGTCACTAACCCATGCACTCAGTGAGACACATTTAATCACTCACTCATACATTCAGTCATGCACCTACTAAATCCTTTGCCCAGACACTTATACTTCCACTCATTCTTCAATATGTAAGACACATTTTAACTTTACAGAAACATACAGTCACTGGATGTTGTCATCAGTGATGTCATCAGTGATGTCACTGACCATGTCATGAATGATGTAATATGTGACATCATCAGCAGTGGATTGCAGGTGCGCGATATATAGTTAGTGCAACTAACTATATATGGAATTTCAATGGTTTTGTGTGAGTAAAATAAGGTTTTTTAAATGCTAATTCCTAACTATATATGGTCTATAACCTATGGTTTTTTCAGTGAATATATATATATATATATATATATATATATATATATATATATATATATATATATATTACCTACTGGCGGTCGCCAGTAGGTATATATAGTTAGGATTTTTTCTCTATGGGATTTTTGAAAACTCTATGTCTAATAACTTTGGCGTTTGTGGACGGAATTGGCTGAAATTTTCAGGAAAATGGAACATTTTGTTTCTGAGCAGCCCCTGAAAATTTGGGGGGGGGTCGTCAAGGGGGGGCCGAGAAATAAGGGGGGTCCCAAAACGCGTTTTTCCCATGTTAATTTCCATAGGGCGGTTGGCCTCACTTTTAGCCCGAACGGCTGAATGGATTTGCACGAAACTTGGCAAACTTGTAGGGACTGGTAGCCCGATGTGCCTTTGCTAGGTCTCAATATATGTGCTCCAGTGCCTTTGCTAGGTCTCAATATATGTGCTCCAGTGGATTTTGAGAAATTAACGTTCAAAAAAATATATATATCTGACGCGTAATGGAACTTCGCGAAGCGAAGCTGATTGGCTCTCCGGTGTCTGTCAACATTCTAAACAGTCCGGAGCGGCCGCCATCTTGTCTCTCGGTAGGATCGAGAGACAAGAGGAGGCCAAAACAAAGGGGGAAATGACCATAAGGGGGCATAGTAGATCCTTCCTGACCCCCTAGGTTTGATGTGGAGGCTTTAAAAGGGCCCCGCAGGGCAAAAAAATTATAATTTTTTTTTGGTTTTTTTGCGTGGGTAGCGCCCGGTACGCGCACCGGGAAGCGGTCCGGGGAGAGTACTATAAGGAAAAAAGAATGATAGACTATGATATTTTGAAATATTGTATGTTTATTGATTGTTCTTTTTTTTTTATTTAAGTAGCAGTATTAATGATTATTAAATATAAATGTATTTTTGGAATTGTGCACAGTATACTATAAGTCTGACTTTACATTATAATCAATTTGGTACTAGTTTATGAATTACATATAAAAATGATTAAAGACTCAAACAATTTTTTAATATTAAATATAATTTTATTTTTCTGATTCTTTTTCAAAATTTAATAGAACGTCTAACATTTGACTGTCCGATATGTCCTCTTGTTGAGTGAACATAACTTCCCACATTTGACCGTCATCATAATGAAGTAAATAATCCACAGATTCTACACATTGTAGAAGTTCATGGTCTCGTGATTCATCCATGAATTCCAAGTCAATGGGTTCAATTATTTCCTCATTATTCATGTCTAGGACAATTTCAAAGGAAACGTTCTGTTCTCCTTGCATTTTTGTGCTGAAATTTGAATAAAAAATAAATATATCAGTAGAGATAGGGCACTGTTGGGTTTAAGTTCAGACAGGTACTTTTGAGGCATGAAGTAGTGCTATTAAAAAGTGCCTGTGAGAAAGCCTATGTAAATTCATAATAATACCACAGAAACCTAAATCAATCCATAATTATAATAAACAAGCCTTTCTCAATGTCTAACTCTTACAGAGGGATAGTATATAACTATCTGAAAATGTTTTCAAATTTATAAAATAATATCTTACCTTTTAAAAACAAGTTTAAGTTGTGAGTGAAAATGATCTTGCAATGTAGTTCAGGAAGTAGTAGTCAAAATGGCTGTGTTTCTCTATCTTTTTTTTATATATATTCAGGTACATAACCAATCAAATGTCAGGTAAAAAAAGTAAAATGAAAGTAACATTTTAATTGGTTGTCAATTCCAACACTTCAGATGTGTTTTGTGAAGTAATTTACCTCAGGGTATTTAGAGAGGTCTACAGGCTAAATGGCTAAATGGAATTCCAACCAAATGTGTGAAAATGGTAGGGATTGGTATGTAGTATGAGCTAATCTATATTTGGTGAAAGTGTCTCCAGGGTTTCTTCTGTAAATTACTTTCCCACCTTTTTTAATGGAGCGCTTCCCGGTGAGCGCCCCGGTACGCGAACCGGCAGCATTACGGGAGTCCACCATTTTGTGTTTCGGTCGAATTAAGATACAAGATGGAGGGCAAACAATGTTCAGAATGGGTAGAAGGGGGCACGGTAGACGTATTTTGACCCCCTAGGTTTTCTGAGGGTGGCTGAGGAGGCCCATATGTGTGAAAAAAAATCATTTTTAAAAAAAAATTCGCGCGGTTAGCTTCCGGTTCGCGTACCGGGTAGTGCTCCGGGGAGCGTACTTTGTTAAAAATTAGTGAAAAAAGTTAGAGTAAAATAATAATTGTGAGTGATCAGATGTAGGGTAGCTCTGAGAAGAGCTTTTGGGTTTATGGTACATTTAGGTACTTATAAGTAGGTACCAATGCACAGTTTTAAATTCAGAATGAAAATTCTGTTCCCTTCATCTGAGAAGTGAACTCCTTCTCCTCTGTAGATATCTTGCATGTAGTAACGTAAGTTATTGTTGTAGATGGAGCCCATTCCATGGTCTCTCATGTAAGCTGAAACAGATTTGTTTACATGCTTCCTCGATTTCTCAATTTGTGGACAAAATTGGTTCGACCACCTCCATTTCTGTCTTTGGCATATATTTGAATATACCAAGGCAGTTTGAGGAAAAAGTGCCATCAATTGCTCAAAGGTGTCCTTTAAAAACATTTCCAGACCTATCCCAGTCAAAGTGCCCAAGTCATTTCCTCCACAGTGCACAATTAACAGGTCAGGTTTAGGCAAATGCATAAAGGTTTTCACCAATGGTATCAATTGGTGACATTTTAATCCTCTGTGGCCAAACCACTTAATTTCCACATCTTGTAAATTGAGGTTAGGTAAATTTCTGTTATCAGCATACCTCTGAGCCCAGTAGATGTAACTATGTCCAACAATCCAGACAGAAAACATGGTGAGAGAAGGTTCTGCTGCAGTCAGATGAAGTGTGGCAATGAAATGGCAGTTGAAAAAATAAGAGTTTAATTTGAAAAAAACTGTGGAGTTTCTGTGTTAATGAAGCAGTAGCAGTGATTGGTGGATTTTGATTGCTGAAAACAGAAAGTTAGGGTGCATGGATGAGTTCTTTGAAAGATGTAATTTGAATGGTCAAGAAAAAATCATTTTATGAAAGATTGCACTGGATACGCAGGTGTACTGAGAGTTCAGAGTTCAATTGAAACATTGTTGTGTGAACTTGCAAACATGAGAGGTCTTTCAGGAGGTGGTTGCTATGCAAAAAAGGCAGAAAGGGCAGAGGGGGAAGGGTGTTGATTTGAAAAAAGTGAGGGAAGAGTTTTGATTGGGTGACATGAGAGATATGTGTGATGAATTACAGCTTTTCTGTGCATTTTATAGCTGCAGACTCTGGAGTGCATACCTTTTGCTCTGCTAAAGACAATTTGGTGTGTTTCTGAGACTGTTTTGAAACTCAAAGTATTTGCTAAGGTGAGAAAAGATTCATTTAATTTACATAGAGAATAGTATGGTTTAGGGAGAACATTATGAAGAAAGTTGTGTATTTAAAATGTTGCTTTGTGTCAAGTGTTTTACAAATAGATTTTGTTTCTTTGTGTTACATAGCCATGTTAAAAGTGACGCAAAAATAGTGCAAGGGTCTTACAAAAATGCTTTCATGTGTCTTAGGGTATTTTAACTCACTTCCTCATGAATGTAGGTATATAATTGATTTAGATGTTGTGTTTAAAAACGATTTAAGAAAACAATTAGGTTTCTGGATATGTACTGCTAGAGATTCATAGGTTGCTTGGGGCATATTTATAAGGCGTTTGAGTCTCTCTGATGTTATTTTTCACATCTTTAATTTAAGACCTTTCTCTGTGGTGCAAGGTCCTTGTAAATATGCCCCCATCTGTGATTGGCAAATTTAGATTTTAATTCTTTGACTAACATAGCCATGTTAAAAGTGACCCAAAAATGTTGCAAGGGCCTTAAAAAAAACGCTTTCATGTGTCTTAGGCCATTTTAAGTCATTTCCCCTTGAATGTAGGTATATAATTGATTTAGATGATGTGTTTAAAAACGATTTATGAAAACAATTAGATTTCTTGATATGTACTGCTAGAGCTTCATAGGTTGCTTGGGGCATATTTATAAGGCCTTTGTGTCTCTCTGATGTTATTTTTCCCATTTTAATTTAAGACCTTTCCCTGTGGTGCAAGGTCCTTGTAAATACGCCCCCATCTGTGCTTGGCAAATTTAGATCTTGATTATTTGACTTACATAGCCATGTTAAATGTGATCTACAAATCGAGCAAGGGCTTAAAAAAAACGCTTTCATGTGTCTTAGGGCATTTTAAGTCACTTCCCGATGAATGTAGGTATATAATTGATTTAGATGATGTGTTTAAAAACGATTTTTGAAATCAATTAGGTTTCTTGATATGTAATGCTAGAGCTTCATAGGTTGCTTGGGGCATATTTATAAGGTCTTTGTGTCTCTCTGATGTTATTTTTCCCATTTTAATTTAAGACCTTTCCCTGTGGTGCAAGGTCCTTGTAAATACGCCCCCATCTGTGTTTGGCAAATTTAGATCTTGATTATTTGACTTACATAGCCATGTTAAAAGTGATCTAAAAATGGAGCAAGGGCTTAAAAAAACGCTTTCATGTGTCTTAGGGCATTTTAAGTCACTTCCCGATGAATGTAGGTATATAATTGATTTAGATGATGTGTTTAAAAACGATTTTTGAAATCAATTAGGTTTCTTGATATGTAATGCTAGAGCTTCATAGGTTGCTTGGGGCATATTTATAAGGCCTTTGAGTCTCTCTGATGTTATTTTTCCCATTTTAATTTAAGACCTTTCCCTGTGGTGCAAGGTCCTTGTAAATACGCCCCCATGTGTGCTTGGCAAATTTAGATTTTGATTATTTGACTTACATAGCCATGTTCCATACAGTTCTCACCTTCTGCATAGTCTTTGATATGCTAGACTCCATCTGCACTATGAGATACCTAAGCAAAGGAAACACAGGTGATGTGATTGTGAAATGAGGAAAAGAAACTCCACATTTTTCAATTACATCACCTGTGTTTTCTAAGTTTACGAATGACATTGTGCAGATGAGGTTTAGGTCTGTCCACGGACACAGGAGAGGTCTGGCCTTTGTTCAAGAGTGAAGTGGACATGACTTACTTCATTGGTAGGCTTTCACATGTATTATCTCCTCTGTACTCTTCAACAAGCGTAAATTTCATCTGCAACCCTGAGTAGGCCTCACCTTAAACAAACCTCTGGATAGGCCACACCTTATCGTCATCCTGAATCAATCATTTAAAATGTTAGGGACAGATTTATGATAGGTGTATGACTCTTTTGCGTCACTGTGCGTCACTTTTGTGACGCAGCGGCGGTGCAAAAGATTTGCTATGTGGCGACATATTTACAACTTGATGCATCTAGGCAGATGTGTCATGCTGTAAAGTCCCATGCCACATGAAACCGATGCAGCAGTGATGCAAAAGATGCACCATGTTGCAAGACAGGCCTCATTTCATCTCCAACAAGATAAGAAGCTGAATCTTCTGTAAATGTCAAAATTGTTGTATACACTGCTCAACTTATGTGTACTCTTTGATATGCTAGAGTCCATCTGCACTATGAGATACCTAAGCAAAGGAAACACAGGTGATGTGATTGTGAAATGAGGAAAAGAAACTCCACATTTTTCAATTACATCACCTGTGTTTCCTAAGTTTACGAATGACATTGTGCAGATGAGGTTTAGGCCTGTCCACGGACACAGAAGAGGTCTGGCCTTTGTTCAAGAGTGAAGTGGACATGACTTACTTCATTGGTAGGCCTTCACATGTATTATCTCCTCTGTACTCTTCAACAAGCGTAAATTTCATCTGCAACCCTGAGTAGGCCTCACCTTAAACAAACCTCTGGATAGGCCACACCTTATCGTCATCCTGAATCAATCATTTAAAATGTTAGGGACAGATTTATGATAGGTGTATGCCTCTTTTGCGTCACTGTGCGTCACTTTTGTGACGCAGCGGCGGTGCAAAAGATTTGCTATGTGGCGACATATTTACAACTTGATGCATCTAGGCAGATGTGTCATGCTGTAAAGTCCCGTGCCACATGAAACCGATGCAGCAGTGATGCAAAACATGCACCATGTTGCAAGACAGGCCTCATTTCATCTCCAACAAGATAAGAAGCTGAATCTTCTGTAAATGTCAAAATTGTTGTATACACTGCTCAACTTCTGTGTACTCTTTGATATGCTAGAGTCCATCTGCACTGTGAGATACCTAAGCAAAGGAAACATAGGTGATGTGATTGTGAAATGAGGAAAAGAAACTCCACATTTTTCAATTACATCACCTGTGTTTCCTAAGTTTACGAATGACATTGTGCAGATGAGGTTTAGGTCTGTCCACGGACACAGAAGAGGTCTGGCCTTTGTTCAAGAGTGAAGTGGACATGACTTACTTCATTGGTAGGCCTTCACATATATTATCTCCTCTGTACTCTTCAACAAGCGTAAATTTCATCTGCAACCCTGAGTAGGCCTCACCTCAAACAAACCTCTGGATAGGCCACACCTTATCGTCATCCTGAATCAATCATTTAAAATGTTAGGGACAGATTTATGATAGGTGTATGCCTCTTTTGCGTCACTGTGCGTCACTTTTGTGACGCAGCGGCGGTGCAAAAGATTTGCTATGTGGCGACATATTTACAACTTGATGCATCTAGGCAGATGTGTCATGCTGTAAAGTCCCGTGCCACATGAAACCGATGCAGCAGTGATGCAAAACATGCACCATGTTGCAAGACAGGCCTCATTTCATCTCCAACAAGATAAGAAGCTGAATCTTCTGTAAATGTCAAAATTGTTGTATACACTACTCAACTTCTGTGTACTCTTTAATATGCTAGCGTCCATCTGCACTGTGAGATACCTAAGCAAAGGAAACACAGGTGATGTGATTGTGAAATGAGGAAAAGAAACTCCACATTTTTCAATTACATCACCTGTGTTTCCTAAGTTTACGAATGACATTGTGCAGATGAGGTTTAGGTCTGTCCACGGACACAGAAAAGGTCTGGCCTTTGTTCAAGAGTGAAGTGGATATGACTTACTTCATTGGTAGCGTAAATTTCATCTGCAACCCTGAGTAGGCCTCACCTCAAACAAACCTCTGGATAGGCCACACTTTATCGTCATCTTGAATCAATCATTTAAAATGTTAGGGACAGATTTATGATAGGTGTATGCCTCTTTTGCGTCACTGTGCGGCACTTTTGTGACGCAGCGGCGGTGCAAAAGATTTGCTATGTGGCGACATATTTACAACTTGATGCATCTAGGCAGATGTGTCATGCTGTAAAGTCCTGTGCCACATGAAACCTGCGTCAGTTTTCATATAGGTGTTTTGTTGCAGGGTATGCATTTATTTGCATGAAAGCCCTGTAAAACTAACACAGTGAAATTTAGAAGATTTCACTGAGTCAGCTTTATAGCATTGCTAAATCAAATCCTTACGCCTGTTTGAAACAGGCATAAGAAGTGATGCACCATGCAATGTGAGGCTTCCTCCTGTGCATTGCAGTAGACATGTCGTGCTTACGACGTGATTCCTGCAATGTGCTGCTTTTGCGGCACAGATGCGTGACGCATCTGTGCTGTTTTTGCTCAATGGTGCTCCACATTGTAAATGCGGCACACCATGGGTGGCAGAGCAGCGGTGCACATTAACTGGTGCATCCGTGGGGATGCGCCAGTTAACATAAATCTGCCCCTTTACATTTAAGTATGAGCAGGGGACACAGAGTCGGTAAGGCTTATCCAAGGTTAAGAAGAGATGAGTCCTGTTCACTGAAAACTTGGACATAGGCCTCACCTCGTCAGCATCGCTGGACATGGCTAAATAATAGCTGCAAAATGTTACTCTTGTTAAACAATTTTACTATTATAATCTCTGAGATTTGTCTCTTACTCTGCAACATCTCATTGTTGTTCTCTTTCTTTAAAGATAACGACAACATCAACCATGAGTGATAATGAGCAATCAGTTGATCTCGACCTTATCATTGAACTTGTAATTGAAACGTCAGTGGAAGTAGATCCCTTGGATGATTTAAATCCTGAGGATGATGAAGAACATGATGAGGATGCCGATTTGTCAGAATTGTATGACATAGGGTGGGAAGCTGACCTGCTTGAGCCTATGGAACTATAAACATTTATTTTTAAAATTTACAATAAATGAAAAGTAAAAATGTAAACCGTTTCATTTAAAATTAAACACACCTTCAAAAACAGGTTATGTGTAGTGTCTTCAATAAAATATTAAAATATGCTCATAAAATTAGATCAGATTCACATATAAAACAGCACAGGTAAAATGTAGAAGCATTCCATTTCTTTTCTGCTATTTGTGTATTCTAAATTTGCCAAATCACTAAAAATTATTCTATGTAAAAATGTCAAGTAGTGTGTTAAGTTTTTGATGACTGTTATTGATTTACTGTTTGGTAATAGTGGTTAATAACATTTTTTATTATATTTTACCACAGATTCAACTGCAGATCATTTCAAATTTTGAGAATGCCGTCAAAGGATAGAATCAGAAAGGCTACAAAACGTCAAAGACAGCAGGTTCATCAATTGTTGCAGCAGTCCTCTACAATAAAAAATCGTCAAGTCACCAAGAAAGCACCGGGTAAGACCACGAAATCATTCATAAGAAACATTTGTAAAAAAAAAAGTAGTACTACAGAAAATGTTTTAGTCCAGAAAAAGAGAAGCAATTTAAACGGAAAGGAAAGGCCAATCAAAAATGTTACTGCTAGAGCAAGAGATAACTCTGTGCATGATAGTAGAAGAAAACAACAGTTTAGGGACATTCGTAAACGAATGTTCCGCAACAGGATAATTGGCAATTTGTTAAAAAATATTAGGAAAGGTCAACAGAAAGTGGTTTTTTATAACAGAAAAATAAAAGTTGAGAAAGTTATTGATCAGGCATTTGAAATTAAACGAAAGTTATTTATTTTGATAATCAATAGAATTAGGAAGCTAAACAAGGCAATTTATGATTTCAAAAGAAATGGTAGATGGAAGAGAATAGTTAATCGTAGTAATTTTTGTGAAGTTTTTTCCGGAGAATGGATGCATAGTTCAAGTTGTGAGGCATTTTTTAATGAGGAGAGTTATTTCCAGGATAATGATTTGGTGCATGCAGTTGACACCAGTGGTCGAGCTTATGAGGTTAAAGATGGTTGTCCAGTTGAAAAAGAAAAACTTGTGACAACAGAGACAGAAGAGGTGTTAGGTAATGAGGTTTTAGGAAGACGTCCTAAGGGTCCTGTGTACACCTGGAAGTGTAGTAGTATTTGCAGTGTACGACAAGATTCCATCAATTTGCTTTGTGATTTTGTACGGACATTTAATAAGAAAAGTTTGAAGCAGAAAATGATGTTGTTGCAAGAATTAGATCCTTGCAGAGTGAGAGAAGTGACAGGTTTGCATGGTCATTCACTGGCTTGTCTTTCCAGGAGAGTATGCCAGAGTGTTTTTCATCATTTCAGGATGCTAGCAGTGCATCATAATAAAGTGAGGAAATTAGTTAGAATGTTGTATTATGCTAAGAGTCCAGCAATTATGCTTAAACAATTATGCGCTGCTCTTTTGCATGGTTCTGAAATAGATGTGAAAAATATTTGTGAAGAAATTGAGTTTTGTTACTTTGGAAGTAAAGAGGAGAATGTTGAAATTGACCAAGAAGAAGAGGGTAATGTGGAAGATAGTGTACAGGTTTCCAGTACAGATAATGTTCAGAAGGAAATTGCCACGTTTCAGGTGAAATCAAGTGAGAGGCCTAATTTCACTTGTGTGTGTTGTCGAAGCACTTATTATAAGAATGAGACTAAGTTAGTGGATTTATATGCAAAAAGTGAAAGGGAAAATAATAGTGAATGGAAGGAATTCGCAACATACTTGATGGTAGAAAATTGTTTTGATTTGGGATCGGATCAACGTGTGTGTACTTATTGTTGTAACAAATTAAATCAAAACCAGATGCCTGCTAGAGCGGTTCATAATAATCTGGAATTGGTTGAGATTCCTTCTGAATTGAAGGATTTAAATACTTATGAATCTATTTTGATTCAAAGTATCCATCCCTTTCAGGCTATTGTAAGAATGGAGCCAAAGACAGGGAAATTGCCTCCATCAGATTTACAGAGAGGATTAAAGGGAAGAGTTGTTTATTTGCCTCTAGATTTGAAGAAAAACATTAACACAATTGGAGTAGAAAAAGTGGAAGAGGAACCTCTGGTTATCTTAGTTAATGGGGTTCCGACAAAGAATAAGAAAATATGGCAATATTTAGTGGATGTTAGGAAAGTCAAAAAGGCAACATTGTATTTGAAAAAAAATAATAAGTACTATAAGAATGTATATGTTGCAGAAGAGGAAGTAAGTGAGGAAGAGGATAGCGATTTGTGTGCTGGTCAAATTGAGAAAGTAGAACCCTCTAAAAGTGAAGAAATATATGAACATTATAGTGTTCATCCTTTGCATTCCAAGGAAGTCATGGGGAATGCTATTGAGTTGTTTCAAATGAAACAAGCCAAAGGGAGTCCCATTAGTGTTTGGGAGGAAAGTTTGGAAGCTCGGTGTTTCCCACAGCTATTTCCAACAGGTCAAGGAGGAAGATATGATGAGCGACCTCATCAAATTCCTGCTTCTGAATACCGGACTTTACGATTGTATGCAGAAGATGCTAGGTTTCGACAATGCATTCCCTATTTGTTTCATCTACTGTTTGAAAGCGATCTGTCTGGACTGTCATATGCAGTGAACCACATCTTGAAAAGTGGTATACAGATGCAAAACATCTCGGCAAGTGACTTTATGGATAAAGTCAATGTCCAAGACAGTATTTTGGATTGTCACCTGATTAATCTCATGGCGTGTCAGCGTGGTACTAATGAGTACTGGTACCGTCGTCATGGTGATTTAAAATGTATGCTGAGGAACTTAGGAACTCCCACATGGTTCCTCACTCTGAGCTGTGCCGAGTATGGCTGGGAAGACTTACTTGAATTTCTACGAGAGGCAAATGGAAACATTGAAAATATCGAATTCAAGACACCCGGAGAACTGTGCTCTTTGGATCCAGTGAATGTATGCAGGTACTTCAATCATAGATTTGAAGCTATGATGTCTTTCATCATGAATAAGAAGAATCCACCTCTTGGAGAGGTGTTGGATTTCTTCTGGAGAAAGGAGTACCAAGCAAGAGGTGCTCCTCATATACATATGCTGCTGTGGATCAAGGATGCACCTAAATTTGGAACAGATCCAGAAGACTTAGTGATGAGTTTCATACAACAGTATTCTACGTGTGCTGTTCCAAACGCAAAGGAGAACAAAAGCCTAAGAGAACAAGTTCTACGTTTTCAAAGCCATCGTTGTGGAAAGTACTGTCGTCGTAAATTCAGAAACAAGGACAAGTTCTACACCAAATGTCGTTTCGGCTTTCCACGACCGGTGATTTCTAAAGGAAGAGTAAACAGTTTGATGTCTTCGCTGCGACATAATTTGATGAAGAAATCACCTAAAAACACATACAATTTGAAAAGGAACGAAGAGTCCAAGTACATCAACGACTACAACCCAGTGATTTTGTCCATGTGGAATGCTAACATGGATATACAGTTTGTGGCTGATAACTGTATGGCTGTGGCTCGGTATGTGACATCTTACATCACCAAAAAAGAAAAGACAGAATTGAAGGATATGTGGGAGGACATTTCCCATGAAAAGAGCCTCAGTAAGAAGTTGTACAGTTTCAGTCTGAAGATGTTGTCGCATCGAGAAATCGGAGCTTACGAATGTTCTGACCGGTTGTCTTCAGCAAGTCTCTATGCCAAATCTAGGAGTATCGTTTGGGCGAGTCTTGGTCGTGCTGCAACGCGTAATCGAGTTCTGAAACCTGTGCGGGAAATTGAGTATTTGGAGGAAAAGGAGCCAAACAGTACCGATATTTTGAAGACCAACATGTTGGATACATATTATCCAAATCGAAGCAGTCACCTCGAGAATGTTTGTCTGTATGAGGTTCTACAAAATTACATATTCAAGAGGAACATCAAAGAAGATATTGATAAAGGAGTGTATGCTGTAATTGGAAGTGAGGGATGTCTGGTCAAGCAAAGAAAATGCCACTTGGTAAACCATCGAAAATTGAGTGGCGAATCTCCTGAAAAAAAGGAGTTTTTTTATTTATCACTTTTGCAACTTTTCAAGCCTTGGCGTGCAGAAGAGGAACTGCTTGGAGATTTCCTCTGTTACGAAGACTCTTTCACTGCCGCCAAGGAGACCATAGAATGTCCTGCTTTTCCCAAATATCTAGAAATGTTGAATGCGGAAATCGAGCAGGAAGCAACGATTGCAGCCGAGATTGCCAGAGACAGTTCTCAGGACAGTCAGAGTTCTGTTTCCTTGAGTCAGGATCCACTAGGAGGACCTGTTATCGAAAATGAAGCTGCCACTGCCATGAATGAAGTGGAAAGAGCCATGGCACATGCTCAGGAGGATGTGGTTAACTTAGAAGACTTGGAAAGACAACTCAACGTTGAGCAGAGGAAAATATATGACGAAGTTACCAAGCAAATTGATCATGGATTAAGTCATGAGAAGAAAGAGTGCTCATGTACGTCGTTGAAGCCTGTCCGACTGTACGTGAGTGGAGAAGCGGGAACTGGAAAAAGTTTCCTCATTAAAGCAATTTCATGTTATTTGCAGGAAAGGACTGAGTCATCGCTGTCTTGTGTTGTCACCGCTCCAACTGGACTGGCAGCACATAACATTAAAGGTATTACTTTGCATCGTCTACTGATGCTGCCAGTGGAGCATGATAACAAATTACAATACCACAAGTTATCTGGAGATGCTTGTTGTGAAGTTTCAAGGGTCTTGAGGAAAATGAAACTTCTTATCATTGACGAAGTAAGCATGGTTTCTAATGTCATGCTTGCCTTTGTGCATTTGAGAATGCAAGAAGTTCTTAAAACAGAGTATGATGTGTTATTTGGTGGCAAACACATCATTGTTTTCGGAGATCTTCTGCAGCTGACACCAGTGAAAGGACAACCTGTGTTCAAAATGCTCACGCAAGAAGATACCAGGAAGTGCCTAGGGAGCATTGGCAACGTCAATATATGGTTAAACTTCAATTATGCTGAACTGCATGAAAATATGCGTCAGGCGAAGGATGAAGATTACAAGAATATTCTACAAGATGTTAGAATTGGAAAAGTGACCGAGCATGGGAAAGAAGCTTTACATGCACGATTACTGTCAAATTTATATCCAGAACAAGACGTTGTGCCTGAGAATATTTTTCAGAAAATTACTGAGAAGAAATCTGGAATATGTTTGATGCCAACTCTTGCAGAATGTGTCATCTTCAACAACAAAATGTTGCATTTAGAAAACCAAGAGATTGTGAAACTGGAAGCTATTGACAGAGTAGAGCATATGGGATCAACAATTATGTTGTCTGAGAATTTGAAAACAAAATTGGATTCATTAGAGAAGACTATATCTAAAACTGCAGGTTTTGAAAAGACTCTGAATGTGTGCTTAAACTGCCGTATAATTTTAAGAAGGAATTTACATGTTGAAAGAGGTCTGGTAAATGGATCAATGGGTAATGTTGTTGATTTTGTGAAATACAGAAATAAAGATGGAATTGAATTTTTAAAAATTAAATTTGATGGCATTGAGGAAGTACAGCTAATTGGTCGTTGTTCTGCTAGATTTTTGCTTGTAAAAGACTTATATGTTCGCCGTAAGCAGTTTCCTGTTTGCTTGGCATATGCGGTGACAATCCATAAATCGCAAGGTTTAAGTGTAGACAGTGCATTGGTGAACATTGGCAGTTCTGTGTTCAAGGAGGGTATGGCATATGTGGCATTGTCACGAGTTAGAACTTTATCGGGATTGTACTTGATTGAGTGTGATGTCACAAACATTTGTGCGGATCTAGATTGTGTTAAGGAATACAATAGGTTAAGAAGAGAGTATGCGCCACATTTGCCTCAATATCCTTTGTTTGAGAAACGTGTGGTAGGCCGGAAACGAAGAAATGTGACCAATAGTAGGGAGGTTGTAGCAAAAAGACGAAAAGTCGATGAACCTGAAATTATAAGCAGAAAGAAAAAGGATTCTGTTGAAGATGTTGTTGGTTTTCAATTTGAAAACAGTTCTGGTGTCAACTGCTATGCTAATGTAGTGGTTAATGTTTTGTTTTCTCTAGAAAATGTAAAAGAAGAGATTGTGGTCAATTCTGATCAAAGATTTTGCAGTTTGTTAAATTCTGTGTTAGAGAAATGTAGCACTGATAGAACAAAAATAGAAAGTGTGTCTGAAATTCGAAATCTGTTAGACAGATGTTCAGGTCAAACACAATTCTCTCAAAATATTCAGCAAGATTGTCAGGAGTTTTTAATGTATATGCTTGATGTATTGCATGCTGAAGGTGTAGATGTAGATCACCTGTTTGGGCTTTCTTATCAATGGCAGCATGACTGCGAGAACTGTAGGGTATCAAGTACTACTAGTGTAGACTCAGAAAGATTTATATATTTAACTTTGCCAGACAGTAAATCAGTGTCCTTTAATAAGCTAGTGAAAGCAGCTGATCACAACATGGAGTGTAGCCAATGTAAGTCTGAAATGTTGTCAACATTATCTATACGAACATATGGCTAGTATGTCATTTTAATGTTCCAACAATGTAGGCCTGATGGAACAAAATTGACAACTTTAATTAAAAATTTTGTGGCTTCACAGTTGTCAATATCAGGAAGGACTTTTGTAACTGCAGCAATTATATATCATGACGGTCCTTCAATAACATCAGGACATTACACAGCTTATTTAAAGTCTAGAAATGGCTGGTCATTCTGCAATGATTCTGTTTTAACTTTAAAAAAAAATTGCCTTTTGACCTTAAAAATTCTTACCTGGTGTTTTTAAAACCAAAATTTTAGGGAAGGAATCTCAGGATTTGCTCTGAGGAATTTCAAGAGGTTCTAATGGCTCCTACACGATTTGGCCTTGAGGATAAGTGTAGTACAGAGTCAAAAGTTATTTTTGAGTTTTAAATAGTTCCTGGAAAAAAAGAAGATTTTCTTACAGAAAGTGGTGGGCAGAGATTAGTTGAAGGACAACAGAGTATTTCCCAAAGCAAACGGTGTTCTTACCATAACACTTGACGTCATGGAAAAATAACTGCACTTTGTATGAGTTCAGAAAAACTGTTTCTTTTTATAAGCTAATTCAAGCAGCCAATCAAAACATGGAGTAGAGGGAATGTAAGTCTGCAATGCTGTCTAGATTATTGGTCCAAACTTTTGATTATAATGTCATTTTGAAAATCCAACTATATAAACCTGATGAAAGTAAGTCTTCAACTTTAATTACAAATGTTGTGGCTACACAGTCGTTGATTTTAGGAAGAACATTTGTAACTGCAGCTATTATATGGCATGATGGTAATTTGACAGATCCGCTTATTACACAGCTTATTGAAAATGTAAAAAAATTTGCTGTTTCGGAAATTATTCCCATTTGACTACGATACAATGTTGCCTTTTTATTTAAAAATATTCTTACTTTCTGTTTTCAGAAAAGAGAATTTAGGGTAGGTAACTGGCGTATAATGATTCTAGGGGTTGATATAATTTTATCTACTGTTTTATATTGCTTTGTGATTAAAAGTGATGTAGAGAATTAAATAATTGTAGTAGTCATAGAGGTAGTGTAAGTCTGCTTCATAGTAAGCAGTATCAGTGTCATAGGAAATGTAGAACATGAGTGAGCAAGAAGGGTAAGATATTACTAGTCCAGGATTGTGAAAGTGATCTTGAACGTTTTCTTTCTGAAAGTTGCGGAAATACAAAATGACGGGATTTGCTTAGAAGAATTCCAAGAGTTATAAATGGCTCTTACACGATTTGGCCTTGTGGAAACGTGCGGTAGAGAGCGAGAAGTCATTTATTGTATGTAACATATTTTTCAAAACGATGGAGCTTTTCTTTCAGAAAGTGGCGGGCTGAAAATAATAGCAGCACAACAGAGTGTAAGCTGTTCATAGGATATCCTTCGACGTCATGGAAAGTAAGTTACTTTTCAGGAGTTCTGATTTCTGTTTGGTTATGTTATATGGGTTTTTTAAACACAATCATTTTGATTGTGTTTTTTTTCCCCGGCTGTTATATGATGAATACCTTCAAGTCACTATTTTTAGTGAAATTTGATAAATTCTGAGAACAGCAAAAATAAACCATTTAACATGTATAATTAATTCTGTACTTTTTGTATTTATGATATACATTTAGAACTGTGTAGTAGGCATTGAAAAGCTGAGGCTTCTATAAGTGTCAAAGTTGTTGCATACAGTGCTCACATTCTACGTAGTCTTTCATATGATAGACTACATCTAAACAATGAGATACCTAAGCAAAGGAAACACAGGTGATGTGACTGTGGAATGAGCAAAAAAAATTGCACGTTTTTCAATTAAATTACCTGTGTTTCCTAACATTACACATCACATTGTGTAGATGAGGTTTAGGCCTGTTCCAGGAGACAGAGGAGGTCTCACATTTGTTCAAGAGTGCAGTGGACATGACTCACTCCGTTGGTAGGCCTGCACATGTATTATCTCTTCTATACTCTTCAACAAGCCTAAATTTCATCTGCAACCCTGAGTAGGACTTACCTGAAACAAATCTCTGGATAGGCCACACCTTATCAGCATCTAGAAACAATCATTTAAAATGTTAAGTGCAGATTTATGATGGCTATACGCCTCTTTTGCGTCGCTGTTCCATCACTTTTGTGACGCAGCAGCAGTGTAAAAGATGCACCATGTTGCAAGATAGGCCTCAGTTCATCTCCAGCAAGATACCGTCAGTTTAAAATGTATATAATTAGGACTGTGTAGGGGGCATGCAGAAGCTGAGGCTTCAGTAAGTGTCAAAGTTGTTGCATGCAGTGCTGCACTTCTGGGTACTCTTTCATATGCTGGACTACATCTGCACAATGAGATACCTAAGCAAAGGAAACACAATTGGTGTGATTGTGAAATGAGCAAAAGAAATTGCACGTTTTTCAATTACATCACCTGTGTTTCCTAACATTACACATCACATTGTGCAAATCAAGTTTAGGCCTGTCCAAGGAAACAGAGGAGGTCTGGCCTTTGTTCAAGAGTGAAGTGGACATGACTCACTTCATTGGTAGACATGGATATGTATTATCTCCTCTGTACTCTTCAACAAGCGTAAATTTCATCTGCAACCCTGAGTAGGCCTCACCTCAAACAAACCTCTGGATAGGACACACCTTATTGGCATCCTGAAACAATCATTTAAAATGTTAGGGACAGTTTTATGATGGCTGTGCACCTCTTTTGCGCTGCCGTTGCATCACTTTTGTGAGACAGCAGCAGTGCAAAAGATGCACCATGTTGCAAGATAGGCCTCACTTCATCTGCATCAAGATACTGTTAGTTTAAAATGTATATTTTTAGGACTGTGTAGGGGCATGGAGAAGCAGAGGCTTCTGTAAGTGTCAAAGTTGTTGAAAAACTGTTTGTCCTTCAATCTTTTCCCTTGTCTTTTCTAATTTTTAAATACATGTTTTAATATTTTTCAAATGTTTGTTCTCTCTTTCACAGATTAAAAGTATAAAAATAACAAGTGACTAAGTTAACGACAATTATAAGGTAAATGTTTTGTACTCTTTTCGTTACATTTCTATCACATTTAACTTCTATTAGTTTCACTACTTCATTTCTTTAACCCTCACTTTCCTGCCTTTGCTACTTCCCTAATTCCTTTATCTATTACTTACTTACTCTACTCCTTCCACTATTTTTCTCAGTCCCTCTCTTCTCATACTTCCTCACTCTTGTTCACTCACTCCTTCTCTATTACTCTCACTGTCTCTGACTGATCACTCTTTCACTACTTGTTCATTATGCTTTCTCTCTGTAGTTCAAGCACACTAAGGGGCATATTATCAACACAGGCAATAAAATTATCGCTGCTTTTATCGGCAGAAAACTGCCGCAAAAGTGGCTTTAGCTGCAGTTTTCTTCCGCAAAAGCGGCTTTAGCAGCAGTTTTCTGCCGATAAAAGCAGTCATTATCGGCAGAAAACTGCCGCAAAAGTGTCTTTAGCGTCAGATTTCTGCCGATAAAAGCAGCAAAACTTTTATCGCCTATGTTGATAATATGCCCCTATGTTATTTACATTTCTTTGCCGTTTCAATCATTCCTTTTCTGTTACTTCTTCTTTTCTGCATTGTGTTTTTTCTCTCTGTTATTCCAATGTTTTAATCTTAATTTGATCATTCAGTCACATTCTCTAAGAAACTCTTGTTTGTTATTCTTCTACTCTCCTTTTTTTCTTTCACTTCCTTATCTATTTTGTTTTTCACAATTATACCCTCTTCCATCTTTTCTTCGGTAAATAGATCTATTAAACAGTATCTTTGGTTTAGTCCCTATAGCTGTCTTTCTTTTAACATTACTCTCTGTTTCCTTCCCTTATACTTACTCTTCTTTTTTTAAATATTTTTTTTTTTGGTTCGCTCCCGGTTCGCGTACCGGCGAGCGAATCGGGAAGCGAACCAAAAGAAATAGAGGTTGGCAGAGTGCTAAATATTCTACCAATTTTTTTATAAAGGGGAGGTAGTTCTGATAAGAACTATTTTTTTTATTGTTTTTGTTTTTTTATATTTTTTTTATTATTTTTCTGAACATTTTTTTACTTTTTTTGTATTTTTTGAACGGTTTTATATTTTTTTGGGTTTTTTTGGGGGGGGGAACGAAAACGATTCATTGTAAAGGGCTCAACAGGAGCAACAAAAAAAAAAAGAATTTATTCTCTGGGGCGTTTCAGACAAACATGATTGTCGATAGCTCTGTTGATCAGATTGATGCTACTTTCTCTGTAGCAAATGAATTGATTACAACGCACGCACACTTGTTTCACTACCCCGAACCTCATCTGTATATTTGGGACCATCTCCCTCGCCTCTGGTCCCGACACTTCCTGTACAACTGATCTTCTGGCCACAATAGGGGGATTATCTTGCTGGTCACTTAACTGTGCAGCACTGTAGTTGATAGGGTGCCACCTCTCCATATGGCGATGCATAGTATAATTCCCGTAACTGTACTTCTTATCTGTCCCTCTGGACAAATCCTTCTTACAGATAAGGCAAGTTACGTACCGTGCATTGACTTTTTTTGGCCCCGAGGATATTTAAAAAATTGCCAAATAAAGTTTTCTTTCAGATGAGACCTCCTGGGCTCCTCAGGCAAAAAATGCCTCTCTTCCTGCTGTTCCTCTTCTTCCTCTTCTTCCTCCTCTTGCTGAATGATAACTTCAGCAGGTGGTCCTCTCTTCCTTGGAGGTGGTGGAGGTGGTGGGGAAGCACCAGCTGAAGCTACTAATGAAGCCATTGCTCAGTGATCACAAAGGGTCTTCCTCTCACAAAGATGAAAGTCAGAGTGAGGAAAGGAGGGGTTTTCATCATTTGGGAAAAACAATAGTTCTAAACCAATAAAAAGTGTTACTTTTAGGTCACATGACCTAGTCTTACATCATTAGGAAACCAAAAGTGAAATGAACCAATGAAAAGTGTCATTAACAAGTAACATGACCTGTTGTGTTTACGTTACGCGCTTTGCCCCGCGTCCCGGATCGCTTCCGGGAAGCTGCGCTTCGCGCCTCGCTTCGCGTACCGGTTCACTTCCGGGTACGCTAACGCGGCGTGTCATATGACGTTTCACGCGACAACGCGATACGGCACGCTGACGCGACGCATCACGATGTTGTTTTCTAACGCGGCAGTTGCGCAAACAGAACGTTTACCGGTTCGCGGACCGGGTCGCGGCACCATTTTGAGCTAACGGGAAGCGACCCGGTTCGCGGACCGGGAGCGAAACAAAAAAAAATAATAAAAAAAATACATAATTTTTTTTATTAATAAATATATAAAATATATTTTTTGATTTAAAGAAGAATACATTTTAAAGCTTTTGATATTTGCTATTAAAAAACCATTGAAATTCACAGAAAAAACCATAGGTTATAGACCATATATAGTTAGGAATTAGCATTTACAAAACCTTGAAAATTCACTGAAAAAACCATAGGTTATAGACCATATATAGTTAGGAATTAGCATTTAAGAAACCTTTTTTTTACTCACACAAAACCATTGAAATTCCATATATAGTTAGTTGTACTAACTATATATCGCGCACCCGCAATCCACTGCTGATCATGTCACATATTACATCATTCATGACATGGTCAGTGACATCACTGATGACATCACTGATGACATCTCAAATGACATCACTGATGACATCACTGATGACATCTCAAATGACATCACTGATGACATCACTGATGACATCTCAAATGACATCATTGATGATATCACTGATGACATCACTGATGACATCACTGATGACATCATTGATGACATCTCAAATGACATCACCAATGACATCACTGATGACATCACTGATCACATCTCAAAAGACATCACTGATGACATTATTCATGTGATAATACGATGAATCTCTTCAGACTCTAATAAAAACTTAGATACACTCAGTGTAAACAGACACTCACAGACTGTCACTCATCCATGGAGTTACTCACACACCTAGTCAGTCATGTAAAGAATCAATCACACCTCCATTTCCTCAACTATACAGTTATACACACCTTACTTATTCAAACATATACTAACACATATTTACTCTCTTATACAATCCCTGATACAATTTCACAATGATCCATACAGCCACACACACATTCACTGGCTCTTATGCATAGTTATTTATATATGTCAACTCTCACATGTACTGTGTTTTACATATGTACTTACTTTGACATGTAGCACTTAGATATCCATTCACTCACCAATACACTCATGCACACAGTCAACTGCCCATACAGCTGTTTCCACATGTACTTTTGAACCCAAACATCTAGTGAATCAACTGCTCACACATCTATGCACAGAGTTATACACCTCCCAGCCACCCACACACACACTCAGTCTCCCATACAAATACTTAGGCAATCAACCAATAACCCATATAGTTACTCATATAGCTACTGATCAACACATGCAGCAGTTTACAGAACAACAGACATAATGATGCACACATTAAGACAGTTTAGTCACTAACCCATGCACTCAGTGAGACACATTTAATCAGTCACTCATACAGTCAGTCATGCACCTAATAAATCCTTCATCCAGACACTTATAAATCCACTCATTCTTCAATATGTAAGACATATTTTAACTTTATAGAAACATACAGTCACTGGATGTTGTCATCAGTGATGTCATCAGTGATGTCATTTGAGATGTCATCAGTGATGTCATTAGTGATGTCATTTGAGATGTCATCAGTGATGTCATCAGTGATGTCACTGACCATGTCATGAATGATGTAATATGTGACATGATCAGCAGTGGATTGCGGGTGCGCGATATATAGTTAGTACAACTAACTATATATGGAATTTCAATGGTTTTGTGTGAGTAAAAAAAAGGTTTCTTAAATGCTAATTCCTAACTATATATGGTCTATAACCTATGGTTTTTTCAGTGAATTTTCAAGGTTTTGTAAATGCTAATTCCTAACTATATATGGTCTATAACCTATGGTTTTTTCTGTGAATATATATATATATATATATATATATATATATATATATATTTGACTTGCCGCCATGACTTCAAATTGTATGCTGGAAAGCACGGAGCACATAAACGCTTCAGATTTTTATTAGGATGCCGCCATGACGCTTTTCAACTCACACGGAGTCTTGATCACACAACATCATTGCGCTTGGTTTTTTCATTTTTAAAGTGACAATGTGCTGATTGTGAACTAAGTGTATATTGCGACAGTCATAGACAAAGACAAAATATCAATTTTTGTATTTCATATATGCATTGAAGAACTTACAAAGGAAACATTTCTTTTAAATAAATTAACACATCGGTATAAGATGCATGTATACACATGAATAGAGAGATAAAATTTACAGATCGATGGTTTGGAGCAACCCTTTTTAATTAGATATTTGCCTTGTGTGTTCCTAAGAAAACCAATTATAAAGCAGTATCAATAAGTATATAAATAAATAATTTTTGTGTGAGATGTTTTTACCACATTGGATGAAAAGTAGGCACTTAAATGTAGCTTCCAATATATTGCTGGTAAAAACATTCCTGTTTTGCACTGGGTATTGGTTTAAAATATTATTAAGATATCTACCCTAGTATATCTAAATTACCCAGCAGGTTAAACATGTCTTTGTGAAGTTATTTTCTTTCTCATCTTTTGTGTCCCCCTTCAACCTCCGAAGTTGATCTTAATTTTATAAATATACATGCATACTTCCTGCATTACTTCATTTGTATGACTGTCAAAAAAGTGCTTGTTATGTGCAAATGTGCGAAATATATGCTAAAAGTATTCCTATATATCTCACTTGGCTGAGTGCTTCAACATTTAGGTTTGTTAATAAAGTTTTCAATTTATCTTAGGGCATAGATTAATATTTAAACAAAACTATCCTCATAAATCTGAAGTTTTGATCTAATAAAGTGCAGAGCTTATATGTTGTTGTCTTGGTGGATTCATAAAGTCGATACATTGTTGTCGGACTGCTCATATCCATAAAATACATATGATATATATATATATATATATTGCGGCTCCAATAATCTCCCATTTCACAAGAAAGAAAATTCGGCACTCGCAGGGGGAAGTGTTCACGTTAGTTTTTAATGTCAAACACTCAGCAGACTGTCTGCTGAGTGTTTGACATTAAAAACTAACGTGAACACTTCCCCCTGCGAGTGCCGAATTTTCTTTCTTGTGAAATGGGAGATTATTGGGAGATTATTGGAGCCGCAATTTGTAACGTGGTGCGCCACCACGAAGAGGCACCCGTCTGCGAGTGACCCGGTCCCTGGCGCAATGGAGCTGTAATATATATATATATATACACACACATTTTCAGATGTAATCTGTGACTATTCCATCTACCTATACGGTTGGTCCACTTCATAAATAGATAAATATATGAAAATATAAATATGTGGAGCATAAATATATAAATATATAAATAATTCTAAAACATCAATATAAAGATTAAAAATCCATTATTATACATAGTGTTTTGTGCGGTATTATGATATCTTGTGCGGTATTATGATATCTCAGGAAAACTGTACAGGTCATAATATTTAAACCCCCACACTGTTTAGAATTAATTTCCAAAATATATTTTGTTTCTAACTTGTGTAGTTTGTCCTCTACGTTGCCACCTCTACGAATAGCTGGAACTCAATCTATGAGATAATACATTAAATCTTCACTTTTGGAATTGTGATGGTCCCTAAAGTGTCTGGCAACGGGATAGGTGTTGTCCTGGTTGTTTATAGCATGCATATGCTGTAAAATGTGTTTGTGGGCCTGGAGTTTGGTACTCCCAATATACTGTTGGCCACACTGGCATATCAGGACATAAACTACATATTCAGTTTTGCAAGTTAGAAGTTTCTGGATTTTATGTTTTTGGGGGCTAAAGGGAGTAACATACATTGTTGTGTTTACACCTCGCTGACAGGCTTTGCACACCTTACATTTACAAAAAGCTTTGTGTGTAGATAGCCAGCTGCAAATGTCAATAATCTCAGGATTTGATTTTACTAGTTTGTCTCTCATTGACTGTGCTCTACTGTAGGTGATTGATATGTTATTTGGCAAGAATGTTCCTATAATAGGGTCATCCAAAACTAGAGGCCAGTTTCGTTTGATGATGTTACAAATCTCTTTATATTGTTTATTGAATTCCATAATCACTCTGAATTCTTGTTGATTAGATAATGGGGCGACTACCATGTAACAAATCACATCTTTCTATTAACATGGATTTGGAGATGGCTCTATCAATTGTTTTGGATGAGTATGCTCTTTGCAGGAATCCTTCCTTGCTTTCAATTTGGGCCTGTTTGAGAGACACTGGATCACTATTAACTCGTCTCAGTCTGAGCATTTCCCCATAGGGGATGCTATTGATAAGATGACGTGGGTGTGCACTGCTGGCATATAAAGTGGCATGTTACTTCACGATAAAGTTTTGTTTCAATTCTGTTATTTTTTATGTATACCTGCATGTCAAGGAAGTTTACTGTTTCAGCGCTAATTGTAGCAGTAAATCGTGGATTAAAAGGATTATTATTGATACTGTCTACAACATCTTGGGCTGCTTGATGAGAGCCTGTCCATACTACAAAAAGATCATCTATATAGCGCAGCCAAACAATAATATTGTTCTCTACCACACCTTGGTGGTCAGTTTTGTGTACCAGCTCCTCCCAACAGCTCATATGCAAACATGCATAGCTGGGGGAGAAGCTGGCACCCATGGCAACACCTCTTGTTTGTTTATACAACATATTGTTGAACATGAAGATATTGTTGTCAAGGCAGAATGCCACCATCTCTAAAAGCATCATACTCTGTTGTATCTGAGATTCTGCCCTTTTGGACAAAAAGTATTCTAATGCATTCAGTCCATCACAATGTTGTATACTTGTATACAGTAAGGTTACATCAAGCGCTAATAGAAGATAATTATCTTCCCATGTACAGTTGGTCAATTTATTTAAAAAGTCATTTGTGTCCCGCACCTAGGATGGTAGTGTCTGGACGAACCCTTGTAGAAAATAGTCCACATATTGTGAAGTGTGTTCTAAAAATCCATTTCGGGCTGAGGTAATTGGTCTTCCCGGCGGGCATTCAGCATTCTTATGAATCTTGGGGATAAAATAGATTGAAGGAGTCACTGGGTGGTCATTTTAAAAAAAATCGATTTCATCTTTAGGTATTACATTTTTGGTTTTCCAAGCATTTAGTTTAATATTGTTGTTTTTGTATATTTGCTTTAATTCTACCCCGTTGCTTTTTGCGTAACACGTTTGATCACTAAGTTGAGAAAGTGATTCTTAATATATTCTTTTGTGTCCCAAATGACTGTGTTACCGCCTTTGGCAGCATTACGAATGACAATTGAATTATCTTTTTCCAGTCGATTTGTAAGTTTGAAATAATTCATAGTATGTTGTTTTTTTTGTTCTTTGAATTTTCCACCTTATAATGCACTTGCACTTTACACCGTTCACCAGCACACACATGGGTTAAAACGAGATGACAGAGGAGGGCTTACCTGATGGCCGGGATAGTGCCTTCTGGGAGTCATGGTCGTTTGGAGGAGGCTGCGTCATGGTGCTCGAGAAATCATTCATCTCAGCTGGGCTTCCACCAATGGGAGCGAAATGGAACATTAGTAAAGCAGCGGGTGTCAGTTTACAGTGATTGGCCTATGATTAAGGCATATAGGGGCAGATTTATGAGGCCCTTGCGCCACGTTTACGCCGCTGTCGCGTCACGCAAGGTGGCGTAAACGTGGCGCATCCCTACGACCGATTTACAACGTGACGCATCTAGGTAGATGCGTCACGTTGTAAAGCCCTGCGCCGCTTGTGGGCATTCCGGCACAGGGTGGGCGTTCCGGGGCAGGTGCCCCTCGCAAAAGTGGCTGAGTGAAATCTATAAGATTTCACTCAGTCACTTTCAGGCCAATGCTGCGTCAAAACCCTGCGCCTGCGACGCAACTCCAGCAATGCGCCACCTTAACGCCACAGATGCGTCACGCATCTGTGCCGTTTTTGCCCCATGGTGCGCCGCATTGTAAATGCGGCGCACCATGGGTGGCGGAGCAGCGCCGCAAGATAACTGGCGCATCCCTGGGGATGCGCAAGTTATCATAAATCTGCCCCTGAATGCTGAAACCCGTCATGCCCCCTGTGCAGCAATAAAGTGGTGTTTTCCTGGTCCCCCACTGTGTCCCTCCGGTTCTTTTCCTGTTGGGGAGGAATCTTCGGTTGGATATATATATATATAGACATCACAAAGATGTGGAGTTAGGTATAGAAAGTGTATGAAAGATTAATTTCAATATTTTGTCCCACAACATTGTTGTAGCAATAGTCTATCCCGTCAATATTTTTGATTTGATATTCCCAGTTTACACCATTAGGTATTAATGAAGCAGTCTAGTGACTCTCTCTGTAGTCCGACTCTATGCCCCTAGAGAGTAAGTGTATGGGAAGGCATTTGCACAGATGCTGCAGTATTTTGCTGCAGGTGGATTTCATCTACCCGTTTAGGGTAACTATGTGAATTCTAAACAATGTATATGTTGATTGCACAAGTCTAAGCCCCTAAGTAGTGGGTGTTCGGTACGGTTCCGAAAGAGTGGAAAGGGGAATTTTCGAATGGTTTGCCTGTTTTCAAAAATGTGCCAGCCTACCTCACTCTTTCTTGAATGTTGTGGCAGACTTGAAATTTCCACTTTACGTTTATGGTTCTTTTCCTGGGAAAGTGTATCAAATGATATTCTCACTGAGTACTCGCTAGATTATGAGTTTCCTCTTTCCCTTTTCTTTTTCTTTCATGTTGGAATACTCTCAGGTCCTCCTTTCTTTGGAGGTGGTGTCCCATCTAACGTCCTTTCTTTTTACCATGCCACGTCTGCCAGTTTTCCTCGCAACTTCCTTTCTAATTGTGCCGGTTAGGGCTTTTCTAAACTGTGTTTTTTGTTTTTGGAGGGAATTCTTTTTAACATAGGGTTAGCTAATATCAGCCCTTGATCCTCTTCGCCATACTCCTGTAGTTGAAGAAAACCCCTTCTGTCGTTCGTTTAGTCCAATAAAATGTACCTCAATGTTCTGCTTCCCCGCCCCACCGAGCAGCGACTGTATTTTCTTCCTTTTGAAAATGTTAATTAAAGTTCCTTATGTTCTGGTGTTCTTACATCTTTACTTGAGCGCTCAGTTCCCATCATTATGGAAGCCATGATACATGTTTATATTTCCTTTTCATGTTTGAAGTCTGCCCCAATTGCATTATTTATTACCCTGGCTCGTATTTATTTAATCAATTCAGGGTTAAAAGTTTATTTTCTGTAACTGTTCATTTTTCAGACATGTTTTATTAGGCGGGATTTTTAAAGAAATCTTTCTTTAAATTGGTATTATGCAGTCAAAAGAAAGCATACTCATGCATATTTTACGCTGAAATAGTACATGTAATTACAAATACGGTAGTGTACCATAGTTTTACATATAGCGAACATTTCATCCTACAATATTGTTGAATGGATATTAAAGCTGCAAGTCATTATGCTTATGTGGATTTCTGATTACCAGATGTATGTGCCCGGTCCAGGCAGGAATCACAATTCTAGTCAGGGTAAGTCACAACATACCCTAAGTTATCCAGTGCCCATCCTCTGGTAGATTGGCACAGAGCAGTCAGGCAGGCTTAAGTTAAGAGGCAATGTATAAAGTATTTGTGCAACACTTTAAACAGTTACCAAGTGAAACACCACACAAAGACTTCACACCAGGTTGGAGAATAATTCATTAAATAAAAAAATACCAAAACAAAAAAGTAAAATACGTAAAAGTTGAGATATGAATTTTTAAAGAATAAACTGTCAAATGGTGCTTAGAAGCTATAAGCTTGTATTTGGGATATCTGCTCACACCGGACCAGTGCAAAGTCAAAAGTTCAGGCGGACCGTGAGGGAGCGCAGGCAGGATACAGGGACCCAATTAGGCCTTCTGAACTAAAGTACCTTGATCAGGGCTGCCTCAGTGTCAGATGCAAGGTGCAGCTGGAGCGATGCGTTGGTGTCTCGCCATGCAGTGGATGAGATGTGTCCCCATGCTCAGAACAGCAGACAGCAGGGCAGGACAGCAAGGCAGTGGACCAGCAAAGCAGCAGTCCAGCAGAGGGGCAGTCCTTTCAGCAGCACAAAAGTTCTTCTTCCTGGCAGAGGTTTCACAGATCCAGAAGTTACTGAAATCATGGTGTCAGAGGTCCAGTGCTTATACCCAGTTGTGCCTTTGAAGGGGGGAGACCTCAAAAAAGCTTTGAAGTGCTCCCTTCCGGCCTGGCTCCAGACCCACAATAGGGGGGTATGCAGCCCTTTGTGCGTGAACAAGACACAGCCTATTCAAGTGTAAGTGTGAGGCAGTGACCAGCTCCTCCCTCCCATCGCCCAGGGTGGCCCATAAAGTCATAATTAAGCTCCCTTCGTGTGTGGCTGTCTCAAGGTAATACACAATGACCAGCTGTCACTCAACGCAGGGTGAACATGGCCTTGCAGCTGGCACCAAATGGCTAAAGTAAGAAAATGCCAACTTTCTAAAACAGGCATTTTCAGAATTGCAATATAAAATCCGACTTTACCATGAATTGGGATTTTAAATTGTGATTCCGAAGACACAGGACTTGGGGGTCTTATCTATTTCCATTCATAAAGTACACCTATAAAATGTAATAAGGTAATCCCAATGTTATCTCAAGGGAGCGATAGGCCTTGAAAAACGACTTTGGGAGTCATTTACTATTAAGATGTGTTAAGCTTGAAAGTATGTCATGCCTTCTGCATACACTGCACCCTACCCTTTGGGGCATGCGGGCCATACCTTAGGGGTAACTTATATGTATACAAATGTAAGGTTTAGGCCTGGCAAGTGGTTTGTCTTGCCAGGTCAATGTGGCAGTGAAAACTGCCCATACAGGCCCTGCAGTGGCAGGCTTAAACCATGGTTAGAGGGTTACTTCAGTGCGTGATACAATGAGTGCTGCAGGCCCACAAGAACGATTCAAAAGGGGGTGGTGATGGACAGAGTATCTGAATTAAGCAGAACACTCCTACCCAGTCAAAAGATCAGGGCTTGATCCATCACCGTTTTTTAGCTCACTGCACCATCCCAGTTCAGAACCTGGCTACCTGCAAATTAGTCTGACCCTGGCCCAGTGCATCATGGGAACAGGGCAGACCAAACTACCAAGCCAATTCTTTACTGGAAAGGAAACAAGCTTCCGGGGACCGGTTTCTGGCATTACAGCCGTCTTCGGCCCAGCTTGCTTGAATCCTGATGGTGCAGTGAGCAAGGGACTCACATCTGAGCATACCCTTCCACACTTGTGGTGGCCAAAACGATTCAAAAGGGGGTGGTGATGGACAGAGTATCTGAATTAAGCAGAACACTCCTACCCATTCGAAAGATCAGGGCTTGATCCATCACCGTTTTTTAGCTCACTGCACCATCCCAGTTCAGAACCTGGCTACCTGCAAATTAGTCTGACCCTGGCCCAGTGCATCATGGGAACAGGGCAGACCAAACTACCAAGCCAATTCTTTACTGGAAAGGAAACAAGCTTCCGGGGACCGGTTTCTGGCATTACAGCCGTCTTCGGCCCGGCTTGCTTGAATCCTGATGGTGCAGTGAGCAAGGGACTCACATCTGAGCATACCCTTCCACACTTGTGGTGGCCAAAACGATTCAAAAGGGGGTGGTGGTGTCCATCACCACCCCCTTTTTGAAATTATTTTGGCCACCATGAGTGTGGAAGGGTATGCTCAGACATGAGTCCCTTGCTCATTGCACCATCAGGATTCAAGCAAGCCAAGCCGAAGACGGCTGTAATGCCAGAAACCGGTCCCCGGAAGCTTGTTTCCTTTCCAGTGAAGAATTGGCTTGGTAGTTTGGTCTGCCCTGTTCCCATGATGCACTGGGCCAGGGACAGACTAATTTGCATATAGCCAGGTTCTGAACTGGGATGGTGCAGTGAGCTAAAAAACGGTGATGGATCAAGCCCTGATCTGTTGACTGGGTAGGAGTGTTCTGATTAACTCAGATACTCTGTCCATCACCACCCCCTTTTTTAAATAATGCAGGCCCACAAGGAGCATTCAATTTACAGGTCCTGGGCACATGTAGTGCACTTTACTAGGGACTCATAAGTAAATTAAATATGCCACTTGGGGATTATTTAATATTACCATGTTTAGGGGGAAAGAGCACAAGTACTTTAGCACTGGTTAGTAGTAGTAAAGTCCACAAAGCTTTAAAGCCAGAAAAACACAAGGTTAGAAAAATAGAGGGAGACTGAGAAGACCACCCTAAGGCTGTCATGTCTAACAGAGGTGTGATTAAGTGGCTTTTCAAAAAGAAAGGGGCAATTTCATTGTACTTCTGGAATGTAAACCTATGAACGGGAGCGCTACACGTGATCTCCATGGTATAGGTTAAACTGACAAGCTACTTTATCAGATTTTTTCTTTTTTTCTTCTAGATGTAAGTTAAGGGTTTAGTACTAAAAAGGTCAGGGGCAGTCTCTGAAGCACAGAAGGCAAGTGATTGAAAGCATTTTAAAAAAAGATTTTGAAACATACATACTGCTTTTTGATGGCAGCACGTTTTGTGACAGCAGCAGGAGAGACATTTTTCAAGAAATGCTCCTTTTCTGAATGGTGACCCTGTATTTTTCACCTTTTATGGACCCTACTTTTGCTGGCATTAGGTCTCTCTGCACTAAGACACTACCTTTCAGTACCACAGTGCATGTGCTCTTACAACTGCAAAGTAAACATTTATCTCATACAATTTGTGCATTTAAATTTCCTGAAAAGAACATTGTAAGTTGGTGCCGAAACTGCACCTGTGGCACAGACGTTAAATGTTATACATGGGCTGGAGTGTGTGTTTATTTACACCACTCACATGTATGACAAAAACGTATGATTCCAGATGGCACTTTTATTCTCTGGCAGGCTACAGTTTGAAAGCATTGCACATGGCAAGAACGGTGCCTTTGCCCTGTAAACAAAGTTATTTTTATATATTAATTTGGTCATCCCATATAATGTGACAGGGACACACACACATGCAAATCAGTCTTGAGCTTGTCACAGAAAGGAAGTCCACTCTGAACTTATAACACGTGTTCCGTCTGTACAGAATGATTAGCTATACCAATATTTGTGAATAATTGTTTTAAATAATGAAGACATACATAAATTGTAAATGATTATACATTTAAAGACAATCTTGATGTTCTAGGCACGGCTAGGGTTAGTTTCGTCTGGACTGAACATCTCTCACTGTGTCATGTGGAGTATGGTAATGAGCAGGTGAATACACAATGATGTACACGTTTACCACACAAAGGGTTGTGCTCGTAGACTTGTAAGTTGGTAGCATTGGACTTTTGCCCAAGAAGAAGGTAAGCAAACGTATTAACATTCGATCTCCTAATATTGGTATACTAATGCTTATGCCCTAACTTTGGCCATTCTGAGCAGTGATGGAGACAGATGGCCAGGACTACGTCTTTGTAATGGAAATAATTTACGTCCACGTTTCTGTTGGAGTGAAAAGAGAAAGTCTTGTGTTTCAATGTCTCCTGTTATTTCCTTGTACCAGATCCACAGCATTTAGGTTAATAAGTGGTCACCTAGATTTTGCATAAGCATGAGTTTTTTATTGGCCCTACATTCATGGCCCTTGCTCCTTAAATAGATGCATTATTTGTATCAGTTAAGGAAATCTCCAAAGCCTGCACTATGTTGCAATAAACAATTTTTCTGACTGGCTGGGTGATTGGCTGATATTGCCTATTAGTAGAAAGCAGTCTGTAGGTTCTTTGGACTGCTGCCCCTGAGGGCTAGGTCAACAGAGATGATATTGATCTATAACCTCAAAATTACTAAGGATAAGGCAAGCTTTGGATTCAAAAGAGAGCTCATGGGCTGAATGGAGACAAGATCTTATCTATGAATTCCACAGTGTGGTGGTATGGGATCGCCTGCGTGTTATAGTTATTGACCGGGCCAAGATACACCCAAAAATACATTTTTCCATCATATTTCCATCAAATTGAGCAGCAGAACACGGGATGGTGCACTTTTGCTTTTATGTAAGGCAGAGTCGCTAAAGATATGTTGTTGCTTATTGGGTTATTTTATTGCTAGTGCTTTTTAAGTCATTTTTGTTTTCTACTTCTTTAAATTGTGATGTTATGTGATGATTATTTAATAGGTGTTCTGTAATTTATGTTTATACAAGTCTTAATGGAAATCAAACATCTAAACTTTTACACAACACTTTCAATATTCCATGCTTGACTGTGGAACAAATTGCTCCTTTGACGTTTTGAACAGTGGAATCAGGTCTGTTACTAATCTGAGTTCACAGATGGACTGGATGCACACAATGCTGATTTGGAAACGCTTAGTGTGAGGTGATGGTTGCCTTTAAAGGGAGGGAATAGAATTGTCATTGATTTTTGGATGATCTTGAGCTAATAATTTAAATGCAGCACTCTTGAATGACTTTTATTTAAACTGCAAGCTACCCACTTGAGTGACCCTGTAAGTGTAAATACAGTCATGTTTAGGTCTCTACTTAACCCGATTTGGCTGTTTATTGCAGATCTGTTGTTTCAAAACATACTTAGAGCTGGCTTGGGGTTAATCCCCTGCTCATAATAGGGAGTCTTTGTTGTGTATCTCAGTCTCTGCGCCTAATTCAATGGCTTTTCTTACTGTTCTAGTGTTTAGTGCCCTCATCACCACCCCAGGATCATTTTGGTTTCGCGCTGTTCTGATTGGAGGAGTTTCTTTCTTGGACTGCTGATTTGAAGGTGCACTTTTATATTTCCCTTTCAGGACTCCATGGGGATGCATGTTTTACCTTGCCTCGCCTGACATCCCTGCAATTCTAGTCTCTGTTAGCACTTCCTCCTCCAACCCCTACCTCACCCCATCTGTCTTTTCATTGTTCAATCCCTCTGCAAACCTCATAGAATATCTCCTAGTCCTTGGTTCTTCTCCTTAGCTTTGCTTTTTAAGTTTTTATTTATTTACTTTTTTGCAAGGGCCAGGATTCTTTTTACATTAAAGGCAGTAAGACCACGGGCACCAATTGCAATAAATGGATGGTTACATTAAGCATTATATGTTTATGGAGTCAAGATTAGTGAAATTGCATAGCACCGAGGCAACCACTGCATATGCTTTCAGAAAAAGCATTCAAACACCGGTATCATGACCACTTGGGGAGTTACAATAATTATGACATGAACCCTAGATGTGTACATACTTACTTGCACATCCACTGGCCCTGTAAACAGTCCCCTCCGTTGCCAAAAAAACCAATCCAGACCCCAAAGCCATTTAGCTTTGGAGGGGGCATACACCTTTCATCTCCTGGCAATGTTGCACTTAGTGAGTCACTATTGTTTCTCCTCAGTCTTTCATGATGCTCAGCAGGGCCATCTTTGGATGCAGTGGGACACTCTGTCCAATAACCTCCCCAGAGGCCAATCTATCTTCTCCCAGTACTGCTTAATTATCAGCCACATCCAAATTAGCATGACTTTGAAATACCAGCATCTAAGTCAGGCCGAGCTGAAAGTCCTCCCCATGTTCCATAACCTTGCCAAGTGATAATATTATCTGTGGATAAAATTAAACTAAATAAGACAGAGTGTAACAGAAATTGTTAAGACCTTCAGGGGCATTTGGGCCCACATCCACTCATCATTTCCCAACACCCATAAATCAGTCTCGCAGCTCAATCAGAGCTTTTCAAATTCCTCAGGCACATTTACTAACAGAGCTCTTTATATTCTCAAGATCTCCTTCTTGCCTGATGTCCTTCGTGCCTAAGGGCTCAGTCATAAACTTGAAGTGCTTCCAGGTAGTGTAGATTAGAGACTTTGAGAGATTGAATTTATTCAAAAGTTGTCCAAAGGTTTTATTACAAGTTGAAAGCCATACATTCTCCAATTCTGAGAGTCCTATGAGGTCACTGATCCGGAAGCCTTCTAAACATGAAACTTGGGGCATCCATGAACCACACCAGATAGGGTCTCCTTCACAAGGGACTTCCAGCAATCGATGTGCTGGAGAGTGTCTAGCCAGCACAGAAAAGTTAAAGTTGTGAACGAGGTGAGGGCATGGTGCAATGGGAAGCCATATAATAAGGAACGTACTCCAAAGGGCTCCAAGAGGTCTTGCTCCAACCTGATCACTGAGTCAGATATATCCCCAAACAGCTAATCATTAAGGGGAAGCAGCTGAGTGGCCCAATTATAAGCTTGAACATCCAGGGTCCCCATACCACCATCCAACTGGTTTTGCATGCATTAGGCAGGCGAAAAAGGGAAGCTTTGGACCGTGAAAGGGAGACCTTTTTAAAAAGTGCAGTATGGCCCATAATATTTAATGGTAGGGTGGACCAATGTTCTAGTTCAATCTTGGTTTGTCAAACGAGCAGGGTGATATTTAATTATTTAGCCCTGCCTGGGAGACTCAAGATCCAAATCCCCAGATATCAAAAAGGATTCCCTGCCACCTTGAATGGTAAATGCAGGAGATCGCTGAGGGGCACCTCTCACTGGAAAGTAGATTGTCCCACCAATATTTACATGTAGTTCCTAGGGTTCCACCAAAGACTATTAGGATTTGCACTATTCTACGTAAGGAGGGAAAAGGATATTGAATATGTAACAGTAGATCCTCTGCATATTGAGAGAGTCTATCCCCGCAACAGAAAATGCTTCGCTGAGCATCGTATCTAATCGTACGGGAAAGGGGTTTAATGCCATGGAGAACAAAAGAGGAGAACACGGGCAACCCTGCCTAGTGCCCCATTGAATATCAAAGGGCAGGGAAGGGACTCCATTCATCCTTACCCTTGCAGGCGGGCATGAATTGAGTACCAGTATGAATTCACATAAGCAGAGGCAAAATCCCAATTTTTGCACGGGGCTGGGTAGGAAAGGCCAAAGCCTGGTATCCAAGCCTTTTCCAGACAATAAAATACTAGGGTCCCTGTCCTTTCAGCTTTCTCATGCAAGCAACACCATATTTACTCTGTGAAGACAATGGCAAGTGTCACATGCAGGGATAAAGCCATTCTGGACTAATCGAACATGTATTTGAATAACATTAGAGAGAGTAGTTGTCATTGTATGGGCCTAAATCTTCACCTCGCTGTTTATAAGGGCGATAGGCCCATAGGAGTTACATATTTGCAGATGTTTCCCCTTCTTTAACATCACCACAACAGTGGCACCTTTCTTTCGCTGAGGGAAGGATCCCACCAAAAGGGCCTCTTCAAAAACGGATCAAAGATGCCAAAGCAAGGCAATAACAATAGAAATTGGAACCTGTCTTGCGTGTAGGCATCAATGTAATTGTCTGCTGAATCTCCCTTTGGGCAAAAAGGAAGATCTAGGACAAGCCCGTCCACTGCCTAAAGCATAGGCAAAGGCAGATCATTCAATATCAGGCAGTTCAGCTTAGCCTTTAGAGGAGGGACGCCAGCATACAGAAGACTATAATATAGTGCAAAAACACTGCAATATCAAGCTGATTAGTGACTAGGTCTCTCCCCATTCATAAATGATATTCTGAGTGAGCAAATTATCAATGGGGAAGGATCACTAGTCCTGCATAACCAGGGTATGCAGGTAGGTTCGTTGTGTCTCACAAAGTTAAAAGACCCTCATGCACTTGTGTTTTTGGGTAGGAATTCGTAGCGGTATATGTTGTCTCCCCGCTTTGAAACACGTGTGTGCATAATCCTTGGGTCAGTTTTTATGCAACCTCCACCCGGAGGATTTACCCATGGTTAAAACAGTAGTGATCGTAAATGAGTGACGTGAAGGGGAGTTAAAAATACCCGTACAGCCAGCGGTAGAAATTTTATTAGGTCTGGATTCGGGTACTGGTAAACAATCAAGAGGCGTGTGTTATATCCTCGTGCTTGTTCATGCTTCCTTTCATGCACGCCCCGCCGCATGCACTGGAATGTGGAATCCTATGCCCAGGCATTCCTGGGATTCCAGTGCAGCGGTTAGCGTGGGCTCGACTTGTCGTCTTCTCGGCTAATGAATAAATCATCTATAATAACCATATTCTGTAGTAGTTCCCTTTCTCCAAACCAATCAGGGACCTCATTTTCTTTTTCCAGTTCATGTCGCCGTCCTGTTTCTTCTCATCCTCATCTGCCAGTTCCCACTCACACCCGCAATATGAGTTTTCCCCGTCTGAGGAAACCTCCTGTTTGACACAAAGACTACAATGTTGGTGTATGATTTGCTTCCATCAAACTGTTACGTAATTTCTTTCATTATTTGCTTGTCATCAAACTGTTATGTAATTTCTTTCATTGTTTGCTTGTATGAATTTTATGTTGTGGTTAATTCTTTTCTTTTCTAGAAAGGAGGATGTGTTATATCCTCGTGCTTGTTCATGCTTCCTTTCATGCACGCCCCGCCGCATGCACTGGAATGTGGAATCCTATGCCCAGGCATTCCTGGGATTCCAGTGCAGCGGTTAGCGTGGGCTCGACTTGTCGTCTTCTCGGCTAATGAATAAATCATCTATAATAACCATATTCTGTGGAAACTACTTATTTATAATCGGAACACTTCAGCGTGTTGCTCTGGAATATTAAGGAATTCAAGCACACTATGTGTGAGTTTTTAAAAAATGGTCGACATGTTTCAGCCTGGGTGCCTGTGTAGGTCGGTAGGCTTTCTTCAGGACCAATGTGAGGTGATAAGGTGGGGTGAAAAAATATAAGTGAAATAAATAACCTGTTTTAGGCAGTCCACGGTAACATTGTACCTGTTGGAAAATGGTTCAGACATATACAATAGGGTAGGGTAAATAGAAAGGGTCAGGGACACATGAAGACATAGACAGAAATAGACAGATAGTTAGTCACTTCTGGGTTTTAAACAGCTTTAAAATGGCAATACTTTAGCACAGATACATGCTCCATCAAAGGTGTCAACTCACACAGTCTCATGCCTTGAGGTGGTAGTGACATGCATGGAATTTAAATGGTGTTATCGTGATTTTGGGACAAAAAGCGCGGTTTTAGATTAAGTCAAATGAGCCATATTTCGGATATCATTTGCAGTGATTGGTACATAGCGGTAACGAGCTGACAAAGGCGTTTGTTGTGAGTGGGCATGCTGGCAGTGTTATATATTGGGTTGGTGAGGTGTAGTGCTCACGATGGTTTATTGAGCCACTGTGGTTATATGAAATGAATGAAATGAAATGAAATTAATTTATAACGCGCAACTAAAACCCTGAGGTGTCAAGGCGCCTAACCAAACAGATCAAAAAAGTGGCAAATCAAGTTACAAGTATGCGCGCGCAAAAAGACGGGTCTTCAAAGCCTTTCTAAATAACTGCAGGGTAGGGAGCGACCTCAGTTCCCCCGGAAGGGCATTCCACCACTTAGGTGCCAAGGCGGAAAAAGCTTTACCACCCCATCTCGCTTTTCGAATGCGCGGAACTGATAAAAAGGCCTTACTTGAGGAGCGTAAAGTCCTGCAAGGATTATAGCGCGACAGGATAGATCCAATTCCTATAAAGCTGTTTTTAGCTAGGGCCTTATAAATAAAGCACAACACCTTGAACACGATACAATCTTCCAAAGGGAGCCAGTGAAGTCGTTTTCTGGCCAGGGTGGCTGAGGCACCTCGAGGTAAATCCAGAGCAAACCTTGCCGCTGCGTTCTGGACCACCTGCAAGCGCTGCAGCAGATTTGTATTCAATCCCGCATACAGCGCATTGCAGTAGTCCAGACGAGAGCCTACTAGAGCAACTGCCAGTTGTTTCATAGCCTGCTGCGAGAGATAGTGCCTGATCTTCCTCAGTATGCGGAGAATACCCCAACAGGTAGAGATGGTCCTATTAACCTGCTGGCACATACTGAGGGTGGGATCAATCACTACCCAAAGGTTTTTAGCAGATGCAGCAGGGACCGGGCATGCTCCCAGTGAGTCTGGCCACCAATCGGCTGACCATACCTCCTCCTTATCCCCGAACACCATCACCTCCGTCTTCTCCCCATTCAGCTTTAGCGAATTGTGAATCATCCACTGTCCGACAGCCTCCATACAAGATCTAAAATTGGAGGCTGTCGGAGAAGCTGGCTGGGAGAGAGAGACGAGGATCTGGGTGTCATCCGCACAGGAGACTACCTCCATCCCAAAAGATCTAATTAGTCTGACAAGGGGGGTCACATAGATGTTGAAAAGGGTCGGACTTAGCGCCGACCCTTGAGGGACCCCACATTGCACAGGGATGGAGATAGAAAGGAACCCAGCTTCACTCTTTGCTCTCGTTGATCGAGGAAAGAGGTAAGAAGAGCTAGTGCCTCCCCCTGAATCCCAATCTCCCTCAGACGAGATGTTAAGACTGAGGGAGAAAGGGTATCGAAGGCGGCTGTTAGATCTAATAGGATCAGGAGGGAGGTCTGTCCCCTATCCACACACATACGGATATTATCCAGTACTATGGTGAGGGCAGACTCGGTGCTATGTTCCCTCCTGAAACCATGCTGAGAAGGATCTAAACAGCCAGAATTTTCCATGAAGGCAACAAGATGTTTATTCAAATGGATTTCTAGCATCTTCGCAGGAGCTGGGAGCAGTGAGATGGGGCGGAAATTCTTTAGTACCCCAGGGTCGAGAGAGGGTTTCTTAAGCAGAGGTCTTACTACTGCGTTTTTCCACTGTTGAGGAAAAATACCCTCCCTCATGGCCCTATTCATGATGTCTACCAGAGGGGGTAAAAGAGAATTCCTACACTGCTTCAGGATTTTAAGCGGACAGACATCCAGAGGAGAGGCAGATTTGATTTTATCAAGAAGTGTCTCTGCATCATGTAGGGAGAGAGAAGGGAAGGATTCCAGGTAAAAAACCTGAGATCTCTCCGAGAAAGCGAGGTCCGGAGCAACAGGAACCACAGGCTTAATGGTTATAGGTCTCAGTAACTCTAAAGCAGTATAAATGTCCAGGATCTTAGTCTGGAAAAAAGACGCTATGTTGTTACAGAGCTCCTGGGACGCAATCACCGGGTCGGGGATCTGAAGGGTGGTAAGGGAATCCGCTATCCTAAAGAGCTCTTTAGGAGAAGAAAGTGAGGAAGTCAGGGCAGTGAAGTATTCTTGTTTTACCCTGATAACCTCCAATTTATACTTTCTTATCAAGATCTTATGGGTATCCTTATCCCTTAAATCCCAGCTGGTATGCCATAAACGCTCCTGGTGTTTGAAACGTGGTGTTTGAAACGTGGTACATGCTTGCGTCAATAATGCCCCTCCGTGACAAAATTTCGCGTGTGGCCGTTTCAAGTATCAGTGAGCTTGCTTAGTTCATTGCGCAATGAAAAAGGGGCATGGTTAGACTCGCGACGGCAATGAAGCTGCCTGAGTATGCCGCTGTGATATTTAGGTACGTGTTTGTAAAGTTACTGTTTCAATGCGAAATAATTGGAGACCGGCTATTTCGTGAGTGGATTACAGCTCGGGGCGGTAAGGTTGTTACTAAATGTTGCATGGTTCGCAACTGCATCATTTTTCTCCAATACTAAGAAGCGGACGTACCTGGTAGAGTGCTGTTGTGCACTTCTTTGGGTTTAGGTGCGGGGGAGGAGTGCCTCTCTGGGGCGGAGATATATCATAACCATAAGTAAGAGAAACTCGTTTACCTTGCGGAGAGTGCAAAGCGCGTTGTACGCGGTTGTACCTGTGGCGTTTCTCTTCCTGATCAGCATGTGCTGTCGCTGCCACCTTCTGCCCGGAAACGGGATTTAGTGTTTCTCATGATAGAAATAGCAAGACACAGTAATAATAAGCATAGAAAAAATACTGCCTCGAGTTTCGGTGCTACAGATGTGTAGTTCTTTGTAGTGAGTAAATATTATTAATTTATTTATGGAGTTAGTAGACGATTACTTATTGTATTACGATATGCAGGAATGTAAGCTCTGACTCATTAAACAGCAATAATGAATGAATGGGGGGCTCATGGTGTTGGCTTAAATCCTAGGTTAATTCATCCAATCAAATAGGATTTTTTTAGTTTTGAGGCATCGGTAGTGGTGGGTAATTGGTATTTTGCTCATGAGGATTCACTTGTCCATTCAGAGGGTTAGTTGTGATACAGGGTTATCTATTCAGGCTCAGCCAAGGAATATTGTCGTTCAGGCCTCTGGAATCAGTCCCCAATCTGTGTATCCAGCGTTGCTCCTTTTCGAAAAGAATTTTCTTGGCGTTCCTGTCTCTATTGTCAAGCATTTCCAGGATGACCCACTGGAGGTCGGTTACTGTGTGCCTGCTTCCAGGTAATGGGTAGCCATTTTGGTTGTACTTTTCTTACAGTGGACATTACTCTCCTATGTTCGCAGCGTCTTTGTCTTGCCTTTCTGCAGGTCATGCCGATGTACCACATGTCGCACGGACAAGTGATCATATAGATCACGTGACTGGTTTGGCAATTGGTGTGTCTCCTCATGGTCCACTTTAAGTCAGGGAGTAATTGGATTTCTTTAGTGGGTTTCGTGAGACTGCAGACTGAACAGGTGCCGCAGGGGTAATGTCCTGTGATTGGGGGGTTATCCCATAGACCAGTTCTTTCCCTTTGTCTCTTAGGTGGAGGTCTGGTATGGACCAAAAGGTCCTTCAAGTTGCGACTCCTTCTGTTAGCAAACCTGGGTTTCTGCCAGGTAAGGGAATTGGATGTGAGTATTCTCCAGTTTTTTAGGATGATTTTCTTGATTTTGTTACTCACTGGACTGTAGGTAGTTACGCAGGTGATGGTATCATCTTGCTGTTTTTGTGTTGTCTCCAAAAGGGATTCTCTAGGTTGATTTCGTGCTCTTTTTTTTACATTTTTTGATCACAGATGTTGGATAGTCTCGTACCTTCAGTTTCTCGCAAAGATCATTTGCTTGCCTCTTATAATCTGTAGTTTTGCTGCAATTCCTCCTCAGTCTTAGGAATTGGCTGTAAGGAAGATTTTCGCGGAGAGGGCGCGGGTGGAAACTGTTGAAGGACAGTAAACTGTTTTTTGCCGTGGGTTTGAAAAAGGTACGGGTTTGTAAGGTGTTATTTTCAGCGAACAGGTTGATGTCAAGGAAATCCAAACTGTGCTCATTTGCCGTATAGGTGAATTTAAGGCAATTGTCCAATGAGTTCATCCACTCGTGGAACTCTTGTAGGTTGATGCTGTCACCTTTCCATATCAGTAGGATATCGTCGATATACCTTTTCCAAAAAAGGATATGACTCAGGTAGGGGTTACTTTCATTGAGGATGTGGTTGCTCTCAAAAGTGCTGACATAGAGCCCGGCCACGCTAGGGGCAAATGTACTCCCCATTGAAGTCCCATGGCACTGGAGATAGAGTGTATCTTTGTATTGAAAATAGTTCTCTGTAAGGGCAAGTCTACAGCACTCAAGGACAAAGTGTCTGGGTGTTCTGTGGGGCTAATCTGTGTTATACAGTATGGTCTCGAGAGTGTCCAAAGTCTTTTGTTGGGGAAGGCTTGTGTAAAGACTCTCGACGTCTAACCCGACTAGTAACATAGTATCTGGAGAGTATTCAAATTGTTGTAACTTTGTCAGGAGATCTCTAGTGTCCTTCAGATAGGTGGGTGTCTGTTGTACTAGTGGTCTTAAGTACTGATCTGGGAATTGGGAAAGAGGTTCCAACACCGAGTCTATCCCCGAGACGATTGTTCTCCCAGGGGGTGGTGTTCTCCCTTTGTGAGTTTTAGGGAGTGAGTAAAAATATGGGATCCTGGAAGATTTTATTTCCAGGTATTCAGCTTCTTTTTTAGATACCCATCTGTTGGTCTCTGCTTCTTCAATCATCATTGAGATGGTTCTTTGTAGCCGCGTGGTGGGGTCTGTGGGGAGGACTTGGTAAAACTTGGTGTCCGCCAGAAGGTCCATGCATTGTTGGTCATAACCAGTCGATGTTAGTATGACAATTCCTCCGCCTTTGTCGGCTGGTTTAATGACTACATCTCTGTCATTCTTCAACTCTGTTAGTGCTAGTTGTTCAGCTTTTGTGATATTGTGGAACACTCTTTGTGGTTGTTGGTTGAGTGCATCTACTTCCTTCATAATGGCCTGCTCGAAAGTGGCAATCTCGATAGGAACCTGGGAATTTAGGGGGCAGAAGGTGGATTTGTTCTTCAGAGATGTGTCGCCTTCTGTTGGAAGTGATGGTTGGTCTTTAAAGAATGCTTTGAGTTTAAGAGTTCGGCAGAACTCAGCGAGTTCGCATTTGGTTTTGAAGATATCCAATTTGGGAGTGGGTACATATCCTAGGCCTTTGTTAAGTACTTGTTCTTGTTCTGATGTCAGAATTTTGTTGGTGAGGTTCACGACAAGGTTGTTGGTCCCGGTCCTGTTTTGGCTCGGGTTACGCTCCTTGTCTGCACTTGTCTGGTCTGATCGGACCAGGTCACTCCTCTTTTTACTGGCACGGCACGGATTTGGACATGGAGTTATTGACCCTAAATTTTTGAGTCCGGTTTTGAAGAAAGGAGGCAAACCAATTGAGCACTGAGCCTGATAGGCCCATTCTGAGATTCAGCAGATCAATCAGGTTCTCGTGTTTGACCGTATCGAAAGCTGAGGAGAGGTCTAATAGGATGAGTAGGCATGATCCATTGTGATCGAGTATTTGTAAAGTGTCGTTGATGATGTGTGTCATGGCTGATTCAGTGCAGTAAGCAAAAGTATAATCCCTGTTGTAAGGTAACCTCTTAAACAACAATATATACCCTCTCTCAAGACCAATGGAATTATCCTACTATCGCCAAAATGAATACCTCTCAGTCACAAGTATCAACTATTATCACAGTGTTATCACGTGTCACAGTATACTACAAATCACATCTAAGCTTATAGTAAAAAAAGAGATTTTATTCGAATAAGCACCTCCCTCTGGGTTACAATCTAAATAACAATTTATTATCTGTAATAGTTAAAAACAAATATCATTAAAAACAGTTGACGCGGCGTTTCGGTCTACAATTAATCATTTCCACCTTCATCAGGACGAAAACACTTTCTTTTATAAAAATCAAAAAATGAAAACAACATTTTAGATGCCTGGTATATACTGTGAACCCTAAGATTAATACATTATATAATACCTCTAAATGTACTTGCACACTGTATAGCGTTATACAAGGCTATATTGGTCTCTAGATTCATTTGGAGCAAGTCCAGTGACAATGTTACTTGCTGTCTATCTCCATCAGATTTTCATTTATATAATACAATGAAACAATCCTGCACATGGGGCCCAATTTCTCTAACATTATTTGGCTAGTGTGTATTATGAACCCATATGATTGATCAATATAACATTTGCATTGTATAATATCTCTGCATGTATTTGTACACCATATAGTGTTCTACAAGACTTATTATTTTGGTCTATAGATCCAATTATAGCAAGTCCAGTGACAATATTACTTACTAAATGTCTCAATCACATTTTCTCAATCCTATTAGTAAAGTACAATGAGAAAAAACTACACATAGGGCCCGATTTCTCTCACATCCGGATTAGATCATCATTCACTATTGGTGTAGTTATCATAGCTGTTTGTATCAGGATATTGTTTCTAGTTACCTTATAATATTCTTAGGGAATATGATTAATCAATTTCATAATTCCAGGGTAAAACAATGTATCCTCCGGCTGCTTTATTGGAGCCTTGGGAATAAATAGATTTCAGCTAATTAAGTCAGATATTGATATTGTATAATGAAAAGGCTATATAGAGTAAATTATACCTCTGTTTGCTGATGTAATTACCTTTTTGTTGGTTTCTATTATTAAAACTTGCACATCCTTATCAAGGCTGCACGTTGGAGCCACCGTCTTTTATATGTTGCCTTATGGGAGTGGGCTCTCTACTCTTGATTAGGACAGCTGAAAAGAATGAGAACCCTTCTCATTATAAGCACAAATTATTATCTTAGTCTCTCTGCCTGGCTAGTAATATATTGACACAAACGTACCCCTCAATATATAATGTGTGTGCTTTCCTTCTTCCACTCGTCATTCACCACTCACTTGGATTGTGTTATCGGGTTCTGCAATTTGAAATGTACACAGGTCAAATTCAAATTCAAAAAGCTTTATTTGATTGTAAAAACAGAATCATAAAAGCATACATTTTAAAAGTGCCATAAACATTAAATATGAATTGTGTGAATTATATATTTACGACATTTCATCAGGATTCTTATCAAGTCATAGGTAATTTAATCTGGTATATACAATCATATAAAGTTTTAAAAACCTGGTATTCCATAAAAATAGAAGAAAATAGGGTTACATTTCATCATCATTGGATTGAGTTCCGGAACCTAATTACAAATTTTAAAAAACTGGATACTGCATGGGAGAATGAGTCATTTTCTAACTGTTGCAACTTAATAAATGCTGATCTACAGGTACGGATCCCCCAGGCCCTTAAATTCGGTTTCAAGAAAACACCCCTTGGTACCTGATAAAATTTACAAAACAGTACACAATGGATATTAGATTGGAAAGAAGTGTCATCACGTGGGCATATCAAGTATTCCCTTGACCAGTTGTTACAGTCTGGAAAGGTGATCAAGCGGAAAAAGGTGCCCAACCTGAAACGGGTCAGTAACATAGGGGCTTGTCTCAGATAAAAGGTACAGTTGGGGCCTTCATAGATGGTAATTTGCTGGTATCCAACAACTGAGCTTTTAACCTTTTCCAAGCTCCACCTGTTGTTAGCTAAATGGTCTAAAACCGTCTTTTTTAGTGACCATCTGGACACGACTTCCAGACTAGAGATCTGCTAAAAAATTCCGGGTGCCCAATCTCGGTCAGCATATATTTTACATGGCAGAGCCATTTAATGTTGGCTACTCCATCGAGTTTGAGGCAATCGGTAATTAGATCTTCATTTAGGGATGTCTCGGGAGTGACCCATACCTTATGCCACAGTAATAGAGGTGCAGTTTTTATAATGTCTGAGATATATGGTAGGCCTACTTCAATATGTGTGATAAAAATGGCTGTAGATTTGGGGGCCCCTAGTAAATAACGAATATACTGATTTTCAGAATTTTGTATCTGTTGTGCGTTTTCGACCTAATTTGGCTGCAAAGTTAGTCAGAGCACCTATGGCCCTAGAAAAGGCTCGGTGTCTTGCGGTCAGTGCTGCATGCCAGCTACCCTTCCTATCAAAGTTTATTCCTAGGTTGGTGAATCTCTCTGTGGTCTCGATCCTTTTGCCATCGAGAAAAATTGGGCATGGTGCCCTTTTTGTCCCGCGGCCACACGACATGGTGTATGTTTTCGTAGTTTTAACTTTTAGCCCTCTATCTCTCATAAAGTTAGTGAATTTAGTGACAGCCCTCTGTAGGCCCACCCTAGTCCGAGACATGATGGCGGCGTCATCGGCATATAGGAATATTGGCGCTGGTATTCCCAGTATGATTGGATGGTCGTGCTGTGACTCTCTAAGATGTTGACCAATGGAATTAATATATAGGGTGAAGAGGAGGGGTGCTAAAATGCACCCCTGTCTCACTCCCCTTCTAATGGAGAACTTATCAGAGCACTCACCCAATCTACCGTAGCGTACCCTTGCGCCTGCCTCTATATATAGTTCTTTAATAAATGAGAGAATTTGGCAGTCCATGTCCATGTCGCTTAGTATTGACCATAGTTTCTCGTGGTCTACGCAATCAAAAGCAGAGGTAAGGTCCACGAAGGTAACAAAAAGGTTGCCCTTCTTGGCCTCCGTGTATTTAGCAATGACTAATGCCAAGTTTAGTCCTTGTTCTATTGTACCTTTGCCCGCTCTGAAGCCATATTGTAAGTTTGAAATGACGTTATTATCCTCTACCCATGTTTGGATCCTATTTAAAATTATCCGACCCACCACCTTCATGAGTGCATCAAGTAACGAAATTGGCCGGTAACAAGTGGGGTCATTTCTGTCCCCTTTTTTAAAAATCGGAACAACTATTGCTTCAGGCCAAGACAGTATAAACCCTTGATGGTTTGCATTGTTTAAAATGTTTGTTAACATAGGAACCCAAAGATCAATTTCGGTTTTGTAGACAGCTATTGGGACTCCGTCGGGCCCGGTGCTTTGCCTGAAGGGCTTTCCTTAATTGCCTTTGTGACTTCATCACAGGTGAATGTAATATCTAGCGGGAATGCGCTAAATAGATTATTATCGAGGTTACTACCCATGTTTTCCTTCGTAAAGTTCACCGAAACGGAAAAGTCAACTTTATCTTAAAGGTTCTTAAAATGATTCACCCAGATTTCCCCGGTGATTGCTAGATCTATGACATCTGTCTTTTGGCTCTGCAGAAACGGAGCGTTTACCGCTTTCCAAAAGGCAGTGTTATCTTTTCGCTGGGAGGCTTCATATAAAGCCATCCAGGCCTCTCTCTTCAGTGATGTTTTCCTGGTCCTAATAGCTGTTTGATAAAGCTTACTAGCTTCTCAAATCACCATGGGGAGTCTTTTAGGGCTGTAAGTGCTTTTGTACAACTATTATCAAACCAGCTATGAGCTTTTTTTGAGCCTTGTCGGTGCTCTCTGGTCAATAGTTTTTTCATCTTCGCTTGGATTTTTAAGAACAAGGCCATGACTTTTGGAGGCTCCTCGTTTTGTGATAGACAAATAATCATGTCTTCATAAGATGTTGATACTAAATTTTGCATAAATCCCATAGGCTCCACCTTGTCCCATTTAATTGTATATCCATTTCTGGTTGCCAACTTAATCTTAGTATTGTATATGCGATTATCCTCAGGGATCTGGTTACGCCCTTTAATTTTTATTCGAAAAGAGATGGGAGAATGGTCGCTAAACACCACATTCAGTGTTTCCCATGATAATACTAACCCTGGATGCGTTATAGATAGAAGTGTGAAATCAATCGTGGTATTGCACCCCCTCCCGATGAAGGTCGGCTGGAACAAAATAATTGGGCTACACAAATTCATTAACAAAAGACAAGTTAAAATGGAGTACCATATTGTTCAGCAGATTACCTAGTTTAGAGTGGGTGAAGTGGGTCGGATTGTCCTCCGTATGTTCGCATAGGCCACAAATGCCAGTCGAACCGTAAGGACAGACAGTACAATTAAAATCACCCACCCAAGTCAGCATCGTCTCTCCTGCTAGCTGATTCTTAAGAGTGGTTAAACTACTCATGAGTTTGTTAATTATATTTTCCACAATATTTATTGGCACATTATTATAAAAATTAATTACGGTCATGTTCTTTAGATGGCCCCAACTAATCGCTAAAATCTGATAAAATCAGTTGTTATAAACTTAAGTACTTTAAATCCCCCTGCAGTGGAAACACATGTGCACAAACCCCCCTTATTTCTCCCCTGTGGGCTTGGTATTGCCGGTGTATGTAGGGTTTGGCACCCAATTATGTGTAATTCATCTATGCTCCATGTCTCCTGTAGGCAGATTATATTATACTTAGTGACTATGTCTAGCCATGGTTGATGGGACACTTTGTTTATCAAACCTGCAACGTTCCAGGACAAGATGTTATAAATGGGTTGTTTCCCAATAAGGGGAGTATTATCTGCAATGTTTCTCACTGTCACATCCCTTAATAAGGGAGGGCCTGTCTTTATCGGGTGTTCAACTTGAATGTGGGGGTCGATGGATATGTTATCTAGAGGGACCTCGCCCTGGTGGTACGCATCGGCTACAGCCCTCATTTCATCATCCCTATTTACAGTCCCGACCCGGGCGGAATTTACCCTCCTCAGTGGACCGTTTAAGTACGATGTATCGGATTCCTGTGATTTCCGCTCCGTGTTATTCCTCTTTTGTTAATCTAAGTCATCTAGGCCTGTTAGGGGCTCATAACAGTTATCTAGGGAAATCGACCATTGTGGAATGTATGTGGCTTGCTGTATTCTGCCCCGCTGATGTATACGCGACCTACCAACGTATGGTAGTAAAGGGTAGAAGGGTCCTGATTGGTTGTCGGTCATTGGGGTTTGAACTCCGGGGATACGCGTGGAACTCTTAAAGGTATCATAGGTGAGTCTCATATCGTGCAAGGTCAATAGAGAGTGGGGGTAGAAGTAACTCAGATCACGAGTCGATAATCCTCCACCTCCTCTCTCTGAATACCAATCAACAATGTGGGCGATTACCCTCCGATCTCTGAAGTTAACAATAATGATGTCCCCCTTTATATCTTTGGGTCTCTGTCCCACCCAGGCTAGTGTTCTCACATGTACAATTTCACCATTTATGTTAGAAGGCAATGGTCTGTTCATTCTTAACCAGTGAACTGCTTTGTTTTTGAGTTCTTTGAAACCTTCCGTCTTTCCATTTGCCAGTTCCGGGACCCCGGTGAGTACAATAACATATGGAGCCGCCTCTGGTGGCAAGTCTATGTGCTGTACAATTCCTTTTATGTTCTTATTAAGTGGGTACACTCTATCTTTGTTTTCATTGTTATGATTTAACTTGTTCGCATGTCCTTCATGTCTTACTTTCCTGATTGTCGTGGGGCCAGTGTCTTTTGTTGCGGGCACCAGGTTGGTCTCAGGGGGTAAGAGTGGAGTATCCCCTGTGTTGTTAACTGTGATGCTTTTCTGCCCTGAAATTTGCCCGCAGGTAATGTGAATCTGGCTATGTGCTGCGAGTTCCTTTAATATTTTGCTATTGGAAGCGGTCACTTCTGCTATGGTGCCTAATTGTTCACCCATCCTTTTTACTCTCTCAGTGAGGGGTAGTAGTAGTGATTTAACTAGATGTTCAATAATTTCTACTAAGCTTTTAGTGGGGACGGGTGCTAGAGATGGAGGTTTGGTGAGGTTTGTTTTTGCTAGGTTGCTTTGGCCCTTTAACGGGCTTGTGCGAGTTCTAGGTGTTTTAGCACGTCTACCCCGATGACAGGTTCCCCACCGCTTTCTCTTTAGTGTAGCCCCTTGGTCTGGTAATTTATGGTGAATGTCATTCTTCTTGTTCCTAGGGTTGGTGTTAGGTAGTGGAACAAGTATGGACTCCTCTGAGATGGATTCTAATGAAGGGTCCAGATGGACAACGTTAGTGTGCACCCCCCTACTTGGCTCTGGTGATACTGTTCGATCTTGCAGGAGTGATGGAATGCTAGTATCACTACTTGAATTATCTGCTAGGGAACGTTTTGGTGGCATAGTTACTGTTTTAATGGAGCCCAAAGATGAACGTTTGTTGTGAAGGAGTTCTGCGGACAAAGGGCGCTCTGTAATTGCTATTTCGTGCTCCAGTACAGAAGCCGCCCTAGTTATAAAACGATCTAACGTCCCTCTGACAGTCCCTCCCACCAAGGATTTCCTGCCTTTGCTTAATTGTGTGGTCATCTTACAGAGGATATTGGGCGCAATACTGGTAGTAACGCCTAGGAATCAGGTATGATAGTAATTTCGTGAACATGAAGCACTATTCCATCAGTAACATTACCCACACATATATCAGGTCTCTTACTTTGTGTCCTGAATGCAAGAATCAAGGGGGATGGCCCAGCCCAGTCTTATCCTGGCTTTGACGGGCGCAGACGGGCCCGCCTTGGCCCAGGCTTGGCCCGGGCAGCGCCCGGGAACGCCCGCGCGCGTCCCGCGCTGTGTGAGCTCCTGTGTGCTTTTGAGCACTGCTGGCGTGAACTCTCGCGGCCCCTCTCGCGAGACTGCACTGCCTCCTGGGGGATGTAGTGCCCCGGCAGCAGCGGTCTGCGGGAGCAGCGAGGTGGCAGAGAGGCAGAAGGGCTGTGCAGCAAAGCGTCCCGGTCCCGAGGCTTCAGGCAGCCAAACGGAGGTGGCAGACAGCAAAAAGGTACACCCGCAGTCAAAAAGCGCATCCCGCGCTACGTGAGCTACTGTGTGCTTTTGAGCACTGCTGGCGTGAACTCTCGCGGCCCCTCTCGCGAGACCACACTGCCTCCTTGGGGATGTAGTGCCCTGGCAGCAGCGGTCCGCGGGAGCAGCGAGGTGGCAGAGAGGCAGAAGGGGCTGTGCAGCAAGGCGTCCGGGTCCCAAGGTTTCAGGCAGCCAAACGGTGGTGGCAGACAGCAAAAAGGTACACCCGCAGTCAAAAAAGCGCGTCCCGCGCTGCGTGAGCTCCTGTGTGCTTTTGAGCACTGCTGGCGTGAACTCTCGCGGCCCCTCTCACGAGACCGCACTGCCTCCTGGGGGATGTAGTGCCCCGGCAGCAGCGGTCTGCGGGAGCAGCGAGGTGGCAGAGAGGCAGAAGGGCTGTGCAGCAAAGCGTCCCGGTCCCGAGGCTTCAGGCAGCCAAACGGTGGGGGCAGACAGCTAAAATGTCCACCCGCAGTCAAAAAGCGCGTCCTCTTTTTTTTTTTTTAAAAAGCGCGTCCCCTTTTTCAAAAAGCGCGTCTCCAAATGTACACAGGTATTACTAGTCCGCCACTATTGGCCCGCAGGATCGTGAACATTAGCTTCCCGTCATCGTTACTTTATTGTATAATACATGCCCTGTGTGCGTGGTAGCGCAAAGTCTTTTACACGCTCTACTATTTATTTACTCGTAGTGCGCGTTATAATCTCCTAAAGGGTTCTTTTGCGGTAACAAACATTTACAAGTACCGTATGTTGTCTCCGTTTAAGCGATAAACTCGTCCTTGTTCTTTAAAGCTACTTGAGCCATATCGGTTCCTATCGGTTTCTAATAGTATAACCGGCATTATTCTAAATCTCGGGGTCGTGTTTCAAAGCCTCCGCAGATGAAATACCTACGTTCTCTAGGGCTCTTAGCCGTACCAGTTCAAATCAATGTGGTCTCCTTACTCCAACGTGCGCCACCGGAAAGGGTTTTCAAAGTGAATTGCTTCCGGTTTCCTAACTTCTCGTTTCATATGAATAGTTACTCCCTAATCAGTGTGTCCAAATTACGTGGTAAGACAGTCCAAGATGGCCACCTTAGAGCGGTGCCGAGTATGAGACACCGACGCCTTAGACTGTTGTCGATAATGAGACACTTCCGCTCTGAACGATATTTTTCGCAAAAAGACCTCCCCGAGAGAATCGAAAAACTGAACTTAAAATATAATAAATAAATACAATATAATAAATATTGAGCATCTACACGGAGTTGAGCCCGCGCATGAACAAACATCTATTTCCGGGTTGTAGCAAACCGGAACAGTACAAAGGAGTTAGGAAATCGGAAGCAATTTACTTTGAAAACCCTTTCCGATCGCGCACGTTGGAGCAGGGAGACCGCATTGATTTTAACAAGTACGGCTAAGAACCCTAGAGAACGTAGCTATTTTATCTGCGGAGGCTTTAAAACACAGCCCCGAGATTTAGAATAATGCCAGTTATACTATTAGGAGCCGTTATGGCTCAAGTAGCTTAAAAGAACAAGGACGAGTTTATCGATTAAACGGGGACAACATGCGGTACTTGTAAATGTTTGTTACCGCAAAAGAACCTTTTAGGAGATTATAACGCGCACTACGAGTAAATAATTACTAGAGCGCGTAAAATACTTTGCGCCACCACGCACACAGGGCAGAGATTATACAATAAAGTAACGATGACGGGAAGCTAATGTTCACGATCCTGCGGGCCTATAGTGGTGGACCTGTCCACATTTCAAATTGCAGAACCCGATAACACAATCCAAGTGAGGGGTGAATGACGAGTGGAAGAAGGAAAGCACACACATTATATATTGAGGGGTAAGTTCGTGTCAATATATTACTAGCCAGGCAGAGAGACTTAGATAATAATTTGTGCTTATAATGAGAGGGGTTCTCATTCTTTTCAGCTGTCTTAATCAAGAGTAGAGAGCCCACTCCCAAAAGGCAACATATAAAAGACGGTGGCTCCAACGTGCAGCCTTGATAAGGATGTGCAAGTTTTAATATTAGAAACCAACAAAAAGGTAATTACATCACCAAACAGAGGTATAATTTACTCTAAATAGCCTTTTCATTATTCAATGTCGATATCTGACTTAATTAGTTGAAACCTATTTATTTCCAAGGCTCCAATAAAGCAGCCGGAGGATACATTGTTTTACCCTGGAATTATGAAATTGATGAATCATATTCCCTAAGAATATTATAAGGTAACTAGAAACAATATCCTGATACAAACAGCTATGATAACTACACCAATAGTGAATGATGATCTAATCCGGATGTGAGAGAAATCGGGCCCTATGTGAAGTTTTTTCTCATTGTACTTCACTAATAGGATTGAGAAAATGTGATTGAGACATTTAGTAAGTAATATTGTCACTGGACTTGCTATAAATGGATCTATAGACCAAAATAATAAGTCTAGTAGAACACTATATGGTGTCCAAATACATGCAGAGATATTATACAATGCAAATGTTATATTGATCAATCATATGGGTTCATAATACCCACTAGCCAAATGATTTGAGAGAAATTGGGCCACATGTGCAGCATTGTTTCATTGTATTATATAAATGAAAATCTGATGGAGATAGACAGCGAGTAACATTGTCACTGGACTTGCTCCAAATGAATCTAGAGACCAATATAGCCTTGTATAACGCTATACAGTGTGCAAGTACATTTAGAGGTATTATATAATGTATTAATCTTAGGGTTCACAGTATATACCAGGCATCTAAAATTTTGTTTTTATTTCTAGATTTTTATAAAAGAAAGTGTTTTCGTCCTGATGAAGGTGGAAATGGCCACCTTAGAGCGTCGACTGTTTTTAATGATATTTGTTTTTAACTATTACAGATAATAAATTATATGTTTATGTTTACGGATTTATAGAGCGCATGGCTGCCCGTGAGCGTCCTAGAGGGAGGTACTTATTCAAATAAAATCTCTTTTTTTACTATAAGCTTAGATGTGATTTGTAGTATACTGTGACACCTGATAACACTGTGATAATAGTTCATACTTGTGACTGAGAGGTATTCATTTTGGTGATAGTAGGATAAGTCCATTGGTCTTAAGAGAGAGTATACAATGTTGTTTAAGAGGTTACCTTACAACAGGGATTATACTTTTGCTAATGTTTATTACCCCCTCCCTGCCAATTGTATAGGAGTACCTTCCTCCTTTTTGAGTGTTGATTCGGTGCTGTGCCCTGCTCTGAAGCCAGCTTGGTAATTGTCAAGCAGGTCGAAGTGGTCAATGTGCTTTGTCAGTTGTTGAAGTACACATTTTTGCAAGAGTTTGACTAGGGTAGGGCTGTTAGAAAAAGGACGATAGTTGTTAAGGTCCATCGGGTCAGCTGTAGTTTTTTTTAGGATGGGTGACACTTGACCAATTTTGAGGATGTCAGGGATGCAGCCTTGATGCAGAGAACTATTGATGATCTTGGTCCAGAGCGGCAGAATCAGAGGGGTTAGATCTTTAACTGCGTTAGTGGGGAGAGGATCGGTGGTATGATTGGCCGGCTTGAGGGTGCTAAGAATCTTGCCTATTGCTTCTTCAGTGTAGGTATAAAAGGAGGACCAGGCTGCATCGTTTTTTAGTTCAAATTTTGGGGAGGCTTGTTGTGGCGATGTTGGAAGAGTGGGAGGAATTTTGGTATGAGGGCATGACTGTAAGATAGTAAGGTCATTGAGGAGATCTTTCTTGATGTTTTCGGTCTTTAGATTAAAGAAAGCAGAGAATTCGTCACACGTGGGTGGTAATAAAGTTAAGATATTACCATTTAATTTTTCATCAACCGACCAGGAACCACGTGTCAGAATGCTGTAGGGCCTGCTGAGTGACAGCAGCAGGGAGGAGTGGTGGGCTGCCTGTGCACTTAAAGTTTAAAGTGTACATGTCACTTTGGCTGGCTGTCTTGCAATGCCAGCCAGACATGCACACTTTAAGCTTCTCTAACCTAGCTGTCTTAGACAGCTGAGTTAAGAGCCAGCTCAAGCCTCCAGTACACATGGAAGCGCAGAGGGAGTGTGGTTCCCTCCAATACTGGTGCTTCCCTCATGCTGGTTAACGGCATGAGAGCAGCTCCATGATTGGTTGAGGGAGTTGGCTGGGGCAGGCACTGGAGCCTGGGTGAGAAAAGAAGAGCACCAGACAGGAGAGGGGAGAGTGTGTTGTGCAGCAAGCAAGATAAATGACTTTTTATTTTATGTATTTTATAACATAGGTGCCCTACATGTAGTGCATGCACGCACATCCCCACCACCCATTTGCCTATCCAACCACTCTCTGTAGTTGCGAGCTGCAACTGCAAGCAAGGGTGCAGAGCACAGTTTCTGAATATCATTCCATTACTTGAAAAATAAATCAAACCAAGTCCCCCACATGAAATGTAAAATAATGTGCTATTACCCAAGTGAGTACTTGTAAACCTAACCCCAAAAAGTGACAAAATCTAGTATTGATAGGAATATTTTTCAAACTGCATTGAAAACAATAATCACAATAAGTTGAAGCACCAGTCCAAATGACTCCATTCAAACAAGTGGCTAATGCTAATTATGACAACTTTGACAATGACCACAATAAATAAGTATATCAAGCGTGCTGTGGATAATAAAGAGAGAGAGTGTCTAGATACTCAATTCTCCTGATGCTTCTTGAAACGTTTTTGGACAAAATATAAGTCCAAGATTCTTGGTCCAAAAGCTGCTGATGCATTTTGACCTGTGTTTAGATGTCTCCTCAGGACATGGGCTGCTTTGGCCATCTTATATACTGAAGGACCATATTGAGGACTTCAACATGACTGACCTTGGGACCACTGGATAGACAAGCAATTGAATCTCCTTGTTTTTCTTTATTATTTGGGTGTACAAGGCAGTGATGTCCTCCTCTAGCTTATAACAATCCCATAAGTGTAGTTCATAAGCGCCCGACCGTGTATGGCTGTGTGCGGAATCTGTGTCAGGGCCTTTTCCCCGATTTATATGGACCCAACCCCAGTTCTTGCTTAACTAGAAGGCCTGCAGCACCTATTGTGCCACCCACTACAATAGCCTTTTAAAACATGTCTCAGACCTGCCCTAGCAGCCCGTGTTCAGTTTTCAACTGCCAATTCGATCTAGCAAAAAAAACTGTTTTACAGATCTAACCTTCCCTTTTAATCGATACAATACCCCTAAGGTAGGCCCTAAACAGACCACAGGATAGGGTTCATTGTATTTAAAAGTGGGAAATGTGTTTTTAAGTTTAACATGTCCTGGTAGTAAAGAAAACTCCTAACCGAGTTTTTCACTACTGCAAGTACTACTTCTTTCATAGGATAACATTGAGTTACCTTATTACATTTAATAAGTGGTAACATTTGATTGGGAACAGGTAGAAATATCATGTTTGGTATCAAATGAATTTATAGTTTACATACCTTTTTAATGGTAAAGTCAGATTTTAAGTCACATTTTTGAAAATGTCACTTATAGTAAACTGGCACTTTCTTATTCCAACCATTTTGTGCCTGTAGCCTGTGTCCTAGGACACATGACTGAGAATAGCTTGGCAGTTGACCATGGTGTATTTCTCACAGACAGTGGGACAAAGGGGTACTAAGTGTTGGAAGGAGGGCCATCCTACCAAGATGGGAGGGCAGAGCTGTTCCCTGCCCCACTGACATTTCAAAAGGCTGCCTCCAGCATACCTTCAAAGGAACTTGATACCCCACACTACTTGGATCCTGGGCAGGGTAAGGGAGGAACTTTCCAGAACCAGATGTGGGGGTAGCCTAGACGTTCCCCTACTTCAAAGGCATGCACCAGGTATAAATATTGAACCCTCAGACCAACCACACAGCACACTGTGGGACCTGCTGAGGACATCAGAAAGACTTATTTGGACCCCTAGAGGACTGCCCTGGTGCTTGAGGCTGGCCTTTTACCCTCAGAGGACTGCCCTGCTGCTTGAGGGCTGCCTTGCTGCTTGAACCCAGGACTAGTAGAGTGACTCCAAGGGCTAATTGACTGGCCTCCCGTGTGAGCTACATGGAACATAGCAAGTTCCAGAGACCTTGAACCCTGCACATAGCCTCTCCTTGAGTGAATCCTGATCCCAAAGGTGCTTCTCCTGACTAACCCTTAAAAGTGGTACTTAGAACACGTTCCATCCAAAAATGGCCATAGAAATGTCAGAAGACCAAGACGTACATGCTTGTCAATCCCCCCAAGATGTATCACCAGTTGGACTGACTATACAGTAGCTCTTGCTACGTTCTTCTCCACAGCAGCAATTCCTGTTCTGCTGGACTTCTTACTGAAGGTATCCAGCCTTGTGGAAGCCTTGTTAGCTACAGCCTGCAGGTACATCCTGCTGGAGATTTTTGACTTCCAAAAAAGTAAAAAAGTCTGATGGTGGAAATCTTCAGTACGACCCCGGCCAGTGCCTCCCCAATGGCTACACCCACTCCTCAGACATCACTTACTGCTTTAGCCCACTGAACTTTCTCAGGAACATTTCTTCAAAACTTCTTCAAGGTCCTAAGGTAAGCCAAAGCTAAGCTGAGACAGGGCCCAATCCACCTCATGTAGCTGAATCGTGCTCCCTTGAGGCCGGCCTTAACTTTTACTTTGCCCCGATTCACACAATCAGATACACAAGTGGGTGCTTTGATCTTTTAGATGTAAATTTCTCTTAAAACTTTAACCATTCATTACTCCAGGTCTGCTGATTGGATTAAATTTGTTTTGATGGCATTCTAGTTTCTAAACTTGACTCAATTTTTCTACATTTGAGTGGGATTTGTTTTCTGTTATATTTTCATTGTATTATTGTTTTCTCTGCTGCAGAAATATAACTCAGTTTCGACCAGGAAGCTGTGCCACTGTTGCTGTGCTAAGTGGGTGCAGTTCTGAAAAAAAATGAAGATGTTTCTATTTTGAAACATGATGGAGTCCTTTACTTGGGTTCCCCTCAGAACGAGATCTCTGACCAAGTAAATATGGATGCGAGCAATAAAGAATTGAAGGGGGGTTCAGGTGGAGATTTAGCCATCAGAGCCGAGTTAGCCCATTAGTAATGAAAGAAGTAGAGCATTTTACAATTGCAACCAAGTTTCAAATGTTCAGCTGAAGACCCTTCAGACCCACAGCAATGCTCTCCACACAAATGTTGTTTCAATGGGCCCGGTCCTTGTATCCTCAGCCCTCTCTTCCAGTCACTGGATCGTCTCTTACAAGCATGTCACAGAAGTATGGAGTATTTACGTTAAGTATTCTACTGCTGACAATCTAGTTTCTGCTTCCGTTACTGGCCCAATGGTCTTTCAAAGATTTTGTCACAGGAGTGTAAATGTCACTTTCATCCATTTTGTGCCATATGCAGTGTTTATTCTCATGAATCACCTGTAGGATCCTTTATCCAGAGAGCTCAGGTTTGGTGACAGGACCCACAGTGGCTTCTCCCTATCCGTGCCCAAGAAAAGGCCAGTCTATAATTTGTTGTCCCTAACAACGGGGTGAGCAGATAAATAACCCTCCACAGCCCAGCAGGGTCCTCAGTGCCCTGGCTCACCCCGTGCCAAAGCCAACCCCCTACAGGTGCGAGATTGGAAGTAGACCCAGTGCAGATCCTGGGGAAGGTGCCAAAAGCAATCCTGGGGAAGGTGCCAAAAGCAGGATCCCATAGTAGCATTGGAGGCCACCACACCATCAGTCACCACCATCATCACCTTAAACTCACCAGTCACTGGGTCTGCTGTTGTGGTGAGTAATATGCAGTCAGCCCCAGGCAATGGGCCGCACCACAATAATCTTTACAGGTGCACCTTAGCTCGGAGCTGCTCTCATCACTGTTGAACTTCGCCCGCAACCATCCTGCTCATTGCGGCCCAGCACTAAGGGAGTGTTAGATTTGGGGGTCTCTCGTTGGCAGAGGTAGGTACCTTTGACCAAGTATGGACCCTTGCGTCTAGTCAGGGTAAGGGGGTACACTCATAAAAATAACCCCTACTCACCCCCTTGGTAGCTTGGCTCGAGCAGACAGGCGTATCTCAGTGTGTGTAAAGCATTTGTGAACACATACCCAGTGACAACACTACAGATGGACATCACACAAGTTGTAGTATAAAAAAAAGTATTTTTATATGGACTTAACACAAGACCACAGATGACAAAAATCCACAATACTGTACTTTGTAGAAATAGCTTAGTTCTCTTAAGATGTAAAATGCAACACTTTGAGTCAATGTACCTTAGAATGCGTAACGATATATAACAAGAATGTTGCACGGAACGTGATGCGTCGGTTCCTAACACACAAGAAAGGTGATGCGTCGGGTCCCTACTGATGTGTGGGGGATGCGTCGGTTCTTCTCTGCGAGGGGAGGTGATGCATTGTTTTCTTACTGTGCTTCCGTGGCGATGCGGCCCGCAACGCCGTGATGAGATGAAGATCCGGTGCAATGAAACAAAAATAGCGTTTTCTCTTGGATGCAACATGATGCGTGCATGCCTGACGGCCGTGCAGCGATTCAAGGATTCTTCTGAGCCACGACAGGCCCTGTGACACGCTTCACGTTGATGCGGCGGCTTCTGATCCTCTTCTCCGGTGATGCGAGGCGCTTTGGCAACGATGCAACAGCTTGCAGCGGCGACATGCTTTCCCAGTGATGCGACGACAGTGGCTGCGACACGCTTCTCCGATGATGCGGTGGCATCTGGTGTGACGTCGATGTTCTTCTCCGGTAATGCGAGGCGCTTGTGCATTGTGAAGCGACTGCAGCAGTTTGGCAACATGCTTCTCCTTCGTGAGTCGTGCTTCCAGCTCCTTGCGACATGCAGTCCCTCAGAAAGTCCAACTCATCTGCAGGCACTTCCAAAGAACTCTTGGGGAGCTGATGGGTGAATTCTGTTGTCCCTGAGACTTCAGCCGAAGGCAAGCTCTTTCTCAAGCTCTTGGAGATCCTTCACAAGTTGATGAAAGTACACACAAAGTTCCTCTCTCCTTTCTTTTGCAGTCAGGCAACCACTTCAGGCCAATCCCCGAGCAGCTTAAGGATAGTCTCTCCTCAGTCTCTCTGGATCCTCTCCTCAGCAAAGGTTTTTTCTTGTTTCCCAAAAGTGATCTAAAGTTCTGGGTTCTGGGTCCCCCTTTTTATACACAGTTTCTCTTTGTTCTCTGAAGGCAGAGAAGCCTTTGCCTAGTCCAAACCAGTTCTGGTCAGTACTGGAGCACTCTGTTTACATGAGTCCTTCTTTCCTTTCACAGTGCAGGGCAAGGACATCAGATGCACCACAGGAGGTGGAGACAGCATTGTTGGGGGAAGGCACAGCCCTATTCAGGTCCCAGGTGCAACTCCTCCCTCCCATCTGCATGCCGTACTCTCTATTCAGCCCTGTGCTGACTCACCCTGTCTCCTGGAATTCCCCCAGCCCCTGTCACTCAAACTCCAGACAAGGAATACACAACCTAGCAGAGGCAGGCTTGGATGGTTAGACAAAAAAATACCTTCTTTCTAAAAGTGGTATTTTCAAACACAGAATGTTAAAACCAACTTCACTAAAAGGTGTTTTTTTATCATTCTGAGTTCAGGCATGCTAAACTCGAATTTCTAACTAGTTCCCTGAGTCAGTTATGATTATAAGTTGTAATAACCAAACTGCCCATTCATGGGGAACAGGTAGCCTTGCAATAGTGAAAAAAGAAAATGGCTGTAATTCACTATTAGGACGTGCCACACACATCAGGGCTTGTCCTACCTTTTACCTACAATGCACCCTGCCCTTCGGCCTACCGTAGGGGTGACTAATATGCAGAAAAGGGAAGGTTTAGGGACTGGCAAGTGGGTGTACTTGCCCACTCAACATGGCAGTACCAGACTGCACACAGGCTCTGCAATGGCAGACCTGAGACACACTTTTACAGGCTGCTTCTGTGGGAGGCACAACCCGTGCTGCAAGCCCACCAGCAGCATTTGGTTTACAAGCCCTGGGCACACTCAGTGCACTGTACTAGGGTCTTACAAGTAAACCAAACCAACCAATCATGGAATCACTAATCCATACATCAATTTACCCAGGGGCGTAACAAACACCCCCACAGCCCCCGTGGTGCGGGGGGGCCCACTCCCTTCAGTAAATGAAGTGGACCCCTCAGCTCTTCAGTGAGAGCTGTGAGAGAGGCTTGTGCTGAAGCCTCTCTCCCTCTAAAGCAGATGCAGGCTGTCTGCTCCCTGCTCTGAGCCCCTCCCGCTGACTGAAGAGAAACAAATTATCAACAGATATTGTTTCTCTTCAGTCAGAGGCACCAGGACCCTGATTGGGGGGGCAGCCAGTTCCGCAGTGAGACAAGACTGTAAATTAAGGAAGAGGTCCGGTACACCTCAGATTTGGAGGGGAGTAGAGCTTAGCAAGGAGGGGTGCCCAGCAGCAACAATGAGGGGGCAGCTTGGAGGGGGGTAGGGGGCGGGTCGTGCTTCGAGTTGTATCCCTCCTCCTACACATTTATTAAAACCCTAGTGGCTGCAGATACCCAACCATCCCACAGCTCCAAGGAGGGACTAGGGGACGCCCCCACCAGGGGCGGGGCTCCGTGTCCCTGCAATCTGCCTAGGTGTCTGCACACTGGCCCTGGGACAGAGAATACACTCCCCACTCCCAGAGTCCGGCACAGTGAGCCGCCCCCTCACTTGCCTCGACAGCAGAGCTTTCCATCATTCACCACAAGCAGCAGCGCTACCTCGCTTGTGACAGTCATCAGTTATCCATTCCTCAGCTGACTGCACCCTCGCTCGATGCTGACAGCAGAGCTATCCCTCGCTTAGCCACAGAGAGCAGAACTATGTCTTGTTCCACTGATATACCCCTAGTGAGGCACGTTCATGTACTCATGAACTGAGGACACAGGGAGACACATACCGAGCACACAGCAAGACACAGGAACTGATGACACAGGGAGACAAAGATACAGAGCACACAGGAATACACAGATACCGAGGACAAAAGTAGACATGGGGTGCTGTGGACACAGGGAGACAAGGGTACAGCGGGCATAGGTACTGACATACAGGAAGACAGGTAGACAGAACACAGGAAGACACGGGTACCGATGACACAGGAAGACACGGGTACTGAGGACACAGAGAGACACATGTACTGAGGACTTCAAGACACAGGTAATGATGACACAGGGAGACAGATACAGAGGACACAGGAAGACATGGGGTGCTGTGGACACAGGGAGACAAGGGTACAGTGGGCATAGGTACTGAGTATACAGGAAGACAGATAGCGAGGACACAGGATGACACAATACTGAAGGCACGGGAAGACACAGGTACTGAGGACGCAGGAAGACAAGGGTACTGAGGACACGTGGAGACACATGTACTGAGGACACAGGAATACTGGTACCGAGGACACAAGAAGACACGGGTAGTAATGACACAGGCAGACACAGATACTCAGGACTCGTGGAGACACATGTCCTGAGGACACAGCAAGACACAGGTACTGATGATACAGGGAGACAAAGATACTGAGCACACAGGAAGACACAGATACCGAGGACACAGGAAGACATGGGGTGCTGTGGACACAGGGAGACAAGGGTACAGCGGGCATAGGTACTGAGCATACAGGAAGACAGGTAGCGAGGACACAGGAAGGCACGGGTACCGATGTCACAGGAAGACACGGGTACTGAGGACACAGAGAGACACATGTAATGAGGACACAGCAAGACACAGGTACTGATGACAGAGGGAGACACAGATACCGAGCACACAGGAAGACATGGGGTGCTGTGGACACAGGGAGACAAGGGTTCAGCTGGCATAGGTACTGAACATACAGGAAGACAGGTAGCGAGGACACAGGAAGACATGGGTACTGATGACACAGGAAGACACAGGTACTGAGGACACAGGAAGGCATGGGTATTGAGTACACAGGTAGACACGGGGTACTGAAGACATAGGAAGCTTAGAGTACCAGGCATGGTGGTGCTGAGACGCACACTCAGAGTTATATCAGCTGGTTAATACCAGAGAGCCCCCTCTGCACAGTAATTTCGCCTGAGAGTTCCTGACAAAATTAGGAGGGGGGCCCCTCCATGCACCTTGCAGGGGGGCCCCCTCAAATTTCGTTACGCCACTGAATTTACTATAGGGAGCACTTGCACTGTGGCACTGAACAGCAGTAGCACAATGCCCAAAGCATCTATAACCAGCAAAAACACATGAGGCAACAGCAAAAAATGGAAGGGAGAACAACGCCCAGATGCCAAGCCAAACAGGGAGCAAAGTTGAAGATGGTCTGCTTTGCATCTGATGGGTACCACCTCATCAGAGAACAGACTCGAGTTGGGCCTCACCCAAAGACTACCATCAGTGGTTTGGGTGCTTTAAACACCAGGAATCTTAAGGTTGGTAACAAGTTATTGGCAATGCCAAAATATGTGTTTGCCATTTGGCTGCCATGGCCAAACTCCCTCTTTTTAACTTTTTAATTACTGTTCTAAAATGGCAACCAGCCATGTTGGATTGGGTTTCCCATTTGCTTTTGGCAAAGTAAACAGTCCTTGGCAAAGCAAATAGCACAGCCTGTTATGGGTGAAACCTGTTGGCTTTGCCACTGCTTGTTAATTTTGTGTGTGCTTATTCATGGAATGGATTGTGAAGGCTGTTAATTTGATTGTTGAGTATTACAATGCCAGAGCAGCATCAACAATGTGTGCACTCGCTCAGGACAAAGCTATGTGCCTGTTTTACGTGTTTGCAAAAATGCATGCATTTTCTGCTAGTTGTTGCATTAGCTAAACACACACTGGCTGTGACATAATGAGTAGTTATTGCCACTTTCTGTTTCTGAGCTGTACTATCTACAGGTCATATACTCCGAGAAATTATGAGTTAAATGCATGCACATTAGAAAGAGGAAGTATTGTTATGGTCAGAGCAGCCGACTTTGGAACTGGGGCACCATATATGAGTGTGTTTCTAGACAAATCACTTTAATGTCCCAAGGCCGAAAATATTGACTCTATGTAATGTAACTGGTGTTCATGTAAAGGGAGGGATCTGATACTTTGAGGTTGGGCTTTAACTATATAAAACTGGATAGGAGAGGATAGGAGTGAGTTGTGGGCTTGTCTCATGTTATATTTCATCCTATGCTCTATTCTAGTGATGCTTAGAGCTTTCTATACTGTTGGAGAATGCAGTTGATGGAGGAGCTGTGCAAATGTTCTTCTATATGTTCCTGCTGTGACGGAAACTCTGGACAATAAAGTAGTTATTACCATTTCCTTAATCGTGTGTTACTAACAAATTGGCGATGAGGATCCATTTTGGCTGACCTCACCGTGAATTTGAACGGAATTATTTGAAACAAAATTGTTCTAGAATAACTTCTCTGCTGAGATAGTGGCGGTTTAGGAATTTATTGTGGAGTTTGCCTGTGTGCAATGCTATTACAGTACCATGAAAGGTACTAACTCAAATTTTTTCACCCTGCAAAGCCGGCCCTTTATCTTTCAAAGTTGGCAGTAGGTGAGTAACACACAGCCGTTGATTACCCACCGTTGATATGGTCAGGTATGGCTGAGCCCCCCTCCTCCCTTAAATCCTCCCATGGGGTGGGGCCCCTTCCCCCAAGCTGGTCACCTTCCCTCTTCCCCCAAGGCACACAACTTCATTAATACCATTTTTTAGACTAAGGGCCATAAACTCCCGCCATATTTATTACATAACAATAATCAAAACATTAATATATTTAAATCATGTACATAATACCCAGAAAGTCCAGTCAATTACATTGATAGGTACAGTATGTCATTTGGCTAACCTTAAAATGTTTCTAATATATAGCTATTCCTATCTTAAACTAATCACTCAACAACATCACATTATCTTTCTGTGTAATCCTTGTTTGAGCCTACGGCAAGGTCAATGACTGGCCCCAGATCCCGATCAAGGTAGATCCCAAATTCCTACCGAAGTGACCTTGGGCAGGGGGCCCCACTCACCGGAAGGATTTCTCACAACCCGGGTACCCCCTACGCCCTCAACGTTATCTCCATAAGGGGCCGGTGCAGTTACGCAGAGCTTACTTGTGCCCTTGTACGTGTGCCGGGTGGTCAAGCAGCCTACTGGAAGCGTAACTACCTCCCCCTGCACCCTTCCAGTCTACTGGCTGTAACTGCCTCTGGAGTTCCATGAAAGACCATCTGTCCCCCCCTTGGGCGTCCCCATTTGACAATGGCAATGCCCGCTAAGGACCGTAAAACTATGCGCACCAATCATGACCTTACAGCCACAAGCCAGTATAGTTGCCCGACTATCTGGCCCCCCCTCTGCTTCTATGAGGTCATGCCCTATTCCTTGTCCCAACTAACCAGGCAAGTATGTTTTCCATGAAAAGCTTATTACCCTGTTTATAGAGGTGCACGCCATCCTGTAGGAAAAACATCTCCCCCCAAATGCACCCATGTGCTATTGTCTGCAATTTCGTGGATCTGAACAGTCTATCAATCCGGTTATTGATTCTTTTTACTGAATGGTTCAAAGCCCACACGGATTCACTCCCCTTCACTGAAATCTTGGAATCATATGTGACCATACTAGTATAGCATCTGGGCATCTTTTTGCCAGCCACCCCACTTCTGTGATCAGGGCTTCCACTACCTCCTTTCTACCTGGATGCACCAAGTCGTTCCAACCTAGATGAAGAATAAAGACCTGAGGAAGAGTCTGCATCTGGCCAAGCAGGCCTACTACCAAATCTCTGAGCTGGCCAAAGTGCAGCCCCCCTGCCCATGAAAAGAAACCCTAAGACCAGCCTGCCTTGCTCTAAGCGCATAATTGCCTGTATGGAAACATGTTTGCAGCCGTTTTACATAAGAGTGGCCAATCATCCATACATCTTTTGCTCCATGTTCCTAGGTGGGTTGCTGGTCCACCGTAGATGCCAACAGTCGACGAGCCGCTGCAAGCTCCCTCCCCCCTGTGGGACAGGATGTAGAAACTGCAAGTCAAAATCAGGAGAAAAACAACCGTCAGTGAAACCGTCCTCACGAACCCTAGAGCATATGCAGCCTTACATAGCGCTTGTAGCAATCTGAGGAGCACCTATCGATCCTCTGCACCTCACTTCTGGCAAAACCTCTAGCTGCCGCTTCGGTGGCGGCCCTCATCCTGAAAGAGTGGGTCCCACAAGTTCCTGGATCTAACCCAGCTTTTTGTATGGCCAAGACCATGACCCTTCTGAATTGAAATCTAGTGAGCAGGGTACAATCTATATGAATTAATAAAGGTCCCCCCCACCTTTTGGTCTACATTCCAGGAATGCCTCCAGCCTGGTGATGGGGCAGCATGCGCTCCCCTGTGAGCATCGCAATACCACCCCTTCTCCTCTGGCCTCCTGATCAGTTTTTGACCTGGGGATTGATATGAGTAAGGAGTCTCCTTGTACTTTTACATGGCTGATCTGCAGCCCCCCTGCTAGACCTGTTTATTTTTGCCACCAGTTCCCCAATCCTAAAAGCGCCATCGAAAAAGCAGCCTTAACAGCATTTCAGCTTCTGTGTTGCAGACCTGAGCACCTCCAGTAATGTGGCCAAAGTGTTAACACCTATTGGTCGCCTTGTGCCTGGCTGTGAACCTTGCAAGCGCTGCCACCCTTTTAACGCTTTCCTCACAATAAATGTGCTAATGGGATCCCCCTGCCCTTCACTTTCGCGAAAAAGGAAATTGCTGCCACGTGTCGCCTAGCCGTGCCACTGAGCCCCCCTCATTGGTCTCAGTTAGGAAAGCACTGCCCCAGTATCATTCCAGGTCTCCTCTCATCCCTCTCCCGAAAAATAACATTAAGCCCCAAATGCCCCTTCGTATGCCCTCCTGGTCCTGGGTGCTAGGCTAGCTGCCATGAGGTCTGGTAGTTGGGGGTACCAAGCTGCTAAAGCTATTCTGGGAAAGGCATTGGGTTCTCTGCCGCTTCGGGGTGATGGGATCTGAATACCTGCATCTTAAAGAGCGAGAGCACGTCAGAAGCATGGTTCCATACTCCAGGGACATGTTTGGCCCTAAACAGCATATTTAATTTCATTGCACAGCAGTATTATTTCCTTTAGTAAACGTAGGATCATTTTACACTTCGCTGATTCATGATTGATGCATTCCACCACAAACATGGGGGGCTCCTGATGTGTGAGTGCCAGCTGAACTGTGTGAGACGATCTGGTCGGGCTAGACTGCGAGGGCCTCTGGGCCCCACCCTGGATCTTGAAGCCTGGAGCGGGGCTCTCACAGCGGTGCTCCCACCACCTACTTTGGCATGCGGGTGTGGGCCAACTCAATACTATTGCCTGATCACCGAAGTCAGCCAGTTACACGGGGTCAGTGATCTGGGTCCACTATCTGGGCGACTTTGGGCCAGATGTAGGTGGCCAATTACTGGTCGGTAACGGCCGAATTCGGCCGTTACCGACCGGTAATTGGATTTTGAGATGTAGGGCATGCATTTACAGAATCGGTATTTTACCGATTCTGTATTTACCGATTCGGTAAAATTACCGAATCGGTAAATACAGACTCGGTAAAATACCGATTCTGTAAATGCAGATGTAGCTGGCACATGTCAGAGTGCCACAGGGCTTTAAGAATCGGTATTTTACCTCCCAATCCAATTGGGTGGTAAAATACCGAATCCAGGTGTGCATGCACATGTGTACATGCACACCTGTGCCATGTGACACACAGACATGCCCTTAGGGCATGTCTGTGTGCCACATGGCGCACATGCCTATTTTTGGGGTGCCAGAGGGTGTCAAAGTGACACCCCCTGCACCCTTGCTAAAATCGGTATTTACCGATTCTGTAATTACAGAATCGGTATTGCCCATTGATTCCTATGGGCTGCAAGGCCCATAGGAATCAATGGGCAATACCGAATCGGTATTTACAGAATCGGTAAATACCGAATCTTAACGATTCGGTATTTACAGAATCTGAAATACCTACATCTCCCCCCCCTCTATTTTACCACCTCTTAAATACCGATTCGGTATGAATCGGTATTTAAGAGGTGGTAAATTAAAATTACCTACATCTGGCCCTTTGACCGGTTGCTTTGATTGCTCTGGGCTGCCGGTAAATGTCTTAGTATTGCCAATCCTGCTCTAGTTCTTCTAGCCAACCCCCCTCCCTTAGGGTCACTTAACTCCTCCTTCCGATAATGTTTGCCACGGATGTATGTCAGTACAACGCGGTTGTTTTCAACGCAGTACTTTACATCGCAGATTTTACAACGCAAGTCGTTGGAGGGTGCGGATTTCGGAATCTTATAATTTTATATTCCAACACCAGTCCCCGTAACAGTAGGGAAGGTGTTGGAATATAAAGTTACAAGATTCCTTATCCCACAGCGCCATCCAGCACAAGTCGTAGTAACGACTTGCGTTGTAAAAGATGCGTCGTAACTGCACTGCGGGGTAACATCCGCGTTGTAAAGGATGTTACCTGTTTGCCACTGCGAGACACCCCCTTCTGACCTATGGTGCTCCAGTGCAGAGAGTGAAACTGGCCCAAGACTATGTGTTTTTCTTCTATAACAATAATCCAGACCGGGGGGTCGTGAACTGCGAATCTGAGATCCCACTAATGTACTACCTTCCTCTGCCGGTTTTGACTAACTTCTATCCTTTGCTCCTGCTGCTGGACTCCATTTTCACCAGAAAAACTGTTTGTTATTAACATAGAGCCTGAGCAACCTTGGAACTGTCCTATGCAGCTACAGAGGAGTCTGGCTCAGGTTCACCCCCTTGGCCGTCACCTACCCAGCCGGACATCTGACATTGTTTTCCCTGTCTCCCTGTTTTGTCTCCTGCCCTCCCCAACCTCTTCCTTCCTTGATTATTTGACTTTTCGCCGGACTCAATCTGCATCCCTCCCTCCTGTTCACAATTCCCCCTACCCTACTTTACCCATTAAGATGGGTTTTCCTGGCTATTTTACATGCTAATAACTCATATTATTGTATAACCTCTCGTTTTCTCTCATATGACCACTCTTGGAATAATGTGCAACTTGTAACTGATGTAACTTTGTAACAATGTAACCTCTTGTAAAGCGCTCTGATACCTCCGGATCTAGCCAGCGCTATATAACACTCATCAAATAAAAATAAATAAAATAAGACATGTCATCTGACCAGAAAACAACTGATTCGTTCCTCAGTTGCTCCGGCCACACAGACAATGTCACCAGTATGGGAAACAGCTCCAAGAAACCAATGTTACCTGTTAGCCCGGCCTCCACCCACCATGCCGACCAGCATTGTGCCACCCACTCTGGACCCAGTATGGTGCCAAATCCTTTGCTACCTGCCGCATCAGTCATCAATCCCATCTCCGTACTGGACTTGGGAGGTCCGGGCCACATTACCTTACCATTGAAGTCATGCAGGAATGACATCCAAATCCGCATGTCCTGTCTGACCTCACTGGATAACCTGGTGTGGTGGTGTTTTTCTTTGAGTCCTGACATGGCCTGTGCTATGGAGCGTGAGAATGGTTGTGCAATTGGAATGACCTTCAGTGCAATGTTTAACTGTCCTACTGTTTGTTGAAGCTGATGCAATGCAACATTCTCTGTGGCCAAGTATTGTTGCAAAGCTAACCTGAAAGTCGTGATATTTTCATTGGGCAGACATGACAGACCTACATAGAGAAAATTGCCTCCCTTCAGGCACCCGGCTGGGCGCCGTCTGAACCAATCACAATGCTGCCATTGCAGAGTTGTGATTGGCTTGGGGAGGGGAGGGATCCTGACCGGGGACCCGGCCAGGAGCAGCAGAAGCTGAGGCAGCGGCACATGAACCGGGGATAGGTACGTTTTAAAAGATTTGTATTACTGGGCCGCTCCCCCCGCGAACCTGCTTGACTCTCCCCTCTGCCCATCATGCCGGCTGTGACTGTGTTGATGTGAGGCATCACCGTTTTCCCCTGTTGTGCACCTGCCCAGCTGCACTGCTTGCCTTACTCGATGTATGTACAAAACATGGCGGCTTGCAATAATGCCCATCTATGTGCCAAGCAGGGATGGTGCGTCTCGCGCTATGGGCAAGTAGCTCAAAGGGTTTTTTAGGAAAGTGTTTTCCAGTTCTTTCCTAAAGAGTTTTCGTTGTCCTTTTCACAAGCAGTTTCACTGGCAGTGTTCTCACCTCATTTATTAGGCTTGCTGTAGCCTATGTTTGTGAAGACACACGTTACATAAAGGGCCGCATTCATCCCTACACACTAACCCTGGGCGTAGTACACGTAGTAGCTCTACACGTAGCTAAGCGATGTGCACTTCGCAAGCTACGCGTAGCTACGTGAACTGCGTAGTGCGGTAGGGAAAATGCTGTTCGCACTGATTGCACAGTGCCGGATGCTTGTCTGCACTGTGCAATCATTGCAAATGGCATCTTGCACAGTGCAAGCAGTCTTTTTCTGCCACTTGAGTAGATTTGTACTCGAGCAGCAGCTTTCTTAACGTGGACTGGTAGTTTCTCATTGCGAGAGGTCACGAGCATACGCGACCACTCACAATGAGAAACCTGACCTCCCCGCGTTGAGAATCTTGACAGGAGGTTTATTTTCCACGCTCGTGATCGGCAACTTGATGTTGCTGATCACGAACGAGGAAAAAGTTTCATCGGGGCGGTGATTTTGCTTGCTCGCTTTTGCCAATTTGACGTTAAGGACTGTGAGTGAGCAAAAAATGCCCGCTACGCTACACGTTTTTGCACTGTGCTACATGCATTTCAAGTAGCGCGTAGTTGCGCAAACTACACACACTCCGCGAGTTTAGCGTAGTGTTCCGCCCAGGGTTACTACACACAAAACATCTGCATCCAACAAGCATACATCATCTGCATCACGCCGGAGCGTTTGTCATACATACGATGCCCACACCCTTGTCATGCCTGGTGCACCCACATGCTTGTGAGTTTGTCGAACCTCGTGCATACATGGATGAGAGGGGTTGTCGTACCCGGTGTGTGCTCGTTTGGTGGCTTGCAGTAGCTAATGCACGCACAGGCTGGAGGCTTCATCCTATCCACTTCATACATATGTCTGAAAGTGAGTTGTTATACCCCGTGCATACAGTACACTTGCATGAACTGTCATTGCCAGTGCATACGCATGTCAAAGGATTACTCTCATCTGAGGGAGCAGCCTCAGGTGGAAGGGGTCGCCGTAGCCGTGGTGTAAAGGCTAGACTAGTTGTTGTTCCCAATGCACAATTAGACTGGGCAGCTTGCTTTACCTAGTGCACACTGAGGCTGTAGGGTTTGTCATATGTACACTGTGAACACACGTTGTCCTTTTGTATATACATGCGACCTGCTGGATGTCTTTCTTTGAGTGTCTTCCCTAGGCATCTGTTATGTATTTTCTTTCAGACACAGCATTCAGGATGTCCTTCAGTTTGTACAGACAGCTTGCTGTACGTCTTGACAGATTCAAACACAACCTGTCTGCTATGCCGGCATCACTCACCTCACCGTCCCCACAGCATTCACCTCACAGTCACACGACCACCACACACCTCGCTGACACACTGCTACTAGTCAGCGCACTGCCATGTAGCCACGGTCACCGAAATCCATTGTCACCTCACTGTCCCACAGCCACGTCTAAGCTCACTCCTTCACAGCCACCAGTCGCATCCCTGCTGCCATGCAGCCCCCCTCACCTCAGCACCACAGAGGCTTCACTCATCTCACTACAACAGAGACTTCACTCACCCTACCTGCACCCAACCATCAATCACCTCACTGCCACGCAGCTTTCTAATGGCGTACAAAAGGGACGCACAAGATTGTTAGTTTTGAGAATTTCCATCCTATTGCCAACTGTACATTTTAAATATGTTAAATTGGAATTACAGCTTAAAAAATAAAAACGTCCCAATGCAACTAGTTAAGCAGTACGACACCTCACAAAAACAAATCAGGTTGGTTTTAGCATTCTACTGGTAATAGAAACATATTGGCTTCACGTCTACAAGTTCCACATTTACGGAGGTGACAGGAGCAGTGAATATACTGTGTGGTTCCTTGTTTGAAAGGTATTCTTGTCTTGGGTGAACGGAAGCTAATTTTTAGTTATTATTTTAATATTTTGAAGAGTCGGTCCACGTGGCAGCATTGACAGTATTAGTAACGATGGTAGGCCAGAGCTCAATGTTAGCCTTAAATAGATCCATATGGACCCCATGTCTTGCATTTGCTTATTTACTTACAGCATTCCTGGTTGTTTAGAAGGCAATCTGTTCGAAATAGGTATGATGTTCCTCTCCCTCACACAACTCCCCTTGGTTTCTCACGCTCACACTGTCAGATTTCATATTGATACCCTGATATAGGTCCAGGGAATATCGTACACTTTCCCTACATCATCTCCAAGTCATTTCAAATGAACAAGCCTTATAAGGACATAAATCCAAATAAGGACGGACTGCCTTGTATGGACATAACACCTTATAAGGACTGTAGCCTTTTATGGACTAAACCTTTAACCTAGTTCCATGCACTCTCTGGGTTTTTTCCCAATCGATATTGCTAAGACGTCATCTTTAGCACATATGAATAATTTATGAGTACACTCTCCAAGAGGTACTCTTCACCTCTCCAATCGACGCACAAGGTTTAATCCCTAACGTCATCCTCATACTGAACAATGGGGAACATACGCACATAGACTTATTGAATACAGTACCTCTTGCTATCAGAAAGCGGGAGGGAAGCAAGACTTCAAGGCCAACTCACTGACCAGAGACGATGCAGCTCCGGCATGCCATCTCTCCAGCTGACAATGGTCTGATGATCGCTTGCGGGGTGTCCAGCTCAAGTCCAGGACGAAGTCCCACACTCTCACTATTCAGGTATGGGGGTTTGACTAAATCCTAGTGGGATTATTGGCTCTTAGACTTAGGCTCTTAGACTTAGGCTCTTTTGCACCTCGCATGCTAGGTACACTTAAGTATATCTAGACAGGCATCTTAGGAGTACGCACTTTATTTTATAAATGCATTCTATATTCATGTATGTGTTCATGACTATTACAATATGGTAGAACAATACTTTTTCTTTTTATTCACTGTACTGCTGATTCTATATCTCTGCTACTGTGTTACAGTTGTAGCAGTGCACCTATTTTACACGAGAAGAACAACGGTATTATAAATTCTTATTGTAAACATGCCCGACTGTTTCTTCTGTGCATCTCTCTGAGAGCAAAACAAGCAAGCACGAGTGACGGAGTGAAAGTATTATGTTATTTCCACGATTCTGAGGTTAATATGGTCTGAGGTTGCCAAAAACAAATCTCTCTGATAACAGTAGATTCTAGTGGCTCTGCGAGCTAGCTAATGTGAAAACATAGGCTGACATATTCGGTGGGGGTGTACATAGTCAGTTTGCCACCAAGCCCACAGTATATTTTATCAGTAAACAGCGTTGGTCCTGCATGAAAGGGTACTATTGGAATTACACCTCATGGCACCCAAATTGTCAAACATGGTTTACCCAACATGGTATATACATCTGCACTTACTCAACAGTAGAATCTGAGTAGCTCAGTCGTGCATATTCTCAGAGACTCTACTTACAAAACCCAGAGACGTCTGGAGTAGATGAGGAAAATCTCCGCCACAGCTGCATAGGCGAGATATCCTATGTATTGGCTGTTGGTTAATCAAGCTTGAAAGGAAAATTTCCCATAATTGTGCATAAAACCTTTGCATGCAAACCTTTTTCATAATTTCCTTAGAAAGTAATTCCGTGTCTTAAACACGATGTCTGTCGAGAATGGATATTTAAACCCAATAGACCTAGGACTTTTTCAGTCTGGTGAGGAAGATACAAATGCAATACATATTTCTCCCAAAGTAAGACAAACTTTGGCAGTTAAACTTGTCAAACATGGGTTATCACCCAGAGGAGGTGTAGTAACATTCGTGATAGAGGCACAAGAAGATTTCAAAACAGAGGTATTCTACTCATGGGTTATATTCCCACAAGCAGATGCTGTAACAAAAACTTTTCATTATTACAAACATAAAGAAGTTCCAGCGGCTTACACTCCATTTGAGGAGATTGAGATTCCGCTTACTTTCCAGGAACTTATTTTCTGGTTTAATGGCGCCCTACCCCATACAAGAGCAAGGCTTGGTCCTTTAGGAAGACCAGGAGCAACATGGCCGATATTAGCGACCTATGCACCACATCCAGACATTGACATAATGCCAGGTGATAAACTACTAGTTCAAAGCAAAGAGTTGATTAAACTCCACAGAAACATGACACACTTTGTCTTAAGGACACTAGAGGTCCAACATATAGTAATTACACCTACTGCAGCTCTTACACCGAGCACTAGTACTAAAATTACTCCACAAAAATTATACGCAATAATGGGCAAAGTGCCCACAAAACGTGAACACATTCCTTTCTGGGTAGCTCAGAAAATAACCCAGTTAGAAGCAGCATTCCCAAATACAACACCATATGAAAAGCTCAGAGTGTTAACAATCTGTTTACCGATGGGGATTACACCACAGTTAGAGGATTGCACCTCTTGGGGTAGTCTTTGCTGCCATATATACCAGAACTCATGGTATTCCTTCATTAGCAGTAATACCAGATCTATTAACACAAATATAAAATGACTATGGAGCAGAACCTGCCCTAAACTTAGGGATGAAGTTATTAAATAACTACGACCAGGTATCAGCCATACTACCCAAAATAATTGAAACTGCGTATGCAGAATTAGGCAGAGATAGTTTGGGGGGAAGAGCTTTAAAACCTCAACTACAGGGCAGTCCTGAAAAGGACACTTCTAAGCAGACACCTACTTGTTTTAAAAAGAAGTGGTATGATAAAAAAGAAAATTCTAAAGACAAGAGATCTCAATCCCAAAGTAGGTCTCCTCCACAGGAGCCTTCTGAAAGGAGGCATAACCTTACTAATAGGGATAACATTAGGAAACCTGACAGGTATCAGGATACTGATACATGCTCCTCTTGTTCCTTTCAGGGATCAAAGAAAAGCTCAGAAAGGGAAGGACGGTCAGAAAATAGACAGGAGCGCACACAGTCCAGAGACAAACAGCGCGCTCAAGACTTTACTTCTAAAAAAAGAATATAAGCAAAATCCAAAACCTCGATTTAAGAAAAAGAAAGTTGCTGGTCTGAAAATCAGACATGCCCAGAATTCTGAGGACACAACTTCGGAATTGGCTCTGATGATGCTAGACAGTGCAGCAGAAGTAACAATAGGTCGCCTTAACCTGAAGGAATTTCTGATGACAGTGGAGTTGAATGATTACATCACGGTGGAAACACCAGACACCAGGGTGAGTGTCCCACATTAGTTCTATGAAATAACACTCCAGATGGTGGGGAACAAGCCCAGGAAAGTAAATGCTCTTTTTTGGAAGAACTTATCACCTGTTTCTGACATCCTGTTAGCAGAACAAGATTGGCCGCCTGCATTCGTAATGTAGTGCCCCAGAGGAGAAGGAATATCTTTACCTGCATTTTCCGACAAGGTTCCCGTTCACCTTAAACATACATATGCACAGGAGTGGGCAGTAGCCCAAGTTCCCGCATTGTACAAAAATCACGCAGGGTGGGATGAGAACTCAACCTACCATGTAAACCAGTTAAAAGTTTCACCTAATGCTCAGAGGCAATACCCAATAAAGCAAGAAGCTGAAAAACAGGTCAGGGAGATCTTAGATCAACTTGATTACCAGGGGGCATTGAAAAATTTACCTCTCTAATGAACAATTCTTTGTTTCCTGTCACTAAACCCAACAATACATATAGTCTAGTTTTAGATTGCAGACATTTAAACTCATGCACAAAGACATTTGCTGTCCAAAATGCACATAGAGTCGCATTAATGAATAACGTTGCACACAAAAAATACAAAACCACACTTGATGTCTCAAATGGATTTTTCTGCCAAAATACAGCTCCTGAAAGCAGGTGTCTGACTGCATTCAGTGCGTAAGAGTCCCAACAACACATCTGTCATCTAGCACAAGGGTATAAAAACTGCCCGGGTGTATTTTCAGCAAGAGTAACAGAGTTACTTCAAAAATTTGATGAAGAAGCGTTGTCCTGTGTGGATGATATTTATCTGACAGACGACGACTTAGAGAGGCACTTGACCAGGGTAAGCATCATTATTATGGGAATTGCCGGGGGGCCTGGCTAAGCACGCAATGGCGACGGATGTGCTAGGGTAGAGCTCTGAATCGAGCTCCCCTCCTGCAGGCCATAACTCCGCCACAGTTATCCTGAGCCGGCCTAAATTATCAGCGGAGCTGCGAGAGGCGGACATCAGCTGCCCTGCCGAGTTTGGTGCTGAAGGGACGTTCCCAGCCGCACCGAGGGAGCCGCATGGGGTGCCGCCTCCTTTGCTAGTTTGCGGCCGGCAGCCATACCTATGCGAGGCTGGGGAAGGGCTCTGACTGCTAGGCCCCGGAGCCGCGGCCTACGCTCACGGAGCTGAAGGGCGGCGGTGTTGAAGACCGCAGGGACCTGCCGAGTTGGTGCTGCTGTGTTGCCGCCGGGACGACCCATCTCCAGTTACCTGCCGCGGGCATTCCCCTGGGCAGCGGCGTCGCATCCCAGGCGGGGGTGGCAGGGTGCTGACATCGACTGCTGCCGCGGTGAGACCAACGCAGACTCAGAAGTGCCCGCAATTACCCGTGGTGGTGGTGCTGCTGCCAGGTGGAAGGGAGGGTGCCCGCCATCCACCGCCCCTGCCCCCAGTCGCTGGCTGCTGAGGACCCCACGGCGACGCAAGTGGGGGCGCCTGCTCGAATCTGCAGGGGTCGCGGATGGCACTAGATGGTGGCGTCCATCCACCCCATCCCCCCCTGTTGCATTTCCATCTCCTGGCCTCCTGCAGGGTGTGACCCGTTTGCCCGGACTGGCGGCGGTGCTGCTCCACATCTCCTCGTGTCTTGGAACCCACTGCCTTGGAGACTGACCGGACCCTCCTGGGTCGAAGGCGACTACTGCGTGCACCGCCAGCACGACGTACGTTGCACTGCTCACGTCTGGGGGTACCAGGGCAAGGACTGGCACTGGCGGTGCACAGACGAAGGGGAGAATGGAAAAAGCGGCAAAATCGGCTGACTCGGACCATACAGCCTCTAAGCTTGACACAATGCTGGCAGCTATGGAACGCCTAGAGGAATCAGTACAACTGACCCGCACCTCCCTGGAAACTAAGATAGACGGCGTTGCTATCGATCTTATGCACCTGCGAGCTGACCACAAAAAACTACCGGACCGCACCGTCGCCCTGGAGGCCACCATGAAAGATCTCACTCCCCAAGTTGCACAGACGGACAAACACATGCAAGATCTCGTCAACCGCGTGGAGTTTTTGGAGGATCGCGCTGAGGATGCGGAAGGGGGGCACGAAGAAACAACGTGCGCAGCGTGGGGGTGCCAGAGCGCTGGGAGGGCAGGGAGCCTGCGACACATATGGAGGAATGGCTGTGAAATCTACTACCACGTGGCACACTCTCGCCGCACTTTGTTGTGGAGCGAGCGCACCGGGTGCCGCCTCGACCGCCTCCGGTGGGGTGTAGCCCCCGGCCGATGCTCATTCGCATCCTGAATTATCGTGACCGCGATGCCATCTTGCGAGAAACCAGGAAGCTACAGGAAGTCCGAGTTGAGGATGCTAAGATCATGTTCTTCCCTGATTACACAATTCAGGTACAGCGCCAGAGGCACTCTTTCTTAGCAGTCAAGCAACGGCTCCGTCAACTAAATTTGAAGTATTCCCTCCTTTTCCCAGCACGTCTGCGAGTGGTGGCGCAGGATAAAACACATTTCTTTGCCACTCTGGAGGAGGTTGAGACCTGGCTGGATGCCGGAATGGCAACAGAATCCCGAACGGCGCTGACGACGTCGCCTTTGCCGCGCTTCCGAGGACCCCGGTGCCGCCGCAGACGCAGGTCATCGCCGATGCGAAAGACACACATGGCAACAGAAATTGGTCCTCCAGCTGAACCTATTCACAGTGGACAACAGGAGGCCCTCCGGATGGTGGCGGAGCTTAGCGGCTCTCCAGACACGGATGCAGCCCTGGAGGCCAGTCCACGTGAGTTGCCCAGCGACCATGAGAATATATATGGGTTGCCGGACTCACAAATGTCTATGGAACCGCCTGATGTTACCCCGCAGACAGCTGACTTGATCCACTGACTGCGAGACTGGCTGCCTGGAGGGATCAGCTTGCCTCTGGGCCTTTCTGTCGCCCTGCTGGACCTGATATTTGCTGGGCGTTCATGTGTGGTAATAGCTGGTGTTTGGTACCAACCTGAGCCCCATCCTCGGGCTGTGTTGCACAGTGAGTACTGTCCCGGTTGCTGAGAAAGTTGGAACATTCTGGATCTGTCCTGTGATTGAGCGAGGCTGGCGGTGGTGGCTACCCCGGTGGTAGGTGTGGTGGGGCCGTGGATGGCCTGCCTTTCAGTGATGCTCGGACACAGTGTACTGTGCCTTGGGGGTCTCGGGCCTCCTGGTTAGAAGCAAACTTATACCTATTCCAACTATGCCGGCTGGCACGAACTGCCTGTGTGGAGGGACGCATCCTCTGCTTGTATAGCAGACATACCTGCGATAGTCGTGCCGAGTGCACAGTAACCCCCCTGAATTTGAGTGTTTGTTGCCTCATTGGAGTGTTTGGACGACAGCATGTTCCGCTGTCGACCTTTTGGCATTGTCCATTTGTTTCTTTTGTTCCAAGTGCTGGTTGATTTGCTTTTTAATTCCTTTCATCTTATGCAAACCCTGAGAGTGCTAGCTAATTTCTTCACTGTGGCTCTAGGTGTGCGGTCCATGGGAGCATTGCATTGGCTGCCTGTGGTGGACGGATGGGGGAGTGGGGAATGCCTGGACACATCATGTCGGCAGTTAAAATATGCACGTGGAACGTGCGTGGCATGCATACGCCATCACGCCAATACCAAATGTATTCTTACCTTAAACAACACCACATCCACATAGCCCTTTTACAAGAAACACATTTGGCTGGTTCGGAAGTACAGAAATTACATTGTAGGTGGCGGGGGCAGTTTTATGCTTCTGGATATTCAGCGTATGCCCGAGGGACGTTAATTTGGGTGCGGCCCGGGACTCCATTAGCAATTTCCCAATCTAGGGTGGACACGGAGGGCAGATACGTAGTTATCCAAGGCAAGCTAGATGGCCAATTGGTTGTCCTCGCATCCTTGTATGCCCCTAAAACTTTGCACAATTGTCGGTGGTGCTGGTGCCCTGGCATTCCATTGGTGCTGGGAGGCGACTATAACTGTATCCTGGATATTGCCCTTGATCGCTCCTTTCCGCCCCTTGCTGGTGCACCAGTGCATGGGGCCATGAAGGCACTGAAGACTTGGGCATCGCAGTGGGACTTACACGATCCTTGGCGGAGTCGTAACCCACACACTAGGGTGTACTATTCGGGCGCACACACATTGCATGTTAGGTTGGATAGCTACCTGTTAACAAGTGACTTGCTTCCCCACGTAACTGACACTTACTATATGGGTCACACCCACTCCGACCATAACCTTCATATTCTAGAACTAACGTGGGAGCACCCGTACTCGCCAATACCCACCTGGAGGCTCCAACCTGATTTACTATTAGACGTCCCATTCCGTGACACACTATCGGTACGTCTTGTGCAATATTTTGAAGAAAACATATACACTGCATCCACCCCTTAACTTGAGTGGGACACGTTCAAGGTTGCCACTAGGGGCCTCTGCCTAGGCACACAAGCAGGTATGCAGAAATACATAGATGGAGAACTGATACGCATTGAATCTGATTTGCTTTAAAAGGAGCGGGAGGTGGAGGGAGGTGATGGGGAGTCGCTGTCGGAAGCTCGCGAGGAGCATGCGCGGCTACTAGATAGGCTACGACATTTGAATTATGCAGCCCATTCAGCGCGCACTCATCACCTTGGGGATAAACCAGGTAAATTGCTGGCATGGTTGATCAAGCAAGATGCCCAGACTCCACCAGTGACATCAATATGCACTAAACAGGTAAATGCAGTATTCACGCAGAGTGCCATTCATGGTGCCTGTGTGGACCACTATGCGGACTTATACCGATCCCGGCTACAAGTTTCTGCTACTAACATAGCTGAATATCTTTCAGATATACCATTGCCTGGATTAGACGACACACACCGTGATGAACGGGGTACCCCGCTGACACCTGATTAATTGCGTACAGTCATCTTTTCCCTCTCTAACGGCAAGTCCCCGGGTCCGGATGGGCTACCTGCCGAATTTTATAAAGCTTACTCTACTATCTTGATCCCAGAGCTCTTACGGATGTATGAGGCGGCCTTCGCCGACTCTACCCCCCACCCATATTGAACGAAGCTAACTTAATCTCCCTCCCGAAGCCCGGCAGGGACGGCGCCCAATTAGGATCGTATCGCCCACTGGCCCTCCTCAATACGGATTACAAAATCCTGGCTTCAACACTAGCCCAGCGCTTAGCCCCCTTGGTGCCCAGCCTCGTCCACACACCGACCAGACCGGCTTTGTGCCTGCTCGTAGCACCTCACTCAACATCCGACGCTTGTTCAGGGTACAGAGTTTTGCCACAAGTCGATGGCCCCACTCAGGATGCTTGGTACTCGACCTCGAAAAGGCTTTTGATTCTGTGGAATGGCCCTACCTGATAGCGGTGTTGCAGAAATATGATCTTGGGGACGACTATATCCTAATGGTGGAGCTGTTATATCAGAAGCCTACGGTGCGGGTTCGCACAGGCAAGCTGTTGTCGGATACTATTCGTGTGCGTCGAGGGACTCGGCAGGGATGCCCCCTGTCCCCTTTACTCTTTTCATTAGTGATGGAGCCCCTAGCAGCACAGTTGAGAACCTCTGGTGTGGACTGGGGGATCCCCCTAGCTGATGGCCTACATACGGTATCGTTGTATTCTGATGACCTATTTCTCTATGTCAGAGATCTAACTTGTTTCCCATTGGCTCTGACTGCTATCTTCCTTACCTTTGAATTAATGTCGGGGCTTAAAGTCAATTGGGCCAAATCTGGCGTCTATTCCTTTGATGCTGCCATGCCAGAATGTGCAATCACCATTCACGGTGAATGGCTCAACTGGTACCCAACTACGTTCCGCTATCTTGGAGTGTATATTTACAGGACCCTCACGGATGTGTTGGAGGGCAATTTAGTGCGAGCAATCTCCTCCTTGCAGGCGCAAATGGCCTTTTGCAAGGCTCTCCCTCTGAATGTGCCCAGCCGAGTCACCTTGACGAAGATAATAGTGTTGCCCAGGTTATTGTACTATTATGCTAATCTCCCGGTATATGTCCCCACACGTATATTCCGAGAATTAGAAACTTCGGTTCGGAATCTCATCTGGAATGTAGGACGACCCCGAGTGGCTTTGAGGACGCTCTATGCCTCCCAGGATGCAGGGGGCCTGGCGGTTCCCAATCAGGAACTCTATTATTTAGCGGCACAGCTGCAGTGGGTGGCCGGTTGGCTGAGTCGGAATAATTTGGGAGATACCGCTACGGACACCACAGTCATGACACTCACGCAAGTCCACACGCTGTTTCATCCTCTGACTAAAACCCATTGTCCATCACAGTTGCGCGTAGGTGCTATATGAGAAGCTTGAAACTCACTAGCTCCATAAAGCTGTATGCCCCGATCCTTCTTCTGCTGGGGACACCCAGGGAGCGCGGCGTGGTTACGGAGGCGGTGTTGGGCAGCGGGGCGCAGGCCGGGGTGGATACTGTGGGAGATTTGTATACGGAGGGGGTGTTGGTCCCCTTTGAGACGCTGGTCACTGACACGGGCCTCCCAGCAGGAGAGTTCCTCCTACATGCAACACTCATACGCACGCTAACACGGGCTTGGGGCGATCTCTCCAAAGAGCTGCCAACTCACCTGCTGATGCAATATTTGCACGTCATGGGGAATGGATCCCATGTGATACACTGGCTTGCGCAAGCACTCCTTACCCATACACAATTTTCTACCCAGCGCCTGCGGGACAAGTGGACGGAGGACAGGGGACGGGAGTGGACAGACAAGGAGTGGGCAGTGGTGCTGGCTGGCGCTACAAACATACCGCTCAACTCTCGTTTCAAACTCATCCAGTTCTACATTATACACCGTGCATATTTATCCCCTGACAAGATCAATCGCTACTTCAAACTCACAACATCTGCATGCCCAAGATGTGCGCTCGTGGCTGCAGATCTTTTGCACATGCTTTGGTCATGCCCCTCGCTGCGCGCCTATTGGCGTGCAGTGACATCTTCCCTAACTGAAAGTGTAGGTGAGGTACTGCAGCACACATGGGAGGTGTGCATCCTAGGTCTTTACAAAAGGATGAAGAAGACAAGAGTTCTCACTAAATTCTGGGACCTTGGGCTAATCACGGCGAAAAGATTAATTACTAAACGCTGGAAATGTAGCGAGCCTCCCCAAGCGGCGCATTGGCGCATCTCTTTTGACAACTGGGCGAGGGGGGAAAGCACGACACTACATAGGGAGGAAACGCCGGGATTACGAACATACCCCATAGCACAGTCCTGGGATGACACCTTAATTGCCTTTCACCGTGCATGCCTTCGGTGTGGAATTACGTAGGTACACTCTCTTTGACCCAGTCTGGGAACGAGGTACTATCACAAGCCATGACCCAATGCGATTATTTAATGCCTGGCTTCCGCCTGGGAAAAGCCTCTTGTAGCGCCGCGTTGGCATGCTGACATATCGAATTCCGATGGCCCAGCTCCCACCGTGCTGGAGACACTGAGATCACTGTTGGCCCTTGCACCTCCCCGCTGGCCCCCGACCACGCCACCTACATATTCCCTGACTTCCACATAGACCACACCTTGCATCAGATGTTTTACATTAGCGATAGCACATCATTGATAGTCAGCCTCTTTTCTCTTTCTTTCTGATTTCTTTTATTTTTATATTATTATCATGTATTTTGTTATCGTTGTAGTTTTGAAGATTGTTTCAATGTTATGAATATTGAATTGAATTGTACAAGTATCACTTTGGGCTTTCCCAGTGGCTAAACTTGCGGATTCCGCTAAATCGGTCCTATAACTGTTTAATGATATAAATCAATAGAGGCACATGGGTGAGGCTATACCACTGGAATTAAATCACCGAACACTATGACGAATGGCTAGATTGACTACGATGCTATGCACTCTTTGCGTTTATTTTGCTTTACGCATCCCCTTCAACTTTTTATACCTTGGACATTGTGATACCATATTGTCTTGAATTGTATTTTCCTTTCATTCGTTTGGAAACATGGTTTCTTAGTAGATGTGCCCTAGGCTGCATATTTGATGTGTACGATATGGAGCATGAGTATTAACATTGTAGCACACTGTTGTTTCTACTGTATATTTCTATATGACTACGACCTGTTATGATACATTTTCACTATGGATATTTTTTATATGTAATGCAATCCACATAAGAAATGCAATAAAAGATATTCAAACAAAATAAATTATGGGAATTGCCGCAGAGGGCTACAAATTCAACTTAAAAAAATTGAAAATAGCCCACCTCAATGTCTTATTTTTGGGATATGAACTGTCAAGTGAAGGCAAAAGTCTGCCATCTAACTATTTAGAAAAGTGTGCGCTGCTCTAGCCTCCAAAATCTTTAAAAAATTTACAATCAATACAAGGATTCCTGAATTTTGGCAGGACATACATTTTAGATTACGCACAAAGTGTAAAACCTTTCTATGACTTAATAAACACCTGACTTTTCAGCCAGAGATTGGACACTAGAACATACTAATATTCTTTGTTTACTCCAGGAAGACATGATTGCTTCCAAACACTTCCAAACTCGCGTAAACGTACGCCACTTAGTGATCCGAATAATCGCGGGTCAATGGGGGTACACTTATTTGACCTTTAATGAAGGAGAAACTGTACCAATCGCCAAAAAAACACACCAGTACACAAATGAAGAAATGTGTTTCACTTCAACAGAAAAAATACTGACAGCCATTCAGACAGCTGTTGCAAGAGAAAGAGCACTGGCTCAGGGGAAACGCATTATGTTTGTAACTCAGGTACCAGCTTTAGAAGTTGTTACAAAGGCTTGCATCCCAAATGCAAAAGCTTTACATCCAAGATGGATACAATGGGTTATTTCTCTGGATGTATGGTATTACAACGCAGTTTCTACACCGCGGTACCATTACAACGCGTCAATCACAACGCAAGTCGTTACAACGACTTGCGCTAGAGGCGCTAGATTTTGTTCCAACTCCAGCCCACGTTACAGTAGGGAAGGTGTTGGAATTGTAAATCACGCAATTCCTTAGTATAGCGCCATCCAGCGCAAGTCGTCGTAACGACTTGCGTTGTGATTGACGCGTTGTAATGGTACTGCGGTGAAAGAACCACCTGGTAATGACTGTCTCCCAATTCTCTTACTGCAACAGATGTTGACTACAGATTTGATCCAAGTTTAAAAAACACAAGCATTCCTGCAATATGAACAAGAATATCCTCTACCAAATGAAATCTTGCCTCTTTATCAGTATGAATATATTATTTACTGACGAATCTGCGTAACCGGCTATAGGAAGTAAGCAGCAATATTTTTCGGCTATAGTTAAAGTTCGCATGCGTAATGGCAAGTTCCATCCTAGTTGCACAAAATCGCAATCTCTAGGAGACTGCACGGCTCAGTTGGCAGAATTAAAAGCACTCATACTGGCACTTGCAAATACGGTTCGAGAATTCCCCACACTAACATGGTCCGAACATTACTTGTTCAAATTTAAAATCTGCAGAGTTGCCGTTAGGCCTCAACCTTTAGAAATAGCCAAGGTGAATCATTGCTTTAGACCCTTTCACTTGATGACACCTGAGGCCATCCAGCTGGCGTTACGACAGCTGCTGATTCTCTTAAGTGGTGTCCTGGAACAGGATGTGAAGACTTTAGAGGACTGGCTACAGCAACAATCCACTGAATTGGCCCCCCTTGGGTGAGATCTGCCAAATCCACTTGAGTCTCAGCCCCTTGGTTCTCTGAGGATCTAAGTGATAGTAAAAGAGCCTGTAAACATCGCGAAAGAGAGTGGCGGAGGAACTATAATCCTTCAGACAAATTGATTAACAAACCGGCATTAAACAATTATCATAAGAGTATACGCGAGGCAAAGAAACTTTTTCTGTCCACAAAAATAGATATGGCGGCCAATAAGAGTAAACCCCTTTTTAATGTTGTAAAAAGCTTCACCTCCGCTGCCTCTATAAGCCAACCGTTTGCTCCTACAAGCGATTGGACGGAACGAATTGCCCTCTTTTTTATGAAAAAATTAAACTGATCCAGGATTCCTTTGAAGCTCAATCACTGGATCTGGAGGGTGTTGAGGTCCTCCATCTAGCTGCCTGCTCCTGCCTTAGGGCTTCCGTGAGTGAGTTCCTAGAGATTACCTTAGAGCAATCTCTGATGTTTATGAAAACTTTGAAATCTGGCTCGCCTACCGACCCTTGCCCAGCAAAGGTCTTATCTTCACTAGCAGATGGTGATTAATCCTTGTATGAATACTGTTCTGAACATGGCTCTATGGGAGGGGCTGATACAGACCTATCTCGCTTTTGCCTTTCTTTTCGAAGGTTCTGGAAAAATTTAGCAACAAAGACTTAACAAACTTTGTGGAAACCAATGATTTGCTGCACCCTAGCCAGTCGGGGTTTAGAGCCAATGTTAGTACTGAGACAGCTTTATTGGAAGTTGCAGAAACTATTAAAGCTGCATTGGATAGAGGAGGCAGTGCCATTTTGGTGCTGCTGGACCTCTCTGCAGCTTTCGACACCGTGCCCACCTGAGACTACTGGAAAGACTCAGTGATAGCGGTATTGGAGGCACAATGTTGAGTTTGTTTGCATCGTTTTTGGCTAACCGCTCTCAAACCATCTGGGCTCCTCCCTTCTTGCGGTAGTTGCTCCTCTGAATCTGGGGGTGCCTCAGGGTTCTATTTTGAGCCCTACACTTTTTAATTTGTACATGGTCACCCTGGCCACTCTCGCTGAAAGTTTTGGTGCCAAAATAATGTCATACACTGATGACACTCAGCTGTTGTTTACCTGTGAGAAGGGAGATGAGTTTGATGGCAACTTAATTAACACCTGTCTTTCCAAAGTCTTCTCTTGGTTAAGTCACAATCATTTAAAAGGCAACCCCGAGAAGTCCGAGATTATCTTTTTTGGGCCTCAGCCACCGGATATCTGGCATGAATGGTGGCCCCAGGATATGTCTCCCCCTGTGTCCGACATTTCTACAGTGAAAAATCTGGGAGTCAAGATGGACTCCACCCTTTCCATGAAGGCTCAAGTACACTCGGTAGCCTGGGTATGCTTTGGGTTGTTGAAAATGCTGCGAAATTTCCTCCCATTGCTCTCTATCCCATACAGGAAGACAGTGGTTTAGGCGTTGATAATGTCCAGATTGGACTATGTTAATTCCTTGTATCTCGGCCTGCCTGAATATCTTTTGAGCCGACTGCAAGTGATCCAGAACTCAGCAGCCAGGGCCATTTTCCTGTTAGGTTCTAGAACTCAGACCACCCAGCTTCTGTCTTCCCTTCATTGGCTTCCAGTCCAGAAGAGAATTCAGTTGAAAGCATTGGTTTTGTTTTTTAAAGCATTCCATGAGATTGGAGCTCCTTATCTCAGGAAAAGATTTCAGCCTTATCTTCCTCAGCGCTCCCTGAGATCTTCATCTCAACTTTTGATCACTACTCCTAGGGTGTTTCGGGCCCGGATAGGGGGTAGATCTTTTCACGCAGCTGCCTCACGGTTGTGGAACAGTCTCCCTTTCGCGATCAGACAGAGTCCTGACATTCTTACCTTTAGGAAAAGGCTTAAAACGTGGGTTTTTCAGTTGTGAGTTGTTGGCAATGTTCTGGTTGTGTTTGTGTTACTTGACATTTGGATGTTTTTTTAGCACCGGGACACTCCACGGAGTAGCCACGTGCTCTATAAATATGCGTTAACATGACATAACATAACTAGTCATGTGTGATTCTTTTGACTGTGTCCAGTTGTACAATGAATACTGCAACATTGGGAACAAAACGGGTTTAAAGACGCAAAAGGTGGCACAATTAAACATAAAATGTTATGGGAACAGGTAGGGAAATTGAAATCTGAGCTACCGAGGACTCATGTGATCCATACACTGAGTCATCAAAGTGATGGCGTTTACGTTGAAGGGAATTCATTGGCGAATGAAGCTGCAAAGGGGGCTGTTTGTATGGCTTACGTAGCTGTGCTGACTCATCAAAAATGAGAATAGGCAGAGACACAATGGTAGCTGTCATAGCATCACGCAAAGGCAGCAGAGCATTACCTGAAAAATTTCCACTCAAATACTCCTACAAGTTAGATGCACAAAACATTCCATATGCTCAGATTCCTGGAGTGGGGGATAGAGTAATACGAAGTATGGATCATAGGCAAGGTTCAATACTAGCTGCACACAGGTGTTACAGCGACTATTTCTTTACTGAAACAGTGTTATTGGTGGCCGGGGTTAGCTAAGCAAACTAAAGACTATGTCTTGAAATGCAACATCTGCCAGTAGATGACAGGCTTCACCGTTGCATACCCGGCACAGACGCCATTACTGAAGTCAAGCAAACCTCTTGCATGTGTGTACTTGGAACACTGCGGCTCCTTACAAATGGTCGGGGCTTACAGGTATATCATGGTAGCAGTGGATTCATGCTCGAGATTCCTATGGGTATGGCCTCAGTGTTCTGCTGATGCCCGAACTGTAATAAAAGATTTGCGGGTTTTTATCGGTACAAACGCTGTTAGCATGTTACACTCTGACCGCGGCCCTGCATTTAGCTCTCGGGCTTACAAAGAGGCCATGGAAGGAATGGGCGTAGCATTGCAGTTCTCATCTCCGAACCATCCAGAGGGAAATTCGGTTGTGGAGAGAAAAAAACGGGACTTAAAGCAATCTTTAACAGCTAGGGTATTAGGCAAGAGCGGTAGTTGGGTCACACACATTTTCACACACCTTTATGGGGTATAGCGGGCTTTAAACAACCAGCCAATAAGCTTTCTAAGGGGGTGTCACTCCATATGAGGTCCTCTTTGGGACACAAATGTGGGTACCTGATCTTGATTGTGAAGGCACAGTGGCGGATGAAAAACCATTAGATAACCATGATCATTTGGCTGTTTTACAGGATCTAAATGAATCCAGGACAAAACAAAGCAATGTCCATCTAAAGCAGACTTCCATTGAGGAAGTCAAGGTAGTCACAACAAGAACTCTCGGGATCCCAAAAGTCGGGTCAGAGAGAAAATTGCAAATAAAAAGGAATTTGGACCCTCTTACAGAAAACCTGTACCAGTCCTTGCAGTACATGGAACAAGAACTGTGTTACTCCCGCCTCTTGCTGGAAAAAAGGAGAAAAGATTTGTCTCAATCGACTTAATCAAACCACACTATGTGGCCGATACTAAAAGTAGGCCTAGTGGACTCCACTGTAGCAGACGCCCTCCTCTAGCTACAATTCAAGAAGTTCAAACAGACAGACTCCTCACGTTTGAAGAGCCACCTGTAAGGAATGAAGGACTAAGCAACCATGCTATGGAACTTGTTCCATTTGAACCAGACATTCAAATTCAAAATGAAAATAAGAATAATTAACAAGTTGCAATTAGACGTCTACATCAACATACCTCGTCAATAGGAAAATAACATTTCAACCAATCCCGATGCAATTCCTACAATTGATCGAACAGCTTCTGGCTATTTCATAAACTTTGATACATTTTCTCTGGATCCAAGCGAGCCAGAAACTACGCCAGCCAAAACACCATTCTAGCAAGAATTAAAGAACTTTCTTTGCTTTCTTCCAAAGACATACCTGGTATAACCTTGGATTGAACTCTGGGTAATTTCTGGGATATTGTTTTTTCTTTTCTGGCTAGGCTTAGAATTGACTTTTAGTACGCTTATCAATGGATGCTTTCTTCAACCAGGTTCCACAGCCCAAAAGGTCAACATCCTACTGAAGCCACATCCATCATCACATCGTGAACAAAGAGACTTGTCATCAGTGAACATTACAGCTGTTCCTATACCCGATGGTATAGTATGGGACAAGGTTGATTTCAACATATTCGGACTGACCAAACTTTTATAAATTAATCATGTATTTAAAATCTCATTAAGTGATTTCATTACCTCCAGTACATTTTCTGATGAGTGGGACACTGAGGCAGTAAATAACATGCTGTCTGATTTAGGGAAAACTGCTGCATTTTCGATTATTGAAATGTTAGAGGGTTCATCAGACTATGACAAATTGTATTGTTACCAACACTTTGGTCATCATTTCTTGCACAAATCCATTTAATCTCGGAGTGTATTTGAGTACCATCAGTGGGAACATTTACCAACACCACCGAAAAGTAGTTCACAAATGTTTGCAGAGAAATTTGCATACTTTTCAGGGTTTAACTCCACAGACCCAGCCTCATTTTATTATAAGGTTGCACCAACATCAGGACTGAAAATTATGTTGACAAACACTAAACAGATTTACTTTGCTCCCTTTTTGGTCCAATTGTCTGAAAAGGGTTTCAACCTATGGAAAGACGAAATTGACTTAAAATCGGTTAGGGGTTCAAGGAACTGGCAAGTCCAGGGTACAGAGCCACTATTTAGAGTATGCCTCATGCCACAGCAGATGATCTTTTTAAATGATACTGTGCAACAGATATCCTGTCTTGGAACAGACAAGATAAATGACCTGAACACTCCAAAGTTCCGTACACCATCACAGGGGTGACAGAATTCTTCTTCAAAGGAAGGGGCAACAATTGATTACATACTAAAGTACAATAGATCAGACCCAAATTGGAAGGAGTGGGTGGTTTGGCCCTTAGACACGAACACATGCCATAAATGGTTCCTGCACATCATCAAGGGACTCAGAATGCATCGGCCAGATTCACGTTATGTACAGAGAAAACATCCAGGAGTAGTGACACCCTATAGTGTTGGGAAGTTGTGCCTAGAATGGCTAGAACTCTCAACACTTGCAGAAGTGATACAACACTTATCTTTATTTTTACTAGGACCTAGGAAACAACGTCAAAAATGTTTCATATACACAGGCATTTATGCTGCCTATAATGAAATCGGGAAGAAGCCGCAGAGAGAATACAGGAAATAGACCGTATAAACTCAGAAAAAGCTTTAGCTGTGGTGGATACTGGGTTAACAACTTTGACCTCCAGAGTATATTCATTGGGCAACATTGTATATTCTGCTACTGACATACTGAAATAGGATTTAGCCATATTACAACACGGCCAATCACAGTTACATTGTATTATGTTATTGAGCTGGACGCTACAATCTTTGCAAAGATTGTAGCGTCCAGCTCTCTGCCTTGGCATTTTATAAACAGTACATCTCTGTTTTCAGAAAAAAATCTAACTGATACACAGATATAAATGGCAAAAATGGGAGCTAATATACAATGCTGCAAATTGAAAAACTGGACAGGCTTCCATTCACAGTGGCTGAATTACCATCCACAGAGTGGTTAATCCATGGCCATCTGCACATTTATTTTCTCCCCCCTCCACCTCCTGGGCCGCTCTCAGCTGAGTATTGACGCTGAGAGCTGGTCCCGGGGAGGCGAGGGCTGTTTGGCGGCCATATTGAGGGTAGGCGCGACCTCGCGCTCTAGTCTCTATAAAAGAGTACTCAGCTGCTCCGCGCAGCGGACGCGGCAGCGGATGCGCCGGATGTCCGCCGGAGTCACGCCAGAGTCCAGCCCGTCTGCGCTCGTCCGCGCTGAGGACGGGCTGGACGGCTGGACCACTGGCCTCTACAATACAGGCGCCCCTGTCCTGAAATATTCTGTAGGTGAGTTGCTGCGGCTGAAGCCCGCTCCTGCCCTGTGCTCTCATCGTTATAGACCTGAGGATTATCTGACATGTCCCAGCTGTGCGTGCTTCACGACTCCGATGGATGAGCCTTTACTCACTCCTGCCTCTGTCCCTTCGGAACCCTGCCCTCTATTAACATCTAAAAACCCTAGCGAGTCCGGTCTCCTTCTCAACGCTCGCTCGCTTATTAAAAACAACGTCGCATTCAAGGAATTGGTCTTAGATAAGACTCCTTCCCGGGTTTTTATTACCGAGACCTGGGCCAAAGACTCTTCCGGTCCTGATCTGGTTGAAGCGGTCCCTGAGGGCTACTGCCTTACTCGTTTGGACAGATCAGGCCGTGTTGGCGGTGGACTGGCCATTCTTTATCGGGACATATTTCACTGTCACACTATACCCCTTTCTAATACTAAGGACACATTTCAGGTCTTATATTTTTCCCTCTCGGATTCTGCTAACCCAGCATTCAATGGAATCTTGATATACCGCCCCCCTGGTCCAAGAGCAGGCTTTGGGCTGAAACTGATGCAGGTTCTGGAACCCTATTTTGGCCTACAAAATCTGACCATCCTAGGTGATTTTAATTTTCACCTTGAGCTACTGGAGGCTCACGACACGATCTCCTTGGTAGAAATTATGTCAGCCTGCGGACTCACCCAGCTGGTGAACGGTCCCACTCACCGAGCGGGCCACACGCTTGATGGCATCTTTTCCAACGATCCTAGGTTGACAGTTGCTAGCCCTTTTCACCTCTCCTGGTCGGACCATCTGGCCGTTCCCTTCAACCTGCTGTATCCCGCACAGGGCTATATTAGAAGGGCCTCGAGCACCACGGAAGTGCGAAGGAACCTTAAAAAGATCAGGGATGACTCCTTCCTCCCATGGACAAATAGGTTGTCCATTCCTCGGGAGGCAGATACCTCCACTGCAGTCTCTCTATTTGAAAGTACCATTGCTGAAGCCATGGAGGAGCTTGCTCCCGCAAGGCCCTGCTATTCTGCAAGGAAAAGACCCTCCGCCCCCTGGTTCTCCGAACAACTCCGGCTTCGGAGACAGGAAGTAAGAAGACAGGAGCGCGCATGGCACTCTAGCGGGGCCTCTAAAGACAGAGAAGCCCATAGGGTCTTGCTTAAAAACTACAAACTTGAAGTCATTAAGACCAAGCAGGAATACTTCACGGCACTCACCTCCTCAGTGTCATCTCCTAGAGAACTCTTTAGGATTGTCGATTCCCTTACGACACTTCAGACACCGGATCCTGTGGTTGCCTCCCAGGACCTGTGCAACAAGATAGCGGCCTTTTTCCAGTCTAAAATCGCTGACATCTACGCTGCTCTGGAGGTCCAAAAATCCCTTACCACCGTCCCTCTGTTGCCTGCCCTCCCTGAACACAGTGTTGCGGTATCCTCTCCACATCAGGCATTGACTTCCTTTCCTCCTCTTTCCTGTCAGGATCTTGAAATCCTGCTTGATAAAACCAAATCTGGTTCTCCGCTGGATGCCTGTCCGCTAAAGATCCTCAAGCAGTGCAGAGAATCTCTCCTTCCTCCTCTGGTTGACATCATGAACAGAGCGATGAAGGAAGGCATTTTTCCCCAACAGTGGAAAAATGCTGTTGTAAAACCCTTGCTTAAAAAGCCTTCTCTGGACCCCGGGGTGTTAAAGAACTTTCGCCCCATTTCACTGCTCCCGGCTCCCGCAAAGATGCTCGAAGCCTATTTAAATAAACATCTGGCTGCATTTGTGGAGAGTTCGGGCTGTCTGGATCTTTCCCAGCATGGGTTCAGGAGGGAACATAGCACCGAGTCTGCCCTCACCATAGTGCTGGATACCATCCGCACCAGAGTTGATGAGGGTCAGACCTCCCTCCTGATCCTTTTAGATCTCACTGCGGCCTTCGACACCCTTTCTCCTGCGGTATTAACATCTCGCCTAAGGGAAATTGGGGTCTGCGGGTCTGCTCTGGGACTTCTTTCCTCTTTTCTCGACCACAGAGAACAAAGGATAATGCTGGGCTCATTCCTATCTCCATCCCTGTCTGTGCAATGTGGGGTCCCCCAAGGGTCAGCGCTTAGCCCTACCCTTTTTAATATCTACGTGACCCCCCTTGCCAGACTTATTAGATCTTTTGGGATGGAGGTAGTGTCCTATGCGGACGACACCCAGATCTTAGTCTCTCTCTCCCAGCCAGCTACGTCAACTGCCGCAAATTTTAGATCCTGCATGGAGGCAGTTGGCCAGTGGATGATCCACAATTCACTAAAGCTGAATGGAGAGAAGACGGAGGTGATGGTTTTTGGAGGAAAGGAATCGATCTGGTCGGCGGAGTGGTGGCCGGATTCGCTGGGTGCATGTCCCGAGCCCACCCTGTCAGCTAAAAACCTGGGAGTTATGATCGACCCCAACCTCAGTATGTGCCAACAGGTCAACAGGACTGTTTCGACCTGCTGGGGGATTATCCACACACTGAGGAAAATCAGGCATTTCCTGTCACCCCAGGCAAGAAAGCAACTTGCTGTCGCTTTTCTGGGCTCGCGTCTGGACTACTGCAATGCGCTGTATGCAGGGTTGAACAAGAGTCATCTACAGCGCTTGCAGATGGTCCAGAACGCGGCAGCGAGATTTGCTCTTGACCTACCTAAGCGAGCCTCTGCCACTGAAGCCCGAAAACAACTGCACTGGCTCCCCGTTGAATACCGGATCCGTTTCAAATCCTTGTGCCTGGTGTATAAAGCTCTTGCTAAACCCAACCTTACAAGTATGGGATCCATTCTTTCTCGGCACAACCCTAGTAGAAATCTTCGTTCCGGTCACAAACTCCTCCTCTCTGTACCTCGTGTCAGAAAAGTAAGATGGGGAGGTAAGGCCTTTTCCTTTTTGGCACCCAAGTGGTGGAATGCCCTCCCTCTCGAAGTAAAATCTAGCCCCTCTCTGCAAACTTTTAGATCTGCGCTCAAAACTCATCTTTTCATACTTGCATACCCCTAGTGGCATTCTGCATTAGTGGCATTCTATATTCTGTATATTTTCTGTTTATTGATTGATAGGCGCCTTGATACCTTCGGGTTTAGTCTGCGCAATACAAATTGCTTAATAAATAAATAAATAAATAAATCACTTCCCCTGTCACTACCTTTCAGTTTCACTATTGCCTTGAGCAAAGGCAGGCAGACAAATATGAAAAATTGGGTAAAGAACACATTAAGAAATCCTGGCATTTACCATATAGATTTTGATGCCGGGGTGGGGATGAAGAAGTGTTTATTAGTGGTACTAACTGCAAGAGCGCTTTAAGCGGTTCTCTCATGTGCCAAGATATCGTTTTGCATGGGGCCTGTAGTGGTTCAGTTTCTAATCTAACTTGCTACATGAAAGGAACTCCAGCTGCCGTGATCAGCCAGTGTTCAAGTTACTTTCGAATGGGAGTTACTTGATGCTGAACGATCAAGGTTTTTCTGGGATGCATTGCATATCTGGTCACTGTGAACACCAGGGTAACTTGCTGTATGCCTGTATTGTTTTCTCCGACCAATACAGTCAGAGAGGCGGCATTATGGTCTTAACTGAATGTTTCTTTCATACAGTTTGATGCTTTGAGCAAAATTAAAGCCATGCTTTTAAAGCAAACTGTGCTATTGACCTCTGTATGAGAAACCTTTGAACTTCAAGTTGCGAGGACCTCAACAGAGATACAGGCAATAATCTGTACAAACTGCTCCCGACATTTCGCAGAAATGGTGGGTCGTATCGTAAATATGTCAGATACGAGCAGTGTTGTACACCTATTTAAAACCATAGGGTCAGGATTCCTTAACACCCTCCGGAACATCCTCGGAGTTATTCCTAACTTTATACACTCCGTGTTTGGAAGCATTTTTGGAGGTCTACCTACCTTGTTTTCCGATGCCAGTTTTGCAGAGAAGAATGCGAATTAGACATCTGTCTGACACCTCTAACGGAGACGCCATCAGACTAAAGACTCCAGGCTGGAACCACAGCAGTCACATGCTCGACTCTGTCCTCAGCGTATTCCCATCTTAACGCATGCATTCCTCGACGATCGGCAGGTGCCCTTGTCCGAAATGGATTTCTGCTCCACCCTTGGCACCGAAGTATCGAATACTGCAATGGCTGCCTCACCGTCAAATGTTGGCAGCACAGACGAGTTTCATCTATGCACACATGACGTGCAATGCAAGGTGCTACAATTATTGTCCCCTACGACAGCAGGCAACAACAATGTTATGTCTCCCAGCCAGGACATATATTCTGAATCTGGTTTGCTGTGTGTTGGGAACAAATGCAGTTTTTTCCCTTCCCCTTTTTACTCTAAAGAACTTTTTCAAATTGACGCTTTCTATACCAAAGCATGGCCTTCTAAGTATGCTTGCAGTAGTTCAACTTGTGTGATCGAACTCATTTAGAACTGTGATTTGCGGAACTTTACTACATATGTCAAAGAACATTTTGCCTCGTTTTTTTAAACTGTTTTTAAATGAAATTTTAACACATTTTTTAAGAAACATTTTAAATGACTACTTGATAATTTTACGCACTGACCCGTTATAAATGGCTATCTTAAATGTGTATTATCATTGTTAAGTATAAGGTGAAGTGGCTGTTATATTTTATATCGGTACCCTGATATAGGTCCAGGGAATATCGTACACTTTCCCTACATCATCTCTCCATCATTTCAAATGAACGAGCCTTATAAGGACATAACTCCAAATAAGGACAGACTGCCTTGTATGGACATAAAGCCTTATAAGGACTGTAGCCTTTTATGGACTAAACCTTTCACCTAGTTCCATGAGGCGGGTGGGTTTTTCCTAATCGATATTGCTAAGACGTCATCCTTAGCACATATGAATAATTTATGAGTACACACTCCAGGAGGTACACTTCACCTCTCCCATCGACGCACAAGGTTTAATCCCCATTGTCATCCTCATACTAAACAATGGGGAACATATGCACATAGACCGTATAAATACAGCACATCTTACTATCAGAAAGCGGGAGGGAACTGAGACTTCAAGGATAACACACTGACCAGAGATGCTGCGGCTCCGGCATGCCATCGCTCCAGCTGACAGTGATCTGACAATCCCTTGCGGAGTGTTCAGCGCAAGCCCAGGACAAAGTCCCACAATCTCACTATTCAGGTATGGGGGTTCAACTAAATCCTAGTGGGGTTCTTGGCTCTTAGACTTAGGCTCTTAGACTTAGGCTCTACTTAGGCTTAGGCTCTTTTGCACCTACTCACATGCTAGGTAAACTTAGCTACATCTAGACAGGCATCTGAGGAGTACGCACTTTATTTTATAAATGCATTCTATATTCTTGTATGTGTTCATAACTATTGCAAAATGGTAGAACAATACTATTTATTTGTATTCACTGCACTGCTGATTCTATATCTCTGCTACTGTGTTACTGTTGTAGCAGAGCACTTATTTTACATGAGAACAACGATACAATAACTTTTTATTATAAACACGCTCAACTGTTTCTTCTGTGTATCTCTCTGAGAGCAAAACAAGCAAGCACGAGTGACTGGGTGAAAAGTAGTATGTTGTTTCCACGAGTCTGAGGTTATTATGTTCTGAGGTTGCCAAAAACAAATCTCTCTGGTAATAGGAGATTCTAGTGGCACTGCAAGCTACCTAATGCGAAAACATAGGCTGACATATTCGGTGGGGGTGTACAGAGTCAGTTTGCCACCAAGCCCACAGTATATGTTATCCGTAAACAGCGTAGGTCCTGCATGAAAGGGTACTATCAGAACTACACTACAACACAAATCCTCGATTTCACTCCCTCACACAACTCCCCTTGGCTCTCTCATTCAGAATGTTGTAGTGAAGTCACTGTTGCACTTTTTTTTTTAATGGCGTTTCTTGCATGAAAACGGAAAATTAATTTAAGGAAATAGTGTAATTATATTGATGTACAGCACTGTACAGTCAATGACTGTATTTATTGTATAGTTAAAACCATTACAAGTGTATCAGTGTGTTCAAAAGTTAATATGGGCAAATGATAAGATCAGCATACACAAAGATTGTCCTCTAAAGCTCATAAAAATTGGCAATTTCTTAAATGATAAGTAATTCAATCGTATTGCTTTATTAACCTTACTGCTTTCTAGAATTTGCTTGAAATGTACCATTTGTCCACTCTCCATCGCTCGGCGCAGTGCAGTATTGCAATAAATTTACGTCTTACCACTTTCAAATGTCACCAGCCACCACAGCAAGAACTGCCCTCCCCTAAGACACTTTGCTAAAGAGCGTGGAAAGAAAAAAGCATGATTGTGTGTATGGGAAGAAATTGGAAGTATGGACAGGAATTCATTTTACTGCAAGGAGGCGGAACCAAGCCATGTTATGAGTGTAATTAACAAACTTATTTTGAATATAAACAACACATGTAAATGAAAACCTGCATGATAGAGGACATTAGGTAGTGTCTCTTTAAACATTTATGCAGATTTAAGTTTGAATCACACTATAATAATGAGGAACGGAGAAATGTGTCAGCAATTTTGGGAATTTCTTGCTTGAATAAGACATCCATCCTGAAAGATATAGGGCCAGATGCAGGTGGCCCAATACCGGTCGGAAACGGCCGAAATTACCGAATTTTGGCCGTTACCAACTGGTATTGGGCATTTGGGATGTAGGTGGCCTACATTGCAAATTCCATAATTTACCGATTCGGTATTTTAAGGAATTGGTAAATTACCGATTCCTTAAAATACCGAATCGGTATATTACCGAATTTGCAATGTAGGGAGTACTCAAACGAGTGCTTTTCCCATTTTAGGATTCGTTATTTACCACCAACTATAAGTTGGTGGTAAATAAGGAATACCTTTGAAAATGCAAATCTGTGCATTTTCAACTGTGCCATGTGGCAGACATACATGCCCTTAGGGCATGTATGTGTGCCACATCTGCACACAAGCACGATTCAGGGGTACAACAGGGTGTCAAAGTGACACCCTGGCACCCTTGAATGTTTCCCCCATTTTACTGAATCAGTATTTACCGATTCAGTAATTACCATTCATTCCTATGGGCCTCCAGGCAATTACAGAATCGGTAAAAACCGATTTGGTAAATACCGAATCTTACCGATTCGGTAATTTTTACCGAAAATGTATCTACATCCTATTTACCTATTCTTAAATACCGAATCGGTAAAATTCGGTATTTAAGAATAGGTAAATTGGGATTACCTACATCTGGCCCATAGTGAGGAACAAAATAGGCATTCAAGGGTGCAGGTGGCTGGCCTTTGAATTCAAACACCAAAAACACTAGAGGCACAGTTTATGCAGCAAAAAAAGGGCCATCTGTGCTCGGATGGCTTATGAAAACAATGGAATCCTAGGGTAAATGAAAGGAGCAACAAAGATGACAATTATGCACACTAAAATATTCAAATGCATGCTATATGCCACCAAACCAAATTAAAAATGGACAAAAGGTAAGTGTTTAGGATGCTATATTAAATTCAGCAGGAGCAGGCAAAGTAGACCAGCAGTTTTTCCACTCCTGAAATCCTTAACCGCTCTTCTAGTTTTTAACAAGTAAATAAAGGGAGAATTAAACCCTCCAATAATTCTTGAAACACATGAGAAAAAGTTAGCTTAGTTTAGAAGTCCTGGAAATTCTTATAGATGTGCTCTTCAGTAGACAAGCAAAACCCTCTCACATTTATTTCCCTGAACTATGTGCCTGCTACCTTATTTTCATTTGGAGGGTAAAAAAAACTTGTAAAACTCAGATTTCAACTGGTTAATCTCATAAGAGAGGGTCATTTTTGCCAATAACACCCATCTAACCTCCTTCTGTTTTGCTAGGATTTTATTTAGAAATTCTTCTCTAATTTAGAGTTTAATTACCAAAACGTCTTCCCTTTTTCGAAAACTTATGGGCCCATTAGGATGGTGCACCCTCGCGGTGCTGGGACTGCCTGCGAGTGGTAAGGCAGTCCCGCCCAGGTGATTAGGAAACCACCACCACCATGGCGGTGGCATCCTCGATTCCCAGCATTGTGGCGGGCGGTGCGCACAGCACCGCCCGCCACAATGCTGGGAATGCACTACTTGACATTGTCATGCACAAGGTGACAGGCACTGCGAGGTGCTTGCCACCATGTCCATGACAATGCAGGGTGCACCCCCCACACCCTGAATACCCTTGGGGCCCGCAACGGCCCCCGGAAATCAGAATCTGCATGCCTTTCCGTGGAAAGGCATGTTTCCGCCCCATACTAATATGGATGGTGGTGTCTAGCACCATATCAAACCTTTTTCTGCCCGGTTGAATCGTTGACCGGACGGAAAAGGGGTGGACAGTCTTTCCATCCACCGCGGTACCCCTGCCATACTAATATGGCGGGAGTAAATGGGTGGAGGGCGTGGAAGGATGTAGGGCAGATCACCACCGCCATGCGGGCGGTGGCGAACCGCCCTACATCCTAATGACCCCCTATCTGTTTTGCAGCATTCATAGTCTGTGCCTTTTTACATGTCAACCTGTCTCTGGCAATCCAAGCTCCATTATCAACACTTGATTATAAAGGACACCAAAGATAAATAACAGGCAATAGTCCATACACATCAAATGCCAGAAGAATACGAGTGCTGGAAGATCTAGAGGCGAAGCACAGTCAGACAAGCAATGTTAAAAAGTAATCTCAAATAAAAGCCTAAATAGGTGCTACAAGTGACAAAGCTTTGCTACAGCACAAAGCTGTTATTACATCCTGTGCATCTGCATGTATGATATGTATGTATGCTCATGCCATGCCAGTAAAAGTGAATGTTGCCAAATAAAACATGTTATTTGGAATAAGTGTACTGGTAAATACACTTTCACTCTTTCATTACCACATTACCAATTCCTTATTACTGCCACAGGACAGTGCAATTGACTTGCGAAAACAATGCTTATTGTCTCATAAATTCCAACCTAGTATTAGATGACAGCCCAAAGAAATTAGAGTCTTACACAGGGTGCTTTATATGTAGGGACAAAATGACTCACTTACCTACAAACTGGATGGATGAATGACCAAAGGAACCCCTTTTAATAACTCTTGAATAATAAAAGTGTAAGAAAAAAACCTGCAAGGTTCTAAAATATGCCCTGCACATTATGTGCACTGTTTGATGCTGGTGCATACTTCACTGAGCTATATTATCTGGCCTCTAATTCGCGACCTACTGGAGATGCAAGGATCTCGGTAAAAAAATCATTACATTAAAGAATTACACATTGGCTCAGCAGCAGACACAGTAGCCATCTATGCTCTATAACTGTTAGAATTGGGGGTCTCTAGTTGGCAGAGGTGGGTACCTTTGACCAAATAGGGACCCTTACTTGTAGTCAGGGCAAAGGGGTACACACTGTTGATAACCCCTGCTCACCCCCTGGGTAGCTTGGCACGAGCAGACAGGCTTATCCCCAAGGCAATGTGTAAAGTATTTGCACCAACACGCACAGTAACACAGTGAAACACCACAAATTGACACCACACAGGTATTTATACAAATATAAATATCTTTATCTATAGATTCAGATCAGATCAAAAATGTCAGCAAAACCATCATACCAATAAAGCTCCTTCCAAAAAATCAATGGCTCTCTTGTAATGTTTTTTCCCTCACAGACAGTTCACTTGTAACACTGTCCTTGGTCGTATGACTGGGAGCCTGTCTCTTTGTTCCCAGTTTATCTTAGTCCACAACCTTTCAAATGCGTGGACCCAGCAGTTCAGTTTTTAAATGGGGCCCGGGTGCTCTGTTCCCGCCACAAGCGTGTGAAAACTGCCCTCAGTATCACCCCCGGCACTTGGATCCCTGTTATGGCCCCCGCTGCCGCTTTCCCTAATTTGAATGGGATGGGTCCCGTGCCCGTTGTCCCCCAAGGCGCCAGTACATAGTGCAGGACTTTAGGAGCCACCCACGGCCCGTCAGCAGGGCGCGGGGAGATCACTGCAGGAGGCGTGAGCTTCCGTCTGAGAACCAGAGCGAGTTACCTGGCAGGCGGGTACTGGGCCGTCCGTGAGATGCGAGGCGTCTTCCCAGCAGGGCAGGTTTCTTTTCTGAGAGGCTCCCTGGTTCTCGGTACAGCTCCGCTTCCAGGCCTGCGCAAGGGGAAGCCCTCAAGGCTGGGCCAATCCCAGCGCAGCAGGCTGATGACGCGGTAGGAATCCCCGAGACTAGGACCAAATCAGACGCGGCACTCCGATGACAACGCGGGTAACCCTGACGGCTGGGGCCAATCCCAGCGAGGCCCAGCGGGGACGTCAGCGGTTTTTCTCTTCTCCTCGAACTCGGCCACGCACTTGCGGTGCAACTGTGATACTTTCGGGCACAGCACGGTGTTAAAATTACACGCACTTCTCTCAACAGTGGCCGATGTCCCGCGGGGGTGATTCTGGCCTCCCTTTGATGATGGCCTCGGGCAGTGCACAGAGTCGCACTCCGAGCGCCGGAATAGCCAATAAAGGGTGCAGAAGTCCTCCACCAGCCTCACTGTGTGCCGATCGCACACCGAACCTCCAGGATCACACGGGCAGGCAAATTTAGCAGAGAGTCCAGGCTGTGCACAGATATATGCACGCAGCCCCTTGTAGAATGTTTCTTTGGGAACCTTGGTGTCCCTGCGTTCCCAACAGGAGGCCAGCTCTTCCCAGGACCTTGGAGACTTATTTAAGACACAGCACACAGCAAAGTCTTTTTCACAGAGGTGGGGGGGAGCACAGCACACAGCAAAGTCCCCTTTTCTCCTCTTCAGTGGATACAGCAAACTGCAGGTCAGCCCCAGAACACACAGCAAGGGCAGTCTTCCTTAGTCTCTTCAGCTGGTCTTCCTAGCAGAGATTGCTCTTGATTGCAGAAGTAGTCTGATTTTCAAGGGGTCTCTGTCCTACGTTTATACCCCTAAAGTCTTTGTTCTTCATGTTTTGGGGGTTCTGGACCCAGTTCAAACCAGTCCTTGGGGCACTCTGCCAGTGCACAACTTCTTCCTTTGTGACAGGGGGCCAAGGTCCTCAGACGCCCAGCAGGAGGTGGAGCCAGTCCTTTGTGGAGGCAGGCACAGCCCAACTCAGCTACAGGGATTTCCCAACCCACCTCTCTAAATGCAGATGGGCCTAGTCATCCTAGGACTACACACCCAGACTCCTGGAGCCAAGACACCTCACCAGCCCCTGTCACTCCCCACAGCCAGATAGTCAATCCACAACCAGGCAGAGACACACTGGAAGGTTTGAATAGAGAAACAGCAGCTTTCTAAAAGTGCCATTTCTAAACGCAGGATTTAAAAAACATCTTCACAAAAAGATGTGTTATTAAATTCTGAATTCAAGGGTACCAGACTCCATGTCTCCATCTTGTTCCTATGGGAAGATAGGCTGGTATAATGGTACACAGCCTGCCCCATTCTATCCTATGGGCAAGATGGCCTCCCAATAGTGAAAAACGAAATTGGCTGTATTTCACTATTAGGACATGTTACACACATCAGTACATGTCCTATCTTTCACCTGCACTGCATCCTGCCGAGGGGGGTACCTTGTGTTAGGGGGGTTACAGGTCGTCTAGCTCAATTCTGAATTATTTATAAAATATAATATTCTGTAAATATTAAAAGAAAACTGGAAGTCCAATTAATTGTCTGTAAATAGTCTCAGGAAGCGTTTATTGGATATGCAATTTCTTTATTTAGTTATTGTTAAAGCAGCCTTCAATTTGTGTTTGTCAATGCTTGTTGTTATTAGGTCCTTGGGACAGGCTTTCTGAATCTTTCCGTTTAGATTGTGCGCCCTTCATGGGAGAGACTCGTGCAGGACCTCGTGAATGGAATTTTCAAAGGAGGGAGCTTGCGCTGGCTCTCGAGACTGTGTGAAGTCTATAAATAGACTTCATCTCTAACGGTTCGGGGCTTCGTCTTAGGTTGACGGTCTACGAGCGCTTCTGTTTTCAGTCTGCGGTTCGTGTGAGCGCTTGCTGAGCGCTAGCTGAGTAATTAGTTTCCTTTTTCCTGAACCTCAAATTTCCAGACATCACTTTCCCTACTCTGTCCCTCGTCGTGTACCCGTGACCTCCGGCGTCTTCAAAGGAAACGCGAGTTTCACTGAAAGCAAAGACCCGAGGTTTTCTTTTCCGGAACAGTCAGCCGAGGATCTGCGTAATACCGTCTTTCCACTGGAAACCGGTTCGAGCCTCCTGTTCTTCACGTGGATCCAGCGAAAGGACAGTAAAACTTCTAATTTGATTTTTTAAGGAACAGAAGAATCTACCAAACTTCGAGCGAGCGTTCAGCTAAAAGTTGAACTAGAACTCATTGACTTAATTAAATAAGCGGAAAGTTAGGTTGCCTGTGATTTAAAAGTTAAGCCTTGGCAAAGGCAAGAAAGGATTTGTGTTTAAAAAAAAAACTGTAATGTTAATTTAGGGTCAGAAAGAGTATGAGGTGTTTGTCAGTACTCTAGAGAAGAAAACAAACCTTGGCAAAAGCAATTCTTTCAATTGTGTTTCCTTAGAAAGATATTTAAGTTGTAAATAGGAAACTAGAAGTTAGAAAAAGGCTCTAGTTAGAGGAGCTACTTACAAGGGAACTTTTCGGAATTCAAATCTAAATGTACAGCAGTAATATGCAGTAGGTTGTTGTCACTATATTATCTTCCTACTGCAGATTTTCCTGGAATTTAAGGAATTGCAGAAGTCACAGGTATGAATAGTTGCATGAAACTTTAAGTTTGATTCACTCAAATCAATTAACTAACTAACTTGTTTTTAGAGATAAGTTCTAATTGTTTTGTAATGTTTTTTCAAAAAAAAAAGGCAACTAAGTTTGAGACTGTGCAATTCAACAACTGATAGAGTGTGAACAAGGGCCTTCTAAACCAATGGTCAGTAAATGGTGAGATTAATTACATTCTTGAGGATGGGTTTTTTGGCTTATGAATAACCAATTGTTAAACTTTACTCAATAGCTCTGCGTGGAATTTGTGAAACGCATCTTAAGTAAGAACTCGGCCTGTAGCACTCTTGAGAAACAACAGCTGAAGCCAGTGTTTTGTTTATATGTTGTTGGTTTCTCTGTCCACTTCCCCTTTCCCTTTGGGAAAAGTTGTCTCAGTCAGAGTAGAAATCCTGATTGTGTCAATTGATCCTTGAGGGAGTTGGGAGTTTGCAGCTTCAAGAGGAAACGTCAGAAGTGACTCACAGGACTTCTACAACACCTTGGGCCTACTATAGGGGTGTCCTATGTGCACAGAAAGGGAAGGGTAGGGCCTGGCACGTTAGAGCACTTGCCAGGACAACATGGCAGTTCACAGACTGCACCCAGCTACCGCGGGTGGCAGGCCTGAGACACCATTTTAGGGCTACTCATGTGGGTGGCACAATCAGTGCTGCAGGCCCACTGGTAGCATTTGATTCACCAGCCCTGGCACACTCAGAGCACTTTACTAGGGACTTCTTGGTAATACAAATATGCCAATCATGGATAACCAAACACAATAACAATTTACACAGGGAGCACTTGCCCCTATCCACCGATTAGTAGTGGCCACAGGGCCCAAAGCATCTAAACCAGCAAAAGTGAAACCCAGCATAGCATCAAAAACACAGGAGGCAGAGGCAAAAAGTCAGGGGTAACCATGCCAAGGATGTCAGGTCTAACAATAGCCATGAGTAAACCTGTTGAAGTACCCAAAAAAATTATACCATGGAGCTATACTTACCAATAGCCCATATACCTTATTTACCAAGAATAAGTCAGTCGGCAATGGAGAAGGTTGAATCGTTTATTTTGCAAAGCGCCCTATATAGGGGAGCCCCACTCTCGCCACAACCCTCAAAGGTGCGCAGAGGAGACTGCTGGATTACATTCAACACAGTGCATATATACTTTCTGCGTACCCCATGAAAACCCCTTACATGGAAAAGTACCACTTCTCGTGAAGCCAGCAGGAAAACCCATATAAGGCACAACTGATTGATTCGAAACTCAGCTCAAACTATTCCGGGGGTAGGTCAGTGAAGGTGCCTCCCTGTCGTTCTAGGAGCACGGGAGTACAGGCACAGCGCCTGCAAGAATGTGCTCATCCCACAAGAAAGGCAGATGCGACCTTGAGTTTCCCAAGTTAGAATCAATGGTCCATTCATAGCCCAGGCCGACCTCTCAGGCTCGCTCTCTACACAGTAGCAGGTCACGTGTTTCCCTAACAAGAGCAAGAGGTACAGGGAAACGAAACCAACATGGCGTTTGTTTAGTCAAGGCCCGATTCCTAATGTATGGATGGCTCGAGTATATTAAAAAGGGGGGGTTTCCTAAAGCGGTATGCCTATTATATAGGATACATTAGGCCAACATTATACATCATAGTTTTATATTTCTTCACTGTGCACAACATGCACAGATATCTCTCCAGGAAGTGCATAAAGCACCCAATTTTCTTTTTGCAACTGTAACACCCTGAAAATCGTTTAGATACACAACTATCTCTGCAGCCAGTGCCTTAAACCTGTATGCTATATGAAAATGCAGTCTGGGCATGACCTATGAAGTAGGCTAAAACATCTTAACTGTTAAAGTTATCATACTGGCCATTATCTTTTTGGCTCAGAGTTAAAAATGAATATGGGGCATATTATCAACATCAAGCTATCAAGGGAAAACAATGGAATGCATCGTATTTATCATTATACAGTGTATTCCTGCTGTTCCTTGCACTGGCTCACAATGTACTGCTTTGCACCAGTGCAGGCACCCTTGCACCCCGGGGCAAGGGTGCCTGCCTTCTTAGCAGGATTGTTGTTGGAAGGGTCCTGCACAAAAAATAATCCTCAGATACATTTTCCTCCTGCTATGTGTGCTGGAAAATGCAGCATTAATAGAAAGAGGAAGAAATGAGGAGATGTTTTTCCTTGTTACGGCTCACCTAGAGGGGCGTAGCTTTTGTGAAGTATTCACAGGTCTACCAGTAATGGTAAATGTGGAAATGCACCAAAATCAATGGGTGAATTCATGGGAACACCCACGCTTCACCCAAGGAATGCCTCCCTGGTGCAGCGTAATGAACACAGCAATTTACGCTGCGTTGCTTTATTCTGCATTTATCAAGCTATGCAGGACCATGCAAGGTGGCCTTGTGTGGCTTTAAAAATCTGACATAGTAGTTTTGTTGCACTTGCGTCCCCTTGCAAGGTACAAGGGTGATGCAACTCATTGATAAATATTCCCCTTAATGTATATGCTGACTTAGTCATTCACATTGGAAGTTATCACAATCTTTGACTGAAGTATTTAGCTGTGGTCAGGATGCCTCGAAGAAGAGATTTTAAAAGAATTATGCGGTTGACATGTTTAATTTGAAAATTATCTCTTTTGACAGGAGAAATTATTTATTTAGGCACAGGAGATAGCTGTGGTTGGGTAGATAATCTTTTTGTAAAAAGCAAAAATAAAAAGAAGAACCTTACATTTTTAATTCACTGAAGATGCTCAACATTGACAGCAGAGAATACTCAAGCTAAATTACTATTTATTTGAAATTCTCTATGAATTTGCTATGGGACAAAGAGAGAATATACTTAATTAAACAATGCTAGAAACGCCAAACACTATCCACAGTAAAGTAGTCTGATAAAAGACTCTAAAAAATGCAATCAACTGCATAGCCCTTGAGTTTTATAAAACATGTCTTGAATAGGTGGATGATACAAAGCCAAGTGCAAATTTCAAACAAAGGTTGGAACCAAATAACATTAATTAAAAATAACCTTTCAAAAGCTTTGAGTTAAAATAATAGGGTTTAAAGTATTTATATTGCTATTAGTAGCTGGCAGTAGAATAATATTTCAAAGGCTTTGTGTGAAAGTACTTTGGGTGAATATCATTAACATTATGATTTACAGAAGCCTCTTGAACAGATTTGCAAATGTGTTTATTTCATACTAAATCTTACAGCACAGCTGCCAGACCACGTACAAATACGAGCAACAGACTGTTAGGGCCATATTTATGACTTTAGTGCACAGGGCAGCGTGGCAAGTCACCATGCTGCGCTGCCCTGCGTCACAGTTAAGGGGAGGATTGTGCTGTATTTATCCAATACGGTGCATTCCTCTCTTTTTCCCTCACACTGGAGTTGTTTTGGCTGCCTAGCACCAACGCAGGCACATTTGCACCATAATACAAGGGTGCCTGTGTTGTAGGCACGATTGTTTTTGTGCATGAAGGGGCACCTTCCTGCATAAAAACAATCCCGAGAGGGGTTTTCCTTTTTCTATGTGTACTGCAGAAAGCGGCTTTGTGTGGCTTAAAAAATATGACTGTAGGTTTCCGCCACTTTTGCGCCACATTGCGTGGTACATGAACGACGCAAACCGGGTCATAAATATGGCCCTTGGTGTAGAAAGAGTATGTTTACAAACAAAAAAGTAGTAAAAACTGTCTTTCATTGTTACAGCTAACGTTCCTCAATAATGGGCAACGTCGCCATCGCAGTTATTGGTATGCCCGCACCAACAAATAATTAAATGCTTCTTTCCTATAATACTACAGCATAGGTAGTAAAAGAAATGGGTAAAAACCTTTCCCTTTGCTGAACATTCGAGTCAAGAAGAGGTTTACACGGGGCTCAGATGCATCATATAAAATATTGACCATGCATGCATTAAAATTCTGTAGTGGGTACAATTACACGCCAGTAATTAGGTCCATATATACAAGCAGGAACTCTTTACATCTCCACGCATGTATATTCTGTGTAGGTCTGTGTAGCACCACTAAACAGAAAAAAGCTTCTGCTCTGCTGAATATGGACCCAGATCTTTTGACTGGGTGTGAGTGTTTGATTGGTTCAGATGCTCCGTCCATCACCACCCCCTTTTGTACCGCTTTGTTCCCCATAAGTTGGCAGGATATGCTCAGACGTGAGTCCCTTGCTCACTTTGCCACTGGATTCAAGCAAGCCTGGCTGAAGACGGCTGAAATGCCAGAAACCGGTCCTAGGAAGCTTGTTTCCGATCCAGGGAAGGCATGGCTTGGTAGTTCGGGCTGGACTGTTCCCTTGAAGCACAGGGTCAGACTGATTTGCATATGGCCATGTCTGAACTGGGGTGGCAGAGTGGGCTAAAGAACGGTAATGGAATAAACCCAGATCTTTTGACTGGGTGTGAGTGTTTGATTGGTTCAGATGCTCCGTCCATCACCACCCCCTTTTGTACCGCTTTGTTCGCCATAAGTTGGCAGGGTATGCTCAGACGTGAGTCCCTTGCTCACTTTGCCACTGGATTCAAGCAAGCCTGGCTGAAGACGGCTGAAATGCCAGAAACCGGATCAGACTGATTTGCATATGGCCATGTCTGAACTGGGGTGGCAGAGTGGGCTAAAGAACGGTGATGTAATAAACCCGGATCCTTTGACTGAGTGTTTGATTGGTTCAGATGCTCAGTCCTTCACCACCCCCTTTTGTACTGCTGAATATGGACACTTCACTATTTTAAACTGTGTGCCATGTTTTCTTTTAATAGACAAGAGCCCTTTTACTATTATAGTGGTGCACATAGGTTTTTTTATGAGAAAACTTTCCCATTATTGCAGTTCCTCTATTTTGAAGTTCCCCACTTTTCTAGCATTGATTGAAACCAGTAACTCTCAAGTAAAGCTTTTCCTCGCAGGTGACTGGACACCCTCTCCCTAGTTCCGGCGCAGATTTTAGCTTCCTTGCGCCAGACATACACCTTAGCGCCATAGCGCTAGGGTGCATTCCTTAGTCTACCATTGGTTTTGTACTGGAATGGTATCCTTCCAGTACAAAATATTATGCTTAGACACACACTGAAATCTTTCCTACTTTGTATGTGTGCTGTACAGCACAGTACACATACAAAGTTGGAAAAGAAAGGAGAAATAAAAACATTTCTAATTTCATTGCCTCCTTTCAAATGGCTATTTAAAATGAGTATAGACCCTAGAAAAGGCATATAGAGGTCTTTAAATATGTGCCAAAAGATCTCCTCAACAAACTGGGTCCCCTAGCTGGATCATCAACATGGCTGCAGAATACTACTGGGACCAAAGCCCAGTAGATGTCCCTCTCCTTAGGGGGTGGAGCCAAAGAGCGCTGCTCTTGCTATGTAACGCTAATGTGTGCATATATTCAGAGCAACGTAGAGTTATTCTACCTAAAATAAATCCCAATCTGGGTGACTTAGCTACCCAAGAAACATCAGAGAACCACAAAGAACTCCTATTCAGGGATGGAATGATCAAATCACTCTGTAAATACGTTGCTACCTTTACTGCTCTAAACAAGGCCCAGTCTAACTTGCAAAGGGTCTTCAACCAAAGAGTTTTTGGATGGGCTGGAAGAAGGGGCCTCTCTCCTGGCTGAGCTTCATACAGGCCCTATTTCTGAGCATGGGGCGTTGGCAGGGGCTTCCAGCAAGGAACATTAACTCCCTTTTATCCACAGTGTGGCAGAGGCTCCCGTTCAAGAGGCCTGTGGGGATGCGGACAGATCACAAGCACCTTTAACAGTGAGTACCGATCTTTATCTTTGCAATTCTTTCCAGGTAAAAGTGGGTAGATGCCTCAGACTCTTTCTAAACCTGGCAATCAATCACCAGGGACCCCTAAGCCCTAGAAACTGTCCAAGGGTTCAAGATAGACTTCCTACAACCCCCACACCAATCTCATTTGCTCAGAGAACTAAGCCTTTAGAGATTTTCTCTATGTTAAAAAAAGGTGCCATAATAGAAATACCAATGATCCAGATGTTTTTTATAAGCAGTCTCTTCCTGATACAAAAGAAAGACAAAGGATGGACACCAGTTATAAATCTCAAGGACCTAAGCAGGTTCCTCATCTGCAGAAACTTCCTAATGGAGGACATCCACCTCTTAAGTGACATTTTACTGGAGGGAAACTGGACCTCAAAGACATCTATTTCACTATTCCATGGCCCAGGAATGTCAATGTTACCTCCAATTTTTATGGCAGAATCATCTTTTTCAATCACAGACATTCCCCTTTGGCCTGCCATCGGCCCACTGGTGCTTTACAAAAATGATGAGAGCAGTCATCTTTTTCCTCAGAGAGAGAGAAATGCGTCTTATAATATATCTGGACGACATTCTCATAATGGTGCCGTGTCATATGCAAATTTTCAAAGACCTAGAGAGGAAAATATCCCTCATGGAGAATCTAGGTTTAACATAAAAAAAGAACAGCCTATTCTAACACCCTCAAAAAGCATAGAATTTCTGGGTTTCTCGATAGATACATTAAAATCTATTCTCCTCCTACCAAAAAAGAAGGTTGACAAAATCCGCAAAGAGATACGCTTTGTTCTGAAACTGAGGAACTCCTCAGGGAATATTGGGCTCCTGGAACCCACAAGAGGTACAACGCAATATGGAAAAAAATGGGTTTGTTGGTGCCTGGAAAGGGACCTTGATCCGGTGGAGGCACCTATAGTCCAAGTATCCAACTTTTTAATAGAACAGTTTGGCAAGGGTCTCAGCTACAGAACTCTGAACTGCTATAGATCAGCGGTCTCAGCTGGCCACAGTTTAGTAAATGGAAGAAGCATTGGCAAAAACGTGATGATCTGTAAAATCCATAAAACTATCAGATTGAGAATATCACCAAGACCTAAATATGAATCTCTCTGGGAATTGTTTTTGGCCCTAAATCCCTCCAATTCATGACCAAATAAGAGATTGCTAAGCTAAAAGATGCTTTCCATTAAACTAGCCTCATTACCATGCCTTATTTTCTGCTGACACATGTGGAATGTAAGAGCTTTAGAGGTAAGCAACAGATTTTAGGATGTCTTTGAAGTGAAGTTTGACATTTTTCAAAGAACTAAAACTATGTCTGACTCCATTGTTTAACCTAAGTGTGATCTATGCAGAAAATAGGGTGTGGTAGACTGCATGAAAGAATATGATTATAGAATGAATTAACATCGATCAGTCGGCATTTATCAAATTCTCATTTCATTTGTTAAAACTTTCAAAGCAGTGACTTGCCCTAATATAGCTCGCTGGGTGAAAGGAACTATGCACTTAGCAGGCGTTGACCTCAAGAGATTTCAAGCCCATTCCATGATGGGCACTATGGCTAGCCAATCCCTTTGGCAGACTGGAAGGCATCCTTAGTGCCGCTGATTGGTCAAACTCCTCGACATTTGTGAAGCATTACTGTAAGCTAATAGAACTCGTGTCAAATGTAGTGCTGCAGAGCTACCAACATGCATAGTTGTAGACTACGGTCTTGTAATAAAATAGCGATTCTCCTAATTACCATGCCAAAAGAATCTAAATTTCATTAAAGACACAAAGGCAAACATTAGCCAAACCTCCCTACTAGAATCGTATTAATATTATATTTGTTGCTGCTGTGGCATCTGGGCGGGGCGGATCTCCTTTGCTCTTAGAGGGGAGGAGTGGTGGGCACAATGTAAGTGTGCATGAATGTTCTCCACCTAGGCTGCATTACAGCCTGGGTAGAGAACCAGCCTAGGCTCCCATTCTCCGGCTAAGCACTGACCCACGGCACTCAGACCAATCACAATGCTGTATTGCAGCTGATTGGCCATGGGGAGCCTGGGAACCCAGGTACTTCCTGTTTTTGGAGAAGAAGCCAGGAAAAATACAGAGCAGGGGCGGGTCGGCAACTAAGTGATTTTACTTTTTTTTACCTCCACGACTAACTGCTGCTTCCCGGGAGTAGGGGCAACTGGAGGAGGAGGCAGAGATAGTGTTAGTTCACCCCTTTTCAATCAATCAGTGTTTTGTAGATTGCACTACTCACCCGTTAGGGTCTCAAGGCACTGGACAAGGGGTCCTTTTGGACAAGGAGTCCTTGGTTTCTTCCCGATATTCCTTTCTCCTTCCGTTCTGGCATTTCCTCATCTTTCTCTAGGGACTCTGGCCCATCTGGATTCAAGCTAGCCTGACTGATGAGGGAGATCACCTGAAACAGGTCTTAGGATGCTTGTTTCTGCTCCAGATAGGACCTGGCCTGGCAGCTCTAGCTGGAATGTTCTCACGGAGAGCAGGGTCAAGACTGATTTGCATATGGCTGGGTCCAAACTGGAATGGCATGGTGAGTAGAACAACAATGGATTTGGGCCCATATCAATGTACGGGGGGTGAATGTCTGACAATGTTCAGCATTCTGCCCATCATCTTTTTGTGTTGTTATAGTCACCCTTCAGAAAGCCACATTTGAGCCACTAGGAACAACATCAGATAGATTCCTCACATATAAGACATTTATTCCAATTGCCATCACCTCAGCTAGGTGCCTAGGGATGTTTTAGGCTCTTGTTTGTAGACATCCCTAGTTAAAGCTTAATGAGGACTGTATCATTCTCTCTCTCTGGACCCAAAGTTCCTGGCAAAGGAACAGGAAATGAGAGTACAGATCTTTTGACCCATCTTTTGGATGTAGCAAAGGCTGCTAAAATCTGAATACAGAATGGAATGGAATGGAATGGAGTTTTATAAAGCGCGGACAGTTACCCTAAGGCATCCAGGCGCTGATAGAGGAACTTCTGCTGGGGTGGATCGCTGGTGGATGATTTTATTTAGATATTTATTGGTTGAAGAGGAAGGTTTTCAGTTGTTTACGAAAGGTGAGCAGGTTCGGGTTGGATCTTAGATGAAAGGGGAGAGAGTTCCATAGCTTGGATGCGTTATAGGAGAAGCAGCGACCTCTTGCTCTAGCTCTTCGTATCTGTGGAACAGCAGTTAAAAAGGCTTTCGATGAGCGGAGTTCTTTTTTGGGATGGTAGGGGGTGATCAAGGAATGATTGATCGGCGGCCCCGATTTCCAGAAGGCTTGGTGGGTGATGCACATTGCCTTGAATTTTATCCTCTCTCTAACAGGGAGCCAATGCAGGGATTTCAGGCCAGACCCTATAGAGTATCTACAAGGAATTCCGAGGAGGGTGCGTGCAGCGCAGTTCTGGATCCGCTGAAGTTTGTTTAAGCAGTATTCTGGGGATCCCAATTATAGAGCGTTGCTGTAGTCTATACGAGACTGAATTAGGCCCTGGATGACTACCTGTTTTGCCTCAAAAGGGAGGAGTGGTAGGATTTTTTTCCGCTGCCTAATTAGGCCGAAGCAGGTTGCTGACACTTTGGTGACTTGTGTATTAAAAGTCAGGGCCTTGTCCAGCCATACTCCAAGACTCTTTATGTTGTCTTTGGGTGCGGGAGGATCGCCTAGACTAGGGGGCCACAGAAGCTCTAGAGTGGAAGGGGCCTGAGGGCCGAGGAGCATCAGCTCCGTCTTGTCCCCATTGAGCTTAAAGCATGAGCTTGTCATCCAGCTCTTTACCTGCTCCAGACAGGGAATCAGGTTGGTTTGTGATTGCTGGCTGTCCTTGTGTGCAAGGGAGACCACTAGCTGAGTGTCGTCCGCATAGGTGAGGATGGTAATGCCGTGCGGACGAACAATCTCTGCCAGTGGTCTCATGTATGCATTGAAAAGCGTGGGGCTAAGTGAGGAACCCTGTGGCACCCCACACCCCAGAGGCTTACTTGCGGAGACTGAGGCTCCTTCAAAGACGATGAAGGAACGGTCTTTTAAAAAGGATTTAAGCCAGGCTAGGGCTTCTCCCGATATTCCCAGACTTAGTAGACGGTGGAGTAGGAATTGATGGTTCACCGTGTCAAATGCGGCGCTCAGATCAAGGAGGATCACTGCCATTGCTCCTCCCTGATCTAAGATCCACCTTGCCTCCTCTGTAACCGCTACCAGGGCCGTCTCCGTACCATGCTTGGGTCGGAAGCCTGTCTGTGTAGTGTCCTGCAGTTGGTTACTCTCAAAAATTTGGTTAGACAGGTATTAACATGCTTTTCAAGGAGTTTGCTTGCCCAGGGAAGTAGTGAAATGGGTCTATAATTATTGAGGTTGCAAGGGTCGAGGTTAGTTTTTTTAGGAGTGCACGTACCCTCGCATGTTTCCATGTAAGTGGGACTGTGCTGGTTGTTATCGAGGAGTTCAGCAGTTCCAGTAAAGTGGGGAGAATTACCTGTCCAAATGAGATCAGTGAGTTTGGTGGGGCAGGATCACAGGGTGAGCCGGATTTTGTATGGTGCATTAATGAGTCTAGTGTGACTGAATCTAGTTGTGGGAGGTGGGCTAAGGTGTTGCGGAGGGATGCCTCTATTTCTGCTGCAGATGAGCAGCTTTTGGAAGAGGGTTCTGCTCCCGTGTTCGGGAAGGATGTGTAGATTTTATTTATTTTGATAAAAAAGAACTCAGCTAGATCGTCACATCGTGGGGGTTCGATGGGGTTGGCGATTTAGGGCGAGGGGAGCGTAGTGAGGCTTTTTACCGTTCGGTACATTTCTTTGGGCTTGCACTTGGCTGCCTGGTTCCCTTTTTATCCACTTTGGGCCTGTGAAGCGGGCGAAAAATCTGCTTCCAACCTAATGGGTTGAATGAATGCAGTCATTAATTTGCTTATCAGGGTTGTGGCATAGAGATTACGGTACCATTAGAGCCTGCTCTACTAGAGGTAATGCTGACTTTTGAGCAGAATGGGCAGGTGTCTCTATAAGAGATATTTATAAGACCACCACCTGGGCTTCTGCTTTTACGTTTAGTATACATTATAGATTGAATGTGGCTCAGGGTTAGGAACTGGCTTTTGATTCTCACGTTGTTTTACGTTTCATGTCAGACTAAGGTAGTACCTGCTTTGCCTTGAATGCTGTTATTTGGGTACCTTAAAATTTGTGTCATAGAAGCAGAGGAGATGTGAGAAGAATGAAAATAAAATTATTTTCTACCTCTAGTTAAGTCTTCAGGTTTTCTTTTGACAGCTGATGAAGGAGTATCTCTGCTTCTGTAGCCCTCAAATCGTAAGGAATGGGATAAAGAAGGAGATGAGGAGGTAATGGCCAGATTACTTTACAGTAGATTCCATAACTCTGATTCGCCTTACTTGTCCTAATACTTACAAAATTCCCTTTGTCTGGTCTTACTTGTGCTTTGTTAAGAACAGGAAGTTCTGGAGGAGCTGAAGGGTGTTTTGGGTAGGATATACCAGGGTATGGAAAGGGAATGCAGCTTGGAAAGCAGTGATATATGGGAGTCAATAGACTCATCCACTGAAATGGTAAAGTATGTGACGAGCAAGGTGAAACAGAGTAATGAAGCTTACCAGGAAATAATCCAGCAATTTCTGCAACATTTTCAAGCAACTTATTCAAATATCAAAATTCAAGTTTGCTTTGCCAATAAGTCTTGCCAGTAATCTTTCTTTTTCTATGTTATCCCCTTGTTTTGTCCAATATTTAGGATTAGAGGCAGAATCCTGATTGACTCGCTGGCTCTATTTTTATACTTCACCACTGTGTAAAGTGAAATAACTTAATGCAAAATATCTCAGAGTTAGTGCATTCTTTTAGACAGCACAGCTCAGAAACAGAAAGAGGCAATCCTTACTCACTGTTTCCAAATTGTAATCTCTAACAATCAGGCTCTGACAGCTGCGGCCCATGGAGGGAGTTGCGGTGGGGCAGGCAGGCGGGGCGGGGGAGGGGAAGGGAGCGGGGTGATAAACAACGGAATCTGGATGATGGCAGGTAAGTAAACAATTAAATTAATAAAATGAATTTCGTAGCGCGCCCTGCATCGCATTTTGTGATGCAGGGCACAGAACCAAATTCGTTTTATTAATGTAATTGTTTACTTACCTGGGATCATCCAGATTCAGTTGTTTATCAACCCCCACCCTGCCCCTCCCCCGCCCCGCCTGCCTGCCCCACAGCAATTCCCTCCACAGGTCGCAGCTGGGCTCTGACCCAAGAAATATCGGCTAAATGAATTCACAGTATACATTGCAGCCGCATAAAAGCAGACTCTCGTCTCTGTGCTGAGCCAGCAGAGCCCATCATGATACGCCAATTGTAATTAGGGGAGTGAGCAGTGGCAAACTATTTTCATTTCAAACTTTGCATGTTTCTCACACAAGCTATGAAAATTATGCATAGCTCACAAAGCTCTCTTCAAGTGGGCTTTCAAGTGAAAATTGTGCCATTAGCAATTTTGTCAATGTTGCATGCTACCCCCTTTTCCCGCTTTGTATGCAAACATCAGGGTAGATTCACAAACATTTTGCACTGGGCGAGCATCACAAAAGGATGCTAACCAGCACAAACATTTTCCTTTTTGATTTACTTACTAGTGCAAAACGTGTTTTGCCCTGGAAAGTACCTCAAAAGTAGCACAAAGCAGAGCGAAGCACTGCTTTGCATTACTTAGAGCCAAGGGTGAGTTAGATGGGTGGTCCCATACTACCACAACCAACCACAACCAACACTTCTAGGGCGTTTAATGTTGTTGGGCGAGAACATTTCTTGACCCAGAGGGTCCAGTATTAGGTCCTTACATGTGAAGGGGGCCTCCTCGTTAGGGAGTTCATCAACATCTAGGTTCTCTGGTTGATATTGAATATGTATTCATCTAGTAACTCCTCATTTTGGGAGCTGGTTTCTTCCAGTGCATTTTCTTGAGTATTTCTTAGACTAGTGCGTGCAAACAGTGCCGTTTTGTGTACTCATTGGGTTTGTGTTGCATAGGGCACCCATCATATTTGAGGTGCTTAGACCTCCACTGTTTCTTGAGGTGTCTAGACCGCCTCTCAAATTTGAGGTGCTTAGACCTCCTGAGTGTTTTGAGGTACTAGGACCTCCAGGAAAGCCATTGGAAGGAACAGCCTTGATATGTTTTGTATTTTTTCAATCTTTTCCCCTTTGTTTATGAGTCTTTGACTCCCCAATAAATGAAAATGGGGCGGCCAACCTCACCAGTGTGCATTGATTGTGGCGTTCTGTGATCCCTAGAGCTGAAAAGGGGGGGAGAGGGAGCGTGCCAATAAATTGGAAGCTTTGCCCGCCTTGAAAATAATACTAGTTGTCAATGCTAATATTAAAATCAGTCAATATGTATAACAGTATATATAGCGTGATTATAAAGAGTTATAGTTATGTTAATAAACTGGGATAGAAAAATAACAGTTATGTTATGAAAGGTAGTAGTATGGTTACTTATCTGTGTGGAGCCGCACATAAAAGAGGCACATTGTACTGAGTGCATGCCTATTATAGCCTGACTGTATTACGTTCTAGAACAATCTATATTGTGACATAATACTTCAAAGTGGCTGTGTGGAGTTGGCATTCAAAGATTAATGCATAATGCTAGCCTCTGGTCTTTTTATGATATAGATGGTTACCTACTGTCAGAAATAATGTTGTCAGTAAAGAAGCGTGGAATCCCAATTCAGGCTACAACTGCGATCCTTGTCAGGGTCAATCACAACAGTCACTAAATTAACCTGGGCTTAACCCTCTGGCAGCTTAGCACATAGCAGTCAGGTTTAACTTTGAGGCAATGTGTAAAGTATTTATGCAGTAAGAAATTCCAAACTAGTTCAGAAAAATAGTCAATTTTATCAATAAAATTATGCCAGAAAAACACAAATCCAATCAGTAGGACGGAAGATATTGCATTTGAAAGATTTAGTAAGAATAGCACCATGAAGCAGAAAGCATTGTGTGCATATCTGATCACACCGGACCAATGCAAAGTTACAAGTTCAGGCTGACAGCGATGGTCTGAGTTTGGCCCACTGAAAATTATACTTTCTGTCCTTGATGATGACCGAGTTTGGCCCACTGGAAATTATACTTTCTGTCCTTGATGCGAGGTCTGTATGGCATTGCTTTGTGAGGCTTCATATTGCTCAGCATTGGTTCAAATGAAGCTTTCAGCTGGGTGGCAAGGCTTTGCAGTGCTTTGCGTCTCTCAGAGTCAGTTCCGATAAAGCTTGCAGCTGGGCAGCAAGTCTTTGTGGGCCTTCAAGTCACCCTGTTTTAGAAGCTGTGCAGATTTCAAATGGGATCTGCATCGTGTGGCCCTGTGAGGTGTTGTAGGGTCCTGCGTTTCTTCGCGCCTGATCAGGTGGAACCTTTAGTTAGGCAGGTAGGAGGGCTCTCTGATGTCAGCCAAGGGTCCAGGACCTCAAGGGCCCCTCTTGGGGATCATAACTCACTCCAGCGGAGGCCAGTAGCAGGACTCAGGCAGGTACAGTTAGTGCTGGTCAGCTGGGCAATTGCAGGGCAGGCTCCTGGAAGCTTTTTGTCTCCCTGCAGTTCAAATGGGACGCCGGGCAATGGACCTTTGGAGTCACTCTGGGTAGCCTGGGATCAAGGCAAGTAGGTCCAATCTTCCTTCTTTTAGACATAAAGGCAGTCCTTTAAGCAGCAGAACAGCCCTTCCTGCAGCTGGGTATTCCTTCTTCTGAATCATCCATAGATCCAAGAGTGACCTGCTGAGTCGTCCTCTTTTTATACCTGGTGCCAGGTGTTGTGTAGGAGAATTACCTGGTCTACTCTTGAAACTGTCTCTGATACTTTTTTCCCTTTCTCCTGGTTTTGACTCTGAACTGGCTAGGGTGACAAAAGGGAGAACAGGCCTGTTGTTTGATTCATTTAAGTGTGCTGTAGTCAAAGGCCTTTAAAGGGTAAGTGGGGTGGGTACAACCCCTATCCAGCCATTCTGTGAGGATGGCTCATTCTGTCCACACATAAGATTCCTTTGTCTCACTATCTGGAAGCAATATACAAACCCCAACAGCAGAGCCATTCACAGTCATGTGATGCAGGACACTAGCAGGAAAGCACAGTTGATTTGAGGAAGAAGACACCAATTTTCTAAAAGTTGTATTTTCAATATTGTAACTTAAAATCCAACTCCACTGTTAAAGAGGGTTTTGAATTACAATTAATTTGAGTGAAACATAATTTCTCTATCTGCTCCCAATATGAAGTTAGCACTTATCAACTGAAATAAGTTACACCAGTGTTAGTCTATGGGAGAATTAAGCTTTACAACAATGAAATACAACTTTAGGTGTCTTTCGCTGTCAAGTGTTGTAAAGCTTAATCAAACATGCCCACTTTTCAAATACCATGCAACCTGCCCTATGAGCCTTTAGACCCTACATGTGAATGGCATGTTTTTAAAAGGATGGTTTACGCCTTGCAAAAGGTTCATTTAACCAGGGCAAAATGTCAGGTTAAAAATGCACTACAGGCTGCAGAGGTAGACATGTTTTAAACGGCTAGCTGAGTAGATGGCACAATGACTGCTTCTGCCCACTAGTAGCATTTAATTTACTAACCCTGGGCACATGCAGTAAAATATACTAGGGAATTAAAAGTAAACTATTGTACCATACAGGTCTGGCTCAATTTACTGTATGTTTTAGGGATAGAGCACAAACACTTTACCACTGGTTAGCAGGAAAAAGTGCACACAGTCCTTATTGCCAACAAAATTGAGTTTAGAAAAGGAAGGTAAAAATCCGGAGTGACCCTATATAGAGCGCCACCACCTACCCAGCTCCCCTGGACACAAATCCGGTCTTTAGTTGGAAAATATTTCAGAATTTGCAAAGGGATTTTTGAACAACTGAGATATTTGGGCACATTTCCATTCAGTTGGAACTTCAGCAGTGGTTAGTAAAAGATTAAACAAAGTCACTACCGATGGTGCCAGCTGACCAGCTCAGCTAGCCGTTACCCTAGAAGGACATGGATCCTGAGGAGAACCTGATTAAGCAAGGGCTAGCATCTTCGATACCTGTTCTACAGAGCAGGGCTCAAAATCACTCAGGTCTGCAATAGCTCACATTATACATTAAAAAATGTCTCACACTCACTGGAGAGCTGCCCTATATGTGCTTTGAAATCAGAGCTCTGAGAGGAGGAGGACAACAGGAAGAGGCAGTGGTGCGAGCATGCAGTGACATGGGAGGAGGTGTGAGGTATGAATGCTGCTCCCATTCATCAGGTAAAGGGAATATAATGAATAAACAAGGGCGGCATCAGCATCACTTAATCTCCACTCACCTAATACAAAAATATTAACCTGACCTTGTGTAATTTAACTTGTGCTTATCTAAAGCGCTTCAGTACCTTTGGGTGAATCAAGTTAGCGCATATAAAAATGACCCCCCAAAATTAATCTGACATTGTGTAACATAACTAGTGCTCATGTAAAGCGCTCCAACACCTTTGGTCGCACGAGTTACATTATATAATAATGAATACCTCACAGTCCCTGGGGATCTGCAGTGAATGTGCTTTGCAATTAGAGCTCTAAGAGGAGGATGACAGGAAGGAGCAGCGGTGCAGGCATGTAGTGACATGGGACGATGTGGGAGGGACAAATGCTGCTCCCATTTGGCACTGTTGGCATGACTTAATCTCCGCACACCTAAAAACAAAAACATTACCCTGACCTTGTGTAATGTAACTGGAGCTTTGTAAAGCGCTTCAATACCTTTAGGTCTGTCAAGTTTGTGCTCTATAAAAATACCCCCAAAAAATAGTCTGACATTATGTAATGTAACTAGTGCTCATGTCAAGCATTCCAACACCTTTGGGTCACTCGAATTCACATTATTTATTAATAAGCATCAGACAAAATACAACAGTCGGGATGTCTCTGGAAGAAGGTCCAGAGTGGGTCCAGTGGTTACTGCAAGTATCCGCAGTAAGGAAAAAGCAGCTGGAGTTGTTTATTTGAAAGCAAGCAGCAGTCAGCGAGGAATTAATCTATTGCGGGCGGAACCGGCATTAGTCCGTCCCGAGTCGACTAATGACATCCCAACAGGATTACCTCAGACCCTTCCAGACCAACAGATGCGTCCTTAACCTGATTCATTCAGGGACCCTGCACACCTACGATTGGGATTCCTGTCGCATACTACACCTCTGTTATAAAAATAAGAATAACCCGGTCCTGATGAAGGCCTGAACACTCCAACAGGCTGAAACGCGGTCGACTCTTACAGCAAAAACCTCGGCACTAGCTCCCGAGGATACCCACTTTGACTTCACCTGTATATTTTAGCATTCATTGTTTTGGTATCTCTACTATGTAAATTTCACTACCAATTGTCTTTTTTGTTGCGACCCTTCATGTCGCTGTACATACTTCTTGACATGTCACTTGCGTTGTCACCATTTCACAAGCACTTGTGCACCGTATCCCCCAGGTTATATGCCTCTTAATGTTAACGCAGTGCTGCTCTTCTACATGTCATAATATATGATGTTATTTATAAACAAATAAATATGATTACCAAAACTCAATTGTATGTTGTCAATTTGCATTTTTGTCTACCTGGTTTGCCCTTCTGCTTCCAGCAATTAATGGTGGTGCTCTAAATTGACCACTAACTAATACTCTCAGAGATGTTCCTCGCCAGGCAGGCAGGTCTTCTCCTCCAAGGGCGAAGTCTCCCGAAACACTGGTTCACCTTGCTCATGGGATTTCCTGATCTTGCCCCTTCCACCTCACTCTCCTTCCCGGATTAGAACTTTCTTTTCTTCTCCTGCGACGATCACCCATTGGTTGGGCTCACAGGCCTGTTTAAAGAGACAGTCCCTCGTGTTGTTGTTATTAGTATAAGTCACTGTGTTTTCTTTCTTCCAGCTGCATCCAGGAACACTATCAGCCTGCCGATCAGAAGGAGGACCGACATGAGAGGATCCCCAGGGAAGTGATTTGTCACAGGAAGTAAATAGACAAATCCACTCACATTGAAAAGTAATGGGAAGAGGAAGGAGATGAGAAGGTAATGGGTTTATAAAAAGAAGTTAGAAAGTTGCAAATATTATTAATCTTCAGTCTATTTCACTGATTGAAACATATTAATGTTTAGAGATGCTGTAACTTGTAATTGAGGATTGCAATTTTAACATACACAACAGAGTCTGTTATGCAGTCTCTCTTTCTGCGGTTTATATTACATTACACATCCAAACTTCCCACAATCCTGCTCACTGGAAGGAAGATAACAACAAACAAAAAATACACCATTCTCTATAAAAAGGAATAGTCCATAGTCTTGCTGCTTATGTTAAGTGCACTTTGAGTTTTTTATAAAATTGTTGTGATTTGATTCTACCGATATCGGTAGCTGAGTGGCGAATGCAATAACAAATACTTTGTCTGCAACTGCAGTGGGCAGTCTCATTTTGAACATGACCGATTGTTTTTTCAAGGAGACACACGACTGATGAAAATGAGGTATGAAAATAATTGAAAATCAAGTTGTAATGAGAATGATGTAGGTTGTGGTGGTTCAATTATGCAAAATGAGAATGACATACGGTCTACGGGGCCAAGCTATGGGTACAGTTGGCCCTTCACACAAGATACCATTTAATAAGTTGAAATATCAATATTTTGATATAATTGTTATGTCAATGATGCATGTTATGCTGCTGCTGCTGATGATGTCACTAATTGTTCTAAAAACCTAAAAAATGGCTGACAAACTACAGATGTTAATTTTTGGATACAGAAGATACTCCCATGTTTGAGCTATGTTTAATTCAACACCTAAATTCTATCTGTTGTGAGTGAATACCTAAAATAAAGGATCAGGAATCCTATTGACAGGGCCAATAGTTCCAAAATGAGGGTGGAATGCCCTTGGCCAATTTGCAGCCATGTTCTGGATGCACACATTGTCACCTTGTTTAGTAGAGTGTGAAGATCGCAGAAGAGGTGGGGATAGAACTTGGGTTTCAGGCCAGGATAGGATATTGGATACATTGGAACTAATAACAAAGATATTGTATCTGTCAGAGCAGGCAAAGAACATACGTAAATCTCTGTACTCAGAGGTCGTTTCTAACTGAGCTGATGGGCTGTGTGGTTTGGGGGAATACAAATGCTGGCCTTTCATATGAAAGATGAAAGGGACTTTTACTGATGGCAGACTCAAAGATGGGTCAGCATTTTATTTTTTTTGTTCAGAAAAAGAACAAACTAGTTTGACGGCTAATACATCTAAAATAACTCAATTAGTTTGTTTGTTTTTAGCACTTCATAATAGAGATAATAATCAGTCTCTGAGATATTCTCCTTCTATAGGACTGGGTGACGAGTCTAGATCCAAAGGATGGCTTTCTAACTGTACCAGTTTTTTCATAATCACAAGAAATATCTACAGTTCCTGTGTCAGAAATAGACATTCAGGTTCATGTCCCTACCATTTTATCTATACTCGGTTTTCACTACAGTGTTAAAACACTGTAGGCAACTCTCAGGACTCAGGGGCTTAGAATAGGGGTATACCCTAACAAAATATTATTTCCCTAGACAGAAGAAAATATTTTGTTAAACAGGTGCAATGAGCCATATAATTGATTCAAAGGCTAAGTTTCATGGTAAATATAGAGAAGAAGGATCTGATCCTTAAAACAGATGGGATTTCTGGGGTTTCTAATAGATTCAGAAAACGAGGTACTGTTACTTCTGGACTAAAAACTAAAAGTAATTAAGAAAGAGTTGAGAATGATTTTAGCTCAACTGCAGATTTCTCTTCGGCACTTGGCGTTGCTGGTGAGCCTTCTTCCATCTTCCATTCAAGCATTCTTTCGAGACCCCTTATTACATGCCTCTCTAGTGACTCAAGACAAGACACTTACAAAGAGTCTTGGAATAATCAGAGATTATTCCATTATATCTAGAGGCGAGAGAAGAGATAAACTGATTACTAGGTCACATAGACACCTGGAGCAATTGTGCCATTTTCCATACGTCCCCATATCAAGTATTACAATGAAATTTAAGTCTCTGGGGCTGGGTTGCCTGAGGTGGCAACTTCTCCACTGGATAATAATTGTACAAGAGAAAGCTGTCATGCACATAAATTGTTTAGTGCTTCTTAGAAACCTATTTGTAGTCAGAGGTTTTGCAAAGCAGGGCGAGATGTGCTGTCCCTTTAAGTACAAGCAATACAGCTCGTGTCAGATATATAAATAGACCAGGAAGAACTGGATCAAAACTCTTAGCAGAGTTGGACAGATCGCTGTGGGCGTTTTGTATCAATCAGAAGATATCTCTGGAGGTGCAGTATTTTACGGCACCATGAAACATGGTGGCAGACTGGTGCTCAGGGTGATTTTACAACAGCAGCAATTGGTACCTAAACTATTTTCAAAACTCTGACCACCGTTTGGGGAGCATTCAGTATAGACCTCTTAGCTTTTCGATTGAAAACTCAGTTACTGAGGTACTGCAGCTGGAAACCAGATCCAGAAGCATGAGCAATAGATGCTTTTCTTCGGGATTGGTCTTGTAGAAATCAATATGCTTTTCCACCTTTTGTCATGATTCCTCGTTGTGTGGAACCGATTCACAGGCAATCTGAAAGGATGGTCTTGTTAGCACCCTTTTAGAAGGCATAACCTTGATATTCTTCCCTTCTAGAGCTCTCTGTGATCTCTGCAGTATTTCCACAGTTAATGAGGAGCCCTTAGAGACAAACTCAAAGTCTTGAAGGTGAAAATTACCCTGGTGGCATGGAACCATTGGGGTTACTTAGAGACATGACAGAACTTCCAGGTATAACAAGTCTTCCTTCCTGTGCACAAGGTATAATCAGAGCCTATAACTTAGCTTGGGATGTTCTGGAAAATGGTGAGTGGAATGGGGCAGTGATCCCGTTTTGATAGATGTTATGAGGGTTCTAAACTTTTTACCATCTTTGGCTGCTAGTTAGTAATCGTATAGGACTATTAATGGGTATTAGGAGGATAATGACGAATTTTCTTTAAATTGCTATCCGCCAAGTTGAATATGTTGCTATGTTTGATGTCTTTTAGGAGTGTAGGATGTTAAATCTCTAGATATTGCATTTTTCCCAAGTAGTGGTCCACTTTCCTAGCATAAGGTTCACTAAAAAAGCATCCATTTTTACAGAGTTTCCAGCATTTCCATTACATCCTAAATTGTGTGTGGTAAGATGCCTCATGCAATATGTGCAACAAAGAACTTGAGAACATTCGCCCAAAGTTATTAATCTTGGGGCGTAAAACTTTTAATTCAGTTACTTCACTACTTTAAGTGAATGTATAGATGCAGGATGTTTTGAGGCTCACTTTGCATAGAAGGCTATGGTTTCGAAAATATTTTGGGAGAGAATCATGCTGGAGCATATTCTTAAATCTGCAGATTGATCTCGGGTTTCGGCATTTAAAACATTTTACCGCATACCATTTCAACATGCTGCAGTGACAATAGTAGATAGTATTTGAACTTTCATAAAAGAGTCTCATTTATCTTTAGTTGAAGTATTGCTTTAAATCTACTTTCCTGATTCATGTTTTGCTGCTAATCAGATATCACCATGGCAGTGGTCAAAGTTTATTTTTCAAATTGTGAAGACTTAAATATTCACTTGAATTTATTCTCCTCAACTACTATCATACAGTCATTGATACACTGATTAAATACAACTTGCACTATGGAAATGCATTGTAGCTTATATTTCAAAGTATGAGCAGAAACATACGCAAGCCATACAGAAAGAGAACTTTTGTGAAGTTAATGGACTTTCTACACATGATCTTGTCTCTGAGACCAGATGGTCTGTCCTTTAGTAGCCTGGCCATTAGAGAATCTCAGCAAATGGTGATATTGATCCACCTTACTCATTGTCCGATAATCCTCAACAGATGTTTGAAAATGTGAACATGCTTTCATTGTAGCCATTTCGTTTTACAACACACTGGCCAGGCTAAACGATATATAGTTCAAATGGAATGGTTAAACCATACAAAGTAGAAGTGGAAACCTCAAGTAACTCTTTCATTTCAGCTATTGTTTTAAAGCACACTGGTCTGGCTAGACCAAATATAGTTGAAGTAGAAACCTCTGGTAACTCTTTAACTACTTGAAGATTGTTGATTCTCTTTCAACTTAACATACACTTCTCTGGGTATTCTCTGTTGCTTGTACCATAGCCACCAGCGGTTGAGCTTGTCTCAGAACTGAGCTTTGGTCTTGGCAGATGACAAAAAATATGTTGGTAGTTGTCACCCCCTTCCAAAGGAATTACCCAATTTCTGACAGGTGGGCTTGTGGAGGTTAACCTGCTGAGTTAGCTTTTCACTATCATGGAAAATATAAGAATGGTGCTTTAATGGACAATTTGGGCAATAAGACAGTGAAAGTGCTTAAAAGATAGGCGGGATAACGTGTGAATAATCATGTGTGCCTGAGCAAGGACTGAGGACTTAACACATGTTTTCTTTTGAACCAAAACTTCTGAAAGGTGTTTAGAGGGTCATAGAAGATGGTCTTTTAAAGTCCACTGTGAGCTAAAGGAAAACAAGGCATCACAGAGGAAGAATCAGCAAGCACACGGGAGTGTAATTTGGTGGGAGCCTCAACTGAAGAGAGTAGTTGAGTATGTCACCCACTGCTGTCTCTTCCATTACAGTATCTGTGGATTTGCTAACTCTGCAGAATTTACTAAATTTCTTATTAGAGGCAATGACAAGGTAAACAGCAAACATTGACTTTCTAGACTTAATTATCCATTAGCGCACTAAACATATGTCAACATGTTCCTTGCCTTAGTTGGCTCAGTAGGTCCTCTGGCATAGTTGTTCTTATCTAAACAAGCAGTTGTCCAGTGAGACTCATCCCAGGAATACCTAGAGTCTAACTTCGAGGTATTGCAAACCTCTTGTACATATTCCCCTACACCAGCATTGTGTTGTCTGCACTTTTCCATTGTACAGTTTACAACTAGTATGTATATATCTTATATTAAGAGTAATATAATTCCTACCAAGAAGTGTAGTGTTAGATCTTGATGAAAGGTTGTATTAATTTTTACCACTGATCATCATGCAATTCAACAGAATAGTTTGAAGTTAGACTATAGGTATTCCTGGAATGAGTCACATGGGACAAATGTTTCTTTATTATATTGAATATTCCTACTCCATGTGAGCATATAGGGCTGTCCTTGCTTGGTTTATCCACTCTAAACAGCAACAAACCTGAAATATATTAGTAGTGCCAATAACTTCCAAATGATAGTGCTCATGCAAGCTTAAGATCCGTGTATCTACAAGTTATATCCCTACAAGGTATATTTTAGGGCTGTTCTTGTTCAGATTAGGGCAATTATCTGGTCTCGTTGAATGCCACTGACCCTCTTTCTATGAATGCGTTTTACTTTTTCTTTAACGTGTTGTTGATTTAACAATTTTTTTCCATTTGATGTTGGGTTAATCAGCAGAATAAACGGTAATGTGTTTACTGAGTTACATTTGTTCTCCTGATTTCATGAGCTTCCTAAGACTTCATTATCTTTTCTTTGTCTATAAGGTTCAGTCTTCTTCATTTAAGATTCTGAATCAGTCAATACCCTAATCACAGAATACACATCCAGAAACGTCACAAGAATTATAGGCTCTTTGCGATGTGGAAAATAGGCGTATTTAATGCACAACAGGAACTTTCACTGAATAGAGGTGATGTCATTACTTTCTTTAATTTATAAAAAGAAAAAACAGGTGTAAGTTTGCTTTGTGCCTCAAAAGTGTTGTGACTTAATTTATTACTGCAGGCATCCCCAGGGCTGCGTGAGATGAATCCACTTAGTCTTAACGTAGACTTAACGTAGAGTTACTGCATAGACATTTGGAAATGTGTTACTCATGCTTTTAAATCCATAGTAAGGACGCCTAGATGATCCAAGAGACGGGCTGTAGAAAGTAGAAGAACAAATATTAGTTTCATTACTATGCTTAGGAAAGAAAAAAATAATGATAACATTTTTTTAAAATTAAAAGAAAATGTAAGCATTGTCAAAGCCAATATGCCTCACCCTTAAAAGGCTTAGCTATTGTATTTGCCAATGCTTTTTATTTTCAATTGCATGCCAATGCATTTGACATGACACATACACAGGTTGGCCAGCAATCACGCATGAGTTCACATGTATTGTTTCACATGGTGTTCATATTATAATTTTTGAGAGAACTTACTGTTCTAACATCATGGATGGCCATGTTTGAATGGTGAAAAAAGTGAAAACCTTAGTAGGCATCAGGGTAAAGAAAAGAAAGTGATCATTTTGTAGTGGCCTAGCTCTCATAAAAAATATAAAAACAGGGTGCATGGGGGCAGAGGTATTAGAAGGGGAAAGAGCAAGGAAACACATGCATTCTCGTGAAGTACACTATCATAAAGGGAACAAAAACAATTCCCCCAAGCCAACGGTGTTTTGGTGTATCAATAAAGCTCTTCCAGTCAGAAAGCTGTGAGACTGAAATGGTCATGGGTGGGACTTACACAAGAATATGGAGGAACCCATTGAATCGATACAGACACCTGAGACAGACAACAAAGCTATCCAATCATATCTGAAATGTTGACCCAGAACGTGCTCAATGTATATAATAAGTCATTGAAACTAGAGGCCTGCCTACAGATAGCTGAAGCTCTAACATGAAATCACCAGTTAGGGATACATTTCATTGATTCTCTATTCATATGCATGCTGGGTCTAAAATAGGGAGACATTTAATTGATTGCACATTCCCCTGCATGCTTAGGCTATGTAATTGTAATCTACACATGAATTCATATCACTTATATTTAGCACTTATAACACATTGATCCTTATTCACAAAGGTAAACTTACAGTTTTGGTGTAAGCTTACTCTTTCTTTTGTTATTCACAAACTACAAATGTAGTTTTACGTCTCATATTTTTACGACTGCAGAGACTGTCCTATAATTTCACGTGCAGAATTATTTCCAGTTGTAAAGATACTACACATAAAACTATACTCATAGGTTGTAAATACAAAAAAAGTAAACTTCACCAAAACATTAAGTTTACCTTTGTGAATAAGGCCCACAACGTTAATGCAAACATAACTGGAATGTTGTTTGTGTTAAGCGAAAGGTGCCGATTATTACAATATAAAGATGTAAATTATTCCTTTATGAATTTTCACCTCTTTTTGAGAATCCACACAGAAGCATTCATTGTGGCTGTACTTCAACAAACTAGCATCAAAATATTTCAAGTGCATACTTTGTTAGGTCCAGTATTAGAGACCTCTTGTATATACTTTAGTATATACTTATATGTGTATGTACTTTGTGGGCTCTGGAGATCAGACCTAGGACTTTTCTGCTTCCTCTTAAGGACGTTTTTCCATTCAAATGCCTCTGTTTAACTGTCTTGATAGAAAACGACCAGTAGAGGTCAATAAAATACCAGAATTGCATTCTGCTTGTTCAACTGCCTCTTTTTAACTTTGGTGATAGAAAACGACCAGCAGATGTCAGTAAATACCAGAATCACTTCAATATTCTCTAGATTCCAGTCCTTAGAAACTGCTTTCCATGAGCCCCCGTAGACAATGATTTTATTTTTAAATCTTGTATTTTCAGTGATATGACCACCGAAGGCCCTGATTTTTAATTAAAAACAGAGCTTTGGACTATACCATTTCCTGCTGAAAGGCAATATTTCTCTCCATGTATTTCCATACCTAGCATGTCACGCAGTTTGGTGCTTACTTTCCCTCCATGTTACAGAACAGTAGATTTTCAGCATCCAGGCTAATGTGCTGTACAGCGAAATACATATAAGGTCCCACAGGCAAGACCGATTGCATTGCAAATGCTTGCTTTTAAAATTCTTTCTTTTCTCTAAGCTCATCTGGCACATTACAATTACAGGTTTCAATATTCTAAATTCTCAAGTGCCATTCATTATAGTCATAGTTGTACATTTCCTCATATTTTGATTCAATTAACTTCCTAATAGGCATTTTCCTTTTTTGGGCAACTTATAGAAGTACAGCAATAATGACTATTTTGAAATGTTTAAACGATTTCCAGCTGTATATTAGTTCTATGTATAATGGTTGAACGTCTACAGCAATGCTAAGGGAAAATATTGTAATACCTCAAAGTATTCTTAACGCAGAAACATGGTTTGCCATTTTTCTATCATATTGTTTTTTGGCTGTCGTGAATTGGTTTATTTTCTGAACAGCTGGATTTTTGTAATATTCAGATACAGAATGTTTTTGTAATAAAAAAGTTATTAACGCAATCCTACAATATGCACTATTCTGGCAGTTCCTTTTTCATAGTTCAGGCACTCTTGCATAATTAGTTTGGTTTTAATGCCTTCCTATATGGATGCTAACGGAAGTGAAATCGAGTCTGCTTGCGTTACAGTGAATGTTATAGACCGCAGAGCAATAACAACACTTCATAAAATCGCCTTGCTAATCCCATCAGGTACTGCTTGTCCTCGGCAAAATGAGGCTTGGCCGTGAAATGTAATACCTGCATGCCAACGGTATAATAAACTATCAGCATTTAGAACCATTACAAAGTAATAAAGAAAAGAACACATGGCAGGGAAAGTAGCGAGAAACCCTGTAGCGCTAAAGGGACAACGTTATTACTTAGAGGAGTTTCATGAAGCGCCACAGAAAGGAAATATCCGAGTCACGTGTTAGTGTGTTATTACAAGCACATTAGACGAGCTTTTAATGATGTCGGGATGTCAGATTTACTATAAAAAAACAGGTAAGCGTCACCATGACAACAGTATTTTCTTTCATCAACACAGCAACAGCCAGCAGTGACTATTACATTTCCATGTTCGACTTTGCTATGCAATTATACAGGGCATTGCGGTGACAGTCATGGAAACACACATGTCCTCATTACAAGTTTGAGGTATTTTGGTGGAAGAATGCAACAAAGTACGGTAATCACAGGTTTTGTCCTCGGAATGGGGAATAACCAGTCAGACCTGGACATATTTTAAGGCCCTTTACTGTTGATTTTCCCTAAATCAGGGCCCCAATACTGATATTTTTCACGAATTCAGAGCAACAAAAGGGGTTGGTGGGAGGCAGGGGCGCAACTAGGTCTTAATTTCGGGGGGGGCTAACATGGCAAATGAAGGGGCGTGGCTAATGTTAATCAATGGGGCGGGGCTAAAATGTCAGATAAACGGGATCGATTAATGCTCAGGTCAAGTGGAGAAAACATGCAACCCTAAAATTACCCCCTCGCAACCCAAAACCCATTACCACCCTGAACCCTGAAATCATCCACCTAGAACCCCAAACCCACGCCGATCCCTAAAATTACACCCTTACCCCCCAAAACCCATACCCACCCTGAACCCTAAAATTACCTCTGGCTCCCCAAAACCCATACCCGCACTGATCCCTAAAATTACACCCTTGCCCCCCCAAATCCATTACCACCCTGAACCCCAAAATTACCCCCAGGCACCCCAAAACCCATACCCACCCTGAACCCTAAAATTACCCCCTGGCACCCCAAAACCCATTACCACTCTGGACCCTAAAATCACCCCCTTGAAGCCCAGAAACTCATACCCGCGCTGATCCCTAAAATTACACCCTTGCCCCCCAAACCCATACCCACATTGAACCTTAAAATTACCCCTGGCACCCTAAAACCCATACCCATGCTGAACATTAAAATCTCCCCCTGGCACCCCAAAACCCTGTGGCGTCACTGGGGTTGGTGTCACCCGGTGCGGGTAACTCATGGTGTCACCCCCTCACGACTTACCGCATGGACCACCTCTGTCAGAAATGTACGGCGCTAGGTACTGTCTTACTCCCTCTAGCTCCTTCTCTCTGTCTAGCTCCCTCTCTCTGTCTTACTCCCTCTAGCTCCCTCTGGTTCCCTCTCTCTCTGTCTTACTCCCTCTAGCTCCCTCTCTCTCTCTCTTACTCCCTCTAGCCCCCTCTCTCTTACTCCCTCTAGCTCCCTCTCTCTCTCTCTTACTCCCTCTAGCTCCCTCTCCCTGTCTAGCGCCCTCTAGCTCTCTCTCACTCTGTCTTACTCCCTCTAGATCTCTCTCTCACTCTGTCTTACTCCCTCTAGATCTCTCTCTCTCTCTGTCTTGCTCCCTCTAGCTCCCTCTCTCTCTCTTACTCCCTCTAGCTCCCTCTCTCTGTCTAGCTCCATCTCTCTCTGTCTTACTCCCTCTAGCTCCCTCTGTCTCCCTCTGTCTCCCTCTCCCTTGCTCTCCCTAGCTTCCTCTCTCTCTGTCTTACTCCCTCTAGCTCCCTCTCTCTGTCTAGCTCCCTCTAGCTCTCTCTCTCTCTGTGTCTTACTCCCTCTAGCTCCCTCTCTCTCTCTGTCTTACTCCCTCTAGCTCCCTCTCTCTGTCTAGCTCCCTCTAGCTCCCTCTCTCTCTGTCTTACTCCCTCTAGCTCCCTCTCTCTCTGTCTTACTCCCTCTAGCTCCCTCTCTCTCTGTCTAGCTCCCTCTCTCTCTCTGTCTTACTCCTTCTAGCTCCCTCTGTCTCCCTCTCTCACTGTCTTACTCCCTCTAGCTCCCTCTCTCTGTCTAGCTCCCTCTAGCTCCCTCTCTCTCTGTCTTACTCCCTCTAGCTCCCTCTCTCTGTCTAGCTCCCTCTAGCTCCCTCTCTCTCTGTATTACTCCCTCTAGCTCCCTCTCTCTCTGTCTTACTCCCTCTAGCTCCCTCTCTCTGTCTAGCTCCGTCTAGCTCCCTCTCTCTGTCTTACTCCCTCTGTCTCCCTCTCTCTCTGTCTTACTCCCTCTAGCTCCCTCTCTCTGTCTAGCTCCCTCTAGCTCCCTCTCTCTCTGTCTTACTCCCTCTAGCTCCCTCTCTCTCTGTCTAGCTCCCTCTAGCTCCCTCTCTCTGTCTAGCTCCCTCTAGCTCCCTCTCTCTCTGTCTTACTCCCTCTAGCTCCCTCTCTCTCTGTCTTACTCCCTCTAGCTCCCTCTCTCTCTGTCTAGCTCCCTCTCTCTCTCTGTCTTACTCCTTCTAGCTCCCTCTGTCTCCCTCTCTCACTGTCTTACTCCCTCTAGCTCCCTCTCTCTGTCTAGCTCCCTCTAGCTCCCTCTCTCTCTGTCTTACTCCCTCTAGCTCCCTCTCTCTGTCTAGCTCCCTCTAGCTCCCTCTCTCTCTGTATTACTCCCTCTAGCTCCCTCTCTCTCTGTCTTACTCCCTCTAGCTCCCTCTCTCTGTCTAGCTCCCTCTAGCTCCCTCTCTCTGTCTTACTCCCTCTGTCTCCCTCTCTCTCTGTCTTACTCCCTCTAGCTCCCTCTCTCTGTCTAGCTCCCTCTAGCTCCCTCTCTCTCTGTCTTACTCCCTCTAGCTCACTCTCTCTGTCTAGCTCCCTCTAGCTCCCTCTCTCTCTGTATTACTCCCTCTAGCTCCCCTCTCTCTGTCTTACTCCCTCTAGCTCCCTCTCTCTGTCTAGCTCCCTCTAGCTCCCTCTCTCTGTCTTACTCCCTCTGTCTCCCTCTCTCACTGTCTTACTCCCTCTAGCTCCCTCTCTCTGTCTAGCTCCCTCTAGCTCCCTCTCTCTCTGTCTTACTCCCTCTAGCCCCCTCTCTCTGTCTAGCTCCCTCTCTCTGTCTTACTCCCTCTAGCGCCCTCTCTCTCTGTCTAGCTCCCTCTCCCTCTCTGTCTTGCTCCCTCTAGCTCCCTCTGTCTCCCTCTCTCTCTGTCTTAGTCCCTCTAGCTCCCTCTCTTCCGGTCTTTCTCACTCTAGCTCTCTCGCTCTCTGTCTTACTCCCTCTAGCTCCCTCTCTCTTTCTGTCTTACTCCTTTATCTCCCTCTCTCTCTGTCTTGCTCTCTCTAGCGCCCTCTCTCTGTATTACTCCCTCTAGCTCCCTCTGTCTCCCTCTCTCTCTTACTCCATCTGTCTTCCCTGGATTTGTATAAACAAGAGTGCGATCAACAGGTTGCACTGTAGTGAAAAGCAAGCTGAAATTTGGAACTGGTTCACTGAAAAACTGAAGACTGTGCAAGATACTGAAAAATGGGAAACCATGCACCCTCAGGTGAGCTAGGCTGCTATAGAGTTGCCTTGTGAGCAAAGAAAATTGTAGTCAAGAATTGCAGATCTCCTGCGAGACGCTGGCGAGTGTGAACAGCATGAGGAACAAGCTTGCACAGGGAGCGACAGTAAAGGTGAGAGCAGATGTGAGGCTGCAGTGCAGATTGGTGTCAGCCCATGTGTTGGTGTCACCCGGTGCGGTCCGCACCCCCCGCACCCACCTAGTGACGCCACTGCCAAAACCCATACCCACCCTGAACCCTAAAACTGCCCCCCTGCTCCCCTGACACTCGAAAACCCACACCCACCCTGAAACCTAAAATGTCCCCCCCTCACAAACCCAAAACCCATACCCGCACTGAACCCTAAAATGAACCCCATGGCACCCCAAAACCCATACCCACCCTGAATCCTAAAATTGCCCCCCTGACACCCGAAAACCCATACCCACCCTGAACCCTAAAATTAACTCCATAGCACCCCAAAACCCTTAACCACCCTAAACCTTAAAATTACACCCTGGCACCCCAAAACCCATACCCACCGTGAACCCTAAAATTGCCCCCTGACACCCGAAAACCACACCCACCCTAAACTCTAAAATGTCCACCCCCTCATACCCTAAAACTCATACCTGCCCTGAACCCTAACAACCCCATGGCCCCCTAAAACCCATTACCACCCTAAACCATAAAATTACCCCCTGGCACCCCAATTCCCATACCCACCCTGAACCCTAAAATTACCCCAGGAACCCCAAAACCCATGCCCTCCCTGAACACTAAAATTACACCTGGCACCCCAAAACCCATTACCACTCTGACCCCCAAAATTACCCCTGGAACCCTAAAATTACACACTTGCCCAACAAAATCCATACCCACCCTGAACCCTAAAATTACCCCTGGCACCCCAAAACCCATACCCACGCTGCACCCTAATATTACCCCTGGTTCCCCAAAACCCATACCCACCCTGAAGCCTAAAATTACCCCTGGCACCCCAAAACCCACATCCACCCTGAACGCCTAAATTACCCCCTGGCCCCCATACCAGTCCTGAACCCTAAAATTGCCCCCTGGCACACCAAAACCCATTACTACCCTAAAATTATCCCTGGCACCCTAAAACCCATACCCACTCAGAATCCTACAATTACCCCCTGGCACCCCAATTCGTAACCCACCCTGAACCCTAAAATTACCCACTAGCACCCCAAAAAATGAACACTACAAACTTACACTACATATTCATATTCGGAGGGGACTCTCCTCTTTAGAGAAAGATACATGGCCCTGTTCACCATTTATCTGGTGAGGTGCGCTGTGGATGTGAATTCCCTACAAGTGCATGGACAGCAGGGGGAATGGGATGTCCAGTGCAAGTGAAGCTTTTCATTTGTAAATTAATTCCTTCTGGCGTCATAGCCCAGGGTTTGCGGTCTGTGCACTTGTATGGAATACACATCCATACAAGTGCACAGACAGCAAACCCTGGGATATGACACCAGCAGAAATTCCTTTACAAAGGAAAAGCGTCACCTGCACTGGCCAGCCCTTTCCCCCTGCTGTGTGCATCTTCCCACTCCCACCCCATGCTGAACACATCAAGTGCTTAGGTGAAATCCCTGCCTTCAGGCAAGGATATCACCTCGGCGCTAGTAAAGGAAAACAAGAGGGGGGGGCTGGGGGTTTACTTGATACTGTTCAGAGGCTGGCTGGCTCGGGCTGCCGGGCCTCTCAGAATGCATCAATAACAATGACATTCTCAGCTCCGATGCGCAGTCATCTCAGTGCTTGTCAATTAGCCCGGGCTGAAGAAGACGACGGGGGGGGCTGAAGCCCGGTGAGCCCAATGGGTGTTGCGCGCCTGGTGGGAGGGCCAGTAGGGGTCAGTGGCAGGGGCAGGGGCAAGAGCAGGAGCAGTAACGGCAGACTAGGGTATGGTTGGGGTACTGCCTTGTGACCTCCAACATGGTGCTTCAGGGGTCAGCTGGGCCAGGCTCTGCTTCAGTCCTCAGACCCTGTCTACTGCCACTGGACATAGAATCATTGGGTCTGGAGACACTGGGTTCCCTGTAAAGGCCCAGGGAGGTATCCCAGCTGGAGTTAACCCACCCGGTGGGTTACCAGCATTCGCAATAAGGACCATGGAATTTAGGAATTGGCTATGAAGGTGATACGGAAGGATACGGTTTGTATCAGTACCAGTCTTGCGCACCAGTGACCCTTCAATGAGCACATCTGACTTTCATGCCATTATGTTTAAAGGGATTGAGTTGTGTCACCTGGCTATAATATCTCTATTACATAACAAACATTTTAGAATCAAAATATTCTTACTTAAAAATGGGGGCTTACACTTCATTTTACAAATTTGAAAGAAAATGTGTGTGCAAATGGTTAGATGCTTTTCCATTTGTTTTATATATAACTGACTAGCTGTACCTGGCCACGTGTTGCTGTGGCTCATTCTGGTTAAATGGAAGAGAAAGAAAAGAATAAGCACATGTTTCTAATATGTTTAATTTCACAATGCTTGTAGGTACACAATATGTTTTTGTGAATATTGTCTCTATGCGCCCCTTGTAGTTGTTGCGCAGAAAGCAAATCTATAGGGTCTGTTCGGCCTTTCGATTAAAAACAAGTGCGTATTGTACATGCGCGCATTCGAATCCAACGTTGTGTATATATAAACACACGCTAATGTTGCAAAGTGAACCGACTCCTCCCCCCTCCCTCCACCCACTTACCGGTCTACCATCTTGACACCAACTGTCCATCCTAATATATGTAGACTATTGTCTCTATGCGTCCTTTCTTAATGTTGCAAAGTGAACCAACTCCTCCCCCTTCCTCCACCTACTTCCCGGTCTGCCATCCTGACACCAACTGTCCATCCTAATATATGTAGACTATTGTCTCTATGCGTCCCTTGTAGTTGTTGCGCAGCAACCAAATCGATAGGGTCTGTTCGGCCTTTCAATTAAAAACACGCGCATATTGGACAAGTGCGTATTCTAATCCAACGTTGTGTATATATAAACACGCGCTTAATCGAATCCAACGTTGTGTCAAAATTTCAAATCACTCGGTGAAGAACTTTCGGAGATTTAAGATTTGGAACAAACGAACATTGCCATTTTTATGTGTCAGTTCGGGCTTTCGATTAAAAACATGCGCGTATTCGACACGCGCGTATTGGAATCTAAAGTTGTGTATATAAAAACACACTCGTATTCGAATCCAAAATTGTCTCAAAATTTCAAAGCAATCGGTGAAGAACTTTCGGAGAATAGCAATTTTGAACAAACTAATATTTACATTTTTATTTATATAGATTATGCCTTCAATTCTATGTTACCAATTTTATTTAGATCAAATTGTTTTGCATTAGTCTTAACTATGCATTGTAAATGCACACTTGGGGGTCCATTAGGATGTAGGGGGGATCGCATGGCGGTGGCGATCCGCCCTACATCCTTCCTCGCCCGCCACCAATTTCCCCCGCCATAATAGTATGGCGGGTGCTCCCTTTTGACGTCAAGATGGCGAGCGTAATGATGCCCTAAATGTTTAAATATTGAGTTTATGCAATGAAAATCGTTCACAGACCAAATCCCTAATAGCGAGGACTTGAACAGCTAATTTAAGGCTTGGGTCAGACCAGAAACCTTTTGGCAGACACCTTAACTCATTTTTGATAGTATGTAAGGCAGCCTTTAGTTCAAACACCTTTTACTTCCATATTATAAAAGCAGGCTTCTGGTGGTAATGTGTGAGGTGAATATATGTGGCTATAAGCAGACAGACAGCAGATAAAATAAATCAACACCAGAACAGTACATTATGGAGCTGAGCTCGTCATGAGCATGGGAGGGGTTAACACAATACAATAATACATAAACACAAAACAGTACAACAGCACACAGTCTATGCTGGGGGCTAATGGAGAACTTACTAGCAACATACAAATAAAGAGAGGGGCAGTCCAAGGGTGTGTGTTAGCACCTACCTTGTTTTCGTTTTTTATGAATGGCGTAATAGTCGAGCTGATGAACTGTTAGAATGATTCTCCTACGCTCACTGCCAGGAAGGTCCATGAATTCCTATTCGCTGAGCACACTTTATTGACTTCCAAGATCCTAATGGGTCTACAGACCTTTTTTAAATAGGTTTTCTTCCTTTTGCTGATGATCATTGTCTTGAGATAAATGGATCTAAAAGCAAATTCATAACTTTTAATCCTCATCGATCATACCATGGTCCAATCTGTCTGGGAGATATTAATTTAGAAAAAGTAGAATATTTTTAATATTTGGCACTTAGTATGGTCAATATTGACTCCCAGAGCAGTAGCTGTGCTAAAATGTGTTAAGAACCTCAAAGGCATATCCTATATGAAAAGCCATTGAAATGTACAAGGCCAAGGTAGTTCGTGCTGCATTATATGGCTTGGGGTTACTCTAATGTGGACCAAATTGTAAGATGCGAGAATAGATTCTTACCTGAAACTATCGCAAAGCGTTCCCTTGTTTCCTCTTCACCTTGATCTAGGCCTGAGGAGTATTTCACTTCAAATGTATAGTTACAGTGTCCCAGACTGTCAGAGTGGTATTCACCATGGTGCTAATGAAAGTGTTTTGGAACCTATCTAATTTAGGTTTCCATGCCAAGTCCCAATAGTGTTGCCTATTACTGCCCAATTCATGTGTGGTTATAGATTATTGGCCCCCGGACTGGGCCGTTACAAGAGAACTCATAGTTGTGCTACTTATAACATGTCAGGAATCCTAGTAGAGCCAGAACCCCATATGTTTGGATCAAGTACAACTCTGTAGGCTAGTCTTACTTAGCACTCTTTAGTCTACAAGGCCCTCTTGCCATAGAAACTGCAATGTCATTAATTTGAATGCCGTGAAGAAATCTTTACATACTAGGATAGCGAGAACCAGATATAGAATTCCAGCAGTATAGTCATCTTAATGGTATTTATTCTACCTATATAGAAGAAGAAGATGGGCAACATCTTCGGAAGACTTCACAAAGTATTATGGGGATTTGTGGACAGTTTGTTTTATACATGTCCAGTGTGTATAGGGTGAAATTTACTCCCAAATATTTCACAGATTAGGAAGAACAGTGTAAGGTGATCTGAGATTTTAACTCTTTCACCTTTTCAGTTAGGTTCAAAATCTCCTATTTCGTCATGTTTATTTTAAAACCTGTTACTTTCCCAAAAGCCAGTAACTGGAACTTGAGCTGTGACATTGAAACTTCCAATGCTGTTAAGCTTAGCAGGATATCATCTGCAAACAAAGATATTTTGTACATATCTTTGCCTTTAATGTTCTCGTATGATCTAACTTAATGCAAACGACTCCATGTGTAGGGCAAAACGTAATGGGAATGAGGTATCTCTGATGGCTGCCCCTTCCCAGTCTGTAAGGCTCAGAGAGCTTCTCGCTTAAGTTGAACCTTAAGGTGGGTTCAATGTAACCTGCTAAAACATGATTATAAGAGCAGGTCCGAATACTATTGTCTGTGGTGTGCTGGCAAGGAACTATCTGTCCACCCTGGGTGGAGGACTTTTCTGTGTCTAATGAGATTTACACATCAGATATTGCTTCCTTTTTGTTCTCCACTAAGTGGACTGTGTGGAAAAGGTTGTCATGTGCCTGTCGACCCTTAATAAAACCTGCCTGGTTGAAGAGTATTAAGTCAGGAAGTAGAAGTTCTAGTCTGGTTCTAATGATTTTTGTATGTAGTTCTACACACACATTAACATGTGCTATTGGCCTAGAGGAGGATCATCATTTTGAGTTTTTTCCTGGCTTCGAGATTCACCGCATGCGCGCTAGCGGTTTTCCCGCTGCGTGCTGCGTTTTAAAAAAAGCCGCGTTACATGACGAGCTCAGCTCGTCATGAGCGTACGAGCGTCGTCGCTCATGACGAGCTGAGCTCGTCATGAGCGCGGAAGTGGTTAAGAACAAATTAGCATTACAAACTGAGAGGTTACTTTACCTTCCTTTGCATTATGAGTTGAACAAGGTGGTCAAATGTGGTGCAAATTAGTTGGCAAAAGTCTTTCAGAAATTCCCAGTGTTGCAATATAGGCTTGGATCTTTATGTAGTTTGAGAGATTGCTGTCAATACACAGATAATATGTAAGCCATTCGGCATTCGTCTGAGAAGAAGTTGAGAAAGTACATTGCAGCATAGAAGGCCTGAAGGCTTTTCTTTTTTACCTTCTGAAGCAAAGTTCTGGCCCTCCAGAATTTGTATGGAAAGTGTGGAGTAGGGTACTTCCTTTGTGTCTATTCTGCTTTTAGAAGTTCACCACCTACAAGATCTTTTGTATCTGTGATGTAGTCACTTAAGGTTGGCCATGGCCCCTTTTTATTTGCCTCATTGAACTGTCTTCTTGGTGTCCCTTCAATACAAAGTGTCCTTTTCATTATAGGTGTCTAATTGGAAGTATTAGTCTCTGTGTGGTTGGATTTCGTTCTGAAGCCTGGATCCCAAATTATTGAAAGATACATTACCCATCATCCTAATGAGTTCCACGCCATAGTGTGCTTAATTGGTGTATGTTTTGAAAGCATTATCAGATGAACGTTGCTGTTGTGCAAAAGAGGCATTAGTGCATTGCTCACCATTTTTTAGTATGACTAGTGAACAGTAGAGAAGGATATTAACTCTCTCTAATTTATATATCGTTCTCTACATTGATCTCATAGGCAAAAGGCCTACAATGTTTTTTAAAGGTTCTTAGAATTTTTTTTTATTTGTGAGGCGGGGGAGGCCAATTTATCTTGCTCAGCATCCAATGCTAAGTTGAAATTACCTGTCACTATTAGGTCACCCTCTGGAAACTTAGCCAAAGTGTTGAGAAAGGTCATTAAAAAGTCATCCTTCCAACTTTGAGAGCATCAACAGTGGCTATTGTAAGTTGCCTTTTCTGGAACTGACCCATAGCCATGAGGTATCTCCTGTCTTTACGGTGTTTACTGGCAGGAGAGCCAAAACCATTTAGTTTAGTTCAAGATGAAGGATGGTATTCTGTTGAGTAGCGTTTGAGCTTAAGTTAGATTTTACCATTTCTGTGTCTCTTTTAGGACTATAATATCGGTGTGCAGTCATAATATCGAGTTTTTTATTTCGACTGGACAGAATATCGAGTAAAAAATATAGAATGGACATATTGACTAGACATAATATAGACAACAAAAATATCGACTAAAAAAAACTTATATCGAATAGAATGGACATAATATCAAATCAAAAATATAGAATGGACATAATATCGACTAGACATAATATAGACAACAAAAATATCGAATTTAAGGTAAGTTAATATATTTTTTTTGTGTAATATAATTCTGTAGCGGGTTGTGGGTTTATAGGGGAATAGGGTGGGAAGTAATTTAATTATAATTAATTAAATATGTTAATGTATGTATTGATATTTATTTAGAATTAATTGTTAATTAATTATCAATTGGTAATTAATTTAAATATAATTGGTAATTAATTATAATTGATTAATTGATAAATATTTTAATTTTAGTAATTTATTTACTGTAGTGGGTTGTGGGTTTACAGGGGAATAGGGTGGGAAGTGATTTAATTACAATTAATTACATTTGTTAATTTATTTATTGTGAATTTATTGTTAATTAAATAATAATTGGTAATTAATTAAAATATAATTGGTAAATAATTTTAATTGATTAATTGATAAATATGTTAATTTCATGAAATTATTTTCTGTAGCGGGTTGTGGGTTTTTAGGGGAATAGGGTGGGAAGTAATTTAATTATAATTAATTAAATATGTCATTTAATTTATTGGTATTTATTTAGAAACAATTGGTAAATCATTTTTAATAGGTAATTAATTAAAATATAATTAGTAATTAAAATTAATTGATTAATTTTTAAATTGTAAATTAATTTATTGTTAATATGTAATTAATTAGTATTAGTAGGTAATTTTTATAATTAAATAATTTTAATTTGTATTTATAAATAATTATTTAATATATTTTATACAATTGTAAAATATTTTAAATATTTTGTAATTGGTATTACTATTTATGTTAATTATAATTATATATGAAGTATTTACTTTCCCTACTATTGCACTCACTGGAGTTGGAATAGTAATTTTTACCCCTACACTATCCAACACTTTCCCTACTGTTGCACTCTCTGGAGTTGGAATAGTAATTTTAACCCCTACGCTATCCAACTCTTTCCCTACTGTTGCACTCTGGAATTGGAATAGTAATTTTAACCCCTACGCTATCCAACTCTTTCCCTACTGTTGCACTCTCTGGAGTGGGAATAGTAATTTTTACCCCTACGCTATCCAACGCTTTCCCTACTGTTGCACTCTCTGGAGTGGGAATAGTAATTTTTACCCATACGCTATCCAACTCTTTCCCTACTTTTGCACTCTCTGGAGTTGGAATAGTAATTTTAACCCCTACACTATACAACGCTTTCCCTACTGTTGCACTCTCTGGAGTGGGAATAGTAATTTTTACCTCTACGCTATCCTACGCTTTCCCTACTGTTGCACTCTCTGGAGTGGGAATAGTAATTTTTACCCCTACGCTATCCAATGTTTTCCCTACTGTTGCACTCTCTGGAGTGGGAATAGTAATTTTTACCCCTACGCTATCCAACGCTTTCCATACTGTTGCACTCTCTGGAGTGGGAATAGTTATTTTTACCCCTACGCTATCCAACGCTTTCCCTACTGTTGCACTCGCTGGAGTGGGAATAGTAATTTTTACCTCTACACTATCCAACGCTTTCCCTACTGTTGCACTCTCTGGAGTGGGAATAGTAATTTTTACCCCTACGCCATCCAACGCTTTCCCTACTGTTGCACTCTGTGGAGTGGGAATAGTAATTTTTACCTCTACGCTATCCAACGCTTTCCCTACTGTTGCACTCACTTGAGTCGTTACAGTAAATTTAAACCTTTTGCTTTCCTACGGTAAAAATATTGTATATGTTTTGTTAATAATATGTATATATATGTATAAAAATTTTTTTTTTTAAATATATTAATTATTTTTTAATGTTACGTTTATTTAAGTATTTTAAATAAGTTAAAAATGTTTTATTTATTATTATATTACTTTGAAATTACTTTTAATTTATTTTAAAAATTCGATATTTTGACAGTCTATATTTTTTACACTCGATATTTTGGAGTCGATATTTTTGTACTTACCTGTTTGAAGATAGGAAGTCGATATTTTGTAGTCGATATTTTGACCTCGATATTTTGTCATCTCGATATTGTGACTGACGATATTCTGTCAGTGATCCATAATATCATAGTTTTCGTCCCCCGGTAAGGTGACTCCTTCACAGTGTAAACCCTCTACTACTCTTGTAAATATGGTGCTGATGCAGGGCCACATAAGCTCTACTGGAAACCTATACTATTCCTCCCACCCCTCATAACACAGACACAGAACTAAATAATATTAGAACAAATGATAGCAAACTGTAAAGAGAAAAAATACATGGGCTGGATCTTATGTTTTAAATTGGTCCCCTCTTTGAAGATAGGTCTAAGGTGGGCCTGACGATTAGAGTTCCTTTTTGCACTGGAGGTGTGTTGCAATTCCATGGGTCCTGGGGCCCTCCTAGGCTTGAGTGCAGATCCCCAGTTAGATGCTAAACAAATTCAAGAATTAAGGGCCTGATTTAGAGTTTGAAGCACACAGTAATCTGTTGCATGCATGATGGAGTAAATGTCTGTCAAATCTTCGATCCACTGCTATATTTTGAGTCCGGAAAAATTTAATTGTTCCGGTGGATGTGCCCCCACTGGCACCGCCATTGGAAAACGTACTCCGATTGCATGTTGATGTAGTGCTCATAGGAGTAACAGCATCATACTACCCAACTTATTTAGAGCAGTATTATGTCATTTTTTCCATCCTTCATGACTAGAAAAAAAATGAATGTTCCCCACACCCTGGGAGAAAGTTTTTGTTTCTCAGAAACAAAATTCCACTTTTGGGGTATATGAGCGTGTGCATGTATATATGCACACATATTTCACACACACACATTCTATTTATTTGTTTATTTTTTTCCAGATTGCTTTACAAAAGATGATACATAAGCATAATGCGAAGAAATTATGGATAACAAAAGCGGTGAAAAAGAAAAATAAAGTCAGCAGAACTGATGCAAGAAACCGTCAAGAAAAAAGAAAAGGAGCATAATAATATGGTTCACTTTGAAACAAACTAATCGCTCCTCAGATAAAGAATTAAAAAATGTGTCATGCCACCATCTCTCCCAGTCAAACAACAGATGGGGAATGGGAATTCCGAAAGGAGGACTGTCAGTAGAACTGGCAGCAGGTAAAAGGCAGTCAGACCTCAAAGGCAACAAGACTCATAGGGAGCAGCCAGAGGAGAGCAGAAAAATCCACCAAAGTGTAGATGACAAGTCTACTACTAACATCACTGTGTGAAGAGTGAAGCTAGATACCATTAAATACAAGCATTGGCAAAGTCCATGGGTCTTGACAATGCACAAGCTATTGGCCTTGCAATGTGAATGTCTTTTAGCAATGTTGTCTAGCAGCGCAAATAAAAATAAAAGCAGCAATGATGAGGGAGTTAGTGAGCAGTGGCGGCTGGTGACATTTGAAAGTGGTAGGGCGTAACAGTTCAGGGTGCGTGCCCAGTGGTGAGTGAGCCTAGCGAGCGAGCCTGACCGCCATAAGGGGAGCTCAGTGGTCCTCCTCACCATTTTTGCAATAACTCTGGCAATCCCCAGAGCTCAGCTAACCGCAGCCTAGCAGTATTCAGATGCTGATGCAGACGCTGTGTAATATCTCCAACCTGAACACCAAACATTTCCTTTAAGTGCACTCTGATAAACCATCATTCAGTTTCTGATGCCACATCTCTCCGTCCTTCCACTCCAATTAACTACCCCTTATACGGCTTCTATCTGTACCCCAGTAAGCACCTTTTATGGTTCCATCCTGTTTGCACTCCCTTGTGCCTAGATGGCCCTTCTATTTTTGCCCCATCAATAACTCCTAGGTGCCTTTCCCGCTGTGACTGCAGATTCCAGAAGTACAACTCTAATTTCTCCCTTAAACTGCCCTAATCCAATTTTTATTGCCATCCTCCCCAAAATAAATACACTGGGAGGCCCACACCAAATTTTGAAATGTAGCTGGAAGAAATCAACGGGCAATCCGGGTTTGCAAGACTCATCTTCAACAAAAAAAATGCATTTCATCCAAATTAAAACATTCAGTCGGCCTTCATGAAGTTTTACTGCCTGTTGAAATACAGATCGTGGACAAAAGAACCAACCTCTGCCATGCATGTCCCCATAATGCAAATTTTCTCTCACTATAAACATTTGGGACTTGATTAAAAATTTTATTATCCTTTTGCATTCTTTATTTCTGGTGTGCTATTTTAAAATAAATAATGATTGCGACCATGTCAGCTATGTCATTTATGTGCAATTGCTATATAGTTACATCAAAGAGAAAGTCACAAAAGAGACATTGGTGTGCACCCTCATTGAGCTTGTCAGATGGCCGCTAAGGCCATCCACTGGTGAGAAATTAGAGAAACTGACACTGTCGCCCAATCTAGCCCCTCAGTTTTGGGGGCTCTGGCTAGAACGGGGTCCCTTTCACGTGGTTGTGCTTGCTGTGTGTGCCTCAATTGGTTTCTATAGCAGCCTGCCTTCCGATCTTTAAATCCGGCTACTGTCTGTCTGGCCTTCGATCCGTCCGTCCTGACGGCCTGCCCACTACTACGGCTGTTTGTCAAAGAAACCCCACACACCTCCTTCCCTACACCATAACCTATCATTTCAACTCTTCAAAAAACACTGCATAGATAAACCCTTAGGACCAACACCGACAGAGCGCCCAGTCTTTCACAATAACCCTACACGACATGCCGGTTATCCCAACGCAATCTGTTACAAAAAGCATATGTCATGCACAGCTGCAAACCCAATCCCACACAGCCCCTCTCAGCACATCACCTTCGTATGGAGCTGGGTGGCGCAATTAGAACGTTAATGAGAGGAGAGGAGAAATTGTTAGTTGAGAAGCAGTTTTAAATAGCGCGAACCCAACCTGAAAGTGGTAAAGCACTTAGTTGCATTACACAAGGACACATTAATGAAAAATGTTTAGGCACGGGGAAGTTAAATGCTTTGCCCAGAAAATAAGATGTCATACAAATGTTTAATGGCACGCCTACGATGAAAACAAGTTACATCAGACACATGCCTAAAAAATGCCTCTTTCCAGACATTTTGATAGGAAATCCTTAGCTGAATTGTACAAAGAAGATATGGACTTAGTGTACAGAGAGATTTCAAGGCTTAACAGGCATGAAAGACATACAACCAAACGTTGACTGGGGGGTGGAGGGATATTCTTTATAGAGAACCGAAAATAGACCGCCTTTGACTTACTTTTGGCACTCACAGACACGCACGCCGTGAGGGGAACGGCTCAGAAGCATCTACAGGTCACCACCATCTCCCCTACCTTCCCGCGCCGTGAGGGCAACGGCTTTTGGGCAGAACTACACCTCGGTCGGCACGGGAGCAGCGGGAACTACATCCCCCAGCTGCCCTGGCCGGCGCAAGACTGGTGATGACATTCCAGCGCCCGGAGGCGCTACAAGTGAGAGGGGCGCCGAGCAGCCAGGCGGGGCACTCACAGACACGCACGCCGTGAGGGGAACGGCTCAGAAGCATCTACAGGTCACCACCATTTCCCCTACCTTCCCGCGCCGTGAGGGCAACGGCTTTTGGGCAGAACTACACCTCGGTCGGCACGGGAGCAGCGGGAACTACATCCCCCAGCTGCCCCAGCCGGCGCAAGACCGGTGACGACATTCCAGCGACCGGAGGCGCTACAAGTGAGAAGGGAGCATCCCGTCCCGCGGGACACGCGCGGGCGACGCCGGGCTGAGCCCCGCAGAGGGCGGGCCATCTGTGGCCATCAGGGGCAGGAAGAGGCAGGGCAGGGCCCGTCACCCTGTCCAGCGCAATGGGGAAACGCAAATTTGTAACAAAGGGGGGAGAAGGTAAGAAAACCAAAGTTCCACGTAATTCGGAGTCAATCATCTCTTTTCTTACCTCTGCGGTGGGGGCTTTGAACAATGAAATTGCCAATGCGGAGAAAGAACTGGGACTCGCACAGACTGGTGTGGCAACTATAGACCTCCCGGCTGATTCTCATTCGCAGTTTCAGTCAGAATCAGCTTGTTCCATCCCACTTGAACCAAATATAATTGTGGCGGCCCCTCCATCCACTCGTATGGGTGACCAGTTACCACCCCAATCTAAGGGTAACGCTGCATCCCAGGACTCACAGCAATCTCCCACGTCAAACAGCAAAAAATCAAATGATATTACACCCTGTCATTAGCCGACACCCAAAGTAGACTTAACAGCTTCACATGGATTCCATGCTAACTTGGCAGACGTGATTGAAGAACTGTTTGAATCCCGGTTGGAACCACTACTGGTAAACATTGCAAAAGACATAGTGGACACTCTGAAATTATGTGTAGAAAATATCCTGCATAAATGTGAACGTATTGACACCTGCCTTAAAGACCTGGAGTTGCACACCCAGGGGAAGCGGACCCTGGAAAAACCTGAATCAAATGGTAGCCAGGAGGTGATCATGGGTTCTCCTGGGCAGGCAAATAGACAAGGTCATATTACATCAACAAATCCGCCCAAAGGGACTCAAACATCCCAAGGGGAGGCACAGAAGATCTTAGTTGCGGGGGGTGCGCCTGAGGTCAGGGTAGCCAATCCATCAGTCAAGGAGCAAAGAAATAATGGGTTGCACGCTGGACGGAATCACACAGTGGATCTCCCCCCAGATGCAGCACCCCTAGTCGTTATTCTAACGGGGATCCCACGCCTTAATGCTAACCAGAGGGAATCAGAACAGGATCTATTGAATAGAACCAGAAGATGGTGCACACAGTTTAGCAGTGGGAGTTCTGACGTGGGAAAAAACATCATAGCTGCAAGAAGGGTGGACTGGGTCGGGCGTAGGGAGAAATGTATTCCCGGTGACTGTGTGATAGTCAACTTTGACAGCCCCAATATGGCCAACACACTACTCTGGGACGGATCCGACCTAGATGGCGCAGGTATTAGACCCCTGGCACTGGGTTACTTCTATCCACCTCCATCCCATCCACAGGCTAAACCGCGATCCCGGCACACTTCATCACCATCAGGTCATTTAGGAAGGGCAGGGGCGGGGGAAGTGAGACACTATTCCTGTCAAGCACAATAGTCTCGCCTGTGGGCGGGGGCAAGGCTTGCCACCCCGGCACGCATTGTCTCCGATCATTTAGCTAAAACTCAGGCAGATACTGTTGCGCTAAGTAATAGGTTCTCACAACTTGCAGATCCCTCTAGCCTGGACCTAGTGGATTGACAACTACCCAATGACCAGACTGCTCAGGTGAATTCCCCTATAGCCAATCAACCCCATAAACAAACGGTACTTAGCTGGAACATAGCTGGGCTAAGGAGGAAAGCCGGGGACGACAGATGGGTACACTTTGTAACCAATTATGACATTATGTGTTTTCAGGAGACGTGGGATACCAATGACAATTTTTACTTAAATGGGTATCGTAGTTTTTCAGTCAAAGCAATTGCTGGGAGGGGAGGGAGACCCAAAGGTGGCCTGTATACAATCATCGCTATAAAATTGGCAGGTTCCATGAAGAAATTGGATTCTTCAGTGGATACCATTTTGTGTGTGGAATGGGTTAGGCCAAACCTCCCAATAATTTTAATTGTAAATTTTTATAATGCACCGGATAAGGTTTGTGGTAACTCACACCTAAGGTCCTTATCCTCCTTTCTATGTCATTATAAATCACATCAAACAGCCTCATTTGAGATCTTGCTCATGGGAGACTTTAACATACATCCCTGTGGATGGGACTGTTTCTCCAAACAACAAATGGCACCCCCGGGCGCAAACAGTCCCCATTTTGAACATACAGCGCAGGGAATGGAGTTGGAAGAACTACTTGCCGACTTAAATCTGTTTGAACTAGCTGGGCCCGAGGGGGAAAACAGGGCATCGACGTTCATTGGCAGAGATGCAAATACCGTCATTGATTACATTTTTATCTCAACGGGACTTCTTGATGCGGTATCCGCCTCTGAAGTTAATGTGTCAGCATTTAGTGACCATAATCCCCTGACTTTGACTTTGAATTCTGGGAGTAACAATGCAACCCAGGTTGAGCGTCTGGGCGGCGGTTGTGATTCCATTGTTCCAAAGGATCGGGGCAGAAGATTAAACTGGTCCAAGGTGGTACCGGACACATTTTTCCAGCATCTTAATGCAAACGTACAGGCAGACATGTTAACATGTTCAGACAGCTTGGCAGTTGATACTGATATTATTAAATCCTTCACTAACATTTGTACGCAAGTATACCATGACCTAACTCTTAGGAATAAGCGACCTGAAACCGACCGCCTTAGGTGGTTTGATAGGGAATGCTCAAAGGCACACAAGGGGCTTATGGCAGCCCTCAAACAGCAACCGAGAAATCGGGAGCAGGTGACTCAGTGTAGAAAGCTTTATAGATTAACTATTAACAACCGAAAAAAGTCTATAAAAAACGAGGCTTGGAACGATCTCACATCAATTAACATGCTTAGAGATAGTTCCAAATTTTGGGCGGTGATCAATCACTCCTATTTCTCTGAGGAGGAAAATTCCATTATGGATTGTGTGATCCCAGAGGAAGATTGGGTTGCACTTTTTAAATAATCTTTTGAATTCTGCACCTCCTCCATATACTGATGGGATACAGAGACAGGGACCTGGGCCTGATCATGGTATGGTACCACATAAGGGTGCAGCAAGAGGCAGCGTAGAAGTCCAGACACTGCACTAACGATATCTGTGGTTGTAAACACTGAAGCGAGTGCCCCATCGGAGACTGCAACAAAACATTGCTAATTACTAGCAGAGGTACCACAGCTGTTTCTGAAACTGAAATTGATCCACCTTTCACTAGAGTTGTGATTGAAGAGATTCCTACAGAGAGAATTAATAATGTTGGTCTTGTACAAATTGAATTTAGGGACATTTTACAAGGGACAACGATCGGAATACACTGTTGTCATACAATGTGGATGAATTTCAATAATTTAATTAAGGAAGCAGATTGATTTGCAAAAGAGGAACATGACAATCTGGAAGAATTTGATGATGAGTGTGAGGTCCATATTATTCAAATAAAAAATGTGAGAAGAAATTGCAAAATTGATTCAACCCATGGTGAAACAAGGGTATAAGGTTTAATGCCTAATGCCTTTAAGATTACACATTGAAGGTTTGTTTGAAAAAACAAGCGATGTGAGTAATCTAAAGAAATACACAGAACATGGAAGATAGCAACAGCAAGTAAAAAGAAAGCTACAGAGATAGTAAGGAAGGCGCAAAGGGTGTCTCATCGTGATTCAGAAATAGGGACAGTGACAGAATTTCCATTAAGAGTGGTACAAGGAGGGAATTATGTGCATGGGCCCATCTTGAGAGCTAAACTTTATGATTTTACAAAAAAATTCTAAAACTGCTAGAGCAGTCTGAGAAGTGCTAAATGAAATTTCATAGGTTGATTACCACTTTGAAAATACCATGGATTGATCTGTATTTGTTCTTTGAGATTGTGGTTCCTAGTGATTTATGGTCTGAGTGTAAGGTTTTGTTGATTGGACAACCAAATAACCATCTAGAGTTCTGCCTAATAAAACTCCTTCTGAGGAGGTAGCTAACAAATACAAGCAGATGCTAGTGCATTTGAAAAAGAAGATGCCTGAGAGAGATATTAATCAGGCAAATATTTTGAGATCTTCACAAGAGTCACAAGAGTCAAAGGAATAAGAGTATGTTTACGATGAGAGGTTTTTGTAAATTTTCTAAAAGCACAGTGGAGTAGAAGCTCCTATGATACATTTAATTTCCTATGAAAAATATTACTAGTGGTTTCATTTCTGCCTTTGTCATTGGCTTGCGTTTAAAGCTTAGCAATCATAAACATCAAAGTGTAATGTGATGGCAAAGAGTACAGATGAAATTTTGAAGCTTGCCAAATACATTAGTGGTTGCTTTGAGGCAAAGCAGAAGAAAATCAAAGAGAAGCTAATGGTTGCCCAGATTAAGCACTTTCCGAGGAGTGCCGAAATCATCTGATTGGTTCAGATTTTGGTGATGTTCAATCGGGAAATGTTGGAATGAATGAGCTGCCACCAATGCAAGGTGAGCGAATGGGAAATGGACTGATGCAAATGCAGGGATGTGGAAGAGGGATGGTATATAATTCTAGATTGAATGCAAACATTGATGTGGTAAAGAAGAACACTGCTTGTCATTACTGTGGTAAAATCGGGCACTGTAAACAGGAATATCAACATAATCCAGACTGATTCCAGAATGAATTTGTTCCCAGCGGCCATGCTGGATCGGGCAAGCAGATTCCGGGTTACTTCTTCAAGTTTACAAATGTAGCCCTACTTCATCTACGGTAGACTACAAATACATTATCCACACATCTTATAGTATTTTTCTAAAGAGGAAAACAGCGTCAAGTTGAAAAACCTAAAAGAGACAGCCATAACCTTGCACCGTGATGATCTGTCAATAAATTAACACTCTTATAGCTATTCATTTAACAGATGAACCTTTTCTAAAAATACTGGGGGTAACTCTGTTGACCTGCTGACACAACCTCTGGGTGATAGCTGCTTTTTATTTTTGACACCGGACCCTCCCGCCTGCCTCCCGCCGTCCTGCTGGTTTTAACATCTAACCGGCACGACCGCCGAGCGGAGGCCGGGCCGGGGACTACAACTACCGGCAACCTCTGCGGCCCCTGCATCACCCGACAGCGCCAGGAGGCGCATAAAAATGGTGTAAGCCCCTGACGAGTGGGGTAACTCTGTTGACCTGCTGACACAACCTCTAGGTGATAGCTGCTTTTTACTTTTGATTCCGGACCCCCCCGCCTGCCTCCCGCTGTCCCGCTGGTTTTAACATCTAACCGGCGCGACCGCCGAGCGGAGGCCGGGCCGGGGACTACAACTACGGCAACCTCTGCGGCCCCTGCATCACCCGACAGCGCCAGGAGGTGCATAAAAATGGTGTAAGCCCCTGACGAGTGGGGTAACTCTGTTGACCTGCTGACACAACCTCTGGGCGATAGCTGCTTTTTACTTTTGACACCGGACCCCCCCCGCCTGCCTCCCGCTGGTTTTAACATCTAACCGGCGCGACCGCCGAGCGGAGGCCGGGCCGGGGACTACAACTACCGGCAACCTCTGCGGCCCCTGCATCACCCGACAGCGCCAGGAGGCGCATAAAAATGGTGTAAGCCCCTGGACGCGAGCGGGACGCTGGGTAAAGCCCGGGCAAAGGGCGGGCCCTCTGTAGCCCTCAGGAGCCGAAGGAGGCCGGGCTAGGTCTACTGACTGAAATCCTACCCAAGAACAATCGCACTGTAAGGTATTAAGCTTCTTTTATTTTCTTGTGTGCGAATACCGGCCTGTTAGCCTGCGAGACTCTTTGGTTGTGCTCCTGCCATCTCGGGGTCATCCCTTAATCTAGGCCTGATCTAGATAATAGCTGCTACGCATCATGACCTCGACCAGCATTAAGGATCTAAGTGGCGCAAATAAAGGAACTTTGGACAATTATGTATTCAGGATTTCCTCTGATAGCGAAAGGGAGAGCACACTTGCAGAACGACGAGCTGAGCGACGTCACTCAGTCGAACTGATTAAAAACAAAAGCTTTTCCCCTGGTCGCTCACAGATAGACAGTCCACCACACATTAGCTGCCCTGTTGATAACGAGGACCCTGATATAACCAACAACAGCATTCCAATCCTAGATAAGCCCCCTACTAAAGATAAAGGAGAAAAAGCCTTAGATGCAATCATTAACAAGGTAAACCCAAACACAGGAATTATTAGGATGATTTCTTGGAACATAGCAGGGCTTTCAAAAAATATGTCTAAGCCAGAATGGAATTAATTTATAGAGGGATTTGACATCTGTATGTTCCAAGAAACATGGAGTACATCTCCCCAATATAAATGTGGATATACAACTTACTTTATCCCAGCTATTAGTACAGGGCGGGGTCGGCCTTCTGGGGGCCTACATATTTGGATTAAAATAGCGCTCAACTTGGCTATCACCCCTCACCCATGGCTATCACATGATATATTGTATATTTCTGCCAAGGGCTATAAATGTTTCGAGCTGTTTAATGTGTATGCACGTGGGACTCCGGGAGGCCAAACGTCATCCACCATAGCTCTGCTTGAGGGGCGTTGGCAGGTAACCGCCCACTATCTAGTATTGTCATCGGGGGAGATTTTAATTGTACTTACGAACCTTTGGCCACAGATGACATCATGTGTATGAATGAGGATGATTGTATAAAGTCTATCCCGCCGCTGACCCTAGCACCAATAAAAAAGTGGACCCCGAGACTGATCCAATTAAATGCCCTAGCAGTAGAATATAATCTACGTGCTTTGAACGGGAGAACATTATCTGACCCAAATGGGGCAATGACTTACAACAAACTCAGTTTTCCCTCCCGTATTGATTATATTTTGCTTGATAGTAGTTCCTGGAGTAGATTAGTTGATATGGAAGTTGTACAGTCACAGGACAGCGACCATAATCCACTATGTATGGAAATAAAATGGGGGAGGGAGAGGGATCTAGCAGAGATACCATTAATGATAACAAAAGAACTAATCCCTTCTGATGGCAACCGTAAGCTTAAGTGAAACAAAATACTGGGTCAAGAAGATAGTCTGCTTTCTATTAGATTGGTGGAATCACAAACCAGGGAATTGGTCTCTGAAATTATGGCCCCCTATAATGACAATAATAATTTTAGCCTTGAAGATTCTTATAATACCTTAGTGAGGGAAATTGGATCCTTCTTTGTAGTTAAAGGCAGCGGAGGCTTAACAAGAAAACACCACCCACAACCCACCACCCCCTGGTATACGGCACAATGTAGGGAGACGAGAAGGGAAATAGGAATTGCGATTAAGGGGAAAGATAGTGCAGCTGTACGGCTGGCTAGAAGGGAATATAATACCTGCATACAAAAGGTCAAGAGGGATTGGGAGGAGGAATACTGGCAGGAACTAAAGGTGGCAGCAAGCTCAAAAAATACAATACTATTCTGGAACATGATAAATAAGTTAGATAGAAAAGGAGCGGATCCTCTTGCCAATCATATAACCGAACTACAATGGCATACACACTTTTCTAATCTGTATTATTGTGAGGAAGAGGTGGCTCCATCTTGGTGGGGACAAATCTATCCCAGCAACAATGGGACTATATCCACTGAGCCCTTCACAGCCCAGGAAGTAGCTGTAGCTATAAGGAATATAACCCCTGCAAAAGCGGCTGGCCAGGATGGGATACCAGATGATTTGTATTTACATGAACCCAGCTGTGGTCTAACTTTATTGCCCCATTGATAAACTTAATCCTTGGTGGTCACCCTGTCCCCGACTCCTGGAAGGGAGCAGAAGTAGTTACAATTTACAAGAAAGGTGGTAGGGAGGACCCAGCCAACTACAGGCCGATTAGTTTAATCGATGCTATGCAGAAAGTAGTTGGCCGGGTGATTGTGAATAGAATAGACAGATGGATAGAGGAGGGGAATATACTCTCCCACTTCCAGGCAGGATTTTGCAAAAATGTGGGGACAATGGATCAGGTCTTCAGATTCTGGGCAATCTATTGGAAAACAGTCACCGTTATGAAGGGAAAACTCTACCTGGCCTTTGTAGACCTTAAAAGTGCGTTTGACCTAGTTCCCCGCGAAAAACTCTGGAGGGTCTTAATGGACATGGGGTTCCCATGCTATCTTCTGCAACTGATAGTTAAGCTCCACGAGGACAGTTATGCTAGGATTAGGTGGGGGAGCCAGGGGCAGCTAACAGGGAGGGTGTCCGTGAATAGGGGTGTACGGCAGGGCTGTGTGATGGCCCCAACACTGTTATCTCTCTTTGTTAATGGGGTTGTAGACCATTTGAGGGAGGAGAGTGCCGATGCCCCGGTCCGGGCCGGGGAGAAAACACCTACCCTCCTCTTCGCGGACGATATCCTACTGTTGGCTAAAACTCCAACGGGCCTGCAAAAATTATTGGATAAATTCAGCCTGTTTTGCTATGAACGTGGACTCACCATCAACACGACTAAAACAAAGTTGATGGTGTTACCCCCCCCCCCCCCCTAAACAGGGAAGGAAACCCCAGATTACCCTTAATGGATCTCCACTCGAGGTGGTGGAGGAATTTGACTATCTGGGAATCAGGATTAATAGTAAAATGAGGTGGGATTCCCATATAGCCAAGATGTTGCTAAACCTTACGAGAGTCTCGGGTGCCATCCTGAGGAGCCAGAGATTATCAGTTAGTAGACCTATCGCCCCGGCTCTTGCTGTGTATGAAGGAAGGGCACTGCCTTCTGTGACATATGGGGCAGAAATATGGGGTGGAGAAAATGTCCAGGTCTTGGCCAGAGCAGAGAATAAATTTATAAGGGAATTAGTTGCCTTACCGGCCTCAACCCCGCTGAAACCACTGTATCTGGATATGGGCAAACGCTCTATCTCAGATGTAGTTCATTTGCGCCCGTTGCTGTTCTGGGTGCGCCTAAGGAGGACCCCAGAGCTAGCAAACTATGCCCTGGTGTTGGACGAACTGATTACACTGAACACCGGTGGTAAAATACATTGGGTAAACAAACTGAAACAGATGGTTTTGAAGTTGGGTTTGATTGAATCCTGGATTTCCCAGTCCCCACCCCCAAAACAAGTAATAAAAAAAATCTATTGGGAGTGGGTGGAGGCAGAAGAACAGAGGAACCCAAGCTGGGGTACTTTAAGCATGCAGTTCATAGAACACAAACCAATTAGGAAGCTGGAACCTTTTTTAGATCTCATCAGAACACCTAGAGACAGAGTGATCTTTCTAAAGATGAAGTATGGAATTTTACCACTTAACTATTTCATTAAAGGTTGGAAAGGCTCAAGGGCCCCTAACGATGCATGCCCTTGTTGTCCCTGCAAAACAGAATCCCTTCCACACTTCCTGTTTGGTTGTAAAGCTTATAAGAGGGCAAGACATAGATGGCTGAGACCAGTTTGTAGGGAGCTGGGGGTTAGAGATTTCCGGGTTGCCCTCCGCATTATTATAACTAACACGTCTCCCCTTTTTATTGTTTGTGGTGTGGCAAAATACTTATCAAGTGCTTGGCTTATTCGCATGAGGATATGTAATGCTATTAATCCTTAGACCCTCTAGATACGGTTATTAACAAACAATATTTTTAATATTGATATATTTAGTATTGTCATGTAATCTGGTTATGTTTTATGTTTTTAAATGTATATAGTATTTTTAGCAATTTTTAACATGAAATGTAAATTTTTAGCTTTAATGTTTTATGAACTGATGTACTTTTATGATATGACAATATCGAATAAAGTATCAATCAATCAATCGAATTTGTTCCCCAAATGCAGGGAGACATACAGTCAGTGTTCCGAACTCAACCAACTTCAGTGCAGGGTATGCATGATCAGAAATCATTTCACATGAGTATGCCTACAGCCCCAGTGCAGCACAAAAATATTAAACACAAGATTTCACATAATTCAGGGCACCATCAGAATGCGCTGATTCTGAATGACGATTTTCCTCCTTCAATTTTCTCCAGGAAATAATTCTTAATGAGGGTGCCTGAGATGAAAAGAGGATTGCCTACTTGGACCAATTCTGAAGGTAGTCCAAAGTGGCCCAAACATTGACGGTGAAGTAAATGACCACCCTATTTCTTTTGTAATGCATATGGGAGCTACCAGTTTTACTGTTCATTCTTTGGAAGTCCCAAACGTACCCTCTAGTGAATAAAAGTACATATTGTAGGATTCAATAATATTCAAATTGTTAATCAGGTCACAGCATATGTGTTAGTTAAAATAGGGCCAATGGAAAATAATCATCAGTTCATTCTAAGTGATTCAAGTCCTGTGGATTTGTTGGGCAGAGACTTCCTGTACAAGATGAACTTTGTGATTTTATGCACACTAAATGGTGTGGCAATTGAAACTCAAAATGAAAATAGTGGCCAAAACCCCACTTGGATCCTTCGGCGGATGGTAGGTTTCTAGATGCTCTGACCCTTACTAGACTAACACTAGAACAGACTGCTTGACTTCATAGTGGATGAAGCATTACAGGCCATAGAAGACCTGAAAGAAGCGAAAGCCCCCAGAGAGGATGACTACCTGGCTGAATATTATATGATGGTCAAACCCCAAACCCCTAGCTGCCCTTCTTCTGTACTGGGTATTCCAAGCATCAGTGGCTACAAGTAATCTAGTGGAAGACTTCACCAGGGATAGCATATTTCTATTTCCCAAACCAAAATCTTAGCAAAAATATTGGTGGGACACCTGAAAAGATGATTACCACTCTAGTGCAGCATCCCAATCAATTGGGGCTTGTACCTGGGAGAGCCTCAACCAACTACCTTTGGCTCTCATCACATATTATCTACCAGGTGAAGGATGATAGTGATGAACGGGTGCTCTTATCCTAAAATGCAGAAAGATAGAGTGGAATGAGGGTTCCTTCTCTGGACCATGGTGCTGATGGGGGAAATTCTTGCATGGGTACAAAGTGGTTACATCTAGAGGTTTCACATCACTCGATTTTTGATGGAGCTGGGAACCAGGCAGGGGGCCCGATGTCCCATCTGCTGTTCCCTTTGTCACTGCAGTGGCCTTGCAGTTCTAATGTGATGTAGTAGTAAATGTAAAATGGTGCAGGATTAAAAATAAATAAATAAAATAGTGCTATCATGTTGTCAGGTGGGATAGAATTCAGCAGTAATTCTGTTCCAAATTCCATCACATGTAGAACAGTATGCAGTCTTTGACTTACGCCAAGCATTCTTCTCCATTCCTCTCCATAAGGAAAGTCAGTGCCTCTTCTCCTTTCAATTTCAGAAAAAAGTTCTTGATTGGTGTAGGATTGTCCTAAGGTATACTGAAAGTCCTTTAATTTTTAGTCAAATCCTGAAGAAAGATCTAGAAGATTTAAGATTGTGCTGTAACTCAGCTGTGGTGTTATACATTGATAATCAAATAGTCGCATGCAAGACAAAAGAGGATCATAACCTTGACGCTTTTGCTTTTCTGAATCATTTATGTGACACTGATCACAAGGTTTCCCCCAAAATATGCACTATTTTAAAGAGGAGGTGATTTCTCTTGGACATCACATTGAAAAGGGAACAAGGAAGGACTCAAAAGAATGCATTTCTGCAATTGCGAAAATTAATCTTTCCATCACCCAGAGGAAGGTGAGGATGTTCCTAGGAATATTTCGCTACTGTCATCACTGTCATCAGTGGATTTCAAACATTTTCCTAATTCCGAAATATTTTGTAAGGTTGCAAGGTTAACCCATAGTGATATAAGGGACCCAGTACCCTTTGACGAAGAATATTCAGAGACCTTCTGGGGATTGAGAGAATGCTATGTAATCCACTCACCCTTGAAATGCCTGATTACAGTTTGAACTTTTACCTTTATTGACATGAAAGTTGGGTGTACTTTGTCAGTACTGACACAAAGGCATGGAGGAACAATGAGGCCGGTTGCCTAGCTGTGTTAGACCCAGTAGCTTTAAGTTTTCCTGGTTGTTTGAAATCGGTTGCAGCTGTTTGCATTGCAACTGAACAAAGTGAAGGTATCATAATGAGACATACATTAATTGTCTTTGTTCCACATTCTATTCAAATACTGTTGACATGTACACAAACCCAACATATAATAAGCTGTCATATGACCAGATCTAAAAAGATGCAACTCATCATATCTGGCAACAATGCTTCCTATTTCAAACAATTGTTGTGAAGACAATGATAGAGATGGTGATGATGATGATGATGATGGTGATAAACCTGATTATAACTGAACCAGTACTACATAATAATGTACCAAAACAAGACCAGATATTAAAGAAATGTCAATTGAAATGGCTGATCTGACTTTATTTGTTGATGGTTCCTGTTAAAGAGACCAATATGGAGCATTGCAGGCTGCCAGTGCAGTATGTTCCATTTTTAAGGTCCTTGAAGCATCCAAAGTGACCTCAGCACAAATTGCAGAATTAGGTGCTTTTAATGAGAGCTTGTTGCTTGTCATAAAAATTGTGTGTAACAATTTATACAGACAGCCAGTATGGTTTTGGGGTAGTCCTTGTTTTTGGGCAACTGTGGTCACAAAGAAGTTTTATGACATCTTCTGGAGCTCCCGTTAGGATCAGACTCTATATACATGACAGATTGAAAGCAATAGAGTAGCCAGAAGAGATGGTGGGAGTCAAGTGTGCTGCCCATTAGGTGGGGAAAGATATGCTCACTCTTGGAAACAAATATGCAGGCTGCCAGATACTGTGCACTTGAGAATAAAACAGTGGTTCAAGTATCTAAACAAGCTGAGTCAACAAAAAATTCTAGGAAAATACAGAAAATATCAAGTTCAAATAAAAACTCTATGAGTGAATTAGGAGACTTTCAGGAGGAGCTACATACGATGAGAAGAGGAAATGAGAAAGACTGGGTAACAAGAGATATCGTCAAGATTAATATGTTTCCTCTGAACAAAAGTATATCTTACCAAATTCGATATTGGATCCCATGGCATGGTATTTTCATAGTCAATCACATTCAGGGAGGGGTGAAATGCTCAGAATGTTAGGAACTATTAGGAGAATGAGGTTTCATTTACGAAATTCTGAGCAGATTTTGTGGCGATGCCAGTTTGAAATGGTTTGAAATACATTCTTGTGACTGTCTGCCTGTTTTCTAAGTGGGTTGAGGCTTATTCCACTTAGAGATTAGACAGCCTAACAGTTGACAAACTCTTGTTAAGAGAATTGATACTGAGATTTTGGTGTTTTATCTTCTATTGATAGAAATTGGAACTCCCATTTTAAGAATTACATTTTACAATCGATTTGTGCTGGTCTCTAAACTGACCGGAGGTTCCATTGTAGTTATTGTCCTCAGTCTTCCAGAGTGGTTGAGACGATGAATGGGACACTCAAGAACAAACTGACAAAAGTGTGTACTTCCACTAATTTGAAGTGGCCAGATGCTCTTTCCCTTAATTTGATGAGCAGTAGGTGCACTCCTCACAAAAAGTCTGATCTTTCACCAAAAGACGTGCTCCTGGGTAGAGTAATGAGATTTGCTTATACTCCTTCAACTATAGATGTTTCAAATACTGATGACAGTGTACTAGATTACTGCAAAGGTCTGGCTGATATGGAGAGACCTGTTTCTCATCAGGTGAACTTCCAAAAGAATAAACAAAAGAACTTCAATGCCACAATGTAGTTCCTAATAAAAAAGAAAGGGCTGAAAAACACTTAAGGGCCTGATTTATATATCGGCAGTAAGCATACTCTGCTGCAAGGGTGATGGAGTATGCTTACCACCAATATAATGGTACGCTCACTGAATTTAGATGCGGGTGGACCATAGTTTTGCAACTGCAGAGGCTACTCTATCTTTACCATGACCAAACTTCTCTGATGCCCAACGGACTTAGATGTGAGTACATATAGCCATTTTTAATGCCCATCACTACCAGGAAAACCCTGATGGTAAGGGGCAGTAAAAACAAAAAATGCCCCCTGACCATGGGAGTTGACTCCCATAACAAGGGGAGCATTTTTTATTTAAAAAAAAAAAACAATAACCCACCTTAGGGCTTTTGTTTTTAAAAGTTAAAAAAAGTTTCAAATTGTACCAAAAGTCTCTGTCATCTTTGATAGATCATATGCAAAGTTCCTATACATTGGTAGGAACTGCCTTTATAGCAGTACCTGTCAATGGGTGAAATGTCAGTCGGGCTGATGCACATTTCAAAATTTGGCAGGCAGGTACTCCATCAGGGTGACAGAGTAATTTACTCAGTCACCCTGACAGAGCACAATCCATCTGCCAATATATAAGTTGGCCTTTAACTCATTGAAAAGAACCAGTAAAAGAAAGCACTGATAGCAAGAGAAACTGTGGTCAATCAATGAAGAACTTGAAGTAATTGAATTAGATTCAGAAACAGTGAAAATGAATCACCAGTTGGTACAGGATCAGCAAGAAAGAGAACTCAAAATAGAAAGTATGCATCATCTGAATAAGTATATTTAGCAACAGTGTCGGAGGAAGAAGAACGGTCAGAACCAGAGATCTACAGACTAGCAAAATATTGCCAATACATTTTTTAAAGTAATCCTGAAGGTGATCAACAGAGGAAGAAGAGACACCATAAACGTTTTGAGCAGAGGGTTAAAGACAAAGCTGAAAGTGAGAAATACAGAGCCAAATTTGAAAGAGTGAAAACTGAAATGAATTTTTGAAAAAATATATTTTATTAAAGTTTAATTTGATTATTGTTTTCAAAGAAACAGTTGGACTTTGGCACTCCACCGCTTGGTCCTATGCATACGTTGTTGCGCAGGGCCTCAAGGGGGTAGTCATCACTTACCTTGGTGGTCTCTAGAGGGGAGGAGTCTGGTGCCGCAGAAAGCCTTTTCTCCCTGGCAGGAGGAAAGAGATTGGGAAGTCGGGTGTTGATGTCCAGACGCGAGTACAGGTGATATCTTGAATTTCAAATTTGATCCAAGATGGTGTCCCTTATTCCAGGATAGGAATTGCCTGATCCAATATGGAAGAAAGTAGTTCCTGTATAAGATTTGTCACTTCCAGGTTAGATAGGACTATTTAAGTAAAGACTGGGGATTGGTCTTTGTATCACAATGCTCTTTCTATGCGTTGTAGTATTTGTAATGCTCTGTGTGGCTTTTTTCTTCCAGTTTATGTTCCTCCAGATTTGCTCTGAAATTTGGTTCCCTGCTGTCATCTTAGGGGGGTTTTGCTTCAGCATTTTTACCTCCTCAACAGCGGTTTCTTTCCTTGGATACTTACCTGCTGCTGTTTACTCCATCTGTCTCTGTCATGTTTGACAGTAGTACAGTGGCTGCAGAAAAGAATCATCCATACCTCAGGGTTAAATCTTCAAAGATGCGAATACCTCTGTTTCATCCAGCCCTTAACAGATTGCGACACCAGCATATTCCAGAGCCCGCTTTAGAAATGTAACCTGTTGCTGACTTACAAATTACCATTCAACAACAACAAACTGGAATACATTTTTTGAGGAATGAAAATACCACTTTACATCAGACTTTGCTGACTCAAGAATCCCTGTAGAAAGTAAGGGAATTTTTGTGCTCCCTTATGGTGTATTTCACTTTACAACTTTTGCAATTTTCATCAGACAAGATCTAGGTGAGGTATTTAATCAACTGATTACGTGAAGATGCATAATTTTGGGCTTTGGCACTAATCACATTTTCAGATGCCAGACTAAATAATTACAACAGATTCCTACAGGAGTTTTGGCAAATATTTAGGAGACCTAAGGCCGAATCTTTGGTGGGAGAGACTCTCGCTGCGATTCAGCAAGGGTCATAAGGAGCTATGGTTTGCGTGATTAGATTTTGGTGGCTAGCAGCTGAATCTCATTGGGTTGAATGCACCCTATTGACCTTGTTTCTAATGGGATTGAAAGATGAAATTAAAGATGAGTTTGTCCATATCTCACAGTCATCTTCTCTGAAAGCAGCCAATGAACCTGCTGTACATATTGAGCACAGGATTAGTAAGCAAAGGAAGAAAAGATGGTCAGGACAAAGTCCCCAGAGTTCTCTGTTAGCTAGTCCTCCCATTCCCAAAAATTCAGAAGCAGTTCAGTTACCAGTTACCTGAAGTGGAGAAGTGTGGCTCAATGGTTAGAGCAGCAGACCCTGATGCAGAGGTCTAGCCTGGGACCAGGGTTCAATTCCCCGCCTCGGCGGGTCTTGGGCTCAAAAATTCCACGGACCTGATAATTCTCGCCTCGGTGCCTATTCCAATCATGGAGTCCCACTCTGCAACTCTGGGCAATAGCTTGCTTAATCTCCACAACGGCCACCACAACGTTAAGGATGCCTGGCCTCCACCTTGGGGGTGCCCAGGAGTGGACACCTCACAGGGAAAGCCAGGATGGGTTCCACAGCGGTATTCGTACCAGCGCCTTGAGCCCCATGTGGGTGAGTAGTGCGCTATACAAGTATCAATTTACATTTACATTTACCTGACCCTTCAGAGGAGTCAATACAAATTGAATAGACAAGGGTCCCACGGTCAGAAAATGAAAGACAGAGATAAAGAGAGAAGGAACTATGCCTTTATTGCTGTGCGGAGACTCATTTGATTTGTCAATGCCCAGTCTATCCTATAAAGATGTCGGGAAACGCTTAAACGCAACGCTACTGAGGAAGAAGCATTTGGGTCAGAAAATCTTCCCCAAGCTTTGACATCTCAGTGCAGTCCTGAAGAGGACTATCATGTGTTTCTACTTCGGATTCCTTTAGTGGTGGAAAATGAAAGTGAGATCTCCATAATGATTTTATTAGATTCTGGAGCCATAGGAAATGTTGTTTCTCTAGTATGGGCAGCAGATGATAAGTTGCCTAAACAGCTCAAGCGGAAGACTGGAATTGTTCAGACATTAGATGGTATGCCATTAACATCTAGGCCAGTTATAGAGTGCATTTTCCTACTTAAGATGTCATTGTATAATCATCAAGAAACTCTAGTATTTGATGTCATTTTGTCTCATAATGAACTGCCACTCCATCGTTTTTGTGACGGCGCAATTAATCTGAAACTAGAGGTTGGAATTCCTTATGGACAAATGTATTCACTGTCTGAAAGAGAGCGAGAAGCGCTACAACTGTACTTGCAAAAAAAGTTTAGAATAAGGATTAATTACACCCTCAAATTCACCAGCTGGGGCTCCCTTATTTTTCATCACCAAGAAAGACAGTGGATTGAGATCATGTATTGATTACAGAAGCTTGAACAAAATCACCTTAAAAGATAGTTACCCATTACCTTCAATTAAAAACATCCTAAAAGCTGTACACCAATCTCAGTAGTTTACCAAATAGGATCTAAAGGAGGCTTACCATCTCTTACAAATTCAGAATGGTTATGAATGGGAAACCGCCTTTAGAAACCTGCATGGACATTTTGAGTATATAGTAATGTGGTTTGGCCTCAGTAATGCCCCCTCTATCTTTCATCTGTTTATTGATAGCATTTTCTTGGTAGTCTTGAACATTTTTTTTGTTTTTTGCTTAGATGATATACTTACATTTTCTAAGTCTTTAGCTAACCACAGGAAACAGGTGAAGGAAGTACTACAACGCTTTAGTCAAATCCTCTCACTTGAAAACCAGAAAAATTTGTTTTTGAAGTCTAAGAAGTGCCATTTTTAGAATTGGTCTTCACTCCGCAAGGATTATTCATGGATCAACAAAGGTGTCCGCTGTCTTAGATTGACCGTCTCAAACTCCCATAAAAGAGGTTCGGAGCTTTCCATGGCTTTACCAAGTTATATATTGTCAATTTGTAAATGCCTTTTTCAGATATTCCCATGATATTTCCAGAATTTTGAAGATGGATCATCTAAGGGAGGGGTATTTCTGGGATGAGAAAGCAGAGAAGGCAGTTCAAGTTCTAAAGTGCACCAAGGCACCAGTCCTTCCCCATCCTGATTCCACTCACAAATTATTGGTTCAAACTGACGCTTCTACAGTATCCCCGGAAGCGGTACTACTCCAATTCCAAGAGGATGATCAAAAGGAGCACCCCATCTTTTACTACTCTCGTTCTCTTTCTCCAACAGAAAAGGAATTATTTAATCTTTGAAAGGGAGCTGCTAGCTATGAAAGAAGCATGTACCAAGTGGAAACATCTGTTGTGTTGAGCGAGACATGTCTTTGGAATCAGAACTGATCATAGAAACTTACATGCTTTGAAAAACATACAGTGCAGGAATTATAATGAAGCAAGATGGCGTATTTGTTTACTCAATACGGGTTTATCATCAGTGATATTCCTGGCACTCAAACCATACATGCAGATGGCTTATTTTGAAGATACCCTGATGCTTCACCTGCTTGTATTATTTCCATTACAACTACTTTTCTGAAAGAAGTCCAGCACCACAGCAACTGAGCTATAAAACAAGTTGGAATTACCAAGATTCTCTACACTTAACATCACGCAACTGGCTATATTTCTTTTAAAAGGCACTTTTTGTTCCGACCCCAGGCCTGCAAAAGAAAGTGTATTGTTTTGTTCTCAGGTGGCTGACCATCCAGGAGTTAAGAATACTTACAAACCACCTTCTTGATCCTTTTGGCGGCTTCCAATTAAAAATGATGTGACTCGCTATGTAACGTCTTGGCCCATTTGTGCTCAGATGAAGACATCACATAAGAAACCAGTAGGTGTGCTACAACCTTTACCTGTAGCCACCAAGGCCTGGGAAACTGTTGTCACAGACTTCATTTTTTAATTACCACCATCAACAGGAAAAACAGTGATAAAGGTTACCATTGACACATTTTTAGATGGCACTTTTTTGCCCTTTAACACACTGCCAACTGCTAAAGAAATAGCACAGCAATTTATCAAGGATATCCTCAGGCTACATGGTATTCCTGAGACCATCAGCTCTTATTACTAATCGGGAACATGTGTGTAGTTTAAGTCAAGAGGATGATGCATTTATTAAAGAATATAATGAGGGAAGAGTGAAGATTGTGAGGGATTGGAGAGATAAGAGAAAGGTAAGAACAAATCATAGAAGAAGAAGAATTTACATTGTCAATTTCCCTTCCTAGATTGAGAATGGAATCTGAGAAAATGTGTATGTGTTCATGAACCTTTGATAATTGCGAAAATATGTGGGAGAAAGTGAGTATGAGAGAAGTTATTTTATAAATGGGGATTTTCTGATTGGTGAAGTGCTGATATTGAGAGGACTTTATTATGTGTGTGGTACAACTGCTTATTTCAATTTGCCACTTAATTGGGGTGGATCATGTTATTTTGCTTTGGTGTTTCCCAGAGTCTATCATAGGAGTAGAATGGATGATGCAGTTGGTTTAAAGAGAGTAAAACGTGGATTTGGAACTATAGTGTTAGATATATTAGGCACTATTATTCCTCCTGTAGATGTGGCTATGAATGATGTGAAAATTAGATACTTATCTACAATTGTGGACCGGCTTGCTTCTAATACAGCTGGAGCCCCAACTCAAAAAGGTTCTAACTTAATCGATATGGTTATGCAAAATCATTTAGTGCTTGATATTTTTGCAAAGGAAGGCAGTGTTTGCAAGGTACTGACAGTAAAGGAATATTGTAGCTTTATACCTGAGGTTATTAACACATATTATAAATATCACTCATTTTGCCTTGAACATAATCTGCAGCTGCCCCTGTCCTTTTCATACAGTTCACTCAGCTCAAAGTCACTTGCATAAAAAAGCTGCCTTGGTACTTCTGGGAGTCGAAAGGAGGCTGTTCCAGTCTAGAATAACTTCTAAATGAGAAAAGAGTTCCAGCAGTCTGTCTCTGGAAAGACAAGTGCAGATTGGTTGGCTGCCCACTGCACAACGCATATTGTTTTCAGTACAACTGAGATCAGTAGTAGCCTGTGCTGTAGCCAGTGGTCTTTCCTCAGGTGGTGCCCCAGAGGAAACTAAATTTGATGCACCACCCGACCCTCCTCTTGAACCATTTCCCACTCAGTGCATTCCTGTTCGTTTTCATAGTGGGGCACCTTTTGTGCTTACTGGACACGTGCTGCTAAATATTTCAGAGGAGTGACCAGCCTGTGAACACACATTTGTCCCTTGTCCCCTCACCTGAATCACTTATTTAGTTGCTAACCTGGAGGTGAGAGTCCATGGGAGGAGATAAAGAGGAGAGGGAGAAGAAAACGGGATAAAGTAAATTGGAGGGAGGCTGAGAAAAGTAAAGAAATCACGATTTTACAGAGCTGAGTGGTGATGCCACTATTGTCACACAAGCTCCTGGGTCTATTTCTTGGCAAGAACAAGGAATGGCCAACATTGATCTGCCAAGTTAGCTACAATGAGGGAGAAAGTCAGAGGTTTGCCAGTTTTACTTGAAGTGGCACTTGGTGACTATTCACAAAGGTATTTTGAAGTACCTAATGTAGTACTGCTGTAGTTTCATGTATGTACTATTACAATCCTTTGTGGCTACCCCCAGCATCTAAAATTGGAATAAAAGGGTAATATTAATGGAATATTCACATGCAATTAGCACAAACTGTAAGGACCGTGCCCTCTTTGCACTTTTACTAATAGGGAATTGGACGTTTCAGAGCCCACCCCCACACTGCCCTATTCCTGTGGTATTACTTCACAAACTTCTAAATGCTTTTGTAAACAGCCCATTTTGTGCATAGATGTGTAGAATTTTTGGTCAGGAGCCAACTATTGGTGGACCAGCCAATTTTCACTGGATAATGTTTCCTGCATGACAATGGTTATACACAGTGGTTATAGACCCTACAAGTCTTGATTCACGGTGACAGTCATTATGTAAGATGAGATCATGGATTCTGGCTTTGCATCAATTGAAGCATGTGTAAAGTTGTTTAGATTTTATATTTCTCAAACTGTGAGGTTGTCCCCTGCAGCAGGTCCAGAGGTTAGCGGAAATGTGATGTCACTGAATCCAAAGAAGGATATAAATATTCAATAATAGACAAAGAGCAGAATGTGACTGGAAAGCAAACATAGAAGAGGGTGATAAAAGTCTGAACTTTGTGCTGTGAAGGTGATGCTAAAAACTTTAGAGAAAAGTATATGTGTTTGTCCAGTTGAGGCTCTGGCAAAAAACAGAAACTGTTTGTGGCAAAAATGGAGACAAGCACTAACAAAGTAGCAACCATTAAGTTACAAACACCAACCTAGATTTACATACAGTTTGTGTTAGGTCTTCTACTTGGATATACAAACAAATCATGATCTGCATTGGTTTGTAAACCAAAGTAACGCACCTCTGTGGAATGCCCTCCCTTGCATTTCTTTTCCGCAAGTGTTTAGGCTACGGCGCAATGTTGCCTGCTTTGGCAAATGGTAGCTACAAGTGTGCCAGCGCAGGGAAAGAGCAGAAGTGCACCACCTCAAAGTAGATGTGACACAGTTCTGGTCTCTCCTGTTCACACAACACAGCCATACAAAAGGGGATGATGGACGGAGCGTTTGAGCAAATCAAACACTCACCCCCAGTCAACTGATCTGTGTTTAATCCATCACCATTCTTTAGCCCACTCAGCCACCCCATTTCAGACATGGCCATATGCAAATCAATCTGACCCTGTGCCTCATGGGAACAGTCCAGCCCGAGCTGCCAAGCCATGTCTTCCATGGACCGGAAACAAGCATCCTGGGACCGGTTTCGGATTCATAATCCTCATCAGCCAGGCTATCTTGAATCCAGTGGCCAAGTGAGCAAGGGACTCACGTCTGAGCATACCCTGCCACACTTAGGGCGAACAAAGCAATACAAAAGAGGATGATGGATGGAGCGTTTGAGCAAATCAAACACTCACCCCCAGTCAACTGATCTGGGTTTAATCCATCACCATTCTTTAGCCCACTCAGCCACCCCATTTCAGACATGGCCATATGCAAATCAGTCTGACCCTGTGCCTCATGGGAACAGTCCAGCCCGAACTGCCAAGCCATGTCTTCCATGGACCGGAAACAAGCATCCTAGGACTGGTTTCGGATTCATAATTCTCATCAGCCAGGCTATCTTGAATCCAGTGGCCAAGTGAGCAAGGGACTCACGTCTGAGCATACCGTGCCACACTTAGGGCGAACAAAGCGATACAAAAGGGGATGATGGGCGGAGCGTTTGAGAAAATCAAACACTCACCCCCAGTCAACTGATCTGGGATTAATCCATCACCATTCTTTAGCCCACTCAGCCACTCCATTTCAGACATGGCCATATGCAAATTAGTCTGACCCTGTGCCTCATGGAAACAGTCCAGCCCGAACTGCCAAGCCATGTCTTCCATGGACCAGAAACAAGCATCCTGGGACCGGTTTCGGATTCATAATCCTCATCAGCCAGGCTATCTTGAATCCAGTGGCCAAGTGAGCCAGGGACTCACATCAGAGCATACCCTGCCACACTTAGGGCAAACAAAGCAATAAAAAAGGGGATGATGGACGGAGCGTTTGAGCAAATCAAACACTCACCCCCAGTCAACTGATCTGGGTTTAATCCATCACCATTCTTTAGCCCACTCAGCCACCCCATTTCAGACATGGCCATATGCAAATCAGTCTGACCCTGTGCCTCATGGGAACAGTCCAGCCCGAACTGCCAAGCCATGTCTTCCATGGACCGGAAACAAGCATCCTGGGACCGGTTTCGGATTCATAATCCTCATCAGCCAGGCTATCTTGAATCAAGTGGCAAAGTGAGCAAGGAACTCACGTCTGAGCATACCCTGCAACACTTAGGGCGAACAAAGCGATACACAACACAGCGCAGCAACTTTTCAAGCAGTGCTGCATTGCGTGTACTCTTTGTAATATGCCCCACAATATATATATATATATATATATATATTGTCCACCAAACACCCAAGCTTTTGGGGGCGCACTCACAGCCTCTTCCACCAGCCGGTCTCACCTGCCACAATGTTACCATCGGTGTTCGTTTAGGGGACAAGACCACGCCACACTTCTCTTTGGAAATTATTCTTTGCTTTATTTTCGACCTTACGCGTTTCAAAGCACTCGCTTCTTCATCAGAGGTCTCAATATCTCTGAACAGCCCCAGGGAGCTCCACCTCTGCAAGCCCCGCCTTTAGTAGAACGTGCTTCGTGCACGCTTTGCAGCATGGAACATGTAGTCCTAGTGGAAGCATTTTGCACCTTAAGTAGGTCCTGTGCCATTCACTGTATGAGTTCATATTTCAATCCTAAGTGGACTCCCGAGTTGTGTCCGTGCTCATGTGAAGTCCGAAGACGCCGTGCCGCATGTGGTTTGGAATCGTTCCAACCGCGGCCTCCGGATTGGCGGATGTTGCTGCCCCCCACGGTAGGATTACCGTGCAGTCATATTGTCCACCAAACACCCAAGCTTTTGGGGGCGCACTCACAGCCTCTTCCACCAGCCGGTCTCACCTGCCACAATGTTACCATCGGTGTTCGTTTAGGGGACAAGACCACGCCACACTTCTCTTTGGAAATTATTCTTTGCTTTATTTTCGACCTTACGCGTTTCAAAGCACTCGCTTCTTCATCAGAGGTCTCAATATCTCTGAACAGCCCTAGGGAGCTCCACCTCTGCAAGCCCCGCCTTTAGTAGAACGTGCTTCGTGCACGCTTTGCAGCATGGAACATGTAGTCCTAGTGGAAGCATTTTGCACCTTAAGTAGGTCCTGTGCCATTCACTGTATGAGTTCATATTACAATCCTAAGTGGACTCCCGAGTTGTGTCCGTGCTCATGTGAAGTCCGAAGACGCCGTGCCGCATGTGGTTTGGAATCGTTCCAACCGCGGCCTCCTGATTGGCGGATGTTGCTGCCCCCCACGGTAGGATTACCGTGCAGTCATATTGTCCACCAAACACCCAAGCTTTTGGGGGCGCACTCACAGCCTCTTCCACCAGCCGGTCTCACCTGCCACAATGTTACCATCGGTGTTCGTTTAGGGGACAAGACCACGCCACACTTCTCTTTGGAAATTATTCTTTGCTTTATTTTCGACCTTACGCGTTTCAAAGCACTCGCTTCTTCATCAGAGGTCTCAATATCTCTGAACAGCCCCAGGGAGCTCCACCTCTGCAAGCCCCGCCTTTAGTAGAACGTGCTTCGTGCACGCTTTGCAGCATGGAACATGTAGTCCTAGTGGAAGCATTTTGCACCTTAAGTAGGTCCTGTGCCATTCACTGTATGAGTTCATATTTCAATCCTAAGTGGACTCCCGAGTTGTGTCCGTGCTCATGTGAAGTCCGAAGACGCCGTGCCGCATGTGGTTTGGAATCGTTCCAACCGCGGCCTCCTGATTGGCGGATGTTGCTGCCCCCCACGGTAGGATTACCGTGCAGTCATATTGTCCACCAAACACCCAAGCTTTTGGGGGCGCACTCACAGCCTCTTCCACCAGCCGGTCTCACCTGCCACAATGTTACCATCGGTGTTCGTTTAGGGGACAAGACCACGCCACACTTCTCTTTGGAAATTATTCTTTGCTTTATTTTCGACCTTACCCGTTTCAAAGCACTCGCTTCTTCATCAGAGGTCTCAATATCTCTGAACAGCCCCAGGGAGCTCCACCTCTGCAAGCCCCGCCTTTAGTAGAACGTGCTTCGTGCACGCTTTGCAGCATGGAACATGTAGTCCTAGTGGAAGCATTTTGCACCTTAAGTAGGTCCTGTGCCATTCACTGTATGAGTTCATATTTCAATCCTAAGTGGACTCCCGAGTTGTGTCCGTGCTCATGTGAAGTCCGAAGACGCCGTGCCGCATGTGGTTTGGAATCGTTCCAACCGCGGCCTCCTGATTGGCGGATGTTGCTGCCCCCCACGGTAGGATTACCGTGCAGTCATATTGTCCACCAAACACCCAAGCTTTTGGGGGCGCACTCACAGCCTCTTCCACCAGCCGGTCTCACCTGCCACAATGTTACCATCGGTGTTCGTTTAGGGGACAAGACCACGCCACACTTCTCTTTGGAAATTATTCTTTGCTTTATTTTCGACCTTACGCGTTTCAAAGCACTCGCTTCTTCATCAGAGGTCTCAATATCTCTGAACAGCCCCAGGGAGCTCCACCTCTGCAAGCCCCGCCTTTAGTAGAACGTGCTTCGTGCACGCTTTGCAGCATGGAACATGTAGTCCTAGTGGAAGCATTTTGCACCTTAAGTAGGTCCTGTGCCATTCACTGTATGAGTTCATATTTCAATCCTAAGTGGACTCCCGAGTTGTGTCCGTGCTCATGTGAACACGAACACCGATGGTAACATTGTGGCAGGTGAGACCGGCTGGTGGAAGAGGCTGTGAGTGCGCCCCCAAAAGCTTGGGTGTTTGGTGGACAATATGACTGCACGGTAATCCTACCGTGGGGGGCAGCAACATCCGCCAATCAGGAGGCCGCGGTTGGAACGATTCCAAACCACATGCGGCACGGCGTCTTCGGACTTCACATGAGCACGGACACAACTCGGGAGTCCACTTAGGATTGAAATATGAACTCATACAGTGAATGGCACAGGACCTACTTAAGGTGCAAAATGCTTCCACTAGGACTACATGTTCCATGCTGCAAAGCGTGCACGAAGCACGTTCTACTAAAGGCGGGGCTTGCAGAGGTGGAGCTCCCTGGGGCTGTTCAGAGATATTGAGACCTCTGATGAAGAAGCGAGTGCTTTGAAACGCGTAAGGTCGAAAATAAAGCAAAGAATAATTTCCAAAGAGAAGTGTGGCGTGGTCTTGTCCCCTAAACGAACACCGATGGTAACATTGTGGCAGGTGAGACCGGCTGGTGGAAGAGGCTGTGAGTGCGCCCCCAAAAGCTTGGGTGTTTGGTGGACAATATGACTGCACGGTAATCCTACCGTGGGGGGCAGCAACATCCGCCAATCAGGAGGCCGCGGTTGGAACGATTCCAAACCACATGCGGCACGGCGTCTTCGGACTTCACATGAGCACGGACACAACTCGGGAGTCCACTTAGGATTGAAATATGAACTCATACAGTGAATGGCACAGGACCTACTTAAGGTGCAAAATGCTTCCACTAGGACTACATGTTCCATGCTGCAAAGCGTGCACGAAGCACGTTCTACTAAAGGCGGGGCTTGCAGAGGTGGAGCTCCCTGGGGCTGTTCAGAGATATTGAGACCTCTGATGAAGAAGCGAGTGCTTTGAAACGCGTAAGGTCGAAAATAAAGCAAAGAATAATTTCCAAAGAGAAGTGTGGCGTGGTCTTGTCCCCTAAACGAACACCGATGGTAACATTGTGGCAGGTGAGACCGGCTGGTGGAAGAGGCTGTGAGTGCGCCCCCAAAAGCTTGGGTGTTTGGTGGACAATATGACTGCACGGTAATCCTACCGTGGGGGGCAGCAACATCCGCCAATCAGGAGGCCGCGGTTGGAACGATTCCAAACCACATGCGGCACGGCGTCTTCGGACTTCACATGAGCACGGACACAACTCGGGAGTCCACTTAGGATTGAAATATGAACTCATACAGTGAATGGCACAGGACCTACTTAAGGTGCAAAATGCTTCCACTAGGACTACATGTTCCATGCTGCAAAGCGTGCACGAAGCACGTTCTACTAAAGGCGGGGCTTGCAGAGGTGGAGCTCCCTGGGGCTGTTCAGAGATATTGAGACCTCTGATGAAGAAGCGAGTGCTTTGAAACGCGTAAGGTCGAAAATAAAGCAAAGAATAATTTCCAAAGAGAAGTGTGGCGTGGTCTTGTCCCCTAAACGAACACCGATGGTAACATTGTGGCAGGTGAGACCGGCTGGTGGAAGAGGCTGTGAGTGCGCCCCCAAAAGCTTGGGTGTTTGGTGGACAATATATATATATATATATATATATATATATATATATATCAAACAGCACTCCTGACCACTTTCGAAGTGGCAACTCAGCAGGCGCAGACCTCTTCTCAATTGAAATGATTTGGCTCAAAAGTAAAACACTATCACACCATCAGATAAAGGCAGTGGAAATTTAATTGCAAAAGTGCAGAGCAAGTGCTCTCCTCGACGCGTTTCGCTCCATGGAAGGAGCTTGGTCACATATATATATATATATATATTCACTGAAAAAACCATAGGTTATAGACCATATATAGTTAGGAATTAGCATTTACAAAACCTTGAAAATTCACTGAAAAAACCATAGGTTATAGACCATATATAGTTAGGAATTAGCATTTAAAAAACCTTATTTTACTCACACAAAACCATTGAAATTCCATATATAGTTAGTTGCACTAACTATATATTGCGCACCCGCAATCCACTGCTGATGATGTCACATATTACATCATTCATGACATGGTCAGTGACATCACTGATGACATCACTGATGACATCTCAAATGACATCACTGATGACATCTCACTTGACATCAATGATCACATCACTGATGATATCATTCATGTGACAATACAATGCATCTCCTCACATTTTAATATAACCTCTGTTTCACCCAGTGTTAAAAACAGAGTATAATTTTTGAAACCATTGACACACCAATACTAGTTACTACATACGTACTCACTGATTCCTACGTCTACACACACATTCACTCATTCACCCATACAATCATTCATACATACAATCACTCATCTTTACAACACTATCATATGCACTCATACACCTATACAGACACTCACACTCTGCCACTCATCCATGGAGTTACTCACACACCTAGTCAGTCCTGTAAAGAATCAATCACACTTCCATTTTCTACTCTATACAGTTAAACATAGAGCACCTTACGTTTTCAACCATATACTAACACATACTTACTCTCTTATACAATCATTGATACAAGTACACATTGATCTGTACAGAGTCACACACCTCCCATCCAGCCACACACACACTCAGTCTCCCATGCAAATACTTGGGCAATCAATCAATAACCCATATAGTTACTCATATAGCTACTGATCAACACATGCAGCAGTTTACAGAACAACAGACATAATGATGCACAAATTAAGACAGTTTAGTCACTAACCCATGCACTCAGTGAGACACATTTAATCACTCACTCATACATTCAGTCATGCACCTACTAAATCCTTCGTCCAGACACTTATACATCCACTCATTCTTCAATATGTAAGACATATTTTAACTTTACAGAAACATAGTCACTGGATGTTGTCATCAGTGATGTCATCAGTGATGTCATTTGAGATGTCATCAGTGATGTCATCAGTGATGTCACTGACCATGTCATGAATGATGTAATATGTGACATCATCAGCAGTGGATTGCGGGTGCGCAATATATAGTTAGTGCAACTAACTATATATGGAATTTCAATGGTTTTGTGTGAGTAAAATAAGGTTTTTTAAATGCTAATTCCTAACTATATATGGTCTATAACCTATGGTTTTTTCAGTGAATTTTCAAGGTTTTGTAAATGCTAATTCCTAACTATATATGGTCTATAACCTATGGTTTTTTCAGTGAATTTCAATGGTTTTTTAATAGCAAATATCATAAGCTGTCGAATGTCAAGTACGTGGTAAGAATTTTTTTTTTCGTGTTTATGCACACTGATCTGCTTTGATTGCTGCCCCCCACCCCTCATTTCTATTAGGAGTACTCTCTCTTTGCAGATAGTGAAGGGTAGTTAACGCAGCCCTTTCCCCCTTTGTAATCCGTCGTGCCTGCTTCTCTCTCCATTTGATTGATTGTTCTCTTTGGTTCATTCTCTATTTACAAACAAGCACAGAGTCGCAATACTCTGTTTAGTCTTTGCAGATAGCGAAAAATCGTGTAAAAAAACAAAAGGAATCGAGCAAAATCAGTAGGCCACTAATGGGATCTCTTTTGACCTCGCTAAAATAGAAACATTAGGAACAACCTGTTGAAAATAGCAATGCGTATGTATATAAGCGGCGTTCATTTGTGTTCACAGTACCCCTTGTTGATTGTTTCAATCGAGCATTGAATTGTTCGAAGTTAATTCTCTTAACGATCTTCTCTACCTGCAAACGAGGAAGAATAGGAATATTCTATCTCCCTTTGCAGATAGTGAAGGGTAGGTAACGCAAGCCTTTAACACGTCGTACCTATTTCATTCCTCATTGATTGATTGATTGTCCGAACATTGACTGTTTGGGAATTAGTTCTTTTTGGAGGTATTCCCTGTTTGCAAATAAACGTAGGAAAATCTTTGCAAGTAGTGAAAGGGTACGTAATGCGGACCGTTCTCCCCCGTTGTAATCTGTCATGCCTATCTACTCCCCACTGATTGATGCACCTTTTTCACCCGGACCATTTACTAGAGATACGTCATCTGGCCCGACCAGAGAGCACCCCTAGTGAAAAGGACATATGCAATAATAACGAAGTGATCACTGTATCCTGTTAACAGAAACTTTACCATGAAACAACCTGGAAAGAAAAAAATAGGAAAACGAAAATCAGTAGGCCACTGATGAACATGAACTTTTATTAAACAACGAACAAAGAAACGATAACATAACGTAATGATAAAACCTATTAATGTCCTAGAAACAAGAAAACGTTAAAATATGCCAGTGGTGAGAGACCAGAAAAACAGTAAGAGAAACCAAATCACCCCTCGCTGTCCCACCGCCTGCCACGCCAAAAAAATCGATAGACTAGGGAAAATGCAAGTCAGTAGAACATCCACCCCCACTCTGGAAACTTCCAAGGTGGGGCAGGGTTCCGGCTACGCCCAGCCGGGAGCAGCCCATATAAGGCAGGTCCTGCTGCCACGCCTCGGCCAGGAGATCCTAACGTAGGGTGTAGCCGGAGGAGAGGCCGAGACCAGCGGGACCCGGCCAGGGGATTGCCTTTACAACGCTGAACAGTTGCAGGGGGGGGGGAATGTCTCCTCGACCCTCCCCTCTCTCTCCCAGTCCGGCCGCGGTGGCCCTTGAGAGTTGCAGGTAGTCCCGCCACATGCTCTTCCGGTCCGACCACCAACGGTCGGGGGGCCGAGGCCGACGGGATCCGGCTGCAGCCGATAAACCAAGAAACCCGTTCATGGGGCCAGAGCCAGGGGCGTCCGGCCGACATCCACCGGAAGCCCGGCCCGAAGACGGACGGGACACTTCTTTCTTTTATAATGGCTGCGACAACACTGGAGGGGGATGTCTTGCACATGCCTCCGACCCCCCCCTCGTCCTCATCGCCTGGTCCGGCCATAACAAATCTCAAGCGAGACGCCGTGGGGTGCACTGGGAGGGAGAGACGGTGCGAACAGGCCTCTCCCGCCTCCCCAGGTGGAGGCTTCCCAGCTGCACCCTCAGCGCTCCAGGCGGTGGCATCCTAACAACTACAGTGCTGCACAGTTTCGGAACGACCTAGATAACGGTTCTTCCACTGTGGCCATGCTGCAACGTCTCGCCCGGCAGGGTGGAGCCCGTCCGCTCATGTGACCCCGCGATCGCCGGTAGCTGCCGAACTCTCAAAATGGCGGTCGACCTGGCAAGAGCGGGCCCAACATAAAGAAATGGCCCGGTCACTGGTTGACTCCACCACCGTAGTCCTCCACGACCTTGAAGATTCTAGAGGAGCCGCGGGAGTCTCCGACCCCCGATGGGGAATGACTGCCATGATCGCCCGTGGAGTGACGAAACTGTATCCGCGGGACGTCGGCGCTCCCATGCTGGCGCCAGCCTCACTTTGAATTACTACAATCCTGCAGACCTTACTTCCGGTGAAAGCACAGTGTGACCCGGTAGGAAAAATTATTGCACCCCCTCCCCTTTTTGACTGATAGTTCAAACCACCGATCCTTTCCTTTGCCCTTTTAACGGAACTTTGGACTGCCTCCCCCTCTTTTACATTTTCTAGAGAAAACAAAACATTAACCACTACATTAGCATAGCAGTTGACACCAGAACTGTTTTCAAATTGAAAACCAACAACATCTTCAACAGAATCCTTTTTGTTTCTGCTGTGACCCTGCTACAGCACAGGCATTGTCCCCAGCAGTAATTCTGCAATGCCGGTAAGAATAGCTGTGGTGCCTACTGGACTCACTCACCCCCGCGGCGCCCCACGCCGTTTTTTGCTGGGCGGCAACTTACTAGACATCACTTTCGTGCCATCTAGATTTCAGCGCGTTCTGCTGCCTTGGAACTATTCGCACAACAGACCGCTACTGACAAGAATATTTCATTATTAGTGCTGTCAATTTCAATAAATCTATTGGATAATTAAAAAGAAATTGCCACGGTCTCTTCGTTGTTTAAATGTTTTTACTGTTTTTGTTTTGTTGTATATATTTATATGTTATTAAAGTTTTATATTCCTACTACTTTGTTGGAGTGCTATATATTTTTAATGTGACACATAATTGTAAAAACTTTGATGTACAAAGAGTCATTCCTGGAATCTTCCGCTTCAGGCTCGGTCCCCTCCCCAATCACAATACAGGATGGTTTTCAGATAGTAGGAACGCGTGTGCTGTGACGGATCACATCGGGTGTGGGCCTTGATCTACTATAACTCCTTTGAAGAGGGGTGATTCTTTACAGCTGGGGCCATAAACTACATCTGCAGGGCTAGCTGATAGCCTAGGACCGGCCTGGACATTCGGACACAGAGGAAGAGGAGTGTCAGAGGGTGCGGTAGTGAATAGGGCGAAAGGGAGGTGTCGGGCGGGCACAGAGTGTGATTCTCAGGGAAGAGCAGCGCAGATGGGGGAAGGTTTATTGCCCATGCATAAGACAGAGAGCGGTGGTGACCAGTGCCTGGGGGAGATGCTTACGAGGGTGAGGAGCCATGCTACGAATCGACAGCGTGCAGAGAGTGGGTCTGGTCAAGACATCTAAAATGGCTGCCGTGCACGACAAAAGTGTGGCATTTCAAAAAAGGCAAGATGGCGCAGACAATGTTTTTCAACACTTCCTCATTTCCTTCAAATCGAACGTTAACAGACGTTGGGGCATATTACCAAAGTTAAGCGATATTTATCGCTAACGATGCTTACCAACCAATTTTTTACCACTAAGCATCGTCAGAAATTATCGAAGATAAACCTTACTATTATCAAGGTTTATCGCAAATGCGATAATAAACGGCCGCAATGCATGAATATCGCTAAAAAGTCAGCGATATTCATGCATTACCGAGCTAATACTCTTAGCCATGTTATCCACCTCCCATTGGATAACATGGCTAAGAACTGCTCAGGGCAGGTGTTACTTTTTGGAGATATTCGCGCTTAGCGCGAATATCTCCAAAAGTTGGTAATAGGAGATAGATATCTTGCATGTTGTAATGCAAGTTATTGTGGTATATGGAACTCATACCATAATCTCTCAGGAAAGCAGAAACTGATCCTTTTGGGACCGCCTAAAAAGGCCTAGGGGGTGAGGAGTACTCTACTTTGCCCCCTTTTCACGTTCCGAACTATTTTATTTTACTCTCTTCTGTAATTACACAAAATACCAGCGATAAGATGCATCGGAGACACACAGTGAGAGAAAGGAGGCCGGAGATGAAGAAGACATGTCAAATACACATTGGAGATAATATAGTGGCAGAAGGGAAGTAAATATGAGTAAACTTACCATGTAACATAAAAATGTTGCACTCTATACTATAAGTCTCATTTTATACTACAATCACTTCGCTACAACCTCATAAATTAAAAATAAAAATAAATAATGTCTCAAACAATTTTTGATTTCTAAATATAAATTTATTCTTCAGAATTTTCTAAATTTGAAACAACTAGTAACATGTCCTCATCAGTAATTTCCTCTTCAATCATCTCATCTGGAATCTCCTCATTAAAAGTCTGCAATGATGATTCTTGTAACTCTATGGTCTCCAAACACTCGATAAATTCGCCATCAAGAGATTGATCAAAAAAATCATTCAAGTCATCTCCTCCTTCTGACAATATTTCATTATTGGTGCTGTCCATTTCAATCAATGTAGTGGAATCATTCAAGTCATCTCCTCGTGACAATATTTCATTATTGGTGCTCTCAATTTCAATCAATGTAGTGGAATCATTCAAGTCATCTCCTCCTTGTGACAATATTTCATTATTGGTGCTGTCCATTTCAATCAATCTAATGGAATCATACAAGCCATCTCCTCCTTGTGACAATATTTCATTATTGGTGCTCTCAATTTCAATCAATGTAGTGGAATCATTCAAGTCATCTCCTTGTGACAATATTTCATTCTTGGTGCTGTCCATTTCAATCAATCTAATGGAATCATACAAGTCATGTCCTCCTTGTGACAATATTTCATTATTGGTGCTCTCAATTTCAATCAATGTAGTGGACAATTCAAAAGAAATTGCCACGGTCTCTTCATTGTGAGCCATTTTATTTTGAAATTGCTTGCTGTAAATTGCAGAAAAAAATAATCACTTTCATTTATCGTTTTTAGTAATACATAATATAAAACTAACTTCATCAAGTATTTAGTATAACAGAAGGACTGCAAATAAATAACAGAAAACATTTTTCAAATTATCTTCAAGTGTACAACATAGTTCCCCTTACAAATTAACAACTCACCTTTTTAAAAGTAGCAGAAGTGTTAGTACTGTGTAAATCAAACACCAGAAATTCACCACCAAAAATTCCTCACAAATGTACCTCAGACAGTAGTATCACAAAATGGCTGTGGTTTCCTCTCATTTGACATATATACATAACCAATTAACTTTCATCACACACAAATACAAAACCAAAGTAACATTTTAATTGGTTCTAAATTTCAACACTTTCAAATGTGTTTTCCCCATGCAATTTTCCATAGGACATTTACATACGTCTACAGCCTGAATGGCTGAACGGAATTACACCAAACTTGGCAAAATGGTACATCAAACCTAAGAGGTCAGGAATGATCTACTATGCCCCCTTATGGTCATTTCCCCCTTCGCTTTGGCCTCCTCTTGTCTCTCAATCCTACCGAGGGACAAGATGGCGGCCGCTACGGACTGTTTGGAATGTTGACAGACGCCGGAGAACCAATCAGCTTCGCAAAGCTCCGTAACGCGAAAAGTACGCGAAGCGGAGCGCTGTTACAGATATATATCTTTTTTTCAACGTTAATTTCTCAAAATCCACTGGAGCACATATATTGAGACCTAGCAAAGGCACATCGGGCTACCAGTCCCTAATATTTTGCCAAGTTTCGTGCAAATCCATTCAGCCGTTCGATTATTATTATTTTGGTTTTTTTTTGCCCCGCGGGGCCCTTTTAAAACCTCCACATCAAACCTAGGGGGTCAGCGAGGATCTACTATGCCCCCTTATAGTTATTTCCCCCTTTGTTTTGACCTCCTCTTGTCTCTCGATCCTACCGAGAGACAAGATGGCGGCCGCTACGGACTGTTTGGAATGTTGACAGACGCCGGAGAACCAATCAGCTTCGCTTCACAAAGCTCCGTTGCGCGAAAAGTCCGCGAACCAGAGCGCTAACCGGTCCGCTGTTACAGATATATATCTTTTTTTAAACGTTAATTTCTCAAAATCCACTGGAGCACATATATTGAGACCTACAAAAGGCACATCGGGCTACCAGTCCCTACAATTTTGCCAAGTTTCGTGCAAATCCATTCAGCCGTTCGGGCTAAAAGTGAGGCCAACCGCCCTATGGAAAACTCAATGTTAAAAACACGTTTTGGGACCCCCCTTTTTTCTCGGCCCCCACTGGACGAACCCCCCCCAAATTTTCAAGGGCTGCTCAGAAACAAAATGTGCCATTTTCCTGAAAATTTCAGCCGATTCCGTCCACAAACGCCAAAGTTATTAGACATAGAATTTTCAAAAAACCCATAGAGAAAAAATCCTAACTATATATACCTACTGGCGACCGCCAGTAGGTAATATATATATATATATATATATATATATATATGTATGTATATATATATATACATATATACACACATATATATTACCTACTGGCGGTCGCCAGTAGGTATATATAGTTAGGATTTTTTCTCTATGGGATGTATGTGTGTTCGGCAAAGCAATATAAAACCCGCCTCATGCCCAGAATTGGCAGAAGCTGCACTTATGTTATGAGTATGAAGTCGTGGAGATCAGACCTCATAACAATTCTGTATCGTGTTGTTCAAACTTCAGCACTCGCTGTACAGATATAGTTAAACAAGTAAAGCAGATAGTAGAGCAATAACATATTATTCTCATGTAAATCACGATGAACTATTAGGTTGAAAGCTAAAGCAACAACTAAGTGTCGTGTGCAGAAGTTGCAAAAAAGGAAAAATGGCGTTTAAACCGGTAATGAGTCCATGCTAACTTAACACGGTGTAAAGATATCCAGGATCTACATGACACCTCCCCATGATCCGGAAACGAACTGAATAAGATAATAGAAGTGCCATCTCATGAGAGCAGATTGCAACTTTATATGTGGACGGTCCGCAAGGTAAAACATTAAAAACTAGGAAAATTTAATGCTAAAGAAAAATAAAACAGCCAACTACTTTATCGAGGCTTAAGCCAATAGGCAAGCTAAATAATAAAAACTTGACAAATAAGTCAATGAATTGTCAATGAAATGCTAGTACTCAGCATTTCAAACATGAAAAAGGTCTATGACATAACTGTGTATGCAAAATAGGCTGCAACAGCCTCTAATAGGAAGTCGCCGTCTTCATCCGAAAAGAGTTCAGCCATCCAATTTAAAAGCGGAAAAGAACATACGTGCTCTCCCAGCACCGGATCCTCTATCACCATCAGAGGACAGCTCGGTGGGTTTTCAAGAAAGCTCTTTTCCAAGAAAGACTGTGTTGCCGCCAGTAAATTCCAGGGACCAATTAGTCCATGGATCAATGCCACAGCCATAATCCTTTCGCCAGGACAAACCAACTCGTGAGTAATGATAGGACTCATCAGCTGATTAAAGTCGACGTCAGGAGAAACCGGTCCGCAGAGACACAAATCAATGGCCCAATCGAAATCACAGGTCAGGCAGTGAAATACAGGCTGGACACAGGTGAAGTAGGAGAATCGAAAAGATAATCCATATGCCGTGCTTAATATCGCCAACGGCATTGTGCCATAATATTCAAGCATGCGATTGCGGAACAGCGTCAGCAGCTGCAGGGCGGGAGCTTGCACAGGAGGGACATCCATATTTAAAAATGTAAAAAAGCACAAGAGCGTCCGCTGGTAATGCAAGTAAAAATGGGAATCCACCAAGCACAGTGGAAAAAATAGAATGAAAGAAAGCAGGGATGATTCCAAAGATTTTCTCAAATGAAGTCACGAGACCACTGGTAACAACTTTAAAAAAGTGCGCCAGGCCCTTTGTGGAGGACGCGTTAGAGATAGTCCGAACCATCTTGCTGAAATGGAAAGGCGAATCTGTATTTAAAAGGGTCTGCACCTCTGTACGGGTGTTCGCTATGTGAAGCACGAAAGTTTCACGGGCCGAAGTCAAGGCCACCTCTCTCTGAGACAAAAGAGCTCTTATTCTTGCCATGCCGTTGAAATGTGCTCCCAAGGTTGGTATTTGTGGCCAGATTGAAAACTCCCTATGTTCATGTGTGGGAGGAAATAGAACATTTCTGCAGCAAATAACCCGTTCACTTACTGTTACGATAAAAGGAATACTTTTAATTAACCCAGAACAATCTTCATTATTGAGCATCAAATAACTACCATTTTCCAACAACTTGAACGTGGGGATGATAGCAGGAACTGGCGTGCCTTGCAACACGCAAGCCATATTTGGTCGGTGTTTGTTGCATGAACCGTGTAACTGTATGTGCCTACACATTAGTGAATGATCTGGGGTCTCAGTGCATTCCTCTCCATTCAGATAAACTTCTTGATCATCTTTGAAAATCTGTATGTGTATGGAAGCGACCAGACCTCATGAAGAAAACCACTACCTAAAGGTTAATAACGACCTATTGGTATATATTTCATACAATTTGAAAACTTATATAAAGCAAAAGGCAGCGTTATTAAACCGTGGATAAGGCACGTTGCCAAAGCAGTCAACCTTTTGGATTTATACTGGAAATGTTAAAGGAAGAATTACGGAGTAGGGCCTGTAAATCTTTAATGGACAACGAGTAAAATTACTCCAACCATCATATTCCTGTAACTCCGGGATAGTAGGGGTGTTTAATTTTTTAGAAGTAGCCAATCCAAAGCATTTGGTCTGGGAAATTGTTTCATTCACAAACAACATATGATTTGGGATGAGACATGCACGGTGCAAAGCCTCAGTGCCTTGTACCTGCCAGGTTCGTGAACCCCAAACTGATGTAGATCCTGGATATCTTTACTCTGTGTTAAGTTAGCATGGGCTCATTACTGGTTTAAACGCCATTTTTCCTTTTTTGCAACTTCTGCACACGACACTTAGTTGTTGCTTTAGCTTTCAGCCTACCTGCGTCAAGATCTATGCCTGCTTCAAGCAGGCGCAGGGTTTTGATGTAGCTTTGTCCTATCTGATTGTAAATGCGGCACACCGTGGGTGGCAGAGCAGCGGTGCACGTTAACTGGTGCATCCCTGGGGATGTGCTAGTTAATATAAATCTGCCCCTTTACATTTAATTATGTGCAGGGGACACAGAGTCGGTGAGGTTTATCCAAGGTTAAGAAGAGATGAGTCTTGTTCAGTGAAAAATTGGAGATAGGCTTCACCTCCTCTGCTCCTCAGCATCGTTGGACATGGTTAAATAATAGCTGCAAAATGTTACTCTTGTTAAACAATTTTACTATTATAATCTCTGAGATTTGTCTCTTACTGTGCAACATCTCATTGTTGTTATCTTTCTTTAAAGATAAAGACAACATCAACATGTGCGACAATCAGCAATCAGTTGATTTCGACCTCATCATTGAACTCGTAATTGAAACATCAGTGGATGTTGATCCCTTGGATGATTTCAATCCTGAGGATGAAGAAGAATGAGATGAGGATGCAGATTTGTCAGAATTGTATGACATAGGATGGGAAGCTGACTTGCTTGAGCCTATGGAACTATAAACATTTATTTTATAAATTTATAATAAATAAAAAGTAAATATGTAAACCGTTTAATTTAAAAATAAAGACACCTTCAAAAACAGGTTATGTGTAGTGTCTTCAATAAAATATTAAAATATGGTCATAAATTTAGATCAGATTCATATATAAAACAGGACAGGTAAAATGAATATAAATTCCATTTCTTTTCTGCTATTTCTGTATTCTAAATTTGCCATGTACAAAAAATTCTTCTATGTAAAAATGTTAAGTAGTGTGTTAAGTTTTTGATGACTGTTATTAATTTACTGTTGGGTAATAGTGGTTAATACATTTTTTTATTATATTTTACCACAGATTCAACTGCAGATTATTTCAAGATTTTAGGATGCCAAGCAAAGAAAGAGTGAGAAAGGCTGCAAAACGTCAAAGACAGCAGGTGAATGAAAAAAAGCAGCAGTCCTCTAACAAAAAGATTTGTCAAGTCACCAAGAAAGCACCGGGTAAGAGTACAAAAACATTCATAAGAAATATCTCTAGTAAAAAAAATATTACTACAGAAAATGTTTCAGTCCAGAAAAGGAGAAGCAATTCAAACGGTAAGGAAAGGCCAATGAGAAATGTTACTGCTAGAGTAAGAGATAACTCTATGCATGAAAGTAGAAGGAAACAACAGTTTAGGGACATTCGTAAACAAATGTTCCGCAACAGGATAAATGGCAATTTGTTAAAAAATATTAAGAAAGGTCAACAGAAAGTGGTTTTTTATAAGAGAAAAAAAATAGTTGAGAAAGTTATTGATCAGGCATTTGAAATTAAACGTAAGTTATTTATTTTGACAATCAATAGAATTAGGAAGCTAAACAAGGCAATTTATGATTTCAAAAGAAATAGTAGATGGAAGAGAATAGTTAATCGTAGTAATTTTTGTGAAGTTTTTTCTGGAGTATGGATGCATAGTTCAAGCTCTGAGGCATTTTTTAATGAGGAGAGTTATTTCCAGGATAATGATTTGGTGCATGCAGTTGACACCAGTGGTCGAGCTTATGAAGTGAAAGATGGTTGTCCAGTTGAAAAAGAAAAACTTGTGACAACAGAGATAGAAGAGGTGTTAGGTAATGAGGTTTTAGGGAGACGTCCTAAGGGTCCTGTGTACACCTGGAAGTGTAGTAGTATTTGCAGTGTACGACAGGATTCCATCAATTTGCTTTGTGATTTTATACGGTCATTTAATAAGAAAAGTTTGAAGCAGAAAATGAAGTTGTTGCAAGAATTAGATCCTTGCAGAGTGAGAGAAGTGATAGGTTTGCATGGTCATTCACTGGCTTGTCTTTCCAGGAGAGTATGCCAGAGTGTTTTTCATCATTTCAGGATGCTAGCAGTGCATCATAATAAAGTGAGGAAATTAGTTAGAATGTTGTATTATGCTAAGAGTCCAGCAATTATGCTTAAACAATTATGCGCTGCTCTTTTGCATGGTTCTGAAATAGATGTGAAGAATATATGTGAAGAAATTGAGTTTTGTTACTTTGGAAGTAAAGAGGAGAATGTTGAAATTGACCAAGAAGAAGAGAGTAATGTGGAAGATAGTGTACAGGTTTCCAGTACAGATAATTTCCAGAGAGAAATTGCGACGTTTGAGGTGAAATCAAGTGAGAGGCCAAATTTCACTTGTGTGTGTTGTCGACGCACTTATTATAAGAATCAGACTAAGTTAGTGGATTTATATGCAAAAAGTGAAAGGGAAAATAATAGTGAATGGAAGGATTTTACAACATACTTGATGGTAGAAAATTGTTTTGATTTGGGATTGGATCAACGTGTGTGTACTTATTGTTGTAACAAATTAAATCAAAACCAGATGCCTGCTAGAGCAGTTCATAATAATCTGGAATTGGTTGAGATTCCTTCTGAATTGAAGGATTTAAATACTTATGAATCTATTTTGATTCAAAGTATCCATCCCTTTCAGGCTATTGTAAGAATGGAGCCAAAGACAGGGAAATTGCCTCCATCAGATTTACAGAGAGGATTAAAGGGAAGAGTTGTTTATTTGCCTCTAGATTTGAAGAAAAACATTAACACAATTGGAGTAGAAAAAGTGGAAGAGGAACCTCTTGTTATCTTAGTTAATGGGGTTCCGACAAAGAATAAGAAAATATGGCAAGATTTAGTAGATGTTAGGAAAGTCAAAAGGGCAACATTGTATTTGAAAAAATATAATAAATACTATAAAAATGTATATGTTGCAGAAGAGGAAGTAAGTGAGGAAGAGGATAGCGATTTGTGTTCTGGTCAAATTGAGAAAGTAGAACCCTGTACTAGTGAAGAAATATATGAACATTATAGTGTTCATCCTTTGCATTCCAAGGAAGTCATGGGGAATGCTATTGAGTTGTTTCAAATGAAACAAGCGAAAGGGAGTCCCATTAGTGTTTGGGAGGAAAGTTTGGAAGCTCGGTGTTTCCCACAGCTTTTTCCAACAGGTCAGGGAGGAAGATATGATGAGCGACCTCATCAAATTCCTGCTTCTGAATACCGGACTTTGCGATTGTATGCAGGAGATCCTAGGTTTCGACAATGCATTCCTTATTTGTTTCATCTCCTGTTTGAAAGCGATCTGTCTGGACTGTCATATGCAGTGAACCACATCTTGAAAAGTGGTATACACATGCAAAACATCTCGGCAAGTGACTTTATGGATAAAGTCAATGTCCAAGACAGTATTTTGGATTCTCACCTGATTAATCTCATGGTGTGTCAGCGTGGTACTAATGAGTACTGGTACCGTCGTCATGGTGATTTCAAATGTATGCTGAGGAACTTAGGAACTCCCACATGGTTCCTCACTTTGAGCTGTGCTGAGTATGGCTGGGAAGACTTACTTGAATTTCTACGAGAGGCAAATGCTAACGTAGAAAACATCGAATTCAAGACACCCGGAGAACTGTGCTCTTTGGATCCAGTCAATGTATGTAGGTACTTCAATCATAGATTTGAAGGTATGATGTCTTTCATCATGAATAAGAAGAATCCACCTCTTGGAGAGGTGTTGGATTTCTTCTGGAGGAAGGAGTACCAAGCAAGAGGTGCTCCTCATATACATATGTTGCTGTGGATCAAGGATGCACCTAAATTTGGAACGGATGCAGAAGACTCAGTGATGAGTTTCATAGAACAGTATTCTACGTGTGCTGTTCCAAACGCAAAGGAGAAAAAAAGCCTAAGAGAAAAAGTTCTACGTTTCCAAAGCCATCGATGTGGAAAGTACTGTCGTCGTAAATTCCGGAACAAAGACAAGTTCTACACCAAATGTCGTTTCGGCTTTCCACGACCGGTGATTTCTAAAGGAAGAGTGAACAGTTTGATGTCTTCGCTGTGACATAATGTGATGAAGAAATCACCTAAAAACACATACAATTTGAAGAGGAACGAAGAGTCTAAGTACATCAACGACTACAACCCGGTGATTTTGTCCATGTGGAATGCTAACATGGATATACAGTTTGTGGCTGATAACTGTATGGCTGTGGCTCGGTATGTGACATCTTACATCACCAAAAAAGAGAAGACAGAATTGAAGGATATGTGGGAGGACATTTCCCATGAAAAGAGCCTCAGCAAGAAGTTGTACAGTTTCAGTCTGAAGATGTTGTTGCATCGAGAAATCGGAGCTTACGAATGTTCTGACCGGTTGTCTTCAGCAAGTCTCTATGCCAAGTCCAGGAGTATCGTTTGGGCGAGTGTTGGTCTTGCTGCAACGCGTAATCGAGTTCTGAAACCTGTGCGGGAAATTGAGTATTTGGCGGAAAAGGAGCCAAACAGTACCGACATTTTGAAGAGCAACATGTTGGATACATATTATCCAAATCGAAGCAGTCACCTCGAGAATGTTTGTCTGTATGAGGTTCTGCAAAATTACATATTCAAGAGGAACATCAAAGAAGATACTGAGAAAGGAGTGTATGCTGTAATAGGAAGTGAGGGATGTCTGGTCAAGCAAAGAAAATGCCACTTGATAAACCATCGAAAATTGAGTGGCGAATCTCCTGAAAAAAAGGAGTTTTTCTATTTAGCACTTTTGCAACTTTTTAAGCCTTGGCGTGCAGAAGAGGAACTGCTTGGAGATTTCCTTTGTTACGAAGACTCATTCAATGCTGCCAAGGAGACCATAGAATGTCCTGCTTTTCCCAAATATGTAGAAATGTTGAATGTGGAAATTGAGCAGGAAGCAACGATTGCAGCCGAGATTGCCAGAGACAGTTCTCAGGACAGTCAGAGTTCTGCTTCATTGAGTCAGGATCCACTAGGAGGACCTCTTATCGAAAATGAAGCTGCCACTGCTATGAATGAAGTGGAAAGAGCCATGGCACATGCTCAGGAGGATGCGGTTAACTTAGAAGAGTTGGAAAGACAACTCAACGTTGAGCAGAGGAAAATATATGACGAGATTACCATGCAAATTGATCATGGATTAAGTCATGACAAGAAAGAGTGCTCATGTACGTCGTTGAAGCCTGTCCGACTGTACGTGAGTGGAGAAGCGGGAACTGGAAAAAGTTTCCTTATTAAAGCAATTTCATGTTATTTGCAGGAAAGGACAGAGTCATCGCTGTCTTGTGTTGTCACCGCTCCAACTGGACTGGCAGCACATAACATTAAAGGGATTACTTTACATCATTTACTGATGCTGCCAGTGGAGCATGACAACAAATTAGAATATCACAAGCTATCTGGAGATGCTTGTTTTGAAGTTTCAAGAGTCTTGAGGAAAATGAAACTTCTTATCATTGACGAAGTAAGCATGGTTTCCAATGTCATGCTTGCCTTTGTGCATTTGAGAATGCAAGAAGTTCTCAAAACAGAGTATGATGTGTTATTTGGTGGCAAACACATCATTGTTTTCGGAGATCTTCTGCAGCTGACACCAGTGAAAGGGCAACCTGTGTTCAAAATGCTCACGCATGAAGATACCAGGAAGTGCTTAGGGAGCATTGGCAACGTCAATATATGGTTACACTTCAATTATGCTGAACTGCATGAAAATATGCGTCAGGCAAAGGATGAAGTTTACAAGACTATTCTACAAGATGTTAGAATTGGAAAAGTGACCGAGCATGGGAAAGAAGCTTTACATGCACGATTACTGACAGATTTATATCCAGACGAAGATGTTGTGCCTGAGAATATTTTTCAGAAAGTTACTGAGAAAAAATCTGGAATATGTTTGATGCCAACTCTTGCAGAATGTGCCAAATTCAACAACAAAATGTTGCATTTAGAAAAGCAAGAGATTGTGAAACTGGAAGCTATTGACAGAGTAGAGCATATGGGATCAACAATTATTTTGTCTGAGAATCTGAAAACAAAATTGGATTCATTAGAGAAGAGTATATCTAAAACTGCGGGTTTTGAAAAGACTCTGAATGTGTGCTTGAACTGCCGTATAATTTTAAGAAGGAATTTACATGTTGAAAGAGGTCTGGTAAATGGATCAATGGGTAATGTTGTTGATTTTGTGAAATACAGAAATAGAGATGGAATTGAATTTTTAAAAATTAAATTTCATGGCATTGAGGAAGTACAGCTAATTGGCATTGTTCTGCTAGATTTTTGCTTGTAAAAGACTTATATGTTCGTCGTAAGCAGTTTCCTGTTTGCTTGGCATATGCGGTGACAATCCATAAATCGCAAGGTTTAAGTGTAGACTGTGCATTGGTGAATATTGGCAGTTCTGTGTTCAAGGAGGGTATGGCATATGTGGCATTGTCACGAGTTAGAACTTTATCGGGATTGTACTTGATTGAGTGTGATGTCACAAACATTTGTGCGGATCTAGATTGTGTTAAGGAATACAATAGGTTAAGAAGAGAGTATGCGCCACATTTGCCTCAGTATCCTTTGTTTGAGAAACGTGTGGTAGGCCGGAAACGAAGAAATGTGACCAATACTGGGGAGGTTGTAGCAAAAAGACGAAAAGTTGATGAACCTGAAATTATAAGCAGAAACAAAAAGGATTCTGTTGAAGATGTTGTTGGTTTTCAATTTGAAAACAGTTCTGGTGTCAACTGCTATGCTAATGTAGTGGTTAATGTTTTGTTTTCTCTAGAAAATGTAAAAGAAGAGATTGTGGTCAATTCTGATCAATGATTTTGCAGTTTGTTAAATTCTGTGTTAGAAAAATGTAGCACTGATAGAACAAACATAGAAAGTGTGTCTGAAATTCGAAATCTGTTAGACAGATGTTCAGGCCAAACACAATTCTCTCAAAATAGTCAGCAAGATTGTCAGGAGTTTTTAATGTATATGCTTGATGTATTGCATGATGAAGGTGTAGATGTAGATCACCTGTTTGGGCTTTCTTATCAATGGCAGCATGACTGCGAGAACTGTAGGGTATCAAGTACTACTAGTGTAGACTCAGAAAGATTTATATATTTAACTTTGCCAGACAGTAAATCAGTCTCTTTTAATAAGCTAGTAAAAGCAGCTGATCACAACATGGAGTGTAGCCAATGTAAATCTGAAATGATGTCCACATTATTTATACGAACATATGGCCAGTATGTCATTTTAATGTTCCAACGATGTAGGCCTGATGGAACAAAATTGACAACTTTAATTAAAAATTTTGTGGCTTCACAGTTGTCAATATCAGGAAGGACTTTTGTAACTGTAGCAATTATATATCATGATGGTCCTTCAATAACATCAGGACATTATACAGCTTATTTAAAGTGTAGAAATGGCTGGTCATTCTGCAATGATTCTGTTTTAATTTTCAAAAAAAAATTGCCGTATGACCTTAAAAACTCTTACCTGGTGTTTTTAAAACCAAAATTTTAGGGAAAGAATCTCGGGATGTGCTCTGAGGAATTTCAAGAAGTTCTAATGGCTCCTACACGATTTGGCCTTGAGGATAAGTGTAGTATAGAGACATAACTTCTTACCATAACACTGGACGTCATGGAGAAATACGTGCACTTTGAATGAGTTCAGAAAAACTGTTTCTTTTTATAAGCTAATTGAAGCAGCCAATCAAAACATGGAGTAGAGGGAATGTAAGTCTGCAATGCTGTCTACTGTTTTACATTGCTTTGTGATTAAAAGTGATGTAGAGAATTAAATAATTGTACTAGTCATAAAGGTAGTGTAAGTCTGCTTCATAGTAAGCAGTATCAGTGTGATAGGAAATGTAGAACATGATTGAGCAAGAAGGGGAAGATATTACTAGTCCAGGATTGTGAAAATGATCTTCAACATTTTAATTGTGAAAGTTGCGGAAATACAACATGACGGGATTGGTTTAAAAGAATTCTAAGAGTTATAAATGGCTCAGACACGATTTGGCCTTGTGGAAACGTGTGGTAGAGAGCGAGAAGTCATTTATTGTATGTAACATGTTTTTGAAAACGATGGAGGTTTTCTTTCAGAAAGTGGCGGGTTGAAAGTAATAACAGCACAACAGAGTGTAAGCTGTTCATAGGACATCCTTGGCCGTCATGGAAAGTAAGTTAACTTTAAGGAGTTCTGAATTCTGATTTGTTATGTTGTATGGGTTTTTTAAACACAATCATTTTGATTGATTTTTTTTTTCCCCGCTGTTATATAATGAATACCTTCAAGTCACTGTTTTAGTGAAATTTGATACATTCTGAGAACAGCAAAAATAAACCATTTAACATGTATAATTAATTCTGTTCTGTTTGCATTTATGATGTACATGTAGAACTGTGTAGGAGGCATGGAGAAGGTGAGGCTTCTGTAAGTGTCAAAGTTGTTGCATACAGTGCTCATATTCTACGTAGTCTTTTATATTTCATTACTTTCACTGTTTCTGACTGATCTAAAAAATTTTTTTTTAAAAAGAACAGTAAGTATAAGGGAAGGAAACAGACAGTTATGTTAAAAGAAACACAGCTATAGGGAATAAACTAGGGATACTGTTACCCGCAATCCTCTGCTGATGATGTCATTGAGCATGTCATGAATGATGTAATATGTGACATCATCAGCAGTGGATTACGGGTAATAGTATCTCTAGTTTACTCCCCTATAGCTGTCTTTCTTTTAACATAACTGTCTGTTTCCTTCCCTTATACTTACTGTTCTTTTTTTTTTTTTAATTTTTTGGGTTCGCTTCCGGTTCGCGTACCGGGGAGCGAACTGGGAAGCGAACTAAGAGAAATAGAGGTTGGCACAGTTCCAAATATTGTACCAATTTTTTAATAAGGGGGAGGTAGTTCTGAAAAGAACTTTTTTTTTTATTGTTTTTGTTGTTTTATATTTTTTTTATTATTTTTCCGAACATTTTTTTACTTATTTTGAATTTTTCTGAACAGTTTTATATATTTTTTGGTTTTTTTTCGGAGGGGGCAACGAAAACGATTCATTGTAAAGGGCTCAACAGGAGCAACAAAACAAAAAAAAAGAATTTATTATTTGGGGCGTTTCGTACAAACTTGCATATGATAGTCAATAGCTCTGTTGATCAGAGTGATACTTCTTTCTCCGTAGCAAATGAATCCACTGCAATGTACGCAGACTTGTTTTACTTCACGAAATCTTGTTTGTATATTTGGCACCATCTCCCTGCCCTCTGGTCCAGTTACTTCCGGTACAACAGATCTTCTGGCCATAATAGGGAGATTATCTAGGTCGTTACGAAACTGTGCAGCACTGTAGTTGTTAGGATGCCACCTAGTCATATGGCGATGCATTGTGTAGTTTCCGAAACTGTATTTTTTGTCGGTCCCTCTGGACAGTCTATCTTGACATATAAGGCAAGTTACGTATCTTGCATTTACTTTTTTCTGACCTTTGGGAATTTTAAAAAATTGCCAAATGAAGTTTTCTTTCCGGTGAGACGTCCTGGGCTCCTCAGGCAAAAAGTGCCTCTCTTCGTGCTCGTCGTCCTGTTCCTCTTCTTCCTCTTCTTGCTGAATTATAACTTGAGCAGGTGGTCCACTCTTCCTTGGATGTGGTGGAGGTGGTGGGGAAGCACCAGCTGAAGCTACTAAAGAAGCCATTGCTCACTGGTAACAAAGGGTCTTTCTCTCACAATGATGAAAGTCAGAGTGAGGAAAGAAGGAGGGATTTTTATCATTTGGGAAAAACAATAGTTCTCAACCAATGAAAAGTGTTCATTTTATATTATATGACCTAGTCTTACATCATTAGGAAACCAAAAGTGAAATGAACCAATGAAAAGTGTTATTACCAAGTCACATGACCTGCTGTGTTTACGTTACGCGCTTTGCAGGGCCTCCCGGTTTGCTTCCAGAAACCTGTGCTTTGCGACTCGGTAAGCGTACCAGTTCGCTAACGTAGCACGTCATATGACGTATCACGCGACAACGCGAAACGTCATGCGGACGGGAGGCGTGATGATGTTGTTTTCTAACGCGGCAGTTGCGGTAAAGAAACGTTTACCGGCTCGCGGTCTATTTCGCGGCATCAAGGTCAGCTAACGGGAAGCTTCCCGATTCGCGAAGCGGGAACGAAGAAAAAAAAATATAAAAAAAAAAGTTATTAATAAACATATAAAATATATTTTTGGATTTAAAGAAGAATACATTTTACAGCTACAGATATTAGCTGTTAAAAAACCAATGAAATTCACTGAAAAAACCATAGGTTATAGACCATATATAGTTAGGAATTAGCATTTACAAAACCTTATTTTACTCACACAAAACCATTGAAATTCCATATATAGTTAGTTGCACTAACTATATATCGCGCACCCGCAATCCACTGCTGATGATGTCACATATTACATCATTCATGACATGGTCAGTGACATCACTGATGACATCACTGATGACATCCCAGATATAGAACTCTATTTCATCTTTGCCAGCGATAGAGGAAGGTTACATGGCCTCCACACCTTGCTAAACTTAACTCAGCTCTCCTGCAGTCTCCAGACACATAGCCTCTACCACTGTCTGTACAATGAACCACTAGTGCCTGGCGAGATCTGGTGCATAGACTTCAATGCTCCGTGCTCTACTCGCCACTAGCGCTGTTACAGGGGAGACACGACCTATCGGTTACACAGGAGGGGGATTGCCGCCGCATGCTGCGCAAACTGTCCTGCCTTACCTGGGGTCAACTATACACACATGGGAAGTTCTGCACCAGTGAAGAATTCTTTGGCACCATGTCCCCCCCACCCCCTTGGAGCAATTCTATTATGTGAGACTCAGACAAGATATGCAAACCCTCACTCAATGCTTCCAGCTAGAACCTCCCGTTATGCTCCCCCTTCACACTCTTTTTCAGAAGACCTTCCCTGAGCATGTAGTGTCACTGCTTTGTCACACCACTCAAAGGGAACAGGAAGGAGACCCTGCCCCAGTCAAGAGCAAGTGGGAGAGGAACTGGGACATCCCCTCACAACCGAGCAGTGGTCCTTCTGCTGAGCCCAGACTGGCGATATCTCCACCAATAGTAGACTACGCCTGATACATTACAGATATATTCCCCAATTGTATTACACAGCGGCTTGCCTACACCGATTGCTGGGTTTTAATGCTTTTAAAAAGTGTCGACTTGGAGCATGAGGGATATTGGTGAAGAGGTAAAGCAATTTGGGCAATATTACCATTTTGATCAGAGACGCTCTGGCATCCATGGATAGGGGCAGCGCAATCCAACTCGTGATCTTATCTGTCAGTTGGTCGAGTGTGCGTCCATATTTGGAACGCATCAGTTCATCGCGGGAGACACTGATGCTGAGGAATGTGATCATGCCCGCACGCAATGCAAGGGGGTAGTCAGGCTGAAACCATATGGTGGAATCTGTAAGAGGAAATATCTGGGATTTCCCCCAGTTCACATTGACCCCAGAAAGTCGGCCAAATAGGATGAATAAGCGGAGAATAGGGTTGAGGCTGACGGCGGGATCTCGCAGATACAACGTCAGGTCGTCTGCATACAAAGAGATTAGAATCTGCTTCTCTGGATAGATCAATGCATATTCCCGGTAGTGTTGTGTGACTTTGGCCGCAAAGGGCTCGATTGCTATAGCAACAAGCATTGGCATAGCCAATTGGTCTCGCTTTTGAGACCTTCTAAGTATTTAGTTATGCTGCACAATATCCTTGGTGCAACAACATCAACTGTTGCATGGCTAAACACTTATAAGTTCCCAAAGGCGAGGCCTATAGGCTGTGTCAATGCTTGTTAAAGTATATGGCAGTGATATAATTAAAGGAAATGCCTTTGTGAATTGTCTCCATTTTATTTTTTACAAGTGTGTTTCTTGTTTCCCCACAATGTGGCTTTCTCAATGTGCAATTCATTAAAATTGCAGTTCAGCCAAACAACTCACTGTCTGTACAATTTCTAATTTATAAGCCGTAGTGTTTGTAAATTAAACACACAAGCAGTGGTAACTCTGAACAACGTTTGTGGGGCTTAGTTTGCAGAAAGGATTGCACTTCTTGCGATCAAATATTTAATTGCGCAAATAATGAATTGCATGCCGCACTCTCGTCTTAACGATTTGTACCTTCAAAAACGATGTAGCTGTGCAGCTTTTAAACACATGATATCACTTGACTATCCTAATGAATGTAGGACAAAATGTTCTGCTCTCGGAAAGACATTGGCGCCACCTAGCGTTTTTATGCAATTGTTATTCTGGTTTGGTAAACAACTAATGTGACAAAATCAAACAAGAAATGAGAAGAAATAAACACCTTCATTATATGTTCCAACTTCCATACAAATCTTTATAGTTTAAATATAGCATTGTGAGTACCTTCACAGCCGTGTCAACCTTCTCGAATAATGGCTGTAATTTGTCTTTACTCGAAAAATAGCTGTTGGCCTCTACATCTGTTAACACAAGATATAGAAAACAAGCAGTGGCTGCGCGGAATGCATAGATGGGGCTGCAGCGGCAGAGAGAGGCGGAGGGAGTTGTGTGTGCGCAAAAGCACTTAATGAGCCATGATGGCTCGTAACTGTAAAACAAGGCTTAATGAGATAATAAAAGCAGATGGCGGCTGCGAGTGTGCACGAGAACGTGCACGCAAGCTCTAGGCCTGGAAAAGCTTGTGGGTAGCACTTTGAAAGCCTCCTTACTAAAAGTCAAGCAACAGCTCATGCGCTGCTCTAGGCTCGACCTAAAAAGGAGGGGTGAGAGGCGGCACCCCTGATGGGTACCTCTTGCTATCGTGAAGGGAGATGACAGAACAACATTGACCATTATTCTAGCTTGTAATCCCGAGTATAGCAGGTTGATCCAGGCCAGGAAGGGGGCGGGGAATACCATGCGTTGTAGGCAAAGGCGAGATAATCCCACTCTAGAGAATCAAATGCCTTAGTAGCGTCCAGACATATAGCCGCAGCATTCATGTCGGGGTCGATATTCTGGAGCAGCACAAACAACGTGCGCAGATTGTGAGAGGTGCCCCTGGTGGGAACGAAGGCCGATTGGTCGGGAAGCACTAGGGCAGTCAGGAGGAGACTGATGCGGTTGGTAATTAATTTAGCCAGAATTTTTACGTCAACATTTATTGAGGAGAGAGGCCTGTACGAGTCACAGTATGTGGGCGATTTACCCGGCTTAGGTAGTGAGATGATGCTCGTCTCACGCATAGAGGGGGAAGGATACCAGTTAGGTCTTTGTCAATACCTCTGCGGTCAGCATACCTTTTGCACCAGAATACATAGCTGTGTCCAACAATCCACACCGTAAGCATCTTGAAGGGCTGTCTGGAAGTAATGAAAAGATGTCTGTAGCGGAGGTAGTCAGTTGGTAGAATGAGAGGTATGAAAAATGGGGGACAAGATGCTGTTTATCAAAAAGTAGAGCATTGATTGGCTGTTTAAGAACAGTGTACATTCAAAAATAGGGTCCATTTTACTTTGTATTAAACATGTTTCTTATTGGTTAGTAAAAAATGTTTGAAAGGTACAATAGAAAGGATAATATGATACTTTTCAAAGTCAACCACACCTGCTGTATGAATTTGCAACATTGTGTGGTGAACTTGAAAATATGGTGAACTGGTGACCTGTCAGTTAAGTTGAGTGCCCCATGAACTGTTACAATGAAAACTGGCATTAAGAGTGGGGGCAAGATGGTGTCTGAGCAGCAGCTACCTGCTACAGCTATGCCGGTCCGAGCCCTGGTCAGATCCAAAAACCCTCTCATGCTGCAGTGAGCACACCCAAAAGAAGCTGAAAGATTACCGGATTAACACCCCCTCGCATTGATTGTCTGTACTGCATAACTGCTGTATTGATTTCAAAGCAGTGCCACGATTGTAAAGGGTGGCGAGGCGAGGCGCGATGCGTCTGACAGCTGCCTCACAAACAGCGAGCCGTGCGGCTCTAGCTTCCTCGTCTTACACTGTCCTGTGGCGGCTCTCAACGCCGTGCTTGTTTCCAGTCCAGGAAGGACCTGGCTTGTCATTTCGGGCTGGACTGTTCCCATGGGGCACAGGGTCAAGACTGATTTGCATATGGCTAGGTTCAAACTGGAATGTCATGGTGAGCAAAAAAAATGATGGATTTAGGCCCTGATCTCTGTACTGGGGTGAATGTATGACTTTGTTCTGCATTCTGTCCATCAACTGTTGTTTTTGCATTTGTCACCCCGAGCGGGACGGGTATGCTCAGACGTGAGTTCCTTGGTCTCCAGGCCACTGGAATCAAGCTATCCTGGCTGATGAGGGCTGAAAGCCCGAAACCGGTCCTAGGATGCTTGTTTCCAGTCCAGGGAGGACCTGGCTTGGCAGTTCGGGCTGGACTGTTCCCATGGGGCACAGGGTCAAGACTGATTTGCATATGGCTAGGTTCAAACTGGAATGGCATGGTGAGCAAAAAAAACGGGGGACGGGTATGCTCAGACGTGCGTCCCAGGCTCTCCATGCCACTGGAATCAAGCTATCCTGGCTGATGAGGGCTGAAAGCTGGTCCTCGGATGCTTGTTTGCAGTCCAGGGAGGACCTGGCTTGGCAGTACTGGCTGGACTGTTCCCATGGGGCACAGGGTCAAGACTGATTTATTTATGCTGGAATAGCATGGTAGCAAAACAACAATGGATTTAGGCCCAGATCTCTGTTCTGGGGCATTGTTCTGCATTCTGTCCATCAACCGTTGTTTTTGCATTTGTCACCCAGAGTGGGGCGGGTATGCTCAGACGTGAGTCCTGTGCTCTCCATGCCACTGGAATCAAGCTATCCTGGCTGATGAGGGCTGAAAATCCAAAACCGGTCTAGGATGCTTGTTTCTAGTCCAGGGAGGACCGGGCTAGGCAGTTCAGGCTGGACTGTTCCCATGGGGCACAGGGTCAAGACTGATTTGCATATGGCTAGGTTCAAACTGGAATGGTATGGTGAGCAAAAAAACAATGGATTATTTATGCCCAGATCTCTGTACTGGGGTGAATGTATGACATTGTTCTGCATTCTGTCCATCAACTGTTGTTTTAGCATGTGTCGCCTCTAGGCAATGCTATCGGCTTTCTACGATCTTCTGACTGCCCCGCCAGACACGGAAAAAGGAGGCAGTTACTGTTGCCAGTCCCAGCGGAGGATACTTTGTTTCCTGGGATCTAGGAAAAAGCAAGAAAAGCAGGTAAGGATGACGGGATGAGGGGGAAAATTATAAAAGTTAAAAATAACCAGCCTTCAGCCCCGTCGATAACTGATGCATTACAGCTTTCCGAACTAGAAATGCCACTGAGACACCCGGAAACACGTCAGAAGCAGGGAGCAAGCTGAGCAAGTTTACTCCGAAGATAAGGCAGAGCGAGGGGCTAAGCAAGCTAAAAAAACTGCATGGTAAAAACACTATCGCCCAAATCCTTAACTCTCAACCCCTAATTTCCAATACGTTTGGCCCATTAGAGGCGGAAAAAACACAAAAATCACACAATGGGGTCAGTGGAGGGGGGGCATTGGAGGGCCAGTCGGTCTTAACCCCTCCAGGGGCACCCCTTGTAGACGCCGAGGTGGCACTTCATAACATTGTGGCTTCTTCATCACAGATTCCAGCAATACCTTTCGTAATTTCCCCCATACCCTCAGCAAATGCAGAAGCAGTCGGAGAGTCTGGAACAAATGCTGGAAACGCGCAGTCTAAGAATGCTCACTCTGCGGCTCCTCCAACTCTTTCAGCCCCTGACACAAGAGCCTCTGGAACTTCTGGGACAGAGTCCTGCACTAATGTGGCTGTAACCCCTGCAGATACAGGAACCATGCTTCTAGAGAGCCCGCTAAATCCATTAATACCAGTAAACTCAATAAACAATCAGCCAGAAACCCCTGGAAACCCTGAAAACCAGATACCATTGGAAAACCCTATCCAGTCACAGATGAATCAGAGCTGTACGAGACTGGCATTTCTACAACCAGTGGTGGTGACGACAACGGTGGGAAGCATGATTGGGGAAGCAGTACGGATTCAGAGACCCCATGGCAAATTGTTGCACAAAAAAATGAAGTCGGAATAGAAAATGAAAATGAAAAAGAAAAAAAGGCAAAGTGGACACAAAAGCGGGGGGAACATGGATCAAGGAAGCGACGTCAAGCTCAGATGGGATTTTTCATCCTCCCAGTTTGCGACCCCTTCAGACTGCACCGTACGCTCAGGAGTCAACCTCTCAGCCATGGGAGACCTGGCCGTGGATATTCCGGAATCTCCAGAAGCAAAGAAGAACCCACCCTCACTGATGTCTTACTTTCAATCAAGGGTTTCCAAGAAGAGGTAAATCTGGATAACTGAAAAAAACCGACAAGCCACACAGAAACTGCAAGGCGCAATAATGAAAGTGGGCCGTTCTTGCAATGAAATCGCTGACAGAATGTTGTCTGTTGAAATGCGCACTGAGAAGCTGGAGAAAGATGTTTCTTCACTAAAAGTAAAGGGAGATGTGCACAATGGTATAGTTAAGGATCTAATGTTGGAGGTCGAGGAGCAGGAGAATAGATTGCGACGGAACAATCTTCGCATCCTTGTTGTCCCGGAAGGAGTGACCCAAGGGCTTACATAATATCGCTTTTCAAAGGTGCATTTCCCGAGCTGCAATCCTGGGACTGGGGCAAGGAGATACAACGGGCTCACCACTTCCCGTTAACACCTTCCAAACGGTCATCGTCTCCAGCGCAATACCCCCGCGCAATGTTAGTATATTTTGTTAACTTTCTCTTACGCCAGGCACTATTTGATTAGCAAGACCTACAAGCAAGAAGGAGTTCAATGGTGTCACCTTTTTCAGCAGGCCTGACTTCGCTCATGCCACAGTGGAGCGAAGATGGAGGCTGAGGCAATTATTTTCTCCCTTTCAACAGAATCCAGTGCGCTTAAAAGTTATTCTTAATGGGGTTACACGCAGCTTTATCTCTGAAGTGCAGGCCCAAGCCGATCTGAAAGAGCCTACAGTCAAGAAGAGACAGAACCAAGGTCTAAAAATGTATTGACTCAAGGCTTATGTTTATGGTAATGTCTAACACTTCAAAATGGGACACTATAAAATGAGTTGACACTGATAGAGTGGATAGTCTAGGGATGGAGCTGGACCAGGGAGGGGCACGGAATCCTGATTGCTCAGATGTCCACATCCTGGTTCTTGGTGAACCAGGTAGCCCTAGTTGTTGGGGGTGGGTGGGTGGCGGGATCCATCGGGGCTGGGGTAGGGTGGGGGAAAGGGTTGGAACCGAGAGAGATGACTCGAACTGTTTTTTACTATCTGATCTATGGTTATTGGTATTGCAGGAACTTTGCTACTTTCAATGAGTAAACTACGCATAGCAACAATTAATGTTTGTGGCATCAATGATCCCAAGAAGCGAAGTAATACCGCAGTGGCTCTTTGGCTACTTAAAGCTGATATTCTATGCTTACAGGAAACGCATATAGAAAGAACTCAGATCTACCTTTTATACTCGCTTGGTTATACAGTGGTAGAGGCCACTACACAAGACGCTAGAGTCCAGGGGGTGGCAGTACTATCCGCAAAGCTTTCAATTCAATTTACACGGACACTAGTTGACCAATATGGGAGGTGGGCTATCACTGAATGTCGCAGGGAAAATGGGGACTTACTTACGGTCTGTACTTTATCTGGTAACACCACAGATGACCCAGCAATTTTTGATTCTTTGAATAATGAGTTGGCTAAGTGGTCGCTACCTTTAATCATCTGTGGCGATTTTAATATAAATTTGCCCGCTAATAAGAACATAGCTCTAGACGACAATTGGATCTATGGTGGGCAGAAACCGAAAGTCTTTAAAGCCCCGAGGACTTTAAGTTGCGAACAGGCACTCATCGACATTTGGCACTCACAACACCCTTCTGATTGTAGCCATACCTTTTATTCTTTTCTACATAATAAATTGGTGAGATTAGATTTCATGTTTGCATCTCACTCAATTCTCCATTCATGCTCAATTAAAAAGACCCCACGCATTGTGTCAGACCATAATCCTTTAGTTGTGGAAACAAAAGGGGTTACAGGAGTTATTAAAGAATTGGCTAGCTGGACCTTTGAACGGTCCCTCCTCTTAAATGATGAATATTGTAAACATATGAGGCATTGGATCCCTGAATTTATTAAGGATAATTTAGACAGTACAGGGATCAAAATAGTATGGGACGCGCTAAAATCCGCAATTAGAGGAGAGACATTGAGTTTTTCCACTTTCTTTAAAGAGGAATAAGCGTCAATTCCTGTAAAAGTTGCGAGCCCAATTAGCTGTTGTAGAAGAGAATTTAATTATCGCTCTTAGAGATGGTAACAAGCCAGCGGATGCGCAAGCCAAAATAATGTCTGCAAAATCATCTGTAATGGAGCAAATCGCCCAAAAAGCGGCAGATAGATTATCAATCTGGAGGAAGGAAGTATATGAATGCAGTGAGCAGGCCGGACATCATCTCACGATTAGAGCAAGACAAAAAATTACAAGGAGCATCATCACAGCCATCAAAGATTCCACACAAGAAACAATTCTAGATCCCGAGGGCATTCAGAAAGTGTTTCTTACTTATTATCAAGACTTATATCATGAAACAAGTACGGCACAGTTAAAAGATATTACTACATATCTTAACCAAATTCCAGCGGCATACTTAGCTCAAGATGACCAGGTTCAACTTGACTAGCCACCTCAATGGATAGACGCTCTATTTTGTATTAACAGCCTTCCCAATGGTAAAATTCCAGCGGAATTTTATAAAAAGTTGGCCACTGAATTAAAAGAGGTTATGCTCCATCTGCTCGTACATGTATTCAAGGGGGGGGGGGAGACCACCAGAATAATTATTTCCCTAAAATATTTCTGTATGCGTTTCCTGTAAGCATAAATCTCCTCTTGAACCAGCCTCCTCTTGTCCTATCACGCTGATCAACGCGGATAGCAACATTTATTCTAAAATCTCAGCGGCTCAATTAGCTGGGGCCATACATAAAGTAAAATCACCTTGGCAACATGGATTCAATCCTGGACGTGGCACTGTAGATCATATCAGGAGAACTATCTCATTGTTTGACGCCGCCCATATCTCTAAAGACCCAATAGCACTTATTCTACTCGACGCCGAGAAGGCCTTTGACAGGGTTTCCTGGCCTTTTCTGTGGGAGACCCTGTTAAGGGTCGGGATCGGTCAGGGACTTATACAGACTTTTAAAATGCTGTATCTTCAACCCACTGCAAAGATATTTTTAAACGGCTCACTAACTGATACATTTAAAAATCACCAGAGGTACCCGTCAGGGATGCCCGAGCTCAACACTTTTGTTTGCATTATACATAGACCCTTTTTTAAACCTTCTTGAAACCAACCAAAAAATTAGCCCAATAATTGCTTTCGTAAGAGCCAATCCTGGAACATCTATGGCTGAGGTAGAAACTGAGGTGGAATGATTTGGACTTTTATCAGGATACTCCCATAATAGATCTAAACCCCAGATTATTTGCAAGAATGTTAGTATGGGTGATGATATACGACAGGTAGAAAAGGCTACGTATCTTGGAGTGAATATTATGGCCAGCGTCGGTGGGATAGTTGACTGCAATATTGACCCCTTGATTAATAAAATTAAACCCAAATTAACTCGATAACATATCTTGCATCTCTCAATAATTGGCAGATGCAATTTAATTAAAATGCTCTTCTTCCCAAAATTTTTGTATCTTATAAGAACTATCCCATTAGAATTTAGTGCTACCTGCCTGAAAAGGATTGAAGACCTGCTCTCTCGATTTATATGGGCGTATGAAAACCCCGAAAGCTTATACATTTCTTTCCCTACCAAAGGAAATGGGTGGACTCGCACTTCCAAATATAAAACTTTATTATTGGGCAACCACTCTGCTGTATAACCTTACTCTTTTTTCCGATAAGCCTACAGTTAACCCCTAGGGAGATAGTCTTACCCCAATAGAACTTATAATGGGCAGAGATGTATGGGGATGGATCTGGAGATTTCTGAATAATTCCCATTATAAGAAGGTCCGCTTCAAGACGCTCATAGCTGGGTTCAAAACCATTAAACCGGCCCACAAAATGCTAGGACTGGGTTGTTTGAAATATTATACCCAAATCTATAAAAACCCTAACATTCCAGAAATTTTTAAAGACTTAATAATCAAAAAATGGCAAAATAAAGGCCTGACGAAATTTGGGGATTGTTATGCCCTATCGGAGATAGCTAAATAAAGAACAGAGGATGCCAATGGTATTTTCTTTAAGGAAGGTTATTTATAGGGACAGATACTACTAATTATCTGTCTCATCACATCATAAATTGTATTGTATCAATCTATTGTCAATTTATAACGTTCATCTAGTGGCTATTAACACCAACTAAAACAAGAAAAAGAACACACAAACAATAATTATGAATTGTAATTTTCTTTTAGAAATCCTTTTTCATTTTTACATCATAAATACAAATCAACTCATCACGTAATATTTAATCTTGTGTGAAAGTACTTTTCAAGATCCAAGAAACACAATATCTTTTTGTTGTGAACCCTTAATCCATGGGTTGTGTAAGAAGCCCAATAATTTATATACAAGGAAAATACTGGCAATGTCATTTCTTGGCCTTATTTCCTTTTCGAACACCAAAGTAACAAGGAGCATAAGAAGCAATAATCAATGTCTTTCTGGCTTCTAATCACAGTAATGCTCCTAGGGGTTATATCAAAGCAATTTCCAAATCAAAGGAGGTGTCGAAATTGGTGATAACTGTCGACGCGTTTCGGCCTGTCAAGCAGTTTCAGGCCTCATCAGGACAATGGGCAACAAAAATCATAACAATAAACCTAAAACAAAAAATTAGAATAACATTATCAATAAATACATCCTTCTAACGTTTAATGGACAAAAAACGATTGTCTGTTTCACGGACACAGGCACCCTAGGGTGCCGCTACAACTATAAGAAGTGAAAGTTCCTCAAGGTTCTGGTATCAAACTATTTACACACCGAAAGGAGAAAGTGTTATTAGAAAAACCATCACCATGTCGTTCTACTCTTATATGCACACATTCAAAAACAAAAACTCTTTCATCACCGTGCATCCACCAGAAGTGTAATGTTACACATGCCAAATGAAACAAATAGACTGGCCATGTAGCCTTAACCTACCACAGCATAGTATCACAAATTTTCAAGCCGATTTCAGCTAGGGTGATCAGGGGCTACAGTTATAGTACCAGAAGTGAATTGCTCCAGGCAGGATGAAATTCCTTTGCTAGGCACCGCCTGTGCTTATCCGAATTTCTTATGTCTCACCACCCTGGTAATCCAAACACCTAAATGACCAAATGTCAAAAAGTAGTATCATCAAATGCCCTGAACCGCTGCAATAAATTATTACAGCAATCCATATGACACACTTCTCGTACGTAATCCTACTTTAGCAAGCAACAAACGAGCCCTCCACAAGGGGAATGAAGTCTAACTTACATATCCCCAAGGCTCTCGAGTCCCTCTGTCGTAAAACAGTACACACTAATCCAATTCAGGTAATGGGATAACTACGTTCCAAGTTTACCTTGTTCACCGCTTATAAGGATCTTCAAAGTCTCACTGAGTCTGCCCGAAGATTCGACCGACACAGGTATTCCAAAAAGCGCCCGAGTTCGATTCCTATCCCTCCCACCATTTTGTTGTTGTGCTTTCCCCTGGCCCGCCTCCCCGCTACCGCCTCCCAACTGACCCGCCCACGCTCCGCCCCCTCCACTAACCATTAAAAGCAGATGTCCCAACGCGCAGCGTCCACGCGCTGCAGCCGCGCCGAAGGTGCGCCAAAGGTAAGCCAGTCTACGCCCGTCAGCGCCTGGACCGCACCTAGCGCCAGACCCCCTGGTCCCCGCACCACCCACCCCTCCCGCATTACATACAACGCCTCCACCCTCCTAGCACTAAACACCGGCCGACTCCCCAACTGCGCCCAAGCCGCACCTGGACACACCCATGGACCCTTCACATGCAACTCCTGCAAGTATGACGGCACCAAGACCAACTCCACACCCACAAACACCAAACAGAGATCCGCCACTAACCACCTTAAATGCATCCTACTCAACACCCGATCGGTCCACAGCCACGCCATCAACCTTTGGAATCTACTAGACACCATCTCTCCAGACGTCGCCTTTCTAACAGAAACTTGGATGAACGCCTCGTCAGCCCCAGACATCACCATAGCCATCCCGGAAGGCTACAAGATCACCCGGAAGGACCGCGTCAACCAGACCGGAGGAGGCATCGCCATTGTACACAAGAACACCATCCGCATCACGACCAGCTCGGACGTCAACCTCTCTAGCGCCGAACACCTTCACTTCCAGATCCACACCGACCCCAAGACCACACTCAGAGGCACCCTCCTCTACAGGCCACCAGGACCCCGTGCACAATTCACTGAAGACATCACTGATTTTATCACCCAACACGCCCTCTCCTCCGAAGACTACATCCTACTGGGAGACCCCAATTTTCACCTGGAAAAGAGCAACAACAACACCACCACCCTTCTGGACAATCTCGCCAACCTCGGACTCAAACAACTTGTTAATACCCCCACACACCACGCAGGACACACTCTCGACCCTATCTTCACCTCCAGCAAACATATTTCCTTCAGTCACACCACAGTTCTCCAATGGACGGACCACAGCTGCGTTCACTTTGTTTACAATAAGACCACAACCCACAACCATCCTCAACCTTCCCTGCGAAGAAACTGGAACAAAATCACCATCGACCAGATCTCCACATCGCTTCTTCAAAACCCCCCTGCCCACTCATCAAACACCAACCAAGCAGCTATTAACCTCACTCAATGGCTAACCAACACCGCCGACAACCTAGCACCTTTGAAAAAACGTCAAATCAAACTAGGAAGCAAAAACACCCCCTGGTTCAACGAGGATCTTAAGAAATCCAAGAAACTCTGTCGCTCCCTTGAGAAGACCTGGAAAAAAGACCCAAACACCAACACCAGGGACGCCCTCAAAAACGCCACACGCATACACCACCAATTGATCCGGACTGCCAAGAAAACCGCATTCAAAGACCGACTAGACAAAAACGCCCACAACAGCAAAGAATTATTCAACATCGTCAAAGAATTTACCAACCCCATTGCCAACTCCAACGACATCACCCCCTCTCAAACCCTTTGCGACTCCCTAGCTTCGTTCTTCCACGACAAAATCGCAGACATCCACAACAGCTTCGACAACAAACCCGGAGACCAACACACCCAACCCTCTGCCGTACCTTCACCCCCCTTGAACATCCTTAATAACTGGAACCCAATCTCCACTGATGACACCATCCGCCTGATGAACTCCATCCACTCAGGATCCCCCACAGACCCATGCCCTCACCACATCTTCAACAAAGCAGACTCCATCATAGCACCACACCTCCGAGACGTCATCAACTGCTCCCTCAACTCCGGCACCTTCCCAGAAAGCTGGAAACACGCCGAACTCAGCGCCCTTCTGAAAAAACCCACAGCTGACCCCACCGAACTCAAAAACTACCGTCCCATCTCGCTCCTTCCATTCCCGGCCAAGGTCATCGAGAAGGCTGTCAACAACCAGCTCGCCGCCTTCCTCGAAGCCAACAAATCCCTCGACTCCTCACAGTCCGGCTTCCAAGCCAAACACAGTACTGAGACCGCACTCATCGCAGCAACAGACGACATCCGAACTCTACTGGACAATGGAGACACAGTCGCCCTCATCCTCCTCGACCTCTCCGCAGCCTTCGACACAGTCTGTCATAACACCCTGTTACAACGACTCAGAAACATCGGAATCCAAGGATTAGCACTGGAATGGATCACCTCATTCCTTGCCGGAAGAACTCAGAGAGTACGCCTCCCACCATTCAAATCAGAGGCCACTGAAGTCATCTGCGGCGTGCCACAAGGATCCTCACTCAGCCCCACCCTCTTCAACGTATACATGAGACCCCTCACGACCATCGCACGCCAACACAACCTCAACATCATCTCTTACGCTGATGACACTCAACTGATCCTCTCACTCACCAAAGACCCAAACATCGTCAAAACCAACCTACATGAAGGAATGAAAGAGGTAGCCGAATGGATGATGCATAGCCGTCTGAAACTGAATTCAGTCAAAACAGAAGTCCTTATCTTAGGTACCTCCCCCTCCGCCTGGAACGACTCTTGGTGGCCAGAAGCCCTTGGAAAAGCACCCATCCCGACAGATCACGCACGGAATCTAGGCGTCATCCTGGATTCCTCGCTCTCGATGACCAGACAAGTCAACGCCGTCTCTTCATCTTGCTTCAACATTCTTCGCATTCTCAAAAAAACATTTCACTGGATCCCCACCGAAACTAGAAAAACGGTCACCCACGCACTGGTTACAAGCCGCCTGGACTACGGAAACACCCTTTACGCCGGTACTACCGCAAAACTCCAGAAAAAACTCCAACGCATCCAGAACGCATCAGCCAGACTCATATTAGACATCCCACGTAATGAACACATTTCTGATCACCTGAAAAACCTCCACTGGCTCCCCGTCAATAAGAGGATAACTTTCCGCCTCCTCACTCACGCACACAAAGCTCTTTACGAAATTGGACCCGAATGCCTCAATACACGTCTTTCCTTCTACACCCCCTCCCGCCAGCTGCGCTCTTCCAACCAAGCCCTCGCTGCTGTTCCCCGCGTCAACAAAACCACCATGGGAGGAAGATCATTCTCCTACCTAGCAGCCAAAACCTGGAACTCACTTCCCATGCACCTTCGCCTCACTCAAAACCACCTAATATTCAGAAAGCAACTTAAAACTTGGATATTCGAGAAGTAATTCCCCACCCCTCTTCAAGCGCCTTGAGACCCTCTGGGTATGTAGCGCGCTATATAAATTTATTGACTTGACTTGACTTGAGTCTTCTACTACTCGGCGCTCAACCCAGCTTCCGGAAAATGGGTGCCGGACTAAGACCATTACAGGCAAAAGACCCGCCTTACCGGATCCCATAACAGGAAACATAGAAAAGGGACTACTAACCAATCTATCGGACTCTACTAACATGGCCGCCTTCCAAGTGCACTCGCAGCCCACTCATTCCAACATTCCCTCGTGCCTTTACACAAACTATTTCTAAAACTAAAAACGGGAAAAGAAACATTAAAAGAAAAAGATCTAATTACAACACAATAATTTATCTACTTATAACCCTTCAGTAGTGAATCAACCACCATCAAATACAAAACAAGGAAAAAGGAAAAGCTTAACCCATTAACTCGTGTGATACTATGCCCCTCTTCCATTCTAAAACCATATGCTATATGCATAATTCAAAAACAATAAATCTATAAACATGTTTGAATAATATACAAATACACAAAAACACACCCAAAAACGGTACATTTAATGATTGACATAGAATTATAAGTCTGTATGAAGGCCTGAACCAGTTACACCCTTCAGCAAATTAGAGACCATATCTCGTCCCTGTCATTAAGTCCGGTTTTAGAAGTCTGATATTTTTCAATTAATCTAGCTTCCAAATGATTTAATTTGGTCCCAGAGTCTACTTTGTTTCCGAGATAGCTTCATTTGAAAATCTCAAAGAAAGATACGAATTGGATTGGAGAGATTTGTATGAGTACTTGCAAGTATGCGTTTTTTTAAGGAAAAAATGCGGCAGTCCTGCAGGATTTATAAGTAATCCCATAATAGATAACTTGAGAAACAAACATCTAACTATTGGATTTGTGTATAATTCCCTCAACGTATTAATGCCGTAAGATTTGGCATTGCGGGCTTGGAAGTGGGAACATGAAATTGATATTTCTGAAGGCTTATTTCTTCACTCAACCGAGTTAGCACAAAGTTTGTTAATCCGGCGCGACTACAAGCCCAGTATTATAAATCCTGTTTTTCTCTTTATTACACCCCGAAAAAGATTAGACATGTGTTTTACAATTTGAAAACATCTAGGAAGCAATGTAATTTGTTACTTACATGTATTTGTGTGGGGAAAGAGAGGGACACTTTGCCATTACTGGTTTTACTCTGCTGAGTCTGGTTCATTATATTGATTGTGTGCAAAAGAAAATCCTGTCAGAGTTTGAGATATTTTAAATTCAACAAATCTATTTGGAAGGTGAGTTATACATTTGTGAGGTTTATTTTTAAACTTTTAAAATTATTCAAAAACTGTTGTTTGAAATAAATTATTAAATGTAGAGATGTGTATTGTAGTGTGTTTTATTGTACCTAAATGTTGTTTAAAAAAGATTCTGTATAGTAAAATGTGTATTTTGCAAGATGGATTACTGTTTATGTTTTAGTGTCTGGATATGCATATTTGTAGTATACCACATAATTGCTGTTGTTGGTTTAAATTTGGAGGTGGAGTGTGACAAGTTTTAAGGTGTGCATGGACTTCTGTCTCTATTATGTTTCTACTAGTATATGTATTTTCATATGTGTTATACATTTGAAGGTGCAAGATGTATAACAAAGAGCTGTTGCTGCTTTTTATGTGGTAGGGTCAAGAGTACTAGTAGAATGGTGAACATGCAGCAGTAAAGTTTGGTTTGAAAGATGCTCACATAAGGTATTATTAATTAGGCATCTTTCTTCTAGTCTGTAGAAAGGTATTGGTGAATGATGCTGCATAATTCCAGATAGAATGGTGAAGATGCAGCACAAATGTGTGGTTTCAAAGATGCTCATATAAGGTGTTATTAATTAGGGTTCTTTTTTCTAGTCTGTAGAAAGGTATAGTTGAATGATACTGCATCATTTTTGATAGAATGGTGAAGATGCAGCACAAAAGTGTGGTTTGAAAAATGCTCATATACGGTGTTATTAATTAGAGTTCTTTTTTCTAGTCTGTAGAAAGGTTTAGTTTAATGATGCTGCATATTTTAGATAGAATGGTGAAGATGCAGCACAAAAGTGTGCTTTGAAAGATGCTTATATAATATGTTATTAATTAGTTTTTTTTTGTCTGTACAAAGGAATACTTGAATGATGCTGCATAATTTTAAATAGAATGGTGAAGATACTGCCCAAAAGTGTGGTTTGAAAGATGCTCATATAAGGTGTTATTAATTAGGGTTCTTTTTTCCAGTCTGTAGAAAGGTTTAGGTAAATGATGCTGCAAAATTTTAGATAGAATGGTGAAGATGCAGCACAAAAGTGTGCTTTGAAAGATGCTTACGTAAGGTGTTATTAATTAGACTTCTTTTTTCTAGTCTGTACAAAGGTATAGTTGAATGATGCCACATAATTTTAGATAGAAGGGTGAAGATCAGCACAAAAGTGTGGTTTGAAAGATGCTCATATAAAGTGTTGCTAATTAGGCTTCTTTTTTCTAGTCTGTAGAAAGGTATAGTTGAATGATGCCACATAATTTTAGATAGAATGGTGAAGATGTAGCACAAAAGTAATCCACCAGCTATTACCCTTGCAGGCATGTAATCATACAGGGTCTAGTTATGTACTTTCCCTACAGTCATGCAATCATGCAAGCTGTACCTATGCAGTCATGTAATAACCTACACACTACCCTTGCAGTCGTAGAATGACCCATGCCCTTCTGTTGCATTCATCTATTCGCCTAGGCAGTACTCAATGACTCATCAATCCCTTCAGGTGCTATTTATACACATCCATGCAGTCAAAGTGTATGTTTGCCCTCAGGCAATTAGCTAGTCACTATCCATCTTCTCCTGCAATTATCCAGTGACTACCCTTGCACTCATACAATAACCCAAGCACTGCCCATGGAGTTTGGGAATCACCCAGGCAGATGTAGTACATGTCTCAGTTTCTAGGTAATACTATATTTCAGAAATATTGTATACACATTTCTTTTAGATATCATGATGATTTGGAAAGGTAGAGGCATATGTATGCATGCTTTTAAGAGTGTCTATGGGTTTATGGGTGTATGAGTACATATGATAGTAACTGTATTGATGTATGACTGCATTTATCAATGACTGTATGGATGAGGGTGTAGATGTGTGTAGAGCTATGAATCAGTGATTGCGTATGTAGTAACTGGTATTGGCGTGTCTATGCTTTCGAGAATGGCAGTCTGTATTTTAGAGTGGATGTGCTAAACGTTATATTAGGGTGTGAGGAGGTGTCAGATTTTCACATGGATAATGTCATCCGTGATGTCATTTGAGATGTGATCGGTGATGTCACTGACCATGTCATGAGTGATGTAATATGTGACATCATCAGCAGTGCATTGCGGGGGTTCGAGGTATAGTTAGGTCAACTTACTATAACCGCAGAATTTCTCTAGTTTTGTACGAGTGAAATGTCCAACTAACTATAATGTCCCTGAAACCTATGGTTTTTTCAGTGAAAAAAAAAAATATATATATATATATTTGTACTTGAGGCAATGACTTTGAAGGGCTAATGAAAAGCTGCACGGAAACTCAGTGGTAGTGAGACTCCACTTGTACACCGTGACCGAGGTATCGAACTGTCCGTTTGAAGGAATGGGTTGCACTCGGTACACTGTGGATAAGGGCGGTTTTACCTAAATCGACATTGAAAACCAGTATGAATGTGAAGGGCAGTCATGGAGCACTTTGGGAATTGTAGTCCCGTACGATGGAATTAAAAGCTAACAAGATTGTTTAACAAAGGAAAACCATGATGGCATTACCACTTGGGGGTTAAAATGCAACCTGAAACAAGAACTTGTACTTACCTTTGTTATACCGCTAAAATAACGGTGTTAAATACAAACAAGAAACCATTAAGGTACTGTCCCTTTGAACTGGAATAAATGGACGTTGGTCCCTTTTCAATGTCTTAAGAAGTTACATTATTTAAATCTAATGAACCCACTGACTTTACAGCAAGTGGCATATGATGAAGAGTCGCTGGACTCGAAACGCGTCATGCCTCTTAGTCTTTTTTTAAAGGAATCTTTCAAGTACTGTTGGTGTGGCCCATACAGCGTTGCAGAGAGCACAAGTTCCTTTTGGAGATATATATATAGCCTCACGCTGGGCAAGGTTAGATTTCGCCTTGCCCCCGTCGAAAGTTTTGTTCCTGATGTCAGCAGGGTGAAGTGGTTGGGGACACAAGGAGACGGCGTGTTCTACTCACATGGGAACAAGGAAGGTTCCCCCCGGCACATCTGTGGACCCGCCCCACGCAACAGCCTCCAGACACAAACGTGAACATTGCATCCTGGGACTGGTAGGCGTTTTGGACTTTCAACGAACTACCAGGGCTGCTAGCGTTTAGGCATATACCTTTAAGGAGCGGGGCACTGTGCAAACCTATCAGGAAAGGCTTTTACTTCAAACTGAGCCACACGAACATTTCCTGAAGCATTCACATCCCAGGCGCTGAGGAAGGCAGATTAGACGCCGAAATGCATTCGCCATATGGGACATTGGTGGACTGAGACTTACCTTTGTGAGCGAATAAAGCCGTTTCCATTCTGTTCCCCTGCTGTGGTTTCTTCGCTTCGACTTTGTTGAGGTGTGGAGTTAGATATATATATATATATATATATATATATATATATATTTTTTTTTATTTTTATTTTTTTCAACAAAAGAACCCACCAAGGCTCCCATCGGTGAACCAGATTCTCCACAGCACAGACAGAGTCCACGAAAATGTCTTCTTTTTAGAGGTACTTTTTTATAACAACACCATTAGTGCAACGTGTAAGGACGGTCAACGCGTTTCGGCGGATGCCTTCAACTGGACCATAGAGTCCTGCCGTCTAAACTGTCCATTTAAAGTGACATAGTGCATGAATCCCTTTTTTATTTCTGTAAAATAGACTAGACTGTTAACCCGTTTTTCCTGTTCATTAGCAATGGCCTAAGATGTTTACCATTTTTAGTATTGCAAAAAACATCACTGGTGAAATACCATAAAAAGATTTGTTCTAACAGTAATTTGCCTGATTAAAAACAATTCTGTAAAACTGTGATACAACAGGAAGATAAGGGGGCAGGGAATTGGATAAAAGGTATATCAAGTGGATGAAAATAAAACAAAGAGAGAGAGATTGTTTAGAGAGAGATATTAAAGGGGAGAGAGAGAGAGGTGGAGAGAAAAGTTTTAAAGCATAGGATTAGCACAGTGCTATCCACGCTGCTTAAAAACTTTGCTGTACATATGGCAAAAGACTTTGTCCATTTCTATCTCGGCGTGGATAGCACTGTGCTAATCCTATGCTTAAAAACTTTGATAGAAAAGCAGACATTTGAGGTGAGCAAATTTAGAGTGTCGCTGGTGTTGAGGGTGCTCTATACAGGAGCTGCCTTCCACCTAAACTTAGGAACTACCCAGAGTTCTCTCCTTTTTTGCATATATATATATTTTTATTTATATATATATGCAGTCCACAATCTCCGGTAGTGAAGTGTGGGACTGTCGTGGGCGGTCCAAGTAAGGATACCGGAACTCCTATGCATTCATACCACAAGTCCCCGTGCTGACAGGAAACACTCGGACACCCAGGATTCGCGCAGTAAATTTAATCGGCAAAGGCATAAATGACACGTTTCGCCATTACCGCTTAATCACGCTCGTAAACCAAAACAATCCACCATGTTTAAATACACCTCTTAATTCATAAACAACGGACTAACACCCTTCCAGTGCAAAAACACGCAACTGTCGCGGCCATTTTAGAATATCATATGGCCCGTTTAACATCACAAAATAAATAATATAATATAAAACATTTTACAAATCATACTGAGCAGTGTAAACAAAGCATTTTTGAAAGATGTAATTACTAGCATGTACGAGCCGCTAAAATTGATACTAAGCTCCTCATATCATAACGCACTGGAAAATCAATCGTGGGCATGTGTATTACCCAATGACCCTCCATAAATATTGTTAAATGTTTGTGGACCTGTCAAAGCTGGAATTATGCTACAGCATACAACCTGTTCAAATATTAACCCGCGCTCTGTATACTGCCCGGTCATTTATTACAGATGCGGTCACTTCTAGTTCAACTAGTGGAATGGCTTAAGGATGAAAATTGGACTGATCAATAGCATCACAGACGCATTTATGGGCAGTTATTTTCATATTTACATTTTTGTTATCCCTTGTGTATGCATGTATTTAATAAATTATACCGGTATAGCATGTTATAGGGTTAGCCCACTTGGGCAGAATTGTAGCCAAACGAAATGGTTTGAATTGCATATATTGTGCGCACTGGAAGGGGTAAGTTATGCTCACTTGGGCTGAATTGTTGCTGGTTTCATGCTTTTTATATCTTTATTGTTCCTGTTGCTACAAATATTCAGTTACGGGAAACGATGCAGAGCCTATCAGATTGCTTGTATTAACACCTTTACATGTCACAGCCAATGAGAGCGCGGGTTAATATTTGAACAGGCTGTATGCTTTAGCGTAATTCCAGCTTTGACAGGTCCAGAAACATTTAACAAAATTTATGGCGGGTCATTGGGTAATATACATGCCCATGATTGATTTTCCAGTGGGTTATGATGTGAGGAGCTTAGCATCAATTTTAGAGGCTCATACATGCTAGTAATTACATCTTTGAAAAATACGTTGTTTACACTGCCCAGTATGATTTGTAAAATGTTTTATATTATTTGTTATGTGATGTTAAACGGGCCATATGATATTCTAAAATGGCCGCGACAGTTGTGTATTTTTGCACTAGAAGGGTGTAAGTCCGTTGTTTATGAATTAAGAGGTGTATTTAAACATGGTGGATTGTTTTGGTTTTCGAGCGTGATCAAGCCGTAATGGCGAAATGCGTAGTTTATGCACTTGCTGATTGAATTTACTGCACGAAACCTGGGCATCAGAGTGTTTCCTTTCAGAACGGGGACTTGTGGTATGAATATATATATATAATAACATTCAAAAATTACTTAACGTTTTTGAGAATAATTTGTATAGTATTTTCTCGATATCTATGGGTTTGGACATGTGACTCACAGAAGGAGGTGGCATATGAAAACTTTCAAAAGTAGAGCTGACGCGGTGCTCGTTGTGTGAGCAAGAGCACTTGATGCTTGAAGCGCGTCATCTAGAAAGGTTGCAAGAATAAAATCATTGCCTTGCCTGAAGCAGTGAGGTCTGCCTCTTCATTTCGCCATGATGGAGGTTTTGAAGACTGTTGCTGAGTTGATTATGGAAGCCAGTTGTCTCCGTCAGTGGTACCCCTCCTCTAAAGTGGCCGCGCGATACAACTAAAGGAATCAAGATTCCCGAGAGGAATACTATGCGTGGCCCCCTGCAGCTGCATATTTTTCCACAGAAACCGGACGGGAAGCGTGGACGACGGGTCGGAGGACCGGTTGTAGCATGAAGCCAATGGTGAGTGGTACAATTAAGCAACGTGCATGTGGGGAGGTAGCGGCTTGAAGGTCAAGAGACAAGAACGGCTCACACCGATAATTAAATACATAAATCCTTTCAGCATCGAACAAACATGTCAGCAAGCCTGGAACGGGAACGCGAAGCGGCCGCAGAAGAATTATTTGGTAATTTGCCGCAGGCTAGCACTAAAATGTTAACTAGCGAAACAAGCAATGCGAATCAGGATATAAAACAGTTGTTGAAAGCCTTGGAGAAAAAAACTAAATCAAAAATCACTAAGTGGTGGGGACATAAATCACTTACTATATATGAGGAGGTAGGACGTGTGCCCAGAGGCTTAAGGATATTATTAGCTCCCAGTTTCTAGACTCAAACCCCACAATGTTGAAGGAGTGGGGAGAAAGTAGTTTGTTGGCCTCGATGAACTTGGTTAAGATTTTAATCAAGTATGCTTTACTGGACCGTCAAACATTACTGGAGGAAATAGCCAAGAATAATAAAGAACTAGACAAAGTAGTTTAAGTGGAGCAAAAAGACTTAATCATGAAAACACGCAAAGAAATCAGTGAAATGTTGCGCAAACACGAGGAAAAAATTAAAATACGCATGGTACATACATTTTCGAGAGATCAGAAAGATTATGAACTGGGGCAGATTTATACTTTCTCTCGAAAATTCGACCACGCAAAAAGATTAAGGTTCAACACTACCAATGCAAACAAAGCGCAGCAACAAGGACAACACAACCAAGGGGGCAATGTATTGGATTCAGACGTTGACACAATATCTATGTCAAGTATGTCAAGTACATCGGGCTGAGAGCTAAGTACAGCGGAAGGGTTCACAAATAATAAAATACTAATTCTGGGTGAGGAAATAGATTTTTTAGTGGAAGATCGTTTGCAAACTCTCCGTCCCAGAACGCGGAACAACAAAGCAGGAAAAGGCGCAATACGAGGCGGAGAGCAAGGAGAAAATGCCAAAAAGCCACCACAAAAAAAGAAACTGTGGTACAACAAAAAAAAGCAGTAAATGATAGTACAATTACAAATCTGTCAAATGAAACCCCAACGCAGCTGAAGAACAACTCTTAGCCTTGGGGTTAAATTTCTGCCCTGAGAGTACTTTCAATTATACCAGCACGAGGGCAGACATGTTCTGCTTTATAAGAAAGCTTAAGTTAAAAAGGTTTTTTCAATTAAATCAACCAATGCTGCAGAAGAAGATAGCATCAGTGTATTGGTAAAAACCCAACATAAACCACCTCTAGCAGTGGCTGCGGATGCGAAATTGTTGTTAACTCTATGTGATTTGGGAAAAGCAACCAGTACAGTGATACAACCAGAGGCGATGGAAATATCGAGTACTCAGAGAGAGTTACAAGGAATGGACATTGTGCAAAAAGGAGCGGGAGAAAGCCCTTTTAAAGGGACATGTATGTTTGTCCCTATGATGCCTAAAGACGTGGTAGACATATTTCATGAATATGTGGTTGAGGAACTAAAACAATTAAATCAGAAAGTGAAGAGTCATAAGCGCGTCCAAACCTTTAATGAAGTACAATATGCTAATCTAATTGACAAACTCAGCAAAAATCATGAAATCGTAATCAATAAATCCGACAAAGGAGGGAATATTTTACTCTGGCAAAAAAATGATTATATAAATGATGCCATGAGACAGTTGGAAAATGCTGGTTGCTACGTTAAAACAAATGGTATGGAATACAAAAAAGCTAGAGAAGGATTGAAAAAGCGCCTGACATCATACAAAAGGGAAGGTTTAATATCAACTACAGAGTATGGCTTTCTTCATTCTGAAAACCCTGTGATGCCAAGCATGTATTTAATACCTAAAATACATAAGATGAAATCTCCAACACCTGGAAGGCCGATCATCTCGGCAATCAGCAGTATGAGTGAAAATATCTCCCGGTATATTGATTTTTATTTGCAGGATCTTGTAAAAAGTCTACCTAGCTATATCAAGGATACTGGAGATTTTTTAAATAAACTGAACCTAATTAAGTGGCAAGATGACTGGTGTATGCTAATGTTAGACATAGAATCATTATACACCTGTATTGATCATGATAAAGGAGTGGAAGCCATAAAACATTATCTAGGACGCAGATCTTGCGAGTATTACAGTCACAACAAAATGTTATGGAACTGGTGAGCTGGTGTTTGGACAACAATTTCTTTATGTTCGGTAAAGATATTTGGAGACAAATAAGGGGTGTGGCGATCGGATCTTGCTTCTTCCCCATCTACGCATGTTTACATGTTGGCTGGTGGGAGGAGCGTGATCTCATAGTCACCCCAGGTTTTAAGCATGTACGGCATTGGATGCGGTTTATAGACGATCTCTTTTGTGTGTGGGAGGGGAATTAATCTAGTGCCCAAAATTTTGTGGATGCACTGAATAATAACAGTTACAACCTCTTTTTTACAACTAATGTGAGTAGAATCAAATCTAGATGTACAGGTCAAAATAGAAAACCACACCATCACAACATCATTATTCCGTAAACCCACTGCTGGCAATAGTATTCTCCACGCCAGCAGTGGACATCCGCGACACGTGATTGAAGGTATTCCCTATGGGGAACTTCTCCGTCCTAAGAGAATATACAGCACTCCTGAGAGCTTTGAGAAAGAAGCCAAAGAAATGGTAGGGCATTTAAAAGCAAGGGGGTACTGTGATTCAACATTATCAAAGGCTCTTTCTAAGACCCAAGAACGATCTACGGAGTCATTATTGGTACCAAAAAGTCCTATTGAGGTGGATGATAATGATGCTCCTCGCTTGTTAATGTCATTCAGCAAGCAGGAGAGAAAGATAAAATCCATCATCAAAAGGAATTGGCCCATCATTATGACTGATGGAATCTTAGGCAGTAGATTACCTGATACCTCGACCATCACCTAAAGGAGGGCGAGCAGCATGCACAACAGGTTAGTGAGAGCAAATCCAGAATTAGGTAGTGGCAGTACCTGGTTAAGGTAAACAGTCAAAATATTGAGTAAAAAATATCGAATGTACATAATATCGAGTTTAAAATATAGAATGGACAAAATATTGAATGAATATAGACATCAAAAATATCGTTTTTAAGGTAAGTAATGTAATATCCAAAGTTAAAAATATAGAAAGTTAAAATATCGAAGTATATATTATAGGTTATTAAAATTATCGAATTTGTAATAATATCGAATTTTTTATAGAATTTTTTATGTTATGATGTGTGAAATGTGTGTATTTATGTTATAATTATTTTAATTAATTAATTTTGTTTTTTTATTTTTTGCGTAATTTAATTCTGTAGCGGGTTGTGGGTTTATAGGGGAATAGGGTGGGAAGTAATCTAATTATAAGTAATTAAATATGTAAATTTATTTATTGGTATTTATTTTTAATTAATTGTTAATTAATTTATATTTGGTAATTAATTAAATTTTAATTGTATTTAATTTGAATTAATTGTTAATTAATTTTTAATTGTTAATTAATTATTTGTTAATTTGTAATTAATTTGTAGTAATAGGTAACTAATTGTAATAATTAATTTTCATTTGTAATTTTAATTGATTAATTATTATATTATATTAAATTGGTAATTACTTTTAATTATTTTGTTATAGGTATTAATTTATATATTTTTTAATAATATATGAAGTATTTACTTTCCCTACTGTTGCACTCTCTGGAGTGGGAATAGTAATTTTAACCCCTACGCTATCCAACGCTTTCCCTACTGTTGCACTCACTGGAGTGGGAATATTATTTTTTACCCCTACGCTATCCAATGCTTTCCATACTGTTGCACTCTTAGGAGTTGGAATAGTAATTTTTACCCCTACGCTATCCAACGCTTTCCCTACTGTTGCACCCACTGGAGTGGGAATAGTAATTTTTACCCCTACGCTATCCAACACTTTCACTACTGTTGCACTCACTGGAGTGTGAATAGTAATTTTTACCCCTACGCTATCCAACGCTTTCCCTACTGTTGCACTCACTGGAGTGGGAATAGTAATTTTTACCCCTACGCTATCCAACTCTTTCCCTACTGTTGCACTCTTTGGAGTGGGAATAGTAATTTTTACTTCTACGCTTTCCAACGCTTTCCCTACTGTTGCACTCACTGGAGTGGGAATAGTAATTTTTACCCCTACGCTATCCAACGCTTTCCCTACGGTTGCACCCACTGGAGTGGGAATAGTAATTTTTACCTCTACGCTATCCAACGCTTTCCCTACTGTTGCACTCACTGGAGTGGGAATAGTAATTTTTACCCCTACGCTATCCAACGCTTTCCCTACTGTTGCACCCACTGGAGTGGGAATAGTAATTTTTACCCCTACGCTATCCAACTCTTTCCCTACTGTTGCACTCTTTGGAGTGGGAATAGTAATTTTTACTTCTACGCTTTCCAACGCTTTCCCTACTGTTGCACTCACTGGAGTGGGAATAGTAATTTTTACCCCTACGCTATCCAACGCTTTCCCTACGGTTGCACACACTGGAGTGGGAATAGTAATTTTTACCCCTACGCTATCCAACGCTTTCCCTACTGTTGCACTCTTTGGAGTGGGAATAGTAATTTTTACCCCTACTCTATCCAACGCCTTCCCTACTGTTGCACTCTTTGGAGTTGGATTAGTAATTTTTACCCCTACGCTATCCAATGCTTTCCCTACCGTTGCACCCACTGGAGCGGGAATAGTAATTTTTACCCCCACGCTATCCAACGCTTTCCCTACTGTTGCACTCACTGGAGTGGGAATAGTAATTTTTACCCCTACGCTATCCAACGCTTTCCCTACTGTTGCACTCTTTGGAGTTGGAATAGTAATTTTTACCCCTACGCTATCCAACGCTTTCCCTACTGTTGCACCCACTGGAGTGGGAATAGTAATTTTGCCCCTACGCTATCCAACACTTTCACTACTGTTGCACTCACTGGAGTGTGAATAGTAATTTTTACCCCTACGCTATCCAACGCTTTCCCTACTGTTGCACTCTTTGGAGTGGGAATAGTAATTTTTACCCCTACGCTATCCAACGCTTTCCCTACTGTTGCACTCACTGGAGTGGGAATAGTAATTTTTACCCCTACGCTATCCAACTCTTTCCCTACTGTTGCACTCACTGGAGTGGGAATAGTAATTTTTACACCTACGCTATCCAACGCTTTCCCTACTGTTGCACCCACTGGAGTGGGAATAGTAATTTTTACCACTACGCTATCCAACGCTTTCCCTACTGTTGCACTCACTGGAGTGGGAATAGTAATTTTTACCCCTACGCTATCCAACGCTTTCCCTACTGTTGCACCCACTGGAGTGGGAATAGTAATTTTTACCCCTACGCTATCCAACGATTTCCCTACTGTTGCACTCTTTGGAGTGGGAATAGTAATTTTAACCCCTACGCTATCCAACGCTTTCCCTACTGTTGCACTCTTTGGAGTGAGAATAGTAATTTTTACCCCTACGCTATCCAACGCTTTCCCTACTGTTGCACTCTTTGGAGTTGGAATAGTAATTTTTACCCCTACGCTATCCAACGCTTTCCCTACTGTTGCACCCACTGGAGCGGGAATAGTAATTTTTACCCCTACGCTATCCAACGCTTTCCCTACTGTTGCACCCACTGGAGTGGGAATAGTAATTTTTACCCCTACGCTATCCAACGCTTTCCCTACTGTTGCACTCTTTGGAGTGGGAATAGTAATTTTTACCCCTACGCTATCCAACGCTTTCCCTACTGTTGCACTCTTTGGAGTTGGAATAGTAATTTTTACCCCTACGCTATCCAACGCTTTCCCTACTTTTGCACCCACTGGAGCGGGAATAGTAATTTTTACCCCTACGCTATCCAACGCTTTCCCTACTGTTGCACTCATTGGAGTGGGAATAGTAATTTTTACCCCTACGCTATCCAACGCTTTCCCTACTGTTGCACTCTTTGGAGTTGGAATAGTAATTTTTACCCCTACGCTATCCAACGCTTTCCCTACTGTTGCACTCACTGGAGTGGGAATAGTAATTTTTACCCCTACGCTATCCAACTCTTTCCCTACTGTTGCACTCTTTGGAGTGGGAATAGTAATTTTTACTCCTACGCTATCCAACGCTTTCCCTACTGTTGCACTCACTGGAGTGGGAATAGTAATTTTTACCCCTACGCTATCCAACGCTTTCCCTACTGTTGCACCCACTGGAGTGGGAATAGTAATTTTTACCTCTACGCTATCCAACGCTTTCCCTACTGTTGCACTCACTGGAGTGGGAATAGTAATTTTTACCCCTACGCTATCCAATGCTTTCCCTCCTGTTGCACCCACTGGAGTGGGAATAGTACATTTTACCCCTACGCTATCCAACGCTTTCCCTACTGTTGCACCCACTGGAGCGGGAATAGTAATTTTTACCCCTACGCTATCCAACGCTTTCCCTACTGTTGCACCCACTGGAGTGGGAATAGTAATTTTTACCCCTACCCTATCCAACGCTTTCCCTACTGTTGCACTCTTTGGAGTGGGAATAGTAATTTTTACCCCTACGCTATCCAACGCTTTCCCTACTGTTGCACTCACTGGAGTGGGAATAGTAATTTTTACCCCTACGCTATCCAACGCTTTCCCTACTGTTGTACTCACTGGAGTGGGAATAGTAATTTTTACCCCTACGCTATCCAACGCTTTCCCTACTGTTTCACTCTTTGGAGTGGGAATAGTAATTTTTACCCCTACGCTATCCAACGCTTTCCCTACTGTTGCACTCACTGGAGTGGGAATAGTAATTTTTACCCCTAGGCTATCCAACGCTTTCCCTACTGTTGCACCCACTGGAGTGGGAATAGAAATTTTTACCCCTACGCTATCCAACGCTTTCCCTACTGTTGCACTCACTGGAGTGGGAATAGTAATTTTAACACTCTTGCTGTGCTACGGTAATAATATGGTATATTTTTTAATAATATTATGTTAATATATCTATATGTTTTAACAAATAAAATTGTATTTTGTTTATAACTTAAAATAATTATTTAATAATTTTAAGGTTATTTAAGTATTTTTAAGTATATTTTAGTTATTTATTTTTAATATTTTTTACATTTTACATTAATTTTAATAAATTCGATATTTTTGCAAAGTACATATTTTTAAACGATATTTTTGTAGTCGATATTTTAAATGCCTATATTTTTGTGGTCGATAATATGTCAGTGATCCCCTGGTTAAAAATGAAAGATGGGTTTTATAAATGCTCAACCTGTCGGACGTGCAAATTTGGGATAAGCACAACCCATTTTGATACTCCTTTCTCCAATGTTCTGACCGCAATCAAAGGCAACTATAGTTGTTGTACTGAGTATGCTGTGTATGTCCTGGCGTGCACCTGTGGCTTACGTTTTGTGGGCAGCACTAAGCTACAGGTGCACGTCAGGATTTTGCAGCATCTCAGGGCAATCGTAAATAATGATAATACTTATCCGGTTGCACGACATTTTAGATCTACACATAATAAAAACTTAGCATGCCTCACATACTTTGTGATTGACGCAGTGACCCCCCTTAGAAGAGGGGGCAACAGGGAAAAAATGTTAAGGAGAAAGGAGACAAGATACATAGTAGAACTGGATAGCAAATATCCCAATGGGTTCAATACTACGGAAGATTTACACAATTTTTTATAGAGTGTATATAACATTTAGATCAATACCAATTCCTATTAGCCTTAACTGATACTGATTTTCTATATATGAACTGAACAACTAGATATTTTAAACCTATATTTTAAACCTGATGAACAGAAATTCATAGGCATGGATATTTATCTAGCGAGAAAAATTCAGAGTTAACCAGACATCGTGTATATACACATATACTTTTAAAGGTATCACTTGTAAATATTGCACATACACTTTGTGAGGATTAGTGTGAAAAGGTCTGTTTATTTTTTATTAATATCATTTAGTATATGAAAGACCTTGTAGGTATAAGTTAGAGGGTATCACAGTATATTACAGTTTTAGTATAAGCACATGTCACATAGACTTATGGAGATAAAAAGAGGTAGTGCAAGATGAAAATGCAGTAAATAATATAAAAATGTAATAATATAGTCAATTGTGTATATAGTTTGGATATAAACCGAAGTATAGATCATGATTTTTGCAAATTGGTTTAAGTAATCATCAAATGGACGGTGCTAACTCAAATTCAGGGTTGTGGCAATAATTAGAGCATTGGCTGGATAGAGTTATGTAAACATTAACATTGTATAGAGTATTGGTATTAATGGAGTATGTTGCATACCTTACAATGGTTCTATGAATTTCTACGATAAGGAATTGCGTGTTACAATGTTTGAGTATATGTTTTACAATCATATATAAAATAAGCTAAGCACATTGCATTAAAGCAGATATGATCAATTGTCACTCCTAATTTTAAATATAGGAATGCATTTTAGATGTATATATTGTATATATGTATTTATTGTTCATTATAAATATGTATTGCACCGGCCACTTTAATTAAGGTCAGCTTAATTAGTACCAGCATTCAATCGGTTGAAAATTAATTATCAATTTGCTATTTCATGATCAGGCAACATGATCTACTATATTTACATAATGTATTGACACAGTTAAAAATGCACATTTTAAGCAATAACATTCAAAAATTACTTAACGTTTTTGAGAATGCTTTGTATAGTATTTTCTCGATATCTATGGGTTTGGTCATGTGACTCACAGAAGGAGGTGGCATATGAAAACTTTAAAAAGTAGAGCTGACGCGGTGCTCGTTGTGTGATCAAGAGCACTTGATGCTTGAAACGCATCATCTAGAAAGGTTGCAAGAATAAAATCGTTGCATTGCCTGAAGCCGTGGTGTCCGCCTCTTCATTTCGCCGTGGTGGAGGTTTTGAAAACTGTTGCTGATATATATATATATATATATATACATATATATGTATACAACCGGCAGAGGCGAAACTACAAACGTGGCCAAAGGCGCAAAGCCCGCAAACGCGCAAACAGACTCAAGCGGGAAGAAGAGAGGACGAGGACGGGGATGGTGGAACAGACGTTAATTTCAGCAAATCAAAGCAACAAATCTCTTCTCAACATCAACAACATCAAGCAAAAAGGAGAAGAAAAAGAAAAAACGGTAATTAACCTAACAGAAACGGTCCTAAAGGAAGCAGAGATCCAAATGTTATCTCTAGGTTTATCTTTCTGCAACGAATCCAATTTCGACTACGCAACAACACGCATGGATATTTACCAATTCATTCGAAAACTAAAACTACTAACATATCACGAACTAAACAAAACGAAAAAATCAGGGAACAATACCAATGTCAACAGTTCCAACATGAATGAAGAACTCACGCTTTCACCCTCAGGGTCTCAATTGCCTCTTCTAACAGTGCTCAGGGACCTACACAGAGAAGGTTGCATAAATAATTCTCAAGTACCATCTACCTACCTTGACAACTCTGCTCCCAACCAGTCCACTACAGGAGCAGCCAAGACACCATTCAAAAGAAAATCTACATTCAACCCGATCATGCTTCGGGATGGGATAGATATTTACAACGAACACGTTATCGAGGAAGTTAAAAAACTCAATTACAAAACTTGTGCTTCTAAAACAAAAATGTCCAAATCCAACAGACAGTACCATACACTAGTATCCAAATTGAAAAATAACAACCAAGTCATCATTAGGAACTCTGACAAAGGAGGAAATGTCGTTTTATGGGGAAAAGACCAATATATGGCCGAAGCCATGTCCCAATTAAACGACCGGACTTGCTACCACATCAGTAGTGCTGCAGCAATTAGAGACACAGCCAACTCCTATCATATGAAATTGATAGCTTGGAAAAGTGCCGGCTTAATCACCAAAGAAGAACACCTATACATGAGAAATGACCATCCTACCATACCCAACATCTACTTTGTGCACAAAATACACAAAGACGCTAAGAATCCACCGGGTAGGCCCATTATCTCCACCAGAAATAGCCTACTTGAGCATACCTCCAATTACATAGATTTTTATTTGCAGGACTGTGTTACCGGATTGGAATCCTACGTAAGGGACACAAATGACTTTCTAGGTAAAATCAAAGACTTCGTATGGGATCCAAACTACCACCTAATGACTATGGATGTTTCGTCCCTATACACTTGTATTAACCATCAGGACGGCATGAGAGCTCTGGAATTCTTCCTTAATCTAAACAGAGCCTCTTCAGGCGACCATAATCGCATGTTGTTGGACATGGTCAAATTTTGTTTGAATCATAACATGTTTACTTTCAACCAGGTCTTTTACCAACAGACCAGGGGCGTAGCAATGGGGGCCAGCTTCTCCCCCAGCTACGCTTGCATCTTCATGGGCTGGTGGGAGAAGCTGATCCTAAAGGGCACACATATTGAAGAATACATCAAACATGTTAAACTATATTATCGTTATATAGACGACCTGTTTTTGATCTGGGATGGAACTGTAATTGACGCACAAGAATGGGTAAACACCCTTAACAACAATACCATAAACCTTCCTTTCACCAGCAGTATCAACAAAACGCACATATGTTTTTTAGACACCGAACTATACATTGCCAACAACATCTTGGAATCTAGACTGTATAGGAAGGAAACCGCAGGAAATGCTGTCCTGCATTATTCTAGTTTCCATCCTAAGCACTTGATCCACAGCATTCCCTACGGGGAAATGTTGAGGATTAAAAGGATTTGCAGCAACCCGCTGGACTTGGACAATGCCCAACAAGAATGCAAAAAAAGATTCCTCGCCAGGGGTTACCCGACTAAAATCATAGATACTGCCATTCTAAAGACGAGGGATTTGAATAGAGACACCCTCCTTACTCCCAAACAAATCCAACCTTACAAAACTAAAACGGATGCCCGATCTGACAGCATCAGCGAAGTCAGACTAATCATACCCTACAGTGCCCAAAAGAAAGCCATAACCAAGATCATTAACACCAATTGGCCCATGATACGCAGTGATCCCATCATAGGCCCACATATGCCGGCCAAACCAAGCATCACATATAAGAGAGCCATTTCACTACACAATAGTCTTGTGACTAATTGTCCTGAATCTAAACCTTCACTTGAATGGTTCAGAGCACCCAATGGTTTCACCAAATGTCACTCATGCAAAGCGTGCAAATATGGCATAAACACCACCAGCTACCGCACTGCTTTCAGCAATAGGGAGATTAAAATCACCAAAAACCTCCATTGCAAAACCGAATTTGCCATTTATCTCCCCTGAGATACATAGGCAGCACCAAGCTGCCAGCCAACATGAGGGTCCTCCAACATATGAGGGCCATCACTAATCAGGATCCCACCTACCCAGTGGCCAGACACTTTCGCGAAGTCCACAATAACAACTTACAGGACCTCCGCTATTATGTCATTGATACTATCCCCAAAACAAGGTGGTGACAGAGAACACAAAATGCGAGAATTAGAAACCAGGCACATCCTAAACCTCAACAGCAAACAACCTGGGGGCCTCAATAATACCGAGGACTTACATACTTGCCTCTGATTATATGCCCCCCCCCCCCCACAGGGCCCCACCACGCAATCCCCTCCCTCGAGGGTTCTGCCTTTTGCTAACTGTGTCCACTTTATCATGAGTTATTTCCATCTGGACACACAACCTTTGGTCCCAGAAACACCTTTATGCATCTTGTAATTAATGCAATCCTAGCACACTAGCCATTCTTTTATCCTACCTGTTAGTTACCCTTATCCCTGTAGCCGCCCTCTTTCTTTCTTCACCGATTCATCCACATTTTTAACGACCTGCATTCTTCATTCTCACCCCAGCACACCATCCTTTGTTGCTCCCAGACATGGACCGTAATGTATTTATACAGCTATCTTTGACACCCTGGTTATTCATGAAATTGTAACCTAACTTCATGCATTTCTCTTAGTAATCAGGTGTTTGTTCTCACTAAATGAATTTATTCGTTCTATTGAACAAGCATGATTCTGTACAACGTTTTTCATTATAATTTATGATGCTTGTACATCTATGTGTTTATTACTGAATGCAAGAACTCGCATTATTAACTGAATAAACATGATTCGTACTATTGAACAAACATGATTTTGCTCAACTTTTATTAACCATAATTCATGCCCCCCATATCATTATACGGTTATCACTGAAAGCATGGATTAGTTGTTTTACCAATTGAACAAGCATGATCAATCAGAGGTATTCTTATTATCATTTAAGAACATCTTATATCCATGTATTTATACATTTGTAACCAATTTTCGCATTTACAATTCGGTGCCGTTTTTTGAAACGATGTAACATTTCTTCCATGTCTATGACTCACCACATTGTCACGTGCTTGAGGTGTAATCTTTTTTAATGGTCCGCCCATGTTCTAGCGTTGTCATGTGATCAAGCCACTCCGGTGGTGAAACGCGTTATGGCCGACAAATAAACGCACTACTATTTTGCACGAAAAAAATGGCCGACAAATAAACGCACTACTATTTTGCACGAATTCTGGGTTCGAGTCTGCTTGCGCGTTGCCCGCATGCGTGGGTAGCGGTTTCTTTGAGCAGCTATTCGGATATATATATCTATATATATATATATATATATATATAGATATATATATACACACATAATTAAACACCGAGCTCAGAAAGTGCAGGAGGGTCAGCCCCATAGTCACAGGGGGCACACAGACGCTCCTCGTTGCCAGTTGTACACATGTACTTCCCATTAGCAAGCTTGAGAATCTCCCTACAGATGTAGATTTGCCAAATTAATTTGCAAATGGCCCATTTCCAAATCAGTTAAGCAAAGTCATTAAAGGATTATAAACACATACTCTCTGTTGTCTTTCAAGGGTAGGTGTTGTTTAAAAGCCACGTTTGGTCTCGGTGTAAAGTGCGATAACATTTGATATTAATGCAGATGTTTCTGAGGTTCTCAACATTTTGATTAGGCCTTTCTTAATCCAAATTATGTAAATTGTGATGACGAGTAAAATATTCTGAACTAATAAGTACCACAAACGAATGGGGTCGGCCCTTCAATATTGACTATTGTCTGAGAGACGGATTAGTAAGAGTGGCAACCAATCCACCTGTGTTTCATATATTGGTTTGAGTGAATTTGAAGGTTATCTACCATATCTGACCCAAGTGACTAGATTATCGCACAGGTTTGTATTAACCAGATTGAGAGTGGGGATTGTCCACAATTTGGTGGCTTTTCCTACTCTTAACAGTCACCCAGTTGGACCATGCCCGTGTGATAACTCTTCAGCACAAGGCACTATGCACTTTCTTTTATTATGCCAAATGTATAGGTATTTACGAATAGCTTATCTAAAACCCATCTTTGTAAAGTTTGGGGTGAGGACTGTTAATGACTCCATGAAACTGCTTTTTAACTTGCATCACCCGCATGTTTGTTTTTATACGGCTACCTTCCTCCTTTAAGCAATCAATGTAAGGAAAAGTATGTGTTTTTAATTATTTAATAATCCCTTGCCTGTATTTCTTTGTTCTGTTTTTTAACCCTGGAAACTGTCTGAAAAGTTTTTTTAATGTGCTTTTATGGACATTGTTTTTGTTCAGAATAAAGCCTTATGAAATGGAATGAAAATGACTATTGTACATTTATTGAAATGCAGTTTCTTTTAACTTGCAATAACGTTTTTAATTTTATATGGCAACTCAAAGAAGAAGACTAAAGAGCTGGGAAATTGGGGGAAACACAACTAAACTACCCATTCATTTTCTTTGTACCGTGACTCGAATGTCAAAGTTGAATTTTTGTCAGCTTTCGTTTTGTTTATACCTTGAGCTGGAATAGAAAATACCTTCTTTATTTCTCAGCAACAGCAGTTCCTTGAAGGAATAAAATCCACTTCATTGTAGATGCCATATATTTCTTAAATAATACATACGCTCGAGACACTTATTAGGAGACAGGCCAATAATGCTTGCCTATCAAGTGACAAATTCTGACAGATAGATTTGCAAAAGGAAAACTGAAGCTGCTCTACGTTTTGTGCCCTCTCGATGAGCTTGACAAACATACATTTTTTATAATGGATAAACTGTCAAGTTTAGTTATTTTTAATGTGGCGGGGCAGCTAAGAATTCAACAATTTTCATTTGAAAAATCTCGAAAATAGTGAAATGTTCCTGAGGGAAAAGCAATTATTTATGTCGGTTTTTGTTGATGGTAAATAAAGCTCAGCAGCAGTCGCCTGAATTTAGCCTACAGTAAGTACTAGGTCAAAATCACTGCTGTGCAACAGGAGCGGCCTTCCGCTAATTGAAGACAGCTCTGCAACGTACAGAGTAGAATGTATGTATTATCTCTCATACATTAATAGGGTCGAACCTACTCGACCAGTAGAAAGCAATACGTGTATTTATCTGTGCAACATGTAAATCGAGGCTGTTAAAAGACTAGGCCACGCTGATCTTTTCATAAATGTTGTTGCTGGAGTGCATGTATGAATCACCACACATACAAGATCTTCCTCAAAACTGCATTGTATATAGTTCACTGCAAATAACCCACACTTCCTATGCTTTGTAACTAATCACAAGCTGAAGGTACAGAGAGCCTTGCTGCAAATACAATCCTTTTCTTCCATGTGATCTATAGATATTGTAATGCAAAGAAAAGAAAACTGATAATTGAAAGATGGTGAGAACTTGTAAGCTTTAAATAAAAAGCACGTAAAGCTGCCCCATGAAACAATAAAAGAAGTCATTTTGGATAGGGATATTGCCTTTCAAGGAAACAAAGTCAAAGGGGTGAGTGTAAATTTAAGCTGAGACATTCAAGCATGACCTTCTCTCCCTAGGTGTTTCTCAAGCAGATAGAAAAAAAAAACATTCGCCAATCCTTGCATCTAGCTTTAATGTGTTGTGCATGCATGCTGTATTTGTGCATGCCTTTGTTTCCAAGAGTTGCCAAATTAAAACCAGAGCTCTAGCCTTGATCAATGCTTGTTTTGTTGTAAGCGGCTAGATTTTGCGTTCTTACAGGAAGGTGTGTACATATATGTGTGTATGTGTAAACATGTGTATGTGACGGGCGTACAATTACTGACTAAAGGTTTCAAAAAGTTTGCTGTATTGAAATATCAAAATCAAATCAATCAAAATAGAAAAATGATTGTTTTCTGGTTACAATCCACGCATGAGATAAAGAATATAATTAGTAGTATGCCGACTGCACATAATTTGCTTTCACATTAATTATGTGAAATTATGGCAAATTTACGCGAAACACAAATCTGTCATTTTGTGCTATATTTAATTTTAACGTGAGCTAATGTTCCTGTACATTAATGGAATTTATTTTACAGTGAATGGCATATAAATTATGCAAAGTGGCATGATGGCTTCATTTCAGGAGTTTTGCGTAACAAGCGTGAGATGAAATTTGCAAAATTAAGCAAATCGTGCCGGAGTAATTTAAATTTCGCCCAGGCCTAAATATAATATGTGATAATTCTGAGTTTTGGGATGTAATATAGCCTCTCGTGCATTGTAATGTAAGCACTCCATGGAGGCAGGATGATACAACAAACATTCATTCAGTAGCAGGAACTGAGAGAGAAATAAGTCTTTTTGCAGAGGATAAACCCATCAATATATACTTTAAAGGTATGTACAAATACATGCTGCACACTGCTGTGCTGTCAAGCTATATGTTACCTACTGGCAGTCGCCAGTAGGTAGTTATAGTTTGGATGCAGTTTCCATAGAAAGAGCTGTTATTGATTAGCCAAAAGCTTTTGTGTCGTTTGACGAATCCTCGCAACATTTTCAAAACTATTGGGGCAGTCACTTCAGCTTCTGTCTTGAAAGTAGCAGGGTGATCTGTCAAGTGGGGGTCGTGAAAAAAGGGGGGTCCTAAAACGCTTTTTCTGCATGGTAATTTCCATAGAAAGCATTAGACATGGCTAGATCCCGAATGGCTGAATGGAATTACACCAATTTTAGCAGAAAGGTAACCGTTGGTCCAGAAAACACTCTTTTTGTAAATGGCGTATATCCATTCAGGAGTTGCTGAGAAATTTAAAGATGCAACTGTGGCCCTGATAGATCCACAACCCCTCTCCATCTCGTGCCTGAGTTCTGATTGGCTGCCAAAACTTCATACAAGGCAGTGTTGGCAGCCATCTCGTGACTCAGTTGGACTGAGGTACAACAAAAAAATATTACAAATAAGAGAAGAGGGCAGGGTAGAATAGAAACACCCTGACCGACTAGGCCTCTTGCAGGAGTCCCACAGCATCTTTTTAAACATTTTCAGCAGGAATCACGGTGGATCTACGAATCCTGCCCAAAAAAAAGGAAGCAGAGATTCCTGCGCTTTGTTTAATAGCCCCGCAGGTGGGCCAGGTCCTGAGGTCAAATACAAATAACAATGGGGGCCAGCGCCCGCAGCCCCAGGGATTGCCACCTCCATGGAGCTCGTTGACTGAAATGCGGGGGCCATGCGCCTCTCCCCACAGCCCCAGGGACCGCCAACTCTCTGGCGCTTAATTTTTGTAGGATGGGGGACATGGGGTCTCCCTCATGAAACCGTAGTTGTCCATGGGGACCGCCACACCCCAGGGCTGGCTCCAGCAATGTCCCGGAGTGCTCACCCCCAGGACATTCCAGTTTGCTATGGCTTGGCAGGAGCACTGCTCCCAACAAGTCATAGCAAACTCTGCTCCGGTTCATGGAAGCGAGCGCAGTGAAAATGTTCTCACTTCCATGAAGCGGAGCACAATTGGTTTTGGACAGAGGGAGCTGCATGTTGCAGCTCCCACTGTCCAAAAGCAATGCCGGCTCCCGCAGGAGGCGGGGAGCCGGCAGGGACCACAGGGGCCTCAAAGCTCCCCTTGTGGTCCTAAACATGGTGGTCATGCCCCGGGATGGGATCGTAATATCGTAAATTATGAAGACCTGGCCATGGGGGATGGGGTCCCCGGGCCGAAATAGGCTTGGGAGGAGGGCCATGTGGACTCCTTCCCTTTTTTAAAAAAAAAGAAAAGATGAATAAAGGCATGGCCCCAGGAAATGGTGTCCCCAGGGCCAAAATTATCCCGGGGAAGGGGTGCCATGTGGCCCCCTTCCTTTAAGTTAGAAAAAAGTTTCAAAAGGAAAAGGCCAGGCACTGGGGGATGGGGTCCCCAGGGCCGTAATCAGCCATAGGAGGGGGGCTGTGTGGCCTCCCTCCCATAAAAATAAAAATAAAGGGCAGGCCCCGAGGGATGGGGTCCCCTGGGCCAAAATTGGCACAGGAAAGGGGGCCCGGTACCTTTATGTTAAAATACGTTTTTAAAAGGAAAAGGCCGGGCCCCGGGGGATGGGGTCCCTGGGGCTGTAATAATCAGCCTGGAGTGGGAGGCCGTTTGGCCCCCTCCCCATTTAGAAAAAGAAGGCTAACCCCGTTTGTTGGGGTCTCCAGGGCCGAATATGGCCAAAGGAAGGGTGCTGCGCAGTCACTTTTCCCTAAAAAAATTATTTAATAGAAAAAAGACATCTAGCAAGTCGCCGGAGGCCATGCCTCCTTCACCACCACTCTGCAAACACACCTCTTGGCGCAGAGATGGTTGAGGAATGAAATCCCCTTGAATGCTGAGAGTCTTTGAGGGCCAAAAAGCCCTCTTGTTACCTCCAGTAAGTCCCAGAGAGCTGGATTGCTGAGAGGACTTCAAGGCTGTGCTTCCTTTCGCCACCACTCTGTAAAAAACACCTCCTGGCGCGCTTCTGGTTGGGGTAAGAATTCCACTTTACACCTGAGGGCCTCGGGACTAAAGTGGACTACATTCCCTAACCAGTAGTGCGTCATTTGCAGAGTAGTGGAGAAAGGGTGCATGGCCTCTGACAACCTCTTAGCAATCCAGCTGTGTGGTTGTTACTGGAGGTCGCAGGAGAGGTAGTTGGTCTCCAAGAACCCTCAGTGCCAAGAGGACCTTATCCCCCAACTAGTAGAACACCAAGAGGTGCGTTTGCAGAGTGGTGGAGAAAGGGGCGTGGCCACCGAATATCTCTCAGCAAACCCACTGTGTTTGACTTACTGGAGTTAACAGGAGAGGTAGTTGGTCCCCAAGGATCCTCTGAAGCCAAGGGGACTTCATCCCCCTACTAGTAGTGCACCAGGAGCTATGTTTGCACAGTGGTGGAGAAAGGGGTCGTGGCGTCCAACAACCTCTTAGCAATCCTGCAGTGTGGGACTTACTGTTAGTAACAGGAGGGGTAGTTGGCTACCAAGGACGTCCTTGAAGGCCAAATACCCCTCCTGTTAGCTCCGGTAACTCCCACACAGCAGGATTACTAAGAGGTCTTTGAAGGCCACTCCCCCTTTCTCCACCACTTTGTAAACATGGCTCCACTCGTGGTGCACTACTGGTTGAGGGGTGAAGTCCACTTTACTCCTGAGGAGCCTTAGAGGCCAAGAAGCCCTCCTGTAAGTTCTACACAGCTGGATTCCTGAGAGCTGGTCGGAGGCCCAGCCCTCTTTCTCCACCACTCTGCAAATGCAATTACTAGTTAAAAAAATATAGAATTTCACAGAATAAACAAAGGTTACAGGTATGTTATAGTTAGGAATTAGCTTTTAAAGATCCTTAGAAATTCACTGAAAAAAACAAAGGTTACAGGGACGTTATAGTTAGCAAATAGAATTTTAAAAACCTTAGAAATTCATTGAAAAAAATAAAGGTTACAGAGATGTTATAGTTAGAGTCAGATTTCACCCATACAAAGCCAGGGAAATTAAGCAGTCATAGTCAGCTCAGCTAACTATACCTTACGCCTGCCATGCACTGCTTATGACCTCACATATTACATCACTCATGACATGGTCAGTAGCATCACTGATGACATCACAGGATTGTGTTTGTTTCTTGAGTAGGGTTTTCACCCCCCTCAATATATAACACAATGTCTTACATTGGTTTTTAGTGGTAGGATCCAGTACATGTGTTTGTGCAGTGTCACTCAGTAATTTGTGTAACACTATAATCCCATATAAATAACTTGATATCAGATTCAACTCTTTTTCAATTGTCCTTTATTGGGCTCTTTTGCCTTTTCCACATTCACTTTCATTCCACCTGACTTTGTGCACCTGTGACTCTGCCTGAAAGCATAGAGTATGCTCTTAAAACTTCCTGGAGAGATACACTGGCTAAGCTCAAGGGGTTCTCCCAAGAACAACCAAGACCTTCAAGAAGCAGTAGCCACAGAAGGCCTTCAGGGTCTGGCAGGTGGCCCGCTAGTTACAATATACAGCACAGGAGCAAGAGAGGGCGAAGGACAGGCAGAAGCAGGAGCAAGTGATTGAGGAGGAGGCAGTTTACTTCCGTACCATAGCCCCAGAGAAGAGAGGAAACCCCACAGGAGTGTAGTCTCCTGAAAGATCCAGAGCAGGCAGCAGGATTTCTTCTTGCAACCTGTCCACTGAATAACTGGAGAACAGAATGGCTGAAAGGCATTTCAGGCTGCAGCTAGCCAATCTGAAAATGGAGGGGCTGCTGCTAAGAGGGCCTAGAAGGAGAGGAGAGCCAAGGCAGAGATCACCTTGGCAAAGGAGAAGGCTGAGGAAGAGAGAGCCTTGGAAAAACAGAAGGCTAACACCAAGAGAGCTTTGGCAGAGATGAAACGTTTATGAACTCATGAAATGAATTTTAAAGACTTGGACATAAAGGTAAAACAAGCCTCAGAGTACAGCAGTAATGGTGCCAGCAATGCCCCAGTGTCCAGTGGAGATAGGATGGTCCACATCCCCAGGACCTGATGCCTAACTCTGGGGATGATATTGACAAGTGGTTTGAGGCTTATGAGGTTGCCTTAGAGATGCATAGAGACTCAGAGGAGGTTTGGGGAGGCAGTCTCTGGAGGTGGGAGTCATCACTTTCATTAGGTCAAAGTGATCCCTGCCACTGCTCTGAGGGATACCAGTGAGTGTCAGTCAGTCCATGGTAGTGAAAAGGCTGTTTTCCCCAGATCAGCACACCGGACAGGTGTGTAGGGTGACTCAGGAAAATGGGCAGGACTTCCAACCTATGGCTCAGGTGTCCTTGGGGTGATAGGGTGACCTAGAGAAAGGTCATAGTCAGTTCCCATATGCCCATTGACTGTATCGTGGGAAAGGAGTTGTCACTGGTGTTAAAAGAGCTGGATGGGGTGTCTGTCCAGGGTGTCCTGAAATCTCAGGTTTCTAGGGGTACCAGTCCCAAATGGAAGGTACGGGGCCCAGGTGGAGGGGCAGCAGGTGGAAAGAAGCTCCTCTGGCCCAGAGTAAAGACATTGTTATGTTATGTTATGTTATGTTATGTTATACTATATTTGTAAAGTGCACGGCTACTCAAAGTATCCCGGCGCTGATTTTTAAGAAAGCCCACCACATAACTATTCAAGGAAAAACACAGAACATAACTATCAGAGGAGAGACAAGAAGAAAAAAAACCCTCAAAAAAGCAAAGTTTTTAGCTTCTTCTTAAAAACAACCGGGTCCGGTACCCTCCGAAGGGCCAAAGGGAGCTCATTCCAGGCAAGACCTGCTTTACAGGTGAAAGAGCAGCCACCCAGCCTGTGGCGACAGAACCGAGGGTTCTGAATCAGGATTTGGTAAGAGGACCGCAATTGCCTAGAAGGTTTATAAAAGGCAAATCGCTTCTGAAGATATAGTGGACCCAGTCCATACACAGCCCGTTGGACAATGGACAGCATTTTGAATTCGAGACAGGACTCAACTGGGAGCCAGTGCAGATGACGAAGATAGAACCGCACGCTCTGCCTGGTAGAAAGTCCCAGGAGGAGTCTCGCTGCAGCATTCTGGACTACCTGCAGCTTCCTGGTCAGATAGCCAGGGGATCCTACCAGGAGAGCATTGGCATAGTCCAGGCGAGAGAAGATCAGCGCCCGGACAACCGTCTCTTTAGCACGGGCTGGCAAGAGGGGAAGGAATTTCCTCAGAATTTTTAGCGTGCCAAAACATGTCCCTGTTAGCTTCTTCACATGTGCGGCAAAGTTTAAATTTTCCTCAAACCAGACCCCCAAATTTTTTGCGAGGCCCTTATTGGATAAAGGAGGCGGGAAGTCAGGCGGCCACAGCCTAGCTCTGAAGTCCACCGGGAACGTGCCAAACAAAAGAACCTCCGATTTCTCTTCGTTGCACTTAAGCTGTGCATTAGCCAGCCAGAGAAACACAGTTGCCAAACAGTGCTGCGCGGAGCTGACCGAGTCCTCACCACGCTTCCAGGAGAACAACAGCTGTGTGTCGTCCGCATAGGCCATCACCTTAGCCCCCAATGACTCCGCCAGATAAACCAGGGGAGTCACGTAGATGTTGAACAGTAGGGGGCTAAGTGAGGAGCCTTGCGGGACACTGGTGGATAGGGACGTAGGCGCCGAAGAGCAAGGGGGCAGCCAGACTTGCTGTGACCTGTCCTCCAAAAAGGATCTAAGCCAGCTCCAGGCTGAGCCTACAATGCCAATAGCAGTGAGACGGTCAAGCAGGAGAGAGTGGGGCACCGTATCGAATGCCGCCGAGAGATCCAGCATCACCAAGGCTGCTCTCCCGCCGGCATCCAAACAGTCCCGTATAGCCTCCGCCACCTCCAGCAAGGCTGACTCCGTGCTATAAGAAGCACGGAACCCCGATTGTGCCGGGTGCAGCAAACCCTCCTTCTCCACAAAGTTGGTAAGCTGAGAGGTAACTGCTTTTTCGCAGACCTTCGCCAGACTAGACAGGAGCGAAATAGGCCGGTAATTGGCGGGAACCGACGGATCCAAGGTGGGCTTCTTGAGGAGGGGCAGTATGAGAGCCTACTTCCAGGAAAGCGGAACACAGGCATCGCGGAACAGGATCATTGAGCTGGAGAACCAGTCTCAGGCCACCACCCATGTACTGGTGGCCGAGAGATTAGAAGTAGGGTGGCAGCTACCTGTGGCCTCTTTATGATTGCTCTACTTTTGTGCAGAGTTTTACTTGGCTTGGTGACAGGAGCCCAATCCTAGGAGTGGAAAGGGCCCCACCACTTTGTTAGCCATTGTGGCTCTGTCTGCCTATATTAATGCACATATGAGTGAGTTAAGGCCAGTGTTTTCCCAGATGGGGTCCACAAATGAGAAGAAGGGTTCCTCATGGGCTTGTGTAGTGACCCCAGAGAGTGTTGACAGAGGGATCCAGCTGGGTTCAGAGGGGCATAGAATTGACATTTGGCAGTTCAGAAGAGGTCATTGTCCACGTTCTATCTGCAGAGCAGGGAAGTCAGTCAAGAAAATGATTAGTCTACCCTCACTTTAGGTTGAAGGGGGGTCATGTTGGACTACGCCCTCTCTTCAGGGTCACCCCCAAACCTTTAACCTGCAACCTTCTGCTTTTCTGAATTTGTGTTTGTAGGCTTTAGTACTATGTTCATGTCAGTGACCTCTAATGGTTGTTCTCCTTTTGGGCAGAGTTGTGCTTGGCTTGGTGACAGAAGCGTAATGTGAGGGGTGGAATGGGCCAGACCACTTTGTTAGCCATGGCGGCTCTGTCAGCCTATTGGAATGCACATATGAGCGAGATAAGGCCAGTGTTTTCACAGATGGAGTCCACATATTAGAAGAAAAGTTCTCCATGGGCTAGTGCAGAGGCCCAGAGAGTGTTGACAGAAAGATCTAACTGGATTGGGGCATAGAATTGACAAGTGGCACGTCAGAAGAGGTCCTGAGCAGGGAAATGTTTTCTGAATTTGTGTTTGTTGTCATTAAGACTATGTGGACTTTACCACTGCTAATCAGTGCTAAAGTGCCTAAACTCTCTCCCTAAAACCTGATCAAATTGGCCTACACTTGATTGGCACATTTAATTTTCTTATAAGTCACGAATAAATTGGTAGTATATGTATCCAGGACCCGTAAATTAATTGCTATTAGTGGGCCTGCAACACTCATTGTGCCACCCACTAAGGTAGTCTTTTAAAACATGTCTCAAGCCTGTCATTGCAGCCTGTGTGCTGTTTAAACCTTTAAATTCGGCATGGCAAAGTAAACCTTTTACCAGTCCCAAACCTTCCTTTTTAATACATGTACATTACTTGTAAGGTAGGCCCTAAACAGCCCACATGTCAGGGTTTATTTTTTTTTAAAAAGTAGGACATGGGTCTTTATGTTTTACATGTCCTGGTAGTAATAAACTCCTAAATGTGTTTTTCACTACTGTAAAGACTACCTTTTCAATAGGTTACCTTATTACATTTAATAAGTGCTACCTTTGATTGGTGCAGATAGAAAAGGCAAATTTGGACTCAAATGAATTGCACTTTAAAGTCTTCTTTAATGATAAAGTTGTCTTTGAGATCACAACTTTGAAAATGCCACTTTTATAAAGTTGGCATTTTCCTGTCTGAACGCTTCCAAGGCCTTCTAGACATTGCCAGCTGCCTGAGCCTGTTAATGGCACCCCCATTATTAATGCACACTGGGCCTAGGCAGTGAACAATAGGAGAGTAGGATGGTCCATCTTGCCAGGATGATTGGGGACATAGCAGTTTCCTGCCCCACTTATATTTGAAAGGGCTTGCCTTTAGCATAAACAAAGGATCCTGACACTCGTCTTTTTTTCACCCTAGATTTCTTGTAGCCTTAGCAGGGAAAGAAAGGAGAGTTGCAGAACCAGATGTGGGAGATGGCACAATGTATAAATATTAGACCATTGCTCCTCATTGGGACGGCCCTGCAATGCCCAACGCGTTGCCCGATGGGTCACTTTGGTGGAGATCTTTTATTTGTATGCCTTGTGATAAATGCAAGGTAGAGTCTAGGTGGGGTGGTATCTCATGTGTGATAATATGGGTTAAAACTGGTTAGGGAGGACACCAACTACTTTTAATACCTGGACCACCCTGTCAGATTAAAAACCTTTATAGGTAAAGGCTACCAATGGAGACATACAGTACCCTGATAGTCTGATGTGAGTTCCCGCTTTAGGGTCCAACTCTAATGAGTCAGCATGTTTCGTGCCCCTAGTGGACAGGAGGATCCATAGCATTTTGTCAAAAGTGATGCCCTTTGAGTGGTACGTACTTTTTGATGTTGGCTTTCCAATCTCCAACCCTGCATTCGGGGAAAGCAGAGGATGAGGGTAGGTGCAACGACCAGATCGCACTCCTGAACCTTTAGCATGACTGAGCACGGCACCTCTGTCCCACCCTAGGGAGTACTTTTATCTCCAGTTGGAGGTTGGAAAGCCAACTTTAAAAAGTAGGTACCACTCAAAGGGTTCTACTTTTGAGCACATTTGTGGAGTAGGAAGATTCACTAAATATTCCTGTCCTGACTGTGTCGTGAGAAACTCCCATTTCTCAATGGGAGCTTGTGCTGTGAGCAGAAACTGCCTGCAGTACAAGCTGCCATTGAGAAATAGGAGTTTATGAACATCCCTGCCCTGTGTGGCAGGCACCGTGTGCAGGGATGTACAAGGGGGCACCATAGGCGCCCCCGAAGCCCAGATGCAGAGGGACAGGAGGGAAGGAGGCCCTGCTAGGGGACCCCAATGTTGCTTTCCGACAGCCTTTTTATGTCAGAAAGGTCAACATGGAAAGGCTGTCAGAAACCGACATCATAATCCTGATGGCGGAAACGCGGTCCTTAAGGTATTATGAGGCCTTCCCGACCAAGAGCCAGTTGGAAAGCATTGGTCGGACCCTCCGACTGCTGCCTCCACTCACATGCATTGTAATGCGTTGGTCAGAATGCAGCAGTCGATGTGGTTCGAACTGCAACCGACAAGCCATCGGGTATAGTCCGAACCGCATCCTAATTAGGCCCTTAATGTTTTGAGGCTTCAAATTACAAGTAAGCCATGCAATATCATAGCGCTGAGAGTTGTGCTATATTACATCAGGGTGCATGCTTTGCACATCTCAACTATGTTTGAGGAACGCTTCCCTAATCATGTTTGGGACACTTGTGAGGCATTTTAATATGGAGAAATCATGAATTATCAAAGCGCCGATAGTTATGCTGCAATGTAACTGAGCTCATAAAATGCAAGTTTAACCTGTGAAATACAGGGCACCACATAGTGCAATGGCCCACCGAGGTACCTGAACACAGGCAGCCTCCCAAAGAGTCCACAAGGTCTATACGTTGCGGGATTGGGCAGTAGAGATAGGACCACTGGCAGGTCAGTCCCCTCCCTGCGCCTATCCTCGCCAGTAGAGTCCAGGACCACCAGTAGGTCAGTCCCATTCCCACCTATCCATTGCACAGTTCCATCGTACCCCCTCTTGGGGTCCATCCAGTCGCTGAACCTCCATTGCTGCGCATGCCCCCTTTTGTGTTAACTGGCAGAACGCCGCACTTCGCCTTGCTCTTCTGCCGGGTGGGTGGTTGGTTTCCAACTCTCTTGCGGCTTCCCTGATTCCAAGGAGACAAAGAGGAGGAGACAAGAGGGACGCCGCCTTATAAACCTAAATGCGGTACGTTTCAGTTTTGCTACGTGTACCCACATGTCATCATGAAATCTGTTCACTGAAACCAGCCCCTCCATTTGGAGCTCGGTCTCATGGCGCGACAAACGGCGCCCCACCTCTAGGCAAGGGGGGCGCCTAGTCATTATTATTACATCAGAGTGCATGCTCTGCGTGTTTCAACTACACCTTGGGAACGCTTTCCTCATGATGTTTGGGACATTGGTGAGGCTGCAAAATATGTGATTATGTCGAGTGTGATCAAATGAAGTGATGCTCGTATTTGTAATTGTAATTGCATTCTAATAGAGCTAACTACCCCAGACGAGGTACCTTGTTAGCATAATCGCACATGGAGTCTTTACCTCACTAAGTAAATGAAATGTATGTCTATTTCGGATTGTGTGAATACTCTTTTCCTATAGTTGTGTGTTTTTTGGGGAGATTGGTGTTTGTATACTTGATCCTAGGGATATTTCTTTCTAGGTATATGGGGTGTTTTTGTGTAGGGCCCTACCTGTGGTGGGGTTTCCTGTGCACACTGCATTATGCGTTTTCTAATGGTTTATTAAATGGGCAGGGTTTTGTCAGTGTCTAGCTATTAGACTGCCTTTTTAAATGCTTTTGTACATAATGTTTTCTTGTATATGTGATGTTTGACCTTTAACTTATGTATGTATATTTTGTATGTATTATGGACGGCCCTGAGTAAGTTCAATTCTTTTGAACCAAACGCGTTGGCTATTTTGTTGGAATACAAAATAATTCCTTAAAAAAAGATTTAAAGGTATGCAGGATTGTGGACTCTTTAATTATTGGGTGTGCTATTCCGTATTATATTTTGTCATATGTTTTGGCTTTGCAGCGTATCATTCAATGACTGGTACTGAGGAAAGAGTGCACCAAACTCTGATTTATTGAACTGTGTGGCGGCATGTGCGGTTTCATGTGTCCGCCATTGTTCTAGTTTATTATTAATATGTCTTCTTTCAGGAACTCAACGTTATCAAAAAGATCTGCACGGTCTCCTGCCTATGAACAAGAACAATGTACCAAATGATTTACATCTCATGGTACACAACATAGTATAGCTAATATTTGGATTAGAATTCATTTTGATTCGAACACATTTAAATCATAGAAGCCTTACAGGAGCAAACCTCTCCTGACATCTAAACCTATAATAATCCTAACATCATATTTCCAGCATAGCAGTTGGAGTAAACAGATCTTTTACTAACAAAAAATCCATGTTAAATTATTTCTGAAAATGACTTAACATGATATATTAATTTTGCAGTCTTCAAAGAACATTGATAAATGCACAGTTGTTTGGCCTATTTGCTGACTTTTATATGATGTTATGGAACGTAAATATTGGATTATTATTGAGTTTTTTTCATTTGGTCTGCCAGGTCGTGCATCACTGAAATTCTATTAGCAAAGACGAAAATCAACAAGGTCAAGTTTGAATGTTAATGCATACTGTTCTCGGGAGCAAGTCCCGCTGTTCATCGCTCTTAGAGAGTAAATTAGAGTACAAAGGTAAACTAGGTTCAGCGAAAATATGTGCTGACCTAATTAGCGTACATTTTTCTTGTTTGTGCATATTTATAAGATCATTTAGAACCCGACAATAGAGTTGAAATGGCGGTGCAAATGCAATTTCAGCACCAGCTGCCACCAATGCCTTAAACCTTATTTTTTGATTATTCAACTGGCATGTCAAAAGCTTTTGCAGGGCCAGCCTGGTCAACTTGCTTCTGAAGCGCCCATTAGAAGCAGCCTAATTAAGTGTGATATAAGCCGAAACTGGTGTCACAGCACATATGTCAATTATGAGTTTTGTAAAAAAAAAATGATTTTGGTGCAATAACCACTAGAAATTTCACATGATTCCCCAAAAACGTGTAAATGTGAAGTATACATGGCAGCCGCTGATTTCAACTCAGCAGAGTGGAATTTTTTTGGGTGTTCTAAATATCACACCAATTACTGGACGTTTATAATGAGGAACTAAGTGGCATATTTAGCACCATTGGAGCATCACTTTTTTTGATGCTACGGTGGTGCAGTAAGCTAAACCGTGTTTAGAAGGCCACTCAAAGCCATTCTTGCATGGCTTTTCATGGCCTTATAAATATGGGCCCCTTTCTCCATTACCCTGCATAAATCAGGCATTCCATGGGTGCTGCTTTGGGATGTTCCTATGCAACACCCTTGGGATCTGACACATTCCCAGAATGCCAAGGTTTTGTAAGCCTGGGAATGTGTCAGATCCTACTGCCTTACCAGGGGAGGCATAAAAGTGGAACAACAAGGAAGAAACCTTTATTTCTCCTCGTTTTTGTTCATTCTTCAGCACACAAAGAAGGAGGAAAACACCATCAAGTATTGTTTTTGTGCACAAAGGGGACCCTTTCTGCACAAAAACAATCATCCATGCAACGCAGGCACCCCTGCAAGGGTGACTGCTTTGGCGCTGGACAGTAAATTGGGCACCAGCACAGAGGAAAGTACAGGGTTGCATCCTATTCTTGCACTTTCCTAATAGTGCGGCGTAGCAATTTGGCTTGCAGCGCCACACTATTTTCTTGTATATGTGACCCTAAGTATTAAAATAAAGTATCCTCCGAGGAAAGATAAACATATAGTATAGTAGTTCTAGCATCTGACGGCTGTGCGTGGCTGCCTCTTCATTATTAAGCAATCAGACTTGGTTTATAGTCTATACATTACTTTTAGCAGCAGAATGTGGGGTCTTGATGAAGCTCAGAGCCTGAGGCAATAGGCCCCTATGAGAGCCATTTGTGACAGCATTGTAATTCTGAGGCAAAAAGTCGAAGACAGCGCCAGAAAGTTATGTGGCTAAATAAGTATAGGTGTTTGATTGACCACATCTTAATTTTAGTGGTCATCTATGGCCAGGTGATGTGGTTTGCCCTCAACGGTATGCAAAAAAAGCCGCCTACGATTACCCCAGGTAATGCACTGCAAATCAATAAACCAGAAGAACATACCAAGCGGTCCTATATGTGTCCAATAGGATATTCTTTTCTGATATAGTGTAGCACCCTAAATGAGCATGGCAGCATGATGTTTCCTCTGCTGTCTTAATAGCTTTGTGGTGAAAGGTGTTCCCATGCAGTGTTGCAAGAACACTTTTCACATCGGGGTGTTGCCATCAGTGCTACATCACTGAAGTCAGAGATTTTCAAAATCCAATCATCACATAGAGTAAAAATATAGCAAACAAGCAACATCCATTCAGCAGGAGAGTGGCAAACTGGTGGTGCATTTTGGAGTGTACTGTTTTCTTACTAAGACATGAGGGTAGCAGCACACTGTCAGTTGCAGGCAGCACATTATTCATTCAAATGGCCACTAAATTTGCACAGACTTGAAGGCCAAGATTTACAGTTTGTGTCGGATTTACATTACTTTTTTAACACAAACATGATGCAAAGTATAGTTGTGGAATTTACAACCCAATGCAATTTGTGATTTGCATTGGGTTTTAGCCAAACGTGAAGCAAAGCTTAGCAATATGCTTCCTTGCATTATTTTGCATCAAGGGTTATTCCGTGGATGGTGCATCGGTGTTACCATGAAACCACAGATGGATTTTGATGCAGGTAGCTATCTGCTAAGAATTGTAAACAGTGATGAGTGCCAACAATGTGCTCCTTAACTTTAAGGGCAGGCGTAACAAGGAGAAATGTTTTCATTTCTCCTCATTTTAAAATTTTTGCATGTGTGCTGAATTCTACAGCACACATACAAAGTGAGAAGCATCTTAAAACATTGTTATTTTTTTTTTTGGGAGGCAACACTTCCTGCACAGAAACTATGCTTCTCACAATGCAGACACCCTTGCACCATGGCACAAGGCTGCCTGTGTTGGCGCATGGCAGCCAAAAGGACACCAGTGCAGTGAGAGAGCAGAACGCCACATCTTAGTACATAAGGTAGTGTTCTGCTCTCTCCCATTTACACAATGCAGTGCTGCATCTTTTCAGGCCCATAATTATACTAATACGAATATACAGCAATATATACCAATATTCGCAAAATGATTTGCAAATCCTACATATATAGCATTTTGCGATCCTCAAATAGCGATTTGCAAAAAAATGCAATATGAGAATCGCAAAAGAACATTGTGATACATATGGCCCCAAGTTCTAAACAATTCTAAACAATTGAGTGTGTGTATTTTTAATATATTTATGTATTTACTTATTCAGTGTTTTAAAAGTGCAGTGATGCAAATACAAGTTTGCCTTTCCCAGTTACGAGTACACAGACTGAGGGCCAGGTTCACAAAGAGACTTTCAACTAGTAAAGTTACCAATGGGGAGTCTCCTCACTCGTACTGGGATCTCCGCATTGCAGTGCTCAGTGGTCACTCTATTTCTGCACTCCCAGCAGTGGCAATTTTATTTACTTATGCGTTTTTATATAACGCGGACTTTACCCGAAGGCGTCAGAGCGCTTCACAATAGGAACAGTAATGATACGAGGCAAGATGGCGACCGCACTGGTCGTGTGAGCTAGCTGCTCTGCCGGACCTCGCGGACTTTGGCGTCTTTCGGACGAACTGCAGGCGGACCGCAGGCGAAGAAAAAGCCTTGGAAACCGAGCGATGAGCTTTGAATAAAACATTAATTTTTTACTCCATTTCTGGGAGCTGGGAACCGTGCTCGCATACCGCTGGAGTGAGATTGCGAGATACGGGGCTTGAGGCGGATTGACGGCGGTACGGAGGCTCGCGGAGGCTGGGTCAGTAAAACGGCAAGACGGCACACCTGTGATTCTCGCAGCGCGGGAGTTGGAACGTAGCAGTGCGGAGCCGGGAAGAGCCTGTGAGCTGCGAGCTGCGATCAAATAATAACAGGGACACGGCGATATTCATTAAATGGATTGCCATTGTTACTGACCGAACTTGAACTTGAACGCTTCGAGCCTCGCATTATACTTACTTAGCGTTACTAGCTCCTGTGCTTGAGCTCTCTGGCAGGAAAGACAAGGCGGCTGAGCTTGGGTTTGGCTTTGGAGGCAGGAGAAGGCAAGACTGCAGGGCGGTTAACGGCACACCTGTCTTCACTACAGCTTGGGAAACAGAAGTCTGCAGACCGGAGCTGTGAGGTGCTGCAGGTCTCAAGAGCCATAAGTACCTGTGAGAAATGGCGCCTAAGGGGAAAAGAGGTCGTGGACAGCCCGCTGCTGGGACCAGAACCGAGACTGAGACGGAGATGCAGGAGGAGAGCCAAAATCTGAAAGCAGTCAATGTGGCTTCAACATCGACGCAGAAAACTCCGACTAGAGGCAATAGTCGTGTGGAGACACTGGCCAAGGAGACTGGAAAGTCTGCTAGAGGTAATTCGCGATTTTCTGCTAGCGAGCTGGAGAGTGGGGTGCAGGGAGCATGTAATAACGCTAAGACTGTTAAAGCTACCACTAAAAGTATTCCTGAACTTTTTAATACTTTAAAAAACAAGGAGACTGTTAGGAGCACAAAGAGTAAACCAATCCAGGTTACTGATAATGGCAGTGAGAGCATCCCGGTTGAGTCTGTTGAAGCTTTGATACAGCGCGTTGAAATCAGCCAGCTGGCTCAGGGTGGTTCTGATAATGCTTTTATTGAAGTGGCTCAGCCAAACTTTGGAGAAGGAGAAGGTGAAGGACTGCGCGAGGAGAATGAGAATCAGCCCGTTGAAACCTCTACAGCACAAGAATCTTCGGATAATACTGGGAGTACCGGTGCTACCGGCCCCCCTGAGGGTAACATTTCTGGTAAATATATTGAGAGCATAGACTCTGTAGAATTCTATTCCTTATCAGAGCACTCTGCTTCATCTACGGAAGATCTTGTTCAACAGTATGCTGAGCAAATGAGTATGGCTGAAGGGAGCCTGGATGGCAGCTATGAGACTGAAGAGGCGAACTCTGAGCAGACTGAGGGCCAATATGGGCAAACCGTGCGTCGACTGCGGATGACACAGTTTGACGATCTGGATCATATTAGGGCTGCCTCACAGATCGAAGAAGAGCAGGGGGACGAGATATCACTTGAACTTATTTACAAGACTATGATGAGACATAGTGAGGAGCACAAACAAGATAGCCTAAGAGTGCAAAATTCATGTAAGAAACTACAAAGTTCTGTTAGACGGCTGGTTAAATCTCATGCAGAATTCTTGGGAAGAGTCACTGAGGCGGAGACTCGTATAGCGACTTTGGAGGATGAGGTAGTCCAACAGAAGAGGATCGTAGCTGAGCAACTTACCCATAAAGAAGAGATAAATTGGAAAGTTATTGATTTAGAAAATCGTTCGAGGAGAAATAACTTGCGATTCCTGCAAATAAAGGAAGGAAAGGAAGGGACAGACCCTCGCGGTTTCATAGTTGAGCTTCTTAAAAAATCATTCCCCGACTCGACTCAATGGGACTGGGATCGGGAAGTTGAAAGAGCGCATCGGTTTCCATTCAAAATACGAGCTAACAATTTGGAACAGCGAGATCAAAGACCAAGAGCTTTATTGGTGGCATTCAACAGCTTTCTAGCACGAGAGGAAGTGTATAAGAAAGCAAGGCCGGATAAAAAAGTAAACGCATTTGGCTGTGAGTACTTTGTTCGTCCAGATTTATGTAAACAGTCGGTGGACTTGAGATGGCAAATGCGACAGCTCATTCCTCTCTTTCAGGCTAAGGGAGCTCAGGCCTACCTTATGTTTCCTGCAAAAATGAAAATTGTTCACAAGGAGCACACTCGTTATTTTACGACATCACTGGCAGCTAAGACCTTTCTGGACTCACTGTAACTTGACTTACTTAATGTGGAAGCCTACATAGTGTAAAATTTACATAATGAATACACCATGACTTCAGAGGGCTATCTAAAGTTGGTTAATTATGTATATTGTTTTCGCCTGCAGGTTAACTCGATGGCGCAATTGAGTATACTACGCTTTATTTCTAAAAATTAGCATTCAGTCCGGGGGGGAAGGCAGGGAAATGGGGCAAGCTTACAATCAAGAGGACCATAAGTCCTAACGCCTCAATAAAGGGAAGGGGTGAGGGGGGGGGCACCTTAGTTTGGGGTGGTGTTGAGGGTGGCACAACGGGGTGTTATGGGGAGGAAAAGTAGGGAAAAACTGTTCTTGGACATAGCAAGCTACAAAGTGAGAAGCCTACCTTTGATTTAATTTTGGCATGCTGTAATATGCTTTTTGATTCAAATGAGTCTATAGAAATGATTTGTATTTTGAACATGAATCGAAATATTAGAATAAAGTCAATTTTACATCGCATCTTTCAATGGCAACGAAACGCTTAAGAATTTGTTCTCTAAACGTATCAGGACTCAACAATGTGAATAAAAGGCAGAGAGTGGCTGCTGAATTAAAGTATATAGGACCACATATAGTATGCATTCAGGAGACCCATATACCTTGGCCCAAGAGATCGGTCTTAACTGAATTGGGATACACACTTGCAGCCGCTACGGGTCAAACTAGTATGATTAGGGGTGTCGCCATTATGGTTAAAGGGGACGTTGCTGTAATAGGTAAAACTTTGGTGGATAAAAAAGGTAGATGGGTAATAGTGGAAATAAGTGTAGACGCTAAGAATTTAACTCTTTGCAATATTTATGGATCTAATTTAGATGACCCAGAGGTTATTATGGATTTGAATACTGAGCTAACTACATGGGCTCAACCCCTGATTATTTGTGGGGACATGAACATAAACCTGACTAATACTGCTATAAAGGAAGGGCGGGCCATGTATAAGGGCCGCAAACCAAAAGTATTTAAGGCATTGGCTAGCCTGATACAAGATCATGGGCTAGTGGATGTTTGGGCTCAACTTAGACCACAAGATAATGGCTATACTTTTTACTCATACCCGCATAAAAAATTAGTCAGGCTTGATTATTTTTTCTCCCCTACTTCAATTATGTCTGGCGCAAGTATTTCAACATATCCTAGAATAACATCTGATCACTCCCCGCTATTATTAGAGATTGATATGAGCTTAAGTAAATCCAGACAAGTTAGCTTTACTTTTGATAGGAAGCTAATCTTTAACGAGGAGTTTCAAGAACATATAAGAAAATGGATAAAGTTATATTTTGAAGAAAATGAGGGATCCAGTTCTCAAGCCATAATATGGGATACTTTTAAAGCTGGATTTCGGGGAGAATGTATAAGCTTTTCATCTAGGGCTCGGAAAAAAGCCAAATCAGAGTTAGATAGCTTATATGATCATTTAATCTCGTCGGAAACACTATTAATGCAGGAGATAATTAATAAAGGGCCAAGTCTAACTGAATTGGAGGATAAAGTTGCTAGGGATAAAGCGAAAATAGTTGGTATTTGGTCTCAGGATAATGCCAGGAAGTATCTCTCTTTGAAAATGGATGCACATGAATATGGTGAAACAATCGGGCGAAGGCTGGCGATTCAATTACGCATTAAAGAGTCGGCTAGAAATATTGCTCTAATGAGAGACTCTGAAGGCAGGATACAATCAGCACCACAAGAGATACTTAATATTTTCCAACGATTTTACTCTGAGCTATATGAGGGATCACCTTGTTCAGGATCAAATTGGAATATATTATTTGCAAAGGGTCTAAAAAAGATGGATCCCTCTGTATCCCTGGGTTTAGAGGATATAATTACAGAGGAGGAGCTGGACAGAGCTGTTAAGAGCTTAGCAAAGGGCAAAGCCGCTGGTCCCGATAGACTACCAAGTGAAATATACTTACAATTTTATCAGGACATTAAAAAAGAACTTTTAAAAACAGTGAGGGAAGCTCAGGTGGGGAACCCCCCGGGATCATGGGCGGAAGCTACTATTGCCGTTTTTTGTAAAAAAGGGAAACCGCCAGATTTTGTAGGGTCATATAGACCGATTTCGCTACTAAACTCTGATAATAAAATATACTCTAAAATATTAGCGAACCGGCTCTCAGATTGTATCACTCCTTTAGTATCACAACACCAACATGGATTTATCCCCAGAAGGGGGACGACAGAACATGTAAATACAGTTATATCTCTTTTTGATACGGCCTCAGTACATAAGAATGATTTAGCGCTGATTCTGCTGGACGCGGAAAAAGCGTTTGATCGTGTCCAATGGGAGTACCTTTGGCAATTAATGAGCAAAATGGGATTTGGGGGAGGATTCATTGGAGCAATACAATCTATGTACCTAAAACCAGTAGCAAAGATCTCAGTTATGGGCCAACTTTCCGATAAAGTTATTATAACGCGAGGCACAAGACAAGGCTGCCCGTGCTCTCCCCTTTTATTTGCTCTCTACATAAACCCTTTTATTGAGTTACTAGACCAGAATATCCTGATTACCCCTTATAAAGTTCAGAATCTTTATTTTTCGGTGTTTGCATATGCCGACGATATAGCAGTGGTAACAACTAATCCTGTAATAGCAATTAAAGAAATTGAACGATTAGCACATATATTTGGATTGATAACAGGTTATAAATTGAACGAGACCAAAACCCAAGTTCTTTGTTCAGATACAATTGTTTGGGCTGATAACAGGGTGGTTAAAGAGGTGACCTATCTGGGAATTTTAATTAGGGCAAATATGGCGGATATTGTGCAAGTTAATTGGAATACTTTAATGCTAAAAATCACGGCATCGTTGGATAGATGGGAAAGGCTCTATTTAACTATTATTGGAAGATCAAATGTGATAAAAATGAATATACTGCCAAAGGTACTTTACTTGTTTAGATCAATACCGTTAGAAATTACCAAGGATAAGATACAGAACCTCCAATCTAAATGCGGGAAATTTCTATGGAGCCCGGGGAGACCTAGAAAGGCAATGAAACATATGACGCTGCCAATCCTAAGGGGAGGAATGGGGGTACCTGATTTTTTTCTTTATTATGTTACTTGCTTCTTACTGAAAATGAAAAATGTAATAATAGGAGTTAACGAAATGGATGATGTCAACATGCCAAGTATTTTTGATATGCAGTTGGGGCCTAATGCAAAACTTATTTTTGTAAAAGAAATTGATGGGAGCTACTTCAAGCGTACAAGGTTCAAGGTAACCATGGGGGCTTTCAAGGTTTGGAAATGGTATATGAAAAACATGGAATTACCAAGAGTTTCATATTACACTCCGTTTAATGCACATAGGATTTTACCAGGGATTTTTTCTGATGTTATGGCCAATAAGTGGCAGCAAAAAGGTATTAAGACGTTAGGACATATGGTTAATAGAAATGGGAAATGTAAATCTTTTGAAGAGATCAAGGATGAATATTTACTGCCTAGATGGTACTTTTTTAAATATCTCCAAATACGGGATTATTTAACTCGAAGGGGTGGTAGCTTAAATCAACATCAAGGTATTGAAGAAATACGTAGATCAGCTAAAATTGGAGCAATTTATCAATCCTTGATCTCTGCTAAAAAAGATGATATAGATAGAGTGCAGTTGAAATGGAGAGAGTTGTTAGGTGATTCCGAGATTAATATAGAGGATCTGTTAATTTTATCGAAGGAAGGGCTCCTGTCGGCAAATCTGAAAGCTCAGTTTTTTAAGTCACTATATGATTTATATTATACGCCCAAGAGAATGGCGAATTGGATTTTGGGGAGCCAGGGTAAATGCTTCCGCTGTGATGAGGAGGATGCTGGAGCGAGACATGTTTTCTATGACTGTCCTAAGTTAAAGGGATTTATTGAGCATCTGGAAAAGTTTATCTCTTCTGTGATTAAAACAACGATAGTTATTTCTCCAGCAATGATGCTATTAGGAAAAATACAGAAAGACAACAACTTGGATATACTTTTTCCACAACGGCATTTTATTTTTTTTGCAATGACAGTGGCACGCCTTTGTATTGCCAGGGAATGGCTACAGGAAAAACCACCAGACTTTTTGCAATGGCGTGCTAAAATGCTGAGCTTATACAATTTGGAGTGGAGCTTATTATTAATTAAAGGATCAAGGAAAAAAAGACTGGGCATTAAAATTTGGGGTTCTTTCAGAGACTATTATGAGTCATGAATTTGCCTCCATGGAAAGTTAACATATGAATAACTTGGACCTTATTTTGGACTTTACTTTTTATCTTTGGGCTTCATTATTGCATTATGTATAGGCTGACAGCCAACTCGAGATGTGTTTGCTAGCTGCTGTGCTGAGAACAATAAAAAAAAAAATAAAAAAAAAAAAAAGGAACAGTAATGATACATGAGGAGAAAATTACAAGTGAACAAATTTCAAAAGCAGACGTTAAGTTACATGAGGTAAAAGTGACAATTGTGAGCAAACAAAATACATGAGGTAGCAAACAGTGCATTACAGGAGGAAAAAGTATCAAGTGTGCAGGTTACAAAAGAAAACAAAGTATAATTAGAGGTATAATACTGCAATATATGCTAGACACTCAGGCACAAGAGCAAACGTTACGTAGGCAATGGTGGCACCTGTGCAAGTGTCAAAAGCCAACAAATTGTGAGAGATAGCAAACAGTGTGTTACAAGAGAAAAGTGGCGTGTGCATGTTATAAAAGAGTACCAAACACAGGTAAAAAGATAATACTGCAATAAATGGCAAACACTCCAACCACAAGAACACACTGGGAAGGCACTTCCATAGTCATGGGGAATAGAATTTTCAATAATGGGAGGTCTTCCTTCAGATAATAGAGAGGGCGTGAAATTACTTTTTTTTGTCAAAGGTGTTTTTATTGAGATTGTAAAGAAAAACAGAAAAAAACATGCGACAATCCCGCACAACTTCCCACGCAGGGGGCAATCATAGAGGCAAGTAACAAAGAGGCATGTAGCATGGAAAGCCCCCAACATTTAGCCCGGAGGGCCCAGTCCATAGGAGGCACATGAGACATCCCCAAGCCATAGATATAGAGTCATCTCAGAGTCGAGAACCGAATCGGGGTGGGTGGCTTTGCGGGTCCAGAAAACAGTGAAGAAGTTGAGCATTCTACATTGCGTTGGACCTCTTGTTGCCTCAGCTAATGGCAGGGTGTCACAAAAACACGAACCAGGAAACACCCCCCCACTCCCTCCCCCCCAGTGGTGGTGGCAACATCCACGCTTACTCATTCATCCAGTTATCACACTCAGACCTGAAACAGATGGAGAGCCCGTACCGTAGGTGGGCAAACCGCAGACGGCAGACCTCTAGAAAGAAAGTGGACCAAAGGGCCCCAGCGGAACATGAAGTTCTTGAAATTACCCAAGAACATATCCGCCATGCGTTCCATGCTCAACAGCTTCCATAATCTCGCATGCCACAGGGAAATCGCCGGGGCTTCTGTCTTCTTCCAAGCCGTGGCTAGAGTGAGCTTGGCAGCTCCAATACACAGCCATAGTATCTTTTGTCAGCCCTAGTCTAATGTTTGAGATCCGGGTCCCGAAGGCCCAGCAGAATATGGGCCATCGAGTCTGCAATCGGGTACCCCAGCAGCTCCTTGATATGGGATAGGATCTCCTCCAAGTATGGGCGGATGATCGGGCAGTCCCACCAGATGTGGCGGAAGTCTCGCCCTTCATGGTGGAAGTCCGGGATAGGAAAGCCTCGAAGGGGGCGGGCGGTCTCGTGGCCGCATCTCCGACCGCGGGTGACATAGCCCAATGGAGCAGCTGGATGTGGTGGAACCGTTCAGATATTGGGACTCCGTAGTCCCGCATGCAGTTTTCAAAGATGAGTGGGGTACAGCCATGAAACAAGTGCGTGAGAGCAAGGCAGCCCCCTTCCCTCCATGCATCAAAGGGGCCCTCCCGCAGAGCTGGTGGAAAAGCTGGGTTGAAGTGTATGGGCGTAATAGGAGACGGGAATGACGTCCATCGTTCATCACCAGATACCGAGTCCTATACTTTCAAGGTAGTGCCGGTGGGAGTACTGATGTACGCGTTCTTGGGCCTATCCCCTTGGGCTTCCACACCAAGTCCCATATCGTTCTCCCCGCCACACTCCTGTCCATATGCAGCCAGTGTTTCTCCGAGGCCTGTTGGGTCCGTTCCACCAAGACACGTAACTGCGCTGCCTTGTAATATAAATATTTACAACAAGGGGTGGTGATGGACAGAGTCTCTGAATTAAGCAGAATACTCTCACCCAGTCAAGAGATCAGGGCTAGATCCAACACCGTTTTTTAGCTCATTGCACCATCCCAGTTTCAGAACCTGGCTGTATGCAAATTAGTCTGTCCCTGGCCCAGTGCATCATGGGAACAGGGCAGACCAGACTACAAAAGCCAATTCTTACACTGGGAAGGAAACAAGCTTCCGGGCACCGGTTTCTGGCATTTCAGCCGTCTTCGGCCCGGCTTGCTTGAATCCTGATGGTGCAATGAGCAAGGGACTCACATCTGAGTATACCCTTCCACGCTTAGGGTGGACAAAAATATTTACAACAAGGGGTGGTGATGGACAGAGTCTCTGAATTAAGCAGAATACTCTCACCCAGTCAAGAGATCAGGGCTAGATCCAACACCGTTTTTTAGCTCATTGCACCATCCCAGTTTCAGAACCTGGCTGTATGCAAATTAGTCTGTCCCTGGCCCAGTGCATCAAGGGAACAGGGCAGACCAGACTACAAAAGCCAATTCTTACACTGGGAAGGAAACAAGCTTCCGGGGACCGGTTTCTGGCATTTCAGCCATCTTCGGCCCGGCTTGCTTGAATCCTGATGGTGCAATGGGCAAGGGACTCACATCTGAGTATACCCTTCCACGCTTAGGGTGGACAAAAATATTTACAACAAGCCAGGTTCTGAGCTGGGATGGGGCAGTGAGCTAAATAACGGTGATGGATCAAGCCCTGATCTTTGGACTGGGTAAGAGTGGTCTGCTTAATTCAGACACTCTGTTCATCACCACCCCCTTTTCTGAATCATTCTTGGCCACTAAAGGAGTGGCAGGGTATACTCAGACATGAGTCCCTTGCTCACTGCTCCATCAGGATCAGGATTCAAGCAAGCCGGGCCGACGAGGCTGAAATGCCAGAAACCGGTCCCCGGTAGCTTGTATCCTTTCTGGTGAAGAATTGGCTTGGTAGTTTGGTCTGCCCTGTTCCCATGATGCACTGGGCCAGGGACAGACTAATTTGCATATAGCCAGGTTCTGAGCTGGGATGGGGCAGTGAGCTAAATAACGGTGATGGATCAAGCCCTGATCTTTGGACTGGGTAAGAGTGGTCTGCTTAATTCAGACACTCTGTTCATCACCACCCCCTTTTCTGAATCGGCCTTGTAATATAAATGCATGTCGGGGAGGCCCACTCCACCCTCCTTCCGCGGCCGACGGAGAGTAGTAAAAGAAAAACGCGCCCGTCCCCCCTGCCAGGTGAAACGAAGCATTTACGTTTTGAGACGCCGGAAGAAGTCCATCTCCAGCGGAATAGGGAGTGCCTGGAAAAGGTATAAGAACTTTGGGAGAAGGGTCATCTTGAGCACGTGAATTCTCCCCAACCACGATATGTACATCGGTTTCCAGCGCCCGAGGTCGCCATGTACCTTCGCCAACAGTGGGGGGAAGTTCGCGGAGTACAATTTCCCTATTGTGGGAGTCAAATGGATCCCTAAGTACAAGATGGAGTTGGAAGCCCACGACAGCGGCGTGAGCGGCCGCAGTCGGTCCACCTCTGCCGAAGAGAGCGTGAGGTTGAGAATATAGGACTTATCATAGTTAACCCTAAAGCCTGCCACCTCCCCGAAGCGCGACAAGGCCTCCTGGACGTGGGGAAGAGATTGAGCTGGGTCCATAAGGGAAAGAAGAACGTCATCAGCGAATAGGGTAATCTTGTGTTGCTCCCCCGTAAAGGGAAGTCCACGAATCTCCTGGTGCTCCCGCACGGCTAATGCTAACGGCTCAATACTCAAGGCGAAGAGCAGGGGGGAGAGGGGGCAACCCTGCCTGGTGCCTCGTGAATGCGAGAAAAATGCCGACAGGTGGCCATTAACCGCCACTCTAGATCGGGGGCTGCTGTAGTTTGCCCTGACCATCAATAGGAATTTAGCCGAGAAGCCAAAGGCCGACAGGGTGTGGAACAAGAAGCTCCAGTCCACCCGGTCGAAGGCTTTTTCTGCATCAAGCCCCACCAGGACTGCCGGAATCCTGAATCTATTAGCCTTCTCTATCAGATGCATCACTTCTGGTATTATCGTGGGTCTGGCGTCCCTTAATGAATCCAGACTGGTCCGGGTGAATGAGTGCCGGCATCAGGTCCTGGAGCCTCTTCGCGATGATGGAGGAATACAGCTCGGCTTCAAGATTGAGAAGGGCTATTGGTCTATATGAGGAGCATTTAGATGGGTCCTTCTCCGGTTTGGGAATAATCGAAATTACGGCTTCGGCCATGAATCCTGACGTTTCCCCGACCTCAGCCATGCCATTAAAAAGGTGCACCAGAAAATCGGCCATCTCGGTGGCGAAGGTTTGATAAAAAAAGAGCCGTAAAGCCATCCGTCCCAGGCGCCTTATGGGGCTTCAAAGCTTAATGGCTCCCAAGACCTCTTCTCTAGTGAAGGGGGCAGTGAGTAACTCATTCCACTCTGTGGAGACCTGGGGTAGTGGGAGGGCGCTTAGGTAGTCTCGTTGTTTCTCGGGGTTAAGGGCATCTCCCGCGTAGAGCGTGGCGTAGAAGTCACCGAAGAGGTCATCCTTGGCCTCGTCGCGGTGCTGCACAGTCCCTGTTGCATCCCGGATACCCCCTATGTAATCCTTCTCTCTTTTGTCCCAGAGATGTCGAGCTAAGTGTTTCCCTACTTTGTTCCCTTGGGAATAGGAGAGGCGACGCAATTTCAGCAGGGTAAACTCCGCTCTGTTATAATGAGCCCTAAGTTTCCCCCTGACCGCCGTCAGTGGGCGAAGTGTCAGCCTGGTAGGGTTCTGTTTATGTGCCTGTTCAAGAGCGGAGAGCTCCCTTTCCAATTCCTCACATTCCTTCCTCCGCAACTTGTTAAGGTTAGCATTGAGGGCCAAGCAGGTGCCCCTCAGAGACGCCTTAAAGGCGTCCCATGTGTTGAACACCCACGTATCTTGCACTGGGTTGAGATCAAAGAACTCATGGATGGCTTTGCGCAGTTCCTTACACGAGGCCTCATCCCGGACAAGAGAGGCCGGAAAGTACCACTTGCGTTGGCCGTCTCTCCCTGCCGACCAGTATAGACAAAGAACGAGCAAGCTGTGGTCAGAAACAGAAAGTGGGAAGATTCTGGCTTCGCGGATATCTCCTCTAAGGGATTGACTTAAAAAAATGTGGTCCAGGCGGGAATAAGAGTGATGGACATGGGAGAAGAAGGTAAAATCCCGAGAGTGGTGATGGAGAGAACGCCAACCGTCCACTAGCCCCATGTCACCGATCAGCCGCTGCGTCTCAGCGGAGAATAGACCAGTATCGGACCTTTGGTGGTGAGAGCTATCCAACTCCCTATGCCAAACCAGATTAAAGTCCCCCATCAAAAATAGGACCCCCTCGACAAAGTCCTCCACCCTCTGCAACAGGTCCTGAATATAGCCATTTTGGCCCACATTCGGGGCATACAAAACCATAAACGTGCATAATTTGCCATGAAGCAGACTTTAACCAAGAGCCAGCGGCCCTTCTTATCGCTACGCACACCCAAGGGCTGGAAGTGGAGGACAGAGCGGAAGAGAAGGGCCACTCCCCTATGCTTCGTGGGGGCGGACGACCTATAAATAAGGGGAAACTGCTTATGTTTGAGGCGGGTCTCGTCCCTTCGCGCCAGGTGAGTCTCCTGAAGGCCCACCACATCCAGCTGATGATCATTTATATAGTTCCAAACTTTCTGGCGTTTCTGTGGGGAATTCAAACCCTTCACATTCCATGTTCTCATGGTGATCAGCATTACAAATTACTGACCCCCTCCCTCTCCACCAGCAGGCACACACCAATCGGCTCAACCCCCTCCATCCAACCCCGCCACTGGCCGGATTGTAATAGTGCACCACAGTGAGCATCGCTACATAGAACAGGATCTAGGACAGCATACCTCGTCCAACAGCCCAGTTTCCCCCTCTCCCCTCCCCCAGGCTCCCCACCCCCCCACAATCCGACCCCGTGCATCTGTTCATTCCACCCCACCTCCCCTCCCCCACCCGCACCAGGACACCAGCACCACACATCCGCCGAGGCAGCAGTCTCATCACAGCGGTCACTCAGTGCACCAGAACCCAACCCTGGCCGGTCAGAACACATACACATATACCACAAACTGGAAGCTGCACACACCCACACACCTTGGCCACCACCACTGCCCCCCCAACCCCCAATCCCCCCCATCCCCCCCAACAGACCTCCCAAGCCCCCTCCCAACCCTCAGACCCAAGAGACTTAACCGCAAACCAACACAACAAAATGAAGCAATGAAGAGTCTCAAAAAGAAGCAAAGAATGCAGATCAGAGGAACTGACAGTCCCAAAATGTGGACGTCCGTTGGTACCCTCAGAGAACGGGGGTCGTGGCAACAGTTAGTGTACCCCCAGAACTCCGGGCCGGGGTGTCTTCCCAAAAGTACATAAATACCCATGGTACCTGAAAGGGAGGTGTCCCTCCGACGCCAGCCAATCTTCCTCCCTGGGGTCAGGTCGCTTCAGAGCTATCCTGCGATGGGCATCACCGTCACTGTTGCTACAGAGGCAACTGCTGCACCCCTCTCTTGCAGGCTGACTGAGGGATCCGGCCTCCCCGATGTAGCAGCCCGACCCACTCTTTGCCAGGACGGGGAGCGCCGTCTCCGTCTCGATGGGGAGCCCCCCCTCTCGGGGAAGGGGCAGCTTCATCCAGGCCCAGGAGGTCCTTGGCATCCTTCAGGGATCTGACTTGAACCAACCTGTTCTGCCATCTGAAGATAAGGCGAAAAGGATGGCCCCAGGAGTAGGCCACATTCTGGTCGCGCAAGAAGGCTGTCACAGGCCGAAAGTCAAGCCTCTTCTGAAGCATCGAGGCCGCCAGGTCCTGGAACAGCTGGGGACGATGGTCCCGAAATTGCAATGAAGAAATCCCTTGAGCCTTCCGAAGTATGCGTTCCTTCAGATGGAAGTCGTGGATGCAAACCAGGATGTCAGGGGGTGGAGCCCCCGTGCCCCTCGGCAGACCAACTCTATGGACCCTGTCCATACGAATTTCACGGAGGTCATCCTCTCCCAGGATCTGCAGGAAGAGGGCCTCTACATAGCCCCGTAGGTCTCCAGTTTCACCGTCCCAGGGCACGGCTCGGATGCGGATGTTGTTCCGTCAGGACCTGTTCTCCAAGTCCTCCGCGTGGGCCTGGAGGTCCAAATTCTGCTCCGTGAGCCGGAGTACATCCTGTTGGAGTTGGTGCACTTCGCCAGCCAGCCCCAAATCATGATCCTCCAGTGTGGCCACTCGCCCCCCAATGCCATCTACATCTCTCCTCACCTCACGGAGATCTGAAGCGAGCTGGGAGCAGAGTTCAGAGATTTCCTCTTTTATGGCAGAGAAAAGTTCCAACATCAAGGCCTTAGTGGTGGGCGCCTCATCGTCCTTTTGTCTGGGCGAGGCGCTGGGACCTGGCGATGCAGTCTGCTGGGCTCCCCTCGGCGGGGCATCCTTGCCCGGCTTTTCCTTACGGGGTTTGGAGGACATTGCACCATCCCCGTCGTACCCACTCCAGCCAAGCAGAGCGTCAGATCAGACTCTTCCGCCAGCCTCACCTCACGGAGATCTGAAGCGAGCTGGGAGCGGAGTTCAGAGATTTCCTCTTTTATGGCAGAGAAAAGTTCCAACATCAAGGCCTTAGTGGTGGGTGCCTCATCGTCCTTTTGTCTGGGCGAGGTGCTGGGACCTGGCGATGCAGTCTGCTGGGCTCCCCTCGGCGGGGCATCCTTGCCCGGCTTTTCCTTACAGGGTTTGGAGGACATTGCACCATCCCCGTCGTACCCACTCCAGCCAGGCAGAGCGTCAGATCAGACTCTTCCGCCAGTCTAAGCCTCCCAGTGTCATAACTGCTGTGGTGTCCTGTGGATAGTGCCGTGTCATATATATTTTGAGAGCTTTCTTGGTTTACCATTATGATTGCCTGATGCCTATGAACTCACTGGTGACTTTCTGGTGCTTCCAGTGACATTGACTCATAGAGACTATGCCGAATAAAGGAATTTGATTTGACGAAGACTGTTTGTCTTACCTAATAAGGCATGCAGACTGTTTTCAAGGAGTGATATAGGGTGTGACAAGTTACAACAGGTTGTTGATGGTGTTCATATGGTTATCAGATTATCTTTAGAAACATCTGATCAGTGCAGTTATAAATGATTGCCCTCTGTTTGAACCTTTTGTTCTTAGGGTGTATCCCCCATCTACTGAGGTCTTCGATTTTCATGGTTTCTTATTTTATAGGTGTATGCATTTAGGAGAATAATCTTCTCTTGATTTGTTTGCTGTATTAGTTGCAATGTGTGGGCTCTACTTATAGTAAATACCTTTCCAACTTCCTCGGTGTACTCTTTTTTGTGTAGTGAATCGTAAATTGTTTATTTATTTGATTGATGCCTTTTTTATAGACCTTAGTGAAATTTGCATTATGTCGGCATAATTAGTGCTAGTTTGGTAACTTCATGTCACTCTTGTTATGAGAATGTCCCTAAATTACACGTTTCCCCACATCATGTAATTACGCGCTGCTTGTGATAAAATATTATTGTGTATGTGCTGTTTGTTACAACACACACACACAAAGGAACAGCACAGTGAATATTTTTCATGGTGCTTTGGTTTTGTGGAACTAATGTTTTACTGTAAAATGCAACACTGTATGCATTTTGCACTAAAATACAGCACTAAATGCCAGTTTTGCATTTTGTATAATTATATGTAGCTTCATATAATTTTGTTACACTTTTGCATTATTACGCAAAAGCAAATTTCATGAATTTTGCACACCCTTCTTTTTTGCAATGTAGACTTTTCAGGTGCAGCTATAAGAGCACATGTTTGCTGTTTTGGGTCTATATAAGGGGTTGGCGGAACTCACAGTTACCTAAAAACTCCACCAGATTCTGCAGAATTCCAGGAGTGGAGGAGTTTAGTACGTGAATCTGCCCGTGCTGATTTTTAGCACAGAGAGCTTGTCCCACATTGTAAAATGAGCGCCAATTGCACCACGCCAGAAGGTGCCGCTTCTTTCTGCTGCTAGAGTACATTTTTTTACTCAAGCAGCAGGTTTCTCACTACAAGTGGCAGCTTTCTCAACGGTAGCAGTAGCGACCTGCCGCACCCACCTGCATTGAGAAATCTTGCTGGGAGGTGGTCTAGTGCTCAATTTTCTTGTTACCGCTTATCAACTTAACATTGACGAGCAGCTCTCAAGAAAAACTTTCCCTGAAACTTCACGCTCCAAGCGGAGTGGGTAAACTCTGTTAACTCTGCTCTGAGGAGCACAGTTTACTGACCACCCCTAGTCTATATGTGTCTCAATTACAATTTTCACTTTTTTGTTGATTTACGTGCTTATGTAGATGCGTTGCTCTCTGCAAGAGTTGGAAAGAATCAGATCTATCAACAGTTCAACTCTGGATCTTGTCTAGGAAAATATACTATTCATATATGAAGATTATACATGTAGTTTCATAATGTATGGTGTTAATAGGTAACATAACTAAATCGAAAATGCTCCTCCCAAACCTAAATCTTTTATCTGATGTGGCCTACTACAAGACCAGATCATAGGGAACCCCTAAGAAGACAACACCACAGTGGATCAAATTACTTTATGTTCAGGCCGCTACCCTTTCATAGGTGAATGTCACCTTTGGAGTAGAGGGCTCCCCTGTGTGTGTGACTGTATTGAGTGTGAGCGTGTGGTATGTTAGGTGAGAATGGCTGGTGTGAGGTTGAATTGTTTGGGGGCATTGTACATAAGAAATAAGGGCCAATGTATATGTTTTATATATTATTTTTATCTATAATCAAAATGTTTTGGTCATGTTAATCAATGAAGACACAAAATTACATTTTTATTACAAATGTGTACAACTTTTTATAAATAGAGATCTAAAAAAAAAATGATGAATATAAATTACTAAAGTCTGTACCTCTGTGTATGACAAGACTGATCATTGAAGAACAGCCAAGTTTGAGCTTGTAGTAGGCAACATCAGATAAAAGATTTACAGGTAGATTCATGAAGACGAAATCGGCTCGCAAAGGGCCAGATTCTGAGAATCTGGCCCTTTGCGAGCGCAATTTTTGCATTTGGGATTCATCATCCCAAATGCAAAAATCGCTAATTGCGAAATCGCATATTTGCGAGGAATTGCATTTAAGGAATCTCTATTTGATATTCCTTAAATGCAATTCATGAAACAAATAAAAAATGCGAATTCGCAAAATTGGGCCGTTATTTACCGCGAAGTCAAACCTCGTGGTAAATAGCGGAAACTTAGAAAAATGCACTTAAGCTCATTTTTCCAAGTTGTATGATACACACACACATGTCCTTGGGACATGTGTGTGCGTAACACCAGCGTCCAATGTAATTTCAGGGGTGCTACAGGGTGTCCTTTGGACACCCCTGCAGCCTTGAAATCGCAAAATCAAAATGCGAATCGCTAATAGCGATTCGCACATTGATATGTCTTCCCATTCATTCCTATGGGCCTTTAGGCCCATAGGGATGAATGGGGAGTTATTCCTTATTTGCAATTAGCAATTAGCTAATCGCAAATAAGGAAGCTGTAGGATTTGCAAAAAAAATTGAGATTTGTACATGAATCCCGTTTTGCGGGTCTGTAATAGCGATTCCTTAATAATCGCTTTTACAGACTCGCAAAACGGGACTTTGATGAATCTATGTAATAGGTTTGGCAGAAGCATTTTCAATGCAGTTTGTTTATTCTTCCCCCTTGGGTCCTGTACCTGAGAAGTATTTCTAGGGGTACCTTTTCTGAAAAATTTAGTTAATAATAATAATATTAATAAAAACATTTATTAAGCGCATGGTTACACAGAAAAACAGTGCGTCCCCGCGCTGTGGATGCATTTCCGACAGAACTCCAGAGCAGGCCCAGCAGAACAGAGAGGAAGAAGCAAGAGGCACCAGATACAACTAGACCTTGGGGAACAAGTGTGTTTTCAATTTCAGCCTAAAGCGCGATTCCGAAGGCTCCATCCGAAGGTCAAGTGGAAGTTCGTTCCAGTATTTGCTACCTAGGAACCTAAAGGACCGCCCTCCCATCCGTGCTCTTCGGATACGAAGAATCACCATCTGCATACTACCCATAGATCTCAACAATCGTTTGGGACGATATATGGTCATCATACTCTGGAGGTAGGTAGGGCCACGGCCATGTGCAATGCGGTGGGTGATACACAAGGTTTTGAACCGAATGCGTTCCTGCATGGGAAGCCAGTGCAAGATTTGAAGAGCACGCTTTCCAGATGACTTTCTAGGTAGCTTCAAAACTAACCTAGCCGCTGCATTCTGAACACATTGGAGTTGGTTCAGGCCCTTTTTACTAAGACCACAGAGCAATGAGTTCCCATAAGATGTGGGGTGACTAAGGCAGGCACTAGGGTTTTCCTAGCTTTAATGGGAAGAAGATCTAAGATCTTACAGAGGACCTTTAGTGTGCCATAGCATTTCCTGGCTACAATCCCCACGTGTTGAGAATAAGAGAGGTTAGAATCTAGAAGAACACCCAGATTTTTCACCGTATCTGATGGAAAGGGCATAGTACCCAAGTCAGCTGGCCACCAGGCTGAGGTCCAAACGGGAGAAGACGGACCGATAACCAAAAGTTCTGTCTTATTGCCATTGAGGCGAAGGCAGTTATTCTTCATACAGCCAGCCAATGCCATGAGACAGGAGGAGAAGTTCTCTGCTGCCCCAACTGGGTTATGAGATAGAGTAATCACCAGTTGGGTATCACCCGCGTACGAGACAATATCCACCCCATAGGATTCCACCATCCTTGCAAGGGGCTCCATATAGAGATTGAACAACGTAGGGCTCAATATGGAGCCCTGCGGAACCCCTTGTCTAAGAGACCTGGGATTGGATTTATACGGGGGACAGAGGACTTGGAATTTCCTGTCAGCTGAAAAATAACTCATCCATTCTTAGGCTTGGCCAGCTATCCCCATCTCACTCAAGCGGGCAAGGAGCCCTGAGTGCGATACAGTATCAAAAGCCGCACTGAAGTCCAATATTATCAGAGCGGCAACAAACCCAGGCACCAATCCCCTAACTTTATCTGATTTGTTTCTATTGCTAAACCGTTTTACTTTATAATTAAATGCTTTTATATTCCATAGGTAATTTAATTGGCTTGGCTGTACCCAGTCTTTATTTTTAAAAGCTATACTATTTTGTATTATGTATTTTGCTACTCTTATTCAGAATTTTGCCAGCCCCTTAGTTTTCTATGTTGCCTATCTATTTCACAAGTTTACCAAACGCTTTGCTATTCATGGCTTTCTTAGACAGTTATTAGCATGAATGACGGGATCTAAATCCGTAATTCACAGCAATGACAGTAGCAATGGTGGGAAACCGAACTTGTTAACCACAGTTGATATGTCATAAAGGAATTCCAGTCTTCTCATTCAAGGCTCTCTCACAGCCTGTCAGAGAAGGGCTGGTGATCAGCCTGCAAAAATATTGTAGGATAGGGAGGTAAAGGCGCCACCACTGGTTTGTGGAAGGAGGCCTGGTCCTGGTGTTCTTTTCTTTCGATACTATCTGACCCATGGGGTTCAAAAGAATTCGACCTACCCATGTCTTTGTTGACACCTATTCTTTGAGAAATGCATACTTCATTTCAACGATGATACAGAATAAACACTATGCAACCTTAACTCTGTTTACCTGTTGAACTTCCTTGGGTCAATCCCTATTGGGAATTTAGCTGTGCAACCAGGGGACGTTAACTGATGGGATAACACTTCTTTAGTTCATTTTTCATTATGCTGGTGATCAGTGATTGATACCCTGGTCGCACAGCAGAACTTCATCTACAATTACTCCAGTACACATACAAGCGATCCTGGTGTGCATTTACCACTACTTCACAACTTTTCTTTCTTTTGACATTCGGGATAGGGAGGAGAGGCGATGTTATATATGATTTCATATTGATTCTCTGCCCCTGTGTAGCATTTAGAAGCAGGGGCAGAGAATTTTAGGGTCTATGCATAACACAAAGCTATAGATCGGTATAAAGTGAATGACATGGCTGTTTCTCTCCGCGGGGTTCTGAGTGACATCATATACAACTCGAGTTTCTCTCTAATTGCCTATTTGACGTCACTCAGAATATCTTTATCCATATACCTGTTATTCACAGTTACCCAACTATAATTCTATATACAAAACTCATATCTTGCACACACTGTGACACACCAGATCCGTGCTATTGGTTTCATGAGTTGAACTGTCCTCTAGAGAGAGATAAAACTGACTTTTACATTATTTAAACATTCTAAGGGAACATAATTTCAGATTTCTTGCCAGAAGATGTTGCATCTCCTCTCACGAAGTACATCTGAATTTAGTTTTTACCTCAGTCAATCTTATGGACGATTCCAGAACTTAATTTCAGCAGTTAAGTAAAAAAATAGGCAATACGTAAATACAAATCCATTCCTTCTAACACATCGAAGAATGCCAATGACATTTAATGTTATTTGTGAAGTAAGTGAATCCCCGATAGGGGTAATGGATAATTAAAATGTATTTATCATTTTAATTGCAAGCAGTCTAACAGATAGTTTGCTTAACTTGTCCTCATGAAATGAAGCAAGTGATTAATTGATATTAAGAAACAGTTATGTACTGCATGAAATAAAACGAAGTAGTGCTTTCACAAGCTACAAATGCACCTAGGGACAAATTGGGATGATAAAGATTGTGGAAATGTTCGGGAGGAAAAATATGTTGGACACTTATAACACTCATAAATTTTCCCGAAAAAAACCTTGAAAAGGCCAACATAGTTTTAAGAGGAGTTTGATATTTATATATTGTTAATTCAAGCTTTCCTCCAAGATGTTAATACTACCAAATGTAATGGTTCCCAATGCATGGGAAAATTATCTCAAATGGTCTTATGGACTTGGGGCCTGATTAAAGGTATGGAGGAGGACATTATCTCTACCACCACAATGGGCTTTAGACTGACAAATTTGCAGATAACCACTGGCCAAGAGGTCATCTCAGTACGTTATAAGGAACCAGGGTCATGGTAGTTTCTTTCAATGTGCAAAGACTTTGGGAAAGGGTCATTATTCTTTTGTTCTGCCCCTAACTGTTGGGTTTTTCCTCATTGTAATGGGCACAGCAAAAGACATTAACCAAGCAGTTTAATGTTCTTCTTCTGATGGACTCTACTCCATCTAGTCTGTCTGGCCATTGGAGGAAGCTTTCCATCGACTTGACCAACCGAGGTGGTATCAATGTAAAACTTAAAGTCTGCCCTTCGGAGCGTGGTTTGGGAGCCATTCGGAATAGCTGCACGTTAGTGAGGCTCCTACCTTCCCCGGCCTAAGCCCGCTGAAATGTCACTCACATTTATCCGAAATTGTCCCAGTCTATGAGCGGAGCCTAAGTATAACCCTCCATCTTAGTGCAGAGCGAGGATCGGAGCCCCGGAGGGCGAGAAAACAGTGGTGATGAATAGAGGCCGACTGGGCCAGGAAAGCCCCGGGCCCAATTTTGGCATCAGCCAGCAGTGACTTCCGTGAGAGACGGCTGAAATCTGGGGAAGTGGCAGTGACTCCCGTCTCTGTCGTGGATTGCACACAGGCTGGACAGCTGACGGGACTTGCCGGGAAGACATCTCCAGCCCCCCCTTCCTGTGTTGCCTGCGTCTCGTAGGGGCATGATAATACGCTGCCTCGGCGGCCCTGCAGCTGATCCCAGCCGGGATCCATCAGGTGTGGCCCTGAGCAGCATTGGGCTGGAGCCAGCCTCCTCTCTTAGGAGCTGGTGGCGGTGGAGGTAAGGCGGACTCAGGGTGCCTAGAAAGCAAGGTTTGCGCAGAGAGGACCTGGGATTTGCCCTGGTGGTGTGTCCCGGAGTGGCTGTTTGATCCTGCTCGAAGATCCCATTAGGGTGCAAAACAAGAGTGGTAGCGGCAGGATGGGCGGAGAAGTACTGACAGGCGGCCTCCTGACATTTCGATGGATCGGCGGCGGACCTCGGCCTCGTGGGCTGGGCATCAGGCTGGATCTGGCGCACAGCAACTCGGTGCCACTGTGAGCACAGGGATATAATGGCCAAGCAAGTGAAGAGCGCTGGAGTCCATTTGGGTGTAAGAGAACTTAGGAGCGGAACAACACGGCGCTAAAGCTGGGTGCGCCAACCCGATTCCTCTCGACCGCCGGGAGGTTTTGCAGCAGATCGAGGCACCATGAGCAATGTCTTCGAACAACTGGATAACCAGGCGCAGGGTGTAGGGAACCATCAGTCAAGGGACCCACTTACCGAGCATTGTTGGGTAGACGCCCGGAGTGGTGATGTCTGGGACCAAGGGACAGAAGATCTCATCAAAATAAGTAGGAAAAGTATGCATCACATAAGCAGGGTGAGACAGATGTGGTAAAACGAGGAGCAGAGGAGGTAACGCAAACTCCCAATACAGATGAACCCACGCTTAAAGATGTAATGGCAGCCATTGCGGGGGTACGCTCCTCGTTAGAACAAAGAATAGACACCATAATAGTCGAGATGACGCTGCTTAGGACAGACCTACAGAAATAGAGCGACAAATTAAAAACCATGGAAGGTGTTACCGATCAATTGTGTGACGACGCTGAGCAAATGCGGCAGGAGATAAAGGAACTGCAACCTGCTCATAAGCGAACAGAAGCCCAACTGGACGATTATGAGGGCAGGTCGTGCCGCAATAATGTACAAATTATTGGAGTTCCAGGGAAAGCAGAGGGACAGGCAGCCGATATCTTTGTGAAGGACCTAATATTGAACCATCTACAGCCAAAAACCCTCTACAAGATCTTTACGGTTGAAAGGGCACACAGAGTACCCGGAGGAAGACCTAAGCCGGGGGCTTCCCTGCACCGGATTCTAGCGAGACTGCTGAATTTCAGAGACTGTGATATTATATTGCAAGCAGCTAGGGTGATTCCCCCTCTCAAATTTGAAAACAGCAAAATATCCTTCTTTCAGGATTTCACCATAGTGGTGCAGGGACAGAGAAGAACCTTTCTACACATCAAAAAGGAACTGAGAGACAAGGGAATTCGATATTTTATGATGTTTCTGGCCTAACTGCGACTAGAGGCAGACAATAAAACGTGGTTCTTCGACAGTCCTGAAGAAGTGCAGAAGTGGATGGAGGGTTGGCAGCCAGCGAGGGACCATAACCCAAGATGAGGGGGGGCTCCTCCTCCTTCATGGAACCGGCCCCTGTGAGTTAGGTGTGAAGGTGTGCACCATCTCATTGATGGCCACAGTGGAACAGAATCGTTGGCTCCCGGCCCTAAAATACACGCTAATTGACTTACTCTACACATATCTGTGATCCAATGCCTAATGAGGGGTATGTTGTGGCGGGCCGGTGGTCGTGGGGGGGGGGAATTCTGCCACCGAGTTTATAGTTAGTTTAGAAGCGAGGGCTACGGGCACTCTGCACTATTGGAGTATGGGCAGTTTCAAGCCCAAAGTGTGGGGAGGCAGAGAGGGGGGAAGTTGAGGACTTAGAGCTCAGTTAGTTCTTTTGAGACTTTGGCAGGTTCAATATATCGCAGGACTTCAGAAAGATGGTACACAGGCGATACATGCATGCAATAGGGGTATAATGGTGAGTGGCAAATCACAAGCTTACAAGCATCAGTGGGCAGGATCCAGGGTGCGGGGGGTGGTGAAGATCCTTATGGGTGACTAGAAACTCAAACTTCTTTCCTAGAATGTAAATGATCTAGGCGAGAAACTGAAGAGGGGAATAGTCAGCTCATATACCCTACCTAGTTTGTCCCTCTGCACTTCTTTAGCCCTGTCCATCACCACACTTTTGTATTCTCCTTCTTAAGGAATAGTTTATGCACAACTTCTGTTTCCCCGGATATCAACAAGTCCCCTCTAGTACTAGTATCTCACCTTCCAGCTGTAATATGGCAGTATATCTCTCCTTTTTTGCCCCTGCTATTTGTGAAATTCCCCGGCCACGCACCACGGTCTTAAAGGCCTCTTAGAGTGTAAGAGCGGATCCCACTGACACCTCATTCTCCCAGAAATAATGCTCAATTGACGTAGTAAGATTGTGCTTTATGTTAGGGTTACGTAAATGCCACAGGTCTACGGACCCTCTGACAAAGTTGAGACAGAAGTGGACAGAGGACCTATCAGACTTAGATGATGAGGATTGGGTGGAGGCCCTTGCATCTCCATGGGAAGTTGCAATCTCATCAAGACTCAAGCTAGTACAGTTGAAAATACTACACAGAATGTACTACTCATAAACAGCCCTGGCCCGAATGGGCTAAGGAGAGGACGCAAGGTGTAAGAGAATGCGGAGATGAGGGATCTTTCTTCCACATTCTGTGGGAATGCCAGTTCATACGCAACTACTGGATGAGGGTGTTGGGATGCATGACAGAAGTGCTAGGTCACAAACTCTATATGGAGGGCAGGCGGTGTCTAATTAATATATGGCGACCAACAGATTTAAACAGCAAGGAGAAACTGTGGGTAACACTGGGAAACATAATCGCTAAACGAGAAAAAACAGTCTATGTATCCAGGGGATGCCCGAAGAAGTGGCCTCAAGTATGGACAAAATGGAATGCATATCGTGGTATGTTGTGTGCTCCCACGCTGCCCCCTACCCTTCGCGTCCTTGAGGAAGAAGTGCCACCTGATTAATGTACATTTTAAATGTGTGTAACTTTGATTGCTTAATGTATCATCACCTGTTCTTGTCAGCGTCATGTACGAACCCCTTTTTTCTGTCAATGTTGTGCCATTTTTGTAACTCTGAAGAACTGCTCTCAATAAATAGAGTTATAACAAAAAAAGTCTGCCCTTCTCTAAATATGATGGTCATCCGAGGGTATGGCAAACAGTGATTACTGCAGAGTATGTACGGTCACCCAGATGTATGCACTGAAGTGATTTTTAAACAAGACGGGAAGAGGGAGCAGGCCGTTTATGTTTAAGAATCAATGGAGATTTACCTTTATTTTGCAGTGTTTTGAAGCATAGAGAGACTGGTCTCGCTCCTGGCCTTGTTTAAAAATCACTGACAGAATTGACAGACAGACATCAGCTTCTTTCTTTAAATTCAAGGAATAATATATGTTCTATGATTCCTTGGATTCTGTAAAACCATCACGACTAAAAAAATTGTGTTTTTTATAACAAATATTCTCTCTTTTATCGAATTTATTGTATATGTTCATATCAATCCGTTTTACGAATTTTATTGAATTTTGTATATCATTGTGATTCACTGTGTACTTTCCTTTTATTGTTGTATTCTCACATAAGCCAGTTTCAGTTTATGCTTTTTGTCCTGGGTTGTTACCCTTGCTCTAAACATCACTGCACAGCAGTGCATATGCCTCAGTGCCCTTAGATACATTGTAAGGGCACCGAGGGGTATGCACTGCAGGGTTATATGCATTGGTTTCTAAGGTTCAGAAAATACTGCATACCAAATTGGGGGGCGGCGTCCTTACATACTCTACAGTAATCACTGCAGAGTATGTAAGGGCACTGAGTGGTGTTTGGCTGCAGTAGTTTCTTATCACAAAATGGATCCTAGCATCCATTTTTGGATTCAAGAGTGCATTTTGCATGAATAAAGTAGCACCAAATTCCCACTCCACCATCCCAGAATTCCACAGAATCGAATGGAATTTTAATGTAATTCCGCAAAATCCAATTCCTTCCTTTACACCCACCCGTACTCAAAATCTAAGAGGCATATATGATCGCTAGGTTACAACTGTCTTGCCAGCTCAGGCCACATGTTACAATTTTATATTGTTTATGTGATACAGTAAAAAAAAAAAAGCTATTGTCATAGATGATGAACCAGTATAGTTTGTATTCCTAGCAGAATTACTCTACTGTATAGCTCATGATCACAAACTAAATGACTCCACTTTAGGGTTCATATCATACACTAATTTCTTAAGGGAAAATTTACTATTTCATGCAATGCACCTCAGCAACCAAAGTTGCTGTGCTGCATTGTTTGAAAGGAAGAGAGCAGGCCAGCACCATCTCTACTAAAATACAGTGCTGTTGTTCTTTTCTTAGGTGCTGGTGCATAATTTGGCAGAATTGGATCAGGCATCCATCTTTGCATCTTGTGGAAAGGGTTGTGTGTGAGTTGAGTAGAGGTTTTATAAGCAAGGCTAGCCTTTAAACTTCTCCCACTTTGTATGTGTGCTGTACAAGCACATTGGGGAAAGTTTGCACCTTCCTCAAGGAAGCATCCTTTGTATATAACACTTTTCAAATCTTAGTAAAAATAAGATAGAGATAAAAGATAAAATAATGTGTTGCACGATTAATTACAATCATTACAAAACCACTGCAAAATGTGAAAGGATTAATTAGGTAGTAATGCAATGTAAAATATATACAAAATATAAACACCCTAAGTCAATTGCTAATAATAAGCTCATCTTCATTTTAAACCTATGTTGTGAACTTATACATTTGCAAGGTCATTGATTTTCTCAGGTGCTACTGCAACTGTATTTCTGTTCCATTCAGTTCCTTGACAGTCGCCTATATAAATGTTAAGAACCATGCTGAAAATTGGGTTTAAAGGTTAGTAGATAGGGCTTTGCATCAAAAATCAAGGGTGGTAGCTTGGGAATACCTATACACCACCCATGGGACACCACCATGATGATAAGTAGTACACAATAGCGTATAGAGCTACTTTGCATTACATTTAGGCAGATTTAGAGCACAAAACATTATGCACTGGAAATTTGTTAAGTGTTCTGTTATCCGTGTTTTTATAGCATGTAAATCAGTCATGAGTATATTCAGGAGTCTTGCAGCAGGTGTGTACGAAGCTTACTAAAAAAACAGGTCTTCAACTACTTGCAAAAGGTCAAGAAGTGAGGAGAAATTGTGATGTGCTGTGAGAGGTCTTTCCAGGATTTGGGTGGCAAGTACTGCTCTGCTTTTGTAGATGTGTGGGGTGTGTGCTAATGAGACACCTGCAGTGTCGGGATATCTGTAAGGTTGGTGGAAGTGAGAACTTCTGTTTGGCCAGTGCTATGGGGAGCTTTGTAGGTGTGCGCTTGTGTATCAGGACCCGGTGGAGTTCCCTAAGGTGTGGCGTGATATGGGCTTGGTGTGGGACAGGGAGGACTAGTCTGGCTGCTGTAGTCATCTTGTAAGCTGGTTGGTAAACCCTATACATAGGGTGTTTGCATAGTCTAATCTCATGGTGATGAAGGCTTGGATGATTGTTTTCATGGTTTTGTCAGGCAGCCACTTGGAGATTTTCTTCAGCATCCTTAGTGTGTTGAAGCAGGCCCTGACCACTTTGATGACTTCAACGGTCATGTCCAGTCTGTTGTCTATGATCATTCTGAGTTTTCTCACTTGTGAGCAGGGCACCAGGGTGGGTCCGAGGTCTGCGGTTTGAATGGCTGGTGTCTCATGACAAGGCTTGCTTCCCAACTTGGTGTTTCCCGAGTTAAACTTCTGGCAATTGGATTTCATCCAGGTGGCTACCTCTGTCATGCATGTGGTAAATGTGTTCCTGGTGTTGGGGGTTTTGTCCATGAGGGACAGTATCAGTTGTGTGTCATCGGAGCAAATGAGAATGTAATGTTGTCAGCTCATATGGCATCGGACAGCCGGGTCATGTAAATGTTGAAGAGCATTGGGCGGAGTGAGGAGCCCTGCTGGACTCTGCAAATAAGAGCTCATGCTTCAGAGGTGTGAGGGTTCATGTTAACTATTTGGGTTCCTCTGCTGTAGATGGAGAAGTTCCATTCAAGGGCGAGTCCTTGGATGCCTGCTTCGTGGAGTCATTGAATTAGGATGGGATGGGGAATGGTGCCAATGGCTGCTGAGAGATCTAGAAGGATGAGGCCTTAAGTTCCCCCTGTCAAGGATCATTCAGATGTCATCCATTGCTGCTATAGAGGCAGTTTCCCTGCAGTGTTTGGGTCAGAATCCTGATTGTGTGGTGTTAAGAAGTTGGTGTTTGGTGAGGTGGTTGGAGAGGTGCTTGTTGATGGCTTTTTTCTAGGACATTGGCTGGGTAGGCAAGGTGGGATATTGGTTGTTAATAGGCGAGATTGCCGAGTCAGCTGATGGTTTCTTTAGGACAATGATACTCAAAGTAGGGCCCGGGGCCACTTGCTGCCCTCTTGACCTTTAAATTCGGCCACATTGGTGAACCATTAAAGAAATGGGGTTTCACCCAGAATTGTCACAGGACCTGGGAATCAAATGGTAAGAAAGAAAAAATGGTCCTGGACCTATCCTTTATACTCAAAACAAATCAAGTAGCTATTAGTTATCAGGAATTAATCCTTTAGCAAAAGTACGGAAGGAAAAGCCCAATGCGTTTGTCTATACACACAAATAGTACATACCCAACAATTGTTCAAAGAAAATCATGTTTACTTATGAACACATTCATTTATTTGAATATTTACAAATTCCTAAAAAACTTCGCACAAATAATCAAAGAGGAGAAAATACTGCCAGGTGCAGTATAGAGTGCTAAAGGCGGTGCTTGTGTAAAGAGATAGTAATAAAAGAGTTTTAAAATGTAGCGTAGACCCAAGGCTATACATGACGGAAAATACTGGGCGTGAGTTCCGGTCTAGCTCAAATAGATCGTAATTCTTCAAAAAACGCCCCGCAAGAACCTCTACATATAGTTCCTGCCGCTCCTCATAGACAGAGAAAAAACAGCGTATTGTCAGCCGGCGTCTCCAAACACGAGTGCCATTGGTGAACGGCAGCACCAGCTGCTGTTCATTAGCTAGCCATTATATTTAGAAAACGATTTTAAATAAATGGGCAAGCATATATTAACCTGCAAATAAATGCTTGCCCGTTTATTAAACATGTTATTGAAACTCCTTACACAATCCCATGACCCACCCAGACCCCCTCCCACCACCCTGCTGGCATCAGTGTGGCCCTCGTGCACATCACAAACCATACTTTGTGGCCCCAGTGCAAATGTTTGTGAGTACCCATGATTTAGCAGGACATTGATGCTGCACGTTTCCATAGTTCTGAGGTGGCTCTACTGATAGAGGTGTTTAGTATAGGGGTGAGGTCATCACTGAAAGGGATTTCTCCTTTGATTAAGGTGTGGTGGGGATAGGGGTCTGAAAGGTCCTTGAGTGAATGGCCTTTATGATTGTTGTAGTTTATTCTGTGCTAATGATGTTCCCATGGCAAGTGTAAATTAATTCATCAATAGGAGACTTCTGGAGAGAGCAACAGGATCCAGATTTGGGGGGCATTGCTGTATATGGTTGCAATTTTGCTGCAGAAGATGTTTTAGCGGTCTTTTCACAGATCATTTACAATGATGCAGGAGTTTGGACAATAATTGTAAATAACATAATCATCAATTACATTTTCTCAATTCCAAGAATGGTTTACTACTTTCCAGATTTAGCCCCAGAAGCATAACTGGCTTATTGTAAAAAGATTTTTCTCAATTCCAAGAATGGTTTACTACTTTCCAGATTTAGCCCCGGAAGCATAACAGGCTTATTGTAAAAAGATTATTCTCCACATGCAAGTTGCTGCCACTGCATGCCCTTAATATTAGAAACTGGGTTACTTGTGGATGTAAACCGTGGTCAAGCACCAACCACAATCCTAGTCAGAGTAAGGCATATGCAAATCCCAAAATTAATCTGTGTTAACCCCTGGTACCTTGGCCCAGAGCAGTCAGGCTTAACTCAGAGACAATGTGTAAATTATTTGTGCAACACTTCAAACAGTAAAACAGTGAAAACACCACACAAAAAGACTCCGCACCAGGTCAGAAAAATAAGTCTTAATTTAATAAATAGAATAAGGCCAAAGCAACAAAAATCCCATAGCAGAGGAATTTTATTTGAAAGTTTTGAAGGAAAAATCGCATCAAAAGGCATGAAGCGCCAACTGTGGATATCTGGTTGCGCTGGAACTTCACAAGTTCAGGCTGACTGTGATGGAGCGCTGGCCAGCTATGGGGACCAAATTAGTCTAGCTGAACAGAGCACCTTAAATCCTGGTCAAAGATGCAGGGAGGCTTCGTGCAGGGTCCTGTTGAATCAACATTGAGGATCATGTTGACAGGGCTTAGCATGTCAAGTCCGGAGGCAAGGATGAGGCACACAGTCGGGGTGATACATCAGTTCTGAAGGGCTGCGAGCCTTCAAAGCAGAGTCTGGGGTTGTCATTGAGGCTGCCGTTGTTGAGAGATGTAAAGGCATGTGCCAAGGATGCATTGTACATAGGCAGTCGTGAAGGCGATGCAGACTGCAATGGCGTTGGAAGTCTTTGTGATGGGTCTGAACCACGCAGCAGCTGCAATGCGTCAGTTCCCTTGTGACCACAGAGGCTGGCAAAGCACCTTAGGCCCACTTCCAAGGGTCCAGGACTGGAGTGGCATTACTTGGCAGAGAAGACACAAGATATGCTCCCTCGTAGCCTATCTATTCCTTATATCAGAGACTTAATCTATCTTGAGCTACCTCATACATGTAAACACAACAGTGACACTTATTTCAATTTTCATTACTTTTATTAGTTCATGGCTTTATATACTTTATAGATTTTCATTTTTATTTTTACATTCTATGTATTTTTTCCCAAATAGAAAAAGACTAATTATGCAAATTTGTACAAAAAAACAAAGTCATTTAAACAGTTACATAAAATGTACATAATACATAGTACAAAATAATACATAATACCAATTCACATATACAAATCCACTGGAAGAAAAACACCCCCTGGACTGACTTAAATAAATACATCCATATCACAACCATTCAAGCACATACACACTCTCACAAACCTCAAACAAACTGCATCTGAGTAAGGGGAGGTTATGTGTGACAAAAAAACCTCCACGACCAGATTGATTCTTATATAAAAAGCACAAGGCTGAGCATAAGGTCGACGCCCGTTTCGGCGGTATATGAAGAGTAGTTAGACCCCCCTTCATCAGGACCTTTCCAGATACCCACATCAATTTCACAGCAACCAGGGGACAGGGTTAGAGGATTTATAGAGTATGGAAAAAGTGCAGCTATTCATACATTCTAATTTTCCAGGATGGTATCTTCTTTTATTCAAACACTCTCTCCAGAGCGATGTCCTTAGCAAGTGTGCAATTATTCCTAAAGACCAGTGCAAGAAGAATCCAAGAATGTTCCCAAAATTGTAGGAATAATGTATAGAAGGAAACCTTCTTCACATTATCCTTCAAACGGTTTATTTTCCACAGTTGAATTTTCAAATTTTGTTTGTTATGATTTCGAAGCTGTCACACAGCTCATGCGCTCTGCTTCCCAGAATCCGAATATCTTTACCAGGCGCCCCACATTTCTTTAGTCAAATTACTTAGCAGAGAAGTCTAACAGATTGCAGAATCCAGGGGCAGATGCAAGGTGGTTGGAAGCCTGTTATGTCTCTGTGGCTTCAGATCAGGAGGCCAGCCAACTACCAACTGGAGTCACTCTGGTTTCTGGAGTCAAGTGATGCAGGTGCAGTCCTTCTCATCCACACAAGATGGCAGCAGGCAGCACAGGAGGGCAGCAGTTCCTACAGAGCAGCAGTCCAGCAGACCTTCCTGGGAGAGTATCCACAGATCCAGAAGTTTACTGAAGTGGGGGTGTCTGAGGTCATTCTTTTATACACAGTTGTGTATAAAAGTCCCAGGACACCCCCCACGCCGCACGGCTCGCTAGCTGTAACGTGTCGCGTCTCGCCTCGCCTCTAGCCCGGTGCCCTCGCTGCTGTTCGCTCTTCCCCCCTGCCGCCCTTCCTGATTTCTGCTGTTCTCCTGTGTGTCTGCCCTCATTTGTGACTCCTGTCGTACTCTCCCTCTAGCCTCGGTGCCCTCGTTGCTGCTCGCTCTTTCCCCTCTGCTGCCCTTCCTGACCTCTGCTGCTCTCCGGTTTGTCTGCCCTCATTTGTGATTCCTATCGTACTCTCCCTCTGTTTAGATTACTTAGGCTGTGCCCGTCTGCATTTCCCCTGGTGTGCCCCCACCGCTCCCGCCGCTGCTCCCTCGAGGCCCCGCCCCCTTTCTCCGCTGCAACCCCATAGGCTGCCCCGCTCCCGCCTCCCAGCTGCCCCTCCCTCCCACTTCGCCTCATATGGAGCCCGTGCGGCGTAGGTGAGTGTGACCTGTCCCAGGACACCCCCCACGCCGCACGGCTCGCTAGCTGTAGCGCGTCTCGTCTCGCCTCTAGCCCGGTGCCCTCGCTGCTGCTCGCTCTTCCCCCCTGCCGCCATTCCTGATTTCTGCTGTTCTCCTGTGTGTCTGCCCTCATTTGTGACTCCTGTCGTACTCTCCCTCTAGCCTCGGTGCCCTCATTGCTGCTCGCTCTTTCCCCTCTGCTGCCCTTCCTGACCTCTGCTGCTCTCCGGTTTTGTCTGCCCTCATTTGTGATTCCTATCGTACTCTCCCTCTGTTTAGATTACTTAAGCTGTGCCCGTCTGCATTTCCCCTGGTGTGCCCCCACCGCTCCCGCTCCCTCGAGGCCCCGCCCCCTTTCTCCGCTGCAACCCCATAGGCCGCCCCGCTCCCGCCTCCCAGCTGCCCCTCCCTCCCACTTCCCCTCATATGGAGCCCATGTTCGGGCGCGCCGATTGTGCACCGAAGGCGCGCCAAAGACAAGCCCGTCTGCGCCTGGACTGCGTCCAGCGCCATAGCCCCTGGCCCCCGTCATCGCCAACCCACACGATGGACCTACGATGCTGCCACGCTCGACGCACTCAAACCCGACCGGTACCCAGCATGCTACCGAGCCACCCCGAAACGCCCCCACGGACCCTTCACCTGCCAAGCCTGCAAATTCACCTGCCTCCGGACCTGCACCGAACCGCCAAGCAAAGCACCAGCAACAACCACCTCAAGTGCATCCTGCTCAACACCCGCTCCGTCCACAGACACGCCGTCGAACTCTGGAACCTGCTCGACGCAACATCACCAGACGTCGCCTTCCTCGCGGAAACCTGGATGAACGCCTCCACAGCGCCAGACATCGCCATCCCGGACGGATACAAGATCACCCGGAGGGACTGCGTCAACCAGACTGGAGGAGGCATCGCCATCGTGCACAAGTACACCATCCGCATCACGACCAACTCCGACGACACCTTCACCGCCGCCGAATACCTCCACTTCCAGATACACACCGACCCCAAGACCACACTCAGAGGCACCCTCATCTACAGACCCCCGGGACCACGCACACAATTCAGCGAAGACATCGCAGACTTCATCAGCCCGCACGCCCTCCCCTCTGCTGACTACATCCTCCTAGGGGACCTCAACTTCCACCTGGAGAACAAGGACAGCAACACCACCAGCTGGACAACCTCGCCAACCTCGGACTCAAGCAACTGGAGAAACACCCTCCCCCACTACGCCGGCCACACGCTTGACCCAGTCTTCTCCTCCAGCAAGTACATCTCCTTCAGCCACTCCACCGGACTTCATTGGACCGACCACAGCTGCGTCCACTTCAGCTTCGGAAGAACCACGACCTTCCACCACCCGCAACAGGTTCCTCGCAGGAGCTAGAACAAGATCACCGCTGACCAGCTCACCACCTCCCTCAGCCAGAACCCTCCCGCCAGCACAACGGACCCCAACGAAGCAGCCGCCAATCTCACACAGTGGATCACCAACTGCGCAGATGACCTCGCACCACTGAAGACCCCCCCCAGCAGACCCGGCAGCAAGAAAGCCTCCTGGTTCACCAACGAACTTAAGAACTCCAAGAAGAACTGCCGCACCCTCGAGAAAGCCTGGCGCACCGACCAAACCACAAACATGACTGCCCTCAAGCACGCCACCCGTAAACACCACCAGCTGATCCGCATCAACAAGAAGACAGCATTCAAAGAACGACTGGACAACAACGCCCACAACAGCAAGGAACTCTTCAGTATCGTCAAAGAGCTCTTCAACCCCAGCGCCAGAAACAACGACATCACTCCCTCGCAAGACCTCTGCGACTCACTCGCCTCGTTCTTCCACTGCAAGATCGCCGATATTCACAACAGCTTCGGCGCACCAACCACGCACCCAACCACTGAACCAATGCCCCCACCACCACCCTCTGCGCCTGGACCCCGGTCAGCACCGAAGACACCACCCGCACGATGAACATCATCCACACCGGATCCCCAACCGACCCCTGCCCCACCACGTCTTCAACAAGGCCGACTCCATCATCGCACCCCAACTCCGGGACATCATTAACACCTCGTTCAACACCGCCACCTTCCCGGAGAGCTGGAAGCACGCCGAGCTCAGCGCCCTCCTGAAGAAACCAACAGCGGACCACACCGACCTCAAGAACTTCCGCTCCATCTCGTTCCTCCCTTTTCCTGCCAAAGTCATCCAAAAGACCGTCAACAGACAGCTTGCCGCCTTCCTCGAGACGAACGGATCCCTCGACCACTCGCAGACCGGTTTCCGAGCCAACCACAGCACCGAGACCGCCCTCATTGAAGCTACTGACGACATCAGATCCCTGCTCGACAACGGGGAAACAGTGGCCCTCATCCTCCTGGACCTCTCCGCAGTGTTCGACACTGTCTGCCACCGCACCCTAGTGCAGTGACTCAGCAACATCGGTATCCGTGAGAAGGCACTGGAGTGGATCATCTCGTTCCTCGCCGGACGAACCCAGAGAGTCCGCCTCCCCGTTCAGATCCGAGGCCACCGAAGTCATCTGCGGCGTACCACAAGGATCATCACTCAGCCCCAGCCTCTTCAATGTCTACATGAGCCCCCTCGCAGCCATCGCACGCCAACACAACCTCAACATCATCTCCTACGCCGACGACACCCAGCTGATCCTCTCCCTCACCAACGACCCCGCCACCGCCAGAACCATCCTACACGAAGGGATGAAAGACGTCGCCGAGTGGATGAAGAACAGCCGCCTGAAACTGAACTCACACAAGATGGAAGTCCTCATCCTGGGATCACCACCCTCCACCTGGGACGACTCCTGGTGGCCCCCTGCCCTGGGCACCACTCCCAAGCCAACGGAACACGCACGCAACCTGGGTTTCATCCTGTACTCCTCCCTCTCGATGACCAGACAAGTCGACGCCGTCTCATCATCGTGCTTCAACACCCTGTGCATGCTCCGAAAGATCTTCCGATGGATCCCCACCGAAACCAGGAAAACGGTCACTCAGGCACTCGTCACCAGCCGACTGGACTATGAAAACACCCTCTACGCCGGGACCACAGCCAAACTTCAGAAAAGACTCTAACGCATCCAGAACGCCTCTGCACGACTCGTCCTGGACATCCCCCGACACAGCCACATCTCCGGCCTCCTGAGAAACCTGCACTGGCTCCCCGTCAGCAAGAGGATCACGTTCAGACTCCTCACCCACGCACACAAGGCTCTCCACGACCTGGGCCCCAAGTACCTAAACAACCGCCTGACCTTCTACACGCCAGCTACGATCGACCAGCCAAGCCCTCGCCACCGTTCCACGCATCCGCAGAACCACCGCCGGAGGAAGATCCTTCTCCTACCTGGCTGCCAAGACATGGAACTCCCTCCCCATCCACCTTCGACTAACCCAGAACCATCTCTCCTTCAGAAAGCAACTCAAGACCTGGCTTTTCGAGCAGTAAGCGTACCCCTCTCCCCCAGCGCCTTGAGACCCTTCCGGGTGAGCAGCGCGCTATACAAATGCCAAGATAGAGAGATAGGTGTAGCTTCTAGAGGCATGCCTCTGAAGTGCAGAGGCCCTGCATTCCCTGCCGTGGATCCAGATTAACTACATGGTTATGCAGCCCTTTGTAAGGGGACAGGACACAGCCCAGCTCCTCCCTCCCATCCTGCCAGTGAAGGCCCATTCAGACACACCTAAGCTACCATTGTGTGTGGCTGCCAAGGAGGAATACACAAAAACCAACTGCTAACTACACCCAATCATATGAACAGAGAGCGCTTGCTGGCACCAAAAATCTAAGGTAGGAAAATGGCAACTTTCTAAAAGTGATATTTTAAGAAATGTAATTTAAAATCCCACTTCACCATAAGTTAGGATTTCCAATTAGGATTCCAGAGACACCAAACATGATTCAGTTATATCCTTGGAAATTACACTTATAAAATGTAATAAGGCAACTCCAATGTTATCCTATGAGAGAGATAGGCCTTGAAGTAGTGAAAAACACATTTAAGAGTTTTTCGCTACCAGGACATGTAAAACTTTAAAGTACATGCCCAACTTTGTATGTATACTGCACCCTTCCGTTGGGGCTGTACAGGGCCTACCCTTAGGCTGAACTATATGGTTTAAAAAGGAAGGTTTGTTTCCAGGTCATAATCGCAGTTTAAACAGCACACACAGCCTATGCAATGGCAGGGCTGAGCGATATTTAAAAGGGCTACTTAAGTGGGTGGCATTATCAGTGCTGCCGGCCCATTAGTAGCATTAAAGGTGCAGGCCCTACGCACACACAGTGCACTTTACTAGGGACTTATACGTGAATTCAATTTGCCAATTGGGTATAAGACAATAATACCATGTTTTAATCAGAGAGCACAATCACTTTAGCGCTGGGCAGGAGTAGTAGTAAAGTGTGCAGAGTCCACAGGCAAAAACAGGAGGTCCAAAAGCAAAATGTTAGAGGGAAACCACGCCAATAATGGCAGGTCTAACAGGTGTCCACATCATATTGATATGGGTGAGGGCAGACTTTGGATTGTTTTAATCCTGACATGTGCTGAAGCTGTCCTTTAGTATCATCATTCCAGAGGGATAGATTCTTGAAATTCTTGCCCCTGGAGTAAATTGTAAAATCTTCTGCTTTCTGAGAGCGGATCTAATTGGACTTGCAAGTTCTCGTTGCTTGAGCTCTGTTCAAGTGCGGTCCATTTGTTAGTCCTCTCTTCTGCACTAATTAGGCAATAGTCATTGTATATCTGCCACAGTGATGACTGTGCTGAGCATTGTTTACTTTTTTTTACTACCTTGCTCCCTGTCCAACTTGTCAATACCATATGGATTGGGTTGTCTCCCATCCATACCTTCATTAAGACAGTGCTGGGTACATATTAAATGGCCAGTTAACACATGGCTCCCAGAAGGGCTTTTCAGTAATAAACTGAAAGCACAGATTATTCAACACAGCACAGATATGCCAGCGTATAATTGAGTATCAACACCCTTCTACTGAGTTCCTGTACCTCATTGCCCAACTGGTGCTCCTTGCCCGTGAAGGGTCCCTGTGTTACCTGCGAGAAGAGTTTTCGGCCCCCTGCATAGCCCCGCCGGACCCGCGGACAGCGCGATGCCCGGATTACATTACCCAGAGAGCAGCGCGGTCTCCCGTGGGGCAGGAGCTTCCTGTTCCTGTTGTTCAGTGGCCATATATTCCAACGAGGGCTCCCGCGGCGCGGGAAGCCCTTATACTGAGTTCCTGTACCTCATTGCCCAGCTGGTGCTCCTTGCCCGTGAAGGGTCCCTGTGTTGCCTGCGAGAAGAATTTTTGGCCCCCTGCATAGCCCCCGCCGGACCCGCGGACCGCGCGCTGCCCGGACTACATTACCCAGAGGGCAGCACGGTCTTGCGTGAGGCGGGAGCTTCCTGTTCCTGTTGTTCAGTGGCCAAATATTCCAACGAGAGCTCCCGTGGCGCGGAACACGCGCGGGTGAAGCCCCGGCCAAGGGCCGGCCCGTCCTTGGCCGTCTGTGGCCGATTGAGGCTGGGCTGGGATGTCTCGGATACTTGCTCACTGAGGACTGGCATGTGGTGTAACGCCCATGTATAGTGACACCCTTAGTTCTTAATAGACGCTGTTTCTCTGTTTCTCTGACTCTTATCTTGAACAAACTGGGAAAGTCGGTGAATGCTTCAAACTGTCCATTGCTGCTAGTACTCCCGTATGGATAAAAAACCCCTGTGCAAACAAGATCGACTGGCATAAATTTGTGTTCTTTTAAAAGTTGTTTTTAGATAGCATCCAGGACCAATTCTTAACTTCCATATTGTGGTATTTTATGGGACGATGATTTACAGTATTTGATACATAATATTAATTTTTTATGTGTATTTGATTAATATCTGTGGAACCTATTTTTTTATTATAGCACTGGCACATAGGCACTTTGTGTTCATATTCCCGAATTGGTACAGATTGGTATCTATTTGCGCACCTTGTTCTTTACAGACAGTGGGTACTTTTATATAAGTATTTTTAGACTTGTGATAAGTGGTTGGTATATAGGCACTTGATTCCCTACATACTGGTCCTGGTACAAATCCACACATTTGTACATTTATCAATCATAAAATAACTCTACGCCCATACTGACATCCAATCAGAGCTAAAGCACGTTGTCACTTTATCCTCTTATCCCCCACCCCAGCATTATTTATTTGTACTTTACTATAGTAGCTGGAATTTTTGCACTTTATCCCCTGCCCCAATCCTAGCATAAGTTGCACAATCTTATATAGTGCTTTGTACTGATTTAATAGAACATCCTTTATCTACTGCTGAAATAGATTTCCCCTATTCTCCTTTCTACTTACGGATACACTAGTATTCCCTAAATTACATCAGTGGTGCGTTGCTTTATTATTAGTATAATCCTGCTTGAGACTACGAGATAGTGTCATCCTTACACCATGGGAAAAAAAAGAATGCTTCATCCTCCCCTAATGCCAGTACTAATTTAGGAACTGGGGGGAGAGGAGGGCAACAGTCCTTGATGACATACCTAAAAGGGGCCATCGGTGCCATTGAGGAACAGATAATATCTGTAGAAGAGACACTATCATAGGGTGGGCTATCTTTACCTGCAGATTTAAGTGCTGGGGGAGTTACACAACAAAGTCAGGGTGAAACAAATAACATAGGGGGAGTGAAGATGGGTGTAATAAATGGGTGTGTTTTGGATATGTCAGACCATATCGAGGTGACCGACTCCGAACAGGAGATTGAACCCCCATCAAAAAGAGCAAAAAATCCTGCAAATAATCAAGGCAATATTGTCCCGAACAATGATGGGATTATAAACCTGGTTAAAAGTAGAAAAACATCGGGGAGAAATAGAAAAGTGACCAATAAGCCGGCTAAGCCAACTCAAAATAAGAAACAGATAGGAGCGGGAACTGAAAAAAACGGATACTCTGTTGAGGAATATAGAAAGGATTTGGTTAACATTACAAAAACCCTAGATAAAATGTATACTTCCCTAATGGGCACAATGGGAAACCTAGTTGAAAAAAGAGAGGCCATTGAGACTCAATTAAAAAATGGCCAACAACTAAGCCTTAGTAACAATAATACTAATCCACTGGTACAGGGTAGCTCCGTAGAGCCACTGAATTTTATGTATAAACGGCCCTACAAAGAAAAATGAGCAGATAAAGCCTGCCAACATCACTAATAGCAATACCATGGTCGACTAGGATAACCTTAGGCAGACCCAGGACTCACAAAAAATAAAGGGACAAGATGTGACTCAAAGAACAGAGAGGCCGACACTTAAAATTAACGGCAGTCACTTAGACTTGCCGCCGGCCGCATCACCATATGTTATTGTAATAGCAAATGTCCCATTATTACCAGAAGCGGCCCACGAATCATGGGAAACCTTGGTTAATAAGTCGCTCTCATGGTTGCGGGATAAAACCGGCCTGGGTGAAGCCCTATTTGTAAATTTTAAAATGGCCCGCCGTGTCAGCTGGGTAGGCAATAGAGGGAAAATGGCAGCTGGGGATTGTGTTGTCCTAACATTTAGAGATCCCAGACTTATCTTTTTTTTTTATTGAGAATTCATTGGTACAAAACAGATAGAGCTTAATAAAGAAAAATACATTATCTCGTAATAAAGTTCAATAAGCAAAAAAGCATCATAGATAAAACCAGACATTCAATATAAAAAATAGATAGGTGGTTACATATAAGAATAAATATACATATAAGAGTCTCATCACCGGTTAATTATAACTGCCCCTCCCTCCAGTTTTTAAGGGGGTCCCATAACTTATTACCAAAATCACGCTTTTTCTTACCCTTATAAAAATATAGAGTAGATTCGATGTTATGAATACCAAGAAGCCTGGTCAGCCACATTTGGAAGGTTGGGGCATTTGGATCCTTCCAAGCGGCTGAAAGTAGAATACGTAAAACGGCAACAGCTAAAAAGATAAAGGCCTCTGTTTCTTTATTCATAAGGGCCGTTTTACTATCACTCCCAAGGATCATCATTGTCGGGGATAGGCAGATCTTTAAGCCTAGCAGCCCCTATAAAAATGTCTCTCTATTTTTATCAAGCTAAGCTTCTCGCAGTGAAAGAACATATGTAAAAGATCTCCTGGACCTTTCTGGCACCTAGGGCAGTTACTGTCGATCCTCATGTCCCAATCATGTAACTTAGATGGTGTGTAGTACAGATTAAAAAGTGTTTTAAAATGCTGAACCTTCAGGTTTGAGGACCGAAGTACCTGCTTATCCAAACTCAAGGCTTTATCAAGGTCAGTATCCGGATCTTGAAGTCTGACTGCCCAGGCGGCCTTGTGTTTCTCAAGATCGTCAGGGGATTTTTCGATCAGCGCTTGATATATACTGCTAATCCTATCTCCTCCTCTTAGCAAGTACCCCAGCACTGGGCAATACGGCCCGGGCAAGATATCAGAAATAACAGTTTTAAGTTTTGTGAAACTTGGAGATACTTAAAGATTTGGTCGTTGGGGTGACCATACTTCTCTTGTAACCAATTGAAGCTGACAGTGCTTCCATTCAACATCACGTCGCCCACAGTCCGAATGCCCAGCTGCTCCCAGCATTTCCAAGCCCCATCCACACTCAGTTCCACAGCGGGGTATATAGATTAATCTTAGGGATATGACACAGTTTCTGCATATTTTTCCACAAATCCCAGGCGCTGAGCGCCACCTTATACCGGGATTTTTAAAAAGTTCATAGATTGATGGCAAGACATATAGATCGGAGGTGGGATCATATGTATATCTCCCACTGGATACTGACTCAAATAATATAGACATCTGAGTCAACAAACCAGCCCAATGGTAAAATCTTATATTTGGAATTGCCAACCCTCCACGTTCCTGAGGGAGCGTCATAAATTTTGCTGCCCTCCTAGTTTTACCATACTGCCATAAAAAACTGTTAAAGATAGACTCGATCTTTTTTAACATCCCTTCCTCAATTAAATAGGGTATACATCTAAACAGATAGAGTTTGGGCAGCATAGTCATCTTTAACACGTCGGCTCTCCCTATAAGTGTTAGGTGCAATGAGTCCATCCGCTTTAAATCTAATTCGAGTTTTTTAAGGAGCGGGGAATAATTATCCTGGATAATAGAACCTGTTTCAGCATTAATTACTACCCCAAGATAAGTGGCAGAATCAACATATCTTTGATCGATTTTAACAATCTCCTTTGAACAGATCACCTGGGTTTTTGACTCATTCAGGCAGTACCCCGAACACATACCAAACTCCCTAGTGACCTCTACCAGTATCCGCATGGCCTCAGCTGGCTCTGGTGTAATCACTGCCAGATCATCGGCGTATGCCAATATTTTACTAGAAAATCCATTAGTTACTGCTGGCTGTATTCCCCCATTCCCGAGAATTTGCCTAACCAGCGGGTCGATATACAGAGAAAACAGGATAGGTGAGCAGGGGCACCCCTGACGGGTGCCCCTGCTTATCCTAATCCTGTCCGAACTCTGGCCCATCAGCTGAATTCGGGCCATTGGATCGCAATACATGGCTTTTACGGCTCATGACGACTCCTCTCCCCCCAGCAGCATAGGCCTCAAACAGCGAGATTGCTCTTCTAACATGGCCCGCCGTTCCTCGACCGGGGATAAACCCATGCTGTCAGGGGGAGACTAGCCCACCAATAACCCTCCCCAGCCGCATGTCCAGGATCTTGGCATACAGCTTATTGTCCGAATTAATCAAAGATATGGGCCTATAGGACCCAGGGTTTTCCTTCGGCTTTCCTTTTTTATGGAAGACTACGATGTTGGTATCTTTCCATGTTTTCCGGGATCTTACCCGTACCTATAATGCCATTAAATAGATCCAACAGTATCGGAGCCAGCTCTCCCGAGAGACACTTATACATCTCGAGAGGGATGCCATCTGGCCCAGTAGCCTTACCGGCAGCCAGGTCAGATAGCGCCTTGCGGATCTCATCCAACGTTATATCCAGCTCCAATTTTTCTCTTTCTGCTGGTCCCAATTTAGGCCCATTATCCGGATACCTGCCAGTTGGGCACATCCCACCCATTTCCTCCTTATACAAGGTTTGATAGAAATTTGCGAAAACCGAGAGGATGCCCTGGGGTTCCACCACATCACGTCCATTCTCGCGGTTGCTTGTTATTATATTCTTGGTATAATCTTGCCTAATCCTTAGCGCTAATTCCTTGCCAGCCTGCTCCCCAGTCTCATACACCCTCCTCTTATATGTCCGATATTCCGCTGCCGCCTTCTCTGCATGATGTTTTTGTAGTTCTGCTTTAATTAGGCAGATGCTGATTTGGCTCTCTCTACCTTCCCTTCCTTGGGTTAAATCTTGGCAGTGTTGTTCTTCTGCCTTACCTAAATCTCCCAAAAGCTTGACCCTAATAGCTTGTTCTTTTTTCCTGACCTGAGCAGAATAACTAATAACCTCCCCCTCAATGCTGCTTTAAATGAATCCCACACGCAGTTCCTTGATGCACTAGAACGATTGTCATCAAAGAATTCGCAGGCCCATTTTTGCATATGTTCAACAAACTGTACATCGGTCAGGAGCTTCCGATTGAATGTCCAAGCCCTACAATTCCTAGCTAGTCCCATACCATTGTATATAATTGCCAACGGGTTATGATCCGAGAGGACCTTGGGGAGTTTCCTAATACTGATCTTACTAATTTCTGTGGATGATATTAAGAAATAATCCAGCTTACTATACCTCTGGTGGGGACAAGAGAAGTATGTATAGCCTGGATCTCTAGGCTCCTTTGGCCCCCAGACATCAATTAAACCATGGGACAACATCATAGACCGGAGAGCCATAGATACCCTTGGTTTTCTGCCAGCATATGAACTTCCCACAGAAAGATCCGTGGAAATATTGAAATCACCGCAAACCAGTATGGGAATCGGCCATGTTGATAGTTCCTCTTCCAAAATTTCGAAAACCTCTGGGTCGTCCTGATTTGAGCCATATATGCTACAGATAGGAAGGCCACACTCCAATTCCACCAGGGCCCATCTACCAAGTGCATCAGATTTAGCCCGTTTTGCCCCCCCCAGCATAGATTTCCCCAAAATCACTACCCCACCTTACTGTTGAAGTTTGGGAGGAACATGCCAGGATAATGAACCCGCCAACCCTCAGAAGCTGCCTCTTCGCCCATGGTAGATGGGTTTCCTGAAGGCACAAAATATCGACAGGTTCAGTCTTCACAAACTGTGCCAGTTTTGCTCTCTTCCTCGAATCATTTAACCCACCTATATTTATTGAATATACACTAAGGCTTGCCATGCTTTTTGCTAGAAAAAAACCTTACTTTCAGCTGTACATCATAATTAAAAAAAAACGTTTTCCAAAACAAGTATACCATTTCCCGAGAACACCAGAGCTGTAGAAAACATTGTACCACAAATTCTCATTTTTTTCAGCTTTTTACCCCCCTCACCCCCCAACCCGTGCCCCCCCCCGGAGAACCCCCTCCTCCACCCCCCACCCTTCTTACCCCCCTCCCACTAGAAGCACTCAGACCTTGGTCAGAGCAAATGATGGTTGTGTGCAGCAGCGTGGAGCATAGGCGCAGCTGTTTCTTAAAACACAACAATCATATGAACCATATCTTACCTCCCCCAAACCGTCCCCCCGAGAAACACACAAAAAAAGAGAAAAAAGAAAACAGAAGAAAAACCCATCTGATCTTAGAAAGGGAACCTGGACAAAAACTTAAATCCCTATAACTGAGTCCAAAACCGGCTGTATAAACAAAAAGGAATAAAAAAAAAAAAAAAAGGGGGGGGAAGAAAAGGGATCCCACTGTTGAACCAATCAATTCAGATAAATAGATCAGCAAACGCATTCTAATTTTTAGACCCCTTGCCAGACTTAATAATCCGCCAGTCAAACTTATTTGAATCACAGAGAGCCCCAAAACTCCTTTGCCTTAACTTCTGACGAAAAATATATAGTCTTCCCATCTTTCAATATCTTGAGCTGCGCTGGATTCACTAAATAAACCTGAATGTGCTTGTCCTGAAAGGGCTTGATCAGCTGGCGGAGTCTCCACCGCCTCTCCACCGTCGCTTGACAAAAGTCTGGTCTCACAAAAAAAGAAACTCCCTCACTGGATCTTTTTGCATCGGGTCGAGCCTTTTCCGATATAATCTGCCGAAGAACATAGTTACCAAAAAATATCAAGACTGCCCTATGTTTATCGCAGCTTCCAGCTCCCCGGCGAGCTCTGAATGGAGTAGGATGAATTCTCTGCATTTCCGCAGCCCAGTTCCACTCAGATAGTTCCGGGAATGCTGTCTTGAACAGATTGATCATAAAGACCCTAATGTCTGAGCCCTCTGCCCCTTCCGGAATTCCTAGGACTCGGAGGTTATTACGCCTCAGCTGATTCTCCATGTCCTCCAGTTTCCACTGGATGTCGACAACCTGAGCGCTCTGGGAATCTACCGTGGACGATGCTGCTGCAGCTTCTGCTTCGGTGGCTACAATCCGTTAGTGACTCTATCCCCCACATTAGTGCACGCCTTAGAGAGTTTTCTGACAGCACCCTGCATCTTACGCATTGCTGCCTGTGACTTCCGAGTGTCCGGACTAGCTTCCTCTCTATGGGTAAGGATGGTCTGATATGTACCATCCAATAATGGAGGATACGATGATGGGGCCTCGGCGTTAGGGTTTCCCTGGAGGGGCGTAGCTGAGGAGTGGTCCCAGGTCAAATCCCGCATCTGATGTGCACGGGCCTCTCCCTGACCAGCAGGTCTTTTAGCCGTGCTGGGAGGATCCCGTTCTAAATCACTGTCACTATCAGAATCCAGATTGCTCCCTTCCTGGGAGCTCCTCTCCTCATCAGACCATTCTTCATCCTCTGTCACCGAAAAGAAGCATTTGCTGCTATCTTTCTCTTTCTCTTGCTCCTTACCCCCTTCATCCGTGAGAGTCAGCTGGGCTAGTGGGGGGCACAATAACGTCAATTCTTTCTCCTTTACTTTATCCGTACCCCCTTCAATCGCCAAACCTTGCCCCGTGGCCTCCTCCAGCTGATCATTCAGCAGTACAGGCACACAGACAGAGTGTACAGGAGATGGGAAAGTTTCAGTTGTCCCCCCATTATCAAAGGCAGCCCCGTCAAGTTGTTCATCAGTACCTGTACCTGTAGCTAGCGGGGTCCCTGAGGCTGCCTCTTGTCCCTTGCCTCAGCCTGATCCTCTGCCCACACAGCAATTAACATTGTCACATCTTCCAGCCCCTCTACCTCATCCGGAAGGAGGATAGATGCAGGGTTGGTATCTGGCCCTTTAATCTCCTTGGCCTCCTGTGTCATTGACTCCTGGACTGGGGGTTGAGGCGCCTCCACGACCGCGTTTTTCTGGCTCCGTCCCCCGCGAATCAACAGCTCCGAAATAGAAGGGGACTGCCGGGGGTGCTGTGTCAACTGTTTACCTCTCTTGGGCGGCATTGGCGTTTCACCATGTTCGTCATGTTCACCAAATTTCGGATCCCCTGTGGACAGAGATGTCTCTTCAGACCCTTGGTGTGCTTGCTCCGGAATTAGGGCTAAAGCTGGGGGCGCCTGCGCTGCCTGCGTCGTCTGTGCCGCTTGGGCTGCCTGGATTTTCTTCTTTGCTGCTGCTGCAGCTTTAGCCGATACCCCTGCTGCCGTTTTTGGGGCCATTGTCAGTATGGTAGCCACAGGGTACTGCCTCCGCCGAAAAAAGCCGATCAGCAGAGCAGCTCTGCCTGCTGCTTTTCCGACGGCTCCCACTGCCTGCCTCGGCCCGCAGCTGACACCCCCCCAACGCCGCGGACGCCAGACCCAGAACGCCAGCAGCCCAGGCATCCCGTCCGTAGCTTCAGAATGCCTCCACTCGAAGCTCACTGCTCCGGACCACCAAGGAACAAACAACATCAGCTCTCCTTCACCAAGAGCCAGCCAGGTGAGCCGGAGGAGGGAGGGGAGGGGAGGATTACTGCGCCTCGCCCACGCTGCTGCTCTGCGGCTTCCTCACACAGCCGCCATCTTGCCTCCCTGAGAACCCTGCTGACGTTCTCTTGGCCAGTAAATCACGGATCCCGGACTTATCCAAGTATTACTGACCAGAATAGGCAAATCACACATAAATGAAAGAGAAATGTGTGTGCTTCCACTAGGCTTTTTTTACAAACCCCTAAGTTTTGAAGGACAACCCACATTATTGGGACAGAACTATAGATCAAGGTGGAACCCTTTTAATGGGACCACACAAAATCGATTTGACGCATTATAATCCTTGGGGAATGTGGATTGACCATTACACAAGGAATTAAGTATAATCAGTAATGCTCATTCCCCAACTAATTGTATAGCCCCAGAGAGAAGGACGGAGAAAAGGCTGATTTCCATGTCTAGAGTCGAACATGAGGCAGACGGCCCTGTGGACAACTGCCAGATGTCCGACTCTCAGCCCTTTAATAATCAAGGAATAGTACACTTAGAAATTACAACTCATGGAACTGACCAATTAGCTAAAAGTATCCTCAATGATATCTTTACCCCAATGACACCTTAAACCCCATAAACCCGAACCCATCTGCTAGGCGCCAAACACCAGGGAATCAATATTGTAATATAGTGTTTTGGAATATAGCGGGTTTGGTAGGAAAGATACATGATCCAGATTGGTTGAAAACTGTAGATGAGCATCAGATAATCTTTCTACAAGAAACCTGACAGATTAGTGAGTACCATATTGAGGGATTCCGGACATATCATACCCCAGCTCTCCCTAGTAAAGCGGGTAGACCTAAAGGCGGCCTATCTATTTAGATTTCAAACATGTTAAACGTAAGGAAAGTAACGCTTGTAAGAATTCATGTTTTTTAGCAGATTGTTGAGCTGCAAGGGAAGGCAAATGGCTGTTTGTTAATTGTCAATTTTTATAATAATGTCCCAAAGATATCATTCCTCAGTGTCGCAAACCAATTACAATGTGACCTGAGGAAATTCCGAGAGAGACCAATTGGGGATTCGTGCTGTATATGGGGTGGGGATTTTCAAAGTCAAAGTCAGACAAGCTTTATTCGACGATTGTCATAAAAGTAAACAGTACATATAAATACAAATTTAGGACATATAAATAATGTTAAAATTTGTAGATATTTACATATAAAAAACTATTTATCCATTAAATGAATATACATTGGATTGGAAATTTGAGTTTGGCACCATGAATACATGTTAATCAATTAGCATTCTACTTCTAATGGTCCAGGCCCAGCCCAAGAATTTTGCCACGGCTATATAAACTGTCATATCAGTGCAGGAACGAATAATTCTAACTGCCACCGACCCCCTGTCGGTGCCGATCAACCTGCACATTGGGCGAAGCCATATTCTCCGGGGCACCGCGTACACGGGGCACTCAAATAGCAGGTGGCCTACGGTTTCCAAGTGTGCTGAACATGATGGACAAGCAGCCTTGGCTCCCGCAGACCAACTGCTAGTGAATGCCCCAACCGGTAAGCTCCCAATTCTCAATTGAAAATACAGTTTACGATCTAGGGGTTTTAGGATAACATCCCAAAAGGCTTCCAGCTTTGGCGCATCTTTGATATCCATAAACAATCCGGTCAAAGACTTTGGGTCAATAGACCTAAAAGACCTGGAAACCACAAGCTGCCAATACAGATTCTGAAGTACCTTTTTAGGAGGGAACCTAGTGTTTATAGGATCATCCCACAGATCCCTTAAACCCAAATCAATCAAGAGGCCCCTGATGTGCCTTAACCACTTAATTTTATGGTGGGTATCACTACTAATTATATCAAGTAGGCCCCTAGAAAAGATTTCTAGTTCCGGGGTGGTCCAAATCCTCCTCCAGTATAAAACTGGTCGTAAAGATGCTGTAAGTGCTATTCGGAACAACCCTAAATCATAAAAAAAGAGGGTTCAGAGGGGTACTCTGGGGTAATTTTATTAAATTCCTTAAAAATTAGTTTTCAGAGATTGACATCCCCCTGAGATTTTCAGTTCACCACATTTCAACCCTGTATAAAGCGGAACTGACCACTTTACCATTGTAAACCGCCAATACCGGAGATATTGATTTGGTAAGGGACTTAGAGTGTTCCAGGCTCAGGGCCCCAGATAACTGCGTATGTTTTAGGGTGGCCAGCTCAATTTGTTGTTTCCAGCACAAATTGTGCTGAATACAGACACCCAAGTAAGTAAAGGCTTGGACCCTTTCCAGAGGCCGCTTGTTCATGATCACAGTACCCTTAAAAGATTTAGAGGCATTAAAAGTCCTAAACTTCGATTTCTGCACGTTTACTTCTAAACCCCGTGCTGTACAGAAATCTTCAAAGAGCCTCAAGCCATTTTGAAGCCCACTTGGAGTTTTTGCAACTAAAAGACAATCGTCGGCGAACATTCAAATGGGAACTTTTGCTCCAGCAATGTTCGGTGCGTCAATATTGGAGTCAATTAGGATTTTAGCCACATCGTTAATATATAAGGAAAATAGAGTTGGCGCCAGGACGCAGCCCTGGCGTACTCCAGTTTCCACGGGGAACTGCGGGGTAACATTCCCAGGACTCCCCCACCTGATCTGTGCATAATTTTGTTCATGGAGTCTTTTTACCAGAGATAGGAGAGGCCCTGGCATACCCATGCCATTGAGGACATTCCATAGCGTAGAACGTGGAACCAGGTCGAATGCCGCTCTTAAATCTATAAAAGCGGCATATAGACTTCCATGTCCAATTAACACTGTCTTCCAGTACAGCATTGCAAAATGCAGCACCTGGTCGACCGTGCTAATTGAAGTTCTAAACCCTGCCTGCAAATGGGATAAGATCTTATTGTCGCGTTCCCAGTCAAGAATTTTGTTTAAGACCAGCCTGCCAAATATTTTTTGAGAGGTGTCCATCAGGCTGATTGGGCGGTAGTTTCCTGGCTGGGACGCATCCCCTTTTTTAAAAACGGGTATGATCTCCGCCCCGTTCCAAGAGCTTGGTATAGGGGCTCCCCTGGCGATCATGTTTGATAAAAGGAGTAAATAACAACCCCAGGAATTCTTGTCTTGCAGAAATAGATCCACGGGTATGCCATCGATGCCTGGCGCTCTACCAGGGACCACTAGATCTAAAGCACACTGAACATCTCTCAGGGTAAAAAGATCTTCCGTTAGGGGTTCAAGAACGACTTCCACTATTGGTTGCGAGTCCTCACCCTTAGCATACTGTGGCTGAAAGTGTTCTACCCACTTTTCTTGAGGGACCCAATTCTGCGGCTTATCCAGGTTGGCATCCACACCCCACTTATAGACATTCCAGAATCTTCGCGTGTCTTTACAAGATCCTGCCTCCTTAAGGTCATTCCACCTTTTCTCATCCCAATCACGCTTGGCTCTTGAGACAGCATTTTTATAAGTCAGCCTGGCCGCCCTAATATTCTCAGTCGACTGTTTTGATTGCTTTTCCCAGGTCAAGGCGGGCCTTCCTGCATTCACCAGAGTACCACCGTGGTACCTCCGGTGCGCGGGAACCATTCTGCCTACAGGGCTTAATAAAAAGACTCTTTAGTTCCCCAAAAAGAACCTCATGAATCCTAGTCCCTTCTTCTAGTTTTAAAAGGTTATTGTCCAATTCAGATAACAATAAATCTAGTTTCGCGTGGTCAAGCTTTCCGTTTATAAAATCCACATTCTCTTTATGAAGTGAAACTTTGGACCATCGGTCATGTCGCATATCATTAGATATCACAATATCATGGGAGGGAGTGACAACCATCATAACCCCAGAATGATCAGGAGATTCCCAGTAGGTGAGATTCATAGACAGGGGATTGTGATCGCTCTCAACCCTATCTATAATCATCATGTCCTGGAGATATCTCCACAGGCCCAGGTTAAGCAAAATATAATCTATTCTACTCTTGCGAGTACCACTTGTAAATGTGAATGCACCCACCTTATCGTCTGTGGTCCTTCCATTAATTGCTCTTAAACCTTTGTTTAAGCAGATAGAATTCATTTGGACCCCTATATCTGTCCATTTGCTAACCGGTTCAAAATCCAATTTGGGAATCCCCCACTCCCTATCCTCCTCGTCCGACACGTTACAGCTTCCTTTCAAAAGAGGTTCAAAATTTACATTAAAATCCCCCCCAACGATTACGTTAGAGGGCGAATAACGACTTTCTAATAATTCTTCCAGAAGCGATAGAACCTCAGATTTTCTACCCCCCGTACTTCTCGCATATATGTTATAAACATAGACTGGTACATGATTTGGAAACTTAAGACTTAGTACCAGAAAATCCCTATGATTGGTGGGTATAGTTTGTATTGCTACCCCAAGGTCCTGCCTTATCTAGATCGTTAGCCCTCTGACTGGTCTCCCCCTCCCTCCCTTCACTGCAGGGATACTATAATTTAGATAACCTGGGAAATACAGTTCGTCCATTGACCAGGTTTCCTGAAATAGGCATATTTCATGTTCTCTAATAAATAGTGCCCACTCAGGTGACTCTAATTTAGACTTCAGGCCAGCTATGTTCCAAGAGAGAACGGACCAAGGTTTGCCGGCAATGAACGCGGGGCTGGCTTGCCCTGCAAGCTCTTGGTTGGTATCAGGGGGAATAACCTCAACAGAGGAGCAAGCTGGTAAGATTTGTTTTTTTTAAGAGGGTTTACTTTAATACTATTAAGTTCCTGACCAGATATTTCACTATTAGCTACTTTGTTGGATGTTTCTATTAGGACTTGCAATTGAAGTCAATCATTGCAGTCTAGTCTCGAGCTTTCCCCATGTAAAGTATCATCCTGCTTCCCTCTTATAGACTTCCAGAATTGCGGGGGAGTTGCTCTCATCTGGATCCTAGAATAATCCGGAGAGCAAGATCTAAATTCTAAATTTAATAGTTCTCCGGCTACCATTGGGTTTTTTAAAATAAGTTCTATACAATCATAGGCATCACCCTGGAAAGTAAGCCTACTTGCACGGAGAATATCCTCCCTAATCACCGACCTACAACCCCTTACGTACCTAATCCAATGGATAGCTTTGTTGGTCAGGGTATCAGGTGATTCACGTTCTCTGCCAACAGGGAGCTTGGGTATATTAATCAAATATACTGGTGGTGTCTGAATAGTATTTGAATTACATTTAGTGAGCCCAGAGTTTAATGGAGTAGAGCCCACTTGCTGCCGGCTAGATAAGGGATTGTGGTCAGCCTGGTTTAACCTAAAAGGTAGTTTGCCTCCCGATTGCCCCGATACGCCACTTGTTGGAATTGTATCAAGGCCCTGGGATAGGTGTTTCTCTGCAGACACTATATTCCCTGTTCTAACCGCCTCACTAGTTCTAGAACTTTTAGGTACAGCAGCATCTGATCTATACTTTTTGCTTAACAAGGGTGGAGCATTTCCTGCGTGGCCTAATACGCCTCCCTGATTGGTGCTAGGGGCTTTGGATGCTACAGGAACTTTATTATGTTCCACCTTTAGGTTGCTAACAACAGTGGTTAAGTGGTCAATCTTAACTTGCATACCCTTTATTAGATGACATAAATGGGTTACCAGTTTAAACAGAGGGTAATCAAATTGATCAACTACCTCAGGAGCAGCCTCAAAGGTGCGTTCTGCTGGACTTAGGCCAGGTCCTGTCATATCCGGCCCCTTTTCTATATGGAAATTTTCGATTTGGGCTAAAACAGCGAACTTATTAGTACAGGGTAGATTTAAAAAGATTTCAGGGCTCTGGTTCGCATTAGGTCCGCTCTCATCTGGCTTATCCTCACCATTTTTAAGTAATGACGGTTTATCCCCTGATTGTGGTTTACCCATAAACATTTCAGGTATAACTGCTGGCCCCCTTATTTTACTCTTTCCGCCCTTTGCGCCCCCTGAGTTGACTACCTCACAGTCATCAACCCCTAGGTTGGGGGTGGCTGTTAGCAAATCAGTGCAATCTAAGACCAATTCATCAATTCTGTCCATTACACAATTTCCCCCTGCATGGAGCTGGTGCTTCCTAGCAGACTTGCACTTCTGTCTCTTTGGATGCTTTCCTCCCTTGGTAGCCCCTCCAACAACGTCAATGGGATCCTCTGGATTTTTCCTTTTCCCCATTGGTCCAGACCTTTATGACCAGAGACAGTAAACCGACGATAAATGTACAGTACCTTTGCTGGTGGGTGTAAGGGGAGGGCCCAGCCCTGCCTCATCCTGCCCCGGACGGCCACAGACGGCCCGCCCTTTGTCCGGGCTTCGTCCGGCAATTCCCGCGCCGCGTGGCCCAGATGGTGTTATGAGGAGCTGGGCGGCTTGTGGGCGGGCCTCCGTGCAGGTAAAATCACGCACGGACTCCTGGACCCTGGAGTCCCGTGCGGCGTGCCGTATTTGCCCCCACAGGTGAAGAATGTCACTAGGCCCTGGATGTAGAGCCCCTCCAGGGGCGTCAGCAGCTCTGCTGTCGGCGTGCTGAGGGTGGGGATTTTAATTGTCACCTATGTAGGCATTATCATAATGGAATATGTGGTTTGGGGGAAGCAACAGATGATGCTCCACCACATTTTAAACATTCAATTATGGGCGATATGCTGAACAAAATTATGTCTGAATTTAATTTAGATTTTGCCAATGAGTTATGTACCCCTTCAGTAGCTTTTAAGCCAACATACATTGGGAGAGGTTGTAATACGACAATTGATTTTGTCCTGTTCTCAAAAAACAAGAATCCTAAAAAGCTTTTAACTTACGTAACACTATGTAATGCGTTGAGTGACCATTATTCTGTCAGTGCCTCACTTTTATTCGCGTTTGGTACTACCCACAACGCAGTAGAGGGGAGTTCCTTATACAATCATTTAGCCTGGCAACCAGAAATGGATACACCCTAAAATAGCAGAAGGTAGATCCCATTGCGTTCACGGGGCAACTTGTACATGAAACGCAAGAGGATTTCAAATCATGCTTGGCTGAGGAAAACAAAGGAGTTGTTCTGATAAACTCTTTTGTGAATATCTCAGCCAAGATTAAGGAAATCCTCACAGTTAAACAAAAATGGGGTTGCATAAAAAAAGGGGATGGTTTGATAATGAATGCTCCAAAGCACATAAAAAGCTAAAAATAGCTCTGAAAAAATACCCAGGGATAGACAAGAGATAAGGAAAGCGAGACTACTTTATAAACAGGCCCAAAAGAATAGAAAGCAAAAACTAAAAGAGGAAGTATGGCTAGACTTACATGAAGCCTGCCAACAGAAAGATAATGTAAAGTTCTGGAAGATAGTGAACTCCCCAAACCTAACGGTGAGGGACTGTGATAAAGTAGACATAGCCATCCCAGAAGATAGCTGGATTGGTTATTTCAGTGCCCTATATCGAGACGATATATTTTCAATAGCTAATGAGCAAGGGAGGGATACATTACAAAGAGAAAGTGAGGGGACAGAGGGTACATATAGGATACAGAAAAGCATATCGGTATATCCCCTGGACATTAGCTTCACTGTAGATGAGATAACTGCTGCTATACAGAAAAGCGCCTCTGGCAAAGCCCCAGGGGCAGATGGTGTCCCGGTCGATGTTTACAGGTCAAACACTGATATTTGGGCCCCACTTTTAATGAATGTTTTAAATAAGTGCTGTCAAACTGGTTTCATAAAGACCTGGTCAGATGCAATTTTAATACCTATTTTTAAGAAGGGAAACCGTGATGACGCTAAATGCTGCCGACCTATATCACTTTTGGATTCATTTTTAAAGGTGGTTGGGCGGGTAATTTTAAATAAACTACAATTATAGACCGAGGAAAAGGAAGTTTTATCAAGGCTACAATATGGTTTCAAGGCTGGACTCGGCACAATTGAACAAGGCCTGAATCTCAATCTTATCATTGATAAGTATACCAGAGCCAAAAATGGAAATATGTTCTTAACATTTGTTGACCTATCTTCTGCGTTCGATTGTGTGATACATAACAAATTATGGGATATTTTAAGGGAGATGGGTATTGAAAATGACATTTTATTATTTATTAGAGAACTTTACCACGAGGCGGGAGCCAGGGTGAGATATGGAAACAATGGGGAGTGCTCGGCCAGATTTGGCATTGGAAAAGGAGTGAGGCAGGGATGCATCCTTGCCCCGTTCCTTTTCATACTATACATTATTTGCTTGGGTGACCAACTGGCCAGGCTTCCCCATGACTATGCGCACATTGAAGGAAACCCTGTACCAATATTATTGTATGCGGACGACATGGTTTTAATGTCAAGGACACCCTTAGGTCTACAAAGAACAGTCACATACTTTGTCAACTATATGCAGAAGAGGGGGCTGCAGGTGAACATAAGTAAAACATTCAGCATGAAGTGTGGGAAAAGATCTAAAAAAAATTGTGACATCTCTATTAATGGTAAAAAAAACTAATGTGTAAAAAACTTTGCCTAAGTAGGAATACATTTTGACCAGAATGGCACCTGGCCATCTGCAATATCGGCCCGCAAAAATACGTTTATAAAAGCTACTGGGGCACTTGTTAGCATGTCACGACAATTGGGTTCGCGAACGGTTACAGAAATGCTCGCAATATACACAACCAAATGTGTTTCAACTGCCACCTATGGTGCCGGCATATGGGGATTCACACATGTAAACTCTTTACAGGCCTGTGAAAATAATTTCCTGCGTTATCTACTGGCCGTACCTAAATCAACTGCCATACATATCTGCCACTCTGAGGTCGGTCTGCGTAATATTGTAGATATCATAAAATCTGGCCCTTTATTATTATGGCATAAGATATGGAACTCCCCGGAAGCAACTTTTAATCGGGATGTTATTGCAGATTGCTTAAAATTTGATAATGCATACTGTATTCCATGGTTGAGACTTATCAAGGAAACGAGAGCTGAATTTGGACACCCAGAGATGTTCTCAAGTGCAGATTGCATGGAGATTACTTCCAGGAAGTAACTGAAAAGGGAATATCTGTCTTACCTGGAAGATAAGCGCTGGTTAGTGGAGAAGGGAAAAAGTTCTGCAATGAAAAACCACACTTTGTTACTATGCACTGGAATTCAGCCATATCTGTCATACATCCAATGCCCCTTTGATCGTATGCTATTGACACGCTTCCGTCTCGTACATTCCCAGTGACAAATGATTGGTCACTTATTCTAGCACTATGCCCGTGCGTTAGTAGTTCGACACAATCAACACTACATGCAACTTTATTCTGCAGATTTTATATGTTGCCAAGGAGAGTGTTTTTATTACCGGTCACGTATTCTAGCACTATGCCCGTGCGATAGTAGTTCGACACAATCAACACTACATGCAACTTTATTCTGCAGATTTTATATGTTGCCACGGAGGGTGTTTTTATTACCGATCTTAAAACAATACGGTCTAAGACAATGCAGAGCTGCATTTTTAAAGATGCAATGTATGGAAGATGAACTAACAATGGGATGTATAGTGAGTTTTTTAAAATGTATGATCAGATTAAAAAAGACAATTAGGATGTATAGTATAACGCATTCCTTTATTTACAGTGTATGAAATGTATTTTTATCTGTACTTTTATGTCTTTCATATGAAACACGAAGAAAGTAATTTTTTATTTGATTTGATTTGAGTATCAACATGCTCACAGCAGCTTTTCTTATCGTAATACATAGACTCACATCAAACAGATCATGATAGAACACACTCTTACAACTTCCAGTACAGCTCGGATATATTCTATATTGTTGTGTTGACTCCCACTTAAAGTAATAATTTAGGGCCTTCTGAGGTAGAGCACAGTACAATAAAATTACTATGCTCTGCCCTGGCTGCTTTGGTTTCTACGTGTAGTGTGTTGGATTCCTGATTATTACGGTGCAAAAGGTAGGGGAAACACCCTATAACCCCCAAGTGTATGAAGGAAAGATCCTGCACACTAATTATAAACTAAAGTCTTATGCACACGTTGTAATATTTCTTTGAAAGTTTGTCAAGTGATTGGAGCACAAATGTCAATAAAGTCCAAAATTATGCTGCTGGGCTTTTATTCAATTAGTCTCAAAGAGCACCAGCCAACACGTGTTTCATTGTAGTGGGAAATGTCCCTCGACTTCCTCAGGGCTGGGAATGATACAATACATTTTGTGTAAACACAATTTGTAACATTTTAGGAAGCACTGTGGCAGGGAAAAATCACATGTTTATGGCAAGTGAGCACGAGTCACCTTGTACGTGGAAATTCTAAACATTTTTTAAACCAAAATGTGACAAGTCAAATACATCGCTAAAATGAGTGAAGGTGGGATCAAGTGAATACAATAACGAGCATGCAAGAGTGATTTGTATGGTGTCTCACATGTAGTGTGTGTTGACCATATAACCCACATCATATAAAATCTCATCAATAATGACGAAAAAACCACAGTTGCACATGTACTACTGTACATAATGTTTTGGATTATAAGAAACGCTACCTATATTCAGTCTATGTGGTTCTATCCAATTATCTAAAAACAATAATAGTGAATTATGAACAAAACTTATTTATGCCGATCGCGGGCACCTCCGGTCTATTACCAATATTAAGGTGATCCGAAATAGGACCGTGCCGATTCATGGGGGAAGCGTGTTTGTGGTTGCAAAGTAAATCCCTTGACCTGTGAAATAGATCATGCTTCCATTAGACTATGCCCGGTTGACATTAAATTTAAGGCCTCGCAAACCCGCCGGAGTTTTTGGCAACGAGACAGCTTACCTAAACGAGTACACTCAAGTGTGGATCCGCATCGGGTGTGTTCTCAGTTCCTGGCACGGACAGAGACACCACCCGGAAGTCAATATATATACCGGAGGCAATCTGAAAACAACTAGAGCGTGTACCTCTGACTGTCGAATTCAAATGGTCACCTGCGAATATTTTTAAGTGTGTTACATATTTAATGAATATTCATTAAATTTCAAGTAAAAATAAAATGAAATGGCTCGATCTTTGTTTTATATTAAGGTCATTGTTTTAAATGTCACCTTAGATTAAAATACGGAATGTGAGGGCATTTCCAAAAGGGGGAAAACTAGAGGGATTAGAAGACATTAATTAACATTGAGTGATGGGAACACCAAGTAATCCCAAATAGTATACATTTTTCGCCAATCGTATGTCCATGTATATTAAAATGAAATTTACATGGTAAATAGAACCGATATGTCTTGGATATTTATTCTCAGGTACCCAAATTAATCTGTAAAGTGATAATGTGATATTTTAGACTTGAAACCTATCCAGGGTAGAAAAAACATTTTGTTCAAATACAAACAATCGAAAGTGCTGTAGTGTCTCTAATATGAAGGCCTAAGGAGCCTCAATGTATTATTATTTCCTCGCCAGTGTGTCTTTGGCTAGTCTCTATATATTTGTGTAGACATATGATTATAATCTCACTCTAAGCATACATACATACACCTATCATTCATATTCATGTAATCATCTAGCAGGGGGGCGCTAGGTGGCGCACTAGCGGATGGTTGCCTCTGAGTAGGGCTCCTGCCGTCCGGCGATATTTATCCTAAAATAATCCTAATTAAGGCACTTTTGGGCGCTGTGCTTGTGAGGTACTGATCCAGGTGACCTCCGACGCCTTCCGTCTGAGTTTGGTGCAAAAAGGAGTTGCTCCGGGCTGCGGCGACGTTCCGGAAATATCAGCGGCCTGGACCTGTGGAACGCATTGTCTTGAGGATCGGCCGCGCAGGCTGCGCGAGGCCGGGGCTTCTTTTACGGCCTAGGGCCCTGAAGGGTGCGAAAATCGCGGCTCCGGCCGCCGGAACTGCAGTGCCTGGCAGCATCGGGGTTGCCGAGATCAAAGAGCCTCGGTACGTTGTAAAAAAGGCCCTGCGGGGGGCCAAGGACGATCTACGGCCAAAATGTCCTGGTTGAGCGGGGTGCAAGACTGAGGCCCGTCAGACCGCCATCTACGAGCAATGCTGGCCTACTGAACAGCATTCCCTGGGAACCCGGGAGCCAGGTATGCGCTCGTGCTGTTCTGCGCTACATGGGAATCCACACCCCTAGCATTATTGAAAACCAGTGTGCTATCTTTGGGGATCCCAAATTTTCGGCGCCCCTTTCAGTGGAGGATTTTCCTGTCTGATGGGCAGTGCATGGCGCTGGTGACGAGGTGAGGAACCGGCGCTGTTATTTACTGTAGCGCCGGCGGAGTGTTGCTACCGGCGAGACTACTAAGAAGGCACCTGTGGAGCTGCGGATTCCGTGCTGCCCCTCTCACCAGGACACGGCAGAACTGGGACGCCCTGGGGTTTTGTGAGGCCGGTACCGCCATATTGGATTTCTTTATTGTTGGGACTGAGACGTCTGGGTCGCGACCAGCCATTGCAGTAGTATACGGTGATACTCTGGCGTTGCCGATTACTAAGTAGGTGGAGGTGGTTTCACAGTGGACTTTGTGGGACTAGTGAGCGGCAGTGCGCGGACCCAGTGACGTGCAGTGGTCCGTGTGTACCATATCCCTAGGAGGGTTCATCTTCCCTTGGCGCTGTGTGTGTGGCACCTATTCCGACCTACGAGCTGACGATCTGTTGGGAGCTTGGCCGCATAGCACGACGTGAAGATGGGGAAGCCGGACACGAGACAACCGAAACTTACCTTTGACTCCACCAAGAAGACGACTCACGCTGGAGGGCCACGGAACAGTCAAGCTGGGGCAAATGACGCTACTGGAGAATCCTCGGAATCGGCGGCACCCCTGCAAGAAGTGCTGCGCGAGATGAGACAGGGATTTGCGTCAATTGCTGACAAGGTTGATAGACTATCGTCGCGCATGGATGCAGTAGTTCATAAATTGGATGCTCATGAAAACCGACTGAAGGAGGCGGAACAGCGTATATAGGACTCAGAAGATGTTACCACGAGACACACTACACAACTTTCCAGAATGGACAACCTGCTCCGTGTTATTGCGTCTAAGAATGAGGATTTGGAGGCGAGAAGTAGACGCAATAACGTACGCATAGTGGGCATTCCGGTGACGACGAATATTGGCAAGATGGAGGAATACGTGGAGAAGATGTTATTGGCGGCCATTGGTGCAGAGGTTTTCTCTCCGCAATTCATCGTGGAAAGAGCGCATCGGTCCTTGGCCCCTAAGCCGAAACCTGGGGCGCCTCCCAGACCTATCATCGCTCAGCTATTGAACTATAGGGATAGAGATGCGGCCTTACGTGCGGCCCGAAATACCAAGACACTCTCGTATGAATGCAATTCCTTCACTATGTATCCGGACTTCACGCAGGTGGTGCAGGAGGAGCGGAAAAAGTTTTTAGCCGTGAAGGCCAAATTGCCTGACATGCAAATTGACTATGCATTGCTCTACCCGGCTAAACTAAGAGTCACATATCAGGGACGTCAGAATTTTTTTTCCAACCCTCAGCAAGCTGAGGATTTCATTAAACAATATAAGCATGCTAACAGGAATGCTGGAAGAGCGGAGGAGGAGCCGGATCCAATGCACGACGAGATGGAGAACGTTGAATAGTGAGTGGTTGAACAATGCTTAACTATCATGGAAGAGGCCCTTTAAACTGTATGAGGGACAGACACTGTGGGACAGAGATTACTATTAAGTGAAGGAAAGGTAATAAAAACATGTTCTATTTTAGCATGTCCCCCATTGATGTAGGTGCTGAGAGACATGAATATCAGTGGGGTATCGATAATATGTGATTTCTTGCTATTCTGTTCTCTTTTTGCTTCAAGATGATGTTACTTACTGGTATGGCACCAGAAGTACCTAAGATTATACTGCCGGACACCCCTCAGGGTCACCGTGTCAAGCTACGAGTCACATTGTGGTTTTGACAACAGTGAGTGGGAGATGTTTAGCCACCTGGTTATGAAACCCATCTGGAAATACGCAAGAAGTTTGTTTATGGTTTGGGCATACCTAGGCCCTAGTTCTCGGGGCACTTGTGGGTGGGATGGGGAGGGCAAATGGCTGGCAGATTGGGGTTTGCTTCAGCGGGCGGGGTGTTGGTCAGGACTGTTGAGGGGAGGAGCCGGGGACGGAAGTTTCTTGTGGGGGGAGGGTGGTTTGGGACAGTTCCGGGGTTTCTGTATGCGGATCGGGACGATGTTGGGAATTCATTGGAGTATGGTTTTCCAAGTTACTGGTAATGAGGTGCTATGTGTGCTGTGGCTATTTGTGTTCAGACTGGGGGAGCATGTGATGCAAGACATGCTATACTGTGGCTGGCTGTTCAGGTCATGTGGGTTCATGTGGACAGGGCAGGGGAAGGTCGCTTAACTAGACTGTCAGTCCTATCCTGGAATGTACGGGGACTAAATGATGCCCGGAAAGGCAGGAGGGTGGTGGCTTATCTGGAGCAGCATCGTGTACAAATTGCGTTGTTGCAAGAAACACATTTGAGCCCACACACAACTTTTTCCTTTGCTAGTAAATGAGCCGCGTTTCGGAGTTTTTCTTCATACTCAGCGTCCGCCAGGGGTACTGCGATCTTAATCAAAAAGAATGTGCCATTTGTGAAATTTGGTGAGCAGACGGATAAGGAGGGGAGGTTTATTGTATAATGGGGTAGACTTGGTACTGATACGATCACTATAGTGAATTGTTAGGACCTAATGTGGATTTGCCTGAGTTTTTCACACAGTTGTGGGGTAACATACTGAGCACTGGATCAATGCATATTCTCTGGGGTGGAGACTTTAATGTTACGTTGACCCCAGGGTTAGATAGGTCAGAAGGGAGCCCCCAATATAATAGACGTGCGAGGGATGCACTACATGGGATCATTAATGAAGGAGGGCTAATTGATAGTTGGCGATTTGTGCATGCAGGAGTCCGGGAGGGCACACATTTTACCACACATGCTAATACGTGGGCGAGATTGGACTACAGTCTTCTGTCTATGGGGCTAGTGCTTAATTTGGGTAGGGTGGCTCATTTACCACGGTCCTATTCAGACCATTGTCCGGTACTGGTGCAGATATCTGTGCTGGGATTTGATAGGGCCAAGCCAGCGTGGCGTATGCAGCCCACGGCACTTCTGGATGAGCTGTTTCAAAAATAACTAGGAGAGGAGATTTCAGAGTTTTTTCCTCGTAATCGTGGGTCGGTGGATAGTGTTGAAACCATCTGGGAGGGGTTTAAGGTGACAGTAAGAGGGTGTTACATTGCTAAGAGCTTTGGGGTACTCAGAGATATTAAAGGAACGCTTGATAAACTGGAAACAGAATTGAAGGTGCTGGAATGTCGGATGACTCAGGAACCAATGGGCCCCATACATAAGCTATTCAGAGACAAACTCACGCAATATGAGGAGGAAGCGGATCGGGAGGCTAGGTTTAGAGGCAAACATTGGCAGGCACGATGATACAGTGAGGGTGAAAGGCCAGGCCGTGCACTGGCAGAAGTCAGTAGGAAGCCACGAGGTAATACCCACGTACTGGAACTACACACACCGGAGGGTGATATATGTCGAGACTCAAGGGGTATTTTAGGCATCTTTAAGGCTAATTATGAGAGGTTATATACAACACACCAAGATGGGGAAGTACACTTTGGGAGATTCCTGGACGATATAGCGTTGTGTTGGTTGAGTGACACACATAGGCAGTTCCTTGGGGCACCACTTGAGATCGATGAAATACGTGATGCAATTATGTCCCTGAGTAATGGCAAGGCGACTGGATCAGATGGAATGCCGGCAGAGTTTTATAAATGTTATATTGATATAATGGCTCCAGTCCTCAAGGAGGTCTTTGAAGGGTCCTTCGACATAGGGAAGCTGCCGCGGTCAATGAGGGAAGTGGTCATCACCTCTCTGTTAAAACCAAATAAAGACCCTGCTGAGTGTGATTCATACAGACCACTCTCTTTAATAAACTGTGATGCCAAGATACTAGCGAAAGTGCTGGCTACTCGACTCTCCCTGTTAATGACCAAGATAGTTCTGCCAGATCAGGCCGGATTTGTCCCGGGAAGATCCACGTCTAGTAACTTACGTACTCTTTTTTCTCTGATCCAGACAATAACGCCAGACCTCCCTGTAGCTGCAGTATTCCTCGATGCGACAAAAGCATTTGATTCAGTTGAATGGAGCTACCTGTTTGCCATTCTAAACAGGATGGGGTTCTCTCCAATATTTGTAGCGTGGATCAAACTGCTCTATACAGACCCGATGGCGAAAGTGCTTATGAATGGGGAACTGTCGGAATCCATCTCCCTCACCAGAGGTACCAGACAAGGATGCCCGTTATCCCCACTTTTATTCACGATTGCGATTGAACCTTTGGCATGTCGTATCCAACAATTACACCAAAAAAGTGCTTTTAAATGTTTCCAACGTCAAATAGAAGTGTCACTTTATGCTGATGATTTGACGCTCTATGTGGTAGACCCGCAGACTAACCTCAACTCATTACTCAGGGAATTCCTGGTTTTCGGTCGACTGTCTGGTATACAAATTAACTGGAAAAAGTCACAATTTTTTCCCCTGACTCCTGCGGTGGCCAGGTTTGCACTGGATTATCCATTGGAGTGGTGTGACTCTGATCTCTGATATTTGGGGATACAGATATCGATCGTTAAGGATGAGACGGTGCGACTCAATTACGGTACTGCCATCACTAAATTAATGGAAGACGTTACACGGTGGATATCTTTGCCGCTCTCCATGGCTGGTAGGGCGTCCCTAATCAATATGGTGATACTGCCTCGTTTCTTGTACTTATTTCAGAATATCCCGTATTTCCCGGGTGTTTTTTTAAAAAAAACATTGAGGTCGGAATTGCTGCGACTTTTTTGGGCAGGCAAGCAACCGAGACTGGCTTGGTCGGTCATAACACAACCTTACCTCAACGGAGGATTTGATGTCCCTGATTTTCTGATTTATTACCTAAGCGCTCAGGCACAGTTTGCCTATAACTGGTATAAGCCCACACCATTCATGCCGCAGCTGGCTGTGGAGGAATGGATTGCCCATCCTCTACCACTGAAGGGAATTATTCATGGCCCAGTAACTATGATTGAGACGCCGGCCACCACGGTGACATGTACGATTGATGCATGGTGGCGAATAATACGCCAATTGCCTGTCACTATCCTGTACGCTCCTGCGATGCCACTGGTGTATCATCCAGACCTATCCTTATTGCAGGAAAGGGGATTCCAGATGATGTGTGCAAAACTGAAGGTCATCACATGGGGTGATCTGTTTGAGAATGGGCAGTTCAAAACGCGTGAGCGATTGTTTCACGGTGGCCAACCCACGCCACTAGACATCTTTTATTATGTACGGCTCAGGCAAGGGCTACGGGCGATTCTACCACAGTTTCCTAAGGAGCCAGACACGGTTCTTTCACTGCAATTACTGCTCACGTCGGCGGATGGTAAACATTTGGTATCTTATCTGTACCATAGCATCCGAGGGCAATGTAAACAAAGGGAATGTAGGGCACTTCAACATTGGAGTGTAGATATAGGTAGGGACATTGATGAGGAGCAATGGTCAGATTGTTGTGAACTTACCTCAAGAGTTTCAGCCAGTTGCAGACTGCGAATTATTCATTATAAATTTTTGCAGAGAATGTATTATACGCCGGAAAAAAAGATGAGGTTTCATCTAGTGGACAATGACCGCTGTGAGAGGTGCAAAGCGGAAGGCGCAGGTTTTCTACACCTGGCGTGGGCATGTCCAAGGGTGTTTGACTATTGGACCCAAGTTCACACGGCATTGCAAAAGATGGTGGATGTTCGGTTTGAAAAAGACCCCCTCATAATGCTCTTAGGGTTTACATTGCGCATACCCAAAGGACACAGGAAGTTTATAGATGTCGCACTGTTGCTGGCAAAACGAAGGGTGGCATGTAGATGGGCCCGTGGCCGTGCTCCAAAATTTAAGGAATGGCTAGCTGATCTGATATGCTGTCAGGAACAGAATGAGATATATGCAGATACACAGCCATTACACAGTAGAGCCAGGGATATCTGGGGCCCACTAAGGGAATACTTATTGGCCACTGCCGAATCTTCTGCTGATGGGTCTGAGGAAAATTATATTTTGCCTTGTTATATGTGCCTACGTGTTCCCCATCCTATGTTATATGTGCATGATCGATATGCATGTATTCCCCTATGATCGATTAAAGACACAATTATAGTTGTGTCCAACTCTAGTATGCCAGTTTCCAGTTCCTGTGAAAGCAACGAGTATTAGGCCTATGTTGCCCACGTTTTACAGTGTGCACGTTAATTCATTGAATTGTCCCCGTTTCTTGGCCTCAAAAGGGCCCGGACACCAGATTCAAGCTCCAGTCTCCTGAACTCACTCCGAGGAGCGAAGCAGCCCCCACCTGCATCCCTGACCCTTCACTTACTTCCTGCCTGGCAGCGCGGCGCCCGGCCTGGCTCTGCCTGCCTGTCTGCCAAGAATATGTTATGCTTCCAGTTATCAGTCCAGCTTTCCTTCTTCACATTCCTAAGTTACTGAACCGCATAAACAGTTCAGCTATAGTCTAGTCTTTCTGTCTCCATGTAAGAGAAATACTGTATTTATATTCATAGAATATTCCTAGCACACGCAATACATGTAGAATATATGCATGCACCAGCCTTAGTGTCAAGTAGCCTTTGCCCTGATAACTTTTAGATTCTATCAACATGTACTCCAAACACCAGATACCAGATATGCTATAGGTACATGTCGTCCTGACATCGCAGACTTTCGTCTCCTCTTCTAGTGCAGAAGTCATAGCCCCCAGTTCTCCCTAGTAACACGTCATTGCCCGTTTGCGCGCACCACTAGGTTAAAGGTCCCAGCTGCTCTCAGGTAGCCCCCTCCATGTTTCCGCCCACTCATGACATTTCTATGACGTTTCACATCACATGTCTCAGTGCACGCCCTGTACACGCCTTCTGTTTCCGCCCATGTGTTCTTATCTTACGCTTGTCACAAGTTACGCCTACTGTATGTAATGTATTTGAAATGTCTTACTATATATACACTGCACTGTTAATGAAATGGTGCAGCTGCCTTCCTTCCTATTTTATTTCAGGCTGTCCCGTTCCAGTCCCTTCCCTTTTGCCTGAATAAAGCCTGTTCAACTCGGACACATCGGATCCTGCATCTTATTTATTGAGCTATCTGTTATTGTTAATATATTCAAAAATAGTACCGGTAATTAATTATTTATTTACCACAGGTCGCAGGGTACTGAGGATGTGATGCTGGATGAGATTGCAGAAAGACTCTGAGTTATTACAATACTGGCGCCATACTGAGGAATAAATGCGCCAATATTCGATGGAACAAGGTTATCATGCTCATGTTAGCATATAGCGTCATGATGATTACAGAGTGGTGTGCTAATGTGCTGGAGTGTGTGGTCTGCGGGACTCTGATTGTATGATGTAGAAATGTCTGAAGATCTCGCAATGAATAGGGATCAGTAGGGGGGATCCCACTGCGCAGCATGAATAATGGCCCAGACGGTTTACACGTGGGATTTGTAACGCCTTTAAGCTTGAACACTTCCTCTAGGCCTTACAACCATGTTGATATGTATTTGACATAAAAGGATGACGTTTATTCAGCCGTTCAGTACTTGTGTTTAGCGTGCTTTTTTCAGCTGAGCAAACGTAGTGTAGGTTGAACAGGACACATGCACCCAGAACTTAAGATTATTGTGAATACAGGTAACACCGATAGGAAACACATGGACCTTGCATCACAACAGGATACGCTGCAATGATGAGATGTATTGGGTACCGGGATATGCCGCCGGGCCTCCGGGTTGTCGGCACACTGGCCGTGTATGAACGTGAGAATGATTGAAATGATTTACTATATGCAGCCGGCCCGTCGGGTTGTAGGCGGTATGCTGTGTACACTTATACTGATGCAATAAAAGTCTTTAAAACTTAAAAAAAAAAAAAAAATGTAATCATCTAGCACCATCAGGGTAGACGTATCCACAAAATAGTTTGGTCAATATGAAGGTAAACTGAATTAAATAGGCAATAGCTGTTTGTGTATACTGACCGGGATCTCATTAGACCTGCGATGTTGTGCAGGTTGTCCTTCTAATGGGTCCAGTCTCCTTGATCTTAATGTCCTAGAAAGTATTGCATCTCGTGGTCGCTGTTGAGTCCTTGTTCCACAGTACGAAGGCGCATTCTTCATGTTGCTTCTGTGCGTCTGAGTCTCAGTTTTCTGTTGTCGCCCCTTGGATTCGGTTCCACAATGTTGATGCGATAAAATGTGAAGCGTTTACGTAATCCTTGCGAGGGACAGACGAAGACATGTAGCGCCATAGGATATCTGGCATCTTGTTGTTGTAGTGCCCTCAGATGTACCCCAATCCTTTCTCTAAGGGATCTGATGGTGCTACCTATGTATTGTCTTCTGCACTCGCATTCAATAATATATACCACGTATCTAGTGTTACAATTGATATATCTTATATTATATTTACTGTGGTCATGACTCGTGAACAAAAAAAACCCAAAGGAAATGATGGACGGAGCGTTGACAATACAAGCACTCACCCCCAGTTAACTGATCTGGGTTTAATCCATCACCGTTCTTTAGCCCACTCTGCCACCCCAGTTCAGACATGGCCATATGCAAATCAGTCTGACCCTGTGCCTCATGGGAACAGTCCAGCCCGAACTGCTAAGCCATGCCTTCCCTGGACCGGAAACAAGCTAACGAGGAACGGTTTCTGGCATTTCAGCCGTCTTCAGCCCGGCTTGCTTGAATCCAGTGGCAAAGTGAGCATGGGACTCACGTCTGAGCATACCCTGCCAACTTATGGCGAACAAAGAAAAACCAAAGGAAATGATGGACGGAGCGTTGACAATACAAGCACTCACCCCCAGTCAACTGATCGGGGTTTAATCCATCACCGTTCTTTAGCCCACTCTGCCACCCCAATCAGTCTGACCCTGTGCCTCATGGGAACTCCTTGGTATTATGTTTTGCCCATCTGCAAATACCGCAGGATCCACATTTATAAAAACCTATAGTTCGGGTTCCTTTTTTTTAATTTTTATTTTTTTATTAAAATATTTTACTACAGTTTTACCCCCTTCCCATCTCCCCCCACAGGACAATTCCAATTAAACTCTGAACAGGAACAATCAATATAAACATTCCATTAAATTACAAGTCCATTTTATACAGAGAGTTCGCATAAAAAATTAATAAGGAAATGAGGGAGAATCAGGGAAGCCTTGACTGATAATAACAAAGAGGGAAAAGATGGAGGAGCTTTAGAGAGACCAGAAGGAGAGAAGAAAGGTAAGAGTAAAATAAAACATACACATTTTGCAAAAATTAACCCACCCCTTCCCTCCATTTGTTAATTGGAGCCCATATTTGCTGCCCTTTCGCTCTCCCCTTTTTCCCCCGCCTAGCATAAATCGAGTTTTCTAGATTACAGCTATGCAGCAACCTGGCTACCCATTGCTGCATCGTGGGAGGTGTTCTATCCTTCCAGGCTGTCGCAATACACAAGCGAAAGGCTGCCATTGTTACGAATAGAAATTCCTGACTACAGCAAGGAGACCCCCAACATAACCAGCTCTGGTGTTAATTTAACTTGCACTTTTAATGCCCTATCCAAAAATACCTCCATACATATTTTAAAGGTCGCAGTTCTGGACAGGTAACAAACATATGAATCACATTGCCATCAGTGCTGTCGCATCTAGGGCAGGTTATTCCCTGTGTACTCCCCCATTGAGCTATTTTGGCAGGTGTATAGTACAATGTGTATAAGGTTTTATAATGCTGTGCTTGCAGGGCAGAGGAGCAGAGAGTTTCCTGACCAAACTTTAAAGATTTCCCAAACATCCCCGTGCTGTCTCTATTCTATTCATCCATTTCAATTCAACCTTTTCTAAGTCATCGTCCCTGTTTTTAATTAGCTCTGCATACAATCTTCTAATTGTACAGCCTTGTCCCTCCTCAATGACCTGCAGTATTATGTTATTTTCAAAACCTCGTGCCCCACCTGTCTTGCCCGCCAAAAAGCTTCTTACCTGTAGGTCTTTAAAAAAGCTTTTTGAGCTCATTCCAAATACCCCTTGGAGTACCGAAAATTGAAGCATACCCTCAGGGCCTATAAGATCCCCCACCTTCTTAATCCCAAGTCTTTCCCACTCCCCAAAGATTGCATCCCCAAATATATCCTGTGGTAATGTGGGATTCTTCACCAATCTGGTATGGGCGTTAAATCTACCCAGGCCAAAACTCTTCTTGAAAGCCCTTCAGACCTTATGCGCCGCCTCCACTGTTTTAGATTTAGTTTTATTAAAGAAACTCGGCTCTGTTTGTTTCAGAAGAACATTCTCTACCTCCGCTCCTAACACCAATCCGTAGATCTCCGTGGACCCTATATGATGTGCTTCCTCCATTTCTGCCCCGCCCAGAAGACTTGTTATTTGTTGTAACGCTGCTGCCCAGTAATACAGTTTCAGGTCCGGCATCGCCCAGCCTCCCCGCTCCCTTGGTAGCGACATGAATCTTAGTGCTCTTCTGGTTTTGCCATGGGACCAAATAAATCGATTAAATATTTGTTCTGTTAAATTAAACCAGATAACATTAAAGAATAGGGGGATTGATCTAAATAAATATAAAAACTTTGGGAGAAGATTCATTTTTACAAAGTTTACTCGGCCGACTATAGACATATGAATATTGTGTATCCTGTCCAGGTCTTGCTTAGCCTTACTTATTATCGGACTGATATTTATTTCCACCAACTGATCTAGGTCTGCAGTAATAAACACTCCCAAATATACCCCCTCTGCCACCACCCGAGGATCTGTGCATTCTGTGTGTGTATTATGTATAATTTGTGTCTTAGTTTTGTTCAATGCGTACCCCGCCACCCGTCCAAATTGATCCGCTTCTGTTTCTATCTCCCTGATAGCCTCTGTGGGTGTAGGTGTAATAACTGCCACGTCGTCCGCGTATGCTAAAACTTTGCAGAAGCCCGTCTTAGTTACCAGCGGTTGTATCAGCTCATTCTGTTCTAGCTTTGAAATTAGCGGATCTATATACAGCGCAAACAATAAGGGTGAGCACGGACAACCTTGCCTTGTGCCACGCGATATTCCAATTGGGCTCGAACGGTCCGTGTTCTCCCTTATGCATGCCGTTGGTGCCCTGTAAAATGACTGTATCGCTTTCAGAAACCTTTCCCCGCACCCTGCTTTTCACATTACCGCCCACAAAAACTCCCAGGCCACGCGGTCAAAAGCCTTCTCGGCATCTAGCAGGAGGACTGCCATGGGTCCCCCTGCCCCCCCCTGCGCTGTCCTCTGGGCATCAAATAAGGTAATTACTTTTCCAATATGTTGTGTGATGCCCCTATTTGGGATAAACCCATGCTGATCTTTACTGACCAATCCTCCTATTACCCTCGATAGTCTAGTCGCTAAAGATTTCAAAAAGATTTTAACATCCGAGTTTATCAGCGTTATGGGGCGGTATGATCCAGGTTCGACAGGTGGCTTACCCTTCTTCTCAATAATATATACCACGTATCTAGTGTTACAAATGATATATCTTATATTATATTTACTGTGGTCAAGACTCGTGAACTCCTTGGTATTATGTTTTGCCCATCTGCAAATACCGCAGGATCCACATTTATAAAAATCTATAGTTCGGGTTCCACGTACAAGGTGCCTCATGCTCACTTGCCATAAACAGGTAATTTTCCCTGCCACAGTACTTCCTAAAATGCTGTACATTTTGTTTACACAAAACGTATTGTATAATTCCCAGCCCTGAGGAAGTTGAGGGACATTTCCCACTACGACCAAACATTTGTTGGCTGGATGCTCTTTATGACTAATTGAATAAAAGACCAGCAACATAATTTTGGACTTTATTGACATTTGTGTTCCAATCACTAGATGAACTTTCAAAAAATATTACAACATGTGCATAGGACTTTAGTTCATGTTAGGAATTTAAAGCAGCATCAAACAACATTAAGTCAAGAAATCAAACAATAAAGTGTACAAAACAATTTAGTAAAAAGGAGAAAATGTACTATGTTAAACAACACCAAAGTATTAAATGTCACATGAGAGAACCAGAAGTTATACATCTGTGACGATCAAAAGTCAAAACATGTCAGGAAATAACCAAGAGTGAAAAGCAGTATATGGGTACATTTGACTGGATCCTAGGCACCTTTTGATGGAGACTCTTACAAAAGCATAATTTAGGTAAACCAGTAGAGTAAGCATAGTAGTCTACCTGAGTCAGCAGATTCTCTATCTTATAACCAGGATTCTGGAACAACAAGCAGAAATTGAGTTGCGATGCAGTGATCCGCACATTATCTCCATTCTATCTGGGCCTATATATGGGGCTAACTCATATTTTCCGGGTAGTATCGGGCTGCGGAATTATTAATAAATGAGTATCAGTAATTCTGCATTGGTATCACTACACTGAATTATGGGCCAATTCAAAATGAGTAGAAGTTAAAATTCTCCAGTCGTGGAAGGCAAGAGACTGTGGATGACAAGAGCAGGAAACATCCTTTACCACAAAGTAAATACAAAAAGGTACATTTACCACGCAAAAACGTTTACCACGCAGGTCTTTACCACACATATTTTTTCCATGCATGTCTTTGCCATGCATTTGGATAAGGTAAGTGTTTGATTATTTGGGATCAATTGGGTCTATGGTTGGGTAATAGTTTTATTAGGAATGTGAATATTTAACATTAATTTAATACCTATTCTTTAATGTATATTTTTAATTATGCAGTTAGGTAGATACACAAACTCCCAATGATCCGATACATGGGCTGGCTATAACGGCAAGGGTTTGGGAAGTGTATACATACTCGGATAAAATGTAATATATAGGTATTAGGTTTTTTATGGTTTATTTAAGATTTTAAATTGACATTATATAAAAATCAATTGTTAAATTAACTAAAAAACAGTGTGATGTTTAGTAAATAAATGTATATAAATTAAATAATATACACAAATTAAGGACCATTGATGTTTGTGTAGTAATAAGTTAAATATAAAATATTATTAAAATTAAGTTAATTTAAAACAAAAAATTGTATGCATTGAAATTGCAAAATAAATCTCTAGGAACAGGATGCAAGGGTTATGGGAGAATGGTAGGGAAATGTATCAATACTAATGTATTAAATATAATTTCTGGGTATGGATTTTAAATACATTTAATAATATGATTTAATTATTCACCAAATATTAAAAAATGGCATAAAATTACTGCAATTATATTTAAACAAATGTATTTTAAATAACAAATTAAGGAAATGATTTCTAAGAAAGTACAAATAGTATGAAAGTGTTAGGCACTTCAAAAACACAGACATATATATTCATTAAAATATTTGTATTAAATAAGCAAGGATGTATTAAGCATAAAACAAACATTAACAAATACTACATACAAACTACATATAAACTTTTGTTGGGATAATTAATAAAACGTATTACCATTTATACAAATATTTAAAGATTATATTTAAATTCTGCTTTTTTTATCACTATGCAATTGTGCATCTGTTTTTACAGTCGATTGAGTTCTCCGGGTGAGAATGGTTTGAAGAGACAGCGGTTGATGCGTAAGTGTAACTTATAAGACATGTAGATATAGGGTTATTTACAGCAAAGCGAGATTGAGAGAGGTAGAGTAAAGAGGATTATGTTTAGAGTTTATTTGTTTCTGATGCATTTAAAAAAAATATTCAATTACAGGTTGTAGTTGCATTGGGTATGGTTTATTTTATAAAACTAAATAAACGTTAACAAATCAATCACTTGAGCTGTTTGTAAAAATGGAAGTGTATTTTATTGTGACCTTTTTATTTCTTTATAAAAATAAACATACATTTCTGACTTCGGAGTTTTTTTTGCATGGAAGAGATCAGAGCATTTTATTTTCTGAGAAAAGAAAACAATGTTTTTTAAAAGGTAAAGATTTTTTTTTGGGGTTAAATTGTCTTTGGTTTCCAAAAAATATACCTATGTGGTAAAAACAACGGTTGTCTTTTATTTAAAAATGCATTGTTGATCAAGATGATTCTTGATTTTTTTTCATTGGACAAATTTCACCAAGAATTGAGAAAGAAGACAGCTTTGGGTAAATAATTTTTTTGCCCTGTTTATTTATATAAATATGTCAATTTATAGAATATACAAAGAGGTTTAAAATGAGAAAGTGATACAAAGGCGTTTCTTTATGAATACGTAATATGTAAAATGTAGAATAAGGGCCTTATTATGAGTATGGTGGTTCTGGGAACGGCGTACTCACAGTGGCAGTCCAACCACCACCACAAGTCCCCCGTATTACGGGTGTATCTGGCGATGGGGCCGCTACAAGACCACTGCCTCCACCGGGATCAAGGATCAAGGATCAAGGATCCTGCTGCAGCAGCGGTCTGCAAAGGGCCTGAATATGCTGGCAGTGCCAAAGCAGGCACAGCTGAGCATATTACGACCAGCATATCCACCGCCCTTATCATGGCAGGGACTCAGCCATGATAAGGGTGGCGGGCATGTAAGCAAGGGGGCCCCTGCTACAACCTGGGCCTAGGGGTACATGATGGGGGGGCAAATGTTGTGCCCCCTTGGATTTGCACCCTTGTCATAGCACGGTGTGGCATGCACAATATGGAGTATGCTGCAACATGCAGTTATGTGCTGGAGGTCCTCTCATAGTGGCAGTATGCTATTGAGGCACTCCTATGAGCCGTGCACACTCATCACCATGAGACTGCCAACACACCCCCTGCCCTAGATAAAAGTCATAATCAAACAGGCGGGCTCATCACAAGTTTGGCTGTCTTCCTTGGACTGCCGCTGTGGCGGTCTCACTGGAAGTCCGGCAAACTCGTAATAAGGCCCTATGTATATTTCAAGGAAGTCTAGAACAGCAAGTATTCTGAATTTCTGTATTTTTAAAATGTATCTTTTTTTTACAAATGTAAGACTGCAGGCTGCATGTCAAAGTTTGTGCTTGTCTCATTTCTTGAAAACGTTGCTCTTTTTTCAAAATGTTCAAGAAATAAAGTAAGTTAGAGTGACTTTTGCCAATTGCATAATTGAATGAATGATGAAAAACCCCATCTGCCAATATTTATTTTTGTCCATCCTTCCAAACAAGTGCTGTAGCAGTTCCACCACTGTATAGGAAAAGTGGTTTAGCGCCTACGACCAGACCTGTTCAGACATTCAATCTATGTTTCTTCAAAATAGTTTAACAAAGAGGCCAATTTGTTTCCATTTTGGGAAAGTAATCAGATTCCACAATAGTAGTCTAGTAATCTACTATACTTTCAGAGGGGACAAAACACAGAGCATTTCGTTTTTTCAGTTCAAACTGTATATTACTGCTCAATATATGTTCCTTTAATAAGGCTGTTTTTTAGTCTTGCCCCCATATGCCTGGGAAAAGTGGAAAAAACTGCCTTGTTGACATATTTTTAATCATTTGAATTTCAAAGTCACTGATAATTTTCCTAGGACTTTTGTGCATGCTTAAATTTTGACAAGTGATACAAACTCAGTATATATAGTCATCTCTTTATCAGGCAAAAGGATATAGGGTACTTTTAAACATGTCATCCATTCCCCAAATATCGCAGTTTTTGAGGTTGACTATTTTATGAAGAGTTGAGAAAATTAGTATTCCTTTTTGTGTTTTTGATTATTATATAGAAGAAACTGTTCATGAGAAAAGGAATGTGTTTCTTCTTCTGGAATATTTATTTCAGAAAAAGTATGAGGGAGTCCAAGTTGTGGATACTTGCCTGTTTTCGTCTTTATGTTTGGTAAGGTAGGCATGTTAATTAGAAAAATGTGATGGAATATTTTGTGCTACCTCTCTCAAAACTGAGCCACAGGGCTCACTGGAGTTGGCACTTAAAGCTTTAATGTGTTACATTATTTCCGTAACTTCAATTTCTGTTGCAGTGGCAGAGTGGTTATCCTTAATGTCTTCAAAACAACGCCCCCTAAAGTAACTGCTCTGCCTTTGCAATGGGTATCATAATAATCACCATATCTTCAGTGTCTTTTGAGCTCATTTTCCCTCTCTTTGCAGTATATATAATCTCTATATTTTAATAGTCCATTTCCTCTTTTTGAACGGATGTAGTTTGCCTATCATGATTTCTCCATTTTCTGTGAAGCTGTAAGGAAAAAAGGAAAAAGGGTCAATATCGGTTTAAAAAATATATATTATTATCTTTTTAAGGATACCTTTTCTTATTTCTCTTGTCAGGTGCTATTAAAGTAAGTCAGACTTCTACCAGCTGACTGTCTGTCTCTTTCATAGAGTCTGGGCTTACTGAAGGTAGATTACTGACAGAGCTGTCCTGCAACTTTCCTTAGGTTAAGTTCAGTGGGTTTTGAATATTAAATATACCTTGTACTCACTGGTTAGCACTTTCCTTAGGGTTAGCACTGACTGGAGTTAAGAATAGTAAATCTCCCCCCTGCCCAGCACCTTCCTTAAGGTTAGCCTTGACTGCAGAAAGAATAGTAACTCTGCCCTCCTGCCCGCTGTTCAACACTTTCCCTGAGGTTATCCTTGACAGGGCTAAGAATATTAAATCATCCCTTCCTTTTTCACTGTCCAGTACCTTTTCTGAGTTTATCCCTGACTGGAGTATCATTGTTAAATCTGCCCCCCCCCCGCTCTGTCCAGCTCCTTCACTGAGGTTAGCCCTGAATAGAGTAAGAATAGAACATATGCCCTCATTCCCACTATTCAGCACCTTCTCTGAATTTAGCCCTGGCTGGAGTTAGAATAGTAAACCTGCCTCCCTGTTCACTGTCCAACACCTCCCATAAGGTTGCCTGTTTTTGCACTTAGAGCAATAAACAACAGCATTTACACTGTGAAGGAAAAAGACTCTTTTTGAGGTTTTTATTTATGTTAAATGGAAAAAAAATGTGCATTCCCAGAAGATGGTTTCTTTTGAATAACATTGCTGGAGATGAGTACCATTTTTTGAATGTTAATTTCTGAGAGATGTTTTTGCTTCTGGTTCTGAAGCAGGATGCAGACTTATTTAAAGTTCATTTACCAATCTGAGCTCTTTTCAGATCTGAAAATGTTAGAGAAATGTTTATATGTTCATGTTTACTTGTTATATTTGACTTATTTTACATTTCTGTTGATGCAGTAAACAGTTTTCATTACTGTTCCACACACTCTCTAAATGTATGCCTCACTGGAGTAAAAAATAATTATTGTCTCTTGCCCACTGTCTATCACCTTCCCTGAGGTTAGTCCTTACTCCAGTAAGAATAGTAAATTTGCCCTCAGCTCACTGTCCAGCACCTTCCTTGACAATAACCCTGACTGGAGTACCATAAGTAAATCTACCTCCTACTGGCCACCAAGCACCTTCCGTGAGGTTAGCCCAGATTGGAGTAGGAATTCTCAATCTGCCCTCCTCCACTATCCAGAACCTTCCCTGAGGTTAGCCCTGACTGGAGTAAGAAGAGTAAATCTGTCACAATGTCCACTGTCTGGCACTTTCTTTGAGGTTAGCCCTGAGAGGAGTATGAATAGTAGTCCTGCCCTCCTCCCACGGTCCAGTCCCTTCCATGAGGTTAGCATTTACTGGAGAAGAAAAGTAAGTCTGCCCTGCTCCCAATGCCCAGCACCTTCTCTGAGATTAGCATTGACTGGAGTAAGAATAGTAAATCTTCCCCAGTGCCCACTGCAAGCCCCTTATCTGAGGTTAGCCTTGACTGGAGCAGTCGTGGCTGCTCCCGCAAATCAGTAGTGGGGTAGGGAGGGGGGGCATGAAGGGGAAGGGGGGAGAAAATACAAAGAAAAACAACTTACCTGCCGGCCGGATGGCTGGCCGGCTGCCGCCTCTCTTCCATCCTCTTCCCGGCTTCTGCAGGTTATCAGAACACATTATTTAGGACCTTATTATGAGTTTGACGGTCCTCCTGTCGGACCACCGCCATGGGTCTGGTGGTCCTCTGGACCGCCTAACTCGTAATAAAGCCCTTAGTTTTACTGCTAAATTATTTTGCTATTGGTGTCACTACGTGCATCAAAAGGTGGTAAGGTAATTAGCACCTCAGAGGGTTGTAAAGCAATGGTCACAAAAAGGTGGATGGACGATTTTATAGTGCTGATGTTGCACAATTACTTTTAAAAATAAAATAGTCCTCACAAATCATTTTTCTTTACATTTAAAGTATGAATTCACCATCCATTTATGTTTTTATTGTCTTTTTTGCCAAACTAATGGTACCTCCTGTGTATGCGACATCCTTCATCTTGGTGGAGGCATTTGTTGTAAAATTACAAAATATTTCATTTTAAACATACTTTATACCTTGAAATAAAGCATTACTGTAATCAGATGTTTTATTAAGCTTTTTAAATTTGTTTCACATATTTTAATAATAATTTCAAAAATATGAAGTAACTACATACATGCTAAAATCATGCGTGGTAATGGATTGCGTGGTAAATGTATTTCAAATGAGTCCTATTAAAAGTACATGGTAAAGGTGTGCATGCTGAAATCTGTGTTGAAAAAACATGCATAGTAAAGCTACGTGTGGTAATGTCATACAGCCACAATAGCTCCACAGGGCTGTATATCCCACTGATACTTTTAGTATTGGTACCAAAGCATCAAGCTGGACCAGCTGTAGGTTGCAGCTGTTAGCACCATTTCACTGTTAGGACCTCTGTGCCACCCTTTATTGCCGGCATCTTTGGTATTGAGACTTAGGGACCCATTACAAGTTGGTCGGAGTATTCTGTCCTGTGCATAAAGTCCTGTCTATGCATGGGTTGGAATGACGAGTTTGGTTGTATTTAACAGGTCCGATCATTATTGGATGCCTTAAATACCTCAACCTTCATTAAATCGTGGCAGGTCTAACTTGTTGAAATTTAACTGGGAAAAAGCATAAGGTATTTACCATATCATGAGGAGTTTGGTGTGTTAAACACCAAAATCCACAAGTCATTCCCCACAAACTAGCAAAGGGTGGTATTTATAACACCTGACAAATAGCATACCACATAGTATCTTTATTTGTCACATGCAATAAATAGCACCTGTACATGTAACCAGGTTCCCAGTCTTCTTGCTGAAGCTCAAAATCCTATTGTATGGTAAGGCAAGCACACTGTTGACTGTGAAGATTCCTTGGGGCTAGGTACATCTTTTTAAGAGACACACTGAAGCCTTGGGATTTGGCACCAAAATCTCTGAGCAGGACAAACTTGAAAATTGCAATTTCCAATGTCCTTTTGTTGCTTGGATACCTTTGTTGCTGTGACTAGATAGGCTGAGGGGAGCAAAACGAAAAACTCTGCTAGGCCGAGGATCATGGGTGTGATTTTATTAATGAAAGAACTCAAAACTCATCATCTACCCAGCCTGGTAAATGACCTGGAGGGAACACAGATAATTTTCCTAGAAGACATTATACAATTTGCCTCTCCAAAACCTTCATGAATATTCATGGACTTACAATGCTCTGTTACCACAATTTCCTTGGGAAGTCAGGGTTGTCATTTTCTGAGGTTGCACAATTAATCTGTCACCTTGTCAGGTTAGGGGTACCATTGGTCCACTGTGAGCTAGCAGGACATAGGCTAACATATCCTGATGGAGCACTCCGAATAAGTCTCTCATAGTTTTGAAGTATATGTTGCCCAACAAATAAATAGTTTTATTTGAGAAAGTATAAGCCTTAAGACATGGCTCCGCCAATGTTCTATCTTGGGTTCTTATTAATGTATCACCTGAGTAGTCTTCTTTTGTATACCCAAAGACCCCTAGTCACCTCTTAACCAGAGACATCCGTGGTGTTAGGGAAAACTCCTCAGCTGAGTAGGTAAACCCTATGTATTGGCTGTAGTTTTTTTAGCCTGAACCTTTCAAAGGATCATCCCATAGAGGTACCCTCTCTGAAATCCACATATTTGTATAGTGAAGATGAAGCAGAAATTAACACAGCAATAAACTGCAGGCATGTGGTTACCCAGATTCTGCAACAGTGGGACTGTCCTTTGCAGGTGGAGACATTACCTTCATAGTTGAGGCCCATAAATCATTTAGGTCAGAAGTATCCTATTCGTGGGTTACATTCCCAGCAGTAAATACAACTTCAAGACCTTTTACACATACACTGCAGCTGCAATTCCTAACAACTACACAACTTATGAAGCACTAGAAATACCACTAACATTCCAAGAATACCAAAATTGGTTTGAAGGTGCCCTACCACATACAACAACAATGTTCGACTAGGCCCCTTAGCAATGAGGGAGCAACATGGCCAATCAAAGCTAGTTAAACACCATACCCAGAGATTGCAAATCTGACATCAGCAGAACTACGTCTACTATACACAGATCTAGTCAGAACATGAAGATGTTTGACACAATTTGCCATGGGAACAATGACAATAAATCCTGCAAAGGCTGCTCAAGCTACACAACCACCATTGGCTACACTTGGAATTAGTCTACAAACAATGTAGCCATAGGTACAATTCCCATCAGACGTGAGGAAATTCTTTTCTGGATTGCACAAAAACTTATCAGCTTAAAGAAGGGTTTCCCAAATGGGACCGCAGGAAAAACACAGAATTCTCACAATATGCTGGCCAATGGGGATGCCTCCCCGAATGGAAGGCTGCTCCACTTACAATCTTTGCTGCATTATATACACCCTCATCAGCTGTTTTGCCAGAGGTGCTTAAACAGATCCAGAATGAGTATGGGGCAACCTCTCCAAAATGAGTATGGGGCAGCCCCTGTATGGATGTGGGGATGTAACTGATGGGCAATTTTGCTGCTGTAGCCGCCATAATGTTAAGTAACAATAAAGAGGCAGCAGCAGTGTTGGCAGGACACCAACAACTCACAAATGTGGCTCCCGTAAAACAGGTGTGCGAATTATCCAAACTTATTGAGAAAACCTATGCCACAATAGGTGAATTTAATTGGAGTAATTCTGAAAAGGATTACTCAAAGCAAGCACCCCAATCTTCTGAGAAGAAGTGACATAATATGAAAACTGAAGAATCTATTAAAACACAGGCTGGATCTCACCAACAGGAGTCTACTGAAAAACATTGTAATGTGTCTAACCGTGATAATGTTAAAATGCCTGACAGGTATCAGGTTCCTCTCATTCCTTATTTCTGAAAAATGCTTTGAGAGGGGAGGACGTCAGAGTGCAGATCAGAAAAGTATGTGAAATGAAAGAAGGACTCGCTATGCTCATCTGATTCCATAAGACAGGAACACAAGCCTAAGCATTCCAAGCAACAATTCAAAAAGAGGAAGGTAGCTGGCATCAAAGTTCTGCATGCCGCGGATATTGAGGACAATGCTTCTGAGGAGGGAGTGGGCTCTCACCATGCTACACAGCGTAGCAGAAGTCACAATAGTTTACCAGAATCTAATGGCAACAAGTTACTATTTTGGGTGGAAACACCGGATAGGAGAATGAGTGTCCTGCATTGCGATTAACCCTGGGCGTAGGACTACGCTATGCTTGCGGAGCAGGCATAGTTTGCGTTACTACTCACTACGCGAATTGCACGCGTTACTTTATGTTACTTTAGCTTTGCCTAGCTTATTTAACAGTTCATACTGTTAAACTCAGTTAACATCTTAAAAAATTGTAAAAACTGCTCACAAATGGGTCTCACAACCATTAAGTGTCCCTAAACCCCAATCCAGAATGCACTAAGCATGAAAAACTGCTTTCAAGGGCCAAGATGTTTATAGAACAAAGTTGTATTTTGGCTTAAAGTGAGAGTGCATTTTCCACTTAAGAAGTACTGTTCTACATCAGTTCTTACTCCTTTCTATTTGGACATTTCTTTAAATAATGGCATTAACAACTTTACCCCATACACGCAAGTTCCACTTAGGCAGATTATAACAGCTTGCGTGCACGAGTATATTCCCATATTCCTGAAAAGTGCTTTCAAAAGGATTTTCCTTTGCAGCAACGGTACTGGACATACTGTGGCTAGTGTCTCTTGTTTGTCTCCACAAAGCCTGTGTGTTAGATTCTGCAACTGGTTTTCCCAAGAGGGAATAAAATCTTTTGACTCCATATTACCAAAAACGGATTAACATGAATTGATCATTTAAAGCTAATGAAAATGCTCCATCAGATACTCCTGAGGACATAAGTTAGAATACGTGTTTATTACTGTCCAGGTGTATCTCCTTTGCGCAAGTGCCTTCTTATCTGTTAGAGTTGATGCAATTTAAGTTGAGGCATTAAGCATTTGATTAAATGGTTCTTTTCCCATAGTTGCTACCCATGCTTCTTGAATACCTAAATCCTTAATTGCCAGGTTTAAGTGACTTCCCCAAGAGCCTTTTATATTGCTGCATTGCAGTTCCTCGATTTCCCGCCAGAATACATTATTAATGGATCGCCTTTCAGAAGCTCACAATCTCCAGCACAATTTTATAAATGTACTTTTACACTGATACTCTTGATTTTTTTAAGCCAAACTCTAGGCGTACTTGGGCCAGTGAAAATGAATTTGGGAGACTGAGTAAAGAGCTGTAGATCTTCATGTGGCTCTTATTCAGCAAGGCAATTTTCTCCCCACCATAATTTCTGTGCCATAAGACAACGATAGCAGCAGCTGGAGCTGACATAACCTTAAGTAGATGAGTTAGTGACTGGCAACACAGTTTCTGTTTTAATGTTGTGTCTGTTGAATTAAAACATAATTTAGGCCATTGATTAAATTACAAAATGTGATTTTGGGGGGGTATTTCATGTTTTGTTCTGCAAACAGTGTATACGTGGGGTAATATATTTGCTACCTTTGGATTATGTGTTGTGTAAAATTTTATTGCCCCGTTAATTTTCACTTTTGGCACTGCTGAATTAAATCTGTTTTCTCCTGAGTTACCATGCCTTCTTTGTCTGGCCAATATGTGTGTGTGTGTGTGTGTGCCATAGGCCACAATTTGTCTTTGTTCCCTGTGCCATGTGGCCAGGGACCATTATGTATAATCAGTGTCCATAGGCCTGCATGTGTTCTTTGTTTTTCATGCCTCCTTGCTTGTTGTTTGACCATGAGGCTGGTGGCCATTTTATGTAGCTAGCCTGTGTGCTTTTGCCATAGGCCTGCATGTGTTCTTTTTTTGTGACCATGCCTCCATGCGGGTTCTTTCTGTTTTACCATGTTGCTTGTGCCCATTTTGTGCAGCCAGCCAGTGTTTTTTTGCCATAGGCCTGCATGTGTTCTTTGTTTTGGCCATTCCTCATCGCTGGTAGTTATTGTTTGGCCATGTGGCTGGCTGCTATTTTGTGTAGGCTGCCAGCGTGCTTTTGCCATTGGTTTGAATATGCTCTTTCTTTGTGGCCATGCCTCCTTGCTAGTTGCTGTTGTTGTTTGACCATGTGGCTTGCAGCAATTTTGTGTAGCCAGCCAGTGTGCTTTTGCCATAGGCCTGCATGTGTTCTTTGTTGTAGCCATGCATCCTTGCTGGTTGTTGTTTCACATGTGGCAGGCGGACATTTTGTGTAGCCAGCCAATGTACCTTTGCCAATAGCCTGCATGTGTTCTTTGTTGTGGCCATGCCTTCTTGCTGGTTGTTGTTGTTTGACCATGTGACTGGCGGCCATGTGTCTTTGTTCCCCATGCCAGGTGGCCATGGGCCATTTTGAATAGTCAGTGTCCATAGGCATGCATGTGATAGTTGTTTTCCATGCTTCCTTGCTTGTTGTTTGACCTGGTGGCCATTTGGTGTAGCCAGCCAGTGTGCTTTTGTCATAGGCGTGTACGTGTTTTTTGTTGTGGCCATGCATCCTTGCAGGTTGTTGTTCTTTGACAATGAGGCAGGAGGCCATTTTGTGTAGCCAGCCAGTGTGCTTTTGCCATGGGCCTTTGTTATGGCCATGCTTCCTTGCTGGTTGTTGTTTAACTATGTGACTGGTGACCACTTTGTGTAAAAGCCAGTATGCTTTTGCCATAGGCGTGCATGTGTGTTTTGTTATGGCAATGTCTCCTTGCAGGTTGTTGTTTGACCATATGGTTGGTGACCATTTTGTTAGCCAGCCAGTGTGCTTTTTGCCATAGGCCTGCATGTGTTCTTTGTTTTCCTTGGCTCCTTGCTTGTTGTTGACCATGTGGCACTTTTGTGCAACAAATCCTTTTTTCAGGTTTCATTCATTTACTATGCACAAGCCTAAGCCTTTTGTTTGTGCTCATTTTGTTTTTTTACTTTTCTTTGATATCAGTTTATTAATATGCTTGAGGCCTAGTTGCTGATAAATGCTCATAGACCCCCGCACCCACCACCGAGTCCACCACCCCCGCGATCACTACCCGCACCAACCGGCTGACCGCCTGGTCCAACATCAGAGATGAAGACACCATCAAAACCATGAACTCCATCCACTCCAGATCCCCATCCGACCCCTGCCCTCACCACGTCTTCAACAAAGCCAGCAAAACCATCGCGCCCCACCTCCAGAAAACAATCAACAGTTCATTTGAGACAGCAACCTTCCCGGAAAGCTGGAAGCACGCCGAGCTCAACGCCCTTCTGAAGAAGCCCAAGGCGGACCCCAAGGACCTCAAGAACTTCCGGCCCATCTCCCTGCTCCCGGCAAAAGTGACAGAGAAGATTGTCAACAAATAGCTAACCCGCTATCTCGAAGACAACAACATTCTGGACCCTTCCCAATCTGGTTTCCGCAGCAACCTCAGCACCAAGACCTCCCTCATCGCCACCACTGACGACATCAGGATCCTGATGGACAAAGGAGAAACAGCCGCCCTCATCCTCCTGGACCTATCAGCCGCCTTTGACACAGTCTGCCACCGCACCCTATCAGCACGCCTCCATGACACCGGAATCCAAGAAAAGGCCCTGGCCTGGACCACTTCCTTCCTCTCCGGCAGAACCCAGAGCGTCCGCCTGCCACTCTTCCACTCGAAAACCACTGAGATCATCTGCGGCGGCCCACAGGGATCCTCCCTCAGCCCAACGCTGTTCAACATCTACATGGCACCGCTCGCCCACGTCCCACGACAACATAGCCTCAACATCATCTCCTACGCCGACGACACCCAGCTGATCATATCCCTCACCGAAGATCCCCACACCGCCAAAGCCAACCTCCACAGAGGAATGAAGGCCGTAACCGACTGGATGAAGGACAGCAGACTGAAGCTGAATTCAGACAAGACGGAGGTCCTCATTCTCGGACCCACCCCATCAGCTTGGGACGACTCTTGGTGGCCCAAGACCCACAGACCACGCACGCAACCTGGGGGTCATCCTCAACTCCACCCTCTCCATGACCAGGCAAGTCAACGCCGTCTCTGCATCCTGCTTCAACACCCTCCGAATGATCCACAGGATCTTCAAGTGGATCCCTCCCGACACAAGAAAAAACGTCAACCAGGCCCTCATCGCCAGCAGACTCGACTACGGGAACGCCCTCTACTCAGGAACAACAACCAAGCTCCTGAGACGACTACAACGAATCCAGAACGCCTCAGCACATCCGATCCTCAACGTCCCCCGATGCAGTCACATCACAACCCACCTGAGAGGCCTGCACTGGCTCCCCGTCAACAAGAGGATCACCTTCAAGCTCCTCATCCATGCGCACAAAGCACTACACAACACCAGACCTACATATCTCAACAACCGACTCAGCTTCCACATCCCCATCCGAACCCTCCGCTCAGCCAACCTCGCCCTCGCCACAGTTCCTCATATCCGAAAAACCACCGGCGGTGGCAGATCCTTCTCCTACCTCGACGCCAAGACCTGGAACGCTCTCCCTACCAGCCAGCGACTGACTCAGGACGTGCTGGCCTTCAGAAGACTTCTCAAGACCTGGCTCTTCGATCAGTAGCGGCCCCCAGCGCCTTGAGACCCTGACGGGTATGTAGCGCGCTTTAGAAATGCAGTGATTGATTGATAGTAAATGTACTGCATGAACAGTGCTTAAAATAATTATATAATTTGTTTGTATTTTTCACCTGCACCACTACTTGTCTCCCAAATCCTAATGGTTTTCTCATGGTAGTCCCCTAGTACATCAGTAATTGTATTCTTACGTTTATTTTCTTAAAATATATATTTTTTAATTTTTTGATGTTTTTTAAATTACTTTTTTTATTCTTATTTTTGTAAAAAAAATTACAATTTTTTTGAAATGTTCTTTTTCACATTTTCCCAACATCCATTAACCCCCTGTCTGCCATAGGCACACAGCCACACAACAGCATTCATTTTATAAGGATAATTCCATTGTCACCTGCACCTCCCTGACTGCCACATCCCAACTTGCTACTAGGGGTGGGTGTAGTGGGCGTAGCGGGGCTACGTGCAGTGCCACGGAGATAGAACCAATCTCCAAAAACTCAGCAACAAGCTGCCCACCTCCCGCCCGCATTATTAAAACGTTAAAAAAGGACAACTTAAAACACCTAACCTTATCAACGGCGTCCCTGGGCTTTCCTCTTCCTCCAGTGCACCTTCACAAGAATACGTCACGATGGAGGAAGAGGGAAGCCCGGGGCCACCGCCGATAAGTTAAGGTGTTTTAAATTGTTCTTTATTAACATTTTAATAGTGCGGGAGGAAGGCGGGTGGAATGCCAACTCCGCTCCGCCGCGAGTGTGTGGAGATTTGCCTGCTCTGCCTACTTTGCAGAATGCTGAACAGGCAAAATTCTGCACATTCCGTGGGCAGAATGGAGTTGTCCGCCCATCCCTGCTTCCTACACATAAACAAACAGTTTCATCTGTATGTTGTTGTTCTTTCTTATCCTTTCTGATTCTAAATAAAACTTTATGTTGGTGTGGGTTTACTAATAAATAGATACACTGCATTTGTGTTACTCATTTATAACTTAAATAACCACACTAAATGATATTGTTTGTATTACTAATTCAAACTACAAAAAAATTTCATGTTTCCCTAATGTTTTTCTTGCCTGTTTGCTTTTTTACGTGCACATGAGAAGAGACATCACCCACAGTACTGCCAGACAGAAGGCCTGTGCATTCGATGTGACGTCAATACTCACATCTCTTCAGCTTGTGAAGCTAAGTGGCACTGCCAACTTCAGGATGGCCCTCCAAGAAAGGTGCTACCTAGAAAGTGGCCAGTGATAAGAAGGAGCTTACCACCACTAGTATGTTGCCCCAGACCTTTTTTGGGCAACATCATGTGCCTGCTACACCAGCCTCTGGGGAGCAAGCTGGGAACAGCACTCCCACATCAATGGCTCCACGCCAACCTTGGCCCAAGCCCATGTCTAGCACAGAGGCAGCCACTGTAATCACTGCAACACCAACAAGCAGTGACGTTGAATTGGTAAAGTAATGCCCAATCATTTCCAGAAACCTCACAAAGTGGACAACAACAGCTGCAGACAGCAATAGTAATTCCTCCTGAAGTAGGAGCACTTCAGGAGATTGAGCTTCATGCTGAGGAAGTAGAAGATGCACCTCTTCCAGAAGATCTATTGTCTTCCAGATCTCAAGCAAGATTCCACCATCTTCTTCTTTAAGCCCCTCTTCTGATGATCAAGACTCCAATTGGATCCCTCCTCAGTCTGAGGAACGCCCGGAAAGGCAGGAGAAAAGCCATAGAATTATTGATGAAGAAGAGGAGGATGACGAAGACCCAGTCATCATGGATGTCAGACCAGCCGTAGAGGAGACCTCCATCACCCTCCGCTCAACCTGCTCTGAAAGTCTGGCACAGATACCACCACCAGCTTCCATATTTGCATGCAAGGCCTCTGCAACCTACAACCTGCATCCAGAACCACCTCAGTACAAGTAAGCACTGCTTAGATGCAGACATCAAAATACCCACCTACTGCCACTTCTTCGGAAATTAGCAGTGGCACAGGTATCACAAAGTGGACCTTGCCAGTTTGGGACTTCTTTACGGTGTTAGCAAGCAAGAGGCAAACACTGCCATATGCTCCCGTTACAATGCAAGTTTTAGTCGAAGTAAGCTCGGTGCAAACTATGGTATTGGAGGCCAAACAAACCATTTGAGGCGCATCTTAACAACAAAACAACAAATGGTGTTGCTGAATGTGGTAGAAGCAGAGAATCTTAATCTACTCTGATCACGATGAAAGGTGAAGGTTAAGAAGAGAGTGACATTTTCTTTACTCAAATCAGCCCCGTCCCCCGCAATGCAGTAGTATCGCTCACATCAGCAACATCGCAATTGCATAAGACATTGGGCCAGATATACCATTTAATCATACAGCACAGTGCAGCAGCTACAAATGTTGCCCTGCATGAAAAGGAGAGAGATCAGGAGAGCACTACATTTGCTGAAATTTGGCACTCTACTCCCCTTTCCTTAGCAACAACACTGAAATCAGCTGCTGTACGCCAATAAGAAATCTTTGCACCATGGTGCTATGGTTGTCTCCGAGAGTCTAGCATAGGTTTTTTATTGGAAGGCTACCCTTCAAGTGCAAAATATTATGCATAGACTAACTATAACCCTTTTAGCTTTTGTATGTGTGCTGTAAAGTGCAGCACTCGTACAAAGTCAGAAAAGGAGGGAGAAATGAAGCATTTCTCTTTCCTTGTACCTACTTCAAAAGGGTGCAGTTTTCTGATGCTAAACCCTGTCTACGTTATTTACTAACTAGGATTTAGCGTCAGAAACCTAGGGTGGTTGAATTGGAATGCCCATGCTCCACCCATGGTAAGCCCACTTGGAGCAAAGTAATGCAATCATGTTATTTCCATTGCTAAATAAGTTTAGCACCGGAAAATAAATCAGAAAAAAAGATTATGCACTGATTTGTGTCACTTTTGTGATGCAAACATGGCATAAAACCTTAGTAAATTCCCCCCATTGAGTCTACCATCTTCTCTCAAGAAGTTGACTATGTTCGTTGCACAAGCCTAGAAAGAAATTGAGGTTAGTATTCCTGGCACGTTTAGGCAGGAGGGGCAGAATGAATGCAACCACCCAACGGCACATTTATACAATGGGTAGCAAGCTAAAATTATAGCTCTGGACATCCTCACTTTTTCTTTTGTGGAAGGAGTGGGTTTTCTAGAATTTATTGCGACCATGTGCCTGAAATGGAAGGTCCCCAGCCGGGCCTATTTTGCCAGAGTTGCTGTTCCAGTGTTACATCATGATGGTTGAACAGTCTTTGCAGCAGAGTACTGTTCACACTATCCACCTGACGACAGACATGTGGACCTGCTGCCAAGCCGCTGATTACATGTACATCACTGCACACTGTATCTCTTTTGTGGAGGTTAGAGAAGTGATATCTGCAGGTGTTGACATTGCTGAAATTCTTAATGGCTCTAGGGACCATGTAACAGTAGCCATGTTCGCCATGGAGAATCCCACACAGCTGTAAACATCTTGAATGACTATAACAACAAGGTATTTGAATGGTGCGACCCAGAGGGCTTAGCATTGGATTTGTTGCTACGGACAATGGCAGTAATATAGTTAACGCCATGTCTGATAGGCGCTATTTCAGGGTCCTGTGTTTGGCGCACTGCATCAAAATCATTGTACAGGCCTTTCTCAAAAAAGAAGATCGAGTCAGAAACTTACTGTCCACCTGCAGAAGAATCTGAACTCGTTTTAGCCATTCTTTTAAATCCTGGAAGCAGTCAAGGTTCATTAGGTGTGATAATAGAATGCCAGTTAAAGCCCTCATACAGGAAGTGCCAACATGTTGGAAATTGACTTATTACATGTTGCAATGTCTGTTTCAGAAGTACATACCGATCAATTAATATATCATGTAGAGAGGAAAGGCTATTGTGAAAGGCATGATCATTGAGATGGACCAATGAGGCCTAGTCAAAACCTGACAGAGATGCTGGTTCCTTTTGAGGTTTTCACACGGGAAGTCAGCAAGGGGGACAGGACGATGGGCCAAGCTATCCCATTGTTGCATATGCTACATGAACAACTATAGGAGGTGTCTGAAATGAGGGCAGGTGCGGACGAAAAAAAAGATGTGCATGAGTTGCTTAATCCTTCACTTGCCTGGTAAGACAAGGCTGCAAAGAGACATTATGTCATTAAAATATTACATCTGTGCCACAATTATTGCTCCACAGTACACACACTTCCACTCCTTTTTCAGATGGGGATGTTCCAAACTACAAGATGTAGATTGCGAGGAAGCCAGAAACTTAGAAAAAGAACATCTGGGAATTAGAGGCCCTCTCCGGGCAGAAGTTCTGGGATGCAGCCTTCAACCTCCAGAGAGCCAGAGGGCAGTGCTGTTGGCTCACAGCATCCAAAACCAACAACAAGAACACCCGCTAAACAACGACATCAACAACAAGAGCAAAAGCCCCCAAATCTGCATTTGATTGGTTTCTAAAGGCAGGGCTTAAGTCCAGTGCAGAGGTAAAGGCAAAAGAGGTCGAGCAAATTGGGGCCCCAATTACTATTGAGAGAATGGTCCAGGCCTATCTGGATGACCTTACAGAGATCTATCTAGATCAAAACCCACTGGTGTATTGGTATGGGAAAAAAAACTCAAAATATTATCATGAAAACCCCACACGGCCAACAATCAACATTAATTGAAGAACACCACGTATACATTAATCTTGTACAGTCAAAAAGGGGTTGGAGCACACCGCTGACACGTCACAGCTGAATTATCTCTTTGCATCATGGTTGATGTGGTTCAGTGTTATTCGCTCTATACACAGTTCTCATAGTTCTTTGGCCAGTGCCAGTATTCTCTTCAAGCGTATCCCTAGACGCGTGTTTCTAGATTCCTCTTTCATCAGTAGGGAAAATATTCATAGGTCGCTAGACGTTCTGCCGGAATTTCCTCAGGAATAGTACCACTCTCAGCATGCAGGTGCCCCTGAGCTCATCAGCTCGCGGCTCACGAGAGCCATTTTGAACATCATGGTCGATGTGGTTCAGTGTTATTCGCTCTATACTGTCATATAGCTACTGTATATCTTTATAATGTGTTAAGTTAGCATAGGCACATTACATGTTTAAACGCCATTTTTCCTTTTGCTAATTCTGCACACGATACTTAATTGTTGATTTAGCTTTCAACCTAGTATTTCGTTGTGGTTTACACAAGAATAATATGTTATTACTCTGATATCAGCTTTGCTTAATAAACTATGTCTGTACAGAGAGTGCTGAAGTTTCAGGAAAAACACGATACAGAATTGTTATGAGGTCTGATCTTCGCGCCTTCATAGACATAACATAAGTGCAGCTTCTGCCAACTTTGGGCTTTAGGCGGGTTTGATATTGCTTTGCTTGAAGCGCAAACACACACTTGATGCTGTTCGCATGCAGAGAGAACTGGTGTATGCTGATGTGATCCCTTCATTCTAGGACACTGAGGTATGGGCCCGCCCTAATTCAACCCAAAGAGACCTTCTTAGCTATGAATATAATATGCGAGTTAGGGAGGGTGAGAAATAAGTGTTGTTAACCCTTATTAGTTTACAGCATGGTAACATGCTGTCACCGTTCGCTTTCTATGGACTAGTAACTATCCTGGTAACTTTGTTTCTGATAATATGTTTACTTGTATTATCTAAGATACTGCGCCTGAGAAGACGGCATTAGTAAATAAACATTTCAAATGCTCACGTGTTCTTATTTACTGCATGTTCTGGAGGCGCAGGGAAGCAGGAGGATTCTACGCCAAAGAGACCGCAGTTTGCGAAAAAGAAAGTCGCAGCGGCTTCAGAATCTGACTTGGGCTCTGACCTTGCTGGACAGCGCGGCGGAGATAACCATAGTCAGAGAGGCGCTGCGTCCACTACTGAGGGTGACAGCAACTGATGTCTACGTTGTAATTGAAACAGCAGACACGAGACTTGCTCCCCCTGAGCGACTTTATGAAATTGTCCTGTTAATTGAAGGTGACATACAGCGTACTGTAAAAGGGGTGTTTTGGGAAAATCTTTCGTCTACATATGATATTTTGCTTTCGGAGGCTGACTGGCCCCCACCTTTTGTGCTCGCGGCGCCGCGAGGGGAGGAGGTAATCCTTCCCAGTTTCGCGAACTCTGTCTCGAAAGAGCGTGCGCAGCATTTTGCAGAAGAGTGGGCTCGGGCTCTCGCACCGGCTCTATACCGTAACCAATGTGGTTGGGATAAATTGTCGCCTTGCCACGAAATTCCGTTGCGGTCTCAGCCGCAGCCTCAACCTCAATATCCCCTTCGGCGTGAAGCAAAATCTTCCGTCGCGGAAATCCTTGAACAATTGGAATATCAGGGAGTTATTGAAACATGTGTGTCACCGATGAATAACCCTCTATTTACTGTAACCAAACCTGACGGTTCATATCGTTTGGTATTGGATTACCGGCATTTGAACTCGCATTGCCGTAACTGTGCAGTATAGAATACTCACGGCTCTGCCTTAGTGGATAGTCTAGTGCGTAAGCGTTTTAAAACAACGCTTGACATTTCCAACGGTTTCTATGCCCATAGATTGGATGGCTTGAGCTCCCAATGGACCAGTTTTACATGCGCTGGGGTCCAAAAACAATTCTGGCGTCTCCCAATGGGCTATAAGAATAGTCCAGGTATTTTTACCACACGCATAGTCTCCCTTTTGGAGAGTATCGACACAGATGCTTGTTTGTATGTGGATGACATCTATCTCACAGACGACGAAATTTGGATGCATCTGTGTCGAGTAAATTCAATTATTTGTAACAAATTTAACTTTGCAAAATCGCACATTGCTGAGTACACAGTGTTGTTCCTGGGCTATGAGCTCAACAATGAAGGTAGGGGATTGGCTCCTCACTTCTTGGAGAAATGCGCTCAGTTGCGCGCTCCTACAACACTGAAAAAATTACAGTCTTTGCTGGGCTTTTTAAATTTCGGAAGGACATACATTCCGGAATATGCCCAGCGTATCAAGCCTTTGTATGCGTTGATACAACCTACTTTTTCAAAATCATGCTGGCTGCCTGAGCATTCAGCCATCTTGCAGTCCTTGCAGGCTGATCTGCTCGCTTCTAAATTCTTACTGACTCGTGATAACCACACAAACCTGGTGATAAGGATTGTCCCTGGGACAGTGGGTTTCACGTACCTCACTTTTAATGAAGGAGACACAGTACCTATTGCTTACAAGTCGCACTTGTACACTTCGGGTGAAATGCGGTTTCCCACTGTGGAAAAGGTTTTAACAGCTGTGCAGATGGCGATTCTTAAAGAACGAGCTCTGACACAAGGGAAACGCATGTTGGTTGTAACACCCTGTCCTCATTTGGAGGCAGTCACGAAGGCCAGTGTACCAAATTCAAAAGCTTTGCACCCTCGGTGGATTCAATGGGCTGCGTCCTTGACGTCCACGGATGTCACGTTTATTTTTGACGCCTCATTACGGTCGCAAGAGTTCTTGCAGTATGAGTTCGTTCACGCTGCTCCTCTAGCTATGCGACCTTTGGAGGACTTTCATTGTATCATTTACACTGATGGTTCGGCGCAGGTTGCGCATGGCTCTAAACACGCCTACGTTTCCGCATGCGCCATTGTGGTCGGTGCTATGTTGAACGATGGGTTCGTTTCCAGGGAAGTGCACACGATGCCACTGGGCGATTGCACCGCACAATTGGCAGAGCTTCGTGCTCTATTACTAGCGTTGGAGTACGCTGATCCTAGTGTTACTACTCTTATTGTGAGTGATTCTTATTACTGTGTCCAGTCTTACAATGAAAACTTGTTCTTTTGGATTCAGAATGAATTTCGTGATTCCAAGGGTAGCACAATAAAACACAAGATGCTCTGGGTTCGAGTGGCGGAACTTAAGGCTAAGTTGCCGCTCGTTTTTGTGATTCATACTCTTGGCCATCAGCGTGTGGGAGTCCACGCTGTCGGTAACTCGCTTGCTGATGAAGCAGCGAAATCAGCAGTGTCTACATACTTAGTTGCAGCAGTTACACGGTCCATAAGTAAGATTGATAGTGACATCTTGGCGGCTGTTGCTGCCACTGAGAAGGGAGGTAAACATCCTACTGAATTCCCTTCAAAGTACACATACCACTTAAGTCCCGAAAAGGTTCCTTTTGTGAAAATTCCTGATGTTGGTGAACGTTTGATTCCCAATGCTGATCGCAGGGCTGACTTGATTACAGCGGCTCATGAAGGTGTAGCGTCTGCGCATGCGGGCGTCTCGGCCACTGTAACTCAATTACAACAACGCTTCTGGTGGCGGGGACTGTACAAACAGACGTGTGATTATATCCTTCTTTGTGACATTTGCCAGCAGATTAAACCTTCAACTGCCACGCGTCCGCCACAGACACAGTTGTACATTTCTAATAAACCACTAGGTTGTGTTTATTTAGATCACTGCGGTCCTTTTTCATCTGATACTGCGTATAAGTACATCTTAGTAGCAGTTGACTCATGCACACGCTTTGTGTGGGTGTGGCCCCATCGCAGCGCTGATTCACGGACTGTCATTAGAGATTTGCGTGTCTTTGTAGGGATTTTTGCCTTCCATTCGGATCAGGGTCCGGCTTTCGCCTCTAAGGCATATAAGGATGCCATGAATTTGGTGGGGGTCCAAGTCAAGTTTTCGTCTCCCTACAGACCTGAGGGTAACAGTGTAGTGGAGCGAATGAACCGTGATTTAAAGCAATCTTTGACAGCTCGAGTTATAGGCACTGGCAGAAACTGGCTAGCCCACCTCTATGGCGTGCAGCGTGCGCTTAATAATCTCCCTAGAAGGTCTCTGGGTGGGCGGACCCCATACGAAATGCTCTTTGGCATCAAGATGTACGTCCCTGACCTTGACGGTCTAGACTGTGTGGTTCGCGCCACTTCCTTTGACGCAGATGAACATTGCAATGTTTTACAGAATCTACAAAAGACCAGAGACAGTCTTGCAAAGGAACATTTGTCCTCCACGTCGGATGTTGCGTTGCAAATCCCGGTAGTCGGCTGGCTACCCCAAGTTGGAGAACTGGTTCGAGAGAAAATCGATAACAAGAAAGAATTTGGTCCTTCCTATCGGGCTCCGGTTCCAGTGCTTGGAGTGAAGGGCACAAGAACAGTCGTATTACCACCACTTCCTGGTCATAAGGAAAACAGGTTTATTTCAGTTGACAATGTCAAGATACACAGAGTGGCCGATTCTTCTTAGCATGACACCGGCTGTTTCCTGTCCTTCCATTGTGAGAAATTCAGTTTTGCCAACTGCTTCTAATCATGAAACTGAAGTAGCCATTGAATTACCTGCGATTTCCAGTCCTTTACTAAGTACTTTGCCCGGTACAGTCCTTGATGAAATTGACTATACTTACCCCACTGACTTGTCCATGCCTGACCTGCAAGCACGTTTGGCCACAGAATCCAGATTTTCCTTTGACTCTGTTTCCAATGCCTCGATGAAACCTTCACGTTTTGCAGTTTATACTACCTTATTTAAAAAACATTTTTTAATTCCCCCTTGGACATATATTTGGCTGGTGCTTTTTTCGATTTATCTTTTTATGTCAATTGGTTTTGTGTTTTATTTTTTCCGGTTGGTAAATGGACACTATGTCGAGGAAAGAACATGCATTCGCCATCTCAATGGAACTTTGGCCTCCCTTTCGTCATCGCATTCTGCACATAGACTGAGAAGAGACTTAACATTTGTTAATATCTCTGCTTGGCCTGTCCTTGATGGGATTGTGTGGGATGCCGTTCGATTTCAAATTCATGGCCCTACGGAAGTTGTTAATGTCCCTAACGTGCTTAGAGTTAATATGGGGGATGTGGTGAAACAAAACATACGTTCTGATGATTGGGATGTTCAGGCCGTGGAGTCTTTGTTTTCTGATTTAAAATACTATGCTGCCTTTGATGCTGAAGATTTATATTTAGGATCTGCTAATTATGGTGATTTATTTTGCTTTCAACATTTTGGCAATCACTTCTTACATAAAACAACATCCAGAAGGAATACTGTGAATTATACACAATGGGAGCATTGTCCGGCTCCTATACAAGGCAGTTCAAGTATTTTTTTGAAAAAGTACACATATTTTACTGACTTCAATATGTCTAATCCCGAGTCCTTTTATTTCAAAATGACACAGAAGCCTATGTCCAAGGTTAGACTTACCGATACCAAACTATTGTATTCGAAGTCCTTTCTGGATCAGCTGGCTATTGGCGGTTATGAAGTATGGAAGGAAATAATTAACCTAAAATCAGTTTGGGGTTCTAAGGACTGGCAGGTACAAGGCGCTGAGGCTTTGCACCGTGCATGTCTCATCCCGAATCAGATTTTGTTTTTGAATTCTACTATTTCACAAACGACATGCTTTGGATTGGCTACTGCTAAGAAACTAAATTTTCCTTCTATCCCTGAGTTAGAGGAATATTCAGGCTGGAGTAATTATACTCAATTTTCGATTAGGGACTTACAGACCCTATTGCTGAATTCTTCCTTTAACATATCCAGTATAGACCCTAAAGGTTGGCTAGTGTGGCACAAGAGTGCTGATTCTTGCCAGCGCCGTTTTCTGGGTTTGTCTGACGGCTTTGCTCAGGTTAAACCAGATTCACGTTTTAAAACTGAGCATTCTGTCACAACTTACTCTGTGGGTAAATTATGTCAAACGTGGCTGAAACATTCTAAATTATCTGCAGTTAAATTACATCTTGCAAAACTAAATGATGATGTAGATTTAAATGATTTCATAAAAGGCCCGGCTAGTGGTAGATCAAAAAGATGGATATATGCTGTTTACAATGAAATCTGGAAGACATCACAGATTGAGGCTGCGACACGCCTTAGAGCTATAGATCAGGCAAATTTAGAAAAGGTGCTTGCTGTGGTAGATAATAGTATTAACATACTTTCTTCCCGCATTTACACTTTGGATAGTATTGTGTCTTCTGTAGTGGATATTGTACATGATGAGGTGTCTGTGTTGTACCATGGTCAGAATCAATTACGTTCTGTCATGCAATTTGCATGGACCCTTCAAACGTTAAAGGCTGGCAAGGTGCCATGGACCTACATGAATGTTTCTTCTCTCTTTGGACCCTTTAATTTGACTGACAAGCAGCGCTTGCTTTCAATGCGAGATGCTTCATTTTCTATGTTACATATTGAGAAATTGGAGTCCTTGCCTTTCTCTGTGGCAGAGGCCAACGATGCAACGTGGCTTATCCACGGTTTAATAACTTTGCCTTTTGCTCTGTTTAAATTTACAAATTGTATGCGATATGTGGCCATAGGTCGCTATGAGCCCTTAGGTAGTGCATTTCTCCATGAAGTCTGGTCCCTTCCTTTCACTTATAGATGTTTGAAAGACGGCCAGGAAGTTTATCTGAATGGGGAGGAGTGTGCAGAAACACCGGATCATTCGCTGATGTGTAGGCATATACAATTGCACGGTTCTTGCAACCAGGACCGACCAAACTTGGCCTGTGTTTTAAAAGGCACTCCTGTACCATCAATTACCCGACTTTTACCTTGTTAGGGAACGGAAGTTATTTACTTTTAAATAATGAAGATTGTTGCGGGTTAATTAAAGGTGTAGCTTATGTGGTAACAGTAAGTGAACGTGTCGTTTGCTGCAGAAATGTCCTGTACCCACCCACACATGAAAATAGGGAGGTTTCCATTTGGCCACGCATACCAACCTTGAAGGCAGAGTTCAACGGCATGACTAGACTGAGGGATCTATTGTCCCAGAAAGTGGCCTTGAGTTCGGCTCGGGAAACTTTCATGCTTCACATAGCTAACACCCGGACCGAGGTTCAGGCCCTTTTAAATACTGATTTACCGTTGCATTTTGGCGAAATGATACATTCTATCTTTAACGCGTCCTCGACATCTGGACTAGCGCATTTTTTTAAAACAGTTAGCAGCGGCCTTGTGACTTCATTTGAAAAAATATTTGGAGTAATCCCTAGTTTCTTTCATTCCATTTTCTCGAGTCTGTTTGGTGGATTCCCGGTTTTACTGGCACTAGCGGCAGGCGTCCTAGTTGTTCTCTGCTTCCTTAAATATGGATGCCCCACATGTGGAAGAAGCAGCCCAGCCTCTGCTGCCGCTGTTTCGCAACCGAATGCTTGAATATTTTGGCACGCTGCCGCTTGCGATTTTGAGGGTGTACAGTCTTAATATCGAGTCATTTATTTCGACTGGACATAATATCGACTAGAGAATATCGAGATGGCATTAATATCGAGGTAAGTAATATCGATTTTTTTTTATCGATTGTTATGTATGTAAAAAATATCGACATAAAAAATATCGAGTAAGTAATATCGTCAGTAAAAAATATCGATATGTTTATTAGTTTAAAAATATCGAAAGTTGTGTTATCGACTGTCACAATATCGACTCTCATGATATCGAATTTTAATATGTATATATATAATATGTAATAGTTCAATGTACATTGTTTTAATGTTTTATAATAGCATTTTGTGTTAAAATGTATTAATTTTATTTATTTATTTATATAGAATTAATGTTAAAAATAATTAATAAATTAAAAAACATTTATATTACTATAATAATTTCTAGGAGCGGGTAGTGGGTTTTTAGGGGAATAGGGTGGGAAGTATTTTAAATATAATTAATTAATTATGTAAATATATTAATTGGTATTAATTAATTAACTATGTAAATATATTAATTGGTATTAATTAATTAAATATGTAAATATATTAATTGGTATTAATTAATTAAATATGTAAATATATTAATTGGTATTAATTAATTAAATATGTAAATATAATTATTAGTATTAATATGTAATTAATTGTTAAATTACTATTTAATTAAATATATAATATGTAATTGGTAAATATGTTATTTTAATAGCTTATTTGAGAATTATGCTTATTTAAATAATTTTTTTCATGTAGCCGGTTGTGGGATTATAGGGGATTAGGGTGGGAAGTAATTTAATAGTAAGTAATTAAATCTGTTAATTAATTAATTGGTAAGAATAAGTAAATACTTGTTATTTATCTAAAATATGTTAATTATATATAATTTAATTGTTAATTTATTTAAATAAATGGAATTATTGTTGAATATGTAAAATCAAACTTTTTTAGGATATGTAGTGGGTTGTGGGATTATAGGGGAATAGGGTGGGAAGTAATTTAATTGTAAGTAATTAATTATGTTAATTAGTTAATTGTTATGAATAATTAAATATTTGTACAATAAATTAAATATGTAAATTATATTTTATGTAATTGTAAATTTATTAACATTAATGCTATTATAGTAAATTATGTTACATATCACATTTTTATGTTATGTAGTGGGTTGTGTGTTAATAGGGGTATAGGGTGGGAAGTTAATTAATTATAAGTAATGACATATGTTAATTAATTAATTGGTATTCATAATGAAATAATTGTTAAAGACTTAAAATATGTTAATTATATAGATATAAATAGATATAACTAATATTATAATAATTAAATATAAAATATATATATATGAAATATAATTGTCTAATTACATTTAATTACATATATATAATATATTTATAATTAGATATATAAAGATATATATAACATATATATATATAATTATAGATATTCTCATATATATATATTATTTTGTATTTGGGGAAAGAGGTTGGTTTAGTCTTCTGGGTTACTTTTCTGTTTGGTTATTAAGGGGTATATGTTGTGTGCAGAGTCAGTTGTCAGTTTTTTGGTAAAGGTGTATTTGTAGGGGTCAGGGTCAGTTTTCATTTAGTGGGTAAAGGGGTATTTTTAGGGGTCAGGGTCAGTTTTCAGTTAGTGGGTAAAGGGGTATTTGTAGGGTTCAGGGTCAGTTTTCAGTATTTGGGTAAAGGGTAATTTTTTTCTTTCAGAGTCAGTTTTCAGTTTGTGGATAAAGGTGTTTTTAGGGGTCAGGGTCAGTTTTCAGTTTTTGGGTAAAGGGGTATTTGTAGGGGTGAGGGTCAGTTTTCAGTTAGTGGGTAAAGGGGTATTTGTAGGGGTCAGGGTCAGTTTTCAGTTAGTGGGTAAAGGGGTATTTTTAGGGGTCAGGGTCAGTTTTCAGTTAGTGGGTAAAGGGGTATTTTTAGGGTTAAGGGTCAGTTTTCAGTATTTGGGTAAAGGGTATTTTTTTGGTTGCAGGGTCAGTTTTCAGTTTGTGGGTAAAGGGGTATTTTTAGAGGTCAGGGTCAGTTTTCAGTTTTTGGGTAAAGGGGTATTTTTAGGGGTTAGGGTCAGTTTTCAGTTAGTGGGTAAAGGGGTATTAGTAGGGGTCAGTGTCAGTTTTCAGTTAGTGGGTAAAGGGGTATTTTTAGGGGTTAGGGTCAGTTTTCAGTTAGTGGGTAAAGGGTTATTTTTAGGGTTAAGGGTCAGTTTTCAGTATTTGGGTAAAGGGTCTTTCTTTGGTTGCAGGGTTAGTTTTCAGTTTGTGGGTAAAGGGGTATTTTTAGAGGTCAGGGTCAGTTTTTAGTTAGTGGGTAAAGGGGTATTTGTAGGGGTCAGGGTCAGTTTTCAGTTAGTGGGTAAAGGGGTATTTTTAGGGGTCAGGGTCAGTTTTCAGTTAGTGGGTAAAGGGCTATTTTTAGGGTTAAGGGTCAGTTTTCAGTATTTGGGTAAAGGGTATTTTTTTGGTTGCAGGGTTAGTTTTCAGTTTGTGGGAAAAGGGGTATTTTTAGAGGTCAGGGTCAGTTTTCAGTTTTTGGGTAAAGGGGTATTTTTAGGGGTCAGGGTCAGTTTTCAGTTAGTGGGTAAAGGGGTATTTTTAGGGGTCAGGGTCAGTTTTCAGTTAGTGGGTAAAGGGTTATTGTTAGGGGTCAGGGTCAGTTTTCAGTTAGTGGGTAAAGGGGTATTTTGTGGGTTCTGGGTCAGTTTTTAGTTTGTGGGTAAAGGGGTGTTTTAGGGCTTTGGGTCAGTTTAGGGTTTTAGGTTAGAGGGATACAGGGTAAAAATATGGTCAATTTAAATGTCTATTAAATTAGTTACTTTTTCATATATTTTATATAAAATATTTGAATTAATATACATTAAAACAATTATTGGTATTGTAGGACTTTAAATATTAATACATTTTTAAACATATTTAAATGTATAAGGTATTTTTTAATAGATTATTTAATATGCAAATAATATTTATATACAATAATAAAGAAGGAAACATAGACAGGGTTAAATGCCATAAATGAAAAATTGTTTATTCACATATAAAAATTTATTTGTAAGTAGAGAATCATTTTTTATTTATAATCAAAAATTTTCATTCAATGTTTTTATTAACATAACAAAAATATGAAGTACATGTATATGTTTTTAACACATAAATTATATTAACATAATTTTTTTATCTTTTACATATATTAACATTTAAATAGTTTCTGAAACAAATTGGTAATATGTACTTTTTATTTAATAACAAAATATTTATTCAGATACACATTGAATTTATTGTGATTGCAAATTATGTACACTTTTTTGTAATTGTAACATTTTTGTTTATTACCAAGTCATGTTATATTTTTGGAAATAATTATTATGAATATTGAACATATTTATAATATTCATTTTTAAATACATAAACACCAAAAACATTTATTATATACATACATAATGTTTTACATAATATTTGCAAATTTAAAAAAAACATTTCTTGTAACAAACTTATATATGCAATTTATTTTTACATTAACATTATTTACTAAATGTATTTATAAATCAAAAATTAATTTTTTAACTATAACATAACAGTTGAATAATTATTTCAAACTTATGAATATTTATGAAATAATTTTATACACTTTAAAAAAATATTTACACTTAATATAATACTCTGTGTATTTTTTAAAGTGTTGGAATATAGAAATTAAATAGCATTTAGCTGTATACAGGGACTACTTTTTAACCGCGTAATGTTACTTAGGCGTATTTGGTGCTTCAACAGATCGCGGTTGGGTGCTGCTTCGCGTTAGAGAGGGTAAGTTTGTTTTAATTGTGTTTTATAAGTTTCTGAACTTATTGCTAGTGTATGTGTGCTGTGTTTATGTTTATGTAGGTAGAGTTAATTAGAGAAGATTGTGTGTTCGGTGTTAGGTAGAGTGTACGATATTGGATTTTTACCGCGTTTTTGTTGTAGGTGTGTGAGGTGAGGTAATATGTTTAAATGTTACTAAGATAATATGTTTGATGTATAAATATGTGTTTTTATATATGTATGGGTGTTTTTATGTGGGTGGGTATGTTATTTATTTTTTCTAGGTTATCGTCGCGTTTCGCTGTTTTGGAGGACTCCCTTCTTTTTTGATCACAGCTGTGTAACGAGTATTATATACTCTTATTTTTGCACACTATTTTTTGGGTTTTTACATTTTCTTGGAGCGTTTATTTTTCGCCATTACGGATTTTTGGGTTTTCTATGGTATCTGGTGTCTACTGAAGTGGAAAGGAGTCGCTATGCATTTGCTTGTATTTTTGCATTTTTTTTGGGCTTTCATGGATTGTATGGGTTTTTGGAATGGTGTCCTATGGATTGCTTGGAATTGGATTACGTTTGAAGCTGCATCAGAAATATAAGTATTTTCTGGATTTTTAATGGGTGGGAAAACTGTTTTTAATTTTGCTTTACTTACGTTGTATGTAACATTTTGTAAATACATTATCTAAATACATTTTATATATGTTAATATTATGTATTTGATAATTTAATTGCAATTTGTTACATATTATAATGAAGAATTTTAGGAAAAATATGTTTAGTTTTACGTGTATAGTTATGTAATGTTTTAAAGAATAGTTTTGGCAATCATTGATAGATATTCTAGTCCTTTGCTAGTTGGATAGAGGGTAACTTGACTTTGGAGTGTGTTATACATTTTTTTAGTTTCTTTGGTGAGTTTAGGTCCAATCAAAGTTACTGATTGCTCCATTCGGAGCTCCTGGTAACTTTGTTCTTTTTGTAAGGATTGTATTAATTTGTGAAGGGTAGGCGTTCCTCGGCCTGTAGTTGCTTGGAAGGCATTGTGCCATCCTTCAACTGCATTGTTTGTTTTTGCTTCCTTATTTAGTGTGCTAAGGTAGACATTCCACCAAGCTATTTGGTATTTGGGTTGTCTTCTGTGGCCTGATCTGTGTAGCCTTCCTACCCATGTGTCTTCGAAGTAGTCAAGCATAGGGCTTAGTTTATCTTCGTTTCTTTTATAGTAGGGGCTGTCTATTAATAAGTTATAGTGCTCAGTTACATCTGTTAGTGGAACATAGGCTAGGGCGATGAGTTTTTTGATTTGATAAGCAAATGTGCTATCAGTGGCGTATTGGATACTCAAGGTTGATTTTTGTAGATGTCGCCAGATACATTGATTAAAGTGGTAATAGCAACCTTGTATTGCTGTGTGTGGGTATGTTTTAAGGATGCTGTTTATCATAGTTTTTTCAAAGTCAATGATAATTTTTTGTGGAAAATAGTTGTTAGTATGTTGCTTGACTTCAGTTAGTATTTCTTGATAGGTAGTTTGCTGTTTGTTTGGTAGAAGGGCATAAAGGAATGGAATATTTGCATTTTGGAAATGACCATGGATGGTGTATAATTGATAAAAAGGTTTGGGGCATACAGAAAAAGTACCGTCCATCATCCAAGTTTGGCATTGGGTAAGTTTTGTCATGTTGTTTGCTGTGGCAAACAGTATAATTCTTTTATCTTTAGATTTGTTGTCATAGAGTATAAAATTTTCTTTATTGTGAGTTACAGAGAGTTCAGGTGGAATTTGAACTTCTTCTAAAGTTTTTGGTGTGGGAGGAGTAGTGCATGTTGCTCTTTTTTGTCTAGCTACTGTTCTTTTAAGGGATTCTATAGATGGTAATTGGCTAGAAGCATGTTGGGGAAGTACACTTAAATGGTGTTTCAGAATAGCAGTTGTTGGTTGATCAGTGCTAGTACTAGCTTCTTTAAGGGAATCTAGCATTTGTCTAATCTCTATTTCTGTTACATTGGGTGGGTGATTATGTTCTTTAGTATAAGTAACAGTAGTTTCCTGAGTTATAGCTCTACCATAACATTTGTTGGCATAATATTTCGTACACTTCCAAAACACTTTCAAATCTTTTTGTTTCTCTTGAGTGTAGACATATCCCATGTAACAAAGAAGCATTTTCCCTTTTTGTGAATAAATGAATTTAGCTCCTTCAGTCATGATAGTATTGTAGTGCTAGGAGGTAATTAAAAGAGAATGTAAATATTTTTTAAGGAAAAAAAATGTTCTAATCACATTATACAGTTTCACACATTTGTATTTTACCTGTAAATGTTTTGATGCTTTCAAGTCGTTATTTTCAGCTGTTGATGTTCTTCAAACTGTTATTTTCTGTGTATATCTTTTTGTACCTGTGGAAGTTGAGAAAATGTGTAGATATATTTTATTACTATTTATGATAATTTGTTCGACGTTTTTTGCTAGTTTAGATTTAGTTACCTATCTATTAATTCTCGATTTTACATTTCTAATATATACTTACTTTTTTATATGTAACTTTTGATGTCCAGGTGTTGTGTAGGTCTTCTGTTTTTTTTTTTCATCTGTAGGATGAGTGCTAAAAAAAAAAGATATATTTGATGTATTTTGCTTTAAAATATAGGTGTGAGCTTTGAGAGTTACATTTTCGCTGACTAATAATGTAGTAGTACTTACTTTAGATATGTGTAGGTCTCTTTCTGTTGAAGTCCATCAGTTTTCTTCCAGAAATCCAGCAGAGTTTCGTCTTCCTTTACTTAGGAGATGTATACTGCGTTTTTAGTTACTTATTATTTCATTTATATAGTATTAGGTTAATTGTTTCAGAAATAGGATTGGTTGTTTAAATGGATAGTCTGTTTTTATTTGTTGATTTGAATTTTTTTTTCTGTTATGCTAATTGTTTTCCTTATATGGGTGACGCCAATTAACGTTTATTGAATGTGTAAGGATTTATTTTGTATAGGTAATGTTCTAGGTAATGTTATTTTGATATTTGTAAAGTGGAGGAATATATATAATTAGTTGTAAAAAATGTGTAGAAGGTCGAAACATTGTTTATGTATTATAAAATGTATGTTAGTATTTATTGTGTATTGTAAATGTTATGAAAATAAATAATATATGTCATCTATTTATATTAACTAAATCTGGTTTTTTATGATCAGTATGACTTAATTATTAAATAATAAAGTCATTTATTTTAGGATCTATTAATGTCGATTTTTTTACAATCGATAAATTTGCTATCTATGTTTGTGTAATCGATATTTTGACTGTTGTTATATAAATATTTAATAATCGGTGTTTTAGAAATCGATAATGTTGTGAGTCGATATTGTTGTAGTCGTTGTTTTTAGTAGTCGATATTGTGTAGTCGATATTTTTGATGTTTGTTGTGTAAGTATAGTAAATCGATAATTTTGTTGTCGATAATTAGTCATCGATATTTTGTCCAGTCGATATTCGGTCTGTCGAGGTTATGTCAGTGATCCGATTTTGAGCACGGCATATGGATTATCGTTTCGATTTTCCTATTTCACCTGTGTCCAACCTGTATTTCACTGCCTGAGTTGTGATTTTGATTGGGCCATTGATTTGTGTCTCTGCGGACCAGTTTCTCCTGACGTCGATTTTAATCAGCTGATGAGTCCTATCACTGCTCACGAGTTGGTTTGTTCTGACGAAAGGATTATGGCCTTAGCAGCGGTGCAGGGACTAATGGGTCCCTGGGACTTCTTCGCAGCAGCGCAGGATTTCTTGGAACTGAGCTTTCTTGAGAACCCACCGAGTTGTCCTCTGATGGTAATAGAGGCTCCAATACTTGAGGAACACGTATGTTCTTTTCCACTTTTGACTTGGATGGCTGAACTGTTTTCGGATGAAGACGGTGATTTCATGCTGGAGGCTGTTGCTGCATATTTTGCTTATACGGTCTTTTCCTAAATACTTTTCCATGGTTTAAGTCCAGCGATTTGACTTTCAGCTTACACCTTTTTTGCGAGTTTCAGTACCATTGATTGATTTCCCAGACCTATTGACTTGAACAAAATATTAACATTTTTTACAGTTCTTGAACTCTGCTTTCATGAAGTTGCCCTTATCTTATCTTATCTTATCCGTCCTCGGATCATGGGGGGGGTGTCATATAGCTACTGTATATCTTTATAATGTGTTAAGTTAGCATAGGCACATTACATGTTTAAACGCCATTTTTCCTTTTGCTAATTCTGCACACGACACTTAATTGTTGATTTAGCTTTCAACCTAGTATTTCGTTGTGGTGCACACAAGAATAATATGTTATTACTCTGATATCAGCTTTGCTTAATAAACTATGTCTGTACAGAGAGTGCTGAAGTTTCAGGAAAAACACGATACAGAATTGTTATGAGGTCTGATCTTCGCGCCTTCATAGACATAACATAAGTGCAGCTTCTGCCAACTTTGGGCTTTAGGCGGGTTTGATTTTGCTTTGCTTCTTAGCTATTAATATAATATGCGAGTTAGGGAGGGTGAGAAATAAGTGTTGTTAACCCTTATTAGTTTACAGCATGGTAACATGCTGTCACCGTTCGCTTTCTATGGACTAGTAACTATGCTGGTAACTTTGTTTCTGATAATATGTTTACTTGTATTATCTAAGATACTGCGCCTGAGAAGACGGCATTAGTAAATAAACATTTCAAATGCTCACGTGTTCTTCTTTACTCCATGTTCTGGTTTGTAATGATTGTATAACGAAAGAGTGCTCATGTGTTCCACGTAACCTGAGGTTTGTAAGTTCATGTTCTGGTTTGTCTAAACATTGGGAGTTGGTTATGACCAATGAGACACTGTAGCTAGCTCGGTAAGGGGTTTGTTGGGTACTGAGGTGTGTTTTGGGTCACCCTAATTCGCTGAGGTTCCACTCCTCTGTGCACAGTTCTGTGGGAAAACAGAAACCCTGCTACAATACACAGTTCTCATAGTTCTTTGGTCAGTGCCAGTATTCTCTTCAAGCGTATCCCTAGACACGTGTTTCTAGATTCCTCTTTCATCAGTAGGGAAAATATTCATAGGTCGCTAGACGTGCTGCCGCAATTTCCTCAGGAATAGTACCACTCTCAGCATGCAGGTGCCCCTGAGCTCGTCAGCTCGCGGCTCACAAGAGCCAACCCCTTTTTGACTACATTAATCTTGTGTGTATGAGTATTTATCTCATTTCTCATTTATTATTTCTTTATGTTTATCTTTGTTTGGTAATCGTATCCATCTGGTACATTAAAAACAATGACAATACTATAAACAACCAACATTAAACACATTTTAAAGAGAGTCACAATGCAATATAATCACAATAAACAAAGACGTGGTTCGAAAATACATTATCTGCTGAACAGACTGGGAGTTGTTGCCTTTGAATCCAAATTAACTTGCTTCAATGAATTTCTAAACCCCTAGAAATGGGGTTATGTATGCACACTCAGTACATTCCAAATTGGAATTAATACTTCTTATTCAAGTAGATAAATGCCTTTTTGGAATTTTGAAGCACACCTGTATGTCTGAGATGATACTTCCATTGGATCCCCATAGAAGAATGCCAGCGCGTTTCGAACTCACGAAAAGTAGGTAGATATATAAATCATTTTAAGAGGTCCTCTTCAGGGCAAAGAAGAACCCGTTCAGTCTAAATATAAAAAATATTAATATTAGAAAACATAAATAACACATAATTCAACATTATAGTGAAACCTAGTGTTTAGCGTGTGCAGCCTCAAGTATAAGCTTGTACATATAGTGAATTAAACCGAAGAAAGTATAGGCCTCTATTTGCAGCCTGATACCACAGTGTCATAGTGGCAAGACAAAGGAGAGGTGTGTTGAGAAATCTTCCCTTCAAATCATATTAGTGTGACATCCAACACGCATGTGTAGAGTGTAGAAAATGATTACTTTAAAAATAAAGTTGTCCCCCATTACTGGGTTGACGGTTGGTAATAGGGTGAACTCACCAAAAATGAATTGTGCAATTATGCTCATTGTGTGGTCGTCTTGGTATCAACAAAGGATATGAGATAATAACGGTTCTAGGACCATGGGTTTGGGAAAACACAGGAAAGAAAACTGAATGTCTAAGTAAAATTTGTCATACACCTGCATTACTTGATTATAATAATAATAATAATAAAAACATTTATTAGGTCGCCTGAATACACCAAAACAGTGCGTCTCCGCGCTAAGATGCGGTCCAACACCAAGAGCCAGCAACAGGCCACGGGGAGGAGGGGGACTCAGAGAAGAAGAGACTATTCATCCGGAAATAAATGAGTCTTCAGTTTCTGCCGGAACCTGGATTAAACAAGAATCCGCATCCCCCGGGCCGGCGGAAGCCACCGCCGGCCTGGAGGATGCGAATTCACCACCGCGGCCACAGACATCACCCACCGCCAGATTAGGATGGCGGTGGGATTGCGGTGGGACCAGCGGCAGATGGCTGGTCCGTCCGCCGCTGATCCGCAGGGTGTGGAGGGCTATTTGGTGACGGTGTCTTCAAGACACCGTCAGCCAAATTAGGATGTGCATGAAAACATGCTTTTCCAGGGTGGGTTTTCCGCCATGAAAAAGCATGTGGTCATTGGTGAGTGGGGGCTCGTTGCGGGCCCGCAGGGTGTCGGGGTGGGGGGTGCACATGGGGGGTATCTATGGTACCCCCAGAATTTACATGCACAAAGCAGCAGGCACCGCGCTGTGCCTGCCGCTTTGTGCATGTAAATGTAAAGCATGCATTTTTAACCTTGCGGCGGGTGCTGCTTCAAGTAGCACCCGCCGCAAGGTTAAAAATACGGGATGGGACCGCAAGGGTGGCGGTCACATCCTAATTGCACCGGAGGGACCACCGCTGCCCCTGCGGACGGTCCCTCCACCTCGGGGATGGCGGACGGACGCAGGTCCGGCTGCCATCCTAATAGGCCCCTTAGTAGTGATTTTTTGCATTTCTTTTAAAATTCCACCATGGGCCCGCTTTTGACAGAGATCTCCGTCTCATTTGTAATGAATCCCACAAGAGGATGTACTGCGTCATTTGTCTATTTAAAACACAGCAACGTACTTGTGTATTTGGACCAGAGGGTCCCGGGAGAAGTAGTTTTAATACAGAAAATAGTTTATGGTGTATTCGATGATATGTATGGGCACCAAAAATTAAAGCAAATACAGGAACCAATGGCAATAATGTTTCTCCAAAAACCAGGGAGATGGCAATTCCTATGTAAAGAATCTCGCCAAGCGAAATTTAATCTCTAAAACAACTTGCTGTGAAACAGTTGAAAAAATTGTTGTTCCTAACCCTACCATTGTTTTGCCGCCAAAAACATTTACAGGTGTTTGTGGGAAGTATAGTATTGGGAAAAAAAATATGAACCCTATTGTGATTACCATGGGCAAATCTATGCATAGATTAGTATCAATAAGGGATAAAGTTTTTTTTTAAAAAGTCTACATATTTGGCTGATGGTTCCAAAATGGAATTTACTCCAGAAATTAAAGGGCGTCCTCGGGGGCTTAGTGTATTTTTGGAAGAACATATGTAGGAAAGTAAGATCTGGTTCTTATGGTTAACCCCACTTTTTGCTAAATGCGATACTGTGTTTGACTAGTCTGACTGGGATCCTGCTAATCAGGACCCCAGTCTATCTGCTTTCTCCCTAAACTGTTATGTTATGTACTTAGGTACACTCCAGATTGGATACGGGGGTACCCTTGTCAGTCCCTAGTATATGGTACCCATGTACCTAGGGCATAGGTACCCCGAAAGCCTCCCATGGGCTGAAGCATGTATTATGCAACCCATGAGAGGCCATGCAAAAGGGAACTATAGGTCTGTCATTGCAACCTGTGTACGTTGGTGCATGCAACACATGCTTAATATATAGGTTTGCTATTTTTAAGGGTCACTGCACTTAGAACCTATAAGTCACACCTATAGCAGGCCCTAACAATCCTGAAGGCAGGGTCATTGTTTGTAAGTGGGAGGGTTCCACTGCATGGGCAGGACACTCCTGCAACCTACAGAGTCCATTCTCCTGGGTTGTCAGTAATAGAGCCATATAAGACATGTAGAGCCGCGTACTGACCAACTCTAAAGTGGCTGAATCAAACACTATTGAGTTTGGTATCAAACATTGTGGTTTCATACCCCCTCACCGGTAACTAGTACGATTCCACCCCTCAAAGCGAGCTTTGTTGGGTCCCTGGTGCTCCTGGTACCAGCCTTCCAGTCCCATACAGCCCAAAATGGTTGCTGCTGACCAGAGACACATTTCTGCCCTCCTGCTGCTGAGCCAAGCTCAAGCAATGGAAGGCAGAACAATAGGCATCTTGTCACAGGGAGGAATGGCCACCTCCCAGACAGGATTTAGTGTACTAAGGTTGGGAGGGTGCGCTTGCCAGTGACCGAAAGTTTGCATGAGGGGCACATTTAGTGTCCATGTGCATAGTCCAGTTCAAACCAGTCCTAGGATCTGTTGGCTCCTGCTCTGGCATGAAACTGGACAAAGCACGAGGGAGTAACCTCCCCACTGTCCAGACCCTCCCCTGAATCTGTCCAATCCTCTTCCATGGGTTCAAAGGGCTTAACTGGCTGTAGGACCCTAGATTTGATATGGACAAGATTCTGAACCAGAAATCACCGAACTTCGACTGTCTGGACACTCTGGACTTCATCTCCCTCTCAGTCCTAAGCATCGTCTGAGCCCATGCAGCATACATGCTCTATCCAAGAGCTGTGGAGCATCAAGGACAATCAAAGATATCTCCCTTGGAGTGAAGGAGTCACTCCTCTGCATCCGCAGACACCACATCACAACTGACCAGTCTGCTGATCCTTAACTCCTACGGGCTATGAAGGCTCCAGCAACACTTGAGGTGGGTCCCGATGTTTTGCATGGTTCGAGCTGCCCTCTTACCAAGTTTGAGGCCAGAATCCCTTGTGGATGCTGCAATACCCATACCCCTGTGCATCGCACTTATTTGAAAGTGCCTATGCTTGTTGGCATTTTGTGAACTAGTACATTTGGTTCCAAGTAGCCCCAACCTCTGGTATCATTTCCTACCAAGAACTCTGGCCTTCTTGCACCAAGTGCTCTGTGAGCTGCTGTTTGGTGAAATCGCTTGAAGTCCTCTTGCAACTTATCTGCCTCCGGCCTGTGAGTTCCCTTGAGGGTCAACTCTGCTTTTCTTGGGCTCCCCTGGTTGCTCCAGGCCTGCCCTGACTCAACAAGGGTCTTGGTGAGGCTCCTGGAACGTGTTGGTCTGAACTGTAACCTTCTTTGACCTTCTGCATGAGTTGGCATTGCCAAGGCTTGCTGGTGCTCCTGCCGGACACCTACCCTTCAGTACTCGACATCCTTCATGGGAAAGCTTGAGTCCGGCTCCTGGTTGTCCTAGAAATCTCCTGGTCCCCGTAGCTGCAGAGTCAAGAACTCCATCAATGCACCTGAAGCACACAACATCGATGGGCATTTGTCTACTGAGCCCCTGGTCGCTCCTGAGTGACCCAAACTCTGTCTCCTCTTTTCAACAAGAATCCACCTTTGGATTCCAACAACACGTTTCTTCTTTCCAGCAGCCGCTCTTCTTCAAAGTCCTCTATTGGGTTCGACGGCGGTTTCCACGCCAGTTCGGACCTATGCACCCTGGGATAGGTTACTGTGGTACTACGGTATCAACGGGTGGGGTGGCTCACCAACCTCCTAACTTCAAGGGGGCTTCTTTGAAGTCCACTGGAAAGGGTCCTTAAAGTCTAAAAGTCCATCCGCAACTTTCCCATAGAATTGTACGGAGCGCGCGGTCATGTTCCCACACTGCACCCGTCCTCCATGGGGTCCCTACTTACTCACCTTGGTGGTTTCTTGAGGTTCCAGCGAGTCTACGTCCTCTAGACATGAGTCGTGGTTCTTCGACCACTATTTTAGTATATGGTTTGGTCCCCCCTGGATCCCACTGAGTGTTAGTGCTATTGACTGTCATGTCTTTGATTAAGTATTGTGTGCTTTGTGATTATTTCCATGTAGGAAATACTATGTCATACTAGAGAGTGGTATATTAATAAGTACATATTTTTATAACTACTGTGTCGTTCTCCTTTCATTTAAACAATAGTTTAGGCTTGCTTCTTGTAAAACAAACTGCTTAACATTCCTTCAAGACTAAGCCTGAAGGCTGCTCTTCACAGCTACCACTTGACTTGGATAGCTTTCCAAAATTATCCTTGACCGCTCAAATCACCATGAGGGTTGTTATGACTGGCGCAACAATATTTTGTATTAAAACTACTTCTCCCAGGACCCTCCGGTCCAAATATGGAAGTATGTTGCTGTGTTTTAAATAGACAAATTACGCATCACGTCTTCTTGCGGGATACATAAAAAGTGAGACGGGGAAGTAATGGTATTTTAAGAGAAATTCAAAAAATCAGAAGTAAGTTTGTTTCTTTTTCAAACAAGTAATGTAGTTGTAAGACAAAGTTTACTTAGGCATACAGTTTTCTTTTCTGTTTTTTCCCAACCCCGTTGGTTCTAGAACTGTTATTCTCTTGGATCTTTTGTTGACACCAAGATGAACACTCATGAGTATAATTGCACTGTTCATTTTTGGTGAGTAACCCTACCATCAACCAAGTAATGAGGGTCAACTTTATTTTTAACTTTATCATTTTGCCACTCTACGCATGTGTATTGGATGTCACACTAATATGATTTCATGGGATATTTCTGAACACACCTCTCTTGCCACTAGGAGACCATGGTATGGGGCAGCAAATAGAGGCCTATACTTTCTTCGGTTAAATTCACTATATGCATGAGATTACACTTGAGGCTGCATGTGGTAAACACTAGATATCATTATAATGCTGAATTATGTGTTATTTAACACTTATTCATATTTTTTAATATTAATTTTTTTTTACATTTAGACTGAATGAGTTTTTCTTTGCCCTGATGATGACCTCTTAAAATGATTTATAGATACCGCTTCTTTGCGTGAGGTTGAAACGCGTTAAAATTCTTCTATGGGGATCCAATGCAAAGGACCATCTCAGACATACAGTTGTGCTTCAAAATTCAAAAAAGGCATTTATCTACTTGAATAAGAAGAATTAAATCCAATTTGGACTTTACTGAGTATTGTAACATACAATTGGATACATACGCCCATTTCTTAGGGGTGTGACATTCATTGAAGCAAGTCAATTTGGATTCAAATGCAACAACTCCTAATCTGTTCAGCATGTAATGTATTTTTGAACCACGTCTTTGTTCATTGTGATTATGTTGTGTTTCAACTTGCTTTAAATTGTGTTTTATGTTGGTTGTTTCTAGTATTGTAATTTTTTTATGTACCAGATTGATACGATTACCAAACAAAGATAAACATAAAGAAATAATAAATGAGGACTGAGATAAATACTCACACACACAAGAAATAATGTATGCGTGGTGTTCTTCAATTAATGTTGATTGATGACCATGTGGGGTTTTCAAGATCATTTTGGGAGTTTCGATACTGATCCCTCCCCGCAGATCAGGTCTTACTGGATCAAACCCTTTTGCGTGTTTAGATTGGTATGGTAAGAGGCATCAATGGCCAGTGCTCAGCAGGCTGACAATAAAGTATCTGGCTTGTCCGTTAGCTAGGGTGTCTGCTGAGCATGTGTTCAATGCAGTTGGTGCAGTTGTCACAGTGAGAAGGAACAATCTGTTGCCCCAAAATTTGGAGAGATTAACCATGATAAAAATTAATCATCACTTTATGTCACCAAATTTGGCCATATCTCAAGTACAACAGGAGGAGAATGAGGGTGATTGGTCAGACGCAGGTCATGATAGTATGTTAGCTGATCAGCTTGTGGGTGAACCACCTGAGTTTGAGGATGGACACTACTTCCCTGAAGACTGAGTAGGCCTGGGCCACCACAGAACATTACATTTCCAAAATGCTTTGACAAAAAAAGGATATAGCTAGGGGATCATTATCTTATTTTGCTTGTTTGTGTCTGACTGACTAATGATGCCCCATCGTTTTAGAGACGTGTATGACTGAATTGGAGTTTGACCAGTGTTAAGTGAATAAGCCTCCCCATTCCCTTCAAGGGCATTGAAGAGACAGTTCCTGCCTCCATTGTATGCCTTTCCTTTTTTTATCCCCAAGCAGGACTGCCCCAGAATATTTGACTTACAAGATTGGCCAATGTGTGTTGCATGAATCAAAGAGGATCATCAATGTACTACCGTGCTTGAATTAGAACAGGTTAATAATGCACCAATGAGTGATATATAAGTGATTGTGAGTGTTGAGATTGTTTATGTGGTGGCAGAGAGTGAGTGAGTGTTCAACTATAATTCGTAAGCTTGATTGTGTTTGCGATGATTTTCAATGTTGATGGCCTAATGGGTGATAATTATTTTCCTTAAGCTGATTTTAACCTTCCACCTTGGCAAAGATGTGTTTGCCGGGTCCACACTGCTTTGTTTTCTGGTTCACATTCCTCAAAGATCGACCAGTCCATTTAGCTAACAAACATAAATCTGCACAAAATAATTACTCAATGTTTCTATTGTTGTTCCTCAACAGCATTGCTCTACAGGTCGATCTCTCTCATCTGGGTTGGGAGTCGGAATGGAGTTGGACATATTTGTCACTTGGAGTTAGGAGGATTATGGAAGGACTCAGGGCGTGACTACCTCAACCACTGCCAGAAGAAGGAGTTATCAACTTCAGGGAAACTTACATGGTGATGACTCTAAGAAGACTACTTAACTCTGTGGACTGATGAGAGGTACATGGATTATTTGATTTGGGCAATGTAATGCTGCTGAGTATGTGTGCTGACTGGCTCAAATTTGAAACTATGTGGTTGGGTGTTGTTGTAAGGAACTGGAGAAAGACATTTGATGATGTCACATCAGTATGATGATGATCATGACAGTTGTGAGTTTGATCAGCCCAGAACATGCAGCCACTTGTCTATGATTGTTGGTTGTTGTAATTGCTCTCACTTAATTGATTGCACATAAGTCATAAAATGAATGATTGCAAAGGCATATGCTCTTTCTCTGCCTCTAAGTCTTCTTGGGAGACTCATGAAGCTTACCTTCTGTCCTTCTCCTTGACTCTACAATATCATTTCTATTTACAATGCACAGACCTTCTCTTCGCCTGCACAAAGGGCAAAAGCACCATAACACTCATGTTTACCTTACTCGACCACTTCAGCTAGGCACCCAAGATTGACTGATAATTCAAGAAGAATGCAGATGCAAAACCCAATTTGGCATTACAGTATTTTTTTTCTTTTAAGAATCATTTTTTAGAATGGTTTGGTTTTGCTTCAGTCCTTGATTATTTGTATTTGCTATTTTTCAAACCTATGTAAGAGAACATTTAGATATATGATAAAAACCTGGGTCTCTGGAGCTGATGGACTGTTTTCAATGCATTTAACTGCACTGTGTCATACTCATTCCTTCATTTCCTTACAGAACAGATTGATCACGATGATGTGCTGTCATGCCCTGAAGAACATTTTCCTTGTGTAGGGTTTATCTTTGACACACCTTTCCCCAAATCCCCTTTCCTATCCATTCATTGAATCCCTAACCCTCTTCCCCCGCTGTATGAATTATTGAGGTGTGACTTTATTTATACCATAAATGGATCATAGACTTGGTGGGGCAAATGTGGAGAAAGCAACTGCCACTCACTGGAAAGATCTTCTATAACCAAAGCAATAGCCCACACTGGCCCCATTTACCCATCCAAACATAAATGTGATCCATTTTTTTAGATATAGAACATCAGTCATCAGCATCTTCATTCAGACTTTGTGTTGCGTAAGCACTTAACCATGTCTACTACTGACTTTGAGCCTACTTTTCATTATTCGAGGATTTCATAACTTTTGTTTTAATTATATACTAGCTCTCCATTGCTAAGAAAAGTAATCTTGATATTTTTGTTGTTTTTCTCACCTTCAGTTATTCTTTGTTGTGTCATTTAGTATTCTGGTCTCAATTCTTTGTAAAGCTATGATATAATTATAACCCACTAACTCAGTGTTTTGTTTTCCATTTAGGTGCCTGCAATGAATCATCTTTCTGATTAATCCAACAGTTGAAGCTCACATGGATGGGAGTGGGACCTAGCTTGTGAAGTTGTGATGCCGTCCCTGTTATTGATTCATCTATCTTCAGGTAAGAGAACTATGGAGTGAAGTGAGTTAGTTATGTTAGTAAGTAGGCAAGTAACTGCTGCTGCATAATACATTGTTTATCTAGATTGTTGTAGGTAATGCAGGTCATGGCAGCATCGCCCCTAATTTTCAAGGTAGTTACACAGGTATATAGCGAACTATAACTAACCGGTATACACTTTTATAGGCAGATTAGAAAAAAACAGGCTGCGTAAAAAGGAGTGCCAAGTGAAAATAAAAGATAAATAAACTATTTAAGGCATATTTTGCAAAACAAATGCATTTTACACATTATTTTTGTGCAAAATAAACCCATCCTCCCCACCCACAACAGGCCCACTCCCTCCCCAAACAAATCACTCAATCCTCAACCAAAGTCAAAAGAAAAGTGTCATAGTCCAAACTCCTGGTCCTTACTCCCTTCCCAATTCCCACCCCCGCCACCACCAACAGATGTCTCTCCCACAAAAACAAAATTTTTAAACAGGGTTGAAAAAGGGTGTCATCAATGTGGGTCTGGAGGCTATCAAGGCTCTGTTCCATCTAGGCCATCCGGCTCTCAAATTGGTCCCTATGCTGCAGGAGGCGGTGATGGAATTGGCAATCTGAGTGGGAGGGGAGCAGAAGTGGCGGTTTGGGCCCCTGACAGATAACAGCAATGAGGATGGTTAATCATTGGCAGGGAGGCTGCGGCTGGCTGTGAGAACTGGCACCTCCACCTTCTCCTCCTCCTCCTCCACCCCCTTGGTCACCAGCTGGCGGTATTCTGTCTGAATAGTCTGAAGCCACTGCCATGGCACCCAAGAAGCTATCATCTGCCTGTTGCATGGTGCTGGTGGATAGGAGAAGTAGCTACATAAAGAAAAAACGAAAAGAAAAAAGACACATTTCAAACAGAGGTCTGGCAAACACTTGTTCAAAATTAAATAGTGGCACAGTAGCAGTACATTGCTGGTTCCCAGGTGCCATTGGAATTTGATGTCATTAGGAGAGTCACATTGCCATTTTTTACTCACACATGCCTCACATAAAATTCCCTGACAGTCTGGCTGAAATGAATTAAGGCAGAATAACACAGATAAAAAAAAAATGATTTAATTTTTTTCTTTTAAAGGCTTTCCGGGTAAAAAAAAAAACTAATCAGACACTTTGTGTGGAAAAAATAAATAAATTACCTTTCATTAATGAATAAGGCATTTTGCACTATAGAGTATAAGTTGTTGTGCTAAATTACTGGACGCATGCTAGCCAGCACGTTGGGTACTTTGCTACTCTCTGCAGTCTGCAGCAGGGGCAGCTGGAATGGACAATTATCTTACTTTAATTCTAATGGCCCTGCTCTTCATGTCCAAATGCCTTTTACCCTGACTCCACACAGCCAACACTGCAGTAACAATGCAGCACTTAAGCCATAATGGCGAAATGCAATGGGCGGGGAGGGAGGTGATGAATGATGATGTGTGGGATACATATGTGCATTGCTTACCAAATGCAGTGAGTCAAAGGAGTAGACCAAAAATGTAACCCCCCCCCCGATTTGAGCCATTGCTTTGATGAAACCAAGTAAGGGAAGTAGGTGAGCATGCCTTTCTCCAGAAGAGCTCCCTTGTTTCTTCATCCAAGCAATTACTCATTCATCCTTTTAGTCTTCTACATTCACTTATTAATAGCCACCATGATTTAAGTGTTACTTTCTCTCATCGAGTCTTCCACCAAAATGTTTAATCCCTGTATCCATCCATTCAGTATTCACCCTTTCAACCATCCTTTCATACATTCATCCAATATGACTTACCACAGCCCGTCCCTGCCACCGCTATGTCTTCCCCTCCAACCATGTTTGCCTCTTCAGCAGAGCTGGCCCCAGCACTGGGGGTCTGTGCGGCTAGAAACAAACATTTTGTAGATGCCAGATACACGTACACTTAATTTTTTTCATCAAAAAATTCAACTGCAATACACCACTATAGTTCCTTTAGCCGTATCTTCTATAAAAAATATCACTTTGGGCATTCGGTTGGTTGACAATGTTAGGAAAGCCAGGTAGTCAAGCCAATCAAAAACGTTTTGTAATGGAGGGGCAAAACTATTGCCTATGATGATGAATCTGAGTCATTAAGGAGCAATAAAGGTGAGGAAGCATGATCAATGAAGTACTTATGGTGTTGGTTGGCAACTGCAATAGAACCTCATATTAGTTTCCAGCCATGCAGGTATACTGTATAAATGAATTACAGCAATCCAACATTGGCTGTCACTTAACCACTTAAAACTTAACTAAGACAAAACCAAAATACTCCTCATCAGGAAGGTAGGTGGTGCTGCATGAAAATAAACTGTGCTGCCACCTCCACTTCAAAAAAGATTGTCAGGGGCTGCACCCCTGGGTGGCACCACCGCCTGCAAGGTAGGCAGCTCCTGCTGCTGGCTGTTCAGGGGGCCTGATGCCACTGCCCCCCTGGTTGCCCTGCATTGCTGTGGCGCTGGGTTGGGTAAAGAAAATAAACAGGAAAAGAAGGAAGGAAGAAATAAGGAAGTTAAGTGAAAAATATACAAAAATACAGAAAGTCATGAAAAACAAAAAAAGCAGTGACAAAAACACGCACTAATACAATAAATAAAAATGAGGGGTAGATTCATTAAGATGGCGGAGGATTAAAAAGATTAAAAGGGGATTGAAATCAGGCCAAGCACCATAAACAGAGTACAAGATGACAGCGCCCATATGAATCGTGGTGTGCCATTTGTGCACAATTTTGATAGTGAAGTACTCTGCATTGCGTTTGATGTAAAATGCAACGTGAATAGATGTGCTGGGAAACTGTGTTCGACCACAGAATTCTCTGTAGCGCTCTGGAGTTTTTTAACCACTTCACAGAGTTCCACGAAGCACGTCTCTGCCAACTCTGCCCAGGCCTACATAGTAGGCAGAGTGGACTATTCGGTAATTACCTGTCTTCTCTCACTACCCTATAGGAAGTGCTATTGGAAGCTTAGATCAGCGATGAAGCTTCTTCCCGCCAGGGGACAGCTAACACTGAAGTATCACTTCTATCTGTTACATCAACAACTACCATACAATCATCGTGTACAGAAACACAGATTGCACTTCTGCAAATGGACAAAGAGGGTATCTACAGCAAGGTACCACCCTTGGAGTCAACTCCCAGTTCTACACAGCCTCCAGAGATGCCTTGAATAAATCAAACATCCTTAGTCTACTTTATCGACTTTGATTACTTTGCTTCAATTCATTTGACCCACTACCATTTCCACCTGAGATAGACTGCGTGAATTTTACATTTGGCTGAAAAAAACATGATGCTTTATCTCTCTGTGGATACAGTTTCAATACTTTTCCTATTCCTTTGGACTGTCATTTTCTTGCTTCCGAATGGACACTACCTCCCCGAAGAGTCTGCTATTGAACTGGTGAATTTGGTTTTAACACCCCATTCTTCATCACACGGAGTGCAAAGAGACCATTCACTGGTGAACATTTCTGCTGTTAGGTTCATGATGGTGGGATAAGGTAACCTATGATGTATTTGGACAGACTGAAATATTGCAAATTCCATATGTATTTTATTTTAAATTTCCTTACAGGATTTCATCACTCCTAGTACTATCACTGATGATTGGGACATTGATACAGTGCATGAAATGCTAGATGATCTACAGCATTTAACTGTTTTAAACTCAGAAGAAAGGTATGAAAGCACAGCTAATCATGTTATGTTATGTTAGATGTATTTGTTAAGCGCACAAATTCCCATTGGTGTCTTGGCGTTAGCTACTGTGATTGTAAAAGAGACTACTGGTGCTTTAAGTGACTATATAAGATCAAATAGTCAGGTATGTACCGTCTTCCTCAAAGATAGAAGATTAGAGGATGATTTGATGTATAATGGGAGCTTGTTTCAGTTAGTGCAGGCACCCAGCATAAAGCTGTGTCCTCTCCAAGATGCCTGTTTATTTTTGGGCACGATCACAGATTTTGTAGTGAAAATCTGTAAGGGCCTGTTGGGGGTGTACCAGTTCAAGCTGTTCCTCAACAAAATAGGTCCTTCATTATGGAAGGCATTGAAATTGATACATGGCTATGATGAGGGTGAATACAGTACTATGATAAGAGCGAAAGCTGAATGGCGTGTCATCTAATAGATCATTAGTTTGAATAAAGTCCGAAAGCTGGGCTTTCATTAGTTTTTCAACAATCTTGGCCAGCAACGGAAGACAGGATATTGGGCGATAGTTAATAGGATTAGCTGGATCCAAAGATTTTTTTTTTTAAAGCGGACGGACTGATGCCTTCCTCCATCCAATTGGAAACGATCCTGACCTAAATATGAGATGAAAGATGATGGTTAATACTGTGGCTAAAGTGTCTACCACCAGGGCAGCAATCTTAGGTAGACAAGGGACATCAGGAGACCTATATCTAGCAGCTTTAAGTATTCTCAATACTATGACTGCGGACGGAGAGAGTTGATAAAACTGGGGATAGGTAATGCCGGCTTGGAAGAAATCTGAACCTTCTGGACTGTGGTCTGCTGAATACCACAATTGTTAAATATTTGATCAACTTTGCAATCAACAAAATTTAGCAATATTCTTACAGAAGGTATGGCTGGAGTTACTAGATTTAAAATCAGGTTTAGTTTTTAATTTAGTGATTGTTAGAAAGAGTTATTTTGATGAGTTCTTAGCTGATTCAATTTTCGGATTAAAATAAGTTTTTTAATATGTGGCAAGGCAAGTTTTTTATTTGATCTTTTGTTTTCATTAAGTTTCTGACACCATTTCTTTTCCTGCCTTCTGCAGTTCTGCTGTGCTGACCTCAGGTCAGCAGTGAACCAGGGAGCCAATTCCCTATTTCTTTTTTAATTCACTGTCTTTCGGGGGGGCAGGGAATGGGAAGCTGACTCTAACCATTTAAAGCATTGAGTGGTTGCAATGACAGAGTTATCAGAAAGAACAGGGAGAGAGTCTGTCAGACAGGCAGCAAAATGTCCTGTTTCAATTTTGCCAGGCCCGGATAGCAGTTGTGTTCATAATATCCGAGGGAGCATGGGAGGGCAGACTGCTAGGTATGTGAAAATAATAGTTATATGATCCAACCAAACTAATGGAAGGGCCTGTTTGAACTAAATGGACGGACTATTTGTGAAAATCCTGTCTGATATATGCTCCCCCAAAATGGTAGGACCTGTGACAAGTTGTGTGAGACCAAGAGCTTTCATATTCTAGAGAAAAATAATGGTATTCGGGTCTTCTAGTGTGATGGGGTGAAAATTAAGTCACACAGTAGTGCATAGTTATTGCAGAGAATGCCGTCTCAAGATGATTGTTAAAATCATTTTTAAACTTATTGTGAGGGCCAGGCAGGTGATAGACCAGCATGCTTTGAAAGAGTGTGAGTTAGAGACTGTGATATTAAAATTAAAGGCTTCAGTGGGAAGTTAAAATGGGATCCCACCACAATGTTAGATTTTATTTGTAAATTATTGTTAGGCTGCCCCCTCTTTTAAAAGGTCTGTCTAGCCTAATGTTCTCAAAGTCTGCAGGAATGGCTACGAGAATATCTGAAGCAGATGATATATTTGCCTAGGTTTGAGTAATAAAGGCTATAGCAATTTAGTGAGTTTCCATTAAGAGATGGAACTCTGTGCTAGGTTTAATCATAGACCTAGCGTTTAAGAGTAAGTAGATCAACTGAGCGCTGTCAGAATTGTGGGGCGTCTGCACAATATTACTATCCTCCGTAAAAACCCTGCTTGTATGAATAGGATGCGTTAAGCTATATCCACAACCTGAGCATCTACCATTGGGCTTGAAAGAAGACCTATTCATATCTAATAGAGTAGGAGTTAAACACTTACCAATGGAGCCCAGTGATACAAGCTCATTTTTAGAGTAGATGATCAGTTGTGTTGCATCTGGGACTAAAAGAACAGGGGTCTGGGTCCAGGCTTGAACGGGTGCAGACAGGCGTACCTTTGGCGTGCCAGCGACACCGAAATGCTATTGGTGTGATTAAATGGCCCATCATGGGCAGGGGGCATGTTCATGGGTGTTACTAGAGAACACTGAAATACTTAAAATCAATACAGATGGCTTCCGTCCATCTACCGATAGCACAATCGTGATCACTGCCTCTAACCCAGGAGCCAGGTAACTCCCAAAAGGAGGTAAATGATTCTGCCTACGAGAAATAAAACTGCAGGGTAAAGTGTGTTCCAGTTTGAATTAATTTAACACAAGTGGCTGCACGGACGCGCTATTGGTAGGATTTAATGGCCCATCATGGGCAGGGGGCGTGTCTGTGACTAGAGCGCCTTGCAGCGCGAATGCCAGAAAGAGAGGGGAAAAGTAAAAACTGCCATGGGGTCTAGCAGTCCATGGGACCCGCCTGCAGGCTCCCCTGCAAGGTGACCCCTACTAGTAAAGTAAAACATACTAAAAGAAAAGTGATAACACAGAAACACATAAAACCAATAAACGATATTGCATTTTATGGTCTGTTTTTACCATTATGGTCGCCATTTTTTTAATAAAAGATGTACTCCAGGTGAAGTATTTAATTACATAAAATGGGAACACTGCCCACACCAGCACAAGGGAGCCCAAAAGCATTTGTATAGAAGTTTACCTATTTTTCAATCCAGCTGACTGATTCCTATTAGGCCTGGGCGGTAAATTTAATTCCGCTCACAGAAAAGTTGGGTAATTTCGCTTTCCGCGGAGAACGCGACAATGCCAAAAATTCTGCGTTCCGCGACTTCGCAAAATTTTTTGCTTGTTCGCGTTTTTAAAATGCGTGTTTTTAAGATATTACCCCCCCGAGCACGCAAACAGCAATTGCGTACAGGAAATATGCACCGCGAACAAGCAGTTCCGCGTGTTCGCTGAATTTCTGCTTGTTCGCGGAGATTTTTTACCGTTTCGTGGAGATTTGCATAACGCGATTCCGCAAATTCCGCCCACCACAAATTCCTATTATTTTAAACTAGCACTAAGCTGATTAATTCTGCATATTTTCTTTCCCAGCCGTCTGTAAAAGGTTTTGACTTTTGGGGACAAAAGTGGAATTCAAAACTATATGGGGATTTAAAGATTGTCAGATTCAGGTTAATGAGGCTTTATTTAGAGCATGCCTATTTCCTGAAAAACAACTGTGCAGTTTACATTGTGTCTTGGCCTGGCCAAGATGAAAGAGTTAAATGCACCAAACATTCCCACATTTGCAAATTGGCAAACTTTTACAAATTACACAGAGGAAACACTAGACAACAGGCTTTGCAATAAAACATACAATTCTTCTATACCAATCAGGAGAGATGGTTAGTGTGGCCATTAGACACTAACGAATGTCAGGCCCATTTTCCTGAGAACACCAAAGGGTGTAGGATCAGTAGGCCAGACCCTGGCTATATGCAGACACAACAATCGGGGATTGTAACTACCTAGAGCATTGGGAAGTTGTGCCTGGATTAGCTTAAACTTTCATTGTTGTCTCAGGTGAAACACTTGCCCCCTTTTTTCTGATGAAATGCAACTACAGGACTACATGTTAGGTCTTTGAAAGCCACGTCAAAAGTGCTTTCTGTATGCTTTATACAATGAAATGTGGAAGTTTTCACAGCAGGAAGCGGCTGAGAGACTGTGTGAAATTGAAAGAGCAAATTTAGAAAAGGCTCTGGCAGTAGAATACAATGGTATGACTACTCTGTCCACTAGGATATACTCCTTGGGTAACATTGTGTTGTCTTTACATCTTGAGCAGTCGCAGATTAGGGCTATTATATTACTGAGTGGGACTCTACAGACACTTCGTGCTAGTCATACTCCATGGAAACACCTAGCTTGTTTTTACCTTACAATCTTAGAAAACAGCAAACCATAATTGCTAAAAAAAAAAGCAACATACACTATTTTAGAAGTACTAGGAGAGGGACATGTACACGAGTAATGGATCTTATCTTTCGAATACCGCCGTAAGAATAGTGGGACTGAGGTTTTTCTTAGCAGGACTGACTTCGAGAGAACCTTGGTACAGTTCTTTGTTTGCAGGGAAGTTTCGCCTCATGGCGCTTGTAATTAACCTAAGGCAAACTTGTGTTTTCTGAATGACCAGTGGCTGTGATCCATCTGGCTTTCAGATCACTCTCTAATGGGAGCTATTTGATTCTGAATGATTATAGGTGTTGTGGGATGAAATCAGGAACTGCCTACCTGGTAACTGTTTCTGCAGCCATGAACTCTTTTATGCAAGTACTGTTTCCACCTACCCGCGCAGTGAGGGATGCAATGCTTTGGCCTTCAATAATGCTTTCAAACATACACTTTGATGCTTTAAGCAGACTGAAAGCCTTATTGTTCTAGAAGAATGTAGCCATAACATCTGCAAGGGAAATGTTTAATCTTCAAGGTGCAAGGTCTTCTGAGATATCGTCGCTACTCTGCAAAAAATTCCCACACTATTTGGGGGAGCTTGTGCACCACATTTTTAACATGTCTAGTACTGTGGGGGTAGTACACTTTTTCAAAACAAATTCACTCCAGGTTAGTTAGCACCTTCCAGAGGGTATTTAATCATTTATACACTCTGTGCTTGTAAGCATTTTTGAGGGCTTACCACTTGTCCCATTTCCAATTGACAGAACTTTGCTTTTATTTTTTCTACTTTGCAATAGATGACCCATCACAAGGCCAAATGGGGATAGCACTATCATAAATGCTTCTGTGTCATGAAGGAATGATACAGTCCTTGCACATCCTTGCTTCAGGAACGAAATGACTGTTGGTTCTTGTCCTTCCGGCCCATCTGGCTACACTGCGTGCAGGTTATCTTCTGCCACCACTTTCGAGCGTGCAATGTACATATGCCTAAGAATGCAACTGGTTCAATCTCTGGACATTGACGGCTCACTTGTTCCATTGTCCTTCATGCTTGCTGTTGCTTCTAAATGCAAACTATGAGTCCTCCTGGGATGCTTCAGATCCTGGTGATTTTGATCTTGGCTCTTCTTCTTCGGACTAGGTTTTAACAGTTCTTCCTGTGGCGGACACTGAGGGGGATTGACTGGGAGTTATTTGTTCTATGGATCTGTTGCATTGGGTGCCCCTGGGAACTCCTCTGAATACATAAACAATATAGTAGTTTCGAGCTGTGGGAACCTTTAATTCAGCCAAGTTTTCTAACATTCTAAATTGTTTTTAAATTGCATTTCTTTTTCATTTGCTTTTAAATGCGTTTCTTAAATTACTTTTAACCATTTAGCTATCTGAATGCTTTCATTCTCAAAGTTGCTCAATGCCTTTTACATTTTGTTTTTTTTTGCTTTTACTCATATTGTTATTTACAGAGAAATGAAGGAACCCTGCGAGTCGAGAGGGACAGAGGGTGAACAACGTATTATAAGAAACAATGGTCCCTACCAAAAAAGTATCGGGCAATGTTACACAGAACTACATTACACCCTGTGTTGGTATTATCCAAATGGAAACCAATGTGTTTATGAGATGAACAATTAAAAAAGGAAGAGCAAAATATAAACAAAGTGCAGTGGGTAAAAAGAGGGTTGGCAATTACCAGATTTCCAGACTTCAGGCATTTCTATACGTGGTGACTTCAACAACAAGATACATATTTACAACAGTCACAATGTAAAGAACATCTTGGTGCTCCACATAAATCCTAATGAACCATTTTGAGTCAAGATATGGTTGACGACTAGGGTGGGGGGATCATCATCAGGATAGGAGGCCTGTGAGGTAACCTGTATAAGGCCAAACAGATGCCAGAAGGAGGGAGCACGGGAAAACAAAAAGGGAAGGGGGGAGGAGAGAAAAAAACACAAAAAGAAGGTGAAGACGTTTAGCTGGGGCTGGGGGATGAACAATTATAACCTTTTAAATAGCGCACATACTTTAGTGATCCTCAAGGAAGATCTAGGGCCCGATGTAGGTAGGCATTTACCGGTCGGTAACGGCCAAATTTGGCCGTTACCGACCGGTAAATGCCTTTTCCAATGTAGGGGGCATGTATTTACAGATTCGATATTTTTACCGAATCTGTATTTACCGAATCAGTAAAATTACCGAATTGGCAAATACAGACTCTGTAAAAATACCAAATCTGTAAATGCAGATGTAGGTGGTGCTTTAAACAGTGCCACAGGCCCCTCAGAATTCGTTATTTACTATGTAATACTATTGAATGGTAAATAACGAATTCAGGTGTACATGCACATCTGTGTATGTACACCTATGCCATGTGACACACAGACATGCCCTTAGGGCATGTATGTGTGCCACATGGCACACAAGCCTGACATTGGGGTGCTACAGGGTGTCAAAGTGACACCCCGTTCCCCCTGGCAGGATTTGGTATTTACCGATTCGGTAATTACCGAATCGGTATTTGCCATTGATTCCTATGGGCTTCAAGGCCCATAGGAATCAATGGCAAATACTGATTCGGTATTTACCGAATTGGTAAATACTGAATCATACAGATTCGGTAATGTAAAAAGAAAATGTACCTACATCTGCCTACTTCATATTTACCTACTCTTAAATACCGAATCGGTATGATTCGGTATTTAAGAGTAGGTAAATCGAAATGACCTACATCGGGCCCCTAGTCTTCAGTGGTAGCTGGGCGAGGTGGCGTCGGCGGTAAGAAGTGCAGCGTGAGCAGTTTCTCTGACATTTGACACACATTAAATTGCAGTCCTGTGCAGGATAATATTCTCTGAACAGCATTGCTTCCATTTCCTCTTCGTAGGCACATTATCGCAATACCTTGAACAATCTTTACAAGGGCTAAGTTCGCCTGGCAAAATGTTGTCATTATTGTCCGCTCTGCTACAAGCTATCAAAATAGAGTCAACAATAGTGGGCTGACTGAGACTTCGGCATAGCAATAGGGGTGATGTTTATTATATAAATAGCATCACTTCCTTGTTTAATCAGAGGAGCATTTAGCTGGTACTGAGAGATCACCCATGCCGTAATTCCAGCCCAGCTGATTTCTGTTTAACTCATGTGAGGGATGCTGCCCAGTTCTCCACAAAGATGGGTACCCTGATGACATTTACCTACAGGTAACGGGGAGTTAGATCACCCTAAAGGGATTTAGCAGATACACTCAGCCGGATACATTAGGTTAGGTAGCGATTGGTAGGAGTACAACATGTTAGAGTACTTTTATGCAAACATATATTCTCTATAATCAGCAAATATGTTGAACTCTTTATCTTTTTCACCATTCTCATAATGCTAATCACTTTATTCTGTTTCCTTTGATTGATTATTGCACCACACATATTTTATCCAAGAATCACAATGCTTAAATAGATATTGAAATGCTTTACAGTATATTTCTTGTGTATCTCTTTGGGTATGCATAAGTATCCAGACAAAAAGGTTTCTAGATCTGTTACCACATGTTAGGGTTGTCATGTTCTGAGGTTGCACAGACCATCTGTTTCACTGTCAGGTTAGTGGTACAGATGGTGCACTTTGAGCTTGCAGGAGTTAGGCTAACATGCCGGGTGGTGTGCTCAGGATCAATCTTGCACTGTTTTGATGGTTACTTTGTCCAAAAAATGCATGGTTTTACTTGGGAAAGTATAAGCCGTACAACAATATTTTTCCATATTATGCCTGAAAGTTGGATGAGAAAGTTTGCGGGGTTTAACAACTATGTGCCTTTTAAATCCCATAGGGTAATGTGACCCTCATGTGTGGGCATTTCAAATTCAGATTTCTTGTTGGAAGGCGTGCAGGCAGGTATGTTATGGCTAACTAAAAACAAAACTTTAGGACCCAATGAGATCGCTCCTGACTTATTTGTCACAGAACCTTTTGTATGAGCCCCTCTGCTTACCCAGATGAATAACACAGCTGTAAAGGTTAGGATTACACTTCTCGGTCAAATTCAAAAAGCATACACATTTTTAAAAAGGGAATCAAGAATTAATTCTTTTGAGTTTCTTTAGCGATTCCCAGTGGGTCACAAATAGACCTACGTCATGCATATGAATGAGGTATGGCACAAATTGTGACCCATAAGGAATTGCAACCATCACAGGGATGGTGGTCTGCTTAGGTCATGCATCTCTAGAGACCCTGAAGCAACTTGTAGGAATACCAACAGCCCCAAAAGATCAGCAGGCCACAATGTCTGTGAAGTAATCCTTTATTTTTTAAATGCCCATTTTCCTTAAAGTAAAACGGACTGCATTTAAAAACAAACAATGATGCTTTGCAGTTTCATTTTTAAGGAACAGGCAGTGATCCATGGGACCACTACATACTCCTACAAACTATTTGTTTTACATTCTCAAAGGGGAAGGGGTTGCTTGGGGACCCTTTCCCACTTGCAAATGGTTTACCACCCCCTTCAAGGAGTCAGTAAAATATGAATGTTTTGTGACCAAAATACGGTCAAAAAGCATTCATACATTCCATTCAGTTTCGGTATTTGGAAGGGATTCTCTAAACACACCCCTTCCAAATACCAAATTGCAAACACAACTTGCAATTCAGTAACATGTTACCAAATTGCAATTTATGTTGTGTACATATGTAAAAACATTTCTACGGTCAGAAACAGCCCGATTGGCCATTTCCGATTGCAAAAATGCTTCGAACAGGTGCCCCTAAGTCCCTCATCATTTATTGGCATACAGTTGATAAGCCAGGCTTCTATCCATATCTAAACACTATGGGCCAGATGTAGGACCCCTAATACCGGTTGGTAGCGGCCAAAATTACCAAATTTCGGCCGTTACTGACCGGTATTAGGCATTTGGGATGTAGGTGGCTACATTTCAGAATCGGTAATTTACTGAATCGGTATTTAAGAATTCGGTAAATTACTGAATTCTTAAATACCGATTCGGTAAATTACCGAATCTGAAATGTAGGAAGCACTCAAGTGAGTGCTTTTAACCTGTAAGAATTTGTTATTTAAGTTTAAGTTTAAGTTTAAAATATTTATAAAGCGCAACATACACCTAAACGGTTTCTTGGCGCTATAATGGCAAAAACAGCCTAAGTGTCGGAATCAACAGCTCGGGCGTCAAGCTGAGGCAGGGGGAAAGAGGATTTTAAGACAGAAAGGCCTGGGTGAACAAAAAGGTTTTAAGGGATTTGCGAAAGGTAGAGTACTGGGTGAGGGATCTGAGGTGAAGGGGAAGGGAGTTCCAAAACGCAGGGGCAAGGGTGGAAAATTTAGAGCCGCCCAGTCTTTTTTTCCTGTAACGAGGGGCTACTAAAAGATGTTGGGCCGAGGAACGGAGGTCTCTACTGGGAACGTATGTTTTGATGGCTGAAGATATGAAGAAGGTGGCCAGGCCAGATCTGGCCTGAAAAGCCATACAGCCTAGTTTGAACAAGGCGCGTTCCCGAACAGGGAGCCAGTGGAGGGTCTTCAATAGGGGAGAGGTGTGGTGAAATTTAGGGAGACCAAAGGCAAGGCGAGCCGCCTGGTTCTGGACCAGTTGTAGCTTGCGCATGCAGTACTGGGGGATACCGTTGTACAGGGCGTTCCCATAATCCAGGCGGGACAGGACCAGTGCGGACATAATCAGTTTGAGTGCAGGAAAAGAAAAAAAGCGAGAAATAGAACGAATAGTGCGGAGAGTGAGAAAACAGGAAGAAACCACCAAGCCTATCTGGGAGTGAATGGTGAGTTTGTCGTTGAGCTTGATACCTAAAGTTTTAACAGAGGAGACTGGGGTGGGAGGAGAGCCAAAGGAAGGGGGCCAAAATAGGGAGTTCCAGGGACTGGAGCAACCACCCGTAAGCACAAGTTCCGTCTTGTCGGGATTGAGCTTCAGGTGGTTGAAGTTCATCCAGTCCCTGATGAAAGATAGAATTGATTGAAAGTTAGAGATAGAATCAGGTGAAGAGGACAGATTGAAAATGAGCTGGAGGTCATCGGCGTAGTTGTAAACCGTGACCTCCAGCTGCTGAAGTGCAAAGATGAGCGGAGAAATGTAGAGATTAAATAATAAAGGGGACAGAGAAGAACCCTGGGGCACCCCGCACTGGACCTGACAGGGGGTAGCTGAAAACTCCCCAAGACGAACCGCCTGGGTCCGGTCCCTCAGGAAGGACGAGAGCCAGATGAGGGCCGAGCCTCCAATGCCCGCCGCCCTGACACGGGAGAGTAAGATGGAATGGTCCACCGTGTCAAAAGCGGCGGACAAATCAAGGAAGACCAGCGCCTGAGGTTGACCTATGTCCATACCTTCTCTGAGGGTGTCCGACACCGACACCACCACTGACTCTGTCGAGTGCCTAGGTCGAAACCCAGCCTGGCAAGGGGCCAACACCCCATTTTCCTCGACAAAGGAGCTGAGCGCAGAAGTGACGTGACGCTCCAGCACCTTGCCTAAAAAGGGTAACAGGGAGATGGGGCGATAGTTGGCCAAGGCAGAGGGGTCGGCTCCTGTTTTTTTTTAAATGGGAACGATAGAGGCAGCTTTCAGTGACGGGGTCACTACACCCCGGGCCAAGGAATCGTTGAGGAACCTAAGAGGAGGCAGAGTGCAGACAGAATAGATCTGCCGTAAAATATGTGCAGGGCAGATATCTGCTGGGGAGCCAGATTTGATTTTAGGGAGAAGGGAGAGGAAGATTTCCTCCGTAAGGAGCGGAAAAAAATTGAGAGAAGCTAGAACCGGGGGTAACTGGGGGTCTACGAAGAGGGGGGAAGGGGGGGGGATGTTAGTTTGGATTGTCGCGATTTTTTCCACGAAGTATGAATTCAATGAATCGCAGAGATGCTGAGAGGGGAGGGGCTTCAATGAGGTCCTGTCAGAGAAGGCCAGGTCATGGGTGATGGAAAAGATCTCCTTGGGTTGATTCTCTGCCGCCAGGATTTTGGCTGAGAAGTAAGCTTTCTTGGTCTCTATAATGTTTTTTTTATAAGTCCCTAAGAGAAGGACGTAGCGGGACTTGGAGGTGGGACAATAGTCCAGTCTCCATCTACGTTCTGCTTGTCGGACCGTTAATTTCTGCTCTTTCAGTTCTTTACTGAACCACCGATTGGCGTCTTTAGGGCGCCTGATCGAGGTGCGCCGAAAGGGAGCCAAGCTGTCGCTTCCGTTCTTAAGCCAGGAATCAATGGCCTTAGCTTGAGCTGCAGACGCCAAGCCCGACAGAGAAGGAGAGGAGGCCAGAAGTGAGGAGGTTAGGTCCGGCAAATTGGCCTTGCCCCAGTTGCGAGCCCAAGAGTTTTTGGCATGGGCAGGTATCTTGGTCGGACGAAGATTAAGGGAGAAGGAGATTAAAAAGTGATCTGACCAAGTGCAAGGAGAGACTGTGAGTGAGGACAGGGGGCAATTGAGAGACCAAACTTGGTCTAAGATGTGGCCGTGAATATGGGTAGGAGTGTGGACTAGGGAGATAAAGTTAAGTGACAGAAGAATTTCAGAAAATTCCTTGGATGGGGCACATTCCTTAGGGTCCGAGGGCCAATAGTTAAAATCCCCAAGGACCAACACTGAAGCATAGTTGACAGCCAGAGTGCCAAGTAGATCTTGAAAGGCGGGGAGAAAAGACGGGGTGGGTTGGGGTGGACGATAGACCAGCACAACGGCTAGGTGAGGGGAAAAAGAGGAGGAGCGAACCACGAGGTGGTCGATACCTCCCAAGGGGGGTGAGGGAAGAGTCTGAAACTGAAAATCGGTGCGGGCGATCAGAGCAACACCGCCACCCGTTTTCCCAGCTGGGCGGTCAACCCGGATAGAATAATAGCTCGAAGGGAGGGCTGCCAGAAGAGACGGGAGAGAAGACTCACAGAACCATGTCTCAGTTAAGAATAAGAGATCAGGTTTATCCGTGTCTAGAAGTATGAATAATTCCTGATGATGTCTGATGGCGGACCTTGTGTTTAATAAAATGATAGACAGTGGAGGGAGGCGGATGTCAGGAGTGAGCGATGAATAGGAAGCTGGCGGGGAAGCAATAATAAGAGGGCAGCCTTGAGGACAGGCTCGGCAGGGAGAATAACAGCCCATGTTAGTAATCCGTTGGGTAGTGAGGGGGTCGAGGGGCCGATGACCTTGTAGAAGAGTGAGGTCAGCTGAAGAGTAGCGGATGATAGGACCAGGGGTGGTAGCCCCTGGCCCCGGCCGGCTGCGGACGGGCGCAGATGGGCTTAACTCTGGCGCGACTCCGGCGCGCCACCGACGCGCCCGCTGCGCTTGTCCGCTGCGCTGACGCATGGGGAGACGTTTAAATAGGCTGATGACCAGGATGGGCGGAGTCAGCAGGGCGGGTTGGGAGGGGGTTTTTAAAAAAAGAGAGTAGCGTCCAGCGCTCGTAATCAGCGGGACGGCGAGGCTGGGCTGGGCTGCTTGTAGTCAGCGATGAAGTCAAGAAGGTATTTTAAAATTAGAAGGCAATTGCCACCCGCGAGCAAGTCCTCTGCCACAGGACTGCTCGAGTATAGTGGCGAAGAAAAGGGGCGGAGCCTAAATAGGCTGATGACCAGGGTGGGCGGAGTCAGCAGGGCGGGTTGGGAGGGGTTTTTAAAAAAAAGAGAGTAGCGTCCAGCGCTCGTAATCAGCGGGACGGCGAGGCTGGGCTGGGCTGCTTGTAGTCAGCGATGAAGTCAAGAAGGTATTTTAAAATTAGAAGTCAATTGCCACCCGCGAGCAAGTCCTCTGCCACAGGACTGCTCGAGTATAGTGGCGAAGAAAAGGGGCGGAGCCTAAATAGGCTGATGACCAGGGTGGGCGGAGTCAGCAGGGCGGGTTGGGAGGGGTTTTTAAAAAAAAGAGAGTAGCGTCCAGCGCTCGTAATCAGCGGGACGGCGAGGCTGGGCTGGGCTGCTTGTAGTCAGCGATGAAGTCAAGAAGGTATTTTAAAATTAGAAGGCAATTGCCACCCGCGAGCAAGTCCTCTGCCACAGGACTGCTCGAGTATAGTGGCGAAGAAAAGGGGCGGAGCCTAAATAGGCTGATGACCAGGGTGGGCGGAGTCAGCAGGGCGGGTTGGGAGGGGTTTTTAAAAAAAAGAGAGTAGCGTCCAGCGCTCGTAATCAGCGGGACGGCGAGGCTGGGCTGGGCTGCTTGTAGTCAGCGATGAAGTCAAGAAGGTATTTTAAAATTAGAAGGCAATTGCCACCCGCGAGCAAGTCCTCTGCCACAGGACTGCTCGAGTATTATTTACCACCAACTACAAGTTGGTGGTAAATTACGAAAACCCTAAAAAAAGCAATTTTTTGCATTTAATGACAGTGCCATGTGGCAGACATACATGTGTGCCACATGTGCATCCATGCACAATTCAGGGGTGCAACAAGGTGTCAAAGTGACACCCTGCCACCCTTGAATGTTTCCCCCCTTTTACTGAATCGGTAAATACCGATTTGGTAATTCCCATTCATTCCAATGGGCCTACAGGCCCATAGGAATGAATGGGACTGACCAAATCAGTATTTACTGATTCGGTAAATACCGAATCGCACCGATTTGGTAATACTTACCGAGTAATTACCTACATAGCAATTACCGATTCTAAAATACTGAATCAGTAAAATTCGGTATTTTAGAATCGGTAAATGTAGTTTACCTACATCTAGCCCTAAATACATGTAAATGTGTCCCTAAAAACAACATAGTTTATTGAACCCCATTTTACATTTGTCACCAATTTTAATCACCAAATCACCATTTCGTGCTCACTAGGTTCAGGTTGAGTTTATTGCACTGGCTGTTGGAATTCCCTTAGTGAATGACACGAAGTTAAAAATGTAGGTCCTTGTGGTTACAAGCTAGAGATTCTCCAAGATACACTTCATTTTGTCATGTTTTGGTTGTTTTGCACAAGCAAAAAGGGGGGTTGCTGAACTGTTCCTCATAAAGAGAAAAGGAAAATATAAAATTGTTAGCTGGCGTGACCAGAGGTGTTGATGTGGCACCTCAGGGCATCCATTTTGTTGGACGTGTTTGCCTCACACACCCAGAAGGGTGTCATGCTTCATCATCGGCGTTTGCTCCTCGTCGGGGAGGCGGTGCAATCCCCGACGGGCTCACCTCAAAGAGGGGCTCTTTCGCGGAGATCTTTTTGTCCAACAGCCTTATGGTGAAGTGGGGGTGTGTGGGCAAGGTGGTATAGTGCTTATAACAGGGCAGTTAAAATGTAGCAAGGGGTACCGGAATTAACTTTATTCTGGGGGTCCCCTGGCTGCAATTAAAAGGTGGGGCTAGCTCGCTAGGTGTCAACAGGCTAATTCGAGTGATCCTAGGGGAGACTAGAAGTGGAAGTGGTCGACATGTTTCTCGCAGAGGGGATAATCACCCGCGATTCATCAGGACCTTTACAAAAAGTGAAAACGGGGAAAACTTAAAAACAATCATTACATGCTAGTGTCATGTGTTGTGTGTGTTACCTCAGTGGAAATTCTCCTATGCCTATGTATAGAGAGAAGAGATAAGAACACAATGGTTAAGACATAATTTTCATTAAACCAAAAGCACAAAGGTCACGTTTTTGCCAGCGTTTGAAAGAAGTAGTGGCATGCTGGCGGTGTTGTGAACTATATTACACAGCCACTGCATGCCTGGGAAGTGGAGTGAGCAACGTGCGTAGTCAGGTGCACTCAACCACTATAGACGTGAATAGATCTATGGCGTGAAGGAGTGAAAATAAAATTAAAATTAAAACCAACGTTAAAAATGCAGCATACTTGGAGCGATGTGGTGCTCATCCATAGTCATCCATAGTTATTTTAAGGTACAGTGCTTGTAGTAGAGGCACCTATAGAACGTTAACTGTATTGTGGCTTGGCTGTAAACAGGCAATCATTCAATTCACTCAGATTCCATCCGCGCTGCGGAGGTATCGCATCCGTGCAAGCCCTTCTTACCTAATGGTCAAAGACTAATTGCCACATGAGGGGTCGGCGGGGCTGAACATCAGGGATGAGCCCAAAGTAGCTAAAGGGAAACAAAAATTGTGGCGCCTTTAGGGTTTAGAAATACGAACACTGGAGTGTTCGTCGATCAAGGCATAAACTATCCTTCCCTATCCTGGAGCGCTGTCACTCACCTCTAATCGCCAGTGTCCGCGTGGGGAGACCTACCCTTCACCGCCGAGCTCGAGTAGATGTATGAGTTCGGCGGTCGGTGTATTTTATCATGGTAGCTGGCCCGGCGTGCGGGGACGTGGCGCCGCCCACTCAACATGATCACGTGATTATAGCCGATATTGAGGCGGCCATACTATAGTGGTGGATGTGCGCTGTTTGCTGGGGCTATCGAGCATCACTGTTTGATGATACAAGGGCCTCAATGTATGTACGCTTTGAAAAATACGCTTTGAAAAATAGCCGAAATTGGAGGAGAGAAAATTAAATAATTAGAGGCAATAAAATGTTCCCCGTGTTTTGCTGTTCGGGTAACTTTCCTTCCAGCCGGCCCTAATGACATCCAGATTGTAGCGGCCATGATGTAATGGTGCCGGTGGCGGCAGGAGTGGTGTGGTGGGCACGGCCAAGTCGCTCGTGGTGAGTAGACAACGGCGAGAGTGGTGTCTAGCTAGTTATGCGGACCCCTGGTGTAGTGGTAGAAGGCAACTGCACGTATATTGTGAAAATGGGCCAGAGAGGAGTGGTATAGTGCAATCAAGCAGAGTGTCACTGTTGCGCTCAATGTGTGGCCGTGTGGGATGTATACAAAGGCCAGAGCAAAGGATGATAGGGAGTAGCCCATAGACACTGATTGTACACTAGACGGTTTACAGTGAGTGCCAGGGAATATCTTCATTAAGACCCTGTTTATCTGTAGACAATCGGTGTACCCATCTTTGCTCTTTGCGGAAGAGGGCATTTTTCGGGCAATGGGGGCTGGATTCCAGAACCACCCACTTGGTTGTTTTGTACCCAGCTTCATAAGGTTTTTATCTTGCCACTTTTGAAAGGATAGGATTTCCCCCAAGTGAGCCCAGATTTTATGTTTCCAATTGCCGTCTGATGAAAAGTAGAAGGCTATTTGATTGTTTAGTTTATATTGGAGTTAGTCATAACTTGCATAATTCTGTGTAGCCCAATCACATGGAATTACCCACACATTCTGTGAGATTACGCAAAATTACACGAGAAGAGTAACTCTACATTTAAATTATTTTCTTAGTGCAAAAATAGCCTCTTGCATCTAAAATGAATGTAAGGATGAATTTTGCGCTAAAAATAGTGCTTTATGAAAGAGAACATGAATAGCGAATGTGAGGAGCTGCTCACTAAATGTGCACTTAGGTTCGGATTGCCCCACAATTTACTTCAGGCAATTAGCACCTTTTCCCTAGTACATAATGTACCCTTGCTTCGAATATCAACACAATATACATTTTGTGCTTAGAAATAGCACTAAATGCAACAGAACCTGAGCAGAGAGAGACTGAGCAGCCACTCGCGCTTGCTCAATGTGCTCTTGCAGTAGGATTTCATTACAAGACTTGAGGCTACAATATGCTTATATCTTTTAATTGCAGACCCAAGCAGCCCCATATGTCACAAAGCAATAGTTCCATATTAGAACATTCTGAACCAAACAATAGCAGTAAGCACTAGGCAATCAGCCTCTTTTAAATGCGGCTCCAAGCAGATAAGTCAATCTCTTTTTACCTCCTCAAACGTTCTGGGTTTCTTGCCTTTCTGTTATTTCCTGTTTAATATTTCTATGCCTCTGTTTTTTTTGGTGATATACTTATACCATAATCATTTATTTCTCCCTACAGCGCGTTTTTTTACTCTTTTTCCTTCGTGTTTTCTCCACCTTTCTCAACCCTTGGTTTGAACCCACCCTCAACCCTCCCTTATGCTCGGTCTTCTGACCTCCAATTTACGGAGGTCGGCTTCCGTCCTCCTTTCCCTCTCGTTTCGCCTCATTTTTTTGTTTGAATACTCGCGCTGTGTTGCGCATTTTGTCTCACCATGCGCTCATCGTTTCTCACACGTGTGCGTCTCCGTTTAATGTCCTTGACCGCCTATTCCTCTCACCACTCGCGCCACATCTTGTCTTTTAAACACGGCGATCCTTCCTCGCTTAGATTGGAGGAAGGACCCTCGGCAACATACACGCTACGTTGTGTTGTCGCTGGGGGCGTTTCCTCTAACCATGGGCTCACAATGCCCGTTTCCTAACGTTCAGCTGATCGCGCTCGAGGTACTGTGCAGTTTAACAAGACGATCAGCTGTTTATTCATCCTGGCAGTTACTGAGGGACCTGTTTTACCTGTATTTTGGCATCTTGCACAATTAATACTTCCCCGGTTTAAGCTTTATAATTTATAATTTATTTAAATCGGCTTCACTCACCCTATTTAGTTTTTTGACTCCTGAAACCCCCTATTTGACTTTTGAAACTCCCAAATATATACATGAAAAAAAGGAGTTATATTGATTATATTTATTATATATTGATTAAAACAAAAACAAAAAAAAAAAATATATATATATATATAATAATAACAAAACAAAAAAAGGGGGTTCTATTTGATACCTTGACTCAAAACAAAATAAATAAATAAAATAAATTATTTTCACCATGTCTGACACGGAATCAGATCAGGCTAGTGCCGCTGAATCTGGCGTTGTTAATGAGGCAATAAAAAATATTATTCATAAAGAAATGAGATCCTGTATGTTCTCAACACTCTCCCAAGTCATGTCTTCTAAAAGATCATTCACTTCTCAAGTGGATGACTTTCCCGAAGCGAACTTTGTGGAGGAAAACGATCTTACTGAGATAAGGGGTAAGAGGCATAAGAAAACTAACAATATTGATTTTACCCCAGAGAGCACGGGAGGTCCTAGCCCCTCGAGAGTTACGGGAGGTCCTCGCACCTCGGCTGCCTCAGGTGTCCCTTGCAGCACAAAATCGAAAGGTGTCCTTAGCGGCACAAATTTAATAGGTGTCCCTCGCGGCACAAATTTTCTCAATTGCTCAAGACGATACAGATGATCTCAATTTTATCTCAAATGATAATGATGATGCCTCTGAATTTCCGGATGTATACATCCTTCAATCAGGAGTTTGTTGAAGCGCGACTACTCACCCGTAAGGGTCTCAAGGCGCTAGGGGTGTGGGGGTGCAGGTTCCATTCCATCAAGGAGGGGGTCTGTCGAAGAGCCAGGTTTTGAGGTTTCTTGCGAAGATGGGGAGCGATGTTGTCTGTCTGAGGTGGAGCGGAAGGGCGTTCCATGCTTTGGCCGCGAGGAAGGAGAAGGAGCGGTCTCCCGATCTGGTCTTTCTGGTGCGGGGGATCACGGCGTAGGAGAGCTGGGCTGATCGTAGGGTCCTTTGGGGTGCATGGAATGTGAGCCGGCTGTTCAGGTATGCTGGTCCGGTGCCATGGAGGGCCTTGTGTGCGTGGGTGAGCATCTTAAAGGTGATTCTCGCCTCGACGGGGAGCCAGTGGAGTATGAGCAGGTGCTGGGAGATGTGGCAGTGTTCTGGCAGGTTGAGGCCCAGTCTTGACCTTGATGAAGATGACCATGATATTGATTCCCTTCTTTTCAGTGACAATGTACCATCTTCTTCTAAAGATAGTGTCATAGACCCCTTGGGTGAGGAGATGTTTTCTCCTTTCAATATTAAGCATCCTAGGAGTTCCGAGTGGACACGCCATGACCATGTATGTGAGTTCATTACTAAATGGCTTAGAAACCCCTTAGAGAGAGAGACTCGCAATCTCTTAAGAGCCGAGTGCTCCAGACCTTCTATCAAGGGTAGAGTTTGCCAAACCCCAAATCTCGACCCCGAACTTATTACTTATCTTTTTAAACTTGACAGAGACCCTCGTAAAGGGTTGGAAAGATCCCTTAAAATCTGCCAAGATAAAGTTCTTGACATCCTGGGTCCCTTTGCCAAGATCATTGATGCTGCTGAAGAGAGCTACCTTAACGGCTGCCCTCTTGATACCCATTCTATTTGGGGTTGGAGTCAAAGGGCCCTTGTTCTATTAGGCAATGCTAATGCAGGCCTTAATTCTGAAAGGAGACGAGTGGTTTTAACCAAAATTAGTCCTAAGCTAAGTGACCTAGCCGATAAGGAAACTTCTCTCAACCCAAAGGGTCTACTTTTCGGAGAAGATTTAATTAAGAGCCTGGGCAAATACGTATCTACATTTACTGCCTTAGATAAAGCGCACCAAAACATGAAGAGAGTCTTCAATTCAAACAACCTTTTTGCAAGGGCCGGAAGAAGGGGCCAGTCTTCCGGCCACTTCAACCATCGGCCCTATTCTAGGTCTAGGGGCTATGGTGGAAGAGGATACCAACCCCCCCATCCAGCCTCAATTCTACACTTCAAGAGGAAGAGGCTTCTGTTCAAGCGGATTCAGAGCGAGAGGAGCCTCTGCCGACACCAACCCTCAAAGTGAGTACTCCTCTTCCTTATCTTTCCCTTTTTTCAAATCCAAAAGTGGGAGGAAAACTGAAATTATTTTACCACAACTGGAAACTTATCACTCAAGACCCTTGAGTTTTGAACACTGTGGTCGTCTTTTCTATAGATTTCCTCCAAATTCCAGTTCAAAATTCTCTCCCTAAAGTAATTCCCCTTACTTTAGATCAGAAAAAGATAATCGAGGAAGAAATGTCCTCAATGCTCCAGAAAGGTGCAATTATAGAACTCCCTATGGAATTTCTAAGATTTATAAGTACTCTCTTCCTGGTAGAAAAGAAGGACAAAGGTTGGAGACCCGTCATAAACCTGAGGGAACTCAAATACCTTGTTTACAGACACTTCAAGATGGAAGGCATCCAACTTCTCAGGGACCTCCTTTTGGAAGGGGACTGGTTAGTCAAATTGGATCTGAAAGATGCCTACTTTACCATCCCTATGGCGAAAGAACATCAACCCTTCCTTCAGTTTATTTGGAAAAAACGTCTTTTCCAATTTCAAGCCCTTCCCTTCGGCCTCTCATCAGCCCCCGGGTGTTTCACCAAGGTGATGAGGGCAGTCGCCTCTTCTCTGAGAGAAAAAGGTATCCGTTTCATCATTTATCTAGACAACATCCTTATTCTGTCCCAAGATTACAATCAAATCATCCAAGATCTAAAAATTGTGATGGATCTCTTAGAGAACCTGGGTTTTATCATAAACAAAGAAAAATTCATACTATCCCCTTCAAAGACTATGGAATTCCTGAGTTTCACTGTAGACACCACAAACTGCCTTCTCCTTCTTCCTCCGAAGAAGATTTCCAAAATCAGGAAAGAGATAAGATATGTCCTCAAACAACAGAATCTCTCTTTAAGAGAACTGGCCCGACTCTAAGGCCTTCTCTCTTCTTCCATTCAAGCTATCTTTCCGGGTCCCCTAAATTATCGAGCCCTTCAAAGAATAAAAGCAAGGGCTCTGAGATCAGGTCTATGGTACGGGGATCGTGTTTCCTTGAACCGGGAGGCCATCTCAGAACTGACCTGGTGGTTAGACAATCTGGACGCATGGAATGGCAGAGCGACATTCGGTTCGGCACCGGATTTTATTTTGCAATCAGATGCGAGCCTTCATGGCTAGGCTGCTTGTCTCCAAGACCAAAGCACTGGAGGGGTCTGGCCTCAGGTGGAATCTTTTCAACACATCAATTATCTAGAATTAACCGCAGGGCTTTATGCTCTGATGAGTTTCAAGCACTCTCTTCAAGGCAGATCGGTTATTCTGAAAATGGACAACGTGTCTGATGTCACCTACATAAACCGCTTAGGTGGCACCAAATCGAAGGACCTCTCCAACCTGGCCAAGAAACTTTGGATCTTCTGCCTGGAACACAAAATCTCTCTCAGAGCAGAATATCTTCCGGGAAAATCTAACCTCTGTGCAGATTGGAACTCGCGATTCCTCTTGGACTACAGCGACTGGAAGCTCAACACCTCTGATCTAGATCTATTTGCGAGCAGACTAACGTTCCAATTGTAAAGTTATTACAGCTGGATACCCGACCCGGGTGCTCTAGTGGTGAACGCTTTTCTCCAATCGTGGGACGGGATCAACGCTTATGCCTTCCCTCCGTTTGCCATGATCCAGAGAGTCCTTCAGAAGGTGAGACGCCAACGCTCTTCGATTGTCCTGATAACCCCTTTTTGGCCATCCCATGCATGGTTCCCTACTACCCTGGAACTAACTTACGATCATCCCTTCCTAATTCCTTCCCTGGAAGACCTCCTTACAGACGTAGATGGTCAAATTCACCCTCTTGTTCAGACAGGGAATTTGAACCTTCTTGCCTGGAAGGTGTCAGGAGATCCAACTGTCTCGCAAGACTTTCGTTGACGGCTTCAACTCTACTGGATGAATCATGGGCCCCTGGCACACATTACCGGTATAACACCATTTGGAAAGTTTGGTTACGTTGGTGCTTGGAGAGGGACCTGGATCCCGTGGAGGCATCTATCGTTGATATATTTAATTTTCTTGGAGAACAATTCGATAGAGGTCTGAGTTACAGGTCTATTAATTGTTATAGGTCGGCTGTTTCCGCTGGCCATTCCCTTGTCAACAATAAAATGGTGGGTACAAATCCTATTATTTGTAGAATACTTAAGAGTATCAGACTTAGAAGACCTCCTAAACTTAGATATCAATCTCTATGGGATGTTAAGTTAATTCTTGACCATTTCTGTACTTGGCCAGATAACTCTCTTTTGAACAGAAAGAACCTTTCTTTAAAATTGGCTACTCTCCTTTGCTTGAATTCATGTCGAAGAGTGTCTGATGTTAAAGCTTTAGATATTTCCTATAGATCTTATGATATGTTTGGAGTTAAATTTGAACTGCATAGAAGAACCAAGACTATGTCCGATTCTATTTTCTATCCACGCTTTGACATATGCAGTAAACTCTGTGTTGTTCACTGTATGAAAGAATATGATCTGAGAATGAAATCTCTTCGCCCTTCTGGTGTGAGTCAATTGCTTATCTCCTTTGTTAAACCTCACAAAGGTATTTCTTCTGCTTCCATTGCAAGATAGGTTAAAATTGTTATGGGCCTTGCAGGTGTCGATCTGGGTCTCTTCAAACCTCATTCCATCAGAGGTGCTATGGCCAGTAAGTAATTCTGGTCAGGTGGTAAGTTGGATGATATACTTAAAGCTGCTGATTGGTCTAGTTCTAGGACTTTTGCTCACCACTATTGCAAACCAATCACTCTGATGTTGTTTTACATGGCTACCAACATGCATAATGGTAGCCTCCGGACTTGTAATGAAATTGCGATTCTCCTATTAACATGACTAGAGAATCTGGATTTCATTAAAGACACGGAGGCCAACATTATCCCTCCCACCCTTCCCTTGGGTGGTTGATGGTTGTTTTTGGTTCATTGTTTAACTCCTATGATGCCCGCAGCCTCGTTGTGCCTGCCTCGCTGATCCCCGCCCCTCCGCCGTATTTGCGTGTGCTTAATTAATCTTTCTGTTTCCTTTCTGTTTTTCATTTGCCTTTATTATTGTGACTACTGTCCCCTTGCACGTTGTTGTTTTAGATCTGTTTATTGTCCTTCAGTCCCCTGTGCCTGCCCGCCCCGCTCCCCGCTTCCCACCGCCGTCCAAGCGGACACGCCCCCTTTTCGTTTTGTGCCCTCCCCGCTCCCGCCTCCCAGCTGCTCCTCCCTCCCTCCCACTTGGCCATAAATGGAGACCGCGCGGCGCAGGTGAGTGTGACCTGCTCCCAGGACAGCCCCGCGCCGCACGGCCACCAGCTGTGTGTGTGCCCCTCGCCTCGCTGCTGCCCGCAGCCTCGTTGTGCCTGCCTCGCTGATCCCCGCCCCTCCGCCGTATTTGCGTGTGCTTAATTAATCTTTCTGTTTCCTTTCTGTTTTTCATTTGCTTTTATTATTGTGACTACTGTCCCCTTGCACGTTGTTGTTTTAGATCTGTTTTTGTCCTTCAGTCCCCCTGTGCCTGCCCGCCCCGCTCCCCGCTTCCTGCCGCCGTCCAAGCGGACACGCCCCCTTTTCCTTTTGTGCCCTCCCCGCTCCGGCCTCCCAGCTGCTCCTCCCTCCCTCCCACTTTGCCATAAATGGCACCCGCGCGTACGCGCAGCGGGCGCGCCGATTGTGCGCTGAAGGCTCGCCAAAGGCAAACCCGTCTGCTCCCGTCCGTGCCTGGCCCGCTCCCAGCGCCAGGACCCCTGGCCCCCGACGGACCTACGATGCCGCCACTCTCAACGCTCTCAACACCGGCCGAACCCACAGCTGCTACCGAGCCACCCCGAGACGCAGCCACGGACCCTTCACCTGCCTCTCCTACAAGTTCCCGAGCATCCGGACCTGCACTGCACCCGCCAAGCCGACCACCAGCAGCAACCACCTCAAGTGCATCCTGCTCAACACCCGCTCCGTCCACAGACACGCCGTGGAGATCTGGAACCTCCTCGACTAGACATCCCCAGACGTCGCCTTCCTCACGGAAACCTGGATGAACGCCTCCTCAGCGCCCGACATCTCCATCGCCATCCCGGACGGCTACAAGATCACCCGGAGGAACCGCATCAACCAGACCGGAGGAGGCATCGCCATCGTCCACAAGAACACCATCCGCATCACGACCGACGCCAACGACACCCTCGCCACCGCGGAACACCTCCACTTCCAGATACACACCGACCCTAAGACGACCCTCAGATGCACCCTCGTCTACAGACCCCCGGGACCACGTACACAATTCAGCGTAGACATCGCCGACTTCATCAGCCCGCACGCCCTTCCCTCCGCCGACTACATCCTCCTCGGGGACCTCAATTTCCACCTGGAGAATAACAAGGACCGCAACACCGCCGCTCTGCTGGAAAACCTTGCCAACCTCGGACTCAAGCAACTGGTCAACACCCCCACCCACTACGCCGGCCACACGCTTGACCCCGTCTTCTCTTCCAGCAAGTACATCACCTTTAGCCACGCCACCGGACTCCACTGGCCCGACCACAGCTGCGTCCACTTCAGCTTCAAAAAAACAACGACCCACCACCACCCGCAACAGGTCAAGGACTCCAAGAAGAACTGCCGCACCCTCGAGAAAGCTTCGCTCCTCGATCAGACCACAGACAACATGACCACCCTCAAACAAGCCACCCGAAAGCACCACCAGCTTATCCGCACCACCAAGAAGAAATCACTAAAGGATCGACTGGACAACAACGCCCAAGACAGCAAGGAACTCTTCAGCATCGTCAAGGAGTTCTCCAACCCCAGCACCGGCAACAACGACATCACTCCTTCACAAGATCTCTGAGACTCTCTCGCCTCGTTCTTCCACCGCAAGATCACCGACATCCACAATAGCTTCGGAGCACCACCCACGCACCCAACCGTCGAACCAACGCCCCCCACCACCACCCTCCGCACCTGGACCACAGTGACCACCGAAGACACCGCCCGCACGATGAACACCATCCGCTCCGGATCTCCGACCGACCCGTGCCCCCACCACGTCTTCAACAAGGCTGACTCCACCATCGCACCCCAACTCAGGGACATCATCAACTCCTCCTTCAACACCGCCACCTTCCCGGAGAGCTGGAAGCATGCCGAGCTCAGCGCCCTACTGAAGAAACCGACAGCGGACCCCACCGACCTCAAGAACTTCCGTCCCATCTCGCTCCTCCCTTTTCCTGCTAAAGTCATCGAGAAGATCGTCAGCAAACAGCTGGCCGCCTTCCTCGAGACGAACGGATCCCTCGACCCCTCGCAGTCCGGTTTCAGAGCCAACCACAGCACCGAGACCACCCTGATCGCAGCCACCGACGACATCCGAGCCCTGCTCGACAACGGGGAAACAGCGGCACTCATCCTCCTGGACCTCTATGCAGCGTTCAACACTGTCTGCCACCGCACCCTAGTTCAACGCCTCAGCAACATCGGCATCCAAGAGAAGGCACTGGAATGGATCATCTCGTTCCTCGCCGGAAGAACACAGAGAGTTTGCCTCCCCCCGTTTCGATCCGAGGCCACCGAATTCATCTGCGGCGTACCACAAGGATCATCACTCAGCCCCACCCTCTTCAACGTCTACATGAGACCTCTTGCAGCCATCGCACGCCAACACAACCTCAACATCATCTCCTACGCCGACAACGCCCAGCTGATCCTCTCCCTCACCAGGGACCCCGACACCACCAGAACCAGCCTACACGAAGGGATGAATGACGTCGCCGAGTGGATGAGTACCAGCCGCCTGAAACTGAACTCAGACAAGATGGAAGTCCTCATCCTGGGACCATCACCCTCCGCCTGGGACGACTGCTGGTGGCCCCCCCGCCCTGGGAACCGCCCCCAAGCCAACAGACCACCCACGCAACCTGGGCTTCATCCTGGACTCCTCCCTCTCGATGACCAAAAAAGTCAACGCCGTTTCCTCATCATGCTTTCACACCCTTCGCATGCTCCGCAAGATCTTCCGATGGATCCCGACCGAAACCAGGAAAACGGTCACCCAGGCACTCGTCACCAGCCGACTGTACTACGGAAACACCCTCTACGCCGGAACCACAGCCAAGCTACAGAGAAGACTCCAACACATCCAGAACGCCTCCGCCCGGCTCATCCTGGACATCCCCCGACGCTGCCACATCTCTGGCCACCTGAGGGACCTGCACTGGCTCCCCGTTAACAAAAGGATCACGTTCAGGCTCCTCACCCACGCACACAAGTCTCTCCACGACCTGGGCCCCAAGTACCTCAACGACCGCCTGGCCTTCTACACTCCCACCCGCCAGCTACGATCAACCAACCACGCCCTCGCTGTCGTCCCACGCATCCGAAGAGCCACCGCCGGAGGCAGATCCTTCTCCTACCTGGCTGCCAAAACATGGAACTCCCTCCCCATCCACCTTCGACTGACCCAGGACCATCTCGCCTTCAGGAGACAACTCAAGACCTGGCTGCTCGAGCAGTAGCGAACCCCTCCCCCAAGCGCCTTGAGACCCCCCCGGGTGAGTAGCGCGCTATACAAGTGTCATGATTGATTGATTGATTGATGATATGTTTATTTGAATACTTAACTTGCACTTATGTTCTTATGTTCCTATGTTCCTTTGCAGGTTTGATCTTTGTTTATATTCCTGGTTTAATTTACGGCTTTTTCTTTTCAGATAACCTCTCGTGAGTTCATGTTTGTGACTCATTTTCTACGGATCTTGGAGGTTTTGTCCATCCTTCTTCTTTCTTCAAGTTGTGAAGTTTCGTTGACCCTTCGTGGAAGTTTTTCTTTGGACATTTCCTTTCTCCTTTGCACCACATTTAAAAGAGGCTGATTGCCTAGTGCTTACTGCTGTTGTTTGGTTCAGAATATTCTAATATGGAACTATTGCTTTGTGACATATGCGGCTGCTTGGGTTTGCAATTAAAAGATATAAGCATAATGTTAACCTCCATGTCTTTAATTAAATCCAGATTCTCTAGTCATGTTAATAGGAGAATCCCAATTCTTCCGTCCCAAATTACTCTTAATTATGAGAGCTGGCTTATTGAGTTGGTATCTATAATTCTGTGTCAAAAACTAAAATTGTTCTGCTAACTCCAGCGTAATTGAAATTCCACCTAGGCCTAGATTATATTACTGTCTTTTGTATGAAGTTATAAATTGAGGCCCTTCTGATTGCGACCTAGAGTTTCCACAAGATACCCTTCATCTTGTCATCTTTCATGGATTTTATACCCAGCCTTGTAAGGATTTTTTTGCCATCACTATTATTAGAGGGATGTCATTTCACCCCCGGGGCTCCAGACTTGATGTTCTGACCATACCTGATTCATTTACTTGTTATTTAGCTGCTAGTTTTATTGTGTTTTGTATGGCTATGGCATTTAATGGATTTGCACAAATGAATAAATAAATATTTTATGAGTCTGATATCTATGCAGTTTTTCCAAACAGTAAACAAGGGTTCAAACAATGAAACACTCTTTATTTTGGCTATTGGCCATAAAAGATAAATAAATAAACATTCAAATGCAAAGTGATAAAACAGTCTTTTTACACCATGAGCACTAAAACAATATAATTATTTTTTAAAAGTCAAAGAATAAAGTGCATTTCTTGACCTTTACATCGTTACATATAACAATAGATGACACTATTAGATAATAGTGAATAATTTTACTATAGAAACTGTGAGCAGTCGGACTCGTTCAGAATTGCAAAATTTACTTCCATGTACCAGGCAACCCGCCCATTTTTATATTTATATATGCTACCCTAGAGCTTCACTGGCCATGATACTAATTTTATTATTTCTTTCTTTGTTATATTTTGAAATTTAGGTGATCAATAAGCTTGCAATGTTCTAAGATATATGTAGGACTTATAAGGTGATTAGGATATTCATGTTCGTGACTGTACTGTTTAATATAATTTTAACTGGATTCAGAAGTATGATTCTATAGGATGATTATTTAACAGTTACATCAATGTTTGGTATAGGGGTTTTTGTGTCTACTTTTTAAATGTCCCCATATGCAACTATTGGTATTAGTAGCATTTTATATAACGGGTACCTTGCATTATATCACGTAGCAAATTATAAGGTCAGCTTTTGGCCACTGGGCGTTCTTCGGTTGCTGCTACATCCTATCACAATAAATACGACATTATCAATATGTCCAAACTTAAACTCCAAAAATGAAATAAAATCGTAGCTGAACCCCCAGGTACCACCATTGATTCCTATCTCGTGAAGGCGGTTAGCGCCATTAGTGTCGAAATAGACAGAGCAGAACGCCGCCTTTCGTTAGGACTAGGTAGCGTATCTGGTCCTGTGAATGCAATTGGTTTGTTAGCAGAGTCAAATGCAAGCAAAGACCAAGACAGTGTCCCTACTATGAACCCTGTAAACCCAGACCCTGTCCTGGATTCCCACGAACTCCTTGAAGTTCCTTGTCCACCATCATCTAATGGGTCACCCACCCCAAAAAGGAAAAGGAGCTGTAGAAAAACCCAGCAAAAACAAGGGACAACTAATAAAGGTACACAAGTCCCATCACCTAAATCTGCTGTGGAGCATCTGGGTGATGCGCAGGTCAACCATATTATAGCTGCCCTAACTCTTAAACTAGAAACCTATTTCAAACCACTCCATGACAAAATAGATACATTGAATGGAGAAATTGTTAGACTTAGTGGGGTATTTAAGCACCCCAATGAGCCACCTAAAGAAAAGACAAATAGGCAGCAGGAAGGATCACAAGCTGCTCACAATATAGGAACACCATCAGTTTTAGGTGTTGCATCTGATACTTATAGGAATGGGAGGACTAGTAAAGTGGCAAGTACTAGTTCGAGTGTAGATGTTCCAAGATTAAACACAGCCCCCTTAGGCCAAAGAAAGCAATTGACTAGGAGTAACTATCGGACAGAGAAAGAACCAGAGGAGGGAAGAGGAAATAGATCAACTAATCTACCCCCGGAATGCTGTCCTTATGTGGCAGTACTGGTGAATGTCACCCCCCTTAGTTCGTGTCAAATGGAAACTCATGCATCCCTTAAAAATAAAATGGTGCACTGGCTAAATCAAAATTGTGGCTATCCTGTTAATCATGCAGACCAGATCCTTACAACTAGAAGAGTTAACTGGATTGGCCCCCTAAGAAAATCAACAAAGGGTGACTGTGTTATAATAAATTTTAAGAACCCACACTATGCCAGGACTTCCTTGGACAGAGCTGCAGCCCTACCAGTAAACGATTCTAGTACCTTATTACTCCCACTTGGTTTCTTCTATAGCCATTTAAAACAATTATATTACCTACAGGAGTGGACCAGGAATATCGTAGAGCCAATGGGGGAATGCCACCTCATTCGCATTTTGTCCTCCCCATATTTAATATATATCAATCACTCAGTACGCTTGAGGAAAACAATTGACAAAGCTTTGCCCGCCATACCATAGGAAAGGCGGACTTTTGGGGTACTGATTAACAATGGGCAGAGAGGCCAGCAGGACAGGTGCCAGTAGAACAGGGGCCAAGTGTACTGGGGGCCTCAAATATAACTGTAAAAAAGTATTTAACTGAAGAGCAAGTGGTGAATCAAGGTGGAAATATAGGTCAACCACTAGAAAAAGAACTTGTTACCCAGGTTATGATCCCCATAATTGATGAGTTTGGGGATGGTCAGCATGTAACAACCCAGCCAGTTGATAATATAGTTAGACCCATAATTAACGGGTTCACTATAGCCTCGTGGAACATAGCCGGACTGGCAAAAAAAAAAGGGATATGTTAGGCTGGACTGACTTTCTCTGTAATAATGATATTATATGTCTCCAGGAAACTTGGTGTACAGATAATGTTAACTTCGAGGGGTTTGTTTCCTACAATTTACCAGCACTGCACTCGTTAGCCGGCAGAGCGAAGGGTGGGCTGTAATACTTATGTCAAACAATCTGCCATTAAAAGTTAAAAAGTTTATAAATGTTGGGTGTCACTCACAGATACTTTGGCTACACCAAAAAAATTGCCGGGATGTTTTGTTAATTAACTTCTATAACAATTTGTTTGATTGTACACGCTATAAAGTTGTAACAGAATTGGAGACTGTAATTGGTAAATTGAGCACCGAAGAAGATGTCAACTTTGACATAATATGGGTTGGAGATTTTAATACGCCAACATGCCCCTTCTCCATGACTAAGGTCTGTGGGTTCAGGAATGATATAGGCGACAACTGTGTGCACTTTCCCTATAACCTCTATGGAGATACATTACATATCGCTTTGGCCAAACTTGACTTGCATTTAATGCAGTGTGTAAGAGATGGTTCTGGGAAATTGATGCCAACCTTCACTGGTAGAAATGCAAATACTATCATCGATCATGTATTGGTTTCTGCAAATATTGTTCCTTTCTGCACCACGCCTTGGATTGAAGAATAACTACTTAGTGATCACAACTGTATTATCATGCCATTAGCTGTGTGGGGCAATAGATCCCCAGCAATACAAACTATAGTGGGCAATATTGCCCCATATAGACCAAATGGCACGAGAATAAAATGGAAAGGTGTCAACCCAGATACGGTACTAACAAATATTGTCTCTGAATGTAATACTGAGATATTCGAGAACCTGGATGTTAATACTGAACCAGCACAGATTTTAATGAATTTTGGTAAATTGGGATTATTAATACTATTTTGACTAAGACATCAAATACGAAACTTATTCAGAATAGAGGATGGTTCAAGCATGCTTGTACCTCCTAATTGAATCTATTAAAGCAAGCACTGGCTAGCAGTAACAGGGATATGGTGCTTGTTAAAAATATAAGAATGGACTATAAATTAAAATTAAAACAGAGGAAGAGAGAGTCCCAACAGGAGGCCTGGGACAAACTAACCCTGGCTGCAAATACATCCAATAGCCAGTTGTTCTGGGAAACAGTCAATTCTCCTTTCTTGAAAGATGAGGTTGTCCCTGAATTGATATCCCATGTTAGTAGTGAGGAATGGGTGGTACACTTTTCTAGCATTTTTAACCCAGGTGATATAACTACAAAGGACCCTATTGACCGAAGTATCTGGCCGATGATGCCTCTAAATATTACATTAGCTGAGGTAGAACAATGAATTAACAGCAGTAAGGGAGGGAAAGCCCATGGCCCGAACGGCGTTCCAATAGATGTTTATAAAGCCATACCTGCTCTTTGGGGACCTATATTAAACAGAGTTTTTAATGCCGCTGCAATGGAGAGGGCTCCCCCTACCTGGGATGAATCAATCATTATCCCCATATATAAGAAGGCGAATAAATCTCAAGCCAAAAACTATAGGCCAATTTCTCTTTTAGATTCGTCAATCAAAGTTATGAGTAGGATTTTACTGGTTATGCTCGAGGAGTGGGCTGAGGATAACGGGATTTTAACACAAACCCTTTAACAATACATTAATTTAGAATTGTTAATCGGAAAATATACATGTGCCAAGCAAGGGTCCCTCTACCTATTTTTTTCTGATCTCAGCAGCGCATTCGATCTATTGAATCGTGCCATACTTTGGCTGATTTTACTGGACCTTGGAGCCCCTGAATCTATTATTGACATCCTGGCAAGGCATTATGAAAAATTACTATCATCAGTACGGTATGACCAAAGGGGCGAGTGTACCCCTAAATTCAATCTTAAATGTGGCATCCGACAAGGCTGCGTTCTCGCACCATTGCGTTTTACAATTTTTATAAATGAAGTTGACGCAGCACTTAAACTTGTAAAGTCAGATGCACCTCAGCAGAGGGCCTGGTTGTGCCAGTTCTGCTTTATGCAGAAAATGCTGTACTTTTATCTAGAGCGCCAGTAGGCCTACAGCGGCTAATAGATAAGTTTGCTGATTTTATTAAGGGGAGGAAGTTGCAGATCAATAAGACAAAAACTTACACCATGGTCTGTGGCCAGAGGCCAGGGAGAACTAAATCCTTTTTTATAGAGTGGCATAAAATACAAACTGTGGACAAGTTCTGTTATCTAGGGATAACTTTCTCTGGTGATGGTAAATGGTTGCAAGAGATGACGAACGTCCGGGCTAAGATGACCAAAAGCATACATGGGCTTTTTAGGTTTGCATCGAAACTAGGAGACCGTCAAATTAAAGATATGACGCATATGTACCAAGCTAGATGTACCTATATCGCACTATATGGTGCGGGGTATGGGGCCACCATTTTAATGGTGTATTGCAAAGTGAGGAAAACATGTTTCTTAAAAATCTACTTTGTTTACCTACCTCGGCATCTACTGAACTAATCCAGAGTAAAGTGGGGATTGATTATTTGACGGATTTAATTGCGCTCAGACCGTTTATGATCTGAGATCGATATGGGTGAAGGAAGAGACTCTATTTAACAGAATGATTATTAAAGATTGTCTCCGGCTAGATAATTGTCTTAAGATACCCTGGCTTAATTATATAGCACATACTTTTAAGGACCTATTTAAATCAAGAATCCTGGATAACCCTAAGGAAGTAGCTGCACTGCCCAAAGTAGAAATGAAGAATACGTTTCTGTGGCATAAAAAGAAGGCACGCTTGAGAAACGTTGGGCAGCAAACAACATGTCAGTTTTATTACTCTTATCTAGACTCTTAGGGTTTCCAAACATATTTGATCCAGGAAACCACATCCTCACATTGTTTTGTTCTCACAAGACTGAGACTAGGTCTAGTCCACTATCTGGTAGCATTCCCGTGTATAAAACAGCATTCTGTCTCCCCATGCCCCTGCGATGGACGTACAAAACACTTTCTCCTCATATGTATCTGTATCTGAATCTCCCTATTGCTTTTTTAAAACCCGTTTAAAAAATACTGCACTTTGACTACGGAAGCTGCTATGAGTCTGCTGTTTACAATGCGAGAGCCTCATATTTGTTTTTACACTGCAACATTTATTCTGAGATCAATTTATGTAAGGAAAAGTATGTTGTTTTAAGCTGTATTAATAACCTTGACTGTATTCGATTTATTTGATGTACTGTAACTGGATTTTAATAATATTCTTATAAGAGGAAAGACATCATTAGTGTAACACATATTAAACAACCAAATATTAAAAATATACAGTGATAGATAATCAATTAAGTGCCACTCCTCCATATTTCACTAACAGATACATTGCTGTGTCATTGCAAATTGATTACTCTTCGGAAAATTACAATAAAAAATCCACTGTTATTGCACATTGAGTAACAGTGGGTGTAGCCCCTTCCTTTTCCTAGATGGCAATACCAGAAACTAAATTATTGGACAATTTAGCTAGTGGCATTGAGTGATACTAGTTTTCCTCTAATGCATCACATAGCAAACAGATATTTGATACAGGAAATACAATAGCTTGTCTAGCATTGGTTTTTAAAATTCTGTTTGCCTTATTATGTTGAAAGGTCCCTAGGTTCCTGCATATGGGGACCAATCTTGTATTCCTCACCCTGCTATATACAGGGTAGAAGAAAAGAACATTAACTTCCGATTCACTGGTTGTACCATTAGACCGGCACAGCTGCTTCTCTGAGTTGCCCGTGGCCATCTAATTAAAGGTACATGTGCACAAAGGAAGAGTACCAAACCTATATTGTGCATACAACTTCCTGGCTAGATTGGGTTAAATTTCGTTTAAGAACCCTTGAAGTTTATAGTAGTCCTTCTATGCAGTACAAATCTATCTGTCATTGAGCACAATGTAGAGCTATCCAAAAGCAAGCCTAAAGTGAAGTATGTATAGCTCTTTTTTAAATCAGCTTCAGAAATTTGTGAACAGTCTCTTCTGGGATCACCCAATATACTATCTTTCCACATGTTTTTCAAAGTGTCTCTGAATAAACTGACCCAAGGTAGTTTACCAAAGGCCTGGGTGCCAAGTATCTCTTCCAGACCTTGTCTATATGAAATCGGTTACCCAACTTATCTCCAATCGAGTAATGACGTAAGGGCAATCCCCTCTAATATTGGCCAAACAGGGATTCACAAGACCATATGTATTGAAAAGGCATTACGGCTCCAATATGGATTGTTTATTTGTATAACAACCAACAAAGCTTAATTAGAGAATATAAGAAGAATTAGAACATTATTTGAGGAGAGGAGAATCTTGGTTTCCAGGGGACTGCAAGCTGAGGGTCGTACAGAAGAAAGCTGTAAAAACCTTTCCACTTATGAAGGTTAAATGAAGGAAATTCTAGCTCCACACTGACTTATCACCTTACCTGGAGACAACATAGCTGCTGACAGTGGAGACAGCAACAACAGGTGTCCTTTTACACAATGTTACGTCTGTAAATCTACTAAGGTATGTGGGTGTAAGCAAGACCATCTCAGAAACTCACTGAGGCTCCCTGTTGTGCAGGAGTAACTTAGTTTGAGAGAGAAAGGAGAGCATTGGCGAGCGGATGTAGAGAAATTCTTAATCACTCATAATGTTGCCACATTTTTTTTAGCTTTCTGCTTGTTCACCAAAAACATTGTCATTATCTTGTTTCTTTTATTATAACCATTATTCATAGTGAGTGCACTAGGATACGTTCTTGATTTTAATAAAAATCATATAATACACTACAACTGTGAATTCTTGAGAGTGGCTATTCATGGTGAAAAGATGTTTGGAGCACACAAATACTCCTGTGTGCCTCACATGACTGATCACTGCATAGATAGGCAGCTCCTCATGTAGTGCTCAGTCATTTGCATTGCTTACAGTTCACTGGGTTCTCTGTCTTATGATAGTGTGTTGACTAAGTCTGTATTGCCAGAGGGTCTGACGAATCCAAATCTCTGGTATATTCTAGAGAAATTCCAGAAAAGAAATCATGCAGATGAATGGCTGAGTCAGCTGTATTTCTCACTCGGACTTCATATACTTGTGTGTTATATTTTTCTGGCGCAATTTACACAAAGGTCTTTTCCTTAGATGTCCACAGGTACTGGAGGGTGTAGCTCAGATTCTAATTTCCACTGCGCATTATACTCAGTGATACTCCATTTGGGGGTTTCATATAAGATCAAAGATCAAAACACGGAGGTTTAAAAAGTAAGAACTTGTGGGAATTTTCAAAGGCAGAAGCCACCTACCTATATAGGAACATTTTGATTTGTGCGAGTGTGCAGGTAACATGCTCTTCTTTTTCATTAGACAAGTGGGTTAAAGGTATACAGATGCCATACAAATGCCATAACCTCCCACAAAAAATGTTAACGTGAAAAATAAATAGGACAATAAACGATGAGAACAAAAGAAATAAAAGTAATACAAGTATTTGGGAAAACACCTCATAAAAGAACACTGAACCACAAAGGCAAGCATCCTCACAGTAAAACCCATAAAATGAAACACAAAAAATGATAAACTTTATACAAAAAGAAACAAAACACTGCACTGGAATTGACTGGAGTCACTTAGCCGCCAACACATCACGCGCAGCACAGAACAAAAGCCAAACTGAAGTTTTTATTGAAAAGCTAACCCCAAATCTGTTTCATCCCTTCACCTTTACCAGTGATGTAGGTGGCTACATCACAAGCTTGTGGGGAATTTTCTAACTAGTTATTAATAAATATTGCTCCTGTTAACGTGAAATTTCGCACATTTATTTCCGGTGAAATACTCATTTGCATGGAGCAAAATCCATGCAAACCTAGTGAAGTTCGTCAAGTTTCGCGCAACTTCACCAGGCTACAGTTGGTGTGGTGTATATGAAGTCTGGGCGGTGTTTTCCACACTCCGAGTTTTGTTCCTTGTTTGCGCTCGTCAACGTCAAGCTGATGAGTGCGAGCAAGGAAAATCTGCCTCCCGGTGAGATTTCTTAACACAGGCAGTGGGATTTCTATTTGCGAGTGGCCGTGTATGCTTGCGACCGTTTGCGTTGAGAAACCGTCCGTTCGCGTTGAGAAAGCTGCCACTCGAGTAAAAAATCTACTCTAGCAGAAAAAAGGAAGCAGCGCTTGCTTGCTCTGTGTATGGTGCTGTTTGTGATGTTTGCACAGTGCGGTTAACACCAGGCACTGACAATCATCACACACAGCATTTATCTAACGCACTCCACTCCTTGCGAGCTCCGCTTAGCGCAGCAGAGTTTTATTGCACTCGGCCCAGGCTTTAAATATGGTTTAGTGGAAGAGGCAGATAGGTAATGCCAGTGTTATTTTGCTGGGGTGATATATTGTCAGATCATTGATGTAATGAAGCTGTAGGCATGTAATTAGTTGTAATCTTCTTTATTCTGACAACCCCACAGCATGAACCAAACAAGCACAGAAACAAGTAGAAGAATACCCAACATTCTAGCACAAGGCAACAAATGCAGAGAACACACAAATTGTTCTGATTCTTAATTACTAAGAATCAGAACAATTCCAATAATGATGACAAGAGAATATAAAACAGGTGAATAACATAACATTGTAAGAGAAACCACAATACTACACATCCTCCTACTTTCAAAATAAAAAAAACATAATTTTATGACTCACAAATATAATCTTCAAGGAGCTTTGGTTTAACACTGCTTCTACCAAAAGTGCTAACCTTCTGAGGTTGACACTGACCTATTTCAGAAGAAATTTCAGTCTGAGGAAGGTCCACAGACAAGACTTCGGTAAGTGGAAGATCCACAACTGAGAGACAATCCCCACCCTGAATACATAAATCCGACATGGTATTTGAATAAGAACACTCAGGATGAATACCGATCCACGAATAGTTGCGAGAAGACACAAACTGTTTGGGATCACTGGGTGTGAAGTCACCTTTGACTAAAGACAAATGACGCCTGTGGCGTACTTTACCATCATATCACTTGACAGTGTTTTTCATAACTTTCACAATTTGCACAGGAGAACTAAACGTGCTCTGACCTTTAGTAACCATTCTATTAGACTTAACTCAAACCCATTGCCTGACATCCAATTTGACATCACGGGTACCGTGCTTTTTATCAAAATATTCTTTGTTTTTACTTTGAGAAGCTAATATGCAATTTTTGTATTTTTTATCCATCCCATATTACCTGCTTGCTTCTGTCCATCCACCCAGGATTGACCTTTAAATACGGAACAGGATCTCCCATGACTCCAATAGGAGTCTTGCCAATGGAATCATGACTAGTGACTCTATATGTCCACAGCATTTTCATCAGTTCATACTACAACTTTTTTTTACCACGGATGGCCATCTGCAGAACACCTTTGATAATACGATTGACTCTCTCCATGGCACCTTTGCCCCTTGGATGAAAGAGTGCAGAAAATGTATGCAAAATGCCAGCAACATCAATAAAATCCTTAATTTCACTTAGCTTAAATTGGACATCATTGTCAGTGAGGATGTTTTTTGGAAAACCTTCCCGTATAAAAACACTGCCCAAAAAGTCAATGACACTTTTAATATGAGCTTTGTTAACTGCTTTGAGTTCAAACCATTTTGAAAATAGATCTACGAGTACAAGAATGAATCTGGCTGAACCATCACTCCACCCAATGGGAACCATACTGTCTAGTGCTAATTCATTCCAAGGAAGGGTAGGACACCCTAATGAACTTAAAGGAGGGTTGAGTGTTTTTTGTGATTTGTCAGCACATTCACATTTATTACATGATCTCACAAATCTGTCAGTTTCTAAATCAATTTTAGGACACCAATATAAAGATTTGACATTCTCCTCTGACAATGAACATACCATCAATACATCAATACCCAATTGGTTTCTTACCTCCCAAAAATCTTTCATTTCCCCAAGTAGTTCAGATTTAACGGTGCCCTAATGTTGTGGGAGCTTAATAATGAAGCCAGTAGTAGGTAGTTATAATTACGTATTTATTGAGAATAAAGGCCCGCGGGGAGCCAGAGGAAAAACAAACAGCACGTACCAATGACAGCTGTCAGATGATCGTGTGACAGTGATGACGTCACTTATATAGCCCAAAGGGCATTGGCTGAATACAGTGACGCACTAGCATGGAAATAAACAACACACACGTTATATGCACAAGATTAATGTTCAACATCTCCCTTTTTCCCCCAGAACAACAGCTGGAAATAGCACAAATTATTCCATAACAAAGTCATCAAAATGTTTAGGCATCTTAACAATTCTTCCACTCTTGGACTGCACACCAGAGGTACTTGGGTATGCAATGTCAGTTCCAGGTTCCACAGGAGATACAACTCTGTCAATGATCCTAACTGATGTAGATATATCATTGTCTATGGCCTCGCTATCAGTGTCAGTTATACCATTCCTTGGTCTCTCCCTTCTTTCCAAAATAATTTTAGGGCTAACAATAAGGTTGGAGTCGTTCTGGTTTTCAGATACATTTTCCCATTCCAAAACACTATCATTTAAACCACTCTCCTCGCTTTCTTTGCTGCCCATTATTATTTTCTCCTGTCCTTTCTTTACAATTATCACATCGTCTTTGCTCCGCCATCCACCTCCTTCAACAAGGACGGCACTCTTAGATGTCTCACAAACTTTAACTGGTTTACTATATTTTGTTTCACCCTTGGATACCAAACCTGGTTTTCTCAATAACACCCACTCACCAGGTTGTACATCTTTTGCTTTTACTCTGTTAACAATGTCTGAGTACTTCTTTGCTTTTAATTGTTTCTCTACTATTTTTTCCTTTACCAAAATATGTCTGTCATCTATTTCTTCTGAGATTACATTCTTATTCTTCCAGTCACTGAATTTTGGTGTAATTTGATTGTTACATTTCCTCCCTCTCATTAGAAAGAAAGGCGTATGTTTCGTAGTTTCATTTGGTGTATTGTTATATGCATTGATCTTTACCCTTATAAATTCTTTCGAGTCCATATTGGAAGCCACAGCCAGTTGAATACCTTCCTTTATGTATTTGTTTACCCTCTCTACCTGGCCGTTACTTTTTGGGCTGTACAAAGGTGTTTTAACTTGTTCAATCCCAGCTCTTTCAAGAAACTCAGTCATTTGTTTAGAAATCAACTGCGAGCCGTTGTCAGAAACTAACACTTTAGGCTGGCCTTCTTTGTCAAAAACTTTCTTCAAAAATGTAATTACTATTTCAGTAGTCACTATTTTTACAAATTTGAAATACACCCATTTTGAGTAATAATCAGTGAGAACAATCAGAGTTCTACAGTCAGTTGGCAAAATTTGGAAAGGACCAGCGAAATCAATAGCAATCTTGGCCCAGGGTCCGCTAGGGATTTCCACCATTTGCAGTTCATTCTTTTCCATACGCCAATGTTTATCTGATTTCAAACACTGCTCACATTTGTCGATGAACTCTTTTATTTCCTTATCTACCCCGGGCCACCAGTAGCTCATCTTGAGGATATTTCTAGTGGCTGTACTTCCTGGGTGACCTTTATGAGCAAGTGAAATTATTTTCTTTCTCAAACCATTTGGTGGCACAAAAAGTTCTCCTCTTCTTAATAAACCATTCTCTAATGACAATTCATCGCTCACTTGCTGGTAACTCTTTAGTTCATTCTGTAAATTTCTGATATGAGGCCACTTGGTTTTTACCAGTTCCATTACTTTTTTAATAGTAGCATCTTTCTCCATGTTCTCTTTCCATTCCTCCTCAGTGATAGAACCTTCACTCATAACAGTAGCGTCAATCAATGCCACCACACATTCAATGTCATCAAGTGCCTCTTCTCCTTTCATGTTAACTGGTAAGCAGGACAAACAATGTGCTCTGTAGTTCTTGCCTCCCTTAATATGTTGTATCTCAAAATTGAACTCTTGGAGCTTGGATAACAACCTTATTAGTCTTGAGCTCGCCTTGCCGTTGCCACGGCCCTCACCATTCATCATGTATATCAATGGTTTATGGTCCGTGACGATGGTGAACCTTTTTCCCCATAAGTAATCTTTTAATTTATGTACAGCCCATACACTGGCCAATGCCTCCCTTTCAATAGTACTATAATGTACTTCAGACTCGTTCAACTTCCTAGAAATAAAAGCAATGGTATTTTCTTTTTTTCCATCTAACTGACAGAATACAGCACCTATTCCTTCAGCACTGGCATCAACTGTTACAACATTCTCAAGTTCAGGATCATAGGGTTTACCCCTTCACTATTTTGAAAGCTTGCACTTGCTCATCCAACCAATTGAATGATACATTTTTTCTTAATAGCTTCCTGAGTGGTTCAACTTTTCCAGCATACCCTTGTATGAATTTTGCGTAATACTCACTTAAGCCCAAAAAAGATTTTAGTTTTTCTTTGTTTTCAGGTTCTGGTGCCTCTCTTATTGCCTGTACAAGATCATCTTTAGGAGTGATTCCCTCCGAGGTCAATACATGACCTAAATATTCCACTTTTTCGGTCATGAACTTGCATTTTTCCTTAGATACTGTCATTCCTCTCTTTTCCAGTATGCTCAATACTTTTCTTATCAAGTTTAAATGCTCTTTTTCAGTTTTGGAATGCACCAAGATGTCGTCCTGGAACGCCTCTACCCCACTCAAACCATTAAACAAAACATCCATTAACTTCTGAAATACTCCAGATGAAGAGGCTAATCCAAACGGTAGGCGAACATACCTGTACACCCCAAATGGTGTAATAAAAGTTGTTAATCTTTTAGACTCATCAGTTAGACATACCTGGTGATAGGCTGCTTTTAGATCAATCAAACTGAAAAATTTCGATCCTGATACAGATTGTAAAATTTCTTGGATTTTGGGAAGAGGGTGACAGTTAACAACAATGTTCTTGTTCAGGGACCTTAGATCCACACACAGCCTAAGGTCACCGGTCTTTTTCTTCTTGGACACCACAATAGCTGAAACCCACTCTGATTCGTCAGCCTCCTCAATGACACCCTCACTAGATAATTTATCCAAAACATTTTTCAACTCTTTCTTTATTGACAGTGGTATGGTCCTTACCTTATGTTTACTGGGAGTGGCTCCACTTTTCAATTTTATGTCATGAATAAAACCCTTTACACAACCTATCTCATTTTTAAACACCACTTTATACTCATCCAATGTACTTTTAAGATCATTCTCGTTATCATCTAAACTAACACTATTCACCCAATCTTCTCTTAAAATTATAGGATCTTTGGCACCTGGTATTAAAATTACACCTAACTTAGCTAAATCTTTCCATCCAATTAAAATTATCCCTTTTTCAGCAACATACACTTTGGTTTTGATTTTCCTACCTCTAAAAGTGACAATATCATGGAAGTATCCTAGCATGTTTATGTCCTTTTCGCCAAATGCTTTAGGGTTAACATAAGAATCACTTAACTCTACATTCGACCATTTTTCTTCAAACATCTTATCAGAAATGGTGGTTATTGGTGACCCAGAATCCGCAGTAAACTGTAACTCTATATCACCAATTTTCCCTTCACCAATTGGCCCTTTTATCTTACCATCTTCCATATCAACATATAAGATAATGTTTGCACACATTTCTTCATCAAAGTCTCCAACAGTATTGATAGTCACATTACTTAAAACTCTTTTAGTTTTACACAAAGTTGTTAAGTGTCCATATTTTCTGCATTTGGGACATTTCTTATTTATTGCTGGACATGTTCTGTTATCCGCTAGATGTTCTTTTGACCCACACCTGAAACAGCTTAATTGCTTACCTCCAGTTTTTCTCTCACCCCAACTTTTCTCACCTTTCACGCTGTCCCCTTTCTTTTTTTCCTGCAGGTAGAACACATTTGTATTACCACTAGCATTGGATAACACTTTAGTAGATACTAAAGACCTTTCTATTCCTCTAGTTATATCAATAACTTCTTGCAAAGTTGGTTTTTTACATGCCAGTAGTCTTTCCTGTACTTTTTTAGAATAACAATAAAAAACAATCTGGTCTCTAATATAAATGTCAGTCATGTCCTCAAATTCGCATTCCATAGCTAAGATCCTTAAACATGCAATATACTCATCAATGGTTTCACCTTCCTGTTATTTCCTCAAAGCGAATTTATGCCTACCGACCATGACATTGTTTTCCTCATCAAATTGTTTCTCTAGCCTTTTAATTGCTTCTTCATACTCATTTAGTGGAATAAATGTGCCAGGTGGATTTTCGTACTCTGGTAGGCTACCGAATACATCCTGACCAGCTTTCCCTAGCAAGCCAAATAATAAAGACAATTTCCTCTCCGCATCATAAGCTTTGCCATCAATGGATATTATATAGTTCTCAAACGCTCTTATCCATTTCTTCCACCTCATAGTTGGCTTCCCTGGATCATCAAGAAAACGTGGTGGTGCACATATATTGTTGCTTTCAGCCATATCTCTATGCTTACTTTGTAGATTTATTTCAACACACAAGTTTTATTTATATACTGACTCACGATGTATGTTGTTGACAGTCTTATATTTACCAACACTTTTTTTTTTCTTTGTTATGTATATCCTCACACTAGTAGCTTGTAAATTCAAGGTTTTTATTTTATTATCAAAAATATGTTCACCGCCTCTTTAATCACACTTTGTTCCTCGATGTCAATATATTTAATAGTCGATACAAAAGCACCGGTAATCTGACGAGATTTTTTTTTTCAAAATGGCCGCTCGGAGGTCACATGTTATGACGTTTGACCATCTTATCCAATCATGTTAGGCTCTCAGCTGCTTCTCCCAGAATGCCTCACGCGACAACTCTGAAAGGATTTCCTCACACGCCGGCACTTCCCTCAGCGACTAACAAAATTCAAAGTAGAGGCGGCTTTAAATTGAGTTAAGTTTCCTCAATACGATCAACTTGAACAATAATGAATTGTTAATGAACATGAATAGTCTCTCCTCACATCAGCGCTAATATGCACAGTCAGGGCGCATTAAGTTGAAATTGCACGCATACATCATAAAACAGCGCGCGGTCTCAGGAATCTCCTCTTATTTTTTACTTGCTGCGCAACCTTTATTTAAACTGGTTTTCCAGAGACTGCGCGCATTAAGTAGAAGTAGTACGCTTACGCCGTAGGCTGGAGCGAAAATGCAGGATCTCCTTCAGGTTCCACTTGCAGCACTGCTTTCAAACAAATAGGTAATCCGCCTTAACTTTATAAAGCGCACTTACTTCATTACTATATTTTATTTCAATGATTCTTCCTCAACTGCATATACCGATAGGTCCGCCGCCTTTCTTAATTCAAAGTTGCGGTCGATATGCATGTACTGCTTCACCCGCAGACCTTTAAGCATCCCGCCCTCGTCGCCAATTGTTGTGGGAGCTTAATAATGAAGCTAGTAGTAGGTAGTTATAATTACGTATTTATTGAGAATAAAGGCCCGCGGGGAGCCAGAGGAAAAACAAACAGCACGTACCAATGACAGCTGTCAGATGATCGTGTGACAGTGATGACGTCACTTATATAGCCCAAAGGGCATTGGCTGAATACAGTGACGCACTAGCATGGAAATAAACAACACACACGTTATATGCACAAGATTAATGTTCAACACCTAACCATGTTAGCTTTTGATTCTGATAAGTTTGAGAATATAATCATTCTCCACTGCTTGCTCCCATTCCATTCTATGTAAACCTTTTGTTTCATTAGCTGAAAAAATGCTTGAAACACAAATATCGTTCCAAGGATTAGAATCAATTTCTCTGAGCGGTAAGGATAACCTGCTTAAAAAATCTGCTGTTACATTTTTTTTTCCTGGAACATATTGCACATCATAAATAAAATTCAGTAGGAGATAAAGTCCTAAATGCAAATGCAATGACAATGTCTGAGCCCCTGTCATCCTTTTGAGTAAGAACACTGCCTAAGGAAAGGAAACAGCGGAAAAATTCCAACTTTGCATGACACAGGTCAGCCAATGGATGGAAAGGAACTGCCTAAAGCTCAACGGAGACAAGAGCGAAGTGATGATACTAGGGGGTGACACAAACATCTGGTCCCCCGCCTGGTGGCCCAAAGATATGGGAAGATGCCCAGGATCATCAGAAAAAGTAAAGAATCTGGGTTTCACCCTTGATATGAATTTATCATTCGAAGCTCAAGCCAGCAAGTTGTCATCAACACTCTGGTATATTCTAAAAATGATAAAAAAGCTATTTCCATTTTTACCACCGGACTCACGCAAAACAGTAGTAACAGCATTAGCACTAGCAAGACTGGACTACGGAAATGGACTATATGCCGGAGACAGGACAAAAGTTATAGATAAGCTACAACGCCTGCAAAATGCAGCAGCCAGACTGGTTCTAGACATACCTAAGTTTGAGCCAATCAGACGTAAATTAAAAACTTTGCATTGGCTGTCAATCGCAAAGAGGGTAAAATTCAAATCACTCTGTTTGACATATAAGGCATTTCAGGGAAAAGGACCACAATTTTTAAAATATCATCTGAAACAATATGAACCCACGAGATCTCTGAGATCCGGTCAAATGAAACTAATTACCGTTCCCAGATTTAAAAGAGCTAACTGGGGAGGTAGAAGCTTCCTAGTACATGCAGCACGTACATGGAATCAACTGCCTCTTGCCATAAAAACCTGCCCATCTTTAGAATCCTTTAGAAAGGAAGTAAAAACATGGCTATTTTCTGAATAAATTAGACACCGTTGCAGAGATGGAAGGATCTATCACAGCGCCAAGACGCCCGCGGGCATTCGCGCGCTATACAAGTTGACAAATCAAATCAAATCAAATCAAATCTAAGCCCTTGCAACTCGCATCTGTAGTGACAGGTAGGGGCAGTGGGATTAAAAGCTTATAGTTTAGGCGCTTTACTGATGGTACGTTTAATAGCAATAAAAGCATTTTGACAATCTGTGGTCCATTCAAATTATTTTTTGTTTTTAACAACATTTGCATTTCATGAGTACGCTCAGAAAAATGTTCTACAAACTTCGAGTAAAACTCTGCTAACCTTAAAAATGAATGCAGTTAATCTTTATTGGAAGGTGAAGGGGCATGCTTGATGGCTTCTACCAGTTCATAGATTAAATGGATAAAACTTTTCTTAACACTTCATCATGATGTTGTTTAGATTTACCCATAATTAATATATTGTCTTGAAAAAAAATGACTTCTTTTATATTACCAAAAAGTTCAAACATAAGCCTTTGGAAGACAGCTGCTGCCGACGCAAGCCCGAAAGACATGCTCCTAAATTGGTAACAACCAAATGGTGTAAAAAAAGCTGTCAAATGTTTGGATTTTTTGTTAAGAACAACCTGATTGTAGGCACATGAAAGGTCTAAGGTGGAAAACTACTTGGCATTTCTGGTTAACGTTAACATTTCATCAATGCGGGGTAATGGGAACTGGTCTACCACAATATTATCATTCAAACCTCTCAGATCAACACATAGACGAACCTTGCTGTGAGCACGTCTGGCAACGACTAAAGGCGAAATCCACTCAGAAGCTTCAATGAGCTCAATAATTTGTGCGTCAAGTAATTTTTGTGACTGAGCCTTAATTTCATCTCTAACAATGAAAGGAATGTTGTGTGCTTTGTGGATTTTACATGTAGCGTCTTTGGTTTAATCTATTAATGTGGATAATAACTTTTAACTAAACAACACTGCCATTGAATACCTTAGGGAATTCATGGAGAACCCAGTTTTTTTGTATCCTCACCATCACACACTACAAGGACTTGTTCAGGGCTATTTGGATCAAGTATAATGTTGAATTTATCCTTCCACCCCAAAACAGATGGTCCTTCCTTAGCCACATACAATTTGCAGAGAGCATGTCTACCCTTATATCTGAAAATTAGTTCTCTAAAACCTACGATGTCTATCTTTTCACCAGTATAACTTTCTGGAGAGATGTCTGAAGGCTCCAAACGATCACCAATGATGTCAATAATTGTGTATGGGGAACAAGAATCGGCAGCGACTTGTAATGAAACCCTACCAAAAGAAACACTACAAATGGGTTTACTACTAGATTGACTAGAAATATTCAGAATTTTCTTTTTTCCACTTCTATTAGAGTTAGAGTCATCATCACTATCATCAGAGGACGATTGTTCCTCATCACTCTCCTTTATACATGAGATCCTACTTTTACCCATCTTCTTACCTTTACGCATACAAGCCTTGGTAAAGTGCCCAACTAGACCAGATTCTGAGCACTTAACAAACCTAGCTGAACACTTGTCAAAGCAAGCAGAGTGAGATGGACTTTTACACCTATAACGTGCAAAGTTATATTTTTGTAATTGTCATTACGTTCAAATTTTTTAAAATCTTTTTTAGTATGTTGAGAAGAATTGAAAGAAGATTTCTTTTTACTATCTGAAATCTTATTCACATATTCATTCCCCCCAGTTTAAGTATGCCCTAATGAAACCTTAGCACAACGTTTACAAAGTCTGCTTTTTTGACAATAGTTAAAATATCTCTCAGGCTAGAGTCTCTATCGACCCCATGCCTCTCTTGTATTGATTTGTTTTAGTGTACATTATAACTTGGTCTTGTATAAGGTTACCATGCAAGTTACCAAATTTGCACGTGATAGCCAATTTTTAAAGTGCCAATGGATTTGTGTTTCACTTGCTTTCTTTGGAAAAAGGCATGTCTCATAACCGCCTCACAAACTGTGGGAGAAAAATGTTCTTCCAAGTCTAATTAAGCCATTTTAAAAACATTTAAATCGGCATGTCTGTCGCACTTTTAGGGTTGATTGTACACTCTTAAACCTTCTGGCCTTAAACATTGCAACAAAATTCTATTTTCCTTTCAGAGGAGAAAATACCACTGAAATCCTCTAAATTAGCAATGTAATCTTTCCATTCCAGCCATTGCACTTTATGTTCACCAGGGTCAGTTAAAACTTATTTTGGAAAATTGAGATTAAAAGCAGAAGAGGTTCTCGGTAGTTCTTCAGTTGACATTCTCAAGAAAAAAAAAAAAGAACACAGCAGTACTCGCTACTAAAGTGAATTGTCTGTAAATGTAATAACAACAAAGTACTTACATAAGGAGAATGTGGTAAAAACTAAGTTAAAGCTTGTTAGTTGTGTTGCGTGCTTGTAATAGCAGTAAACACCAGTAATTGCACACACCGGAGCTGAAAACGTGACGTAAATGATGCATTTTGTGATAATACTCGCGCTTGGTTAATAAGGAGATCCAAGATGGCTGAATGTTGGGTTCACGACCTTGCGTGACCATAGTGGTTGTGAAGACGAACTGCGTGCGCTAGGTGTTTACGTGTGTAGCAAGATTGCACAATATTACGCTTGAGGGCACCAAGCAGGCTCGTGTAGACCGTTGGAACGGAAGATAACTTTGAAGGATGCCTTACCTTACCGTTTGATGCTGGAAAATCTTGTAAAAGGCTCCAGAATCGTTTAGGAAAATACGGTTCTCAGTGATGTACATAGAATTCACCAATTTACCAAGCGGCAGAGAAATGAAAAAAATTCCAGCAGAAAAACAGAAGTCCCACTGCAGCATATGCCTCGAAGTACAACGTGACAAAAATATGTGCAAAGTCATGTAGAAGTGGGTTTGTAGGGTTTGTCATTAGGTCCCAGCTCGTCACCAAAATTCTTGAAGTAATGAAGCTATAGGCATGTACTTAGTTGCAATCTTCTTTATTTTCTTTTTTAATGAAATTTATTATTAAGATTTTCTTCAAATACAACAAAAGCCATAATAGTACAAATTAACGTAAGTAAAATAAGCAATCAGGCATAGGGTCATAAGATAAATATATAATAGTAAAGAGATAGAGGGGAAGAGATAGAAGAAAGAGAAAGAAAGAGAAGGAAGAACAGAAACAAAGGTGAAGAAAAGAGAAAAGAAAGAACTAGACACAGAAATAGAGAATAGTATTATGAAGAAAAAAGGTTAACGAATATGAGGATTAGAAGAGAGGTAAGTGGTGAAAAGAAGCCAAAGAAGATCAGATTTGATTTTTCTAGAAACAGAAGAAGAGGAAACAGTAGCAATTCTATGTTCATCACAAATGAAATTCCACCACGTAAATGGTGATAGTTTAGAATTGTCTTTCCAAGATGATAATGTTACTTTAAATGCTAAAGCAAGAAAAAGATCAAACAATTTTGAAACTGATGATACAATTGTTATCTCAGAAGATAAAGATCCAAGAAGAACATGTAGCATTGATAAAGGAACATTGAAATTGAATATTGCCATGCAACAGTCCAAACTGATGTCCAAAAAGATAAAACCGATGGGCACTCATACAGTTGATGTTGTAATGTGCCCGTTGCATTAGAACATGACCAACAAAGAGGGGAAGAGGTTGGGGAGAACTTACAAATACTAACAGGAGTGATTATAGCTCTATGGTAAATAAAATACATAGACTGAGTTATGCGTGCAGCAGCAGACACTTTAAACAGCATAGACCACAGCATCTCACATGTTGCAATAGGTAGGGAGACGGACAGATCATTTTCCCAAGCAATCTCAATAGTTGATTTAGGACGATCAGTAGCATTAGCTAATAATAACCTATATACAAAAGCTGCTTTAGGTCTGTGGGTTGAAAATAAGGGATATAAAGGAGAGGAAGGGATTAGGGGTGGTGAAACAGGAGGAAGTGAAAAGGTAGTTAAATGAGATTGTATGGCAGTAACAATAATATTATATTCATGCAAGAATGATTCAGGCAATTGATAATGTAGTTGCAATTCATGAAAGGGTATAATAGAGTAATAACGGAGAAATTGATGAACAAAAGTGACATCCTTTTCTTTCCAGTACTTGAAGTAGAAAGATTTTCCTTTATACTTAAGATATTTATTATACCAAACAGGAGAGGATAAAAAACATTGGAGAGGTGTCATATCTTTAGAGAATGCATTATAAAGCAAAGTTTGGGAGTATTTCAGAATGGGGTTCTTGGATATAAGGGTACAATTAGACATGAAAACAATATGTTGAAAGAGAAAATCTTTTAATAATGAACGTTCAAAAAGGACCCATCTGGGAACAGGCGTGTCCGAGAAATCAAAAGCTAATGAAAAAGATTGTTTGATTAAAAAAGCTGAGTGATATGCTTTGAAGTTGGGGAAGCGGACTCCGCCTTCATTTTTTGGCCGAGTAAATTTGGTTAGAGCAATACAGGGATGTTTATTATTCCACAAGAATTTTATGCAAATAGAATTTATTCGGGAGAAATATAAACTAGGGATTTTAACAGGAAGCATAGACACTATTTACAGTACATGGGGAGCGATCATCATTTTAATAGTGTCTAGCCTACCCCACCAAGACAGAAACAAAGGAGACCAAACGAGGAGAAGAGATTGGAGTTTCTTCATTAATACATTAAATGTGTTTTTAATAGTCTCTTTTAATGTTGGCGAAAACCAGATGCCCAAATATTTAATTTTGGAAGGACACCAAGTAAAATTAGTATCACTGAGCATAAATTGGAAACATGTGGAGTTTAAAGGTAAATCTTCTGTTTTGGATAAATTGAGTTTGTAACCTGAGATAAATTAATATAGTTGGACTTCATTCATTAAATGTGGGAGGGATTCAACTGGATTAGACATATAAATCAAGATGTCATCTGCATATGCGGATCATTTAGTTTCAACTGATGCAAATTTGAAGCCAGTAATCATGGAGTTAGTCCGAATACGCTCTAGGAATGGTTCAAGGCACAAGACAAATAATAAGGGAGAAAGAGGGCACCCCTGTCTAGTACCTCTAGATAAAGAAAAACATTTGGAGAAGTGGTTATTAACAAAAATACTGGCTCGATGACAGGAGTACAAAAGTTTAATATATGAAATAAAAGAGGGACCAAAGCCAAACCATTTCAAAGTTTGAAACATGAATTGCCAGTTAACACGATCAAACGCTTTTTCAGCATCTAAAGACAGAGCTGCAAGGGGATCTTTAAATTGCTTACTATGGGAAATGATGTTAGTTAACATACGAGCGTTGTCCGAAGCCAATCGACCTTTCACAAAACCAACTTGATCAGTTTTGATCAAAAGAGGAAAGAGTTTGTCTAGTCGGGTATCAAGAATTTTAGCAAAAATTTTACAATCATAAATAATTAATGATATAGGACGATAATTTTTACAATAAGAGTGGTCTTTGTCTGGTTTGAGGATAATAATGGTTAAAGCATCCATAAATGATCCAGAAGATCTGGCATCAGCAATGAAAGAATTGAAGATTTGTAAAAGTTTGGGGGCAAAAATTGAGTTAAAAGTAGAATAAAATTCCACAGGTAACCCATCCGGTCCAGGTGCCTTCGATTTTTTTAAGGAGGAAATAGCATTGAGAATTTCCTGAAGAGTAATATCCGTCTCCAGTTCTTCAAATTCTGTAGGGAGGGATTGAGGGGAAGGGAGAACTGAGACAAATTTATTTAGATTGTGATTGGAGGGAAAGGTGTCATCGGAATAAAGAAATTGATAATAATCATGAAATACCTCGGCAATTTCTTCATCCGATGAGACAAGTTTATTAGTTGATTTGTTAAGAATAGGGCCAATAGTTTTATGTTCAGATTTGACTTTTAAGTAGTTAGCTAACATTCTACCTGCTTTATTTTGACCTCCATGATATTTAGATTTAATCTTAAGCAGAGGGTTACATGCTTCAAATGTTACCAACCTATTAAGTTCAATTTTCGCTGTTATCAAATCATGAAGGGCATCAGGGGACTTATATGTCAAATATTTATGCTCTAATCCTTTAATTTTATGTAGTTGGCCTTCATATTTGTGTCTGCTGGCCTTTTTCTTATGTGAAACATAAGAAATAGTAAAGGCATGGAGGGCAGCTTTGAAAGCATCCCATGTGTTAGAAATGGAAGTGTCTGAGGGGTTGTTAAGAATAAAGAATTCATTAATGAAAGCAGTGACTTCCTTAATAAAGGCAGAATCAGATAATAAAAAGGTGTTACATTTCCAACGGCTAAATTTGGAGGAGGTAAGTGTAAGATCTAAAGTAGCATAGACCGGTGCATGGTCAGAAATGAAAATGGATCCAATTTCAGGATTTTGAATGGAGGGAAGTAATGATTTACTAACCAAAATGTAATCAATCCTAGAGCGAGTATGATTCATATTTGAAAAGAAGGTGTATACAAGTGAATCAGGATTACACGTTTTCCAAACATCATATAAAGGACGAGAGGCAATGGCTGATTGGAATGATTTAAGAGTTTTATCGGGTTGAAATTTACACTTGGATAATCTATCTGAGAAGGGATCTAACCATTGGTTAAAGTCACCAGCAACTATAATATTAGGGCAATCGATTGAGGAAAGAAGAATTTTGATATCATTCCAAAATGTGGGATCAAGTTTAACAGGGCCATAAATGTTTAACAAAACTAACGTTTTGTTTTGAATCGCAACCTTAGCCATTACCCAACGACCTTCATCATCATTCTGAGTAAATATAATGTGAACTGATAAGGCTTTATGAAACAATATGGCGACACCCCCTTTTTTGTTAGAAGCTGGAGAAAAAACAACTTGGCCCACCCAATGTCGTTTCAACTTCATCGATTCCACATCAGTACAGTGAGTTTCTTGAAGGAAAGCAATTTGGGAATTCAGTTTAGCTAAATGGGGCAGTACCTTTTGTCGTTTGACTGGATTTCCAAGACCCCGGACATTCCACGTAACAAAATTACACATATTGGAAGGTTGGGAGGACGGGAAACATGTGGAGTAGATACACTTCAGGGATGAGACTACAAAAAAGAACACACCAAATGGAAAAATTACATGAGAACAAATCATTAAAACAACCCACAGTACTAACATATGTTAACCTTAAAACAAAAACAAAGAACATTGAAGAATATATGGAAAAGGAAAGAGACTCTTCAGAGAGTATAGAATTGTTAAAATGCACAAAAGAATAATATAAGAGAAGAAGAGAAGGGAGAGATAGATTAGAAGAATGAGAAAAGGAAAGAGATAAACTAGAGATAGAGAGACACATAGTCAGATCAAAGCAAAACAGCCAGATCTGAAAGACAGAGAGAAAACAACGAGCATGGGGCACAGTGACGCGAGGCAAGGCGGAACACAAAGAAAACAACCATGTAGGAAAGAAAAATGAGCCATGATAAGAGAGGCAGCATGAATAACAAGAAAAGAAATTGAGGAGAGATAAGCGAATTAAAGGAGAGGAAATGTATATGGTAGGCGAGAATATAGAAAAAGGAGAATAAAAAGGAAAAGCTTAGTAGCAGAAAAATAATTCAGATGAAGATTAAAGCAGATAAAAAAATACCAGCAAAAACATGGAATTAAGTGCTAGTGTCCATCCCAGTTGAAGGAAAAGACTGAAGAAAAAGTTTAATCTTCTTTATTTTGACAACCGCTCAGCATGAACCAAACAAGCAGAGAAACAAGTAGAAGAATACCCAACATTATAGCACAAGGCAATAAATACAGAGATCGCATACATTGTTCTGATTCTTAATTCCTAAGAATCAGAACAATTCCAATAACGATGACAAGAGAATATAAAACGGATGAATAACATAACATTGTAAGAGAAACCACAATACTACAGTCATCTGCCTTTCCTTCATCAAACTAGCCATTTTATATTTTCTGCAATTGGCCTTACAGACATTTTGAACTGAACAAACAAACAGCAAATGTAAAAAAAAACAAGGCAAAGCGATTGTTGTCAGAAATAAAATGATAACTAAGACTTGATGAACCTACTTTAGAATACAGCTTACCCATTGTTTCTTAATGCAAAAAGAAGAAGGGTCCTTATTTTAGGCAAATACACTGAATTCTGTAAATGATTTGAATCGTGCACATATAGGGCGCTTAAAAACAGCCTTTTTTGAAAAGTGATGCTCTTATTTTACAGAACGACAAGTGCCACCCCTCGTCAGCTGGCCAAGCTTGTGCCACCCATTGTCCCTTTGTCACTGCCAGCACTACAAATGATAGCACCAACACAGCTACTAACCATTACACTCACACAAGTGTGACGCTTCAGACTATTCCAGGCCCCCAAAGCTATAAGAATTTCTTGGGCGGTCACGTGTTATTCATTTTTTAATGTATATTGAAATGTAAACAATTTTGTTGTGCTCCCCTCTAAATTAGACAAACAGTGCCACAATATACTGTCATAAGAGCAGATGTTAATAATTAAGTGCCGGTGCCAAGCAGCGGAAGCCAGCGGCTCAAATTTAGCACTAAATGTAACTAATGCTCGTTAGAATGACAATAATACATCATTCTGCATGTTGAACAACTGGCATTTAAATCCACACTCGAACTGAAAAGTAATTTTAAATAATTTACAGAATTAAAGATTGGTAACGGTAAATACTCCTACATTGGAAGCATGCAAGTTATTCACTTTAATACATCTATAATTTCATGGTATATGTGCCCCCAACCCTAAATCAACTGACCTTGCTTTTAATATTTACACAGGTAAAGAGCAGTAATGGGGAGGCCAAATATACCATGGTACCCACACAGCCGTAACAAAACATTTCTTTTTAAACTGGCTTCCTACCATTCACCCTCTATATCTATCTTCTGATCTCCGCTCAGATTGAAAACAAGGCATAGCCATCTACCCCCAGCATCCTTTTCACCTTCCCGCCCTCGCCATAATCAAAGCAGCTCTCACTTAAGCAGAGAGAGAGACAGACAGCAATATGCTGTCAGCAACTCTCGGAGAGTCGCTGGTCAACTTACTTGTTTACACTATAAGTCTGTAGAGACCCACGCTGCCCGGGGAATGTTGTGGTTGGCAATGGCAGTGAGCTATTCTGCCACCTCCGTCAGGTCTGTGAAAAACTAGGACAGGTCGTAGGAGGTTGGTGACATTGCCAGATATCATTGCCCCGCCTCGCTCGGTCTTCACGGACCCAGGTGAGGAGGCGGGTGTCGGGGCCTCGTGGCTAGGTGCGCAGCGCTGGTCTCGCTGCGCCGAACACAAGGACCCGTGACACCTCATTAGCTTTCCGCGTGGTCCTGGACTAACTCCGTGGCCACGCCTCCTTTATTTGTAGCCTGCCGACGTGACGTATCACGCACCCGCAGGCGCACGGCTACGTGCGCATCAACTAGACTGCGGGTACGCAGTCTCTAAACATTACATTCTTTTTAACCTTTATTAAAACAAAACACAGCGGTCATTCAAAAGTCACTTAGCATCATGCTGATGAGGGAATAAGTAAGAACGGCAATCCGGCCTGTTACCAGTCTGGTGATCAGGTCCTCTGATTTCAGCCTACTGCAAAGTCCGCCAGCTGCGAAGATGGGGCTGGGTTTCTCCTCAGTCCATAGCCGGCTGCCTCCCCACGAAACAGAACTCTCCGTGGGGCTTCCTGTCGGGACATGGCGGGCAACAGCCCCTCCCCAGACAGGTGGGGGCTAGCAGCGCTAGACATCTCTGCTGCCGTCGAATTCAACGCCGACTTGTCCAAGGGGGTTCCACGTTCATTTCTTGGTGGGCTGTTGTTTTCTTCCCCTGGGCTCATCGGCTCTCGGTCTGGTGCTTGGCTGGAATGATCATCTGATGGAACAGAGGCTTTCTTGAAGAAGGATATATTGCGTGTGACGGTTTCTCCGTCTCGTTGAGCAGTTACCATGGTGCCGGAGCGGCGTGTGACTGTCCAGGGCCTGGGTTCAAACGGGAGCCAAAATTTGCTCCCCGGGTATCTGTCTCTTACATAGACTCGATCTCGTTCCCCGATGGACTGGTCTTTGGCTCGGCGTCTGAAACTGGCGTAGTCATTCGATCGCTTCCGATTGAGCATTGTTCGTTGGGAGCTTACTTCGTTAGGGGCCCAGGTATGATGGTGGGGTATTGTGTCTCGGACTATCCTTCCCATTGCTGATGGCTCCGGGGCAGCTTAAGTTGTGCGATGGGGCGTGAGCCGGTACTCCCTCAGGAAAGTGTAGATAGCTCTCTCCAACGGTGCCTCCTTAGCATGGGCGATCCGGATGACTTTGTTAAGAGTTCGCATTAACCTCTCGACTTCCCCGTTAGCTTGGGGCCATCTGGGGGTCACTTTTCAGTGCTGAATTCCCCACTCTTTGAGATATTCAGCGAATTCTTGCCCCAGAAAAGGTGGTCCATTGTCAGTCTTGACCCGTTCAAAGATACCGTGGGTGGCGATGATCTTCTCGAACTTGGCCACAACTTCTTTGGCAGCCAGTGAAGTTATTATTTCCACTTCTGGATATTTGGTGAAATCATCAACGATGACGAGCATGTATCGGCCATCTGGAAGGTGTCCGAAGTCTGCGCTTACTTGTTCCCATGGTCTTCTCGGGCTATCTTCGGTGATGACTGGGGGCGGGCACTCGGGCAGTCCTGCCGCCTGGCACCAGTGACATTCCTTGACTGTCTGTTCCACTCTGGAATCCATGTCAGTAAACCACACTTTTGCCCTGAGTCGACTTTTAGACTTCACTATTCCCTGGTGTCCGCGGTGAGCCAGTTCAACTGCTTGTTTGGTCAGGCTTGTTGGCATCACGATCCGTGGTCCCCTTAGGAGGCACCCTTGGCTGTCCACTGACAGTTCGTCTTTCACCTTGATGATGGCTTCCAGCGCCCTTTTAGCCTCGGGCGTTCTCTTGCTTAGTGATGCTTGAAGTGTTCTCCAGTCGTTGGCCCGCAAGGCGCTTATTGTCAGTTGGAGGACCTCATCACTGCGGGTCGCTTCCACGATCATGTCGACGCTCATGGGTAGGGGCCTTGACCTTTCTAGTACTAATTTTACATATTCCTCCGTTTCTTCAGCATCTTCTTCTTCCTTGCTGGTTGCGCTCTGGGATGCCTGGATAGGTAGTCCGCCGGGTTCGTCGCCCCAGGTTTGAATTCCAGCGTGTAGTCATACTCTTGGAGTTGGAGGATCCATTTCTCTATTTGGGGTGGTGGTTTGGATACAGAACCTCTGAATAGTGGAATTAGAGGCTTATGATCGGTGGATACGGTGAAAGGATGTCCGTAGACGTACACATGGAAGTGCCTGCAAGTCCAATGGATCGCGATTGCTTCCCTCTCGATCTGAGAGTAGCGCTGCTCTGTTTCGGTCAGTGATCGGCTAGCGTAGGCAATAGGCGCCCAGTATTCACTACCTTGGCGCTGTGTCAGTACCACTCCTAGTCCGTATGGGCTGGCGTCCACCGCGATGTTGGTTGCTTTAGCAGGGTCGAAGTACGACAGAGTCTTGTCAGCCGATAGCGCAGCTTTTGTGTTCTGGAATGCCAGATCTTGCTCTTCTCCCCACTGCCAGGGGGTGGTGGACTTGGTAAGTTCCCGTAGAGGTCTGGTGAGATTGGACAAGTCAGGGATGAACCTTCTGCAGAAATTCACCATACCTAGGAAACTCCGTACCTCCGATATGTTGGTCAGTGCTGGAGCCGCTTGCACATCTCTCACTTTGTCTGCGTCGGGGGCAACTCCTTTGTCGGAGAACGTATATCCGAAGAAACTGATCTTATTCTGGAGGAACTGGCATTTTTCACGATGTAGCGTCAGACCTGACTCCTTGATCCGCTGCAGTACGCCCCTGAGTCTCTGGTGGTGTTCCTCGACGGTATTCGCGTATATGAGCAGGTCGTCACTGACGTTCAGGACCCCAGTGAGCCCGCTCAGGACCTCCCGGATAGTGTTCTGGAATACTTCGGCGGCGCTCGATATCCCAAAGTTGAGTCGTCGATAGCGCCGGAGGCCCACGTGGGTGGAGAAAGTGGTGATGTACCGGGAATCTGGATGTAGGGGTAGCTGATGGTTCCCTGACCTAAGGTGAATTTTGGAGAACCACTTCGCTCCATTCAACTCCCCTAGAATGTCATCTATGGTGGGCGTGAGATGTCGTTCCCTTTTCACTGCTGCATTGGGTAGGCGCATGTCGACACAGATGCGGACCTGTCCTGGCTGTTTGGGTTTCCGCGCCACCACGATTGGCGATACCCACGGAGTGGGCCCGCTGACTTTCTCTATTATGCCTTGTCTTTCAAGGGTGTCCAGTTCTTGCTCAACTTTTTTTCTCAGGTGGAAGGCTATTCTTCGGTGTCGGAGGGCTACTGGCTGAATGGACGGGTCAATGTGGAGGGATACTTCTTTCCCTTTTAAACATCCAATGCCCCGGAAGGTGTCTTCAAATTCTTCAAGAATCGTGTCCAGTTCCTCTTCCAGCACCGCCATCGCGAAGGATATCAGGTGGAGGTCTTCGGCTGCTTGACCACTGAGTAGCATTCCACTGCCCTCCTTGGTTACGTAGATGGTTGACAGAATCTTCCAATCCTGGTGTTGTATTTCGGTTTGGAAGCACCCGATCAATGGGATTGGGTTCTTTTGTCCATAGGCGAACATTCGGATCTTGGCCATCTTCAACACGGGCTTCTCTCGCAGTTGGTTGTAGACATTTGCCGCCATGAGGTCGATCGAGGCTCCTGTGTCGATTGTGGCTCTCACCTCTTGGTGTAGTATCGTTATGCGGCACTTCGGGAGGCGTCGTTTCTTCCTTTGTGGTTGGTCTATGGCAAACACATAGTGGACCGGGTAATTATTGGAGTCTTCGTCCATGTCTTCGCTGTCCGGGTCTTCTCTGACGGCATGGGCTGCTTCGGGCTTTTGCTTGGAGGACCTGCACACTGATGCGAAGTGGTTCAGCCCCCCACACGAACCGCATTTTCTCCCACGCGCCGGACAGTCTTGAGCTCGATGTGGTGCGCCTCCACAGTATCCGCATTCTTTCCAACGTTCAGGTGGCCGTCCTCTTCCAAAAGGGCGTTGCTTCTGCCGGACCACATTGACCTGTTCGGCCACGTGGACTTGCTCCACTTTGACTGGTCTATGGAGAGCCGCCTCCATGTGTGACGCTCTCGCCTGCGACAGTTCTTTGGAGCGGCCTAGCTTCAGAATATCAGCCAGTGGTTTTCCATCTTCTTGGAGGATCTTCACCCGCAGGTTGGAGGAATAGCACCCCTGTATGATTTGGCCGCGTATTTCCTCTTGCTCGTCACGAAAACCGCGTGTTCTGGCCAGTTCTTTCAGCCTTCCGTGGAAAGCGTCGAGGGATTCATCAGCTTCCTGTCGCGCTTGCCTGAAGATGAACCGCTCGTAGTCCTTCCTGGCCATGGGCTCAAAATGTGCGTTGAGCGCATTGAGGAGCGTGGCATAGGTGTGAGGAGTGGCCTCCACCAGGGTTTTATAAATCCTGTGAATGTCCTTCCCTCCAAGGTGAAGAAGAAGCGCCCTGCGTCGTTCTCTCGCCGTTCCGGCCCCCTCAAAGTAGAACTGTAGGTGCTCTGTCCAGTCCTTCCATCGTGGGGCTAGGGATGCTGGTGCGCCGTCAACCACAAATGGTTCAATGGGCGGAATGGTTGCCATGGTGGCACGTGGCGGCTAGCTGTTCTTCTGCGGGGGTGCAGGGCCGAGTGTCACAGGTAGGGGGCTCCTTCCTGTCAGCTGTACCAAAGGGGCTGCCAGAGAATGCTGGAATGGGTCCCCCCTGCCAGAGGTGAACGACCTACGCGGTGCTGTGGTGGGCCCACTGATGTAGTGAGGGGGGTGCCGGGCCTCCGCAGGCTGATCGCGGGCAGAGCCACGCCAGTACCTGGTGCTGAGCGTCCGTGCGCTGTCTCTTACGTTCAGTCCCTGCTGTGAGGGCCTCCTGCGAAGCGTGTCTGCGTGCGTCACTCCTTACGCTGGGGAGAGATAGCCCCGGTCGGGATCACCGCAGGTGAGGCCTCTGGCGTCGTTGGCGCGATTGTGTACAGCACCAGGGCGGATCAAAAGGAGCGTCGGGGCACAGCATGGGTCCGTTTTACCCTTGTCACCATTGTGGGGGCCTCGTGGCTAGGTGCGCAGCGCTGGTCTCGCTGCGCCGAACACAAGGACCCGGGAAACCTCATTAGCTTTCCGCGTGGTCCCGGACTAACTCCGTGGCCACGCCTCCTTTATTTGTAGCCTGCCGGCGTGACGTATCACGCACCCGCAGGTGCACGGCTACGTGCGCATCAACTAGACTCCGAGTACGCAGTCTCTAAACATTACAGCGGGCACAGATGAAGCACACACTTCTCCTGGCGTCACTATAGAATGGGAAACAACTTTTGTTCCCCAATGTTGTTACGTGACATCACAGCAGTGGATAGCCAGATTTTAGTCGAATCACTCATGATAACGGGTTTCAATGTAAGTCATACACAAGTCTAAAGCAAGTGAATGTTTGGGAGAGATTTGTGATTTTTTTTTAATTCTTGGTTTCGAGAACAGAAGGTTAAACTGAGGAGACGCAAACTTGCATGGGCAAAGTATATTGCCAGGAGGGGTCTTTACTACGAAAATAAATGAAAAAGTATATTAAAGGAAAAAAGGAAGGTGATTGGTAACGAGAGAGACTGCGGATACTTCAGTGGAAAAATGCTTTGGGAATGTTAATTGAGTTTCAAAGTGAGATGGGAAGCAACACTCTCATAAAAGATCCCTCCTTACTCGCTGTTCTTTGCCTAAAGCTCACCTGCAACGACTGCCTACTAATTACGTGAAGGGTGCCTCGGGGAAGATTCTGTATGAGGGCAAGCCCTGTTCACGTGCAGCGCAACAGAAGTGTAGAAAGGAGTGTATGCTATTAATATTTCATTTTTAAAAAAAATAGGAACAATATATTTGCTCACATTAATAGCACATTTGTTCTAAAACACCAATTGGGAGCTGTGGGGCTTGCGCTAAAAAATTATTTTGTAGAAACTGGTGCATTTGCAAGACAATTATAGACAAAGTGAGGTCATGCCTAAAATTTACTCAGGGTATAGTTCCCCTCAGGTACTAGGGAGAGGATGTGGTGCAGCGGCCAGAGCTGCACCACGTCCTGGGGATCCTCGGTTCGAGGCTCAGCGTCGGCGGAACATCCTGTGGTTCTCAGCAAACCATTTAATCTCTCCATGCCCATGGACAGCGCCTGGATACCCTCACGAGTGACAAGCAACACTGTATAAATCTACAAACTTTAACTCAAATGAAATATGGAAAAACCTATATTTCCATCCATATTTGTATTTTGAAATGTGTGGACTTACTTCAATTTCCTGCAATGGCGTCTACTGCAAAATATAATGAACGGATAAAAAAAAGATAGCTACAAAGGCAAGCTGACATCAAACTAACTTTACAGTTTGAAGTGTTGTGTACAGGTGGTTTTATGGGCTCTTGGAAAGGAATGTTGGAAAATCTAATAGCAAATGAGGGAATTCTAAGCACGCTAGACCCCTACCCATGTCCACAGTTTAGTAGGATTTAGATGCAGTCATGTATTGGCAGGAATTAAATAAATGTGTGCATTGGGGTTTCCGGATTTTTCACAAGAAAGTTTCAGATATCTTATGGGCAAATCAAACTTGTTCAAATTGCCAAGGGTCGGTCACAGAGCACAGAACTGCACACACAGCACAGTGGAACAAATTAGATCATATTTAATTAACTCAGTTGTGCCTTTTTACCCCAAAACCAGTCCTAGGATGCTTGTTTACAGTCCAGGGAAGACCTGGCTTGGCAGTTCAGGCTTGACTGTTCCCATTGGGCACAGGACCAAGACTGCTTTAGCAAAGGCCACCACCGAGGGGGGCCTCGAGGGCCGGAGCCATTAGGGCCGCCAGAGCCCACACAGGAACGGATCTGGTTGGCGCTGGTTTGTGTCACCAGGAAAGGATGCACAGCGAAACGCGTCAAAGGCCCTCTCCCCCTCTTCCAAGAACAAAGGGAAGAGAGGAAGGGGAGGACCCTAGGAGATGCAAATGAGCAAAAGACAAACCAGTGATATATGGCCAGCTGATGATTTATGAGCGATGATTCATGATGTCCATGCAGAATGATTTATGATAACAACATGATGACAGATTTGTGACAGAATGATTTATGACCTCCCAATGAATTATGACCATGAAGTATGGCTGTTGATTTATGATGATCAGGCAGAGTGATTTATGACAACAAAATAATGGCAGATTGCGAAAGAATGATTTACGAAACACAATGATTTATGACCCCTGATGTCCAAATAACACTGTGCGATACCCAATTTGCAAAAATGTATGATAATGATGTATGACCCCGGCCCCAAGAAGGTATCCAGGGGAGTTGTACAAATATGACGTATGTAATGAGTAATAAAACTGCGGCCAACAACCACCACAAAATACAATGACTGTTGGCTGTGTTTAGTGATGCAGATCCACAAGTATGGTACTGTTCCTGGAATGGGGGCTGTGCGGCTGTTATAGCAAATGTCGCCCCCGAAGGGGGCCTCGAGGGCCGGCGCCATAACAGCCACCAGAGCTCACAGAGGAACGGATCTGGTTGGCGATGGTTTGAGCCACCAGGAAAGGCCGCGGGCGAAAAGTGCCGAAGGCCCTCTCCACACCTTCCAAGAACAAACTGAAGCGAGGAAGGGGAGGGGGATGTAAGGCGACGCTCCCCCTGGGAAGCTCACCATGACATTAGGGAGCTGGGGGAGCGGCGCCAATTATTTTCGAGTCCCACCCACCCACACCTAAGACAGCAGCATCACAGTGCTGACAGGGACGAAAGGAACTAATGGTACATAGGATGGCTATGGAGACACACCGACAGGCGGTGTGTGGGAGTAGGGACACTCACTTTGGGATGCCTCACGGCTGAGTGAAGTAGTCTAACAAAAGGGGGCAGCAACCAGAGACGGCACTCGCAGCCCAGCCCGCCGAATGGCAGGGCACAAAAGAGTTTAACAAGGTAGGGAGTTGGGAGCTTAACTCTGGGAAGAAGCTCCCCCAAGTGAAGAGAGCGCAAAGAGAGTGCAAATCCAACCAAAAAAGGGGCAGAAACAAAAGGTGCAGTGGTTTGGTTATGGAAAAACACCAACAGGGCTGTGTGTAGAAGGAGGGCTACTCACTCTGGGATGCCTCATGGCTGGGTGAGTACGCCTGACAAAAATCGGGGTAGCAAACGGAGACGGCACTCGCAGCCCAGCCCCCACCAGACGGCAGGGCACATAAGAGACTAACAGGGTAGCGAGTTAGGGCCTAACTCCAGGGAAAGGCTACCCCCATGCGCAAGGGGGGTGGAAAACAACAAAGAACAATCTGCGAGCTGTCAGGGTGATTTACGACCAAGATGCAAATGAGCAAAAGACAGACCAGTGATTCATGGCCAGCCTTTGATTTATGACCGATGATTTATGATGTCCATGCAGAATGATTTATGACAACAAAATGATAACAGCTTTGTGACAGAATGATTTATGACTTTCCGATGATTTATGGCCAGGATTTATGGCTGTTGATTTATGATGATCAGGCAGAGTGATTTATGACAACACAATAATAGCCGGTTGCGACAGAATGATTTACTATACACAATGATTTATGACCCCAATCAATCAATCACTGCATTTATATAGCGCACTACTCACCCGGAGGGTCTCAAGGCGCTTGGGGAGGGGGGTCTGCTACTGCTCCAACAGCCAGGTCTTGAGTTGCTTCCTGAAGGAGAGGTGATCTTGGGTCAGGCGGAGGTGGATGGGGAGGGTGTTCCACGCCTTAGCTGCCAGGTAGGAGAAGGATCTTCCTCCCATGGTGGCTCTTCAGATGCGTGGGATGGCGACGAGGGCGTGGCTGGTTGATCGTAGCTGGCGGGTGGGAGTGTAGAAGGTCAGGCGGTTGTTGAGGTACTTGGGGCCCTGGTCGTGGAGGGCCTTGTGTGCGTGGGTGAGGAGTCGGAACGTGATTCTCTTGCTGATGGGGAGCCAGTGTAGGTCTCTCAGGTGTCCGGAGATGTGGCTGTGTCGGGGGATGTCCAAGATGAGTCGTGCGGAGGCGTTTTGGATGCGTTGGAGTCTTTTCTGTAGTTTGGCTGTGGTTCCGGTGTAGAGGGTGTTTCCGTAGTCCAGTCGGCTGGTGACGAGTGCCTGGGTCACCGTCTTCCTGGTGTCGGTGGGGATCCAACGGAAGATCTTACGGAGCATGCGTAGGATGTTGAAACATGAAGATGATACGGCGTTAACTTGTCTGGTCATTGAGAGGGAGGAGTCCAGGATGAAGCCCAAGTTTCGTGCGTGGTCCGTTGGTTTGGGTGCGCTGCCCAGGGCAGGGGGCCACCAGGAGTCGTCCCAGGCAGAGGATGATGTCTGAGTTCAGTTTCAGGCGGCTGTTCATCATCCACTCAGCTACGTCTTTCATCCCTTCGTGTAGGTTGGTCTGGCGGTGGCTGGGTCGTTGGTGAGGGAGAGGATCAGCTGGGTGTTGTCGGTGTAGGAGATGATGTTGAGGTTGTGCTGGCGTGCGATGGCTGCGAGGGGGCGCATGTAGACGTTGAAGAGGGTGAGGCTGAGTGATGATCCTTGAGGTACTCCGCAGATGACTTCGGTGGTCTCGGATCTGAACGGGGGGAGGTGGACTCTCTGGGTTCTACCGGCGAGGAACGAGATGATCCACTGTAGTGCCTTATCTTGGATTCCGGTGTTGCTGAGGCGCTGTACTAGGGTGCGGTGGCAGACGGTGTCGAACCCTGCGGAGAGGTCCAGGAGGATGAGGGCCGCTGTTTCCCCGTTGTCGAGCAGGGACCTGATGTCGTCAGTGGCCCCTGATTTATGACGTCCAAATAACACTGTGTAATATCCAATTTGCGATAATGTATGATAATGATTTATGACCCTGACCCCAAGAAGGTGTCCGGAGGAGTTGTATAAATATGACGTATGTAATGAGTAATAATTTGCATCCAACAGCCACTACAAAATACAATAACTGTTGGCTGTGTTTAGTGATGCAGATACACAAGTATGGTACTGTTCCTGGAATGGGCACAGTGCGGCTGTTATGCATGTGGCTGGGTTCAAAGTGGAAGGCATGGTGAGAAAAAAACAATGGATTTAGGCCCAGATCTCAGTACTGGGGTGAATGTATGACATTGTTCTGCATTCTGTTCATCAATTTTTGTTTTTGCATTTGTCACCCCGAATGGGACGGGTATGCCCAGACGTGGTCCTGTGCTCTCCATGCCACTGGAGTCAAGCTATCCTGGCTGATGAGGGGTGAAACCCTAAATCCGGTCCTAGGATGCGTGTTCCAGTCCAGGGAGGATCTGGCCTGGCAGTTCGGGCTGGACTGCTCCCATTGGGCACAGGGTCAAGACTGATTTACATATGGCTGGGTTCAAACTGGAATGGCTTGGTGAGCAAAAAACGATGGATTTAGGCCCAGATCTCTGTACTGGGGTGAATGTATGACATTGTTCTGCATTCTGTCCATCAATTGCTGTTTTTGCATTTGTCACCCGGAGTGGGACGGGTATGCCTATGATTTAGGCCCAGATCTCTGTACTGGGGTGAATGTATGACATTGTTCTGCATTCAATCCATCAATTGTTGTTTTTGCATTTGTCACCCAGAGTGGGACGGGTATGCCCAGAAGTGGGTCCCATGCTCTCCATGCCACTGGAGTCAAGCTATCCTTACTGATGAGGAGTGAAACCCCGAGACCGGTCCTAGGATGCATGGTTGCAGTCCAGAGAGGACCAGGCCTGGCAGTTCGAGCTGGACTATTTCCATTGGGCCCAGGGTCAAGACTGATTTGCATACTGCTGGGTTCAAACTGGAATGGCATGGTGAGCAAAAACACTATGGATTGAGGCCCAGATCTCTGTACCAGGGTGAATGTATGACATTGTTCTGCATTCTGTATATCATTTGTCACCCCGAGTGAGGCGGGTATGCCCAGACGTAGGTCCCATGCTCTCCATGCCACTGGAGTCAAGCTATTCTGGCTGATGAGGGGTGAAACCCCAAAAACGGTCCTAGGATGCTTGTTTCCAGTCCAGGGAGGACCTGGCTTGGCAGTTCGGGCTTGACTGTTCCAGGATTGGCCTGAGCAGCTTGGTTTGCCGCTCAGACGGTGAATTGGAGGCTGTGGCTTTTCTCAAAACAGCTGTGCAACACAGCCAGTTGGAGAAATATAAGTGTGCATATGTGTTTGGCCGGCCTAGGACGGCCAGCCAAACACACATGTGTACTTATGAGTGCAGTCTACTCCTCCTCCCAACCATTCCAGGCCCCGCCCCATACCTAGTGTATTGCTGGGCTCAGATAGCATGAACAAAATGATAACAAAATTGTGTTATTATCATTTTATTTTTCGTCTGCTGGCATGGGCTGTGGAGCGATGCTCCTCTGCCATTATGGAGGAGCTGTGCTTGCTTTTTACCTGTCTCACTGGAGTGAGGCTGGAGGGAGGCACTGGAGTGAGGCTGGAGTGAGGCTCACTCAAATAAAGTACTGCTGCTGTGTACCTAACTCGTCCCTGATTACGTGTGCATGCTGTACTATATAAGACCCTATGCATTGTACAGTACACCAAGGCTTGTGGGTTCCATATTTGAAGCCCACTTCACCACCACCAACCAAATCATGGACTTCAAAGACATGGGGCCTGGGGTAAGTTCATGACTGTTTCCTATTCACAAAGGTATTTTACTAGAAGTACCTTTGTGAATGCTGAGTCTCCACACGTAAAAAAGATTGAACTGTCCTATCTTTTTATATGTGGAGTCTCCGCAGTCATATACTAGTAAACTAGTGTGTGAATAGCAAACAAACATAACCTTACATACAAGTGTAATTTTACCTTTTTGAATCAGGCCCTTAGACACTGTATCACATCTGTCTCTGGAAATGGATTATAACCCAACGAGAAGGAGTCAAGCGCTTGGAGGGAGCTCTATCCTGTAGGGAGCCTGTTTGCTTTCAGTGCCAGATTGGGAAGGTGGGCAGTCGGGCATTGGGTGATGGGCCAATGCCTCAGGGCCATCTGTGAGCCATTTTTTTAGGGCCTCTGTAAACCGGCCCACAGAAACTTACTATCTTCCCCGCCAGACCACTGTACAGTGTTGCCAGTATCAAGGGCACTCCCCTACCATGCTGTCAAACTGAAGCTGAGGCCAGGTGTTGTTCTGGCCCTTGGAGCATTCTTACCTCGACCCCTGCATTGTGTTGCCGACAAAGCCCAGATGCAGTGCCATTCCCCTGCTGGGACTTTTGTAAGAATCCTGCTCATACACAGAACTGTGCACAGAGATCCAGGACATCAGTGAATTGTGGTGCACCAGAAACTCACCTCAGTACCTAGAAAACCCCCAACCAGCTAGTATCATTGTCACATTAGCTCTTCATCCTATAGCTAAGTAACCAATGATTAGACAACCTAGAACATGCGACTTAGGACGACAAACTCAGGAATGGTGGGAAGTGAGAACACTCTTTCATTATACTCTCATACCAGTCCACAACAGGAGTAAATAAAATACAAGGTTAAAATATTTATTTTAACAACATGCTCTCAGGTGCAGTATCTTGGCCAACATAAGCAGACATATGATTTAAAATAATATGGTCAGCATTGTTAGAATTCCATGAAAAACAAAAGGAGAAATCATATTACAATGATGGTGAAAACAGGTCTTATAGTGCCTAGTTATAACACCCTCCCTATATAGGAACTATGTTTATAGACTATAGAAGGTCTCTTAGGCTTGTGTGGGGACCCCATTACCTCTCCGCTCAGCAATAGTAAATCACATCAGGATCAGCAAAAGCTCTCTGCATCTCTGGAAACAGAAAATTTGTGAAATCATGGCAACTGTGCAATAATAAGGGTGCCAGAATCTCAGTTGGCTCACATCTGCCACTTGTTGTGTCTAAAAACGTTAGCCGATCATTTCGAGCAACAGCTACCATGTTATGATAACCTTGATGGCTTCAGCACTCACTGTCCAGACTAGGGGCACGATGTAAGTCTAGAGATGTCAAAAACAAGCCTTTTCTCATGTGCAGACATTCACGAAGCCTAACTTACAAAAACAGCTATATGCAGTGTCGTGTGCAAAAGCGGCAAAAGGTAAAATGGTGTTTAAACTTCTAATAAGCCATGCTAACATAACATGCATGCAAAGCAGGCCTTAGGCCACACTACAGACCATCACTTTTAGAGCCTGTGGGGAAGGCCCTCACAGTGTGCAGTGGCCTCACAGGGAGGGCCATTCTCACCTAAGCACCCCTGGAGTAGCAGCATCAGCTGTGTGCTTTTCTTCACCCTCCTCCCTGCCAGGCCATAACCTGAGGATATAGTGGACTTGGGAAGGAATGTGTAAGAGAAGTGGCCTCGCTAGGGGCCAGGTCTTGTTACATCCTTCTGAGTGTTTTTTAGGCCTTGATGGGGGAGTTTTTGCTTTGACCTTGCTCTGAGGTCACATTTCCCAGAGGAAAAAAAAACATAGAATGTAGCGTTATGATCTCAGAGCTGCTGACGTTGGAACTGGGGAAGTTCGTTTGAGTTCTGGCATCAGCTGAACATACAGTGAATCTGGGCAAATTACTAAGTCTCCTTAAAATTAAAATAAATTTGATTTTGTGCAATGGTAATTGCTCCACTTCCTTCGAACCGAGTTCACGTTATATAAAGCTACAAAAAAAAATGCTATGCATTTGGGAATGTGGACCACTTTTTTGCGGAGTACCCAGGCCTAATTGTGATCCCAATCTGATCGTGTCGACTGGACACCTTAAGCACAGTGTGAGATGCTAGACCGTTGCACCAATAGGTGCATCAACCTGAGTGTTGCTGTTTGAAAACCCTGAATACCAGGTGGGGGCTGCAGTGAAGTGAAGAAATGCCTATGCACATACCAGGTGTACAGTATACAGTAATGAACAAGTTATACAAATGATGATACAGTAATCAAGACAGCTTGAGTAATCAGATATAAGAAACAATCGTAGTTGTGATTTCCGAATATTTAATCATTCCATAGCCAGCCGACACGTGTTTCGTCGCGTTTGTACAATTTTCACACGACTCATCAGGGCTGGGAAAGATACAAAATATGTACAATAGAACATCTGGCATGATGTTTAGTTTTACAGTGTACAAGTGTAGCATCTATTCACATGTGCAGTCCAAAACGTAAGTGTCCACCCAGTGCATCGACCGTCCGGTGTATTACTAGGATCCGTGACTACGGATCCCAATTTAAAACCCGTAAGTTCTTGCATGCATAGAAGAGATGTAAAGAAACATATTTTTTGAATCGCAAGTGTTAATATAAACACCCACAAAAGAGTATATGTGATAGTGTGGCGAGGTGAATTTGCGTGCCCGGCAACTCATACAAGTGGTTATTCCGTGTCCAACAGTGCTTACAGTGCATGTGGTGTGAGTGGCCAGGAGTATAAAGAAAAAGCTAGCAAACCTGCGACGTGTGTGTAGAAAATTTTAGGGTCTGTTTGAATAGAAAAAGGACAAACGATAAAAAGGGGGAGAAAAGAAGAAAAGTGTCAGGGATTGTCGTGTCTTAGAATATACTAGAAAGAAGGGTATATGCCATGAGGGGCGTTTCTTAGGGTAGAAATGAGCAATGATAGAAAACAGAAAAGGGGGGATTTTAGCTAGATTAAACATGCTCACCGCTCCACCGGTGATATTTCCGCCCCGGCGGGGCTCTTGACCGGAAAAAGTTGTATCGTGGAAAGTGGAGAGTCTGTATGGTCAAGAGGTGACCCAAATAAAAAGTAAGGCGAGGTCAGGTATGGATATGAACAGGTAGGGCGTGAAAATGAGAAATGAAAAAATCGTTGACATACCAGAGTCAAAAGTAAGATGGTAGATGTGAGGTAAGTAAGTGGTTCTCCAAAAGCTCTAGGCGACTTGGGTAATTGTCGGCCTGAAAAGAAGAAAACAGAACAAAGTATCGTTTGTACCCTATGTCCTAATGTAAACAATTGTAAAAACCTGTAATTGTGAGAACGGTAGTGGGTTCCAGATGTCGATCTACCACAGAGAAAAAGAAAATGAGTTACCTCGTGTGGCGAAGAACAGTGTAATAAAGCCCGGGAGTAGGTACAGTGAACCATACACTGGAGTGGATCACTCGCAGTCAGGTATCTGTCAAGGAAAAGGAAAAACGAACCAACCATGTATTACAGGGTGGCCAGAGAAAAAAACGGGCATCTATGTGTAACGGCATACGTATCTACAGCTTCGCTATATGTAGTGATGTAGAGGTACTTACTAATGGAGCGGAAAAGTAAGCCGCAATCATGTCTTCCGGGTCGCCGTGTTCCAACATTCTGGACACGTGACCGGGAAATAGGAAGTGGTTAAATACGCGCAAGTGAATGGGCTCACCTATCTCTAACGACTGTGTGTACTCATCAGCAGTAAACCAGGAAGTAAATAATTGTTTCTCTCCATTATTGTTGAAAATAAAAAACTAGAACGCAAAAACATGCCGTGGTAAAAGGGAAAAGGGTAAATGGTAGATACTGACGGTTGCAGATCGTTTTGAAAGAAAAGGTCTAAAGTATCAATCAATATCAATCGATTGCGGGGCGTTTAGTATAAGCTGTTTGGAGAAAGTCAGTAGTGCAGTAAAAGAAATAAAGAGACATCATTGCATGCAAAAAAGTCCACAGAAAATAAACGTGCAGCTAGAGGTTAAAAAGACGAAAATGCCAAGGAAGGCCTCAGCGCATCCACCACACCAAATTCGCTCGATACCCTATGAGGAATTCCTTAGGGCACGAAGGAATTGCAGCGAAGATGAGGAATTTAACAGATGTCTGGGCACCATGAAAGACAGATTTTCAAAAAGAGGCTATTCACATATTACGCTTCAGAAAGCACAGAAAAAAACTAAAGAAAATCACACGTGCAGGCACATTGAAACCTAAGGAGGAGAAATCAGCAGCCAAAATTCCTTTACGGCTGGTCACTGATTTCAATTCCTTACATCATACTATTCGCAAGAGTTTCAACAAACATTGGAATATTTTGAGAGCAGACAGATCCATCAAGGAGTTTATCCCTGAATCACCCCAGATTACTTTCAGGAAAGGCATGACACTGAGAAACCAATTGAGCCCCACAATTCCCCACAGTACTGCCGCCTCCACTTGGATGACCCAACACAGAATGGGATTTTTCAAGTGTGGCTTCTGCTCCATGTGCAGATGGGCGAAACATGGAACATAGTATTTTTGCGGCACTGATGGATTTAAGTTCAACATCAAATGTAATATAAACTGCACAACAAAATATGTAGTTTATATTATTGAATGCATTTGTGTCAAATACTACGTGGGCAGTACAATAAGAGCCTTGAAAGAGAGAATCACAGAGCACATCAGGCTATATAGAAACAGGACCACAAATACCCAGTGGCTTTACACGTAGCAACATGCCACGCACATCAGGACAACATTGGGATACAGTTCTTTGGCGTAGAGACAGTCGCAAACAGCATCAGAGGGGGAAATAGAGAACTTTCCCTAAGACGTAGACAAGCTATGTGGATAATGCGCTTGCATACTGTTGAACAGGGTCTTAACTATGATCAAGAACTACAATACTTCTTAGGAGACTAGTTCTAATACTATGGATTTGTCTTCTTGTGTGTCTGCATGCTCATTGCTATTTCTTCCTTGATAACTGATGGCACTTATGTTTACCTATGACGCACCTTTCAAAACAATGTCCTTCACTTACCCAATGAAATGTAAGAATTGCAACACACATGACAAGTGGATTGAATTTTTATGCTAAACATGACTGCAATGCCAATTATCTAATTCCTATGGGCACAGAACGTGACTTTTGTCCCATAATGGTGTGAAGAAAATTGTATGTTACTTGTGAAGCCCAACCGGGCATGCATCTATTATGTCGCCAAAATTGGCACTTGCCGTCCACTTAACAATTTCGTATGTATATACCCCTTTTTATGATGTTTTTTGACACTTGCGACAATGCTTGTAAAATGTGGGCGTCACTTCACGGCACTTTACGTTATCCACGGACCACTATGACCCCTCCACACAGGAGGTTCATCTTTCCCCTATTATAAATAGTAACTTTCACTACGCTGAGGACTTTTTAACCTCTAGCTGCACGTTTATTTTCTGTGGACTTTTTTGCATGCAATGATGTCTCTTTATTTCTTTTACTGCACTACTGACTTTCTCCAAGCAGCTTATACTAAACGCCCCGCAATCGATTGATATCGATTGATACTTTAGACCTTTTCTTTCAAAACGATCTGCAACCGTCAGTATCTACCATTTACCCTTTTCCCTTTTACCACGGCATGTTTTTGCTTTCTAGTTTTTTTTTTCCAACAATAATGGACAGAAACAATCATGTCTGCGCTTGTTTATTTACTTCCTCGTTTACTGCTGATGAGTACACGTTCTAGTCGTTAGAGATAGGCGAGCCCAATCACTTGCGCATATTTAACCACTTCCTGTTTCCCGGTCACGTGTCCACAATTTTGGAACACGGCGACCCGGGAGACATGATTGCGGCTTACTTCTCCGCTCCATTAGTAAGTACCTCTACATCACTACATATAGCGAAGCTGTAGATACGTATGCTGTTACACATAGATGCCCGTTTTTTTCTCTGGCCACCCTGTAATACATGGTTGGTTCGTTTTTCCTTCTCCTTGACAGATACCTGACTGCGAGTGATCCACTCCAGTGTATGGTTCACTGTAACCACTCCCGGGCTTTATTACACTGTTCTTCACCACACGAGGTAACTCATTTTCTTTTTCTCTGTGACAGATCGACATCTGGAACCCACTACCGTTCTCACAATTACAGGTTTTTACAATTGTTTACCTTTGGACATAGGGTACACACGATACTTTGTTCTGTTTTTTTCTTTTCAGTGCGACAGTTACCCAAGTCGCCTAGAGCTTTTGGAGAACCACTTACTTACCTCATATCTACCATCTAACTTTTCACTCTGGTATGTCAACGATTTTTTCATTTCTCATTTTCTGGCCCTACCTGTTCAGATCCATACCTGACCTCGCTTTACTTTTTATTTGGGTCACCTCCTGACCATACAGACTCTCCACTTCCCGCAATACAACTTTTTCCGGTCAAGAGCCCCGCCGGGGCGGAAATATCACCGGTGGAGCGGTGAGCATGTTTAATCTAGCTAAAACCCCCCCTTTTCTGTTTTCTATCATTGCTCATTTCTACCCTAAGAAACGCCCCTCATGGCATATACCCTTCTTTCTAGTATATTCTAAGACATGACAATCCCTGACTCTTTTCTTCTTTTCTCCCCCTTTTTTCGTTTCAAACAGACCCTAAAATTTTCTACACACACGTCGCAGGTTTGCTAGCTTTTTCTTTATACTCCTGGCCACTCACAGCACGTGCACTGTAAGCACTTTTGACCACTTGTGTGAGTTGCCGGGCACGCGTATACACCTCGCCACACTATCACATGTACTCTTTTTTGGGTGTTTATATTAACACTTGCGATTCAACAAATATGTTTCTTTACATCTCTTCGATGCATGCAAGAAATGATGGGTTTTAAATTGGGATCCTTAGTTACGGATCCTAGTAATACACCGGACGGTCGATGTACCAGGTGCACACTTACGTTTTGGACTGCACATGTGAATCGATGCTACACATGTACACTGTAAAACTAAACATTATGTCAGATGTTCTATTGTACATATTTTGTATCTTTCCCAGCCCTGATGACTTCCGTTAAAATTGTACCAACGCGACAAAACACGTGTCGGCTGGCTATGGAATGATTAAATATTCGGAAATCACAACTACGATTGTTTCTTATATCTGATTACTCAAGCTGTCTTGATTACTGTATCATCACTTGTATAACTTGTTCATTACTGTATACTGTACTCCTGGTGTGTGCATAGGCATTTCTTCGATTTATGTTTTTGCATGTTAGATGTCCCTGACATACAATCATTTGAGTGGTTAAGGGGTTTTTCCACTTGCCAGTTGCACCACACTTAAGAATTTGACCACCAAACTGTTTTGCGTACACTTTTGGCAGAGCGCCATTTTTTTACTCTGTGCTTCCCAAACCCTTCTTAGTCATTTCAGCTGAAGTGAAGTTATTTTAGTGACTCTTGTATGACAGGTGAGAGTTCCAGTGAAGATAGGGGATATAGCCCTGGTGCACGGCTGTGACCAGAAGCAGGCCATTGCCCATGCAATGTTGTGACCTGAAGAGACCGTCACCTGGAGTGAGTTGATTGTGATGCCAGTGCTGTTTGCAATGCTTGTATACAAGGAGGTAGGTGCTGTGGTGTAAATAATGGCCAACTCCCTGGTGCACCTCTGTGACGAGAAGCTGGCCACCGCCAATGCAGTTTGTGACCCAAAGAGGCCATATGCCAAAGTAAGCTCTTTGTCACCCCTGTATGCCAAGAGGAGACCGTAGTGAAGATAGGGGCTGCCGGCCTGGAACAGCATACACCGGAGCAATATAGTGGGTTTGCCCAACTGGACAAGAGCATTACTTCAATCACTTGAACTGAGGAGCACCTGAGACCAGCTATTTGCCACTGGAAGACTTACTGCACGATCGAAGGAGCATAGTGGATGCCTGCCACTTCACTGCAGCTTCTGGGCTTCTGCTCACCACCGGGCAATTGTTGCATGCCAGTGGCTGCTGACCTGCAGCTTTAGTGAGATTAGATAAGACTGTTTGCCACCGAGCCTCTGGTGATTCTTGCTGTGACTGAAAGCGCTACAACGCTGTGAAACATTGACTTTAAGAAGACATTGTGGAACTTCTAAGACTTATACTTTCTAGTTGAGTCTAACCTGAATGGGGAATAACCACTATACTTAGACAGTCTTTTTAAGATAGTGGACCTGATTACGAATTTAGGTGTTTTTTAGCGCACATTATAAATAATGATGCTAAGGGGTAAGTTATTTATCGTGTGCAATAAATACCACCTATCATGAGCTTGTGGGGTATAACATGCAGATTTGGGTGTTTAATGCACCTAAATCCACATGATATGGTAAATACTGTACAATTTCCCCTTTTACATTTCAGCAGATTTGACCTGCTTAAATTTACCGACAACTGAAGTATTTAACGCATCTGATAATTATTTGATGTGAAAAATACACACAAACTCGCAATTCCAACCTGTGCATGGGTTAAAATCAGGCCCTTTGTGTATAATTTGCTGTGTGACATATTTCACTTTGTGTTCATATATAAATACTACTTTTTACCATAAATGAAAGAATCTGGCTGGATATTAATGTATTTGGTTGCTGGGTGTGTCTTGAATTGTGAGTCTATGTACACCTTGCATCTACCTTCCCAAAAAATCTTGTACTGAGAGTGAAGTGCTAAAGGGGTAGTACTTGACACTGTTACTCAGGATTCATAGTAAGTGAGGCACACAGACATTAGGCATAAAAGGCCTCAACCACCACTGTTGGGCCAAGTAACATTAGCGTACCCTGTGGCCCTTTGAAAGGGTTTATGACACATAACTTTACTGAAGAAATCAATAGATCCTGGACCTTCAGTGATTCACAAGTCCATTACTCTACTTCTGTTTTGGCTAAGGTCTTGAAAAAGCACTTTACCTCCCATCACTACTCGTTCCTAGGTGATAATATTCTTGATGTTGTTCAGTCAGGATTTCATCTTGAGTCAATGCTGGTCTTGCTATAAACAAATGATTCTTGTCAGTTAATTTTGCAGTATACCTTCCCTGATTTTGTTAGATATGTAAGGGGTGTTTGACACCTGTCAATCACTGCATCCTAGTTGGAAGGCTCTGCAAAGTTGGCATTGAAGGCTAGATGCTATCTTGGGTTATGTATGTTTTGGCTAGCGGTACAGAAAGAGAATCTTAGATTTGTATCTGTTTTTATCAGCTGGAATTTTCTGTAGTGTTCCCCAAGGCTCTGCTTTAGAGCCACACTAAGTTAATCTCTATATTTAATCTCGTCCACTTATCTACTCTCATAGCTTTCAATTCTTCCACGAAAAAATTAAAGACATACCTCTTGTGTTACCTCTTTCAACTTTTGCCTACCAGCGCCAAGAGTCCTGTGGGTGTATGAGTGCTTTAGAAAACTCAGTTCACATAACAACACAAGTAAAATTGTTACATGGACATGAATGGCCTCATGAAAAATCTACAAAGCCTTAGAATTAATCCCTTGAAGGAGAGGCAGTGAAGCCACTTAACGGAGCTGAGAGCTAGCAACACATTAGGCCAGATTTAATAAACACTTATGTTTTCCTTGCATCACATAAGCTGATGCAAGGCAATGCAGGTGCCTAAGTGACAATTACAAACCCTTGCAAAACATGGCCTTGGATCACTTTTCACTCGCAAAATAACTCAGGGCAACATCTTGCCCTGCCTGTGTTACCCTGCATTGGTAAGGTGTTACATGCGCGTTCCTGTGCATCCACCCAGGTGTTTTCTTGTCCTGATGAGGAGAAATATCAATATTTCTCCTCATTACTTCCTCTTTGAATGTGTGCTGCTTTCAGCTGAAGTTATCTCTTCCTGTACAAAAATTATCCTGATGACAATGTAGGCATTCGTGTGGGATGACACATGAATGCCTGAACTGGGCTAAGCTGCCAAAAGATTTCCAGTGGAAGGAGAGAGAAGAAGTGCACCATATCCTAGTAAATATGTGGCATTTCAGCTCTCTACCTTTTATGCAACGCAGTGCGGCCAGTTCCCTTATTGCATTGCGTTGAGTGAAAATGTGGTAAATCTGGGCCATTGTTTATTTGGTCCACACATACAAGACGAACACTAAAGCTCTGGATTCTGGAGTTGGTGAATGAAGTACCTTTGGACTTTTTTATATATGTCAAATGTATCATCTATGTTTGAAATTACAACTGCTGGGACATGTAACACTTTATTTATAAGAGCAAGAGAAAATCAGCTTGTGAAGCTTCCAACAGAGAAAGTCTGTTTCCATTCTGCTAACATGTTTATTTATCAGAGAGACACACTAATTGGTGCACTTAAGTTCATCACCTTAATTACTGACAAGGGGCATGATCAAAAAAGTCCAGGCAAGATGTCCAGTGACCATTGAGCAATCAATCAAGTACAGCCAAACTCACCTTAATCTCTATTTTGAAGAATTTATCTTGAATATATTGTTGGGCATTCAAATACCAGGAGACAGCAGACTGTCAAGAACTTGTCTCTGGAAGCCTTTGATGAAAGATGCAGCTTAAATAAAAGTTGAGTGTTGTTTCAAGTTACTAAAAGTGTACCAAAGTAATAATTTAGCCATATTTTGGATGAAGATACATATTGAACAAATATAGCAATTATACTAAACCCAGTGATATGCCACATTTTATTCAAAACAATTACGATCCAAAAGAGGGCTGTAAATGAAATTTGCTGATGTGATATAATGATCTGATATAAAGAATGTGACTTACTATAAAATCTAATGCTATAAAGCTATGTGTTTAGATCTGTCAGGCTACATTAGATAGTCAGTGGTGTTGAATGCAAAAAGAACAATTGATGGACAGAATGCAGAACAATGTCATACATTCACCCCAGTACAGAGATCTGGGCCTAAATCTGTTGTTTATTTGCTCACCGTGCCATTCCAGTTTGGACCCAGCCATATGCAATCAGTCTTGACCCCGCGCCCAATGGGAACTATCCAGCCCAAACTGCCAGGCTGGGTCCTCCCTGAACTTGGAACAAGCGTCTTAGGACCGGTTTCGAGCTTTCATCTGGCTTTCAGTGGTGTTGAATCCCTGTTAAAGGTCTGATAAACTCAGAGACTGTTGTACTGCATTGGTATTTGGATAGTGTTATCCGTACACCCTGGAGGGTCTTAGCAGCACAAACTCAACCAGTGTTTTGGTTCTCTAGACTTGTAACAATACTTGTTTCTGTCTCACACATTGGATTCAAATCTCTTAGACTACTATAAGGCTCCCATTTTAATTATTATGATTGCTTCAATATTGGGAGACAGCTTGAAAGATTTTTTTTGTAAGCCTAAACTCCTTTGAAGAGAGGGGTGACATTTACTCTTTTTAGAGTAGATGAAATGACCTCTCATTCAGTCGTGGTACTGATAACATCTCTAAAATGACTTTAAGTAATAGGAGCAAGCAATACTACGGTAAGAGATACAGGGGAACCTGAACATGTATTATATTTCAATAAGTATCTGTGAGAAATTGGGTTGCTTGTGGAATGGGGTGATCTCTGTTAAAGCAACAGCCACAATCGCTGTCAGGGTGAAACACAAAAGTCACTAAATTAGCATGTGCTTAACCCTCTGGTAGCTTTGCACAAAAGCAGTCAGGCTTAACTTAGAGGCAATGTGTAAAGTACTTATGCAGCCCATGAACAGTAATAAAGTGAAAACATAACACATGAAAAATCCTGCACCAATTTAGAAAAATAGAGTACGCTGTAAAAACTATTTTGTCACCAAAATGACAAAATTCCAATTGGTAGAATTGTAGCTATAAAAAATGTTAAGGTAAAAAATAGCACTCAATTGATCAAAGCGCCATCGTGGACATCTAGTCTTGCGAGATCGGATCAAAGTAAAAAAATATGGCTGACCATGATGGAGCGCAAGTTGGATACAAGAAGTGGATTGGGCATGGTTGGTGTCTACCTTCTGACTTAGAAGAAATTTTGAAGAAAAGTGTTCTGGGAAGGTAAAGTTCAGTGCAGCAAGGTTATAGGCAGTGTGTGAGGAGAGAGCATTGTCATCAAGGAGCCGCTGGCCAAAGTAGCAGTAAATATTTCTTAGTTTGTACGTAGTCACTCTTTATGGAAGTTGGAAATCTTCAGCAGGACAAGGCTGAAGTCTATAGCTGTTGAGAGGTCCAGGTGGCCAGATACTCCTTTGGCGAAGAACAGCTGAACAGGATTTTCTACTGTGGATATGTATATATCAAGAGCTGCCTCAAAGTTGGGCTGACTGACGATGCACATTGGGTGGATAGACATGCAGGTTGGTCCCAGTCTCCTCTCGGTTTTCAGAACAGTTTTTAGCCAAATTCTTTCATATCCCAAGTTTTGGGAGAAGAAAAGCAATCAGGAAAATCAATGTGATTCAAAGTACAAACCATAAAGGTTTATTTAGAGAGAGCAAAGGCATTGGCAAGTCAAATAATGTTATAATGCTCCTAATGCAAATAAATGTAAAATATAATTGGTAGCAAAAATAAGCCATAATCTAATTAGTAGCTAACATTGATTAAGGTCTAGCACAAGGGAAATGAGAATTATACTGCATTTTTTGTAAAGACTGCTCAGAATGCTGGCGCGAACCTCAAAATTACAGTGCAGATCAATAAAAAATCTGCCTTGTCCCAAAATTGGTGAGCCTTTATATATTTGGAGACCGAAATTGTGCATTCAATGTGATCGGACAAAGAAGGTAACATTGCACCATCTAATAATTAAACAGAAAACACAAATCACATGCTAGTATTGAATTTGTCATGCATCTGATGAATATGTTGTAATATGCATTACACAGAAAACAATACCGAATTTAGAATATAAGCATCACCTCTGTCGGGCAGAAGAAAGTGGCCTTTGTAAGAAATTGGGTTACTAGTTGCAGAGCGTGAAACCCTTCTCAAGCAGCAACCACAATTCCTCAGGATGAAGTCGCAAACAAACCCTAAATTAACCTATGTTCAACGCTCAGGTAGCTTGACACAGATAAGCCAGGCTTAACTCAAAGGCAATGTGTAAAGAATTTATGCAACACTACCAACATTTACACTGTGAAAATGCACCACAAAAGGACCCCACACCAGTTTAGTCATTTTTAATAAATAAAACAAGCTAAAAATGACAATATGCAGGTTTTAAAGTTTCAGTGAAAATAGCACAAAAAAGCGAAAGCAACAACTGTGACATCTGATTGCGATGGACCGGGACAAAGTCAAGAGTTCAGGCCAACCACAATGGAGCATGGGCCGGCTACAGTGACCCAGTAAGGCTCGCTGAAAAGAGTACCTTAGGTCCTGGTTGTGAAGTGTTGCAAGATTCTGTGCCAATAATGCGTTGGTTCTAAGATGCCGGGGTGATTAGATGCAAAGTCCTGAATTATCACTGAGGATCCCATCAAAAAGGTAATGCAATACGAAGTCCACCACTGATGATGCATTGAGCAATCCAGACAATGCGATGGCTACAAGGAGCAGTGATTCTGCAATGCGAGAACCTGCTTTGTTGTTGTAGCTGCCATGGCCTGCGTCGGTAAAGCTTTGCACTGGCGGCAGTTCTGGTGCCTTTGCATCAGGAGGAACCTCACAGCAGAGGCAATATGTCAGTTCTGGTTTGCGCTGCAAAGCAGTGGAAATGCGTCGGTTCTGCTGGGTCACAGATGGTCTGGCAGAGCACTATCAGGCCCACTCCCAAGTTTTCAGTACTGGGGTGCCACCACTTGGCAGCATAGGATTCACAGATGGCACAGTCCAGATGCTGGGTTCAAGGTTATTGGAGCCTTCTGTCCCTGAGCCTCTAGTCAGGCGGCCTGCTAACTTGCCCTTTGAATCACTTTGGGGTACTTGGTTCCACAGATGTAAGTCCAGTCCTTTTCACCTAGGCAAGAGGGAAGCAGACATCAGGCCAGCACAGCAGAACAGCAGTTCCTTAAGAGCAACTGTCCATCAGAGTGACAGTACTTTCAACAGCACAGCAGTCCTTCCTAGCAGAGTATACACAGGTCCAGAAGTCTACTGAAGGGGTGGTGTGTGAGATTAACCCTGGGCAGTAAACTTCCCCCTGTTCAGGGAGTTTGCGGAGTTTTCTGCATTCTGAGGAGTACGCAGAGCTCCCAAAAACTCTTCTCCGCAGAGGGGAGTTTAATTTCCTCTCTCATGCTTGTCAACTATTGTACATGTATCAATGTTTCTTGAGTGAATGAGAGACTTGTATGCCACATTCTGAAGAGGGAACAGCTTTGGAGATATAGCCTATTGATTATATAAGTTCCTATCCCTAAAAGTGATTTAGAGGTTGGATCAAGTTGGCGAGTGCCAGTAAGGGAAATTTGCTTCCTGGCAAAGTTTTTCCTCGCTTGCGCTCGCCAAGGTCCAGTTGATGAGCACGATTGAGGAAAATCCACCTCCTGGCGCGATTTCTCAATGTTGGCGTTCGTATTTCTCAATGTGAGTGGTCGTGGCAGGTCACAACCATTCACGTTGAGAAACCTTCCGTTCGCGTTGAGAAAGCTGCCGCTCGAGTAGATATTCTACTTGAGCAGCAGAAAGGAAGCTGCACCCTCTTGCACTGCACATGGTGCTCTTTACCATGATGTTACCACATGGGTCAAACACCTGGTGCTCAAAATCACAGCAAACGGCATGACCCTAACACATTCCGCTGCTCGTGGAACACCGTGAAGCACAGCAGAGTCTTTTTTGTCACTCCATGAACTCCAACAATTTTTATACCCAGTTCTGACTTTGAAGTGTGAGAAGCTTCTAGAGGTTTCCCTTTGAAGTCCCCAGGCATCCTGCCTTCCCTGCTCTGGCTTCAGGCTAGATACTGGGGTATGCAGCCTTTTGTTTAGAGGCATGCCACAGGCTATTCAATTGTAAATAGTGCTCTGCCCAGCTCCATCGCCCCATCCTGCAAGTCATGGCTCATCCAGAAACACCTAAGCTCTCTATTGTGTGTGGCTTTCTAGGAGGACTACACAAAGCCCAACTGTCAACTACACGCTGTCATGTGACCCAGAGACAAGCTACAGACAATAAATGGCTAAGGATGGAAAATGCCAACTTTCTAGAAATAGAACAAAGCCTGGACATTTGTCTCGCGCTTCTCGCTGATGCACTGCCAGAAATGGGAATCATCACCCAAGTGTATCCAATTGATCCAAGTACTCCTCAAGTAATCCATTAAAACCTAAATTCTATTCATCATTTTTAACTTTTCCTTTTGCGACTTAATTCATCACACCGGAGACAGTAAAATTACATCTGTATTTTTTATTCAACTTTTCTTCACCGAATGTATGCTTTTTCAGGCTTTGTACACCGGTTCGTCTCTTACAGATGCATCAATAATGGAGTAAACAAACCCAATGCATTTCGAGCCTTCACGGCTCTTCATCAGGAGTTTCTGTAACAAGATGGAAAAATCAGCTTAGCTGACCGATACATTAAAATAAACAGAAGTAAAATAACGTGACATTGACAAATAAGTGACAAAAACCATAAATGTCAACTGTAATGTGTTGGACCCATGACTCCACAGTGTCCACCCCGCAACTGAAAACAACTCATATGCTAACTCACTTACACCGACTATCACCTCCCACTTCATTACGACCAGAAGCAATGCGCATCATCCCCACGTCAGAAAGCCTTACGTATTCCACCTTAAACCACCCTCTTACCCATATCGTCTCTTCCTTTTGTGCGCTCATTACCTTTCAAACGACGCCAATGGCGGCCTCTCTTGCTGTTCTCCAACAATATCCACTTTCCTGAATGTCTGTCCATAACATCAATTCCATCTTCCCTGCGTGCTTAAATACTCAAAACCCGTAATGGATGCCCCCAAGTGTTAAACGTCTAGTGAACCCACCCTCTCGCCAATGACTCCAAGTCCCATAATACTCTAAACCGACCCACCATGCATAACCCAAAATGCGGAAATACATTTATCTCCAACCCCTAATCATACTGTGACCCAGTGCACATGCTACTTTACACATAAAATACATTGTCACAAATACAAAATAACAATACTGGTTCACGATAAAGTCACATAAAATAAAACGAGTCTCGCGCTCCTCGCTGATGCACTGCCAGAAATGGGAATCATCACCCAAGTGTATCCAATTGATCCAAGTACTCCTCAAGTAATCCATTGAAACACGTGCCCAGGCTTTGTTCTACGTTACGATACTGTGGTAGAGGCGAACCACGGTTCACTGTTTGCATGCATTTACAAGGAGATTTTCAAGAATGGTTTCGATTAAAAGGGATGGAGTGCACTCTCACCTTACTGTTGGCGTTTGCATTATTCATCGCCTCAATGAGTCTGCACCCTATTGATGGAATGAAGATTTACTGAACCGTGGAGTTGAACATTGATCACCATATGAATTATTTTAACTGACTTATACAAATCGCAATTTTGGATTGGTTTTGTCATATATATGTAGTGGTGATGAACATGGTATCGTTTTATTTTATGTGACTTTATCGTGAACCAGTATTGTTATTTTGTATTTGTGACAATGTATTTTATGTGTAAAGTAGCATGTGCACTGGGTCACAGTATGATTTGGGGTTGGAGATAAATGTATTTCCGCATTTTGGGTTATGCAGGGTGGGTCGGTTTAGAGTATTATGGGACTTGGAGTCATTGGTGAGAGGGTGGGTTCACTAGAAGTTTAACACTTGGGGGCATCCATTACGGGTTTTGAGTATTTAAGCACGCAGGGAAGATGGAATTGACACTATGGGTGGACATTCAGGAAAGTGGATATTGTTGGAGAACAGCAAGAGAGGCCGCCAATGGCGGCGTTTAAAAGGTAATGAGCGCACAAAGGGAAGAGACGGTATGGGTAAGAGGGTGGTTTAAGGTGGAATAAGTAAGGCTTTCTGCCGTGGGGATGATGTGCGTTGCTTGGGGTCGTAATGAAGTGGGAGGTGATAGTCGGTGTAAGTGAGTTAGCACATGAGTTGTTTTCAGTTGCGGGGTGGACACTGGATTCATGGGTCGACACATTACAGTTGACATTTATGGTTTTTGTCACTTATTTGTCAATGTCACATTATTTTACTTCTGTTTATTTTAATGTATCGGTCAGCTAAGATGATTTTTCCATCTTGTTACAGAAACCCCTGATGAAGAGCCGTGAAGGCTCGAAATGCATTGGGTTTGTTTACTTCATTATTGATGCATCTGTAAGAGACGAACCCGTGTACAAAGCCTGATAAAGCATACATTCGGTGAAGAAAAGTTGAATAAAAAATACAGATGTAATTTTACTGTCTCCGGTGTGATGAATTAAGTCGAAAAAGGAAAAGTTAAAAATGATGAACAGAATTTAGGTTTCAATGGATTACTTGAGGAGAACTTGGATCAATTGGATACACTTGGGTGATGATTCCCATTTCTGGCAGTGCATCAGCGACGAGCGCGAGACACGTGCCCAGGCTTTGTTCTACGTTACGATACTGTGGTAGAGGCGAACCAAGGTTCACTGTTTGCACGCATTTACAAGGAGATTTTCAAGAATGGTTTCGATTACAAGGGAAGGAGTGCACTCTCTCACCTACTGTTAACTTTATAGAAGTGGCATTTTCAAAATTGTAATTTAAAATCTGAATTTACCATGAAAGAGGATTTTTGATTCAGTTCCAAAGACACCAAGCATGAACTGTTTACCTGCTCCCATTTGGAATTGCAATTTATTAAATGTAATAACAGAACTCCAATATTATCCTATGGGCAGGGAATGTAAGAACTGTTCACTACCAGGACATGAAAAACTTAAAATGATATGTCCTACTTTTTTTTAAATATTGCACCCTGCCCTGTGGGCTGTTTAGGGCCTACTCTAGAGGTAACCGATATGTTTTATAAAAGAAGGTTTGGGCCTGGCAAAAGGTTTATTTTGCCATGTGGAAATGGCAGCTTAAAATCTGCACATGTGGGCTGCAATGGCAGGCTGAAATATATATATAAGGGCTACTTCTGTGGGTTTCACGACCAGTGCTGCAGGCCCACTAGTAGCATTTAATTTACAGTTCCTGGGTACATGTAGTACCACGTTACTAATGATGTATAAGTAAATTAAATAGGCCAATTGGGAATAAACCTATTCTGCCATGTTTAAAGGCCAGAGCACAAGCACTTTAGCACTGGTTAGAAGTGGTAAAGTGCAGAGAGTTCTAAGGCCAGCAAATAAAAAAATTGCAAAAAGTGAAGGGTAAAGGAAAAAGGTTTGGGGGACCCTGAGGAGAAGACTTGGCCCAACAACCTTTAATTGAACATAGTTGTAAAACGGTCCTGTCCAGGAACATCTCGTACACAAACCATTACATTTTATAAATGTAACAGTGTGATCAAGGCCCTAGAACTGTACTATTATTAAACAGTGAAGGTCACAATTGAAATTCCGCAGTGCACAGACAGGCAGGCAGGTGCATTTCTATGTGTGCACTTGTGCATTAATTCAATCATGTTTCCCTTAAATTCTACTCAGAGGAGTTCCTAAGAATGTGATTGAGCAGTGGTCATGGGAATTCAATGCAGATGTGAAGAACACCCACTCTTGTCTATCTTAGGCGGTGCTCAAACTGAATAGCAAATTACAGGCAATTGAATTTGAATATTTCTAAAGAGGTGTGGCCCATTGTCTCCAGCACCAATTAGTAAGTTTTAGTGGATGGTGCTGAAATTTAAAGACAGTGGTTAAAAGCCACAATTACATGTCCCAAAGGGTACCAAAGGTCATGTGTTGGTAGGCTGCCCAAGCCTAATTCCCCAAACAGGACTCCAATTACAGTCTATTTGGGTATTAGAGGTGGTTTGTACAAAAAAGATCTGTATAATTAATGGAATTTGCAAATAAAATGTAGATGTAACAGTGCAAAGAAGAATGCTGGGGCCCAACATTCTTTTCAGTGGGATAATGTTGTATTCTGGCAATTGTACATGTATCATAGTTTCTTGAGTGAATTAGAGACTCATATGCCAAATTCTGAAGAGAGAACAGCTGTGGAGCTATAGCTAATTGATTATATAAGTCCCTATCCCTAAAAGTTATTTAGAGGTTGTTAGGTTTGAAATTACCATTCCTGCAACACACTTGTTTCATGCTATATTAGGTTAGCTGTGCATGGCTAAATGTACGCTATTTGTATTCACATTGTTCAACCCACTGAGTTATCCCCGTAAAGTGCAAAGCTTCACTTAGCAAGAGTGACTCCATCAAGTATTTTGCAATCCCTATTAGACTGCTTAGTATGTGCTCGAACCAGGCCTTATTGGTCAGTACTGCTTGTTTCAGCAGAAGACTGTACTTCGTTATTATTTTCTCTCCTGTTCAAGGCTGCTTCTTGACTCGCTAATGAATAGGCCATTCTGCCCTCGCATACCTATCCGAGTGTGTAGTTTCTGCTCCCACGATAGGAGACGGTAAGATCCAGTGCCATAGCCTTGAATTGCAGATAACATGTACACATCTGGCAGGTGGTAGCTCATCCTAATGAGCATCTTTGTTCATGTTCGGCCCAGGCCAGTAGTTTTCCATTCTGGACGTGGTCGGAGGCTTCTCTGGAGGAATGATTATGCACTGGGGACTATTGGGGGGTCAGTCCTTCAGCGGACATCTTAGGGTGCGGGTCAGGATGGACTCCTCTGCAGAGTATTGCTAATAAACTAACTGTTTGTATTCTCTACCGTCTCTTCCTTCTTGGAAGGCATAGCAGGTGGTTGTAAGTAACCCGTGTGGCCCCTATGGGCCACTTCCTTCAAGGTTGAGTTCTTTCTTGTAGTAATACATTTGAAAGGTGTGTGAGTGCTTACGTAAACACAAAGTATTAATTTCAAAGGCCCTCATTACTTTGTCCCCTGTAATTCTGATGGGGCTGGTAAAGGAAGGTACCATCCCCATAGTAAAACTGGGACTGGAATTACCAAATCCCTTCTTAATTACTCATTTCTCAGTACACCCTCAGAGTCCTACGTGTACTACCCAGTAATCTCTGCCTGTTGGAATTATGGATGTTTCCTGTGTTGGTGCCTTTTTGGAATGGACCAGGTATGAGAATGAAGACCTGCTCATGAACACTATACAGTCACTAAAGAGTTCATCATACATTTAATCCCGACAGTGTCTACACGTGTTTCCCATTGGGGGATACAATAGTAGTGCTGGCAATGAAGTATAATGTCCCACACAGGCCTCTGTTGGTTTGACATGTTTTGGAAACTGAAGGTCAGATTTAATAACATTTTGCATCATGAAATGACAACTTTTTTGGTGCAACCATGTTGCAAAGTGTTATTTGTGATTTTCAAAGTGATGCAAATCTTGTTTGCATGGTTTTGTCTGGGATTTTCCCCCAAAAAGTCATGCAGGCTCTGCATTGCATTCTTTTGAGTTAGGAAGGTATTCCGTGCGAGGACCATGTGTGTTCCGATGGATTTTAGCCCATTCACAGATTTTTTAAAGCTAGAAAACCTAGGAAAAGATCCAAATACTATCCTATGCCTCCCTAAAGCAGATGTTTCTCCTCGTTTCATCCTCTTTCTGTACCTGCTGCAAAAAGCCTTTAAGGATTGTTTTTGTACAGGAAGGTTTCCCTTCCTGCAGGACAACATTCCTGACTGTAACCGTGGCGCATGAGTGCCTTTGCTGGTGCTAGCACAGGCAGAGAGCTGCGGAGCACCATATCTTAGATACGGCGTTCTTCAGCTCTCTCTCATTCACGAAACACAGTGCAGCAACTTGCCTTGCGGCACTGCGTAGCCTGAATTCTTAATAAATCTGCCCCTAAATTATAATCAAGTCCAACTAGAATTTAGCATATATAGCTAATTGAATTTTACAGTTTCAGAGGACCGAAGTGTCTGCAGAGGTTTCCGTATTAGGTGCATTGAAAACATAGGCCTCCTTGCCCACATTATACAACTTTGAACAGTTTTTAGGTTTCGCCTATCAGCGCGCATGTGCTGTCTCTCCGAGATATCTAGTGATCTATATGTGTGGGGAAACTCCGCCTATTACTTAGTAATTTCTTGCTGCTTGCCTTTAGTTAACTTTTTTAATTTTTTGTTAGCGGGCTTATTATTGGCTCTTCTGCCGACACGTAACTGCCGGTTATCCAGGAAGCAGCACCACCTAACTACAGTCTTGTTATGTTCTCATTTAAAATAGTGCCCATTAACATTTGCACGCTGCTTTACATAAATGCGTCTGCCAGGACACCTCCATTTATGCGGACAGGACGGCATCCAGTTTCTCGCGGAATTGTGCCTGAGACCGTAGCTTTTTTTGCGCATGTGAAGCGGTGACGATTGCAGCAGTTTCCAGTTATAGCTTCTATCTAAAATGTGCTTCTCTGCACTTGAAACGTGTGCTGTGCTCTGGGGTGGAAGCAGCTACTACAGTGTCTCCGTCAAGCCTCCATCTCCGGTGGTTTATTTGTCTTCTGTTTCCAAGTTCGTTCTTCTCTGACTTTGTTTGAAAACAAAAATAAGAATACTTTGTATCCTGATTATATGATTTAGAAAGCTCTAGTAATCATGTGTGGGTGGTCTGAAGCTCCCCAGGTCTCCCGGTCTCTGGGTTGTCTCTCTGCTAAGTGGCCTTTAAATGTTCCATCAGAGTGGCCAGTGTGTCGATGCCACTTGTTTTTATTTTTGTTTACTGACCTAGTTTCTATGCCCGGTCAACGGCGCCACCCAGAGAGGTGAATTTTGTTTCTCTGTGATGATAGTCTTGGCAATTTTATGTTTCCAGCCTCTCTTGTCCCTTTCTCGGAGGAGAGAACAAACAAGCCGCATCCTTTCTGAGTAGGCCTTTTCAGCACCGGTTTCCTCCAGGCCTGCCAGGGCTCGGGTGATGTATGCGCTGGCACAGGGCAGCCTCCTGCACCTGCGCATCTCTGGAAACACCTACTGTTCTGCCCAGGGTACACAGCTTGGCAGGCTCCAGGCATGCCGTCGTGGTCAGGCCTGCACCGTGTCCTGTCCCAAGAACACACACTCCACCATATCAGGACATCAGAATGTCAGCTAATATACCACCACTAGTTTTTATTTAAATATTTGAACCGCAAAATATTGAATATCTGTGATATGTGGTACTCCAAGAACTTTATAATTGCACAACACAATAGCACCCATTGTATCAATCTCTGAAGGATGAATGCCTCTGTGGACCCTGCCTCAAAATACAACTGTCAGTTATCGCAGAGGTAGCGTGCTATCAGCAACACTTATCTCCAATGTGATAAAAAATCCAGTGCTAGCTGCAAAATGTGCGATTATTGCTGGAAATCCAGCGATAAAAGCACTGCTGTATGACAATCATTGTAAATAGGGCAGGGTGTGCTTATCCACACAATCCACCTCCCATAGGACATTATGGCTAGGTAAGATTAAAAGCAGGCGTAATGAAACCTGCTTTAAGCGCGATTAGCGCTAGTTTTATAATCGCTACACTGGTTAGCGAGCACATTGCTGATAGGAGAAATGTCTGATAGCGACATTATCAGCGTTATTTTGGTCAGGTACGCCCACTGTGCATATCGTTGGAGATACAAAACTGGGCGTTAAGGGAAAGGGCTTGTCAGCTAATACACCACCGCTCGTTTTTATTTAAATATTTGAACCGCTAAATATTGAATATCTGTGATATGTGGTACTCCGAGAACTTTATAATTGCACAACACAATAGCACCCATTGTATCAATCTCTGAAGGATGAATGCCTCTTTGGACCCTGCCTCAAAATACAACTGTCAGTTATCGCAGAGGTAGCGTGCTATCAGCAACGCTTATCTCCAATGTCATAAAAAATCCAGTACTAGCTGCAAAATGTGCGATTATTGCTGGAAATCCAGCGATAAAAGCACTGCTATATGACAATCCTTGTAAATAGGGCAGGGTGTGCTTATCCACACAATCCACCTCCCATAGGACATTATGGCTAGGTAAGATTAAAAGCAGGCGTAATGAAACCTGCTTTAAGCGTGATTAGCGCAAGTTTTATAATCGCTACACTGGTTAGCGAGCACATTGCTGATAGGAGAAATGTCTGATAGCGACATTATCAGCGTTATTTTGGTCAGGTACGCCCACTTTGCATATCATTGGAGATGCAAAACTGGGCGTTAAGGGAAAGGGCGCAGAGGCAGGGAAACACGGTCGCTAGCGCGTCGCCGCTTTTAGCCCAAAAACGGACGCTAAAGCGGCGATAATTTTATTGTGGCCCCTTGATGATATGCCCCGTAATGGGGTTACTATTGGGACATTTTCTTGATATCTTGTGGGTTCCATATGCACTATTTAACAGATATTGCATCAAGAGAAGGAAACGTCGGAAATGTTTCTGGCTGATAACATTTAGCTTTTATTTTTAAATCAACCGGGCTGTGCAATAAACTGTTTCAAATTGGATGCAAGAAAGCATGAGTTTACTCTGCTTTATTTATATGCTTCATGTAAGCCATACACCTACAGATCGCCCTCACAGAGCTGTATTACTCATGCTTGTTTCTCAGTGGGAAACTAAAGGAATGCTACAGTCTGTCAAAATCTGATAGCTTGTCTTTTTTGCCTGAGGGTCAATTTTCATGATAAACAGTTTAAAATGACTTAAATGTCAGAACCTGATTGTCCAGGGAAATATGCAATGCAATTAATATTTCTGGACAGTATTTGGTATTGAGGGACGACAGTATGTGGCTTATATCAACACAGGACTTGTTTTCGTCATTCAACTGAAACGTAGCCCCTTGCATTAAAATGGAAACCTTTATGTGCAGAGAAACAATAGATGCCAATTTCCCTGCAATCATTCAGTCCTGCAGGCGTCCTTGTTCCATGAACACAGAAGATCACATAACAGAAAGGCTCTATGTGTAGCATATTCCTTTTAAGGTCTGTATGTACTTCCTTGGATATCATCTTTTTAAAAAAAATGTAAGGATGAGTTCGGAAGTTTGCGATTATTTGCTCACCCAGCTCCCCCTCCCACCACCCACTTGTCCTTCATTTCAACGCCAATCAGACCTCAATGAATGCCCCTTTGAAAAACTGCCTTTTGTCGAAACAACATCCTTTCCATTTCAGATTACACTATTGTTCATTTCTCATGTTTTCTGTAAAGTAATATGGTATTTGGTAGTTCTGAAATGTCGAAGAAACTATATGTAATAAAAGTAAACTCTATATTTCCTTTGCAAATCGGGACAGCTGTGTTTTTACAGCCATATGGTTTAAAGTAACCAGGAAGCAATTTTGGGGTACATAGATTATGTCTATTACAGTTGTGGCTTAAAATGACAATTGCACGAAAACTCGTATCAAACTAAACACTTCACACAACTTAGAATGCTCCGAGGAGATTTGTTGGAATGCAGGCTCGTTTCTGTGATGCGATCGCAGGGGCCCCTTTGACCCAATCTTGTCAGTTTCTCGTTTAAGCTCTTTCTCATCTCGACAGAAAATCTTCTCTCCGCTGTACCAACACACACTCCTTCTCTTACTCTAATGAGCCCATCCCTCCGGTCCTCGCTCAAGAGCTTGTTAAGTTACCTCTGCCAACATCTCCTCTCTACAAAAGGTGTTGAACTGGACTGCCTCAAAGCAATATACGTCAAATTTCTCATTAAAAAAATCTAACCCCGATCCTTATAATGTTGAGAACTAAAGCCCCATGCCTGGTCTTCTTTTTCTTGATAAGGTTAGCCTGAAGGGTGCTGTGGTGCAGCTAATCAAACATGGCCACAACAGTGACCTTCTCAGCTTGTTTCAGTCTGATTTCAGGGCTGGCCAAATCCTGGTTTTCAAAGACGACTGACAACATCCTCTATGGTTGTATGGCCCAACATTGTGCAAATAAAAGATACTGGGGCATATTCTCAAGGACTTATTGCCAAGTTATCAGCCCTTTAGCACAGCAAAAGTGGCGAAAGAATTATCGCCCCATTCTCAAGCTGGTGCAAACTGCCTATATTGCCAGTTTTCCAGCGTTAGCTTCTGCAAAAAACATCGCCACGGATGAGAGCGACAACTAACGCTAATGATATGCAGTGTAGGCGTTCCCGTGCAAAAACACACTAGAACACCACCAGCCAGATCTGCGATGCAATCCAAAGACAGACAATAAGGCACGTTAGCCGTAGGGATTTAACACCTGCCTTTTACTGGTGTAAAGCAGGATGACTACCTGCAGTATGAAAAGGAGTCCAGCCCAGAGCCACATCTGAAGATCAACACATGTCATGGAGACACTGATCATGCTGCTCGGAGACCCAAGAGGTTCACAACACCCACCACCACCACTCCCATGCCTCCCCCCAGAGTAGCCCCCCCGGACTACCACTGAGGCAGCGCAAAACAGAACAGTGGAAGTTCCTAACATGCACCAGCCTGAGAGACTCAATGCCAGAGGAAGTCATTGCCCACTACAGGCACAAAAGGACACCCATCCTCCGCATCCCGACCCACATTGCCCACATGCTGATGGTACCAACACTGTGGACAACCAACATCTCTCCGCAGACAAAGCTGCTGACTGTGCTGCACCTGTTGGCCCCTGGTTTCTCCCAACCAACAACTGCCAGAGTCGGAGGAGTCTCACAGCCAGCCCTATCAAACTTTCTTACACATGTCTGGGATGCATGTCCACAATAGCAATGGCGGGCCCCTGTATCCGCACCACACAACAGTTCCAATGCGTATTGTTCCTGTGCAACAAAACCCAGCGCCGGCCATTGCCAGACGCCTCTGTGCCCCAGATCCAAGATTGTAGTAAATGAAATGGGGGTGCGCACGGTCATGAAGTCCAGTAGTCAACAGTAGTGCAAAAACAGTCCTTTATTACAAATACACAAATAAACAATACAAAAAGCACAGCCAACGCCCAACGGGAAACTTCATCAGGGCAACGTGTGGATTCAAGTAACTGCATATGTTGCTGGAACTCCCCAATGCAATTCCATACTCCGGAAGTCAGTATTCCGAAACCTGTTGGACAAATGGTGACAATGGTCAAGCGTCCATATAGTCAAAAACCCAATCTGGTACAGTGTATAGCACTTGGACAAACCAGAATGCTTACAGGAAAGGCAAATCCGGCTCAAAAAGACCATAACAGAAGTACGTGTGGTCGTAACCTTCGTAGGTAAGAAAAGGAAAGTCACTGTCACACGAACGCCTGTTACTGTCTCATTATGCAGGATTTCTCATACCTGTATGTGATGTGGTGGATCACTAACATAATATCGACGACACAAATATCGAGATACACAAATATCGAGTCAAAAATATCGATTGACAAAATATCGACTCCCTATCTTCAAACAGGTAAGTACCAAAATATCGACTCCAAAATATCGACTTACAAAAATATAGACTGTCAAAATATCGATTTTTTAAAATGTCTTAAAATTAAGTTAAAACTAATATAGTAATACATATATTTAATATAAACTTAGAAATAATTATTAAAAAAATATAATTTTAATAAATAATTTATATAATTAAAAAAATTATATCACCAAAAATTACACACACACATATATATATATATATATATATATATATATATATATATATATATATATATATATATATATTACCTACTGGCGGTCGCCAGTAGGTATATATAGTTAGGATTTTTTCTCTATGGGTTTTTTGAAAATTCTATGTCTAATAACTTTGCTGTTTGTGGACGGAATTGGCTGAAATTTTCAGGAAAATGGCACATTTTGTTTCTGAGCAGCCTTTGAAAATTTGGGGGGGGTTCGTCAAGGGGGGGCCGAGAAAAAAGGGGGGTCCCAAAACGCGTTTTTCCCATGTTAATTTCCATAGGGCGGTTGGCCTCACTTTTAGCCCGAACGGCTGAATGGATTTGCACGAAACTTGGCAAAATTGTAGGGACTGGTAGCCCGATGTGCCTTTTGTAGGTCTCAATATATGTGCTCCAGTGGATTTTGAGAAATTAACGTTTAAAAAAAGATATATATCTGTAAGCGCGGACCAGGCAGCGGTCTGGTTCGCGGACTTTTCGCGCAACGGAGCTTTGTGAAGCGAAGCTGATTGGTTCTCCGGCGTCTGTCAACATTCCAAACAGTCCGTAGCGGCCGCCATCTTGTCTCTCGGTAGGATCGAGAGACAAGAGGAGGCGAAAGCGAAGGGGCAAATGACCATAAGGGGGAATAGTAGATCCTCGCTGACCCCCTAGGTTTGATGTGGAGGTTTTAAAAGGGCCCCGCGGGGCAAAAAAAAAAATAATAATAATAATCGAACGGCTGAATGGATTTGCACGAAACTTGGCAAAATTGTAGGGACTGGTAGCCCGATGTGCCTTTGCTAGGTCTCAATATATGTGCTCCAGTGGATTTTGAGAAATTAACGTTCAAAAAAAGATATATATCTGTAACAGCGCTCCGCTTCGCGTACTTTTCGCGTTACGGAGGTTTGCGAAGCTGATTGGTTTTTCGGCGTCTGTAAACATTCCAAACAGTCCGTAGCGGCCGCCATCTTGTCTCTCGGTAGGATCGAGAGACAAGAGGAGGCCAAAGCGAAGGGGCAAATGACCATAAGGGGGCATAGTAGATCGTCCCTGACCCCCTAGGTTTGATGTGGAGGCTTTGAAAGGTTCTCGCAGGGCAAAAAAATATATACCGTTTTTTTAGTTTTTTTGCGTGGAGTGCGCTCGGTTCGCGAACCGGGAAGCGTTCTGGGGAGCGTACTTTCTTGAAAATTAGTGAAAAAAGTTAGAGTACAATAATAATTGTGAGTGATCAGATGTAGGGTAGCTCTGAGAAGAGCTTTTGGGTTTATGGTACATTTAGGTACTTATAAGTAGGTACCAATGCACATTCTTAAATTCAGAGTGAAAACTCTGTTGCCCTCATCTGAGAAGTGAACTCCATCTCCTCTGTAGATATCTTACATGTAGTAACGCAAGTTATTGTTGTACAGGGAGCCCATTCCATGGTCTCTCATGTAAGCTGAAACAGATTTGTTTACATGCTTCCTCGATTTCTCAATTTGTGGACAAAATTGGTTCGACCACCTCCATTTCTGTCTTTGGCATATATTTGAATATACCAAGGCAGTCTGAGGAAAAAGTGCCATCAATTGCTCAAAGGTGTCCTTTAAAAGCATTTCCAGACCTACCCCAGTCAAAGTGCCCAAATCATTACCTCCACAGTGCACAATTAACAGGTCAGGTTTTGGCAAATGCATAAAGGTTTTCACCAATGGTATCAATTGGTGACATTTTAATCCTCTGTGGCCAAACCACTTAATTTCCACATCTTGTAAATTGAGGTTAGGTAAATTCCTGTTTTCAGCGTACCTTTGAGCCCAATAGATGTAGCTATGTCCAACAATCCAGACAGAAAACATGGCGAGAGAAGGTTCTCCTGCAGTCAGATGAAGTGTGGGTTATAGACCATATATAGTTAGGAATTAGCATTTACAAAACCTTGAAAATTCACTGAAAAAACCATAGGTTATAGACCATATATAGTTAGGAATTAGCATTTACAAAACCTTGAAAATTCACTGAAAAAACCATAGGTTATAGACCATATATAGTTAGGAATTAGCATTTACAAAACCTTGAAAATTCACTGAAAAAACCATAGGTTATAGACCATATATAGTTAGGAATTAGCATTTAAAAAACATTATTTTACTCACACAAAACCATTGAAATTCCATATATAGTTAGTTGCACTAACTATATATCGCGCACCCGCAATCCACTGCTGATCATGTCACATATTACATCATTCATGACATGGTCAGTGACATCACTGATGACATCACTGATGACATCTCAAATGACATCACTGATGACATCAATGATGACATCTCATTTGACATCATTCTTGTGCTAATACGATAAACCTCTTCAGACTCTAATATAACCTTAGATACACTCAGTGTATACAGACACTCACACACTGTCACTCATCCATGGAGTTACTCACACACCTAGTCAGTCATGCAAATAAACAATCTCACCTCCATTTCTTCAACTATACAGTTATACACACCTTACTTATTCAAACATATACTAACACATATTTACTCTCTTATACAATCCCTGATACAAGTTCACAATGATCCATACAACCACTCACACATTCAGTGGCTCTCATGCACAGTTATTTATATATGCCAACTCTCACATGTACTGTGTTTTACATATGTACTTACTATGACATGTAGCATTGAGATATCCATTCACTCATCAATACACTCATGCACACAGTCAACTGCCCATGTAGCTGTTTCCACATGCACTCTTGAACTCATACACCTAGTGAATCAACTGCTCACACATCTATGCACAGAGTCACACACCTCCCAGCCACCCCTACACAAACTCAATCTCCCATACAAATATTTGGGCAACCAATCAATAACACATATAGCCTCTCGTATAGCTAATGATCAACACATGCAGCAGTTTACATCACAACAGACATTATGATGCACAAATTAAGACAGTTTAGTCACTAACCCATGCATTCAGTGAGACACATTTAATCACTCACTCATACAGTCAGTCACGCACCTACTAAATCCTTCATCCAGACACTTATACATCCACTCATTCTTCAATATGTAAGACATATTTTAACTTTAGAGAAACATACAGTCACTGGATGTTGTCATCAGTGATGTCATCAGTGATGTCATTTGAGATGTCATCAGTGATGTCATCAGTGATGTCACTGACCATGTCATGAATGATGTAATATGTGACATGATCAGCAGTGGATTGCGGGTGCGCGATATATAGTTAGTGCAACTAACTATATATGGAATTTCAATGGTTTTGTGTGAGTAAAATAATGTTTTTTAAATGCTAATTCCTAACTATATATGGTCTATAACCTATGGTTTTTTCAGTGAATATATATATATATATATATATATTTAAACATATTATTAAATAAACATATATAACATTTTAGAAAATGTTTAAAATTTATTGTTACAACTATAGTGAGTTCAACATTAGCAAAAGTGTTGGATAGCGTAGAGGTAAAATTTACTACTCCCACTCCAGTGGGTGCAACAGTAGGGAAAGCGCTGGATAGCGTAGAGGTTAAAATTACTATTCCCACTCCAGGGATGTATGACGTTACAACGCATACTTTTACAACGCCTACCATTACAACAAAACTTTTACAACGCAAAAACTTTTACAACGCATACATTTACAACGCAAGATTTTACAACGCATATACCTTTACAACGCATACCATTACAACATAAGTATTGGTAAGTATATAATAATTTTTTGAATATAAATTAATAAAAAATATTATAATATAATTTAATATAATTTAATTTTATTAAATAAATGTAATTTAAATGTAATTTTACTTTATTTTTACAAAGTACCCCTGTACCCCAAAAACCCAAAACTGACCCTGAACCCTAAAAATACCCCTTTACCCATAAACTGAAAACTGACCCTGAACCCTAAAAATACCCCTTTACCCGAAAACTGAAAACTGACCCTGAACCCTAAAAATACCCCTTTACCCAAAAACTGAAAACTGACCCTGAACCCTAAAAATACCCCTTTACCTACAAACTGAAAACTGACCCTGAACCCTAAAAATACCCCTTTACCCCAAAAACTGAAAACTGACCCTGAACCCTAAAAATACCCCTTTACCCAAAAACTGAAAACTGACCCTGAACCCTAAAAATACCCCTTTACCTACAAACTGAAAACTGACCCTGAACCCTAAAAATACCCCTTTACCCCAAAAACTGAAAACTGACCCTGAACCCTAAAAATACCCCTTTACCCAAAAACTGAAAACTGACCCTGAACCCTAAAAATACCCCTTTACCCAAAAACTGAAAACTGACCCTGAACCCTAAAAATACCCCTTTACCCAAAAACTGAAAACTGACCCTGAACCCTAAAAATACCCCTTTACCTACAAACTGAAAACTGACCCTGAACCCTAAAAATACCCCTTTACCCCAAAAACTGAAAACTGACCCTGAACCCTAAAAATACCCCTTTACCCAAAAACTGAAAACTGACCCTGAACCCTAAAAATACCCCTTTACCCAAAAACTGAAAACTGACCCTGAACCCTAAAATTAAAATATTTATCAATTAATCAATTATAATTAATTACCAATTATATTTTAATTAATTACCAATTAATAATTAATTAACAATTAATTTTTAAAAAATATCAATAAATAAATTAACATATTTAATTAATTATAATTAAATTACTTCCCACCCTATTCCCCTATAAACCCACAACCCGCTACAGAAAATAAATTACTAAAATTAAAATATTTATCAATTAATCAATTATAATTAATTACCAATTATATTTTAATTAATTACCAATTAATAATTAATTAACAATTAATTCTAAATTATTATCAATAAATAAATTAACATATTTAATTAATTATAATTAAATTACTTCCCACCCTATTCCCCTATAAACCCACAACCCGCTACAGAAAATAAATTACTAAAATTAAAATATTTATCAATTAATCAATTATAATTAATTACCAATTATATTTTAATTAATTACCAATTAATAATTAATTAACAATTAATTCTAAATATATATCAATAAATAAATTAACATATTTAATTAATTAGAATTAAATTACTTCCCACCCTATTCCCCTATAAACCCACAACCCGCTACAGACTTATATTACACAAAAAATAAAAATTATTATTAACTTACCTTAAATTCGATATTTTTGTTGTCTATATTATGTCTAGTCGATATTATGGCAAAATAGGAGACCATCAATATGGAGCAAGGAACGACTTCACTTAAGGCGTTTTTTTTGGAAGAAAGCCCTCACTCACCACCTAGTGATGACATGCTTCATCATCGGGCCCCACAGAGGGGATCTAGCATCCCCTCTGTGTGCTGCAACGCCAGATCTACTGCGGAGCGGGTAGTGGGTAAGGACAGTGATGTGCAAAGAATATTAAGTGAGTGATGTGAGGTTTAAAAAAGTCTGTAGTGTATCAAAATTAATTTTATTAGGATCACTAAGGACTTATCAATAAAATGATGTGTCGGAAATGCGTCCACAATTATTCAAGTGGTAGTTTCCTTAAGTCAGTCGACATGTTTCAGCCACGAAACGGTGTGAATTTACCTGGCATTCTTCAGGACTTAGTGTGAGTAAACCCTGGCGGTATGGACTCGCTAAGGTCCACCCTTACCTAGGGACGTGAAAGTGAAAATAAATAATGAAAAAGTGCAAAAAATTAGAAAGAGAAACTGTCTTTCTAATAACTCCTGGTTTAGGAGGCTTCCGATTTTACGGTTTCTGCACCTATTAGGGAAGGAAAGGACAGAGACAAACAAAAAAACAAAACATACAATCAGTTGTCTTGATGATTGCCTATTTACAGTCCATTGTGCTCCAGTTGGTGGTATCAGAGACATCATGTGGTCAAATAACAGTATAGTTAACACTACCTTGGTCCCCAGAGTATAGAGTATTATGGGTAGGTAGTGCTTAGTGCTATACGTGCTATGTACAACGCGTGATATTTACAAGGATTGTGGGTTAAAAACGCTATCAACCTAAAATTGGGCGCGATCTGGAATCGTGCCGAAAGGTTAAAATCAGGGTAATTTCTCACTTTGATAGTGTGATAATTTCACACCATGGGTCACAGGAGGGGGGTGGAGGCGTAATCGGCACACCCTGTGGTCATCAGAGATAAAAAGAAATAAGGTAAGGCAATTGCGATACTCAGATCGGTACTTAGCTCAGTAGGAGGTAGAAGGTTTGTGGCTCGTCTGTACTCACGCCCTCAACGCTCGGCACCCGCGGTATACCTAAGACGACCCTCTGCTGGACCCCGAAGATGTCCGCTCGAGGCAGCGAGGACGTTTAAGTAAACACTCCGTTTCACCGCTTCCGGGTGGGCGCGGTCAGCCTGCGTCAGTGCGTGCAAAGCGGGCCAATCAATGCGCTCTGGCGCGAGAGTGTTCAGCCAATGGTTGCCGTAGCGTCGTTGTTAATGGCAACCAGTGGTATGCGCCTAGCCGAATTAATGCTGCTCGGTTCCGCTGTTATTTAGTACACGGCAGTGGCGATTTTAAGAAAAATGCGAAGCCAGGGCATCTATTTAAAATACACGGGACGTTGACAGAAAAAAGACTGGGTTTTGTTTTTTAAAAAAACGAAAGAATGCAGGGACATCTTGGCCATTGATAAGATGATTATTACTTAGTTTCAAGAAACAAATGTCACAGGTACAGATCTAGTCCATATTGGGGGGGGGGGGGATTACCCTCAGGATCAGTTAAGGACAGAATTCCAAGGGATGTCATCGTTCATCCCCTGGAGGTGGGTCCCAAGTCTGTAGACCCATCTTTGCTCTTTTTCAAACAAACGGCGATTAATGTTGTTACCAGTACCAATGTGTTCTATTATTGTCCACTTCAGATCGTTGGTAGTATGGTTGAGTTCCAGGAAATGTCTGCTCATTTTTGTGGTGGATTTCTTGCATCTAATGTTTGAGCGATGCTCGCAAATTCTCTGTTTCACTTTCCTCCCAGTCATGCCCACGTATCGCAAGTTACAAGGACAAGTGATGAGATAGACCACATTATCAGTGTTACAATTTGTGTGAGCTCGTTGGGTCCAGGTTCTGCCTGGACCCAGACGAGCCACAAACCTTCTACCTCCTACTGAGCTAAGTACCGATCTGAGTATCGCAATTGCCTTACCTTATTTCTTTTTATCTCTGATGACCACAGGGTGTGCCGATTACGCCTCCACCCCCCTCCTGTGACCCATGGTGTGAAATTATCACACTATCAAAGTGAGAAATTACCCTGATTTTAACCTTTCGGCACGATTCCAGATCGCGCCCAATTTTAGGTTGATAGCGTTTTTAACCCACAATCCTTGTAAATATCACGCGTTGTACATAGCACGTATAGCACTAAGCACTACCTACCCATAATACTCTATACTCTGGGGACCAAGGTGGTGTTAACTATACTGTTATTTGACCACATGATGTCTCTGATACCACCAACTGGAGCACAATGGACTGTAAATAGGCAATCATCAAGACAACTGATTGTATGTTTTGTTTTTTTGTTTGTCTCTGTCCTTTCCTTCCCTAATAGGTGCAGAAACCGTAAAATCGGAAGCCTCCTAAACCAGGAGTTATTAGAAAGACAGTTTCTCTTTCTAATTTTTTGCACTTTTTCATTATTTATTTTCACTTTCACGTCCCTAGGTAAGGGTGGACCTTAGCGAGTCCATACCGCCAGGGTTTACTCACACTAAGTCCTGAAGAATGCCAGGTAAATTCACACCGTTTCGTGGCTGAAACATGTCGACTGACTTAAGGAAACTACCACTTGAATAATTGTGGACGCATTTCCGACACATCATTTTATTGATAAGTCCTTAGTGATCCTAATAAAATTAATTTTGATACACTACAGACTTTTTTAAACCTCACATCACTCACTTAATATTCTTTGCACATCACTGTCCTTACCCACTACCCGCTCCGCAGTAGATCTGGCGTTGCAGCACACAGAGGGGATGCTAGATCCCCTCTGTGGGGCCCGATGATGAAGCATGTCATCACTAGGTGGTGAGTGAGGGCTTTCTTCCAAAAAAAACGCCTTAAGTGAAGTCGTTCCTTGCTCCATATTGATGGTCTCCTATTTTGCCTTGGAATACTCTTGTTTTGTTTATAAGATTGACACTGGGGTGCGAGAGTATCCCACTACCCTATCTCTCTTCTTGTTTTGATATACTTAGCAGCGCACAGCTGTGAGAGCTCGCTCAATTCGAAACCTCTACACTGGTCTTTTATTGAGCTGTTTTAAACTGTAATTTCTCATAACCACTATCTGTCACCATGTCAAACCTGGGTTTAACGTATTCAGAATCAGAGATAGCTGACATCATCTCTGACACCAATCTATTTACTGACCCTGCCATCTCACAGGCAATTGCACATACCTCAGAATGGGAAAAACTAACAGAGGTAAAACGCGAGAAGATACGCACTATCCTCCACGGCACTATACTGAAACAGTATCTAACGAAGAATGCAGCACCAAAGGGGCTGTTAGTTACTAATGCCCCTAGGATTTTCTTGAATGATGCCACCTTTAGGAAAGAATGGGCCATGATCGCGTGGCATTGTACCCGCGACTGGCTCGTTCTCATAATCAAGACAGCACTGAGGTTATCAGAGACCCTTTTGATTGAGATCCAAGAGACGGAGACCCGGTTCAAAACCACAATAACGGGCTTCAAAAAGAAGCTAGATGAAATCAACAAAGACCTAAATGAATACAAAGAAAATCTATTACAAGCCAAGGTCACCAAATTCCAAAAAGACCTGGATAAATTTGAATTTGAAAAAATTTACCCATACTCAGCTGCTGCCTTTACACCACCTCAAAGAAAAGCATCTAACAATGCCCAATCCGATGCGGATTCTTCCATTAGTAGTGGTTCGAGCACCGGCTCCTACAAACAAGGCAAAAGGAGAGGCAACAGGGGGAATCGGAATAACAGAGGACACCCTGGCTTCCACAACCAACCCCATGGATGGCCTATGCCCCAACAAATGATGGATATGGGACAACAATTCCCTTTCCAACAACCACCCTACCCCATGATGGGATGGAACCCGGCCTTCATGCCGCCAACTAATTTCAACCCTCAATACCGCCAGCCTTTTTTAGGGATGGGCCGGAGAGGAAGAGGGAAAAGAAGAGGGCCCAACCAAGTATCGTGGGAGAACACGGACATGGTGAGCAATCACACCCGCAACAAGGAACAGCAACCGGGAACGAGCGGGACCTAAGCCTGATAACAAATCTCTCCGATAAAAGACTATCTCTAACAGAAACCAAGGTCTTAGAAAAGGGACTGGGCTTCATTCCCACCTGCCGACCAGACAAGTTCAGACTCCACTGTGAGCTGGGTGCTTTTTTCAGAAAACTGAAACTAAAGGCCTTCTTCGAAGGAAAAGAGGATCCCAATGAGGCCCAACGTAATGGTGACACCGGTCTCAGATTGAGCTCTACCTTCAATCCCCCACCGCACACTGTCCCTGCGGCTATCACTGCATTTGAACAGGCTGTCTTTTACGACCTTGAAAACTGCCAAGATCCTAAATCATTCAATAACTTCACCACTGCAGAATACCACGCACTGCAAGCCTTGAAAGATGATCGTAATATCACCATAAAACCCGCAGACAAAGGCGGTGGTCTAGTTATACAGAATACCACGGACTATGACAAAGCCTGCAAACTATTGCTCAACGACCAAAAAAACTACAAACCCTTGCTGGCCGATCCCAGCGGAGATCTCAAGTCACGGATAACAACGCTGGTAAGGAAAGCGGAGGATGATGGACTTATCTCAAAGAATGAGGCAGACTTCCTTAATACCACTGAGAGCACTGTCCCTTACTTCTATACCCTCCCAAAAACTCATAAAAATCGGATGCCACCGCCCGGACGCCCAATCGTCTCCGGAATTGGCTCCTTACTCGAACCTCTCTCACGCTTTTGCGATTTCTATCTTAAACCGTTGGTACAGAGTACGCCAACCTATCTTAAAGACACCAAGAGTCTCCTCCAACTACTGGAGAGTCTAAGCTTTGCCGAAAATACTGTTACCCTTGTAACACTCGACATCGAGAGCCTGTACACCAGTATTCCCCAGGACGACACAATCAAGGTCCTGGGAGCAGCTCTAGACTCTACCAACTGGACCCACCAAGCCTCAAAAAATTTCATTCTTCAGTGTGCGACTCTGGCACTCAAAGAAAATTTCTTCTCATATCAAGGTAATCTGTACCTTCAATGTACCGGGACCTCGATGGGTAGTACCTTTGCCCCGAGCGTGGCAGGACTTTATGTGGCAGACTTCGAGGCTAAATACATCCTACCCGCGACTAGCCCCTTCTTCCAGTCAATACAAATATGGCGCCGTTACATTGACGACGTCCTGATCCTGTGGACAGGCGACGAAGAAAACCTCCAGACCTTTCTACTCTGGATCAATAACCTTGACCCCAATTTGAGATTTACTCATACAATCAGCAAGACTGAGGCCACATTCCTGGATGTCACTATTCAGATCGCAGGAACTAAACTGACAACCAAAACCTACCACAAACCGACTGCAAAAAATAACCTCCTTGAATACACCAGCTTTCATCCCCGCCCGTTAAAAGAAAACCTACCTTACGGGCAATTCTTACGTCTGAGACGCAATTGTTCCGAGTTACATGACTTTAAGGAACAATCCACTGAACTCTCAACCAAATTGAAGGCCAGAGGATATCCAACGGCAATCCTTAACAAAGGCTACAAGAGAGCTCGCAATCAGCCAAGGGAGGCACTCTTGGAGGATAAGACACATGTAGATAGAGACATCCCTCTGACGTGTGTGACAACGTACAGTACCTTATCCAACCTAATGAAAAAATCCATCAATAGGAACTGGCGAATTCTAACGAGTACCAAAAAAACCTGGGAAAAACCATTGTTCTCCTTTAAGAAAGGTAGAAGCGTCAAAGACGCTTTGGTCCACACTAGACCTTTACTAACGATCACTGACACTCCAAGGACAATAACTGATGCCTGGGGTCTCCCCCAAGTGGTGGGTCATTACCCTTGCTCCAATTGTAGCGTCTGCCATCTGACCACACATACAAAAACCTTGGAACTGGAACCAGGCAGAACCTGGACCCAACGAGCTCACACAAATTGTAACACTGATAATGTGGTCTATCTCATCACTTGTCCTTGTAACTTGCGATACGTGGGCATGACTGGGAGGAAAGTGAAACAGAGAATTTGCGAGCATCGCTCAAACATTAGATGCAAGAAATCCACCACAAAAATGAGCAGACATTTCCTGGAACTCAACCATACTACCAACGATCTGAAGTGGACAATAATAGAACACATTGGTACTGGTAACAACATTAATCGCCGTTTGTTTGAAAAAGAGCAAAGATGGGTCTACAGACTTGGGACCCACCTCCAGGGGATGAACGATGACATCCCTTGGAATTCTGTCCTTAACTGATCCTGAGGGTAATCCCCCCCCCCCAATATGGACTAGATCTGTACCTGTGACATTTGTTTCTTGAAACTAAGTAATAATCATCTTATCAATGGCCAAGATGTCCCTGCATTCTTTCGTTTTTTAAAAAAACAAAACCCAGTCTTTTTTCTGTCAACGTCCCGTGTATTTTAAATAGATGCCCTGGCTTCGCATTTTTCTTAAAATCGCCACTGCCGTGTACTAAATAACAGCGGAACCGAGCAGCATTAATTCGGCTAGGCGCATACCACTGGTTGCCATTAACAACGACGCTACGGCAACCATTGGCTGAACACTCTCGGCGCCAGAGCGCATTGATTGGCCCGCTTTGCACGCACTGACGCAGGCTGACCGCGCCCACCCGGAAGCGGTGAAACGGAGTGTTTACTTAAACGTCCTCGCTGCCTCGAGCGGACATCTTCGGGGTCCAGCAGAGGGTCGTCTTAGGTATACCGCGGGTGCCGAGCGTTGAGGGCGTGAGTACAGACGAGCCACAAACCTTCTACCTCCTACTGAGCTAAGTACCGATCTGAGTATCGCAATTGCCTTACCTTATTTCTTTTTATCTCTGATGACCACAGGGTGTGCCGATTACGCCTCCACCCCCCTCCTGTGACCCATGGTGTGAAATTATCACACTATCAAAGTGAGAAATTACCCTGATTTTAACCTTTCGGCACGATTCCAGATCGCGCCCAATTTTAGGTTGATAGCGTTTTTAACCCACAATCCTTGTAAATATCACGCGTTGTACATAGCACGTATAGCACTAAGCACTACCTACCCATAATACTCTATACCCTGAGGACCAAGGTGGTGTTAACTATACTGTTATTTGACCACATGTTGTCTCTGATACCACCAACTGGAGCACAATGGACTGTAAATAGGCAATCATCAAGACAACTGATTGTATGTTTTGTTTTTTTGTTTGTCTCTGTCCTTTCCTTCCCTAATAGGTGCAGAAACCGTAAAATCGGAAGCCTCCTAAACCAGGAGTTATTAGAAAGACAGTTTCTCTTTCTAATTTTTTGCACTTTTTCATTATTTATTTTCACTTTCACGTCCCTAGGTAAGGGTGGACCTTAGCGAGTCCATACCGCCAGGGTTTACTCACACTAAGTCCTGAAGAATGCCAGGTAAATTCACACCGTTTCGTGGCTGAAACATGTCGACTGACTTAAGGAAACTACCACTTGAATAATTGTGGACGCATTTCCGACACATCATTTTATTGATAAGTCCTTAGTGATCCTAATAAAATTAATTTTGATACACTACAGACTTTTTTAAACCTCACATCACTCACTTAATATTCTTTGCACATCACTGTCCTTACCCACTACCCGCTCCGCAGTAGATCTGGCGTTGCAGCACACAGAGGGGATGCTAGATCCCCTCTGTGGGGCCCGATGATGAAGCATGTCATCACTAGGTGGTGAGTGAGGGCTTTCTTCCAAAAAAAACGCCTTAAGTGAAGTCGTTCCTTGCTCCATATTGATGGTCTCCTATTTTGCCTTGGAATACTCTTGTTTTGTTTATAAGATTGACACTGGGGTGCGAGAGTATCCCACTACCCTATCTCTCTTCTTGTTTTGATATAGTCGATATTATGTCCATTCTATATTTTTGATTCGATATTATGTCCATTCTATTCGATATTAATTTTCTCTAGTCGATATTTTTGTTGTCTATATTATGTCTAGTCGATATTATGTCCATTCTATATTTTTTACTCGATATTCTGTCCAGTCGAAATAATTGACTCGATATTATGACTGTACACCGATGTGGTAGGACCCTAAGCCCTCATGCATAAATAATGACCACACGGACACACTCAGATATATTGTGGAAATGGCCTTGAGCACGTGCACCCGGCCCATTTTATTGGCATGGTCACATGTCCTGTGACGCCTGTGCTGGATGGGTGTGGTGTGGGTGTAAACAAGCCTCTAGGGAGTGGCTGTGGAATTCTGACAACTAGACCTCTGATCAGCAGATCACTACAGGGAAGACCTGGGACATGTAGCGTTGTCATCTCCCCCTGTAAGCGTAAGCAGAGTGGGCTGGACTGGCGTATGCCAGTCCAGCGTAGGGGTGTGATCAGTGGCCCAGGGTGTAGTTCCGTTCTGGGCTGGACAACAAAGTAACTAATGCGTGTGTCTCTGTTGTAGTGTCGGCGCAACTCGGACCGCAATCTGTAATGTTGCACCCTGTGATTCAAGTCCCACAACATAGCCAACATGGGCATGAGGGGGAATCATTGACCCCACATCAGAGGTCTTCAAACTTTTGTAGGTTGAGCCCCCCAGCTCAATTGTTTTAGCTGTTGGGCCCCCCCACCACTCAACAGAAATTTCTCGAATCTGGTACACTATATAATCGACCACCGCGTGCATATCCCGGGCCATATCCAGCAAATAATGTTCAACACAATAAGAGTGTTTAGTAAAGTGCAGGTTTGTGAGTGGGTTTTCTGAAATGACAGAGGCTTATTACACAGTTCAAACCACCATTTTCCTAGATAAATTGTTTTTACTAGGATGCTTTGTTTTACACATGACATTGATTAATAATAACACCACCAACATAAATGTTACGGGTGTGCATGTTTTTCTCCACAGACGGTCAATCTGTGGATGGATTTTGCTACTGCCATTCTCAGGTTGTGCTCCACATCCAGGGGCAGATCTATAAGGAAGTGCCGCAGCATGGCACCGCAAGCCCTTTGGTTGCGCCACGCTACGGCACTTCCTAAGAACAAGGATGTGACATATTTACAAGAATATGACGCATCTCTGTGCTTCCCCCTGCGCTGGCGCACAAATTGCAGCCATGCGCTGGCGTAGACATCCTTGCACCATGGTGCAAGGATGCCTGCGTCGTGGGGAGATTGTTTTGTGCAGGAAGGGGCACCTTCCTGCACATAAACAATCACTACAGGCATTTCCCTCTTTCAACGCTTGCTGTAGAATGCAGCACGCATTGAAAGAGGAAAAAACAAGGAGAAATGAAAACATTTCTCCTCGTTGCATGTAAATGTGTTGTTTTGTAATTTAGGACGACATGCCCATACTGGTGTACAGGGGAGCAACTAGACCGAACTTCAGGAGGGGGCTAACATTCCCAGCCAGGGCTGGCCCTACCACTTGTTGCACACAGTGCAATAGTCTTTTTTGGCACCCCCTCCGACATTTATTCCTTCTCCATGAATTCCAACACTACCACTCACCAACGATGCACCTCATCTCTCTTCTTTTTTTATAGCGCTACTCATTGTTTACTCACACTCAGTTCTCTGATTTTCATGGTACACATTCTATGGAGCAGGCACATTAACCCTCTGCGCTGTGTGGGTAGCAGGAGTGCTTATGTGAGAGCACGGTGAGCCATGCAACAGTTTGAGAGTAGGGTAAGAAGAGTGACTGCAGGGTGAGTTAGGTGACCATTGAATTTTGGTGCAGATATAAGTGCAGAGTGGGACGAATGAATGTATGGTTAGTTGTGGGCTTATTTGAGTGAGATTGCAGATTGAGCAATGAGGGGTACAGGTGAGTGAAGTGTCACATGAGCGCAGGTTGAGTAGTGTGCTCATGTGATTGCAGAATGAGGTACAGGGTAAACAGCGCATGTGCATTGTGAGTGCAGAGTGATCACTGTGAGTGCAGGGTAAGTGGGTGAATGGTGTGAGTGCACTGGGATCAGTATGAGTGCAGAGTGAGCATGAAAGTGAAGGCCGAGAATGAGGAGTGAGTTGTCTGAATGCAAGGTGCATTCCCAGACACTTGAAATAACTCAGAATGTTATTTACAGCAGCGTAGGGTTTCAAATGTGTTAAACTATTGCTAATATGGCAGTAACCAGGGATCACGGTGGAGGAAATAAATAATGTGGTGATCCTGCAACAAACTCCTAGTCTTGTGATTAGGATTGCCAGCTCATTATGTTGGTGTCCCAGGCTGTACAAAAATAAGCAGTCACCTAAAGCTGTATTGTCAGTACTTGTTTGTGCATGCTTTGAACAACAAATAGAAATAGAAATAACTTTTACTTGTGTTCTAGGGGTGCCTGAATAAACTATGACTGATAATAAAAGGTGCTCTGTATGCGAACGGTGAACGCCATTAGGATACATCCCGGTCTGAATCGGAGATTTCACTCGGTACGAACGAGCCAGCGCATAGCAGGAAACCCGTTATCACCATTGAGGAGTGGCTAAACCTTGAGAGAACTCCACTAGGAAGTAGCGGTTGGAAAAGTTCTGTTTATTGTGGAACATCAGTGCTTGCAGCATCACTGCCTGCCAGATGAACTAAAGAATACGAATTCAATATGACAAGAGAAGATATATTGCATATGTTTAATGATAATTTCTTTTCCCCTGAAGAAGGGTCGTTTGCAGACCTGAAATGCATTGGGTGTTTGTTTTGATACTTTTACAGCATGATGAGAATGCAAACATTTGTGAATTGTGAACCCATCAATTATTTTTGAACGTTTTGAAATTAATTTGCATATGTACAATTCTGCATAAAAAATCCTTTTGGATTACCAAGAAGGAGTATCTATGTTTATTATAATGGAACTATTGGGTTAAATACTCATGAATTGGTTACAAAAATGTTTATCTTTTTGAAACTTTAGGGACTCGGTTGAGCGTCTCACAGATCTAGGTGTTCCCAGATCTCGTCAGTGCATGATAATAAAAGGGTAACATGCTTCTTTATTTCTAACTATGTTTAGTGTCAAGACAAGCATTTTACAGTCTGTTCAAACAACACTTGGCTGGCTGGCATTTTGCACGCCTGCCTGTGTAGTTTTAAAAGAAACTTTGTCTCCTGGGAAGAGCTAACCCTCCCAGGAGGGGATTAATTCATAGAGCTGAAATGCTTCAGCTGCAGTGGGAGGCAAGGGGTCTCCTTTGCTGTAATATCGAATGCGAAGGAACAGGTCTGTCTGTTCGTTTTCGGTTTTAGCAGAGGAGACTTCCTGCCTCCTAACTGCAGCTGAAACATTTCAGCTCTACGAATTAACCCCCCTCCTGGGACGGTTACCATAACAAAAGCCTAGGCACTTTGTGCCCCATCAATTTCCCCTCCCTCCTCCCATACTGGAGTTCTCCAACGCAGGGAACAAAGGTAAAATTAGAGTGGAGTGCGCGTCCCCCCTAGGATGGTATCACACCCCACAGATTGAATAACTCTGCCCTACATTCATCCATACTTTCACACTTGAATGATCATAGACATGACACATCTGTGTGAATTTGAATGTTTAATGCACATTCAGTGGAGTGTTGTAGCTGGAGCAGTACAGGGCCATGCAAACCCAACTTTATATTGTTGGCCCATGGAGGGCCTGCCAGAGTCCTTCAGGTAATGACAAGTACATCGGAAAAGGAAGAGTTCAGTCCACAGTCTGATAGGTGTGTCATTGGTGACCAAACAGAATATGGCAGTCCATGTTGAGGTCCAAGGTGAGTGTCGCAGAGTACATCGGGGGACAGTGAAAGGTGATGATGCAGAGGGCAGGACCAAGCAGAAACAGGCCATATGGCGGAGATGAATGCTACTGCTTCTTTCTTACCAGTAAGGTAGACTCATCCGCATCTTCGTCCTTTGATGTTTCATGAGCCTCACATGTGGGTGGTGGTGTTCTGTCTCCAGCACTGTGTGGCACTGACACATCAGGGGGCGAAAACGTGGATGTCAAAGCAGCAACAGCATTCATCTGCACCAGGCCTTTTGGCAGCAATGCCATGACGAGGATTTGCAGGGCATGGTAGATCCAAGCTACATCACGCTGGTGTGCAGACGTGGCAGCCATTTTTTCCGCTTGCACAAGCTCCATGTTCTCTATGATCCTCCACATGTGCCCAAACTCCCGGATGACACCGCTGGAGCCACTCTGACTAGACAGTTGTCCTTGTCTCAGAGTCAGGACTCCAGCGATGTCATCCATGGACCGTTGCAGAGCATGGCTGTCGGTTATGGACTGTAAGTGGTACCTGATGGGACTTAGACACCCACGTATGGCATCTAGTTTGGCTGCCATGAGGTCGAACCCCACCCGCACCTGATCAGCCATCTTCTCCAGGCACCCTAACACACATCGTTGGAAGGCTATGTATTGTTCGGGTGTGTCCTGGGAGACAGCCGTGGTGGTTGGTGTATCCTGCTTTGTGGTATGTGCAGGGGGTGGGGTTTCCTCGATGCAGCTGGGCTGCCCTGCTCCTGGAGGTGGGGTGCCGAAGCTGTCCATGAGCTCTTGGAGGATGTTGGTGTCAAAGGTGGGGAAGTCCTCTTCATCATCAGTGAAGAGTTGTTGGGTCTGCTCGGCAGGAGGTGTTGATTCTCCCTCTGCAATGTGAAGGGGAGATGCAGTTTAACATTGTGTACACATGTATATTGACGCATTGTACAAGTTTACATACAGACTGCATGACAATGTACATTGTAACTGTTTGGGTGGAGCTGCCTATTTGATGAGGGACAGTGGACATTTCGACAACATCAAGGATGTGTGTTTGTACTTGTACATCATCATTTCCCTGCTATGCCAAATGTGATTGGCCAGTTTCTACACACAAGCGGCAGCAGTTGTGTCCTCTGTTCTGTTGTGAACGTGTTGCAGTGTGTACCACATTGTTGTCAATGTTGATGTGCTCTGAATGTAATATGTGTGTGCTGCATTTTGGGAGAGTCAGCCCTGCAGCTTTGATTTGGCTGGCCCTTATCCCTTTCAGGCGGTGTGCCTTTGACTTCTGTGCTTATACAGTGCTGAGCTGTTGCGCACTTGGAAAAATTGGACTCTTGGTGTGAGTTGTGACTCTGGGGCATGGTTTGTCAGCAGATGTGTTGTTGACGTCAGGGGTTGTTTGTTCATGTGGATGTGTCAGAGTATGACCTGCTCCTTTTCAGATGTGGTCCACACTCAGCCACCTCAGTGTCATGGCGTGCAACATGTCATGATGATTGGTTTGCAGCCATGCTATTCATCATGCAGTGTCACTTGCATTGTCAGTGTGGCTCACAGACACGCCGCTTTGCTGTGTTTGGCACATGTGTATAGGTTGGTTGTGAGATTGGTGATGTGTGGGAAGGGCCCCCTCTGGGCACATAGTTTTACTGGGGCCTACTTGCTGTTTCTAGGTGTGCTGCAGGGTACCAAGGGGATCAGGAACATGATCCAGAGTCATTGTGGGTTTGCCCTGTGCTATACTTAATTGCGCATGTGTGCCATTGTGCCCATCTCCCTCATCTCCCCAGTCCCTGGTCATTACTCATCCTCTTGCTGTTGTGTCAGGTCATGTTGAGCAGTGTCCGGTCCCCCAACTCCTGCCACCATCTCCCCACTGATAACTGTGGACACCATTTCCTCCATCTCATCCAGCTCCTCCTTTGGTGCTGGACTCCCACCTCCAGTCTGCATTGCTGCCTCCTGGTTCTTACTGAGTTTCTCCTTCGTTTTGTGCGTCACATAATTCCAGCGCCTCTTGACCTCTTCCATTGTCCTCCTCAGCACTCCGACTGCATTCACCTTATCCACAATGGACTGCCATATTTCAGTTTTTGTTGCAAAGGACACAGTGGAGGTGATGAACAGTAGTTGATGGTGTTCTATCACCTCTGTTATCAGGATCCTGTTTTCCTGTGGACTGAACCACGTCTTCCTCTTCTTCTTCTCCTTGCCCTTCCATGACCCCGAGGTCCCACGCTGGTCCTCCGTTGGGCTTGGGGGATTCTGGTTGTCCTCTGTACTTGCTCCGGCTACCTCCATTGTGCTTTGCAGTTGTTTTGTTTTTGTTTGTGTTTTTTTTCTGCTTTTAAAGAGATTTTTCCCGCCTGACGTGTGTGAATTGCAGGCCTGGTGCAGCGTATCGCTGATTTTTTTATCGCGGTTGGGCCTATCATCATTTTTGTTCGGATTTAGATTTTTATCGCCGTCCCGGTATTGTTTTCATGGAGATTTGACACGTTATTGGGGAACTATTGCACTTTACCGCCGTGTTGAGATTATGACGATGCCAGGGAGTTATTTTCCCACGATAGACGGCAAGATTGTGTTAACCGATTTTGCCGATGATTATCGCATGGTCTTGAGAATATCCCCACTGTTTCTTAAACATCAACTACAAAAATATCGACGTTTTATGCATGCCAATACAAAAACAAAAATATTGCCCCATTGCTGGGGTAGCCATGTGCTATATAAAACAACATAACATAACATAACATAATAATATTGTGAAAACAATAATACTAAGACCTTTTTCTTGACAATAGTCTAAACATGGCAATTAAAGAACTATTAACGAACCTTAAAAACCAAAGCAATGCACCTTAAACCTTGTGTGACCTAAAGAAAATAACTGTAAAAATATATAATATACATTCTTTATTTACTTTCTAGGTTTAAAAAAAATAATAGTCACATATTCTTCAACAATCTACAATGAAAACATATCATGTTAGAGAAAGAGAACAAATAACTGACTCACAAAGATCATAATAAATCCTACATTGACAAATCTATATACACATATTTAGTAATCTATGGTGGTCATATCAGGACATATACATTTTAAGAAAGAAATGCTATTATCAAGGAGAATACAGATATTTGAGCAAGGTACACAGACTAGTTCTCTTGGTATTCATATTAGTAAGATATTTTAATTTCAAGAACAAATTATTGAGCAAAGTGACTATTTTAAAATTGGAAATTCGAGACACCTTCATTAGAAAGAACTACTTATTGAGCTCAGTGACTAACTATTTCAAAATTCAGAACCAAAGGTATCAATTTTTACACTTCCCTAGTGTCGCGCATGGAGTCGTAAGGGCAACGCAATACTAAAGTCAGACTTACTAAACAATGGAAAGCCACCTTACGTGGCCCTGCATTGTTTGGTAAATTTGGAGTATTGCAAGGCACTGCCTTCCATACTCTATGAGTGGAACATGGGTGTTCCTATGCACCAATTTACAGATTTTGACATTCCCAGATTCACAAAGACTGGTAAATCTGATAATGTGTCAAAATGCTATGACCTCCCAGGGGAGGTGCAACAAGGAGAAATAACTTTATTTCTGCATGTTGTCTCTTTCTAAGAGTGCTGCATTCTGCAAAAACTGCACCAGTTCGATGTTATGTATCAGGTTCCTGGTGTCCAATGATTGTATTTCTGCCGATCTGCATGTCCTAATTCCTAGTGACTTAAACACCTTCCTCAGTAGGGACCTCCGTTGTTGCCCTAGACGTGAGCAAATTCAGGTGACATGCAGCAGTGTCTCATTTGCCTGGCGGCACAAGTGACATCTTCTGTCCCCCGTTGGTTGTTTTCCCTTCCATTTGCAGTGAAGAACAGAGTAGACAGCTCTCCCAATATCAATGACAGAAATTTCTGTTTATCCTTCAGGAAGTATGCAGCTCCTAAAATTGTGTATTTCTTTTGATCGACATAAGAGTTCAACACCAGTCACCCATGTGACCACTTTGCCGCTGCTCCCTTATCCTCTGTCCAACATTGGACCAGCTGTCTCCCTTGCTGACTCCCCCGCTGATCTGACTCTCGTTGTCTCTCGCGCCGAACCGGGGGTCCTGCTGCCAGAGCACAGAGAGGGGTTGTCACAGCACTACGTGAGACGACTCTGACCTTGGGCTGCCACGGAGGGAGAAGGAGAAGGACGCCAAGACCCCCAAAATGCCGAGGTGCTGTCTCGTGCCCCCGTACCCCCCAGACCCCAGACCCAGACCCCGGCTCCTAGCACCCAGCCCCTCGGCCCCTGGCTCTTAAATTCCAGTGCCGCCGGAGGTGCCAGGGGTGATGTCTTGTGCAGCGCGGGGGGAGGGCCACGACAGGCCGAGCGGAGCGGGCACCAAGCAGGTGCTGCATCGGGTTGGCGCTGCACCAGCCTGAGTCGGCGCCTCGCCCCTGGCGCTCCTTGTGCCCTGGGATTTAGCTTCACTACAGCCTTTACTACCACAGTTTACCTCGGCAGACAGACTGCGCAGCACTGCGGGAGCAGGAGCATGAAGGGGAAAAGATAGCCCCACAGCATGGGAGTAAAGCATTGAGAACAAGTTGAGTAGCCAAGCAGCTGAACAAGCAGAGTTGGCTGCAATTAAGAGGCAGTTCGACGCTCACTGTGGATCCTCTGCCAACTGGCCAAAAGGGAAGCCAAAGGTGAGAGCGAGAGTGAATGAAGAGTGACTTTGACTTTCTGGTCCAGTTCGTGTTTTGCATCTACCCCAATTGTCAGTCGTGGGAGCAGTAAGCAGTGAGCAAGGCATAGGAGGAGGCGGATTCCAGCCCCGCATGGCCCCAGAACTTTCTTTTATTTATTTATTTAAAAAAAAAAAAATCCTTAGCTACTTCAAATGACATCAAACAATTTCCAGGGTAATAGGAGAACAAGAAAAGAAGGAGCAACCAAGCGTAGTGCTACCATTCACAAAGCATGCATAACCTCGCACCTAAAGCGCACAAACAACTGGCACACAGCTGGAAATTTACCTATAAAGTAACATACAAATTTGAAGACAGGATTGAATGAGGACACCAAAGACAAGTCTGTGCACAGCAGGGCAGGGAAATGAGCATACCAGGCACCAAAATGCGTATAACTAGAGCCTGCGCCGGCACCGAGTAAAAGCTAGTCAAGGAGATCTGAGCGCAATTAGAGTCTACCCCTATTGTACATACAATCTTAAACACAAATACCAAAATAAATAGAATGGGAATCTGCAAATACTTTATGCCAAAGCCGCCCGGACAAAGAACATCGGGGAAGGGAGAGTCCTGCGGCAATACACCAAAATAGGAGAAGCAACAAGCTGAAGATGCCCCTCCCCAGGAATCAAATATACAGACCATTGAAAAATTGGATGTCAGGAAATATTCTTTCTCTTGGGAGAAAGGAGCAGTCCCTTGCATACCCCCGGAAGGAAGAAAAGACGCATTAGGGCAAGAAAACCTGGTGGCTTTTGAAACTCCTCCAGCATTGGAGCCCCATGAAAGGGGGGAAGATGCACCGGGGCAGGGAAACCTGGAAATTCTGGAAATATCATCACCAGCCCCGAAGTCCCCCATTAAGGTAAATCAGAATACGTACGGGGCGAGCACAGTCCCGGAAGTCCTGGAAATATCATCAGCTTTGGAGTCCCCAACCAAAGTCAAACTAGGGGACAGATTGGTGACACCAAAGGCAGGCGGCAGAAGAACTCCGCTTGAACTGTTCCAGTCACCTTATCTGTCAGCGACCAAACTCCTCACATTTAATCAAAGCTTATTCTTGCAGGGATCGGAGTTGAGAGAGAATAGCCACTTGGGGGAATATAACCCCCACCAACCAACCGCAGAAGCAAAGAGCACAAATTAAAGCGACCCTCATCATCAAAACACCCTGCTATCCTCAATAAATAACTTGGCAAACACAAAAATTGGAAATTCAAATGGACACAATGCAGGCAATAGCAACAGCTATGATTAACATAGAAGGTAAAATTGATATTTTATCAGGAAACTTGGAGTTGTTGAAATCGCAGACAACAGTTGGGTGCTCTTGTTTAGCAATAGTTGAGAAGCTCAGCTCGCTCCCCGAAGTTTTAACATCAATCATTTCAGAGCTAAAGCAAAGACAACTAAAGCCCGTAGAACACAGCTGAAAGAACACCAAAACATGTAAAACACAATGGTATTAATGCCACAAAAGGGGCTGACAGCTCCCTCAGTTTTCTACATCAAATGACAACGAAGAGCGCAAAGCACAGCCCAAGACCAGAAGTCAGGCTCTTCAAGCATAATAAGACTCAAGATAGCAAACCTACTCTAGGGCTGGACACACCTCCGTCATCCACGCAGCTAGCGTCAGTAACATGCAAAAACACCCCCAACCATGAGGAATCAGTGACAGGCACGACCACTCATAGTAACACTAGCCATTTAGACAACCCGCTAGAAGCCATAGAACCTATTAAAGCACTAACAAGGACAGCAAAAAAATTCTTGAAGAAGCAAGCAAAAATGATAAACAACGTGGGCGTGCAAATGAATTACAGTTGCACCCGGCCCGCTACACGGTAACCAGAGTCAAAAAACAATCACAAAGAAGGCCCACGCACAAAGCCACCCAGAGCCCCAGAAATGTTTTCCTATATTTCATAAACGTAGACCAGGAAATGATGATTCAAACAAAACATCATCAACCATAAATTCAATCTGCGAAGATAAGCAGCCAAATAAATCACCAGCAATTAAATTAACCATTAGTACAAATCCTGAAGCTGGTCATACCACCGAGAACAACAAGCAGTTTACTGGAGCCTCACATGAGCCCGAACCTCCGTTAAAAATAGACACCGGAGTGCGCCAGCTCATAGAACAGAGCACAAATAAACAAGAGTTTCCTTGCATTGCCTCAGGCTATGGGCAGTGTATGGACATCCTTCCCCTTAGCTGAAAACCCCGGGTCAAGGGGGAATATGGCTGCCCATGATGACAACAGAGTATCTATATCAACGGCCCAAATCCTGGAAATACAACCCCCCACTGTCGGTTAAAGGGCCCAAGTAAACAGGGAATCAGAAAATAACATCATCATTTTCGCACCCGAATATATATCCCATGGAAACTCAGATACATTAAACAGGTCCAATGTTTTACAAATTTTCCAACACATACCAGAGCTCTCTTTTATCGTGACCGAAGACCTCACTCAAGCTCAATTCAAGAAATTGGGGAGTAACACAACAAGAGAGTCAACAATATTAAAATGGAAAGACAACTCAATAGCCCACAAGATCATGCAAGAACGAGATCAATTTGCGAAATGGGGGATCAGTGTACACATACCAAGAGAGGAAAGGTACCCACACATGCTAGGAGGTGGGCCTATTGATAAAAATACACTAACCCCAAGAAAAACCATCTTAAGAGGAACAAAACAAGTTCCTCGCATGTCAGCATTTCTTAATTTAAGAATACATCTCTCACCAAACTCCAACCTATTTGAAAGAGAACAAAACGACCAATCTAGAAACCCCAAAAGGGAGCTGCAATGACTCGAACATGTATTAAAGCCAAACTGCTCCTAGCATAACAAGGAAGAACTGTCAGGGGAGTCGAAAGATCACCAATATGAAACTCATCTCATGGAATGTGTATGGTCTAAAAACCACGTTGCAAAACAGAGGCGCATTTGGATTTTTACAGTCTGGGGACCTGCTGTGTCTTCAAGAAACCTGGTTAATCGCTCCAGTGGCCATCCCAGGCTTTGTTCAATTCCAACAGCCAGCGAAAAAGTATAATATATTTGGCAGGCCATCAGGGGGCTCATCTGTATACATACGAATCGGCACTTGGCACCAGAGCTGTATCGCCTCTTATCAGGCAAAAGACCATACCATCAGCAAGACTGTGAAGAAAGAGAGTGCTGCCAACTTCAACCAAGATGTGAAAAAATCGCACAAAGTAAGCTGGCCTTGAGACAAACCAACCGTGAACATAAGAGCGAGGGTAATGACAAAACACTTCAAAATCGGCTGCTAGCAAGAAATGCTTACAGGAAAAACCTATGTCCCCACAAAAGGCAACTGCAGGACTCGCAATGGTTGCATATCTTCAGCCTGCTGACGCCCAGTAGACAGGCTGAACTTTGGTCATACATCAACAGGCTGACAGGTCATGGGCACGACCGGCGCAATGGGGTCGCCAGCCACACATGGATCTCCCATGTGACTACATTGTACTGCAGTGCTCCAGATTATAGACCAGCACATCATCAAAGAGTTCCTAGTAACACCAGTTCGATCAACTCTCGCATAAGGATCACGGAAGAACCATTCAAAACTTTTGAAGTAGGAAATCGGGTATCCCCAATACTAAAAAACATCAGAAAGAACGGGGCCCCGGGACCCTATGGCCTGCCTGGAAGCCTCTTCAAAGGAGATAGTGATTTTTGGGGAACCTTATTTATTCCGCTTTATCTATGTAACTCAACGGTGCCTGAAGCTTGGAAAGGCTCCTTGCTTCAACCGATTCATAAAAAGGGCGACACTGGAGACCCAACCAATTATAGGTTAATAGCCCTTTTGGATATTGAGGCAAAAGGATATCCAAGCGTCCTTCTGTAAGCCCTGCAAAACTGGGCTAATGATAATGAAATTCTTCCAGCATACCAGTCCGGCTTTAGGCCAGGAGTTTCGACATTAGACAACATCCTAGCCCTTGCCTACCTGGTAGAACAGTCTATCAAGGAAAAACTGCTCCCACTCTTTGCATGCTTTGTGGATTGGATGGATTAGTGCCACGGCCGCTATATATTTAGATGGTAAAGCGGGCGCGGAGTGGAGAGGGAGCATTATCTTTGGCTCTCCCATACATGGTGGGTCATCATTTGACTATTGCGATTGCTGACTGATTTAAACAGCACTTTGCACGCCAATAGAATTTTAAAGTTTTAACTTGCATTTTTGCACATCCCACTTTCTTAAATTGTGATTACCTGTGGGGGGGTCTTATAGTGCTGCCCCCTCGGTCCACCGTGAGCCTGTGCTCAACTGATGCGGAGGGGGGCAGACATCTTGGTTCGGGGACTGCGTGTTTCTGCTGAGACACCCACTTCCGGTTCGGGAGGAGGGGCTACCACCTGGGCAGCAGCAGGCCAGGGATTAGCGCCACGGCTGCTATATATTTGGATGGTAAAGCGGGCGCGGAGTGGAGAGGGAGCATTATCTTTGGCTCCCACATACATCTTGGGTCATCATTGGGCTATTGCGATTGCTGACTGATTTAAACAGCACTTTGCACGCCAATAGAATTTTAAAGTTTTAACTTGCATTTTTGCACATCCCGCTTTCTTAAATTGTGATTACCTGTGGGGGGGTCTTGTAGTGCTGACCCTCGGTCCGCCGTGAGCCTGTGCTCGATTGATGCGGAGGGGGGCAGACATCTTGGTTCGGGGACTGCGTGTTTCTGCCAAGACACCCACTTCCGGTTCGGGAGGAGGGCTAACATCTGGGTAGCAGCAGGCCAGGGTTTAGCGCCACGGCCGCTATATACTTAGATAGAAAAGCGGGCGCGCAGCGGGTGCGCCGCTGGCGCGCGAAAGGCAAGCCCTTCTGCGCCCGTCCGCGCCCTGACGGAGCCAAGGGCCGGTCACTATGCCAATTTCATTAGTTACACCCCTTTTGAATTACGCTCCTGGGCATCTAGGGCAGGTAAAGAAATTGACCCTCATATTAAACATAAACTTGAATTATATGGAGTCCTTAAACCCGAGCCGGTCGCACCGCCGCCGCTCATGTTAACATCTGAAACCTTGTTCCCTCCTAAACTCAGGCAGCCGATCACTAATACAATTACCCCAGTGTTCGAAGTGTTGAAGGTAGTCTATTTAAACACACGCTCTATGGTCAAGCATCAGTTGGAGATCTTTAATCTTTTAGACACTGTAGCCCCGGACATACTTTTGATCACGGAAACATGGCTGACCATGGAATGCATGCCCGACATCCTTGCAGCCTTCCCAGACACCTATTATTTGATGCAGACTAATAGACCTGCTGGGAAAAGAGGAGGAGGGATGGCAGATGTTATTAAGAAAGAACTGCCAGCCACCTCTCTGGCCTCTTTTGAAATGAGTTCGGTAGACAGTCTCACACTAAAATTCACCTTCCCTAAGCACACCCTATTGTGCATATTGATATATAGACCTCCTAGTGTAATGGGAAGGTTTGTCACTGAACTGGCTAATTATGTTACTCCACTCACCATAGAATTTGCTAAAATACTGTTAATTGGAGATTTGAACTGTTGGCCTTCTGAGGAAGGGGAGAGTCAGGGTTCTAAAGAACTTACTGATTTATTAAATAATTTGAATCTTGAAGGGCACATAACACAGCCCACCCATATTAAAGGGCACGAATTAGATCAATTATGGACCGCTAATCTTTCGGTTCTGGATCTACTGGTGCAGCCATGCACCTGGTCAGATCACCATCTCATCTACTTCTCAATAAATGGCCTATCCACAGTTACATCTCGGAGTGATATAAGACCTATGATTAGAAGTTGGAACCAGTCCCGCCTACCAGAGTTTTTTAATATGCTACTGTCCACCCTCCCGCCTACTGTGACTAATGTCAATGAGTTGGAGAAAGCCACTTCTAATTGGCAACTTCAAGCTTGTGAAGTGCACGCCCCCCTACAGCGGAAAGAAAGGTCCCTGAGGCGGCATGAAACCTCTAATTGGTTCACTGAGGAGTTAAAAATTGTCAAACTTAAAATGCGTCAGGCAGAAAAGAAGTGGCAGAGTAGTTATACTTCAACAGAAAGGAAGAGGTATGATAAAGCACTCACTGAATACAAAGCCGCCATAGTAGAGGCAAAAAAGGCTTACTATTCTTCTTGGGTGCTTAATTCCAGGAACACGTCTAGTGACATTTTTTAAATTGTTAGAGAGCTTTGTAGTCCTGACCGAATTACATTGGCTATCACACCTTCCCAGGCTCTATGTAATGAGCTAAACACATTATTTGTGGAAAAAATTAAGACTATTCAGAACTCCATTCCCACAGGTCATTTGGAATGGAAACCCTATAAGTCAAATGAAAATTCTTATACTATGACTAGTTTCCAAGAGATCACTCCTGAGCGATTGGAAGAACTCAAAACCAAGCTACAGTCTAGCTCCCCCAATGACCTTTGTCCTGTCAGGATACAAAAAGAACTGCTCTCTCACTTTCCAGCCACTTTCCTTTCACTTTTAAATATCTCTCTGGAACAAGGGGTAGTCCCACACGCCTTCAAAGAGGCAGTGTTAGTGCCATTACAAAAGAAGGCGGGTGTAGACCCTAGCGTCCTGAGTAACTCTAGGCCTATTTCACTCCTTCCTTACCTAGCCAAACTCTTGGAGGCACATGTGGCCAAACTTCTATGCGCCGTCATTGAAGACTCCAACTTTTTGGTTTCCCATCAGGCTGGTTTCAGACCAACGCATTCCACAGAATCAGTGATTCTAAGTGTCATGGACGACCTGAAGGAAGGCGCAGACAGGGGGTGTACTCAGGTCTTGATATTATTAGACTTGTCCGCTGCCTTCGATACTGTGGACCACTCTATCCTAGCGGACAGATTAGCAGCGGCAGGTCTGAGGGGCACAGCCCTGGATTGGATGCTCTAATTTTTAAAAGAGCGTTCCCAGTCCATCAGACTGTCACCTTTTAGTTCCTCCCAGGTGAATATCAAATGTGGGGTACCTCAAGGGTCTTCCCTTTCACCTCATCTGTTTAACGTATACATTTGTCCCCTGATTCACGCTCTTCAAGAAAGAGGAGTAAAGGTATACAACTATGCAGATGACATGCAGCTGATCTTCCCGCTTGATGACACAAATGATTCCAAGGGCACATTCCAACATACCATGCTCTTCATCAAGGAGTGGATGACTCATAATTATCTCAAGTTGAATTCCCATAAGACAGAGATAATTATCTCAAACAATAGAATAGAACAATGGACACCAGCACATTGGCCAGCTCCATTGGGTATCCCCCCATACCTAAAAAGACAGTGAAAAGCTTGGGAATCAAGATAAATGCTGACCTTTCTATGCAGGAACAGATTAGCTTGGTTTCATCTACTTGCATGCACCAATTGAAGACTTTCAAGAAAATTAGGAAATTCTTATCCAAGGAGGCTAGCATAGCTATCCTGCTCGCACTAATAATGTTCCGATTGGATTATGCGAATTCCATATATTTAGGACTCCCAATCAGCTAAATTCATAAGTTACAGCTCATCCAAAATCAAGCAGCTAGGCTGGTTTTCCAGTTACCGAGACATTGCCACACCAAACCATTAATGAAGCAGCTTCATTGGCTTCCTATGATACAGCGGTCTATGTTTAAGACCGGTTGTATGATTTTTAATGCACTTCAGGAATCAGGACCTAAGTTTATATCTGCCAAGATCTCAAGATATATGCCCACACGGAATCTTAGATCAGCAACAATGAACAGGTTAATCGTTCCAAGATTCAAACGTAAAAGCATGGGTGGCTCGCGCTTCTCGGTTCTAGGCCCCACTCTGTGGAATTCCCTTCCAATTGAAATTAGACTAACCTTAGAATATCTTGGCTTCAGAAAAAAACTTATACATGGTTATTCACTCAAGTCTATTGTTAAAGCCGTAGGATAGCTTTGCTGTGGAGGAAATTACAAGATTGGGGGATTCTGATTACCCTGTTGAAAGCAATCACTGCTCTCTACACCGGAACTTGGGTATGAGTGAAAGTAACTACGAACTCGGTGACCAAAAAAATCTACACAGACCGTGGTCTAAAACAAGGGTGCGTACTGGCACCCTTGCTTTTTAACCTCTATACTGCAGACCTCGGCAAAACAATTTCCAAAGCCAATTTGTTATCTCCGAAAATTGGGTCTACCAGACTGTTTTTACTGCAGTGTGCAGAAGACACGGTGCTTATGGACCATACCAAAACAGGCATGCAAGGAATACTGGATGCATTAAACATCTATAACAATGAAAATGACCTAAGAGCAAATGTAGAGAAAACAAAGGTTGTAATCTTTGGAAAGTATACAAATAAATTAAAAAACTGTGGAGAACGGGTAACCTGAAAATAGAAACAACTAAATACAATTACTTAGGGGTTTGGATCATTAGCAGTCGGAAGTCTGCAGCACACACTGCATCCATTGAAGCAAAAGCCAAAGCAGTGACATATGCCCTCTGCAAACTGAATTCCAAACTAAGCAGTTCAACAATGGGACCCATTAGAAAGGTTATAAGCGCCAAGTTCCTCCCCTCGATTACATACGGCCAACTAGCATTTCACTCGGCATCAATCAACATCATGGAACGCGCCAATTGCCGGGCATTTAAACAGATCTTCCATATACCTGCCCATGCCCGGAACACCTTGGTACGCCTTGAATTTGGGCTAAACAAACAGCGCTATGAACATTGGGCATCGTTTGTTCGGTACTACAGAGGGGTTTGTGCTGCCCCCCCCCCAAACACAATGAAGGCAATCTTAAAGGAAATCTTTGTGAAAAGTAGCAACTCGTGGGCCAACGGCCTTCTAACTGCTTGCACTGAATTGCACTTAGACTTGTCCAACTGGCAGGATTTTATTTATCAACCTGGAACCTTAAAAAACATTCTAAAGAAACAAGTTAGATTGCTATCCAAGGAAGAGGTCCTGAAGGAACTGGTGTCCTCCAGCAGCACCATCAGGCTATTAGCCAGTTCCTTCCATGATAAACTGAGCCAGCCATACCTTGACTCTGCCCTGAATAAGTCAATTTTAAAGCAAATTCTGTCAGTGAGATTGATGGTACTACCGATAAAAGACATCAACAGCCGCTGGAAAACATTAGAGGTTGTTACTACTTGCAGATTGTGTCACCAGTATGAGGAATCCATGGCCCACATGGTCTGTATATGTCACCGTTTGAATTATGCACGTCGCACTTTACTGAAACACTTGTTTTTAAAATATGGGATACACACCTGTTTAGATACCATGAAACTTCTCTTTAAGCTGGAGATCCCAATGGAACTAGCAAGATTAGCGAAATTTGTCCACAAGGTGAAAGAACTATTACATAATGACTCAGTCAAAGACTAGAGACAAACTGTAGTTTTAAACTTGCGGTTCCCTTTTTTTTCTTTTTTCCTAAATTATTAACTACCAGAATGTTTTAAAGAAATGATTATGTCTTATATATTACTAACAGTTCCGTTAAATGAAATGATCATGTTTTATTTATGCTCAAAAAGTATCTGGATGGAGTGTTCTCCAACCAGCCTTTTTTCTTTTGTTAACAATTTTAATTAATTGAAACAATAAATAAATACTAAATACTTTGGATCTTAATGCTTTTATTTACCGTCTTCCTGAACACTTGAGCAGAGGTATCTAGGTTCCATAGAACACCCAGCCCAGATGAGTCTGCACAGTTTAAGAGTTACCCTTGCAGATGCAGGAATTTTTTAAGCTTAGCTCAATAGACAAGATGGAGCATCGGCAGAGATAGACGGGGCAAGATGGCGGCTGCTTAGGTGGACGTTAGTGATTCTAGCAGGCAGCGGTCTGACCGTATCTATAGACCCGATTGGAGAGGGCTCCACCGCGCTAAGATTCCATTGACCGCCCCCCCTACCCTGATCAAGTGTTGTTTTCCTGTAAGCGCCTCCGGCCTCAGCATTTTGGAACGGTCTCCTCCCTCGTGAGACAGTGTGTAGAGAATTACCTGCGGCGATCTGGTGTCGAGCATTCTGCTACGGCGCCGAAGATAGCAACGAGCGGCGCTGCCTCCAAGGCAGCAACGGCAGCAGCTACCCGTAGAGCTCGGAGCGAGGCGCTGTCAGCACACGCGGAAAATCCACTCCCTGGTGAGATTGTCCCAGCCTCCAGTGAAAGCTCCCCCGGACGTTCGCAAAGACTAAGGCTGCCTGATTCAAGGAGAGGAAAGGGGGTGCCCCGAAGGTACGAGCAAGCCGATGGGTGCCACGGTGGTGGAACTGATACAGCGAGGGGGAGAGCCGGCTGCTAATGTGAGTACAGAGGTTGCTAATGTGAGTACAGATGTCGGTTGCGAAATGGAGGAAATTCTGAAAACAATGTCAGAAGCGGAACGGGAGCTCAGGCGGTGAGGTTGGGGAGCTCTGGAACAATGTCTAAAACGGCTCGAGTGGCTCAGGAGGGAGTAAGCCGGTGGGTATGGGGCTGGTTGCTGCAGTAGGGGGGGATTAAGGGGTGTGTGGCATTTCAGGAACAAAACGCTGTGAATCATTTGGACCTGAGTAAGGCACCCTTGACTGTCCCGGCTGAGGACTCTGGTAACAAGGTCAGTAACTGCAATAGTGGCAAGGGAGATAAGTTGTGCAATAAGCTAGGGCTTGACCCCATCAGGACCTCAGAGATTCAAGAGGTTACGACCCAGTCTGGAAGACAAAATATAACTGTTATACCAGAAGATAAGAATCCTATGGAGCACAAAAATAGGTTGGAAGCTGAGAAGGAATCGAGCGATTGCTTCTTTTCTGTGTCAGAGGAAGCAGAGTGGTTGGATGACATAGTAAGCACCTTGCAGGGGGCCAGCAGTCTGGAATAAGATCCAGAGGAAAGTGAGGAGGACCATCTCTCAACAACCAAAAAAAAGTGCTGGTGAAAAATGGAAAGGAAAATAGAGGAAGAAAAGATCTTTCATGGTACTCTGCAAATACTCCACTCTCAGGGTCATCTGGTTAAACAACCCCGGTGCCAAGGGTCGACGATCCCCCCACGCTTGAGACTATTCATCAGGCTATTCTTGCTCATAGGGAACAGGCTCGTCAAGATAGCCAAAAAACACAGGCAGGGATGAGGAAAATGCAGGGGATAGTAAAGAAACTATCGAAGGCATTTTCTAATATGGTAGAAAGAGTGGTAAATCTGGAAGAAAGGATGATGGTCGCGGAAACTGATGTTGCTAACGCTGTAACTATGGTGGAGGCCCATGATGCCCAGATTAAGGACATCCAATGGAAGTTAGAAGAGTCTGAAAACAGACAAAGAAGAAATAACCTAAGAGTTTTGGGGGTCCAGGAGGGCCTGAGGGGTCCGATACCAGAAGCTACATAATCAGCCTTTTTTAGGTAGCTTTCCTGGAACTCTCCGAGTGGAACTGGGCATCTCAGATGCAAAGAGCACATCGCATCCCCTCAAACAGAGAACACTGGTGCTGGAGGGCGACAGACCACAGGCCATTCTGGGTTTTTCTGGAAAATTTCTTCTGCAGCAGTCTATATCGGATAAAGCCAGGCCGGATGCCAGGAGATTAAGCGGGGGGGTTTCATTTTTCGTAAGGCCTGACTTCTGCCATATAACGGTAGAAAGACTCTGGAGATTAAGGCAGATGCTGAAGCCGTTTCAGGACAAAAAGATTCAGACATATTTGGTTAACCGGGAACAGCTAAAATCATTAAGCAGGGAACCACTCTGTATTTCTCTTCAGAAATAAAGGCAAAGGAGTATTTGGACTCTCTGGACAAATAATCTGTCTAATCTATAGTGACCGTCAGGGGTGCTGAGGGGATGGGGGTGGCGCTACTTAGTAGTGGCTGGTTTTCGAAGGTATTGCAAGGGGGGGGCTTTTTTGGGGGGTTGAAGTGGGGGAAGGGAAGCGTTTAATTTTTTTTCAAAAGCTGAGTGTATTTTGGGAAATTGTCGCTCTCCTTCTTCCAGGTATAGGGTTTATTGATTTGGTTGTGTTTATAGGATCTACTGCCTTCTAGGATTTTGCACATCACATGCACAGACCTAGGTCTGAGCGCTCTGAGGGGGGTAGGTAGAACCAAGGTGGAGGTGGGTGGAGTGATGGGGGGTCACAGGGTGGGAGGGGGGAGAGAGGGAGGTGGTGGTGGGCACTTCACGAGGTGCAAAGGGGAAGTGGGGGCTAAAAAAAGAAAAAGGTAATAGATTAGGGTGCATTGTTGTCATTGGTTTGAAGTACGTAGGGTCAGCAACTGTGTGGTTTCTACGCAGGGATTGGTCAGGAGTTTTAGGACAAAGGAATGATGAGGAAACTTAAGATGTGTTCTTTGAATATAGGGGGGTTGAATGACTGGAATAAAATGCAGAAAGTGGGGCATTTTGTAGGCTTGAACCATCTGGACATTAGATGTATACAGGAAATGCATTTGCCCTGGTCTAAGAAACACCTGTTAAATATTAAGGGCTTTGAGCTACTGGGGTGCTCTATACAAACGTCCATTGTCAGGGGGTGGCTATTTTGACCAAAACTAGCTTGGGTGGCTGTAAGCGCTCTTTAGCTGATTCCTTGGGCAGGTGGGCGATTGTTGAACTGGAGATAGGGATAACACTGTGTACAATCTATGGATCCAATCAGGACGAACCCGATATATTTGATAAGTTGGTGGTAGAGTTATTGAATTGGCCATACCCCCTTATAGTTTGTGGGGATTTGAATATATCCACAGAACTTACAAGCTGTAATAATATTGTAAGCTATGTCGGACGCAAACCCAACGTCTTTAGAGCCCTGTCTGCTTTAATCAGCTCACACAGTCTGCTGGATGTGTGGGGGTATAAGGAACCATTAAACCAGGGATTTACCTACTTCTCCTGCCTCTTTAAGAAATATACCAAGTTGGATTACTTTCTTATATCATGTACAGAGGCGGGAAGGATAGGAATCATTAAAATGCCAAAGGTCATTTCTGACCATAGTCCACTGATTTTAGCCTATGAAAGTGATAGCGTTATGAATCCCCCTATAGATGGACGTTTGAGAGGAGACTATTAGTTGATCCCAAATTTGTGGACCACCTTAAGAGCTGGGCACAATGTGACTTTGACATGAACAGGTATAGCGCCCCTCGAAACTGTGTATGGGACTCCTTTCATTCAGCATTAAGAGGGGATACAATTAGCTTCTCTGCTAGCCAAAGGAAAAAAGCTTGAGAGGAGCATGAGTCGTTGATGGCACAGATAGTACAGGCAGAGGAACAACATGTGAGAGACATTACAGATGGGAAAGAGGCTAATAAGAGTTTATGTAAGATTCTAGCTCTTAAAGTGGAAATCTATGAGTCTGCTGCTCAGAAAAGTGCTGATGATTATCAGATACATAAGGGAAGAATGTATGAGACAGGGGAGCAGGCTGGTAAGGTATTAGCATTAAGCATCAGACAGGGTTTCAGTAGAAAGTTGGTAGGGAAAATTCAGGTGGACAACCAGGAGTACACAGAGCCAGAAGACATTAGAAGGGTGTTTAAGGACTTATATCAAAAGTTATATCAAGAGGAGGATAGGGCAGAGCTCGTCAGCTTGGTTTTTGAAGACTTTGGACATATTCTGGCTCCCCAGGAGAGGGATGAATTAGATAATGACTTGGAATTGAATGAAGTGGTGATTGCTCTCCAGAACTCACCAGCTGGCAAGGCCGCAGGGCCGGATAACATCCCATCGGAAGTATATAAGTGCCTACAGGAAGTTATAGCCCCAATATTGCTAGATATATTCAGTGGTTTAACAATTTCTGGAGAAATCCCAGACTCTTGGAAAGAGACGAATATAGTTGCCTTCCATAAGAAGGGCAAATCTAAGGAGTACCCCGGGTCGCACCATCCAATATCCCTCATAAATGCAGACACTAAAATATACGCGAAGGTTTTGGCTAATAGGCTGGGAGGGGTCATTGGCGGTCTGGTTTCCCCATGGCAGCATGGGTTTATCCCAGGTCGTGGAACAACGGACCACATAAGGTGGGCCATTACACTGTTTGATGCGCAGGCTGTCACAGGGAGCCGGATCGCCATGATCTTTCTGGATGTTGAAAAAGCCTTTGACCGCGTTACATGGAAGTATTTATGGGGGATATTGGAACGGAGGGTCTTTGGCCCTAAAATAATAAAGGCCATCAAGGCAATGTATGTCGATCCGTATGCCAGAATCCAGCTAATGGGCGGTGGGTCGGACAAAATATACATCTCCCGGGGGACACGTCAAGGGTGCCCCTGTTCTCCAATCTTATTCGCCCTTTACATCGACCCTCTAATAAGAAAGATACTGGGGTGCGAGGGCATTAATTCAGTGGTATGCAACGGATTTGAAACCAAGCTGTTAGCATATGCTGATGACTTGGCAGTTATAACTACAGATCCGGATACTGCTATGTTCGCCTTGAGGTCAATAACTTCAGAGTTTGGCCGTTGCTCGGGGTACCTCCTTAATGAAAATAAGACTCAGATAATCTGTTCAAATAATATTATAAAACAGGATGGAAGGTATACGGGTTCGGCAATTTATCTGGGGGTCAGAATCAGCCCTATAATGGAGTCTATAATTGAAGAAAACTTTGAACCGCTGGTAGATTCAATGACAACTGAGTTAAAAAGGGTAGACTCCACCCACCTGTCCATAATAGGGAGAGCTAACGTGCTAAAAATGACCATGCTCCTGAAATTATTATATCTCTTTCGCACGATCCCGCTCATGGTGGGGGAAATGTGGTATAAATATTGGAGCCCTGACCCCAGAATTTTAGATTACTGCTCGACTAAGGAACCTAGGAACCTGCCAGGAAGACGGGCTGGAAGTGCTGTGAGAAGAGACTAGAACTTTGTAGTGTGCTTTGCTGGGTTGGCCTGCAGTTGCTGCTTCTGTCTTGGGCAGGGAAAGGACTGGACTGTTCTTTCTGGTTTTTTAAGTATATCCAAGGGCTTGATGTAGAACTTGTTCCCTGTCAGAAGTCTCATGGAAATCAAAGAATTCAACTTCTTCTGGGTACCGGCTTCTGGAACTGGATGTTTCAGCTGCCACAGAGGAAAAAGGTAACACGAAGCCACTGCTGAGTCTGTGACCTGAAAGCCCCGCAGAGAGCACCGCCACACTTCGCACCACAACCCTGCTCTCACCGATGCTACCCCTGCTGCCACCGAGCCGTTGTTTGCACTGTGACCACTAAACTTCACACTGCCTCGCTTCACAACGCCCCCTTGGTATCCCCAACGATGGTGTGATGCAGTCACCGACGCCTGGACTTGACCTGTGGATACCGCTCGTAGAGAACACGGAGCACCATCCCACTTTGCACCACAGCCCTGGTCTCACTGACAAAGATGCTCAAAGCTGATATTGATGCCGCTGCTTGCACTGTGGTTTGGGGGCACCGGTCATAAGTTACACGACGCACGACCCCATCCCACACCACAGCCTTGGCCCTCCGATGCCAGAGACATCAACTCCAGTTTGTCAACAACCCTGCTGCCTGTACCGTGACCTGTAGGCCCCCATGTCACATTACCCTGTCACGCACGGCAACCTGGGGTTGATGACAACATTGCTTTTGCAAGGACGATGCCACTGCCTGCACGAAGACATGTCAGCACCGCAACAAGCACCGCCCAACTTTGCACCGCAGCCCAGGTCTCACCATCATCTCTGGATGACCTGAGAGCACCTGCACATCGCACCGCTCTCCTTCACACTGCCGGCGCTCCTGACTTCAAACTCAATGAGTTCACCTGCAATGCGTGTGACTTCAAAGGCCCGATACCTCCTGCACCTACTTCTGAGACTGACACCTGCTAATGCCACTCTCCCGGAACTCACTACAAGATCCGATGCCCTGCATCTCCAAAGGTACTGCTTTATGGGTCTCCCCAACACTGCAGCTGGCCTGTGACGCCAGGGTTGGCCAGAACTTTTGGATTTGTTTGCTCACTCTGCGGTTATAGCCCCGGGTGGAGTTATTGACTTCAAGGAACTGTATATAGAGTTTATTTTTTCTTTATTGGCATTGTAGATTATTGTAGTTTGGATTTTTATCATTTTGGTATGTTTAGCACAAATAAATATTGGACATTTTCTAAAACTGGTGTGGTGTCATCTTGTATTGTTTTCACTTTACTGTGTGTTATGTGCAAATGCTTTACACAATGCCTCTGGGATCGGCCTGACTATTAGGGCCAAGCTAGTGCTAGTAAGGGTTTTAGTTGGGGTTATGTTTGATGTGTAATCCCCTTATCCTGACTAGATTGGTGGATTCAGCCTGGCTTAGGTGCAAACCCTAGCAACCGGAAACCCCATTTCTAACAAGGTGCATGCAGGTTTTTACTACAAGCTTATCTAATAAAGTGGCATCTGCACCGATCATCACTTCACCACCATATAGAAAAATGGGAATCATTTTTGCCTTCATTATCACAGCCAGAGGTTTGAGATTATGCCCATAGAATTTTTGCTTGAGTTGCAATTGCAAAATTTAAAGCCAGCACCTTTTCCTTAATTATTATTATTATTATTTTTAAACTTATATGACGCAACAGCTACTTGGAGGTTTCCCGGCGCCTTTGGACACAGGCTTAGAAAAGGAATGATCTAAAGAGCTTACTGATTAAATTGCTATGTCTTAATGCCTTAATGAATTTGACATAGTTCTGTTTATGGCGAAGTAGAAGTAATAGAGAGTTCCACATTGCAGGAGCCAGCTGAGCTAAAGAATGACCACCCATCCGAGCCCGTTTGAATCTTGGGATCACGAATTTGGCCTGCTTAGACGAATGTAGATGGCGAGTGGGGATGTATTGTTTAACCAGCGCCTCAAGATAACTGGGGGCCTTTCCGGTGTTGATTCTGTGCATGAAGCAGAGTGCTTTAAATTTCAAGCGGTTTTTGATCTTTAGCCAGTGTAAATCGCGAAGATATCTTGTAATGGGGGTTATTCTAGGAAGGCGATATAGAAGTCTGGCTGCAGTGGTTTGTACCATTTGCAGCCGGCGAATGACATTTTTGTTGGCCCCTAGATATAAGACGTTCCCATAATCTAACCTAGACACAATCAAGGCTTGGACAACCGTCTTTTGCGCCCCTGGTAGCAACCATAGGAGCTTTCGTAGCCATCTGAGAATGGCAAAGCATATTGAAGTGGTCTTAACTGCTTGTTGTCGCATTGATAGTTGGTCATCAATAACGATGCCCAAATTGCGAACAAACTGCAAAGGTTGAGGAGAAGGACCCATTTGGGGCAGCCAGTGTTGTGGGCCCCAAAGATCCTTTTTATCACCAAGGTTGAGAAGCTCCATTTCGCCTCCGTTTAACTTCAATTTATTAGAGTACATCCATGCAGCAATCTTTTGAAGTCCTATTTGAAGAGAGGACACCTTAGACTTGTCATCTGTGGATAAAGAGAAAACAAGTTGTGTGTCATCTGCATAAGAATATATTGTAAGCCCCGCTTCTTCTGCTATAGTTGCCAAGGGACTACTATAAACATTAAAGAGTAATGGGCTTAAAATAGAACCCGGAGGCACTCCGTAAAGAGAGAAGTGAGAGCTGGAGTTATTATTCTTTGAAAAAATCTGGAATGTACGATTAGATAGAAAACTCTCCAACCATTTCAGAGCAGTACCACCGACACCCTTCGATTTAAGAGTACGGACAAGGGTCTCATGGGATATTGTGTCTGATTGTTTCCGTCACTCCCAGGAGTGTCGACGCCATTGAAAAGCCTGCTCTGAAGCCGGATTCAGACGGGTGCAGGAGATTCTGAGAGTTCACAAATTGAGTCAATTGGTTGTTGACATATTTTTCCAAAATTTTGAAAAATGCGGGCAGCAGGGAAACGGGGCGAAAGTTGGAAAAGACTTCCTGATCAGCGTTCGCCTTATTCAGCAAAGAAAGAACCATTGCGTGTTTCCAAGTATCAGGGAACTACTACTTCCTCAATTGAAACATTAATAAGTTCCATAATCCCATTTAAGATCAGGGGTCCAGTTTTTTAGAACATGTACAACATGTACAGGGAAAGGGTCCTTCGGCGATCCTGACTTAATGCTATTTAGTGTGTCCCTAAAAGATGTTGTAGCTAGTGGTTGCCACCTGGTAAGTGTGTTCTCAGATGATTCTAACTGTTCGCTTAGAGGGTTGGGAATTGCTAACATAGATTCAGGGTACTGTTCTCAATTTGAACTGAATTCTGTGTAAATGTTCTCAATGTTATCATTAAAATAGGTCGCTAATTGTTCACATTGTGTTTCCGATAATTTTGGGGGTTCTGATTGGTGTGCTGCACCCGCCAATTCTTGTACCACTTTAAAAAGAAGTTTAGGGTTAATTTGGGCAGCCAGAATAATATGTTTTGTGTATTCCGCCCACGCCGCCTTACATAATGACTGGTAAGCTTTAATAGCTTGTTTGTAAGACAGTTTTTCTGCCGGTGCGTAATGTTTCCTCCATTGCCTCTCTAGCACCTTACATCTAGTTTTTTCTGCTTTAAGTTTCTCAGAGAACCATGGAGCTGGAAGACAATGGTTCTTTGGTTTATTCTTCATTAGCGGGATAAGAATATCCGCTGCTGTGGTTAACCAGTTATGAATGATATCCGTATCCGAGGTGCTGACTGATTTTAGATCTGGTCTGGAGTCAAGCAGCCGGGCATTTAGAAGGTCCATTTTAAGATTTTCCAATTTCTGGACCAAATTACGTCGGCTGTGGCAAATTATGTCTCATTTTTCACAGCCTGCCTAAGCTTGAAACTTACTAAGTAATGGTCTGACCAGAGTAGAGGTAGTGTAGGGTCACATGTTATATTATTAAGGTTGGAGAAAATAGGATCCAGCAGGTGTCCTGCTTTATGCGTGGGGCCAGAATTGCGAAGTGGCATATTCAAAGTACCTAGGTCAGAAATTTGCGCCGAGCTAATGGAACAGCTGTGGTCATCCAAATGTAAGTTTAAATCTCCTAGAATCAAGAAATTAGTGGTATCAAGTAGAAAGGGGGCAATGAAATCGGGGAGCGCTGCCACCCAGGCTCCTGCTGATATACCGGGAGACGGTATATCAGCATCCCTGAAAAAGTAAATTGGGGTGTAAGAGAAAGTTTAAAAAGACCTGCTTCACAATTATTTAGCAGTACAAAAGGGGGTGGGGATGGACGGAACATCTGAACCAATCAAACACTCACACCCAGTAAACAGATCTGGGTTTAATCCATCACCGTTCTTTAGCCCACTCTGCCACCCCAGTTCAGTCTGACCCTGTGCCTCATGGGAACAGTCCAGCCCGAACTGCCAAGCCCTGCCTTCCCTGGACCGGAAACAAGCTTCCTAGGACCGGAGTTGGCAGGGTAGGCTCAGACGTGAGTCCCTTGCTCACTTTGCCACTGGATTCTAGCAAGCCTGGCTGAGGCCGGCTTTAGTTAACGCGCTGGGAGTGACACACCGGAGTGTGGAAGTACTACGAAAGCGCTGGTACGACCTGCGCCAGCGCTCCAAAGAAAAGTTGGCTTCCAGGCTGGAGTAGTCACGGCAGACCGGTGGAGGGAGCTCAAATGTGGCGGACTCCACACCTCTGGATGAACTTGTGGAGGGTACCCTGCTACCCGAAAGCGTGACGGGCGTGGCTGACCTAGACAGCTCAGATCAACCAGCATCTAGAGCAGGTAAGAAGCATGCCTTCACACCCCTAACACCCCCCAGACACCCCCTGGCAGCTAACTAGGTTCAGGTAAGACAAATTTCAGGCCAGAGCAAGTACACAGGCAGACACAGCAATGCATCTTGGGAGATGTAGTCACATGCAATTCAAAGTTGTGTTTTTTTGAGCCACGCTAGTCAAATATTGCATGTGCAGGTCAGGAAAGGGAAATAACAAAGTAATGTATTCCAAAACTGTGAAATTTGTTATTTTCACATTGCAAATGAGTACAGTTAATAAATGTGTGCTGTTCTGTCCACAGCACCATCTACGTCACAGCCTACAGGCAGTGGAACATTGACCGAACGTCAAGACTCTGGAGATGCAGGGCAGGAGCAACAAACAGATGGGGAGGAACGCCCTGTCATGGCTCGCTAAAAACAGAGGAGGAACATAGTCAGGCCACTACCACCAATGGAGGACGAGGCAGAGGACAGCATTGGACATTTGCAGTCTGAAAACACACTGCCACAGCAAGAGTCCCGTCCACAAGACAGCCAAGTCCCACAAACCACAGCCAGGGGCAGACATCGCACAACCAGCAATGTTGGAGATCGGGGTGATGAATCTGTGTTTGCCGGCCTGGAATTGAATATGTTGCAAGTGCAGCGCCTGCAAGCAAAAAACATCAGGGGAATACAAAGTGAACTGAGGGGTGCCATGCAAGCGCTTTGTGGTGAGCTGCGCGCAGAACGTGCTGCTAGGCGCCGAGAAATGGAGTGCATGGACCGATATACACGGGCCATCAACCGCCTGGCCTCTGCCACAAACATCCAGACCAGGCGCAGCATTGTGATGTAGCGGGAGTTTGCCCATGGCATCCAGGACATCGCTACAGCACTTGTGCAGGCAACATCTGCGCTTGAGCTGCGGGCAGTATGTACTACAGGCCCTGGAGTACTAACTCCCAGTGAAGAGGACGCACAATCAGTGCGGAGCAACAACACCCCACCACCCATCATGGAGAGGCGCCGAAATGGCAGGAGCAATAGGCGTGCTACGAACAATTAGGATTATGTGGTGCAACTACCAGCAGGGGCCTTAGCTAGGCTGCGCCACACATGGGGGGTTCATTGTGTTAGCATTGGAAGAGGTCAACTAGAGACTTGACTTTGCATTCACTCCTGTCTTAATTGTAGCACTGTGACAAAAACATGTGCCTGGAAATAGGAGTGTGACTAGTTGTCATGAAGGACGTGTGGCATTGTTTCTCCAGCAATTAAGGAATTAAAACACAGTCACACACATAAGAGTTGTCATTGCGTCATTATTTCTTACCTAGAAGTAGTTGCGCGTGATCTCATCACGCCTCTGGCGCCCAGCTGCAGCACCAGCCACACCAGCTGCCATAGGTCCAGGTCCAGGCCCCTCCACGTCAGAGGATTCAGATTCACTCAGCTCCACTGGTGTGCCTTTCTTGGTGGCAATGTTGTGCAGCATGGCACATGCTACCACTATCTTGCAACATGTTTGCGGGCTGTATTGGAGTGAACCTCCACTTTTATGTAAGCAATGCAATCTGCTCTTCAGGATCCCAAAAGTGCATTCAATGGTGCCTCTTGTAGAAATGTGTGCCCGGTTATTTCGCCGGTCCCCAGCATTAGCAGGATTCAGGTAGGGTGTCATGATAAAATCCCGGACTGCATAAGTACTGTCACCTGTGGGTTGAAATGTCAATGGTAAGTCACTGAACTGCACATGGTAGTCAGTAGAAATCTCCCCTATGTTTATATGCATTTACCTAGTAGGTATCCCTCGCCAAAATCACCTCATGAGAGTCTACGGTATAGCCCACTGTGACGGAAGATGAATGCGTCATGTGTGCTGCCTGGATACTTTGCTACGATGTCAGTGATGATGTTTTTGGCATCACACATCACCTGTATGTTTAGGGAATGGTAGCATTTCCGGTTCCGGAATACGTACTCATTGTTTGAGGGGGGGGATATTGCAACATGTGTCCCATCTATTCAGCCTATAACGTGGGGGAATTGGGCAATTTGGTAGAAGTCCTGCTTGGTCTGGGCTAGTGCCTGTGGGGTGCTGGGGAAGTGAATGTGATGTTGCATCCTCTGTGCCATGGAATCAAGAAACGCATGGAAAAAGCGTGAAAGGGCACTTTGTGAGACCCCTCCTGCAGTGGCTATCACCCCTTGAAAACTACCTGCGGCCAGCAGGTGTAGTGAACACAGGACCTGGATGTGAGTGGTGATGGCTTGTGTCCTGCGTGTGGGGTGCTCAAGATAGGGTCTGAGTTCTTCAATTAAATCTAGTATACTGTCTTCCTCCAGTCTGTAGTGGGTGTAGATGTCCTCCTCAGTGCGCTGGAAGATGGTGATGCGCGCACGGAATATACTCTCCTGGCGTCTCCTCCTCTGCGCAGCAGCTCTCAGTCGCATCCTCCTGGCTATTAAGTAAAGCCCCGCCATTGTTGGAAAGACTCTGTTGCATTCTGGTACTCCTTATATAGTAGTTTGCACCTGGTTACCACCTGCTCCCACTTGGTGGTAATTGCGATTCTGTATTTTGCGAATTTCCGAAAATCACTAATTGCGATTTTTACATACATTTCATTGCGATTTGTTTTTGCGATTTCCCGTTTGCCAATTTGGCACAATGCGAATTTTCAAATTTAGGAAATCACTGGAAAATCGCACATTTTTCTGATCTCGCAATTTTAGGATTCGCATTTTTAGCGATTCACACTTTTGTACGATATTTTCCTACATACATTCCACTTTGCGAATTCGCATTCGCCAACGCTGAAATGCTGCGAATTTCGACGTTTGCGACTGCGAATTAGCTTGATACATATCTTTAATACCGCAAGTGCTGAGAACCCAATCTCACAAATAGGACGAGCTGAAAGGCAAGACAGTTTTGATAGCAGTTTCTCCCAAAGCTGAATATTCTGCAGACATTTTCAGCCAAGACAGGGACTGTAAGGGAGACAGTGTTGTCAGATGTTTCGAGCACTCCCTAGCTCAGAGCTGGTACACGAGAAACAAATCTTCTCTAGAAATCATTAACAAACGTTTTAGGCAGCATTATAATGGGATAATTGCCCACCAACCAGTTATGGATCCGAAGACAGTTGAAAGTCCACAGAGAACGCGATGAACAAACACCTCATTGAGAATTCCTTAGTGGTACCATAAGTTGCTTGCCTGAAGTAGTGGGGGTTTGGGACATGTCAGGCTTATGTTTAAAAAAAATAGAACTAATAATAAATTTATGATGTTGTCTAGCTTACTTCAGAGTAATGTTGTCTGACAGACTTTGTGATGGCTGGGACATGTTAGGAATTTTGGGTGCCCTGGGCCAAAACTATTTTGGGGACCCCTGTTCAGTACAGGTTTGAATTTAAATGATTTATTTTCAGCTCTGCCATACCCTATTTAGCCAGGCTACTAACGGTGCACAGGCACTGTAGTCGAAATTCTAAAAGCGTTTACAGCTAATATCCAGAGATAGTGATGTGTTTTCACTGTTGTAACAAAGCAGCCGCCCACTAATTTTATAATGAATAATATTTGTGATATCCTCCAATTTCTCATATGTGAGGACCCGCTTGGATCTAACATTTTTATGGTTAACTTTGTTATGGTTGTTGCATGAAACAAACACATTTCTCTACAAATAGTTATAGACTCCCTCACATCAATTACATTAAAAAGAAATTAAACAAAACGGTATTTGCAAGAATCTGTTTAGGAATTATTCCAGTCCATCAGGGCAAAAACAGAACTGTCTCTATCAAGGGGCCCCTGGAAGGCTGGATTGTAGTGCATTTAGATGTCTCCTTTTGTAATTTAGGACAAAAACCTTAATGGTGCACGGCATGCCCATACTTGTGTACAGGGGTGAGTGAGGCGTCCATATTAATTTGGGTGCGCATGTTAGTGCAGAGTGGGACGAATGAATGTATGGTTAGTGGTGGGCTTATTCGAGTGAGATTGCAGATTGAACAGTGAGGGGGGCAGGTGAGTGAAGTGTCACGAGTGCAGGTTGAATAGTGTGCTTGTGTGACTGCAGGGTGAGGTACAGGGTGAACAGCGCAAGTGCATTGTGAGTGCAGTGTGATCACAGTAAGTGGGTGAATGGTGTGAGAACATGGTGATCAGTGTGAGTGCAGGGTGAGTGGTTGAATAGTGCGAGTGCATGGTGATCAGTGTGAGCACATTGTGATCGCTGTGAGTGAAGGGTAAGTGGGTGGATGGTGTGAGTGCATCAGGATCAGTGTGAGTGCTGGGTGAGAGTGAAAGTGAAGGGTGAGAATGAGGAGTGAGTGGTCTGAATGCAGGGTGCATTCCCAGACACTTAAAGTAACTCAGTATGTTATTGACGGCAGCGTAGGGTTTCAAATGTGTTAAACTATTGCCATTATGGCAGTAACCAGGGATCAGGGTGGAGCAAATAAATAATGTGCTGATCCCTCAACAAACTTCCAGTCTTATGATTAGGGTTGCCAGCTTAATATTTTGATGTCACAGATGGTATAAAAATAAGCAGTCACCTAAAGCTGTATTTTCAGCACTTGTCTGTGCATACTTTGAACAGCAAATATAAATAGAAATAATTTTTGTTTTCTAGGGCTGCATGAATGATCCATGACTGATAATAAAAGGGAACAAAGATAGAAAAGTCACATTACAAATGAATCAACAAAAAGAAGGGGGGGCCCGGGAGCTTGTTAACGTTACACTTTAATACATACTTCTTATTTATAACCATATTTAGCAATTTGCAAGCTGTTTAAACAACACATGGCTGTCTGGCATTTTGCGTGCATGCCTGTGAAATTTTAAAAGAAACTTTCAGGGACGTTGTAAGGATTTTGGGGCCCCTGTTCGGACCAACTTTGATTTTATGATTCAGTCTCAGCTCTTTCATGCCTTCTTTGGTCAAATACTAAATGTGTGTACATTGGATATTCAGGGATAGTGATGTGTGTTTTCAGTATTTAACACAACAGCCGTTCACTAATATTACTGCAAATAATCTGTCACACCCTTCTATTTCTCATATGTGAGGTCATGTATTGATCTAAAATAAACTTTTTATATGGATGTCGCATGACGCATAAACACATTTTGTCTGCAAAATGTCTGTAATAGACTTTTACAGATTAAAAATCAATGATTCAAAAACCCTATTTACAACATTGTGTTTAAAAATGATTCAAGGTCATGAGGGCAAGACTCTGTAGAACAGAGCTGGCTCTTTCAACACCCACCCCCTTTAAAAGGCTGGGGCCCTCGGCCAGAGCCCACTTTGCCCATGCCTTAAACTTCTCTGGAAACTTTGTCTCCATTCTGGGAAGAGCTAACTCTCCCAGGAGGGGGTTAATTCATAGAGCTGAAATGCTTCAGCTGCACTGGGAGGCAAGCAGTCTTCTCTGCTAAAACCGAAAGCGTGTCTGTTTGTTTGCTTTCGGTTTTAGCAGAGGAGACTCATTGCCTCCCACTGCAGCTGAAACTGTCAGCTCTGTGAATTAACCCCCTCCGGGGAGAGTTAATAAGACAAAAGAACGGCACGTCGTGCCCCATCGATCTCCCCTCCCTCCCCCTTCCACATACCGGGGTCCTCAGACGCAGGGAACAAAGGTCAGATTGGAGTGGAGTGCGCGCCCCCCCAGGGATGGTGTCGAGCCCCCCAGGGGGGCGCGCCCCACAGATTGAAGAACACTGACCTAGGGTCTTTATCAATATCACTTCTTTAGTCTTTTATCTTAAAAACATCCAGGAGCGTGGCCCATAAGTTTTCCTGTATATTGATTTTAAAGTCCCGTACCTCTTTTTTTAAAGGCCTTCTCTCCTTCTGCTGGGATTGTTGAAGCTCTGAATCCTCTAGAGAGCATGGTGACTGCCTCAGTATTTTGCCGATTTTAGCTCTCGTCAAACGGATGGATTTCAGCATAGCTGGATTCTTACAGGGCCCAATGCAAGTCCCCTTGGTCGCGCATTTAACTGGATATTTAGATGTCAGATGATCAGTCAACCTTTCCCAAGCCGTTATCAGGTTTGTCTCTCTACTGTTGTAGAACTTAAGAGTTTCCGTAGCATCTTCCACTAAGTCTTTAAAGGTGCTTAGGTTCCATTTCAGGCACTTTAGGTTTTCAGAATGAGCACCTGCCAGCAGAGCCCTTGCAGGCTTATGTTTGTGTTTCATGATTCCAACAGATATTACTTCTGGGCAATGGTCACCCTCTAACTTGTGGATGATACTATAATCCACTACACAATTGTGTAATTGATAATTTACCATTATGTAGTCTAAATAAGAATCCCAGCCCCCATGCTCGCTGAGTGGGCACGGTGCGGCATTACGGACATGGAATTGCTCTTTGAGGAGGGTCGGTTTAAATCTTTCGATCGACTCGTCGCCGAATTCGATCTCCCCCTCGGTCAATTCCTCCGATATTGCCAGCTCCTTGAATGTTTCCGTCCTTACCACAACCTCCAGACCTGCGAACCCGACGCGCATCCAGTTATACACGCAATTCTGCACATGGGTACAGGGCACCATTTGGTCACCTGGTTATATAAAGCGATACGGGAACTCTCGAATGCTCCCCTAGTGTCCTTACGCACTACCTGGGAAGAGGACATCGGGCGCCCGTTACACGACTCGGAGTGGGTCAAGGCGCTCGAAGCCCCAAAACATACATCTAGGAACGCTCGTTTTAAAAACATCCAATATTACATATTACATAGGGCGTACCTGACACTGGCGCGGCTGCAGAAATTTTACCCCACCACTCAATTCCTCTGCCCCAGATGCCACTCCCCAGATGCAGATTTCCGTCACATGTTCTGAAGCTGCCCAGATCTCCACCCCCTATTGCGGACGGTACACGACACACTGAAAGACCACACGGGCCTCACAACCCTAGATACCTGGGAATCCAGCGCGTTGGGCATTTTCCACATACCGAAACAGCTCCCGGCACACAAGCACTTTGTATCCCTAGCGTTACTATTAGCGAAAAGATGTATGGCTATGCACTGGCGGTCATCAGAGGGCCCCCCTACAGCAGCATGGACAGGGGCGGTATGTAAATGGGCAGCGGCGGAAGAAGACGCCCTGCGGGAGGAGGAAGCTAAAGGCGCCCTTAAACACCCCATCTCTATGGAATGGGCCATGCTATTGCATCGTTTCTGACAGCTGCTGTGACCCGATGACCCGATCACGCCCACCCCTACAACTACACCCACCCCGGCAGACCCCCCTCCCCCGCGCACCTACAGCCCCTGAACAACGACTAGTGCCGGACGCTGGCGACCCGCAGTCCCACACTTCTACCCTGCTCCCGGGGCCACTGGCCCGATACCCGATCTGATACAACACTCCCGCCCTCTAGCAACCCAGCTCACTGTAAGCACGAGCCTGTGACCCCTCTAACGCCCTACCCCTATCTCTTCTCGATATGCCCGTGCAAACGCCCAGATGCTCCTTCCCCGAGTTCTGTCCCCCCAGTTACTTGGCAACACCTCAATACGGCCTCTGCAGACCCACTCCAATGCTCCCCATGATGTTGATTCACATGCTTGCGCTTTTTCCCTTTCTCCTTGAAAACATTTAAAAAAAAAAATTTCATTCTACGTCTCCTAGCATATGTGATTACTTACATGGTCTGTACTGCTATGATAACGAAATGCCAATAAAAACGAGTTTAAAAAAAAAAATGTAGTCTAAATAAGAAATGGATTTATTTAATGACCTGGTTCATATTGGCAGTATGTCACTAGGCAAGCGGCCATTCAGAACAATGAGACCAGCTAGCTCACATGCGCTTGCTAATTTCTCCCCATTCCTATCCTTACCCTTGTAATGGGGAAGACTTTGGTCTGGGAGAGACCCGATTGACTTGGCTTGCTCCTCACTTGGCCAATGAAACAGTTTGAAATGAAAGTCCTGGGAGACTAGCCAGTTTACTGACTGACAAGGTTCTTAACTGTAGCATGTTTTCAATCATCTTGTCAGCTGTTATGCTTTCTTCTTTGGATTAATATAAACATTTACCAATAACAGGGACTCGCCTGGTTGGTGGTTATAACTGTCCAGGCACAGGGCCAATATCAAGGGTTCATTCATAGGTACTGAGACTTTTATAGACAAATTGGAATTAACATAAACTGCCAGGCCACATTTCGCCCTTCCAAAGGGGAGACTTTTCTGTACTAGTTTGCTATACTCCAGAAGTTCTATAAGGGGGACACTGACTTGGGCCCATGTTTCCTGTATCATTAATAGGCTAAATGTGCCCAAATGCTCTGCTAAGGAGGCATCTTCAATGTTTAATTCTAATCCTCCCATGTACCAAGAGCAGACGGTTAGGCCCACTCACTCCTTAACACTGGATTAAGCATCTATTTAGGCCTTGGGGCTTGTCAAGGATTTTCAAGGCTTTGAATCAGGGATATGCAGGGGGGCCGGAGCATCTGTGCAGGAGGGAGAGAGGAGAGAGATGTCAAGGGAGCTGGAGCCATGGGAACCACTGGTTCACTTGGACTTGAAGGAGACCGGAGCGCTTCTCAGTTCCGGGTGGATTATCCAGGTGAGTGGGTAGGGTAAAGTTTCTTTCACAGGGAGTGAGGCCAAGCCCTGACTTGGGGTTGGGCGGGGTTATATACTCTCTCAAAGGATCAAAGTTTGTAGCTACATCAGGTGTGGCACATGGGGCACATGGCTGTCTGGAAGGTTCTCGAAGCCATAGAGAAAACACGTGCTAGTATACTCGCTTTGACCCTACAGGATGGGCAGATGTAACTTGACGATTGCAACCAAATAACAGGAAATGAATGTATTGTTTTCACTCGAACATGCATAACGGCCTTAGTATCAGCAGAAGCAAGGCTTGCCATTGCCTCATGGAATTCTGGGGGTAGCTTGCAGGGATTCAAACTCAATGGATTGACAGTTTATGGGGGATGCTTGCAAATACTCAGGCGCAAAGGAATTACAGGTTTTGGTAAACATTGCATGCCATAAAGCACCACATGAGTAATACGACATGAGCCCTGCACGATAGACCACTATGCAGGGGGTGCAGGAAGAGATCCTGACAGAGAGAGCGCATGAGGTGGTCGTAACAGAGAGGGTGAGGAGGGCGTTGTGACAGTTTACCCCGGAATGCCAGAGCTACAGTGAGCGGTTTGTTTGGGTGACAGGCATGGAAGGAGCAAACCAGGTAAAGGGCATGATGATTGCTAGCTGCTTCCCTAGACCACTCTTCAGGGCCATATCCTTTCCTAGCAATCAAGTAAAACAAGCGTCCATTCTCGCGCTTGTAGTCAAAGATTCTCTGTACCTCGAATTCCAAATAACCATCCAGTGCCAGGACGGGTATATGCAGAATAGAGCTCCAATAAGGACACATGAAAAACTGGATGAATGGGAAAATATGTTGGCAACTGAAATTTGACAGCAATTGGGTTCATGGTTAATTCAATAGAAAAGGGACCCACATATCTGGGTTGTAGCTTACGTGGCCCCTGTAATCGCAGGTGTTAAGTGGACAGTCAAACTTCATCTCCAACCTTGTAATTTGGCTGTTGCTGTCAATGCCTGTTAATATTTTTGCCCATACTCAACTTAACCTGATGTAAGTGTGATAACACCTGCTGTTGTGAATCAGCCAGATGTTTTTCAAAGTCTTGTATGACAGGTACATTCTCGGATGGATTACAACATTTTCAGGTGACATACGTGGATGCATACCAGTTAAACAATAAAATGGGGAAATCCGAGTGGCTGAATGCTGTGAGCTATTTTGAACAAATGCAGCCAAGGGAAACAAGGATTCCCAACCCTTAGGAGAAGACGTCAATAGACATTGCAGTGTCTGTTCCAAAACCTGCTTTTCCTGCTTCATCTGCCCATGTTTGTGTGTGATAGGCAGATGAGAGTTGCGCATCAATGTCCAATGATGTGCAAAGACTGCACCAAAATTGTTACATGAATTGTGCCCCCCCCCCCATCAGAAATGATGACCAAGGAGAGTCTGTGCAACTTCCCAACTTGTGGAATAAATAGCTTGTGGGGGTCTTGGCAGCAGTTATTTCTTGTAGGGCAATAAAATGTGCAATCTTAAAAAAAAGATCTACTACCACCCAAATGGGTGTATAGTCATTGAGGTTGGGGAGTTCAGTAATAAAGTTCATGCTTATGGTATGCCAAGGATGTTGGGGAACTGGCAAAGTTTGTATATAACCTGATGGGGTGGAATGGGATGCCTTGTTTTGAGAACATATTGGGTACGTGGGAACGTAGTCATGCACATCCTTGGACAATGTGGACTACAAAACCCCTTGCTGATAATTTGCTAAGGTCTTTTGGATTTCTGGAGGACCTGCTAATTGAAGACTTCCTGTCTTATGTCTTTTGTAGGGACATATAAGGTGGTACCATGGTAAGGAAGCACATTGTGCACGTGATTATCCTCACCAGTCACCCAAGAGTCCATTTCTTCCTGACTCATACTCTGCCGAATTCTAACCAAGAAGGACTCCGGTTTGCAAGTCAAAGTTGGATAAAACTCCTCCCACCAAAGAATCCATGTTATCCATTACATCACAATCAGCTAAATTCCTTTCTCATCAATGTGTTACTCAATACCAGCAATGGGGGAAGACAATACCTGTGAATAAAATAATGCAGCTCAGCATGATGGAAGTTGTGTATACACTTTTTTACTGATGTTTCTGTTCTTTCGCACCTATTACTGCATAAAGAACAAATTATTCAAAATACCATGATTTCATACATCTCAAACAGAACAGAGACGTTGCTAATCTACACCGCTTTGGGAATACCGTAAGCTAGTTTAAAGGTGAGGTTTATGCCACAAGGATATTCTCAAGGAGATGATGGACAGAGCGCTGAAACTTTTCAGACACCCATCCCAGTCACAGATCTGGATTGAATTCATCATCATACTTTAGCTCACATCGCCACCACAGTTCAGACCCAGCCATATGCAAATCAGTCTTGACCCTGTGCCTCATGGGAACAGTCCAGCCCGAACTGCCAACCTAGGTCTTTCCTAGACCGGAAACATGCATCCTGGGACCGTTTTTGAGGTAACACCCCTCATTAGCCAGGCGTGCTCGAATCCAGCGACAAAGTAAGCAAGGGACCCTAGTCTGGGAATTCCCTGCCAACTTAGGCCGAACAAAGCAAACACAAGGAGATGATGGACGAAGCGCTGAAACTTTTCAGACACTCACTCCCAGTCTTTCTTTAATATTTATATTCTCAGCATCTACAATACGGATTATGGCAGCCCAAGCCGTGTTCCAGCTAGCTCGGTGGTACAACAAGTGGTTATTACAACGAACCTCAATGGATCTTTTGCTATCCCCCTGCCAATAAAACATATCCTTAATCATTTTGTATTAGGCTTTTTCCAGTGTACTGTCAGATTGGCATTGATGCACAAGTCATTAGAGAAAATTGTAATGCATCACATGCAGTTTCACTTTAAATTTCAATACATTCTTGACTTTTTAAATCTCAATGTTGCTTTAAGTCATTGTTGACATGGTAACTACGGCAAAGCTGATCCGTATGGCCTCCTTCGACAAGGTGGGTCTGGTTGTCCTGATTAGTTTACTAGGGAGTGTGCTGGTGTTCCAAAGCTCCTGCCTTGCTTTCAATGTTTTTTGCACAACTGACCACAGAGAGTCGTTGTTCCTTAAGCAGTGCTGGAGCATACCCCCTTGTTGCCCTTCTCTAAAACCAATGTAAGATGCTCCTAAATAATGTCGCAGGAGCTTAGTATCAGCTCTACAACTATGCTGTGGATCCTCAGATTAATATGTGGATACAGGACAGTATGACCAGTTACCATCATACCAGGTGATCTGGATGAATGAAAATTAGATGGTGTCCAATGGTCTGCAAAGTGGTAGGTTTAAAGCAGAGATGTTTGTATAAGGGTTTGAACATGTAGTAAAACAAAAACCTGGACTGATTTCCACCTCTTATTTTGATTGCAGCTACAGTGCCCCTGACAGGGAAAGAGTGAACCTAAATTCTCTAGAGAATTCCCTTTACCAGTTGAAAAGTGTTATTATATATTCCAAATGAAAGCATGCACGTGTGGCTGGGCCTTTGATTAAATCTTGGCTCAACTAAAGCACCCACATATTGCCTGCCAGATTACTGACATATCTGTTAAACTCTTGGGTTGAAAATGCATATATTTGACTCATTTTTGGCCTATATAAATGTTAACTAGTAACCAATTTGCTAGGATAAGTTCATTGCTTACTAGTAAGTACAGAGATTTCTTTTAGAGATTTATATCTTGTTTTTAAAACCTGACGTGGAAAGGGAACTGAACATGTTCAAGAGAAGAATGGGTGTTTTCATCCCAGGAGACAACTTCACTCCTCCTATTCTGATCTCGTTAGTTCTGCCTTGTGCTAAATATGAAGTAATAGGGATTCAGCATTTTCTTCCCCCACGGCTATGGACTTCTTTGCCAATAAACTTGGTTGTTGATGGATGATTTGTTACAGAGGTGCCAGTGAATAGGAGAGTGTTTTTTATAATACTCAACTGAGTACGTTTAAGCTACCCATGTCAGCACTTCAGGATGTTGGTGTGTTTTACTTTTCTACCAGTATCTAGTTTTACTGGTGTTTAATGGGCTTGTGACACTGTAATTTGAGATAATTATGCACACTAATTTTGATCTTTTTTCCTGGCTTACTGAGGTGTTTTAATTCTTTTATCCCTACTAAATCCCCTTACTGACACAGGTATTGGTTGTTGTATCAGTTTTATTAAAACCTCACGTTGTGTATGTTGTGTTTTTTAACACCTGCAACTAAATCACTGAAAAAAATTGTTTTGCATTGAAGAACTATACAAACAAAGTTATGCAAATAAATAGAAATAAACAATTAAGACAAAGCTATACAAAAAAAGGCCCAGATTTACTAAGATTTTGCATCGGGTTGTATAATTTTTTCGCACGGCTCTGACATGATCTATTTTGGAATTAACGAAGCCACGCAAAGCCCTATTTGCATGGCTGTTAACAAACAAAGAACTTACGGCCAGATTCATCATACTGAAATCGGCTCGCAAAGGGCCAGATTCTGAGAATCTGGCCCTTTGCGAGCGCTATTTTTGCATTTGGGATTCATCATCCCAAATGCAAAAATCGCTATACTACAAATCGCTATATTGCGAAGAATCGCATTTAAGGAATCTTAGAGATTCTTTAAATGCTATTCATGAACCTTTTTAAAGTTGTGAATTCGCAATATGGGGCCGCTATTTACCGCGAAGTGTAACTTTGTGGTAAATAGCGAAAACTTAGAAAAATGCAATTTTTTCCTATCGGCCTTGAGGCCCATAGGAATGAATGGGAAAGCCATTCCTTATTTGCGATTGGCAATTAGCGAATCGCAAATAAGGAAGCAGTAGAAATCGCAAAATAAATTGCGATTTCTACATGAATCCCGCTTTGCTAGTCTTTAATAGCGATTCCTTAATAATCGCTATTAAGGACTCGCAAAAGAGGACAATGATGAATCTGGGGGTTAGTGCATAACTCTGCCTTGCTTTATCTTGTGTCAAGTAGACATTACATGGGTCTACCATGGGCATTCCCATGCATCTAAGCATTTATTTTAGCACAAACCCATGTTTACAAAGACTTGTAAACATGGGTTTGTGCCAAAATGGTGGCCCACTGAGGGTGATGTAATGAGAAAAAATGCCTTTATTTCTACTTTCTTTTTGCATGTGTGCTTTATTCTGCAGTATAGAAACAAAGTGAAAAAGTCCTCAAGGGCTAGTTTTTATGTAGGAAGGCTCTCCATCCTGCAAAAAACTATCCTGACCTTAATACAGAAACCCTTGCTGGAGTTCAGTGTGTTTGCACCCAAAAGTGTGTGAACTCAAGGAGAACGTTGAACTATGCCTTGTTTGTGAATATGAAGCATTTTTGCTTGCTTCGTTTTAAGCACCACAGGGCAGCAACATCCTTTGCTTCACTGCTTGTGTTAAATCTTAGTAAACATGCCCCACAGTTTTCTTCAAACATTTAGCAATGTGGAAATTCTAAAGGCAGTGTAAAAGTCAGTAAAAGGTGACGACTGAGCCTTGTCCATGTCCTTTGCATGCATCTGCCACCAGAGTGCAGCAAGAGCCTCTTTCTGGTATCTACGACCCAGGTCCTGCAGCTGTTTGCTTTGCTGTGAGCCCTTACAGTATGTGTTCTGGGTTTGTGGGCACTTTTGCTAAGCTGTGAATTTTTCAGCTAGCTGGGACTTAAAGAACCATAATTAAATGATCTTACATTAAACTACTATTTCCATGATGCTTCACATCTACTAAACATGTACTCATTGTTCAAAGAGTACCCAGGTCATATGATGCAATGTGAGTGAAACAGCATTATCTTGACATTTTTGTTTGAGCAGTCAGGCTCTAGGCTAGGGTGCTTACAGTTTAAACTGCATCTGTGAAATGAGGCAAGGTTTGAAATCTTGACAATACAAGAAGATTTCCCATATAAGTCTACAATTTCTCCATATATTTCCTGAAAATAACTTAGTTACCTGCACACATTTGCAAAATCCACAAACCGCACAAAGACTAAGAACATCTGAGAGGGTGACAGAGTTGGGATAGAACAAATGCAGCTTTGCATAGTCCATCGACTAGGATGAGAATAGAGTATCATCTTAGAGATGGTTACTTCATTGAGAGTTCAGTTTAGACCACTTTTGGAGTTAGTGTAACAACACTAAACAAAACATAGAAATCTGAGTCAGTAAAATCGGAATTTGTGCCATTCAGCTAGGGACAACTGGGGAGTCATTAACTCTTCAATTTGGCAGGTTCTATGGAATAGATGTCACTGGAAGGTTCTCTGTCATATGAAACATTTTTAAATTGTTGTTTATGGCTCCTTTGACTTTGATCGGAAACACTGATCTGAAGGAAGCTCATGAATATAACCTCTTTCTGTGGCAAGAAGGAAGCTAGAGAGAGAGGTTTGAAGAGAAGGGCAGATGGTTAGGAGGATGGGAGAGGATGGATCAATTGATGAATCCAGAAATGCACAGAGAGAAGGATGTGGTGAGAAAGGTAAGGATGGAGAGAGATTTGCTGGAAACATTGGCCGATGCAGAGATGTATGGACGGAGAGTAGGATTGAATGGCTAGAGAGAGTGTGAATGAAAAAGATGAATGGATGGAGAGAAAATATACAGTGATGGAAGAAAGGAAATATGGATGTAAGATAGATGATGAATGGATGGAGTTTATAGTGATCTTACTATTCTAAATATACTCAGCTATGAACAATTCATGCTTGGATGATTTAACTGGGTGAATGGGATCTTCAGCACTTTAGGTCATTATGTTCATTGTGGTTCTGAATAAACCATTATTGGAGTTATAGAAAACTGCTCAAGTTTGGCCTAAAAAATGCCAGGGTATGAAAGCCTTAATATACAATTTTCTACCATGTTTAAACAAAAGGTGGCAGCCTTATTTGAAGCAAATGGGCATACCTCATGTAGTACACTTCATGACCCAGGGAAATCTAGAGCAGAGGGCAACAAACGATTCCTGGTCTGGCATCATAGCTCCAATGCTCAGGTGGGCCCCCAGGTATTCCAAAGGGCTTTGTGGCTTTAGAGTCTGGGGAGTAGACAATCACATGGTGCTGAAGAAATCTGTTTATTTGTTTTCATTTCATTTGACATTTCTGATGTGCCATTCTAGCCTGGGCAAATGGCCCATCAAGTTGTGTTCATAGACGTCATTAAGCGTCCATGGGGTCTCAATCTCTGTCAGGGCCCTTGTGACCCCTGGCCTCTGACATGGTATAAACAGTGCTAAGAACACAGGGGCAGGCAGGGGCTCCACCATGCTTGTTTTCTGTCCATTTTCCATATGCTAATAGTGAATAATAATCTCTTATGCACAAGTAAGCTAAAATAAATTGGTGCACCAAGAGCTGGAATGGGAAATTTGCAAGCAGCTGAAGTTCGTAAAAATGCATTTAAATGTATGTTGTGTGTTTGCTTGCAGATAAGAGTATATTTGTGTGACAGAGCGTGTGTGAGTGAAAGCGAGGAAGTGCCAGGTAGTAAGAATACGTGAGACTGAATCTCAGTGAGTATAAGTGAGCCAGAGTGAGTGAGAGTAAAAGTGACTGCAAGTCAGTGAGAATGGATGTGTGATAATGAATAAGAATGAGTGTGAGGTTGAGAATCTGTGTGAATGAGTAACATTGGTTGAGTCTAAGAGTGAAAACGATTTAATAAGTAGAGTAAAAGTGGATGTGGGTTACAGTTAATTAACGGGTGAGAATGAGAGAGTTAGAGAGAATGAGAATAAGTGGGAATGAGGGAGTGAGATTAAGAGTGAGTGCCAGTGGGAGTGAATGAGAAAGTATGAGTGAGTCACAAAAAGAATGAGTGAAAAAATCAGGACCAATGCGTAGTCTGATAAGTGTAAATTGCTGAGGACTAAAGAGAAGTGAGTAGGTTGTTGTGAGTTATGGGGAGAAAAGGCAAGAAGGGAAACTTAAAATACATTACACATTGATGACAACAATTAGGTACAAGAAAGGGCATAAGATAGAGTTTAAGGAGAATGAGAGAACAATGCAGGGAATTAGGATGTAAGATATATCTGTTGGGGCAAAAGGGGAGGCATACTAAGAGTAAATGTATAATGGGCATATAGAAGTAAGTACAAAAGATGTTGAGTGTAACTGCAAAAATGACTATTGTGTCTGCCTTCATTGAGGATATTTGGTATCTTACAATATGCTTCTCTCCGCCCTCATTGGGCATGCAAAGTTTCTCAATGCAGCCAGAGTACATAGAGTTGAGAATGTCAAAGTGTGAGAATCTTGAGTTTTTTTCATGTGCAAGAAGCTGAGAGTGAGCATTTTTTTGTAAGCATCTGTAAGAAGCTGGATTTGAATCAATGTCTAAAGGGAGCTAAGTCTATGTGTAAGGAGGTGAATTTAAAACTATGGGCCTGATTCTGATGCGGTTAAGAAAGCTTCCTGATCGAATCGGTTTGGAAATGGTTTCCGACAAACTTGGATAGGGAGAGTCCGACCGACCGAGTACGATGCATCCAGATGCTTCCAAATACAATTTGGTTGGACTCCCATTGACTTCTAAGGGAGCCTATGTTCCTAACCGCATCATAATCCGGCCCTCGGTCAGGAAGAAACATTCCAGATCCGAATTGGAAGGAGCAAATGCTATTAGGAGGCCTTCCTACCCGCATCGTAGTAGGACCCTTGGTGGGAATGCTTTCCTAACCGCATCGGAATCGGGCCCTATGTGTGTGGAGCTGGAGTTTTCACTATGGGTTAGAGTCCTCATCTTTGTACAGCAGCTGCATTTGTGCACATAGTTGTGTCTCTGTCTGTCTTCAAGGGATAAAATGCTGAAGAGTTATACAAAAGATCACAAAGTTCAGCATGTTAGATCATGTGAAACAATGATACACATTTGTAGATCTACATCGATGAGATTGTTTATCAATGAACTATCAGATTAGACCATGAATGCATTGGAAAAGCATTCTGGGCTAATTTGATCTATACTCTTTGTGATGCACCACTAGGAAGAACACACCTGTCTAACACCATGAAAACCATGTTGATAAAAAGAGAAGCCTGTGATCGATTTAATGGCACATTGTGCCTAAATTTTTATGGATTGAACATAGGAATAACAAAGATTCCGAAATTTGGAACACGTGGTGGATATCTTCTTTTGTGACCCTGGATACAACCTTAAGGATTATGATTTGGATTGGACATATATTTGATATAGATCAATTAACGTAAAGATGAGCTGTTTTCACAATCTTATGAGAAGATCAGAAAGTTTTTTTGCGTTGCAAGATGGCAGTTAAATCCAAGGTATATTATCTAATAATTGAAATAATTTAGGCACTAGTAGAGGGGGTTTCCGACAAATTTCCCATTGTAAATCTCAGATTGATTCATTTATAATGTTTATGCCCAAGGAAAATAGTATTTATCGAGTACTCGTTGGCATGTAACAACAATTTTTTATGTGCTATAAAACCACGGCCCGGCCTGAGAACGCAAACCAGCTCTGGCAATTAAGTTTGAACAGCCCCTGGAGCTGGGCGTAGTTGGGGATTGTGCTGGTGGGAAACACCGCTGCTGCTTTTGTTACAGGGGGCTGATATTGCAGCAATGACACAAACCCTGCCCTTAGAAACAAAAACACTTCAAAACTTGCCCCCACCCTTCGTGCGCACCGGGAAAACGCCTGGTGCCCACTGTGGCCAGTGCAACCTTGTATAAAACTGCATATAAAAGTTCACTAGAATTCAACTGCATATAAGAGTTCACTAGGATTCAAGATAAAGTGGATTTTTTTTGTATTCTACATATTCTAAAACAAACACCTACCAAGCACGCCCACGTTCTTTATCAAAACAGTCCTGTTTCTTTTGTAAGCATGTTATATTTGCTTGCTATCTCAAATATATTGATTGACATATGGACAGCAAGTCGGAGTTTGAAGCAAACTCCATCCAGCTAAAATCCAAGGCAATTTAAAAGCTCCCATTGGTCTTGCACATAAGGTTCCTACTACCATTTTAAGCATGAACCATTCAAACCATGTTAAGAAGAGAAATAGTTTTCTATTTAATTTCTCAATTCGCAGTGTTGCAACAAAACTCACATAACCGATTTTCAACACACAGGAAAACTATTTGGCATTCCTTCACAAACCAATGTATTGTGGCTGTTTTGACAGTTCAGCTGCCCATGAGTATTCTGGTTGTATCCCCTCAAGCCGCACAAGCACCACCGACAGCACTAAATGATCTGCCTAGAACAATACTTGACTTTTTACCCCTTGCCTGAAGAAAGTTAATAAAAATCAGACTAGCGGGTTTGTCAAGCTTTAATAAAACAGTGAATTTTCCTTCTCAGCCTTCAGAGGAAAGAATATTCAAGTACTTAAAATGCCATTGCAAGAAATCCCTGAAATAACTAAAAGGAAATTGTATTATTAGTTGCAAAGCATGTGAGTCCTTCATAAGTAATGGCTGCAAAGTTTTTGTTTTCTGCAAATCAGGTACCCTATTGGAGCACTTGTCACTCACAGGGTAACTAAGCAGATTAGACCAAGGCCTGCTCAGAGGAGGGTTTGTTGGGTTTAGTAACCCCAGATAACTGGTACTCAACAACAACAATCAATACATGTTCTCATAAAAAGTAAAAGTACTTTATTATGCACACTAATAAATACTGTCCATTGAATTACAGACATTGACACTAAGGTAGATACGTTTCCCCCCTAGAGGGTCCTGAAATCTATCATTACAATACCCCACCTATACTAGACACAATACAGGATATTATTATAAATAAGGTAGGCCCAATGGCTTTGTCAGAGTGTTATCTATACTACTATTATAAAGGAAGAACTTTGAACCTTTGAGGCGGGTAAACTCGGGAACCACAGCGCCAATCCTCACACCCGATACATCGCTGTAATCGTCAGGGTGTGCCGATGGACATAGGCTATATAAAATAAAAAAATCTACGTTATTTAAAAAATTAAGCGAAAAAAAGTAGTCCCGTAGAAGAAGCGCCGTCCGCGACCTGCGTGCTGACGTCAGGAGCGCGGGGAGGAGCGGCGTCCAGGAGCGCGAGGAGGAGCGGCGTACATGGCACGGGGAGGAGCGGCGGACAAACGGGGAGGAGCGGTGAGGAGCGGCGGACAGGCGGTGAGGAGCGGCGGAGCGGTGAACTGAGGAGCGCGGGGGAGGAGCGGCGGCTGAGGTAAGGCCCCGGGGGACCCACGGACAATGTCGGGGCAGGCGAGGGTCGAGGCAGGCAGGGGACGGGGCGGGCAGGGGCCAGGAACACTCATTTCGGGACGGGCTGCTATGTCGGGGCGGGCGGGGGTTGGGGAAGCCTGATTGCTCCCGGACAAGGTCGGGGCGGGCTGCTAGTCAGATTGATAAAAGTAAACATATGATATAACAAATCAAGCAAAAATCAATTAATTCAATGGGGATGACATCATCTTATGATACTCTTTATTAAAATATGCACCTGTCACTCTTCAACATTACTATTGGTGATAAAGCATTTTCAAATAATTCAATGTGTTTCTGCCCTCCAAAGCTTATGTTAAAAAGTACATGCTCGAAAAGTGCTTAAAACAAGAAGTAAATTCTGTTGGGGGCATAAATATACCCCCGGAACACCTAGGGAAGCAATAAAAAAAAAAATTGTGAGGCACCCTAGTGGAGTCTACCTCACTCCTGGCATCTCCCAGAACACTTTGTCACTTGTTCATGGTGCCCCTGCCCATCCCAGGGCACCATAGAGAACAGTATGCCAATTTTGTGTACACACAGGAGATTATGGGGTGAACCCTGCCCCAGGGCATGTATTTAAGAAGAGCCGCTATCCAGCTTAGGTGAGGCTTTTTTTTCTTCTTTTTGTAACAGCGCAGCCATACATCATACCTCTCTTTTATTTTGGGGGCTTGGTGACCCTGTCCCATTGATGGGACACATGAGTTTGGTAGTGCTGGGGCGGGAAGCTCAATCCTGAGCAATCCTGAGCAGCATGGCTAGCATCTGCAGCTGGCACATAGCCAGTAACCTGTTAGTTCAATCAATCAATCAATCAATCAATCAGTGACACTTATATAGCGCGCTACCTACCCGTAGGGTCTCAAGGCGCTGGGGGGGGGGGGGGGCCGCTACTGCTCGAACAGCCAGGTCTTCAGCTTCTTCCTGAAGGCGAGGTGGTCTTGGGTCAGGCGCAGGTCGGTCGGGAGGGAGTTCCAGGTCTTGGCGGCCAGGTAGGAGAAGGACCTTCCTCCCGTAGTCGCTCTTCGGATGCGGGGGACGGCGGCGAGGGCGTGGTTGGCTGATCGGAGGTGGCGGTTGGGCGCGTAGAAGTTGATTCGGCTGTTGAGGTAGCTCGGACCCTGGTCGTGTAGGGCTTTGTGTGCGTGGGTGAGGAGGCGGAAGGTGATTCTTTTGTTGACGGGGAGCCAGTGGAGGTCTCTCAGATGTCCGGTGATGTGGCTGGTTCGTGGGATGTCGAGGATGAGTCTGGCTGAGGCGTTCTGGATCCGCTGGAGTCTCTTCTGGAGCTTGGCGGTGGTCCCGGCGTAGAGGGCGTTGCCGTAGTCCAGTCGGCTGGTGACGAGGGCCTGGGTGACGGTCTTCCTGGTCTCGGTGGGGATCCACCAGAAGATCTTCCGTAGCATGCGTAGGATGTTGAAGCACGACGAGGAGACGGCGTTGACTTGTCTGGTCATGGAGAGGGAGGAGTCCAGGATGAAGCCCAGGTTGCGTGCGTGGTCTGTCGGTTTGGGTGCGGTGCCCAGGGCGGGAGGCCACCAGGAGTCGTCCCAGGCGGAGGGTGAAGAGCCCAGGATGAGGACCTCCGTCTTGTCAGAGTTCAGTTTCAGGCGGCTGGTCGTCATCCACTCGGCTACCTCTTTCATCCCTTCGTGCAGGTTGGCTCTGGCGGAGGCGGGGTCGTTGGTCAGGGAGAGGATCAGCTGGGTGTCGTCGGCGTAGGAGATTATGCTGAGGTTGTGTTTGCGTACGATGGCTGCGAGGGGGCTCATGTAGACGTTGAAGAGGGTGGGGCTCAGAGATGACCCTTGGGGGACGCCGCAGATGACTTCGGAGGCTTCTGACTTGTACGGTGGTAGGCGGACTCTCTGTGTTCTTCCGTCGAGGAAGGAGATGATCCATTCCAGCGCCTTGTCCTGGATTCCGACGTTGCTGAGGCGCTGTACTAGGGTGCGGTGGCAGACAGTGTCGAATGCCGCGGAGAGGTCTAGGAGGATGAGGGCCGCTGTTTCTCCATTGTCCATCAGGGCTCGGATGTCATCGGTGGCGGCGATGAGGGCGGTCTCGGTGCTGTGATTGGCTCGGAAGCCTGACTGTGAGGGGTCGAGGGATCCGTTCGTCTCGAGGAAGGCGGCCATCTGCTTGTTGACGGTCTTCTCGATGACTTTGGCTGGAAACGGGAGGAGCGAGATGGGGCGGTAGTTCTTGAGTTCAGTGGGGTCCGCTGTTGGTTTCTTGAGGAGAGCGCTGAGTTCGGCGTGTTTCCAGCTCTCAGGGAAGGTGGCGGTGTCGAAGGAGGTGTTGATGATGTCCCGCAGGTGGGGTGCGATTACAGCGTCGGCCTTGTTGAAGACGTGGTGAGGGCAGGGGTCGGTCGGTGATCCGGAGTGGATGGAGTTCATTGTGCGTATGGTGTCTTCGGTGCTGATCGGGGTCCAGGCGTGGAGGGTGGTGGTGGGGGGTGGTTGTTCGGTCATGGTGTGCGTTGGTTGGTTGTTGAAGCTGTTGTGTATGTCCGAGATCTTGTTGTGGAAGTATGAAGCGAGGGAGTTGCAGAGGTCTTGCGATGGGGTGATGTCGTTGTTTCCTGCGCTGGGGTTGGAGAGCTCTTTCACGATGTTGAAGAGCTCCTTGCAGTTGTGTGCATCCTTGGGAGCTTCAGCTGCAGTAGCATGGCAATGCTCAGGTCCTGAGGGGGATGGCGTCCCATGGAACAATCTCCATGGTGTCGGCCCTGGGGGATTGGGGTCCCCAGGGCCATGGATGGATCTCCTTGACAATTGTTCAATAAAGTTGCTCTGACTTCCGGGGGCTTGGTCCTCTTCTGGGAAATGTAAAGAGTTTCCCTTGAAGTGCCACACGATTCATTCTCCACTATTGGTTCTGGTGTGATTTTGCATCTAGGAACTAGCTCCTAGGAGCCTTTTCTTCAGGCCTCCAGCACTGCCAACAGACTGACCATCCTGCCTGCCTCACTCCTGAGGTTGAACATCCTCCTGGCTGCTTGCAGGACATCTGTGTGTCAGCAGAATCAAGAGCAAGTCCAAATGGTCCCAGGGGAACCCTCATGGGTCCTCCAGCAGGATCATTCCCCCAACTGTTTCTCAGGGCCAAAAGGGGCCCAGGGGACACTCATCCTAGTCTTGGGTGCCAGCTGGAGTTTAAATCAATTAATCCATCTTCTTAGTGGGAACAGGTTGCCTCTTTTCAGTCATCACTCTCACGGTGCAGAGAAAGAATATCAAAATAGAAATATCAAGTTGCAAGAATATCGAGTCAAGAATATCGATGGTGGAAAATATTTAGGTACGTTTTTTCGTTGTTAAAAATATTGATTTTTGTGTAATGTAGATATATCAAATTTGAAAATATCTATGGCAAAAATATTGTTGTAAATAATATCAACTGTTTGCATTTTTTTGTTTTTGTTTAATGAGTTTTTTTATTAATTTCGTAGTAGTTATTTTATATGTATTCATTTATTTTTTAATGTTAAACTATTTATTTTTATAGTATTTTACTTTATTTTCAGGAGCGGGATGTTGGGTTTATAGGGTGTACGTGTGAGGAGCAATTTAAAAATAGGTATTTACATTTCAATAATTTTATTTATTTTATGTAAACGTTTAGGAGCTTAGTTTAAGTTTATGGTTTATTATCCAGCACTTTGCCTGAGTTTAGTTGGTTTTGGAGTTGGAATAGTCATTTCCTATGGTTTATTATTCAGCACTTTCCCCGAATTTAGATGGTTTCCGAGTTAGGAATAGTAATTTACTTTTTTTTGCTTTATAATCCAGCACTTTCCTTGAGTTTAGTTTGTTGTGGAGCTGTAACAGTAATCTTTCATGATTTATTATCCAGCTCTTTACCTGAGTTTAGTTGTTATTGGAGTTGGAATAGTAATTTTCATGGTTTATTATCCAGCACTTGTGGAGTTGGAATCGTAATTTTTTATGATTTGTTATCCAGCACTTTCCCTGAGTTTAGTTGGTCTTTGAGTTGGAATAGCAATTGTTTATGATTTATTATCCAGCAGTTCCCCTGAGTTTAGTTGGTTTTGGAGTTAGGAATAGTAATTTACTTTTTTTGATTTATTATCCAGCACGTTCCATGAGTTTAGTTGATTTTGAAGTTTGAGTAGTAATGTTTTATGATTTAATATCTAGCACTATCCTTGAGTTTAGTTGGTTGGAGTTGGAATAGTAATTTTCTTTTGTTTTTTTTGGTTTAGTATCCAACACTTTCCTTGAGTTCAGTTGGTTTTGGAGTTGGAATTGTAATTTTTTATGGTTTATTAACTAGCAATTTCCCAGATTGTAGTTGGTTGTGGAGTTAGGAATAGTAATTTACTTTTTTTGGCTTGTTATCCAGCACTTTCCCTGAGTTTAGTTGATTCTGGAGTTTGAATAATAATGTTTTATGATTTATTATCCAGCAACTTCCTTGAGTTTAGTTGGTCTTGGAGTTGGAATAGTAATTTTTATGGTATATTACTCCAGCACTTTCCCTGGTTGGTTTTGGAGTTGGAATTGTAATTTTATATAGTTTATTATCCAGTGCCTTCCTTGAGTTTAGTTGGGTTTGGAGTTAGGAATAGTAGTTTTTTTTTTTGGTTTAGTATCCAGCACTTTCCTTGAGTTTAGTTGGTTTTGGAGTTGGAATAGTACATTTTTATGATTTATTATCCAGCACTTTAACTGAGTTTAGTTGGTATTAGAATAGTAATTTTGATGGTTTATTATCCAGCACTTTTCCTCCGTTTTGTTGGTTTTGGAGTTGGAATAGTATTTTTTTATGGTTTAATATCCAGCACTTTCCCTTAGTTGGTTTTGGAGTAAGGAATAGTAATCAGTTTTTTGGGGTTATTATCCAGCACTTTCCTTGAGTTTAATTGGTTTTTGATTTGGAATAGTAATTTGTTATTGTTTATTACCCAGCACTTTTGTTGAGTTTAGTTGGTTTTGGAGTCAAGAATAGTATCTTTCTTTTTTTGTTTAGTATCCAGCACTTTCCTTGAGTTTAGTTGGCTTTGGAGTTAGAATAGTAAATTGTTATGATTTATTATCCAGCACTTTACCTGAGTTTAGTTGGTATTGGAGTTGGAATAGTCATTTTTATGGTTTTATATCCAGCACTTTCCCTGAATTTAGTTGGTTTTGGAGTAAGGGATAGCAATTTAGTGTTTTGGGTTATTATCCAGCACTTTCCTTGGGGTCGATTCCGATTCGGGAAAAAAACCGTCCGTACGATTTGTATCCGGAGCCCTCTCCGCACGAATCGTACCCATCTGTCCGAGTCACGAAGTACGATCCGTATTCCGTGAATCCGAATCGTGGCGGTCCGTACGTATTTCAAGGCTGAAACCGTGAACCATACGACTCGTACACACACCCTACGACTTGTACACATGCCGTACGACCCGACGAGTACGATACGGACCGGGGTATGAGGGCGCGATTCGTACGGTCCACGTCAGGTAAGGGCAAGTCATACGGAAAAGCACACAAACACATACACACCGTACAGTCCGTACCCCCCATGATCGCAGGGGTACGCACCGTATCCCTGCGATCATGGGGTGTACGAGCCGTACCCCCATTGTACGATCGGTGTACGAGCCGTACCCCATCTACGATCTGTGTACGAGCCGTACCCCCATTGTACGATCGGTGCACGAGCCATACACCGATCGTACATGGGGTACGGCTCGTACACCAATCGTACAATGGGCGTATGGCTCGTACACCGATCGTAAATGGGGTATGGCTCGTACACCGATCGTACAATGGGGTACGGCTCGTACACCGATCGTACATGGGGTACGGCTCGTACACCGATCGTACAATGGGGTTATGGCTCATACACCGATCGTACAATGGGGGTACGGCTCGTACACGGATCGTCCATGGGGTACGGCTCGTACACCAATCATACAATGGGGGTACGGCTCATACACCGATCGTACAATGTGGGTACGGCTCGTACACCGATCGTACATGGGGTACGGCTCGTACACCGATCTTACAATGGGGGTACGGCTCATACTCCGATCGTACAATGGGGGTACGACTCGTAACCCTGCGATCATGGAGGGTACGCACCATACCCGGGGGGGCCGTTCCGTACCTGTTTCGGCACGAACTCTGCTTTTATGGCTGTTTTCAGCTCCCGTAGTAAAAGGGTCGTATGGTGCGTACCCGACACGTATCATACTTGCTGGGTCGTAAAAACCAGCCGCGAACCGTACAGATGTCACGTACAGCGGGTTCCGAGGGAGAATCGTATGGAGATTCGAGTCGTACGGTGTCTTGTACGACTCGTACGGAGTACGGCTCCTGGTATGAATCGTACTTCGTCGTACGTACGGGACGTTTACAGGTACGATTCGTACGGGGAAAAAACGCTCCATACGACGATTCGGAGCGCTTTTTACTGGATCGGAATCGACCCCCTTGAGTTTAATTGGTTTTGGAGTTGGAATAGTAATTTGTTATGGTTTATTACCCAGCACTTTCCTTGAGTTTCGTTGGTTTTGGAGTTAGGTATAGCAATTTTCTTTTTTTTTTGGTTTATTATCCAGAACTTTCCCTGAGTTTAGTTGGTTTTGGAGCTGGAATGTTAATTGTTTATGATTCATGGTTTTAAATATTTTTTAAATGTATGTAACATTTTAGGAGCAGGATGTTGGGTTTATAGGGGATACGTGTGTGGAATGATTTAAAAATGTTTATTTAAATTTTCAAATATTTTATTTATTTTATGTAAAAGCTTAGGAGCAGGATGATTGTTAATGTTTATGGTTCATTATCCAGCACTTTCCCTGAGTTTAGTTTGTTTTGGAGTTGGAATAGTTATTTTTTATGGTTTATTATCCAGCCTTTTTCCCGAGTTTAGTTGGTTTTGGAGTTAGGAATAGTAAAGGTTTATGGTTTATTAAGTATTTTTTTTATTCGAGTTTAAAAGTAAATTAAAAAAAGGAGGCACGCCAGTTTTTATTGTTAATGTTTTTATTTGCAAAGATGTTTTTATTTTTGTTGTTCACAATTAAATTGGATTTATTTGGTTTTGTATTACAATTTTTGAAAATATTGAAAATCATAATTAAAAAATGTTGATTTTATTCAGAATTTATTATAAAGGATAATATATTTTTAACATATATTTATCATGTACATTTGTAAAATTTAAATTATATTTTCATATACATATTTGTTTTAACAGTTTTGAAAAATAGCACTTCTTTCTGAAGTATTTTCATGTAATAGTAAAGTAAATATATTTTCTGGTCCTTTCTTATAAACTTTTAATTTTAATTATGTAAACATTTTAGTACATTTGTTTTTACATTTTTAATACATTTTATATAAATGTATGTAATATGTACTTTGCAAAGTAATAGTTTGTACATTTAGGGCCCAATTACGATCCGGCTCGGAAACTGTACCGACCAACACAGACCAGGACTGAATTCCGACCGACGCATACACGAGCAGTACGACCGGCGAAGTACGATGCGTCATGTACAAAAGACCAACGACTCGCGCGGAGTACATTCAGTCTCACTGAAACATACGGAAACCATTGACTCACTCGTAAACGGACCCGAACCCTTCTGACCGACATGCATAGGGAATAGTTACGACCGACACGAACACACGCCGTATGACCTGCGAAGTATGATGCAATGAGTGGGAAATTAAAACGACTCGCCCGGAGCCCAAGCCGGAAAACCGAAACGGACGGATCATAGGTAATAGCAATGAAAAGAGCCTGTCGCGACCAATGCGTACGCGAACGCTGAAACATAGCACAATGTGAGTGTGACGGACTCGGATTACCCAGCAATTGATGCTACAAGCGTCCGTTCCTGTCAACTGAACATCTCCAGCATGCTCCATATAAATCAACAAAACAAGACAGAAAAAGGCCAAACAAGCATTGACAAAAGCCAACAAAATTACATGTATTTATTTATTTATTTGCGGGTTTATAAAGCGCTTGAATCCACTCCCGAAGGAGTATCTCTGCGCACCAGAAACAACAGTAGCAAAAGGAGGGAGAGGCCATCATTCAATGCAAGGATCACATTAAGTAATTCAGATCAGGTTAGTCATGAAACAGAAAGGTTTTCAATTTTTTTCTAAAGATCAGATGGTCTGAGCACTGCCTCAAAAGAAAAGGGAGATTATTCGATTGTGCAGGGCCGACCACTGAAAGAGCTTTACCACCCTGCCTAGCCCTTCTAATCATGGGTACTCGCAAGAACAACTGATTACTGGACCTTAAGGAACGAGTGGGGACATAAGGGACAAATTTCTCCACCAAGTAAGAGGGTCCTAGACCATGTAGTCCCTAGTGTACTACACAACAGATCTTGAACTTCACTCTTTGGCACACAGACAGCCAGTGGAGATTTTCCAAAAGAGGTTTGGAAGAGGATCTAGGTGGAGCATTAAGGACCAATCTGGCTGCGGTGTTTTGCACCACTTGAAGACTGTCTAGTACTTCTTCATTGGCTGATGCCAATAATCCATTACAATAGTCGAGCCGACTAAGCACTAGAGCCTGGACCAAAGTTTTCCTGGTGGAATCCAGAAGTAGTGGGAATACCTTGCGGAGGAGCCCTATCGCATGGAAACAGGAACCTGCTATATTATTTCCCTGTTGTTTTAAAGATAGCTCCTGGTCTAAGTGAACCCCAAGGTTCTTCACGACTTGCTTTGGTTCAGGAGCCGGACCCAAATCTAACGGCCACTAATCTGGAGCCCATAGCATTTTAGCCTCACCAAAAAGCATGACTTCTGCCTTACTAACATTACACTGAAGAAAGTTAGAAGACATCCACTGGGAGACTGCCTTCATACCTTCGGAGAAAGATTGTTTAACCTCCGAGGTCAGAGATTTAAATGGAAAAAGAAGCTGAGTATCATCAGCGTATGACACTGGACTAAAACCGAAGGTTCTCATGATCCTTACCAGGGGGGCCACATAGATGTTAAAAAGAGTCGGGCTCAAACATGAGCCCTGTGGTATCCCCTTGGTGATCTTAACCTCTGCTGACCAAAACACCCCCATTTTAACACATTGAATGCGTTCGGAGAGAAAGCTCTTCAGCCAAGCCAGTGCCATATTCTTCAGCCCAATCTCTGCTAGACGTTCAATCAAGATGTTATGTGATATAGTATCGAACGCTGCCGATAAATCCAACAGCACCAAGACTACAGAAAAACCCTTGTCCTGTTACATGCGGAGATCGTCTATTTCCGACAGCAAAGCCGATTCTGTACTATATCTTGGCCTAAAACCGGACTGAGAATAGTCCAGGCTCCCAGATTGCTCCAAGAAGTTTGAAAGGTGTTTATTTACATGTTTCTCGGTGAGTTTACCCAGAAAGGGAGGCAGGGAGATTGGTTTAAGATTGGACAGATCTGTCCACGAGACGGAGGTATTTTTCCAGATGGGTCTTACCAGAGCATTTTTCCACTCACGAGGGACACAGCCCGATGCAAGCGAGAGGTTGACAAGGCCCTGGATCTCAGGACCGAGCGCCTTGCCTACCACCGGCATAATTCTGGCTGGAATTGGGTCCGACGGACATCCGCTTTTGATATAAGAGACCAGGCCTTCCACCTCCATTAACGAGATATCAGGAAATTTGGAGAGTGAGCACAAACTTGCTCTTTCCATTATCTGAGGTAGTACAGATGATGGACCAATTGATGGATTGGAGGCATGATTTTTCCATAGATCTTATCAATCTTCTCAGTAAAAAAACATGAGATATCGTCGCATAGTTGTTGAGACGATATGTCCCTGCTCTCACAGGCAGCAGGTTTTAGGAAGGTGTCTAGGATCTGATAAAGTACTTTGGGGGAATCGCCTGCAGCTGTAAGTTGTAAGGCGATATAGTTCTTGCGGGCTTCTCTAATAGCTTTATGATAAGAGCTCAATGCCATCTGGTAGCGAATTTTATCCATCTCCAGATGCTGCGATCTCCAAGCCTTCTCGAGTTTTCTGGCGGCTCGTTTAGGAGCCCGCAAGTCCTCCGAAAACCAGACTTCCTGTTTTTGAGCTGGTCGAGCTTTAAACGATTTAATCGGGGCAATAAGCTCTACAGCTGTATGGACGGCCCGTTCATATTTAAATAAGGCCACCTCAATATTTTCAAAGGGTGAAAACTTTGGTGCCACAAATGTCTCCTTAAAGACTTCCTGAGATATTTGATGCCACTGTCTCCGCTTTACTGGAAGTGACAATGAATGACTAGGGGATTTACCCCTTCTAGGCATGGTGAATTCTAGAATAAAATGGTCTGTCCAATTAACCTGTTTAGATGGATAGCACATAATTGCAGGAGAGTTGGAATGAACCAGGTCTAAAGTGTGTCCTGCCCGATGGGTGGGTCCAATATTGCGCTGTTTTAGACCTAATAATGAGAGGTCAGTCAGTAAGGACTGAGCCTCCACATTATCATTCAGCTCACTATGAATGTTAAAGTCCCCTAGCAGTAAAAAAATCTCTGCCCATGTTGACATATGGAGCCAATGCTTCCATCAGAGAGCTACAAGCTTTTCCACAGGGGCCTGTGAGACGATACACTAACGCCCCTTTCCAACTATTCGTGGCTGAGGTACCAATCTTGAAAATCATCAATTCCAGCTCCGGATTACAACACTGATCTATAATGGAAATAGCTATACTATTTTTATAGACTATAGCTATACCACCTCCTCCTTTGATAGGCCGATCTAGTCTAACTATTTTATATCCCTTCGGAATCCCGAGAGTGAAAACTGGAACCGAATGAGGTTTGAGCCAAGTCTCAGTAAGAAAGCAGAGATCAGGTTGATGGGTAGAAATAAGGTCCCAGACCTCCGTATAGTGTTTAGGCAGTGATCTGATATTACACAACAGATTTCTCCATCCTGAATTCCTGTCTGTGGTAGCCCCTACTAGCATTTGTCGCTGGATAGCTACGTTGTAACATTCAAACTAAGACATACCAACAACTCCACCTATATAAAGGGCCAATATCCATGCCATGATCTTTTGCAGAATCAACAGACCTGCCAGTAGAGAACACCACTACACTGCACTCAGACATACACCCAAAACATACCCATTACACAACCTTCAAACCACTAGCACCTCTCAAAAAGCACACTCACAAACACCCAGCCTTACTTTTACTTACTCACTCTCACTTCCACACTCACCCACACATCCATCTCCACCACCACCCATCACCATGCCCCCAAAGAAGAATCCAAAGTTCATAAATAGTGAGTTGGAAGTGATGGTCGATGAAATACTCAGAGCCAAGCCCTAGTTATTTGGCGCATTGGTCCAACAGAGCCCCCTGTCCCAGAAAACTAAGATGTGGGAGAGGATTGTGGACAAGGTAAACACACAAGCAACGTGCCTGCGCACAGTGGACAACATCAGGAACAGGTGGTACAACATACACAGGAGGGTCAAGAAGCTCATTGGCAAAGACCATGCCCTGAGCCAGCGTACTGGCGGTCGCCTCCCTGCCAAACCTGTGCATTTCACTTCCTGGGAGGAGAAGGTGCAGGCCATCCTCCCACCAGTAGGCATCCATAGATTATCCGGAATACCAGAACCTGGTGAGTACACAAACAACTAATCTAAATTGTGAGGCAATATCAATCCACACCCACAGACATTATTGTCCGGGGTCAGTGAGACCATTCACTGTCATCAAGCCACATCAACCCAAAGCAAAATATCCTGTGATGCGTATGCCAGTTAGATCAACACAATAGCTACAATGTCTCAGTAACAACAACGACACCAACTCCACCACCCTGATCGAAAACCTAGCCAACCTCGGACTCAGAAAACTCGTCACAACACCCACCCACTCCGCCGGTCAAACCCTTGACCCCATCTTCTCCGCAAGCCCCCACGTCTCCTTCAACCACACCACCAATCTCCACTGGACTGACCATCGCTGCATCCACTTCACCTTCAAGAAACCCACCACGCACCACCGCACCCAACAGATGTTTCTCTTCTGCTGGAGCAGTCACCGAAGACCAGCTAACCAACACCCTTGCCCACAGCCCATCTGCCGAACCCACCGACTCCGACACAGGCAACCTCAGACAGTGGATCAACAACTGCGCAAACACCCTCGCCCCGATCAAGAAACCCTCCAACAGTCAGACCAACAAGAAAGCTAGATGGTTCACTGAAGACCTTCGGGCCTCCAAGCAAACCTACCGAAAGCTGGAGAAGATCTGGCTCCGTGAATAAACACCGGACAGCCACATAGCGACAAGAACGCCACCCGCAGACACCATCACCTCATCAGATCCACCAAAAGGGCCTCCTTTAAAAATCACCTAGACAACAACGTGCACAACAGCAAAGAGCTCTTGAACATCGTGAAGGAACTCTCCAACCCCAGGTCCAACACCAATGACGTTCCACCCTCGCAAGACTTGTGCAACTCGCTGGCCACCTTCTTCCACCGCAAGAACGCAGACATCCATGACAGCTTCAATGCCGCCACTGCCTTGACAACTACTTAGACCTCCGCCCCCACGACCACCATCCGCACCAACTACCTGCTCTCTTGGACCAACATCAACCATGACGACACCATCAAGATCATGAACACCAACCACTCCGGACCTTTGTCAGGCCCATGCACACACCACATCTTCAACAAAGCCAGCACATCCATCACACCCCATCTCCGGAAAGTCATCAACACCTACTTTGAGACAGCAACCTTCCCGGAGAGCTGGGAGCACGCCAAGATCAACGCCTTACGCAAGAAACCCAAGGTGGACCCCAAGGACCTCTCCCTGCTCTCGTTCCCGGCAAAGGTCATCAAGAAGACTGTCAATGAACAAATGACCCGCTACCTCGAGGAGAACAACATTCTGTACCCTTCCCAGTCCAGGTGCCTCAGCAACCACAGCACCGAGACTGCCCTCAACGCCGCCACTGATGACATCATGTCCCTGCAGGACAACGGAGAAACAGCAGCCCTCATCCTCCTGGACCTGTCAGCCGCCATCAACATGGTCTGCCACCACACACTACGAACACGCCTCCACAAAGCTGGGATCCAAGAGAAGGCCCACCTCCTTCCTCTCCGGCAGAACACAGAGTGTCTGCCTTCCTTCGTTCTGCTCCGAAGCCAGCAAGATCATCTGCGGCGTACCCCAGGGCTCATCCCTCAGCCCAACTCTGTTTAACATCTACATGGCACTGCTCACCCACGACGCCCATCGGCACGACCTAAAAATCATCTCCTATGCCAATGACACCCAGCTGATCCTCTCCCTCACCAAGGACCCCCACACCGCCAAAACCAAACGTCATGAAGGAATGAAGGCCGCCGCTGAATGGATGTGGAACAGCCGACTGAAGCTGAACTAGGACAAGATGGAGGTCCTCAACCTCGAATCCACCCCTTCAGCATGGGACGATTCCTGGTGGCCGACCGCACTAGGAACCGCTCAAACACCCACCGACCACGCACGCAAACTAGGGGTCATCCTCGACTACCCCCTCTCCATGACTAAACAGGTCAACACCATCTTCTCCTCCTGCTTCAACACCATCTGCATGCTCCACAGGATCTACAGGTGGATCCCCACTGAAACGAGAACAACGGTCACCCAGGCCCTTGTCAGCAGCAGGTTGGACTACTGAAACACCCTCTACGCAGGAGCCTCTGTCAAATTCCTGAGACGGCTCCAACGCACCCAGAACGCCTCTGCACGCCTGGTCCTTGACATTCCTTGCCACAGCCACATCACACCCCACCTGAGAGACCTGCACTGTCTCCTGGTGAATAAGAGGATAACCTTCATGCTCCTCACCCACGCACACAAGGCACTCCACATCACCAGATCAATGTACCTCAACAGACGACTCAGCTTCTACACCCCCATCCACCAGCTGTGCTCCGCTGACCTCGCCCTCGCCACAGTCCCCCGCTTCCGAAGTGCGACCTCCGGCGGCAGATCGTTCTCACACCTCGCCGTCAAGACCTGGAACACCCTCCACATCCACCTACAGCAGACCCAAGACCTGCTGACCTTCAGAACACTCCTCAAGACTTGGCTTTTCGAGCAGTAGCAGCATTACCCACCCCAGCGCCTTGAGACCCTCACGGGTGAGTAGTGCGCTTTACAAATGATATGATTGATTGATTAAAGCATGATGGTAGTTGAAGTCCCAGCCAATGGGCCTCATCCCACATGGACCATGAATACTCCCATGCATCATGCTCACCTAAAAGGGAGTGGAAAAGTGCTGCAAGATGGCTGACACTGGCCTCTGCTGTGGGAACACAAGGCCCTGTTGGGACTTGTGTGCAAATAAACACCAGGATACCACTGTCAGCCATATTGTCAGCCCTGCATCACTCACTCCCAGGAAAGCAGAGTCTCAGGGAGTAAGCTTGGGTTTGCTGGGAAGATGGGTGTAGCCTAAAGCATAATAGGAGTTGAAGTCACAGCCAATAGTCCTCATCCCACATGGACCAGGAATACCACCATGCACTATGCTCATCTCACAGGGAGTGGAAAAGTACTGGCAAGATTGCTGACACTGGTCTCTGCTGTGGAGAACACAAGGCCATGTTGGGACCTGTGTCCAAACAAACACCAGGCCACCACTGTCAGCCATCTTGCCAGCACTGCATCACTTACTCCCAGGGAAGCAGAGTCTCAAGATGTAAGCTTGGGTTTGCTGGGAAGATGGGTGTAGCCTAAAGGCATGAGAGGAGTTGAAGTCACAGCCAATAGTCCTCATTCCACATGGACCAGGAATACCCCCATGCACCATGCTAACCTCACAGGGAGTGGAAAAGTAGTGGCAAGATGGCCAACACTGGCCTCTGCTGTGGGGAACACAAGGCCCTGTTGGGACTTGTGTGCAAACAAACACCAGGATACCACTGTCAGCCATCTTGCCAGCACTGCATCACTCACTCCCAGGGAAGCAGAGTCCCAGGAAGGAAGCTTGGGTTTGCTGCGAAGGCGGGTGTAGCCTAAATCATGATGGGAGTTGAAGTCACAGCCAATAGTCCTCATACCACATGGACCAGGAATACCCCCATGCACCATGCCTATCGAACAGGGAGTGGAAAAGTACTGCCAAGATGGCTGACACTGGGCTCTGCTGTGGGAGCACAAGGCCCTGATATGGCTTGGGCTCCAACAAACAACAGGACACCACTGTCAGACAACTTGAACATGAACATGAACTTTGACTCACTGTCATGGAAGCATGGGCCATGGTGGCCTATCTGGTCAAGGGGGAAGAGAAGTGCTACCTCAGACTACGTCTACTAGCAGGCCCTGTCACACACCCCTTACACCAACACCAAACAACACACCTGTGTCAGGCACGGGAGTGCACTTGTGTCACAATGTCATGTAAGTCAAGTAACCAATACATGAGCTGTTCATGCACACAGTTCTACATGCACACAAAAACGCATCAGGTGTTAATTACAATGTTCTAAACCAACATTGGTATCTGTCTATGACAATTGAGGGCAATGCAATGCACATACACTCATCATGAAGCACAATAGCAACTTTAATGTGTGTGATACGCTGATGTGTGCTGAACCACAACATACATTGTGTGTCTCTTCCACCCACAGGGGCAGCTGGGGAAACTGCAGGTACAGAAGAAGAAGAATCCCAGTCCAAGACTCTGGTTGACCCTGAGCTTTGCGGTGTGGATGCCTATCAGTCCTCTTCGAATGACGATGAACGACCTGGCCCCTCTGGTGAGGAGCAGCATGCAGCACCAGCAGTTGTTACATCAGCACCACTCCTACTACATCTGCAAAGTGCGAACACCCAGATGACCCCTACCTACACGGACACACCAACTCAACATAACATCGAGGGCACAGCAACGTAGGGCACTCTGGAGGTGGTGGGCAATACCACCAGGGCCAACACAGAAGGAGGCCCAGTGTTGTCTGTGCCTGCAATGGCAGGTTGTGGTCATGTGGGTAGGGGTGGTGGGAGTGGGGGCAGGCTGAGGTCCCACCTGAACATGGCGCTGCACCGCAAGATGATCCACAGTTGGGACGCATCATACAAGTCTATCAGGAAAGCACCAGAAACTTTGGCCAGGTAGTGGGGAACCTCGGGGACATTAAACAACAGCAGGCTGAACATCATGCCAGATTGGACTCCCACATGTCTCAGGTGGAGACACACATGTCCCGCATGGAGTCCAAAATATACAAATTGGATGAAGTCACAGCGGTCCATAGGGACATACTGACATGCCTCCGCCAGATTGCAACCAACATGTCCACACCTCCCTGTGTGCCCACTACATCTATTGCCACAGGTAGGGATGATGACCCTGGCGGAGAGTCCACAGAACCACCGCACCCTGCACCTGAGGGTTCCCCTAAAAAGAAGAAAAGGGGTCATCCAAAGAAGGACAAGTGAGAGCCAGCTGGCCATGCACGTCCCCCAGGAAGTGAACACCAGCACCTGATATCACAAATTGTGTGCAAACTGTTCACCTTGTTGACTGTCACCCAACTTTCCCACATGTGATGGATCGGCTAAGTTGGAAGAATGAAACAAATGACTGTGGATTTCACTCAGGAAAAATCATCTACCAACAAACACTGCCAACTCCTCTGTGAACTTTGGATTTCCATTGCACTATACAGCCCTTTCTACCCCGTAGATTTATATAAGGCAAATGTAGACCTTTGGGGGTCCAATACTGACCCAAATAATAAGGACTAGCTGCTCTTCTAAGTACATTGAGACTTGGACAGAATCCATTTTAGTCCCCATTTTTAAAAATGGAAATAGACAAGACCTAATATGTTATCGACCGATATCTTTATTAGATTCCTCGGCTAAAATTGCAGGGCCGATTATATTAGAGCGATTACAAGATTGGGATGAGGAAAATAAAATACTGTCAGATCTCAAATACGGTTTCCGTAAAGGTTTGGGAACCGTTGAACAAAGCCTTAATTTGAGTATCTTAATTGGAAAGTATGTCCATCTAAAAAAAGGAAGGCTATTCCTAGCATTCATAGACCCAACCGCAGCCTTCGCATCTGTGATACATGAGAGGCTGTGGGGGTCCTTCATGAACTGGGGGCAAATGAGACCATTATACACTCAATGAAACATCTTTACCAGAATGCTAAGGCCAGAGTACGCTATGGTATTATTGGAGAATGTACAGGAACCTTTCCAATAAAAAAGGGGGTCAGGCAACGATGTTTCCTGGCCCCCTTTCTTTTTAATCTCTACACAAATAGCTTAGAAAAAGCACTGATCCAAACAGGACAAGATTTTCCAGCAATTAATGGCTGAGTTATACCATCATTAATGTACGCAAACAACACTGTTCTAATGTGTGGTACTCAAGTGGCATCACAAAGATTACTGGGTGGCTTTGTAGCTTTTAAGCAAGACCTAAGCTTAAGGGTAAACACCTCAAAAACGTTCATTATGAGATGTGGTATAGGATGCAATAAATGCAGAAAGATTTTTATAGATAACCACAGAATAAATGTTGTTAGGACCTTTAGCTATCTAAGTATATTATTCGATCATAAATCCACCTGGGTTCAGGCGGTGCAGATGAGAAAACTCGCACTTATAAAAACGACTGCGGCCCTAGCCAACTTCTCAAAAAACTAGACACAAGGCCTCCGCAAGTATTATTAAAAATTTATAGGGCCAAATGTATATCTACAGCCACGTATGGCGCAGGATTATGGAGACACTGTAATGTGCAACCCCTTCAATCGATAGAAAATCAGTGTCAAGATATATATACTGGCCCTTTCTAAAAGTGCATCATCATACGTCTGCCATGCAGAATTGGGTGTCCCATTTTTAACAAACTTAATCAAAACAGAACCAATCATGCTTTGGCATAGGTTGTGGATAAATGAGGAACCCCATCTAAGCCAGGAGATTTTTAAGGATGTCATGGGAATGACAGATGTGATAAAATTGAAAGTGGCTAAAATATGTTTGGGACTTTTTGAATGATTTAGGTTATCCCGACTTTTATAATGAACTGAGTACTATAAAAGTGATATCCAGGAAAGAGCTGAAAAGAAATTGTATGGCATTACTCGATTCACGTCGACTATCAAAAGAAGTAGCTAAGCCCACGGTAGTGTGCCATCAGATGATACTGATAACTTAAAGTATCCAACTCTACCTCATACTAGTACCAAATCAATATGAAAGATTATTGTTAGCATGATTCAGACTAGATATCTTCCATCGCATTACCAGTTTTCCAAAAATGAGTGAATGGACAAGAGTGATGCAATTATGCCCTTGTGACGATATGTCAGAGCAAACCACAATTTATGTTGTATTTTTTTGTAAATTTTACAATTCGCAAAGGAAAAAATGGGTATTACCGATTTTAAAGAAATTAGCTTTTAAAAGATGCCGACCGGTGTTTTTAGCATTGCAACTTTTAAACAATGAATTTGTCATATAGTGTCTGATACATTTTTTGAAAAGTGTGATAAAATGTAGGAAATCAATAATAATATGATTGAGTATGATACCTAAAAGTTTGTTATTTTTGTGGAAAATGAGATTTTAATTGCTAAAATTTTGAATACTAATGTATTTTTTCGTATATGCTTTTATGATTCTCGTTTGTAGAAAACAAATTAAGCTTTTCTACTACTACTCCTACAGCGTATACCATTCCCACACATGTATGTAAATAAATTCTTAATCACCCAATACTTGCCTCTGTTGTAAATTAAACAGGGTTTGTCAGATAGAGATGACACAATGCTAAAGAAAGACTGTGCATGGTAACTACTACAGCAATGTGAACATAGTCATGTGAGTCATGTTGATGTGAGACATATTAGAGATGGACACTACTAGGTTAACACAACACTAATTCACTATGCCCATCATACTCATCGCCTACAACATTGTGACTTGAAAATACACAGAAATACAGAGGCTGTGGAAATCAGGCCACAGGTATAGTATGCCAAAGATTGTCACATGTGTGGATACAGAGGAAGCCCATCACAAAGTGGGACACGCCTTTATTACACATACACAAGTGAACTAACAGATGCAAGATATCCTCACATGACATTGAGCACAAAGTAACCCAGAGGGTCCAACATACCCAGTACAGGGGTGTGTGGGACGATGCATCCGGGTACCAGGAAAGGTTTCACTCTGTAACTGAAATGTGTTTTTTGGAGGTCACATGCCACCAGAAAACAGACAAAGGACCCTGTGAAGGACAGACATACAACAGTATTGAAATCACAAAATAACTGCATACATCTACAATACACATTACATACACAATTCCCAAGAGTTGTGAAAACAACGTATGAATCCTGTCTACACTGTTTGGGAGAACATACTAACTTTAAGGACACATTAATGCCCTGATAACGGCAAATTAGCATCCAGCCACATGTATGCACCCACATTGCACCACAAAAACACATATCACGGAAGGGAAAAACTCACACAACTCATCACTGCATACTCACAATCATGAGAAAAAGTTGTTGATGAGCTGAGTCCAGATATCACCCTCACCCTCATCGTCACTCGCAAAATGACCCAGGCCAGGATCCTCCCCTGCTGGCGATTGATGGTCGTCATCATCTTAGATGAGAGGCAACTCCTCCCTCACTGCCATGTTGTGTAGCATGCAACACACAATAAATATCTTTCACACCTTTTCAGGTGCATATTGGAAGGCCTCTCCTGTCCGGTCCAGGCATCGGAATCTGCTTTTCAGGAGTCCAAATGTTCGCTCTATCACTCGCCTGATTCGTCCATGTGCTTCATTGTAACGTAGCTGCGCTTGTGTCACTGGGTTTCCAAGAGGTGTCAGCAACCACGGCATGTTGGAGTATCCAGAGTCACCAACATACAAACAAACAAACATGTCATGGTTCAGAAAGGAGCGTCAAATTACAAAATACAAAAATATCACAAGGTAAACTGAGATTACACACCGACAAGCCAGGCATGCTGGTTCTGCAGCGGTGACATCATCTGTGGGATCCTGCTATTCCTCATGATGTAGGCGTTGTGTGCAGAACCAGGGAAACGGGTCCAGACATGTGATATTGTCATGCCCGGAAGACATATCCACCAGGGCATTAATGGAGTGGAAATGTTTTTTGTTTCTGTATGTCTGCTCATGTGCATGTGGTGCTAACAAAGCCACATGTGTACCATCAATTGAGCCTATGACATTTGGCATCCTTCCCAGTGCATATAAGTCACCCTTTATGGCAGGCATTTGTTGTGGATTTGTAAACTTGATGTATCTGTTCAGATGACACAACATTGCCTTCAAAACATCACGTAGCACACGGCTGAACATGGTCTGTGACATCCCACCAGCACCAGCCATGGTGTATTGGAAGGTTCCTGTGGCAAAGAAATATATGGCTGCCATCACCTTCACCTTGGGGTCAGCACAGTAGGATATGCCCGTCCAAGTTGTAAATGTGGGCCAACTGCTCTGCCAAATCCTCAATCAGTCGTCCTGTGAATCGGTAACGTTGGATGCAGTCACGTTCAGCCATGGTTGCAAGACCTGGGAAGGGTCTGTGGACATTTGCTCTCCTGCAGTATATAGGGAATCAAAGAAAGATTGTTAGTTCCCCTACATAGGTGGTAATGACCATGCTAAATGGTACATGCTACATTATATCAAGACAAATCTGAGTAAGGTATGTGCTATACAGCATGGACACATATGCCAGCTATGTGCCCCTCACATAACATTTCAGCTCCATATAGTGATACACATGCTATGCTATGCTGTCGTCAATCTATGGGTTCTGTCTCAGTACATCTGAACAAATGTCACATACCAAACACACACCTCTATGACTAGTGAGGATAGATGTGTTGTCAAAATGACAGATATTTGTAAGTCACACACAGACAGGGATCATGCATTGCCACATGGACACAGTCATTATGCAGCGTCTGATGTACATGTACCAACACAACTATTAACCATCCATGATGTGCTAACAGGCTTGTTTTCAGGGCAGACACAGATGTCTGTGTCACGCAGACACAACAGCAACTCACATGCCCAAATCAGATGGATGTTGGAGGGGATTCAAATCTCCCAAATACAATTAGGTCCATGTGTTTAGCACTATACACAAATACTCAGGATGTACCCCACAGTACTAGCTCAGGAACACCCTGTAACACACAGTACATATCATGTGCAATTTAGGGTATATGTAGCATGTCATGAGACTATGTGCCCCTGTCATTCTGCCCAGGCCACATGTGTCGAGCAGCAGAGTTCTCACTGACAGTAGTGCGGTGCATCAGACAGATTGCCTTTTTGTCACCATGTAACATGGCACCACCTGGTAGTGTATGCCAGAATGTGCAAGATAACATATGACATGTGTAGACATGTACCCACACATGTAATGACTCCTGAAATGTGATTACATGTACTGTGTGACAGGCTGTCAGTGTGTTGTAGAGCACCAGAGTGTGGTCCTGCACACCATGTATTATGCTAATTAATACGCACTATGGGGTTCAAAGTATTACATTTCTAACAATGTTTTGCATGCGTTCACGTGTGAAAGGGATTTGGCCCTGCGTCTCTATACGATATATGAAAAATGGAGGCCATGGAAAACCACAGCCTGCGTGAAGCACAGCTCTAGACAATGAATGTATCTAAAAATGTACAAAAACTCCAACTGTGTTATACATAAGATTTATAAATTCTTTTCATGAATAAATGCGTTTTTCAAACAAAAATACAGTACTTGACAAAGTAAAGAATTGGTGTAATTCTGAACTGTTCAAATTGTATTCATACCGATTTAGAACATCATTTGTTCATCACACACAAATGAGCGAAAATCAGTGTACTCCCTATTTACAAAAACAAATTAAGAACATCAATCTCAATGCATTTCGCGTTCATTGAGTGCAAATCCTATTAGTGCTTTCATATGCTATCAAACAATGTCAACCTGTTTCTCATTGGACCTTTTTTAACCTTGTGTTGTAGATCTGGACAGAGGACACGAAATAGAATCATTATTTATCATTTCCTCATTGTATATCCCCTGAAGAAGGGTTCAATATGAACCCGAAATGCATTGGGATTGATGTTCTTAATTGATGTTCTTCATTTGTTTTTGTAAATAGGGAGTACACTGGTTTTCCACAGCCTCCATTTTTTTAAATATTTTGGTTGGCATCCTTTGGCCATTGACTGGAATGGTTATATACGCTAGTGTGATTTCAAAAGATGGGTCAGACAGTTAGGGAACAAGGCGTACACACGCATTGTACATTGAATGTAATGGGAACATACGTGGTGTGATTTCAAAAGATGGGTCGGACAGTTAGGTACCAAGGCGTATGCACGCATTGTACATTGAATGTAATGGAGACATACACGGGTGTGATTTCAAAAGACGCGCCGGTTAGGGACCAAGGCGTACGCACCCATTGGCTATTGATTGTCATGGAGACGGACACGTGTTTGCTACATTTATGACTCGTGTGCACACAGATTCCGTTGGTTCACTGCAACAATGATTTAAAGTTAATGGTGTCATAATGCAGAATATGTGAACAACGCAGAAGGCGTGTCCGATGCGTTCAATGGAATGGATTGGGCTATTTCGGATAATGCGAACCACTCTGACCTATCTTTTTTGCCTCATCTAACAGATTCTGCCTTAGCAGCACAGATATAAGGCTGTCAGTCCCCCAAAGACTTCACTTGCCTGCACTACATGCTACAGGATTTGATCTCAGAACACCACTGCTGCTGTATCTGCATCCTCTGTGTCCTGCAATGGCACGTACTGTGGAGAGAGCACCATCATTCACAGAGTAGGAGAACCAGTCCCTGCTGGTCAGCCTCCTTCCACAGTACTGCAAGCTGTATTGGAAACCAGGGGAGCAGGTGAGTGAAGAGTCCACTGCCTTTTCAATTGTATATGTAATCTGACTGGCACTACTAGCATTGTTTGTGATCACCAAGGGAAAGCATGCACACTGAGTAAGTTTAAGTCTCTGAGTGTGTAGATGCATGTACTGTACTTGTACGGTGATGAAAATGTGTATTTTTGCATACTTAGGTTTTCCAGGCACTGTTTTATGTTGTTAATGCAGGCTTGCACACAGGACAACTGACCATGACCTTAGTTGCACTACCTGTATACATCATATGCACTGCTAATTACAACATGTATGTCCGACTGTGTGTTTGAGAAACCTGGTGCATGTGCAGTACTGTTGTCTCACTTTGTCATCCTCACAGGTTTCTGCCCATCAGAAAAATGAAATTTGGCAGACCATCTTCCGGGCCGTAAGATCGGTGGAGGTCTTCAAACGTCGCATCCCGCACTGCCAGAAGAGGTGGCAAGACCTTCGTGGCTGGACCCGGCGGATTGCAAGAGTCCAGCTGAAGCTGCCGCCTCCTCGCAGGAGGGGAGGATGCCGGACCCTGACTACCCACATGCTCTGGACTCTGGCGGTGGATGGGCAGTTGAAGGCTGGACAGCAGCAAGGAGGGGGTAAGTCCATGCCTTTTTGTTCTAGTGTGTATAACCTAAAGTATGCACTCATTCTGCCTTGTTACACTCCCACAGTTTGTCAGTCTGCTTTGTGACAACACCACAGAGCACAGTTAGTGAGTCTGTCCCCGCCACCACCACCACCACCATCTTCACCCCTCCCAGTTGCTCCCATCCCTGATGTCCATGGAGTCTCCCATGTTAGGGAGCATGTCTCCTTCAGTCCAGGCACCACACCCCCTGCCCCTGTCTCCCCTGCTGCCCAGAGTTTGGTGTCTGTGGACTTGCTGAAGTAAATCCATGTGGGGCAGACATCGATGCTCTGTGTCCTCCATGCTCACACTGGTCTTTTGACACAATTGGTGTCATTCATGGAGGGCATCTCAGCAACCATGTCTGCCCAACAGCGGAGCAGTCAGTCCATGGCCTCCTCACTGACGGCAGCAGTCTCCCTCCTCCAACAGTCGCTCACCCCACCTCTCAATGCTCCATCCACAATCCCCACTACCCTACCGGACCAACGCACACTCACACAGGCACCTACACGCACAACAACAGACACAAGCAGCACACGGCAAGGTCAGCCTAAGCAAAAATGCACAAGCACACACACTCAGGGGACTGATGACACACACAGAGGGGATAGGGTACAGACACACAGACAGACCTCCCCAACCACTCCACAGTCCTCAGATACCTCTCCTTCCAAAACCCCTTCCCTTGACTCACCTGCAACCCCCCTTCACAGAAACTCTTCCTCTGTGAGTATGGGCTCTTTCCCACAGATACATCATGTCCAACTTACAAGGGGAAGAGAAAGCCAACACAGCCAGAGGGTAGACCCACCCACCCCGCACACCCTCCCCCAAGATCAGAGACACTGAGGCCCCCACCCACAAATACCCCAGGACCAGGAAGAGCAAGACCCCACCACAATCCCGCACTACCACCATACAGTCTCTGTCATCCAGCACCCAGACCACCACTCCTTGGGTTCCCACGCCACACCCTGCCACAGGTTCACCCACACACAGGTACAACATCCCCAAATTGATTAGACCCTCCCCCCTTCCACCCCAACCTCACCCCCTCAGCCTGTTCCTACGACTGCTGTGGAGACCAAATCCCCCATCTGACCCTCACACTTCATCTGAGCCCCAGACAACACCTTTGGACATTGGCACTGCAATGTGTGCCCCTCCAAGGGGAGATGTCCCCTGGCTGTAGCAGCACAGGTAAGCAATGTGTAACGAGTAGTCATAAGTCACACAAAACCTGACAACTGCAATGGACTGGCCATTGGCCTTTGGATTGATCATCGTATCAACCTGTTAATTTTTTGAAAGCTAAATAAAGCTACAGTTTGTTTTTTGCTACTTTTGCTTTTCATGCACATGGTGTTGCTGATGAGTGTCATTAAGTTGCTTTTGCTATTGTGTTTTTTGGAGTGCATGTGGTCCATGGTATATGTTTCCTATTACGATATGTAGCCATGTCATCCTTTGCTGCAAATTGAGGTAGTCATGATCGCAATTACTTGGCACAGCGAGTGTCACCTTCTTTTCACAACTTTACATCTTTGGATTACACTGTTGCACATATGTTGGGCTCCGATTCATGGACATTGTACTTTTTCCAGACTGTTGGACCATCTAAACTGGACATTCCAATTGTCACGTTATTTCTGTACAAGTGATGTGTGTCTTCAGTGCAACTTGCTAGACATGTGTTTTGATGTTGTGCAGATGACCTAAGAGTCATTCCTGTACACAGGTTGATGTGACCAGAGCGTTCAGGGTGTCGTAATTGCTGTGTCAGTGACCAAGTTTTATGCTGACATGACTTAGCCCTGCACAGACAGCGTTTGACACAGCTGACCTTACACATGAGTTGAGACAGCTTATGACAGTGTGTTCTTCTGTGACATTGACTGGTGCCATGTGGTGTGTTCTGTGTGCATGTCTCTGTGGCTAGCCTTCCCTGTTCCTACACAGCCTATATTCCCTGCAGATGTTCCAGTTTGTGATGCTTGCTGATTTGTCCTTTGGTTATCCAACGTCTTTGAAGTAGGTTTTCTGTAATGTAGGTGCATGGTAGACTACTGGTCCTTCTGGTGTAATCCATGGGTCTGTTTGATGTGAGGGCCTGGAATGTGGGCAAACGCACATGGGATATATTCAGGATTCGCCACAGCACATTTGTGTTTCAGATATCATGTTTTCACTATGTGGTGTCTTTCTGTGACTAGGTCACTTGTATGTGTGTGTGACTGCTCACACTCATCAGATCCTAGACGTCAATGTTGTGTGTTGTCAACATGTGTTCTTCGTGGGTCTCCTAGGGATCTTCATTGGTCTGGGACTGTGACAGTGACAGTGATCCCAAAGTGTAAGGTACGTTTCAGTCATGCACATCTAACTCATACTATGCATTGTGGAAAACATTCACCAGAGTTGTTGGCTGGCCATGTGTGATGTGTTTGTACACCATGGATCCTCCCTCCACCCCTGGGATTGTCATAGGTGCATGTGCAATGTCACCTGTACATGTGGGCTTAGCTGATGCACACTGTTGCAGATCAAGGTGTGTGGTATTGAGAGTGGGTATATATGAGTTTTCTCATGTCTAGGCCCCTACCTATATAGTGACCTTAAATTATAGGCTATGCCCAGTGAGTTTTCTGTGTGATTGTGATAGAACTTTGTCTGTCACAACATGGCAAGGTGTGCACATGTGACTGTGTTCCACAGTATGGGTTACTTCCAAATTAGTCCTCACAGAGAGATTATCATACAGGCTACTGTCACCACAATGTAGGGTCCCTGTGGGTACTGATGGAGTGGGTCTGTCTCTTGGTGTTTTGCTGGTCTTCCTTCCAGCTTATGTCACATGAGTCTGTTGTGAACCTACTCATCTGACAATGCCTGATTGCCCACAAAGAGGTACCCAATACTGTGTACACATAAGTGTCATTGGAGATCACCCACACATCATATGTATCGTACTTGCCTGGGTACACTGAGACACACACACACACACACACACACAAGTTGTGTTCGATGTGCAGTGTGAGACTGACTGGTTGTGTTTGGGGATCTGCACCCATGCATTGATATAGCTTTTGTGGGACATTGGCTGGAAGTTGGTCGTAGGTTTTTCATACTGTCCCTGGGACTCGAGTCCTACCTCACTCTGCACATTCATAATGGTTAGTATGTTCCATTGCTGCCATGGTATGGGTCTTGATCACCAAAAAGCTGCAGTCTACATATGATTTATTAGTATGTGTGTCTGTTTGGTGCATATGTGTGTATGCATTATGATGGTCACTACTTACATTGTGTAATTGTCCATTGGAGGCATTGACAACCCTCATGTGCGATGCTTCTCTGCATATGGCAGAGGATGTTTAGTTGACACAGAAATCTTTCACTCTGCAGCTCAATGTTTGTTAGCAACACAACCACCACTTTGCCACTACATTGCTTGTGGTGTTACAACCAGGAACTATACATGGTGGTTTGCAGATGCTGGTGATTTTTGGCCTGCACCCACCTTTTGTTCACTGTAGTGGAGTGGGTTTGAAGCCCATTACCACAATAACCCTGATATGCTGGGATTTTGGACCCCATACCCACCTTTTGGTCACTGTAGTGAGGGAGGTTTAAACACCATTACCACAATGTACCACATTAGTTTGGGGTTTTAACCCCACATTTGTGGAAAAGTCAGCCCATAACGCACCTGATGCCCAGGCTGCTGGCGCAGGACGCCTCTTAGTTCCCATCTTGAACAATTACAAAATAAAGAGACGGGCGCTGGAAGCAGGAAAACAAGAACAGAGTTTTATTTCTCATGAGGAGAGCCTGTCATTTCGGACACTCGCATAGTGTCTTCAGGAGGTGCTCTCTCTACCAAATTTCTCTGAGGCTTCGTCTTTTATACACATGTTTATGATGCACAAACATTCCTTATTGCAATAAAGACGCTTTGAAGTACGAGAAAAAGCATGCTTGGAATCCCAGCTTCAGGCCTATTCCCATACCAGTCGCTCAGATGTCATCCTCCCCTCCTGAATGTAACAAGAGATTGTGATCTCTCAGCCGGACATTCCTACAGGACACGAGGGCAGGAGGGGATGATCAGATCAAAGGTTGGGCAGGCGATGAGATCGGGGACTTCGACTGGTGTATCATGGTTTTGTTATGCTGGGCAGGAAAAAGGGGGGGGTGTACATCCACGAGGCTTGGTCTTAGGACTTGGGACCGGGTCGAAAGGCCAAGTGCAGCTGGGGGGGGGGGGCTCGTCAGCTGAGGAGAAGGGTGTTCTTGGGAGGAAATGGGGGGGTGTGGGTCAAGCAGGAGTGTTACTTCTAGAGCAGGGTCACGCAGAGGGAGAGGGTTTTATGGCCGATGCATGAGCAGTGCGCGCGGGGAGGGGTGCCGGGGGTTTAACAAGAAAGGCCATGGTGCCTAAAATGGCTGTCGCGTACGTGTGTGCATGGGTCTATGCTGGCGGGATAACACAGTCAGTGCTTCGCGATATCCGTTCTGCTTACAACAAGGGGTACAGTGAACACAAATGAACGCCGCTTATGTGTACATATATTGCCATTTTCAACAGTCGCCGCTTTTTTACATAAGCTAGTTCATTTCTGTACAGTCGATACTATTGGCGGAATGCGGTACATATGATTTTACATTTGTTGGGTTATTCATACAAGTCTAGAGATCGGCATAAAACTTAGTCGGGGTCAATCAAGAAAAAGGTTCCGACACATTATAGAATCAGGTTCTGACTTTCTCTCCGGTGACATCAAAATACAGTAAAAAGTGCTCTGATACCTTCGGGTCTTGTCAGTGCTATAAGAGACTTTTGGAAAACTAAATACATGAGTGACCGATGAAACATTTTTGAAAGCAATACAAAAAATGGCTGAGGGAGGAATTCAGTTCGATACAAGCAATTAGTCAAGGGGTGGGCAGAAAGTTCAGGAAGGGGGGGGGTCTTCGTCACAGTGTCTTTTTAACAGCGAGCCATCACTGGTAGGCTCTGGTAGTCCGTGTTCTTTCGTTGGCGCTGTTGAGCACCGGCGGTGGAGCTATAGGTCAAGCTCGGATTCATCCTTACGCGTTGCAGGGTGCGATCAGTCCTCTGCTGTTAGATCACAGTCCTGTTTCCTAACTGATCTTCTTAGGGGTGCCTCATGCTGGGCACCTGCGTGTCTTTCTTCTTCCGTGGCAAAACCTTATTCTATCTAAATGCTGCTCTTCTTTTCTGAGTCAAAAGTTATGCAAAAAGGGTGATGTTGTTGAATAATCGAGGGAAGAGAGGGCGGAGTGGGATCAGATCTTTGAACGCACCAAGGGACCAAAGGAGCAAAGGACGACGAGCAGGCAGGCCCATCAGTCGGGCCCAAAAGGGACGGGGACTTCAGGCACGAGTGGGTCAGCAAATCGAGGGCTTCAAGGCAGCCCTTCATTCCTTCTTCTGCCGAGTTTGAGAGTGGTGCCTCGTCCCGCGTCTCGTTGCTCTGCGACTCCACCTTTGGTTGAGGTCACATGTGCTTCATGATCTGTGCCAGGCTGTGCGTCACGTCCCGCTCCTCTCCTCCGGTGTTTGTATCTTTGAATGGGTACAAAACAAGTTTTTAGAAAAACTGGCAGGAGAAGACATTTATACATCTCAATTCCGTCCCCACTCCCAAGTAGGTGTGGGACATGTTCATCGGTCACAGTCAGAAGTCATCACTTATGGAGTATGTAGGAGGGCATTTCCACTGAATTCGTAAGCCTATTTGGCGTTCATTCGTGACGTACGTGGAGAGAAATCGGACTCCCATCGACAGTGTATTCTATCAAACTCGTAATCGAGTCCTTAAACCCAAGAACTGACAATACATTTCCCTTCGGGTCGGCTAACTCTTGCAAGCAGGGGGGTTATCATCATGAGGGGGGGGCAGAGGTTAAACATGCTTTTCTTGGGGAGCGACGGTTAATCAAGGTCATCAATTACGCTTAGGGGATAGCTGATATGGAGCTGGGGTCAATCGGGAGAAGCGAGGACGCTTTGGACAGGGAGCTGGGGTCAATCGGGAGGAGCGAGGACGCTTTGGACAGGGAGCTGGGGTCAATCGGGCGAGCAGGAGGACGCTTTGGACATCCGCACTTAAGTGCAGAGGGGTGAGGCAATCTGGGCATTGGGGATTGCATTTCTAACGAACTGAAAAACAGAAGACCATTGACGTTATAGTCCCCCTATAAAAAGGTCAGATTAGGGGACATCAGTCGTCTTACCTGTCCTTTCTTTCATTACCAACTCGGGTTCTATCGTTTTGCAGAAAGGAGAGGTAGTAATATGGCAAGTTACAATCGTTTTAGTTCCTGTCAATTTTGCCGAACACCTTTGTGTTCGAAGAGACCCAATTAGGTTTGTGCCGGTGGGGCACAACGTTACCACACAAGGGAGGAGGGAACAGGGAGACCCTCAGAGAGAGAGAGAGTCGTCCGCACTCTAAACGAACCATTCGGTACACGTATGACATGGAGAGAGAGAGAGAGAGAGAGAGAGAGAGAGAGAGAGAGAGAGAGAGAGAGAGAGAGAGAGAGAGAGAGAGAAACGTGTACAATAATAGGCCATTTAGTGCGCACATAACACAGAACAGCAGGGGTCAAGTAATACGGAAACACAGGCAGAGGGACGACGTAGATCCATACATTACATACACACAAACTCAGGCGGGGGAGACAGTACATGTATTATATACAAAAATCCAAGACAGAACATAGAACAGTTACTGGTATTATATACAAAAATCCAAGACAAAACATAGAACAGTTATTGGCCAAAAAAGATCTCTTCCTGTATGCTGCGCCTCCTTAGCATCCTAAGCTCTTTTTACCTTTTTCTTCTCTTTTATCGTCGGTTGCCTTCACTGGTGGCTTTGGTTGCATACACTTATATGCCTTTGGCAATTGGTCAAGAACTAACCTGGTCAGGCTAATGCTCACGGTGGCATTTTCGAATCATTTTCCAGGCTGAGGCAACAGTGGGTGTCAGTTGGGAGAACAATGGGGCAGCTTTGAGTTTCATGTCTATGAGGGTGCGAAAAGGAGGTAGTAGATTTTAAACACTGGCAACATTCCTAGTCCTCCAAGCGGAGGGTACTTGGGTAAACCTCACCTCGGAATATTCCTTAAACTTTCCCTATTTAGTTAAACGTAGGAATTTATTCATTAGTGCACGTCATTCTTGGTTGTATTATTCGGGGTGCCGAGCGAAGTCATATTTTGTAGTTTCCGCTTCAGGCTGTCCTCCCAAGCGCTAAGTTCAGGGAGAGAAACAGTCATGGTTCGCTCGTCGTGTGTAGGTACCATAATCGAACCCCTTTTTCCCATCTCTTTGTCCGCTAGATCACCATTTTCTTTTTCGTACTTTAATTGATGTTCCGATGTGACCTGCAGAAAGAGGGAAAAAGAAGGGGGGCGGGGGCAGCATTTTAAAGACACATCAGCGCGCATAAACTCGAAAAGGCTTTTACTTACTACCTACTCGGGCTATCTCCACTGGATGCGGTCCCTGCCAACTCGGCGTTTAAGCCCAGGTGGACCATTTGGTGTGGGAGAGATGATTATCGGAGGCCTGTGGATAGCATAGGTCGCCCAAGTGTGGTATTACGGATCGTGCGCAGGGGGGGCGTCAGAACAAAGGGCAGTCGGTGCAGCGTGGGGGGGCGAGCTCGTGCTCTCCTTTGAGGAAAAGTGATAACCTACAGTGGTACAGGGTCGTTGTCGTTCGTACTAGGGGGGTCAGGTGGCACTCCTTCGGGGCGACTTAGGGGCATTTTTAAAACAACTTTCCTGACACAGGTAGCATATAAAGCATAGGCTAAATACCAGGATCTTTAGCAGTTGCTTTAGGCTTGTACAAAAATGAAAAACACATACAACAAAAACCTGGACCGTTCATATTTGCAATATTTCTGCGTACTATACTTTTTAACCCTTAACTAGTCGACCTGAGCCATTTCACCTGTAATCTAGTTATATCGGAAATAGTGGTCATTTATTCGAAACTTACCAATTTACGCGTGACAACTACGTTTGCTTTTTCCAAAAATCTTTAATACAAATGTCGGTGCATAAATACGGGCCTACAACCCCGTGGGCCGGCCACGGAGCAGGCTGGAACTGTACATGTGGGGATACTTATTAGTGGAAAACCTAATGGAGTCGGTGGTCGTTGATTTCATAATAAAAAGTGCGACAGGTGCAATAAAATCATATCGAAACTTCAGTGTGAGCGAGCATCATAAGTGTTGAAATTCGAACTTTCAATAATCATGATGCGCCAAAACTTAACAACAATTCATTGTCCGAATGTTCAATCAGTACCCATCTCACTTCAATTCATTGTCCGAACACATAATCAGTACCCTTCCCATATCAATTCATTGTGTTTAAAAACTGCATACATATTTCATGACACCAAGGCTGAGCAATCGGGGTACAACAAGGAGTTGGAAGTTTCATTTGTACCAGCGCCATTTTGGGAGCAGCCAGGCAGATCTAGGCATAGTCAAAATCTCCACCAACTCGTGGTTGGCCTAGAGGCTCTTTCGGCAGTCCAAAAGTTCCGTTAAAGGGCAACGGAAAGGATCGGCGGTATAAACCATCAGTTAAAAAGGGGGAGGGAGGCAACAATTTTTTCTACCGGGTCATACTGGGTTTTCACCGGAACTGATCCGAACTGTAGTCTGCAGGATTTTAGTCATTCAAACTGAGGCTGGCGTCAGCATGCGAGCGCCGACGTCTCGCGGCTACATTTTCATCGTTCCGCGGGTAGTCATGGCAGTCATTCCCCATCGGGGGTGTCTGCGGGGGTCGGGGGCCCCCGTGGCTTTTATAGAATCTTCAAAGTCGAGGAGAACACTTCTGATTGTGGGACTCATTTCTTAATCTACAAGCAACCGGGCCATCTCTTCACGCCGGGCCCACTCCTGCAGGGTCGACCGCCATTTTACGAGTGGCCGAACCCTCATCGGGTGAGTGGAGCGTTGGGGGTGCCGCTGAGGGCCTCCACCTGGGGAGGTGGGCGAGGCTCGTTCGCGCCGCCTCTCCCTCCCAGCGCACCCCTCGCCGTTCTTCTCGGCGCTAATATCCATGATGGCCGGACCAGGCGATGAGAGGGGGGGGGTCGGAGGCATAGGCAAGACATCCCCCCCCCGGTGGCCTGCAAGGCGCCGCTTCAGGGCCGCACGGGGAGCTTCTACCAAGCCGTGGCTGGACCAGGAGATGCGAGGGGGGGGGGGTCGGTGGCATGAGCAAGACATCCCCCCCGTGTTGTCGCAGCCATTATTGAAGAAAGAAGAGGGGACGCCCGGATCCCGTCGGCCTCGGCTCTTCTTCTGGCCCACCTTATGCGATGACCTCCAGCCGACGGCTGGCAGCAGGACCCGCCCTACACGTGCCGAAGATCTTGTCTTCCGGATGGGCGTAGCCGCGGACCTGTTGCACTTCGGGAGTTTCCAGAATGGGGGTAGGTATCTGCTGGTGGAGTAGTGTGGCTCACTGGTTAGAGGCGGCAGGCCTGAGAGCAGAAGTCAGCCTGGGACCAGGGTTCAATTCCCGACGCGGCAGGGTCGTGGACCTTGGTCAGCGGACTCGATAATTCTCGCTTCGGTGCTTACTCTAATCAGGGGTTCCACTCGGCAACTCTGGGCATTAGCTTGCCTAATCTCCACAATGGCCCCACCAATTCCAGGGATGCCTGGCTCCACCTTGGGGACTCCCAGCAAGGGACCATCCCACAGGGAAAGCCAGGACGGGTTCCCCAGAGTTATACAGCGCCGGGACGCCCCGTTGCTGGGGCAGCTGTGCGCTTTACAAGTATACTACATTTACATTTACATGCTGACTTGTATCTATCTCATGTTACCGTTATTGGGGCGTGGCAGGCGGTGGGACAGACATGTTTGGAGCAGTGAGGGGTGGCGAAGAGGCTGGTTGCCTCGTGGCCGTTGCGATGTCAAGCTTGGCTTCTTTCACCATTTTCATGTTTCCTATTACGGGCTTATTTCTAACATTTCTTATTTCTAGCGAAATCATGTGTTTTATCGTGAGCTATTTCTAACGTTTTCCTATTTGCAGTGAAATCAAAAACTCATCAGTGGCCTACTGATTTTGCTTTCTTATTTCTTTCTTCCCTTTTTTTTCCTAGCGTGTTTCATGCTAAAGTTTCTGTTAACAGGATACGGTGATTACTTCGTTATTGTTGCATATGTCCTTTTTATTAGGGGTACCCTCTGGTCGAGCCAGATGACCTACCTCTAATAAACGGTCCGGGTGGAACTAGTTTACCAATCAGTGGGGAGTAGATAGGCCCGAGAGATTACAACGGGGGACAAAGGTCCGCATTACCTACCCTTCACTACTTGCAAAGATTAGACAGAATATTTCTTTTCTACGTTATTTGCAAACAGAGAATACCTCAAAAGAACTATTCCTTGAACAAGAAATGTCCAGACAATCAATCAATCAGTGGGGAGAAAAACAGGCATGACGGATTACAACGGGGACAAAAATCTGCATTACCTATCCTTCACTATCTGCAAAGGGGGCAGAATATTTCTATTCTTCCCTGTTTGTAGACAGGGAATATCTCAAAGAGCAATAATCGATAAAAATCGATAACAAACAATCAGTGGGGAGAAAGATAGGCATGACGGATTACAATGGGGGACAAACGTCTGCATTACCTATCCTTCACTATTTGCAAAGAGAGAGGAACGTTCCTATTCATCGCTGTTTGCAAATAGAGAATGTCTCAAAGAGAACCAATACTTCAAGTACAATCAATCAATCAATCAGATGGATAAAGCCATCCTACCAATCGGACATAAAGACGTCCTACTTAACCTTACCCGGACCGGACCGTGTGGGCAATTCTTCGCCTTCCCTTTTCCAGCGCCCAATCGTTCTCTTTCTCCATGTTTTTACCGCAGCATTCCTGTGGGATTCCAGTCAGGACAGTAGGTCACTTGAGAGAGGTCCGTTCGGAATCGGTGAAGTTCATTCAATCGGCAGCCGGACGAGGGCCCTCTCAAGGCAGGTATACTCCAATCATTTAGATGTTCACCCCATCGTCTGGACCTCTCTTACCGGACCTTATGTCGCTGATGGACCCCGCGTTGGGACGCCGATTGTGGAAAAGTCAGCCCATAACGCACCTGATGCCCAGGCTGCTGGCGCAGGACGCCTCTTAGTTCCCATCTTGAACAATTACAAAATAAAGAGACGGGCGCTGGAAGCAGGAAAACAAGAACAGAGTTTTATTTCTCATGAGGAGAGCCTGTCATTTCGGACACTCGCATAGTGTCTTCAGGAGGTGCTCTCTCTACCAAATTTCTATGAGGCTTCATCTTTTATACACATGTTTATGATGCACAAACATTCCTTATTGCAATAAAGACGCTTTGAAGTACGAGAAAAAGCATGCTTGGAATCCCAGCTTCAGGCCTATTCCCATACCAGTCGCTCAGATGTCATCCTCCCCTCCTGAATGTAACAAGAGATTGTGATCTCTCAGCCGGACATTCCTACAGGACACGAGGGCAGGAGGGGATGATCAGATCAAAGGTTGGGCAGGCGATAAGATCGGGGACTTCGGCTGGTGTATCATGGTTTTGTTATGCTGGGCAGGAAAAAGGGGGGGGTGTACATCCACGAGGCTTGGTCTTAGGACTTGGGACCGGGTCGAAAGGCCAAGTGCAGCTGGGGGGGGTGGGGGCTCGTCAGCTGAGGAGAAGGGTGTTCTTGGGAGGAAATGGGGGGGTGTGGGTCAAGCAGGAGTGTTACTTCTAGAGCAGGGTCACGCAGAGGGAGAGGGTTTTATGGCCGATGCATGAGCAGTGCGCGCGGGGAGGGGTGCCGGGGGTTTAACAAACGGGCAGAGAGGCCATGGTGCCTAAAATGGCTGTCGCGTACGTGTGTGCATGGGTCTATGCTGGCGGGATAACACAGTCAGTGCTTTGCGATATCCGTTCTGCTTACAACAAGGGGTACAGTGAACACAAATGAACGCCGCTTATGTGTACATATATTGCCATTTTCAACACATTCACCTTTTGTTCACTGTGGAGAGGGGGGGGTTAACTCCATTACCACAATTTTCATGTTGGGCTTGTGTTTTGTGCCCCAGACTCACATTTAGGTCACTGCAGTGCAGGGGGGTATACTTGGGGTTTGAGCCCCACATTCACCTTTTGGTCACAACTGTGATGGGAGTTACAGTATGTGTTCCCTTTCAGTTTCACTGTTACAGGCAATTCCCACACAAAACACAATCTTGCCATGATGGTAGGTGTTTGGCCTATGGGTGAAAATGCTAGTGGTGTTTGCCATCATCCCCTAGAAGTAGGGACTGCTGGTAGTGCTGGTACACCTCCTCTATGTTTAGGGAGTACTGGCAGTGATAGCAGTCAAGCCCCCTAAGGGCTGGACAATGCTGGTAGTGGTAGCCATCTACCCCCTATGGATTGAGTAAGGCTGGTAGTGAGAGGCCTCCACCCCCTATGGGTTGGGGCTGCTGGTAGTGATAGGCATCCACCCCCATAGGTTGAGACTGCTGGCAGTGATGGCCATCTCCCCTATGTGCTGAACAATGCTGGTAGTGGTAGCCATCCACCCCCTATGACTTGAGTAATGCTGGTAGTGATGGGCATCCACCTCCATATGGGTTGGGACTTCTGGCAGTGATGGCCACCCCCCCCCCCATGGGCTGGACAATGCTGGTAGTGGTAGCCATCCCCCCTACGGATTAAGTAATGCTGGTAGTGCTAGGCATCCACCCCCCTAGGGGTTGTGGCTGCTGGTAGTGATAGGCATCCATCCCCCTATAGGTAGAGACTGCTGGTAGTGATAGCCACCCCCCCATGGGCTGGACAATGCTAGTAGTGGTAGCCATCCACCCCTTATGGGTTGAGTAAAGCTCGTGGTGAAGGCATCCACCCCCTATGGGTTGTGGTTGCTGGTAGTGATAGGCATCCACCCCCTATAGGTTGGGACTGATGACAGTGATGGCCATCCCCCTATGGGCTGGACAATGCCAGTAGTGGTAGCCATCCACCCCAATGGGTTGAGTAATGCTGGTAGTGATAGGCATCCACCCCTCTATAGGTTGAGACTGCTGGAAGTTATAGCTATCTACCCCCTATGGGTGTCGTACTTACCGTCTGTGGGGTACGTGTCGATTCCTGTTGTTGTTTCGGTCATAGACATACAGTACAGGGATGACATGGGCCATCTGATACATGGTTTGTTCGTCTCATAGCCGTGGATCGTGTTGTAGCTCAATTCGACACAGAGAGACTGCTATTCCGGATGCTGGAACGTCCTGTAAGTGGTGACCTGTTCGGCGCGTAGGGAGTACGCATTGTACGTGCCTGGCCAGAAACTGCTGTGCAAATGCTTCCGGATGACTCCAATTCTGCATTTCTGGTTCCGGCTCATACTGGAAATGTTGCTTGTTTCGGTGCGTACGTGTCGTTCGGGATTTGGGCACATATGTGCATCGTACTTCCTCATCCGGATGGACCGGATCCCGGAACGGGTAGGTCGGAAGCTAATGCTACAGACAGCTCTTGGAGGGCTGTCCGACCCGGATCGGAATCGACCCCTTCGTTTTTATTATTTAGTATATTAAATATTATCCATTTTTTTCACAAATATATTTTTGTTTCATATATTTTTTTTAATTAAACATTGTTATATTGGTTGCACATTTACAATAGTCTTAGTTAATTTTATATGTTGAAAGTGAGTAGATCAAACACACATTTTAATATATATTAAGTATTTTTTGATAATATAATATGTGATATATATAATACTATTTTCTGTACCTTTTTATATTTAGTTAACAAAAAGTAAAAATATACATTGCATTGTTTGGATTTTTTTATTATTTCTCCATTCTTGTCTATGGGGAGTCAGTCTTTTTGAAATTATTGTTACGCTGCCATTTTTATCCATTTCCTTACTCTTCTATCTATCTGTTTAGTTTTTAGGTCATTTTACAAGACGGAACCACGTGGTTCCGACCTGCATTCCGTTCGTTAAGGTAAGTTTGATTTCATTTACTTTTAAGGTTGCTTTAGGGTAGTGGGGAGGTAGTAGTAGTGTAGTTAGATTTGTTTGGGCATTAAATGTTTTTTTTGTGTACTTAGGTGTTGTTATGGTAGTCTAGTGTTTTATGTGTTTGACGTAGTGTTGAAGAGTAGTAGAGTGTTATATAGTGTTAGTTATGTGTTGTTTAATTATGTTATGTTGGTTTTAATGTTTATATGTCCGTTTTTTATTTTTAGATGACATAATTATAATGTTTAATTTAAAAAAGAATACAATTATGTTGTTTAAATGTTTTGTGATTTTTAAATGCTTTTGATGTTTAGCATTGTTTTTTGTTTAAAGTATAGCTTTAGCAATCATGTCTAGGTGTTCTAGACCTTTGGTGTTTGGAAATAGTTGAGTTTTGTGTAGTAAGCACTGCCGGTCCAAGGCCTTCTGAGGCCCCGGGGGAAAGGAAAGATGTGAGGCCCCTCCAAGTGACATCACAGAAAGTGACTTCGCAGGACTTTTGATCTTAGTTATTTGGCATCAGTGAATAGTGCTTCATGTCACCTTAATGAGTTCTAATTGCATCGATATTTACTTTGTAAAGCAAACCATTATAGTATCAGTTGATTCCAGTCCTCCTTGGATTGTTGGAGCTGACGGCCCTTGACTCTCAATGATGAATAATGTAAAATTGCTTTCCTCCATTTTGAGCTAATGGACAAAAATCGGATACTTTTGTAGAACAGTGGAGTAAGGTGTAGCCTTGCATATGTCAGTTGGCAGGTCATTCCTTTGTAGAATTTGTCTTGTCTCACTATACAGAAGATTTGTACTCTTTAGTCTAATGCCAACTTTCTCATGCCTTAGACATTATTACAAATGATATGGCTGGTGTTTAGGCCTTAGACTAGGCATTTGCCGATTTTCAGTAAACATGAGAAAGTAGAATGCAACAAAGCTCCCAAATGTATTCATACATTGATTTTGTTTGCATACTCAGTTTAGGGCCTATTTTAGTTAGTGATTGCCCTAACCTTAGCTCTTGATAGCTCTGTTATTTTATGATGGCTTCTATTAGTTTGTGTAAGGTTGGTTGTCCTCTTCCTATTGTGGCTTGGAAGGCATTATGCCATCCTTCCACCACGTTATTAGTTTTAGCTTTTTGAGCTAGAGTGCTATTGTAGATGTTCTGCCATGGGGATTTGGAACTTTGGCTGCCTTCAGTGCCTTGACCTATGTAGCCTTTCCACCCAGGTGTCTTCAAAGTAGTCTAGGAACGGAGTTAGTTTTACTTCATTGGCTTGGTAGAAAGGACTTTCCAGAAGTATATTATAGCGGTTGGCTACTTCAGCTATTGGCACATAGGCAAGGGCAATTAATTTCTTTATTTGGTACGCAAAGTTGCTTTTTGTGGCGTAATCTATACTTAGGCCCTGATTACCGGATACCGGACCGGAGTCCCTCCAACATCGTTCAGGAACTGGAACCGAATGACCTCTTGTTGTCAGTTCCAGAGCTGCAATTAGGATGAGACCGAACCATGTTCGATCGGAATCCTATATTTAACAATGGGCGCATGCATTACGAATTGAATGCATGCTCGCATTGTTAAATGCAGAGGTGCAGCTCATCCCGGCACCCCGTGGAAGGCCTGCCTTCTAAGAAGGGGTTAATTAGGCATTTGCAAAGGCTGTTTTGTGAAACACAAGAGTGCGTATTGAAGCACAGCTGGGGATGAAAGAAGCTGGGTGAGGGGTGGATTTATCCTAGCTGAGAGATACTGTAACTTTGGACCATTTTCTGGTTACTTCAACCAATTTAAAGATACAGGATTATAAAATTGTATTTAATTTATACTATACAGCTAAGGAAACCCATTACTGGGGCTTCAGTCGAAAGCCTGAGGGCTTTCAATCTGGAGAAAAAAGGGCTGATCTAGTTCACGCTTGCTGCGTGCTGTAAACAACATGAGCAACAGAAAAATATATTTAAGGAAATCAGTGCTCAAATTCAGATTAGATTGACTCAGTCCACAACCCATCTACAAAAATAAACATATTGGGCTATTTAACTGAGGTCCCATTGGAATATAAAGATGTCGTTTTCATGGCAATAGTAATCACAAAACCTTGACTAATGCTTGCTAGACACCGAATTTCCTGAATTCAGTAAGTGATTATATCGATCTTCATAAACTGTACAGATGCAAAAGTACGCATGGAAAATGCGTTGAGGGTAATGCTTGTGACTGATCAATGATGTGGGCTAATTTCCGTGTCCATCAGTGGATCATCCACATTCTTGGCTTTGCAGTACATGTCCTGGGTTAGGTTTGGGATTTGGTTCTTTCTGGCGAAAATGAAGGTAGCTGGGGGTACCGAGGAGGAGGGTTGCAAGATGTTGTGGTCCATCAGAGGTAATCTGGGAATGGTGTGGTCATATAACTTGTGACCAAAGGCCTATCAGTGAGGGTCTAAGTAAGCTGCAGGACTTAATTGTGTGTTCTCCTCTCTTATCAGTTAAATATATTCCCTATGGAACTGCAATGCATTCTTCAGGAGCTGATTCATTCTCCAAATGAGGCAAGAATGGTCATACAGGTTTTCTTTAAAGGTATGCAGGCTGGTAATGATAATGTGCATGGACCACTCTGTTGATCATGTCATGTCTACTAACTCATTCTGTGATGCAACTTTATACTAACACTTTCAAAACTGACATCAATACAAACCTTGAAAGACTGATATCTGCTGTTTGCATTTGTAGGGGTGTCCCACCAGTGGTGCTTATAAGACGGGCAATTAAAAAACAAGCTTTACAAGACTAACAGGCACATGCATCAACGTAGGCTTTTGCGATTCCTTAATTGCGATTATTAAGGAATCGCAATTAAGGAATCGCAAAAGCCTATGCATGTAGGAATCACTTTAAAAATAGCGATTCCTACACATTCCTTAAGTGCGACTCGCAAATTGCAAGTCGCAATTAAGGAATGTTGTCCCATTCATTCCTATGGGCCTCCAGGCCCATAGGAATAAATTGGAGATTGCATGAGCAATTTGCGAGTTCCAGTAGGTGCTCGCAAATTGCTCATACAATTTTAAGAGTGTCAAAATGACAACCTGTTGCACCCCTGAAATTGATCTGTGCACATATGTTACGCACACACATGCCCTAAGGGCATGTGTGTGCGCAACATAAAACTTTGAAAAATGCACAAAAGTGCATTTTTCAAAGTTTTTGCAAATTACCATGAAGTTCAACTTCATGGTTATTTGCTATTAGCGAATTCGCTAATTTATTTACTTTAATGCATTGCATTTAAGGAATCTCAGTTTGGGATTCCTTAAATGCAATCACAATTTAAGGAATCGCAATTTAGAGATTTCTTAAATTGCAATTTTAGCATTTGGAATGAAAATTGTGTAAAGAACATTTATTTGGTTATTTTAGCGCGATTATTTCCAAAAGTAGGTAATAGGAGATAGCGATGTTAGCGACTGTTTCCAGTCGCTAACATCTTGGCATGCCCACTTTGCATGTCATTAGCGATAAATATCGCTGACATGCAAAGTGGGCCCCAAGATGATCGCTATCTCCTACTAGCTGTCGCTTACTGGTGTTAGCGACAGCTAGGTAATAGGGCAATAAAATTATCGCCGCTTTAGCGGAAAAAATTCCCGCTAAAGCGGCGATAAGGCCCTTGGTAATATGCCCCCTTGTTTGTAATAATTAAAGTGTATTTTCCTTTAGAATATGTTTGTTGCCTGCACTATACTTGCTGTTTTCTTTGCACTAAGCGTCTTGTTCCAATTGCTCCACTAATCCTAATTTGGGCACAAACTCACGTTTGCCTCGAAATAGGATCGTAACTAGGGCATTAATTGTGCACTCCATGAGGATTTGTCTGCACAATTCGTGCAACGAAAAACTTGGTGCAAATCATGCAGGTGACGGTCACACATTCTAAGTTTGCTTACACTGGAGCGGGTTGGCTACTACAGTATTTACCATACCGAGGTCCTTATCTTGGAGAGGTGCAATAGCTGTACAATTTCCACCTAATTACAAAGATATAAAATACATTTCCTACATGACACTTCACGGAGTCTGCCCATGATAAATGTTATGCATTTTACGTGCTAATGCAACACACACAATGGGTTAGTCAAGGATAAAACAAAATACATTGCACGTGTGCTGAGCAATCGTGCAGTTACATTTCGACAGACTACTATTATAAAAAATCGAGTTTTCACCAGCTGACCTTTGCCAACTCTACAAATATCAGATTGGTTCAAAATTGCTAGGCAACGATGTAAATTGGCTGGCACCAGGGCAACATTTCCCGTCAAGAGTGCTAAATTGCCCGTCAATAGTGCAATTTACAGGATCTGACCACATGTGCACCCCAAGAGCACTAAATAGGATAAATACTTCAAGATAATGTTATTTCTTTGGAGCATTATGCTAGGATTACAAGACTACGCCTATTTAATGCCATGCTTTAGTAAGTGTCTCTTGACTTATATCAATGTGTTCCTTCTCAATATTTTAACATTATCAGGTGATGCTCGGTTTACAGAACCTATATCTTTTTCAGATATGTGATGCGCTGAACCACTTTTGCAATCAATCCAAGATATTAGCTTAAATATGTTTTGCAAGGTCAAGCAATGTTACTGCACAGATGATTTCATTTCATTCTAAACGCTAAAACTGCCTGTGGCAGAAATGTGTCATGGTACAATTGATTAAAACATAATCCCAAATGGATTGGGAAATTAAACTCTCTTTATTTCCAAACCATTAATTCTATGGACTGCCATCAACACTTTATAGTGGTCATGTGTCAACAAGCATTATCATACTAGAGTACAAAGCAAATGTTAGCATATTGATTTTTCCTGTCAAAGGTCATTTCCTTTAATGTTTACAAGCAGCTCCTGTCAAGCCTAATTGATTCAGAGCAGGGGACGTTTGCCTTTTATAAAAGCTGTTTGAACCTTTTCTCCATATAGCATGCAAATATCATGACTCGCTCATTCATTTAAACATTGTTAGTGAATGTAGATTACCCCAAGGAAGCAATCCCAAAATGAAAGATGGTCTTTGTGCTGTGCCAACCTACATGTCAAAGAACGTTCAATGTAACACTTCATGATGAATTAATTTGCTGTCTTCAATCTGTGGATCCTTTTTCAGTAGCGACAGCGTTCAGTTATTTTACACTTAGGGACTGGTTAAGGGTGATTTTGCACACATTTAAAATCCTATCAATTAATCACTTCCTTTGAAATTTAACTAGGAGCCCAAATGGTGGGTATAACTTTATTTTAACAAACTAGGGACCTCGATGTGCTCTGTAATCAGGTGTAAACCTTCTTCCACAGTTAACCTTCACACAACGTTAATATCGCCAGCACTGACCTCAATTCTAAGTAAAATTGAGAAAAGTTTTATATTTTATAAGGCTTGGCTTAGACAGGGAAACTACTTGAAAATTATATTCTGTAGTAGTTTGGCTCACTTGTTACTTTTAAGAGTTAATCAGTTGTATGAACATTCCGATGTTAGGGCCATATGGTGTACAGTACCATTGCAAATCGGTATTCAGTCACAAACTGAATACCGGTCACAAAATAAAAATATTGAATGTCTGAAACCTATTCTTCTCCCTAAATGTATCAATTGAAAATGGTTACCGATTCAATAATTTACTGACTCCAAATTGTGAATCGTAAATAAGAAATCATTATTTGCGATTCACTATTCATATGTTCATCACCGTCTCAAATAGTTGCAAAAACAGCAAATAGTGCATGCATTTAACCCCCACCTAGACCCAGGTGGTAATCATGTGCAAACAATATAAAGAGCTGCAGAATACATCAGATTTTTCCAAAGTAACTGATCTCTATGTCATTGCATGGAAAATGAGGATTTTGTCTGGTTTGCAGAGAAGGCAGGGAAGACAGGAGAGGATCTTCAGGCTAAGGGTAACACTTTTGAAAAAATAGAGGAGGAGTAAAGGCTAAGTAGTGCAGTAATCCTAGATCTAATTGCTGAATTAAAGCGTCAGCTTGAAAGACAATCCTTATGCAATAAGGGCATCATCACCCATGTGCAGGTGTTATGCAGTTTGCATCTATTAGCATCTGGTAGCTGTCAATGTGTGAAAGCAGCAGCTGGTGGTGTGTCCCTGTATTCACTGTCGTGATTTATTCATGCATTCCGTGATTCTTTGTTAATGCGAATCAATACCTACATATATTTCCCTAGAAATGAACATAAACTGCATACAACCAAGCTCCAATTTTACCAAATAGCCAGCTTTTCAAATGTCTTTGGATGTCTAAATAGTATGCCAATATGCCCACCCTTCACCTTTGAGTATTTATTCCACAACAGTAAAAATACTGGTTCTATGGATAGACCAGTGGTGTGTGGTGCAAAACATGATTACAGACAGAGTATTGTGTTTCCCTGGGTGCGCTCGTAATTCATTCATATTCCGACACAGTGGGATCAATGCAAGGCTACATAGTGGAGAGTCTGAGGACGCATACATTTTCGGGTAATAAACCTCTGATATCTTTTGAGTGCAATCTAACAAAAAAACAATTGTAACTGTGATGTGCAAAAATATACATTACTATTTCAGGTGATAGTGCATATGCCATATGCCCATGGATAATGACTCCATATATGAATCCATCCACCCTCAGTGAGTATCAGTACAATGTGGAACCTATGAAAAAAACGAAATTATGAATTAATTTGGTGCCTTCAGTCTGTGGTTCCTTTTGCAGTAGCCACAACGTTCAATTATTTTACACTTTGGGACTGATTAATGGTGATTTTGCACACATGTATTAATCTATCAGTGAGTCACTTCCTCTGAAATTTGACTAGGAGCCATGCTGGTGGGTATAACTTTATTTTAACAAACTACGGACCTTGATGTATTCTGTAATCAGGTTCTGGGCTTCCTCCATGGTTAACTTCACACAACGTTGATATTGCCAGCACTGGCCTCAATTCTAAGTAAAAGTGGGAAAAGTTATATATTTTATATGGTTTGGTTCAGAGAGGAAAACTACTTGAAAATTATACTCTGCAGTAGTCTGAGGACGCATACATTTTGGGTAATACGCCTCTGGTATCTTTTGATTGGAATCTAAAAGCACAACAATTGTAACTGTGTAGTGCTAAACTATACATTACTATTTCAGGTGATAGTGCATACATGGATAGGGGAGAGGAGTTGGCCTAACGGCTAGGGAAGTCAACCTCCAATCCGGGGAACCGGGTTCGAGTCTCGGCCAGGACACACAACATCCTGTGATTCTGGGCAAATCACTTAATCTTCCTGTGCCTAACAAAAATGAATGTGTCCTCATGTAAAGCAACTGGTGCTCGTGTAAAGCGATCTTATACCCAATACCTTTAGGTCAAGTTTGCGCTATATAAAACTCCTTAAAAAAAAGAGAGCCATACGCCTATCAGTAATGACTTCATATACAAATCCATATACATGCAATGAACGTCAGCACACTGTGTCACATATGGAAATCAGAGATGTGATTTAGGGCACATTTGGAACACTTAAAAGTAGATTCAGATGCCTGCACAAGAGTGGTGGTGCCCTACAGTATTCTCCAGAATGTATTGCAAGATTGTAACAACATGTGCAAATCTTCACAATGTATCAACTTGCAGAGGTTTAACAGTAACCATATCTGTCTCTTACATACCACCACCTCTGCAACATGATGCATTGGGAGCAGGAGAGAATCAAGGGCGCTATGCTGCCATAACTGAGAATTATTTTTCTGGTGAGTGAATCATTGACAAAATATTACTGAATGAAACTCAAAGGTTTTTTGCATAGGTAAACATAGATCGACCTTTATTCCTATATTTTGCTACACCATATCACAAGTAGTCCTGAAACATAGTTTGACATATATGTACAGACAAACAGGTTAATCAACATAAACACAAGTATATTAGGCTTTGACTTGCATTAGGTATGATGAGAAGTGCTGGCACCCAGATATACTTCTTCAGCAGTGTGATGCCTGTTTTCATGCACACTGGTGGTGTCATGGACGTATATGCTACTGACGCTAGAGTGGTCCTCACTCTCTGGACATACTACCTGACATAAATCACAAAAAGAGGGGGACCAGTGAGGTAATAAAAGATCCAGAACCCTTTCTCCCATAATCAAGTATAGAAAACATACATTAGGTAACTGTTCCTGCAGGTGTGTGTCACCAGGTGGAAGTATTGAGGGGGGTCTTCCTTATTAAGAAGTAGTGCCCTAACACCACCTGTTATGGTGTCATCCTTCATCATTGGGCTTAGTTCCTCATGTGGTCAGTGCTGCATTATGCCACGGGCCCTGTGAGAGGTCTCTTTAGCGGAGATCTTTTGATAATAATTGCGGTGATGATGAGTGCGCGTGTGTGGGATAAGTAAACTAGTGAGTTTAAAAATACCTAGGGGGTATCAAAAATTATTTTAATCTGGGATTCCCTTGTAAAGGATACAAACTTTGTGCTGGTAGTTCACTTCTTAATTATGAAGAAAAAACAATCCAACACCATGTTTTGGTCGACATGTTTCACGCCTCCGCGGTCCAGGAGGGATCCATGGCAATTCATCAGGACCAAATAAGTAGTGATAAATATCCCTACCCTGAATAGGGTTGGATGAATGCGTTTTGGTATCAAGTGATTACCAAATGTGTTTACGAGGACAGAAAAGGCCAAGAAAAGTTTCTGCTAGAAAGTAAACCTATTAGGTTTCCTATGTTCCACCGGAAAGAGAAGAAGGCATGATAAAATGAGAATTATACTTACCCTGGGTTGTCCACAGGAAGTACATATTAACATAAAAAAATATTGTGTAGAAACAAAACATGCTAGGAGGCCAATGCACAACTCCTCTGGTGCATAGTGTCACACATCTCAATAATTGAGGTGAGTGACTTTAATGATCTATGATTATATCAACATTGTTGTATAACAGACACACAAGAAAAACATGAAAAACGTGAAGTGGGTGACCCCCTGGTAAGAGTAGGTATATGTTCTTACCCTACAGATGATAAATCTGTGCACCTTGTGTCGTGAACAGAAGACTGCATCTAAGCTGCAGTTAAAAATCTATGGAAGCAAGTACAAGGCAGAACTGTTAAAATAACTTATGCAGCCATTCCCTATGAGGGGGAGCATCCCACTCGGTATTTGCAGTACTTACTTTGCTTGTAGCAGTGTGCATCAAAGTCACCTACCCTTCGTTCTCCTAGCCCATAGGTGAATGTGACTGGCTGCAAACATAGTTAAGTACACCATGGAATCTCCCATTGTAGCGGTAGCCACGCCCCGTTAATGTGACCGTACGCAGGTCTTGGATACTGGGATATGAAGCCACAGTGACCAGGTGGATGATTCCAAAGGCCTGGTGTGGTAAATTAAAAAGAGCAACAGATATCTACTTAAAGAATAAGTAGCAAGGTTCCGCAAGTTTAGCTATAGTGGTCATGTTGTGTATAGCTCCCTAATAATGAGGGATGATTGGTAAAGATAATTAAGCCCCAGAGAAGAAGGAAGAACAAAAATAGGAAGATGGTGTAATGATGTTGATGCAAAGTGCCCAGTGACCCAACTGGTCAGGCACTAGGACCGGCCCGAGTGAGGGACGAGGGCAGGCGGAAATGGAGGAGCTGGGGACCAAGTGGGCAGGAAAGGGAGTAAGCTGTTGGGACTTGAAGAAGGAGGATGATTAATAAAGAAGGTCCATGACCCTACCTCACTGTGTCCGCCTGAGTTATTGGGGCTGGACACTACAACTGGCGACGAAGGCGAAAGAAACCCCAAGCGTGTGGACAGCCGCAGCATCAACCGGCGACCCACTGGCCCGGAGCTCGCCCCACGTCTGGAGGCTCGAGCGCGCTGCGAAAAACGCCCACCGAGTGCCCACCTCGGCGGCGGAATAGCGGTAATTTAAGCGCCTACCGAGTGCCCACCTCGGCGGCGGAATAGCGGTCATTTAAGCGCCTACCGAGTGCCCACCGCGGCAGCGGAATAGCGTTAAACAAAGCGCCTACCGAGTGCCCACCTCGGCGGCGGAAGCGCGATGACAAAAGCGCCCACCGAGTGCCCACCTCGGTGGCGGAATAGCGGTCATTTAAGCGCCTACCGAGTGCCCACCTCGGCGGCGTAATAGCGTTAAACAAAGCGCCTACCGAGTGCCCACCTCGGCGGCCGAAGCGCGCTGACAAAAGCGCCCACCGAGTGCCCACCTCGGCGGCGGAAGCGTGTGGCCAAAGAAAACGCCTACCGAGTGCCCACCTCGGCGGCGGAAGCGTGTGGCCAAAGAAAACGCCTACCGAGGGCCCACCTCGGCGGCAGAAGTGAAGGAAATTGCCCTACCTTGAATGGTGACTCAAGCGGTGGACCACGGCTCCGGTGAGTGAAATCGCCGCCTAACTGGCCCCCCCCCCCGCCGAAGAAACGAGCAGAAATGACCGAAATCCCGCTGAAAACGAGATTCCCGGCGGCCATCTTGAAGTCAGGCAATATTGACCAATCCCCTGCGAGGGATCATCGGCAGCCATTTTGAAGTCAGGCAAAAAGCCTGAAACAGCAAATAAGCACTAACAAGCTACAAACAAGCATTAGCAAGTGACAAACAAGCAATGGCAAATACAACAGCTGTAACAAACAAGCATTGGTAAATGCAACAGGAGTAACAAACAAGCATTGGTAAATGTAACAGAAGAAACAAACAAGCATTGGCAAATGCAACAGAAATAACAAACACACATTGGCAAATGCAACAGAAGTAACAAACAAGCACTGGCGAGTGCAACAAACAGTATAAACAAACACTGAGAAGCGCAACGAAAGCAACAAACAAGCACTGGCAAGTGCAAAACAAATGGTGTAAACAAACATAACAAGCACCAGACAGTGCAACTCTCGAATGCGACAAACACAAGCAAATGCAGGTCTGAAACACAACAAGCACGAGCAAAGGCAAGTGCCAAAGTAAACCTGTAACGCTACGCAAAGAGAAGAATTAAAATAAAGGAGGTGAGAAACTAAATGGTCCAGAATCATACCGAGATAGCTGCGGATCTTACCAACCTAAAAGGAAACAGTCCTGTGACCGTAGCAGATCAAGATCTTCCTCCCTCATGGCGGTGGGGAAAGCAACCCAACGATCCAATCCTTACATTGAAGTGCCACCCCCAGTGACACAGACTGACATTCAGAGTTTGGGTCCCAAATGGAACCGGTGGCTGGAATCACTGGACGACTTTCTTGACGCCACCGGTGAGCGAAGAGATGGAAAATGTCTGACGTTACTGCTCCAGTTGGTGGGCCATGAGGGCCGACGTTTAATTAGAACATTTTCTGAAAAGGACACAGAGACTTATGAAAGACTACAAGAGACACTACGCGCCCATTTCAACGCAAAGGATGACGTGGATCATGAACGCATCGTTTTCAACACAGCACGGCAGGAACCAGGAGAATCATTGCCAAACTTCATCACCCGTTTGCAGAGTCTGGTACAACGTTGCCATTTCAGCACATTTACAAATGAGGACGCAGTTCGACTTCGGGTAATCGAAGGCTGTTCAAGGTCTAGTACAAAGCACAAGATTCTTCAAGGGCATTTATCGCTAAAGGAAATAATCAAGAAGGCCGAAGCTGGAGAGCGGGTCAAAGCAAGAGAACCATCAAAAGAACCGCACCTATGTGCAGGGCACCAAGATACCAGAAAAGAGACATCTCTAAGGTCGGTGAATAAAGCACAAGAAATAAACAAAACCAGAAACGGGGAGGATGAAGACGGATCAGAGATAAGACAACGAGAGAAACAAAGTAACATGAAGTACTCTGAGTCAACAACACAAAAGACCGAGATGATCCAGGAGTACGACAGCGTCACTTATTCAACCTCAAACTCAACGTGTAGTGCAAGTGATTATGAAGCAGATGAAGCATCAAGTGAGACAGATCGCACCAATGGACCAAATGACAGCCTGCCCAACAAATGTGCAAGAAAGGCAAATTATAGAAGTCTGGACCAGTTACGCCAGCACTGGAATTCGGTACATGATCACACCCGTAACACAGATGTCCGTGCACAAAACAAGCGGGAAGGAGAAGCAAACCGGATAAGACAGACTGACTCACTCGGACACCGTCCGGGAAGAGGAAGACAAACACAACCATGATATCCGAGACAATGAAGAAACCGAGAGGAGGCCATCATCATCACACTAGAGAGGTAGAAATGAAATGCCAAGAGATCAACCACAAGAGATAGATATACCAAGAGATCAACCACAAGAGATAGATATGTGGTCATCAAACAACCCATCCAGTAAGACGACATCGAAGTCATTTCGAGAAAGGTACCCGGAGAAATATGCCAAAGAGAACTCCGACTCTAGGAGCAGCTCGTCACGGCCTACCTATTTCAAAAATCATCTATTCAAGACACACTCAAGAGAACGGTATCAAAGGACATCGTCAGAAGACTCCTCTGATTCAGAAAGCACGTCTGTTCGATCCCTCGAGTCGACCGAGTCATGGTCCCGACGACGGCCATGGCGTCAACCACCTGAACACACCTCAGAACCAAAGGACATCAGTCACATCAAGAGTAACGTATCTCACATCAATGTCCCTGAGTACTCAGTCACTTCACAAGACAACCTGTCATGTCAACCGCAGATACATCAAGATACAAACCATATACCTTCACCACGGATAGGGTCAGCGAGGCTGACCCACAGGGCCTACGGAAAGAAAATAAAGATAGTGGACACTACCAACCGGATGGGAAAGGAATATCCAGTCACCCCGCAAGGAAGACAAGACGTGTTAACAGAGACAGACCATCATCCGATGAGAGAGAAACATGCACAGGCCCAGACAGTCAAAGAGCTCACCAGTCCTAAACATGAGTGGGAGTGGGTGAGGCAAACAGAGGCAGCGAATGAGTCCCCAAACCAAACCAAGATGGTCTTTTCAGATAGCGTCTCACCGTCTGGTATACATGACTCTGAACAGGAAGGCAGTGTTGTCCTGGACCAGACAAGACAAAAGGAAGTACAGTCATACGCGGGTGCTCGGAAAAGAACCCGAACAACACCCTCTCATGAAGAAAATCGAGCGTCAATCAAACAAGAGCCCCATATAAAGACTGACTGCCGCCATCAAGTTGAGCTTTTCACAGTCACCTCAGAAACTGAAAATGAGTGGATCACCCAGAAGCTGATTGGAAACCACCACGAACCTGAGCACAAGAAGACCACGCGAGAGAAGCTGATTGGAAACCACCACGAACCTGAGCACAAGAAGACCACGCGAGACGTCTCGCAATTACAAGATACACTACTGTAACAAAAGATGTTCTCGTCAAAGCAACAGAAAGCCATACAAAAGAAATGGAGATGCATCTTCGTAGCCCAAATAGGCGGCCTGCAGACCCGTGTGGCTGACTGAGGAACCATTAAACATGTTAGACGCTAAGTTTATTTTGTCAACAAGGGGGAGATGTAATCGTGTGATGCAGTCCAGCGTTTCAACAAAACGGAACTATAAGAACTGCAGAGGCTGACGGAAGACGACTCACCCGCATCGTGAACCCGAAACGAAACTGGAACAGAGAGATCCTGAGACACTGCCAACTGACAGTCAGGCACTGATGGAGACTGCCGCTGAGAAGGAGCCCGACAGGCCATACCGTATCACTTAATCGAAGAATTCAAAAGAAAGACAATTTCTTGTTTTGCCGTGGTGTGTATTATTTTGTTTTCTTTTATTCACAGAGGGGGGAGATGTAATGATGTTGATGCAAAGTGCCCAGTGACCCAACTGGTCAGGCACTAGGACCGGCCCGAGTGAGGGACGAGGGCAGGCGGAAAGGGAGGAGCTGGGGACCAAGTGGGCAGGAAAGGGAGTAAGGTGTTGGGACTTGAAGAAGGAGGATGATTAATAAAGAAGGTCCATGACCCTACCTCACTGTGTCCGCCTGAGTTATTGGGGCTGGACACTACAGATGGAGATGCTCTTCCATCACCAGGTTGGGTGTTATTCCAAATTTAAATCTCAGATGGTCAAAAAGTGTTAAAAAGTGGGCAAGGAGAAAAAAATGCCATTCTTGTATGCAGTTTAAGGGGGGAAGATCCGCGGGTCCTAGGGTTCTGTTCTCCTATTGGATTTGAGAGAGGAGAAATGAGCAAGTTATCTAGTGAGTTTGACTTCCTATTTTTTAACAAGGTTATTAGCTCTATCATTCCTGGATGATAGGGAGTCCGATTATTTAGCTAGTGATATAGAAGTGGTGTGTCATGAGCCACAGTTATAAACCGGTTATGCAAACATTCTAAGTGTAGAAGGACATACTCAGGATGTCAATACATATCCAAGATTGTAATGGAATACAAACAGCCTGAGATGTGAAGATGGTGTCCTGTGATGGGCTGGTGATTATCTAGAACAATCAGTCCCGGTGTCTGTCATCATTAAGACCGTGGGTGTGTGTCATGAGATGAAACACCCAATCAATAAGGAGAAACAAACTGCTTGACAAAATATTTTAGGGAAAAGCTATATGTCAAGGATAAAGCACAAAAACAGCATTGTCACATCCCCGGAGTGGAGGTACAGTGTGCTAAAGGCCCAGAGGGCAAAAAATACTAAGGACGCTGATGACCTGAGACCATGCTTATTAGAAAAAATATATCAAATGTATTATAACAGTTCTCGAGGTACAAAAAGCAACAATTACTATACATTTAATAAATATTCCTCGATATGCAATGTACAATCAAAGAGACCCTGGCGCAACACACATACACAGAACCCACTCGTAATCTCAGTCAGATTCATATTCGTTCTAGCGTACACAAAATTCACACGTGGTCCACTGCATCAAAAACCATGAGTCTCCCCCAGTAGATCTTTAACAATGTAGTACATAGGATAAACCACAAATTGCTGTATAGTCCATATGTGGTATCATTAATTCACCCTCTCACAATATTATTCCATTGGGTGAGAGAAAGTTTTTCCCAAGGCTTCATATGAACCTTACGACCAAGTAGTGTTGGAGAAGACATGCAGACTAGAGGAACTCAGCGCCAATGAGCGTTTCGGTGACCGACCCAACATGTGGGTCACACCTTCTTCAGGGCGCAGAAGAAATGAGATGCAGGGCAAAATGAGGGCACCTGGGAAAGCTGAGATAATATCAGTTCAGTCAAAAATGACTGATTATCCAAGGACATCCCGGAGTGAGATAAATAGGCATCTTGTACCTTTGATGGGATCTTTAGGAACTCAGGACCGACTCCATTCAAGGGGACTCCCTATTCGGGCCTTGCATGGTTGGTCATCCCCATCCCCCCTGGATATCCCATGCCCGGTGGCCTTTATCTTCTGATTCCCACCACTTAGCGGAAGTCTGTCCGGCTCCCTGCCTATTTATCTCACCCCGTGACCTTCTGTATCTGATCCCTCATCTGGACGTTCCTGGATATTCAGTCATTTTTGACTGAACTGATTTTATCTCAGGTTTTCCAGGTGTCCTCATTTCACCCTGCATCCCATTTCTTCTGCGCCCTGAAGAAGGTGTGACCCACATGCTGGGTCGGTCACCGAAACGCTCATTGGCGCTGATGTCCCCTGGTCTGCATGTCTCCTCCAACACTACTTAGTCGTGGCCTCTTCTGAGGTTCACATGAAGCCTTGGGAAAAACTTTCTCTCACCCAATGGAATAATATAGTGAAAGGGTTAATGCATGATACCACATATTGACTATACAGCAATTTGTGGTTTATCCTATGTACTACATTGTTAACCCTTTCGATGCTGATGACGGAGCGGTTCCGTCATCAGCATCGGTTGGGCTGTGCTGATGACGGGACCGCTCCGTCATCAGTACAGCCCTCGGGGGGAGCGCTGTCGCTCCCCCCCTGGGGCTCCGATCCTGGTGGCAGTAGTGGGGGTGGCAGCGGAAGACTTTGCGCTGCTACCCCCGACCCCCCGCAAATCCTGGTGACGTCAGCACGTTGTCGCGCACGCCGACCTCATCAGGAAGTGCTAGACGCGTTGGAAGCCATTTGCTTCCAGCGCATCAAGCAGGTAGGTCTGTTTGCTGCTCTCCTGTGGGGTGGGGGGGCCATTTCTCGGTGCCTTGAGGCATCAGTGGGGAGGAAACACTGTTTCCTATCCCCTGATGTCCCAATGCAGGGCATTCCTGGTTCAGGATCGCGCACAGCGTCGCGATCCTGCACCAGTAATGCCCCCACTAGACACCAGGGATGGTTTTATTCAGAAAAGGAAGCGAGCCCTTGGGCAAGGGTCGCTTCCAGGGGCACAAAAATTCAGGTCAGACTTTAGCAAGCGATCTCGACCCAGGGGGGGCAGAAAAGCCCACTGGACACCAGGGATTATTTATTTTGATAAAAGGAAGCGACCCCCTGGGAAAGGGTCGCTTCCTAGGGCATTTTTTATTTGTTTAGACTTTTCTGCCCCTCCTGGGGGCAGATCGACCGTTTTATTCCGGAATCTGGACCCAGGGGGGGCAGGAAAGCCCACTAGACACCAGGGATTGTGGTTTTATTAGTAAAGGAAGCAACCCCTTGGGCAAGGGTCGCTTCCAGGGCCATACAAATGTAGTGTAGACTTTTCTGCCCCCCCTGGGGGCAGATCACCCATGTTAGCGTGTGATCTGCACCCAGGGGGGGGCACAGAAACCCACTAGACACCAGGGATTTGTTTATAATTGTAAAGGAAGCAACCCCTTGGGGAAGGGTCGCTTCCTAGTGGCCCATAATTTTTTTTAGACTTGTCCGCCCCCCCTGGGGGCAGATCAGCTGTTTTTTGAGCCACATCTGGACCCAGGGGGGGTAGAAAAGCCCACTAGACAACAGGGATTTTAGTATATTTATAAAGGGTCGCTTCCAGGGGGTATTATAAATATTGTAGACTATTCTGCCCCCCCCAGGGGCAGAGTGGCTGGTTTTTTTTACAGTTTCTGGTCCCAGGGGGGGGGGATAGAAAAGCCCACTATACTCCAGGTGTTTGTTTTTTTATAGGGAGCGACCCCTTGGCCAAGGGTTGCTTCCTTGGGCCCATTTGTTTTCAGTATGTTCTGCCGTGTCTTTATTTGGCCTCTCTGCCCTCCGTAGGGTTGCTTCCAGGGGGCCCACGTTTATAATGATTTATAATCTTCCCCCCTTTTGTGACATACCCTGTGACATAGCCTGTTGTAATGTGTGTTGTTTGTGTTTCTTCTAATGTGTATTGTTTTTTTTCTCTTTAGATTGTTGCAGTGTGCGGTTCCGTTACTGGTGGTTCTGTTGTTCTGCTGTTTCTGAAGTTGCATGTGTTTGGTAAGAGATTTTTTTTGTTCAATTGTAATGTAGTTGTTTATTTTGCAAAGTGTGTAGTAATACGAGTATGTTTGGTTTCTGTTTGTTGTGATTGTAAAACATGTTTTGCATTTGTTTTTGATGTGTCCTTCTGTAGATGTAAGTTTTTGTTTCTTCTTTCTAGTGGGATATCGTTGCCTATTTGCTGTGTCTTTGCAGAGTAGGTGCTGGTGAGTGTAGTTGTGTCTTGTAAGTGAATTGTATATTTTTTCTAAATATAGTTTTTTGTGAAAAAGTCTTACATTTTTTATCTTACTTTGCGCAGTGTTGGGGTTTTTGAGTTGTTTGTGCAGACTCCTTTATTTGTAAGGATAATGGCTAGCCGCTGGATTACTGCTCAGCAAGTTGTTGGAATGCTTTTTGATTCTTCCTCTGACCATGGTCCAGAGTCTGACTCTGATTCTGAGCCAGAGGTGGGAGGTGAAGATTCAGGTAGTGAGTTTTCTCTACACATGGCTTCATCTGATGAAGACACTTTGAGTGCTGATGAAGCTACTTTTGGTGTGGATGATGTGCCTGTGGTTGGGGAGGACATTGCTGTGCCTGTGGTTGCGGAGGACATTGCTGTGCCAATAGTGCGGCAAGAGACATTTGGGCTGCAGCCTGGGGCTGCTAGACTTCCAGTTGGTGTAGTGAGTCAAGAGGCAGCTGGGCGGCAGCCTGCGGCTGCAAGACTTGACGATGAAAGTTCTGACCTCTGGGTTGCACCAGGCATGGTGCAGCCGGCATTGCCTGAATTTACTGGTGTTCCAGGGTGTAGGGTGAACACTGAAAACTTTTTGCCTATTGATTTTTTCAAGTTGTTTATGGATGATGTGTTTTTGGCAGAGATTGTAGAGCAGACTAATTTGTATGCTGAAAATGTTTTGAGGGTGAACAGTGCCAGCCTTAAGCCCCACGCTAGAGCTACCCGGTGGACTCCCACAAATGTGGAGGAGATGAAAAAGTTTTTGGGTTTAACTTTTTTGATGGGCTTGCTTAGGAAACCATCAATGGCTTCATATTGGTCTACTAGTCCCTTGATGGCAACAGCTATATTTCCGGCAGTCATGAGTCGTGATAGGTATTTGCTTCTGCTTTGGATGATGCATTTTGTTGACAATAGTCTTGCTTTGCCACGAGATCACCCTGATTGTGACCGTCTTTTCAAGATTCGGCCTGTCATTGATCATTTTGTTGATCGATTTTCTGAGATCGTTTATCCTGGGAAAGAAATTGCAGTGGATGAGTCTTTGCTGTTGTTCAAGGGCCGCTTGGTATTTTGGCAATACATTCCTAGTAAGAGGGCACGCTATGGAATCAAACTGTATATGCTGTGTGACAGTGAGACTGAATATGTCTCCAATTTCAGGGTGTACACTGGTAAGGAATCCAGGATTAACCCCCCTGGTTGTCCATCGACTTTTGGAGTGACTGAGAAAATTGTGTGGGAACTTGGTCGTGGATTTTTTAACAAAGGCCATCATTTGTATGTCGATAACTTCTACACTGGTGTGCGGTTGTTCAGGGAATTGGCCAAAGTGGACACTGTTGCTTGTGGCACAATCCGCTCAAACCGTAAAGGTTTCCCAAAAGAACTTGTTTGTCGAAAGCTTGCTCGGGGACAGTGCAGTGCATTGCGTTGTGAGGAGCTTCTAGCTGTGAAGTTTTCAGACAGGAGAGATGTCTACATGTTGACTACAATACATGATGAAAGCACTGAACCGGTGACTGTTTGGGGTCAGGTTGCAGAAGTGCACAAACCTGTGTGCATACTGCACTACAATAAGTACATGGGTGGTGTTGACAGAGTAGATCAGAGGTTGGAACCGTATGCTGCTCTTCGTAAGGCTTACATTTGGTACAAGAAGTTGGCTATCCATCTTTTCCACTTGGCAACCTTTAATGCTTTTGTTGTGTTCCAGAAATCTTGTCCCCAGTCAAAGATGACTTTTGTAAAGTTTCAGGAGTCTGTAATAGGCAGCCTTGTTTTAGTGGAACAGGCAAGTGTTCCTAGAGTTGGAGTGGTGGAGGATGTTGCCAGATTGAAAGATCGCCACTTTCCTGATACAAATCCTCCTACAACCTCAAAAGACTTTCCCAGTCGGAGATGTAGAGTCTGTTGGCGAAGAGGTTTGCGGAAGGAGGTTTGTATGTACTGCCCCGACTGCCCTTCAAACCCCGGGCTGTGTGTACCTGCTTGTTTTAGATTGTACCACACGCAAAAGAATTTTTAGGAGTATCAATGAGTGGTAAAGTGAACTGGTTGGTCTTTATTCTTTAAAACTTATTGTTCAGTTTCAAAGTTTGTATTTGTGTAGTCTTTTTAGATTTAGTTGTTGAGTTAGTAGATTTCTATCAATTTGCAATTTGTTTTTGTTTTTATTTTATTTTAAAAAAAACAACTAAAGTATGATGTTGGTTTGCGTGTAGTGTCCATTGTCTGACTGTGTGCATGGTTTGGCGCTTGGCTGCCGGTGTCTGTGGACTGGTGCTTGTCTGGTGGTGTCTGCGGACTGGTGCTTGACTGGCGGTGTGCGTGGTCTGGTGTTTAGTTGGCGGTGTGCGTGCTCTTGCGCTTGCCTGGTGTTGTGTTTGGATTTGTATTTGGCTGGTGGTGTGCGTGGAGTGGTGCTTGGCTGGCGGTGTGTGTGGAGTTGCGCTTGGCTGGTGGTGTGTGTTGAGTTGCGCTTGGCTGTTCGTGTGTGTGGAGTGGCGCTTGGCTGGTGGTGTGTGTGGAGTGGTACTTGGCTGTCTGTGCACGGAGTGGTGCTTGGCTGGTGTTGTGTTTGTGGAGTGGTGCTTGGCTGGTGTTGTGTTTGTGGAGTGGCGCTTGGCTGGTGGTGTGTGTGGAGGGGCGCTTGGCTGGTGGTGTGCATGGAGTGGTACTTGGCTGTCTGTGCACGGAGTGGTGCTTGGCTGGCGGTGTGTGTGGAGTGGCGCTTTGCTGGATGGTGTGCGTGGAGTGGTACTTGGCTGTCTGTGCACGGAGTGGTGCTTGGCTGGTGTTGTGTTTGTGGAGTGGCACTTGGCTGGTGGTGTGTGTGGAGGGGTGCTTGGCTGGTGGTGTGCGTGGAGTGGTACTTGGCTGTCTGTGCATGGAGTGGTGTTTGGCTGGCGGTGTGTGTGGAGTGGCGCTTGGCTTGCAGTGTGCGTGGAGTGATGCTTGGCTGGTGGTGTGTGTGGAGTGGTACTTGGCTGTCGGTGTGCGCTGAGTGGTGTTTGGCTGGCGGTGTGCATGGTCTGGTGCTTGGATGGTGGTGTGCGTGGAGTGGCGCTTGGCTGGCGGTGTGTGTGGAGTTGCGCTTGGCTGGATGGTGTGCGTGGAGTGGTACTTGGCTGTCTGTGCACGGAGTGGTGCTTGGCTGGTGTTGTGTTTGTGGAGTGGCGCTTGGCTGGTGGTGTGCATGGAGTGATGCTTGGCTGGTGGTGTGTGTGGAGTGGTACTTGGCTGTCGGTGTGCGCTGAGTGGTGTTTGGCTGGCGGTGTGCATGGTCTGGTGCTTGGATGGTGGTGTGGGTGGACTGGCGCTCGGCTGGCGGTGTGTGAGTAGTTACTTTCTGTTGGTCACTACACACACTGCTAGTTGAGTGACACTCCACACAGTCCATCATTTTGTGTAGTTGCAGTGTCAGAAATGTGGGCGTGTGAAAGTGATGGGCCCTTGAATGGCGCTGTTTGCTGGTGTGAGTGTTGAAATGTGATGGGTCCGCGGCTGGCGGTGTGAATGTTTTGTATGTGTCACGTGTACGAAAGGTGTATGAATGGCCTGTAAAGAGGTTGGTGCCTTGACGTGGCTTTACAGCTCACGAGCTGTGAGTCAGTGGTTCAGTTTATCATACTTTCAATTATACGCAGTGTATTTCATTTTTGTGAAATTACTTGTGAATACAATTGTATGTACTGAATCATCAATCACCCTCGTGCCAAATCCAACCAGAATGTGTGTGTGTTTGCGGATTAGATGGGTGTGCAGTAATATATATATTTTTTTCTCTTTCTGCATTAGGGTGTACCTTGTCCCTTATTGTGATTGTTGTTATGTGTTGCTTTTCCTTCCGGATGGTGTCAATGGTCTGGTTTGTATCAGGTATGAAAGGTGCGTGAATGGCCTGTAAAACGGTTGGTGCCTTGTCGTGGCTTTACAGCTCACGAGTTGCGAGTCACTGGTTTGGTTTTTATGCATTTATTTATTGACAGAGCATTTCATTTTTTTGAAATATCTTGTTAATAAAATTTTGTGTACTGAACATCACTCGCCCTCGTGCCAAATCCAACCTGTATGTGTGTGTCTTTGAGGAATAGATAGCCGTGCTTGAATGTTTGACTTTTGAGTAACTCTGTTAAGGTGTGGTATCATTTTACTCGGGAGAACAAGGGGAACGCTGGGTGGTAGGACATTTTTGCCGGCACGGAGATCCCACGCAAAAAACTTTGGAAAAGTGCTATTTTTACCTAATTTTAAGGTTTGCAAGGAGTTCTGGGTAGGAAAACCCACGCATGCCATACCTCCCTGGACTCCCCGGGTGTCTAGTTTTCAGAACTGTTTGGGTTTGGTACTTTCCAAAGAATACCACCGAGCCCCGGGCCAAAAACGCAGGTGCCCCCCCCAAAAATCAAGGTTATATTGCTTCAGGGTATTTTAAATTCACCACCGTACGATTTGGACCTTTTCCTGTTGCAGCCACTATGCCTACCCACGCAAGTGAGGTACCGTTTTTATCGGGAGACCTGGGGGAATGCTGGGTGGGAGGTAATTTGTGTGAGCCCAGTGATGCCACGCTTTCCCACACTAAAACGTGGGAAAAAACTGATTTTTTCTGCTAAAATTGAGGTTTGCAAGGGATTCTGGGTAAAGGAACGTTGGAGGATCCACGCAAGCCATACCTCCTTGGAAGCCCCCGGGTGTCTACTTTTCAGAAATGTGTGGGTTTGGTAGGTTTCCCTAGATGGCCGTCTAGCACGGGGCCAGAAACCCAGGTAACCCCTCTTGCAAAAGCTGGTGAATTTGACAATGGTGACAATGTCAAGTCCACCAGCTTTTGCAAGAGGGGTTACCTGGGTTTTTGGCCCCGTGCTAGACGGCCATCTAGGGAAACCTACCAAACCCACACATTTCTGAAAAGTAGACACCCGGGGGCTTCCAAGGAGGTATGGCTTGCATGGATCCTCCAACGTTCCTTTACCCAGAATCCCTTGCAAACCTCAATTTTAGCTGGGAAAAATCAGTTTTTTCGCACATTTTAGTGTGGGAAAGCGTGGCATCACTGGGCTCACACAAATTACCTCCCACCCAGCATTCCCCAAGGTCTCCCGATAAAAATGGTACCTCACTTGCGTGGGTAGGCATAGTGGCTGCTATAGGAAAAGGCCCAATTCTTACTGTGGAGACCAAAAAATTACCTTTAGCCAAACAATCTTATTTTTTGAGGGGGTCACCTGAGCTTTTGGCCCGGGGCTTGGCGGGCATCTTTGGAAACTACCAAACCCAAACAGTTCTGAGAACTAGACACCCGGGGGAGTCCAGGGAGGTATGGCATGCGTGGGTCCCCCAATGTTTTCCTACCCAGAAACCCCTGCAAACCTTAAATTTAGGTCAAAAAACCCACTTTTCCATGCTTTTTTGGGTGGGATCTCGCTGCCGACACAAATGTTCTACCACCCAACGTTTCCCTTGCTCTCCCGAGTAATATGATACCTCACTTGTGTGGGTGGGACAAAGGCCTGTGACTAAGGCAGGGGGGCTTAATTTGTAAAACTTAAATACTACTTTTTTCTAAATTCATTTTTGGCGTGTTCTGCTTTGGGGCACCCACACAAGTGCGGTATCCTTTTACTCGGGAGAACAAGGGGAACACTGGGTGGTAGGACATTTTTGCCGGCACGGCGATCCCACGCAAAAAAGTTTGGAAAAGTGGTATTTTTACCTAATTGTAAGGTTTGCAAGGAGTTCTGGGTAGGAAAACATTGGGGGACCCATGCATGCCATACCTCCCTGGACTCCCCCGGGTGTCTAGTTTTCAGAACTGTTTGGGTTTGGTACTTTCCAAAGAATACCACTGAGCCCAGGGCCAAAAACTCAGGTGCCCCCCCCCCCAAAATCAAGGTTATATTGCTTCAGGGTATTGTAAATTCACCACCGTACGATTTGAACAGTTTCCTGTTGCAGCCACTATGTCTATCCACGCAAGTGAGGTACCATTTTTTTCGGGAGACCTGGGGGAACGCTGGGTGGGTGGAAATGTAATGATCCACACAGATTCCAGAACTTTCCACCACAGAAATGTGAGGAAAATGTGTTTTTTTGGTCTAATATTTAGGTTTGCAAGGGATTCTGGGTAACAAAACCTGGGGGTAGGCAGACGAGTCACCCCATCCTGAATTCCCCTGGGTGTCTAGTTTTCAAAAATGTATAGGTTTGCTAGGTTTCCCTAGGTGCTGGCAGAGCTACGGCACAAAAACAAAAGGTAGTCTTTTTGTCCAAAACGTGCTAGATTTCACTGGGAAGTTGAGGTGCGACCATGTTGCGTTTTGCGCTGTTTCATGTCGCAGCCACTATGCCTACCCACGCAAGTGAGGTACCATTTTTTCCGGGAGACCTGGGGGAACACTGGGTGGGTGGAAATTTGTTGATCCACGCAGATTCCAGAACTTTCCACCACAGAAATGTGAGGAAAATGTGTTTTTTTTGTGAAATTCTTAGCTTTGCAAGGGATTCTGGGTAACAAAACCTGGTGGTAGGCAGTCGAGTCACCCCATCCTGAATTTCCCTGGGTGTCTACTTTTCAAAAATTTATAGGTTTGCTAGGTTTCCCTAGGTGCTGGCAGAGCTAGGGCTCAAAAACAAAAGGTAGTCTCTTTGTCCAAAGAGTGCAAGATTTCACTGGGAAATTGAGGTGCGACCACGTTGCATTTTGTGCCGTTTCCTGTCGCAGGCACAAGGCCGACCCACACAAGTGAGGTAACGTTTTTATCGAGAGACCTGGGGGAACACTGGGTGGGTGGAAATTTGTTGATCCACGCAGATTCCAGAACTTTCCACCACAGAAATGTGAGGAAAATTTGTTTTTTTGGCAAAATCTTAGCTTTGCAAGGGATTCTGGGTAAAAAAACCTGGTGGTAGGCAGTCGAGTCACCCCATCCTGAATTTGCCTGGGTGTCTACTTTTCAAAAATGTATAGGTTTGCTAGGTTTCCCTAGGTGCCGGCAGAGCTAGGGTGCAACAACTACAGGTAGGCACTCTGCCAAAAAAGGGTCAATTTGTAACTGCAAAATTTAGGTGTGACCATGTTGCATTTTGCGCCGTTTCCTGTCGCAGACACAAGGCCGACCCACACAAGTGAGGTACCGTTTGTATCAGGACACTTGGGGTAATTCAGATTTGTAAATCAACTGTTATTACCAATTGAGCTTTCATGCATGTCTCCCTTTCAATGAAAGACATTGTGTAAAAGAAAATCTTTTTGAAAAATGACCAATAATTCTCATGCTAGTATGAGTATTCCCAATTTTGAAAATGTGCAATTATATACTGTTTCTGAACTCTATAATTTGTACCCAATTCAGAAATACATAGGTGTCTTTCATACAGATTATTCCATGTATACATTTTCCAAGACAAAGTGCTCTATACCCAGTAAATGAAAAAATACCATTGCAAGTTGCTGCTCAGTTTTTGGATCTGCGTTCGTTGGGTTCTTGGTGAAAGTACAAGTCCTATATATCCCCACAACCAGGAAGGTCTACCGGATGTAACGGTATATTGCTTTCCAAGAGGTGTCAAAATTAGAAAAAGTTATAGGTGAAAACGTTGAGACAAAAGGCTGTTTTTTTCAACAAATTTTCAATTATTCCAATATTTAACTGTTAGTTTCTCTAACGAAACCTTCATGGATTTAGACAAATGACCCCCTTCTGAATTTAGAATTTTGTCTACTTTTCGAAAATGTAAAGCTTTCCAGGATCCAATATTGCTTTCAAACTCATTTCTACCATTAACTGGAAGGAGGTGGAAAGCTCTAAAAATACCAAAAATAGGCTATGTCCCAGAAAAATGCTAAAACTGTGTAAAAAATTTCGGTTCTCTGACAAAAGACTGCCATTCCCTAAAAGCTGAGAAAATGGAGATTTCAGCCCCACCAACCCTTTTTTGATAACATTTCCAGGGAAAAACCCAGAGGCTTTCATTTGCAGCCCGTTTTTCCCATTTTTCTGAAAAAAACAAAAAAATCACTATATTTTGGTTAATTTCTGGGACCCCTCCAAGGGAATCCACAAACCCTGGGCGCCTTTAAATCCACATGATGTTGGAAGAAAAGGACGCAAATTTGGCGTGGATACCTTATGTGGTCAAAAAGTTACAAGGGCCTAAGCGCGCACTACCCCAAAACGCCAAAAAAAGCCTTAGCACAGGAGGGGAAAAGGCCTAGCAGCGAAGGGGTTAAAGATCTACTGGGGGAGACTCATGGTTTTTGATGCAGTGGACCACGTGTGAATTTTGTGTATGCTCGAATGAATGAGTATGAATCTGGCTGAGAGTAGAAGTAGGTTCTGTGATTGTGTGTTGCACCTGGGTCTCTTTGATTGTACAATGCATACCATGGAATATTTATTAAATGTATAGTAATTGTTGCTGTTTGTACCTCGAGAACTGTTATAATAAAGTTGATATATTTGTTCTAATAAGCATGGTCTCACGTCATCAGCAAAAAGGGAGCAGTCCTGAAATGCATTGGATTATTTAAATTATTATGACTTGTGTATACGTTAAATTCCCTTGTGCTTCGAAATAACCCCTGCTGGGTATATTGAATGTTTAAAACGAATTGAAAACATTGACAAGAGTTGAAAAGCATTGGATTAAAGAGTATTAAAATGTGGAAGAAAATTGAGATTTTGATTTAATTGATTGATTCATTTGGGAATGTGCAGCTTGGATGGGGACCAGCACCGGTTCCCTTTCGTTATTTATACTTTGCATGCACATTGGGCAGAGCGTGATCAAGCTTGCACGCCGCTACAGGTCAAACATTTGAATAATTGGTCCAAAGAAGAAATTGAGAACATTGGTGTGCAGCTTACCACCTACATATTTTCACATTGCATTTTCTTGCCGTCCACCGGTTTGACTGCACCCATGAATTAATAGAAGTTGAAGAATATTGTAAACATTAGAGGAAGAATTTCTAGTGATAATCACCATCAAATGCAAAGGGGTGGTGTTACCGTTCATGAGCTATAACCACCAGTATGGAAACACAAGAGACTCAAACATTGAAGAGTGCTTTATGTTGCATACAGAAATACCGACATTTATCTAAATTGCTGTTTATTCTGCCATTTTGATTTTCAGAGTTGACTTTTTGCATTCGTTTCTGTTTGAATGCTTGTTGGTATTAGCGATTTTGTGCAATTGGGCATCCTATGTGGGAGGATGAAAGTAGGCACGAATGAGGCATGCTGGGCCTCTTAGGGCCCGATGTAGGTAAAAGTCATTTACCGATTTTAAAATACCGATTTTTACCGAATCGGTATTCTGAAATCGGAAAATGGTATGTAGAAAAAATAAATCGGTAAAATACCGATTCGGTAACAATCGGTATTGTGTTTCGACACATACCGATTCGGTATTTCCCGAATCGGTATTTCCCGATTCGGGAAATACCGAATCGGGAAATACCGAATCGGTAATGGCAACACAACCGTATGGGCCAAAAGGCCCATAGGAATGCATTGTCTAAACCGAATCGGTATTTACCGAATCGGTATTTCCCGATTCGGGAAATACCGAATCGGGAAATACCGAATCGGTAAATACCGATTCGGTAAACACGTGATCGGCAAACAAGGAAGTGAAACTAATGAAAGCAGCCAATGAGGTGGAAGCACCCTCCCCCACCCTAGCAGGGAGTGGCTACCCAGGCAGGTGCAACTCATCAGAACTTTCTGAAGACGCTGCCAGAGCTGAACAGGGAGAGTGAGCAGCAGAGAGAGTGTTGGGAGTACTGTCAACACAGTGGAAATGGCAAGGAGCTCTGAGAGCCAGAAGGCTGACAGAAAGAGAAAGGTCAAGTTCAGCAGCAATGAGCTGCAAGTATTGGTGGAGGAGGTGGTGAGGGTCCACAGGCAGCTGTATGGGAGGCTGTCCCTCTCAGTCCCTGAGTCAACGAAGAGGAAACTGTGGAGTGCCATCAGTGAGAGGGTAAATGCAGTTGGTGTGACCCCCAGGACCATGGATGACCTCAAGAAGAGGTTCTATGACATCCGGAGCCTCACCAAGAGGAAACTGGCAGAGATCAGCAAGCAGGCAGGACTGACTGGTGGCGGCAGGAACCCCGCGCCCCCCCTCACTGAACTGGAGGAACTGGTGTCCACAACAATCGAGAGGGAGAGTGTTGTTGGAGTTGGGGACATGGACAGCTCAGCCAGAGCCACAGCAAAAGGTAAGAAGGATGCACAGCATGACACACCCTACCAGACACCTCCCCATTGGCCCCCATGTGCAGCCAAACCCCAGTCCAGTACTGCTAGCAAAATACATGAGCAATGCATGATGGGAAATGTAGACAGCTAATGTAGGAATTTTTTACAGTGCACATGAAACTGCAATGCACCTTAAGAAATAATCAGAGTAATGAAAATGACATGTGCAATGCATTTATTGTAGTGACAGGAAGACATTTCCACTCAGTTGACAAATGCTACTTTATTACTAGGGGCGCCATCAGGTAGTGGAGCAGCAGCTGCACAAGTCTCAGCTCCAGAAACAGCGGACAGTGCGGTGGCAGGGCCAAGCAGCATGAATGAGTCGCAGGAGGTGGAGGACAGCAGTGAGATTGCAATTGAGAATGACTCAGGACATGCCCTCTTGTTTTCCCACTCCCCCCAATTGTCGCAATCCCCAACATTGCAGTTCTCACCAGCAAACTCACCCACACGGTCCCAGCCAGCACCTGCAACAGCTCCAGCCAGGAGGAGTATTGTGGCCCCATTGTCCATCATGGAGGGAGCTGCGGATCAGGCACCAGATCCCACACCTGTCACACCTGTGGCACAGCAGGCCATACAACAGACCAGCACCGAACGCCGCCGTCCACCCACTTCCAGCAGTGGCAGTGCTATTCCATCACGGGAGGGCAGCGTCTTTCAAGGGCTTGAGGGGGGCATGGTCCGAATACAGCGGATGCAGGCCAAATCCATCCTCGCATGTCACCGGCAATTGCGTCAGCATAACCTGCAGAAGGGGGAGTTGACAAAGGGGATTGTTGATTTAGTAGCAACCAACCGGGAAATTGCCACAGGAATGGGTAGGATGACAACTGCCATGACACAGCTGTGCGCAAAGTTGGACCAGCATGAGCACATAAGGCGCAGGGATGCCCGAGTACAAAACCGGGCAATAAACCGGCTTGCCGCATCAACAGCCCTGCTATGCCGCCGAGGGGCAAATATGGAGGACTGCCTCACTAATAACACTGCGGAGCTGACCAGGGGCATGGCCCGCATCACCACTGCCATGGAGACACTGATTATTTCTAACACTGTCGTGAATCCTGCCCTGGACGTGGCCGAGGCTGGGGACAGCAGCAGCCGCAGCTGTCCTGCCAGCGCAGTGTCCGAGCCGCGCCGGAGCTCCAGGCGCTCCGCAGAGGCAGCCGGACATGCAGAAGGGGGGGAGCCGCATGCCAGTGGGTCTGCAAAGCGCAGCAAGAAATGAGACTGCCAGTGTGGGTGAGGCAACCCGGCCCATTTCCTGACCACATATTGTTTTTTTTTTTCATTTGTTGCACATCAGTGCTGTGACGTTATACCGAAAATTAAAAATGGCATTTCTTCACATTCACAACGTGTCTGTGCATCTGTACTCACTCAGAAATAGTTGTCTGTTATCTCCTCACGTCTGTACCTCCCATCACTTGGTGTAGACACTCCAGCAGGTTGTGTTAGTGGCACAGCTATGTCATCGTCAGGGTCCTCGTAGTCAGACAACTCTACCTCTGTGCCCTTCTTGACCGCAAGGTTGTGCAACATTGCACATACAGCAATCATCTTGCAGCAGGTGATGGGGGTATATTGTCTTGCACCTCCGCTCTTGTGCAGGCATCTGAACCTGCTTTTCCAGATGCCGAAGTTCCGTTCAACTACATTCCTTGTGCTTTTGTGCGTACGGTTATACCTCCTTTGGCTGGGTGTTGAGGGGTTGAGGTAGGGGGTGAGAATGAATGAGCGGAGGGCATATGCACTGTCGCCTAGAAGAAAAAGGGGTAACATTACTCACATGCATACATGTACTTCACACTGCTATTTAGGTTATGGGGGTCTGACACTGTGTCTTACCTAGGAGGTATCCTTCACCAAATTCCCCTGCCGTCAGCCGTGCATAACTTCCGCTATTTTGAAAGATGTAGGAGTCATGGGTACTCCCTGGAAATTTTGCTACCACGTCAGTGATTACACACTTGGCACTACAAATCACCTGCACATTTATGGTGTGCGTAGACTTCCGATTACGGTATATGTATTCCGTGTCAGCAGGGGGACAAATCGGAATGTGTGTGCCATCTAAGCAGCCAATGATGTGGGGGAATCTTGCCATCTGGTAGAAGTCTGCTTTTGTCTGTACCAGTTCTGCATGGGTTGCAGGGAAGGAAATGTATTGGTCCATCCTTTGTATCATGGCGTCTAGGAACTTGTGGAAGAACCGAGACAGGCAGCTCTGGCTCACCCCTCCTACCGCAGCTACTGCACTTTGATAGCTGCCAGACGCAAGCAGGTGTAGGCTGCATAGCACCTGCACGTGCACTGGGATTGCGTGTGCCCTTGGGGTGGGGTGCTGCAACAGGGGTTGGAGGTCCCTAATGAGCTCTAAGATGGTCTCTGGGTCCAGCCTGTGCCTCTGTAGGATCTCTGCTTCTGTCTGCATGAACAGGGTGATACGCTCTCTATACACCTGCTCCTCTCTCTGCCATTCCCTCTCTCCATCCTGCTGTAGCCGTAGCCGTCTTGCTATGACATAAAAAGCTGCCATGGTGCAAGCAGAAATGCATTTTGGGTCCTTTTTTATAGGTTGCACCTGGTTACCACCTGATTCCAATCTATGGTAAATACCGATTCTTAAATACCGAATTTGACGCTAAATCGGTATTTCAGAGCTTTCCTACATCTCAATCTTCAGTTTTGCACACAGAATCGGTTTTATACCGAATCGGTAATTTTACCGAATCGATAAATTTACCGATTCGGTATTTTTTTTCCGATTCTGTGTTTTTCCGATTCGGTATTCTACCGAATCGGTGAATTTTCCGATTCCATATTTTTTACCGATTCGATTTGTTACCAAATCGGTATATTTGCCGATTCGGGGTACTTTCCGATTCAGTTTTCTAACGAATCGGTAACTTTTCCGATTTGGTATATTCAACGAATCGGCCGGTTTTGGGACTGCTACATCCCGAGGGCTCGATACCGGTCGGTAACGGCCGAAAATACCGATTTTCGGCCGTTACCGACCGACCTACATCGGGCCCTAAGTTTGGAAGAACAGTTAGTGGGATAGACCAGGGTGAAGGGAGACCACAAAATGCTGTTTTTCTTTAAGAAACACATGCGTTAATAATTGGATGGGTGTGCACATAAACTGTGCATGTCCGCAGCAGTTGATTCAGTTCACATTTAATGTGCCGTTTGACTCGGTTCTGACACCAGAGTTCTGTGAAAGATGGGATTAATCATTGTAGTAATGTGGCAAGGAGAATGGGCCGAGTTTTTACGGTGTTTGAGGCATCACAAAGACAGTAAGAAAAATGAGTCACGGTGAGCGTACAGTGGTGTGCAGCTTGGAAGGGGACCAGCACTGGTTACCTTTCATTCTTTATAATTTGCATGCGCATTGGGCGGAGCGCGATCCAGCTTGCACGCTGCTACAGTTGGAACATTTGAGTAATTGGACAATTAGATGAAATTGAGTACATTGCTGTGCAGCTTATGAAATGAAATGATTACGCACTTGTATAGTGCACGACTACCCGTAGGCATCTCTGCGCTTGTACGAATACCGCCGAGGAACCCTTCCTGGCCTTTCCCTGTGAGGAGCTCACTCCTGGGCACCCCCAAGGTGAAGTCAGGCATCCTCAGCTTTGTTGGGGCCGTTGTAGAGCTTAAGCAAGTTATTGCCCAGAGGTGCAGAGTGGGACTCATGATTAGAATAGGCACCGAGGCGAGAATTATCAGGTCCGAGGAAATTGAGCCCGAGACCCGCCGAGTCGGGAATTGAACCGTGGTCCCGGCTAGACTACTGCATCAGGGTCTGCCGCTCTAACCATTGGGCCACACTCCCCTACATATTTTCACACATATTCCTCTTTTCTTTTTCTGGCCCAGCGTACTTGTTTGTGTCATTTTCACATAATTTAGGGGTGGATGGCAAACCCTCAAAGAGATTGAGCATGTATTCTCACACTCACTTCCACAGCACTCCTCTACAATGTTCACCAAGGCACTATACTTTCTGGATGTGATGTCACATCAAAGTTGGGCATATGTATCTTTTGCTATTTAGGTAATGGCTATTTGACCAAACAGCAATCCAAATTAGTACTGAATCGCTAATGCAACCTGACTATTTTCTTGCATTCAAAATTGTGTTTACCAGTTTATAATCAGCAAAAAACTCCAAATTAGGTAATCGATTTTTTGATATTTTATACATACGGCTGCTTCTTCTTCTTAAATCAGAAATTGCAACTATCTTTGCTCCTATTTGTAGTCAACATGAAAAAACAGATTCAAAGATCTAGCACAGCAAATGCTGAACACAAGTATTATTCTGCTCAGATCTGTAAGCATTTCCATACATTTGTGATATGACTGTTAAGAGGCAAGCAATAGTCACTGACTAGTTCAGCTTACTCCAGTGCTTCATTTGTAAAACAACAAGTGCTGGGGCCTAATGTTTTGGTCCGAAGCCTGAAGCTGGTGCTACAGCTTGTCAGAGTACCACATGCTAAGCCTGTGAAGCCTTGATTCTACCTGATGCCTCATTTGTCCACCACTGGAAATTGCCAGTCCTTTTATCTAACTCTTGCAGGCTCTTTAACATTACTGCCTTCTCCCTTCACCACTGTGTTTCTGTATTTCTCTTCCCCTTTTTTTCCTCTTTTTTAAGTTTTTCTCTTCGTTGCTCTGTATGAATGTCTACTGAGGAAAAGTAAATGCTGGTCTCCCAAAATCATTGCTGTTGGGCTCCACCTGCACCACCGGCTCCAATTACGCACTGGCTATTGCCAGACTTTCATCACAAAAGCAGTTATTTCACTGATATCACTGGCTGCTCTTTTGAATTTTACACAGAGTTTAGGAAACTTTTAGTTTAGGGAATTCTGGAATATGTTGCCAAGTTTTGTAAAAAGAAATAACAGTCAACGGTGACAAAGGTTGGTACGTGGGCTCCTAAAATGTCAATTTCTCAATGTTCTCTTCATACGATGATTTTGAGACCCCAAAAAACTGAAAATGCTGAAAGGAACATCAACAAATTTGGAATGATCCTGGAGCTTTGTCCTAGAAGGATTTTTTTCAGACATCAATCAAATTTAAAACTTGAATTTTTTTTAAATTTTCACCTGATTTAATTACACATGATTTACACATTCCAAGGCAGTTGTGAATGCATGGAGTATTACCCCATGAGTCTACTCTTTTATGAGAAAATACCACAGTTCTAGGTTTAACTTGTAGGTTCACTCACAGGAATTAGCATGGGAATACCAGATATATGGCTAAGGAAATCCTAGGCAAATATGTCAAACAAACTCTCAGTTAACTGAGTTGTAGAGTACTCACAAATGGGTGTAAACGTATTTCAAACAGATGTTAGCACATCTGAGGTACAGCTAAAAGACTGGGGACAGTGTTCTTCTGCAAGTGAGGGAAACAATATCAGTTATTCCAGTTTTGAGAGCAGTGTAGGGGAACAATATACAGGAAGACCTTTCAAAATGAAAGAGAAAAAAAAAGACATTGTTAGAATAAAATGTTTCAAAATCATAAACCTACGTCTCACAGAAGGGGGGATGATAATATGTGCAAGTAATGGTAATTACTATCTTCCTAGTTAAGTAGCTAGCACCTGCCTGATCAAGGAAAAATTAATAGCCCTAACAAGTATCCCCTAAACCAACAAGAGGATCAAAACCTTCATCTGTTGTAATATACATCTGTTTTGGAAAATTGATCTCTCACTATTTATTAAAATCTATTAGTAAGACTCATATAGCTTTTAAAAGTTTAAGTATGAGGTTAACCACAAGAAGCTTATACTTTTTTCATTGAGTGTGCTCATTTCCCCAAAAGTCACTTAAAATTTGTGTGGTAAATTCAATGGGTGTTTTGTCTACAATTAATGCATATACTACAAACGTAAAACCCTGACCTGTAAGCAGAAGTGGATAATAATAAGGGAGATTCAGAGGGCTGGACAATGGTAATTAGATTAGTATCAACATTATGGTAGCTTTTTGGATGTATGCAATTGGAGTATTAGTTGAAGGGGTGAGAACCCACCTCAAATAATCATACCCCTTGTCAGGGGGAACTTCAAGGGTCACTAAATAAACCTATACGTAACCTTCTGATAGCCTGGCCAAAGCAGTGAGGCTTAACTTAGAGGCAATGTGTAAAGTATAGATTTTGCAGTCAAACAGTAATAAAGTAAAAAACACAACACAGGAAAAAGCCCAAACAAATTTACAACCATGGAGGATATTTCAATAAATAAAATCACACCAAAAAGACAAAAACGCAGTAAATAAACTGGAAGTATGATTTTTGAAAGTTTGAAATGAAAATAGCGCCCAGGGTGCACAAGGCGCGACTGGGCGGAAGATCATTTGGCTTCCTGGCAGCCAAGGCCTGGAATGAATTTCCTGCGGATCTTAGGACACCTGAGTCGGCGTCCTTGTTTCACAAAAAATTGAAAACTTTGCTCTTCTGCTCCACCTATAGAGGAATGTAGTGGTTGGTTTCCACCTAGTTGGATGCCCACTTGTGGGGCAGCTGGGGTGGCTGTTAGGGCTCTGTTTGTCCTAGCGCGGGGACACTCCAGTTGGAGTCACCATTGCGCTTTACATGCTCACTAATAATAATAATAATAATAATAATAATAAAAAGCGCAATTCTCCAACCACGGTTATCTAGTCATGCTAGATAGACCAGTCCAAAGTCAAAGGTTGAGGCCGATCGTAGTGGGGCACAGGTCAGATACAGGGACCAGGTTTGTCCTGGGGGAACTTTTTCTGAATAAAAGGGCTCATTGGAGAGTCATTGGCAGGGCATGCTTTAAGCTGGAGCCGATGCAGGACTCGCTGGTGGCAGATTGCTGTAGAGTAGGATTCTAGCACAGTCATTGACAAAGGTGAGAAGTCTCCACGTGGTCAAAGTAAGAAGTATGATCCCAGGAAGCCCTAGATGTAAATGGGTTGCTGCTTGGTGTTGGTCCAGCTGAAACCTTCTATGTTCAGACCTAAAAACATTTCAAGAAGTCAGGAAATCTTTTACCGAGGCAAACTAGCAAACTGAATCTGTCTGGCAATTCAATGGCTTTGGCTTGATGGAGATCCTGGTCTACAATCAGTTCTTCAGAGGAAAAGTTGGCAAAACGTTTGTAAGTCCCAAATTTGGCAGTTTGTACCGTAGGAGTACACTCTACCACCAGGCAAGGGTCCAGGATTTGGAAGGCAGCCCTTGGGGGTTAATACTCAGTCCACCAGAGGCCAACAGCAGGGTCCAGGGCAGTTCCAGTTAGAACATGTCAGCTGGGCAGTTGCAGGAAAAGGCCTCTGAAATCTTGTTGTGTCCCTGTAAACAGGAGGGTAGCCAACTGGTGCTTAGAGTCACTTCTGGGGTTCTGGGTTCAAGTCAATCAGGTGCAGACTTCTTTCAGGATTCAAACAGCAGGGCAGTCCTTCTTCTTATCTTTGCAAGTCCAGGAATGTTCTGAAAGGGGGCTGGGGATGCCACTTTTATGTTCAGTGCCAGGCTGTGGGTGGGGAAAATTATGGCGACTCCCTAACCAATGAGGTAAAAGGTTCCCAGGGGTTACTCTACCCACTTGTACAACACGTACTAGGTTGTTAACTGTCAGCTATCCCATAGTGCCCTTCTGCACTTAAATCCAACATGGAAGAATCCTTCTTACCCTGTTCAGAGCTCTGTGTGCCTATCCAGAGTTGGTGCTGGGATAATGGGCAAACCCCCTTGTGGTAACTCCACATCCGTTCTGGAGTAGCCTCTCACTGGGTTTAAAGCCAAGCTGAGTAGGAAGACAAACACGGGCAGGTCTAGATGTGATCTAGTTCGGCCTGTGACAGGGTAGGAATCCTTTAAATCTCCACACCCAAGCCTGTTGTCCACTGGTTGAGATCAATCCAAATCTCACAACAGGGGAGCCACTCACAGTCAGATGACACTGTACACTGGAGCTCAGAGACATTTGGCTTATTTGGCTTAGGCAGGAAAATGACAACTTTCTAAAACTGTCATTTAAATTTTTTTTATATAACATCTTACTTTCCCATTGAGATGGATGTTAAATTACTATTAAAATAAGTCCTTGAATCAATTTTTTAGCTGCTCTCAATCTGAAATTAAGCTGTTCTAATGTAACCCAATGTTTATCTATGGGAGCGCCTGACTTGCTACAGTGATAATGACGTTGGTGGTTTTCTTCCCTGCCAAAATGGCTAGGAAGTGGAGTCCAGCTAGCATTTCACTATGTGCAAGAATTACCTGAGAGCAAACTGTAGGTGATGTGCACTCCTGGTCTCAATCTTCAACCACGGCAAATACCACATCCAGAGAGAAGCACTACTATGGGGTCCATTAGGATGGCGGGCGGATCACCACCGCCATGCAGGCGGTGGCGATCCGTCCGCCATCCCTGCCCGTCCGCCACCTTTCTTCCCTTCACCATATTACGATGGCGGGGGGGACCGTGGCGGAGGGGAAGACCGTTCGCCGCTTTTCCGCTGCGGTCGGCTTGCGACCGCGGCGGAAAAGGCCTGATATGGTGGCGGTGTCTTTCAGACACCGCCAGCCATATTAGGATGGCCGGTTAGGAATGCCTTTCCGAGGCGGCAATGCCGCCACGGAAAGGCATATGGTCTTTGCTTTGGGGGCCCATTGCGGGCCCCCAGGGTGAAGGGGGGTGTGGGGGGTTCACATGGGGGGTACCTATGGTACCCCCAGCATTTAAATGTACACCATGACAGGCACCGCGCGGTGCCTGTCATGTTGTGCATTGAAATGTACAAGGTGCATTTTTTGCATTGCGGCGGCCGGTGCTTCAAGCACCGTCCGCCGCAATGTAAAAAATGCAGGATGCACCCGCGACTGTGGCGGATGCATCCTAATTGGGGGCACGGTTCCATCCTAATGGACCTCTATGTCAGTACTACTTCCCTGAACATTCCAAAGATTGTGATCCACTGTTTGTATATCTTCTTTCACCTTCTCAAATAATGTTCCTCAAAATGGATGACAAGATGGTAAAGACATTCAGCACCATAGTGAAACATTTGTTTAGGTATGACTAGCTTTCGTAATTGGGCAGGCTGTTTGAATTTGGTTGATGGTGTGCTGAGTTTAATGTGCGGATGAATGTGGTGGAGTCTTTTTTCAACTTAATTTCGGCTCATTAGGCCACTAAAGTGCATAGTAAAACATGTATCTCTTTATTATACAGTTAATAAAAACCGTAATGTACAAATAGAGCAATGCGTGTTAGATTAAAATTTTAAAATATATAAAAACATGATCAGGTTCTTAATGATAGGCGTTTATGCATGTAAAACATGTAAAAACATAGAAAAAGTCACATAAAAGCATATCATTTAACATACTTAATTTATTACAATGCTAAAAGATTTAAAGCAGCTGAAAACCCAATTACAGTTCTTAACAGAGGAGAAAGTGCAATGTGATGAGCCTCAGAGCTAAGGGTTACCAGACAAACAAAAACCACGAGACGAGTCCTTAATTGGGCTCAAAAGGTGTCCGCTATGCCGTCCGGCCAAATTCTTAAGGCTTAGCAAAATGGAGGCTAACAGAAGGCAGAAACGTTACTATCTTGATTAAAACTGCAACTCACAATGCAAAGAGGGACGTTTACGATATGCCTTTTTGGATTTTCTTCCTTTGAGCCAGTCAATGAGCCAGGTCGAACGCATATAGTTAGTGTTCGAGTAAACAATACAGCTCCTATTATCTGGCTTGCAGACTCTCAGGACATTGTGTCGTTCGTCAAGCCCAATATGCTGGCAATGAGGGGCAATCCAATGGGCATGCAGCTTTACATAATCCTGACAGAAAAACAATAGGTGTTCTTCATTTTCAATAGCATGGCAGCCCATGGGCATAAGTTAGAGGGGTTGACACTTTTATTCCAAAAACAGGAGAAGGATGGTAAAGGGAGGATCCCTAGCCTGAATTTGATAAATTGGGCCCCTGGAGAAGGAAAATTAACATAATCCATCAATTCTTCAAAGTATAGGGCACATTTTAAAGACAAACAGGAGTCCGTGAGGCTGCCCGAAGAAACAGCAGATATTCTAGCACATATAACAAGATTTCAATAACAGGATTTTGCAGTTTCTGGGGCACGATTTGGTATTGCAGAGGGATGTATCTAATATTCATGCAATCCTAACCTTGTAAGCCAAACTTTAATGTGGGATAACCAAGGGATTGTATGTGCAGAGTGATTGCCCAATAATGCCCTAAGACAATATTTGTAGAGAGACAGTTCCTGTCAGGAGAATGTTGTTCAGGAGCAGTGCCCTCCAATGCCCACCTTCTGGCAGCACTGACTCTAATATTATACACACCAGAGGATCTGAGTGGCCGGATGAGGGGAAGGGTATTGAGGAGGGAACTGTGGGGAGGGAGACCTGGAACATCGGAGATCAAGAAATAGTACTGGGTTACAACCTTAGAAATTATGACTTATCTTTAATAAGTATATTGTATATAACACTAAAGCTTCTTACCTGTGGAGATTTAAGGTGTTAGTCACTGGCACGTCTTTCAGGCATTTGTGTTATTGCACAAGTGATCATTTATCCTTGTTTGACAATGTGGACTGTTCCCTGGTTTCAGAGTTAGTCAAAGTCTATAGAATCACAATAGATTTATTGTCTGATTATCTTGTGCAGTGTCTCACACATGTCATGCAAGCTAAGTTTATGCCTCCACAAGAGAATGATTCATATGCTCACAGAATTATAGACTATCGTTAGTAGCAAGATTACTTTAGCCGATTTTTGCTAGCTTACTCTGCGCTCCTATGGAGTTATTAGCAGTATTTTTACAACATGCTCATTAATGCTCACTTGAAGATATTTGACTTTTAGCACCACTTAAGTCCTGATCCTTTTCGTGGTCTATGGATCTCTTTCTGCAATACACATGCAAACTCAGCACAGACAAAAAGGCCTACTGTGATTATGAAGAGTTGATTTGCCATAGAGAAGTCTGTTGCCAGTATTGGAAACAGCGCTAATCATGAGCACTCAGCTGCAGGCAGCGTTTGTTTAAATAGACAGCCGCTATGACTGCACCCAAGATGGCATCCACATTGTTGAGTTTGATGCAGGTGGCAAAGCCAGTTTCCAGAGCAACTAGAAACAATACAGTTAGTCAGAACAATGAGATAGTGTACGCGCATGGTGCAATTCCTGTTCGTGGGGGTATTACTTTCCTTGATTGCTGAGAGTTGCATAGGCACTTGATACAGTTCAGTTTTGTTCAGTTTGCAGCAATTGGTGCTACAACACAACACAATCACTCATCTACAGCCCAGGTCACATATACCAAATCCAGTGCACATATTGCTCGCAGGGCGCTGAAGCACATATCAGGAAGTCATTTGTGCCCAAGGATGATAGCAACAGTGCCCGAGGGTTGAGGCTGAGAAAGCATGACACTATTCCACACCCAAATCCCAACACAAAGGCAGAGTCATGTGATAAGATGTGTGGCATGAAAGCGCTGGAGGAGGAGCGGGATATGGATAGATGGCAATGGTTCCCACGAATCCTCCTCAGGGCCATAACATTTTCATGAAATCAGGTACCATAGTTTACTTGTACTGCGTTATATCCCCTTAACAGCTTGATCCTCGTATTCAAGATGTTTGCCCACCAGAACTGGTGGAGGACAGAACCTGGTCTTAACAGAAGCTGGCATGAGAAGTGAGGAGTGAAACACAGGGTGTATTTTCATGGTGGGGGAGAGAATAAGCCCCACTGAAACAGGGTTGATAATGTCTTTGATTGGAAATGGTCCAATGAACCTGGGCTGGAGCCCTTGTGAAAGTTTAAAATGAATCTGCTTGGTGGACAAGCATATGTTTTCCCCTAGTTGGAATGAAAGGGCTGGAAGTCACTTCCTGTCTGCAAATGTCTTATATCTTGCCACCGCATCGTGCACATTTCTATGTAGCTTTCTAGCTAATGTTGCTACTTGCCTCAGTCTTTGAGAGAGAGTGGGTAGATTTTTTCCCACTTGTGATGTTAGAAATGGCAAGTAATGTGGATGAAAACCATAGCTGGTGAAGAACTGTGACATCTGTGTCAGGGTCTTGTGCAACTCAAATACTTTCCTCTGAAGTTTGCCTATTTCAAAAGAAGAAAGGGTATAAGCATTGGACCTCTGACAATCTCAAAGCAGTACACTTCTGAACTAAAGGACATTCTGCCAGAAAGAAAAGCTGAATACTTTAGGAGGATCTGACACTCTGCCAGTTGCTTTGTTTTGCGGGCCTGCTGCTACTGTCCTGGGAGTGAAAGTACTGGACTTTGCTTTCTGTATCCTGCTTCCAAGATTCTCCAAAGGCTTGTGTGTGCTTGCCTCCTGTTAAGAAGTCTCAGGGCCATCAAACACTTCAGAACCAGACATTTGGGTCCCCTATAAGAACGTCCTATCGGATAGCATAATAAGCAGGTAATAGGATCCCTCCATCATGGCAAGGTGTGGTTATTATACCGATCCACAAAAAAAGGTGAGAGATCTATCGCCTCAAACTGTAGGCGATAAGTCTACTCAACAACTCCCCAAATTATTTTGCAGACAGGTTTTATTTAAACTAAATAAGTGGATGCAGCAAAATAACATTGTGGAAGAGTCTCAAGCAGGCTTTAGATCCAAAATGAGCACCTTGGACCAGGTCCTCCGCTTCAAGGTGATAACTTGGAAATATATCACCTTGCTGCATGACCACCTATACGTTGCTTTTATTGACCTAAGAGCGCCGTTCAACCTGGTCCCTAGAAACACAATGTAGGAGGTACTAGAAGGTTATGGTATCCCCCAGACCTACTAAGGATACTTAGGCTCCTTCACGAAAATACTTATGCAAGGGTGAGATGGAGTACAACAGGGCACATAATAGAAACGATAGAAATCCGGAAAGGGGACAGACAGGGATGCGTCCTTGCGCCAACATTGTTTAGCCTATTTATTAATGGCGCTATGAAGAGGCTGAAGTCATGCAAACATGATGCCCTTAGAGTGGTGGGTATACCAACTCCAATACTAATGTTTGCAGACAACACCCTGCTAATCTCCCAAACCCCTATTGGCCTTCAATCTCAATTGAATGCTTTTGTCACCTTTTGTGGGGAAAGAGGGCTTGAATTGAACTCGCCCAAATCTAAAGTTATGACAATCAACCCCCACAAGAGGTTGCAGAGGTAGTGTGACTGTAAAGGGCTTTCCCCTGGAGGTAGTCCATCAGTTTGCTTATCTCAGGGTTAGTTGAAGTGACACGCAAGCATGGGCCCCACAGTGGGAAAAAAGCAAAACTACCCTACATCAGAAAGTCCCTGCCATAGCTAGATTCTACAAGGCTGAATCTTGAGGACCTGTAGCACCGATCATGGCCATATACAAAGCTACGGCTGTTACGTCAGCACTATATGGAGATGTTATCTGGGGGTAAGCTGATGCAAAAAGGCTAACCAAAACAGAAAACAGATTCATAAAAACACTTTTTAAATTTCCCCACAGCTTCCCCATAACTCCAATACGATTAGATTTGGTCCTCAATCCTATCCATCTAATAGCTTTTTTAAAATCATTGCTATATTGGGTTAGATTATGGTCTGCACAAGGACTGGCATCCTATAGAGAGTGTGTGAAAGACCTTCTGGCCCTTGATAGCAAAGTAGGAACACTATGGCTGGAACACATACAAGAAACAACACATAAAACAGGCATGACTGACTTATGGACAGCCCCTGATTCAATAGTAAAAAGAGATACTGCAAGAGTCAGACTGTGTTATTGGTAGTGACAGCCCAAACGAGGGAAGTGTACAAAACCAACACTCTTACAGGCAAGTTCCTGAATCATAAAAGTGTACCAGTGTTCGAACCTTATATGAACAGGATGTACCCACACCAATCAAAATGTTTGTATGTTCAATATAGGTGCATGGTTCTGCCCCTAAGAACACACACTTTTAAATGGGCAAATGTAAACCCCAAACCAATTTTTGTCCAAACTGCCCAAATATAGTGGAAATGGAAACCCATTTTATGTTATTTTGCTCCTATTATAGGATAGCCCGCAAAAAATTGGCTGTTGGCAGCATGCAATTGTATGGGCATCGGACATTTTTCAAGAGCAACACAAGATAAATTTTAACTCTTGCGGTCTCCCGATATCTGCACATTGCTTGGGCACTAAAGAGGAAGGCCATTCTTAATTCCAAAGTATGATAGAGATTCGACAAAAACTATTTTTGTCAAGGTACCATGCACACCCCTCTTGTTGTAAATAAATGAACTTCCCTGACTGGTGATAACTGTATCTGCCCAATTGTATATTTGGTTGTCTTGCCACTCCGACAACTTATTTTCTTAGGTGTTGTTCTTCTCTTTTTATTGTTAAGATATGTGAACGTTTAGCCTGTTTTACAGTCTGGCAATTGTACCATGATGCCTTTATGTGTTTCTTTTTAAAGTGTCTAAGTTTTTAATGTATTCAAGACTATTCTTGCCGTATCCATTTTATGTGTTTTATGGGCTGTGCCCGAAATAAACGATTTATATATCTACAGGTACAGTTTTAATGTCCCATGTGGCTTTTACATATGGGGAAACATAGATGGTAGCTGGACGAGGGTGGGTTGTTGCTTTGAATTGTCCGGTTCTACCACCCTCTGAACCCTACAATGCACTTTAAACGCAGTTAATGTATTAATTTTGTATAGCTATTTATGGTGATGTTTTATAGTACATGCGTTTACGTGTGTTAACTTTCTGTGTATGGTCCACAATGACCGAAATAAAGTTTGTTGGACTTCACCTACCAGTGCCTGGGCTCTTCTGCTGTGAGCCTGGATGTGCCAAGTGGTGCTAAATCCACTCCCTGGGACCAGGGAGGTAAATCAGGTGAACTGAAGAAAAAAATCCACACTTCTATGCATTGCCAGTGCCAGCACATGAGCGTGGGTCTTGATCGGTGTGCCGCCCAAGGCTTTCACCCCAGGCCCCAACTTTCCATCCCAGCGCATCAGAAGAACAGCCACAGTGTGAGTTTCGAGCACTGCATCACCAAAGTCTGTGATGCACTGCTCAAACTCCGAGGCAGTGTCTGCTTCATAGCTGCGGAATCGATGCATTGTGTCTGGATTTTCTAGACATTATTCCTGGGTGCCGATTTCTTCATTGACGTTGCCCAGCAGTAAGGAATCAAGGCTGTGTGTCTGAAGATTGATGCATCACCTCTCCTTCCAGTAAGGATCTGGCGCATCACCTCCCCTAACAATAAGGAACCGATGCATCATCTCCCCTGAGCAGCATTAAGGAAACAATGCATCACCTCCACTTGCAGTAAGGAACCAATGCATCACCTCTTCTGGGAGTAGGGAACCAACGTATTGCTCTGGTTTTCGGGCTCCTCACCTCCCATGCACTTTTCACCATCTTTGAATTTTTGTGCACCCAAGGTACTTTGTGCTAAAAGTGACATATCCATAGATTTCTATGGGCTACTTTGCTTAACCTTTGAAAAGTGATATCTTTACTTGCGTATGTTTCATTTTTGTCATTTTGGTCTTGCTTTATTCTGAGAAATATTGTCTGTTCTTTTTAAATGGTGTGGACTCATTTTGTAGTGTTTTCACTGTGTCACTGTGTGTGCCTGTACAAATGCTTTACACATTGCTTCTGAGCTGAGCCTGGTTGCGCATTCCAAGCTAACAAGGGGGTGAGATTGGGTTATCATAGCTGAAAGATCCCCTTACCCTGACTAGAGTGAGGGTCCCTACTTGGACAGGGTATATACCGACTGCCAACTAGACACCCTATTTCTAACAGGGATGAAAACTGGTGGAGAGGTGACTTTGTAATTGTAAGGAGGAACACCAAGCTTTCCAAATCCTGGATGTAAATTGTGTACTGTGACCTGACACAATGGTCTCGGAGAGAACATGAAGTTAAACTATGTGGGTAAGGAACAGGGTGACTACTTGGGGTTACAGAGAATGCTATGAAATGCACCATTTTTGATAGCTGATCTATAACCACCAATACTTCATCTTTTCCCTGATTTTTTTTCGAAAGACCCATTATTAAGTCCATTTAAATGGTTCCCAAACTCGGTGAGGTGTTGGGAGTGGGTGCAATAAACTTCTCTTTCGTTGTCATTTTTCACTGCTGCAAACGTGACAATCTTAAACATACTGGATTGTATCCTTTTTCTAACTTGGCCAACAAAAGTGTCTGTTGATCAATTGCAAGGTGCAGGTTTGGCAAGGATATCCTGCCAGAGAATAGTCATGGCGCCACAGCAACATCTGCTGTTGCCATTGCTTTGAAGGTACATGGAGTTTCTATTGATATGGCAAACCATCTCTGATCTGTCTTGTTGATTCTCATGCTTGCCATTGTCTCATGCACTTTTCAGGCATATCCGGCGTTAGTCTTTCTAGGAATTCCCCTGTGGTGGTAACACCAATGATTTGTGTGGGTAGAATCATGGAGATTAGTTGCATTTTGGTTTTTTAGGTGCCACAGGGTCTTGCCTTGAGAGTGCATCTGCTTAATTTATTGTCAGTTCCTGAATGGTATGTAATGATATAATCAAACTCTGCAAAGTGCAGGGTCCAGCGGAGCTGTCTGGGAGTCAACACTCAGGCAGACTGCACAAACCATAGGTTGTGGTGGTGTGTGAAGACTGTTATTGGATGTCTTGTCTGGCTCCAAGCAAGTAGTGGTGCCATTCTTTAAATGCTAGACAGATTGCCAGCAACTCTTTCTTTGCTTTAGTATAGTTTAATTCTTCTGGGATCATATTCTTAGAGACGTATGCTACCGGATGGAGTTGGCTGGTATTAGTATCCCTTTGAGAGAGAGAGAACTGCTCCCACAGCATTATCGGAAGCATTCACAATGAAGGGTTGTGTGGTATCAGGGGGACGGAGAACTGGGACTGATACAAGGGGGCTTGAAGGCTTGATCTATGTCGTAGGTCCACAGGAAAGTGACTATTTTGTGCAGCAGTTTGGTTAGACGAAAAGCTTTTGCAGAAAATCTCCTATAAAGCTGCTGTAAAAGTTTGTGAATGCCAAGAATTGCTGAATGTCCTTCACTGTTTGAGGAGTTGACCACTTTTTGATGGCTTGAACTTTTCTCTCTGTCATAGTCCTTCCCTGCGGTGTGTGTAAGAGTACCAGAAACTCTGCCTTTGTGACATTGAAATCACATTTGGTGAGTTCACAGAACAGGTCATGACATTGCAGTGTGGTTAAGATAGTCCGTACGTGTTGTGCATGTTCTTCTAATGAGGAGGAATAGATCAGTATATATCGTTGATATACTTTATTTCAAATCTATCCAGTTATTCCTGTAGGACATCATTAAGGAAGAACTGGAATGCCACAGGGGTGTTGCAAAGACCAAAGGTATGAAGCAATACTCATATAGCCCATAATGCGTCCTAAATGTGGTCTTCTATTCATCGCCAGGTCTGATATGCACCAGGTGGTATATGCCTAGAAGGTCTAACTTGATGTAGATGTTGACTGACCATAACTAATCCAGGAGGACAGGAATGATTGACAAAGGATACTTGTTTTTATGGTGATGTTGGTTATTACCCTGTAATTGATATGAGCTCTTATTACACCATTTGCCTTTGGCAAGAAGAAAAGAGGAGATGCAGCAGGTGACTTTGATGGACAGATTAAACCATTCAGGTGACTTTGATGGAAAGATTAAACCATTCTGTAGATATTTGTCCAGATATTCATACAGGTGCTGGTTTTCCTGCTCTGTAAGAGTGTAAATCCTACTCAATGGATTTTGGATCTCAGCCAAGGTCAATCTGGCAATCATGATTGCGATGTCATGGTAGGGTTTCCACACTAGTGGCACTAAAGATGTCCAGAAATTCGACATGTGCATTTAGCAGTTTGGTGGCTTGTTCCTCTGCTGTTGCCATGGTTTTACCATGCCTTAACTGTTGGTGCTGTTGTGTAGCAGCAAGGGTGACAAGATGGCTTGGATTTACTTGGTTTTTTCTCAGTTATTTATATTATATTATAGTTCTTCTTGCCCAGTCTATGTGGAGATTGTGGAGGGTTAGCCAAGACAGCCCTAAACTGATTCCAAACTGTGGGGCCTCTATGATGTCGAATCTAATGTACTCTGGGTGCCTTAGAGTACCCTGATGACTTTGCAGGATTACAATGGTCATATGGTGTGTGATAAGGCCTGATGTAAGGCCTGATGTAAGGGGAAACCCAGGCACTGCACGTACTGTCTCTTGCTTTTCTTTTGGTATGATCAGGTTCTTCAGCTTTGCGCAGTAAGCGGTGTTGATAAAATTACCTGTTGCCCCAGAATCAACCATTTAAACAACATCCTCAATTCTGGAGTCCATGACAACTGTGCATTTGAGGTTACGTCAGGGGCTGATGATTGCAAGGTGTTTGCTGCTGATTTTTCAAGGTCTGGATGTTCAACCCCCGCAGGGGGTTTTTCATGGATTCTCGGAGGAAATCTCCTTTGTCTTCCTCAAGCATCCTGGATTCCTGATTCCTTGGTTGGGGTCTGCGGTGAAGACACACCGTTCCCTGCATTCTTTGGATGGGCAGTATGTTCTAAAAAAAGTGCCCTTTATTCCCGAAGTAGAAGCACAAGCCTCCTATCTGTCAGATTCCTTTTCTTCTTGTGTAAGGTTTTTTTGACTCCCCCAGTTTCCATGGGCTCACTAGTGTCTTGAGTCACTGTTGATGTCTTATCCCTGGTGTGCACATACACGTGGAACTCTAGCTTTTTCTTGTCCACCTTAAGCTCTAAAAGTCTATGGTCCAAGCGCAATATGAGCACTATTAAATTTTCACAGGTTTGCGGTTGATGATCTACATGGGTGATCAGGTCCTTTAAGTTGTCCTTTGGCCCTTGGTAGAATATAGTTGCTCAATTGTATTCTGGACAGTTGGTCTCAAATCTTAAGTGGTTGAACGGAGTTAGGTATGAGACAAGGTTCTAAGTTTCTTGTCTTTGTTCTAGCAATTCTCGATCTGCAGACTCAGTGATAGTTCAGCGGTCGAATATCTTTTCAAACTCTGTCTTAACGTTTCTCCAGTGATACAGCAAGGGCAGTCATTGTTCACTAATGGACTGTCCACTGTGCTGCATCCCTGCCCGGGTTTGATATAAGGAAGGCTATCCGGACTGTGCGTCAGGACATGCAATGGACTGTACCATAAAGTGAAATTGGACTTCGGTTAGAAAGGTTTGGACCTGCATAGGATAGCCGGTGAACCGCCTGGTGGGACCAGGGGAACCGGTGTTGGGACTGTGACAGATACTACTGACTGGTCAGAGGCTGAAGACGATACCCTGGTATCTGCTGATGGTGATCCCCCTACCTGACCCTGTACCAATGTTACTTGACTGGCTAACATGGATATCTTGAGCCAAGCAGCGGCAAGGTCTTATTGCAATGAGGCTAGCATACCACAGACATCTTCTATGGTAGACATTGTGACCGTACTGCCCGGGAAGAACAAAAGACCGTTGGGCTCATGATTTTGTCAGGAGACTGCTCCTGAGCAGCAGCACCCTCAAATGTCCTCTTTTTGTCAGCACCTACTGTATTACACACACCAGAAGATCAGAGTCGTCGGATGAGGAGAAGGGTTTTGGGGAGGGTACTGTGGGAAGGGAGACCTGGAACAGCAATGACCAAGAATTAATGCTGGGTTACAAATGCAGAAATGATTACTTAACTTTACGAAGTATTATCATATATAATACTGAACCCTCTTACCTGTGGGGATTTAAGGTGTTAGGCATTGGCACGACTTTCAGGCATTCATGTTATTGCACAAGTGACCATTCATCCTCGGTTGCCAATGTGGACCGTTCCCTGGTTTCAGAGCTATTCACAGTCAATAGAATCGCAATTGATTTATTCTCTGATTATTTTGTGCAGAATCTCACACGTCATGCCAGCTAAGTTTGTGCCTCCACAATAGAATGATTCATATGCTCACGGAATTTTCTAGACTATCATCAGTTGCAAGATGTCTTTAGGCGATAGGATTTTTGCGAGTTTACAACTTTTTTTAGCACTTACAAAAATGTTCACATAGTATGCTCCTTAAGGTCTCTTGGTGCTCTGCGCTCCTATGGAGTTGTTAGTAGTATTTTTACAACATGCTCATTAACGCTCACTTGAAGAAGGTTGACTGTTGCCACAATTCAAGTCCTGATTCTTTTCGTGGTCTATGGATCTCTTTCTGCAATACCCAATTAGGACTCAGCACATCTAAAAAGGCTTACCGTGATTCTGAAGAGTCAGATTGCCATAGAAGAGTCTGCTGCCAGTATCAAAAACATTGATAATCACGATCACTCAACTGTGAGCACGGATAATTTAAATAGGCAGCTGCTATGACTGCACCCAAGATGGTGAGCGCGTCGTTGCATGTGGTGTGGGACATGCAGCCAAAATTCCAGAGCAACTAGAAAGCAAACACTATAGTTAGTGGGGGCAATGTGATACTGTACGCGTACAACATGATTCCTATATGAGGGGACATTAATTGTCTTGATGGCTGAGAGGTGCATAGGCATAGTTCTGATTTGGTCAGTTTGCCCCAATTGGTGCTACAGCACAACATGATCCCCCATGTACAGTCCAGGGCACACATACCAAGTCCAGGCAGGGTGCTAAAGCATATATCAGGAGGTCATCTGTGCCCAAGGGTTAAGAGCAACTGTACCTGAGGGTTGAGGCTGAGAGAGCACGACATTCCTCTGTCGTCCAGAGCCTAACACATTATAAAATGGGTTTATACTGGCTATGTCAGGAATTTATTTGAGGTTTAAGTCAAAACTGTGGGATTATTGAGGCTCTATTAGGAAGCCTCAACAGTGATATAATAAAAATGTTTTTGCTTCTGTCAAGTGCATTGAGGTTACAATTACCCCACAGGTCTGCCCAATAGAGAGATACCTCACATGCCCGAATCTTAAAAGTCTCCAGGGCCGGTGAAATAGGAAATAAGGAGTCCCTGTTGGTAGACCTAGTTATAGCCCCAGCTCTATGTTTTAAAATCATTGAGCTTTTTGCAACCTGTGGGGGCCACCTGAGGGAATTATTGAGTCTCACTCCTAGGTAGTGGAATTCGGAGACCCTATCTAGTGTATCGCCCTCCAGTACTACTTTTACCCAAGTTTATTTCTGGAAACTGCTATTTATCTCTAGACTATGATCTTTACAAAATTGGCTAAATTTCCCCAATAGGGTACATAGACCCAGCAATGTTTTAGAGAGGAGGAGTTTATCATCTGTGAACATCAGACCTGGTCCATTTAGCTTGGCCATTTTGGGAAAATCATTATCACAATCTAGGGGAGAGGAGTTGGCCTAATGGCTAGGGCGGGCTACCTTGAATCTGGGGAACTGGGTTTGAGTCGGATGTATGTCAGTACAATGCGATCTAAAAGATCGCGGTACATGACAACGCGGGCATTACAACGCAAGTCGTTACAACGACTTGCGTTGGAGGGCGCTGATTTTGGAAGATTATAATTTTATATTCCAACACCAGTCCACGTAACAGTAGGGAAGTTGTTGGAATATAAAATTACAACATTCCTTGCCCAACAGCGCCATCCAGCGCAAGTCGTAGTAACGACTTGCATTGTAATGGCACAGTTGTAAAGGCACTGCGGTGTAAACACCGTGTTGTAAACGTTGTTTACCTTTGAGTCTCGGCAACAACACTGAACATCCTGTGATTCTTGGCAAATCACTTAATCTCTCCATGCCTAACAAACAAAATGAATGTGCCCTCATGTAACGCAACTGGTGCTATGTAAAGCGCTCTGATACCCGATACCTTCGGGTCAAATTCGCACTATATAAAACTCTGTAAAAAAAAAAAAAGTAATACAACCATTGATAAATGACAGGAAGAGCATAGGTGCCAGGATACATTCCCAGGTAATACCTCTCCTACCAAAAATATTTTCTTTCACTTCCATGCCGAGGTCCCATCTAACTCTGGCAAAATGATCTGTGTATAATTGCTGGATCAGAGACAGTAAACCAGCAGGGACCTCTATCTTCCCCAGAACCTCCTAGAGTATTACCAAATGTGGCAAATAGCAGCCCTATGTCAATATCCACAGTTTTCCATTTTATGGTCAAGAATCATAAGACCTGGTCAAGCATCCTGCTAAACTTGGGTCTAAACCATGTTTCGAAATGAGACAACACATTTTCAGAGGCTATCGAATCCCACAGTCTTGTCAGGATTTGCATGCTGTAGATCCTCTGTACATTATCAATCAGGCTTATGGGGCGATAATTACCTGGGGCTTGCTTTGCTCCTTTTTAAAAAATTCGAATGATTCAGCCCCTTTCCAAGAGTTAGGGTTCGGAGCACCTATGGTTATGGCATTGCACAGGAAGTTTATTTATGGTCTGCAGACTCGAGATTGGGAGGAAACCAGGTCAGTCGACCGAGGCTCGGGTATTTTTCCAGTTTTTTTAGAAGGATCCCGTTTAAGGTTTTTCCAATGCAAATACCACTGGCTACCCTTCTGTACCCTTGATGGTAGAGGATGACATGAAACTAGATTTATACTCCTCAAAGAAGAGGCTCAACATAAAAGGCTGTAACATGCTTTACCCACTCTCCTGCAAGGATATGGCAATCTGAGTGAGCATGGTCCCTGGATCCGTTGTGTGTAGCCAGATGCCTGAATCGTCTAGTGTCCTCTGCTCTTGTTGCCTCCAGGAGATCCTCCAAAACTTGATTTCCCACTGTGATTTGCTAGTCTTGATGACCCTGGAGTATTTTTGTTGTGAGTTAACAATATCAGGCCTTATGTTGCTTTTTAGGTCCTTCACTAAATCGGTTTTAGCTTCCCTGCAAGAATGGTTGAACCGTCCAAGTTGGATATATCCATCCATCTCATATTCTGTTTGTTATTTTTCAATACAATTGAGCTGGATGCTAATGAAGGCTCAAGGCAGGAGATTGCCGTGATTTGGAACCTATTCAAGTCAAGTATGATGGGGAGATGGTTGATTTCCTGGCAGTCAATGACCGTAGTGTAATTCCCCCTCTGAAAAGTTGCTTTGGCACTAAAATCCGATGTAGAGTGGCCATTGCTAGCTCTTAAAGCATGGTAAACTACAATTGTCAGCTACCCGAAGGGCAACCAAGCTCATCCTGATATTTTTACTAGAATCAGGATATAAAGCTATTCCCCAGCATTCATCCTCAGCCCTGGTCATCTCCAACAGGGGAGGCTAGAGTTCAAAGCTGCTTTTAAAGTCAATTGAGATGACCATGTGGTGGCTTGCTCCAAGAGCTTCTAAAAGGGTGTTCAGTGTTCCTAAAGTCTCGGAAGGTGTGCTGAAAGGAGAGGACCTATTGTAGATGTTAACCAGAAGATGGGCCATCCCTAACTTTGAAAACAGTCTAAGTGTAAGGATGTCTAAAGAGTTGATGTCAATTTCCTTGACTGAGCAGTCCAAAGACATTTAACCCAAATAATAATCCCTCCAGATTGCCCGCCTGCTTTTGAGGCAATGGGCTCAGTTTTATATGTTTTGTAACCCTGTCTATAAACCCTATTGACTGCCCAGGTCTCTTGAAAAATAATATGAAATATGTCTATAAAAGGTCCCCAGTCCTCGTCTGAAAATTTCTCCATAATCCTGGCTATATTTCAGTTCACTAATTGTAGATTGGTTGCTTAGTGTTTTGGGAAAAGATGTACACTTGGGTGAGTGAGCAGCTTGTTGGAGACAATTACAAGGATTAGGTTGTTTTCCCTAGAAGCAGGCACGTAACAAAAATTCCTCTCCCAGTCAAAGCGACCAAGAACTTCCCTGGACCCAGTGATCTGCTGAGCATCAATAGTGTGCACTACCGTGGGGTTATTGGCCAATGGTGAGACAAAAGATTTATGCAGTCAGTCAATCACTGTCAGTGCTGTTAGCTGGATTTACCAGGTTCCCTCCAACCTTGTGGTCTTCACTACTGGTCACAATACTGACAGAGCCATCCTTGCCCTCGCCCATCCAAATGCCTGGGAGCCATAAGTTAAAACACATTTTAGACCCGCTGGGAGGGGAAGTATGCTGGTCAAGTGAAAGCAAGCCCTCAGCCAAATCAGAGGCTACAAGTTTCAGTTCAACCGAGTCCCATTGACCACCAGGGATGGTAAGACGTCTAGTGTACACAGTATATGAATAGACAATCGAGTAGCAATACCTAATGTTTCCAATTCAATGTGGGACCGTTTTTTCAACGAGTCTCCACCTTCGATAGTGCCAGGGGATAGTTTGGGAACCTTGTCATAAACATAGGGTGGCCTACGGGGGGCGTGAGTTGTCCAGAATCCTGGTATTAGGAGCTACTGTAAGAGACAAGGAATAATCAGATATGAGGTTCTTGTGCAGCATGCCTACTGGCATTAATGGCGCATTACCCATAATGTCTGGAGGAATCACTGGTGGATACTGTGGGGGGGGGGAGCAGGGGAAAGAGCCATTAATTATCAGTGTGCGAGACATGCAGGCTTTCATAATTCTCTACCCTCATGCTGATCCTTTGCGGTGCACCTGGGAAGCATCTTGAGAGACAGTTATAAACGTGTTTGTATTTCCAAGGCACGGTGGAGTAAGCAGACTTGGGACACCATGATGTGCGGGGGAGGGGCAAAATCCCCCTCCAGATAGCTTGGCGAGGGACTTCAACACACCTAACAAAATGTGTTTTAAATTATTTATCTCTACCCTCAGCACACTAATGAGACTGATTACTTCCTCATGGGCTGAAGGACCAGAATCAGGGCAGCACACAGGAATGTCAGTAGGAAAAGTCAAAGGAAGTTTTTGAGGACAGGCGGCTGCGGGAGTGCACTTCTTGTAAATTCAAAACCATTTGAACATTCAAAGTTTACAACTGATTGAACATTTCCACTGCTGTCTGGAGTAGGGCCCCTTTAAGGGTCCTACGAGATCAGTAGCTCCTTGGTTTGGATGGGGTCCACAATAGTAGGAATTTTAAGTGACCCTCTCCCTCTTTTGGAGGTCTTTCTCTGTTGGGAGCATTAATGTCAGTATGTTCTCCATTTCATAGATTACGGGGTCAATGTCACTAGCAACACAATTTGTGGCCGCATGTTTAAGATGTTTGGTGAGTTTCCACTGTTTAGCAACACCCATGGGGCTAGTTGTTGCTGTTCTTTTCCCCATAAAAGCCAACGATTAAAGAGGAGAGATGTTGATATAGATAGGGGCTACAGTACCTTTTCTCAATAAGACTTGTGGTAATGTCGAGGTCCCATGCCAAAACCAAGGGGTGGCCCTGCCCTGGCTCTTCCTGGTGCTGACGGGCGCATGATGGGCCCACACTTGGTCTGGGCTTTAACCGGACAGTGTTGGGGTGTGTCCCATGCTACAGGGCAGCAGGGCTGTTTTTATGTGCCCAATGACGCATTGATTTGGTCCTAGCCTTCTGAGAGCGATGCAAGGTGTGGGCAGTAGTCCTGTCCCCTCAGTAAGCATGTCCCCCACTGCGGGGCAGAGGGTCTGTTTTTATGCACCCAATGGTGCTCTGATTAGGGCCCTAACTACTGAGAGCGATGCAAGGTGGGGGCTGTAGTCTTGTCCCTTCTGTAAGCGTGTCTCATGCTGTAGGGATGAGGGGCTGGTTTTTTTTCACCCAATGGCGCTCTGATTAGAGCCCTGACTCCTGAGAGCGATGCATGGTGGGAGCTTTAGTCCTGTAGCCTTGGTAAGCGTGTCCTGCGTTGTGGGCCAGAGGCGCTGTTTTTATGCCCCCAATGGCGTGTTGATTAGGGCTCCACCTCCTGACATCGATGCAAGGTGGGGGCTGAAGTCCTTTCCCCTGTTGTGGGGCCATAATTATTGATTCCCTCACCCAATTGCATGAATATGTATGCTGAACAGGAATGCAGATTTGTAGCTTAAATGCATGTTCATTCATACTTCTGTAGCAATGTATTTTTTAAAGTTTTTAACAATATATTTTTATATTCTGTATGTAAATATTTTGTTAGCAGCTTTTTCTATAGTGCTGGTACTTTTCCTCCCTATTCCCAGGATTTCTATATGATTTATGTGCAGTTGCTACGAGTAGCTATGTGTGGTGTGTGTCTTACACAAAGGCTTGGCTGGAGTAGATGTGAGCCTGTTAGACTTTAGCACTACTGGAGTAGATGTGGGAGAAAATGTGCTAAATAGAATCTAGTGTACTTGTTTTATGTTTATTTTTGTATTAGGATATTCCTCCCAGTGCCCCTCTTTCATTTGCCCTTTACCCTATCCATTTTACAGTAGAATTCCCAATGGTCCTGGCAGTCCTACTGCACCCCCCACATTTACACAAAAAGTAGACCTACACATTCATATGGAATGTAGGAGAGGAATAGGCTAAGATGTCCACAAGCACCATATTGAGCAATGTTTTTGAGCCCTTAAGGTAATACTACGGGACAGCTACCTTACTACTCATAAATGTATTGGTGAATAGGTCACAATGAATTGTTGCATTTTCAGATTTAAAGAGGTCAGTCACCACGCACAGTGAAAAAGCAGTTCTGTTTACCCAGTCTTGAATTTTCAACAATCACCAACAATATGGGGCCGATTACCATTGTGGAAGGCCCGTCACCGCCAGCCATGGTACCCCCTACATTTCACAGCACTACGTGGCAGGCACTGTGTGGTGCCTGCAACGTAGTGCAGAGAAATGCACAACATATCATTTTAACATCGCGGCAGGTGCTGCTGTCAGCAGCACCCGCTGCAATGTTAATATGCAGAATCCATCCGCCATGGTGGTGGTGGCATCCTGATCGGGTGTGTGGGACCGCTGCATGCATGGCGAACGGTCCCGGTTTACACCAGGATGGCGGACAGACTCCAGTCCGTCTGCCATCCTAATGAGCCCCTATGCGTTGTGTGATGATGTCTGCTGGGGTTTGGCTTTGATGCCACATCATTTACTGGATGACTCTTTTATTGTTCTTTATTAGTACTGGTCGGTGCAGGGCCTTCTACATATGGAACTGACCTCTTAGCCAGAAACATATTACTGGACCACTGTTTTAGGGTGCAAAACACATTTTAATTTATAAAATTTTTGTGGTTTATTTAAAAGATTCTTGTAAAAAGTGAGTGGGGCACAAAGATATGCAATCACGTATAATGCAAGCCAAAACATGTGTACAGTCCCACCATGTCAATACTCATCAACACAGGGAAAAGTAGTATCCAGCACAGGATTTGAGAAGAGAAGGAAATCAATCTAAGATAGAGTCACTTAGGGATTTATTAGGAAGCCCTCACTCACCACCCTGGGTGGTGACATGCTTCATCATCGGGCCCACCAGGAGAAGCCGAATGCCTCCCTGGTGTGCTGCAACGCCAGATTACTGCGGAGCTGGTTTTGTGACAATAATGTGCAAAAAAGTGAGTTTAAAAATGCCAACAGGCTATACCAAGCAAAAACTTTATTCCATGGTTAGCTGGGCATAGGATAAAATATATGTGTCGGGAAATTTATTAGCATGATAAATGCTGTCACATCACTCGTGATAATGGGATCAATGTGCCCAAATGGAGGGCTGGTGTTGACATGAAACCAGAATGAATTTTAACCAGGCATTCATCAAGTGACTTAAAATAAAAAGTAAACAGCAAATAGTAAAAAACAATATGAAAAAATCAGTGAACAAACACTGGAAAATAATAACAAGCAACAAGAGAACATGGGAAAAAACGCTTTTCTCTTTTAAAAAAGGAATAAGCTTAAAAGACTCTTTGGTGCATACCCGCCCGAAAGCGGACACTTCCAATTCTGGAGGTATAAGGTCCATCACCAATGTGTGGGGTATGCCCCCCGTGACTGGTCATTTTCCCTGTGCAAACTGTAGCGTCTGTCATCTGACAACGCACACAAAACAACTCTCACTGGAAACAGGAAAAATATGGACGCAGAAGAACCATACCAATTGTAACTCGACTAATGTCGTCTATATGATAACATGTCCGTGTCTGAAGAGATACATAGGGATGACAACACGCAAGGTCAAGCAACGAATCTGCGAGCACCGGAGCAACATCAGGTGCCGCAAGGCGACAACGAAAATGAGTGAACACTTCCTCCAAAAAAAACATACACCCAATGATCTCCGCTGGACAATAATTGAGCAGATCACCACGGAAAGAAATACCACCAACATCCTGTTTGAAAAAGAGCAACGTTGGGTGTACAGACTGGGAACCCATATCAATGGGCTCAATGATCAAATACCTTGGTCTTCAGTCCTAAAACGTTGACCTCAGTTCTTTTACTCATAGCTCTTTTTCCTATGCACACAATCGCATGTAAGATGAGGATATAACTCCTTTATATTAACCCCACTGATCCAGTAATTAATAACCAGTGTCTCCTTACCACTAAAAGTTGCCATAATCACCACCAGTGCCATCAGTTCTGGTCTCGTTTTTTTAAATAACACCCCCCCTTCTTTACATTTATTTTCACGTTTATTTTACGTTTCTTCATTGGCTCTTAATTTATCCGTGAATACCAATACCAAAATTTGGTAGCTAACCACTTTTCCATTTTCTCTACCCTACATTATGAATCAATTGTGTGATTGGGGATTTATCGTCTTCATTTCCTGGCAACCCTCGTGACTCGAAGGCTTGCACTCTAAGCCTCGCTCTGGTCCTATGTTGCTTCGCGAGCGCTTGCTTCCCAAGCCTCGTTCTAGATCCGGTATTTCGATTGGATACCGAGGCGTGAGCGTCATGCTTTTGCCCTCGACCGACTCTGGCCACGCCCATAGTTCCGCGCCCTACCGCGCTCACTGTACTTTAGCGGCTCACTTTCACCGGGACACCCATCCACGGGGTCCGGTAGAGGATACCGCTAGGTGCCGAGCGGGTGTTTGGCGTTGCGGGCGTAAGACCTGATGCAATTTGGCGAGCACGACTACGAACTGCGCACAGCTAAGTAACTTTGGTCTGTTTTTCCTTGTACTAATCAGGTCTCCATCTGTTATAAACTTCCTTAGGGTGTGCCATTGTCGCCACCACCCCTCTCCCGAGACCCATGAAGTGTGGATCTTTTTACAAACAAGTGAGAATTCCGCCGTGTTTTTTACTTTTTGCTGTTTACTTTTTATTTTAAGTCACTTGATGAATGCCTGGTTAAAATTCATTCTGGTTTCATGTCAACACCAGCCCTCCATTTGGGCACATTGATCCCATTATCACGAGTGATGTGACAGTATTTATCATGCTAATAAGCAACCGTTTTTTGCCTCTTTCCCGTCAATTGCATGTCCGAAACTGCCTGATCCACATTGACACAATTTCAGGCATAAAATATCGTTATTTTCCAAGGGCACGCTTCTGACTAGTCCAAGCACAGAACTTCGAGATCAGTGTTTGCAAAATACACTCCAGTCCATTTACTAACACCATTTCTGTTGTCTTATATGTGTGTTTGTTATTCCTTTTCAGACCACAGGTTTCGCATAATTTGTGTGAACCATCAATTTTTCTGGTTTGTTCTTTTGCACTATTTTTACAGTTTACTTTTAACTTTCACGTCCTCTGGCAAGGGTGGGCCTTAGCGCGTCCACACCACCGAGGTACACGATTACATGGTCCTGATGAAAGCCCCGTAAAACCATTACACAAAAGGGCAGAAACATGTTGACCCCACTCTAAAGGGGAAAACACCCAACACAATAGTTGGTAAATTTCCCGACACATATATTTTATCCTATGCCCAGCTAACCATGGAATAAAGTTTTTGCTTGGTATAGCCTGTTGGCATTTTTAAACTCACTTTTTTGCACATTATTGTCACAAAACCAGCTCCGCAGTAATCTGGCGTTGCAGCACACCAGGGAGGCATACAGCTTCTCCTGGTGGGCCCGATGATGAAGCATGTCACCACCCAGGGTGGTGAGTGAGGGCTTCCTAATAAATCCCTAAGTGACTCTATCTTAGGTTGATTTCCTTCTCTTCTCAAATCCTGTGTTGGATACTACTTTTCCCTGTGCGGACACTCTTCTGATAGATAGAACCTGGGGGACTGAGAGTGTCTCTTCCCTCTCTCTCTAGTTGTTGTTATAATTATAATACTCATCAACAGGCATAAAATATGCTGTGCAGTAATACTGAAATTTTCTCATGGTTTTGTGGTGTGCCATTACGATCCTTTAAATTCCCCAATGCGGGTCTCCTTGGTCGTAGCTTGACAGCTGTACAAAAACAGAAAAATCCAGAGGATGACACTGTTTACACCGTTTTAAATGTGGTAGGTCCGAAGGTCAGTAAGGCCAAGTAGGGTGTGACAACCAGTTTGAAAGAATACCATTGTAGTGAAGTGATATCCTCGAGCAGGAAATTTGCCTTTTCATTTTTAGTAACATAAATTTGGACAGAAAAGGAATACTAAGGAAAAAAGAAGTGAAGACTTAAAAATGCAAATATGTTTTCAAAAGCATAACAACAGTCAGCATCAAGGATAATTACCTAAAGATGCCAATGATTATCTGTAAACCTTTCAGCATATAGATCTGTGTAGCGTTCTATTCAAAGTGGACCGAGAGAAGGGCCGTCTTCTCCTTCGACTTAAACAAAACTAAAACATCTTCTAGCATGGGTACAGCGTTGCCAGATTTAAAAAAATTCTTCCCTCCCAAAGCTGTCCAACTACCAGCCTAAAGAAAGCTCAAAGCAAATAAGTACTAACCCAAACCCATCCCAAAGATATAACCCTGAAATATTGCAATCATTGCTTCATGAAACATGTAAAAGAATAAATATACGTACAAGGCTGGCTTTAGGGTTGGTAGTGCCCGGGGCAACAATCCTTTTTGTGCCCCCTCCCCCACGCATGACAGCCTTCTCTATGGATTCCTTCACTACCAACAGCACCCCTTGTCTCTCCATAACTCGTCTCTCACGTGCATTTCATTTGTTTTATAGCACTACTCATACCAGTGTAGAATGTTGGAACACTTTACATCACACACATTATACAAAGGAAATTATTCATATATGTGCAAAGTGAGTCTTTATTGTTTAAGTTATTTAAAACCATAACAATGTCATAGTATAAATATGATATCCCTATAAATGATTAAAAAAAGTTTTTTTTAAATCAACATATTAATTGTTGAGTCCTAAAACTAAAAATAATATCCTTCTCATGATGCCAATTTAAAATATGTTCATAATTATGCCACATCATATTATAATCGTATTGCTCATAGTGACATATGTAACATTTTAACATTTTGTTATACAATTGCAATAAAGTTCTAAACATCATTGTTTTGAATGTGTCACATAGTTTTTCTCATAAAACAATAGGAACTTCATCATTTTACAGGTCAGCTGAGGGTCTGTAGTGCCAAGTCCTCTAATGATTGCAGATCTACAAGTTTGCATTCCTCTGTCATTAAAAGCCTTTTTTAGTAGTGCAACACGTTCCGTTTTTAAACTGGGGTAGACACATATTAGATGGATAATATCTTGCCGGGCTTCACCACATAAGCCATCAGATTTGACATCATTATACTTCGATGATGGTTGTTCAGCCAAGCTTGGTAAAACCCCGAATCTAATTGTCATTAGCTTACGTTTCAAGAGGGGCGAATATGTTGCACCGAGATATTCCGCCGGTCGGAGTGATGTATAGGACTGCAGAACCATCCAGCCGTGGGATCTTTTTGCTAGGGTACCTTTGTCTTCCAATGATGATTGTAATTTTGCGGCTTTGTTTATTAAGCTACGGAAGATTTGGAAGGACGGGTTCTTTGCCCATAGATCCATCGTCTCAGTATCCTTCAAAGCCATTTTCAAGAATTTGCCGTAGCTTGAGTTTGGATCATCCTGGGCTTGCCACAAAGCGTCGTTCAGTATATTCAATCGATTCTGCCACAGTTTATACCAAGTTTTAATCACGGCATATTTTCTTCCAATTTCCTGCTTGATAAGGCCGAATTCCAGTCGGATCTGCGCCGGAGCTGCTGACTGTGGTAGACTGGAGACTTTTTTGTAGGCCTTTATTTGTAAAGAGTCTAGGATTTTTCCATCTTTACCATTTAACACTATGCTTGCATAGGATATTGCAGGTAGTAATTTTGCGGCCATCACGGAAACTAGTGGCATTAGTGAAGGACCATATAGCTTTTTTGCGATAGCACAGCAAGCAAAAATAATACCATTTCCTTTTTTTTCAAGATATTGTTTCTGAAATTGAAAGTTCAGTCTTTTGTCTATGTATACCCCCAAGTACTTGTAGGAACCTACTCTTCCGAGGCATGTCCCTTCCATTTTGAATTGATGTTGATAGCGTATGCTGTTCGTAAGTGACATCGTTTTTGTTTTAGTATTGTTAATCTCCAGTGCGTTGGTATTAGCAAACATCATGAGTTCATTAAGTGCTCTTTGTAGACCTACACGGGTCAGGCTGAACAAAACTATGTCGTCTGCATACGAGAGATGCGTTATGGGCAATGTTCCCAAACGTGGTGGATGTGTGTTTGCTTGATCCAGTCGGGGTGAGAGGTCTGCCATAAAAAGGTTGAATAAGTGGGGGGGCTATATGTGTATTCAGATATTGTTACAAAACACAATGATTATTATAAGGTCTAGAAATCACATACCAACCATACTAGTAGCCAGATTATTTAAGAGTGAGTAGTCTGGAGAAGCACAAACTCAGGATTTGAAAACATACTACTTTGGTTGGGTTGTCTTTACAAATAAGAATGTATTTCTAAGCAAACTAACCTTTTTTTAGCAACATTAAGATGATGAAAGTCTGGGGAAAAAAACATAATGTTCTAACCTATACATTACTGTTTGTATGCAGCTCTCTGATGATAGTTCTTAGGTCCCTGGGCTATATTAGGATTGTAATTTATGAACTGCAAGTAACCAAAGGATCTCTGTGACTGTTAGATTTGGGGATCTCTAGTTGGCACAGGTAGGTACTTGTGACAAATAGGGACCCTCTCCTCTAGTCAGGACAAGGGGATTACACTCCTAAAATAACCCCTGCTCACCCTCTAGGTTGCGTAGCGCGGGCAGTCAAGGCTTATTTCAGAGGTGTTGTAAGTTAAGCTGTTGTGACCACATACAGTAACCCAGTGACAACACTACAAATGGACACCACACAGGTTTTATATAAAAAATAAATAGACTTTATCTAGAGTTACCACAAGACCATAAATGACAAAAATACACACTATGATTACTTTAAGATGGTAGATTTTAGCTTAGTTAGTTCAGTTCTTAGATGCAACACTCTGCGTTAATGTACCTTAAGTTGCGTTGCGCTTCCACGACAAGCAATGTTGCAGCGATGGGAAATGCGGCAAAGTCCAGATACAAGGAAATAAAGACGTGAAGATCTTCCAGATGTGGCACGCTTCTCGGGGATGCGAGAAGTTCTCGGTTCGATGCGTGGACTGCAGGGGCGACACCCTTACAATGCCACGGCAACAGTTCCAGCGGTGACGCTCTTCTCCACGATGCATGAAGCTTCCGCTCGATGCGACAACTACAGCGTGACATCCAAGATGCGACGGCAGCAGCTCCTACAGCAGCGTGCTTCTCAGGGATGCGAGGTGCTCTTGGTCGATGCGGTGCAATGCAACAGTTCCAGCGGCAACACCCTCCTTCGGAGTTGCGACAGCAGGCACAGCAACGGCGACACGCTCCGACCGCATTGCGAGATTCTTCTCCTGATGCTGTGCAGTGCGACAACTACAGCTGTGACATCCTCCTTCTTCGGAGTTGCAACGGCAGCAGCAGCGACGGCGACACGCTTCCTCTTTGTTGCAGCACGCTTCTCTCCGATGCGGTGCAGTGCGACAGTTCCAGTGGCGACACCCTCCTTCGGAGTCACGCTTCCAGCTCCTTGCGACACGCAGTTCCTCAGAAGGCCCAAAACAGCAGCAGGCACTTCCACAAGAATTCTGAGGAGCTTGGGGGTGAAGTCTGTTGTCCCTGAGACTTCAGCAGGAGGCAAGTTCTTTTCCAAACGCTTGGAGATCCTTCACAAGTTGAAAGCAAAGTACACAAAGTGCCTTTCTCCTTCCTTTGGCAGTAAGGTAACCACTGCAGGCCAATCCCCCAAGCAGTACTTCAGCTTGGGAACAGTCTCTCATCAAATTCATCAGGTTCCTCCCCTCAGTAAAGGTTTCTTCTTGTAGTCCTAAGTGATCTAATTTCCTGGGATCAGGGTCCCAATATTTATACCCCAAATTCCTTTGCTCCCTGGGGGGAGAGGGGCCTTTGCCCAGTCCAAACCAGTTCTGAAGCACTCTGTTTACCAGACTTCTCCTTTCCTTTCACAGTGCAGGGCAGGCACATCAGACGCCCCACAGGAGGTGGAGCCAGCATTGTGGAAGGCACGTACAGTCCTGGAGCACTTTGTTTACAGAACTCCTTCTTGTGATGTATTCCTATAGGTTCTGTATCGATCCCCCTATTCCTGACCCTGTTCTGGTTAACAAGTTAACTAGCAGCCATCCCATGATGCAGAAACCGTTATCTGATTAAGCCACACTACGGCACAGGAACGTGTTATCTGATTAGGTCATAACGCTTGCCATCTAATTAGACAAGCGATATTTCTCCAGCCCCTGATAAGGCATACGGAGTTCTCAAAACAAATCAAACCTATGACAACCTGGGAAAAACCCTGCGGCCATTGTTTTGATTTCATCGAGAACTTCAGCAAAAGAATGTGCTAACGACCAAGTCGTATGACATCCTTATTGATGTATCTATGTCCATCCTTACGTCAATCTCGGCACCTTACAGGTATAAATATTACCGGTATTGCCTTAAGCAAACACACGCGGTGGTGACGAGATCGGAGCAGCCAGACTTGCCGAAGCCCAGAGCAGAGCAGACCCCGCTGGCGCAGCCCCGCCTTCCTGACGCGCTGAGAACGAGACGCTGCTTTCTCCTACCGAGAAATCCAGCTCTGGCGCTTACGGGTAGCCCTCGCAGGCAGCCTGGAATATCGAGACCAGAGACGAGAGATACCATCCCTCATTCTTCCTAGATTCCAGGTACAGAACTGAATAACCCCTTGCAGAGAATTCTTGAGTCAGTCACTTGGCAAAACAAACTTAACTTAAACTGCTACTTTCTATTCCCGCCCACGTATTAGGCTTAGGTCAGGTACACCGGGGTAGGCGTAGTTAGAAACACCAGTTGAGTACGATTAGTCAAATGTATATGTGTATGTATCTATTTTATCCATTTTAAACCACCTTATGGCTTAGAAACCATATAAATGTTTTTACAGTATTATTTTATACTTCTGCTTTTATTGTATGCACTTTACTTAACCATAAGTATTGCGATAATATCGATCCATTTCTCTTGTATGAGAAAAGAGACTGATCAATAAATAACATCTTTTATTGAACACGCCCGTCTCTTCCTTTTCTCTACAATCTGGTGAGACTAAGAATGCACGTACTGACTGAGTAAAATAAGTTGTCTTTTGTTTTCACACGACTCTAGAGATACACTCTTGATTAGGGGAGAGCAAAGTTGTCATGTTCTATGGTTGTCAGAAACTAAATCCCTTCTTGTCTATCCAGGGAGGTTCAACTCCTCCTTGCCTATTCGAGAAAGTTTCTAGTGAACTCTGAGCTAGCTGGCAAACCCAAAACTTTAAGTCTAATATCGACAATAGAAGACCTAGTTAACGTCTGGTCTAGGCCTATACTATTGAAGGTATTATTCCAATGCGCAGAGCCTATTGGGATAATAGGAACTACACTACATGGCGCCCAAACGTTTGGAAAGGCGATAAAACTAACGCAAGACATTAGAGTAACTCAGTCGTGCTTTTTCACTCAGACCCCTTTTTTCCCATAATACTCCAAAGACGTCTGGAGTGGGTGAAAGGTCATATCCGCCAAACCTCGCAGGAGGAAACTCCTATGTATGGTTCTTGGTTTAGTCAACGTTGAAGGATACACTGTTCCAAAATATTGTGCATCTAATCTTTGTTTCCATAAGAAACCTGATCTGCAAACAAACAAAATAACCTTCCTGACAGTAGAATGTCAGACACTGAAGAAGAAAGAGAAATAGCTAGAGTAGCAGCTGAACTCGTAGCAGCTGATAATACTATGCAAGAAGCAGACCCGGATTTAATACTCATCCCGGTCAACATAAGAAAATCTATAACTTTAAAACTTATAGAAAATGGACTGACACCTAGAGGTGGCACAGTCATATTCGTAATAGAGGCACACCAATATCGGCAGACAGAGGTATTCTATTCATGGATAAACTTTCCAGCAGCAAACGCTGTAACAAAGGTCTTCCACCATTACAAAACAGAGGAACCTCCTGAAGAATACACTCCTTTCAAGGAGGTGGAAGTACCACTTAAATTTCAAGAGCACCTGCTCTTGTTTAATGGCGCCCTAAAACACAACAATCACATCACCAGGCTCAGTCCATTAGGTAGACCAGGAGCAACGTGGCCGGTCCTAGCCGGATACACACCACATCCAGACATCGAAAGAATGTCTGCAGCAGATCTTCTAATACAACTAAAACAATTAATAAAAGTACATAGACAATTAGTCCAATATGTAATGCGGACTTCAACAATCCAACCAGCAATTAAAATTCCACAGCTGACCCCTCATCAGGGGAACACAAATAAAATTACACCACAGAACATACAGTCCTGCCTAGGTAAAGTACCAGCTAAAAGGGAACAAATACCATTCAGGTTAGCACAAAAAATCACCCAAATAGAGGCGGTGTTTCCAGACACCACCCCTGTGGATAAACACAGGATTCTGACTATCTGTCTTCCAATGGGAATCGCACCACACGTAGAGGACTGTGACACTTGGGGTACAGTCTTTGCTTCCATCTACACAAAAACGCATGGTGTTCCATCCATTTCGGTAATACCAGATGTGCTAAAACAAATTCAAGACGAATACGGTCCAGAACCCGCTTTAACTCTTGGTATGAAATTACTGAAAGACTTCAAGCAGGTCTCGGCTATATTACTAGCCAATATAAAGGGAGAAGCAGCAAACGTGGCGATCCGCCAAAGTTTAAAAGAAACAGATATAGCAGACCAACCAGCTGAAATTGCCAGAATTATAGAAAAATCCTATGAGGAACTAGGTAGAGATAGTTTAGGTGGAATACCAGTAAAACCTCAACTGATTGAAAGTCCTGAAAAAATATTTATTAAAAATCATCTAAACAGTCAAAAGAAGAACTGGGATGGAAACAAACAATCCAATCCAAAAGAAAAGAGATTCCAGTCCAGAGGTAGGTCTCCTCGGCGGAGAGAAAGATCTCCGGACCAAGGACCCAAGTCTCCCCAAAGTGAGCCCTCTGTGAAAAAATACAACCTTAGAAATAGGGATAATATAAAGAAACCGGATAGATATCAAGATTTTGATACACGTCCCTCTCAATCTTTTCAGACTTCCTCGCAGAAATCGGAAAGAAGAGGATGATCGGAACCAAGGGAAGGGCACGTCAAGTCCAAAGACAAGGAACCTGCTCATCCAAATAAGAAATTAAATTTCCAAAAAAGAAGGTAGCCAGTATTAAAGTAGTTAACAATGCCGAGAATACTGAGGACACAACTGAAAAACGGAGAATGGGCTCAGACAATGCTAGACAGCGCAGCAGAAGTGAGCATAGCTCGCAAAGTCCTTATGAATCATCTGGAGACAGTGGACACGAATGAATATCTTCAAGTGGAAACTGCAGACACCAGAGTTAGCAAACCTCACAAAATATATGAAATAACTTTACGTATAGAAGGGGATAAGACTAGAAAAATAAGGGGACTATTTTGGGATAATCTCTCCAAGGGCTATGACATCCTTCTAGCTGAAAAAGACTGGCCACCAGAGTTTGTCAGGGACTGCCCTCATGGCGAAGAAATAATTATGCCTGCCTTCTCAAATCATATCCCAATTCATAAAAAATACACACTTGCTAGAAAGTGGGCAGTAGCTCAAGCTCCTGCTTTAAATAAAAATCACGTAGGATGGGATGAGGACTCTCCTCCTCACAAAATCCAGTTAAAATCACAACCTACTGCACAAAGACAGTACCCAATTAAGCAAGAAGCTAAAAAACAGGTAAAAGAAATCCTAGATCAACTAGAATACCAGGGGGTGATTGAAACTTGCACCTCACAAATGAACAACCCTTTGTTTCCTGTCTCCAAACCAGACAATTCATATCGTCTAGTTTTGGATTACAGACACCTTAACTCATGTTGCAAAACTTTTGCAGTGCAAAACTCGCATAGTGCAGCGCTAATGAATAACATAGTGCGCAAAAAATACAAAACAACATTAGACATCTCTAATGGATTCTTTTGTCAAAATATAGCACCAGAGAGTAGATATTTGTCTGCGTTCTCAATAAATGGCGCTCAAAAACAATTCTGTCGGTTACCCCAAGGGTTCAAGAACAGCCCAGGATTATTCTCAGCAAGAGTAACAGAGTTACTACAAACATATGATGACGAAGCATTATCTTATGTCGATGACATATACCTAACAGATGATGACTTGGATACTCACTTGAAGAGAGTGAACACCATAATACTTGGGTTCGCAGCAGAGGGTTACAAATTCAACTTTAAAAAATCTAGAATTGCCCATCTAACAGTCCTGTTCTTAGGATATGAATTATCAAGTGAAGGCAAAAGCCTGGCTGACAATTTCCTAGAGAAATGTGCCGTACTTCAAGCACCTAGAACACTAAAAAACCTACAGTCAATTCTAGGCTTCCTAAATTTCGGAAGAACATACATTGCAAATTACGCAGAAAGGGTCAAACCCCTTTATGATCTAATAAAACCAGATTTTAAAAGAACCAATTGGACTCAAACACACACAGATATTTTGAGATTCTTACAAACAGACATGTTAATAAAAACAAAATTAGAAACACGTGATAACACACGCAATCTTGTGATTCGAGTCATCCCAGGAAGATGCGGATTCACATACCTGACCTCTAACGAGGGAGAAAAGGTACCAATTGCATTCAAATCACACTTGTACACAGAAGCTGAAAAGAAATTCAGCATTAAAGAAAACATTGTTCATGCAGTTCAAACCGCAATAGCTAGAGAAAAAATAAAGCCGACGGTAGACACATCACAGTCAGAACAGCAGAATCAGCCTTTGAGGCATTAACAACACCGTGTAATTTACCAACAACAGCATTGAATCCGGAATGGATACAATGGGTGAATTCAATTACAACGGACAAAGTAAAATACTACTTTGATCCAGAATTAAAAGAATTGAAAAATCTAGAATATGAAAGAACATTCCCTCTGCCAATCGACATTCTGCCCTTACGACAGTACGCTTGTGTAATCTATACAGACGGACATGCTCAACCCTCCGTTTGGGGAGAACAAGCATACAACCCCACATGTGAGATTACAAAAGAAGTGTGGCGCGGAGATAAACTAAGACCTCTATTAACAAAAACACACTCAGTAGAAACCAATTCAGAACAACAGACTGAAATAATAGCATTGAAAATGGCGCTAGATAATGCAGATCGCGAATTCCCGAAACTTATAGTGTCCGATTCGTATTACTGCGTCAAATTATATAACAGCGATTTGCAGAAATGGATTCAAAACGGTTACAAAGATGACACAGCTGCAACAATAAAGCAAAAACTGCTTTGGGAACAAATAGTTCTTTTACAGAAAGAACTACCAAAGACTCACGTGATACATACACTGAGTCATCAACGTGATGGCGTTCACGTTGCAGGGAATTCATTGGCTAAGACAGCCACAGCGGTAGCAACTAAATCGGCTTCCGTAGCTAGAAAAAAGCGAACAATAAAATACATTGACGGTGAAACAGTGCTGGCGGTAAAAACGTCATCAAAAGGCGACTGCTCAGCGCTACCGATCAACTATCCACTCAATTATACATACATAATCGATGCAAACTCCGTCCCTTTTGCTCGAATCCCTGGAGTGGGGGATAGAGTAATTCCAAACATGGACAGGAGAACTTTGTTAATTGCAGACGCACATATGGGCAAGGGTCTCAGACACCTCAAACTAAAAGATTCTCTGGAAGAACTACAATCAGTGTACTGGTGGCCAGGCATGAGCCTGCAGCATCACATTTTTGTGAAAAATTGCCCGGACTGCAACAGAGATCGCAGTGGCGAGAGAAACGGTATACTACCGTGGCGTTTCACTTCAGAAAGGATCAGCAGTAAAAAGCAAAGTGTCCGATTAACATATAAAGGCTAGTTTCCACTTATAATGTAGATCCCCAGCACTCGGCTGACGTCTGGACTGTTATACAAAGATTTGCGAGTCTAAATGGCATATACGCTAGGAGCATGCTACGTTTGACCAATGTTTTCACTTTAGCCCTCAAGCTTGTGGGGAAGCACGGCCAAATGAGCATAGCGATGCGGGATTCTTCTCACTTCCTTCCTGAGGGATACAGGATGGTGTAAAGAAAAAACCAAGGCATAAAGCTATCTATAACAGAAAGGATATTAGGTTCGGGAGCTGGGTGGGTCAAACATCTAATAAGTGTCCAACGTAGTCTAAATAACCTGCCAAGAAATTCTCTGAAGGGATTCAGTCCGTACGAATTATTGTTTGGAACTAGGATGTTAGTCTTAGATCTTGACAGTCAGACTTCAGTGGTAAAGGAAAAAAGCTTTGATATCAAAGATCGTTTGGCTATTTTGCAGGACTTAAACAAAACAAGAAAAGACCTGAGCAACATAAAGTTGAAACAGCAGCCAACAACCACTGAAGAACCACCACCTGTCCCAGCAAGACCTGTCTGGATTCCAAAAGTCGGGGATCTAGTCAGAGAAAAGATCGCGGTAAAGAAGGAATTTGGGCCTTCTTACAGAAAAGCAGTTCCTGTCTTGTCTATCAACGGGACAAGATCAGTTGTACTACCGCCGCTTGCTGGTAAAAAGGAGAACCGAGTTGTATCCATCGACCTGGTAAAACCACAATCATGTGGCCGATAACAAACAGTAGGCCAAGTGGACTCCCGATAAGTAGTAGAACACCAAGATTTGCTACCAATACAGAGGTCCTAACTAAGAGGCTAATCACATTCGAAACGCCTACAAAAGAACAACAAGGACTATGCAACAATGCATTGGAACTTAAACCTCTGAAAACCCAAATAAAAACATTTAGTAGAGACACACCAACCTACAATGAAGTAACAAACGAATATGCAAGAAACAGTAATCCTGAAGCAATTGGAACAATTGATAGAACTGCATCCGGCTACTTCATAAACTTCGATGATTCCTCTGAAGACCTAAGTGAATCAAAAACACAGCCATCAACAAAAACCTTTAAAGATAAAGCTAAAGAACTTTTGAAACAGCTGAAAGAAACATATCTGATTTCTCCATGGATTGAATTTTGGGTGGGCTTTGGTGCATTTATCCTCATACTTTGGCTCATCATGGTACTAACTTTGGGACGCTTCATTGAGGGAAAATACGCTAAAATGGACACAGCAAGTCAGAAAATCAACTTGATCCTCAAACCACACACATCTTCACACGTCGAGAAAAGAGAACTTTCTTCAGTCAACTTCACAGCCAATCCTATACCGGGTGGGGTAGCATGGGACAATACTGACTACGAAATTTATGGTCCGGTTGAGATCCTGAAATATCCACACCAGATTAAGATCTCGTTGAGTGACTTTGTAAAAACAAGCTCATTTGCTGATGATTGGGACTTTGAAAGTATAAATAATATGATGTCTGACTTAGTGATGTCTGCTAAATTTACCAAACATGATTATTTGCAGGGTTCGACTAATTATGATAGTATGTACTGTTACAACCACTATGGTAACCATTTTCTACATAAATCTGCACAACCTAGAAATGTTTTAAATTATAATCAATGGGAACATTGTGCAACCCCTCCAAAAGGAAGCTCAAGAACCTTTTACGACAAATATTCATACTTTTCAGGGTTCAACACAAGTAATGCTGAAACATTTTATTTCAAATTGTCAAATAAGACAGGGACAAAGACCATGCTAACAAACACAAAATTGATATATTCAGACTCATTTTTTGAACACATGAATACTTTTGGTTTTGATTATTGGGACAAAAATGTTGAAGTTAAAAGTGTTTGGGGTACAAAAGAATGGCAAGTACAAGGTATAGAATCATTGTTTAGAGCCTGCATGATCCCAGAACAAATTATATTTTTAAATGACACTGTTCAACAAACCACCTGTCTTGGCTTAGCCAAAATCAAAGACTTAAATAAACCGTCTATTCCAAAGCCAACAATGGACAGCAATAGCTCCACAGATGAAGAGATAGACGTAAACTATATATTAAACCAAAACAGAACACATCCTGATTGGAAACAGTGGTTGATCTGGCCCACAGATACTAATAACTGTCAAGACAGATTCCTGAACAAAAAACAGGGGTTCAAATTGACCAGGCCAGACCCTAGATATTCCCAAAGACAACACCCAGGGATAATAACCACCTACAGTGTGGGCAAATTATGCCTTCAATGGCTACAAACTTCCACACTGACAGAAATTAAGCAACACCTATCTTTACTTACTGATGGTGCTGACTTGCGTGATTTCATTATGGGACCGCGCAAACAGCGTCAAAAACGCTTCATAGCAGCCTCTATATATGCAGCTTACAATGAGGCCTGGAAGGTAACTCAAATTGAGACAGCAGAAAGTATACGGGAAATTGACCGTATTAATTTGGAAAAATCACTTTCTGTAGTGGACAATGGGTTAATGACTCTGTCCTCCAGAATTTTTTCTTTGGACAGCATTGTGTCTTCAGCAATCGACATAATATCGCAAGACTTACTGTTGTTACAACACGGTCAGTCTCAATTGCGTTCTATTGTACAGCTTGGCTGGACGTTACAAAATCTGCGTTCAGGCTATGTGCCTTGGCGTTTAATCAACACAACGTCACTATTCAATATCTTTAACCTTACTGATAAACAAATCAGTATGGCACAGAAGGGGGCTGATTATACAATCCTGAGCATTGAGAAACTCGAGAGATTACCAGTGACAATGTCAGAACGACCTGTCAGTGAATGGATAATACATGGGATAATTAATATTCCAATATCAACCTTCAGGTTTCAATACTGCCAAAAATATATACAGGCTGGCATGTACGAAAAATTGGGAAAAGGGTACATTAAGACAACATGGAACTTGCCCTATTCACATGCATGTGTCAGTAATAAAGGACAGAAAGTGTTTCTTAGTGGCAATAATTGTGCGATGTCACTAAGCGGTACACTTCTGTGTAATGGAATTAGTTTGCATTGAGCCTGTGAAGGGAACTCAAATAACCTTTCATGTCACCAGCTAGGCGCACCTGCAACAGAGATAGAACCATTCCTTAAAAGACTCTATAACGGGAGTTACATTCTAATTGTGGATCGCAGATGTTGTAGTCTTATGCCCGGGACTCCTTATCTCGTAACTACGACTGCGAAGGTCATGTGCTGTGGACACTCATTGTTCCCCAGCTCCTTTCCAGACAGGGAGGCAAGGGCATGGCCTAACTTGAAAATTACTTCTATTCGAATAGATACTTTAAGCAGAATGAAAACAGTGCTTCTTCAGACGCCGACCAGACTCACGTCATCAAAAGAAACGTATGATCTCCTAGTCGCAAGGACGACTGCAGAGATTCACTCATTGTTATCAACTAATTCCCCCATACATTTCGCAGAAATCCTGAATGAAATCTTAAATATTTCTGATACCAGTGGAGTCTCAAAAGTATTTAAGACAGTATTTTCGATGGCATTAACACCATTCAAAGCCATACTGGGTATTTTTCCAGATTTCGTCCATTCGATTTTTTTCGGACTTCCCCTCATTTTAGGACTAATTGCAGGAATCCTATTCTTGGTCCTGATATTTCGTTATGGCAAACTGTGTCACAGACAAAACACCTGCGACAAGGGAAGAAACAATCAGAGCCATTGGATACCGGGACCGGATATCAAAAATCCTGGGACTATCCCGGCTTAGAGACCTGAACATGACTTGGTTTCTTTCATTTCGACCAATGTGGCATCGATGTGTTTTACCTGTATTAAGGTGCCTGCTGTGCGGAGAAGAATGCGTGTTGGACACCTGTCTGACGCTACAATCAGATGCGCCAATGGATGCAGAAACATTGTTGAGTCCAATAAAGGCTCATGCTTTGTGCTGCCCTCAACGGCTACCAATCCTGATGACGGCATTCGTGGAAACTTCACCACTACGATTTAGGGGTAGTGAAGTTGAAGATGAAAGCAGCATCGATCAGGTATGACCTTCTGTCAGCAATACTAATCAAAACGTCAATGGAGACAATCATGCGCACGAATGCATGGTTACACCTTTTTCCGAGTTAGTGGAACTCTCCCAGGAAGCTGTTGACAGCTTTTTCGACAGTCTAAATGATATGATGTTCTCACCAGAGCAGAAATAGAGACTTTTGAGCAAGCTAGAACACGGCGTTCCAAACACCCTGAATTTGGCCTTCAACTTAATAGCAAAATAACATGAACAATTTTCCCTCAAGTTCACGGACAGCGATTTTTTCAGCAGCCCCAAAATATTTTTACGATTTATCGGGACACTTATCTTCTGCTTAAAGTAAGAACTATTCTTAGAGAACTAAAATTTCTATTTTTAGAAACTTTATAGACATTAGCTGCCCGCTGGTATGTTCATAATTATTTTTATTCTGTGATGAAATGGTCTCGAACCTTTTTCTTCTGTATTAAGAGCCATTTCATGTGTAAATTCTCATATACCAATTAGCAATAATGTATACATATGCGTGATTACTTTAGCATTATTCTACAGCTTGAGTGCATATAGTACATGTGAATATTTTTTTGCCGTATATTACATTATTCGAAATGCATTATATGTTTTTTGGGGTGGTAAGGTATACACGATACTCTACAGTATGTTTTACTATGCCTAGATTCGTAAACATGGCCATAGTTAGCGTGGAGTGGGTGTGATGTATTCCTATAGGTTCTGTATCGATCCCCCTATTCCTGACCCTGTTCTGGTTAACAAGTTAACTAGCAGCCATCCCATGATGCAGAAACCGTTATCTGATTAAGCCACACTACGGCACAGGAACGTGTTATCTGATTAGGTCATAACGCTTGCCATCTAATTAGACAAGCGATATTTCTACAGCCCCTGATAAGGCATACGGAGTTCTCAAAACAAATCAAACCTATGACAACCTGGGAAAAACCCTGCGGCCATTGTTTTGATTTCATCCAGAACTTCAGCAAAAGAATGTGCTAACGACCAAGTCGTATGACATCCTTATTGACGTATCTATGTCCATCCTTACGTCAATCTCGGCACCTTACAGGTATAAATATTACCGGTATTGCCTTAAGCAAACACACGCGGTCGTGACGAGATCGGAGCAGCCAGACTTGCCGAAACCCAGAGCAGAGCAGACCCCGCTGGCGCAGCCCCGCCTTCCTGACGCGTTGAGAACGAGACGCTGCTTTCTCCTGCCGAGAAATCCAGCTCCGGCGCTTCCGGGTAGCCCTCGCAGGCAGCCTGGAATATCAAGACCAGAGACGAGAGATACCATCCCTCATTCATCCTAGATTCCAGGTACAGAACTGAATAACCCCTTGCAGAGAATTCTTGAGTCAGTCACTTGGCAAAACAAACTTAACTTAAACTGCTACTTTCTATTCCCGCCCACGTATTAGGCTTAGGTCAGGTACACTGGGGTAGGCGTAGTTAGAAACACCAGTTGAGTACGATTAGTCAAATGTATATGTGTATGTATCTATTTTATCCATTTTAAACCACCTTATGGCTTAGAAACCATATAAATGTTTTTACAGTATTATTTTATACTTCTGCTTTTATTGTATGCACTTTACTTAACCATAAGTATTGCGATAATATCGATCCATTTCTCTTGTATGAGAAAAGAGACTGATCAATAAATAACATCTTTTATTGAACACGCCCGTCTCTTCCTTTTCTCTACAATCTGGTGAGACTAAGAATGCACGTACTGACTGAGTAAAATAAGTTGTCTTTTGTTTTCACACGACTCTAGAGATACACTCTTGATTAGGGGAGAGCAAAGTTGTCATGTTCTATGGTTGTCAGAAACTAAATCCCTTCTTGTCTATCCAGGGAGGTTCAACTCCTCCTTGCCTATTCGAGAAAGTTTCTAGTGAACTCTGAGCTAGCTGGCAAACCCAAAACTTTAAGTCTAATATCGACAATAGAAGACCTAGTTACCGTCTGGTCTAGGCCTATACTATTGAAGGTATTATTCCAATGCGCAGAGCCTATTGGGATAATAGGAACTACACTACATTCTCTTCTTTCAGTGTGCAGGGCAGAGACATCAGCCGCTCCCCAGGGGGTGGAGCCAACATTGTGGAAGGCAGGCACAGCCCTATTTAAGGTTCAGGTGCAACTCTTCCCTCCCATCTAGATGCAGATCTCTCTATTCACCACAGGGTGACTGAGCCAGTCTCCTGGAATTCCCCAGCCCTGTCACTCTAAAAACCAGACATAGGAATACACAACCTGGCAGAGGCAGGTTTGAATGGTTAGACAAGCAAATACCTACTTTCTAAAAGTGGTATTTGCAAACACAGAATATTAAAATAAACTTCACTAAAAGATGTATTTTATTATTCTGAGTTCAAATATAAGGAATGCAAGGCAACTTGAGGCTCCTGAAGGTTATCAGGTACATCAACACATGTATAACAAATGCTACAGTGTACTGAACTAATAATAACTAATAAAATTAAAAAGTATGTTATTCATTTATTTAAAAAAACAAGAATACACATTAAAGATAATAACCACGTGAGGTGGCAATATTACAGTAAATAACAGTTATGCCAAAATAATATAGGGCTTATGATAATGTGAATACAATACATATACAATAGACAATCAATGCAAAATGTAATTAAAAAAACAAAACAGTGGGTTAAATGGTAAGAGCGTTTCGGCGTAACACACGCCTTCTTCTGGAGAACCACTTGAAGATTCTAAGGAACAGTTCAAATTGGGCACAAAATAACGCAAGGGAGGTTATTAGTAGGTATGGATAGGACTCGAAACTACAAATGAATGAGTCCACGAAAGTGGGGAATCTCAATGTCCTGGGTCTGCTTCGGGACCAAGGACATTAAGATTCCCCACATTAAGATTCCCCACATTAAGATTCCCCACTTTCGTGGCCTCTTCATCATTATCTGACTCAAGTGGCAATCCTAGCCCCATTACATATCAAGACCATCCCGTTCAAAGATCTATTCAAGGTCGCTTGGTGTCCCGAGTGGTGTTCTATAACTAGCAGTGCATCAAACCTGCTTGATCCTGAAGTGTCCCATCATTGGGTCATTGTTCAAGGTATATTTACTTTCAGACCTTGACCTTTTACCTAATCAGTTCTTACAAATGGAAATTGTGATCCAAACCCGTATCAACTGAAGTCGCCATCTACCATTGGCTTCCTCAATGAATTATTCATTTGCAGTTTGGAGTACTATCCATACCTACGAATAACCTCCTTTGCGTTATTTTGTGCCCAATTTTAACTGTTCCTTAGAATCTTCAAGTGGTTCTCCAGAAGAAGGCATGTGTTACGCCGAAACGCGCGTAGAGATTACCATTTAACCCACTGTTTTGTTATACATATGTTAATGTACCTGATAACCTTCAGGACCCTCAAGTTGCCTAGGATTCCTTATATTTGAAATATTGTTGCCCTGACCTAGGAACTTGTTACTAGTTTCAGGGGGTCCCTTTTTCTATTCATATTATTCTGAGTTCAGGCATACTAAACCCGAATTTCTACCATGTTCTCTGAGACAGTTAGGATTGTAAAATGTAATAACTCTAACAGCCCATTCTGGCCTATGGAGAACAGGTAGCCTTGCAATAGTGAAAAACGAAAATGGCTGTAATTCACTAGTAGGACATGCCACACACATCAGGGCTTGTCCTACCTTATACTTACAATGTACCCTGCCCTTGGGCCTACCATAGGAGTGACTGATATGAAGGAAAGGGAAGGTTTAGGTACTGGGAAGTGGGTGCACTTGCCTAGTCAGCATGACAGTATCAGACTGCACGCAGGCTCTGCAATGGCAGACCTTAGACACCTTTTACAAGGCTGCTTCTGTGGGTGACACAACTAGTGCTGCAGGCCCACCAGCAGCATTTGGATTACACGCCCTGGCACTAGACTAGGGTCTAACAAGTAAACCAAAATAGCCAAACATGGAATCACTAATCCATACATCAATTTACAATAGGGAGCACTTGCACTGTGGCACTGGACAGCAGTGGCACCGTGCCCAAAGCATCTAACATCAGCAAAAATACATGAGGCAACATAAAAAATGGAAGGGAGACCCAGGCCAATGGTGCCAGATCTAACAGTGACAAAAGCAGTAACCCACTGAGCCATTCACATAAAGTACAGTTCTGTGATCTGCTTGGTACACATTCTTTGCAGCAGGCCCATTAGCCCTCTGTGAAACTTAATGATGATCCAAAACTGCCACTAGACAAAACTCCAATCTCTATCCAGCAGGAATATTAATCACCACAGTTATCTTGAAATTTTTATTGTTGCCTTAAAACTGTTGGACATTTAAGGACCTCTGCAGCAGGTGCTACTACACTCGTAAGTTATTTATTTTTATTTTTTAGAGTTTTATATAGCTTGAACTAGACGCAAAGATATCAGGCATCAGAGCGCTTTACCAGTGAGTACCAGTTTCGTTACAGATAGACACATTCATTTTTTTTTTGTTTTTTTTGTTAGGCATAGCGAAATTAAGTGATTTGCCCAGAATCACAGGATGTTGAGCATCATCGCCGAGACTTAAACCCGGTTCTCCAGCTTCGAGGTCAAGCACTCTAGCCGTAAGACCACATCCTCTCTGTATTATGTACATTCATTCTAAACAAAGCACCACCCAAAGTTCAGTGGCAGGTGCGGCTGCACCGGTCGCAACACCCTAGAGCTGGCACTGTAAACATCTATACTGCCATATGAAGAATAAAACAGAGTTGGGAGTGCTTTAGTTTGAATCTGAGAAATCAAGAGCCTTGCATGAAATGTTCTTAAAAGAGGAGGACTACTTAATGAAGATGTGATATTAATTTTGGGTACTTTTGACTGTTATTGTTATGCAGTTGTAGCCAAAGTTAATTTGTAGGTGCAAAAACCAGTAGGTGTCTGGTGTCACAGATGAGTAATCACTCATTGCAGAGTAAAAATGTGGTAGTACGGTGCACATTTGGTGCATGTGTGTAGAAAATATTTGGAAGCAAAGATCACATTTATGTGCAAAAGTTAGAGGTTCAAAATCATTGACACAAAGTAGCATCGAAGATCATATTTCGGAGAAAACTGAAATAGGTGCAAAACGATCCTGGCGCAACATGGGGGGTTGGAAATACTCTTACAGACACACATCACAATTAGGTGAAAATTCTACTATGTGATTTTATTATACAGGCTTCGAACTGATGCAAAGTTGTTAACTGCCCTGAACCCGAGACGCAGGGGAGGGCCTATAACAAGGGAGAGGGCCTTTATCAACTGGTACAGCCTGAGGCGGAAGGGCTATAAGGCTATTTGAACATTCCAATCACTAAGGGTAGAATGTTCTAAATTAAAAAGGGAAAAACACAAAGACAAACATTGGAATATTGGAGAAGGCATATACCAGCCAATGTAAGCCTGGAGTTACTCCATTGTCTTCAAGAGACTTCTAATATTCCAATGTCACAATCCATGGTAAAATATCAGCAGGTGTGTGGAACATTATCAAAGCACACATTAAATTTCGATGCAAAAATACACATCAAGGTTGGTGTGACTTTTACTTTCCTTGTAAGGCACTAAAGTGCATGTTTCCGGAAATGCCTGGCTTCATTAGATGTGCCATCTTGAAGAAAGGCTCTGGCCCGTTTTGGCACTTTTGATTAGTTTATGTTTGGCATTCTCTCGTTTTAATTGCATTTTACTGTTGTTTTACCAATAGTTCTCTGGCCTATAGAAATCTGTGCCAAAGGGCAGAGGTTGCTGGACCTCGGGTTGCTTTTTATTTTTCCCTTACCTATTTTACAAATTGAGTGCACAGCGACTGGTGCCTGCCACAACTATAGTCACGCCTCTCTGATGAAGGGTTTCAAAAGCCTTCCAGCAGCGCGTCTATGTTGCGCCTGACTGCTTCCATCTGCACCCGACTGTGCCCATCTGTGCTTGGACCACACCCAGCGCCCGTCCCCCATGGGGCAAAACCCAGAGGCTGACCTATTCGAAAGAAATACTCCTTGATTTTGGATCTGAAGGTAAACCCCCTTATTGCGCTGAAATATGTCCCTGTTAATTAACAGATAAGACTGAAATGGTATGCAGTTGCTGTAAAGCTATATGTTTCTGATCTGAAGCATTAGAGCCCCCTCACATTATAAAGGGCTTGAGCTACAAACCTAATTTGAAGAATTCCCCGTCTGCAGCAGTTTAAATTGTATCTTTTTGAACACCAGATCCCAAATTAAGCATTATATTGAATTCCAGGATTTAGTACTGACGTATCAAGCGGATTTGATATTCATTACTAAAACCTGGGCAGATCATAACTCAAGGCCAGAAATGGCCTATTAAACAATCTAGACAAGAATTTCGTAGATTAGAGTGAAAAGGGCGAAAACATTATGAAGAAAATGAGAGGAATTTGTACAAAGCCAAACTGGCAGAGCATAAAAAGCTAATTTTAGCCACAACATCAGTATATTATACAGAACAAATTAGAGCAGCCTGCGGTGCAAATAAAACCCTTTTTTAAGTGATAATAAAACTTACAGTGGCTGATACCTTCAAAGAAGCAAACAATAACCAAGAGTTCTGCGACTCTGTGGCATACTTCTTTGAAGAGAAGGTTATTAACATCTTTAACCAGTTCACTAATAATAACTCAACTACTTTAACTAAAACACAGTTCCCTAATTTAGACCCACGGAACATAAAACTCCATAATGTTGATCCACCTTCAGTAGAGCAAATGAAGAAGCTGATTCCCATTATTTAATCAGGCTCCGTCATGATCCGTGTCCATCCAAAATAGTCCATATGGCATCAAAACCTTTAGCGCTCAGACTGGCTGACGTTATGGCAACAATATTCAAACAGGGTTTTTTCCAGACTGCTGGTAGTCAGCATCAGTCCTCCCTCTTTTAAAAAAAAGCCAAATTTAACACTAAAGAGTTGAACAACTATCGCCCTACCTTTAGGCTTCCTTTCCCCCAAAGTTGGTAGAAAAAGTGCTCAATCAACAACTAACATCACTTATTGACAACAACCACTTGCTGGACGACACCCTGTTCAGTTTCAGAATGCATCACAGTACCGAATCTGCATTGGTGGTAGCAACAGAAGAAATCAGAGCCACCCTAGATAAAGGAGGGACTGTCATACTGGGCTATTAGATGTATTTGCCACTGATCCAGCGCTCCTATAGAAAATATGTCATAAACTATGCTACCCTACTCTACAATATTCACCATTAATCATAAATCATTTACAAGGACCATAAACTAACATGACATATTTTGAACAACTGAATCATGTGACCTAATTAATAAATCTATTCACAAAATTATATACATTTATATACATCTGCAAAAAACAATTTCATCTTAACCAATAAACCTTCTGATTAATTAAGCCACTATGGCAATAGATCTGCTAATGGTAACCTAAACACATGAAATAACAAGACCAGCTTGTTTTTCAAAGATATTATTTATTAACTATTTATTTCAAGGAAATGCATTAGAAATCTTTTGATTCAAGCATTATTGTCGAGATTTTAGCAAAAGGTAATGACAGTTTTAGGCTAAATCAAATAGCATAATTCAAATTAGAAATAGTAGTTTGGCATCATCTAAACCCTAAGTCCCTAGCTACACTTGCCCCATTTAAGAAAAAGGGGAAAAGTCTTTAATTCTAAAGGGTTTCTTACGTGCTCCAAGCAAAGTCCAACAGCATGATACGCCCTTCTGGTAAACAGCAAGCAGCAGCCCCTTCCCTCCCAAGGGGACAGTTTTTATACCTTTCTAACTAGCTTAATCTAAGAAAAATTAAATACTTTTCTGCCATTCAGAGTCCTCATTGGCTGACGAAGCTTCCTCCAGTTTGTAACATTTTATAATTTCGCTCGCGACTTGCTTAGCTTGAAAATCTTTCTGCCGGTTCCTGTCCTTGGCCTCACTGACCAAAAGTACAGTCAGTTCATTTGTATAACCACGTTTGCATTTCCTTCTTTCAGAAACTTGGCAGGAATTTTTCCACACCGGACTCTCGCTTTCACTGAGCAGGATTCAGCCAACTGTTCAATTAGATGCACTAGGCCTCAAACCCTCTTTTCGTTAACTAGTGTATAAACAAACACAAAAGAAATAATTAATGCAAGAAATAATGTTTGTTCTGTTACCCACCCACCTTTGCTAATTATTAACCCATTATTCTAAGTTACCTAGCATAGGCAAATAAAGCAACAAACAGATTCGTGCAACATTTAGGACAGAAAAGTAAAACATGAGCACACAGAAATAAGCACATGCCATTAATAAACAGCCGCATTTAGTTTTGACATGACAATAGACAAGATTAATTCATTATTTTTCACACACATGCAAATGCAACATAATGCACGTTTATGAGCACACATATTAGTTTCCCACATGTTCATGTAAATGTAAATTTTACTCTAGGTTGGTTAGTAATTCTCACTGCACACTTTATTAATATAATTAATTTATTATGAAAGTTTAACTTCACGAGCAGAAATAAATATATTTTTAAATCTCGCTCCATCAACTCCCTCATCTGTTGATTTCTAAATCACCAAACCACACCCAAATTTTAGCAAAATTTTCTTAGGATGAACATGATTTGATTTCACTGTATTAGTATTTCTAAAGACTTGTTTCAGCTGTCTGTCTGCAACTTTCATATTGAGCTTTACGAAACTCCTCTAGCTCTATCTCTCTCTCTTGTTCCTTTTTGATTTAGTAAATTCTCTTCTTTTCCCTCAAATATTTCTTTCTCTTGTGTAACATACAACTGATCTTCAACAAAAGTATCACAAAAATTATTACAATTAAAGGTGTTAGAATCTTGCCAAGAACTGAACCACCAATTTCTTGAAACCAGGTTTTGATTGCCTGAAATCTTTTGGAAAGACGTTCTGAAAAATCATCCTCCTCTAAGGGAACAATTTCTGAATGCATTTTTGCAATATTTTTGATGTACATTTCAATGTCTTTACTCTCATTGTGAATATATGTACAACAGTGTTGGACATGTAAAATGCCACAGACTCCTCCCTCTTTTGCTAGGAGTATGTCTAAAGCAAGATGGTTTTGCATTACCATAGATCTGATTGCAATAACCTCGGTATCCACTAATTGGAAACCTCCAGCTGTGTCAGTTGAAAATCTGTCAACAATTGTGGACAATTTTCTGATTCTTCCTGCATTCAGGGTTATTCCTACCAAAGGTATCACTGCCTCAAAAATGTCTCCCAAAATGTCAGTGAAACTTTCTCTTTTGTATCTATTTACGTGATTTCTGATTTCAAATGAACCTTCTGTATTTCTGTCAACATGAAATATTTTTGGAAAGACAAGTCCAACAAAACACGTCCCATACCAATGGTCTGGGAGGTTATAATAGGCTTTGTCTCCACAAACAAAATAAATTCCAGGAAAAATTGGGTCTCTACATCCCTTGAAACCCCAACCCCCCATGATGTGATATGTGTCTTCACAATTGCTAGCTCCAACAAAATAATTATCAAACAGAGTATTATCCCTTCTTATACAAAACTTGCCACTAATTGGTTTGTCTATGTGAATTGCAACATTCTCAAAAGATTTGCCATTAAGTTTTTCATCTTCCCTTTGCCAAAAATTTGATTTGGTCTGTTTGACCATCTCATTTCTTTTATAAATTGCCCTTCTTTCCTCAACAAGGTTCAGGAAATTCTTTTCCTCAGTTCTCAATCTGCATGTTAGATTATTTCTAAAAGCATACTCATATGTGAGTTCATTAGTCACGATGAAAAAATCCCTCATCTGTTTAGCTTGCTTATGTTTATTTAAGCTTTTCTCAATTTTCAGGTTTGCAAAAATGTCATCATAATTAGAATAATAATATTCTAAACGACCAGTCTGATAAAATAAGCTAGCTAGCACACTGCAGGTTATGCCATAAGTAAGAGGAAGCATATTATACGTCACTCCCTCTGAAACAGAAGCGGGCAACTTCACACAAATGTAGCAGTCTTTGACTTCCATACCCTTTACATATTCAGCTAGAAGTCTTGAAAAAGTATTGCTAGAAAAATCACCAACAGACCTATCTTGATGAGCCTCAGGTCTGTGATCAATAACTTTGTCAGTTTTACCTGTTGCACTATGTTTGTCTTGACTAACTGAAGCTTTGCTTGTCATGTTGACCTTGTACATCTCCTTATCGATTCCGAAAGGAAAGATGACAGCTAAAACTAACCAGAGCAGAATTATCAAGAGCATACATATCAGAGACATCTTACAGCATCTTTTAAAGATGGAGCATCTTGAGCTATTACTTACAAAAACATAAGGCATTTTTACTAAGTTTGCCACAAAAAATAAAACAAAATTTTTAAATTGTCAAATTTTCTAAAATTCTAACACCCCCAATTAAATTTTTTTTTTTTTTATCACCTCAAACCCTCTAACAGCTTTTCTTTGCCCTTGCGTCACAATTTGTTTTCAAGCTAACACAATTTCTTCGACCTTGTGTCATCTAACACATTTTCTTCGGCCTTATGCCAAAACAGAAAACCCAAAAATTTAACAGGTAAGTTTTTCAATCATTGTCACTATTGTCTTCAATCTCTTCCTGACTGCTACTGTTTATCTCAACTACAGGTGGAATAATGATGTACGTCCATTCAGGCGATTTATACTTTTGATTTGGCTTCAAAGCTCTTTTTGTCTTTCTACTAATAACTTCTATTTTCTTCCCAGTCTCAATTTTCTTTTCGAGATCCTTCTGACTAGTTATTTCGTTTACTTGCTCCTTTGATTTCTTAATCAACTTAAATTTCAACCCTTCGTTTTCATTCGGCCAGTTATCACCTTTTCTTGGTAATTTCTTCTTTGGCTCAGTAACATTACATTCTGTTCTCCAAGCTCTTTTTCTGAATTTTCTTATTTGAGAATCTTCATCACTCTCATCTGTATCAGTCTCAGAAATTTCAATTCTGGACTCAGGTTCTTCTCTACTAGGCAGACTCACTCCGTTAGGAACATCATCTTTATAACTGGTACTTGGCAATTCGTCTTCCTCCTCTTCTTCAATTACCTTCAACTTCCCAGCTTCGGATTTCTTGTCCCTTAATTCAGAGCTTCTTTTCTGCTTTTCAATACTTCCCTGGTCTTTATTCTGAACTTGATCAGACTCTTCTTCTGCTTCTTTTTCTAGCAGATCTTCATTATTTTCAGAATCTACAACTATGATCTCCAAATCTTTTTCATTTAACTCTCCATTCACAGATGAATTTTCCAGATGTCGACCAGCCTGTCGATCTTCAGAATATGGGTTTATTTCAGGTTCTTCTTCTGAATCTGAATCAGCTGTGGTATCACTTTCTTCATCAGAATTTTCAGGTGTAGGTACACGAATGGTATGACTTGGATGGATCCACCTCTTTAGACCCCTGCACTTTATCGCATTTGTTGTAACAAGAATAACTTGTCTTGCTTTCTGCCACCTTGGTACCAAACAATTTCTTCTTCGATTAATTTTTGTTCTCACCCAGTCACCAGGTAACAGATCATGTGCTTGTTCTTTTTCTCTTGACTGCACTTCAGTTCCCACCTGGTTGGACACAGAAGTCACGACATCAGATAGTTTCCTACAGTACTCCAAAATGACGCTATCATTAATAGCTATCAATTTTCCCACTGGTATGAAAGCCTGTCTCATGACTCTGCCCATAAGAATATCATGGGGGCTTAAACCTGTCTTTTTATCTGGTGTACTTCTTAGAGTCATCAGAACAAGTGGAAGAGCATCTGTCCACTTTATACCTGTAGCTAGACACATTTTTGCAATTCTGTTCTTGATAGTTCCATTAATCTGCTCAACAACTCCAGATGCCTCTGGTCTGTATGCACAATGCAACTTCTGCTCAATATGCAATGCTTCACAAATTAATTTTAACAGTCTGTTTTCAAAATGCCTTCCACGATCACTCTCCACAGTCACTGGGAAACCGTACCTTGGTATAATCTCCCTTAAAAGTAACTTTGCAACAGTAATTGCATCGTTGTGACGTGTAGGAAACGCTTCAACCCATCTTGAAAACAAACAAACAAACACCAAAACATAACGCAATTTATTATGTAGTGGCATTTCAATTAAATCCATTTGTAACCTGGTGAATGGACCACCCTCCCGTCCTATGGATCCCATTCCCACAACAGTTTTCCTTAATGGGTTCATTTGTTGGCAAGTCAAACACCTCTGACAAAGAGATTCTGCAATGGTTCTAAATTTGGTATTAAATCAAGTCTCTCTAAAAAGTCTGATCATTGAATCTCTTCCAATATGACCCAGACCATGATACATCCTGGCCATGTCAGCAATCATGCAGTTTGGTAAAACTACTCTGCCATCTTTATAAGTCCAAACTCCATCCTCATCTCGCTGCCTACATTCTGCTCTCAACCATGTGTTTTTCTCCTCATCATCAGCTTCATCTTGTAAATCTTTGACTTCTTGCCATGTCTCAACTATTGAAGTTAGCATTAATGAATTCAAAGCATGCTCATCATTTCTTTCCCGATTAACTGCAAAATTGTTTCTTGCGCAGTATTTCGCTATTTCATCTGCGTAAGCATTTCCCTTTGTTATAGAATTGTCTCCTTTCTGATGCGCTGCACATTTCACAACAGCAATTTTTTCTGGTAACTGTATGCCATCGATTAGTCTTTTTACTAATTTTGCATTCCTTATTGGCGATCCTGCAGAAGTCAAGTAGCCTCTCTGAGACCAGAGCTGTCCATAATCATGCACAACTCCGTACCCATATTGGCTATCAGTTATTATGCTGACTTTCAAATGTATTGCTCTTTCACATTCACGAATTAAAGCAATCAATTCTGCTACTTGAGCTGAACGGATTCCTTCAAGACATGATGCTTCCACAACATCTGCAACTGTACAGGCAGAATAAGCTGCTCTCAAAAACCCCTCTTCTGTTCTCAAACAAGAACCATCAACAAAATAGACATGATCTGAAACAGGCAACGGGACATCCTTAATGTCCTGCCTTGGTTTGGTACAATATTCCAAAACATCCAAGCACTCATGATCAACATCAATTTCATTTCTGATTTCTGTAACAGTACCATCAGGCAATAATGTGGAAGGATTTAAATTCACACATCTTGCAATTGAAACATTATCTGATCCCAGAATAATTTTCTCATATCTTGTAAGTCTGTTACTCGTTAAATGCTGCGTTTTACTCCTAGTAAGGAGAATTTCAACTGAATGAGGAACATAAACTTTCACAGGAAATCCCATTAGGATTCCTTCACTTTGTTCAAGACTTACACTAGTTGCAGCTACTGCTTTTAAGCAGCCTGGTAATGCTTTTGCAACTGAATCAAGCACTGCTGAGAAGTATGCAATGGGTTTTCTCAATTTACCATGTCTCTGAATTAACACAGACAAAGCACATCCTTCTCTTTCACTGCAGTACAACTCAAAATCTTTCTCATAGTCTGGCATGCCCAAAGCAGGAGCTTCACACAAACTTATTTTTAGCTTTTCAAAAGCTTCCATTTCAATTTCTGTAAGGACAATTGGATCTTTTATGTCTGATTTTGTCAATCTCTGTAATGGTTTCGCAATTACTGAAAAACCACTAATCCATTGACGACAATAGCCAATCATTCCTAGAAACATTCTGACCTGTCTCTGTGTTTTTGGAGGCTGCATCCCTTGAATCATTTTAATTCTCTCAATTGTCACTTGTCTTGTTCCCTTTGCAATTCTGTGACCAAGGTATTTTACTTTTTGCTTACAAAACTGCAATTTTGCAGGTGACACTTTAAGTCTCTCATCTGCCAGGTGATTCAAAAGAGTATTTGTATCTGTAACACAGTTATCTCTTGTTTTTGCTGCAACAAGAAGGTCGTCAATATACTGAACCAATGTTGATCTTCCAGGTAAATTTAGATTTTCCAATGATTTCTTTAACAATTCATTAAAGATAGAAGGATTCTCTGTATACCCTTGAGGAATACGGCACCATGCTAGTGTGCGACCTTGGAACCGGAACGCAAATATTTCCTGACTCACTGGATGCAATGGTACAGTAAAGAACGCATTACACAGATCAATGACAGTGTACCATTCTGCATCATGTGGAATTGGATAAAGAATCACTGCAGGATTTGGGACAACTGGGCAACAAGGAACAACTATCTGATTAATCTTTCTCAGATCCTGAACAATTCTGTACATTCCATTTGGCTTTTTAATCCCCATAATCGGTGAATTACAAGGACTACTTTCAATTTCTTTTAGGACACCTTGCTTTATAAATTTTTCAATTACAGGAATGACACCTTCAATTGTTTCAGTTTTCATCTTGTACTGAGGAATGTTTGGAAATTCTATTCCTTGTTTCACAGTAATTTTAACTGGATCAACATGTTTCATTAAACCCATCTCACTTCCTGTCAAGTCCCAAATTTCAATTTTAACGGTCTTTTTCAATTCTTCTGGTAAAGTTTCCTTGTCAAGACAGGAAATAATTTTGTTTTCTCTGCTTCAACCATCAACATTGTTAATTTATAAAGCCCATCCTCTTCCATAGTTTGTAATTCAATACCCTCTGGAGAACAATATATTTTGCAGTTCATCTTGCAAAGGATGTCTCTTCCCAGCAAGTTTACAGGACTGCTGTTACAAACTACAAATCTGTGTTGGTCTTTGAAATTTCCAATTTCTATTTTCACAGGTTCTGTTAAATCCGTTTTAATTTGCTGATTTGTTACACCAACTACTTGGATGGTATCCCCAGAGAGAGGCAGGTTTTCAATTTCCACTGATCTAACAGTAGAACGGGTAGCACCAGTGTCCACAAGAAAAGTAACTTCTACATCATTCACTTTTCCATTTACAAATGGACCAGACTGGTCAACCTCAAGAGTGGCTCCAATTACACACTCTTCCCCCTCTCTCAGGCACCGTCATAAGTAATCATCAGAATCACTCCCTTGATTTTCTGTTAACAAAAATTGTCCAGAAGCATTTGACACATTTGTTCTTTGTGGTCTAATTACCTGATCACCTCCGCAGAATCCTGTCTCAGAATTAAACCTTTGAACACCTCCAAAGTTTGGGAGAGGAGGCTGTGGAATCTGACCCTGCTGATTCATTAACTGTCTCTGTAGCTGTTGCTGAAGACTCAATTCATTAATTTGTCGCTGTAGCTGTTGCTGCAGATTTACATCATTCTGCATCTGTGGATTTAATGATGCATTTTTAAAATTTCTGGGCGGATTTTTACACTCGCTCTTCCAGTGTCCAATTTCTCCGCAATTAAAACAAGGTAATTTTTGTTTCAGCTCTTCAATATTAACATTAAATTTAGGTTTATTGAAGTTTCCTTTGAATTTTCCCTGACCCTGATTCTGATTGAAATTCACATTTTTATTTTCCAGACTAGCAATTTGATGTTCAGCTACTTTCACCTGTGCCCACATTGCTTTCTCTTTTAATTTCTTTTGTTTAACTTCTAATTCATCACTGCAGTATTTTGCTTTTCTCAAAATTTCGTCAACTGAATTTGATTGCCATCCGACAATATTATTTCTAATCATTTCACCTATTTCAGGTCTTAGACCATAAACAAATCTGTAAATGAAGTGACTCATGTCCTTTTCATTTAATTTTTCATAGCCACTGTATTGTTTGAAAACCAATAATAACCTTTCATAGAATGAATGAACTGATTCTTTTGGCTCCTGGTTTGTTCTGTCTATTTTTACCCAATCTACTTCTTTTGGGGGAATCTTTTGCTTTAACCAGTAAATCACTTTGTCATACAGTCCCATGACTTCTGACGATGGAGCACCTGTCTCTTTGTCTCGAGCTGGTTCTACCTTGCGACAACTCACAGCAATTCTACATTCTGTCCAAAGATCTGATGGACAACTATGTCAAAGAATCCATCAAGATCAATCCACAGAACCTTAGATACCTTGATGAATCTATCAACCTGTCGATACCATTCTACTGGTTTCTCTCTCAACTGAGGAAAGTCATTTGTAAATAACAAAATGTCTTGTCTTGACCAAGGGACATGAACATAACCACCACCAGCAATTTCTCTCATTGGGAACTGTTTTATTAACTTTTCTAACCTTTCTTCTTCCTTCTTTTTGGTCCACTTCACTCTCCATTTACTCAAGTCACCCAATTTTTTGATGTACACTATTTAATCTTTTATATGCATAATTCTTCCCATCGCATTGAAGTTTCCAATGTCTCTTTCAGAAAATTCTAATCTGTAGTGTTTTCCCAAATTCTTTTGTTTATTAATATCAATTTCTAATTCTATAGCTAATTCTTCCAGTTGGTCATATTTATTTTTTGTTTTCCATTGAATGCTTTTGCAAATGAACAGGAGTAGATCATCGTGATAATGTTTTAAACTGTCAGGACCAATTGTGCCAATTATTAACTCTTCTAAATCTGCTTTTAGTCTTGCAACATCAAGCTTTGAAGTAGAATTTGTTTTCTCTGATAATTCAGTATCTGATTCTGCACCCATTGGTGTTTTACATAATGGATTAAAAGTTAAGTCAGGCATCCTTGTCTTTTCTCGATGTAATTCAGCTAGTTCTGAGTAAAATTTTTCAGCTACCTTTTGAATTTCTGCATTTAATGGAATTGTCAAACATGATTGCTTAATTTCTCCCTGATCAAAAGCAGGTTGAACAGGACCAATCATTACTGGAACTGTCACTGCTTCCATGCTTTAAGTTAATTGTCTAATTAATTCCTCTTTTGATCGTAAATATTCTGATTTGTCTGTAACTTCCTCAACTCTACTAGTTCTCATCAAATTTCCAGAAGTTTCTTTTCCCATTGGAGTTTCAGGATAATTTCTGCTTTCATCATAAACACTAGAGTCAGTTCTTGTTTCTAACCTCACAGGAGTTTCAAAAGATTTAGAATTTTTCGGATACAATCTGGGTGATTCTTCATTTAATGGAGGAGCACTCGGTGTAGTTTCAATAGAAACCATCGGAGTAGACCAAGAACAAGCTGGTTTTAAAGGAGTCTGTTTTTTATTTGCTAAATAAATTTCTTCTAGAATTGGGTCTTCTGATTCACTTTCAACAACATTATTATTTTTCTTTTGGACATTCTTTTGACCTGGTATTTCTGTAATAATTTCTCTCACTGTATATAAACCATCACACATGTCTGCCTGTCTCCATCGACACATTCTATCTTCATGAGTTTCATGTTTAAATTTTGATGAATTTGGATGTCTAATTATACCATTTGCTTCTCGCTGAAGTTGAAACATCTCATCCTCCCATTCAACTAAAGCCTCAAATTGTGTTGGTCTAGGCTTCGGCACAAGAGCTGTCATTTTCTCTCTTAATTTTTTTTAAATTCTCATATTAAATGAACCATCTTCCGGCCAGGCTAAAACACAGTCGTTCTTTGTGTACTGCATCCAAGCATCAAACCAAAGACAAGTATGATAACCATATTCACCCACCATATATGCTGCAGGTGTTTTGTACTTATGAAGTAATTTTCCACCCCGCGTTTCAATTTTCTTATCAGGTGAAATAAAAAATTTAAATTTTTGAAGCCAAGTAAGCTTTTTCTCTTCTTTCTTGTAATAATAACTCATGTTTTAATCAAATCTGTTTAATTGGAAATGATCGCAAATATTTCCTGGTTGTTCCGCTAAATTAGCCAATCCGTGCGCGAAAGACACCAACAAACCAATCAGGTTAAGTCACGTCACTACCCTGCTCAACCAATAGAAATTTGAGCGTTTTAGAAGAGCCAATCAGCTTATAGCTTGACTTAGTCACATGAGCCAATCAGTGTTCTAGCTGTGATGTATGTTAACCAATCACAGCACGGACCCTGTGACGTATACTGTCGCTGCGGCTTTTCGTGTCTCACTCTCAGAACTCACCCCTCCTTCACAAAAACTTTTCACAGCGCCATTTTAAGAACAGCTTTTCACTGAATTTTAATTAATAACGACAAAAGAACAAACCATTTGTCTGTTTCGCTAAAATAAAGTGACAGTTTTACAATCATGCAAGTATTCTTTTGCGTGGAATAGACAACGCTATTCTCAAAGAATATTCATTCGTTGATAAAGTAAACCTTTACTCTACCCCTCAAACAAGTAATAACGATCTTGTTTCTCTCTGAATGCACATAAAGTAGCAATTCAAAGTTTAACTTGAACGGGATTACAAAAACATTTACGCACTTTCAAACGGAAAGTTTCCCTAACTGCATATACATGAAATCCTGGCAGGACTTTAACCCACCATAGAAATCCTGAATCGCGTAAATTAAACAACGTTATTTTACCCTTCACTCAAGTTTGAATAAATTCTATTACTCTTTTCGCAGTGAGTTTTAGAACGGGCTTATTGTCCCTATACCCAATGCTACGATTTCATAGACAATTCTCACTATACATTCTCCCTAACACACCTATATCCCTAACACGTGTTGTACATCCGCAACACTAGTGATATATTAATATCACTATTCTGAAACAGATCAAATGCACTGTGTAACTTCACTCATGTTACACTACTCTGTACCGGTACAACTAGGATTTTTCACACTACAGGAAAAAACCTTTCGACTACACTTAACATTTGAACAAAACTCAACATATGTTAAATATCGATCCTATGTATTTACCATGTAGCATGTCGGTTACCATAGCAACCGTATCTCTGCTACCAGTTAATTGATCCAGCGCACCTATAGAAAATATGTCATAAACTATGCTACCCTACTCTACAATATTCACCATTAATCATAAATCATTTACAAGGCCCATAAACTAACATGACATATTTTGAGCAACTGAATCATGTGACCTAATTAATAAATCTATTCACAAAATTATATACATTTATATACATCTGCAAAAAACAATTTATCTTAACCAATAACCCTTATGATTAATTAAGCCACTATGGCAATAGATCTGCTAATGGTAACCTAAACACATGAAATAACAAGACCAGCTTGTTTTTCAAAGATATTATTTATTAACTATTTATTTCAAGGAAATGCATTAGAAATCTTTTTATTCAAGCATTATTGTCGAGATTTTAGCAAAAGGTAATGACAGTTTTAGGCTAAATCAAATAGCATAATTCAAATTAGAAATAGTAGTTTGGCATCATCTAAACCCTAACAGCCTGATTCATCATTCTCCCGTTTTGGGAGCCCCTAATAGCGATTCATAAGGAATCGCTATTAAGGACTTGCAAAACGGGATTCATGTAGAAATTGCATAAAGAAATGCGATTCCTACACATTCTTTGAATCGAGTGGTGAATGGTCCGGTGAGCACATGCTGGTACTAGCGCGCCTCCTGCCCTAGTCACCTATTTTAAAACGATCCCGCGGACGGATGTTCCTCGTGTGGGGCTCCTAGCGGTTTTTTAATACAAAATGTATTTTATGTTTTTGTGAGCACTAGAATTATTTCCACACTGTAATTTGACCACTAAATTCTTTGTGTTACACTGTAGTGCTGTTTAGAGGCGCGATCCCCGTTCCACCACCGATTATTCGGCTTGTTGTGGAGGGATAGACCGCCATTTTGGGAAGGGCTACACTGACTTCCGGGCCGAGAGGGTAGCAGTCCAGCAGGCTCGCCCAATCGGCTACTTAAGCTTGATGCCATCACGGGAGCGCAGCGGACGGGCGCAGCGGGCGCGCCGAGAGCGCGCCGAAGGCGCGCTCAAGGCAAGCCCGTCTGCGCCCGTCCGCGCCTGGCCCGGGCCTAGGGCCACCTCCCATGCAGGAAACACATCTACACACCAAGCCCCGATAATCCGGTATACGGCCGATCAGCTAAGAGAGATAAATGTGAGTGCCCTTTCACACGCCTGCTCTCCTATGTTTGGAGCGACTTCCTTTACGCCTCCCAGTCATCCTTGTCCAACATGTCGTTATTCTTTTCCTGGTCTATGTCCACCTACTCTGCCTTCTCGCCTGAAACTTAGGCCCCCTTACTTAGCCGCCCTTGTGAACGCCCGCTCCGTACCTAGGCACAACTTAGAAATCCGGGAACTGATCTGTAACTTAGACCTGGATATTCTGTTTATTACAGAAACATGGGGCGATGCGGCCTCAGGACCAGACTTTTGTTCTGCCATTCCTGAGGGCTTTCTAGTTTCCAAATTGGACAGACCTTTAGGAAGAGGGGGGGGACTTGCTATAATCCATAAAGCAAAGTTTCATCTCAAAACTGAACCTATGCCCGCTCTGTCCAGTGAGGTTCTCAAATTCTCACTCACACTTAATGACAATCAAGTTTTCAATGGTAGTCTTTTCTATCGACCTCCAGGCCCACGCACTCATTTTCTCTCTAATCTTGGCGACATATTACAACTGTGCACTGATTCGTCGGACTACACACTCCTGGGAGATTTTAATTTTCATCTTGAATCTCCCGTGGATAAAGATACGATTCAACTTATTGCCGACTTGGAAGCAATGGGATTACATCAACTAGTCACAGCCCCGACCCACCAAGCTGGCCACACCCTGGACGGGTTGTTTACTAACAACCCTGCTTTATCTTTCATTAAAGTGCTACCTTTAACCTGGTCAGATCATGACGCGGTCATTTTCCGTATCAAAGCACATAACCCTAATCCAGCACAATCTAAATCACAAACTGCACAGAGTATCCGCGATTGGAAAAATCTAGATTCTTCTCTGCTTGTTCAAACACTCATGTCTCCCTCTATTGATACTTCCATCAACCCCAATCAGGCGGCAATTACTTATCATGATTGGCTTCTAGAGGCACTCAATAAGGTGGTGCCCACCAAGTTAGTTTTCCCTAACCGCTCTACTAAATCCGCCAGATGGTTCTCAGAGGAACTTAGACTGCAGAGGCAGCACTGCAGGAACCTTGAGAGACATTGGCGAAAGCACTATAACCTTCATGATAAACAAAGCTATAAAGCTGCCATAGCTATCTACAAGCGCGCTATAATCGCCCACAAAAGAGCCTACTATCTATCCCAAATAGAGCTCGCACACAACTCTTCCAGAAAACTGTTCCAAATAGTTGACACCTTATCCACCCCTCCTTCTGTTCCTGCGATTGAGCCATCCCAAGATCTTTGTAACTCCTTAGCTGCTTATTTTTCCAGCAAAGTCACGAACATTTATGATACTTTTTTATCATTAGTTCAGTCCAAAGATCCGGACCCTCGACCCGTTTCTTTACCAACTATTGGCCCTTCGTTCTCTTTGTTTCAGCCCGTCCTCACTGAGACAATTAGTAAATATGCCACAACTATCACCTCAGGCTCCCCTCTTGACCCATGTCCTCCATCGGTACTCAATCTACTCAGTGAAACTATCACACCCCCCCTCACCGAGATTTGCAACTCCATGTTTCTTACAGGTGAGTACCCACAGATATGGAAGAAAACAATAATCAAACCTCTGTTAAAAAAGCCTTCACTGGACCCATTGGAACCAGCCAGTTACAGACCCATTGCCTGTCTCCCTTTCCCAGCAAAAATCTTTGAAGCCCTTATGAACCGTCAACTTTCTGAATTCATTGATCAACATCATTTGCTGGACGACACCCAATTTGGGTTTAGGAAAGGTCATGGGACAGAGACAGCACTGATAAAGGCGGCTGATGAGATCAGAACAATTTTAGATCAGAATGGGGCAGCTGCCCTTATACTGCTTGATCTCTCCGCTGCCTTTGACACGGTCGATCATACCATCTTGATCGACCGTGTCTCAGCACTGGGGCTTAATCATCTAGCCAGAGATCTCATAGCCTCCTTCCTGGCCAACCGCTCCCAATCTGTGAAACTAGGTTCGTTCTACTCGCCCACTTCCTCACTACCTTGTGGAGTGCCTCAGGGATCATCGCTAAGTCCGACACTTTTCAACATCTACGTGTCGGACTTGGCGAGGGTCATTAAAACTTATGGGCTGAATCTGACCACCTACGCAGACGACACCCAACTGGTGTTGGCGGTCCACAAAAATGGGTTGGCAGTGGCATCTAGATTCCAGGAGGCTATGCTAGCCATAGGCTCCTGGATGATGATGAACTGCCTAAAACTAAATTCTAATAAAACTGAGGTTATGACCTTTGGCAATCTGTCTCCAGTATGGTCTGACATTTGGTGGCCCATTGACTTTGGCCCTCCTCCCGTTCCGGTTGCCAAGGTGAAGAACCTTGGAGTCATATTTGACACTAAATTAACATTTATCCATCATGTTAATACAGTGACTTCATCCTCCTTCTTCACCCTTAGGAAAATTAAAAAACTTCTCCCCTACCTACCCCCGGCAGCTGGAAGAACATTGATAACTGCATTAATATTCTCAAAATTGGACTACTGCAATGCCCTCCTGATAAATGCCCAACAACAGGTTGTGGACAAATTGCAATTAGTCCAAAATGCAGCAGCGAGAGCACTTCTTGCTATTCCCAAACATCAATCTGTTTCTGCGGCCATACGTCAACTGCACTGGCTCAGAGTCAGGAGCCGAATAAAATTCAAGGCCCTCTGCATTGCGTATAAAGCTATTCACAATTCAGGCCCTCAATTTCTGACAAATGCCTTCAGGATCTACACTCCCACGAGGTCTCTCCGTTCGGCTTCCAACTACCTTCTTCCTCTTCCTCGCACCAGAACAGTTGCCTGGGGAGACAGACGTTTTTTGGTAGCCACGGCGAGACTGTGGAATACTCTCCCTCTTACCATTAAGACCAGTCCTACCCTTTGTATTTTTCGAAAACAGCTGAAAACATGGCTCTTTGATCAATAGTACCATTCTTCATTCACTGTCACTGTATAAATCCTCTGCGCCGAGACACCTCCGGGTATTTGTTGCGCATTACAAATCCAATAAACATAAACATAAACATAAACATAAACATTCCTTATTTGCAATTAGCTAATAGCAAATAAGGATGCGATTTCAAGGGTGCAGGGGTGTCCAAAGTACACCCTGTAGCACCCCTGAAATGTAATCTACATTGGTGTTGCGCACACACATGTCCAAAGGACATGTGTGTGTGTAAAATGCAACTTAGAAAAATGCATTTAAATGTATTTTTCCAAGTTTTCGCTATTTACCACGAGGTTTGACCTCCTGGTAAATAGCGGTCCTAAATTGCGAAATCGCAATTTTTTAATGTATCATGAATAGCATTTAAGGAATCTCTAATAGAGATTCCTTAAATGCTAATCCTCGCAATTTAGCGAATTCTTTATTAGCGATTTTTGCATTTGGGATGATGAATCCCAAATGCAAAAATTGCACTCGCAAAGGGCCAGATTCTCAGAATCTGACCCTTTTGCGAGCGCATTTCGCTTGATGAATGTAAGTCCCTAGCTACACTTGCCCCATTTAAGAAAAAGGGAAAAAGTATTTAATTCTAAAGGGTTTCTTACGTGCTCCAAGCAAAGTCCAACAGCACGATACGCCCTTCTGGTAAACAGCAAGCAGCAGCCCCTTCCCTCCCAAGGGGACAGTTTTTTATACCTTTCTAACTAGCTTAATCTAAGAAAAATGAAATACTTTTCTGCCATTCAGAGTCCTCATTGGCTGACAAGTGACAGACCATAATGTCACCACATTCTTTGGAGCTCAGTTCCGACTTTTTTTTAAAGAGTCTATTGTCCTTTATTCCAAGTCACGAAGCTTCCTCCAGTTTGTAACATTTTATAATTTCGCTCGCGACTTCCTTAGCTTGAAAATCTTTCTGCCGGTTCCTGTCCTTGGCCTCACTGACCAAAAGTACAGTCAGTTCATTTGTATAACCACGTTTGCATTTCCTTCTTTCAGAAACTTGGCAGGAATTTTTCCACACCGGACTCTCGCTTTCACTGAGCAGGATTCAGCCAACTGTTCAATTAGATGCACTAGGCCTCAAACCCTCTTTTCGTTAACTAGTGTATACACTAACACAAAAGAAATAATTAATGCAAGAAATAATGTTTGTTCTGTTACCCACCTACCTTTGCTAATTATTAACCCATTAATCTAAGTTACCTAGCATAGGCAAATCAAGCAAAAAACAGATTTGTGCAACATTTAGGACAGAAAAATAAAACATGAGCACACAGAAATAAGCACATGCCATTAATAAACAGCCGCATTTAGTTTTGACAAGACAATAGACAAGTTTAATTCATTATTCTTCACACACATGCAAATGCAACATAATGCACGTTTATGAGCACACATATTAGTTTCCCACATGTTCGTGTAAATGTAAATTTTACTCTAGGTTGGTTAGTAATTCTCACTGCACACATTATTAATATAATTAATTTATTATGAAAGTTTAACTTCACGAGCAGAAATAAATATATTTCTAAATCTCGCTCCACCACCACCTTTGATACACTCAACCACGTGGTTTTGGTTGACCATCTGCGGAATTTAGGAATTGGAGGCCCAGCACTCAATCTTTTACAATCATTTCTGACCAACAGACAACAAAGGGTCTCAGTCAGAGATTGTTCCTCTAAATCTTATACCCTGCCTTGTAGAGTTCCACCAGGATCATCTCTGAGCCCTACTATGTTCAATCTTTATGTTACACCAATTGCCAAATTTATAAAGTCCTTTTCACTGTCTCTGGCATCCTATGCGAACGGCATGCAGATTGTCATGTAATTGGCCAAGACAGCTATTAACACCGGTGACTCCTACAGGGAATGCATGGTTGAAGTTAACAGCCTAAAACTAAACACATCCAAAACGGAGGTTATCCTATTTGGAAATAATCCCTCATTTTGGGCATATACCTTGTGGCCTTCTGAACTTGGTCCACTTCCTACCGCAGTATCAAAGGTTAAATATTTAGGGATAATGATTGATAAATAAGTGAAGCTGAAGGAACAAATCACCAAGATCACTTCAGCCTCTTTCTGCTCTCTGAGACTAATCACAAAAATTGAGAAATACCCGCCTTTTGAACTCATAAAAACAGTGGTCATTTCATTAGTGCTGACGAGACTCGACTATTGCAACAGTATCTATCTTAATATCTTGGTTGGTCTATTAAAAAAATTTCAAACTTTGCACAATACCTCTGCATGCTTTCTTCAGAAAAGTGCCCAGATTTGAATCTGCAAAGGTATCCATTAGCACACTCCACTGGCTTCGGTAAAACAGCGTATCATTTTCAAATCTCAATGCACTGCTTATGGGACCCTCTATGGATATGGACCTGCCTACTTCAAAAAACATCTTAGGTGGCATACTCACAGCAGAACTCTATGCTCAAAATTGGCCAATAATCTTGTAGTTGTTCCCTTCAGAACAACCACATGGTGTGGGAAAAGTGTTTTTAGATCCACAGATGTGCTTTGGAACTCCATACATTTGGAACTCAAAGCCTCTCCTTCTTTATAAGCTTTAAGAAAATCCCTCAACGACTTGGCTTTTCATTCAACACTAGGAACAGGTTAGTCTCACCCCTTGTCCGGCTGTGCAGTGCCAAGTTCCCTCCGGGCAAACGTTAGTGCTTAATAAATCCATGCTTTCATTCATTCATGTTGGAGCAAATCAGCCTTGGAGTATAGTAGGCAGTATTGCAGTACAACATTCAAAAGAAAATCATACTTAGCAACACGTTTATCCTTGCTACAGTAACAGCAGAATCATGGAATCATTTTTGAAGGGGGCTAACTACAACAAATCAGAGGCAAAAGGAGGTTTTCCAAAGATACCCTTCCTCTGTATAGGTTTTAGTGAGAAAGGCATGAGTTCTATCTGTAACCAGACTGGAAAAGAATAGTGGGACTGTGAACTGCAGAACTCCAGCAACGAAAAGGGAATATGGCAATTGGAGGAAAGGGTGGGAAGAAAAAGGAAGTGATTGAAAGAGATTTAAGTTATCTCACCCAAAAACACAAGTGAAAGAATTATCATCAAAGGATACAAAAAGGCAAATGAGGGAATGCCATCTTAATATAGCTCTGATATTGAATGTCCTCCAACACTATCTGTATTACATAGGAGGCCATACCAGCATCTGGAGCCCTTTACTACTGTGCCTGGGAGTGCACATACCAATTGTGCTCCCTGGGCACTGTACGTAATATGGCCCCTGGAATCCTTAATCACGAAGCACCTATTTATATCTTCCTTGTTGGTACAGAGCAACTGCTGAAAACCATTCCCAACAGTAATTTGAAACATACTTCTTCAATTGCCACATGAGGCCACAAACATAGTAAAATCCCAGTTTTGTTTCCATGCTTAAATCGTTGGTCATTGGCTATCGATAAGGGGTGGGTGGTAAACTCCGGTCCACTGGTGGAGTTTGCAGTGTTTTGCCCCTCCATGCTCTGCTTGGATCATGGAGTTCAGCAAAAACTTTGCCAACTACCACGTGGCTCAGTTTTCCCGCGCGCAGCCACCCACTTCAAAAGGAAAGGGGGGGCTGCTCGGCCCCCACGCACGTATGGCGGGGCGCCTGACCCACCCCTCCCCTTGCACCCTCGGGGGTGGGGCGTGCCCCTTCACCACGTTTGTGTAAATATTGTTTATTTCAACAATTTTTATTTTGTTTTCATGTTTTAATAAATACGGCCGGGGGGTCGTGAGACCTCCCGCCTTCCAAAGAAACTCCTCGCATGTTTAATTGATTTAATGGTTGGGCAAGACAGGGAGGGGGTGGTCGGCAGTCCCTGACCATACTACAAGACTCAGGGAACCCGGCGGTACACATCCAATAGGCATGTTATCATTTGGTTGGTAGCACTCAGGAAGTAATATGACCTATGCCGGCCTTTGGCAGTGTACACTGCAGGGATGAGCTGGCTCACATGCAGCCAATTTGACCTAAAGACTCCCCCACAACTGACGGGCAGTACAAGTTGTAAAATTCAGTCCCTCGATCGGACAGGAAGAAGACTAGGCTCAGAGGGGCCGGAGTACTTCTGTAAAATTCATCAGTTGTGCTTTGGAGAGGTGTAACAGGGAGCCGCCTGCCAAGAACCAATGCTGTCAGCTCTTCAGTGGCTTTTCAGTGTGTACACCCTGGCCATTGGGGCCGTGGTGCAGCTGCCGTGTTTGTGCTTCAGCAAGCAGCAGGCAAAGGTAAGTGAAAGTAGTATGTCTTTTAAAATGTTTAAGTTTTATCCCACAGCAGTCCTTCACTTCTTTTTTACAGCTGACAGGCCAGGAGATTACAGCCCAGAGAAGGGCTCCAAATGGGGGTTGAGGGTTGGGGGGGAGGAAGCAAAGATCGCAAATGAGAACAGGAGATGTGGCCAGTAGTGCGGAATGCACTTCATGTTCCCAGGTGATGCAATGAGCCCAGGAGTTCTACCAAAAGCACGGTTGACCCTTGTTGAGCAGCACAAGTTCACTCAAGGTATCAAATCACAGTGCACATCGGCACTGGACGCTAGAGCGTGTATGTGTTCAAGCGAAGGGTATGCCTAGTGTGCATTGTGGCTAGATTGGTCATGGGAAATTCAAGTGGATACGTGCATAGAGGCATAAAGAGCACTTAGTGTGCTAATAGCTGAGGGGAAAGGGTATCGATGTGATGACATGCAGCGCAGCTGTGACTAGGGGTGCAGAAGCCCAGAGTGTGTAAAAGCTGAAAGAGTTAAGTCTAAGGTACAAGCCATGCGTATAACTGCAGCAATAGGCACAGAGAGCATTGCATCTGCATACGAATTACATAAATGTGTGGAGAAACCATGTGTGCAGAACTACTCTGTTAATAGGGATAGTGAGTACTTCATCAATCAATCATTTGCATTTGTAAAGCGCGCTACTCACCCGTGGGGGTCTCAAGGTGCTGGGGGGGGGGGGTCAGTGCTCAAAAAGCCAGGTCTTGAGCTGCCTTCTGAAGGAGAGGTGGTCCTGTGTGGCGCGCAGTTGGCTGGGAAGAGAGTTCCAGGTCTTTGCTGCCAGGTAGGAGAAGGACCTGCCCCCGGCTGTGGCCCTGCGGATGCGGGGCACGGCTGCTAGGGCTTGTCCTGTCGAGCATAGGGTGCGAGGGGGGCAGTAGAAGGAGAGGCGGTGGTTGATGAGTTTTGGTCCGAGGTTGTGAAGGGCTTTGTGTGCGTGGGTGAGGAGCCTGAAGGTGATCCTCTTGCTGACTGGGAGCCAGTGAAGTTTCTTCAGGTGTCCGGAGATGTGGTGGTGGCGGGGGATGTTCATGATGAGTTGTGCGGCTGCGTTCTGGATTCGTTGAAGTTTCTTCTGTAGTTTGGTAGTGATGCCGGCGTACAGAGTGTTCCCATAGTCCATGCGGCTGGTGACGAGGGCGTGGGTGATGGTCTTCCTGGTATCGGTGGGGATCCAGCGGAAGATTTTGCAGAGCATGCGGAGGGTGTTGAAGCATGCCGATGTCACCGCATTGACCTGTCTGTTCATGGAGATGGACAAGTCCAGGATGAAGCCGAGGTTGCGAGCGTGGTCGGTGGGTTGGGGAGTGCTGCCCAGGGTGGGGGGCCACCAGGATTCGTCCCAGGCGGTGGGAGTAGGGCCGAGGATTAGGACCTCCGTCTTATCGGTGTTGAGTTTAAGCCGGCTGTCTGTCATCCAGTCCGCTACTTCCTTCATGCCTTCGTGTAGTCTGGTTCTTGCTGAGGTGGGGTTGTTGGTGAGGGAGAGGATGAGCTGAGTGTCATCGGCGTAGGATATGATGTTGAGTCCGTGTTTGCGTGCGATGTTCGTCAGGGGGGTCATGTAGATGTTGAAGAGGGTGGGGCTGAGGGAGGATCTTTGTGGGATACCGCAGATGACTTCAATGGCTGTAGATCTGAAGGGGGGGAGACGGACTCTTTGTGTTCTTCCGGAGAGGAAGGAGGTGATCCATTCCAGGGCCTTGCCTCGCATGCCGGCGTTGTTGAGGCGCCGCATTAGGGTATGGTGGCATACCGTGTCGAAGGCTGCGGAGAGATCCAGGAGTATGAGTGCCACGGTCTCTCCTTTGTCTGTCAGGGATCTGATGTCATCTCTGGCTGCGATGAGGGCGGTCTCGGTGCTGTGGTTAGCTCTGAAACCAAACTGTGAGGGGTCGAGTGAGTTGTTGGATTCTAGGGCGGTGGTGAGTTGAGTGTTGATGATCTTTTCAATCACTTTTGCGGGGAATGGGAGGAGCGAGATGGGCTGGAAGTTTATTTTTTTGTTAAATATTTATTTTTGGTTTCAAGAATACAAGACAAGAGAAAAAAAACGATACCATGAACGACACCACTGCAATGCAGATTACATACGGGCACAGCAATGAAGGAGGCAAGTATCATGCAAGTCCAAAGGCCATGTCCAGAATTCAGGCAAGGAGGGTAGCCGGCGCAAAAGCAGGCAATAGCATGCATCGCTGACTGAGTCTCTTCAATTGTACCAGGGGTGTCGTATCTCAGGACCAACCAACAAAGAACGCCCCCCTCCCCACCCATCCCACCCCCCCGTGGTGATGACAGCCATTCATACATACAGACATACCGTGCGGACAGTTAAAGTTGAAACAGGTGGAGCGGGCGCACTGAGGAAGGGCAGACTGCAGATGGTAAAGGAATCAGACAAGTGGACCCCAGCGGAAGATGACATTTTTAAAATTGCCCAGGAAGATGTCCGCCACTCGCTCCACACTCAGGAGCCTCCACAGTCGAGCGTGCCAGAGAGAAGTCGCTGGAGCATCTGGTCTTTTCCATGCTGCCGCAAGTGTGAGTTTAGCCGCTCCGAGACAGAGCCAGAGAATCTGCTTGTCGGCTCTAGTCTGGTGTTCCAGACCGGGGTCACGAAGCCCGAGGAGGACATGTTCTAGAGAGTCAGAGATCGGGTAGCCTAGTATGTCCTTGAGGTGGGATAAAATCTCCTCCCAGTAGGGACGAATGACCGGGCAATCCCCCCAAATGTGGCGGAAATCCCCCAGGAAACCACAGCCCCTCCAGCAGCGATCTGATGAGGTCGGAAAGATACGGTGCAGTTTGGATGGGTATAGGTACCAATCCATCATTGTTTTGAGATGGGCTTCCCGTAGAGCCACCGAACGGTTATGCGCCGTGATGTCCCGCCAGAGGCCCGCCCACTCTGCATCGGCGATGTCTCTTCCGAGCAGCTCCTCCCAATGCCCCATATACCGCGGGCGGGGCGATGCCGCCGTAGTGAGTAGCAATTTATAGAGAAAGGAGATGGCTCCCTTCATGGTGGCAGTGCGCAGGAGAAAGGCCTCGAAGACAGATGGCGGTCTTGTGGCCGCTTCTCCCACCCCGGCGGAGGTAGCCCAGTGGAGGAGCTGGAGATGGTGATATTGTTCAGATGGAGGAACCCCATAATCTCTCATGCAGTTAGCGAAGGTAAGCGGGACGGTACCGTGGAAAAGGTGAGTGAGTGCTCTACAACCCCCCTCACGCCACAGTCGGAAGGGACCGTCCTGCAGTGCTGGGGGGAAGGCCGGGTTGAAATGAATGGGGGTGAAGGGCGACGGGAACGTCGTCCAGCGATCATCGCCCGAGACTGTGTCCCATACTTTCAGCACCGTGCCAGTGGGGGTACTGATATAGGCATTCCGAGGCCTATCACCCTTGGGCTTCCAAGCCAGGTCCCACACGGATCGACCCGCGATACTCCTGTCCATATGCAGCCAGTGTTTTTCTGAGAGCTCCACAAGAACCCGTAATTGTGCTGCCTTATAATAGAGGTGCATATCACGAAGACCCACTCCCCCCTCCGATCTTGAGCGGCGCAGTGTAAAAAATGAGAAGCGGGCTCGCCCGTCTTGCCAGATGAAGCGGAGAATCAAAGTTTTAAGGCGCCTAAAAAAGTCCAGATCCAGGGGGATGGGAAGGGCCTGAAAAAGATAAAGAAACTTGGGGAGGAGCACCATCTTGAGAGCATGTATTCTGCCTAGCCACGAGATGTATTTGGGCCTCCAGCGGGCCAAGTCAGCACGCATGGACGTCAGCATCGGGGGGAAATTGGCTGTGAATAGGCCTCCCACCGTAGGTGTCAAGTGAACTCCTAGATACAAGATGGAGCTGGTCGCCCAAGATAGGGGGGTCAAAAGCCGCACACGTTCCGTCTCAGACGGTGACAGTGTAAGGTTAAGGATATACGACTTCCCTAAGTTTACCCTAAAGCCGGCAACCTCCTCAAATTCGGACAGGACCTTCTGGATATGTGGGAGCGAGCGGGCCGGCTCTCCGACGGATAGGAGGACGTCGTCCGCGAAGAGTGAGATCTTGTGTTGTTCCCCGGTGAAGGGGAGGCCCCGAATCCCCTCGTGCTCCCTCACCACCACCGCCAGCGGTTCAATGCTCAGCACGAAGAGCAGAGGGGAAAGGGCACAGCCCTGCCTGGTCCCGCGGGAGTGGGAGAAGAAGGGGGACAGGTGGCCGTTAACCGATACCCTGGAACGGGGAGTACTGTAGTTCGCCCGGATCATGGTGATAAATGTATCCAAAAAACCAAAGGCCACCAGGGTACGGAAAAAAAATCCCCAGTCCACCCGATCGAGAGCCTTCTCCGCATCTAGTCCCACAAGTACTGCCGGGATGCGGAATCTGTTGGCTTTTTCAATCAGGTGGATCACCCGCCGCAAGTTGTCATTAGTCTGTCTTCCCGTGATAAAACCCGACTGGTCAGGGTGTATGAGGACCGGCATTAGATCCTGGAGGCGTCGCGCAATGATAGCGGAATATAGTTTCACATCAATGTTTAAAAGGGCAATCGGCCGGTAGGAGGAGCAACTGGAGGGTTCCTTCCCGGGTTTAGGAATGACAGTGATCACTGCCTCGGCCATCGTGCCAGAGATGCCTCCCGTCTCAGCCATCGCGTTAAATAGGCCAACCAGATAGTCACAGAGTTCGGCAGAGAAGGTCTGGTAAAAAAGGGCGGTGTACCCATCCGGCCCCAGCGCCTTATGCGGTTTCAAGCCTTTAATGGCGTCCATAACCTCCTCTCGAGAAAAGGGGGCCGTCAAAAGGTCGTTTCGGTCAGCAGAGACCTGAGGTAGGGACAGGCCTGCGAGATATCTCTGTTGCGCTTCAGGGTCGAGGACATCGCTTCTATAAAGGTCAGCATAGAAACGGCCAAACAGGGCTGCCTTTTCTTCATCCCGATGGAGTGGGTCACCCGCCTCACCCCGCATACCCCCAATATATTCTCATTCTCGTTTGTCCCGGAGCTGACGGGCTACATGTCGCCCCACCTTGTCTCCCTGTGCGTACAAGGTGTGTCGCAGCCGCAATAGCGTAAATTCCGCCCTGTTATTATAGTGGGCCCTCAGTTTTCCCCGAATCGCCGTAAGGGGGCGAAGAGTGAGTCGGGAGGGGTTCAGTTTATGCGCAGCTTCCAGGGAGGCAAGCTCCGCCTCAAGCTTCTCCCGTTCTTCTCTGCGCAGTTTGTTAAGATTAGCGTTTAGGGAGAGGCATGTGCCCCTCAGGGAAGCCTAGCAGGCATCCCAAGTATTGAAGATGGAGGTATCTGAGACGGGGTTCAGGGCCAGAAAGTCCCGGATGGCCGTCCGTAGCGCCTTACACGAAGTGTCATCTTGGAGCAGGGCAGCTGGGAAATACCATTTGCACAGCCCGTCTCCCTTCGCCGACCAGCGCAACCCGAGTACCAACAGGCTGTGGTCCGAGACAGAGAGTGGGAATATGCTCGACTCGCGGATATCTCCCCGCAGGGCCTGGCTGAGGAAGATGTGGTCTAGACAGGAGTAGGTGCGATGTACTGCAGAGAAAAAAGTATAGTCTCGGGAGTGGGGGTGTAGCGCGCGCCAACTATCAATCAAACCCAATTCACCAATCTTACTCTGCGTGGCTGTAGAGAACAAGCCGGCATCAGTCCTAAGAGTTCCTGAACCATCTAGAGTTTTGTCCCATACCAAATTAAAGTCCCCTAATAAAATCAAGTGACCCTCAACAAAGTTCTCAACTCTACGGAACAGATCCTGAAGAAAACTATTTTGCCCTGAGTTAGGAGCATACACCACCACAAACGTACATAGCCTTTCATGCAATAACCCCTTTACCATCAGCCAACGACCTTCTCTGTCACTCTGCATTCCCAGCGGTTGAAAATGGAGGGTCGCTCGAAACAGAAGGGCCCCTCCTCTATGTTTGGTGGGGGCCGAGGACCTATAAATAAGAGGGAAATTCCTATGTTTAAGACGAAGCTCATCTTTACGCGCTAAGTGGGTTTCCTGAAGGCACACCACATCTAGCTGATGATCAATCAGATATTTCCAAATTTTCTGGCGCTTCTGCGGAGAATTCAGGTCCTTCACGTTCCAAGTAGCAATATTAAGTGGCATTGAAGCGGATTAGTGCCCCCCGCTGTGCAATCATCTCAACCATTCGTCTCCCCACCTCAGCCAGCTCATCAGCCCAGTTCCCCCAGCCCCTCCAAGTCTCAGCGACCCTCTCGCCAGGGCTCCCGCCACTGGAGCCCGCACAATCAAAAAATGTTCTATAACCTCCGCAGAGCCCCAACCTCTTGGGACAAGGAATTGGTTCCGTGGTTGAGTCAACATACATACCAACCCAAGCATTCCTGTCATCACCACCCCCTCGAACAACCCGCCCGATCGCCCCAACCCCCAACCTCAATCTCCCCACCACAACATCTCCCGAAGAACCCACCCCACTCCCATTCCAACTGCCCCCCTTCCCGCCCCCTCCCCCAAAGCTCCCCCCTCCACCCCAACACACCAGAAACCCAATAGAACAAACACGAACTGTCCCAAAGGAGTTGAATAGTCCGAAGGACCTTTCAGGGGATGGGGTCGGGGACCAATCGTGAGGCCCCCCAGGGCCAAGGACCGGGGTGTCTTCTCAAAAAGTACAAACATACCCTTGGTACCTGAGTTCAAGCGCCCCTCCGGCACCAGAAGGCCAGCAGAAAGTTCAGGCCGCCCCGGAGCTCTGCTGGGAGGACATCTCTGTTACCGAGGCCACGGACGCCACCGCAGCCCCTCTCTCCTGCAGGCTAGTCGTGCGGTCCGGTCGTCTGCGGTTCGCCTCCGAGCCTACTCTGTGCCATGATGAGGATCGGTGCCGTCGTCGCGAAGGCGGGCTACCAGGTCCGGGCGCAGGGGACGTGTCTTCTATGCCCAAAAGCTCTTTCGCCTCTCGGAGAGAACGGATCTGCGCGAGTCTGTTTTGCCATCTGAAGACAATGCGGAAGGGATGGCCCCATGAGTAGGAGATGTTATGTTCCCTCAGGTAGGCGGTCACTGGCCGAAACTTGCGCCTCTTTTGGAGTGTTGTGGCTGCCAAGTCCTGATACAGCTGAGGTCGATGCTTTCGAAACTGCAGGGAAGGAATGTCCCTTGCCTTCCTCAGGATTCGTTCCTTCAACTGGAAGTCGTGCACGCAGACCAAAATGTCGGGGGGCAGTCCGCCCCCATGCCTGGGCAGTCCCACCCTGTGCACTCTGTCCATCCTGATTTCTTGTAAATCCTCTTCGTCCAGAATCTGCAGGAAGAGTGCCTGCACATAGCCTCTAAGGTCGCCGGCCTCGCCGTCCCACGGCACTGCCCGTATCCGGATGTTGTCCCGTCGCGAACGGTTCTCCAGGTCTTCCGCGTGGGCTTGCAGGTCTAAGTTCTGCTCCATAAGGCGCAGCACATCTTGCTGCAGCAGGTGAACATCATTCGCCATGCTCAGGTCGTGGTCCTCCAACGTGGCCACACGTTCTCCGACACTATCTACATTCCGTCGCACTTCGCGTAGATCAGACGCGAGTTGAGAGCGAAGCTCCGAGATGTCTTCCTTGATAGATGCGAAGAGCTCCGTCATGAAGGCCTTGGTAGCAGGGGCCTCATCGTCCCTCTGCCCGGGTGAGGCGCTAGGGCCAGGAGAAGCTGGTGGCTGGGAACCCTTGGGCTGGCTCTCCTTGCCGGGCTTCCCTTTGCGCTGGGCGGCCGACATCGTCGCTACCCCACCTCCGATGGTAAGGCAGGCAGGGGGCACTGTGCAACCACGTGGACTTCGCAAAGATGGCCGCATCTGGGCGCAAGGGAGGATGTCACCCCTCCGACCACCGATGATGACAAAGCCCCCGCAGCAGAAGCGGATAATCCAGGCGGCGGGTGTCAATCCCTGTCTGTGAGCCCAAGATGTAGACAAGCCGGGTCCCGGAGAGACAGGGCGCCCCCCCCCTGTAACTACTCCTCAGCAGGTCAGCCCATCCGGAGGCTACCAGTTGCAGGGCTGGAAGTTTTTGAGTTCGGTGGGGTCTGCTGTAGGTTTCTTTAGGAGGGCGTTGAGTTCGGCGTGTTTCCAGTTTTCGGGGAAAGTGGCGGAGGTGAGTGATGCATTGATGACGTCTCGTAGGTGGGGTGCGATGATGTTGTTGGCTTTGTTGAATATGTGGTGCGGGCATGGGTCGGATGGGGATCCAGAGTGTATGGAGTTCATGATGCGGGTGGTTTCCTCAGTGGTGGTTGGGTTCCAGGTTTGGATGGTGGTGTTGTCAGTGTCGCTTTCCGGAGGTGGGTTCGTGTTGGATGTGGAGAGCCTGTTGTAAATATCGGTGACCTTGTGGTGAAAGAAAGCCGCGAGGGAGTCGCAGAGATCCTGAGAGGGGGGGATGGCGTTGTTTTCAGCATCGGGGTTAGAGAGTTCCCTGACGATGCTGAATAGTTCCTTGCTATTGTGGGCGTTGTTTTCGAGCCTGTCTTTGAAGGATGATTTTCTTGCTGCGCGGAGGAGTTGGTGGTGTTTGCGGGTGGCGTTCTTGAGAGCAGACATGTTCTCGTCGGTCTGATTGAGGCGCCAGGTTTTTTCATGGGTGCGGCATTCCTTTTTGGAGTCCTTGAGGGTGGGGGTGAACCAGGAGTTTTTCTTGTGGTTGTCTTTGTATACATGGGTCTTCAGGGGGGCCAGGAGGTTGGCGCAGTCTGAGATCCAGTTTGTGAGGTTGGTGGCCGCTTCGTTGGGGTCTGCGGTGCTGGTGGGTGGGTTCTGGGAGAGGGCTGTGGTGAGTTGTTCGGTGGTGACTCGGTTCCATTGTCTTCTTGGTGGTTGTTGGGCGTGGTGGTGTACGGTGTTTTTTTTAAGCTGAAGTGGACACAGCTGTGGTGTACACAGCTTGTCATATGCATAAAAGGCTTATCCAGGGATGTAGCTAACACTTCACATGCAGAACCGAGGCATGCTTTGCATCCTATTCATCGTGGGTGCAATCAAAGCCTAATTTTGTTAAAATGCAACTATCCCCCTCAACCATAATAGCATCAGCCTATTTAACTGTGGAATGGCAGAAGGCAACACGCAGAAGCCCCCATGGCACTACGCAGTGGCTGAAAGCAAAGAAACCTGCATTTTTTGTTTTTAATGGTAGTGTTAAAAATGCACAGTCAGTGTGGAACAAGGGGGTGCACCACTCATCAACATCTTGATGAGATAAGATCGAAAAAAGAACATCTACATAGTCAGAGAGAGGCGTCTAACCCAGTTCGGCCACATCACATGCATGATACAGCAATAAAATGTCTGATCACCGCAGAGCAAGACTCCACAAAGATTGCGCGTTCTGTCCTAGAGATGGATTCGATCTCTGCTGTGCCAGATACAGACTGCCCGCTTTGCTTGCTGTTCATGCACCTCTTGCACAGAAAGAGCTCCCTAGCCCCTGAGGAAAAGGGCTATCCCTCTACACACTGTGTGCTCCTGTTCTATCTCACAGCCCTATCAGGGTTAATATGCAGTGCATCTCCATTGTTGCCGTACACACAGGTCTAGGGTGAGTGGAACTCTTCGGAATTCCGCCGAGTTGTTATTATCAGCAGAATTTCGCAGATTGGAATTCCACGAGTTCTGCCCACGCCTACTTTAGCTCAGCTAAATGGGAACTTGGCAGTCTCAAAGCATAAGTATTCAGGGCATCACACAGGTCAATACCCCCAAACATAAAATCAATTTTCTAGGAACTTTCATCTTTGTCAAACCTGAAAAGGCTAACAGTTTGAATATTTTTCATTTACTAAAAATCCAGATAATCAATAAAGGATACTCTTTTCATTTCAGTCCCATTATATGTCTATTTTAATTTTTCACGTGCCTACAGTCCCCAAAAATCATTTCTGTTTAAATGCTATCAAGTAAAAAATATTTTCCTCTGCCTATGCACCGAAAACCAGGATACCTGGAGTTAAGTCAATTAAAACCATATCCTTCACAAACATGAATGAGCTTTCAGGTAAGCGGTTCACATTTGCTGGACGAACTCCATTCTGATTAAGGGATGCAGTTCATTCAGGAAAGTTATAAGTAACACAGGAGCAAGGATGCATCCTGAATGTAAACCGTTCTCAACTGCCACTTATTCCTTAGAGGGATCATGTTCCAAAAGATATCTTATGAAACATTTGAATGGCACATAAAAGTGAATTGGCAGTATTTGCAACTTATACTTGATTAGCTCTATTGAGTTTTATCAAATGCATTGGGCAGATTTGCAAAGACTGCAAAAAGCCTCCATCCCTGGATTTTAGAGTATTTATCAAACAGTTAACTTGTGACAAACCCTTGACCATGGATGAAGTAATTTCCCTGAAACATGCCTACACCACTGTTATAATGTGACCCTTCCCCACCCAAACTACCAGGCAGTTCAAGAGCATTCTACTAAAGAAATTACCAAAAGTACTTAAAATGCAAATTAGCTTCAAATATTAGGGCAATCATTTCCATCCTTTTCACATATATGCATAGTAGAATCCTCCAACTAGATTGCTGGGGTTGAATCTCGAGAAATGTCATATTACTTACCGGTAACCTTCATTACTCCGGGTCCCATTGTCCTCGTCCCCTTCATACTTAACAAGTGAGATAATCTATCTCACTGAGAGAAAAAAGAAAAGAAGGAATGCTGGTACACCCCTCCCCTCCCTACTGGGAATACATAACTGTACTCTACCCAGCATTCCTTTTGAACCACCAAGCCCCAAATGAAGGCTGGAAATCCCGGGAGGGAGGAAGGGATGCTATGAAGGGGACGAGGACAACGGGACCCGGAGTAATGAAGATTACTGGTAGGGAATAGGACATTAACCCCAGGTCCCTCCTGTCCTCGTCCCCTTCATACTTAACAAGTGAGAATACCCAAGAAGCAACCGGCCATCATCACACAACAAACCACCAAGACACACAGCCATAGCAAACCCAGTAATTTATTGAAAACAGCACAAAAGAAAAGAAAAAGGGGAATCAGGAGCACACAGCTCGAAGCACCCCCAAACCAAAGTTAGCATCATTCCCCAGAACATTTTGAATTCGGTAATGCCTAACAAAGGTATTAGCAGAAGCCCAAGTAGCGGCCCTACAAATCTCCGAAATGGACACACCACAAACCTCTGCCCAAGAATACACCACCCCCCACGTAGAACGCCCCTGAACCCCAGCCGGAGGAGGGGAGCCCGAAAGGGAATAAGCCAACATGATAACTTGCTTCAGCCAACGATCAATGGAGGAAGTGGGAGCCCTGCAACCCCTGGAGGCCACCCCAAAGAAAACAAACAGGGAATCTGACCACTGAATGGAACGAGTACGGTCCACATAGACCCGTAACACATGACAAACATCCCAAAAAGACCAGGGAAGGTCATCCTCATCCACCTGAACCGAACACAGAGCAGACAAGACCAGCTCCTGGGAGCAATGGAATTTGGACGAAACTTTGGGAACAAAGGATGAATCCAAACGAAGAACCACGCCATCATCAGAAAAGGAAAAAAAGGGTTCCGAGCCATCAAAGCCCCCAACTTCCCAAGGCATTTGGCCGAAGTAATAGCCACCAAAAAAAGAACCTTGAAAATGACAAACTTCATATCAATGTCCTCCAAAGGCTCAAAAGGCGCAGCCACCAAAGCCCTCAAAACCGAAGGTAGGTCCCAAAGAGGAAGGCTGAACCACAGGATGCGAAATGGAAAAACTGTGCAACAAACGAGAAACCAGGTCATCCATATCAGGCAGATGCCCCCAAGGGAAACGGAGAGCCCGAATATCCGCCCGCTGGGCCGCAAAGTGGAGACAGACAAACCTTTCTCAAACCGATCCCAGAGAAATTGAAGAACATCAGGCAAAGGACAAACCAAAGGAGACAACGCCAGACTGAGACACCAACGCTCGAAGTTCCCCCAGTGACGACCGTAGGACAGTAAAGTAGACGGCTTCCGGGACTGCTGAATCGCTAAAGCCAAATGCTCGGGGATACCCCTATTCCTCCACCCCTGCCTTTCAAATTCCAAACCGACATACAAAGCCGCCGGAGGGATAAAATTGGAGTGGACTGCAAGTAGACAGAGGGAAGAGGGAAGGGGAAGAACTAAGGACCCTGAACCACCAACAATTTCAGAGTGGGAAACCATGACCGGCGGGGCCAGAAGGGCACCACATCCACCACCTCCCAAACCGAGAGATTAGAGCAAAGGGAGGCAAGGCATACAGCAGCCGAGAAGGCCAAGGGAGAGTAAGAGCATCCACCGCCCTAGACCCGTTCTGAGGGACCCGGGAGTAAAAGCGGGGAAGCAGACCATTGAGCCAGGAAGCAAAGAGGTCAAAATAAGGACGACCAAACCTTCTTCACAAGAACAATCACCGGAGTCAATGCCAACTCCAGGGAGGCGGGAAAGAATAGACAGGGGCTATCCGCCACCCCACTGTCCACCCCTCGGATATAAACAGCCATCAGAGACAAGAGATGACCCACTGCCCAGCAAAACAACGGCGACACCACAGAATTCAGAGACTTGGACTGAATACCCCCCTGGTGATTGATGTAGGCCACTGTCACCCTGTTGTCCGAACGAACCAGCACATGGTGGTGCAACAACCGATTCCAGAACCCCAAGACCGCCGCGGACACAGCAGGCAACTCCCTCCAAAGTGAAGACCGCCGACTCTCCAGCAGCGACCAATGACCCTGAAGGAAGTCCAACCCCAATGTCACCCCCCCACCCCTATGCTCTAGCATCGGTTGTGGGGACAACCGGAGGGGGGACTGTAGAGGCAGACCCCTGGCAAGATTGTCCAACATATTCCACCAGCGCAGAGCAGGGAGGATCAAGAGAGACACAGGAACCAAGAGGGACAAATCTCGAGACAAATGATCCCACCGAGCCAACAGGAAGGTCCAAAGAGGACGCAGATGGAAACGTGCCCAAGGCACTGTGAACACTGTAGCGGCCATCAGACCCAAAAGGCACAACCAGAGATGGACCAGAAATGAATGACCCTCCAGAAAGCGACGAGCAAGGGAGCACAAGATCGCTGCACGAGCCACAGGCAGGAAGACCCAATTCAGATCGATGTGGAAATGAGCCCCTATGAACGTCAAGTCCTGGGAAGGCACCAGCTGACACTTGGGGAGATTCAACAGAAACCCATAGGCCCCTAAGGCTGAACACACCAACTCCTGATCCCTCAACAACTGAACCCTGGAGGGTGCATAAAGGAGCCAATCGTCCAGGTAAGGGTAAACCATAACCCCCTGAAGATGTAAGGAAGCCACCAATGGCGCCACCACCTTGGTGAACACCCTGGGTGCCAATCCCAGGCCGAAAGGGAGGACCTGAAACTGATAATGTCTGCCCAGAAGACAAAACCTCAGGAAAGGACAAGAGAGGGGGTGAACCTGGACCTGAAAATAAGAATCCTGAAGGTCCAGGGTGCACATGAAACGACCTTGGAGAACAAGGGATATCACTCAACGAAGAGTCTCCATCTTGAATCGGAGATGCAAAACAAACTTGTTGAGGGCCTTCAGATCCGGGACAAGATGAAACCCCCCTGTCACCTTAGGAACCAGAAAGATTATGGAATAAAATCCCCAACCCCTCTCCACAGAAGGAACCTCCTGCACCGCCCCCTTGTCCAGCAGAGCCTTGACCCCCAGACACAGCTGCATACTCTTGGACGGACAAGCCGGCCAGGGAGTCTGACGGACCCCCGAATCCAGAGGAGGATCCTAAGATTCGATGAGGTACCCCAACCGCACAATGTCCGGCATCCACAAGTCTGAACATGAGGACATCCAGGCTGGAAGAAAGAACTGAAGCTGACCTCCGACCAAGGATCCAGCGCCAGCCGCCAGATAGTCAGGAACGAGGATTCGCAGGAGGGGACTTTGCCATCTTGTCCCAACTCTTCCCATACTGAAAACGCCCCCTGCCATGAGAAAACTGCCTGCGAGAGGGAGGATGGAAGAAGGACTTGGGCTTCGAAGAAGCCTGCACAGAGGAAGGCTGCTTGAACCAAGAAGAATGTTTCTTCTCCTTAAACAGACAATGCAATTTGCCCTCCAATTGCTCACCAATCAACATGGTAACCTGAAAGGGCAACTGCAGCCCAGAAGACTTCTGGGTCAGTCCTTCAGAACCAAATTAAATTGTGACGAGCAACCACACAAGCACCCCCGGAAAGGGCTGAGGCACGCACCACGTTGAAGGAAACATCAGACAGGAACTCCACCTGCCACTCAATATGATCCAGAAGTCCCGAACAGTCAGTGGAATCATCCATAGACCCATACCATACCTGATATCCGAAAGAAGCGACTGAGCCACATAAGTTCCAAAAATACCAGCTCTGAGTGACAGATGGAAACGAGAATAAACCTTCCGCAGGGAAGCATCCACCTTCTTGTTTGCAGGATCACACACCACAGCATCCTCAGCCAAAGAAGTATGACCCACGAGACTGGCCACAAAAGAATCTATGGGAATGGAGTCTGGCAAGTCCTTCGCCATATCCTGAAGAGGATAGAGTTTTGCCATGAACGAGGAAGCATAATGCGATCAGGGTCCTTCCATTCCCTGGCAAGCACCTCCCTGATATACGGATGAACCGGAACATCCAATGCAGCAGCGCACTGTAACTGGAACACCCAGAATTGCTAGGGCCATCCTTAGAAGGAAACCCCATATTCGACTGCACATGCTTCAAGTTCGGCAACATCTCCTTATCAATGTATTTGCCCTTCAGTTCATCACTCCCCAACCACTTATCATTAGAAGCAGAAGAAGGCGACGGCGGGGCCCGGCCAGAGGACTTGGATGGAGGAGCACCACCCATCTCCAGCAAGATCTCCTTAATGAGACGCTTAATCAGGACATCGCCACCCCTCTTACACCACCGTGAGTGCGAAGGAAAAGGTAAAGAAGAAGAAGAAGCAGAGGAAAAGGAGGAGGACACATCAACATGCCTGCTCTTCTTGGCATGTTTACCCATGGCGATCATGAACTGGACAGCAGGGAACAGGAAGCACAGCAAGCCAGGAAGACGACCGGCTGAAGAGGGTAACAGCCAAAAAAGCCCACCAGAAGGACACTGCGTAGGAACCACAGGTCCCCAACAGTAGGCAGACTCAACAGAGGAAGGAGGCAGGACAGAAAGCAAACCGACCCAAAGCAGGGCCCGCTACACAGCCCAACACACCATAGCACTGGTGTGCACTACTGAGCAACAGCAGTCCCCAAGAAGAAATGCAGCCACCAAGAGCAGAAACAGCCATTCCAGGGAACATGTGCTAATATATATATATATATGAAAAAAAACACTATGCGGTACTAACAAGAGGGCCGGCAAGCACCCCATGCCACCGCCGCCAGCCGCAAGTGCAGAAACGCCTGACTTCCTGCCCCAAACAAAGGAAGTCAGGCAAGCCCCGGAAGGAAGTGCCCCAGCTACATGGGGGCAGCCGCACTCCACGAAGACCAGAGCAGGAATGGCCGCACACCCGACGTACACAGCAACCCAGGAGGCGCGGCAAAAGACACCAACAGTGGGAGAGATCCATGACCAACACAGAAACCGTCGAAGGCATCAGCAGGGCTCCCCCCAAGCAGTTACTAAAAGACCTGGAGCAGCTAAATTTGAGAGTACTTAATGGACGATTTACAGGGGATATCCCACCAGCTCCAACATATTTCTCCTCAAGTACTTTTTCACACCTCGATTACATGCTAGCGACACTACCACTGTACAAGAAAATCAGCTCGTTCAAGATAGGTTAAAGCGCTCAAAGCGACCATCTGCCCCTAAAAGTCAAATTAGGTGTGTCTAGCGAGAATATACCAGAGGAAAAAAGTTACATAGGCACAGAACACACCACCAATTATAAACGAATAAGGTGCAAAACCACAGAGTCTGAGGAACTATCAATCAGTGCAAAAATAATCATGCACCAGGCATCCTGCTCAAATATAAATCCGTTAAACGCCTGGGTTAATTTTGTAACAAAATTGGGAGCTAAACATGCTACTGAACTAAAAACCCAAAAAGGGAACAATACACGGTCCTTACACGGAAAAGCAAAAACTTTAGAGATAAAAAACATAAAATGAGGCATAAAAAAGACCTTAAAACAGCTCCGAAAAGAACCTAATAACGAAGTCCCTCAAAAGGAGCTCCGCATCTTAAAAGCACAACTAAAAAAGACGACCTGGGAAAGGAAAAGACAACAGAATGAAGATCTATGGATAAAAATTGTTCACAGCTCCAAACAAAAGAACAGCTCCAGTTTCTGGGAAATAATCCACAATCTCCAACAGCCAGGCCACAAAGGTATTAACTCCAATATATCAGAAACCCACTGGGCTAATTACCTGTCAGCACACTTCAATACAGCTGATTCAAAAATGCCCAAATCTAGAGGAGGAGACTGGCTAGACGACGTGGACCAGAGTCACAATAAGACCAGTACACTTAACAATGAAGAGATTCTAGTCCACAAAAGGAAATCATCACTGCCCCACAATCCAACCGCGGACAGAGACCTATCAATAACCATCGATTCATTAGTAAACATAGAGGATAATCTACATTCAGAAACAGCAGATAGGATTAGGAAAAAAATCTCAAAAGGCAAACCTGAGGGGGCCCCCGGCCCTAATGGGATCCCGCCAATATTATATAAAAATGATGCTGTTTTTTGGAGTAACATCTTGGCACCAGTCTTCCACAAAATAAGGGAAACAACAACCACACCAACATCTTGGAAAGGCTCGATAATAAGCCCGATTTATAAAAAGGGGGCCAGAAACGACCCAAGCAGCTATCGCCTCATAGCTTTAATCGATACTGAGGCAAAGTATTATGTGGGCCTCATTTTGGAGGATCTAACATCCTGGGCAACCGCAAAGAACATCATCCCAGCAACCCAAACTGGATTTCGCAGTGGCCAGGGCACTAAGACAAACATCATGGCGCTAACTCTCTTGGCAGATGCGGCAAAAGTCACCAAGAGCTCTCTGTTTCTGTGCTTCATCGATTACAGTGCCGCATTTGATCATGTAGGCTGCCATAAACTGTGGCAGAAACTGAACAAATGGGGAATTCCAGGCCCACTCTTACAGCAGCTGATAATACTATACACCAACACCTGGGCCAGGATCAAACTGGGATCCGGTGCGCACCTCTCAAGAGAAATCAGGACCAGCAAAGGACTGAAACAAGGCTGTGTCCTATCCCCTATGCTGTTTAACCTCTTCCTTGCAGACCTCCCTGGCGAGCTGGAGACAGCCAAATCTCACAGACGACGGCTGGGTAACATCACACTGTCAAATCTTCTCTATGCAGATGATTCAGTCCTCATCAGCCGGTCCCCTATCGGCCTTCAACAGCTTTTGGACAAAACCAATGCATTCTCCATAACCAACTCATTAACAATCAATTTAAATAAAACAAAAATCATGACAATGAATTACCACAGAAAACAGAATTTCACATGGCTTCTGGACGGACAGAGGCTAGAGCAGGTAGTCTCTTACAAACACTTAGGTGTCATACTAGATTGCAACGGCTCATTCAAACAACATCTAGAGGCCATCCATCGGAAGGGCATGACATTCCACCTATCGATAAAGCCACTGCAGAAAGCTCTTCCTGACCGGACACTGGGCCCTCCCCTACAGGTAATAAGAGCTCGCTTACAGCCGATGCTCACGTACGGCAGCGAATCGATGCGTGGCAAAGACGCGACGACATTAGATAACACCATTAGTCGAGCATATAGGGCAATATTCCACCTGCCCACCTACTCATCGCCCGCTCAAATCTGCCTTGAATTTGGACTGCAGAAACAAACAGTGGAGAGAAGAGGTGTATACATAAAAAGTTGGCGGAAAATCAGAGATGCTGAGTATGGATCCTTAAATGCTCATCTCTGGACTGACCTGTCCATTAGAGACACATCACCAGCAAGGAACTACCTAATGGAATCACTGGAGACCTTAGCATTAACAAGCCTATGGGAGTCACCAACCGACCCTGGTACCTTAAAAAAAATGGTATTGAAAGTCACCAAGATGGTCTCATCCATTGAGGACAAAGCCACCCTAGCCAAGAGAGCACATGGATGGGTGGTGTTGAAAGCCTACACAGCTCTCAAACAACAACAGTATCTAATAACGGGACTCACACAGATAACAAAAAACAAGTTCCTCAATATGCGCCTCGGCAAGATACCCATAACGCCTCACTTAGCACCCTGGAAAAGGGAAAACGTAGCAAATCATTGCCGACTCTGTTCTTCTGGAAAGGAGCACCTCATACACATTATTTGCTTCTGCACAAACCTTCTGGACATCAGACGTTCCCTACTTCGGGCCCTATGGAATCAGAAGGGCATAACAAGCTGCAGACAGGCTGTGATGCTTTGTTTTAATCCCGAAGAAACCTAGCTAAACTGCAGGATAACAATTTTTTTTGACATAGTGGCTAGTAGACTAAAAGAAACAGCCACAGGGTCTACCGGAAGCACTAGCCAAACCAAAACAACTGCATGTACCTAGTCCCCCTAATCCTAATGGACTGTATTAATCTAAATTGAGACTTTTAAAATTTTAATTAAGTGAATCTACCCGCCCATTTTATGCTTTATCTTTTGCTAATGACTGTCTTTTATACAACTGAACGTTTTAAAATGGTGAGTTTTTATTAACTGTACAGTAAACAAATCTAATCTAATCCCCCCAAGCCCGGCAGCGGGGGAGACCAGAAAGGAAAACCAGCACAAACCCAGTGCCCAGCAGCAGGCAAGCCCCAGGAGCCTCTCGGCTCCTAGTCCTCTTCATACTATCAGAAGACAGAAAAAAGAACAGGAGGAATGCTGGGTAAAGTACGGTTATGTAATCCCAGTAGGTGGGGAGGGGTGTACCAGCATTCCTTCTTTTCTATTTTCTGTCAGTGAGATAGATTGTCTCACTTGTTAAGTATGAAGGGGAGTACAGGAGGGACCTGGGGGTAATACCTGTGATAAACACCTTAAGCATAAAGAAAACCTCCCCATTTCCACAGTAAATATCATAGAGCATTATACAATATTATGAATGGAAAATGTATGTCTTTCTATGAAAACATTTTCCTTGCCTCACTTCCCAAGGGTCATATGGTCTTACTTACTTGGTATCAAATGATCCTAAGTCCCATGTTTCCTGGAGTTAGTATGGCAACGCCTATTTTAGGCTGATGATATATGTCAAAAAGTGAGTTTTATCCCTTGTTTTGCTAAGTGGGTCATTAAACTGTCCCAAAACTCCGTTTGACACTAACAATATCTGTTTTTTAGAAACTAGCATGGGGAGTTACAGAACACCCAACCACATCAAACTACCAATGGGTGATGGGTTCTACGGGGAAGAGGGCTTACATAAGTATGGTACCTTGGTTTTTCAATATAAATTTGGAATATTGAAATGGTGGGAATCAAGACAAATATAATACGTTGTCTTCAAAATCCTCTAACATCAAAAATTAACTCATCCAAGGGAAGATCAGCTAAATTCTAAAATAACAAGTAATAATATGTTAATAAAGGATTACTTTGTTTACAGTTTTAAGGCACAGGTACAACTAAACATTAACCAAATACAATATTCCCTGATAAAAAAGGATTCTAAGGGCAATCTAAACGGAATTGCACAATACTCAGATTCTTTATTTCTGATTATAGTGCTAATCAAATGTTTTTATCCCACAGGCCAGCCCCACTAATGGATGACTTTGTAGAAGCTTGACATCCTCCGTCTTTCCTGCAACATTAAAATATGGGTGTGCAGAAAAGAGATCGAAAAATTGATTTGTTAACACCTGCAATTTTCTAGCTGACAAAATTAATCAGCTGAACAGAAACAGAGCTTGCATTAGGAGCAGACACTACCAATATCTGATTATTAGAAACTAGCATGGGAAGTTACAGAACAACCTAAAGACATCAAACTACAAATGGGTAATGGGTTCTACGGTGAAGAGGGCTTACATAAGTATGGTACCTTGGTTTTTCAATATAAACTTGGAATATTGAAATGGTGGGAATCAGGGTATCCCTTTCATTAATACTAACAGTAGTTTGATCTCCTTTCTGAACTGCCAACTGCTCTTATACACATCAGATTTTAAATCAGGAAATTGAGATGAGGGAGATGAGAAGGTTGGCATTCTCTTGCTATGGTACTAAAATCTGAAGCACAAACCCAGTCTAGACACAGCAGGCTGCATCTATTCTCTATTTGAAAAGAGTAGAAACCCCATTTCTGTAAGTAACACATCATCCTCGGATAACCGGTGGGATACTAAATCATCCCTGAAGAGTTCCTACTCCCACCACTTTATCTCCCATAGAACCACTACTCTCCTTAGATCTCTGGCTTCCCCTGGGAACAACACACCTGAAATCGTCCCTATTTTTAATTCCTCAGTCTTGTGGCTTGACTACCACACTCTACTCTATACAAACATATGTATCTAGTGCCAATGCTAATTTACCATTATTGTCTTGCAACACAGATTACCCTTTTAGGCTACATTGGCATTGTCTCTTTGGTTTCAGAATGTCGTATGTTTTCCTCTTTCTTTTAAGTCTCGATAAAATGACTCCAATCAATAGGTATAATCAACTCTTCCCTACAAAAGCTCACAATACTGTGCTTCAGACCTGAATAATTCAGCAAAATGTGTTTATTGGCACGAGGGGCCTGAAATGTGTCACTCTGTTCTATTCAAATGCAGATCCCTTTGACCCTGAAGATATATTAATTACTGTTGATGCAATCAAGACATTTACAGGTGGCCATGTTAAATACAAGGTGCACATTCCTGATCTACGCCGTGTCGCACACATAATTGGATGACAAATGACATGTACGACAGTATCAGAGACATTGTTTGCGATTGTCAATGGGGTCACAAATTGCATGCCTCATCAATATTCATGAGGCACTAGCAATTTGCGACCCCCATGGAGAATGGCTGGCTCAGCAGAAATCCATGTCTGGGACTGCTTTTAAATAAAGCAGTTTTTTTTGTTAAATGCAGCCCGGTTTCCTTAAAGGAAAACCTGCCCCCAAAAAATATTTTACCCTGCCTTTGCAAATGGGAAGGGGTCCTCTGGGTACCCCTTCCCATTTGCAAGTGCATTTCCACCCTCTTGAAGAGGGAAGTAAATTGCGAGTGTTTTGCAACTGCAATTGCGGTTGCAAAACATTCTTACATAGGATAGCGAGTCTCAATTAGAAAGGGACGCCCTTTGGAGCTCCCCTTCCTAATTGCGAGTCGCAAATCCTATTTAGCCAGTCACAAATAAATTGCGACTCACTAAATAAGGTTTGTAAATGACCCTGTAGGTTTTTGCATGCGCAAACGGGTCACAACCCTGTTTGCGCGCGCAAAAACGGGTCTTACATCTGGCCCTCAGTGCTATATTCTTAGCTCAGTATGCCACCAATTGCATTTAAAGTGCATACCCCTTCCCCTCTTAACCCTTGCATACTCTGCAGTGATTACTGCAGAGCACAGAAAGGCGTAGAGAGGTGTGCACTGTTGTGCATACTCCTCAGCGCCCTTACAGTGATTGCTGCAGAGTATGTAAGCGCTCAGAGGGATAAGCACTGTAAGTCCAGTTGTAGCAAGGAATGATGTTTAGCACCTACTCTGCACTCTGTGCATCAGTGATATGATCAGTCAGATATTGTCCGTAAACACTTCTATATTGCATATATCTGTCCATTATTAATCCATATCAACTTAGCCATGTGCTAAATGTCCAATGTACTGAACATACTATAAATGTCCAATGTGCTGAACATACTAGATATTTGTGATATCATTGTACTGTGCTTCATATGTATACTGTGTATCTGTTCAATATGCGCAAAGTAATGTACCATGTTTTTGTCTTGTAGGTGGTCGTGCAACATAAGGGATCCCAGTGCTTCCAGTGAGTGTCAATAGAATGTGTTTGCAGCTCTGTAAGTAATGTGTGTGATCTATGACATACATAAGATTGTGATATGTATGGGGTAGAATCATTCACCTGCAACCATTTTACAGTACAAGTTAATTCTAGGCCTGGGAGGTGAATTTTGCTCCCTTCGCAGAGTTTGTAGTTTTCTGCACTCCACACTCCGCGGAGCTCGCAGAGTGCAGAAAACTCCGCATTGCGATGAGAAGTGGAGTTTTGTCCCAGCTTGCAATCACGAAAGGTAAGTTCGCGATTGCGAGCGGTAAGTTTGTGATCGTGAACGGTAAGTTCACGATCGCAAGCTGCTGCTCTGGTAGAGTTTCTACCCGAGCGGCAGGAATACCAGCACAAACTGCAGTTCGCACTGCACTCCACCACTCACGGAACTTTGCGGAGTTTTTTTGTAACTTCACGGAGTTTAGCGCAGCAAAACTTCCTGAACTACGCCAAGGCCTGGTTAATTCACCAATAAAGTAGCACACAGTGCAAATGATAAGGACGAATGCCAATGTGCATGTAGGGGCAATGTATGCAGCTCACATGATTGATGGATCATCATCACCTGCTTTGGTGATGTTTGTCTAGCTATGGATTGGATGCTTATGGATCATGTACCATCACCAACCACATTATCTACAGATGGTCATCAGTTCAATTGTCTTACACCAAAACCATGGCATACACGTGAAAAAATATTGGTCAAAATATTTTTACAGCAAAGTGGCATGAGATAGACTGAGCTTGTCTGGACACAGTATGCTTGTGTATGTCCATATTTGAGCATGAGAACAGTAGGGGTGCAGTGTAACACATATCCCAGACAGCATTAACAATTTTTAAAATTACAGTGTCATGGCATACTATGAACAGTGATCATCGTTTCCAAAATACCACTTATACTACTGTTGTTTAGCACCATACTATGCTCTTATATGCAGAATATGTTTATCCTCAATATCAAAATTAGTACACTGAGTAACAACATAGGCATGATCAGACATTCATGCTGTTCAACAACTAAAATGTTTTGGAATCCATATATGTAGCAGTAGCTATGTGTGTAGACAAATTTCACAATCTGAGAATTTTGTTTTGCCCATGTGAGCAAGCTAGGCATCACACACAACCATTCCTTCATATGATAAATGCTGCATATGTAGTTGTGAGGGGACAGTGGACAGATAGTATATCAATGTGTGTTTCTGGGAGGGTGTAAGTACATTGTCATCAGGAATCACTTACTTCATTGCACATCTTGGAACATAATGACACTGAGGTATGGAATTCGTTATCCAGCCTCAGAGCTACCTGAGCACCCCTCAGAGTACTCCATATCAAAATGATGTGAGATGGGGTGACAGAGAAACATTTACAAAGATGCCATGGGGGATGTAAGGATGTAGGAGACAAAGTCTATTTGACCATGGGATTGGGCGGTTAATCTTCAGACTGCCTGTCTGATGCACATTGCTAGTATCGTTTTCCATGTAGCAAGGTATGACCATATGGCCTGACAGGTTCTGACAGAATGTAATGACTCCTACCTCTGTGCTGACCGAATAGGTAGGAGTACATGTGGCACATGGAAAAGCAGTTAAATACCTAACTCATGGCCTCATATAACCAATGTCTTATTTTGAGAAAATAATCTCCTCTTTGCAGGGAGTGCTTCAATTTTGATACAATGTGGAAAGGACCACATGCAGGTCTGCAGTGTGTTGGCAACATACAGACCATTACACTGCTCTCCTACTGGTGGCATTACTCCTACTGACCAGCACCAAACCTGTCACCATTGACTCATGGTGGAAGATTACCTGCTAGATATAGCATAAAGTACTTGTAAACATGAGATCTGCAGCATCCATTCACAACCTTCTTTAATGGATTTGCTTATTGTTGATGTGCAGCATGGAAAGCAGCCTTTCTTACATGTGTGGACAGACACTGGAATATGTGAAGGACACCATGGTATTTATACCATGAACTAACTCTTAGAGTTCCTGGGATGTCCCTGAATCAGCGAATCAGTCAAAATAATCTGGAATCGGTTAATAAAAACCATAAAAGATACAAACACACAACAAAAACACTTCATGGCACGTACAAATAGCAGCACAAATAAACAGCCTCAAGAACCGGTTTTATATTAACATAATCAAACCACAGAAATGGTTAAAAATATGTTTAAAACAGTAGTATAAAATTACCATATGTCCATATAAAAAAGGTGCCAATTACCCTCTTCTTTTTCTCAGCCTAACAGCAGTCATTAAAAACCTGGCAACATTAAAACAAACAAATGCATTATTTAACATTTGCAAAAAAGTAAAAGCAAGCCTGGCCTTAGTACACTGATTCTCTATGAGTAGAAGAAGAATAAATTGTCTACGAGGGACATGATGAAAGTCACAAAACAGAACAAAACGAAAAGTATCCTGATCAAAGTAAGTATCACAGGTGCATGGGGTAGAATATCGGACTTGTTCTAGCCGATAGGGTCTAGTAGAAACCAGTGCAATTAGTTCAGCCTAAAGCGAGTCAACGTAAAACGATGCTGAAAGTTGGAAACAAAGGTTATGTATGGTTCAATACGTCCAGGGCTGAAGATAATAATGCGCATGTGGACAGAAGGTTTTACTAATTCTGTGCACTCCCTGGTAGCCTGGGCACTAGTGCAAATGCTTTTTTTTAGCCCAAGATAAATCCCCCCTGCTAATGATCTCTGGGTGAAAATACAAATCAGGCCGACCCAGCTCCTGTCAAATAGAGCTGACATAATTCAGCCAAGAAAAGGATACAGTCCCTCAGTATGATCCTGTTAAGCTTCAAATCATGGTTAGATCAAATTGAAATCCAGCTGAGCAAAGGTCGCATTGCCAGTAAATCTGAAGCGTACCACACACCTAGCTCTTCATGGATCACAAAAGAAGCTGTGGATTATGGCACTGCCAGGAGAAGTCTCAAAAGTGTGGGCCCGAATATCGTTCCCATATGAGCCCAAGGAAATAACCTTTGTTTGATAAATTTGGATGAGAGCCTTAATTGGTTTTGCTCCTAAACAACTTGCAAAATCAAGGACAGAGGTCACTGACCTTCCAAAGAAAATTATTTTAACTTTTAAAAGTGCCACCCATGGAGATGTCTGGTCCACAAATTAAATCTGGGTCAGGCATGAGATTAAGGGGAACCACCATGGACCACTACAGACGTCGCCCCTGGTCTACTGGCCTAAGACCCCTCCCAACTCTGCCCTTATCATGCCTCTTAATCTTCACCAAATCATAAGTAAAAGCCAGACACAACAGATTGTGGTCACTAAATTGGCTCCACACTGCACCATACTGTGAAACAGAATTAACTAAGTTAGCAGAAAGCAAACAAATCAACAGTGAAATTATAACCTTGCTCAATAAATGTGGGCACAACCATATCTGTACTGGGCCCACTCCCCGTAGAGATCAAAAGTTGAAAATTATTATCAGCCATGATATTCCCCAGAAATTCCCCAGGACGTATGTGTTCAAAATGGGAGTTACCTTCAAGGTTCAACTCCTCCCCCCAGGACAAACCTCTGTACATAAGAGAACATTAAAATTGCCCAACATAATCACCCTGGGTGGGACACATTGCTTTTCCAAATTAGTCAACAGAAAACAAATTAGGTATCCTCAGATGTTCATTCTGGGTATCCCGGGAGTGCGAATTGTAGTAGTTGATGACTAGGAATTTTAAGTTAAATGCAAACTTCAAACTGACTGCAAGAAGGAACTGGGAACCAGTGGGAACCTGAACTGAATTACATGGGATATCTAAAGAATCAGAGTAATAGGACCACCCTTGGCTCTACCTCTAGAAGATGGTATAGCTGGTAGAAAAAAGGCACAACACCCATCTAAGTAGAATGGTCATATCAGTAAGCCAAGTCTGTTACAGCCCTAAGATAGGAAAATCCATGACAAAACTCAACCAATTCACATCTTATTGTTTGTTAGCTAGACCTTCCACATTCCAACTAACAATATATAAATGAGAATAATTAGAGGGGTGCAAGTGGAAAGAAACCCAGAAACAACACTCTCTTCTAAGTCTTGCAGAGGGGAGACAAAAGCAGTCATTAATTTCTAGACAACTTAAAAACTAAATCTGATCTCCAGTGGAATGGGTACGTCCCCCTCTTTACGGGCCTCTTGATGGGTCAAAGAGTTCCCATAGGACCTATATGATGGCCCAGGAGGAAAGAACAAAAACAATGGAATACTTGAATGCCAGACATTGATGACCCATTCTGAACAGTTAAAATAAGAAACTGCTTGGGCCACTGTGGATGATCAAAGTTGATAAATACGCAGTCACTCTCCCAGATTTTATTCCTCGGTCCCACCCAGTCACATACCATTAGGATGTGCCTAGCAAATTGTTCTCCAAGCCTTCAGTAAACAATACACCAATGAATAACTTTGTTATTCAAATCAGACATAGATTCCCTTGTGCCATCTTTCAAAGGAGGCACCGCAATTATGATTACAGCTAGCGGGGTTGATTCTGGTGGCAGATTTGTCCTACAAATGAGAAATGTTGGCCTACTGGGATGTTTTTGGGATCTCGTGAGAGAAACATTACACCTTCTGCTGTTATTGCTAGATATTATACTAGCTAGGGGTGTAGGTCCTTGAGGAGTGTGATTACCCTGCTGTAATGGAAAGGTAGACCTGTCCATAGAAGGCTGTGGTGGATCAGTGACCATAATTGGGGGTGGGTGAAGCTGAGTAACTTGCCCACTATCAGCCAAAGGGCCTACACTATGTGGTAGGCTAATACAATTCTCAGAAGGAACCTTTACAAGTTTAGACTCGATTAGGGACATTTTATTGGACAGAGCGGCTACAGCATTATTCACAAGCAATTCTACTTTGATCATAACATGAGACAATACAAACTCCACATTAGATAATGTCTCTTTTAATGGGGATGATACATTGTCCTTCCAAGGCTGAGACCAACTGTCTTAATACAATGAAGCATTGACAGTTGTAATACTCTTCCTCACTCCACAGTCTTTGTTCAATCCCATGTCCCTTTTTTCTTATCTTTGCTGGCTAAATGGAGCTGGATGGAGATAAACTGGGGTCATGGTGAATGTCAACTGTGATAGTCTTCTTCTCATGGGCAGTAGTAGAGAGCATGCCTTCCTGAGTGTGCCTGCTTTCACTGGTACAAATATCATTAGCATGACTGGGCATAAGTGTAGGCGAAGTCGGTGCATTTCCATTCAAGCCAAGTTCTTTTTCAGCGGACAAGATCTTATTGTTAAGGGCTCCTGCTGCCAACATCAGGTAGGAAATAATAGAGGGGCAGTCCTGAACCCTCTACAGGACATAGCCTCTGTCGGGCAGAGAGTTATCCTTTTCTCCAAAAGTTATTATGCGAATAGGAGGGGCTTATGAACACAACCCCAATGATGACCGCAAAAATGTAACAGAAATGTGGTCCCCTCCAAGACACTACAGGTATGCATAGCACATAACAGACAGTAAATGCAAATGAACCACCAGACCAGGCTAAACAAAACATCACAATGCCAAAGTCCTACCCCAAGCGAGTTTGTGATGGGGCGATAACCAAAAGGAAGAAAGCATACACAGTTCAGCGACCACACCAACCTAGGCTGCCACGAATTTCACAGTTATTATATGTTCCTTCTGGCACCCAAAGAGCTATGGAAGCCCAAAAGGCATAAATTAACACAATGGTTGACCCACCTATAGACCGAACAAATCGAAATAGAGTGCATGGGACCTCCAATTAGAGGGGTAAAACAGAAATACCATGTTGCTGCAGGGATAGCCCAAAACAGGGCACTTATAGTTGCAGCACTCACCAGAAAACCCAAGCTGCATGGCCCTGCTTCGACTCTTCCTGGACTGACCCGCCCGTAGCCCGGGCTTTGCCCGGGCTCAGACCGCACAGCAGGGCTGTGAGGCGCTTTAACAGCGTCAGCGATCAGAAAGGGTTGTGGGTGTTGTAGGCCACCCAGAAATTGCAAAACTGCAGTGGCTCACCCCCTCTGATAACGGGCTGCAGCAAAATGACAGGGGTCCCAATAGCCTGTAAATAAAGGTGTAGGTGAAGCTGGTTGGAAGAATCCAATAAGTGGCCCAGCAACAGATGCAATAATAGCTATTTGTCCCACCGGCAACATGACGGCGAGGCGCTTTATTAGCGTCAGCTGTCAGACGGGCGTTTAGGGTGTTGTAGTCCCCTCAGCAGCCACAAAACTGCGGTGGCTCACCCCTTCTGGAAACGGGTAGCAGCAGGATGATAGGGGCCCCAATATCCTGTAAATAAAGTCATAGTTTAAGCCTGACAGGAGAATTCAAGGAGTGGCCCAGCAACAGAAATAATGTTGGCTTCATAGCTGTGTGCATTCCTGAGTCAATGTTAGTAAAGTGTCCAACAGGTCTCTTACAGTAGGTAGCTACACACACTCCTATGTTTAGACTACCGGACCTGAGTCAGTCAGTGCAGCAATGTGTGTGGCCTTGTGTATTTACATAACTCATTTCACATAGGTAAGCACAAAATATAGCCTGTTGCACACTGAATAATCAACACCATGTGCTCAATACCATGTGTAGACCACATCATGATTCCAAATCACTCTCTGTATTGATATGGTTTTAGTTTTCTTTGTGTAGACACTACCATTTGGTATACGTACACTGCCAACACTCAAGTATGCTTGCCTTGTTACATTAGAAGAAGTATTTGTTTAGAAGGAATATAGTTCATTCCTCTTTCCCAGTATGTGGTTTTGGGTGGACATGCCACATGTGATGTTCAGAAAAAGTGAGCATATTATCAGGTTCAGATTTTGCTTATACCTATTTCCTTTACATACACCAGACAACATGACAGCTGAAAAATCACAACATCAGGCTGAAGCTCTACCGCCATATCAAGAACATGTTAAAGGCCTACAAGACAATGAGAAAGCTATACGAAGAAGGGAAGGCGGCTGACACTTGAAAGTCAGGAGAAATGAGCGAGCAGGACCTTCCACGGCAACAACTCCTCAGGATGGGGCAGTACACCAGAGCGGAGTGCCAGTGGCCATTCCAGGACAATTCTCTGGACAGCTGTTCCAAGATACACAGGTCCAGCTCACTACTGCTGCTGGAGGCTCAATTTTCAAAACTCCGGCCCTGAAGGACCTCCAAGAATTAAAACTGAGGAAGGCTGCCATTGAGGGAGACCTCTCTAGTTAGCGGGCTATTGTGCTGACCTTGCAGGAAGCAATGGAGAGGATCAGTGCCCAAAAATTGACTCTCCCCCGGGTTTTTCCCTTTCCCAAGTTGGTTACCAGTTGTTAGTTTACTGTAGATTTTTTAGCATAGGTAAGCATAGGTTTTAACATATATATAGGTTAGTGTGGTATAAGTTAGTTTAATATTTTAGTAGGTGTTACCTTTTAAGTGTGTATATAGTCCGGATGTTTGTTAGTTGGGGGGTTGATATATCTGTTTTAGAAAGAAAATAATAAAAACAAAAAATGCAAAAAAATATATAGATTGTTGGGATTTTTATGTTTAGGTAGTGTATGTTTAGGATGTATTTGTCTTTTTTGTTGTGCTGAGATATGTGTATTAAGGGGCTGGGTTGATGTTTAACATGTCTGTTGTAGTACGTGTGTAGCATAGATTAAGTTAAGTTTAGGTAGATTAAAGTACTGCTAGGATAAATTAGTGTAGGATAGGTAGAGTAAGTTAGTTTAGTCTTAGTTTAGATACTGATAGTTAGTGTAGATGAGGTCATTTTAGTTGATAACATTTGCAAATTCTTATATATAAAATCTTTTTCTACTTTCACAACTGCTTAATGATTAACTGCGCATGAGTTCTCATATTTGCTCAGGTATATTTGTGCACATAATGTTCAGATTCCATGCAGTGTTTGTAGACATGTGTAACGGTGTGAGACACCTATGGACAAGAGTCAGTCAATGCTGAAATAGAGTCAGTTTAAGGATCTTCTACAATGTTTGAGCACTGTCAGTGGCCCTCTTTGTGTGAATGGACGCACAGCCCAACAGACACAGTCACCTACTGTAAAACTGTGTGTGTATGCTTTGCTACATGTATACTAGGAATGGATCTGTCACCCCATGGGACCCACTCATGACTTTGTTCGGACACACATTGGTGCCTGGCACTTATGCACTAACCCTTGCAGCATTGTACTAGTACGCCATTGATGTTTGCTGGTTTGTATCCATGAAAGTGGCCTTCATCAGCCCAGAAACATCGTTCTTTCGTACCATTGAGAACTTGCTAAATGTGACACTTCCTGCACGCAGATTTGTACAACTAATTGCTAAGTTAGCAATTACGTTTCTTCTTAGCCTAGGGATGTGTAACTTGGTTCCTCTGTCTGTGCTCTGATTCCTCTATATTGATGTGTTTAGATGGTACAAATGAAGACATGTGTGGTTACACTCACACTTAATGCATGCCAGGGCTCTCAGGGCCAAAGGGACACAATATCCTATGTATCCCATTGAGCCTTACTAAACCATTTGTCATTTGAGACAGGGCCCAAAATACTTAGTGGTTGCAGTTCATGCTTGATGACATCAAAGGTGTACCACTGAGCTTCTACATCCTTGAGTAGTATAGATATGATGCTATACAGAAGGGTATGCCCAGACGTGGCTCCCTGTCTCACTTTGCCACTGGATTCAAGCTGGCCTGGCTGATGAGGGGCGTTACCCTGAAACCGGTTGCAGGATGCTAGTTTTAAGTTCAGGGAAGACCTGTCATGACAGTTCGGGCTGAACTGTACCCATGAGGCACAGGGTCAAGACTGATTTGCATATAGCTTGGTCTGAACTGAGGTGGCGAGGTGACCTAAAGTTTCAGCGCTCGGTCTATCATCTCCTTGTGTTTGCTATACAGAAGGAGCCATGAACTTTTGCTTATTTTGAGTGCATGCATTATGAGAGTACTCATAGGATATCTTATTTGGAAGCATTGCATCTGACGTATATGCATGATGACATTTTCATGATAACTGAAAAAGATATATGAGGATGTGTAAGCACATATTATTTGCTCATCTATGCCACGGGACCCTTTTTGGGAATTTCTGCACTGGCCTATTTGACTGTATGGCACGGAAGGTACCAATGCTTATTGTCACACCATGATGTACTGTAGTTCAAAGGGATTTACAACATTTTGCATTAGCAGGGGTGGTCCATGATGTTTGACCTTGTCCAACAAGATAAAGTGATAGGGACTAATGTGCAAATTCCTAGAAATACCAAGAAATGCCTGTTATGTCGGCATATCCACCATGGTCTAGTTAGTCTGATCTGCAACAGACATACTACACATAGGTTCAAGGTAGTGCATTTATTTACAGGTGTGTTCATTGGATAATTCATAGTAGAAGTTATTTCAGCAACCACCCCAAAAAAATTTGAGAGCCAAAGGATGCCAAGACAGAGTCCATGGGGGATACATGTCATTTGTCCGGTTGAGGAGAGGAGTATTCCAGTGAGGAGGAGGTCCAAATTGCCATTAGGGAAGGTAGGCCACTTCTACAGTCCACAAAATAGATCTCATCAACAGGTGGGCATGCAAAAAGGGGACAGCACCAGGTGACAAGGGCGGTGGCGTGTTCCTAAACACAGACCCAATGTGAAACTAGCCTGCTGGACAGGAGCAGTACAGCAGTTTATCGAGTCTGCTCATCTGCACCGCATTGCTTCTAACTCGCCAATTTTCAGAAAAGACAATGTTATACCAAATGGTTACTATACAGGACTCTGCATAGTATATATCCCCAGATAGAGGATAAGTGCTTTCAGTGATCAGCGTTTCAAGTGTTTCTGGGTACTTGCTACGCGGTTCACGGTGATTTAAATTGATGCTTACGCATATTGAAGTACCGACATACAGGACATACTCAGTCCGCTGCAAATCACAAATTAATTATGTGTTTCTGGCTTAATGCCACGAGGGTTCACGGTGATTTCAGTGGATGCGTATGCTTATTGAAGGGCTGACCTTACACCCATTCTTCGAGGACACACACAGTCCACTATAGTTCACGATCAGACTATGTGTTTCTGATTAGATGCGGGCAGATCATTCTGCTAACTTTAACTTACGTGCCAATTCTGCCTTCAGCTCTAAGTATGTATATAATAATGGGCACAATACATACATAGTTGACCTAGCTACATGTCTAATTCAGTGTCAATCCCGCCTTCACCTTTAAACATGTTTATAGCAATGGGCACAAAATGTATATTATTATGGGCACAATACCGACCCATGCTCAGTCCTATCCAGCTGGTTGGTGTTGGTGGTTGATAGAACCCACATTACGCTTGTTTCTGTTTATTCCTAACAGGTTACCTATTACAACTGGGACTATTTTTACTCCCTCTAAGCTACAACACACCGGGCATTTTGATATGGGATGTATCATACCGACATAGTTAATGTATACAAGGAGGTTGTCAATTGTTTCGATGCCCTTAGACTAGAGTCAAATTGTACTCTCTCCCCTAGACCGTGGACGTTGCTTTCATGATTGGTAGCCCAGTTGGCTTCCTGCTATTCACAATCAATGCCACATATATCACCACTTGTGACGCAACCTTGGAGAATCTCTAATACCCTAATAACCCTATACCTCTCCCCATCCTCATTTACAATGGTTCTCCCCTGATGTCAGACCTGCTGGGCACTGTTGACACCTATTTACTCTAACTATTAGGTGACTAAAGTGCTCCAAGCCATTTGGATAGCCTTCTAGGTACGAATGCGGCTGCAATCTAATGTTTTTACTGTTTTTAAGACATCCATCATTGGATTTACCACTTTGGTTTTTAGGCGCATGCTAGTCACACCTATCACTAGTGTGTCACCATGTCACTGTGTGCTCACGGTCACCTTAGGGATCACGCATTGTCACTTACCTGTGGTAACGGTCTCTTTTGTCTCCCAATTTAGGCAAGAGCAGGTGTTAAGAAGGTAGTACAACTTGTGTGCTTTTTGTAAACTGACACTTTTATAGGTCATGTTCCTGTAGATAGTAGTTTTGATATATTATGTCCTGAAGAATCGCAGTTAATGAACTCTAAGCGAGAAACATGTTGACCACACTTTTCACATCTTAGTACTGTACCGGTTTTGGAAACTAAAGTTCCAGCAAGTACAGACTATTCTTGATTTTATTTGCGGCAGAGGACCACCAGAATAAAATTGCTTTCCGGTACCTTGTGCCTCATTTTATCCTCACCCACACCATCTACTCTGTTCTGGCCCCTCACCCACACTTCACCCATAGGCAGTTGGATAAAAGATCTCCGATAATGAGCCCCTCTTTGAGGTGTGCCCGTTGGGAATTGCACCGCCTACCCAACGAGGAACATACCCACCTCACTATCTCTAATTCACATATTATCCCTTACGGTCTAAAACTCTCCACCACATCATCCTCATCCTTCCCAGGCGAAGTAGTTATCTCCATCTTCAAATCCGGAACCATACTCATCCAAGCGTCTGAAAACCATCTTGACACCTTTGAACAACACTTTTGTAAGTTTTCCCAAACCCTCACTCAATCCCTGAACCCCCCCATCTCACCCCCGCTGCCCTCTTCATCTCCTCCCATCACATCCCAGACCCCCTAACTTCATCTCCCTGATTTATCCCAACTCATTTCGCCTTCTTCACCATTAATTTCACCCTCACTCCTATCTCCTCTTCCTGACCATCCCTCTCCCTCTCTTACTCTCAACACCATTTCTCCCTCACATCCTCAAATGACTTCCCCCACTTTCATCTCCAGTATGAGCTCTGATCCACCACTCCCTCACCCCATTCTATCCTCTCTCTCTATCTCCCCCCACCCACTCTAAATGACAATTTACACCCCATTATATCCCCTCTTTGTTTTCCCCCCTCCTCCCCCTCCCTCAATCAAACAGACTATTCTCAATCTCTACTTACCTCTCTCGCTCTCAACATTATAACCTGCTACGACTCCCTTATCTCACAATCTTCTAGTGTTCATGCCCCACCCCCCTTCTCTACCTCTGATTCTCCTTCCCCCCTCCTTGAGTCCTTCACCCCCTCTAATTCCCTGGCTATCCACTCACCTCCCCTTGCTCCCCTATCAATACCTAATGCTCTTAGCTCTATCTCACATGTCTCTCCTCTTACCCCCCTCTCCCACATCCCTCCCCCATACACCTCACCACTCACTCCTTCTATGACACCTCCTACATCCCCCACTCACCCCCTGGTCCCCCCCGCTTCTAACTACAAGCTCTCTCCCACACTCCTCCCACCCCTCGACTGCCTTACCAACTCTCCCTCTGCCCCTTACCTCCTGGTTCCCCCACGCTCCATTAATTACCCCCCTCCCATGCACCTCCCCCCCTTAACCCTCTCCTCACCTCTCCCACCACCATGTACCCCCCGATTCTACCCCCCTCTTTACACACTCCCTCTCCTTCACTCCTCCCTCCCTACGACTCTGATACCTTCCGTCCCTCTGGCTCACATCCCCACACCCCCTTAGCAGCCACCTTTTACCCTCCACAACCACCTCCTCTCACTTCCCTACTATCTCCGATTACCCTCAATCCAACTGGTTCACCTCTTCCTACTTCCCCGATGCCACCTTCTTCTAACTGTCTGCCTGAAGAGTACAAGTTTTCCACATTCTCCTCGTGTCCACTTCTGCCCCACAAAAATGATATCCCCCCACATTTTAATCCCACCCACCTCCCCCCTCCAGGTTTTCCCCCCCATCCTCCTCACCGTCCCCCTCCACCACCCAACCCCAACATTGTCATCCTCCCAATAAATACAGACCCACCTCTCATATCTAACCACACATCGGCATCCCCCAATATTGAACTGGTCATCACATCCCTAGTTTTAGAACCTCTCAGAAACGAGATCTCCCTCCTTACCAAAACCATCTCCTCACACAATGACACTCTCTACAACACTTCCACTTTCTGTCCTCTTAACACGCTTACCTACAGCAACACGCCCCCCCACTCCAATATTGACACAACCAGTCCCATTCACACCCATCCTTCCCAAATTATCCCGCCCGACTTGGACATAAGGCCCTCACCGCAGCATCCTGGTACTCACCCACCATCCGTAGAAAGTAACTTATCTACTAACGCTCCCATCTCGCCCTCCCCACCCTTGCCCACCTCTCCACTGATTCATCAATCTAATATCCCAGTCCTCTTAGGAACTAGCAGACTCCCCCCTCCTTCGACCTCCCCGAGACCTCCCCAACAACTTAGACCTATCCCCCCCTGTCCTCTCTCACAATCACCTGACCCAACTCCCCTATGTTGCATGCTGATCAACTGCCGCTCCGCCTCATGCCATGCCACTGAGATTGCTGAAACCATTCTCAGCGAAGACATTGACATCGCTTTCTTAACTGAAACCTGGCTCACCGCCCACTCTACCCCCATCCTTGACTTACTTATTCCCCCTGGCTATTCTATCATTAGGAAAGATAGAATTGAACAAACAGGAGGTGGACTTGCCTTAATTTTCAAAACTGAACTTAACATCTCACTTGTCCCCCTTCAAGATCCTTCATCCTTTGAATACCTCTGCGCCGATCTCACGATACCTGACTCCCCCTCCATCCGGCTGCACTCGATCTACCACCCCCCGGGTAATAACATCCCCTTTATGGAAGAGATGACTGATCTTATTATCCAAGCGTCACTCTCACACCCTAACAATCTCTTTCTCGGTGACTACAACATCCATTGGAACAAAAAGGATGACCCTGCGGTCATCATATTCAATGACACCATGGATGTCACCAATATGACCCAAATCTGCCATTCTCCTACCCATAACAAAGGTGCCACCCTTGATGCTATCATGACCAGCGGTGATCTGGCCTCCCTATCTAACATACTTCCGGTCGACTGGTCTGACCACTACCTAATCCTTTTTACCATGAATAGATCTGTTCCTCGCAGCACCCCATCATCACTTTACCTAAAAAACCCACACGCAACCTTCACCTCATTCCCCCTGGACAATTGAAATCGACAATTAAGAACCACTTACTTCTTCCTCCACTCTCTGATAGCACCAACGATCTAACTAACCACTATAATAACTCTATTTGTGAAGCCCTCGACCAAATTGCTCCAATCAAATTCAAACAACAAAAAAATATCCCTCCTAAGTCTTGGTTCAATACCGATCTAAATAATCAAAGACGATCCCTTAGACATTCTGAAAGGGTCTGGAGGAAGCATCCGACCGTTGAAAATCTGGCTCTACTCAGAGCCGCTAGAGCCCAATACAAAAAACATATCTTCAATGAAAAAGTCTCCTTTCTCCGGACTCAGCTTGATCAGGCGAGAAACCGCCCGAGAGAACTCTTTAACATTGTAAAAAAACAAACTTCCACTGGCCCTCCCAAAATTGTAGCCTCTACCGACAGATGTGAAGAAATCGCTAGATTCTTTACTGACAAAATCAACTTGATCGAACTATCCTTCTCCTCCCTCCCGCTCTCACTCCAACCTCCCCCCACCCAACACACCCTCGCCCCATCCTCTAACTCACCTTTGTTCTCTATATCAACTCGTTCTGGAACGCATCACCCCGGCTAAAAACAATGCCTCGTGGAGTGACTTTAGTCCAGTATCTGAATCTACGATCACTAATATCATTACCAAACTCAAACCTTCCTCCCACTCCAAAGATCCTCTTCCCGCACACCTGGTTCAAGAACTTAATTCTATCATCGCACCTATATGGACCAAAATCATCAACTCCTCTCTTTCCACTGGCTGCGTTCCCGCCTCTCTTCAACTTGGTCAAATCACACCTATTCTAAAAAATCCCACGACTGACCCTAATGACCTCAGCAACCTTTGCCCTATCTCTAACCTTCCATTCCTCTCTAAAGCCCTAGAGAAATGTGTCCTACTACAATTAGATAAACACATCATCACCTACAATCTACTTTATGTTTTCCAATCTGGCTTCAGAAAAGGATGTAGTACCGAAACTGCTATGCTAAACATTACTGACGACATCCATCGCTCACTAGATAGTGGGGAATCCTCAATACTAATCCTCCTTGACCTCTCTTCTGCTTTTGATACTGTACACAACCGCACCCTTCTCAACATTCTTAAAGCTCGATTTGGCCTTACAGGTAATGTCTTAAATTGGTTCTCCTCATTCCTTCATAACAGATCACAACAAATCAAGCTCAACCACTTCCTCTCTAAACCCCAACCCGTCTCACTCGGCGTCCCTCAAGGATCCATCCTCTCCCCAACCCTATTCAATCTGTTCATGGAACCACTCACTCTCATCCTCAAACAAGCCAATATCAGTTACCACCTCTATGCCGATGACACCCAACTATACTACAAGATCAAATCCCACAAAGACATACTTCACCTCAATGACACCTTGACTAAAGTTCAAACCTGGTTCCATCAAAACCATCTCAAACTTAACCCGAAAAAAACTGAAATCATACTGTTCTCCCCCAAAAACAATTCCCTTCCCATCCAACTCTGGATCAATGACATCAAAGCTCTTAACTGTTCACTCTCCACTTCTAATTCCGTTAAATCCCTAGGCATCAGTATTGACCAGAACCTCAATCTCATACCCCACATTAAAAATGCAGCAAAAAGTGCCCTTTTCACGCTTCTACAACTCAAGAAAATTAAACCATTTATACCAGCAGCCGACTTCAAGCTTGTTGTCCAATCGCTTGTCCTTTCTAGGATCGACTATGGTAACGCAACTCGGGCCGGCACACCTAAAATCCATCTTGCGCCGATCAAATCTGTCCTAAATCTAGCTGCAAGACTCATCTCCGACTGTAAAAAATTTCATCACATCTCTCCTACCCTCAAGATCCTCAATTGACTCCCAATTGAAGGAAGATCCACCTATAAGATCGCTTGCATCACACAAGGCTCTCCACCAAAACACACCTTCTTACCTTTCAAACAAACTACACAAAGCAGGATGCTCCAGGTCCCTGAGAAGCACAAACTCCCTTGTCCTTATCCCTCCTAGACTCAAATGTCAAAAGACCCAATCCCGTGCTTTCTCTGGCAATGCTCCTACAATTTGGAACTCTCTCCCCAAAGATCTTCGCTGCAACCCCTCTTACTCTCTCTTCAAAAAAGAACTCAAAGTACTTCTTCTCAACAAATACTGGGGTAAATAACGCAAGCTCTACAGACTAAACTTTCATTATGTAATTTGCTATATTATGTATATTTGCTTCCATTACGTATATTTTGCTTTTTGTTTCTCTATTTCTCGCTCAAACATTCGTTGATTCTCACCTCCATGTAAAGCACTCTGATACTCTTGGGTCCAGCAGCGCTATATAAAACCTTTGAAATAAATTGCCTATGATGAAGCATGACACCCGCAAGGGTGTGTGAGGCCATTATATCCAACACAATGGATACCCAGGGTTAGCCCTCCATTGAGTACTACCCCTCTCACCCCAGTGACCGGTCTTTTCTTCCTTTAGGAACAGCCCAGCCTTCCTTTTTTGTCCACTATTTACAGGGCTGCGACTGTGGCTGGACCTTCCACTCACTCTACTTGAGTGGTAATCTCAGCCCTACTGGATCATATTCGATCCTTCTCCTCCCCTCCTTCTTGTTATATAGTTCCTATGGAGACCCTGCAATGCTGTCATCCCCTCCTGTGACCAGAGAAAGTGTTCCAATGGAGTCAAGGAGTTGCCGAAAGGTGTCATTGTCCATGGGGGTGAAGGATGTCATCTCCAGCAGGTTGTGCATCCAGGACAGGTAGCTTGTAAGGAGGTGTTGTTTCTCCCTCTGCAATGAAATATAGATATGTTAATGGTGACCTATGCTAGATGTTGACATGAGTAATCTGGGTGACATACAGACTTTATTCTCATTAACTCTGAGTTCAAAATTGATGTGTAGGGTATCTCAGCTTTGTTCAGACTACCACTGTGTGATGAGGGTGTCAGACCGCACATTGCAGCACATTTGGACAGCTTGCTTACCTGCTCTACCTGTGCACGTAAGTTGATGTAAGGTCCACATCTGCCTTCGTGAATAGCTTTATTTTTTATAATGTAATGGCTATTCTGAATGTGGTTTCATGTATTGATACCACTACTGTGCACATTGCACCAAGTCACCAGGGTTCCTGCATTCTCTCTGGCCACTACTCAGCCCACTGCTCTAGGGAAAGTGATGTGGGGTTTGCCATATTTTTTATTTGATCCTACAGTCTGTCTTTCATGCAGTACACCAAGGCAGTCATCCTTGTCCTGCTGTCCTGGATACATATTGTGCATTCATGTAGCCAAGGGCTCATATTTCACTTCCATGCACACAACTCTACACTGCTATCAACCTAGCTACCATGCAGGGATGTGTAAGGGCATGTACTAACCATAGTTTTCCTATGTGAGTATGCTTGTGATGTCATTACTAACAAGCTTGGCTCCATAGTTCTGAACAGTGGGCACTGTGTCCCAACTCTGAGGGGATTGGCCCAGCCAGACTAGGTAGATTGCAAGCCCAGGCTCTCACCTAATTTCATCATTGCCAGAGCTGGTTATCTGCAGAGTATCCAACATCGTTTGACTCAGGCCTGCTCACTTGTATGTGTACATTACTCCTCTGTAAATCCTCATTTTGTCCAAGGGACTCTATTTACTGTCACACACTGATCACACCCATATCATACATTGACTCACATGTGACACTAATACTAACAATGTGAGTTACCATATCCAATTGACAGACATGGCTGGCTGTATTTGGGAGCTATTGGTCAAGCTGTATCCCACATGCTAGTAGTGATGATATTCTGTGACATGAACCTATCCAAGTTTGCCACACAACTAGGCACCTACATTTTACCCTCCAACCATCCCAGAATCCTGCCCTTTAGCCTTGGCAACCTAGGGGACAATCCATACGCCGCATTACCTGCCGTGAGGGGAACGGCCAACTCGCTTTATATTTTGCTCCTGCTCACCGCCTGCTAACCACCAGAACCGCGCCGTGAGGGAAACGGACAGAACTTCAGCGCCCATACCGCCATCCACCGCCATCCACCCGGTGCAGCAGCAGCTGGGGAACTACATCACCCAGCTGCCCCGGGGGTGGACGCGGCGGGTGTGACGACGCCCACGCGCCAGGAGGCGCCTTATCAGCAGGGAGCGCCGAAGCGCTCTTGGGACAATCCATACGCCGCATTACCTGCCGTGAGGGGAACGGCCAACTCGCTTTATATTTTGCTCCTGCTCACCGCCTGCTAACCACCAGAACCGCGCCGTGAGGGAAACGGCCAGAACTTCAGCGCCCATACCGCCATCCACCGCCATCCACCCGGTGCAGCAGCAGCTGGGGAACTACATCACCCAGCTGCCCCGGGGGTGGACGCGGCGGGTGTGACGACGCCCACGCGCCAGGAGGCGCCTTATCAGCAGGGAGCGCCGAAGCGCTCTTGGGACAATCCATACGCCACATTACCTGCCGTGAGGGGAACGGCCAACTCGCTTTATATTTTGCTCCTGCTCACCGCCTGCTAACCACCAGAACCGCGCCGTGAGGGAAATGGCCAGAACTTCAGCGCCCATACCGCCATCCACCGCCATCCACCCGGTGCAGCAGCAGCTGGGGAACTACATCACCCAGCTGCCCCGGGGGTGGACGCGGCGGGTGTGACGACGCCCACGCGCCAGGAGGCGCCTTATCAGCAGGGAGCGCCGAAGCGCTCTTGGGACAATCCATACGCCGCATTACCTGCCGTGAGGGGAACGGCCAACTCGCTTTATATTTTGCTCCTGCTCACCGCCTGCTAACCACCAGAACCGCGCCGTGAGGGAAACGGCCAGAACTTCAGCGCCCATACCGCCATCCACCGCCATCCACCCGGTGCAGCAGCAGCTGGGGAACTACATCACCCAGCTGCCCCGGGGGTGGACGCGGCGGGTGTGACGACGCCCACGCGCCAGGAGGCGCCTTATCAGCAGGGAGCGCCGAAGCGCTCTTGGGACAATCCATACGCCGCATTACCTGCCGTGAGGGGAACGGCCAACTCGCTTTATATTTTGCTCCTGCTCACCGCCTGCTAACCACCAGAACCGCGCCGTGAGGGAAACGGCCAGAACTTCAGCGCCCATACCGCCATCCACCGCCATCCACCCGGTGCAGCAGCAGCTGGGGAACTACATCACCCAGCTGCCCCGGGGGTGGACGCGGCGGGTGTGACGACGCCCACGCGCCAGGAGGCGCCTTATCAGCAGGGAGCGCCGAAGCGCTCTTGGGACAATCCATACGCCACATTACCTGCCGTGAGGGGAACGGCCAACTCGCTTTATATTTTGCTCCTGCTCACCGCCTGCTAACCACCAGAACCGCGCCGTGAGGGAAATGGCCAGAACTTCAGCGCCCATACCGCCATCCACCGCCATCCACCCGGTGCAGCAGCAGCTGGGGAACTACATCACCCAGCTGCCCCGGGGGTGGACGCGGCGGGTGTGACGACGCCCACGCGCCAGGAGGCGCCTTATCAGCAGGGAGCGCCGAAGCGCTCTTGGGACAATCCATACGCCGCATTACCTGCCGTGAGGGGAACGGCCAACTCGCTTTATATTTTGCTCCTGCTCACCGCCTGCTAACCACCAGAACCGCGCCGTGAGGGAAACGGCCAGAACTTCAGCGCCCATACCGCCATCCACCGCCATCCACCCGGTGCAGCAGCAGCTGGGGAACTACATCACCCAGCTGCCCCGGGGGTGGACGCGGCGGGTGTGACGACGCCCACGCGCCAGGAGGCGCCTTATCAGCAGGGAGCGCCGAAGCGCTCTTGGGACAATCCATACGCCGCATTACCTGCCGTGAGGGGAACGGCCAACTCGCTTTATATTTTGCTCCTGCTCACCGCCTGCTAACCACCAGAACCGCGCCGTGAGGGAAACGGCCAGAACTTCAGCGCCCATACCGCCATCCACCGCCATCCACCCGGTGCAGCAGCAGCTGGGGAACTACATCACCCAGCTGCCCCGGGGGTGGACGCGGCGGGTGTGACGACGCCCACGCGCCAGGAGGCGCCTTATCAGCAGGGAGCGCCGAAGCGCTCTTGGGACAATCCATATGCCGCATTACTTGCCGTGAGGGGAACGGCCAACTCGCTTTATATTTTGCTCCTGCTCACTGCCTGCTAACCACCAGAACCGCGCCGTGAGGGAAACGGCCAGAACTTCAGCGCCCATACCGCCATCCACCGCCATCCACCCGGTGCAGCAGCAGCTGGGGAACTACATCACCCAGCTGCCCCGGGGGTGGACGCGGCGGGTGTGACGACGCCCACGCGCCAGGAGGCGCCTTATCAGCAGGGAACGCCTCTCGCACACGCGAGTCGCGCACGGGAGAAGCCCGGGACAAGGGCGGGACAGTCTTAGACAGTCCTAGACTGGCCGGGACTGGACTGGACCAGGTTATTAACATCTCCAGAACCGTGAGTCTTCTGCCCGTTCCCTTGGACATTGCACTGTCAGCTTTTGTCCATTTTACTTGCATCGCTCTATGTGTGTTGAACTATGTCCAAACAGAAAATACCCACCACTCCTGCCAACACTATGGACAATTATCTGGTACACAGAGTGGCAAAAATAAACAGTGACCGGAGGTCCTCTTTGGGTCTGAGTGACTCTTTCCCCTGCTCCCAAAGCGAAGCTTTGGATCTAATTGACTTGGATTTAGAAGCAGTGAATACAACAGTTACTGAAAATGCCAGAAATGATGATGATAGTTCAGTGTTAAATCCTCCTATAAATGTTTTACATCTTGATACAAATGTTGATTTATTAACGGGGGAGGAGCTACATAGGTCCTGTATTGATCTAGAGGTGGTTGAAGAGAGTGCCTCTTCGCCAATGCCAGTTCCGGCTCCAAGAGTAGTCAAACGACCCACCAAGGTCCCCCCGAAAAGGCTAGGTCTACGGTCTAATAGCAAAAAACCTGCAACCCCCCCTAAAATTAAACACAAAAATACTACTGATGAAACAAGGGAGGAAAGGAGTAACACAATAAACTTTGAAGAGCTGTTGTCAAATAAGTTTATGGCCATGTTAGAAGCTAAGTTATCCTGTATAATCAAGCCTCTTATATCCAAAGTAGATCATCTGTCTGATAAAGTTCATAAGTTGGAGTCACTTTTAAAAATTACGAATGATAATGTGGATGAACTCCCTAATGTAATTATGAACAAGTTAGATGGAAAGTTGGTGAATATGACTGATACCCCACAATCAACACCTATCCCTATTGGAATAAGTATACCCAGTGTTGAAAACAATGTTGGTAATCCTCCAGTTCCTGTACCTTTGATAATTCAAGGGGATGTTTTTACACCCAATCCCCATTTAGAACTAAACCCCGTAGAACTGATTGTGGAAGCCTCCCCACTGGTTTTAGTATTGGCTAATGTCCCACCACTCGAAAAAGACCAGTCTGAGACCCCTGATTCTCTCCTAAATAAATCCTTGCAGTGGTTAGGAAACAACATGCAAATATCTCCATGGGGTAGAGAAAAGTTGTCCGATGACCTCCTAACAGCAAGAAGAGTAAAGTGGATAGGGACAAAACCAAAGAAATTTCCTGGGGATTGCGTGGTATTGAATCTTAAGGGCCCCGATGTATTATCAGATATTCTGCTTAATATCTTCCCACCCCAGCGTAGAAGGGCAGAAATAGTTCCATTGACGTTGGACTTTTTTTATAGTAGAAGAGGCCTAGTGGCAAAGCCCAGCATCCCAAGGACAAAGTGGTCAGCAGTGGGAACTAGTAGGGTCAGGGGCGAACAACATATTCATGATTGGGGGATAAATTTGAAAAACCGCTACTCGGCTTTATCCAACTTAAATGAATGTGATTGACTCACTAGCCGAGAAACCCCTTTGGCCCAAAAGCATCGAAATAGAGGAAATATGACATGTACCGTTCTGGTAAAACAGAATATGGATATAGAGAGACCATCTTATATGGCACATGGAAACCCTGTCCCCACGGTACATAAATTAGTTACTGAGGGTACCGCTTGCATTGCAGAGGTGATAGAGCCTAAGGCCACATTAACGGAGGGCAAAATACTAATAGCAGATAGCCAATTAATAACCCGGAAATCTGAAAATGGGCAGCTAATGTTCCAACAGGATTCTGTCTTGCTTTCCCTCGTATCTTGGAATATAGCAGGCATAGCAAGCAAGGCACCCACATTGGAATGGGCCGATTACATTGATCATCATGATATAATCATGTTGCAAGAAACATGGTCTCTTACTCCAACCTTTAGAGAGGGGTTTCTTAATTTTTACACCCCAGCAACTAAAAACCGGCTGGGACGCCCCTCTGGAGGTTTGCTAATTTGGATAAGGCAGTCCCTGAATTGTACCATAAAACAACTATCCATACCATCCAATGATATCATGGTACTCAACATTAAATGGGATAATGGCCAAGAGCTTACCCTGTATAATGTTTACGCTAGAGGAGTGTCTAGCGGCAAAACCTCTAATACTGTCACACTCTTAGAGCAAAATATCGAAATGTCCTCGCCACAAAAACAAATAATAGTGAGAGGGGATTTTAATGTCACTTTCGAGCCTCTGGGAGAAGAGGATGGGGCATTGTCTGAGGAAGAGGATAATAAGTGGGGAATACCGCAGCTGGAATTGCCTGCCATTAAAAAATGGAGTAGCGTGGCAATCCAGGTAAAAAGTCTCTGCCTAGCTAGAGGCCTGAGAGCGACAAATGGTCGCTCGCCTTCCGATCAAAAAGGACACAACACGTTTGACAATGGCCGATCATCTAGCAGAATTGATTACATACTTCTAGACGTAAGGATCTGGAGTAAAATGCTAGATATGGTTGTAGAAGACAGACTAGAAAGTGATCATAATCCCCTGCGATTGACATTTTATTCCCACTATGAGTCTATGGTACAAATTAATAATATTGGATTGTTGACGCAGGATATAGTATGCGCGAATAACTCACGTAACCTTAAGTGGAGTAAGCTCGTAGAGGATGTAGCACAATTAGAGGTATTAAAGAAATTGGTAGCCGATGAAGTAAAAATCATCGAGTCGTACCAAGGGACGCCCAAATTCCAAGAGCATGTGATGGAGGCTCATGACAAACTTTTTTCTAAAATACAAAGTTTCTTCATTAAAAAAGCGGTTCTTGATAAAGCGGGGAAAGGTCACCCAGTACAAGGCTGGTATGACAAGAGTTGTAGGGCGGCACGACACAATTTGAGCCTGGAATTGAAAGCAGGTAATGCAATAGCAATTAGGAGGGCGAGAGATGCATATAGGCAAACCCAAAAACTGGCCAGGAAACGCTGGGATGAAGAAGGTTGGCAAGAACTGAAGGAGGCATGTGCAGCCAAGGATTCAAGGCGTTTTTGGACTATAGTAAAATGGGAGAGGGGAGGAATAGCAGCCCAGCCACACAATAATGTTCCCATAAACCAATGGATAGAGTTTTTTAAACCACAGTATGCCCGTAATCATGCATACATTTTTGACCAAACACCCCCACTTACTTTCTTCAAAACTCCAATATTCAACGAGAAGGATGTCAGCATCGCGTTGGATTGCATAGCGGGGGGGAAAGCCCCAGGCATGGACGGTATTCCAGCCGATGTATTTTTGTCGGACCGGACTGCCTGGAGTTCATATTTTAAAATGTTGGCAAATGCTGTGGCGATGGGAGGGGAAGTCCCCCCGTCATGGAAGGGAGCAGAAATTATCCCCATATTTAAAAAAGGAGATAAAACATTAGCCCAAAATTACAGACCCATCAGTCTAATAGACACAGCACAAAAACTCATGGGGCGCTTAGTTCAGAATAAGCTGCAGCAATGGATCGATGAGAAGAATATATTGTCCCCCTATCAGGCAGGGTTTCGGCCATTGACTAGTAGTGTTGACCAGGTCCTTTACTTTCTGACCATTTATTGGAGAAATGTCACGCTAAAAAAGGGTACGTTGTATGCAGTCTTTGTAGACCTAAAAGCAGCTTTCGACTTAGTCCCTAGAGAAAAACTGTGGCAGACGATGGCTGATGTAGGTTTGAGCCAAGAACTCCTTACTCTCCTAGTTCGCCTCCATGACAATAACTTTGCTAGAATAAGATGGGGCAAGCAAGGAGAAGTTACAGATTCTTTCCCAGTAGAACGAGGAGTAAGGCAAGGGTGTGTCCTTGCACCAACGCTATTTTCAATTTATATAAACGGTATTGTCGCCCATTTAATGAAAACCCCATGCGATGCTCCAGTTATAGCAGGCTCCCACGTCCCTGTTTTAATGTTTGCGGACGATACGCTTTTACTTTCACGCACACCAAGCGGTCTCCAAAAAGTGGTTGATGCCTTTGGTGAATACTGTGATAGTAGGGGCCTTGAACTGAATACCACAAAAACAAAATTCATGTGCCTAAACTACCAGTCCTCATTCAAAGGCGTAATCAAATACAAAGGAACCCCTCTAGAGAAAGTGGATGCCTTTACTTATTTAGGCATCACTCTCCAGGGAAACATGAGGTGGAAATCGCATATTAATAAGACATTACTGAAGTTTAACCAGCTTACTGGTGTAGTGACCCTAAAACATCGCAAATCACTAACTAAGCCGGTTAATTGTGCATTAGAAATATATAACATGAAAGTATTAGGCGCCTGCTTATATGGATCCGAATTATGGGGGTCTTCAAACTTGGGAGAGCTGGGTCGTGCGGAAAACAGATTTCTACGAGGGCTTGTTATGGCCTCCCAAAGCACACCTGTAATTCCGCTAAAGCTGGACCTGGGCAGAAAAAACATTGAGGACATAGCCAGACTACGGCCACTCCTTTATTGGAGACGTCTGATGGTTACTCCAGAACTGAACCATTATGCTGCAGCTCTAGAAGATGTGGTCGAGTTTGACCGCTTTCATAGTATTGAATGGCTGAAGGAACTGCGGGGGCTTCTCGTACTGCTAAAATTGGAACACCTTTGGGGCAATCATGATGTGGCTAGCTTCCCTACAAAAGCGAAATTGAAAGACCTATACTGGGAGATGGTCTACGTAACAATGTTCTGTAAAGGTTCCCAATCAAAACTGACTAATCGCTTCTGTGATATTAAAATGTACCCAGCTTGTGAAACATATTGGGACATAATAGAACGACCATATGACAGGAAATTATATTTTCAATTTCGTATAGGAACATTACCAGTGAATGCATTTAAAAAACATTGGTCTCCATTGTGGGATGACCATTGCTTCCACTGTAAAGATCAAATAGAGCACATTTCTCACCTGTTGTTCTGTTGTCCTTTATATGCTAGCCCTAGGCGTAAATGGTTAAAGCCAGTATGCCTAAATATTGGCACCCGCAGTCAAATGACAGCTCTTAGAATACTTGAATCCGATTGTTCCACACCATTGGTTGTTGCCGTAGCTAAATTTCTTGCCTGGGCATGGACAATCCGCACACGCACTTTAAAGTCACATGTAAATGATATAGTGTCGCCCTAATCTATTTAGTCTATTGCATGAATTGTTCCAAAAACATTTTATTAGAAAAAATTCGAATTTTATTGTATTTTTAATGTATAATATTCGACTGTCATTGTTTAATACGTGTTTTAGAAGTATTTTTAAAAATATAGTATTTATTGTAATAGGGTTAGGTTGGATGCTTTTATGACAAATGTCGAATAAAGCTTTGAAATTTGATTTTGCAACCTAGCTTATCCTGTCAGATCACAAGTGTATGTTTCACATCCTCCTGCTTTGACATATATGGCATGGTAAGAGATTTCTTCTTCCGGCACCCTCTTGACAGGTGCTACATCTTCACCCAGGTCCACTTCACATGTAGGATGTAGCACACCAGTGTCCTCTTCTCTGTCATCTTTTCCCAGTTGCTACACAAGTGTGACACTATCAGACACAACAGTGCAGATGTATTGCTCAGGCTATATTCCATAAGGCGTGTCTCACCTCCTTGCTACACAATGTTTCCCCATTCAGACACAGTACCAGTTCAATGTGCTCAGCAAAACCTAGTGTGCACTGCACTACCAGGGGCCCATCAGGATCACACAACATCTATTCTTTCAACAAACCCACATGGGGTCTTATTAATGGGAACCTTGCATCACCTTTGCACCATGTGAAGCGGTACATGCATGATGCAGGTCTCTGAATCAGATTTCTGAAACCACACAAAGCCACCCTGCATGGCTTTGAGCGACCACTTAAATGTTGAGTAGGGAAACGCAGTGCAAATCTCTGCGTCGCCTTACTCTGCACTCAGGAGGCCTTCCATGGGCATTGCAGTGGGTGTTTCTAACAGTACCCATAGATTCTGACACTGCTCCAGATTTACAAAAACATATACATCTGGTGAAGTGCAAAAACCTTCTGCCTCCAGAGGCGAGGTCTAAAAAGGAGAAATATATTTATTTCTCCTTGGTTACTCCTCTTTCTCTGTGTGCTGCATTTTGCAGCACACATAGAAAGGGGAAACCACCTCTTAGGATTGTTTCTGTGAAGGAAGGTGCTCCTTCCTGCACAAAACTAGGTATGGGCGAAATTTGGGAATTTGCGTTTCGCGAATTCGCGCGAAAACGAATTTGCAATCCGCAAAATCCGCGAATTTGTGCGAATTTTTGTTTTTTGCGCGTTCGTGTTTTTTTTTGCGTGTTCGCTGGGTTTTTTGCATGTTCGCGGGGCTTTTTGCGTGTTCGCGGGCCGCTTGCATGGCGAAGTTACCCATGCAGTCGTCCTGCCACCCTCTGGTTCATCACTGCCACCCTCTGGTTCACCACTGCCACCCTCTGGTTCACCACTGCGACCCTCTGGTTCACCACTGCCACCCTCTAGTTCAGCACTGCCACTCTCTGGTTCACCCCTGCCACCCTCTTGTTCAACTCTGTCACCCTCTGGTTCACCACTGCCACCCTCTGGTTCATGACTGCCACCCTCTGGTTCATCACAGCACCTCTGGTTCACCACTGCCACCCTCCGGTTAACCACTGTCACCCTAAGGTTCAGCACTGCCACACTCTGGTTCACCACTGCCACCCTCTGGTTCACCCCTGCCACCCTCTGGTTCACCACTGCCACCCTCTGGTTCATCACAGCACCCTCTGGTTCAGCACTGTCACCCTCTGGTTCACCACTGCCACCCTCTGGTTCACCCCTGCCACCCTCTGGTTCACCACTGCCACCCTCTGTTTCATCACAGCACACTCTGGTTCAGCACTGTCACCCTCTGGTTCACCACTGCCACCCTCTGGTTCACGACTGCCACCCTCTGGTTCATCACAGCACCTCTGGTTCACCACTGCCACCCTCTGGTTAACCACTGTCGCCCTCTGGTTCAGCACTGCCACCCTCTGGTTTACCACTGCCATTATCTGGTTCACCACTGCCACACTCTGGTTCACCCATGCCACCCTCTGGTTCCCTACTGCCACCCTCCGGTTCACCCCTGCCACCCTCTGGTTCACACCTGCAACCCTCTGGTTCACCACTGCCACCCTCTGGTTCAGCACTGCCACCCTCTGGTTCACCACTGTCACCCTCTGATTCACCCCTGCCACCCTTTGGTTCACCCCTGCCACCCTCTGGTTCACCACTGCCACCCTCTGGTTCAGCACTGCCACTCTCTGGTTCACCCCTGCCACCCTCTGGTTCAGCACTGTCACCCTCTGGTTCACGACTGCCACCCTCTGGTTCACGACTGCCACCCTCTGGTTCATCACAGCACCTCTGGTTCACCACTGCCACCCTCTGGTTAACCACTGTCACCCTCTGGTTCAGCACTGCCACCCTCTGGTTCACCACTGGCACCCTCTGGTTCAGCACTGCCACCCTCTGGTTCACCACTGCCATTCTCTGGTTCACCACTGCCACCCTCTGGTTCACCCATGCCACCCTCTGGTTCCCCACTGCCACCCTCTGGTTCACCCCTGCCACCCTCTGGCTCACCCCTGCCACCCTCTGGTTCACCACTGCCACCCTCTGGTTCATCACAGCACCCTCTTGTTCACCCCTGCCACCCTCTGGTTCCGCACTGTCACCCTCTGGTTCACCACTGCCACCCTCTGGTTCACAACTGCCACCCTCTGGTTCATCAAAGCACCTCTGGTTCACCACTGCCACCCTCTGGTTAACCACTGTCACCCTCTGGTTCAGCACTGCCACCTTCTGGTACACCACTGCCACTCTCTGGTTCACCACTGCCACCCTCTGGTTCACCCATGCCACCCTCTGGTTCCCCACTGCCACCCTCTGGTTCACCCCTGCCACCATTTGGTTCATCACTGCCACCCTCTGGTTCACCCCTGCCACCCTCTGGTTCACCCCTGCCACCCTCTGGTTCAGCACTGCCACCCTCTGGTTCAGCACTGTCACCCTCTGATTCACCCCTGCCACCCTCTGGTTCACCCCTGCCACCCCTCTGGTTCACCACTACCACCCTCTACCGAGACCTTTTGTGACACAGCGGCAGCACAAAAGATAGGCCATGGTGCTGGGTATTAACAACGTGACGCATCTCTCTGTCAGATGCGTCACGTTGTAAAGCCCTGCGCCATCAGGAGGCGTTCCGACTCAGCCTCCTAAAAGTGGCTGAGTGAAATCTACAAGATTTCACTCAGTCACTTTTAGGCCAATGCTGCGTCAAAAGTCTGCGCCTGCTTGAAGCAGGCGCAAGGCGTGATGCAGCATTGGGGAGATAGGGCCCCCCCCAGAGCATTGCTGGAGCTGCGTCGCAAGCGCGACGCAGCTCCAGCAATGTGCTGCTTTTACGGCACAGATGCGTGACGCATCTGTGCCGTTGTTGCCACATGGTGCGCCGCATTGTAAATGCGGCGCACCATGGGTGGCGGAGCTGCGGCGCACAATAACTGGCGCATCCCTGTGGATGCGCCAGTTATTGTAAATCTGCCCCTATACATTTAGCCAACGAGGGAGCACTTACTGATTAGACAGTAGAAAGTACTCCAGTTGAGTAGAGGTATTGCACAAAAAGGTGGCATCTTCGTGGACAAACATGCAGGGCGGGATTCATTCTGCCCCCTGTTAGACTCGTTTTTTGTGCCCTTCTGACCTCTGTTATTCCCTTGTTTTTGTACCCTTCTGCCCTCTGTTAGTCTCGTTTTTTGTGCCCTTCTGCCCTCTGTTAGACTCGTTTTTGTGCCTTTCTGCCCCGTTAGACTCGTTTCCCTTGTTTATCTGCCCTTCTGTCCTCTGTTAGACTGGTTTTTTGTGCCCTTCTGTCCTCTGTTAGACTCGTTTTCCCCTTGTTTTTCTGCCCTTCTGCCCTTTGTTAGATTGCTTTTTGTGCCTTTCTGCCCTCTGCATCACCACATCATCACTCAGCGCTACCCCAGCATCACTCAGCTCCACCACATTATCACTCAGCACCACCACATTAACACTCAGCACCACCACAGCACCACTCAGCACCACCACAGCATCACTCAGCACCACCACAGCATCACTCAGCACCCCCACAGCACCACTCAGCACCACCACAGCATCACTCAGCACCACCACATCATCACTCAGCACCACCACAGCATCACTCAGCACCACCACAACATCACTCAGCACCACCAAGGCACCACTCAGCACCACCACAGCATCACTCAGCACCACCACAGCACCACTCAGCACCACCACAGCACCAGTCAGCGCCACCACAGCATCACTCAGCGCCACCACAGCATCACTCAGCGCCACCACATTATCACTCAGCACCACCACAGCACCACTCAGCACCACCACAGCATCACTCAGCACTACCACAGGATCACTCAGCACCACCACAGCACCAATCAGCACCACCACAGCACCACTCAGTGCCACCACAGCATCACTCAGCACCACCACAGCATCACTCAGCATCACCACATTATCACTCAGCACCACCACAGCACCGCTCAGCACCACCACAGCGTCACTCAGCACCACCACAGCATCACTCAACACCACCACAGCACCACTCAGCACCACCCCAGCATCACTCAGCACCATCCCAGTATCACTCAGCACCACCACAGCACCGCTCAGCATCACCACAGCACCACTCAGCACCACCACAGCACCACTCAGCACCACCCCAGCATCAATCTGCGCAACCATTCAACAACAACTGGTTCAAATATGTTCTCTCAATGTTTCAAACTTTATTACAAATGTCACAAAAAGATGTTAATATTTCACTTCTGTTCTTGGATTTTCGTCACAATAAAATACACTGAACATAATCTTCAAAAAAGTTATTTACAAAAGTTTAAGCTATTGCCATTATAAATTAAAATCACTTTTATTTAAGTATTAATTATTTAAAAATTAAAAGCCATTGTAATTTGTAATATCAATACAGCTAAGTCACGTAAATACAAAACATGCGAGACCTATTGCATTGCAAATGCTTGTTTGTACTTTGTCATCTACGGGATCTTTGCAATGTTTCAAAAAAGAGAAAGAGAGAGAGATAGAGAGAGAGAGAGGGAGGGAGAGAGTGAAAGAAAGAAAGAAAGAAAGAACGAAAGAAAGAAAGAAAAAAGAAAGAAAAGAGAGAGAAAGAAAGAAAGAGAGAGACAGACAGAGCAAGAGCAAGAAAGTGAAAGTGAAAGGGAGAGAGGGAAGGAGAGGGAGAGAAAGAGAAAGAGAGAGTAAGAGAGAGAGGGGAGAGAAAGAAAGAAAGAAAGAAAGAAAGAAAGAAAGAAAGAAAGAAAGAAAGAAAGAGAATGAGAGAGAAAGAAAGAGAGAGACAGCAAAAGAGCAAGAAAGTGAAAGAGAGAGAGAAAGAGAGAGAGAGACATGGAAAGAGAGAGAGAAAGAGAGAAAGACACACAGAGAGGGAGAGAGAGAGAGAGGATGAGAGAGAGAAAGAGGGAGAGTGAGAGTGAGAGTGAGAGTGAAAGAAAGAGAGAGAAAGAGAGAGCGAGAAAGAGAGGATGTGAGAGAGAGAAAGGGAGAGAAAGAGAGGGAGAGAGAAGAGGAGAGAGGGAGAGAGAAAGAGAGAACAAGAGAGAAAGAAAGAAAGAGACAGAGAAAGAGCAATAAAGTAAAAGAGAGAGAGAGACATGGAAAGAGAGAGAGAAAGAGAGAAAGACACACAGAGAGGGAGAGAGAGAGAGAGGATGAGAGAGAGAAAGAGAAAGAGAGAGAGAAAGAAGGCGAGTGAGAGAGAAAGAAAGAGAGAGAAAGAGAGAGCGAGAAAGAGAGGATGTGAGAGAGAGAAAGAAAGAGAGGGAGATAGAGAGAAAGAGAGAGAGAACAACGGAGAAAGAAAGAGATAAGCAGAGAAAGAGGAAGAACTTGAAAGAGAGAGAGAAAGAGATAAATAGAGCAAGAAAGGAGAGGAAGAGAGAGATAGATAGAGAGAAAGAGAGAGAAAGAGAGGGAGAGAGAGAACGAGAGAAAGAAAGAGAGGCCGGATCTCTGAAGGGCCAGATTCCTAATATGCCCCTACAGAACATACAGCTTTTTATTTTTAGCAAAATGCATATGAAAATTGTGCTGTAAAGGTCTCTTTTAGTTTAACCCCTCCTGACAACTCAAAATGGGTGCATTTGCCTTCCTCTCCCTTCTTCCTGTTTTTTTATATCTGTTAGTGCTTCCTGATGAGGTTTTATTCCTGGGACAGGTGCCTTGTTGCCTACTTGTAACTATTCTCTGACCCTGCTTCAAGGGTCAGAGCAGGGTCAGAGAATAGTTGCAAGTAGGCAACGAGGCGCCAGGAAGCACTTAGCAGCAGGTGCCCAAGTTGAAGTTAATTTCTTTGTAACCCTTTTGTAAAAGGTTACAAAGAAATTAGGTTCAACTTTTGCACCTGCTGCTGTAACCCTTGCTTGGCTGAAAATTCGTCCCCGCTTATTCGCGGATTTTACTGCGATTTTGCGAGATTCGCGGATCGCGAAATCGTGGAAAATCCGCAAATTCGCCCGCGAAACGGATTTTACGCCCACCCTTACACAAAACCCTACCCTGCATGCAATGTAGGCAGCCTTCCACCAAGATGTAAGGGTGCCTATATTCGCACGAGGCTGCCGAAATAACAGAAGCGCAGGGAGAAAGGTCAGCAAAGCAGCATATTACATAAATATGGTGCATTCCTGCTCTTTAACTTTGGCATAGGGCAGCTCAGCAAGGTGACTTGCTGTGTTGCCCTGCGCCAAATGAACATTAAAGAGGCACATGGCCCTCAGGTGTGCAGAACTTGCATTCAACCCCAGTATGAATTTGCACATGACAAGAGTTAGGGTGGTCTCTGCCATGGCAGGCAACACATGTGTGCTCTCACCCTGCAAAGCAGGGCAGCTGCGTGCAATGTAGTTTCATACTAGTGACTATGCATGTGGCTCTTCGCATATTCCTATGTGATGATGCTTCACATGGCCAATATCTGACACCCCCTTTCAGATGAGGAGTTTATCCTCTGACAACCCATTCCATTTCATTGCGTTACAGTCCAGATATGGCGCATGGGCACAAGTAAGACACACTAGCCTCATGGTGCAAGGGAGCCTTCATTGTCACTGTCAGGTTGACGGGGCTCAAGTATCCCTGCATGATGTGTTGTTTCTGTCTATGCTTTTTGGATTTTATTGTGGGACTTTTAATTCTCATGACTCATGTTAGGATGTATGACGTTACAACGCATACTTTTACTCCGCGTACCATTACAACGCGGTATTTACAACGAATACCGTTACAACGCATAGCGCTTTGGGGTGCTGGATAGTGGTAAGTATAATTTACTATTCTAACTCCAGTCCCCGTGGACCCTAGGGAAGGTGTTGGATAGTAAATTAAACTTACCTCTTATCCTAGAGCGCCCCCCAGCGCAATGCGTTGTAATGTCATGCGTTGTAATGCCCGCGTTGTAATGGTAGTGCGGAGTAAAAGTTGCGTCGTAACGGGTGTATACCCTCATGTTATATATTCCACTACAACTCCCAGCATACAAAGGTCACTCTGGACTGGTGCTGCACATCACACATGGAATGGACATACTTGACAACATGTAACTGTTCAGTATGACTTACATTTATGTGATGTATGACTATGACTGTACATGAGAAAGATTAATACCCTCCCCCTTGCACACAGCGCAGTGCAGTGCAGGGATATAAGTTGCTGCACTGCACATCATGACATTTTTGTCGATATTGTCCCTTGCTGACACTTACCCTGTTGTTGTTGGTCCTCATAGCCAGCACTATCCTCTAAGGGTAACCCCTGCCACCAACTCTGCGGGAATGACTGTCGACACCGGCTCGTCTAAGGAGGTCATCTCCCCTTCTCCTGAGTTCCTCCTCCTCTCGTCCTCATAGCTGCGCTCAGGTTTGTGCCCAGTTTCTCCTTGGTCCTATGCTTATAATCATGCCAGCACTTCTTGCACTCTGTCACTGTCCTCTTAGCTTTCCCAACACGGTTACTCTTGTTCACTATTGACTGCCAAATGGCCTCTTTCTTCCCTAATGGCAATTATGAGTTGACAAAGAGTTAATGTTCATGCTGTGTCACCTCTTTTACAAAAATGTAATTCTTCTCCTCACTATAATTACTCTTCCTCTTCACCAAGGGGTCTGTCTGGGGTTGTTGGAGTTGTTGCCCTGGCTGCTGCTGCCGGCTCGATCTTTCTGTTTCGAAGTGTGAGAAAATCTTTCTTTAAATAATGCATCTCTTTTTTAAGGGATTATGACACTTGACACACTGCAATGTGACGCTAGGGTGTTTTGCAGCACGTTGGTTTACATTCTGCAAGGCAGCTTAGCGTCACTTTTCCTGCACTAGCATCAGTTTTCTCCGCCCCACCTCTCCCGTGAAAGAGTATTTTTTGGGGATATACCATCCAAGGTGTTTCAAACAGGAGTACGCAGTACAACTTTTTCTGAAGCATTGCTGCTTAATCGAGACGGGTACCAAAAGTCAGGGCGGTAAGCTCCACTCAGTTGGCGGAGTTCGCAGAGTTTTCCTCACTCCGCATTACACGGAGCTCACGAAGTTCCAAAAAACCGAGTTCTGCACAGCAGAGCGGAGTTTTATCCCTCGCTCGCATTCGTCAACGTCAAGTTGGTGAGAGCGAGCGAGGAAGATCCACCTCCCAGCAAGACTTTTCCTCGTTTGCGATCGTCAATATCAAGTTGGCGAGCACCGTAAATCAACCTCCCGGCGAGATTTATCAACGCAGGCGGTCAGATTTCTCATTGCGAGTGGTAGTGTATGCTCACATTGAGAAACTGTCCATTTGCATTGATAAAGCTGATGCTCGAGTAAAAATCTACTCAAGCGGGAGAAAGGAAGCAGCTCCTGCTTGCGTTGTGCATGGTGCCATTAGCGATGATTGCACAGTGCGGACAACCACCTGGCACTGAAAATCACCATGGACGACAATTATCTAATGCACTCCACAGCTTGCGGGCCTCCGCATAGCGTGGCAGAGTTTTTTTTGTACTTTGCGGAGTTCCGCATAACGGAACTCCGCCCAGGCTAACTACCAACCACAACCTGCTAAGTGTGAAATGTCTCTAAATTTTAGGTTGCCTGGTGAATGCCAGTGAGATTTCCGCAACGAATCTGGTTATCCAAAAACACATAGGACCTTTTTACCATTGAGGTCTTATTTTGGTGCGGTAAAACCCAACCACGTCAATGCAATACCATGTAGTAGAACGTTTACCAGGTACCACTCCATCATTCTGCGTTCTGCTTCTCGGGATCGAGGTAATGGGTTTTCCCTGGGAATATAGGTAACAGGAAACCATGCAAATAATTGTTAGCAAAATGGTTGTCTGAATATAGAGCAAACATTTTTACACTTAGGGACTCATTCCGATGTCTGTGAGACTGCCACTGACAAGCAGTAGGTGGCTTACTCAGGTTTATGCCATTGGTCCGACTGCCAGATTACGATTCCGGTGGTTAGAGTGAGTTAGGAGGGGGGATAGACCGGCGCCTCTGACAGGCTCAAGGAGCGCATTATGATGCTGGTCGGATTCCTAATCCCTACAATGGGTCGTGCCTGCGCAGGGACCATCATATGTATTAGGATATCCCTTTCTGACTGCCTATTCAAGGCGTTCCCACCACCATGAACAGGCAGCTGGAAAGGAACTTTGGGGGCCACTAGCAAGGCCCCCGTGGGCCTCCGCTATGTGGGAAGGTGGACCCATGTGGTGCTCTCCTCAAATATCCATTCACTGTTTGCCAAGCACCTCATTGCGCCTGGCACAAATTGCTTGGATGTTTGAAAATTGCTCATCTGCATTGTGGCTTGGGTTGTGGCCCTTTTCTATGGCCTCAGCACAAGCCTCAATCCTAAAGAGCAGTTTTATGACAGCCTGTATGGCGGTCACATTGAAATTGGGCAGGTGTAACCACCGACATGCAGTTGGTCGGACACCTGGCCGATATGATGGCAGATGAACGATCATCTGACCGCCAACATAATGAGGCTGTTTGTACTATACCCATGATTATTTATTGAAGTAAATGACATTTCTTATTTAGGACGGCGCGCAGCCATTTACTTATGCGTCAGAGCCGGAACATAGTTGATGTGACTCGGAACTTAATTGAAAAATGCATGTCACGGAGCTCTTATGTGCTCTATTTCCAATTTGATTTGAAATCCACATGTATTTTTATAACAATATGTACCTGAACTGCGAAGGCATGATTTGAAATAAAATGGCCTTTCATTGCACATTTAAAACCACCTGAGCCTTTCTGATAACATTTTTGGGAAAACAGGAGATTTTCTTACGTAGTTTTCCTAATATAAAGTCAGATTGGTACATTTTTCAAAATACAGATATAGAATTACTTTATGAAAATTAGATTCCAATAATGAGAGTTTGCTTTACATAGTTTCGAAATATACTGATACATTTATTTCCCTCATATTACAAGTTAGCCAAGTCATTCAGCGGTGATTTCATGCTTGAGGGCATTATTGACTATCTGAACATGCTGAATCATAAAGAGAAAATCGATGCGACATTATCAGATTTTGAGTGCTCAGTCTCCAGTGTTATAAATATATTAGATATTTGATTTTTCATGGTTGCTTTCCTTTCATCAATCTCTCTGGATGTCACGAAAGTGTGTTAGTGTTGCATTGGCATGAATACAAATGAAGACTCTAGGGTATATTTTTACAACAGACCATAGTAATGCTGTTTTTTGCCTGATGCATTTGGTTCACATGGAAATATGATTTTGTCAGGACAATCGCATCCATGACATATGCTGATCGTCTATCCCATGTAGAGGGTAGTGAAGGCACAGGCAGTTAAAGTAATCGTTATCTCCTCAAACCTTCCTATTCCCAGTCCTTACTATATGAGACCCAATATAAAAGGGTAACCCTATCTCCAGTTCTCTGACCAGCTCCTAAGGCCCCTAACATCTGGAGAATGAATGAATGAAAATTAATTTGTATTGCGCAAACTTAGCCCAATGGGCATCAAGGCGCAGTCCACACATAAACATATATACTGATACAGAGAAATTTAATAGTAGACCTGAGAGAAAAGCCAAGTCTTCAAAAGCTTCCGGAAAGTGGCCAAAGAGGGTTGGTTGGAAAGTTCTTGGGGAGTTGTTCCACAATTTAGGAGCCAGAGTAGAGAAGGCTCTTCCACCCCATTTCACCTTTTTAAATCTGGGGACGACGAGCAGATTTCTTGAAGATGAACGAAGGGATCTTTTAGGGGAATAAGGGCTAACAAGAGTCTCTATACCTTCTGGGCCAGAGCCAAACACCGCCCTATGGGCCAGACAAATGAGCTTGAAGGAGATCCTGGCATGCATGGGAAGCCAATGGAGATCCTTCTTGGCCTGAGTTGCGGATGAAAGACTAGGTAGCTTTAAGACCATCCAAGCGGCAGAATTCTGGACCATCTGAAGGCGATGGAGGGATTTCTTATTTATGCCCCCATACAACGCGTTACAATAGTGGAGCCTGGAAAATACCAGGGCGACTGTTGCCTGCTTACGGGCGTCAAATGACAGGTAGGGGGCAATCTTTTTCAGCATGCGGATGGTATTGCAGCAGGTGGATACTGTTCTGTTGACCTGAAGGTCAAAGGAGAGGGCCGAGTCTATGAGGATACCAAGGTTCCTGGCCGAGTTGGTGGGTTTAGGGCAATCTCCTAAAGAAAGGGGCCACCAGTCTTTGGACCAGATGTTGTGGTTTCCTCCAAAGACTAGGACCTCCGTCTTCTCCCCATTGAGCTTTAACTAGTTACGCACCATCCTTGCGAGACTGCCTCCTTACAAGTTCGAAATTTGGAGGCCGCCTCTTTGGCCGGTGAGGTGGTGGAGATGATGATCTGGGTATCGTCTGCATAGGACAGGATTTGATACCCAAAAGATCTTATAACCTCAGCAAGTGGGGTTACGTAGATGTTAAATAACAAGGGGCTCAGGGAGGAGCCCTGAGGAACCCCACATGGCACGGCCTGGGAGGGAGACAGAAAACTACCAAGCTGGACCCTTTGTTGTCTCTGGGAGAGGAAAGAAGATAGAAGACTCAAGGCACTTCCTCCTACCCCTATTCCCTTCAGCCGGTCTACCAGGATTAAAGGGGATAGGGTATCAAATGCTGCTGTAAGATCGAGTAGCACTAATAATGCGGTCTGCCCTCTGTCCACTTCGGAGCGGATGTTGTTAACTACGACAGTGAGGGCAGACTCGGTGCTATGGGCAGCACAAAACCCATGCTGGGAAATGTCAAGAAGACCCATCGTCTCTAAGTGAGTAGTCAGGTAAAATTAAGATGGGCCTCGAGTATTTTTGCCGGGGCTGGGAGCAGAGATATTGGCCGGAAGTTCTTTAAAACTTCAGGGTTTAGGGAAGGTTTCTTTAGAAGGGGCTTGACAACTGCCGATTTCCAAGGGATTGGAAAAGACCCCTCATCTATGGCCATGTTCATGACCTGCAGGAGAGGAGGAAGAACAGTCTCTCTGGAGGACTTCACGATCTTTAGGGGACATGGATCAAGAGGCGAACATGATTTGGTGGAATCAAGGAGGCAATTCAATTCGTCCAGTGTTAAATGTGGAAATTTGAAGAAACTAGATGAGGGGCCCACTTCTGTGGTTTCATTGTATGCGACGAAGGAGGGAGGGGACAGGAGAGCCCTATTGGCATCCAGTTCTGTATTGAGAGATTTAAGAGAAACATAAATGTCAGAGATTTTGGTTAGGAAGAAGCTTGCGATGTCATCGCAAAGCTCCTGCGACTCATTCACTGATTCGATAGCTTTAGGTGTTGATAGAGTGTCAATGACTTTAAAAAGCTCTCTGGATGATTTCAGTGAGGTAGTGATCTTGCTGAAGTAGTTCTTTTTTTCTTCAGCTATAGCCTTTTTGTATTCTCTCAGGGCAGACTTATGTAGATTTTTCCCCTGAGGGTCAGGGCAGGCATACCAGGCTCTCTCCTTCTGTCTGCATTTCTGCCGTAATAATCTAAGATGTTCCGAGAACCAGGGTGACGAGGGACTTTTCCGGGCCAAATAATGCTTTTTAGGGGGTGCTAGCAGGTCCACAGCGTTGGAGAGAGCAGCCGACAGGCCTAGGGCAGCTTTATTTACGTCAGGCAGAGAGAGAGGATGGAAATCAGCCAAAAAGGGGGAAAGTGTAATATTAGATATATTATTATAGTTTCTTCTGTCCACCCATCCCTTACTGTTGGTTTGATCAAAGCCAGAGGAAGTCATTTTGAGAAAGAAAGGAATTGCACTATGGTCGGACCAGGACAGGGGGATCGGAGTTCCGATTGTCAATCTGGTGTCATTTGAAAAGATGCCATCTAAAGTATGTCCGGCAGTGTGAGTGGGGCCTCCAACAAGTTGATTAAGCCCACAGGAGGTCAGACCCTCGAGTAGAGCTTTGGTGTTGTTATGGAGGGCACATAAAAAAAAGTCTAACGACACACGTCCTGTTTTTGTAGTCTAAGTATAAGCTTGGCCTGTTTCTAGCCATTTCCTTTTATCATTTAAATTACTCCCAGTCCTGCGGCTGGTGTCTCCAAAGAGCTGGGCTCTCTTGTTGGGGACCAAGAGGGTTAATGAGCCTTCTACCTGTGCTCGCTGTATGTATGCTGGCTCTGAGGACTGTGCCGTTAAGCATTGCCAGGCTGCTGAACTTCTCAGTGAAGATACAGTGTTGATGCATGCTCTAAATCTCGCAAGAGCTGCAGACAATTGTGCACTACACTGTTTCCAGGTTACTGTCTTTGGTTCCACCAATAGCTGCTTTACTGTACTATCACCTGCCCTGCTCCTTCCAAGCCAGGATGGAGCATGCCTTAGTTGTGCATTAGTAGACCCTTCTAGGTCTGGGTCCAACAGGCTCAAGATCGCTGTTGGTTTACCTTGGACAGGCGGATGGCTGTTAATGGCTGCTATTCTTTGGTCTTGGCTCTGGGCTTTAGGACTATGGATATTAGTGCGTCTCCTGAGGTTTCTCTGATTTGTGTGATGATATTTGCTGGTGAAGCCTGTAGGTTGGTACCGAGTTGGCCCTCCCTGTGTTTTGTAATCCTGAGGCACTTGTTTTGTTCTGTTGTCAGTTCTTGGTGCAGTTAAGCAGTGTGGATCTCTTCTGGGCTATCTCCTGCTTCAGCTTGAGTGCTGAATTTTTCCTTACCCTTCTTCAAAGGCATGCACATCTGTTTCAGGCCCTGCTCCGGCCATGCTAAGCACCAGTCATGCTTCCTAAAAATCTGACAATGGAAAAACTCTGCTTGTTCAAAGCTTGTCATGACACGTTGTTTACTCTAAAGATGTGTTATTGTTGGTTGGGTATGATGGAGCAGAGATGTTACAATTTTTATACAGAAGCAATTTGCAACACCTTTACATTATAATTACAAAAATGTATGTCAGGTTCCGTGTACCAAGAAGCACACCAATGAAGTTCTGATTTAGATAATGCATCTTAAAAAATGCAGAATGTTAGAAGTAGTTTTCTGATAATACATTAGAGTTGATAAGTTGAAGTGACATTTCAGTAACATGTGATCTTATGCTTAGATACACACTGTAAATAAAACAATAACACAAAGAATTTCTATATAGGAATAAAATTGCTTCATGTGTTAGAAAACGGATAATAATCCTAGAATGTGTAATGTGAGCACTGACATTGACAAAACAAGTAGGTGTACATGAGGTTATGTTATGAATAGCACATCATAAAAGTTCATTTCTGATGTACTTTAAATCCTCTATGATGTATCAACATATGAAGTGCTAAAGAGAGTTACAAAAATTGTAAGTGAAGTAACAGTGAATGGTAAAAAGTCTTATGAGTACTCTATACTTACATGGACAAATTGAAAATTACACTGAACTGATATTAATATGCTTAAATCAAGAATTAATGCACTGTTCTATGTAATGTGAGATTCATATTTTAGCACAAATTCATCGTGTATAAGCTGTATTTCATGAAGGCCTCAGACTTTGCTTCCTTTCCACGATGAACTTATGAACTGAATAGTCTGAAGCCTATGGGAACCTTTCGTAAAGTTTCCACTTATGTTCTAACACTCAAACACCTTCTTTCATGCTTGGATCTTACTTGACTTGACGTGCAACAAAAGTGTTAGTTTCTAGAGCAAACAATTGACAATGAACAAGCAGGAGATGAGAGCATGACATCGTCTACTTTCCAAATCCTACAAATGATCATACAACTTAATTACAGTGGTAATATAGAAATTGCAAGGAATGGATTGCTTCATTCTTCTGGATTTGTATACTTTTACCTACTACATTATCTCATTCCAATCACGAGTAACCAATGAGACAGAGTGGTCTTACAAATTTGGTGATGTAAAGGGGTGTGAACCTGGAATCGCTGAAGTATAATTGCCTACATTTTGAACTAAGGGTAGTCACACCTTTACCCAACTTGTGGTATAGAGACTGACGATTCAGACTTCCAGAAACAAAGTGAACTGTGATGAAATATTGTGTTCTGCTGCTGGCTGGTATGCTAACGTAGTGGAACATTTTCGGCTGAAAGGGTTCGTATCAGAGCAGCAGTGGCATTGATGCTACAGTGCGGAGAGAAGCTGACGAATCTGTCTGTGAACTGGAACTGGTCATTTGGATTTTACTGAACTTTCCTAATGAGTTGGTATGAAACACATATGATTTTCCTTCTTATTGATTTCCTTAGGATAAGATTTCCCTCGGCTCAGGAAGATAGTTCTTTCATATTTGAATATCGCACAGAATTTATAAATACATAATAAATCTGATCTACATTAAATTTAGGTTGAATGCAAATTATTTGAAATCTAACAAGGAATATGAAATAAGACAAATTTCTCTGCTGATTCTGTTTTATTAATTGTTTGTGGCTAAATTTAATTTGATGGTTAACAAAATTGGAGGTGAGGTTACCTGGGAGTTTATACTCAAAAATGTTATGTTAACAATGATCTTATTCCAGGTCCTTCTATGATAATTGTTTATCCTCTAAATAGTCAGGTCCTTTTCAGCACAGAACAAGATCCATCGGAGGATCTAAATAGATTTGACATGGTAGCTGAGGTTAATCTAGGTTAAGAGAAACAATATTAAATAAGATAATTATTGTAGCCCAACACGTTGAGGCTACAACAGGTATGATTGGCTTGGTCCCTCCCTTTTTTTCTGGCATAAAGGCATTATTTCAGGCTTCCTATTGGGATCAACAAATCAATATAAATGCTATCACGGTTAAGTTCAATGAACCAGGTCAGTCTCCTTTCTATCTACATATAGAGCAGATTTGGGCTGAGCCCTAATTACCATGTGGTTCTTAGTAAAACATGATATACTTACTACAGGAAAGTTGGAATACTTTTTGTTACTGAGACTTGGAGTTCTGAAGACTTAGCACCTGATTTGGCAGTATGTAAGTCTGTGCACCAACCCACCCTAATCGTAGAGGGGTGGGCTAGCCTTAATATTTAAAGAAGACTGGAAGGTCGGAGAGTCCTGATCTTTGACTTGCCAGTCCTGGTGTCCTGCATGAATGTAGTTCTCCAGGCTTAGACAGATCATTTCTTGATTGCTTTCATGATTCAGTGGCTTAGTAAGGCTGAACACTGGATTGCAGTTAAGAATATACCCTCCTTGGATACGTCCCTGAATCTAATTCTCAGCCAACAAGCTGTCAAATTCTCTCTATTCTGCTTTAAGGTTGAGAGATACCTGTTTAGTGAGAAATATCCAAGCTACCATGGCTGCAATATAAAAGTCTCTTCCCCTAAAGTGTCTCTATCATAACCATGCTCGCCCTTGTGCCCCGTGGTGCACTGCCACTTTCTTAGATGTCACAGCAGGCTTCAAGAAGTTCAAGGGTATCTGGTGCACACATTATTTTCCTGTTTCCAATCTAAAGTTGAAATCAGTGCTTAAAGCCTAAAATAATTATTCACAGTCATGAAGGTGAACTATTTTGCCAACAGAGCTCTGAGATCACATAATCCATCTAAAGAGATATTCATGATATTTCCCTCCATGTCCATCACCCTTGTGTACTAGGCAGCTACTTGAAGAACACAACTACTCTTTAATGAATTATCCATTTTGTTTTTAGTAGAAATTTCTCAGACAACTAACCAGACCTCCAGCATCCACAGGAGGGGTGTTGAGTATATGGTCTGTGACAGATTGTGGTGGTCTTAATGGATCACCCTGCCTTATTGAATTTGATCCATTAGGTCCTGATGGGTTCATGGAATAGGAACATTTAATTTCCTCAGGCTCTCTGCTGGATTCAAAATCTTATAGGGTCTAGAAATGGGTATCCTCAAATTTGGCTAATCCACTATTAGACATTCATACCAGATTCTTGGCTGAGGTGTTTGTGCCAGCCGAGTGGAAAAGGGCTTTGGCTGTCCCCTTATTAAATAAGATCTATGCAAATCCTTCCATTTTGAGCAACTTTTGCACAATATCTTTGTTGTCTTTTTCTGTTAAAATCTTTGAAAGATATGTAAACAGGCATTATTGAACAACATAAATTGTACAATCAACTCAATCTTGATGTCGCCCTTGGAGAAGTAAAAATACATAGTTTCTGTCCATGACTATTTGTGAATGTTAGCAAACAAGAGTCAACTAGCTGTTTTGATATTACTTGATTTATGTGCTGCACTGGACACTGTCCCATGCTATCCTGCTTTCCAGACTGGCAAGGTTGGCATCTGTGGATATCCTTTGCAATGGCACTGATCCTATTTAGAGAAAAGATGTCAATCTGTTCAAATTTCATGTCCTAGTTTAAGGCATTAGAACAGGGTGATCCTCAGGGTTCCAAGCTTGCTCCTCATCTTTTTAAACTTTATATTTGTCACCTGGCACAACTCGTTAGACCTTATGGATGGACTTCATGAATTATGTAGATGACACAGAATTCATAATCTCCAAAGATTATACAGTGCCTCATCCCCTTGATACATTCTGTTACTGCATGACAGCTGTCATCATCACCAAATAACTATTTTCGACTCAAAGACCCATAAAAGTACATCATAGCGCATTTGATTGCAAGCTCAATATAAATATAAAAGGAATAACATAAGATCATAATAAAAATATAATATTCAATAAATGCAATAAAAAGTAAAAAAAATCATAGTCCAGTGAGCCTGCGATAAATCATGTATAGTCTCCCTTGGTCTTGAAGGATCCAAGCTCAGGGGATTTCAAGTTCAGATAATTTTAAAGTTCGGTTTAAATGCATCAGATTCTGCCTTAGATGGATTTCTTCCTTGTAGATTTGATGAGATGGTGGTGTGCGGTGGTGGCTGCTTTGTAGGTGGCATGTGTTTCCGGAGTTTGTTGTTCCTCCATGTCTTTTCAAGTTGCTGGCAGGAGCTTTAGGGATCTTGCAATGCAGCGGTGTACCAACTTGTTTTCTTGATGTGTCTTCCTGTGGCTTTCTTGAGGGGGACAAGTGTATTGGTGCAGTTCATGATCCAGTGGTGGAGGTTCTGTGCTCTGGTGTTGGCGTCTGGCATAGTCGGAGGTGGAGTGCTGATGAGGGCGGAGGTGAGCTGGTCTTTGGTGAGTTTGCTCCAGCTTCTACGGGGGAGGCGGTGGGTGTGCTTGTGTGCGGTGTTTTTTTTTTAAGGAGAACTGGATGCAGTGGTGATCTGTCCAGAACAGTTCTGTAGAGTGGCTGTAGGAGACGCTGTTCCTTTGGTGAGGATGGGGTCGAGTGTGTGTCCTGCTGTGTGCGTGGGTGCAGTGATTCGTTGTTTGAGTCCTATGTAGGCGAGATTCTCTAGGAGAAAGGCGATGTTTGGGTCATCGTGGTTGTCCAGGTGAAAGTTTATGCCTTCAAGTTGAATGTAGTCAATGGAGGTGAGGGCGTGTGGTGTGATGAGATCAGTGATGGCATTGGTGAAAGGAGTGCGGGGGACGGATGGCCTGTAGAGGAGGATTCTGCTGAGAGTTGTTTGAGTGTTGGTCTGGAAGTGCAGGTGCTGAATGAGGGTTTTATTTGTTGTCCAGGGTGGTGGTTGTCATGTGGAGGGTGCTTTTGTGGATGATGGCGATGCCTCTTCCTGGGTGGGTGGGTCCTTTTGCAGGATCTTGTATCCAGCGGGAATGGTAGTCGTGATATTGGGTGTGGAGATGGCATTGGTCCAGGTTTCTGTGAGGGAGGCGAGGTCGTGCGAGTCGGTGTTGAGGAGATCCCAGATTTCTGTGGTGTGCTTGTGTAGGGAACATACGTTGAGGAGGATGTAGCTGAGTGGTTTGTGGGCGGTGAAGTACAGGGAGCTGGGTGCTGCTTCTGGGGTACGGAGGTGGCTGAAGGTGGGGCATCTCTGTAGACAGGAGAGAGTGCCTTGGGTGTTGTTTGGCATCAAGAGCTGGTAGTTGTTGCTTCATCTGGGGTTGAGAGCATGAAGGGTGCTGAAGTCATACGGAGGCGGGTCAGAGGACCACGGTCCTTGGCACTGTTCGTGATTGGTTCACAGACGGGCTTGCCCTTGGTGCGCCTTTAGCGACAGTGGCACACCCACTGCGCGTATCCACTGCATTTCTTTCCAAAGTTTCATTACAAAGTTTAGGCATGAAAGTTTGGGAAGCTGAGCTTTCTCGCTAAGTGGGCCCAACTATGGAACTCCCTTCCACTACCACTGAAATGTAACACAAGTTCAGTTAGCTTGTAGAAAGGCCTTAAAAACCTTAAACACGTTCAAAAGCATGGTTTTGCTTCTGGTTTTCATTTCCTTACTGACATTACTTTGGGATCAGGACTCCTGTGCTAGGTAACAGTGTACTTTATAAAACTATTGACATGGCATAACAAAACTGGATCGAGGACTACCCCTGCTGGGCTTGATGCTCAATTTGTGAGTTACCCTGTCTTTTTGTTTAACCACTACAGCGCTACCGCGTTTTCTCGCTGTGCACTGAAGAAGTAGAAAAAGGCTTGTTCATGACAAAGCCAGCTCGTCATGAGCGCAGCATAGGTAACGCCCATGACGAGCTTGCTTTGTCATTAGAGTGGAAGTGGTTAAAAATTAATATTTGTTTAATATATTTGCAATACATATTTGATGAGTACATGTTTAAAATTGTATTGTATTATTTCCAGGTTTAAAATGTATTCAAAATAATTTTACATCTTTAATTAGTATTATTATTTTAAATAATAGACTTTAAAAAATGACCTATACTCTCTGATATGGGGTCTCCACTCTGGATCTCTCGACCAACAAGAGAAAAGATACTAGTAGTAACTTTCCACTGTTAAATATTGCTGTAGAAGGGCTCTGACCCATATTTTGAGGGGTGGAGACATGCAGTCTGAACATATGTGTAAATCTCAACTAGTGAACAGCAAAAAGAGAGGAGACTGAGAATACACATGATCAAATATAACATGTGTACATCTACCTTTGCTTACGGGACCCCTTGTTCTTTTAGGGGCAATAACAGACAGACACATGTTGTATTAATACACCTGTAAGTGCGAAAAGTACATTTTTTTTACTTTTAGATGCAGATTGCAAAAATATCTGATCGAAATGTGGTGCTCTCAAAATCATACTAATTAGGCATGAGACTGTTACATCTATAAATTCGGGTGAATACATAAATACATATGTTAAAGAGGTAATTCGCCTTTTTCCTCAACACTCTTAAGCCTCCAAAGCAGGAAATAATGATGTCTCGCTTTAGAAGAAGCTCCTAGATGAATCGCATGGCCACCTTAAAGACATCAGGGTTCAACCATTTAAATGTGCCCTAATCTGTTGCGTCCTAATGTACATGTTTCAAATAACCCCTTTCAGCAAACTTTTTGCTGCATATACTCACGACTGGCATATCCTCGTGACATTCTACCACAGAAGAGCCAAAGCCCAGCTTCACGTGTCCTCTGCTGGTGAATCCTCTGTCTGGCAGATTACCCACATATTGGCACTGACAAAGGTACATTTCTGTTCTGTGCTTTCCTTGTGCATTTCTTTAGAAATAAGACTATAGTCCCAGGCATAGTCCCAGGCATCCTTACAAGCACCTAAAACCATCTCATGCAGACTGTGTCTCACTCCATTTCTATGGGGAGGCAGCCATACTAATATTTGGACAGAATATCGATTTCTTCGTTTCCGATGCAGCATTTGTTGGGAATAGTTAGAAAAAAGTAAACACATTGAAATTATCATGTGCTCGTGGGTGTCATTATCCCTGTGCAGCTCTATCAGCCTGCCACCTACCATCCACGTTGATGAAAGACTGAGAAAAGACTTCCAGAAAACTCCATAGCTGGCCACTAGACATCCTAAAAAATAGAAACAAATGATTGTCGAAAACAGACTCACAAACTTAAGAAAAGGATATAAAGCATAGGCTGCCAGCACAAATTGTATAAAAAAATATGCACCAATTACATCAACATTCACAATCAACATACTGAAAGCAATCAAACATTTTATATTCAGGGACAACAGACCTACCCCCTCAACATTGCGGTTGGATTCCCTGTTGCGTACGCCAGCGCTGGGATGTCGGCGGGTAGCATTGGAATTTAATAGATTATAATAGAATAGCAATAGGGACACATATTCACATTTAAAGCATGTGATTATAAGCCCAAAGCGAGATTTTTCAGCCAGGCACACAAAATTGATGACATATGCATGACAATCCTCAAAGGAGATGTCGAAACACAAACATTTGGTGCCCTGCCCTTTCTTTAGTAGAGAGCTGAGATTGTCCAATGATCAGTGGAAAGTGGCTGGTGAACAGCTGTTCAAAGGTTTTCTCTACTTCCGAGGTTGCTTGCCAAGGTCAAACCTCATTTTAGTTCAAGCATTCGAGACCTCTTATAATTTCTTATGTTGGGTTAAAGCCATCTCCCAGCTTTTGATGTTTGTTTCAGTGTCCCTCAAAAATCCTTGCTTGCCAGTGGTCAGTCCTGTCTCTTTGTCCCTGCTTTCGCTCTTCCGTTCCTCCCATGCAGCAGGGACTAAGTACTGTCTCATCACACTACAGTTCTTTGTCTGTTCTCTGGGGGACTACTTTATTTCTTTGTTTCCAACTCTGTGTCTGTTGCATGTGTGTAGTTTCAGCACCATAGCTGATTACATTTAAATATAGTTTTCCTCCCTACGACTTCCTCCTAATTCCACAGTTTTATTGGGGATTACTTTTTGGCGCCATGCCTCCTTCTTCGTGGTTATATTTTTTAGGCTTTTAAGCAATTTTTGCTTTCAATGATCATTTGAGCTTCTTTTTAGTAGGATGTTAGTTTGAGTTTGGGTTTTGTTTTACAGAGGATTGGGCTTGTTTTTTGGTAGAAGAGCAGAACAAGCCTGGGCAGCGCAAAATGCTGGCAGTGAATATCCAACTTCTTTGCTTTGCCAGTGCTTATTTCTTTAGCATTTAGTGGTCCTTGCTGTTTCTTGCCTGCCAGCTGCTGCTTTCATTCCATTTATGCATATCTATCATCTGCTCTAAGCAAAAGCGCTAACAGTTGCAGATGTTGTTTTTTTTCCCGTCCCCTTCCTTGTCCCTCCTCATCTTCCCTTCCTGGGTGCATGATGAGAGCAGTGCGCTGTTCTCATCAGAAAACTCACAACGTCTTAGGGAAATTTGGCCCATATACTGTCGAACACAGGCTTCCTTCCCTCCATTCTAGTTACTGGCAGCGTCGCCTTACACACCTCCAGATAAAAGCAGTTCTATGCAGGAGATTGGTAATTTAAACGTGCGTAGGCAGCACATACGCTTGCCAAGTTTATTTTAATATATGCTTTTGGTGAGTTTTGGTTTTGTATTGCCTGGGCAGCATACATGGGAGGCATGTGCCGTTTGCAGCCCAGACTGTCCCAAGGCAGCCCAGAAAAGGCCAACAACCGGCAGTGTGGGGCAGATGCGCCCCAGCAGGGATGGCAAACTGCCACGAGTCTCTGCATGACCCTAACCGCCCTCCGCACTACCCCTTTTTTTTTGGAACCAGCCGGCTGCAGATGCGGAGTGAGCTCCTGGAGTCTGCAAACTAAGGGCTGCACGCTTCTGGCCTACAGCTGGGCCCCCTCGCTTCACCGCTTTGTGGTACGGACCCTGCATGTGAGACACTGCAGCGCTGGCTGCCTCTTCCCTATTCTGCCTGCTGCAAAGTGTCACGTTAAAAAATAAATGTAAAAAAACACGCCAGCAAAAACAGCATTCGTTGCAAACAAGCAGGCGGTGACGTGTATAATGATCAGCTGTGAAACATGCTCATAATTGGGGTAGAATCAAAAGCTGGGGGTTATTTATTTGCACACAAAGGCGTAGCGCCTCCAGCACTTCTCAATGTATAGAATAGACTGTCTAACTCTGATATCGAAGCAACGTGAGTAGCTGTGCCGCAAATGTTGATTTTCAATATTTCAGGTGCTGTTAACAAGGGGAGTTTCGGGGGGTAAATGATCGCAGGGAGGTCCCCCCCTGGGCAGTTTGGGAGGGGCGAAGGGAGGGGTGGTGGACTTCACCACAATAGCGGACATTTTATTTTGGGCTTCCTTAAACTATAGCCCAAAGGGAGCACAATAATAAATACTTTGGGCTCCTGCTCCCAGCCACCATTTTAGGTTTGGTGGCCTGGTGGCTGGGAGCTTTAGATCAGTTCAGTTTTTCAGTTGTTTACCTTTAGCTTATTGTAGTTTTGGAGCTTTACATTGTGCATTCTACTTGTGAGTCGTAATGTCAGGTGAAGATTATTGAGTGTTGGGGCCCTCTGGCTCCTGAGTGAAGTGGGACGCATGGACCTGGTCATTGGTGAGGTGGGGGGGCCGGCGCGCCTCGCATGGCACGCCTCCGTGGGCGTTGCCGCGGCAGTGGCCGCCTGTAAGTCTCTGAAGCGTTGGAGGACCTCTTGGGTAAGTGAGTATGGCCGCCCGCGTGTTAAAAAGGCGGCCCTGGCTCTGAGTCTGCATCCTGAGAGGGGGGACGGGTCAGGGGAATCTGTGGTCCCCATTCGCGGGGGAAAGAAATCCTCTGTGGGGCCGCCTGCTTTGATGGCGGCCGTCCGCGAGCCGTTATCGGCTCCAGAAGGGGAGGAAAGGGCAGGTTCAGCTCCCACTGGGAGCGTTAAGCGGGGGGGGGGGGCAGGGCGGCAAGCAGCGCACTACCTGTCTTTCCCTCAGGTCTGAGGCAGAGTTACCAGCAGAAGGCGGGTGGGGGGCCCGTTTCTCACCAGGAGGCATGCACAGCTGTGAGGCTGGCGGGGAGGGTACTGACTTCTCCTCACACTCACAGGCAGTTTCATGAGAGATTACTTGACACAGGTTGGGGGAGGGGCAAGTGTATGTAGCGCCTGCCCCGGAGCGGTGGATTCGGCCAGGGTTTTTCACTCTGGCCCAGTGTCAGTGTGGAGCATGGAGCGGGGGGGAGAGGGGTGTGCCTAGGATGATATCAAGCCCTTTACTTATTTCTCCCCCATATTCAGTAAGGGCGAGACTTTCTCAGTGGGAGGCAGCTCTACTGGGGAGGGCGAGTGGGTGCAGATGGGTGGGTGGGAAAGCCAACAGAAGGCTTGCAGCAGCAGTGATTATGGTCTGGCCGGGCGGCCCCATCACCAGGTTGGGAGGGGGTGGGAGCCCTCCAATTTGTGGAAGGGGATATCGTTTTGGGGGCTGGGGCCGGGGGGAGGGGATCAGCGGGCGAGAGGCCAGCTGATTTGGATCCAGTAAGGGAGGCCCGGCTTGGGAGGGCCTGGACATTTTCCCCTTGTGGTCAGAAGGGGTCAGGGGTCACGGTGAGGGAGAACAGTAGGTCCTTTAGTGGTCACATGAGCTTGGGGTGGGCACGCGGATGCCAGGTGGGCACGGGGTGTGGGAGATAGTCATGGGAGGCGCTCGGGGAAGGCGGGGGGTGCTGGCGGTGTGGGAAGTGGGGGCCAGAGTTACGGTACTGCTACGGCAGTGATGCAGGAAATGTTGGAGTGGAGTGGGGAGGAGGACGGGGGATTCCCCCTCCCTCCGGAAAGGGCCGTCGGTTCTGGGCAGATAGGGCAGGACAGGGGGTGGGAGGTCTGGGAATTCTCTCTGGTCTTGCAGGGGGCAAGAGATAGCCATGAGGGCCCCAGCACATCAGTTTTTACTGGGCACAGATTGTCGCAGTGCAGCTGACTCTGTAGGGCGGCAAATGGCCCAGTTGCGCCGAGGTGAAGGGAGGCTGGAGCCTTGTGTGGCGTATTCCGTACCGGCGGGGGATACCGGCGTGGCCAGCACACAAAGGTCCGTCAAGCAGAGTAAGGTGGCCAGCTATGCCAGCGAAGACGGATTTCCAGAAAGGTCAACGCATGGGGGAGTATCGGCGGGTACAGTCTGCTCCCCCGCAAGGAGTGCATGCCGGGTCATTAGGGCCAGTAGAGGGCTTACTGGGTCCGTTAAGGCCCGTGGTGTGGATTTTGGTAATGTTGCGCTCCAGGTGGAGGAGCCTATGTGTTGGACTATGATGAGGATAGCCCAGAGGAAGGGGAATTGCTGGATTATGAGGAGGGGGGGCCCTCACACCTGTATCATAGTATTTTTCAGGCACCAGTGGCGGCGCCGCTCAAAAGGGTATCGGCGGTGGAATCCAGGAGAGGGCACGGTTCCTCAGTGAGGGTTCCTCAGATAGTGGATCATGCAGAGCCAGTGGCATGTCACACTCCTTAGAGCCAGGTGAGACTATTAGACCACAGGCCAAACCTAAAATGGTGTCTGTAGGGACGGGGGAAGGGGCTGGGGGAGTTTTGGAGGGAAGGTTACATAGAGGGAAGTATGTCAAAGAGATGGGGATACGAATGGGAGACGAGGGTGTTGCGCAGGGCGTTAAAGTGGAGTGTGGGACGAATACAGAGGCAGCAGGTGGCAAGGAGCCTTTGGAGAGTAAAGAGTTAAAAATTAAAAAACTGCCATATATGGGAGTGACAAAGCCTTTGGGTGCGCATCTGATGCTGGAAGCCAAGGCGCGTATTTGGAAAGAAGAGTACATGGAAATGCTGAAGCTGCTCCTCAGGGAAGTACGGTCTAAGGAGGGTTCTAAAGAGGAAGAAAATGACTTGGCCAAGCAGCCTAAAGTGCCATTGACCATAGAGAATTGGACGGCAGAGTTTTTGATCTAAGCCAGCGTTTTTTGCGAAAAGTTTCGTGAGCGCAGCGTTGCTATCTTTAAGTACATGGATGTCATTCGCAAGGCACAGATCACCGGAGGGGGCTACGCATGGACCCAATATGACGAGGAGTTCCGGGCCCGTATGGCTTGGGACCCCGAGGCAAAGTTGGGTGAGTTAGACACAGATTTATGGCACCATATGATGGGGGCAGGAGCAGGGGGTAAGACTATTTTTACAGCTAGTGGCTTGCCTTTGGCATACTGGCCCTTTCAGGGGAAGCCCACCCGGGGAGGGGTGGGAGCAGCAGCCACAACGCAAACTGGGACTGAACCGTGCTCGGAATTTAATAAGGGCCAATGCACGAGGGAGTACTGCAGATTTCAGCATGAGTGTTCAAAGTTTGGGAAGCGCCATCCCCTTGTTAACTGTTGGGGCGTCAAACCACAGGGAGGCCAACAATGGCAGCAGACAGGGGAAAGCACATCCGGACCTGCTCAGCAGTTTCAGAGTGGCAGAGGGGGTAAGAGACCTCAGGGTACTGGGCCCAAAGGCTCCTATGCCGGTTAGGCTGGCAAAGCTGAATGAGGCCCTGCAGGGGTATGGGGACCTGGGGGCAAAACCGGTACTTATGGAGGGGTTCCAGTGGGGGTTTCATTTGGGCTACAATGGGCCACGTCAGAGGCGGTGGGCGGATAACTTGAAATCAGGGGCAGAACACAAGTGGGTATAGCAAGAAAAATTGGACAAAGAGGTGCGGGAAGGGAGAATGGCGGGCCCCTTTGATGACTGGCCAGCAGAGAATTCGATTATCTCGCCAGTCGGGTGGTGCCCAAAAAGGAGTCGGGCGATTCAGACTGATTCAGCACCTTTAATGGCCGGAGGGGTCTTCAGTAAATATTTTTATTGATGAGGAGGCAGCCTCACTTTCATATTCCTCAGTTGACGTGGCCGTGTCACTAGTGGTGACCGCGGGTGTGACTGCAGAGATGGTAAAATGCAACCTAAATTCGGCATTTCGGTTGCTTCCAGTCCATCCAGATTATTGGGATCATCTGGTTATCCATTTTGAATGTAAATGGTACCTGAACAAAGCATTACCGATGGGTTGCTCGATGCCATGTGCTTTATTAGAACTTTTCAGCACATTCGGGCAGTGGTACTTTACACAGCAAACGGGTCACACATTAGTGATACACTACGTGGACAATTTCTTCTTTGTCGGTTACCTGGCACCACGGACTGCCCGATAGCTCTGGACACTTTCCATGAGCTCATGGAGGTACTAGGGGTGCCGTTGGCGCCCGAGAAGACAATGGGACCCTGCACGGCCATCTCTTTCATGGGAATTGAAATTGATTTGGTGGCAATGCGAGCTCGCTTGCCAGATGACAAAAAAGTGAAAATGTTGAATTTGTTAGACAGAATGTTGTCAAAGCAGAATGTGACGGTCAAGGACATTCAAGTGTTGTTGGGTCATCTTAACTTTGCCTGCAGGGTGGTCGAGGCGGGAAGGAATTTTTGTACATGACTGGGGCGGGCAATGGCAGGACAGAACTTGGCCCACCACCATGTCCACCTGTAGGCTGGGGTGAACGAGGACTTATGTATGTGATCACTTTTTCTCACTCGTTTAATTGAGTGCCCTTGACTAGGGAGGAGGACGTACAGTGGGACGTACACATTTTTTCCGATGCAGCGGGCAGTGACAGATTTGGCCTATATTGGCAGGGCAAGTGGTGCCCTGAAAAGTGGCCCCCACAATGGAAGGATGGGGGAGGAGCATCGCATTTCTGGAACTTTTTTCGCTCCTGGTGGCACTGACGCTGTGGGGTGAGCAGCTAGCGCATAAGAGGGTCTTGTTTCGAGTGGACAACATGACAGTGGTAGAGATCATTAATAGGCAGGGATGAGCCGATTCTGAAGTTGCTGTGAGTTTTCGTGCTAGGTTGCCTCAGACATGACATTGCGTTTAGGGCCTTCCACATACCCGGCATGGACAATGACATAGCTGATGCTTTGTCTCGTTCGCAGTGGGTGAGATTCCATGGGCTGGGCAAGGAGGCGGACAGGACGCCGACCCCAATGCCGGAGCATCTTTGGTATGTAGGCAACGTAGGGTGCTACAGTTGGTGGTAGGTTCTTTGTCAGCATCCACTTGGGTGGCATACGAGCTGGCCTGAAGGGATTTTCTTGTATCGGGAGCCTGCAGGTGGGAGGAGGTCTGGCGTCGGGCGGAGAACGTGATCCAGTTTATTCAAGACCTCATTGAGAGAGGCCTTTCTAGAGTGACTATCGTTGGGAAGTTGGCGGGCATTGTTTTTTATGGGGAAACACCTGTGGGGCACACCCCTTCTGCGGTGGAAGTGGGGCAAAGGATGCCCAAGGGCTGGGCTAGGGAGTGGGGTGGTGAGCGTATGTCCCGTAACCCTCTTTCTTGGCAGTCACTGGCACAGTTGCTGGAGGCGTTACCCGCAGTCTGCAGGGATGAATGTGAGGCATGTTTGTTCTCCATGTTGATGATGTCGATGTTTTTTGGGGCATTCAGAGTCTCCGAGCTCCTAGGCAACAAGGCAAAAAAGGGCGTGCGCTGGCAAGACGTGCAGGTTGAGGGGAGAGGGATACATATCTGGCTGGCCAATTCCAAAGCAGATCAGATAAGTCAAGGAAGGGGGGTTTGGGTGGAAGCAGCCTTCCCGGTAACTACGTGCCTGGTGCACTGGGCCTGCAGCTGGGGGAATGTGGCAGGATCCTCTATGGATGATCTGGTTTTCCAGCATTATAATGGGGCTAGGGTGACAGACTATCAGTTGCACATGGTGTTGAGGAAGGCGTTGCAAAGTATTGGGTTGGATGGGGTGCGTTATGGAACACATTCTTTCAGGATTGGGGCGGCAACAGAGGCAAACAACTGGGGTTGGTCTCGTGAGGACATAATGCGGATGGGGCACTGGTCATCAGACTGTTTTCAACGCTACGTGAGGGGAAAAGTGGAGGAGGCGCATGCATGATCCTCCTTGTCGTGAGTCTCATTCTTTTTCTTTCATTGCAGGTTCGGTGGCGGGGCCCCACGCCAAGGACTTGACCATATGGATAGTGGGGCATACATTCATCAAATGGGCTCGTGTCCAAGCATGCAGCAGTTATTTTGGGGCACTGTTGGGGTTCAATGATCGTTTTTTCAGAATTGTTTGGAAGGGTAAAGGAGGGATGCTTTGGAGGGAGTTGATACCTAGCTTGAATAGGTGGTTGGTAAGGGGCCACTGCCCGAATGTTTTGCTTATTCACCTTGGTGAGACCGACGTTTGTGAGGTGAAGGGGGTGGTTTTGTGGAGGGCAATGAAAAGGGACTTGGCTTCATTAAAGGAATGGTGGTTCGGGTGCCACGTTTTGTGGACGGAGTTGGTTCCATGTAGGGTTTGGAGGGGGTACCCAGGGCCATATTCAATGTGCGTAGGAAGGTGAACACTGAAATTGACAGATTTTGTCACAGCTTAGGTTTTGGAAGGGTGGAAATTTATAGGATTATACATTGATGCATTGCTTTGTATTGTTTGTAATGTTGTAATGTATGGGTGGGGGTGGGTTCAAGGAAATTTTAGGGGCGGTTAGGGGTCTGGGGTTAGGCAAGCGGTTTGATTAGTGAGGTGAGGATTAGTTTTATAAAGCTGTTGCCAAGGATTTATAATGTTATGTGCACTTGTTTCAATAAAGCAGCCTTTTACACACTGTTTTTGGTTTGTCGTCTGCTCGCCCCTCGCCCCTCCCTCCCAAAAGGGTACAATCCTGAGCGAGCTCTTCGACAGTTGGCGTTTGGCCTTCTTCAGCATCCGTTTTTCATGTCTCCAGGAGTGGGGGAAGGGAAAAGCCGGAGACTGGCTTTTTCGGCTTCTTCAGACCATTCCACATTCAGATAGAAATCTAGTATTTAGGGTCATACTGTAGCCGTTAGTACTTGTCTGAAGAGCTGTTTTAATAGAACATATGAATATAGTTTCCACAGAATTATTCAAAGCCAGTTGCGTATTATTTGTTGTCTACGTGAGGTTTGGGTGATTAAAACAGCAGTGCATTTAGTGGAGTTCAGAAATCAGCAGATTTAAGGATCACTGAATCTAAGTTCATGAAACATAGCCAATTGCATAATTTAAAAACAATGACGTATGTCAAGTAGGAGTTGATAATCTAGCCGAGTTCCTGCAACATCTGAAAATGTTTTGTGTTGTCTCACACAGGTTTCCTTGCTAACTGCACTTGGTAAAGTGTAACTCAAAATGTCACTCATAGGCGCAGTCAAAACATAAAAATGTCACTCACACACATGCTGATAAGTTGGCAGCTATAGGAATGAACATACCACACAGGCTATGAGTGAACAATTAGCATACTACAGATCATCAAAAGCAGGCGATATTTCCCCAGTATGAAACGAAGGTACCACCATTGACACAACTGTTGTCACATCTAGTAAACACATCTTTTCCCTGCGCCACACAACCCACAAAGAAACTCAGGCTTCCGTTCCCATACTTCACTGCACCTTTAAGAGATTAACATAAAATCACAGATTCCTTTCCACTTGCTTGGATGGATTTCGTCAGCTGGTCAGTGAACAGTAAACAATTGCAAAATGCCAAAGGGTTGTGTTCTACACCCAATATGTAAACGTGAATACATTAAATGAAGACAAAAACAGATAGTGGGCAGAATTTTTTTTATAAATACCTCATACGTTATATTTATTTGCAGTTTTTTTCAAATATAGCTCAAACTCACCCAAAGATTTTTGGAGCGCTCTATATGCGCACAAGTTACATTACACAAGGTCACCTTTATTTTGTTTTTGTAGTCACGGGGAGCTTAAGTGATTTATCCAGAATCACAGGATGGGAGCCTGTGGTCCGGCACCCTTTCCCTGCTTCGTGCACATTAGAGCAGTAAATGTTGCTGTGCCCACAATAATTTTCTGCATATGTAAATACAAATAAGGTCCCAAAGGCGAGACCGATTGCATTGCAAATGCTTGTTTGAGCTAGTGTCCCCTCTCTGTTGTAAAGTTTGTATTAACATGTGGCCTTCTTGTTAAGGCTTCCTACACTCATGGAGCATCAAGTGGTTATTCCTTTGGGGCAGACATATAATAGAGACTACAATATCCTTTCTAAATTGTTGTCCTATTCTCATTCTTTGTGTAGCATGCACACTACGAGAGAACGCAGTGCTACTTCGATCACTCCTGAGTAGTTCCAGATGTTAGACTGATGGTCAGTTCATTTTCCAAAATGGACACTGCGCTAAAAATGGTTAATTAATGTTATGGAAGGACAGCCTGTAGTGATGGGGCCAATGAATACCAAATATGCATATGCAAAGCAGTCTTAACCCTGTTCGTTATGGGAACAGTCCAGCCCAAACTGCCAACCCAGGTCCACCCAGGTCTGGAAACAAGCATCCTGAGACTGGTTTCAGGGCATCACCCCATATCAGCCAGGCTAGCTTGAATCCAGTAACACAGTGAGCACAGGACCCATGTCTGGGCATACCCTTCCCACTTAGGGCGACAAAAGCAAAAGAAACAAATGATGGACGGACTGCTGAACAATGTAAACCTTCACCTCCAGGCACAAAGATCTGGGTTTAATCTAACGTTCTTTTGCTCACCACACCACCCCAGTTTGTACTCAGCCACATGCAAATCAGTCTTGACCCTGTTCTTGACCCTAAAGCCAGCAAAAACAATGTCAGCAAGACAGGAGGGTGGATGGCAAAAGGTTAGACCAAAACCACACCTAAGAAGCCAGATCTAACAGGTGTGCAAAAGAGATCTGTGTTCTGCCTCGTGGAGTACTCTGGCAAGGATGCTGCTGAGGTCGGCTTGAGCCATTCTTTAACCTCTACCTCGCCGGGGGTATTTTTTGCAATGAAGATTGTACTTTTGCTTTTCGTTCTTGCAGTTGTTGCATTGTTGACATGGATGTTACCCATCTGCACTCTCAGCCCTACAGAGCCAAGAAGGCAATATAGTCCTATGATAGACCAGGAAACGCTCAGTTCTATTCACTGATTCACTCTCAGTTCCCTTCTTTGATTAGTTGTCTCTCTCACGGCAACATTTAATGCAACAATCACAATTCTTTTTCAAGCTTTAATCAAGTTCCACCCATAATAATGCCTCAAATGCTAAATATGTATTAGCAAAACAAAAACGTTGGGAAAGCTTCAAATTTATGTAGTGGAAAATTATACGTGCAAATAATTTTTATTTTTTTGTGGCTATTATCCTTTAAGATGCCTGTGTTGTTCTTCACTGTAATGATTTTGCTCAATTTTGCAGCACAGAAGAGTATGATCTCACATCTGGAAGCAGGGCATTTGTAGACAAGACATCAAGAAGAATTTTGTTTTCTCGTTGGTCTCTTCTCCCAAATGAGGCATTTTCTTTTAAAATGTGCTCACAATAAAAATGAGTGCAACTGTACTGAAACTATAGATTACTTGTCATGATTAAAAGCAAAATAATTCTCTGCATTGATTGTTTTCCTCCAGACCCCAGTAATATTTGACAACTTGCCTTTGTTTAGGTCACGTACTGATGAAACGGTCTTTAAGAAGCCATAGGGAGGTAATTCTCGTGGTCTAAAGGAAAAACTAGGATAATGTATACTTGTTTTCTACATAAAATAAGACAAGTAACTTGTATCCAAGCGTATTTAATCGACAACGTCCTTCTATAGCAATTTTACTGAGAAAATTAACTCCCAGTCGTATCCATGTTAATTGCTTATTTTCCTAAGAATCAGGGAACTCTTTAAACCAAGCAGGTCTCTAGCGTAATGACTTTTTTTATTTTCCTTCCTCTTGCATTTTTTTAACTTATTTTCTCATTTTGTCAACCACTACATCACTAACATGTCAAAGGGCTAAATAATGTAAGCCAGCGTCAGCTCAATACTGTGTTAATATACACTAAGTCAGCAAGCACAATACAGAGCCAATTCAGAATTACTGATGTGGGACTGGTTGTTTGATGACCAATCACACAGTTTGATAAACAGAGGGGGAGAGAGCTAGGATTTCTCATGTGTGATATGAATATACAACTATATGCTACATCAGTGGCTCTTAACCTTCAGTCCGAGGACCCATCGGGTCCGGCAACGCCCACTCAAGGGGACTGCGACTTCTTGGAAAATTAAGCATTCATAATAATAAATTAAATATAAATAAAGAAGCAAAATAGCAAATGTTAAACCGTTGTAAATGTGAAGGGATTTTAAATTACGAGGCTAAAAATTAAGTTGGTATCCTTAGTTTGATTTATTGGAGCAGCGCAAGAACAGCAGCCAGAATGTAGTATAGACAGTGGGTGGCTTCAATTGAAGCACCAACAAAAAGAGAGCATGCATTATTAGGACCAAAAAAGACCAAGTGAGATACTAGAGTTCAGCATTGCTCTTTGTCTTTAAGAATTAAAAACAGAAATTAGAAAAGCTCCAACTTTCTCAATTCCAATTTAGATTTTTTTATATATTTGATTGTGAATTAAATAAAATATTTAAATATTTGTTTGCTTGAGGCATTCTTGTTTTTGAATTTTTGTGTATTGTTTTGAGGTTCAAATCGTAGAAATTGCACAGACTGGGGTCTCCAGATTCCAATAACGACTCAGTGGGGTTCCCCTGATTCCATTAATGACTCAATGGGAGTCCACAGATGCCAAAAGGTTATTTATTAACTGCTGTGCTACATCATATAGAGCCATCATTGTTGCAATACTATTCCAGGTAGAGAAATATCCGCCTTTGCCATTTCGATTGTGTCAAAATAAGAACACAAATAGCATATTGCAAAAAAAGTAAGGAGAAGGCTACAATCAAGACACATTACTAGATCATAAAGGCAGTCAGATACTTTCTCACATGGGGTACTCTAATATGTAAATCAATTCGTAATTATTGACATTTACACAGAATTATAGGAGAACTATTAAGTTGCACCTGTGAAAGAAATCAGGTTATTGTTGGAGGGAAGTTAACGTTACATTCGGACAACAGCTACAAACCTTGGTTGGGAGAACCACAAAAGTGTCTAAATTAACCTGTGCTTAGCGGTCTAGTTTACTGGCTCAGAGCAGACAGGCGTACCTTAGAAGCAATGGATGAAGTAGTTTTTGCAGCACACAAACAGTTATGAAGTAAACACAACACAAGAAAAGTCCCAACCCAATTGATAAAAATAGAGTAAATTTTAATTAATAAAATGATCCCAACATGACAATAATCTAATCAGTAGAACCTGAGATATTCAATTTTAAAGGTTTTGTTAAATAAAGCACATAAAAGTACAAAGCGCCACTTATGGTGATCTGTTGTGCTACACCAGGAAAAAGTCACATATCTAGGACAACTGTGATGGAGCACAGGCCAGTTACAGAGCCCAGGTTAGTGCTGCTGAAAAAGTTATGCTTGCAAAGTTGGGTGCAAAGGGTCCTGTTTGATGTGGAGGAGGCCATGGAGCAGGGAGTGTGCTGCAGATGGTAGTCACTTTTATGCGAAAAGTAGGCCTGTTGTGGTGGACAGTAATCGCTGTAACACAAAGATTCAGTTGGACTTTGTAGGCGGTTGTTGCTGGAGCTTCACATTGGCAGTCAACAAAGGCTGTTGTTCCTTTAGAGTGAAATGCAGAGGCACCTTTTGGGAATGATGAACTCTCTCCAGCAGAGGCTAGAAGGGCTCAGGCAAGTCCAGTACAGTAGGTCATCTGGGCAGTTGCAGGAGGCCTCTCAATGTTGTTATGTCCCTGCAGCTCTGACAGGAGGTCAACGAAGTGACCTTTGAAATCACGCTGGAAGCCTGGAATGGAGGGAGCAGGTCAAGTCTTCCTTCCCAGAGTGCAAGGTGGTCCTCAAAGAGCATAACAGCCCTCTAGGGGGAAAGTCAGTCCTCAAGCAGCAGAGCAGTCATCTGGTAGCATCAGGGCAGTCCTATGTGGAGAAAGGCAGGTCTCAAGCAGTAGGGAATACTCCATGGGACAAGACAGTCCTCCTTCTATATTGTCCACATTTCCAGGAGTGTACGGAAGAGTGGCTCAGGAGATCCAGTATTTATACCTGGTGCCAACCTCTGAAGTAGGGGGTTTCCATATACTACCCCCACATATGGCTCTGGAAAGTTCTTCCCTTTCCCTGTCAAGGCTCCAAGATGTATGGGGTAGCAAAGGACTAGTGCCAGGTTCTTTGTGTGTGCTGGAGGCAAAGCCCTTTGAAATGTAAGTGGGGTGGGGTACAGCTCAGCCTCTAACCATCCAGTCCACATCTAATCACATTTTGAGTCAGTGTCTGAATGACAAAAATACACAAACCCCAAAAACAGAGCCATTCACAGTCATTTAACCCAGGCCACTGGAAGAAAGCACAAGTGTTTAGTACCAGAAAATGCAAACTTTCTTAAAGTGGCAGTTTCCGAATTGTGACTTAAAATCCGAATGTACAATTAAAGTAGATTTTAAATTAGCATTCAATTCAGCATAAATGCCTTCTCTCTATCTGCTCCAAATCAAACATTATCACTTATTAAATGGAATAAGGTTACACAGTTTTGGTCAATTGGAGAGATAGGCCTTACAGCAGTAAAAAATGACGTTAGTAGTTTTTCGCTACCAGGATGCGTAAAACATGTAGACCATGCCCTACTTTTTAAATACAATGCACCCTGCCCTATGAGCCTTTAGTGCCTACATTAGGGGTGCCTTGTAAGTAATAAAAAGGATGGTTTAGGCCTGGTGAAAGGTTTATTTTTGAAACTGCACGACAAGCTGCCATGCCAGGCCTGAGACATGTTTTAAAATGATACATTAGAGGGTGGCACAATGAGTGCTGCAGGCTCACTAGTAGCATTTAATTACAGGCCCGGGGTACATATAGTACCAGATACAAGGGACTTATAAGTTAATTAAAAGTGCCAATCAGGTGTAGACCAATGTGATCATGTTTTAGGGTGAGAGTACAAGCACTATTCCACTGTTTAGTAGGGAAAAAGTCCACAGATTCTGAATACCAATGAAGACAGGTTCAGAAACAGATGGCAACATTCCGAGGAAGATCTTGCAAAAGAGACCAGGTCTAACAACCTGTGCCAACTTCATACGAAAAATATTCATAAACATTTACTAATATGGAAGTTCATACAGATTTCCTCATGCATAAATGTAATGCATCTGTGCATTTGCAGTGAACTTATATCGGCATGGGGAAAATAATTTTCTCTACGATGGAACATGTTTGTGGTAGTACCCTCCATTTTCTTTCCTGAAAACAGATGTACTCCATCTTAACAGAAGTAAATCTAGGATGACTTTCAAAGAAGATAACTACCTGCAAAATGTTTCTAAGTACAAACAAGTGTTCCAATTTTTGCACGTTAGCCCTGTTGTGCAGGTGCTCAGGCCTTGAAACAACTACCTCTTTAAGGTTGTGTACTTTAAGCCCCCCCATCACGATGGGATGCATTAGATGGTGCAAATTATGCACCTGGACCTTTTCAATAAGGTGGTCTTTGCATCCAGTTATGAAGGAGAGGAAAACAACATGCTGCTAGTAAATATTATTCTCCATTTCTGCATGCCCAAAAAGTATAATTTCCAACTGCGATATGAGTCTAAGTTTCCTGCTACAAACTGCAAGTGCAAACTTCAACAAATTACTGCCAGATAGTAAAGGGAGAGACAAATGTAATCAGGGCCGAAAGTGTTAGTAATTACACTCACAAGTGTAAGTCCTCAATGTCGAATCTCTAGCATGAATCTTATGTTTGGAAATTAAATGAAAGTATATGTGCACAGGTATACAAATACCCTTTTAAATCACACCCCTACGTTGTATTAATAGACACTTCCCATTTCTATACTTCTAATAGTTATTTTGATTTTGGCATCTATTAGGATAGCCCTCTGGTGGATCAACTACCCAGAAAGGACCTTTGATTAAAGATTTACTCAGTAATTTAACATGGCATTCATCATTGTAGAGAGCATTAGGTGAATAAACTAATCTCTCAGGTTTTGGAAAGTTAACATAAGTGGATACATTGTCCACCCTTGTCCTCAATATGCACTTGATACACTGGAGGAAAGGGGATACCTTCTATTCAAATCTAGTCTAGATGGTCTAGTTTTGTGAGTTCTGTCCTGGGTGTAATTCATCACAAGATCAAAAGGCTGACAGCAATGCCCAGTCTGTAATTCCACCCTCGTATAATGCTGTCCTCTTAGGTACAATTGTGCAGGCTTTCTGACCAGATAAGCCTACAGGTGTCAAATAAAACGCAACAAATTATTGATGTTGTGAGCAAACACTGGAGTCAGTAAGGTATTCAAACAGATATTCTTAATATTTAAGTAGAAAAATTATAAGCAAAGCCCGACTACTAATAGCAGATCTCAAAACTAAAATTCCTTATTACAATTTTAAAAACAAAATATCACTGCTTTAATCTGCACTGAACTTCACCATGATCATAGTGCACTCAGCCAAATCACTAGGAATCACACTGAAGAAGAACCTGAACATGCAAGCTCACATCAACACAGTGCCTAAAAATGCCAGGTTTCCCTTGAGCTACCTTAGAGAGCTATAACCATTCCTAGATATTTCTGACCTCAAAATGGCAGTACAGCCATTAGTTATCTCTAGGATCGAATAAGGATGCGCAACCCTCTCGGGTCTGCTCTAGATCGCAACGTCTCCCCTAAAAGCCTGTCTCAATGCAGCTGCAAGACGTTTAACAGGCTCAAAAGAATTAGACCACATATAACCGCACCTGAAGACCCTGCATTGACTTCCTTAAGAAACTAGAATCCAACTAAAACTGGCCTGTATCAAACACAAAGCGCAACACTATAAGTCACCTTCATATCTTGCTCATAAAATTGAGGTATCCAGAGGAGGTAGGCACTCCCAGAGTGCCAGGGATCTTATGCTAAAACCACCCCCTTCCACAAGAAGAAAATTTACAACAGAGCTTTCTCCGGGGCCGAAGCTAGAATCTAGAACTCGCTGCCGCCAATCATCAGAAGAATAACATCTCTGCCTAGATTCAAGAATAAGCTAAGACTTTTCTAATGGTTAAATTCCTATCATAACCTCTCTCAGAGCACTTTCGGAATCAGCGACTTTGGAACACTTTATTGCTCTTTATATGAACACCACCCATTTTAAGCCTCACTAGACTGTAACTTACGCGATTCTGGTAGCACGGACAATGTTTAGCATACGGCATAACTGTACCTTTAGTGTTTAGAGGCTGATGTTGTACAATCCTCCCTTGCTCTTGTCTGTATTTTCTCACTCAAGTGTATTCATGATTGTCTGCTCCTAATCTTTGATTTTAGCTTGTTATCTCAGTAAATTGCTCTGATACCGTAACAGGTCACGTTCACTCTCTATAAAACACTAAGGGGCAGATTTATGAGTTCTGGCGCATCTCTGCAAATCAGCAGGAATGCGCCAGAACTGATGCGTCACGCAATTCCCTCCTTGCGGCACTACAGATACGCCGCATTTACAATGCGGCGCATCATGGTGCAAGGAAGGGCAGATGCGTGACGCATCTTGTGGTGTACGGGCGGCGCATTGCTGGAGTAGCGTCGCAAGTTGGACGCAACTCCTGCAATGTACAGAGACCACCCATACATAACGTGGTGCGTCACTCCTTACGCCTGCTTCAAGCAGGCGTAAGGATTTGACCCAGCAGCGTCGTAAAACTGACTCAGTGAAATCTTGTAGATTTCACTGCGTCAGTTTTACGGGGCTTTCCTACGAGGGAATGCCCACCCTGCGACAGAACGCCCACATGAAACCTGACGCAGGTTTCATGTGGCGCAGGGCTTTACAACGTGACGCATCTCACAAAAGTTGGGCTCGCACACCGCTCACTCATCAGCGGGATCACCCCACAGGATCATGGTATTTGTAGTTTTATTCAGAGCGTCGTATCTTCTTTTATATTTAAGTATTATATTTTTCGCCATCCCTGGACACGTGTTTCGTGGTATTTGCCACTCGTCAGCAGGGAGCAGGTCATATCTTCAGGGGTTGCCGATGGATGCCGCATATCACCGGGTGTAGTACCAATACAGAGGCACGCAGGTGCAGAGTCCCATGCTCGTCAGCCAAGAACCAAAATATCACAAAAGTTGGGCTCGCACACCGCTCACTCATCAGCGGGATCACCCCACAGGATCATGGTATTTGTAGTTTTATTCAGAGCGTCGTATCTTCTTTTATATTTAAGTATTATATTTTTCGCCATCCCTGGACACGTGTTTCGTGGTATTTGCCACTCGTCAGCAGGGAGCAGGTCATATCTTCAGGGGTTGCCGATGGCTGCCGCATATCACCGGGTGTAGTACCAATACAGAGGCACTCAGGTGCAGAGTCCCATGCTCGTCAGCCAAGAACCAAAATATCACAAAAGTTGGGCTCGCACACCGCTCACTCATCAGCGGGATCACCCCACAGGATCATGGTATTTGTAGTTTTATTCAGAGCGTCGTATCTTCTTTTATATTTAAGTATTATATTTTTCGCCATCCCTGGACACGTGTTTCGTGGTATTTTCCACTCGTCAGCAGGGAGCAGGTCATATCTTCAGGGGTTGCCGATGGCTGCCGCATATCACCGGGTGTAGTACCAATACAGAGGCACGCAGGTGCAGAGTCCCATGCTCGTCAGCCAAGAACCAAAATATCACAAAAGTTGGGCTCGCACACCGCTTCCTCATCAGCGGGATCACCCCACAGGATCATGGTATTTGTAGTTTTATTCAGAGCGTCGTATCTTCTTTTATATTTAAGTATTATATTTTTCGCCATCCCTGGACACGTGTTTCGTGGTATTTGCCACTCGTCAGCAGGGAGCAGGTCATATCTTCAGGGGTTGCCGATGGCTGCCGCATATCACCGGGTGTAGTACCAATACAGAGGCACGCAGGTGCAGAGTCCCATGCTCGTCAGCCAAGAACCAAAATATCACAAAAGTTGGGCTCGCACACCGCTCACTCATCAGCGGGATCACCCCACAGGATCATGGTATTTGTAGTTTTATTCAGAGCGTCGTATCTTCTTTTATATTTAAGTATTATATTTTTCGCCATCCCTGGACACGTGTTTCGTGGTATTTGCCACTCGTCAGCAGGGAGCAGGTCATATCTTCAGGGGTTGCCGATGGCTGCCGCATATCACCGGGTGTAGTACCAATACAGAGGCACGCAGGTGCAGAGTCCCATGCTCGTCAGCCAAGAACCAAAATATCACAAAAGTTGGGCTCGCACACCGCTCACTCATCAGCGGGATCACCCAACAGGATCATGGTATTTGTAGTTTTATTCAGAGCGTCGTATCTTCTTTTATATTTAAGTATTATATTTTTCGCCATCCCTGGACATGTGTTTCGTGGTATTTGCCACTCGTCAGCAGGGAGCAGGTCACATCTTCAGGGGTTGCCGATGGCTGCCGCATATCACCGGGTGTAGTACCAATACAGAGGCACGCAGGTGCAGAGTCCCATGCTCGTCAGCCAAGAACCAAAATATCACAAAAGTTGGGCTCGCACACCGCTCACTCATCAGCGGGATCACCCCACAGGATCATGGTGTTTGTAGTTTTATTCAGAGCGTCGTATCTTCTTTTATATTTAAGTATTATATTTTTCGCCATCCCTGGACACGTGTTTCGTGGTATTTGCCACTCGTCAGCAGGGAGCAGGTCATATCTTCAGGGGTTGCCGATGGCTGCCGCATATCACCGGGTGTAGTACCAATACAGAGGCACGCAGGTGCAGAGTCCCATGCTCGTCAGCCAAGAACCAAAATATCACAAAAGTTGGGCTCGCACACCGCTCACTCATCAGCGGGATCACCCCACAGGATCATGGTATTTGTAGTTTTATTCAGAGCGTCGTATCTTCTTTTATATTTAAGTATTATATTTTTCGCCATCCCTGGACACGTGTTTCGTGGTATTTGCCACTCGTCAGCAGGGAGCAGGTCATATCTTCAGGGGTTGCCGATGGCTGCCGCATATCACCGGGTGTAGTACCAATACAGAGGCACGCAGGTGCAGAGTCCCATGCTCGTCAGCCAAGAACCAAAATATCACAAAAGTTGGGCTCGCACACCGCTCACTCATCAGCGGGATCACCCCACAGGATCATGGTATTTGTAGTTTTATTCAGAGCGTCGTATCTTCTTTTATATTTAAGTATTATATTTTTCGCCATCCCTGGACACGTGTTTCGTGGTATTTGCCACTCGTCAGCAGGGAGCAGGTCATATCTTCAGGGGTTGCCGATGGCTGTCGCATATCACCGGGTGTAGTACCAATACAGAGGCACGCAGGTGCAGAGTCCCATGCTCGTCAGCCAAGAACCAAAATATCACAAAAGTTGGGCTCGCACACCGCTCACTCATCAGCGGGATCACCCCACAGGATCATGGTATTTGTAGTTTTATTCAGAGCGTCGTATCTTCTTTTATATTTAAGTATTATATTTTTCGCCATCCCTGGACACGTGTTTCGTGGTATTTGCCTCTCGTCAGCAGGGAGCAGGTCATATCTTCAGGGGTTGCCGATGGCTGCCACATATCACCGGGTGTAGTACCAATACAGAGGCACGCAGGTGCAGTGTCGCAGGGTTTCTGTTCTCACACAGAACTGTGCACAGAGGATTGGAACCTCGGCGAATTAGGGTGACCCAAAACTCACCTTAGTACCCAACTTACCCCTTACCAAGCTAGCTACAGTGTCTCATTGGTCTTATCAAACTCCCAATGTTTAGACAAACCAGAACATGAACTTACAGTACCTCAGGATACGTGGAACTCATGAACACTCTTTCGTTATATTATCATTACAAACCAAAACATGGAGTAAAGAAGAACACATGTGCATTTGAAATGTTTATTTACTAATGCCGTCTTCTCAGGCGCAGTATCTTATATAATACAAGTATACTTATTATCAGTAGCAAAATTACCAGCATAGTTACTAATACATAAAAAGCGAATGGTGACAGCATGTTAACATGCTGTAATGAATAAGAGTTAACAACACTTATATCTCACCCTCCCTAACACATATATTATATTATTAGTTAAGAAGGTCTCTTTGGGTTGGTTTAGGGCGGGCCCATACCTTAGTTTCCTAGCATGAAGGAATCACATCAGCATACACCAGCTCTCTCTTCATGTGAACCGCATCAAGTGTGTTCTATGTGCCTCATGCAAGGCAATATCAATCCCGCCTAAAGCCCGAGTTGGCAAAGGCTGCACTTGCGTTATGACTATGAAGGCGTGGAGATCAGACCTCATAACAATTCCATATCGTGTTGTTCCTGAAACTTCAGCACTCTTCGCAAACTTCGCGCACTATTAAGCAAAGCTGATATCAGAGCAACAACACATCATTCTCACATAAACCACGGCAAACTACTAGGTCGAAAGCTAAGTCAACAATTAAGTGTCGTGTGCAGAAGTTGAAAGAATGGAAAATGGCGTTTAAACCTCAAATGTACCTATGCTAACTTAACACGATATAAGGATATTCAGGAGCTACATGACACCCCCCCTTGATCCGAGAACGGACTAAATATGATAACAGAAGTCCCATCTCATGAGAGCAGAACTCAACAGAAAACGAGCATGATCCGAAATTAAACATCAAAAATTAATGCTAAAAAATAGCCCAAAAATATAACGTGGCTCAAGCCAATAGGCAAGGAAATAATAAAAAATTTGACAAATAAGTCAATAAAATCAATGAAATGCTATTGATCAGCATGTCAATCCGAGGCAGTGTCTATGACAAAACTGTATATGCAAAGTAAGTAGCAACAGCCTCCAATAGGAAATCACTGTCCTCATCCGAAAACAGTTCAGCCATCCAATTTAAAAGATGAAAAGAACATACGTGTTCTCCCAGCACCGGATCCTCTATAACCATCAGAGGACAGCTCGGTGGGTTGTCAAGAAAACTTAGTTCCAAGAAATTCTGTGCTGCCGACTATATATCCCAGGGACCAATTAGTCCATGCGCCACTGCTAAGGCCATAATCCTCTCGTCAGAACAAACCAACTCGTGAGCAATGATAGGACTCATCAGCTGATTAAAATCGACGTCAGGAGAAACCGGTCCGCAGAGACACAAATCAATGGCCCAATGGAAATCACAGGTCAGGCAGTGAAATACAGGCTGGACACAGGTGAAATAGGAGAATCGAAAAGATAATCCATATGCCGCGCTCAATGTCGCCAACGGCAGTGTGCCATAATATTCAAGCATGCGGTTGCGAAACTGCGTCAGTAGCTGTTGCGCGAGGTCTTGCACAGGAAGGACATCCATATTTAAAAAGACAGAAAATCACTAGAGCGCCAGCCGCTAATGCAAGTAAAAATGGGAATCCTCCAAACAAGGATGAGAAAATAGAATGGAAGAAAGCAGGGATGACTCCAAAAATCTTTTCAAAGGAAGTCACGAGACCACTGCTAACAACTTTAAAAAAATGCGCTAGGCCTTTTGTGGAGGAAGCGTTAAAGATAGTACGAACCATCGCTCCGAAATGCAAAGGCAAATCAGTATTCAAAAGAGCCTGAACCTCTGTACGGGTGTTTGCAATGTGAAGCACGAAAGTTTCACGGGCCGAGCTCAAGGCCACCTCTTTCTGGGACAAAAGAGCCCTTATTCTCGCCATGCCGCTGAATTCTGCTCCCAAGGTTGGTATCTGTGGCCAGATGGAAGACTCCCTATGTTCATGCGTGGGAGGATAAACCACATTTCTGCAGCAAATAACCCGCTCACTTACTGTTACGATGAAAGCTATACCTTTAATTAACCCACAACATTCTTCATTATTAAGCATTAAATAACTACCATTTTCTAATAATTTAAACGTGGGGATGATAGCAGGAACTGGCGTGCCTTGCAAAACGCAAGCCATATTCGGTCGGTCTTTGTTGCATGAACCGTGTAACTGTATGTGTCTACACATTAAAGAATGATCTGGTGTCTCAGTACACTCCTCCCCATTCAGATAAACTTCTTGGTCATCCTTGAAACATCTGTATGTGTATGGAAGCGACCAGACTTCATGAAGGAAACCGCTACCTAAAGGTTCATAACGACCAATGGGTACATATTTCATACAATTTGAAAACTTATATAAAGCAAAAGGCAGCGTTATTTAACCGTGGATAAGCCACGTTGCAGCAGTGGCTTCTGCCACGGAAAAAGGTAAAGATTCTAACCTTTCAATATGTAACATAGAAAAAGAAGCATCGCGCATTGAAAGCAAGCGTTGTTTGTCAGTTAAATTAAACGGTGCAAACAAAGAAGAAACGTTCATGTACCACCAGGGAACTTTACAATTTTTCAGAGTCTGAAGGGTCCATGCAAATTGCATGATTGAACGTAATTGATTCTGACCATGGTATAATACTGACACTTCATCATGCACAATATCGACAACTGACGACACAATATTATCCAATGTGTAAATTCTAGAGGAAAGCACGTTAATACTATTGTCAACAACTGCAAGCACTTTCTCAAGATTCGCCTGATCAATAGCCCTAAGGCGTGTAGCAGCCTCAATCTGTGATAGTTTCCAAATTTCATTGTAAACCCCATATAACCACCTTTTCGACCTGCCACTAGCCGGGCCTTTAATGAAATCATTCAAATCCACGTCTGCATTTAGTTTAGATAGGTGACTCTTAACCGCAGGTAAAGTTGAATGTTTCAGCCAATTTTGACACAATTTGCCTACAGAATAAGAGGTGACAGTATGAACCAAGTCAAACCTGGGATCAGATCTAATAGTTTTAAAACCGTCAGTTAAATTCAAAAATCTATTTTGGCAAGAATCAGCACTACGGTGCCAAAGCAGCCAACCTTTAGGATTCATACTGGAAATGTTAAAGGAGGAATTAAGGAGTAGAGCCTGTAATTCTCTAAGGGACAACTGAGTAAAGTTACTCCAACCATCATATTCCTCCAACTCCGGGAAAGAAGGAGTCTTTAACTTTTTAGAAGCAGCCAATCCAAAGCATGTAATCTGGGAAATTGTTTCATTTAAAAACAACATATGATTCGGGATGAGACATGCACGGTGCAAAGCCTCAGTGCCTTGTACCTGCCAGGCCCTTGAACCCCAAACCGATTTAAGGTCTATTGTTTCCTTCCATAGCTCATAGCCTCCAGTAACTAATTGATCAAGGAAGGCCTTCGAATACAACAATTTAGTATCGGTAAGTCTAACCTTGGACATTGGCTTGTTATGAAATTTAAAATAAAAGGACTCGGGATTGGACTGGTTAAAGTCAGTGAAATAAGTATACTTTTTCAGAAACGTTTCTGAACTCCCTTGTTTAGGTGCTGGGCAATGTTCCCACTGAGTAAAATTAACAGTATCCCTTCGGGATGATGTTTTGTGTAAGAAGTGATTGCCATAATGTTGGTAGCAGAATAATTCACCATAATTAGCAGATTCTAAATATAAATCCTCAGCATCAAAGGCAGCATAGTATTGTAAATCAGAAAACAAACTTTCTACAGCATTAACATCCCAGTCATCAGAACTAATGTTCTGTTTCACCACATCCCCCATATTCACTCTAAGTACATTAGGAACATTAACGACTTCCGTCGGGCCATGAATCTGAAACCGAACTGCATCCCACACGATTCCATCAAGGACAGGCCATGCTGTGATGTTAACCAAAGTCAAGTCTCTTTTAAATCTGTGTGTAGAATGTGACGAGGAAAGCGGGGCCAAAGTTCCATTTAAATGAGTAATGCATGTTCTTTCCTCGACATAGTGTCCATTGATGATTCGAAAAAAATAAAACACAAAACCAATTGACATAAAAAGGTAACCTGAAAAAAGGACCAGCCAAATGTATGTCCAAGGGGGAATCAAAAAATGTTTTTTAAACAGGCTAGCATAAACTGCAATTCGAGAGGGTTTCTTCGAGGCAAGGGAAGCAGAGTCAAATGAAAATCTGGATTCCGTGGCTAAACGTGCTTGCAGTTCAGGCATGGACAAATCAGTGGGGTAGGTATAGTCTATCTCATCAATGTTAGTTCCGGGTAAATTATTTAATAACGGACTGGAAACAGCAGGTAATTCGATGGCCACTTCAGGTTCAATATTAGAAGCAGTGGGCATAACTGAATTTCTCACAATAGAAGGACAGGAAACAGCCGGTGTCATGCTAAGAAGAATCGGCCACTCTGTGTATCTTGACATTGTCAATTGAAATAAACCTGTTTTCCTTACGACCAGGAAGTGGTGGTAAAATGACTGTTCTTGTGCCCTTCACTCCAAGGACTGGAACCGGAGCTCGATAGGAAGGACCAAATTCTTTCTTGTTATCGATCTTCTCTCGAACCAGTTCGCCAACTTGGGGTAGCCAGCCAACTACCGGGATCTGCAACGCATCATCCGACGTGGAGGGCAAATGTTCCTTTGCAAGACTGTCTCTGGTCTTTTGTAGATTCTGTAAAACATTGCAATGTTCATCTGCGTCAAAGGAAGTGGCGCGAACCACACAGTCTAGACCGTCAAGGTCAGGGACGTACATCTTGATGCCAAAGAGCATTTCGTATGGGGTCCGCCCACCCAGAGACCTTCTTGGGAGATTATTAAGAGCACGCTGCACGCCATAGAGGTGAGCCAGCCAGTTTCTGCCAGTGCCTATAACTCGGGCTGTCAAAGATTGCTTTAAATCACGGTTCATTCGCTCAACTACACTGTTACCCTCAGGTCTGTAGGGAGACGAAAACTTGACTTGGACCCCCAACAAAGTCATGGCATCCTTATACGCCTTAGAGGCGAAAGCCGGACCCTGATCCGAATGGAATGTACCACAGGCAAAAATCCCTATAAAGACACGCAAATCTCTAATGACAGTCCGTGAATCAGCGCTGCGATGTGGCCATACCCACACAAAGCGTGTGCATGAGTCAACTGCTACTAAGATGTACTTATACGCAGTATCAGATGAAAAAGGACCGCAGTGATCTAAATAAACACAACCTAGCGGTTTATTAGAAATGTACAACTGAGTCTGTGGCGGACGCGTAGCAGTCGAAGGTTTTATCTGCTGGCATATGTCCCAAAGAAGGACATAATCACGCGTCTGTTTGTACAGTCCCCGCCACCAGAAACGTTGTTGTAATTGAGTTACAGTGGCCGAGACGCCCGCATGCGCAGACGCCACACCTTCATGTGCCGCTGTAATCAAGTCTGCTCTGCGATCCGAGTTGGGAATCAGCCGTTCCCCAACGTCAGGAATTGTCACAAAAGGAACCTTTTCGGGACTTAAGTGGTATTTGTACTTCGAAGGGAATCCCGCAGGATGTTTACTTCCCTTCTCAGAGGCAGCAACTGCCGCCAAGATGTCGCTATCAATCTTGGTTTTGGATCTAGTAACCGCTGCAACTAAGTATGTAGATACTGCTGATTTCGCCACTTCATCAGCAAGCGAATTGCCAACAGCGTGAACTCCCACGCGCTGATGACCGAGAGTATGAATCACAAAAACGAGTGGCAACTTAGCCTTAAGCTCTGCCACTCGAACCCAGATCATTTTATGTTTTATTGTGCTACCCTTGGAATCATGAAAATCATTTTGAATCCAAAAGAACAAGTTCTCATTGTAAGACTGAACACAGTAGTAAGAATCACTTACAATCAGAGAAGTAACACTTGGATCTGCGTACTCCAACGCTAGTAAAAGAGCACGAAGCTCTGCCAATTGTGCAGTGCAATCGCCCAGGGGCAACGTGTGTACTTCCCTGGAAATGAACTCATCGTTCAACATAGCACCAACCACAATAGCGCATGCGGAAACGTAGGCATGTTTAGAGCCATGCGCAACCTGCGCCGACCCATCAGTGTAAATGATGCAATGGAAGTCCTCCAAAGGTCGCATAGTCAGAGGAGCAGGATGAACGAACTCATACTGCAAGTACTCTTGCGACCGTAATGAGGCGTCAAAAATAAACGTGACATCCGTGGACGTCAATGACGCTGCCCATTGAATCCACCGTGGGTGCAAAGCTTTAGAATTCGGTACACTGGCTTTCGTGACTGCCTCCAAATGAGGACAGGGTGTTACCACTAACATGCGCTTCCCCTGTGACAGAGCTCGTTCTTTAAGAATCGCCATCTGTACAGCAGTTAAAACTTTCTCCACAGTGGGAAACCGCAACTCAGCCGAAGTGTACAAGTGTGACTTGTAAGCAATAGGTACTGTGTCACCTTCATTAAAAGTCAGGTACGTGAAACCCACCGCCCCTGGAATTATTCTTATCACCAGGTTGGTGTGGTTATCACGAGTCAGTAAATATTTAGAGGCGAGCAGATCAGCCTGCAATGATTGCAAAATGGCTGAATGCTCAGGCAGCCAGCATGATTTTGAGAAAGTTGGTTGTATCAAAGCATACAAAGGCTTGATACGCTGGGCATATTCCGGAACATAAGTTCTGCCGAAATTCAAGAAGCCCAGCAAAGACTGTAATTTTTTCAGTGTTGTAGGAGCGCGCAATTGTGCGCATTTCTCCAAGAAGTGAGGAGCCAAACCCCGACCTTCATTGTTCAGCTCATAGCCGAGGAACAACACTGTGTGTTCTGCAATGTGCGATTTTGCAAAATTAAATTTGTAACCCATATCTGCAAAGTTACAAATTATTGAATTTACACGACACAGATGCAACCAAATCTCGTCGTCTGTGAGATAAATATCATCCACATAAGAACATGCATCCGGATCGATACTCTCTATCAGAGTGACTATTCGGGAGGTGAAAACTCCAGGACTATTCTTGTAGCCCATCGGGAGTCGCCGGAAGCGTTTTTGCACACCAGCGGACGTAAAACTTGTCCATTGGGAGCTAAAGCTATCCAGTCTGTGGGCATAAAAACCGTTGGAAATGTCAAGCGTTGTCTTGAAACGCTTACGCACTAGACTATCCACCAGGGCAGAGCCGTGAGTATTCTGTACTGCACAGTTACGGCAATGCGAGTTCAAATGCCGGTAATCCAATACCAAACGATATGATCCGTCAGGCTTGGTCACAGTAAAAAGGGGATTATTCATCGGTGACACACATGTTTCAATAACTCCCTGATATTCCAATTGTTCAAGGATTTCTGCGACGGCAGCTTTTGCTTCCCGCCGTATAGGATATTGAGGCTGAGGCTGCAGCTGAGACCTCAACGGAATCTCGTGGCAAGGAGACAATTTATCCCAACCACATTGGTTGCGGTACAGAGCCGGCGCAAGAGCCCAAGCCCACTCTTCTGCAAAATGCTGCGCATGCTCAGTTGAGACAGTTTTCGCGAAACTGGGAAGGATTACCTCCTCCCCTCGCGGCGCCGCGAGCACAAAAGGTGGGGGCCAGTCAGTCTCCGAAAGCAAAATGTCATAAGTAGAAGAAAGATTCTCCCAAAATACCCCTCTGACAGTACGCTGTATGTCACCTTCAATTAACAGGACAATTTCAAAAAGTCTTTCAGGGGGAGCTAGTCTCGTATCGGCTGTTTCTATTACAACGAACACTTCAGTCGCTGTCACCCTCAGTAGTGGACGGAGCGCCTCTCTGACTATGGTAATCTTCGCCGCGCTGTCCAGCAAGGTCAGAGCCCACGTCAGATTCCGAAGCCGCGTTCTCACTATCTGTGGTATATCTATGCGCTGTTAAGGCTGCGACTTTCTTTTTCGCAAACTGCGGACGCTTAGGCGTAGAATCCTCCTGCTTCACTGCGCCGTCCGTCTGGCGGGACTGACCACGTCCTTGTTGGCCACCACGTCCACGTCCACCGCCTCCTCCACCGGTCTTCGGGGCCGATGTTTCCTGAAAGGAACGAGGAGAGCGTTGATCAGAACCCTGAAATCGATCAGGTGATTTAATCATCGCGCGATCGCGCAAATCATAAACTTTGTCTGTCGGCGCAGGAGCTTGTATTGCAGGAAAAGAATCCTGAGTCTGTTTATTTAGCTTCCCCTGTGTCTGTTTTTTAGGCCAATTCTGTTTTTTGGACTTGGGCTGGACATCTGTCACTGCAGATTGTCCCTGAGGTTGTTTTTTCTCCTTTACTGAAAAATATTTCAGACCTCTACTTGTGCGGCCAATTGTCTTATAAGCGGCCACAACGATCTTTGCTAACTGCCGGGGTTTATCGGCATCGGGCAGAGCAGCCAAAGCATTCGACACCTGAAAGTTCACCGCATCCCCTTTAACATTGGAGAGTATGAGATCACTTACAATCTCAAAAGAACCACACAGGCGCATACCCAATTCAACAGCTGCCTCAGGTCCGTGATCATTCTGAACACGTTTAATGATCTCAGGCAGTGCATTCATAGACGGGGTGCCAAAGCACCTCGTATAAACGGCTGCAAATGTTTTCCCCCAGCTTTCACAGTCAACAAGCTCAGGAGTTAAATCCTTCGGTAAAGTGATCGTCAACATTCTATGCTTATCAGCAGGAGTAGAATTCGGAAACACCGCCTCCAGTTGATCAAACCTCTCAGCTAACCAGAATGGGAAGTCATCGTTGTCAACTGGACGCGCACCAAAAACCGAATTTACCATCACCGGATTAAGACGCATACCGCCTCGATCCAAGGGAACGGCCGCACCCCCCTGGGGACCACCAGGTAGATGTCGACCGATGTATTGCACTAATGCTCGAATCACGGAAATAGAAACCACATGTAGCCTACGAATTTCTGCAAGGGTACAAGCGCCGTGATTCGGGTGCGGGGTAAACCCACCCAACGCAGGCCAGTTTGCACCTGGAATTGAGAGTGGACCTAACCTCGCAGCGGACAAAGAGTGGGGGAGGGCGCCATCAAACCAAACGCGATGCTGCCAATGATCAATAGGTATTTCCAGTGCCCTGTACGGTGTATATTCAGCCGGGACAGCGGAGGCGGTGTAGGAGTGGAACAAACCAGAAGTTGCGTCCACAGCCGGAAACATAACCCAAGAGTAAAACAACTCAAAAGGGAACGCCGGATCTGCACCCACCACTAAAATCACAGCCATACCATCCACCGGGACTTGGTACGCCTGCAGATGTGTGCGCACCGCTACGCGACTATGTTGCGCAATGGCCACCGCCATGATAACACTGGAAACAAGAAAACACAAAGAAGACTTTGTAGCACAACTGGGTAGTAATTCAAAGAAACCGTTTAAGAAAGAATCAAGCTTGAAAAAGACCTAAAAATAGGTAGGTTTCACCGACACCCCGTTTTCCGGATACGGAGGTGAAGGGGTTAAGGTTTGAATGATATACTACTCGAGTGTCATGATATAAGACCACCGAAAACGTTGGGCGCCATGTAGCAGGGTTTCTGTTCTCACACAGAACTGTGCACAGAGGATTGGAACCTCGGCGAATTAGGGTGACCCAAAACTCACCTTAGTACCCAACTTACCCCTTACCAAGCTAGCTACAGTGTCTCATTGGTCTTATCAAACTCCCAATGTTTAGACAAACCAGAACATGAACTTACAGTACCTCAGGATACGTGGAACTCATGAACACTCTTTCGTTATATTATCATTACAAACCAAAACATGGAGTAAAGAAGAACACATGTGCATTTGAAATGTTTATTTACTAATGCCGTCTTCTCAGGCGCAGTATCTTAGATAATACAAGTATACTTATTATCAGTAGCAAAATTACCAGCATAGTTACTAATACATAAAAAGCGAATGGTGACAGCATGTTAACATGCTGTAATGAATAAGAGTTAACAACACTTATATCTCACCCTCCCTAACACATATATTATATTATTAGCTAAGAAGGTCTCTTTGGGTTGGTTTAGGGCGGGGCCATACCTTAGTTTCCTAGCATGAAGGAATCACATCAGCATACACCAGCTCTCTCTTCATGTGAACCGCATCAAGTGTGTTCTATGTGCCTCATGCAAGGCAATATCAATCCCGCCTAAAGCCCGAGTTGGCAAAGGCTGCACTTGTGTTATGACTATGAAGGCGTGGAGATCAGACCTCATAACAATTCCATATCGTGTTGTTCCTGAAACTTCAGCACTCTTCGTGCAGACATAGTTTATTAAGCAAAGCTGATATCAGAGCAACAACACATCATTCTCACATAAACCACGGCAAACTACTAGGTAGGTCGAAAGCTAAGTCAACAATTAAGTGTTGTGTGCAGAAGTTGAAAGAATGGAAAATGGCGTTTAAACCTCAAATGTACCTATGCTAACTTAACACGATATAAGGATATTCAGGAGCTACATGACAGCAGAGTCCCATGCTCGTCAGCCAAGAACCAAAATATCACAAAAGTTGGGCTCGCACACCGCTCACTCATCAGCGGGATCACCCCACAGGATCATGGTATTTGTAGTTTTATTCAGAGCGTCGTATCTTCTTTTATATTTAAGTATTATATTTTTCGCCATCCCTGGACACATGTTTCGTGGTGATCCCGCTGATGAGTGAGCGGTGTGCGAGCCCAACTTTTGTGATATTTTGGTTCTTGGCTGACGAGCATGGGACTCTGCACCTGCGTGCCTCTGTATTGGTACTACACCCGGTGATATGCGGCAGCCATCCGCAACCCCTGAAGATATGACCTGCTCCCTGCTGACGAGTGGCAAATATCACGAAACACGTGTCCAGGGATGGCGAAAAATATAATACTTAAATATAAAAGAAGATACGACGCTCTGAATAAAACTACAAATACCATGATCCTGTGGTGTGATCCCGCTGATGAGTGAGCGGTGTGCGAGCCCAACTTTTGTGATATTTTGGTTCTTGGCTGACGAGCATGGGACTCTGCACCTGCGTGCCTCTGTATTGGTATTCCACCCGGTGATATGCGGCAGCCATCGGCAACCCCTGAAGATATGACCTGCTCCCTGCTGACGAGTGGCAAATACCACGAAACACGTGTCCAGGGATGGCGAAAAATATAATACTTAAATATAAAAGAAGATACGACGCTCTGAATAAAACTACAAATACCATGATCCTGTGGGGTGATCCCGCTGATGAGTGAGCGGTGTGCGAGCCCAACTTTTGTGATATTTTGGTTCTTGGCTGACGAGCATGGGACTCTGCACCTGCGTGCCTCTGTATTGGTACTACACCCGGTGATATGCAGCAGATATCGGCAACCCCTGAAGATATGACCTGCTCCCTGCTGACGAGTGGCAAATACCACGAAACACGTGTCCAGGGATGGCGAAAAATATAATACTTAAATATAAAAGAAGATACGACGCTCTGAATAAAACTACAAATACCATGATCCTGTGGGGTGATCCCGCTGATGAGTGAGCGGTGTGCGAGCCCAACTTTTGTGATAACGTGACGCATCTGCCTAGATGCGTCACGTTGTAAATAGGTCGCAGGGATGCGCCACGTTTCCGCGCCGTTGCGTGATGCAACGGCGGCATAAACGTGGTGCAAGTCCGACATAAATCTGCCCCTTAAACACTAAACAACACATCGAAAAGACCTCTGACCAGAATGTTTAAAGATTAAATAGCAATATAGTGCTTTAAAGTCAATAGCACTTAGGAGTTACTTGAGGTCATGCCAGACTAGGGTAAATCCAAAGTTCAGGACAACCGCGGTGGAGGGCGGACCAGCTACAAGACCCATGCAGGGCGCGCTGAAAAAGTACCTTGGATGGACCAAATGTCGGCATCGACGACTTGATGCATCAGGTCTAATTTACACAGTCGGTCAATGAGTCAAAGTCTAGCCTTGCAGTCATGTCCGCCGTTGTCATTGAACCCCTTATGATGCAGGCTCTGCGTCATCATCGAGCCTTGCAGCAGTTACCTCGGATCGGTGATGCATCATCATCGAGCCTCACAGTTGGGTCCTGAATCATTGTTGAGTGGTGCAGGGATGTTGTCCGATTGGCTCTGCGTCAAAGGGAACTTTGTCGGTTGCAATCGGCGCAAAGTCATCACCGCTTAGATTTTTGCAGGAAAACAGCTGCAGAACCCACTTTTAAGACTCAGGACTAATTTGGCATCTCTTGGCAGGGCAGGACTTACAGTTGGCAGAGTCCAGAAGCTGAAGCAGAGCTAAAGACAGTCTTTCATGGGCTTAGACTTCAAGAACAGGGGGCAAGCCAGCAAGTCCTTGGAGAAACTTGGGTTTAAGGATGTAGAGAGCAGGTCCAGTCCCCAGTCCTTCTGACTCCCATGCAAGAAGCAACAGGCAGTAAGCCCGCACAGCAAAGCAGTTAGCAGAGTGGCAGTCCCTCCTACAGAACAGCAGCTCTTCTTCCAGGCAGAGCATCCTGGGTTCTAGCAAATATTTGATTTCATGTTGTCATATGTTCAGTACTTATACTCAATTTGGCCTTTGAAATAGAGAGAGTTCAAAGAGATGGTTTGAAGTGCACAAGGCCCTGCCTTTCCTGCCCTGGCCTCAGGCACACTATAGGAGGGAATGCAACCATTTGTGTGGGACAGGCACAGCCTTATCCAGGTGCAAGTGTCAGCTCCTCCCTCTCACCCTACCTCAGGATGAGCCATCATCATGCTGATGGCTGCTCCATCACACTGCCTTTGTGTGTGCCTTGTCATGTAGTTCCTATAGAAAACATACAGGATATGTGCTTTTCCACAACATACACTGTAGGATTGGTGTCAGTCGAACTCTGATCACCTTCACTTGGTATGTTAGCCTTTCTGTATCAGCTAGATCACAGTGCCACTATAATCTCCTCTTACCAGGGAGAGAGAATAGTTTCTGGCAACCTCAGAACATGTTGGACAAAGGGAGTGCAGTTGGGTGGATGTCATGTTGCCCTCACACACCCCGAGCGGTGTCATGCTTCATCATTGGGCCTTGCTCCTCGTCGGCCCAACGGTGCAATGCTTGACGGGGTCCCCGTTTCCGGGGCTCTTTGTCGCAGATCTTTTATGGAGAAGCCGTTGGGTGCGTGCGGGTGTGGAGGCAGTGAGGGGTTATGTGCACTTGAGGGGTGAACTAAAATAGGTCAGGGTCAATCCTAATCACAATAAGTTTAATGGTAAAGGTGGATCCTGCCTAAATAAAAATAATTGGAGGCCCTGTGGGAATGTAATGTTCCTGGCAGGCAGTCTCTAAGGTGGGGTCAACATGTTTTGTGCCTAGTTGTTCCAAATGAATCGGGTGGCACTTCTTCAGGACCTATGTGAAATGTGGTGCACAACTGGAAACAGGCTTCAAAAGTCAAACATCACAAAATATTGGAAATATTACGTTTAAGTTCTAATAAGAAGTTCATTGAGAGGTGACAACACTGGCAGAAAGCCAGTTGTACCCTGCAAAATCCACCAAAGGTAATTTTCAGCTACGGGAAAAGGTTACACCCTAAAGGCGGTTCACATATAACTAGATAGGAGTGACCTTATAAGTAGACAGTCAATTTGCAGTACTCCCCCTTGTTGTGGTGGCTAGGGAATTAGAGAATTGAGGTATTGCCCTGAGCCTTTTTCCCTGATTGTCTGAGAATCTGAAGCATTTTCACACCTTCAGACTGACAGTAATAAAAACACATACAAATGGCACACTTCTTGGTAAGTGAGACACACTCATCCCAGCAGACATATGCTATTTAAGTGGCAGGTAATGCTCTAAATGGAAAGGTTATACACAGGTAGGGTTTGTCCTCAGAGCCAGGCTGGACATATATATACTAGGAAAACACGATTGCCTGGTCTCAGTTTGGAAAGGGGCCATTAAACAAGCCTGTAGTTCTCAAAATGGAGCACTGTCTCACCAATGGCAGAACCTGGCATCATACTCACAGTTTTGTTTACAGCACTGGATCCAATAAGGTCTTGCACTGTCAATCACACTGTAAGTGTGACTCCAGGCCCTGCAAGTTTGCAAATTTTACCAGGAGGGAGCTGTGTGCCAAGGTGGTCCATGGGTATTGGCTATTCAGGTAACGTCCTGAATAGGGACACCATGGTGCCAGATTGCAAGATAAAAAAAACCTTTCAAATGTTATCCGTGGGTAATTGAGTTGTGTATGATCCTGTGGGCATGTGTAGATATCTATGTATGTACTTATGTATATAAGTCTGTGTGGATGTTGGTTCTTGACTCCGGCATATTTTTAGGTAGTTTGTAGCATTTTGGGGCCTTCCATGACAAACTGACATTATGGGGCTGGCCATGGCAGGGCAGTAGTTTCCTTAGGCAAATCAATTATGGATGACCTGTCGCACATTGCTGGTAATTCTTGGCATTTTAAAGCCGCCAAAAGAAAGGTGGTGCACACGTCAGGCAAAATGCTAGCCAAGGCCTACTATTAGTAATTCTTAGCACTCGATCTCCTGCAATCATGGTTTGTGGAGAGACTGGATGAATTAGCCCCTGTGTCGACCACCCGTAAAATTGCCTGTAGGGCCTCTGCCCCTTGGTTTACTGCTGCTTTGATTGAAAAGCGGCGACAGTGCAAGAAAGCTGAAAGGATCTGGCGTCGTCACTATGATTCCACTGCTAAGTTGGCTTACAGGGAATCCATTTAATCATACCATAATGACATTCTGCTGGAAAAGAAATCCTATTTTGCCAGAAGAATCGAGGCTGCCACTAACATCAGTAAAGAATTATTTTTGATAGTTAAGGAATTCACCTCTTCTACGCTAAGCACGCCTATTTGCCGTCACTCCGAATCTTGGGTCACCCAATTAGCAGATTTTTTCGCAAATAAAATTAGGTCCATCCAGGACTCCTTTCCGCCCCCTGGTACTGAAGTAGCTTCCTGCACTCCCTTCTCCGTCCCTGACTGCTGTGGGTCCCATCCTTTCAGAGTTCCCCTCTCTCTCTCACTCAGCCTCGCTGGACTTTCTCACTAAACTAAAATCCGGTTCCCCATTGGATCCCTGTCCGACCAAATTTTTCGCCAAAACAGCACAAGTGATCAATCCCATAATTAATCCCGTGCTCAATCTATCTCTCAGCATGGGAGTGGTTCCTCCAGGTTGGAAGCAGGCCCTTATCCTGCCGCTTCTGAAAAAGCCAAATCTGGACCCTTTGGTTCACGCCAATTATAGGCCCATTTCCCTCCTTCCCGCATTTGCCAAGGTCGTGGAGAAGCATCCCCATAATTCCCTATCCAACTTCCTTGAGACCAATAACATCTTGCATTGCACCCAGTCTGGCTTCCATACAAACATGAGCACGGAGACAGCGTTGCTAGAAGTAACGGAGGCAATTAAGGAGGTCTTGGATTCAGGGGGCAAGGCGATGTTAGTGATGCTTGATCTCTCGGCGGCCTTCGACACCGTCCCCCACAGCGGTCTCCTTTCAAGACTCAGGGAGATTGGCCTGCGGGGGGCGGTGTTCAGTTGTTTTGCGTCCTTCCTAGCGGACCGCCGTCAAACGGTCTGGGCCCCCCCTTTCTCCGCCGCGGTGCCGCCTTTGAAGGTAGGAGTTCCTCAGGGCTCTATTTTGAGCCCTACTCTCTTTAACATCTATATGACCCCCTTGGTGGCACTGGCGGAGTCTTATGGGGCCCAGATAGTTTCGTACGCTGATGACACCCAGCTCCTCTTCTCCTGCGAGAAGGGTTCAGATTTCAATGGGGAGAGTATCAGAGGCTGCCTTGGGGCTGTTTTCGAATGGTTCCAGCTCAATAGCCTCAAGTGCAACTCGGATAAATCCGAGGTGCTTTTCTTCGGCTGCCCCTCCGACCCTCGGTGGCAGTCTTGGTGGCCCCAGGCCATGTTTCCACCTTCCGCGGCTTCCGATATGGCCAAGAATCTGGGAGTGAAGATCGACAATGGCCTTACCTAGAAGCCCCAGATTCTCGGCTTAGTTGGGAAGTGCTTCGGCCTTCTTAAAATGCTAAGGAAATTTCTTCCCTTGCTCTCTCTGGCTCATAGAAAGATCACTGTGCAGGCACTAATAGGCTCTCGCCTGGACTATGCCAACGTGCTCTACCTCGGACTTCCGGAGTATCTTCTAACACGTTTGCAGATAGTCCAAAAACTCTGCCGCGCGAGCCATCTTTGGCCTTCACCGGAGAGCCAGTGCAAAAGACCTCTTGAAAACCTTGCACTGGCTTCCAATTCGAAAACGAATTGTTTTTAAGACGCTCACTCTGGCCTTCAAGGCTCTTCATGGCACTGGTTCCAAATATATCAGGAAACGGTTGGTTTTTTACCGGCCATCTAGATCGCTTAGGTCAGCTTCGCTGGCCTTGGCTTCTGTTCCGGATATTAGACGAGCCCGCATAGGAGGCCGCTATTTCAGACGCCTGGCGCCTTAGTTGTGGAATGCCTTGCCGGTTCCTCTGAGAAGGACTGTCAACCTGTTAGCCTTTAGAAAAGATCTTAAGTCCTGGCTTTTTGTTCAGTAGTGTCTGGCATTTTTCTCCTGCCCCTGTTCCGCATCGGGTTCAAAGCACCGGGACACTCCTCGGAGTAGCTGAGCGCTATAAAAAACTCATTATAACATTATAACATAACATATGGGAATGCCCATCACATTTGACTGGTATTTCTTGTTATTTTGATGCTATTTATGGCATGATTGTTCCCAATGTCAGCCTACATTTATAGCTTGCTGTAACATATTAGTGATAACTCATGTCACTATGCGGCATGCATAGCATGAGATGGTGATACCTTGGCCGGTAAGACATAATTTAACTATGTGTGGCAATGGTACATGTGAGTAACTGATTTAAATGATAATTGATGTTTGGGTGCTGAGCATTTATTCACTAAAAATGAGAAGGTGCTAAAGTTTTCTTAGGGGATTATATTTATTGTCCCAAGAACAGTGTCTATTTGATGGGAACGTCCTGCATTGGGGCGCTAGGGTCAGTAGAGTTGATGACGAGACCCAGTGAATGTTGTTGATTAGCTTGTGTGTTCTCTGGATTACCATGTTCCCTCTCCAGCATTCTGTTCAACTAAGCAGGATGGCTATATGGCACTGAAAGACATTCTGGCCCACTAACTGGTGCCGAGATCAACCGCCTTGACCCCATTAGGCTTCTCACAATGAGCTCTCTCATTGCAGCCTGACAAAGAAAGGTCTAGAAACTGATTGTCTGGTATCCACCTGACTTGGAAAAGCTCCTGGTCAGCTGTGGAGAAGATTCAGCAGTGGGCAGTAAGCGATGGTCTCCAGAATGCATTTGGTGAGCTTGATTCTTTTGTACTTTTCCTGTAGAGGGCAGCTGTGCAGACTGTTCTATGAGGTAATAATGATCAGTAGCTGGTCTTCGCATTATTGTGCCAAATTACTCTAATAAACCTACCAAACAGACCCCATAAGGGAAAGAAATGAGTCACTGAATAAAACAATATAATGAATGGAGGCATTTTTACATCAAACAACCCTAAGAAGCAAGTGGAGTCACACAAGAGAAAAACGAAGATTCAAGAGACATGCAGCAACTTCAAAGAAGTTTTTTCAATTCGAAAAATAATAGAGACTAAAATGGAAACAGGGTGTTATAACGAACAAGACATTGCACAAGATGTAGAAATACTATCTGACAATATCTTATCAGACTGAGAAGGACAAAAGTAATTAAGTGCAGAATACTCCACAAATGCCGAATTTGCCTGTGATATTAAAAACGAATTGCCCTAGCATATGTCCTTACAAATGAAGTAGTAGAACGCTATTAATAGAATCACCTTCCCATCAAAGATATCAACAAAAATTAACCCAGAGGCTGGAAGATTTCTTCAGTCTAGTAATAGATGTAGACCCAAACATAATCTACTATGGAATTTTTGTTACAGTACCACCCATGCAGTGGTGGAATGGCACAATACATTCCACTCAACTTTAGGCTGAAGCACCCGTAAACTGGACCATTATTTAGAAAATTGAAAAAACAATGGAACAATCAATAACCTAGCATAACCTAAAGTCTCAAAACACACCATACAAGTGCTATGCTAAGCCAAATTCTTTGCTGACATTCAAGACATACCGAGACTCCATAGCAAGAACTGTAATCTGAAAAACCCAATCCAAAAAATCCTACCACATACAATCTAAACACACCAAAAAACACCTAAAAAACTCTTCATTTATTCATATTATTTAAACAAAAATTACAAATCAATCTTAAATATAAAATAAACATGAAAGACTGATGAGATTTGACCATAAAATCACTTAAAAAAATAATAATAAATATCATAAAAAAAACAATTCAAACAATCACAATACCTAATGCAAAATACAATGCAAAATATACATTGCATAAAAACAATGTTAAAAATAAATCAAACTCCATAACAATTCAAAAGGCAAAATTCCTTTATACATAGGAAATAACAATACCCCATTACTGCAAAAATAACATGAATAAAAACAAACTCTCATCCAAAACCTACAAATTAAATGTCAATTAAAAAACCCGTGCCAGGAAAACTGAAAATTCATGGAAATTAAAAATAGCACTAGTTAAAATATAAGCGAATGTGTTTCCTTGAAAAAAATTCATCCACGAAAGATATATTCCACGAGCCAAAGAATCAAATATAAAAAAAACAAAAAATACCCAGTAACATAAAATATGAACCCCATAAACACTAGAAATAGGAAATAAAAAAACCCACACAAAACCAATACATAACTAATAAACGCAATATACTCATAACAACAATATAATTAGGGCTGTGTAAACTTATAATTAGAGGTAATTTACAACGTCTATATGGGTGGTGCAAAATATGCTTTGAAAATGTTACTTAAAATAAATAAACGAAGCATGTCTCTTCCTTCACGAGACTCTGTGTTCAAAATTCTGACATGCCCTGTAAGTCATAATGAGGGCCTATTTGAGGCTTCAAGCCCATTCAGGGCTAATGGAGGCCAGATACATTCTCTCTAATCCCTCTGTTTGTCACTCAGTAATACAGAGATTGCAAGAATGAGTTGTGCTCTGGCAGGTGAAGGACCCTGGGACAAGGGGTCCTTGTCGCAAAGTGCCCGGTAAGGAGTCCCGCAGGACTGTGGAGGGCTCCCCTGCTTGGCTGAGTGAAGACGTTCTGACCAGGCTCCGGTATCTATTCCATGGCCCCCTGTGTTGAAAAGTAACCAGGATGGGTTCTTGCAGGCCCCAGAAGGCCTCCCCTGCCTGCCTGTGTTAAGAAGCTTTTATCTGGCCCCTGGTCAGAGCTCTGGCAGGCCAGAGGGGGAGCCCCCAGCCCTGGGCTCCATTCCCTGATCCACTGTATCTCAAAGTGCCTGGGATGAGGTCCCATATGCATGGAATGGCCTTTCCTGCCTACCCAGGTTAATAAGCACTGACCGGGCCACAAATCAGAGCTTCTAGGAGGCAAGGGGTTGGAAGTCCCTGAAGCTGGGCTCCATTCTTCACACATCGGTATCACAAAGTGCCTGGGTCGTGGTCCCGTATGCCGAAGAAGGGCTCCTCTTCTTGGCCGTGTGAAGAAGCTGAGACCAGACTCCATGTAAGAGTTCTTACAAGTCCTGGGGTGGAAGCCTCCAGGCCTGGGTGCCCTTCCTTGGCCTGCCATCTCTGAAAATGCCAAGTACAAGGTCCTACATGCACTGAATGACCTCCCTGCCAGCTTGGGTTAAGCTCAGATTGGGCCCGGGTCAGAGCTCTAGCTGGCCTGGGGGTGGAAACTCCTGGCTTTGGGCTCTATTCTTCAGGCCTCCATTTTGCAAAGTGCCCGAGATGAGTGTCTGCTGGCCCTGGAACTGGAAAGCCTCCTCTGCCTGCCCAGGTTAAGAAGCCCTGAAGAGCCCTGTGTCAGAGCTCCAGCAGGTCTAGGGATGAAAGTTCCCAGCCCTGGGTTCTGTTCCCTGGCTTACCATGTCCCAAAGTGCCCGGGACAGGATCCCACATGCACAGGAAGGCCTTTTCTGCCTCCTCAGGTTAAGACGCTCAAACCGGGCCCCAAGGTCAGAGCGCCGGCTGGCCGGGGGTTAAAAATATGTGAGCCTGAGCTCCATTCTTCTGTCCTTCATATTATAAAGTGCTTGTGACGGTGTCCCCTAGGCCCACTAATGCCTTCCCTGCCTATCAATGTTAAGAAGCACTGATCAGGCCTGAGTCAGAGCTCCAGTGGGTGGAAGCCCCTGGCCCTTAGCTCCCTTCCCCAGCTTTCTGTGTCCCGAAGTGTTTCAAAGTGCCGGGGGTGGGGTCCCACAAGCCTGGGAAGACTTTCCCTGCCTGCTTCAGTTAGGAAGCGCAAAGATCCAGTGGCCTGGACCAGAAAGCCTCCACTACTGGGGTCCCTTCCCAGGCCCGCCATGTTGCAAAGTGCCTAGGATAGGGTCCTGTAGACCAAGGTAGGTCTCCCCTGCCTGCCCTAGTTAAGAAGGTCTAATTAGGCCCCGGGAGAGACCTCTGCAGGAAGGAGGAAGCCCCCGGTCTGCTGTGTCCCAAAGTGCCCGAGAAGGGATCTTGCCAGCCTGGCAAGGTAACCCCTGCATGCTCAGGTTAAGAAGTTCTGACTGGGTGCCCAGTCAGCGCTCCAGCAGGCCCTGGATGGAAGGACCCAGTCCTGTGCTCTGTCCTCCAGCTGACCGTGTCCCAAATGTCTGTACTGGTCCAACAAGCCTGAGAAGACCTCCACTGCTTCCCAGGGTTAAGTTTTGACTGGGCCTAGAGTCAGAACTGGCTGGCCAGGTGGTGGAAGCCCCTGGCCCTGGGGCTTAATTTGTCAGACCTCTGTTTCGCAAAGGGCCTCAGACTGGGTTCTGCAGGTATAGGAAGGCCTCCTCTGCCTGTCTTGATTAATACGCTCTTACCTGGTCCTGGGTCAGAGCTCCGACAGTCCCTTGGTTCAAATCTCCCTACCCTGGGCTCCCTTCCTTGGTCCACTGTGTCCCAGTGTGCCTGGGAAGAGGGTCCTGTAGGCCTGGGAAGGCCTCCCCTGCCTGTCCATGTTAAGAAGCTCTGACCTGGTCCTGGGTCAGAGCACCAGCAGGGCCAGACTAGAGGCCCACTGGCTCTGCGCTCCATTCTACAGGCCACTGTGTCTCAAAGTACCAACTCGACACAGGCTCCAGTAAACACCATGAGGGTTCCCCTGCTTGGCTGGGTGAAGAAAGTCCGTGCAAGGAGACCCTGCCAAACTCTGTTAAAGATTGACTAGCTGGGAGAGCTTTGTCAGATTAACTAACAACATGAAGCTGCGAGACACAGCAGATGCTAGAACAAAACTTTTGGCTAAAGGTAGAAAGGTACAAAGAAATGTATTACGCATGATTAATAAACACCATTTGCATACATGTCACTTTATGAATTCATTTACATAACACGAAACAAAATATAAAAAAATGACTTAAAACCAACATAAAATAGAGGCTGCAAAGAGTGTGTTGTGAAAAGTATACTGTGCAGACTAGTCGTTTATTTAGGTTTTTATGTTGCTTTGTGGTGTATGGTTGCTTATTTGATTTACCTGTTTTGTCAGCTTATCAAGGTTTGTTGGGTGGAAGTTCTATGGGCCATATGTATCAAGCAAATTTGCTAAATGGAATGTATTAAAAAAAAATTGGTGCAAAATAAGGAATCGCAAAATTTGCGATTCCTTAAATGCAATGTATGTAGCGAAAAAATTTAGCAAAATGCCCTTACAGATTCGCAAATTACCACCAACTTCTAGTTGGTGGTAAGTTGCGAATTCCTTGAAAAATGCAAATTTTTGCATTTTTCAAAGTGCCATGTGATGGCATGTATGTGTGCCACATGTGCTCCCATGCATATTTCAGGGGTGCAACAGGGTGTCCTTTGAACACCCCTGCACCCTTGAAACTATTCTCAATTTGCGATTAGCAAATTGCGAATCGCAAATTGAGAATAACTTCCCATTCATTCCTATGGGCCTCCTGGCCCATAGAAATGAATGAGAAAGTATTCCTTAATTGCGATTCGCAATTTGCTAATCGCGATTAAGGAATTTTAAGGAATCGCAAAAAAAATTGATTTTGTACATACATACCCATTTGCGATTCTCAAATAGCGATTTCTTAAAAATCGCTATTTGAGGATCGCAAATGGGTATCTTGATACATATGGCCCTATGTGCATATTACGTAGAGGGAAGGCATTCTCAAGAATTAAAAAGTTACTGTAGTAGCCTGACTTTCTCATGTTTGGAGAGATAAGATTCCTCATTGCCCAGTTATTTTTCTCACTTATTGCTTTATGGTAAGATGGTGTTTGGGCCAATCTCCTTTCTGCTGTGCTGAGAAATCTTGTGAAGCAGCAGTTTAGTTGAGTGGCAGTTGGGTTCAAGCAGAGCTTCACTGCCTGCCTACAGACCTTATGCCTTTTTGTTTGAAGATGGAGCAGATTGCGTGTCTGACGACCAGTAGGCTTGGGCAGATGCAGATTGTGTGCACAAGATTCTCACTTCCGTTCACAGAAAGGCTGCAGGTGTGCTCACCGGGTTTCCTTTTACAGGGAGGTAGGTGCAGGAGTATCAGTAGGATACCTAGGCGGTGTCACAATATTGAATCTTGCACTCAGGTATAGTTGTGGGTTAGGACTATGTAATTGTGGAGAACAGACCAACCATGTGCTCTTTTCGCCAAAGTTGCTTTGTCTTCGATTATGGATATTGCTTTTGTTATTGCTTTTTTGAAGTTGTGGGGATCTCCCACAAATTAGCCAGGCCTAGTTTCGATAGGGAGTCTAGGAGGTACTCTCTGGCTGGTGAATTTTCCCGATATGAAAATTCAGCCCAGTGGCGTGAATTCAGTGAGCCTTGCTTAGTTCTCCTGATCTTATGCCAACTTTTTATGAACGTGCCACTTCTGGCCATGGTCTGTTTCTGTAGGCTGAATTCTAGCCATGTTTGGGCTTGGAAAGTGTATTTTGGGAGGTGGAAGATCGTTCTATAGGCACTGATGATGATTTTATCCAAATCGATTGTGTCCCTCCCTCGCTTTCGTTCACTTCCGTACGTTAACATTGGTAGTAGCTTACAGCTAGATTCATCATAGTCCCGTTTTGCGAGTCCTTAATAGCGATTATTAGGGAATCGCTATTAAGGACTTGCAAAACGGGATTCATGTAGGAATGGCACAAAATATTGCGATTCCTACATCATCCTTATTTGCGATTAGCAAATTGCTAATCTCAAATAAGGAATAACTTCCCATTCATTCCTATGGGCCTACAGGCCCATAGGAATGAATGGGGAGTTATTCCGTTTTTTGCGATTAGCAATTTGCTAATCGCAAATAAGGATGCGATTTCAAGGGTGCCAGGGGTGTCCAAAAGACACCCTGTAGCACCCCTGAAATGCAAATTTACACAGGTGTTGCGCACACACATGTCCAAAGGACATGTGTGTGTGTAACATGCAACTGAGAAAAATGCACTAAAGTGCTTTTTTCTATTTTTTCGCTATTTACCACGAAGTCAGACTTCGTGGTAAATAGCGGCCAAAAATTGTGAAATCGCAATTTAAAAATGGTTAATGAATTGCATTTAAGGAATCTCAAATAGAGATTCCTTAAATGCAATTCCTCGCAAATATGCGATTTCGCAAATAGCGATTTTTGCATTTGGGATGATGAATCTCAAATGCAAAAATTGCGCTCGCAAAGGGCCAGATTCTGAGAATCTGGCCCTTGCGAGCCGATTTTTCGTTCATGAATCTAGCTGAAAGTCTTTAGGACCTGAGGTAGTTGATCTAAGATCAGGCCTGGGAGTGCTTTTTTAGGGGCTTCTTTTCTATTGTTCTTTTGCCTTTTTGCTACCGGGCCTCCATCTTTAAGAGGGCTTGTGGGATGCTTCATTTTTTTAGTTTCTGCCATAGCCTTGCCCAAACTACGCAATCGAATGCTGAGCTATAGTCAATGAAGCATAGAAATAGTGGTTGCTTTGCCTCTTTAGCTGCATCAGTCAGCAGTGACAGGGTCATGCTGTTGGTGGTGTTTCCCATTTTTCGGCAGAAGCCGGTCCGGTTTGCTGGTATAATGGATTTAGATGAGGCCCAGGATGTACGTTCTTCCAGGATTGCTCCTGCATAGTATTTAGCCTCATTATCGATCAGGGCGACAAGACGGTAGTTATTTGCATTGCCCTTGTCACCCTGTTTGTAGATGGGAGAGATTGTGGGCCCCTTCCAAGATTCCGGGATGGTTTATTTTTCCAATATCTTGTTGAAGACTAGCGCCGGGGCTTTACTCCACTACCTAGGTCATGTTTGTACAGGATCAGTGGCATTCCATTGGGGCCTGGAGCACCTTCTGGCCTCCCTTTGGCTATTTGCTTCCAGATTTTCTGTGCTAATATAATACGGGGTTCCTCACCACTTCGGTGCCACTGCTTCTACTTTTGCATTGGATTTAGTGTGGTTCTGTATAGTACCTGGGTATGTATCATTTCCTGGTTTGGCACAGGACTCTTCCCCGGTCTTTCCTCCCCCTTGATCCAGGCTGCTAAAGTGGTGGTGCAGACATTTTGCCCAGTCGTCCTCTGAACGTGGGAGTTTATACCTTGGTGGAAGGGCCACTGCAGGGTGTTGATTGTGCTTCAGAACCAAGCAGAGTTCTTGCTTTTAGGATCATGCAGCAGCCTTGCCCATTGTGATTCATTTTCTTGCCTCTTTTTGTCCTATTTTGTTCTTTTCAAGCTAGCCGTGAGTGTCCTCAGTTCGTTCTGCAGGGTTGAGCTTTGAGGGTTCTCGCGGAGTTTCCTTAATATTTGGTTTATGGAGCGTTTGAGTCTTCTAACTTGGGGAGTGATTATGTTTGATGAGGGTTTCCTTGCTGTTGCTCCCTTTTTAATTCCTGCCTTAATGGCAAATGTATCCCTGAAGGTCTTGGTGATGTTCTCCTATGTAATTAAGGGGTGTGTCATCATATTGTGATCTTTGACAAAGGAGGATTTTCGCAGATTCAAAAAACTACTCTACTGAGGCAGAGCTACACTTAATCCGATTATAGTCGGTGGTGTATTCTGTGCTAATTGTTTTTAATGGCAGGATTTAAGGATTTGGCTCTTGATTTAAGTGTCACATCTTGTGGTAGATGGCCAATTTGCTTGTTATCTCCCAAGTGATAAGAAGAGATTTTATGAAACAGGGAGAGTGTGACAAATGTGTAGTCAAGATGTGAAGTAGTTGTTGTTGAGTGAAACGTGTGTGGTGGAGGGTTATCCTCAATGAAGCGGCAGTTCAGGGCCCTCAGATTCAGATGTTCTCGTAGACGGTAAGTTGATAAACTGTTTTGTTAGAAGTCTTGGGCCCTTCTTTGGAATTTTTCACTCCTCTGTTATGCCCCGTAGCAGGTCTTCATCGGTTGTGGTGCCAAAAGGTGAAGATTAAAATCTCCTGCTAGTATGATGTTCTCTGTGTGTTCTTCTTCTGAGATTCTTGTTAGTTTCTTAATCAGTTGTTTGGTGCCCTTGAGCTTGTGACTTGGGTGCAAGTAGGCATTTATGATTATGATCGGCCATTCTACTTCATTGAAGGTGATTGTTGTGGTTACTGCCTGTCTTTTGCTTGGGGCCGGTAAAGCTGCCCTTAGTGGGTTGAGGATTCCTATTATTGGTATTGAGGCATAGATTATCAGGCCACCCAATTGGTGGCCATATCTTGCCCCCTTCTGTCCAGGGACTAGTTGATACGTGAACCCTTGTAGTTCTATAACTTGTGCCTAACAGGTTTCTTGTAGAAGTATGAGATAGAAAACCTGCAGGTAGTCTAAAAGCTATGGGTCCTTTGACTTATTGGCTAGGATGTTGATATTCCAAATAAACATTCTAGTCAGTCTGGGCCCTTTCAGAATAGAGCTGGTGTGGGGGATTGCTGTCATTGGGTGGGATTGACATTGATTGTTCGCGATAGGTGGTTTCAGTTGTTGTCGACTGCTTCTGACTTTGATTTGGTACATGCCTCCCCAATGGGATATAGTTTCTGTATTTGTTCTCTAGGGAGCTGCTTCTTGCTCCTTTTAGTATTGATTTGGTGGTGTGTTGTAACTCTGGGCGGTGAACTCCGCTCTGCCTGCGGAGCTTGCAAAGTTTTGCAAAAACTCTGCCTCCCACCTAAAGGGTTGGTCAACGCTCATGTAAGGCGCTATTCCTTGTTTTTGTGAAGAGGGTGATAATAAATACTTTGAGGCTACTGGAGGTATACAGGATTACATAAAGCTGAGGTACATGGCACACTTTTGTTTCCTTGTGCACAAGAATGAGCGTGCGAGATCAAAATGCAGCTGACATTTGAATAACAGGACCATGTGCCACAGTGTCCGTTCATTGTCGAGGCCAGTCCTTCCAAACCAAGCCCGTAGCATATGTACAGGCCAGGAGCCAGTGCCCTTGTCACCTTCCCTGAGACCCCCATGCTGCCCTTACCCAGAAATGCTGTCTGCCCACGGTGCTGCAGAAGGTGTCCATGACCCTGTTGCTGCTGCCTGTGCGCCGGACACGCACCCTCGAGCGCTGGAATGGATGGAAGCTTTCTCCTGCGCAGCTCACTTTCCGGACAGTCAGCAGTGCTTACAGAGCAGGTAATCAGGAACCTGGAGCATGCCACGCTGTCATTTGCTGTCCGCGGCTTGAGCTTCGCGATAACGTTACAAACCACTCTGGCTTCCACATAACAATAGCATGGAGCTCAAAATGTTTATGGACAGAACATGTGCTGCAGCGGGTCTTGTAAGGAAAGCAGTGCTTATTTAATTTGACTGGCTGAACGGCAGAATTAATGAGTAATTCCCCCGACTCAGGAGTAGAGTAGGGTTAGCAGGGAACCTTCTCTGTTACCTTCGATGCTGGGGCATGGTCCATATCAGCACCTCCACCCAGCTGGTGTGATGACAGGGGCAGAAAGAGCCACCCCACCTCTCGATGTAAGGGCGGATCTGTTGACCTCTCCACCCTCATACAGTGGACCTGCTCTCTCACAGGTAATCTTCCTACCATGTGTTCTTCCCCTTATTCCTGTTCTGCAACATTTCAGATCTTCACACAGAAGAACTCCCCCCAGCTTACCTCTTGCCACTTTCAAAGCAACTGACTCCTCAAACAGAGGTCCTGCTTCTAGCAATGTACCCCGCCACTGTCTCCTATAAGCCCGAGACTAGCAGGAGTACCTGCCTTTAGCTGGATCCCTGCCCAAGTTGCTTGTTAAGAATTATTAAGGATTAATGGAGCTCAGATGGTTCCCTGGCTTTCCATCCTTTACGTCAGCTTGCCTAAGGTATGTTGGGGTGATTCAGGGTGTTGCTGCTGCCGTTATGTTTTACTGCTGGCTGTCTTATGTTTTTCAAAAATCTTATATTTTTAAAGACTTAGCAGTGTTACAGTTTTAATACTTTAAACAGATTCGAGCAGTTTGAGCAAAATTTATCAGGGATTTTCCCGGGGCCCCTTGTGCCCCCCAAGCAGAGCTTCCCTTTGTGTTGGCCTGTTTTGTCCCTGTTCTGCCCCTCCCTGTCTGCACTCTCTTGGAGGGTGGAGAGGGTAGCAACAGGGAGACGGGGTGGGGTTACTGCTGAGGAGTTGCTGCAGGTCAGAGGCAGAGCAGTGCAGGAGTACGGCTGAAGTGAGGGGCCCGGTCACTATTGAAAGACGGGGTCTCCTCGGGGAAACAAGTCGCACCAGCCTACCGCTGGCCACCTCCGCTCTGTCTGGTGACCTCCGCAGCTCTATGCCTTACCTGCTGTGCTGTTTCTGGGCTTTGCTGCTGCTTTCCTTGCTCCCCCACTGGCCACGCCCTTTGGTTTGGTGGTGCTGGCGGTGGGTGACAAGTGACTTGTAAAATGGTCAGTCAGTCGAGACCCACACCACCAATAGGATGAAGGGAGTACCAGGAATGGTGTGGCAAGGCCAGCATGAATGCTGTGGCAATGTGAGAGCATGTTCTGGAGATGCACTTGCCGCTCCTCACCCCACGCTGCCACTATTGTTGCTGACTTGCATCTCGTGCTAGGTTTAATTTCCGGGTCAAAACCATGGGATAGTATCAGTAGAAAAAAAACCATGGTAACTTTGACTGTACACCCAATTGGCATCATTAATTTAGTTGTACGTCCCTCGTAAAGTGGTACTATATGTACTCAGGGCCTTTAAATTAAATGCTACCAGTGGACCTGCGTGGTACAAAAGGGGGTGGTGATGGACGGAGCATCTGAACCAATCAAACACTCACACCCAGTCAACAGATATGGGTTTAATCCATCCCCGTTCTTTAGCCCACTCTGCCACCCCAGTTCAGACATGGCCATATGCAAATCAGTCTGACCCTGTGCCTCATGGGAACAGTCCAGCCCGAAATGCCAAGCCATGCCTTCCCTGGACCGGAAACAAGCTTCCGAGGACCGGTTTCTGGCTTTTCAGCCGTCTTCAGCCCGGCTTGCTTGAATCCAGTGGCAAAGTGAGCAAGGGAGTCACGTCTGAGCATACCCTGCCAACTTATGGCGAACAAAGTGGTACAAAAGGGAGTGGTGATGGACGGAGCATCTGAACCAATCAAACACTCACACCCAGTCAACAGATCCGGGTTTAATCCATCACCGTTCTTTAGCCCACTCTGCCTCCCCAGTTCAGACATTGCCATATGCAAATCAGTCGGACCCTGTGCCTCATGGGAACAGTCCAGCCCGAACTGCCAAACCATACCTTCCCTGGACCGGAAACAAGCTTCCGACGACTGGTTTCTTGCATTTCAGCCGCCTTCAGCCCAGCTTGCTTGAATCCAGTGGCAAAGTGAGCAAGGGACTCACGTCTGAGCATACCCTGCCAACTTATGGCGAACAAAGTGGTACAAAAGGGGGTGGTGATGGACGGAGCATCTGAACCAATCAAACACTCACGCCCAGTCAACAGATCTGGGTTTAATCCATCACCGTTCTTTAGCCCACTCTGCCACCCCAGTTCAGACATGGCCATATGCAAATCAGTCTGACCCTGTGCCTCATGGGAACAGGCCAGCCCGAACTGCCAAGCCATGCCTTCCCTGGACCGGAAACAAGCTTCCGAGGACCTGTTTCTGGCATTTCAGCCGTCTTCAGCCCGGCTTGCTTGAATCCAGTGGCAAAGTGAGCAAGGGACTCACGTCTGAGCATACCCTGCCAACCTATGGCGAACAAAGTGGTACAAAAGGGGGTGGTGATGGACGGAGCATCTGAACCAATCAAACACTCACACCCAGTCAACAGATCTCGGTTTAATCCATCACCGTTCTTTAGCCCACTCTGCCACCCCAGTTCAGACATGGCCATATGCAAATCAGCCTGACCCTGTGCCTCATGGGAACAGTCCAGCCCGAACTGCCAAGCCATGCCTTCCCTGGACCGGAAACAAGCTTCCGAGGACCGGTTTCTGGCATTTCAGCCGTCCTCAGCCCGTCTTGCTTGAATCCAGTGGCAAAGTGAGAAAGGGACTCACATCTGAGCATACCCTGCCAACTTATGGCGAACAAAGTGGTACAAAAGGGGGTGGTGATGGACGGAGCATCTGAACCAATCAAACACTCACACCCAGTCAACAGATCTGGGTTTAATCGTGCCACTTAATTAAGAAGTCTTTCAAACATGTCTCAGGCATGCCAGTGCAGATTGAGTGTGCAGTTTTAATCTGCCATTTTGACCTGTCAATATAAATCTTTTGCCAGGTTTAAACCTCCCTTTTAAACATGCCATACAGCATTAAAAAAGTTGGACATGCACTTATAACTTTTACATGTCCTGGTCGGGAAAAACTTCTTTATTAATTGTTCACTACTGCAAGGCTCACCTCTCCCATAGGATACTATCAGGATTCCATATTACATTTAATGAGTGGTAACTTTCAATTGGGAGCAGGTTTGTTTGCTACAGAAATGTAATTTTAAACCCTCTTTAATGCTTACATCGGATTTTAATCACAATTGTAAAAATTGGACTTTTAGAAAATTAGCATTTTCTTGTCCAACCATTTGGTATCTACAGACTGTATCCTGGGTCATACGAGTAGGTGTAGCTGGTCTTTCTGTATTTATCCCAAACAGTGGCAGGATGTGCCACCTCTGACTTGATAGGGGGCTGAGCTTTCACCTACCACACTTGCATATTACAAAGAGTATGCCTCAGCACTAGGGGTGGGCAATAAATTCCACTCCACCGGCGAAGTTGGCAGAGTTTTGACAAGTCTGTGTTACGCATGTAATGTGGAGTGCGAGCCAAATTCTGTTGCATGGTGGTGTTTTTTCTCACGTACGTCTCGCCAACAGTAAGTTGCAAGCGCAAGTGAGATTTGGCATCCCCAGCATGATTATCGGTAGGTAGGAAGGCACCTATCGAAGTATCCCCAACACAGGCAGTAGCAGGCGGTCGTGGCCATTTGTGATCAGGAAGCTGATGATCGAGTAGAAGAAAATATGCTTGAGCAGCAGCAAAATTATCCCAAGAAGCAGCACCCTCTGGCATACCACATGGTGCTGTTCATAATGATTTTCCAGTGCAGAGTAAGTCGAGTGAGCACGAGCAGTACAACTTGCCTTATTCTACCTGTTCCGAGGCATAGAGGAATCTTGCAGAGTTTTCATGCAACTCTGTGGAATACTGCAGAATGAAGCTCTGTGAGTTCCACCCACTCCTACTCAGCACACTCATAAAGGGTCTCAGACTAGTCTATTGTGATCCCAGACAATCTGGTTCCAGGGCAGGGAGAAATTACATTTCAGACACCTCTGTGGGAAGTAAACTCCAGAAGCTTCTCCCATTTCAATGCTGGCACTAGGTATACATTTTGGACCCTCAGATCCAACTCTTCAGCTCATTTCTGGACCTGTGGAAAACTCAGAAGAAGGACTGCTCAGCTGCCCTTCTGAAAGAAGGACTTCTTGCTGCCCTAGTTTTCATTTTGCTTCTTCTGTCATGAAAAGACTGGTATAAAAGGTCTGTTGGGGCCCTAGCAGGGCCCCTGTCCCCCATGGCCCTCAACTATAGGCCCTGGGGGGTGCCTGTGGTGCCCCCCTTAACATTGATGCATCATGTGGCAAGCACCGCATGGTGACTGCCACACAGTGCATGGATGCTTAAAAAGTGTATATTTCCTATTGCAGCTTATACTGAAACCCGCAGCACAAGCTCCCATAGGAAATATACACTTTCCGACCACCGTGAAGGTAGTCGCATCATAATTTGGGAAGCGGGACTGCCAACTTCTTGTCAGGGGGTCCCATTTCCAACACGTTGCCGACCTGACGCTCATCAGACCGGCATCAAAATGAGACCCAATGTAGGTGGAAGCAGGTGAGTAGCTTACCCAGGCTTATAGCGATTGATGCTCAGTGCTGCCATGTTGAAAATGAGGAGTCCATACCCACAATTACATTAATCACAATCCTACTTAGTTGTGAATGCAAATCAGCTCATCCACATATTGCCAGGGTATCTCACAATTGATATACTGTGAAAGTATGCCAAAATCAGCTAATGAGCATCACAGATAGCTGAGGGCTTGTCGGAGCTCAAAAGGGAGCCACCATCTTGCTTGGACACCAAGCTTTTCTTCCATCACTAATAAAACTGACATAGCCCTCCTGGTACTCACCCACACCTCTTCTGCAGTAGACACAGTGGACTACTACGTGCTTCTTAGCGGAATCACGAAAGCTGCAAAGATCAGGGATTTCACATCTCTCTTTTCCTGAACGCATCATTTGAGCCCCATTGGAGAACAATTACTCACTTCCAAAGGTGTGATCTATTTCTTTCTGCCTTTTCTGCACCTTTATTAAACCACTGCTCATGCTGACCAGTCTCTGTGACCATCACTTTCAATCACAGACCGATGACACACAAAGTGTGGTCAAAACCGGTGAAACAAATACACAATGTTAACAACTAGCTGGTTTTGCATATACAAAATCAGCACCTTGACGAATTCAAGTTCACTCCAATCTAATAGTGCAAAATTGAAAATATGCTGTTTGGATCTAAGAGTACATTGCGATGTTCGAATATAGTCACATCCTTACCTATTTATTTTTTTCTGGACAAAAGTGTAAATCAATCGAATAAGTAAAAAACTTGTGAGTTCTCAATGACAATGAGCTCTCAATGATGCTGATAAGGATCAGAAACCATCACACAAAAGAGGCAGGGCTTGCATATCCATGGGCGTCCGCAGGGGGGTCAAGGAGGGGCGCTTGCCCCCTCCCTGGAGCGACCCTCCTTGCCCCCCCTGCGGACGCCCATGAAAACAGTGACTTCAAGACGGAGTTCTCACTCTCTTTCCTCTCCTTTCTTTTATTTGCTTCCCTGTGAAATGGATCCAAAAAAGAAAGACGCTTTTGCTGGAAATGCCATATTTTTCTGACATTTTACTTCCAAAGTGCAGCATTTGGAATAAAAGGATAAAAATATGAAAAATAGATAAATAACTAAATAAAGTAAGACAGAGTGGTAGCAAACTGGCCAAACTGATTTTATTCACACTGAAACACATTTGTGCCACTTTTACAGAGTTTGCCAGTGAAGCGCTATTTTTGCTTTCTCGTCTTTGTTTTCCCTGGACTTGGAACTAGTGCACCAATCCTGGAGGTACTGCAATGTGTGGATTGGAAAACAAAATGTGTGCTGCGACTCTGCGTCCAGGGATGTGGTCTTTTTACCATACTGCTTACGTTTTGTAAGGATATAAACAATGGCCATTGAAATGGGTCCATTCATGGCCCTGTAGTCGTGTCCTTAACTTTTATGGCAAAAGCACTCACTGATTTCTGAATAGTGAGTGTAAAAGCATTAAGGTAACCATGTTGTTCCTGCTTACATTTCCCATGGTTTGCTACATTTTGCATTCCCTATAAGTGTTTTCTTTTTCCAGGATGTTGTTACTTTTTTTTGGTAGGCCGCATATTGCTCTTGTCTAATGCGTAATTTAAATTGAGCCGCATCCAGGTGTTTATAGTGGGCAACAATTGGGTTGTAGTTGAAGACAGTGGGAGTTTTTCTCAGTGGGGCAGTACGCTATTCAGTGGGGGTGAGGATGTGGCACTATGGTCAGAGCTGCTGAATTTGGAACTGGGAACCAGGTTCAGCCTTAATAACCAGTCCACCAGACCACTCTCCTGCGAGAGCACAATCACATGCTAGACCTCAGAATGCTTTGCAACACCTTAGAAGTCCTGGTGTCTTCGCACCAGCAGGTGGACCCTAGCATGACAAGTGTAGGTTAACTTTCAAGGCTTGTCCACCACTATCCATACTGAAGTTCACCTCCAGTCTTGTGGGCAGGCCTATGTAGCAGCACACCCTAGAACAACAGTCACTGAGGTCACAGGACCCCTGAGAAGGGCCAGCTCTAGGGCGGTGCAACCAGTGTGACTGCACCGGGTGCTGACTTTAGGTGGAGGCATCATGTTTGCAAGTATATTTTGGTTTTTAAAACGCTTGCTGCCTCCTTCCTGGACTCCAGCAATTTTGGCAACAAAAAAAATGTCATGATGACTCTGGTGATTAATGTTCTTCCTAGAGAGAGATCAGAATTTTGTCTAGTGGAAGTTTTAACTCATGGAAAGGTAGCTCAGAGGGTTAATGTACCGGCTGCAAAGAACATGCGCCATGCAGATCACAGTGTGCACATAATGTAAATAGGTCAGTGGGCTACTGCTTTTGTCAGAGAGATCCTTTTGTTACTTGCAGTTTATAAGTTAAAATCCTAACTTAGAACAGTGAGCTATTACCTGTCATCTAAGAGCTGCATGCAAATTGCAAGGTATAAATTAGAGCATTATGCCCCCACCCCGTCTTTGATTATCCTAATGTCCCAAAAAGTGTTCTTTTGGACAGAAATCAATTCTGATTATAAAGGAGAACCCCCAACCATGGTATTACGTTTTAAATTCCGGGTATTGTGTTTCTCCAGACCAATCACTATCAAACTATACGGGCTACTAGTATGGTTGTCATGTGACTCCTACAACTTGTAGTCCTTAGTCTTATGTAACATTTTCTATACAGTGATTTACACACATATTGATTGTCTCTTTGTAATGTGTGTGATATAAAGTGCTCCGACACCCTACAATGGTATGAGTGGCGCTGTAAATTAAATGCATCTGAGAGAGAGTGGTTATGGAAACTTGGGGGGCACAGTTAAAGGGTGGTAGTGAGGGAATCCATGGCAGAGGTGGTCATTGGGGGGCACTAACAAACATTAATGCACAGGACACCACCAGTGCTATGGCTGGCCCTGCCCTTGAGGCCAGTCTGCCTCACCCATAGGTACCTCCATTGGCCTTGTTTCAGCAGTAGTAGCTGCAACTCGCCAGGGATTTGCAATGCAGGATTTGCACGCACACCAAACTAAGGGGCTCATTAGGATGGCGGACGGACCTGCGTCCGTCCGCCACCCTAGAGGAGGAGGGACCGTCCGCAGGGACAGCGGCGGTCCCTCCAGTGCAATTAGGATGTGACCGCCAGCCTGGCGGTCACATCCTCAATATTTAACATTGCGACGGGTGCTGCTTGAAGCAGCACCCGCCGCAAGGTTAAATATGCATGCTTAGCATTTGCATGCACAAAGCGGCAGGCACCGCGCGGTGCCTGCCGCTTCGTGCATGCAAATGCAGGGGGGTACCATAGGTACCCCCCAAGTGCACCCCCCACCCCCCAATCACCCTGGGGGCCCGCAACGGGCCCCCAAAGAAATCACCGTATGCCTTTCCACGGCGTAGAATCCACCGCGGAAAGGCATCTGTTTTCTGCCATCCTAATATGGCTGGCGGCGTCTGATAGACACCGCCAGCCATGTTAGAGCTTTTCCGCCGCGGTCGGAAAAGCTGTGGACCGATTTTGAGACCCACCGCCATCCTAATTTGGCGATGGGTCTTTTGTGCCTCCCCAGCGGTTTTCCCTCATCCTCCGGGCCGGCGGTGGCTTCCGCCGGCCCAGAGGATGCGGGAAAACCGCAATCATAATGTGCCCCTAAGTTCGCAAACTTACAGTCACCCGGCTTCATTCACACGCACTTTTAACATGTGCTGCCTGCTGTGGGGCCACTGGAATTAATTATGCAGCAAAGGATGACAACATTATGCCGTAGTGTTGACTAAATTATGCATTAAAAAAAGGATGCAGCGTAATGCAGCATATTTTCAGATATTTTATTATTTTGACTTGTGTACACATGTTAACAGTCTCTGGAAAGATTTAAACGCAGCAGTGAGAAAGGTGACCAGTCAACCTTTACAATAGGCCATCCACTCCGCAGCAACACACATTTTATATTAACTTTTGATATGTTTGATCTACAAACATTTATTAGTTTAAATGGTCAGATCATGCAGCAGATCTTGCATTATGAGGCAAATATGGCAGAGCCATAATTTTAGAGAAAACATTTGCAAACTAGGATATTTTGAACTGCTGTTGTGGAAAAAGGGAGTAGTGCTGATGACAGAAACTCCATGGCTCGGAGACAAATGGCTTGTGTTTCCACATTTTATCGTATTTGGTACATTCAGTGAATAGAAGCATATCCCACTTTGTGAATATATTTTAATGTCAATAACTCATTATAACCTTAAATAATCATGTGTATCCATTGGTTGATTAAACTGGGCAGTGAAATGCCAAACAAATACTAAAAATTGGGATGTCTGCGCATTCTGGCCACACCTCTGGTTCCACCCACAGATCCAATCCTTGGGTTATTCCTCCCCTCTGATTCTCCTCCCACTGTTCTCCTACTTTTTTTCCCCCACCTCGACCACTGTGTAGGACTCTGGATCCCTGGACCTGTGATGTGCTGCCGCTGCTTCCACCGCATGTGCCACACATTTACGGTGCCAGGCTTCCGCATAAGGGAGCTGGCCATTATTGTATCCCTAAACGTGGGCACGTTGTCAGTTTGACATTGAGTACACGTAGAGGGACTCTAAGTTTCTTTTAAAAAATATAGCTAACATTTGGACCTATACAATTTATTTTGTATACATTAATTGAATGTGTGTAACATTTAGCAATGCCCGGGGAATTCTAGTAAAGGGAGCACCCATTGGCGAATCACTACCGTGTGTGATTGCTGCATTATTTATTACTAACTTTGACGTTGTGCTTTAACTTTGGATAAAAGTTATCATGAATTCTAGCACCAAGAAGCCACTATTGGTAAATGTGTGTGCTACAAATGATCCCTAACATACACTGTGCAAACAGTATATTTAATCTGGTGCTTTAATCATAGACTGTTTTAAAGTATTCTGATAAAAATCAACTTGTGCTGAAAACAGCCTTGATTGGTGTTGGATCAAGGACCCGGAAGTCTGCACACCTAGCAGATAGAGATAAAACACCTTGTCAGAAAGTTTAGCCTTTTGTCTACAGGTGGTGTTTGTTGGCCTGTGGCAGGGTCAGTCACATGTCCTGGATTCCTGGCATTTAATTGAGTCTATCCCAGTTCTGCGCCCCAGTGTTTCTTGTGCCCCACCTGGCACACATCATGTCGGTGGATGGTGATGACGTTAACATTTTGCTCCCCCCCTGGAAAAATTTCTGCGGACGCCCATGTGCATATCTATAATTAATAGTAGCTCACCCTGTTTAAAATGAACCTCACATAACCAAATGTCCTAGTTACGTAAGTAGTAGACCTGTTGAAAATGCACAAAATTAAGATTGGCATGGAATATTAACAATATACATATTATATTTACTACAAAATGAATATCAACATTTTTCTTTTGCATCCATAAATTCAACGGATTAAAAAACACCCAACACGACTTATTTCCTCTGAAGTCAAGGAACTGTCCGTAGAGACGCGCAAACTTTTTTTTTCCTCAGGCAAGACCAAAATCTGTTTTAGTGCATTGGTAGCATGCATTATTATGTTTCTGAACACATAAAGTAAAACTCTAATGGGTTCATATAATCACAGTGGTTTGAACTAACATGTACACAAAAGGTTATTTTAGCTTCTTTAGCTCTGATGACTATTGGGGCATGAGCGGAGAGGGGTACTATTACGCCGTACTTTGCACATGGCTTTACCGACAGTTTTTAGACGCTTATGCAAAATTATAATAATGAGGTAAAAAATGCACGCAAATGATGCACAGAAATAATTTGCTCACCTGACTCTGTTTTGATAACTAATTTGTCTGGCGTAAAAATATACCAATGCCCGGCTATATGATATCTGTTGCTGGTTGTTTTATAACAAACAAAAACACGTGTCTGAATTTAAGATCCATAAAAGGCCTTTTGAGCACATTTGTCGGGACAAATATGGTTTTAGATGTTTGAAGTACTAGTATTCTGATTCTAGAAGTACCTATTGAAACAATTAGATTCAAACATGTTCTTTGGAAATAATTATGAAACGTCACAAAACCAGTTCTGGTCTGGGATTTGTCCAGCCGTGCAAATGTTCAGCAAAAAAAACTACAATGCTATTTGTTTCTCAGCAGGAAGTCTCAGGTATTAGGGAGTCAGTATGGAGAAAGGTGTTTGTTTTAGCCTTCAACAAATCTACTTGGTAGATGGTGCCTGAGGCACACACGTATTCAGTCATTCACAGATTGGGCTTCAGCCGTGAATAACTGCCACCTGGCTGCCTTTTCTGAACAAAATGCCCAAAGGAAGAACGTGGCATCTTGCTGCGAAGGGGCTCCTGCCAAAACCAATTCCCTGGAAAATTCTTTGGAGTCTGTGTCTGCTTTTCTATAATTGTCCACTCCCTGGTGATGGTTTTGGCTCACAAAACTGACCTATTTTCTTCTTCTTCCTTTATATATTTTATGCAATTCCCTCATACCGCTTCTGTGACAGAGACACGTGCCAGACAGCCTCAGTAGCTTATCAGTCGGTTTTTGGAGAATGTAAGGAGCCTTGCTTCGAAGAAGATTCTCTATTTTCCCAAATTGTCAAGGGGTAACATTTTTAAACTGCTGTCCTTTGTGAGCTATTGCAATAGAAACTTCACACATCACAACATCTGGAATGTAATAGTTTGGTAATGTGAGTCTGAGGGTACCTGGCAGTCGAAAACCAAGGTAGAATCAGACTGTTCCCTTTTCTTTTATTTCTCAATGAAATAAAAAAAATGTAATTTCATTGAAAGAAAATAGTATGACGTTTAAAGGTAATTCACAACAATGCACAAACACTCCCATTTCGATGTTTTCTTATTCATTTAGGCAAATACTAGTATTGATAACTAAAATAAATGTCCATTATCCAAAATGCAGCATCTTCCTCTTTGTCACTGTGCAACCATCACTTCAGGTGCGACAAATTCAAATGTGCTTTGTTTTCTTTTACTTCAGGCACAACACCACTGACGAACTGTTACCATTGTAACAACTACATTTCCCAGGTGTCCCGTACGTAGGATGACGCCATGACGCATGCGTATTCGTTACGGGCTACTCGGCGGCAGTTAAGGAAAACATGCATTTAATGGTGGAACCTGCGTCTTGTTATTATCTTCGCGGCGCCGTAGGAGCGGGCACGAGAGGTATTCGGAACCCCATCAGAACAGTAAGAACTCCCGGGTGGGGGCTAAACGCTAGAGGCCGAGTGCCTCGCGACTTAGTCCTTTTTACGCTATGGAGGGAGATAATCCATGGGTGACCCAAGGGGGCCCTCCATTAACCGCGAGGTCATCCCCTTTGATTAACCCCTCCCCTGCTGGTGACGGAACCGGTCCGTCATCAGACATAGCCGCGCTGTGCTGATGATGGAGCGGTTCCATCACGGCCCACTCAGAGCGCCTGCGCGGCAGTGATTCCGCGCCTGCGCTGAGCGTTCTTAAGAGCGGGCGGGGCCGTGATGGAACCGCTCCGTCATAAGCACAGCGCAACCGTGACTCGTGACGGAACGGTTCCGTCACGAGTACGCGAGCGCCGTGCGGCCCCCCCACCCCCTTAGCGCTGCGGCGGAATTGCCGCCGCAGCGAATGGGTAAATCGGCTATGGTGGGAATAAATGGAGGGGTAATTAGGCATGTTTAAATTGGACTGTATTTGGTTAAAGATGTGCCCCTTACATATCTATTCGAACACAGGTTGTGTTCTTTGGAGCTCCTCCCACCTGGCACTTGTTCGAGTTTAATCTACCGATAAACTCGGTGAGTTGTGAGAACACGATTACTGATAATACACGCACTGTTCGATACAGATTATTGTTAAACGCCTGATTGTGGTTTTTATAAGGGAGTATGTAAACTTTGGCAGCAGTAATTTATATTCATAAAAACATGTCTTTTTTTGATATATATAACACTGAGAGCCATACTTTGGCAAGGGGGCATTTGTATTGAAACAATATGCTGGAGGGAAGACTAATTTTATAAGTACCTTTTTCAACACTTACGAATGGGGGGACTCATGAATATAAGCATACCTATAGATTTGGAAGCCTATTAATGATATTTATGAGTCATAGGGTATTGTTATATTTATTCTATGTCTCTCCACAGTCTTTGTACCCCGTGATGGCAGAATTTACCTCCACATGTTTTTGATCCATTGATCCTTTTTTTCCCCACTATATTGCCTGACTGAGGTAAGCAGGGAGAATAGTCTGGGATTGATAGATGTCCTGAAGAGGACCGGCGTGACCTTTTCAGTGGGGACACTATAAGATGGTCAAAACATATTGGCTTTTGCAGTCTAAGGAGGGGTGTTTTGGGAACTAGATTTTCTCTAGAAACACTTCCCATCCTTCATTATTTTTTATCCTGACCATGGAACCTATGAATAACGGTCTAACAGGCATCCATGAGCCAGTTTTAATAGCACAATCGGTCCACTGCACCTTTATCTATCACCATACCCAGTCTCAGGGGAACACTTAGCTGGTTTTCACTGTCTTGTCACCTTTTTGTGTTGTCTTGTATATTGTATTTTGTGTTTCCCCCTCCCTATGCTCCGCCCTCTGCGTGGCTACGCCAGGGTGTTTTGTAAGCAGACCCGATGATGAAGCATGTCACACACATTTGTGTGTGAGTGAGGGCAGTTTTACAAAACACACGATTTGTGTCACTGCTTGTTTGTTTATTCATGCTGGGTTTTGTCCTCCCTACCCCTTTGTGTGTTTATATGCTATACCAGGGGGTTCGGGGTAGTGGAGTTTTGTTTTGACCCTCTCCCCTTTCTTGTAAATGATGATTTTTGGAGCAGCAGTTTAGCCGCAGGGGTAATATCTTTTATCCTTTTATTAGACCTGTGATCCACAATATATTTTGCTGCCATTAGTTGAATTACGATCTCCCGAATCGTTGTGTACTCACTAATCTTGTGTATATACCCTTGGGGGATTTGAAGTGGGCTAATCTCACCCTCTACTGAAAATGGCCCTTATTCCAGGTCTATTGTTTCGAGAGGATGTTGTGTCTGACATTCTGGCAGGGCCCCCCTCTTGGGGGATGCTGCTGTCACTGAAGTTTTGGCACAAGGTGAGGCTGCGATACTCTCCTAGAATAAAAAAGACACAGGTTAAGACTATACTACATGAGGCTATATTAACAGAATATCTCAGGGTGAATGCAACCCCACAAGGCTTATTGGTTACGAACGAACCTCTCATATTCCTGGAAGATGAGGCTTTTAGACAGTATTGGGCTTTCTTGGCCTGGAAATGTACCCGAGATTGGCTAGTCTTGATTATTAGTACTGCCAAAAAGCTAGCAGATGCCCTTCTTATTCAAATTCAATCATCAGAATCGGGACTTAGGGCAGAAATAGTGATGGCTATGTTTGACCACAAATTAGACCTGGTCAATGTGGAACTCTCTGAGTATAGGGATTACAGAATGAATTCAAAGATAACAACATTACAGAAAGATTTAAAGAATTTTTCAAGAGAGAAAGTTTATCCTTATACTACAGAGGAATTTGATATTTGATATTTGATATTTATGGGAATTTGTAAAGCGCGGCTATCGCTCCGGAAGGAGCATCTTGGCGCTGAGCGTACAGAGAAAAGAAACGTGGTGATAAATGGATCAGATGGCTGCTAGAACGGAGGTATCAGATTGCTGGAACACCCAGGTTTTCAGGAGTTTCCTGAAGTGGCTCTCAGTTTCGGCTAGCCTGAGATTGACAGGGAGGCTGTTCCAAGCTCTTGCTTCTAGGAAGGAGAAGGTTTTCCCTCCCTTGGTTTTTAACTTAAATCTTGGGATTATGATAAGATTGGTTCCTGAGGATCTCAGGCAGCGTATAGGATTGTAATACATAAAGTGCTTGGTAAAGTAGAGGGGGCCTGTTTTTCTAGTGGCTTTAAATGCAGTGAGCAGGAGTTTAAACAAAATTCTTTTATGGAGTGGTATCCAGTGGAGAGCATTGAGGGCTGCTGAGGCTGAAGACCTTCTAGGGAGTTTAAGCACGAGTCTGGCCGCGGCGTGTTGAACACTTTGTAGCTTCCTAGGAATATGCCCGACAGAAAGTGCTGGAGAATAACAAGGGGAACCAACAGGGTAGACCTAGACACTACAAAACAAGTAGCTCTAGTGATGGTAGTGATAATGAGTATCCTCAAAAAAGGAGGGGTAGAGGGCGGGGGTACTGGCGAGGACCGAGACCACCAATGTCCCATCAGCCATTTCACCAATATCAAAATCAGGCCTATTATTGGCCATCGATGGGATACCCTCCTCAACCTTCCTTCCAAAAGCCACAATTTGAGGATCCCCGTTTCCAGACCCCCCATTTTCAAACAACTCAGTTCCAGAACTTGCAGGGACCTTTTTATGGGAGGGGCCAGAACAAGGACAGGGGCAAACAAAGAGGTCAACAGCGTGTTACTTGGGACAACCAAGATCAAGGAATTACCCAACGAGTGACCAGGAGCATGGCCTTGATCAGTGTGCCCAAGACCAGCTGCTGACTTCCCTAGTGGTAAATTTGTCCTCTCTTGAGCTATCTCCCATTCAAGAACAGCTCCTCAACAAGGGATTGGGGTTTGTCCCCACCAATCAGTTAGATCTTTTCAAGCTACGCCAAGATCCAAGGGTTTTCTTTCAGGACAGAGAGTTTATTGACCCTTCAGAAGGAGATACTCCTTTTCGTCCCAAATCTACATTCACACCCTCAACTATCGGTGTTACCCCCGGAGGTGGCAAGCTTTTGAACAGGTGGTGGTGTGTGATTTGGAGACTTTGAATCAGTCACAGTATTGTTCCTTTTCTAATATATCAAATGCAGAGAAATTGTCCATAAAGGAACTAATGGAGTGTGGGGATATCATCTTGAAACCAGCCGATAGGGGCGGGGCCACAGTGGTTCTGGATAGAACCATGTATAATGAGTGTGCCCGTTTATTATCTGACGAGAGGAACTATCGGAAACTTTCTAGGGACCCAACCGAGGATATTACAGCGGAGATTGTCACAGCAGTAGAGGAAGCACGATCAAACAATTGGATTTCGGAACATGAGGCGAATTTTCTAGTGAATAAACAACTTAAAACACCTTATTTTTGCATCCTCCTGAAAACTCATAAACCAGCGAGACCCCCTCCAGGGAGACCTGTTGTCTCTGGGATGGGGTCTCTGCTAGAACCTCTGTCACAATTCTGTGACTTTTATCTCAAACCCTTGGTTCAGAAATTGCTTGCCTATCTGAGAGACACTTTAGACATCCTGAACCATCTTAAGTATATGCCATTTGACTCTAACATGGAATTTCGCACAGGCCTCGATATTGAGGCCTTATATACTAATATTCCCCAGAAAGAGACCCTAAGGGTGCTTGAGGATATTCTTTTTTCCGAGGACTGGCCTTATCAAACACCAAGGGCATTTATTTTACACCTGGCAGAAATTGCCCTAACGAAATACTTTTTTGAATTCGCTGGTACTTTGTATCTACAAACCCATGGTACCTCCATAGGCAGCATTTTTGCACCAAGTCTGGCGGGTTTGTATGAGTGGGCTTTTGAGCACTTGGTAAGCTATGATAACGCTTGTCCATGGAGGTATAATTTGAGGCTTTGGGGTCGATACATCGATGACGTCTTAGTCATATTGAAGGGCGACGTACCATCGGTGGGCCTCTTCTTAGAATGCAGTGAAACAAAGAAGAAGTACGCAGTTCCTGGGTGAAATATTGTTCACCGAACACAACCAAGACAAGTATGTCTGGTGGAGTATATATAAAACAGGGGTCTAAAAATAAAGGAGGAGGGGAATTCCTCCTCTCGGAACTAGGGCTCTCACCCACCCAGCAAGCTGGGTGTCATGCTTCATCATATGAGCCTGTTCCTTGTTGGGCTGGCGCTGCAATGCCCAACGGGCACCCTTAAAGGGGATCTTTATCGGAGATCTTTTGTTCCTTGCCGTAAGGGTGCAGTGGTGGTGAGAGGGCCTAGTCAGATGTAGATGTGTGTGTAAGGTGGTTTAAAATAGGTTAAGGATTCCTCTGGAAGACTTTATTCTGTTGGGTACTTTACCTAAATAAAATATTAAAGGAGGAGTAGTGTGTTCTGAAAACTAGGTGGCAAAAAGCCTACTCTACTCCCAGATGATCAACATGTTTCTCGCCTTGTAATTGTCAATATAAGATCAGTGGCGATTCTTCAGGACCGTGCAAAAAAACAATTTGTGAAAAAAAGGCTACATACATAAAAGAGTGGTAAGTGTACTATGCTATCTGCCACTGTCAATTGCCTAGGGGAAGTGCTCCCAGGGAAGGGAGACCACCTAAAGTAGTGTATATTCTGGCCTCATCTGATGCAGCGGTTATTAAGTGGTGTCACTGTTCCCAGTCTGAACCAGTCATTCCACCTACCCCTACCGCTGCTCCTCAGGAAGGTAAACTTCTTCTTAAAATGGCTCAACCAGAGGAACCCACTACTGCATTTTACAGCTACAATTACGAAAACAAGCCTTCCCTTTTTGGATCTGTTTATCGACCCCAGAGGAGGGTTATTACATACCAAAGTCTATCACAAGCCGACTGACAAGAACACCCTACTTGCCTTCAATAGCTTTCATCCGAAGTCGATGCGGGAGAACCTACTGGCTGGACAATTCTTCCGTATACGACGGAATTGTTCAGAACAGATGGATTTTGTAGAGGAGGCGGGCCTTTTGTTCAGAAAACTGCAAGAGAGGGGCTATCCAACTAGGATAATCAAACGAGCCAAGAAGAGAGCATTCAATGTTGATTGTGAATCTCTACTAACGAAAACCAATAGACCAGCAGCCAACAAACCTGTCTTCGTATCGACTTTTAACACCACCTCACAACAAATCAGATGGACTGTACTAAGCAATTGGAAGATTTTGAATTCCGGAGGTTTGAACGTGGAAAAACCATTCTTCTCATTCAAACGGAGCCAAAATCTGAAAGATTTACTGATTCATAAAAGACCACGGGCACCACCTACACCTGGAGGGATGGCTACTATTACCGGCTTGGCCCCAGTCACTGGTCATTTCTGCTGCAGCTCATGCAGTGTATTTCACCTTACTAATGACACCAAGTATATTGATCTGGGTCTATCCTCCCCTTGGAAGAAGAGAACACATACTAATTGTAACTCACAGGGAGTGATTTACCTGATCACGTGCCCGTGTGCAAAACAGTACGTAGGCATGACCAGTAGGAAGGTTAAGACCATCATCACAGAACATCGCAGCACTATTAGATGTGGCAGGTCTAATACCAAGTTGACTACACATTTCTTGGAGGCAGGCCATACATCAGAGGATGTGAGATGGACTGTCATCGAGAAACTACATCTGGGATTTCAGGGGGAGGATGACAACAGAGCCCTTTTCATGGATGAACAAAAATGGGGTTTCCACCTGAAAAGTCACGTGGGGGGGCTAAATGATGATATACCATGGCATACCTTAAGCAGGTGACTGCATAGTTATGTTTGTACCCAGTGAACTCACAACGTATAGGCTAGACATTAACTGTGCGGAAATATCTACTGTTGTTAGTGTGTATCCTCTGGTTTTAGTGGGTATTGTAGAAACATGTCCATATATACTTTTTTATATATTGGGTTAGTGGCACACTCAGTATCGAAGATGTATCCCCTACACTATACTATGGCATGCCTTAAGCAAGTGACTGCTGAGTTATGTTTGTGCCCAGCGAACTCACAACTTATAGGCTACACAATAACTGTGCTGAAATATCAACTGATGATAGTCTGTGTCCTCTGGTTTGAGTGGGTATTGTAGAACATGTCTATGTGCACATGATTTAGATATTGGGTTAGTGGCACGCTCAGTATGGAAGATGTATCCACTACTTTACTAACTTGGTTGAGTTATCTGACTTGCCAGTGGTGGTATAGACCCTGGTGATGAGGGACAGAAAAAATGCAAATAATGCTCCCCAACCATGGGAGATGACTTGCATAGCAAGAGAAGCATTATTTTTTTTATTTTGGGATTTTCTCTTTCAAAATTCAAAAAACCTCTTTGGTGAGGTGTGTCATGCTGATAGCAATATATTGACAGCAAAAATAATCTGCAGAGAGATATCTTGCCTTGATGGGCTCAAATTGGTTGCAGTTACATTTTTCAGAAAACAAAGTTACTTTGGGCCCCATTAGGATGGCAGGCGGTTCGCCCCCGCCGTGCCGGCAGTAGTCACAGCCGGTCCGGCACGCCATCCTCATATTACAATGGCTGGGGGCTCCGCAGCAGACGGAAAGACAAGTCGACCGGGCGGAAAAGGGTTCAATATGGTGGCAGTGTCTGTTAGACACCGCCAGTCATATTAGGATGTGGGCTGAGACATGCTTTTCCGTGGTGGCATTGACGCCACGGAAAGACATGCGGAGTCTGCTTGTGGGGGCCCGTTGCGGGCCCACAGAGACTCCGATGGGTGTAGGGGGGGCACATGGGGGGTACCTATGGTACCCCCTTCAGTCCCCTGCACAACATGACAGGCACCGCGCGGTGCCTGCCATGTTGTGCATAGAAGTGCACGACATGCCTTCCTGGCATTGTGGCGGGCAGTGCTGAGTGCACCGCCTGCCGCAATATCAGGTACGCAGGATGCGCCTGCCAGTTTGGGGGGCGCATCCTAATATCTGCAACAGGACACCCGCACATATGGTGGGTGGTCCCATTCCACGGGGGCCGTCCGCCATCCAAATTACCCCCTTTGTGTAGAGGATCTGAGTCTTTTATGGCAAGGCAGGAAGCTAGCATTATGTATTAACTTTTATTTTCCCTTCTGAGCATCAAAAACTTGAAAGTGCCAAGAATCAGACCACTGAACTACAACACAAAGAAATAACATACTCCAGTCCTATATATTCCTCTTGTTCTCCATGTTCTCCCTCATTTGTTTGCTGCTTCTGGGCAGATAAGTATCATATATAAATGAACAGATATTTGTTTTGTTTTGAATATATTGTATTGTTTTGTTTGAATGGAATTAGTGTATATGGATTACCACATTTTTTAGTAGAATGATCTTTTATTTAATAAATTATATTTACAAGAAGGGACATTTTATTTGTACTTTATTTTCGAAAGATTTTACTTGAATTAGAATGCAGGGTATATTTCTTTATTGTTGGGTAATTTAGGAAAAGTGTAGGTCACATTTTTCAGTAGGATGGGACAAATCGATTTGAAAAAAGGAAGGTAAGTTTGTTATCGTGAGCCACCGTGCTTGAAGCAGTGAGGGCAGTTTTAGCATCAATTGGGCAGAAACACTTTCTCGCCATATTAAAAGAGGGCTTGCTTATGCATGCATTAGATGTTTTGCGGCAGGACACGTATTATACAGGAAATAGAGCTTTTTTTAACATTTGGGCTTGTTTATGAGGGAATTTGCCATGTGAGGCACTATTTCTTGCAATGCACATTTGGGTGCAATCCTTGCAGGAGCCAGTATCTAGGCGATTGAGAAGAATACAAAGAAGTCAGGAATTCAACAGAAAATAAATAAGTTAATTGGAAGACAAAGGAAATATTACTTAAATAAGTAGTGAGTCTGGGAAAAAGATTAGTGATATTGGCAGAATGTTATCACAGGAATTGAAGGAGGCAGCTTAGGAGACAATTAAGAAAGTGCTAAATAATAAAAAGAATGAGGAAGAATATTTTTTTCATTTCCTGAAGGGAAGATAGAATTAATAAAGGACCAGGTGGCAAAAGTAACAAAAAACTAGGCATGTAGAAAATACAACAGAAAAGAGGGTAAACAACCTTTACAACGCAACTTTTACCACGCAGTGCTTTTACAACGCAACTTTTACAACGCAAACCATTACAACGCATTGAGCTGGGGGCGCTCTAGGATAGGGAATAGGTTTAATGTACTATCCAACACCTTCCCTACTATCCACGGGGACTGGAGTTGGAATAGTAAATTAAACAATTCACTATCCCGCGCCTAAAAGCACTATGCGTTGTAATGGTATGCGTTGTAAAGAAAAGTGTTGTAAAAGCATGCGATATAAAAGCATGCGTTGTAATGTCATACATCCGAAAAGAGGGGAGTCAAAAGTGACTCAAATAGATTTGGTGTTGAAAGCGGTAAGCAAGATGGTCAGTTTAACTTTGCAAGTGAGGGAAATCAATTTAATGTTTTAGAGTAGAATGGTGATGTTACAGATTTAGATAAATATACTTTGGATCTGAATTATAAGGGCTGCTTGAATGATGAGTTTGGAGAGCGAGTAAACTTTCAAGCTAAAGAGAAAAGGTCAAATAATGATCCATTAGGATCCTAAGGAAATATCTCTGGAATAGTATTCCAGATTTGAAAATGTGGCAACTAATAGTCTACTGAGGAAACCAGAGGTTTGGTTTCTGAAGAAGGAATGGTTTATGCTTTGAGTAAATTGACTTGGACATGGCCCAATTCTTAAGCCCTAGTGCACAGGATACCAAAGTGGTGAAACTTATAGAGGAAACCAGGGTATGTCTGGTTTCTTTACCCAGCAAAAGAAAGAAAGAAGAGTTTGGCCATCTAGAGGTAAGGGACAAAGTGCCAATCGTGGACAATGTGAGTTTGAGGAAAGTTTCTGGTTCCTTCCAAGGAAAAGGGGGAAGAAGGTTGAGTTTTTTTCAGGAGCAATGGAGAAAGATTACCAAAGATACCTGTGTTTTTAGCAACAGTAAAGGGTTATCAAATTGAATACAATTCAGAGCCCCTCCAATCAAAGAAACCAAAGGAGTTATGCTTTCAAAAAGATTTGGGGAATATTGTAACAGAGGAGGTGGCTCAGTTGTTAGCAAAAGGTACAATACTGAAGGTTGCAGAAGACCAGGCCAGATACATGTAAGTACTCTGTTTTTGTTGGATAATAAGGACAAGGACTGGAGACCAGTGATACATTTTAGAAACTTGAATTATTTTGTGTGACCTACGGACATTCCAAGATGGAAAGGAGTCATCTCTTAAGGGAGATGTTACAGGAATTGCTTCAAATGGTGAAAAGGAATCTCAAAGATGCTTATTTCATGATTCCAATAGCCTTAGAGACTCAATGCTATTTGTGTTTCAGATGGATGGGTCAATTGAACTAGTTTTGATGCCTCCCGTTCGGCTTGACAGTGGCTCCCTTGTGTTTTACAGAGGTTTTAAGACCAGCAGTGGGATTTTTAAGAGAACGGTATATAATTGATTGTTTATCTTGGTGATATTCTGACAATAAATCAGAGTTTGGAGAAGTTGAAGAGTCAATTACTTTTGGTGAAGTATTTGTTGAAATCCCTGGGTCTCATAATCAATTTGGAAAAATCAGTCATGGTGCCCTCAGAACATAGAGATTCTAGGCTGTGCGATAGACACAGTAAAGGTTTAATAGTTATTTATTTAAAAAAAAGGTCAGGAAGATAAGACAAGAAGTGAGGAGCATCTCAAGGAAAGAAGAAGTGAAACTGAGAGAGTTGGTGTTTGTGATTGCTCTGTTATCCTCATCAATACAGGTTGTGTTTCCATGCCCATTACATTACAGGGTCTTATAGTGCCTGAAGACATCAGGTCTTTCGAAAGGTTTGTGGTATGGGTTCATGGTAGCCATGACTCTGGAAGCGAGGGAGGAGTTGATATGGTTGATGGAAAATATGGACGCCTGGAACAATCAGGCAATTTTTGGATTAAATCCCGATCATGGGCCTCATTACGTTGCCGGTTGGCCGGCATCTGCAGTCCTGTCGGAGGCGGTCAGACCGCCAAGCTATCGTTGGAAGTGGTTACTTTGACCACTGTGTTAATATGCATTCACATACTCAAAAGGAAGGGGGAGAAAGAGGGAAAAGCTGGCTAGGCTAACCCTCCAAAAGTAATGTAGGCCTGCAAATCCCTGAATCTAGGGATCAAGAACCTAGCCCTTGGATGACTGGTATTCACAACACTCGCTGGAGTTGGAATAGTTAAGTGTCAGAAAGAAAAAGTTTTCTTTCTGGAGTCCTCTCACTCACCAGGGTTTCCCCACGGTGTATTGGTCTGTTGTAGGTACCTTCACCATGTCATCTTCATTTGGACATTTCAAAATTGTGAAAGTAGCAGGTATATGATGCTGTTTTTAAGTATGAAGAGGACATGGATTGTTACTGGGAATGTCTGGCACCGACTTTGGGTGTACTGCTCCAGTACCTAGCCAGCTTGCACAGCAATTGGATTGACGTTGCTAAGTCTCCATTGGACTTGTTCCCTGTTGTGCGGTGGTCCTATTGCAATATGTGTGCCGTCATGTTCCTCAACACAATATTGCAGTTGAGACAAATCATGCTAGGCTCCCTTCATTTTGGCTAAATCCTCAATGTTTATGAACTGGATGTAGCTGTTGATGTGTCTCCTCATTGTATGCCACGTGTTTGTGGCACACTACTGACATATGTTTGTGACACTCCACTACATGCAGCAACACAGGATTGGAATGAACCTAGGTTCAGAAACTGTTGTACTGCCATGTTTTGGTTTCTTGTTTCAGTGATGTGGGATACCTTTTGTGAGACTGTCAATGTGGTTTCATCTGATTCCTTGAACCAGTTGTCATTTGACAATTCTATTTGGCATTGTCTGATGTATCCCTGTCAACCATGCTTTTGAGGTCTGCATATGATATTTGTGGTCACTGACAGATCATTTCAGTGATGCATTATTTAGCTTTGTTTCAACATTATGCTTACCTAAGGTTGGAACTATGCAATAAAGATGTCAAGAGACTGTACACTTGTATGTCTGTTGGGGTGTCATGGCTGTGTTACTCAATTACACATATCCATGCTTACACAAGTAGCTTCTATTTACATTTGGTAATTCATAACGGGATAGCTTCATAACTTGCTAGATGTGAATCATGCTACATGAGCTGATGATTTTGTGGCAAGTGAATTTATTGCAGTGCAAAATGTGAAAAACCCAATATACAGACAAATAGTGTCTCACTGGAGTGCAGTAGTAAGTGTTGGTGAATTAAACCATTGTTGCAGGAACCACATTGTTTGATATCCAACATACTCCTCCCATTTGAAATGAAAAAGTGCGCATGAATAGTCAACAAAGTTAATGTGTTGCACACAAAGGAGGACTTCTGGTGCAACGTTTCTTCCTGAAGGTGGTGGGTGCCTTGTCAACTGAACCCCCTGGATGTTTTCTTGGACGTCCTGGCCCACGATGGGAAGGGGATCTGCTGCTACAGGTTCAAGGGCGTCTAAGGATTCATCTGCTGACAGGACCTTCCTCTGATCACCTAGTGTGACTGATCTATAGTGAATGAGTAACTGTTGTTGCATTTTTGCACATTTGACCTTAATTGTTTCAGGTCACAACTTATTATGTCCAACAAGAAGAGAAAGGTAGTGTGGAAAAGCACTGCAGAGTGTGGTGTTAATGTCCCTCAGCAACCCTAGGAGCTCGCCCATGTTGTCAGCCTCTGGTTGTCGCCCAGGATGTCCAGCCTCTGGTCTATAGACCTCTACAGCTGCTCTATCTCCCCTCATGTACCTGGCCCATCACTCCTAGGGAGTCCTCATAGGCTCCCAGGACTTGGGCAATGTTGGTGTCAGTGGCACCGTTGGCCTCATTTTGCGGGACCTTAATTGTGGCAACAAAAGGGAATCTTGGCCCCTAACAAACCTCACCAACCAGTAGAATGCCAGGAGGCCCCTTTGCAGGGTAGTTGAGAAAGGGAGCGGGCCACCAACAACATCTTAGCAGTCCCACTGTGGGAGACTTACTTATCGCAACAATCGGGGTTCTTGGCCCCCAACGAACCTCAGCAGCCAAGGGGACTTCATCCCCCAACCAGTAGTGTGCCAGGGGACCCGCCCCTTTACAGAGTGAATCAGAAATGTTGTCAGGCCTCCGACGACCTCTCAGCAATCCTGCTGAGGGGGACTGGAAACAATAGGGATTCTTGACCCCCAATGACACCCAGCAGCCAAGTGGACTTCATTCCCCAACCAGTAGTGGGCCCGGAGGTTCCTGTGCAGAGTAGTTGAGAAAGGGGGAGGGGAATCTGATGATATCTCAACAATCTGGCTATGGGGGGCTTACTTGTGGCAACTGTAGGAATTCTTGACCCCGAACGACCCTCAGCAGGCAAGGGGACTTCGTCTCCCAACCAGTAGTGTGTCAAGAGGCCCCTTTTCAGAGTTGTTGAGAAATGGTGCCAGGCCTCCAACGACCTCTCAACAATCCTGCTGAGGGGAACCTACTTGTGGCAACAATAAGGGTTTTTGGCCCCCAATGACCCTCAGCAGCCAAGGGGACTTCATCCTCCAACTAGTAGTGGACCCGGAGGCTCCTTTGCAGAGTAGTTAGGAAAGGTGGCGGGGCCTCCGATGATGTTGCAACAATTCTGACTGTGGGGGGATAACTTGTGACAACAGTAGGGATTCTTGGCACCCAATGACCCTCAGCCGCCAAGGGACTTCATATTAACTCTGGGCAGAGTTCATGGAATTGCATTACGCTGAACTACGCGAAGTGCAACAAAGAACTTTGCCGCACTACGCGGAGCTCCACAAGTGGCAGAGTACTATTAAAAAAATGCCATTCCCAGTGATTGCACAGGGCCAGATGCTTGTCTGTACTGGGCAATTATCACGAATGGCACCTTGCACAGCACAAGCGGTCCCTGCTTTCCCTTTCTGCTGCTTGAGTAGATTTTTACTCGAGTGGCAGCTTTCTCTATGCAAACGGGCTGTTTCTCAATGCGAGTGGTCGCGAGCATAAGCGACCACTTGCAATGAGAAACCTGACTCCCCGCATTGAGAAATCTCGCCGGGAGGTTGATTTTCCACAATCGCCAACTTGATGTTGGTGACGACAAATGAGGAAAAATCTCGCTGCGAGTTTGATTTTCCTTGCTTGTGGTCGCCAACATGATGTTGACGAATGCAAGCGAGGTAGAAAACATTTTGGAACTCTGCGAGCTCCGCGGAAAACTCAGCTAGCAGAGCCCAGGGATAATTCATATCCCAACCAGTGGTTTGCCAGGAGGCCCCTTTCCAGAAGGGTTGAAAAATGGAGTGGGGACTCCACAACATCTTAGCAGTCCCTTTGTGGAGGACTTATTTGTTGCAACATTAGGGGTTATTGGCCCCCATTGACCCTCAGCAGCCAAGGGGACCTTCTACACCAACTAGTAGTGCAGCAGGAGGCCCCTTTGCAGAGTGGTTGAGAAAGCGGGTGTGGCTGCCAGTGACTTCTCAGCAATCCCGCTGTGGGTGACTTACTTGTGGCAACAGCAGGGGTTTTTGGCCCCTAAAGGCACTCAGTAGCTATGGGGACTTCGTCCCACAGGAGTAGGGTTCAAGGAAGCCCCTCTGCAGAGTGCTTGAGAAGGGATGCGGGGTCTCTGATAACATCTTGTCCCACTGTGGGAGACTGAATTGTCAGAACAATAGGGATTTTTGCCCCCCAACAACCCTCAGCGACCAAGGGGACTTCCTCCCCCAACCAGTAGTGCGCCAGGAGACCCCTTTGCAGAGTGGTTGAGAAAAGGGGTGGGGACTCCTGTAACATCTCAGCAATCTCACTGTGGGGGACTTACCTGTCACAACAATAGGTGTTCTTGGCCTAAAACAATCCTCAGCAGCCATGGGGACTTATTTTCCCAACCAGTAGTGTACCAAGAGGCCCCTTTGCTGAGCGTTTCAGAAAGGGTGCAGGGCATCCAATGACATCTCCACAGTCCACCTGTGAGGGACTTACTTGCAGCAACAATAGGGGCTCAATGACCCAGAGTGATTGGGAAAGGGGAAGGGTGCTTTGATGATGTCTCAGCAGTTACGCTGTGGAGGACTTACTTAGTGCAATGAAAGGGGTGTTGGCCCCCAACGGCCATCAGCAGTCTATAGGACTTCATCCCTCAACCAATATTGTACCAAGAGGACCCTTTGCAGAGTTGTTGAGAAATGGTGTTGGGCCTTCGATGACCTCTCAGCAATCCTGCTGTGGGGGAAGGGGGCGCTAGCTGGCGCCGGACCAAGATGGCCGCACTGGTGTGAGGCTCCCGTGCGACCGAGTGCTTTAGCCTATCCTGCAGGGATCCTGACCGAGCAAATCCGCTCCCACATCGCCCCATCACCTGCACCTCTCCGTGCTGATCACGGCGGTACCTGACTTGTCTAGAGAACCCCAGCCTGGACTAGATCGACGGCCGGGTAAAGCCTGAGCGATCCGTGGAGTAGTGGAGGGCGCTCTCCTGTGCGGACTTGTCTCGTCAGGAAAGTCTGGTGCTTTGCGGCCTTCCCGGCGCGGCCTTGAAAGTCTGGCCTGCGGAGTGGTTCCCGCCCGCCAGACGCTTGGAGAACGACTGCGCGCCCGGGGGGAAATCCAATCACTACTTCAGGTGAGGGCCGCCTGAGGGCTCAATCCGCCCCCTCACCCCCCCCCGGCGCTGTTACCGGTATGGGCTGGGCCCTCTGCATTGCCGGCACTCGGACCCCCCGCCATCTTGGGCCATCTACCGGAATGTCTGGGAGGCCTTGTGCGTGGGACTCACATCACTACGCCTCCGCTATCACTCCCCTGAGGCAGGGTCTGTCTGGACATTTGCTGCTGCTGCCCACCACCTGCTGCACCAACGGCGGTACCCTCCCAGCTCCTCCCATCTCTGCGCCTAGCGCCCATCTACCTGCTGAGATCAGGCCGCTCCTACTGCCGCCATGGCATGAATTGCTGCTTCCACCAGGTCTCAACCGCCTGCCTGCCCTCCCTCTCGGGCGACATCTCCAGATCCGGTTCTATCGCCTGCGCCCTGCTGACCACTCCTGCCGCGGTTCTGCACTGTGGTGCCTGCCATCATTTAGACGCACTTTACCGTCCACATCCGGGTGCTCTGCCTGAGATGGGCTGGCTTCTCAGATCCCCCCCCTCCCCTCCAGCTCCGGATGACCGCCCGGCCTACTGGTTGCTCCCTACAGACCCCCTCCTGGAGCAAAGCTGTCGTCGTGGCCTGGCCCGAGACCTGAGCTGATTGCGGCCATTGCGTGGGACGTCGGTCCGCGGTGCTGCCGTTCCTCCAGGCCTGCTCTGCACGCTGCCATTCCTCCCAAGGACCCCGAACCATCCGGAGCCTCCTGCCACGGCATTTCATTCTCTGCTCTCTACTAAGAGGGCACTGCCCGGTGCACATCTTCCTCTTCTACGCTTCGCACCTCCTGCGCTCTGGCGTCCATTTCTCCTCCTGCATAGCGGACGCCCGGAAGAGGCATGGGCCATAACGATGCACGCCAATCCAAAATACCTTTTGAATCCAAAAAGACTTCTAAAACGACGCCGGAGCCTGACGGTGGTCCTCCTACCCCAGCATCTCCGGAAGAAGACTGGAAGTCGCTACTGCTGGGCATGAAGCAAAGCCTATCCACTATTGACGCCAAAATAGACACCATTAACGTGCGCATGGACAGCGTAGTCACTAAGCTGGAGCAAAATGACACCCCCATCAAAGAGACAGAAGACAGGATTTCTGTCCTGGAAGATGGCGCCACCTCAACAAGTAAACAAGTCACTCAAATGGACAGGTTGCTCAAACTCATAGCGGATAAGAATGAGGACTTGGAAGCGAGGTCTCGCCGCAATAACGTCAGAATTTTAGGCCTTGCGGAGTCCACCAACACAGGTAAAATGGAGACCTTCGTAGAGAACCTTCTCATGGAACTGTTTGGGAAAGAATCCTTCTCCACACACTTCATCATTGAACGGGCCCACAGATCCCTGGCGGCACGCCCGCCTCCTAGAGCTCAACCTCGCCCTATTATTGTACGCTTCCTGAACTATAGAGTTCCGGACGCGGTGTTAAAACGGGCAAGAGAGTTGGGTACTGTGAACTATTGCAACACTACTCTCTCCTTTTTTCCGGATTTCACCCCCTCCGTCCAGGAAGCTAGGCGCAAATTTACAACGGTTAAAAAGAAACTCCAGGCGCAGGAGATCCCGTATGCCATGCTGTACCCTGCCAGGTTGAAAGTAACGTTTCAGGGTAAACATCACTTCTTTCAAAACCCGCAACAGGTGGAAGACTTCCTTAAGCACTGTAGGAGGGAGCACGGCGGCGACGAAGCAGCTCGGCGCAGATCTAGGTCACAATCACCGATGTCACAACAGGACTGCGAGACATCACTGTGGTATTGTTCCCTTTTCGCATTACGCGCGCTGACCATTGCCTAAGTGGTACCTGTTTCCGTATATTACGTTTTGGCTACTTGATCAGCACGGGCCTACCGGTCTATGATCTACCTGAGTGCTCGGTCACCCACCTCCGTCCCACGTTAGACGACTGGTTTTGACCTGTTGTCTGTGGGTGTAAGTAAGGGGGTGGTTCGGCTAGTCTGGTGCCCCTAGTTTCGGTCCCCCAATGGGCGAACCCCTAACCACCCCTTCCCCCCGTGGGTTGGGATATGTGCCATACTTTTTCTGGGTTTTAATTTGTCTCGTTTTTGGGAAGCTGGGTGGGGGTTGAATTCCCGGCCAGTTGGGGTTGCCGGTGTGGGTGGGAAGTCCTTTTACTTCACTACTGATGACATTGATTTGTTGGTTATGATGTCCCTGGGTGGTGCTTGGGGGGGGTTTCTATGGGGGAATTGTATTTTGTTTAACATCAAATGTGCTATGGTCTTAAGCTGGGAGATTGCATGCTACTGGATTTATTATGTGCCTGAATGGGTGACGTAGAGGGTATGCTACCGTCGCACCAGTTTCAGTTGGTATCGTGGAATATCCGAGGGCTGAATAACCCCAGAAAAAAGAGGCAAATTTTAGGATACCTCGACAGGCAGGGCATATCAATTGCTATGCTTCAAGAAACACATTTACTGTCAGATAGTTTGTCCCTCTTTGCGTCCATGTGGGCCTCCTGCAGGGTTTTTTCTTCCTACTCCAACTATGCTAGAGGGGTTACGATCTTGGTTAAAAGGGGTATGAAATGTATTCCTGCCGGGACAGAGGTGGATCCCTGTGGCAGATACTGCATGGTCTGGGGTAAACTACACTCACATACGGTCCTCTTTGTCTGCTACTATGGCCCCAATGTCGATGACACTTCCTCGCTGCTCACAATGTGGGGTAAAATTCAAACATTGGGCATAGGCCATGTAATACTGGGTGGGGACTTCAATACTGCCGTGACACCGAGCATTGACAGATCTCACCCCCAGGCTGCGCACTACTCCCAAACCCAACGTGCCCTGTCCTCCTTGGTTGCTGAACACCACTACATTGATTCATGGCGGCACCTACATCCGTCCCTCAAGCAGGGCACCCACCACTCTGCAGAGCATTCCACATGGGCGCGTCTAGATTACGTGTTTCTATCAGCAGGCCTTACTCCCTGGTTGATCAAAGCCCAACACCTCGCCAGGACTTTCTCTGACCACTCTCCGGTCCTCATATCGCTACGCATTCCCATTGAAACCTCCCCATAACTGAGTTGGCGCCTCAATACTTCCCACCTCACGGACTCTGCCTTCAAGGCGGACCTCGAACAGGACATCCAAAATTTTTTTGACCGAAATGTGGGGTCGGTATCGGACCTCACCGTGGTATGGGAGGCTTTTAAGGTCACCGTTCAGGGATGGTGTATCTCTAAAGGGGGTGGAGTCCTTAAATCCCTGCGAGGTGAGCTTCGTAAACTCGACTCTGCGCTTCGGGATCTGGAACTAATTAGTGCTCGCGAGACCCGGGACCACTCTTCCAATGCCCTCCTTCGGGAAAAGCTGAACGAATATGCTGAGGCGGCAGATAGGGAGTGCAAGTTCCTCGGTAAACAGTACACTGCGCGTGTTTTTGGTGAAGGAGATAGGCCCGGCAGGCCTCTTGCCTCCGCTGTCAGGTCCCCTACGTATAATAACTTTGTCACCACCCTGCTGGATGAGCATCAAATCCCGAAACAAGACCTTCCTTAACAACTGCGCATCCTTACGAACCACTACTGCGCTCTCTAAACCTCTCAAAGATCGGCACCTATTAATTTGCATCCTTACCTAGATGACACAGCTATTGCATGGCTTGGTCTATCCCAACAAAAATTCTTCCACCATATCCTCAAGGTAGATGAAATAAAAGACGCCATCATGTCCATGAAATCGGGCAAATCACCTGGGTCTGATGGACTGCCAATCGACTTTTACAAAGCATATATTCACATTCTGGCCCCAATACTACGGCAAGTTTACTATTCGGCCCTCGAGGGAGGAACCCTGCCGGCCTCTATGCGTGAAGCCCTTATTACGTCTCTCTTGAAACCGGGCAAGCCACCGGAACACTGTGACTCCTATAGACCCCTCTCTTTGCTCAATACTGATGTCAAAATCATAGAGAAGGTACTTACGTCCCGCCTTAACCTGTTGATGGAGCGCCTGGTCCTACCTGACCAGGCGGGTTTTGTCCCCAACAGGGCGACTTCACATAACTTACGCACCCTTCAGGCTGTACTTCAAGACATCAACCCCAGATGCGAGGCTGCTGCTGTGTTCCTGGACGCCACAAAGCGTTTGATTCCCTTGAGTGGGATTATCTATTGGCCCTCCTTGAGCGCATGGGGACCCCATACAGCTTCCTAGATTGGATAAAGCTGCTATATAGCAAACCGTGTGCCTCAGTTCTACTCAACAGGGCTAGGTCTGCTCCCTTTGACATCCACAGAGGCAACAGACAAGGGTACCCCCTCTCCCCTGTCCTCTTTGCGATCGCCATTGAGCCGCTGGCGGGCAAACTCCGACAGCATCATAATCACCGCTCTCTAATATATCCGGAGCGTCAGCTCCTAGTAGCACTATTTGCGGACGACATGACCCTATACGTCAATAAACCGCAAGAAAACCTTAACCCCCTTCTACGCGAAATCACCAAATTCGGTGCTATTTCAGGAGTACAAATCAATTGGTCGAAGTCGGCCCTATTCCCCTTAACAGAAAAAAACGTGCATTTCCCCCTAGACTATCCCCTGATATGGGAAGCCGAGGAAATAAAATATCTAGGGATCGTCATTTCCCGGAATCGTGAGACCCTCATCAGGGCTAACTATGGCACGGTACTGGACAAATTGACTGATACCATCACCAAGTGGATCCATCTCCCGCTTTCAATGGCGGGGCGCATCTCCCTTATTAAGATGTTGGTACTCCCCAAATTGTTATATCTTTTTACTAACATACCGTACAGTCCTGGCTCCCACTTCTTCCGCGCCCTCAATTCCCAACTGTCGAGGCATATTTGGGGTGGCAAACAGGCCAGGATTAGTCTAAAGACACTCATGTTACCATATCATCAGGGTGGGTTTGACGTTCCTAACTTTCAGCGATATTACGATTGTGCCCAGGGCCACTTCGTCGCGTACTGGTTGCACCCCCCTCCCTTCATGGCCCATCTTGCGGTGGAAAACGGATATATGCGCCCGGTGCAACCGTCGGGCTATCTCTATACTACGCAGGGTGTATCAGACCGGGACCCTACCACAGTAGATTGCACGGTTCAGGCTTGGCGGCGGTTAGCTGATCACATGGAGGTCAAGTTTTTATACTCGCCATGTATGCCCCTAGCACATGACCCCAGATTGCGAATAACATGTGAAGAGATAGGGCGTAAACTGGGCACGAAACAAGCGATCCACACGTGGGGTGATTTATACCTCCAGGGGCAGTTCCGCACATCGGCGCAATTCTTTAGGGAGAATACCCCCTCTGTAATGGACACCTTCCTCTACGTCCGGCTGTGACAGAACGTCAAGGCAGTTACTCCAAACTTCCCAGACGAACCGGACACCCTGGCCCCCCTGCACACGCTCTTACAAGCTGACAACCCCAGTCATGTGGTGTCTATGCTGTATAAACACGCCCAGCCAGCCCCATCGCCACCCCCGCTCAAAGTCCGCAGCGAATGGGATGGCGACCTCGACTCCCCGCTATCTGACGATCAATGGGAAGAATGCTGCTCGCACGCTAACGCAGTAACCGGTAATACCCATCTCAGGTTGATTCATTTTAAATTCTTGCACCGCATTTATTTCACTCCTTCCAAACTATTCCGACTTGGCCTCCGTGACACTGACCATTGCCTCAGATGTAGGGCGGAGGGTGCCGATTTCTTCCATCTGGCGTGGACATGCCCTGCCGTGGCGGACTATTGGTATGCCATTTTTAGAGCGTTGTCGGACATGGTTGGGGTTGATATAGATCCCTGTCCCAAGACAGCCCTGTTAGGCCATATGGTCCCAGCACTGAAGTCACATAGGAAATTTTTTGCACTGGGCCTCTTATTAGCCAAACGCCATGTAGCCTGTAGATGGGGCAGAGGCCGTGCTCCTAAATTTAAGATCTGGCTTAATACTATGTCAACTTGGCAAGATCACCTTCATAATTATGCCGAACTCTTACCACACAAGGCACGTCCCAAAGACCTATGGGGCCCCCTCACTGCATACCTCCTCCGTCAACAGAGCGAGGAGCATTCTGAAACTTGAGTCCATACCCAACCTCCCTATCCTCTCCCCTTCTCCCTTCTCCCTTACCTTAACCCTGCTCTGATGGCCCCCTTGCCCTGCCTCTTAACCCCCCCTCCCCCTTCCCCCTCCCTCCCTGGGTATTATCCTACATGTAGGCCAGCCTGCACGCTATGCCCTGAGGCACCTTACCCAAGGCATCCTCCTGCCTCCTGAACCAGTTGGAGTCCTTCTGTACCTCTTGGCCACTCCCGACGCCCGGCCTCGGCTACTTTGCGGCGCACATTTCATACCGGACAGCACACTCACGTTACTAGCATATTACACGTAGCACACTTACACGACCTTTGCACTTTATTGACCTCACAGATTTGATCATGTGATATCCCCCCACTACCCCCCCTCCCCCCCTCCACTTCTCCCCTCTCCCCTCTCTGCCCTTCCCCTCCCGTGTCAGCCAGAAGTATTCAGCTGGTGCAGAACACGCTACCCTTGACGAAGGTTACTCTTCCTACTACTTAACATTGCATTATGGCTCCTCGCCCCAAGGTCCCTTAATCCACATACAATGTAGGGTGGAATATCATGGGAGGGTTTGTTACAGGTTTGGTTTCTGTTTTTGGGTTTATAAAAATGATAAAAGAAGCCACAAATGCTTTTTGCCTGTATACAGTATGCTTCCACCCTGTGGTTTATGATGCACGTCATGCCTGGCTATACCACCTTTATATCGCGGCCGGCCCAGCAGGGTTGTAGGCGGCATGCTGTGTCTAAGTTCTATTGTCGTGCCTTCTTATTCTGAGCCTTCCCTGGACTCTATTTATGTAGCTGCCGGCCTACAGATGCAGGTTGTAGGCGCGAAGCTGTGTACTGTCCTATTACTCTTGTCATCAATAAAGGTTTCAAAAAAAAAATCCTGCTGTGGGGGACATACTTATGACAACAATAGGGGTTGTTGGCCCCCAACGACACTCAGCAGCCAAGGAGACTTCATCCCCAACTAGTAGTGCACCAGGAGGCTCTTTACAGAGTGGTTGAGAAAGGGGATGGGCCTCTGATGATATCTCGGTAACACACAATGGGGTAACCCAGTATCCCTCAGAACCTGGGCAGTATTAACAAGATATATAAATGGTTCTGTCGGGTGCGTCTTATGTCTTCAAATTTTTGTCATTATTCAGCCAATTATTCATTTCCAAACCAATTTTCTCAAGGAATATATTACAAGAAATGTGAAACCAAACCGACTAGGGTATGAAAAGAGATTTTTTTATATAAATTGCTTCATCTATAAATACCCTTATTCAAATATATACATGGCTGTCAACAATACAAGGCGGCGCATCATATGTGAAAGAATTGTGACATTCGGTGCTCTGTGATATTCTCCAGAGAATTCTGCAGACCACAAGTGTTAGTCTTAGCGTAGAATCCAGAAAAGCTAGTCCAGACAGTTCTACAGTCGACGTTTCAACCCTGGGAAACACTCTTACAGTGTCATTGTGGGTCTTCATCAGGACGTGGTGAGGGGGGGAGAGGAGGTTGTGTTTCCAGACAGCCTCAGAGGGTGGGGCCAAGTGAGTATCTCTGGGGCTGGCTCAAGTGAAGCCACTTGTGATTGTATGGCAGGCTAAGGGTAATCGCTTCCTTGGTTCTGTGATTCTCCAATGTCAATGGTGCTTTAATGCAATCCGCTTGTGTGTGTTATCATCAAAGATGAAGAGACAGATAATCCGTGGCCCAGAAATAATCTTGAAGAGCCACGTTTTCTGTGTCCTGGTCGCTGGGGTGCCGTAATTACTCGCTGCCCCAATCGTGATTGTCTGGAAACCCAACCTCCCCCCTCACCATGTCCTTATGAAGACCCGCAATGACTCTGTAAGAGTCCTTTCCCAGGGTTGAAACATCAACTGTAGAACTGTCTGGACCGGCTTTTTTAGATTCTACGCTAAGACTAACACTTGTGGTCCGCAGAATTATCTGGAGAACCTTGTACCACTGGCCGAACCCCCCCTTCTTCCCCTTCCCTTATCACTGTATATAGTACACTTTCACGAATATCACAGAGCACCAAATGTCACAATTATTTCACATATGATGCACCACCTTGTATTGTTGACAGCCATGTATATATTTGAATAAGGGTATTTATAAATGAAGCAATTTAAATAAAGAATCTCTTTTCATACCCTAGTCGGTTTGGTTTTGTATTTCTTCTGATGACATCTTGGCAATCCTGCTGTGGGGGACCTACTTGTAGCAACAATAGCAGTTCTTGGCCCCCAACGAAACTGAGCATCCAAGTGGACTTCCTCCCTCAACCTGAAGTGCACCAGGAGTCTCTTTTGCAGAGTGGTTGAGAAAGGGGGCGGGCCTCTGATGATGCCTCAGTAATGCAGCTGTGGGGGACCTACTTGAGGCAACAATAGGGGTTCTTTGCACCCAATGACCCTCATGGGGTCAGGAGCCCCTTTGCAGATTGGTTGGTTGAAAAAGAGCGCGGGCCCTCGGATGACGTCCCAGCAGTTCCACTGTGGTGGTCATACTTGTCATAAGAATTGGGGTTCTTGGCCCCCAGTGACCCTCAATGGCCAAAGGAACTTCATTATGGGTGGCCGAGCAATACTCCTCCCGCTCACAGAACTCTGAGGAATTTAGCTGAGTTTTTTGGCAACTCCACGGAATTCTGCAGAATGAATCTCTGTAAGCTCTGTCCAAGCCTATTTTTTTACCCAAAATTTGATCATTATCCAAAATTGTTTCAGTGAGAGGTATGTGGGAATGTGAGACTAGGATGATGGACAAAAGATGTGCTGTGGCGGATCAGTTGCTAATTTCATTTGTAAAACCATTTAAAGGGGGGGCCAGTGCCCGATTCCTGGAAAGGGGCGGTGGTGGTCCCAATCTATAAAAAAGGCTCTAGAGAAATCCCAGGGAACTACCGCCCCATAAGCCTCATTGACTCCACCCAAAAGATAGCAGGTAAAGCTATCCTTGGTAGGATTCTTCATTGGGTGGAGGAAAACAAAATACTAACAGACTTCCAGGCAGGGTTTCGGGCAGGTACAGGGACGATTGAGCAGGTGTTTAGGTTGGCACTCCTTGGGTGGAAGGTGGTGGAACTAGGCAAGGGCAGTCTATATTTGGCATTTATAGATCTAAGGACTGCTTTTGACCTAGTTCCCCGGGAGGAGCTATGGAGGGTGCTCTATGGGTTGGGGTTACCTCCCTACATTTTGTCCCTCCTTATTAGCCTACATGAACACACCTATGCTCAGGTTCGTTGGGGGAGAAATGGAGAGATAACTGAAAAGATTCCAGTGTCGCGGGGTGTGAGACAGGGATGTGTCCTAGCGCCCACCCTTTTTTCATTATATGTCAATGGGGTGGTGGATTATCTCCAGCAAGAGCCAGCCGATGCTCCTTGTCTAGGGGGAGTGCGGATCCCAACTTTACTTTTTGCGGACGATACGCTTTTGATTTCTAAGACTCCGCAAGGCCTCCAAAAGTTGCTCGCCCGTTTCCAGAACTTTTGTGCTTTAAGGGGCTTGGAAATCAACGTAGACAAAACCAAGTTCCTCATTCTAAACCCTCCAAGGAAATTGGGCCGCCCACCCACTCTTAACGCTGTTCCTTTGGAAAGAGTATCCGAATTCGACTATCTCGGAATACGGATTACGGACACCATGAATTGGTCACCCCATATTGCTAAGATGGTCTTGAGTCACAAAAGAGTAGGAGGGGCCCTCCTGAGGGAATTTCGGGCTTCACCAAGGAGGTCGCTTGCCCCGGCAATTGACATCTACAAGGCCAAGGGAGTAACATCAGCCCTTTATGGGGCAGAGCTTTGGGGTCATTGCTGCCTGGATTCCTTGGTAACATCAGAGAGCAAGCTCTTAAAATCTCTAATCGCCCTGCCTCCAAGCACCCCTACAGTGCCTGTGCTGTTGGACACTGGGTGTAAGAATATCAAAGATCAAGCCCGGCTTCGGCCACTTCTTCTATGGGCACGTATCTGGAGGGGTGAAGAGTTAAAATCATATGCTGAAGGGCTAGCAGAAATAATGAGCTTGGGCGGTTGGGCAAAGATCAAGTGGCTGGAAGCTACGAAAAAACTTCTGGAGAATATTGGGCTAGGGGACTGCTGGACATCAAGAACGGCTCCACCAAAAGATGTTCTGAAACGATTCTACTGGAAATGGGTTGCGGACCAGCTAGTGACAAATTCTAGACATTGTAAATCTACAGCTGCCTTTTTACTAATCAAAGATGTTGTAGCTTACGAACCATATCTGGACTTAATTACCCTGGCAACTGATCGAGCACTGTATTTTAAATTCAGAGTGGGTTCCCTTCCAGTTGGTGCCCTGGTGTCTAAGTGGAAATTGGGTGCCCACAAGTCCCCCTTTTGCGCCCGTTGCACCACGAGGACAGAGTCTATCCCGCACATATTGTTTGAATGCCCGGACTATGCAAAACCTAGGGGCTTTTGGCTGAATCCCCTTTGTCGTAACATGGGCACGCATAGTCATCTGGTAGCTCTTCGCATCCTTATGACGGACACTTCCCCTCCCATTGTTTGTGGTGTAGCCAAATTTTTAAAACAGTTTTGGTTGATTCGTTGCAAGAGATTGTCAATAGCGGTTTAATTTGTATTTTAGTTAATTTATTCCGACTTCATATGTCTTTTTATAGTTTTTAACTGTACACTCAATACTGTTCTTAAAATGTCTTTTTCCAGTTTTTAAATGTTGTATTTGTGTACGCTTTCAAGATATCTTGCATATCGAATAAAAGCTTCAACCACCATTTAAAGGGGTTTCAAATTCTACCATTGCAAGATGGGTGAAGTCTGTAATGAAGGAAGGAGGGCTAAATTTGCCTTTATTTACAGCACATTCTGTCAAAGTTGTAATGGCAAGTAACGTTGTTATGTCAGGAGGAAGGCTGGTGGAGATATTGATAGTAGAGGTTTATTTTAGACCTATAGGACCTATAGGACATGTTCCAAGTTCTGCTTTGAAAGACTTTAAACATGTATAATGCTAGCCTCCGGTTTGCCATAAACTGTTGATTCTAATAGACTTACTGCAGAAGGAGTTGTGATTTTATTAAAGACAAAGAGGCTAGCATTATTTCCCATAAACGAATTGGAGAGGAGGGGAAGTGAAAAGATTTTAGGAAAGTCTGACAGTTTTAAATTATCTCATAAAGTAGTTTTTATAGTTGATTGGTTGATTGTAAGGAGAATTTACTTTTTTGGGAGATGGAGAGATAATTTTGATTTCTTTTTAGGAAATTAATAGACATGGAAGCGATGAATGTGGGACTTGGCCCTTTTGGCTAAAGTTCCTAAACTTTTTGCTTTCCCCCTAGACCTTTTTTCTGACATGGTGTTGCCAACTTAGGTGCTGTGGACACTTTGCCACTGCTAAACAGTGTCAAAGTGCAAGTGCTCCCTGTATAAAGTGCAATGGTAATTGGTTGTCCATGACTGGCATGTTTGCCTTACTAGTAAAGTCCCTAGTAAAGAGCACTATGTGTGCCAGGGCTGGTAATGCAACTGCTACTAGTGGGCCGGCAGCACTATTTGTGCCATCCACACAAGTATCCTTAAAAAGGGAACTCAGGCCAGCAATTGCAGTGCCTGCTCTCAGTTTGCTAAACTGCCATGTAGTTCTGTCAAGTGCACTCACTTTCCAGACCTTAACCTACCCTTTCTATGCACATCAGGCACCCCTATGGTAGGTCCAGGGTACCCCCTAGGCAGGGTGCAGTGCATTTGAGAAAGTAGAACATGTACTAAGGTGTGTACTATGTCCTGACAGTGAAATAATCTCCATTTCGTTTTTCACTCTGGAAAGGCCATCTTGCTCATAGGATAGAAACGGAAGGCTGTGTAATATGTTTTCCAGCCTATCTTTCCAAAGGCTTAACATGGAAAGGTGAAGTTTAGTATACCTCAACGTACAATGTAATACCACATCTTTTTATGAAGGTGGTTTTTGCATTGTGTGTTTAGAAGTGACTGAGTTTTTGTGCTCTAACATTTCTGTGTGTCTCTGCCTGGCTGTGGATTGACTGTCTGGATTTGAAAGCAATAGGATCTGGGGAATGTCTTGACCCAGGCAAAGAAGTGAAACAACAACAGGCTGACCTGCATCTGGAGTGTACGGGAGGAGAAACCCCTAGAGGTGAAGAGGTCTGGGTGGCTGCTATGAAACAATTGTCCCATCTCCTGCTGAGTGGTTGAGAATCCAGACATCCACTAAACAAAGGAAGAAAGGTGTCACTGGCAGGGAGGCGCCCAGAACTGGTTTGAACAGGGGTCAGTGCCCCCTGAATGACAAAGACTTCAAAGCCATTGAGGGGTGTAACTATGAGAGCTGAAGCCCTTGACTTTGGAGAAAGGCTTGATCAAGTGTGAACAAGACTGGACCTACTTCGGGGTCAAGAGGACCTTTGCCAAGGAAGAAACAACTGAAGAGACTGAAGGATAGGACCTGACCCTTGCTGTGTGTTCTGGGGCTGGCCAGAGTTTGCTGTTTTAACCAAGGAAAGGCTAAAGGGACTTTGCTGTGTGCTGTGTCACCCTGCTTGAAAGGACTTTGCTGTGTGCTGTGTACTGAAGTAACTGATCCCCAAGGGCCCCTGGTGAGCTGTCTCCCTGTTTGGAAACACAGGAACACACAAGTTTCTATGAGAGTCTCAGCAGTGCTGTGTGTGCGTGCTTGCTGCAGCCTGAGACTCTCATAAGGCATGCCCTGTGATCGTGGGCACCTGGAGTCCAAGCAAGAATCAGCGACGCTGTGTGCATGTGTGCATGTGCAGCCTGAACCCATTTGTGAGGATGGTCCAGTGATCATGTGCACCGGAATCCAAGTGAGTCTTATCGATGCTGTGTGCATGTGCGTTGTGCAACGTGAGACCTTTGTGAGGATTTGCCTTGTAATGTGTGCACCGGAATCCAAGTGAGTCTCATCAGCGCTGTGTGTGTGTGTGTTTTGTGCACCATGAGACCTTTGTGAGGATTTGCCTTGTTATTGTGTGCACCGGAATCCAAGTAACTCTCATCAACGCTGTGTGCGGGTGCATTGTGCACCATGCGACCTTTGTGAGGATTTGCCTTGTTGTTGTGTTCACTGGAGTTAAAACGAGTCTCAGCGACGCTGTGCGTGTTAGCTTCATGCAACCTGAGACCTGTGTGTGGAGTGCCCATTGATAGTGCACACAAAGCTTAAGGAAGACTCAGCGATGCTGTGTGTGTGTGCTCTGTGGCAGCCTGGGATCTCAGTAATTGTAGAGGCCCGAACCGGCATCCTGGAGGAGCTGAGTTGCCGGCCTGAGCACGCTGTTGCCAATTCACAAAGTTGCATTGGAGGCCCAGACCCTGGACGAGGAGAGTGGGTTTGCTCCCCCCAGGTAACGTGTGTCGACTCCTGGGCTGGGGTGCGGGCTCGGAGGGAGACGCTCTCGGCCACTCTCTCATGTCGGCAGTGCGAGCCTCTGATTCAGCTCAGATCGTGGCCCATATTGTCAAGAGAGTGGCAGTACAGGGGCCAGAGTGCAGAGCTGCATTTTTGAATATATCGTACCGGTGTTGCGGGCAACTGTTGAAAGGCTGACTGCAAGTCAGAAGGAGAGGCGGAGAGACCGCCTAAGGCACAGTGATTGGTGCCTTAGTGTATTACACATTATTCCATTTCTGCATAACAGAGTACCTGACTGTCGTATTACACATTGCATAATTTCTGCATAACGGGGTACCTGATTAGAGTATTATGCATTACATTATTCCTGCATAACGAACGAACTGATTAGTGTATGGCGCTTGGCATTTTATCTGCATAACAACCTACCTGATTAGCGTATTGCGCATTGCATTATCCCTGTATAATGAATTATCTGATTAGTGTATTACGTATTGCCATATTTCCACATAATGACATACCTGGTGGTTGTATTACGCATTGCATTATTTTACCTTGCAAAGTGACTGATTGTTGCGTTACGCATTGCATTCTTTTTACATTGCAGAGTGTCTGATTGCTACGTTACGCCTTACAGCATTTTTACATTGCAAAAGTGCCTAATTCTAGCATTAGGAACTGTATAACATGATATTAGGATTACAGGAGAATGTTTAGAAGTGCTCATTAGTACCACCAGAACTTACAAGGGCTGGCTGGCCTAACAACCGGCCAGGAGAAATAGTACACAACCTCATATGTTGGATTGATATCATGTGGTCTTATCGTATATCTTTTTACATAAAGTTTATACACGTTTTTATAAAACTCGTGTGGAGTCTATTTGTGGTGTCATCATTGGGTTGCTGTGAGCGTGGTTGTAAATACTTTACACATTTGCCTTGAAGATAAGCCTGGCTGCTCGTGCCAAGCTACTGAGGGAGTGAGCGGGGCAATCTAAGAAGGTGACCATCCTTTCCCTGATGTTGGAACGCAGGTCCCTACTTAGCGTAAGGTACCTACCTCAGCCAACCAGTGATCCCGGGTCTAACAATCAAGAAAAGGAGGAAGAACACTTTAGGAAGAAGCAACAAAAGAGGGAGAACATGAAAGGCAAGAGGATAATATAGGACTGGAGGATTCCAGTTATTTGTGTTGTAGTTCAGTTTTCTGATTCTTGGGACTTTACAGTGCTTGCTGCTCAGAAGAGTAAATAAACGTTAATGCATAATGCTGGCCACCGTGTCTATAGAAAAACTGCGATTCTTTTTGCAGTAAACCTATAGGAATCAATATTCCTGGACTTAAAATTTCTGGCTGGCAGAAATGGAGAGCTGTCTAATTCCAACACAGACTGTTTTTAATTTCTGTTTAATGCCTGATTCCACTCATTCCTATGTGACAATTCGTTCTTTAACTCACTTTTTTATGACACTTTTAACAATGACTATTACTTTTCCTGATGCTGACCGCTAGGACCCTTATGAGCTGAAGAATGCACAATATCAAGGATTCATGAAGACAACCCTGTCTCAAATACAGAAAATCAAAAAAGGACCAAACTTTTAAAGGTTCTACATTTTTGCCACAGATACACCCCCATTTGGACAACTTCATTGCACATCTACAGAAGTATGCTGTATTTTTCAAAGCAATGTGCATCTCACATTCTGTGTTAAACAGTACATCTGCATGCTTCTCGAAGAGTAAGCTAAAGAGGTACTCAACTATCCTCCTCTACTGTTCAGCAGGGCTGCTAATCATGCTTTCACAGACCAACGGTGAACGCATAAGGAGATTGAGCCTACTTACTGATAGAGAAAAGTTGTAAATGTAATTCTGCAATAAGACAGTTACAGAAAAAATTGATTTTCTGTCTGTGCCAAATACAATATTCTCCCTTTCCTAGCTGTAGTTATCTGTTATCTCATCAGTTCTGGTCAATAATCCCTTAATTTTTTTATTTTTCAATTGGTAAGATATATCTCAATATGACAATATACCAATCATCCATGACTCCTGACAGCTGTTTACAGCTTGATATGCCTACTATATTGATCATCTTAGGCAAATGCTATCTTTTTGCTCTGTTGATTGTTTTGTTTGTTACAAAAGCCTTGCCAATTGAATAGATCTGTGTGCAAAAATAACAACAGAGAACTGTCTCTCTGCATCTAATCATTCCATGTTTTTTTCCTCAAAATTATATCTGCAGCTTCAAAACATAAAATTAGACATATATTTTTATGTAAATGTTAATACTTCAACGTCAATATGATTGTAATAAAAATAGTTTTACATACCCCAATCTTGGAGAGACCTCTGTTCAAGTAACGAATACTATAGTAACACTGCTACAAATTATCAGACATTAATATTGTAAAAGCACAATTTACAATATAAATAGTGTTTTAGAATATCTTTACTGTACTGTTTGCTTTATGAAATGCTCAAAGGAGACACAATATATCCCCTTTATTGCAACATTTATTAAATGAAAGAACAAAAAACGTTTAAATGACTTTATAGTTAGGTGAAAATATCAGTTAAAATGTGCCCCCATTATGAACAGTGAAGTCATCATCATGATTGATGTAATATGTGAGGTCATAAGCAGTGAATTGTGAGGGCATGAGTTTTAGGGCCAGATGTAGGTAAATAGCATTTACCGATTCGAAAATACCGAATTTTACCGATTCGGTATTTTCGAATCGGTAAATGCTATGTAGCAAATCATTCGGTAAAAATTACCCGGAGGCCCATAGGAATGAATGGTAAATACCGATTCGGTAAAAGGGGGAACACATTGAAGGGTGGCAGGGTGTCACTTTGACACCCTGTTGCACCCCTCAATTGTGTATGGGTGCACATGTTGCAGACATACATATGTATGCCTGCAACATGGCACTGAAGCAATTTGTATAAAATTGCTTTTTGCGGTGTTTTCGTTATTTACCGCCAACTTGTAGTTGGCGGTAAATAATGAATCCTAACATGGGATAAGCACTCATTTAAGTGCTCCCTACATTAGGAATTCGGTAATTTACCGAATCGGTATTTAAGAAATCGGTAATTTACGCCGCCTCTTGCCTCGTGAAAAAGCGGCGTGGTGCCGCGAAACGCGTCGAGGAGTATGCTGATTGCGAGCTGTTTATATAAATGAAAATTTAAACGACCTAACTGTGTGGGAGTCGTACTTTGATACCGGGAGTGCGGGAGAATCTCTGCTTCGCAGAAACCGATGTAATATATATATATATATATATATATATATATATATACATCCAAACAAAAGAGTTGCCCCAATGGAAGAGCCGCCAGGTAGGTTCTTAGTGCGCTTTTATTGATGGTTTACAGCAGATAACCAGGGCGGAAAAACAGTTTCTATCAATGAACGCCAGACGCGTTTCAGGTTGTCCCTTTCTTCAGTGGCGTGTGAGGTCGGCAAGTTGAGCACCGGAAATGCCGCTTTTGTTTGGATGTTTGCGGCTGGTCCGGCCGCGGAAGAGTCACGCCGCTGCTGCGGTCCCGATGGGTCTTCAAAATGGAGGCCCCAGCGTAACGGGAGGTAGAGCCTGATGACTTCATCATTCATGCAGCGCCGAGGAGCGAGAACTCTGTTTCACCCACGGGGGTTTATCACTTTAAAAAAGACATTTGGTTTGCAAAATTGAGCCCCCTCACTTAAAGGAACACTTTAATGCCACTACAAGGACCATAAGGCTGCGGGAGCAGCAACGCCCACCATGGCAGGTCCAGGTGTATGTATAGAGGCATTTCCGGTGCTCAACTTGCCGACCTCACACGCCATTGAAGAAAGGGACAACCTGAAACGCGTCTGGCGTTCATTGATGGAAACTGTTTTTCCGGCCTGGTTATCTGCTGTAAACCATCAATAAAAGCGCACTAAGAACCTACCTGGCGGCTCTTCCATTGGGGCAACTCTTTTGTTTGGATATATATATATATATATAGATATATATATATATATCAAAAACAAATTGCAGGAAACCCTTTCGGAGAAAGACCACACACGGAATGGATTCAATTCCTTCTTTATTTTCGTCAGCTTGCCAGCAGGTTACCAGCATCAGTATCGTCAAAACAGTGTTCGCCAGACGCGTTTCGAGAGCGAAGCTCTCTTCCTCAATGGCTAAGGTTACAGTCACAAGAGAGTGCTTTCAAATTACGCACAAATTTAAACAGTCCCCGCCCTCTGGGCGTGTTTCATCACAGCAGCGTTTTATGGGATCTGTAGTGCCGGTATTTTCCAAGTGGATGCATTCTCAGTTCGAATAAACCCAATATAATCCAAGTGGATAAGAGGACACACATATGCAGGACTCCTGCCCCGCTTTGCAGCTGACGATGAAGTGACACGGAGGCCCCCCTGCAGGGCCCCAGGTCGTCCGTGTCCTTGTTGACCCTGAGTAGGCGTCAGCACTGGTTCTGCATACGCAGCAGGTCGCTTCTCCCCGACCGGGACGGCCGTAGTAACATCAAAAACAAATTGCAGGAAACCCTTTCGGAGAAAGACCACACACGGAATGGATTCAATTCCTTCTTTATTTTCGTCAGCTTGCCAGCAGGTTACCAGCATCAGTGTCGTCAAAACAGTGTTCGCCAGACGCGTTTCGAGAGCGAAGCTCTCTTCCTCAATGGCTAAGGTTACAGTCACAAGAGAGTGCTTTGAAATTACGCACAAATTTAAACAGTCCCCGCCCTCTGGGCGTGTTTCATCACAGCAGCGTTTTATGGGATCTGTAGTGCCGGTATTTTCCAAGTGGATGCATTCTCAGTTCGAATAAACCCAATATAATCCAAGTGGATAAGAGGACACACATATGCAGGACTCCTGCCCCGCTTTGCAGCTGACGATGAAGTGACACGGAGGCCCCCCTGCAGGGCCCCAGGTCGTCCGTGTCCTTGTTGACCCTGAGTAGGCGTCAGCACTGGTTCTGCATACGCAGCAGGTCGCTTCTCCCCGACCGGGACGGCCGTAGTAACATCAAAAACAAATTGCAGGAAACCCTTTCGGAGAAAGACCACACACGGATTGGATTCAATTCCTTCTTTATTTTCGTCAGCTTGCCAGCAGGTTACCAGCATCAGTGTCGTCAAAACAGTGTTCGCCAGACGCGTTTCGAGAGCGAAGCTCTCTTCCTCAATGGCTAAGGTTACAGTCACAAGAGAGTGCTTTGAAATTACGCACAAATTTAAACAGTCCCCGCCCTCTGGGCGTGTTTCATCACAGCAGCGTTTTATGGGATCTGTAGTGCCGGTATTTTCCAATGGATGCATTCTCAGTTCGAATAAACCCAATATAATCCAAGTGGATAAGAGGACACACATATGCAGGACTCCTGCCCCGCTTTGCAGCTGACGATGAAGTGACACGGAGGCCCCCCTGCAGGGCCCCAGGTCGTCCGTGTCCTTGTTGACCCTGAGTAGGCGTCAGCACTGGTTCTGCATACGCAGCAGGTCGCTTCTCCCCGACCGGGACGGCCGTAGTAACATCAAAAACAAATTGCAGGAAACCCTTTCGGAGAAAGACCACACACGGAATGGATTCAATTCCTTCTTTATTTTCGTCAGCTTGCCAGCAGGTTACCAGCATCAGTGTCGTCAAAACAGTGTTCGCCAGACGTGTTTCGAGAGCGAAGCTCTCTTCCTCAATGGCTAAGGTTACAGTCACAAGAGAGTGCTTTGAAATTACGCACAAATTTAAACAGTCCCCGCCCTCTGGGCGTGTTTCATCACAGCAGCATTTTATGGGATATGTAGTGCCGGTATTTTCCAAGTGGATGCATTCTCAGTTCGAATAAACCCAATATAATCCAAGTGGATAAGAGGACACGCATATGCAGGACTCCTGCCCCGCTTTGCAGCTGACGATGAAGTGACACGGAGGCCCCCCTGCAGGGCCCCAGGTCGTCCGTGTCCTTGTTGACCCTGAGTAGGCGTCAGCACTGGTTCTGCATACGCAGCAGGTCGCTTCTCCCCGACCGGGACGGCCGTAGTAACATCAAAAACAAATTGCAGGAAACCCTTTCGGAGAAAGACCACACACGGAATGGATTCAATTCCTTCTTTATTTTCGTCAGCTTGCCAGCAGGTTACCTCGAAACGCGTCTGGCGAACACTGTTTTGACGACACTGATGCTGGTAACCTGCTGGCAAGCTGACGAAAATAAAGAAGGAATTGAATCCATTCCGTGTGTGGTCTTTCTCCGAAAGGGTTTCCTGCAATTTGTTTTTGATGTTACTACGGCCGTCCCGGTCGGGGAGAAGCGACCTGCTGCGTATGCAGAACCAGTGCTGACACCTACTCAGGGTCAACAAGGACACGGACGACCTGGGGCCCTGCAGGGGGGCCTCCGTGTCACTTCATCGTCAGCTGCAAAGCGGGGCAGGAGTCCTGCATATGTGTGTCCTCTTATCCACTTGGATTATATGGGGTTTATTCGAACTGAGAATGCATCCACTTGGAAAATACCGGCACTACAGATCCCATAAAACGCTGCTAAGATGAAACACGCCCAGAGGGCGGGGACTGTTTAAATTTGTGCGTAATTTCAAAGCACTCTCTTGTGACTGTAACCTTAGCCATTGAGGAAGAGAGCTTCGCTCTCGAAATGCGTCTGGCGAACACTGTTTTGACGACACTGATGCTGGTAACCTGCTGGCAAGCTGACGAAAATAAAGAAGGAATTGAATCCATTCCGTGTGTGGTCTTTCTCCGAAAGGGTTTCCTGCAATTTGTTTTTGATGTTACTACGGCCGTCCCGGTCGGGGAGAAGCGACCTGCTGCGTATGCAGAACCAGTGCTGACGCCTACTCAGGGTCAACAAGGACACGGACGACCTGGGGCCCTGCAGGGGGGCCTCCGTGTCACTTCATCGTCAGCTGCAAAGCGGGGCAGGAGTCCTGCATATGTGTGTCCTCTTATCCACTTGGATTATATTGGGTTTATTCGAACTGAGAATGCATCCACTTGGAAAATACCGGCACTACAGATCCCATAAAACGCTGCTGTGATGAAACACGCCCAGAGGGCGGGGACTGTTTAAATTTGTGCGTAATTTCAAAGCACTCTCTTGTGACTGTAACCTTAGCCATTGAGGAAGAGAGCTTCGCTCTCGAAACGCGTCTGGCGAACACTGTTTTGACGACACTGATGCTGGTAACCTGCTGGCAAGCTGACGAAAATAAAGAAGGAATTGAATCCATTCCGTGTGTGGTCTTTCTCCGAAAGGGTTTCCTGCAATTTGTTTTTGATGTTACTACGGCCGTCCCGGTCGGGGAGAAGCGACCTGCTGCGTATGCAGAACCAGTGCTGACGCCTACTCAGGGTCAACAAGGACACGGACGACCTGGGGCCCTGCAGGGGGGCCTCCGTGTCACTTCATCGTCAGCTGCAAAGCGGGGCAGGAGTCCTGCATATGTGTGTCCTCTTATCCACTTGGATTATATTGGGTTTATTCGAACTGAGAATGCATCCACTTGGAAAATACCGGCACTACAGATCCCATAAAACGCTGCTGTGATGAAACACGCCCAGAGGGCGGGGACTGTTTAAATTTGTGCGTAATTTCAAAGCACTCTCTTGTGACTGTAACCTTAGCCATTGAGGAAGAGAGCTTCGCTCTCGAAACGCGTCTGGCGAACACTGTTTTGACGACACTGATGCTGGTAACCTGCTGGCAAGCTGACGAAAATAAAGAAGGAATTGAATCCATTCCGTGTGTGGTCTTTCTCCGAAAGGGTTTCCTGCAATTTGTTTTTGATGTTACTACGGCCGTCCCGGTCGGGGAGAAGCGACCTGCTGCGTATGCAGAACCAGTGCTGACGCCTACTCAGGGTCAACAAGGACACGGACGACCTGGGGCCCTGCAGGGGGGCCTCCGTGTCACTTCATCGTCAGCTGCAAAGCGGGGCAGGAGTCCTGCATATGTGTGTCCTCTTATCCACTTGGATTATATTGGGTTTATTCGAACTGAGAATGCATCCACTTGGAAAATACCGGCACTACAGATCCCATAAAACGCTGCTGTGATGAAACACGCCCAGAGGGCGGGGACTGTTTAAATTTGTGCGTAATTTCAAAGCACTCTCTTGTGACTGTAACCTTAGCCATTGAGGAAGAGAGCTTCGCTCTCGAAACGCGTCTGGCGAACACTGTTTTGACGACACTGATGCTGGTAACCTGCTGGCAAGCTGACGAAAATAAAGAAGGAATTGAATCCATTCCGTGTGTGGTCTTTCTCCGAAAGGGTTTCCTGCAATTTGTTTTTGATGTTACTACGGCCGTCCCGGTCGGGGAGAAGCGACCTTCTGCGTATGCAGAACCAGTGCTGACGCCTACTCAGGGTCAACAAGGACTCGGACGACCTGGGGCCCTGCAGGGGGGCCTCCGTGTCACTTCATCGTCAGCTGCAAAGCGGGGCAGGAGTCCTGCATATGTGTGTCCTCTTATCCACTTGGATTATATTGGGTTTATTCGAACTGAGAATGCATCCACTTGGAAAATACCGGCACTACAGATCCCATAAAACGCTGCTGTGATGAAACACGCCCAGAGGGCGGGGACTGTTTAAATTTGTGCGTAATTTCAAAGCACTCTCTTGTGACTGTAACCTTAGCCATTGAGGAAGAGAGCTTCGCTCTCGAAACGCGTCTGGCGAACACTGTTTTGACGACACTGATGCTGGTAACCTGCTGGCAAGCTGACGAAAATAAAGAAGGAATTGAATCCATTCCGTGTGTGGTCTTTCTCCGAAAGGGTTTCCTGCAATTTGTTTTTGATGTTACTACGGCCGTCCCGGTCGGGGAGAAGCGACCTGCTGCGTATGCAGAACCAGTGCTGACGCCTACTCAGGGTCAACAAGGACACGGACGACCTGGGGCCCTGCAGGGGGGCCTCCGTGTCACTTCATCGTCAGCTGCAAAGCGGGGCAGGAGTCCTGCATATGTGTGTCCTCTTATCCACTTGGATTATATTGGGTTTATTCGAACTGAGAATGCATCCACTTGGAAAATACCGGCACTACAGATCCCATAAAACGCTGCTGTGATGAAACACGCCCAGAGGGCGGGGACTGTTTAAATTTGTGCGTAATTTCAAAGCACTCTCTTGTGACTGTAACCTTAGCCATTGAGGAAAAGAGCTTCGCTCTCGAAACGCGTCTGGCGAACACTGTTTTGACGACACTGATGCTGGTAACCTGCTGGCAAGCTGACGAAAATAAAGAAGGAATTGAATCCATTCCGTGTGTGGTCTTTCTCCGAAAGGGTTTCCTGCAATTTGTTTTTGATGTTACTACGGCCGTCCCGGTCGGGGAGAAGCGACCTGCTGCGTATGCAGAACCAGTGCTGACGCCTACTCAGGGTCAACAAGGACACGGACGACCTGGGGCCCTGCAGGGGGGCCTTCGTGTCACTTCATCGTCAGCTGCAAAGCGGGGCAGGAGTCCTGCATATGTGTGTCCTCTCATCCACTTGGATTATATTGGGTTTATTCGAACTGAGAATGCATCCACTTGGAAAATACCGGCACTACAGATCCCATAAAACGCTGCTGTGATGAAACACGCCCAGAGGGCGGGGACTGTTTAAATTTGTGCGTAATTTCAAAGCACTCTCTTTTGACTGTAACCTTAGCCATTGAGGAAGAGAGCTTCGCTCTCGAAACGCGTCTGGCGAACACTGTTTTGACGACACTGATGCTGGTAACCTGCTGGCAAGCTGACGAAAATAAAGAAGGAATTGAATCCATTCCGTGTGTGGTCTTTCTCCGAAAGGGTTTCCTGCAATTTGTTTTTGATGTTACTACGGCCGTCCCGGTCGGGGAGAAGCGACCTGCTGCGTATGCAGAACCAGTGCTGACGCCTACTCAGGGTCAACAAGGACACGGACGACCTGGGGCCCTGCAGGGGGGCCTTCGTGTCACTTCATCGTCAGCTGCAAAGCGGGGCAGGAGTCCTGCATATGTGTGTCCTCTCATCCACTTGGATTATATTGGGTTTATTCGAACTGAGAATGCATCCACTTGGAAAATACCGGCACTACAGATCCCATAAAACGCTGCTGTGATGAAATACGCCCAGAGGGCGGGGACTGTTTAAATTTGTGCGTAATTTCAAAGCACTCTCTTTTGACTGTAACCTTAGCCATTGAGGAAGAGAGCTTCGCTCTCGAAACGCGTCTGGCGAACACTGTTTTGACGACACTGATGCTGGTAACCTGCTGGCAAGCTGACGAAAATAAAGAAGGAATTGAATCCATTCCGTGTGTGGTCTTTCTCCGAAAGGGTTTCCTGCAATATATTTTTGATATATATATATATATATATATTACCTACTGGCGGTCGCCAGTAGGTATATATAGTTCGGATTTTTTCTCTATGGGATTTTTGAAAATTCTATGTCTAATAACTTTGGCGTTTGTGGACGGAATTGGCTGAAATTTTCAGGAAAATGGAACATTTTGTTTCTGAGCAGCCCCTGGAAATTTGGGGGGGGGGTTCGTCAAGGGGGGGCCGAGAAAAAAGGGGGGTCCCAAAACACGTTTTTCCCATGTTAATTTCCATAGGGCGGTTGGCCTCACTTTTAGCCCGAACGGCTGAATGGATTTGCATGAAACTTGGCAAAATTGTAGGGACTGTTAGCCCAATGTGCCTTTGCTAGGTCTCAATATATGTGCTCCAGTGGATTTTGATAAATTAACGTTCAAAAAAATATATATATCTGTAACAGCGCTCCGGGTAGTGCTCCGGTTCGCGTACTTGACGCGTAACGGAACTTCGCGAAGCGAAGCTGATTGGCTCTCCGGTGTCTGTCAACATTCTAAACAGTCCGGAGCGGCCGCCATCTTGTCTCTCGGTAGGATCGAGAGACAAGAGGAGGCCAAAACAAAGGGGGAAATGACCATAAGGGGGCATAGTAGATCCTCCCTGACCCCCTAGGTTTGATGTGGAGGCTTTAAAAGGGCCCCGCGGGGCAAAAAAAAAACAAAAAAAAAAAAGTTTTTTTGCGTGGGAAGCGCCCGGTACGCTTTTGTGCAATGGGCGGTGGTAATCTAAATGATGAGGGTGGTGTAAGGAACGTGCTATATTCTTTTTCGTCCTTCACATGCGGATACCATGTTCGGGCTTATTTTTCTCATTCCATTAACCGTTCGATCAACGCCTCAGTCATATAAAAAGCATTCTTTTATTGACCCAGTCATGCGCCACACATACGCATTCATACCGTACAAATCAGGGCCCATGCGCACATTCATACCATACAATCTTTCACGCTCCCAGAGATAGTACAGACCGCGCGTAGGAAAGGGTCAAAAGCCAGGGGTATAGGAGTATGTAACAAGCGAGCCATTTAATTGAAAAAACTAAACGTGACAAACGGTTGCAGGATCAGTGAAGGTTGATTTTATAATTGAAAGTATAACAGGATCAGTTACAATAAAATCGTCCATACGCACACCAAGGGCGAGTATCATGGGTAACATTACTTCGAAGCTTTAATAATACAATAATCAATAATGAAAAACCGACATCAATAGGGTTGTCCGTATGCCCAGTCAGTACCCTTCCCCGCCCGCCACTTGCACAAAGACCGCATACATCCCCCATAACGTCAAGGCTAAGTAACTAGAACGTCATAAGGAGTTGCAAGTCGCTCCCATACTGGCGCCATTTTGGTCGAGGCCAGACAGGTCCTTTCAAGTGGTGTGGGACCTGCCTGGCTTGGGGAATCTTTCAAGTGATGTGACTGAGGAGCAAATTGTGGACCTCTTTAAAGACTTCAACCCACTACATGTCAAGAAATGTCAAAGAGGAATGAAATGCTTTGCATTTGTAGACTTCAGTTCGGCGAAGACCCAGCAGAATGTTATAAGCAAATGTCATGGCACGAAGTTCAGTGGGCGGTCTGTCATTGTGAAAGCTTCAATTAAGTTGAATGGCTGCAAGAGCCCCGATTACACCAGCAGCCCTGTTAATATGCCAATCTTGGAAAAAGTTCCTCTGTTGGATTGCAATGGCTGCAGTGATGGTCTTGGGAAACTGCTTCCGAAAACTCTAAAGGCCACGAAAGCTTGCTATGCTGTTTCTTTGGAAATGCGGTGCTGGGTGATGGAAGTTATTGAAGAGTTGGCAGTGGTGTTTTTTGTGGATTTTGGACGCTCTGCCACTAATCCTGGAAAGCAATAAATTAGATTAATTCCTGAAATTGTTTGATAATCACAAAATCCTCAGAATTGTCTTCAAACTATAGCAATTTCCCTATTTATATTCTTAATTTCTTGTAACTTCTACAGTCCAGAGTATAGTTCAATGTCTCCAATAACTAGCGGCAGGACCAGAATCCCTTTCGGCAGTTCAAAAAGTTCGTTAGCGCCAACAGAAAGAACAGGCAGCATGAACCATGACTCAAAGGCGAGGGAGGCAAAATCTTCCCTACCGGGTCACGCTGAGGTCCCACCGGAGCTGATCAAGTTGGCAGTCTACAGTGTCTCTTAGTAATTCGGACAAAAACTGGCGTCAGCATGAGAGCACTACCATCCTGTGACAATGTTGTGGCCACTTCCGGAGAGCGGGACAGCAGGCGTATCCCTCCGCTGATGCACTGAATCAGCCTCCCTCACGGCACCAGATGTGGATAAGGCGGCGGACACCCATGGCAGCGGTATATCCATGGGGGATAGTCGAGCAACAGTGGTGGTTGCCCCCATCGGAAGCCCGCGGGAGTCGAGGGCCAACGACTCTCGTAGAACCTTTAAAACTGAGAGGACGTCTTCAAGAGTGGGGCTCATGCCCGAGCAGGCAAGCATTCGAGTTCCAGGGTAGTCCAGAGCCGTTCTAGTGGACCAGGCCCAAATCCGGGGAGTCGGCCGCCATTTTGAGCGTTCCGCAGCAACAGCCGCTCTTCACCCCGGCCACCGGAGCGGGTCCCCGGCCATCCAACCGAGTGGAACGCCAATGGCAGTCCTGGTGCAGCTGACCGGGTAGTGAAACGATAAGGGTCGCCCTGCTTCAGCTGACCGGCGAGTGAAACGGTAAGGGTCGCCCTGCTTCAGCTGACCGGCGAGTGAAACGCTAAGGGTCGCCCTGCTTCAGCTGACCGGCGAGTGAAACGCTAAGGGTCGCCCTGCTGCAGCTCCACCTGGGGGTGAGGGGAGAGGGGGCCGTCCGCGCCGTCTCTCCTGCGGGCGCCCCACAAGATGGCCGGGCCTACGACCCTGGGTTTGAGAGTCTCATGCTCGATCGATTGAGCTGGCCGGATGAGGCAACAAGAAGGTGGGGGGGGGGGGTGGCGGAATCAGCGAGGCATCCCCCCCCACAACTTGTCGGACATCACCTCTGGATGTACTGGGGACGAGCCTTGGCGCGTGGTGTCGCCCCCGGGCTATTTGCACAACGGTCCTCCACCCCTAGGCCGCCACCTATGCTACCTCGCCGGCTGATGGCCTTTGTAGACTTTCTAAAGCCCAAATCCTACTCAAAAGTAGCCCAAAGTAGCCCAACATTGCTACTTTAAGGAAGGAGGGACAGGAACAGTGTCATGCATTTGGATCGATGTTGCAGCAGGCTGCCATGTAAATAGTTATTTAATAAAATGTTTTACCCTGTTACTTTGCTGGTGTGTTGTATATATTTATAATATTTGCATAGGGTTTGTCGTTATTTTGGGCGGGGTGGGCGGCGGAGCCGAGCTGTCTTGCAGCCATCATGGCGTCGAGCTCGGTTCCTCTCACTAGTTTCATATTTCTCATGAGGGGTTGTTCCTAATGTTTCTATTTTAGCGAGGTCAAAAAGAGATCCCATCAGTGGCCTACTGATTTTGCTTGATTCCTTTTGTTTTTTCTAACGATTTTTATGTTATAGTTTGCTAGCACGATACAGCGGCTAGTCCGCATTTTATATATATTTCCTTTTTATTAGGGGTGTCCTCCGGTGGAGTCGGATGATCTACCTCTAATAAACGGTCCGGGTTGAACCAACTACCAACAAACGGGGCAGAGATAGGCATGACGGGTTACAAAGGGGACAAAAGTCTGCACTACCTATCCTTCACTATCCGCAAAGACTAAACAGAGTATTGCGTCTCTGTGCTTATTTGTGAATAGAGAATCACCCAAAGAGAACCAATTCCGAACGATCATAGGCTATTGGCAGTGGGCAGAGAGGCCATGACACACAAAATGGCTGTCACTTACGTGCATGATGGGGCCTAAAAGGGACAAGATGGCGTGGCCACTGTTTCACGACTTTCACTTTACTTTCAACAGTGGCTGTGGTAAACATAAATGAACGCCGCTTATGTATACCTAATTTTAGTCATTTTCCACAAAAAAGCTTTTGATATTTGCTATTAAAAAACCATTGAAATTCACTGAAAAAACCATAGGTTATAGACCATATATAGTTAGGAATTAGCATTTACAAAACCTTGAAAATTCACTCAAAAACCATAGGTTATAGACCATATATAGTTAGGAATTAGCATTTACAAAACCTTATTTTACTCACAGAAAACCATTGAAATTCCATATATAGATAGTTGCACTAACTATATATCGCGCACCTGCAATCCACTGCTGATGATGTCACATATTACATCATTCATGACATGGTCAGTGACATCACTGATGACATCTCAAATGACATCACTGATGACATCACTGATGACATCATCCAGTGACTGTGTGTTTCTGTAAAGTTTAAATATGTTTTACATATTGAAGAATGAGTAGATGTATAAGTGTCTGGATGAAGGATTTAGTAGGTGCGTGACTGACTGTATGAGTGAGTGATTAAATGTGTCTCACTGAGTGCATGAGTTAGTGACTAAACTGTCTTAATTTGTGCATCATTATGTCCGTTGTTCTGTAAACTGCTGCATGTGTTGATCAGTAGCTATATGAGTAACTATATGGGTTATTGATTGATTGTCCAAGTATTTGTATGGGAGACTGAGTGTGTGTGTGTCTGGCTGGGAGATGTGTGACTCTGTGCAGATCAATGTGTACTTGTATCAATGATTGTATAAGAGAGTAAGTATGTGTTAGTATATGTTTGAAAATGTAAGGTACTCTATGTGTAACTGTATAGATTAGAAAATGGAAGTGTGATTGATTATTTACAGGACTGACTAGGTGTATGAGTAACTCCATGGATGAGTGGCAGAGTGTGAGTGTCTGTATAGGTGTATGAGTGCATATGATAGTGTTGTAAAGATGAGTGATTGTATGTATGAATGATTGTATGGGTGAATGAGTGAATGTGTGTGTAGACATAGGAATCAGTGAGTGCGTATGTAGTAACTAGTATTGGTGTGTCAATGGTTTAAAAAATTATATTCTGTATTTAACACTGGGTGTAACAGAGGTTATATTGAAGTGTGAGGAGATGCATTGTATTGTCACATGAATGATATCATCAGTGATGTGACCATTGATGTCAAATGAGATGTCATCAGTGATGTCATCAGTGATGTCATTTGAGATGTCATCAGTGATGTCATCAGTGATGTCACTGACCATGTCATGAATGATGTAATATGTGACATCATCAGCAGTGGATTGTGGGTGCGCGATATATAGTTAGTGCAACTAACTATATATGGAATTTCAATGGTTTTGTGTGAGTAAAATAAGGTTTTGTAAATGCTGATTCCTAACTATATATGGTCTATAACCTATGGTTTTTTCAGTGAATATATATATGTGTGTGTGTAGAAATATGCACTGCACTGTCAAAGAGGCTCATTGAACCCTTGAACAATATTTAATATCTCTGCTGATTTCTAAGTTTTATAAATCTTAACCCAGAGTTAATATTTTAGTAAGTGGTTCAGGAAGGGAGAACAATCATGCTTGGAGTTGGATGATTGATGCTTATGTTTTTTCATTTATTGAAGTTACTGCATGTACATTTTCCAATACATTTTTAAAAAACTTCTAAAACTTGTGTCACATAATATTTGGCAAGGAATAAAACCATGTAAAATATTTGCTTTCACTCTGTTGCCTGTGCTTTTGATATTGTAGAGGTAAACTCCTTACTAACTTTAAAACATTTATTTGATAACATTTTGCATATGTGTATAGCCTTAAGTTACATAGACGTTAATTGAGAGTAGTAAATCTGTTGATACCTTTATATACTTACTTCAAAATATTGTGGTATTCAATATTCCGGCAACAAAATTCTTGCAGGACAATTTTTAAAACCCAATATCCTGGTCGAATAGTATGGGGAAGTGCTTGAAGTGGTTAACTTCCAATACCAACTGAGCTGCAGCATGATGGGCTGTCTTAAGAGAGGCATGCTCTTTCTTATGTATACGAATATGTGAAGAGCATTTCCATAATCTAGTGCCAATAGGACCAGGATGTTAACCTCTGAGATAAAATCCAATAAAGGGATGAACAGCTAATCTTCTCAAAGAAGTCTAAGGGGGTCAATAGGATGGCGGGCGGATTGCCCCCGCCGGGCTGGCGGTAGCCACCGCCGGCCTGGCAGGGGCAATCCGCCCGCCATCCTCAGCTAAATGACCCTCTGCCATATTAGTATGGCGGGGGGACCGCGACAGACGGAAAGACCGTCCGCCGCTTTTCCACCCTGGTCGCCTTGCGGCCGGGGCGGAAAAGGTTTAATATGGTGGCGGTGTCTATTAGACACCGCCAGCCATGTTACATTGGGCTTAGTTAGATGCCTTTCCGTGGTGGCATAGAGACATGCGGTCTGCACTCACAGAGTGAAGGAGAGGTGTGGATGCACACGGGGAGTATCTGTGGTACACCCCAACATTTGCATACACGAAACGGCAGGCACCGTGCGGTGCCTGTCGCTTTGTGTATGCAAATGCATACATCCATTTTTAGCATTGTGGCGGGCGGCGCTGAGTGCACCGCCCTCTAAAATGTTAAAAATGAGGGATGCACCCGCCACTGTGGCGGGCACATCCTAATCCCCACCACGGGACCCCCGCGCTTATGGCGGGCGGTCCCAATCCCCGTGAGGATGGCGGGTGGGCAAAGTCCGCCCGTCATCCTAATGACCCCCTAAGTTGATCCCCTGATCTAAGAGATACATTGTATGTATTAAGGTTCAACACATTCGTGTTTTATAAACACGGAATAGAGCACAGCTACTTTGCACATCTTACTTTTATATATTGGCTATATCAAAGTTCCGGGCGGCCTTATTAGTTTATATGGTACAGACAGTGCTGAGTATTAGTATCATAGTCTTATTTGATCATCATTAGTTCCTAGGCCATAGATGTAAACTCAATGCACCGAGGTTAGGAACTAACTGAATAGGCCTACTTAATAGTGAAGACTGGTGCTGGAACATTTAAAAGCTTTGACCCTGATTCTTTATAAATATATCCCATTCATAGGGGCACCGGAGGCAGGAGAACACAGGCTGTATGCAGTTGAAGTAGGTGTAGCGGAATGTAAGCCTATAGCCGATGCAAAGTGCTGACAATGGCATTAGACCAAAAAAGTTGCCGCATCCGTTCACAGTACAGCTGCAATTGGTCTTGGCTGGGCAGAACCACAGTTCGGGCAGCCATTACGGAGTAGTAAAAGAAGTACAGGTACTCCGCAACTAAAAGAAGTAGCAAGGGAAACCCTCCGAAGGCACCATAAAAATAGAATGATTAAGGGCTGCGATTACTCCCAAAATATTCTGAAATTAAGAAACGAGGCCAGATCGCACAAGTTTAAAAAAGTGGGCCAGACCCTCGGCATCAGACGCATCAAATATTTGATGAATTGTTAAAATCTAGATTGCGACTTAAACATTATCGGCGCCATCTTGTCCCTTTTAGACTCATATGTGCGCGTAAGCAGCAGCCATTTTGAATGCCATGGCCTCTCTGCCCACTGCCGATAGCCAGCGCGTCTTTCTCTCTCCCTCTCTCGACCTCGCAAACATCCCCCGTGCATTGACAGCCCCCGCTCTCACACGCTCAGGCTATAAACCACCTCTTTTAGCGCGACCCTGCCTCGGAACCACATCCCGTACCCAGCCAACACCTCCCTCCGTCCCTTTGATGCACGCATCCTTTGATTGACCCCCATCCTCTGTGCCCGATTGTCCGGCCCGATCCCAGGCCGTCACCTAGCCCTGCGGATACAGTTTATTGCCCATACAGTAGGCAGCTGCCCCTCTTCGAAGGATCTAAGACTAATCGAAACCCCCCCCCCATGAGATCCGATCAGCCGCACACATTCCGGGAATCGACGGAATATCCAGCTGCACGACAGTCATCACCTGCTGAGATCGGGGTGGGGACTTCTACTGTAAATGTGTGTGGGAACGGGCATGAAGCAGGGATTTCAAAGATGTCTTTCCGTACTTCAAAGCATTAACCGGAATGTGTTTCATGCAATAAAGTCATAAACTTGTGTATAAGAGGCCAGGCCTCAGAGATGCGGCCAGAGCACCTCGAGAAGATACCCTGTTGTCTGATTTGACGTGTTCTGCTCCGCCGGAATCAACCTCTGTTTCCTGCCTTCCCGTGTCCAGCGCCTGCCTCTTTGTTTGATAATTTCGAGTGGTTTGAGAGGCGACTAACGCCGGGCAATACTTGGGTATTCATCGATTGAAACCTGCCTCACCTTTTACAATTGGCGACCCAAACGTGGGGCCCATCAGCGACACGTGGATCCAGTGGGAGAGGTCCTGACGACAGAGTGAACGACTGCAACGATCGGGAAGTGCACCTGCCCGATAGACCCTCGTCTGGCAGCCGATCATCCGAACTTCACCGGTTCCGAACAGACCTCTCTCGAGTGATCTACGGTCCTGACTGGGAACCATCAGGAGTGCCGCAGCGATTACGGAGAATAGAGGACGATCGGGCGCTGGAAGCGGAAGACGAGAAACTGTCCTTGCGGTCCGGGTAAGGTTGTGTAAACACGACAAATTGCGAAACAATTGCCTGACTGTCTGAAAATACTAGTATTGCTCTCTGATTATTTTTGAGATATTCTCTGCCTGCAAACGGGGGAGAATAGAAATATTCTCTCTTCCTTTGCAGATAGTGAAGGGTAGGTAACGCGGACCTTTGTCCCCCGCTGTAATCTGTCGTGCCTATTTTTCTCCCCACTGACTGATTGATTGTTCGAACATTGGTTGTTCGAAGCTGGTTCTTTTTGAGGTATTCTCTGTTTGCAAATAACGTAGAATAGAAATATTCTGTCTAGTCTTTGCAAATAGTGAAAAGATAGGTAGTGCGGACCTTTGTCCCCCTCTGTAATCTGTCATGCCTATCTTCTCCCCACTGATTAGTAGTTGGTTCAACCCGGACCGCTTATTGGAGATGAACCATCCAGCTCCACTGGAAGGCACCCCTAATAAGGACATGTTCACTAAGTACGGACTAGTCGCCATAGCTTATAGTAAATTATGGCATAAATATACAAGAAAGGATCAGGAAAGTCAGTGGCCACTGATAGGATCCTTTGATGATGATAAAATAAACGTGTTGGAAACAGCCCTTCGTAACAATAAGGCAACGCCCACTATGCTCGACAGCCTCGGCATGTGGCGAAAAGAAGCAGAACAACGGAAAAAGAGAAACGAAGTCAGATTAGAGAAAGAGCTACAAAAAGCAGCTCACCTAGCTGCTAGAAAGTTAGAGGAAGAGATAAAGGAGAGGGAGAACGCCAAACAGAAGCAAGAGTCCGAAACATCGGGCCAGTGTCCCGTCAGAACACCCTCTATGCTCTACCCTGAGATACCCTCGAAAGAACGAGCGAACGATGATTTATTACTAGGTCCCCCAATCATCTACATGCCTCCCCCATACGCCCTTTCCCAAACCTTAGTACAACACCCGCAGCCCCCAAGTACGGGTGAGAATAGTGCCAAGACCTCGGTCCTCACGGCCTCCGCGCCGGACGAACCCCTTGTACTCAATGCAGCACAAGCAGTAGCGCTAGATGACCCTGAAACTAGAAGGAAAGATTCCGCTAAAATGAACCGATTGAGCAAAGATGAACGAATAGGGATTGATAAGATAGTGAAGACACTGGTGGAACGAAAAGAGAGCGAGGAATACGTAACAGATATGTACACTTCATATGCCAATAGCCACAGACGACACTTTGTTGTGCGATTTTGTTATCACACCCTCAATGCCTATGAGGATCGGTACCAAGATAAAGGTCCTGAGAGGTTAACGACTCTCTATAGGAAAGTTGACATTGGGGATGAAGGCGAGTGTGATGTGACGAACCTCTTCACGCGTACGCTTGAAGTCTTCCGCCACCTCACTGAACATAGACCAGAAACTAGCGCTGCGACTCCTGTAGCGACCGAACCCCAAACAGAAAAGGCTAATACAATGATGCCTATAAAGGAGGCCGCCCCCTACTGGGTTCCCCCAAGAGGACAGGGAACACATGATGACATTAACCACCAAGATGCAAGAGGGAGAGTTGCTTATAACTGGGTCTACCAACCTTGGGATCGGCAAGACATTTTGACGTTCCGAAAATCATTGCCTGATTTACGAAAGAACCCCACCGCCTTTTATACTGAATTAGGCACAGCCTTGGGTTCGAAGATTATGACCCTAGCGGACATCGATTTGTTTTTCGGGCTATGTCTGCCAGCTGATGTGTGGAAGCAAATCCGGAAAGTCGACCACCTTGAGCTGTTCGGACATACCTGGTCACAACTCGATGGCATAGATAGGCAACGAGAGCCTGGGCAGAAACCTTTAAAATCCATTCTAGACCTCCCAGACAAGATCGTCCAGAAATTGAAAACCCTAATCCCAGAAAAGAAGTGGATTGGTCGATAGTAACGGCCTGCCAACAGAAACCCCAGGAAGATGTATCAGAATACTTCTCCCGGTTTGAAACGGTGTTCTCCGATTACAGCGGCCAGGACATGACCACTGCAACCGGACATCATCTGTTTGTCCAGAATTATGTCAAAGGTCTGTCGCAGGAGGTCTCACAGAAACTACAGACTAGCGAGAGTAGCTGGGCAGCCTCCAAACCCGCGGCTATCCTTCAGATGGCCCAGTACTACGAACATCAAAAGAATGAGCACGATAGAGTGACTGAGAAAAAGAAAAAGGACCTGAAGGAAAGGGTGATGATTGCTCAGTTGCAAGGGGTGACTAGTGGAAGAGAACAGTACAAAGGAAGCTACCAATCGAATGCTCCTAGAAATCCACCCCCTAGAGACCGTACACCCGCACCCTACACTCCACGAACAGACATCGACGAGAACCAGTGTGCGTTTTGCAAGGGATTTGGTCATTGGAAATCCCAGTGTCCGGTTCGGCTGGAAGAAATCAAAAATAGGGACACGAGAGACATAGCAAGTGAGCCAAGAAATAGAGGACAGGGACGAGGGAACACAAACAACACCAATAACGACAGATCAGGCAGACCGAATACGTTTGACCGTCCCCGACAGAACCAGTACCATCAGTCTGACTACGACAATGCCCGCGACTTCGCATAGGACCGCCAAGGGCAAGGGAGGGATCCAGTCGAGCTCCATGTTGACCAGCAAGGTCCTTATGTCACTGCTAAGGTCCTGGGTACGAAGTCTCCATTTTTGGTAGACACTGGCGCAACACGCAGCGCGTTATCTAAATGACTGATTCCGAGGGCACCCTTGTCTGGCTCACATGTAACATCGATAGGTTTTGATGGAACGGCCTGCACTAACCCCTTGTCCGCAATGATCTCCTTTGACTTGGAAAATAACACCACTGACACCACGTTTTTACTTTCATCCAACACCCCTGATGCTATTATGGGACTTGACTTATTGAAGCATTTCCGAGCTACTATTAGGTGTTCACAAGATGGGGTTCGAGTCATTCTGTACGACAATCCGGCTATGCTTAGATCCTGTCCCACTCCACGCATGTTTTCCATCACTGACGCTGACTTGTCCCTACTCGACACTCTACCTCTGTACCTATGGGCCAAGACTGACTCGGACGTAGGACGCATGATGATAGACCCGGTACACATAACTGTTCGACAGGACGCAGTGCTCCCGAAACTTCCACAATATCGGATATCGCCCGAGGGCGAGAAGGCATTGGTAAAGATCATCCAGTCCCTGATAGATGCAGGAGTGGTAGAGGAAGTAGTTAGCAATGTTTGCAACAGCCCTATCCTACCCATTGTAAAGAAGCAGGGTGAGGGAGATGAAAAGGCGTACCGCTTCATCATCGACCTGCGAGAGGTCAACAAAGTAGTTGTACCTCAGTACCCCGTAGTCTCAGACATCACCACCATTCTGACTCTGATTCCTTCCACTGCTACCACCTTCACGGTGATCGACCTCAAGAACGCCTTCTTCTCTATCCCTATCCACCCCGACAGCCGCTACCTTTTCGGCTTCACCTTAAAATCCCGCTCATATAGATTTTGCAGAGCACCCCAAGGCTACACTGAAAGTCCCAGCATCTACAGCCAGGCCCTCAAGAGACAGCTTGACGCAGTCCAGTTACCGGATGGAGTGGTGTTGATGCAGTACGTCGATGATATCCTTTTGGCGGCCGACACCACTTCACTTGCAGTCACTGCCACCATCCAACTCCTGCACTTCCTCACGGAGAATGGCCACAAGGTCTCCAAAAAGAAGTTACAATTCTGCCAACCCCAGGTCACTTACCTAGGCCATCTCTTGTCCAAAGACGGGAGAAAGCTTACGCCCGACCGAATTCAGACCATCCTAGACACCCCTGTCCCTAAGACACAGAAACAAGTCAGCTCCCTAGTAGGCCTCACCTCCTTCTGTCGACAGTGGTTACCAAACTTCAGCCTCATTGTGAAGCCACTACTTTCCCTGCTGGCTAAAGATGTCCCCTTCCCGCTCCCTTGGACCCCCGAATGCCAATCCTCCTTCAAAGAACTACGAGACGCCCTTTTGTTCCGCACCAGTCTTAGGAACCCCCGATTACACAAAGCCCTTCTCCCTCTACACTCACGAAAGGGAGGGGTGCGCTTTGTCTGTCCTGACTCAGTCCATTGGCCCCAAACAACGCCCATGTGCCTACTTCCCTGCCACTCTTGACCCTGTAGCCAGAGCTTTGCATGCCTGCCTTCGAGCTGTAGCTGCCGCTGCTATCTCTATCCGACAGAGGGAGGGGATCGTACTCTCGAATTCCCTTACGGTGTTAGTACCCCATGCGGTTGACACCCTCCTAAACCAGACTAAGACGCAGCATCTGACTAGTGCACGACTAACTGGGTACGAACTGACTCTGCTTGCACCCCATATCACTCTGAAAAGATGCACCACACTGAATCCAGCCACTTTGTTGCCCCTACCTGAGAACGACCCCAATGTCCCCCCGATACATGACTGTGTGACCCTCACGGACGAACAGACCCGGAGCAGAGTTGATCTCCGAGACACTGCTTTTCCAGATCCTGACGGAGAGCTATGGGTAGATGGCTCTTGTATCAAACTCCCCGATGGCACTACCTCAGCCGCTTATGCAGTTACCACAGCCCGAACTGTAGTTGAGACAGCCCGCATCACACAACGATCTGCACAGGCAGCGGAACTGATTGCCCTCACACGAGCATGTATCCTAGCAGCCGGGACAACAGCGAATATTTACACAGACAGCCAGTACGCCTTCGGGGTGGTTCACCATTTTGGGTTCTTGTGGAAGGAGAGGGGATTCCTGACCTCACACGGCACACCCATCCTACACGGAGATCTAGTCTCCGCTCTGACTGAAGCAGTCCTCCTCCCCAAACAACTTGCTGTAATCAAATGCCAGGCACACAAAAAGGTTACGGACATCATTGGGCAGGGGAATGCACTGGCTGACATCACTGCCCGGACCAGAGCTGAGAATAGGACAACGACACGCATGTATGTGACCAGGTCACAAACAGAAAAATGGAAGGACGCTAGGGAAACCATTAGGGACATCCAGATGGCGAGCTCACCCCACGAACTGACTGAATGGGCATGGGTGGGACTGAAAGACGATGAAGGTTGCTGGCGGACAAAAGACACGAATAAATGGTTGCTACCCAACTCATACTTGATCCCCATACTGACCATGGCACACTCCCCTGCACACATAGGATCTGCCCCTATGGCCGAACTTGTCTCCAAAGTTTGGCACAATGACAAGATCACAAACTCAGCCAAACGCCTGGTCCAACAATGCCTGATATGCCTGCAGCACAACCCTGGGAAAGGAACTGTCGTACCCCGGGGAGGGTTTGTGGTCCCTAATCATCCATTTGAAGTCCTGCAGATGGACTACATCCAGCTAGAGAGATGCCAAGGCCTAAAGTATGTACTTGTTGTCGTGTGCGCATTTAGCAAGTGGGTGGAAGCCTATCCAACTCGCGACAACACTGCCATTGCTACTGCGAAGGTCTTACTGAAAGAATTCTTCCCTCGCTACGGCCTTTGTTGAATTTTGTGGAGCGACAATGGACCCCACTTCGTAGCCGAGGTTATCCAACTCATCTTGAAGGGGTTGGGTGTAAAGCAAAAGTTCCACGCAGTCTTCCACCCCCAATCTGCTGGGCTGGTTGAGCGACATAATGCCACACTGAAGCTCAAACTAGCAAAGATAGTGGCCACCACAGGACTGAAATGGCCAGACGCTCTCCCATTGGCATTTCTGTCAATGTGTTCCACCCCCACCAAACACCACTTGACCCCTTACGAGATCGTTTTTGGCAGACCTATGAGCATCTGGTCTGCACCGAAACCGACATCCATTCATGACGTCCCGGACGTCCTCATGTCTGACTATCTGTACACTTTGACCAAAACACTGTCTATTATCCATCAACAGGTGATGCAGGCCATCCCCGATACTTCCAGGGGCTTCGGACACGACATCCAACCCGGTGATTTCGTATTGGTCCGGAATTTACAGCGAGCAAAGAGTCTGGAACCTCGGTGGACGGGCCCCTGGCAAGTCTTGATCACCACCCGAACAGCTCTTCGAGTGGAAGGGAAACGGAATTGGCTGCACGCACACCACTGCAAGAAAATCTCCTCAACACTGGCGACGACCGAAGACGCGGCTACCCAAGAAGAGCTCCTGAACAAAGACTGACCATCCCTGAGCTGTTACCCCGATACAGAGACACTTGAATTGGCAGAATTTCCCGATCCCACTGTGCCATCCAGAGAAGGGTATAGCCTGCGACGAAAGGAGGGAGCTTCGGCTAAGTAGACCACTGACTAAGTTACAATTCTCAGAGCTGTGGCCTAACACTACTAAGGCTGCCAGGAGAGAAGCCAAACGAAGTTTGTGGTTCTGCCCGCTACCGAGCCCCTTGAAAATGGTGGAAGCGCCCGACATGAAGATGATGGAAGCAACCGGATATCCGAAGACCCACTACAGAAACCCAAAAACTGACAGGTTACACAGCTCAAAGACTATTGCACTCTTTATCACCCTTCTCTTTTGCCTCCTCCTCGTGACCACCCTCTGGATCGTGGAAGAAAGTGTACCAGCTCGTGAGGTATTTCTAACCACTGCACAGCCTACCACCATGAAAGAACACCATCTGATCTCTCTTTCACCTCAACTCCGAGAGAGACGTAAGGAGTTTTGGAACAACTCTTTTGGCAGTTGCTACACCAACACAACCTTACCGCCAATGCCACAAATTGCTGGATCTGTGGGCTGTTGCCACAAGCCACTGGACATTCCATCCCCTTCATCCCTTCACCTTTCTCTGTCCATGGTTCCTGCCTTGCTTGGCTGATCTTCTTGCAAGAGAGTTACAGGGATAATGCCACCTCTGGAAAGACCATGTCGCACTTTTATCATGGAGTCTGGCTGAACAAAACAGGCAGAACTGCTGCTCCCTTCTGCCCGCTGACAACCAATACCTCAGTTCACATGGACATTCCGGCCGAAGAACGGATTGAAATGCAGGTGTTCAACAACCCAACCAGACCCACCTTCTCTTACCTCCAAAAACGAGCAGCTGCCACCCTGACTGTAGCCCTGTCTGTCGTCAACATCTCGGGCCTTGTATGCATCGAAGGTCTCGGGACGCAGTTGGTGAGCCACAGCACTTGCCGCATCACTAGAACTTTGGACTCAACTGATCCACCCTCTTTCGTCACCTCTCCGAACATGTACTTTGTCTGTGGTACAAAAGCCTACACTTGGCTCCCAAAGGGTTGGAGAGGTACCTGCTACATCGCCTTCGTCCTTCCTCCCACCTATGTGGCTCCAGCAAACCATCACCGACAAAAGCGAGCGAGAGACATTGAACAAGCCGACTCCACCAGAGCACAATTCCTGGATGCAATAAAGGGACTTGTTACACTCTGGGGCCCGATGGCGAACAGCCGTGCCATCCGACATTTGACCCAGGCAGTCGAAACGACAATGAACATTACAGCTGGCATCCTCACAAACAATACAGCCGAGCTTCAGGCGGTCCGCCTGGTGGCCCTTCAGAACCGCCTTGTTCTGGATGTGGTTCTCGCGGATCGTGGAGGAGCATGCCGTATCATCGGGTCCAGCTGCTGCACCTTCATACCAGACAATTCGCCCTCAGTCTACAAGGCCATTGAACATCTCCATAGACTCTCCTCAGAAGTTCATCAGGAACAAGAAGAATGGTCGTTTGAGAGTTGGTTTTGGAATACTGTAAAGGACTGGGGGTGGAGGTTGTTCATGATCATCTTGATACCGATTATTGTAATATGTGGATTCTGCCTGGGTATTCAATGCTTGCCACCCCTGTGCTCACTTTGTGCCAACTGCATTTGCCCTAAGACTCTAGACTTTGAAACTGAACGCATGAAAGCATTGTATGATGTAGAGATCCGTAACATGATGGGGATAGACATAGACTGACAAGCTGGCTAGATATGTTGAAAAGGGAGGACTGCTAAAATCTAGATTGCGACTTAAACATTATCGGCGCCATCTTGTCCCTTTCAGACTCATATGTGCGCGTAAGCAGCAGCCATTTTGAATGCCATGGCCTCTCTGCCCACTGCCGATAGCCAGCGCGTCTTTCTCTCTCCCTCTCTCGACCTCGCAAACATCCCCCGCGCATTGACAGCCCCCGCTCTCACACTCTCGGGCCATAAACCACCTCTTTTAGCGCGACCCTGCCTCGGAACCACATCCCGTACCCAGCCAACACCTCCCTCCGTCCCTTTGATGCACGCATCCTTTGATGGATCCCCATCCTCTGTGCCCGATTGTCCGGCCCGATCCCAGGCCGTCACCTAGCCCTGCAGATGCAGTTTATTGCCCATACAGTAGGCAGCTGCCCCTCTTCGAAGGATCTAAGACTAATCGAAACCCCCCACCCCATGAGATCCGATCAGCCGCACACATTCCGGGAATCGACGGAATACCCAGCTGCGCGACAGTCATCACCTGCTGAGATCGGGGTGGGGACTTCTACTGTAAATGTGTGTGGGAACGGGCATGAAGCGGGGATTTCAAATATGTCTTTCCGTACTTCAAAGCATTAACCGGAATGTGTTTCATGCAATAAAGTCATAAACTTGTGTATAAGAGGCCAGGCCTCAAAGATGCGGCCAGAGCACCTCGAGAAGATACCCTGTTGTCTGATTTGACGTGTTCTGCTCCGCCGGAATCAACCTCTGTTTCCTGCCTTCCAGTGTCCAGCGCCTGCCTCTTTGTTTGATAATTTCGAGTGGTTTGAGAGGCGATTAACGCCGGGCAATACTTGGGTATTCATCAATTGAAACCTGCCTCACCTTTTACAGAATTAACTCTCCAAAATCTAGTGGGAGATTTGTGCTCGTGTTCAACAGTGACTGAATCTTACATGATGTTACTGGATGTTCTCACCACCTGCAACGCGAAGGTTTCACAAGCTGATGTGAGAGTGACTTCTTGTTGAAACAATAGGGCTTTGAGTCTGTTTAGTTTATTGAAATCTGGTTTTAAAGTTGGAATGGAAGGCCACAGCGAACTATGTGCAATCCCATGTGGGGGTGGAAAAAGATCATTGCTACAACATGTAACACATTGTGAAACTGTTACTATATACGGAATGCTTGCCAGCCAGTAAGCCACAGCAGTTGTGGTTATTTAAGATAAGATAACTGCTGTTAGAAAGCAGAGTGAGTGTGGGAATAACAGCCAGTACTGGGATACCTTTTAAAAAACAAGCCAATTTAGGGGAAGAAACATTACACGCACCATGAAGCTACACTTGTTTACAGACCAGGGAGTGTCACACTGTAGAATCACAATCCTCCCCTGTAAGGAAAAAGTCTGTAGAACAGTGTGATTTTAAAATATCAGCTGAGATGATATTAAACTCGCACAATGTAATGATTCAGTTCCCTGCACCAGCCAATCTTTGGTACCCCATCTTGATTTCAAATCAATCATGTCCTTCTTATAATCATACACAAAAAAGGAGGTTCCCTTGATTGAAAAGGTCACTGTGCTATCTCAATTGCTCAATAATTTGAACCTCAAACACACAGTGATCAACTTAATATACAATGTTAGCACACCAATAAAAAGGAATATTTTTAGTTAAAAAACATATGTCTTTATTTGTATGCCATTGGCATTTCTAATAAAAATATGGCTTCTTATAAAAAAACATACATGTATAACAACAAATTTTAAAACAAAATTACATTTGCATAAACAATTATTTCACAAGAAATTAAAACCTTCAAGTACACAAGTATTTCGCCTCTTTAACATTCAAATGTACGTGGATTATGCCCTGCATAATCTGGACAACGAAAAGACATAAAAAAGACCTCAACATTGTCTAATTAATTTGCACATTGATATCGATAGCCAACGGTCAATACTTGAAACATAATATTTGTACCCTTCTTTTGGCTCTTTTTCAATTGTGCTGTCCTTAAGCGTCGACGCGTTTCGGCGGTTTCTCCTAATTTGATACCACCTTTTTCAAGACAAATAATTAATTTGGTTGTCCCCAATGTGTTCTCTGATTTATCCTAAAAACAAATATAAATACATTCAATCATTTCATTATATATTCTTTTTACTGTATACAATAACAAGTTGTGCTGCCCAGATCTATTGCTCAATGCTAGCACTCTTCCATTTCATCAATGGTTCCCCACAATAGAACAAAGTTTTTATCAAGAACAGCATATCATCCTATTCTGATTTCATATGTTCAGCACGACTGTATACGTAGTGACATTGAAACCCCAACACTATATAGTAACTTTTGTCCTCATGTATACGTTCTTCCTTTATTACACACTTTAACCTAAGCCATTCTTATCATTCTGGCTCTACAGTATCAGACCCTAACCACATCTTATGGTATTCATCCGACACCTTGCTAATTCCTGTATGTGTCTGGTCCTGCCTATCTGTTTCTAGTACGAATTTGCATTGTCGTATCTAGTGCTGTACTCTCATTTAAGTACTTCTATTAAATCAATGCTAACTCTTAGCTGGGTTTGCTCAGCATAAATTTACAACTGACCCAATGCCTCTCCTCGCTTTAATTTGCGGGTCTACTCATTGCCCTTGTAGCTTATTAGATTATATGTGCCCCTGCTCACCCTTGTGTGGAAGTCTTTATTGCCCTGACGGTGGCACTTTTTGCTGTTTCTGCCGTATATTCAGTCCTCTTCGTAATTCCTGCTCAATATCCAGGAATGTTTGTTTGATTAGACGTAGGGCCCCCCTATATGAGATGTGAATTCAGAGGCTTTACATTAAGTGGACCTTCGCTGATTAGTTTCATTTACATCAGTATTATCGAGTTCTATGGCAGGTTTTATTTCATTTACCTTAAAGTCGGGCATCCGGGTGTTCGCTCATTTATGATTTGTATTGCGAGGAAACGTGGTTTTACTACTACCGCCCCTGACTAAACCTTCCTGTTCACAATGTAGTGCTGTGTAAATATAAACAGTAAAATATAACTTATACTGCTGTTATTGCGGGACATTTTAATGTACAATCACCCCCAATTGTGTTTTTTTTTACCTTTTAAAATGTTTGGCTGTCCTGTTTTTCAAGTAGGTTTCTAATTTTTCTTGTGCCCTGAAGTTCGCGTTGCTCAGATTGACGGGCTTTTCTAAATGTAAAGAGGGATTCGATAAGTTTTATATTACGACACCTTGCCGCTCGCCCTTCTCAACAGCACAATCGTGGATCTATGCTTACCTTGTTTAAGGACCCGATGCTCCTGCACGTCACTGTTCTCACTCGGGCTTTCTCGATAGAGTCACCCCTCCCTGAGGCTACGATTTATATCTACCCCGCTCTTATTGGACCTCCATTTCACGTGATCCCCGTCTCTGTTGGCCTCTACGCTTCCTCCCATGTTTCATGTCCGGTCATTGGATATCCCACCCACGTGTGTATTACGTGTAGGGACTAAGCTGATACAAGCTTTCTAATTGGTTCCTGGGGCGTTTGGTTCAGGTATTGCACAGTGATTTGTTGAGGTACTCCACACTGGTTGCACTTTCAATATAATTTTATTATATCCGTTGCTATAACAACCCATGACATTGTTTCCCCTCTTATGTAGATGCCGGTGTGACCTATTGGTATATAGTCAATCGTCTCGAGAATACTCGATCCATTAAACAGCCCAAAATTGTCGCAATCGCGCCTAAAAACCTCAACAATTTACTATTTGCCCTATGTTAATAACCTGATGGCTGCAACACATCTTCTGTTTCAAATACACACACTCTGTATCTTTCTACACCTGCCTATCTCTAGGTTTGTTTACATCTGTATAATTTTGACCCAGTCTTCCCTCGAGTTTAAACCCCTCTCTACTGTGTTTAAATGACAGATTAACCACTGCTCTCTTCTTTTTCTTTTGTGGTCTATGTCAATCATAACCTTTTAAGGATAAGTCGGCTATGAAGGATGAAGATTATACCAATTTAGTGTGGGTCAGCATGAATTTTGTGCATATAGGTGCCTGCCACACAGTGCAGGGATGTTTAAAAACATCCATTTTATAATGGGAGCTTGTGCTGTGAGCCTTTTCCACCCATGCACAAGCTGCCTTTATAAAATAGATGTTTCCAACCGTCCATAGTGCGGTTGCATATTAATACTGAGGATGGAACTGCCAACCTAAGGTCGGGCTGTTCCAGACCGCTACGGTGTCGACATCGTATTGAGGCCCTAAATCGGAATGATGTGCTATAAGTTTTAGGCTCTGATCCTACAGTAGGCATGCATTACATTTAGATTCTGAGTAATGTAATTTTATCTGTCTGAATGGATTTAATAAACAAATCTATTTTGAATATGTGACTAGAAATGTTTGTTGCATTGGCAATATTTTTTTTGTCTGATTGCCGATATACTTTGCAGTCAAGTCAACTAAAGTCACGTATCTGTCATTTCATATTTAAAATTAATATTTAGAATATCTGTCTTTTCTATATTAGCTGTCTATCCCGGCCACTGCCCATTCATTTGAATAATGTCTGTTACTAATCAACAGGTTCGAGTTCAACTGATGTTTTATGAACATGTAAAGAATGAGGTTAGCACAGGGGTAGTGTAGGAGAAGACTGTGGTCAGAAGGTGGACGCAGAAGTCCTGTTGGAATCATAAATTAGTTATTATAGTGGAATTACAAATGGTGACTCTGAATTAATGCTGAGGATGATAAAACAAAAAATCAGATACTGTACTGAATTCCTGTAAAACTTAAAATCAACTAGTTTGCCTCCAGGCACAAATTTGCTCTGCTCTGGATTTACAGATCTGCTGCAGTGCAACGTGGAATTCTGTTAGGATTATCTCTTAAAGAATCAGCATTCTCTTTGGGATTCATACTGAAAGGGTTAGAAAATTGAGGCTGGTGAGGGACAACAGTTCTACATCCCTGGATTGTAAACTGCAAAATGTCAATATGATTCTGATTGTCTGGCCCTGTCTCTTAAAGAAGATTTGCTACCCCATCTTGAGCCTACATTTTGCACTGAGAAAGGCTGCAGAGTGCAAATTTCATGGTGGCAGATAATGCTGCATCTCATTGGCTATAAAACAAGAACAAGCTTGCAAGTATTATAGATGCAATGAATAATGTGGAATGCCCGGCGCAGGACTCTTTTGCTGACAGGAAACTGCCTCATATCTGCTAAGTCCAACCAGAGTTTGAATAGCCACATTTGTAATGTATTGCATAATTTCTAAGGTTTTACTTTGTAGTCTATTGTAGGCAGAAAAGCCAGCACTGAGATGGGAATGCAAAAATGCATTCAACCTCTAGTGGCTCGGGTTAAAAGTCAGAAAGGAAAAAAATCCTGGAAAGGGCTCCTAAATAAAACGGAAGTTCTTAGACACTGTTAACACATAATTGACTAAAAGTAGATTAGAGGAAACCATGACTCCCAAATATCTTACTACTGCCCGTGGCTTTGACATGCACCCTTAGAGGATGACCATAAGATTTAACGCCAATGATTGAGCCTTTTGTGGATAATTAGAATTTCAGTCTTGGAGGGATTTCATTTGAGCTAATTGAAATTCATTCATCAATGAACAGATTCCAAAAACCACTTCTACGCTGATGTCCTACAATAGTTGTGTTTCATCCACAAACCTAATAACCCAGACAGCAAAATGCCAGACTCTTTGAGTATAGCAGTAGGTCTTGAGACATCCATTGATTAATATATGCCCATATTGTGTTCTTGAGCCATCCATAGTTTTGACTCTTTCCAACAGATCTGCTATGATGAGGAAGTGTCTAATGTATTGATCATCGTTGTGACATTTAACTATGTGCTTGGTATGAGTATCAAGTATTGGCTTGGAGTCAAATATGCTGTGATAATGTTTTGTTGTGAATTACATGTTTTTTTATGTTATCAGAACATTCATGGAAAGCAGGTGATTTTGCTTCAGAGTGAGAATGGTGAATCTAATTTGTTGTGAATTGAGCTTTAATTTAAAATGTTTCATCCATATTTGTACTTCAAAGATGCCTCTGGTCAGTATGTGGAGAATATAAACACAGTCCATTCTCGGAAAAATGTGTGTCATCCACATATTGATCGAATGAGGTTCTTAATTAATTCATAAATCCACCTAGTGGCTCAATGTAATAGTTGGAGGGTAGAGAGGTCAAGACCTAGCCTTGTAACATGCAGATTGCCTAGTGAATCTCTAACCATTTGTGATCTATGAATTGCACCAGTTAACTACAGTGCCTTCAAAATTATTTCATCATCAAGGAATATGAGGAGAATGTAATGATCAATTCTATCCAGTAGCACTAATAGACATATACTTCATCAAGGAGCTGGAAAGTGTCATCAACTACTGAAGGAGGCTTGTTTCCACGTGCTTCAACGCCTCGTCAGGGGTAGTAAGAGCTTTATAAATGCAATTACACTTACAATACAATACAACATTTTGCCTAAATCTAAAACCTGATTGGAAAGGGCTTAAGAGTATATGTTTGGTGATATGTTCTTTAGAGCAACGGCCACAGACTTCTCACCTATTGTATCTTGGTTTAGGTCGTTTTTAATGTGTGTAAAATGTTCAATTAAGCTAGGATTGTCATGGAATTTCTAGAAAAAGGGCCACCTGTAAAATTTCTATGAGGATCAAGAGCAATTCCTTGTTAGAGGCCTTAATGCAAGTTAGCCTGGGGTGAAGAAGGCGGTCCAACCTAAGAAAGAGTTTTCTTGATAGTATCCAGATTGGTGGAAATATAGGTTCTCCACTCGCCTGACAGCATTTTAAAGCTTAGTGGACAGATAATCAGAGTCTGGGGAACAAGTGTCATTCTAATTCTTTGAAAAAAATCATATTCAGAATATAATTGGTAAATACCTGACATCTGTATCCAGGCAGTTGGTTTTGATTGTTGAATAGCTCATTTGGTGATGATTTGGTTTATAGAGTCTTCTTTGCACAGAAAAAGATTTCTCTTTTTAAACTTGCTCTTTGTATGTTTTACTTTTAGCTTGAGTTCAGTGAGTGTCTTCTAGAAAATGCTTCCTCTAGTTATTTTTTCAGTTAGAAATGCTTTGTTGAATGAATTTGTAAAACATTACATAGTAAAATTAGATACATCTACTCCAGCATGTAATCTTAATGTAAGCTTAATATATAAAACTGTGGAAATTTATATCCTAAAAGGAATACCAACTAAGAGATAAATATTGAAAGGAAACATAATGCCTAGAGTTGAAAGAACAATACTAATATAAAAGTGTTGCATTTTCTGAACTTTTTAAGAACGGAGATGAAAGAAGAAAAGAGAGAAAGAGAAAAGAAAGAAAAGAAAAAGAAAGGGAGAAGGAAGAAAGAAGAATATAAACACAAGGTTAAACTAACATAGTTAACAATGATCTGTTATTGGGGGGCGCTAGGAGGCATGCATGCAAGATGGCCTTTGGGGTAAGGTGTGTAGGAGAGTAGGATCTGCTTACTATGGGTGCCCCCACTTTTTGCTGGTGTTTCACTGTTTTTCAACTTTAGTCTGGCTAGGGCCCTGCTATCCAGGATCCCAGCCTAGCTGCTTCCTCTCTAAATTGATTGCATGTATATTAGGTACACTCCAGATTGGTTACTGGGTTACCCTTGTGAGTCCCTAGTATATGGTACACCAGGTACTCAGGGCATAGGTACCCCAGAAGCTTACCAGGGGCTGAAGCATGTATTATGCCACCCCAGGGAAGCCTTCCAAAATAACATGCACCCCTTACTAAGATATAGGTTACCTATATCTACCTTTAATCACTGACACATATAAGCCTATCAGTCACTCCTATGGCAGGCCTTATCCATCCTGAAGGCTGAGTGCTTGGTTTTGTGTGAGAGGGTGCCCATGCATGAGCTGGGCCTCTCTGCAGCTTTCGGAGCCTATTCTCTGAGGCTGTTCTGTGATGCAGCCAGACCATATACTCTTAAGTGCATTATAACCTTGCGGTAAATGCTAACTTTGGAATGTCTGCATGGAAACATGTCATGTTTGGTGTCAAACACTTTGGAATCCTACCCCCCCCCCCCCCCCCACCCCCTGTGGCCGGGGTAGAATTCCACCGTTCTAGAGAAAGAGACATGTACACACTGTTCTGACCGGTAATAGTTTAAAAGAGCCCTGGCATCACAAAATGGATGCTGCAGCCACAGACACGAGTCTGGCGTCCTGCTGCTGGACGAAACTCCAGCAGGGGAGGCCTGGACAATAGGTTTCCTGTCACAGGGAGGTATAACCACCCAGACAGGCTTTTGTGTATTGGGGCTGGGTGGGTGCACTCAGAGTGCTTTGAAGTCAGCACTGGGGGCGGATTTTGTGTCCCTGTGCATAGCCCAGTTCAAACCGGTTGCAGGGGCTACCAGCCCCTGCTCTGGTATGAAACTGAACAAAGGAAATGGGTGTAGCCATCCCTCTTTCCAAAGCCTCTCATAGGTGGGTCCCTAGAGTATGTCCAATCCCTTTTCTTACTATAAGTAAGGGAACCCTGGCAACAGGACTTTAGATTACACCTGGATGAAACTCAGAAACTGAATCCTGGAACTTCAACACTCTACTAATGATTAGAGGACAGAAGAATCTCCCATGTGGTCAAGAAGTGACTCCCCTGTTCAAACAGGAACCAACAAAGCATTTGCCGTTCTGCATCTCTAAAACACCAGCCATACTCCAAAGTATCTGCATTCCAGACTTCTCGAAGGTTGCCTCGAGTCCCCAGCAAAGCTGAGACCCGCAGTCCTCACGAGTGACGTTGAACCAGAACTCCTGGACACTGTAAATATTTGCTAGTGCATTGACTTCTCGAGTGTTCCTGAAGTTGTGCATTGGGTTTCTTGTAACCCCAGCCCCGAGCACCATCTGCGCCAAAGATTGTGGGCCTGAACTCTACGAGTGTTCCGTGAGCCCGCTTCTTGCATTTCCGCTCAAGGCTCCTTTGCAATCCCTGGTCCGTGAACTGGTGGGTCTCCATGAAGGTAACTCTGCTTTTCCTTGGGCTTCTCTGGTTGCTCAAGACGTGCCCTGAATCCCTACCAAGTGGTGAGTCTCTCAGACCTTGCTGGTCTGCAACGAAGCCAATCTCTGCTTTTTGTGTGGGTTGCTCTTGCCAAGGCTTGTTGGGACAAATCCGGAAACTGACACTGCAGCAATTGACACCCATTGTGGGACAGCTTGATTCTGGAACCTGGTACAAAAGGGGTGGTGATGGACGGAGCATCTGAATCAATCAAACACTCACACCCAGTCAAAAGATCTGGGTTTAATCCATCACCGTTCTTTAGCCCACTCTGCCACCCCAGTTCAGACATGGCTATATGCAAATCAGTCTGACCCTGTGCCTCATGGGAACAATCCAGCCCGAACTGCCAAGCCATGTCTTTCCTGGACCAGAAACAAGCTTCCAAGGACCGGTTTCTGGCTTTCCAGCCGTCTTCAGCCCGGCTTGCTTGAATCCAGTGGCAAAGTGAGCAAGGGACTCACGTCTGAGCATACACTGCCACACTTTTGGTGGCCAAAAGCGGTACAAAAGGGGTGGTGATGGACGGAGCATCTGAATCAATCAAACACTCACACCCAGTCAAAAGATCTGGGTTTAATCCATCACCGTTCTTGAGCCCACTCTTCCACCCCAGTTCAGACATGGGTATATGCAAATCAGTCTGGCCCTGTGCCTCATGGGAACAGTCCAGCCCGAACTGCCAAGCCATGTCTTCCCTAGACCGGAAAAAAGCTTCCGAGGACCGGTTTCTGGCATTCCAGCCGTCCCATGAGGCACAGGGTCAGACTGATTTGCATATAGCCATGTCTGAACTGGGGTGGCAGAGTGGGCTAAAGAACGGTGATGGATTTAATCCAGATCTTTTGACTGGGTGTGAGTGTTTGATTGATTCAGATGCTCCGTCCATCACCACCCCTTTTGTACCGATTTTGGCCGCCATAAGTGTGGCAGGGTATGCTCAGACGTGAGTCCCTTGCTCACTTTGCCACTGGATTCATGCAAGCCGGGCTGAAGACGGCTGGAATGCCAGAAACCCGTCCTCAGAAGCTTGTTTCCGGTCCAGAGAAGACATGGCTTGGCAGTTCGGGCTGGACTGTTCCCATGAGGCACAGGGTCAGACTGATTTGCATATAGCCATGTCTGAACTGGGGTGGCAGAGTGGGCTAAAGAATGGTGATGGATTAAACCCAGATCTTTTGACTGGGTGTGAGTGTTTGATTGATTCAGATGCTCCGTCCATCACCACCCATTTTGTACCGCTTTTGGCCGCCATAAGTGTGGCAGGGTATGCTCAGACGTGAGTCCCTTGCTCACTTTGCCACTGGATTCAAGCAGAGTGGGCTAAAGAACGGTGATGGATTAAACCCAGATCTTTTGACTGGGTGTGAGTGTTTGATTGATTCAGATGCTTGAATCCAGTGGCAAAGTGAGCAAGGGACTCACGTCTGAGCATACCCTGCCACACTTATGGCGGCCAAAAGCGGTACAAAATGGGTGGTGATGGACGGAGCATCTGAATCAATCAAACACTCACACCCAGTCAAAAGATCTGGGTTTAATCCATCACCATTCTTTAGCCCACTCTGCCACCCCAGTTCAGACATGGCTATATGCAAATCAGTCTGACCCTGTGCCTCATGGGAACAGTCCAGCCCGAACTGCCAAGCCATGTCTTCTCTGGACCGGAAACAAGCTTCTGAGGACGGGTTTCTGGCATTCCAGCCGTCTTCAGCCCGGCTTGCATGAATCCAGTGGCAAAGTGAGCAAGGGACTCACGTCTGAGCATACCCTGCCACACTTATGGCGGCCAAAATCGGTACAAAAGGGGTGGTGATGGACGGAGCATCTGAATCAATCAAACACTCACACCCAGTCAAAAGATCTGGATTAAATCCATCACCGTTCTTTAGCCCACTCTGCCACCCCAGTTCAGACATGGCTATATGCAAATCAGTCTGACCCTGTGCCTCATGGGAACAGTCCAGCTCGAACTGCCAAGCCATGTCTTCTCTGGACCGGAAACAAGCTTCCGAGGACCGGTTTCTGGCATTCCAGCCGTCTTCAGCCCGGCTTGCTTGAATCCAGTGGCAAAGTGAGCAAGGGACTCACGTCTGAGCATACACTGCCACACTTTTGGCGGCCAAAAGCGGTACAATAGGGGTGGTGATGGACGGAGCATCTGAATCAATCAAACACTCACACCCAGTCAAAAGATCTGGGTTTAATCCATCACCGTTCTTTAGCCCACTCTGCCACCCCAGTTCAGACATGGCTATATGCAAATCAGTCTAACCCTGTGCCTCATGGGAACAGTCCAGCTTGAACTGCCAAGCCATGCCTTCCCTGGACCGGAAACAAGCTTCCGAGGACCGGTTTCTGGCATTGCAGCCTTCTTCAGCCCGGCTTGCTTGAATCCAGTGGCAAAGTGGGCATGGGACTCACGTCTGAGCATACCCTGCCACACTTATGGCGGCCAAAAGCGGTACAAAAGGGGGTGCTGATGGACGGAGCATCTGAACCAATCAAACACTCACACCCAGTCAAAAGATCTGGGTTTAATCCATCACCGTTCTTTAGCCCACTCTGCCACCCCAGTTCAGACATGGCTATATGCAAATCAGTCTGACCCTGTGACTCATGGTAACAGTCCAGCCCGAACTGCCAAGCCATGCCTTCCCTGGACCGGAAATAAGCTTCCGAGGACCGGTTTCTGGCATTGCAGCCTTCTTCAGCCCGGCTTGCTTGAATCCAGTTGCAAAGTGAGCAAGGGACTCACGTCTGAGCATACCCTGCCACACTTATGGCGGCCAAAAGCGGTACAAAAGGGGGTGGTGATGGACGCAGCATCTGAACCAATCAAACACTCACACCCAGTCAAAAGATCTGGGTTTAATCCATCACCGTTCTTTTAGCCCACTCTGCCACCCCAGTTCAGACATGGCTATATGCAAATCAGTCTGACCCTGTGCCTCATGGGAACAGTCCAGCCCGAACTGCCAAACCATGCCTTCCCTGGACCGGAAACAAGCTTCCGAGGACCGGTTTCTGGCAGTGCAGCCTTCTTCAGCCCGGCTTGCTTGAATCCAGTGGCAAAGTGAGCAAGGGACTCACGTCTGAGCATACCTGTTAGACCTGTCAGCCTTAGGGTGGTCTCACCTACATTTTTGCCCTTTTTGCCTCCCATTTTTACCTTACATTTTGTTGGACTTAGGACTCTGGGCGCCTCACCACTGCTAAACAGTGCTGAGGTGCAGGTGTTCTCCCCTAAAACATTGTGAGGCTGGCATATCTGCCACAAGCCCCTGCTACTGCAGTAAGGCTAATCCTCCATAGGATAATATTGGGAACCTCTCCTTATGGGATAACTTCTGACAGGGACCTAATAAGTCTGTCATGTTTGGTCTTGTTGGACTCGGGGCGGGGAACCCTTTCCAATGATATATAGGGTTTGGACATTACTACGCTAGAGATCCCACTTTTATAAAGGGGACCTTTTCCTGCCTACACTTAGATTAGGCTCTGCAGACTCCCCCCTCCCCTCTGCATACTGATAGCCTGCCTGGGTTGGGAGGTGGGAGTGGTGATTCACACCTTCTTCCCTGGGATGAGCTGTGATGGGCTGCCCACTGTAGCCTTAACGGCCTGTCTCTCGTCACTGTGACAGCTAGGTCAGGGAAGGCAGGGAACATACCAGAACTCCCTGGACTCTTCCAGAAGCCCCTGCCCCCAGACCCTTCCAGAGACTTCCACCACTTTCTAGCCCCTAGACTAAAAAGATATATAAGGGAGGGTCCTGGCCTCACATTCTTGTTACACTGCTGGACCTGGAAGAATCCCTGCTGGAGTGAGGACTGCTGCGCAAGAGGATTGCCACTGGGAAGGAGGCTGACTGCTCCAAGGAACTGCTGCCCCACAACCTGATGAGCTGCCCTACTGTCTGCTGATCCTGCCCTGCAGGGGAGACTGCAACATCACCACCAGAGTGTCTCCACAACATCCCAAAGGAACTACTTTTCTTTGAACCACCTTTTAAAGATTGCCTTTTTGGGACTGCACCCTTTTTAAGCTAAAGGAAACTACCTGTCCTTGGACCACAGTGTTTTAAAGACTGCCCTTTGGAACAGCAACAACACTCTCAAGATTAGCCTTGCAACGCTGTGCCTGCCCTCAGCACTACTTGCCCCGTGATCCTCCCGAGGGCTCTCTGATTGCCTCTGCTTCTGGCGCAAGCCGTCTGAAACTGGCCCTGAGGTCACTGCCACTGGGACCGGAGCGCGCTGTGTGGCGCTGAGAAGCGAAGCACTGTGTGGCAGGAGGCTCCGTCGTTGCCCCGGACTTGGAGGCACTGTTAAGCGCTGTGCTAAAGGAGCGCTGTGTGGCCGTGACCCCCACCCGTGCAGCGCCTGCTGAGCCCGAGGCCCCAGGGGGAGAGGAGCCTCGCACCCACGCCCGCAACCACCACCCCAGGTAACGCCTTAGTGCAACCAGGCTGCTGCGAGGGGGCGGGGTGCGGGTTGGCCGGGTACCTGGAGTGTAAGCTTTGTGCTTGGCTGGGAACCGTCCTTCACTGTCCGGCCTACGGGGGCATAATTACTTGGTAATTGACACTGGGGCATTTTTTTAGCATTACCAGCAGCGCCTGGGCAGCCGCACTTCCTGCACTGGGAGCATCATTTCTATGAGAGGCACACTTATTACGCTACAAGGGAACTTTGGCCTAAGAACCTTCCCCCAGTGAATTTTGACCATAAGTACCTACCTCAAGTGAACTTTTGCCATCCAAGGACACTGTGAGAAAGACATTACCAGCAGGAGCCCTTGGCATACATGAGCTTTTGGTGATTTGATCAGGCCTGGGAACTGGATTCATTCTTATTGATTATTGATCTTGCTTGGAAACTGGAATCCTTTTTATTATTGATCAGGCCTGGGAACTGGATTCGTTCTCATTGATTATTGATCTTGCTTGGAAACTGGAATCCTTTTTATTATTGATCTTGCCTGGAGCTGGATTTACCTGCTTTTGGTTCTCGCATATCTTTTAGATAAAGGAATTCTTATTCTTATACAAAACTGGTGTGGTGTTCCTTTTGTGAGTGTTTTACTGTGCCATCGCCGTTGTGTGTTGCACAAATACTTCGCACATTGCCTCTGAAGTTACGCCTTTGCTGCTCTGCGCCAAGCTACCAGGTCGGAAGCGGTGGTCCCTACTTGGACTAGGGTGCATACCCCTGCCAACTAGAGACCCCGGTTCTAACAATACCCTACCACACTTATGGCGGACAAAAGCAGCAGTACAAAAGGGGGTGGTGATGAACGGAGCATCTGAACCAATCAAACCCTCACACCCAGTCAAAAGATCTGGGTTTAATCCATCATCTTTCTTTAGCCCACTCACATCAGAGCATACCCTGCCACACTTATGGCGGCCAATGTTCCCATGAGGCACAGATTCAGACTGATTTGCATATAGCCATGTCTGAACTGGGGAGACAGAGTGGGCTAAAGAACGTGATGGATTAAACCCAGATCTTTTGACTGGGTGTGAGTGTTTGATTGATTCAGATGCTCCATCCATCACCACCCGCTTTTGTATCGCTTTTGGCCGCCATAAGTGTGGCAGGGTATGCTCAGACGTGAGTCCCTTGCTCACTTTGCCACTGGATTCAAGCAAGCCAGGCTGAAGACGGCTGGAATGCCAGAAACCGGTCCTCGGAAGCTCTTTTCCGGTCCAGTGAAGACATGGCTTGGCAGTTCAGGCTGGACTGTTCCCATGAGGCACAGGATCAGACTGATTTGCATATAGCCATGTCTGAACTGGGTTGGCAGAGTGGGCTAAAGAACGGTGATGGATTAAACCCAGATTAATTGACTGGGTGTGAGTGTTTGATTGATTCAGATGCTCCGTCCATCACCACCCCCTTTTGTACCGCTTTTGGCCGCCATAAGTGTGGCAGGGTATGCTCAGACGTGAGTCCCTTGCTCACTTTGCCACTGGATTCAAGCAAGCCGGGCTGAAGACGGCTGGAATGCCAGAAACTGGTCCTCGGAATCTCTTTTCCGAACCAGGGAAGACATGGCTTGGCAGTTCGGGCTGGACTGTTCCCATGAGGCACAGGGTCAGACTGATTTTCATATAGCCATGTCTGAACTGGGGTGGCAGAGTGGGCTAAAGAACGGTGATGGATTAAACCCAGATCTATTGACTGGGTGTGAGTGTTTGATTGATTCAGATGCTCCGTCCGTCACCACCCCCTTTTGTACCGCTTTTGGCCACCATAAGTGTGGCAGGGTATGCTCAGACGTGAGTCCCTTGCTCACTTTGCCACTGGATTCAAGCAAGCCGGGCTGAAGACGGCTGGAATGCCAGAAACCGGTCCTCGGAAGCTTGTTTCCGGTCCAGGGAAGACATGGCTTGGCAGTTCGGGCTGGACTGTTCCCATGAGGCACAGGGTCAGACTGATTTGCATATAGCCATGTCTGAACTGGGGTGGCAGAGTGGGCTAAAGAACGGTGATGGATTAAACCCAGATCTTTTGACTGGGTGTGAGTGTTTGATTGATTCAGATGCTCTGTCCATCAACACCCCCTTTTGTACCGCTTTTGGCCGCCATAAGTGTGGCAGGGTATGCTCAGACGTGAGTCCCTTGCTCACTTTGCCACTGGATTCAAGCAAGCCGGGCTGAAGACGGCTGGAATGCCAGAAACCGGTCCTCGGAAGCTCTTTTCCGGTCCAGGGAAGACATGGCTTGGCAGTTCGGGCTAGACTGTTCACATGAGGCACAGGGTCAGACTGATTTTCATATAGCCATGTCTGAACTGGGGTGGCAGAGTGGGCTAAAGAACGGTGATGGATTAAACCCAGATCTATTGACTGGGTGTGAGTGTTTGATTGATTCAGATGCTTCGTCCATCACCACCCCCTTTTGTACCGCTTTTGGCCGCCATAAGTGTGGCAGGGTATGCTCAGACGTGAGTCCCTTGGTCACTTTGCCACTGGATTCAAGCAAGCCGGGCTGAAGACGGCTGGAATGCCAGACACCGGTCCTCGGAAGCTTGTTTCCGGTCCAGGGAAGACATGGCTTGGCAGTTCGGGCTGGACTGTTCCCATGAGGCACAGGGTCAGACTGATTTGCATATAGCCATGTCTGAACTGGGGTGGCAGAGTGGGCTAAGGAACGGTGATGGATTAAACCCAGATCTTTTGACTGGGTGTGAGTGTTTGATTGATTCAGATGCTCCGTCCATCACCACCCCCTTTTGTACCGCTTTTGGCCGCCATAAGTGTGGCAGGGTATGCTCAGACGTGAGTCCCTTGCTCACTTTGCCACTGGATTCAAGCAAGCCGGTCTGAAGACGGCTGGAATGCCAGAAACCGGTCCTCGGAAGCTTGTTTCCGGTCCAGGGAAGACATGGCTTGGCAGTTCGGGCTGGACTGTTCTCATGAGGCACAGGGTCAGACTGATTTGCATATAGCCATGTCTGAACTGGGGTGGCAGAGTGGGCTAAAGAATGATGATGGATTAAACCCATATCTTTTCACTGGGTGTGAGTGTTTGATTGATTCAGATGCTCCATCCATCACCACCCACTTTTATACTGCTTTTGGCCATCATAAGTGTGGCAGGGTATGCTCAGACGTGAGTCCCTTGCTCACTTTGCCACTGGATTCAAGCAAGCCGGGCTGAAGACGGCTGGAATGCCAGAAACTGGTCCTCGGAAGCTTGTTTCCGGTCCAGGGAAGACATGGCTTGGAAATTCGGGCTGGACAGTTCCCATGAGGCACAGGGTCAGACTGATTTGCATATAGCCATATCTGAACTGGGGTGGCAGAGTGGGCTAAAGAACGGTGATGGATTAAACCCAGATCTTTTGACTGGGTGTGAGTGTTTGATTGATTCAGATGCTCTGTCCATCAACACCCCCTTTTGTACCGCTTTTGGCCGCCATAAGTGTGGCACGGTATGCTCAGACGTGAGTCCCTTGCTCACTTTGCCACTGGATTCAAGCAAGCCGGGCTGAAGACGGCTGGAATGCCAGAAACCGGTCCTCGGAAGCTCTTTTCCGAACCAGGGAAGACATGGCTTGGCAGTTCGGGCTGGACTGTTCCCATGAGGCACAGGGTCAGACTGATTTTCATATAGCCATGTCTGAACTGGGGTGGCAGAGTGGGCTAAAGAACGGTGATGGATTAAACCCAGATCTATTGACTTGGTGTGATTGTTTGATTGATTCAGATGCTCCGTCCGTCACCACCCCCTTTTGTACCACTTTTGGCCGCCATAAGTGTGGCAGGGTATGCTCAGACGTGAGTCCCTTGCTCACTTTGCCACTGGATTCAAGCAAGCCGGGCTGAAGACGGCTGGAATGCCAGAAACCGGTCCTCGGAAGCTTGTTTCCGGTCCAGGGAAGACATGGCTTGGCAGTTCGGGCTGGACTGTTCCCATGAGGCACAGGGTCAGACTGATTTGCATATAGCCATGTCTGAACTGGGGTGGCAGAGTGGGCTAAAGAACGGTGATGGATTAAACCCAGATCTTTTGACTGGGTGTGAGTGTTTGATTAATTCAGATGCTCTGTCCATCAACACCCCCTTTTGTACCGCTTTTGGCCGCCATAAGGGTGGCAGGATATGCTCAGACGTGAGTCCCTTGCTCACTTTGCCACTGGATTCAAGCAAGCCGGGCTGAAGACGGCTGGAATGCCAGAAACCGGTCCTCGGAAGCTCTTTTCCGGTCCAGGGAAGACATGGCTTGGCAGTTCGGGCTGGACTGTTCACATGAGGCACAGGGTCAGACTGATTTTCATATAGCCATGTCTGAACTGGGGTGGCAGAGTGGGCTAAAGAACGGTGATGGATTAAACCCAGATCTATTGACTGGGTGTGAGTGTTTGATTGATTCAGATGCTCCGTCTGTCACCACCCCCTTTTGTACCGCTTTTGGCCGCCATAAGTGTGACAGGGTATGCTCAAACGTGAGTCCCTTGCTCACTTTGCCACTGGATTCAAGCAAGCCGGGCTGAAGACGGCTGGAATGCCAGAAACCGGTCCTCGGAAGCTCTTTTCCGGTCCAGGGAAGACATGGCTTGGCAGTTCGGGCTGGACTGTTCACATGAGGCACAGGGTCAGACTGATTTTCATATAGCCATGTCTGAACTGGGGTGGCAGAGTGAGCTAAAGAACGGTGATGGATTAAACCCAGATCTTTTGACTGGGTGTGAGTGTTTGATTGATTCAGATGCTCCGTCCATCACCACCCCCTTTTGTACCACTTTTGGCCGCCATAAGTGTGGCAGGGTATGCTCAGACGTGAGTCCCTTGCTCACTTTGCCACTGGATTCAAGCAAGCCGGTCTGAAGACGGCTGGAATGCCAGAAACCGGTCCTCGGAAGCTTGTTTCCGGTCCAGGGAAGACATGGCTTGGCAGTTCGGGCTGGACTTTACCCATGAGGCACAGGGTCAGACTGATTTGCATATAGCCATGTCTGAACTGGGGTGGCAGAGTGGGCTAAAGAACGGTGATGGATTAAACCCAGATCTATTGACTAGGTGTGAGTGTTTGATTGATTCAGATGCTCCGTCCATCACAACCCACTTTTGTACCGCTCTTGGCCGCCATAAGTGTGGCAGGGTATGCTCAGACGTGAGTCCCTTGCTCACTTTGCCACTGGATTCAAGCAAGCCAGGCTGAAGACGGCTGGAATGCCAGAAACCGGTCCTCGGAAGCTTGTTTCCGGTCCAGTGAAGAAATGGCTTTGCAGTTCGGGCTGGTTTGTTCCCATGAGGCACAGGGTCAGACTGATTTGCATATATCCATGTCTGAACTGGGGTGGCAGAGTGGGCTAAAGAACGGTGATGGATTAAACCCAGATCTTTTGACTGGGTGTGAGTGTTTGATTGATTCAGATGCTCCGTCCAGCACCACTCCCTTTTGTACCGCTTTTGGCCGCCATAAGTGTGGCAGGGTATGCTCAGACGTGAGTCCCTTGCTCACTTTGCCACTGGATTCAAACAAGACGGGCTGAAGACGGCTGGAATGCCAGAAACCGGTCCTCGGAAGCTTGTTTCCGGTCCAGGGAAGACATGGCTTGGCAGTTCGGGCTGGACTGTTCCCATGAGGCACAGGGTCAGACTGATTTGCATATAGCCATGTCTGAACTGGGGTGGCAGAGTGGGCTAAAGAACGGTGATGGATTAAACCCAGATCTTTTGACTGGGTGTGAGTGTTTGATTGATTCAGATGCTCTGTCCATCAACACCCCCTTTTGTACCGCTTTTGGCCGCCATAAGTGTGGCAGGGTATGCTCAGACGTGAGTCCCTTGCTCACTTTGCCACTGGATTAAAGCAAGCCGGGCTGAAGACGGCTGGAATGCCAGAAACCGGTCCTCGGAAGCTCTTTTCCGGTCCAGGGAAGACATGGCTTGGCAGTTCGGGCTAGACTGTTCACATGAGGCACAGGGTCAGACTGATTTTCATATAGCCATGTCTGAACTGGGGTGGCAGAGTGGGCTAAAGAACGGTGATGGATTAAACCCAGATCTATTGACTGGGTGTGAGTGTTTGATTGATTCAGATGCTCCGTCCGTCACCACCCCCTTTTGTACCGCTTTTGGCCGCCATAAGTGTGGCAGGGTATGCTCAGACGTGAGTCCCTTGCTCACTTTGCCACTGGATTCAAGCAAGCCGGGCTGAAGACGGCTGGAATGCCAGACACCGGTCCTCGGAAGCTTGTTTCCGGTCCAGGGAAGACATGGCTTGGCAGTTCGGGCTGGACTGTTCCCATGAGGCACAGGGTCAGACTGATTTGCATATAGCCATGTCTGAACTGGGGTGGCAGAGTGGGCTAAAGAACGGTGATGGATTAAACCCAGATCTTTTGACTGGGTGTGAGTGTTTGATTGATTCAGATGCTCCGTCCATCACCACCCCCTTTTGTACCGCTTTTGGCCGCCATAAGTGTGGCAGGGTATGCTCAGACGTGAGTCCCTTGCTCACTTTGCCACTGGATTCAAGCAAGCCGGTCTGAAGACGGCTGGAATGCCAGAAACCGGTCCTCGGAAGCTTGTTTCCGGTCCAGGGAAGACATGGCTTGGCAGTTCGGGCTGGACTGTTCCCATGAGGCACAGGGTCAGACTGATTTGCATATAGCCATGTCTGAACTGGCGTGGCAGAGTGGGCTAAAGAATGATGATGGATTAAACCCATATCTTTTCACTGGGTGTGAGTGTTTGATTGATTCAGATGCTCCATCCATCACCACCCACTTTTATACTGCTTTTGGCCATCATAAGTGTGGCAGGGTATGCTCAGACGTGAGTCCCTTGCTCACTTTGCCACTGGATTCAAGCAAGCCGGGCTGAAGACGGCTGGAATGCCAGAAACTGGTCCTCGGAAGCTTGTTTCCGGTCCAGGGAAGACATGGCTTGGAAATTCGGGCTGGACAGTTCCCATGAGGCACAGGGTCAGACTGATTTGCATATAGCCATATCTGAACTGGGGTGGCAGAGTGGGCTAAAGAACGGTGATGGATTAAACCCAGATCTTTTGACTGGGTGTGAGTGTTTGATTGATTCAGATGCTCTGTCTATCAACACCCCCTTTTGTACCGCTTTTGGCCGCCATAAGTGTGGCAGGGTATGCTCAGACGTGAGTCCCTTGCTCACTTTGCCACTGGATTCAAGCAAGCCGGGCTGAAGACGGCTGGAATGCCAGAAACCGGTCCTCGGAAGCTCTTTTCCGAACCAGGGAAGACATGGCTTGGCAGTTCGGGCTGGACTGTTCCCATGAGGCACAGGGTCAGACTGATTTTCATATAGCCATGTCTGAACTGGGGTGGCAGAGTGGGCTAAAGAACGGTGATGGATTAAACCCAGATCTATTGACTGGGTGTGAGTGTTTGATTGATTCAGATGCTCCGTCCGTCACCACCCCCTTTTGTACCGCTTTTGGCCGCCATAAGTGTGGCAGGGTATGCTCAGACGTGAGTCCCTTGCTCACTTTGCCACTGGATTCAAGCAAGCCGGGCTGAAGACGGCTGGAATGCCAGAAACCGGTCCTCAGAAGCTTGTTTCCGGTCCAGGGAAGACATGGCTTGGCAGTTCGGGCTGGACTGTTCCCATGAGGCACAGGGTCAGACTGATTTGCATATAGCCATGTCTGAACTGGGGTGGCAGAGTGGGCTAAAGAACGGTGATGGATTAAACCCAGATCTTTTGACTGGGTGTGAGTGTTTGATTGATTCAGATGCTCTGTCCATCAACACCCCCTTTTGTACCGCTTTTGGCCGCCATAAGTGTGGCAGGATATGCTCAGACGTGAGTCCCTTGCTCACTTTGCCACTGGATTCAAGCAAGCCGGGCTGAAGACGGCTGGAATGCCAGAAACCGGTCCTCGGAAGCTCTTTTCCGGTCCAGGGAAGACATGGCTTGGCAGTTCGGGCTGGACTGTTCACATGAGGCACAGGGTCAGACTGATTTTCATATAGCCATGTCTGAACTGGGGTGGCAGAGTGGGCTAAAGAACGGTGATGGATTAAACCCAGATCTATTGACTGGGTGTGAGTGTTTGATTGATTCAGATGCTCCGTCTGTCACCACCCCCTTTTGTACCGCTTTTGGCCGCCATAAGTGTGACAGGGTATGCTCAAACTTGAGTCCCTTGCTCACTTTGCCACTGGATTCAAGCAAGCCAGGCTGAAGACGGCTGGAATGCCAGAAACCGGTCCTCGGAAGCTTGTTTCCAGTCCAGTGAAGAAATGGCTTTGCAGTTCGGGCTGGTTTGTTCCCATGAGGCACAGGGTCAGACTGATTTGCATATATCCATGTCTGAACTGGGGTGGCAGAGTGGGCTAAAGAACGGTGATGGATTAAACCCAGATCTTTTGACTGGGTGTGAGTGTTTGATTGATTCAGATGCTCCGTCCAGCACCACTCCCTTTTGTACCGCTTTTGGCCGCCATAAGTGTGGCAGGGTATGCTCAGACGTGAGTCCCTTGCTCACTTTGCCACTGGATTCAAACAAGACGGGCTGAAGACGGCTGGAATGCCAGAAACCGGTCCTCGGAAGCTTGTTTCCTTTCCAGGGAAGACATGGCTTGGCAGTTCGGGCTGGACTGTTCCCATGAGGCACAGGGTCAGACTGATTTGCGTATAGCCATGTCTGAACTGGGGTGGCAGAGTGGGCTAAAGAACGGTGATGGATTAAAACCAAATCTTTTGACTGGGTGTGAGTGTTTGATTGATTCAGATGCTCCGGCCATCACCACCCCCATTTGGGAGACAGACCTAGGCAAATCTCTCACAGATCAATAATGGAGATATAGCTTTGATCAGACAAGACACATATCGGCTAATAGCAGTCTGTGCATTATTCATTATACATTTCTTCACAGCATTTATCATACACCGGCTAGACTGCATAGATATCGTATATGGGAAGATAGCAAATGCAATAGATGCAGACAGACAGATGCAGATTTCCTACACATGGCCTGTGAATGTGAATCTGCAAAGGCGTACTGGCAACGGGTTTTGAAGGCAGTAGGAGAAATAATAGGAGCTCCTATTTCTGCACCACAGCTCATAGCACTGCTAGGTTATACTGCGGAAATAGAGGTGGCATATAGGAAATTCATATCACCGGGGCTCTTATTAGCTAAAAGAAGGGTTGCCTGCAGATGGGAAAAGGGCCGAGCACCTAAATTCAAGATCTGGTTACAAGACCTAATATTATGGCAGGAGAAATCCATTACTTATGCAGAGCTCCTCCCACCCACCTCTAGACCAAAGGATATATGGGACCTCTTGAAAACATATTTGGTAATGCACCCACCTTGAGTCCACTGACAGGAAGAGGGAGCAAACAGAGTCTAGCATGAGATGTGGTTCAATGCCGGGGAGGGACACAAACAACACACATGTGCAAGATGTTAAGCTCTGAGGATGAGTGAAGTGTATGATCGTTGAACGATGACACATAGGAATGGGCAGGAACAGATGCGAGGGAGTGTTGAGCCTGACAGATGAACTGACGGGCAAAACTCTGTCCAGAGCCTTTATATTGAAGATTCTGTACTGTAGAATAATTGGCAATTGCAAGATGCTATCGATGCACTGATTTGTGTTTGTATTTTGGAAAAACAAACAATAAAAAAAATCAATCTTCTGTTATCACCAGAAAACAAAGCGAAATATGACTATTCATGGAGGTCCAAACTGGTGAATACGGGTCTAGCAGGGGTAACAATTCTTGATAGGTATGATATTAGAGGAAGCCAGATCAGATCTATTTTAATCATTAACAGTACTGTAGAAGCATGGGCTCTGTCTAACCTGTGATGATGACATAGTAAATTCCACCAGGCAATAAAAGTGCTTTTTGAAGTGTCTTTCCACTTGGATGTGATAATTTGTAAAGTCAGGGCTATCATCGAATCCATTTATTTCCCAATTGTCTTGCGAGAAAGCCATAGAGGACTACCCAAAAACAGATGAACGATGTTAAACATGTAATCCGTAGACAATATGTTATTACGTTTGTCCCATATTAACAACCAAAAACTTAAAACTCAGGGACAATCAAAAAACAAATGCAGTTTTCTTGGGCACAAGACCAACATTTGGTGTCATTAATTCAATGAAACTGATGGAAGTTAGTTGGAGTGTGATACAGTTTATTATTGAAATAAAATAAAGTCTGGGTTGTGGCAGTAGAGTAGGAAGTAGTATATATTTTAGCCCAAATTGTTTCCACAGTGTATTGAGAAATTTCTTGATTGAAGTCTAGTTCCCAACGTAACTCAATTTTTGATTTAGGTCTCTTCTTAGGCGGAAGACATAAAAGCTTGTATGCATAGGCAGATTTCACCTTTGAGACAAAATCAGTGGAAGGACAGAGAGACAATGGAAGACTTGATGAAGAGGAGGTTTAAGACAAAAGCTGTAGAATGGTTGGTCTAATATGGTCATATTGAACCATATAAATGGATTAAATATTGGGGCATATTATCAAGGGGGTTTATCTCCGCTTTTTTGGCTTTAAAAGCCAAGAAAGCGGAGATAAAATGATCTCCCTATTACCTGCTGTCGCTGACACCAGTTAGCGACAGCTAGTAGGAGATAGCAACCATCTTGGGCCCCACTTTGCATGTCAGTGATATTTATCACCAATGACATGCAAAGTGGGCGTTCCAAGATGTTAGCAACTGGAAACAGTCGCTAACATCGCTATCTCCTATTACCAACTTTTGGAGATATTCGCGCTAAGCGTGAATATCTCCAAAAGCTAACACCTGCCCCTGAGCAGTTCTTAGCCATGTTATCCAATGGGAGTTGGATAACATGGCTAAGAGCATTAGCTCGGTAATGCATGAATATCGCTGACTTTTCAGCGATATTCATGCATTGCGGCCGTTTTTTATCGCATTTGCGATAAACCTTGGTAATACCAAGGTTTATCTGCGATAAAAATCGCCGCAGCTCTGCGGTAAATTTTTCTCTCTAACCAAGCAATAGCGATAATTATCGCTATTGCTTGGTAATATGCCCCATTGTTTTTAAGTTGAATGTCCCTAAATTCTAACACAGAATCATTTGAAATTGTATGGCCAAATACTAAAATTCCTTTATCTATCCATTCCTTCCAATAGTATGCCAATTATTTAGTTTAATGGGCTTGTTGTACCATATCGGGTCTCTAGTAGAGAATTCGTCTTAAGGAGTAAAGGTGTCAAAACTGAGAGATAATGGGGAAGTAGGGGCAAAAGGAGAGTCCTAGGAGCCTGAGATATATAAGCCATATCCATAAGTGAAAAGGGGGCAATACAAGCGTGTTCCAAATGGCCTGTACATTCATCCCGAGAAGGAACTGAAAGAGGGGAACAAATTTGCTTGAGAGAAAAAGCGGAGTGATAACAGCTAATCAAGGGGAAAATTTACTCCTCCATTATTCCTAGCCTGTTCAAGCATTTCAAAAAGATATTCTTGATTTACATTTGTTCCATAAAGTAGAGAAAAGCAGACAATTAACTGATTTGAAAAAAGTAAGAGGAAGTTTGACAGGGAGCATGGACAAATAAAAATTATCTATCGATAACATCATCATTTTAATCGTAGCTAATATCCCCCACCAAGATAAGAAAAGACAGGTCCAAGCAAGTGACATATTATAAATCTTTAACTTTACCTACTCTAAATGTATTTGAATGACTTCTTTAAGGGTGTTAGAGTATAGAAAGCCTAAAAATGTGATGGGTTTAGAAGTCCATGTAGAACCAGTATCCTTACACAAATCAGAGAGACAATATTTATTTAATGGCAGTATCTCTGATTTCTTTATAATGGGTTTAAATCCAGATACCAGGGAATATTTATTTAATAAACAGATAAAAGCAGGAAGCACATTTAGTAGATTAGGCAAATATAATAACACATCATCTGCATAAGCAGGGAATTTAATTTCCACTTGCTTATGTTTAAATCCAGAAAAAGCTGATGATCTTCGAATTTTCTCTAGGAAATGTTTAAAAAAGAAAAAAGAAAGAAGAGGGGACAGAGGGCAACCTTGTCTGGTGCCTCGGAAGAGAGGGACATATGAGAATTGAGAGCCATTAACAAAGAATTTAGAAGATGACTGTGTGTAAGAACATGGGGACTAAAACCATGCCACTTTAATGCACCATACATAAAATCTCAATTAACACAATCAAAGGCTCCAAAGTTATCTGCAATAAAACGTCGTGTCACAAATCCTAATTAATGGATGTCTATTAAATCTGGAATGACCTGCATAATGCAAGGGCCTTAGCAAATACTTTGCAGTCTGTGTTAATGAGAGAAATGGGCCTATGATTGCCATACTTCCATAAGACCTTAGCCCTCTTGGGAAGCAGGCAAAGCATTGTCTGTGAAAAGGGTTCTTGTGTGCATTCCTGGGAGAAATAATGGGAAATGAAAAGAGTTAGTAATGGAAGTAAGAGATGAGCAATGTGGGAGTAAAACTGAACAGAAAAACCATCAGGACCGGGAGCTTTATCCTTAGGAAGTTGAAGAACAGCATGTTTTAGCTCTGTCTCAGCTATGTCAGCATCTTGGACAGAAAGATCTGATGCGTTCACCGTCAGTTTGGGGAAAGATCGAAAAAAGGTCCTAATTGGTTAGGCGTTGGGGAAAACTCTGCTGCATATAGGTAAGTGTAATACTGTGTAAAGCATTCTAGGATTTATATGTCTTTAGTGTGACATATACTGTGTCTGTGATGGCATGTATTTTAGATTTTTGTTTTTTAATTTTCAAATAATTGGCACACATTCTCCCAGCTTCATTATGGCCTCCAAACATTTGTGCATGGATTTTAAGTAAAGTACCACATGCATCAATACTAGATTGTTAGTTGTATTGCAATTTGGATTAATTCAGGCAAAGTGTCTGCTTTTTTAGAGGAAAAGTAATCATGCTCCAACTTTTGGATTTATATCTTCTTCTTCCCTGCAACATAATCAATAATAAAACCCCTGGCAGTTGCTTTATATGCATTCCATATGTAAAAAAAAGTCACGCCAGAACAGGGGATTGAGGCTATTTTGCCCGCACTGGTGATAAAATCCCTAATGTTGTATATAGGTGTTTAGGTGCAGGTAGTCTGGGATACAACCCCCTAGATCCCAATTTTCGAAAAACAAGAAATTGTTTTACAAATCAAAGATTAACACAAATTGACTCCGCACACTTAAGTAATAGATATCACAAAATCATTAATGTTATCCACAACGGTCCAGTATCTCTTCAGTCATTCTCCCAAGAATTCCAAAGTCAGGTAATCTTCAGTAGAAAAATTCTTTATTTTCACAAACACTTTTAAGAGCAATAGCCAACGCGTTTCGTCCGTGACCGGACTTCTTCAGGGCTTTTATCTCGAATTCTCTTATTTGTGATGCTGTACAATGGTCTTCTAGCTTGAGAAGTAAATATTTTCCATATGTCAACTTGTTATTAAGATCCTGGTCAGTTGACTTCCAGTATATGTTTATTTTGAAATAGGCAAAGTTTTATTATAAGCCGCGAATAAAGTATCGGCGTTCCATGAAGCATGCGGTCGTCTGGCACCTGACGACCGCATGCTTCATGGAACGCCGATACGGACGAAACGCGTTGGCTATTGCTCTTAAAAGTGTTTGTGAAAATAAAGAATTTTTCTACTGAAGATTACCTGACTTTGGAATTCTTGGGAGAATGACTGAAGAGATACTGGACCGTTGTGGATAACATTAATGATTTTGTGATATCTATTACTTAAGTGTGCGGAGTCAATTTGTGTTATGCATTCCATATGTAATTCATCTGTGAATCAACAGGAAGATTTAAAGGAAAAAAAATGGTTGTAAAATCAGAAAATACATTAGTAAACTGTTTATCTTGTTATAATACATTATTAAATCTCCACCTTTTTCGCCGTGAATTGTTGTTATGAATATCTAGGTCTAAAATAACAGGGGAATGATCTGAAATCAGAATGGAGCAAATGTCAACATTTAAAATCGAGTGGAAAACATTTTGTTTGACAAACAAATAATCTATTCTGGATCATGGGGCATGTACAAGAGAAAAATACGTAAATTCCAACAGGTCTGGGTGAACAGTTTGCCATGCATCAATTAAACCTCTTGAGGAAATAACCCTCGGGAGAGACTTTTGCATTTTATTTGGGATGTAGCTAACTTGAAAACGCCAATCTCTAAAGGGATGTAAATGTAAATGTAAATATATTGCGACTTATATAGCGCACGTATCACCCGAAGGCATCAAGGCGCTTGCCTTGGGAACCCGTCCTGGCTTTTCCCTGTGAGATAACCCCTACTGGGTATCCCCAGAGTGAAAGCCAGGTATCCCGCAGCGGGTGGGCCGCCGTAGTGGAGATTAAGCAACTATTGCCCAGAGTTGCAGCGTGGAACCCCATGATTAGAATAGGCACCGAGGCGAGAATTATTGAGTCCGTGGACATTTTGGGCTCAGGACCCTGCCGCGTCGGGAATTGAACCCTGGTCCCGGGCCAGACCTCTGCATCAGGGTCTGGCAGTCTTAACCTTCCCCGGACCGCTTAACGACCTACCCCCGGGGGGGGGCCCTCCTTACCCCCCCCCCTATAAAATTATCTGAAGAGCATTCAGATAGAATAGTAGAGAATCATTCTCAAAATTGTAAATCTACGCCTGTAGAGCAATAATATTACAAAGTGAGAAAAGAGTGTCATTAATCTTGACATTTTGAAATAACCACCTCCCGGCATCATCTTTGGTTTCCTTTATCACTTGAATATGCAGAGATTTAGGAAATAAAATTAAAACACTGTTCCTATTATTGACAGCAAAAGAACTGAAAACAGAAACTACCCATTGCCTATGCATACAATCAATGTTGATATCTTTAAGATGTAACTCCTGTAAAAAAACAATCTGGCAATTCAACTTGGAAAGTTGAGTTAACACCCTCCTTTTTTTGACAGCATTGTGAAGTCCTTTTAAATTCCAGGAAACAATACTCAATTGAGCCATTAAATAACGTATACAATAAATGTTAACTAGAGAGATAAGAATGAGCTTTGCACCAAATGAATATAAAGTACAATAGACTGATGGAATAAACAGATATATAAAAAGATGAGTAAAAGCTAGAGAGCCACAAATAGGTGTAAAGAAAATATAGTGAAAAGAAAGAGAAAAATGAAATAGAAATTAAAAGGGAACAGGGGACAGTGGGGAGTGAGGAAAATATCTCCCCAGTGTATAGAAAAGTGGAAAGATGACAAAAAGTCGAAGGACTTCAGTCATATCATCCAAGAGAATAAGGAATGAAAGGATACTTGTTGGGAGCGAGGAGGCAAGACAAGAAGTCCAACCCGAAAGGAGACCATAAGGAAAATAAGAAACAAATATATGAAGTTAGGAACGGACACTTGTTACAGGAATGAGAAAGGATAGAATATAACATATTCAAATAGACAGGGAAACACCAGACAGACCTGCTATGTGATAAAATACTTGATACAGCATACACGAAAACATGAAGACTGGAAGTGGGAAGACGACAACAACCGTCACCGCATGATTCAACAGCCCAGAGGAATGCAGAACCTGTACAAAACAACAAAAAGAAATAATAGGAACACAGGAAAAGGATTTGCACAAATCAAGTTTTACTCAGTTACATTTCTTCTCCTTGGTGTTCATGGACGAATTAATTAAGATCTTTAGGGTCTTTGAGGATGAGCCTCTGTCCTTGTAGGTGACATTGAAGAAACATGGATGAAGAAGCCCGAACCATGCATTCATAGATCTCAAAACTGGTCTCAAGTCTAAAAACTTTTCTCCTCTCTACAGTGACCTTGGCTACATCCTGACTGAAAAAGACTTTGTGCCCTGGCCAGAGCACCTGCTTGGATTGTTTGGCTATCATAAGAACGTCCATAAGATCAAGGATTGTAAAAACAGAGCAATAATTCCTCTAGGCCTATTAGAAAATACAGAAGGAGAAAAAACAATCCTATGAGCTCTTTGAATGTTCAAATTCACAGAAGATTTCAACCCCACAATTTTGGGGATATGCAAATTGAGAAATGTAATCATATCCCAACCATCTGATCCATCTGGGATACCATAAATTCATAGGTTAATGAGAGGATTACGATTCTCCGAATCCTCAGCCAGTCTTTTAAGCTGTGTAACCTCCTTAGTTAAATAGGAAACCTTGGCCGTAACATCTTGAGTGTCACTAACCCGTTGTTCCACCTCAGTGAGTCTTGAGTCAAGAACGGACCACTTATCCTCTATCTGTTGTAAAGTCGCATTTGTCTCCACCATGAAAAGTTTCATATTTTTTAACTCATCAATAATATCCTCCAGAGTCAAGGGTAATGGAGATTTTGTAAGTGAAGAAGGAACTTTCTCTACTCTTTTATTTGCACCACCCCCAGACTTCTTCCGAGCACCGGAAACAGAAGAAGCCACAGACTTGGAAGAATGCGCAGTATCCATACTGAAGCTTGGTGGCGTAGATTTGTCCAGCGAGGTTCAGTGGGTCAGGTAACGAAATGCGACCAGCACTGGAAGTGTCCAAAAATAATGGCAATGCAGTTGAAGATTCACGGAGAGTGGGAGATTGAGATATCTCTCAAAGAAAAACAAAAAAAGGTGAAAAAAGAAAAAAATAGTAATAGTGGGCGTGTATGCCTTTAGCAGAGAGAAAAGGAAGATTTAATAGGGGAAAACATGCCATTGTGTTTAATGAGGCAGGCAGAGGATCATTTAGAAACAAAATGGCAGCTGTAATCCTGACAGGCAGGAGAGGTAGGCAAAGCTCATGAGAAAGACTGATTTACAAGCTTAAAAGCTTACCAAACTGCTCCCTGCCATTTTCAATGACTATTTATGTAGCCAATATGCTAATTAGTAACAAAACCGCCCAACAGTATCATGAAGATTCCTCGCATCCCGCAGAGGAAAGTAAGCAGGCAGACATCTTGATTGCTGCCGGCACGCGCTCCGCTGCTTCCCCTATTTTGACTTGGTGGTTGTCAGTATTCATTTATTTATTTATTTATTTATTATAAGTTTTGTATAGCGCTAGCTGGACCCGAGGGTATCAGAGCGCTTCACATCAGGTATAACAATGTGCCTTAACGGCGATGAAAGAATGATAACTGTACAGTTCAAGAGGATAACAAAAAACAAGAACATACAGATCAAAATGACTACAAGGGTTAGGGGAACTATGAGCATCCCCTTACAGTTCAGGTGGCCTCCAGGAAGAGGGCTTTGAGTAAAGTCTTGAATTTTTGGAAGTGGGAAGTCATTCTGATGTGGGGAGGGATGGCGTTCCATATCCTGGGAGCATTACCTGCAAAGCATTTCCTTAAAGTTTTGCGTTTCCGCGATTTCAACGGGATGAGAAGAAGCGTGTTGGAACTTCTGAGGGTCCTGGACTGGCCAGCCCTTTTGAGTTTCGCAGCCAGGTATTCTGGTTTGCCTGTGTGGAGGGCTTTGTGTGTAAGGCATGCTGTTCGAAAGTTTGCTCGTTGTTCAATAGGGAGCCATTTCAGATCCTTGAGCGCGGGGGAAATGTGGTCAAATTTCTTGGTTCCTGTGACCATTCTAGCCGCGGCATTGAGGGTGGTTTTCAGGGGGCCTAGGTGTGATTTGGCTGAGCCGGTCAGGGTTGCGATTCCATAGTCAATTCTGGAGAGCACCAGAGCTTGAGTGGCCTGTTGGAGGTCCTTGGGAGGCAGGAATGGTTTTATTTTGTAGAGAAGTTTCAGATTGAGGAAAGCGCTTTTGGCGGAGTTAGCAATGTGTTTTTTCATGTTTAGTTTGGGGTCTAAGGTGATTCCTAGGGATTTGACCGAGTCTTTTGGCTTGAGAGTGCCATTGATGGCGTCGATGGCTTTGAGCCATTCTTCAATTTGGGGGTTTTCGTCTCTGTTGGAGATGAGAAGAACTTCAGTTTTTTCTTGATTGAGCTTTAAGTGATTTTGTGAGAGCCATTGTTAAACGTCTTTGAGCGTGTCGTTGAGTTGGAGAATGCCATCCATACAGGTGGTTTCCAGATAGAGTTGTGTGTCATCAGCGTGAAGGTGGAAGGGGATGTTGGAATTCCTGAGTATTGTGGTAAGCGGTTCCATGTAGATATTGAAGAGTTGGGGGGAGAGTACTGACCCTTGAGGGACACCTCTACTGACGGGTAGGGGGTCGGATTCAAAGTTTTTGATTTTTACTCTTTGGTAGCGATTGTGTAGAAAGGAGGAGAACCAATTCAATACCGTCAATTCCAGGCCTGCTCTATCTTGAAGGGCTTTTAGGAGCAGCGTGTGATCAACAGTATCAAAGGCGGCCGAAAGGTCAAGGAGAATGAGAAGGCAGCATTGGTCAGAGTCAAGTGATTTGTGGAGATCGTCTATGACGTTTAGGATGGCAGTTTCAGTACTGCATCCTTTTCTGAAACCCGATTGGTGGGGGTCAAGGAGCTTGATGTTCTCTAAGTGTTGGGTTAGCTGTGGGAGCACACATTTTTCTAGTGTTTTGGATAACAGAGGGAGATTTGACACGGGTCTAAAGTTGTTCATATCTTCTGTTTCTAACCCTGGTTTTTTTAGTAGCGGCGTGATTTGGCCGACCTTGAGGCAGTCTGGGATAGTTCCTGAGCTCAGCGAGCTGTTGATGATTTTGCACCAGATTGGAGCTAGGGTGTGTTTCAGGGCTTTGGTCATGTTTATAGGAAGCTGGTCAGTATTTCACACTGTTTATTTATTAACTTGGAAGATATGCTATTGAGAGGCCTCTTGTCATTTTTAGTTTTGCTAGAGGATGTGCAATTAAGTCCAGTATGAGTTAGGTTACCATTGCATTATTGAAGAATATGAGAGGGGTATACGTTAGCATGCTTTTGTGAATTTACTGGCAAACCAGTCTTGACCCTGCTCCAATAGCAACAGTCCATCCTGAACTACCAAGTCAAGTCCTCCCTGAACAAGAACACAAGCAACTCAAGAAAAGTTTCACCCTTTGGCACAGTGCACACAGGACCCTTACAAAGGTATGCCCTTGCCACTTAGGGTGGTACATCAAACACATAAACATTAAGAGGAGAAATGCTTGCACTTTGTTTACCCACTGGTAATCGCTCTGGGTAGCATTCTTTAATAGGAACAGTCCAGCCCAAATTGGCAGGTCCTCCCTGAACTAGAACAGAAGGAACTCAAGACCGTTTTTGCCCTGATTGGGGCTCATCAGTCAGGTGTAACTTGGTTACTTGGCAGCAGTGTCACACTCCCCTGTGCTGCTTGGAAGGTTCTTTGTTGCTCTCACTTTCCATGTGTGGGGCTTCTGTCCCTCTCTTCCTCTCTCTGACACTTTTGCATTGCTTCTTATTTTCTATTTTGGAAACTCAGTTTCACTGGTCCTTTCCCCTCTTACGTCTTTCATTTATTTTCTAGTCTTCTAGTTTTCTTTCATCCTGATGCTGCTCTTTTGCTATTTCTAGTCCTCCGATTGGACTTTCTTTCCAGCTCGTGAAGCACAGAATTTCCTTATCAGATAAGTGAGGTCTCTCACAATGTGTGTTGCCTGTAATACATTTTCTAGCAAACCAATTCTTTGGTCTGCTCATTCCTCACATTTTGCCTATTATTTACCGCTGCAGATTTTTTAGCACTCATGGCAGACAAATCCACTGTTGTAATACCATTTATCCATCCGTGAATTTGTGAGAGGCATACATGTAGCCATCTTGTATGTTTACAACGAAAGTGGCTTTGTGAAGCAGGCCCAGTATGTTTGTGGCCACCCAACATAGTTGCCAAAGGAGAACCTGCTCAACAGTGGCAGTTTCTCCTTGGCGAATCTGTTACCACCTCCCATGAGGAGTTGGTAACTTTTTAACAAAATGTAGTCTCAAGCCATTGACACATCCCATTCAAATCGCAATTAGACTGAGACACCACTTTAACAGCCCTTTCTATGAATGATTTGGAATATGTATGCAAACTTATTTTAAAAGTTGGAAATCCTTTTCTGATTAAAACAATTGGTATATAAAATACCAAAAGGGCACTGTGCGCTAGCAAATGCTCTGATTTTGCAAATCACAGGATTTGCCACACAAAATAGCTTTGTAAATATGTGTATCTGGCCCTTCAGTACATGGAGTAGCATCAATCAATCAATCAGGGTTTTTATAACCTGACTAATCACCTGAGAGGGTCTCATAGCGCTTAGGGAGGATGGGGATTTGCTTATCCATCTGGGCGCTGGGGTTCAGAGTATGCTACCTATACCTCAATGCTACCTATACCTAACAAACTGGTTTTATTTATATTTGGGAGTAAATCTGCTCAGATGTACTATATTTGAAACCTGGAAATATGTGACATCACATAAAGCAAGAGATTAAGGTACATATTTCCCAAAGAGCAGTGTGCACTTCCTGGCACTAGCCTTGCCTGCAGGTAAATTGTGTTATGTTATGTTATGCTATTCTCTGCTATGTTGTGTTATGTTATATTACGTTACGTTATATCAATATGTCGAGCACAGTACTCAGCCGTTAGGGTATCCAGGCACTTTAGTAGGTGTGTATGCATGTGGTCTTCAGCTACTTGAGAAGTTCAAGTAATGAGGAGGAGGCTTCTATGTGCTGGGGAGGTCGTTCCATGTTTTGGGTGCTATGTAAGAGAACAAGCGACCTCCTGTTCTGACTCTGGAAATATTGGGGAGTGAGTGAGAGTGAACACAACAATGAGCATGGATGTGTTGATGGGCTATGAAAATGTGTTTGGCTGTTGAGGTACGTGGGTTCCGAACAGCCTAGGCCTTTGTAGGTATGTGTGAGGAATTTGAATTGGCTGAATTCGTAACGAGGGAGCTAGTGAAGCTCCCAGAGGTGAGGTGAGATGTAGGTGCAGTTACGAAGGCTTAGTATGAGTCTTGCAGCTGCGTTCTTGATGGTTGGAAGTTTATTGCAGGAGTAGCTAAGAAATTCTGGCGTACAGGGCATGTGAAATTGTTTATGGGGCATCTCCTAGGTCAAGGCAGCCCTGCATATTCTAGGTATGCATGCTGAATATCCATTCTCTAACCATGGAGAATGGGTAAACATTGCATTAAGTAAGACAAACTTCTTGCTGCTTTATTCTAGGGGCCTTATTTATGAAGGCCTTGCGCCGCCGGTGCGTCACTTTTAAAATGGGAAAAAGTAACGCACCGGCGGCGCAAGGCCTTCATAAATAAGGCCCTAGGTGTTTAGTTAGTATCACGGGTATGTGTGCTGTGATCCAGCCCTACTCAGAGCAGGTGCAACAGAGGCCCCCTCCCTGAAAGGAAGCCATCACATTCCACTTACACAAGCTGTGAAACAAACTGTGCAACACCTTTCATGCAATTTGGAAGGTTTGTGAAAAGGGCATTCCTTCGAAATTGCATTTCGGTATGATATTTTTCAATGGTTTGTGATGAGAATGCAAACACGGTGATGGAAGCCTGCAGTCCCTTGCAAATCACCATGATCCTCTTTTTAGCCAGTCACAGAAGAGCTGCAAATCGTGACTTTCCTCATTAATAGTAATTTTGCAGGTAATTCGGAGACATCTGTTGATTGTGATGTAGGGAATCGACCTAATATAACATTGGTTGGTTAACAAAATCAGAATCCACTCACAATATCTAATGTACGACTACTTTTTGCAAATAGACTTGTTACAAAAGGCACTTGGGGCCAGATGTACGACCCTTCCAATTTGAGAGTCGCTAATTGCGGTATTTTGCAACTTGCAAAATAGAATTTAAAACAGTGTTCAATGGGGAAGTGCTATCCTTTGCCCATTGGGAAGGGCTAGCACTCTCAGGGATGGTGGACTGCTGGGGTCAGCACACCACCATGTCTGTGACTGCTTTTTAAATAAAGCAAAAGAATGATGGATTAAACCCAGATCCTTGTGACTGGGGGGGATGTTTGCATTGCCCAGCATTCTGTCCATCAATTGTTTCTTTTACATCTGCTTTTTAAAAAAGCAGTTTTTAAAAAAAATGCAGCCCGTTTTCCTGATAAGAAAACGGGATGCTTTTAAAAAAGAGGACAGAAACTGTCTGTTTTATTTTTTAAGAGTAGGCAGTGGTCTGTGGGACCACTGCCAGCTCTTAAAAAATATTTTCGCTACCAGTCACAAAAGGTAAACTGCAAGTATTTTGTGACTGCAATTGCGGTCGCCAAACATTCGTACATTTAAGTACAACTCGCTATTAGGAAGGGATGCCCTTGGCATGCCCCTTCCTAATAGCGAGTCGCATACCCCATTTTGCAAGTCAGTTATAGGTTACTGACTCACAAAATAGGGTTTGTGCATGGGGAAGACTTATTTTGCAGTCGCAAACAGGCCGATTTCCTATTTGCAACCGCTAAAGACGGTCACACATCTGGCCCTAAATTCCTTATATTTTTGTCATAGTCAAAATAAAAATGTTATGGTATCACACACACTCCCTAACTGTTGCAAGTTACTAGATAGGAACAGGAGTCACAACAAAAAGTAGGGTTATGTCTCACATCATTGTCGTTATCCTTGGTTTGTCTGTCCATATTGGAATATATTTTTGTACACAGCATAATTGATTATGGGAACAAATTTTAATCCTAAATCAAAATACACTTTGAAATTGAATTGTACGCATCACTTTTACACCTTCCATGCTCATGACGAGCTCAGCTTGTCATGAGCCACGGTGCTCGTGTGCTCATGACGAGCAGCTCGTCATGACCGTTAGAACGCTCGCACACTGGGCAAATTCCCCTGCTGTGCGAGCGTTCTAAAGAAACGGGTGTGACAATGACGAGCTCAGCTCATCATGAGCACACGACCACCGTGGCTCATGACGAGCTGAGCTCGTGATGAGCATCAGGGTGCTGCGCGCGCCCCCCTCCTCCCAGCACAGCGGGGGAATATGCCCCAAGGGGGAGGGGTTAAATAGTGTCAAAACAAAAACTTAAGAATGGGGTAAAGAAAGGGAATTAGTAAGAAACTGAATCATTAAATCGAGCCATCCCGAATCCTGTGGTGCAGTGGTACACAGTGACTATTTTTCACAGTACCTTGACAGCGCTGAAGACTGAGATAAATTTAATTCATGGTGATGGCAATGAGTAATGGCATCGCTAAATGAAGAGGGAAGACTGCATCAAGATGAAACTTAAATTATTTAATGCAAAGCAATTGCTGTATGGGTCTTCAATATTAGGAGCGTAGCTGAAAGAAAGAGTCATTTATATTACATCGACCTAATAAGGTGCAATTTTTCGTTTCTGTGAGATACACAGCTGTAATAGATCAAGTAATCAATCAACGTTTTCAACATTTACTGAACTACAGGGTCCATTGAAAGCATGCATGCTTAGCATTATTTTATTTAGTATGTGCATATGTAATTTGGTTCTAACAAGTACAGAATACTAGTTATCACTTTAAGAATTATGGGTCATATTTACAAACCCCTATCGCCACAGGAATGTCACTTCTTATGATGTTTCTGCGACGATAGGGGCTTCGCCTTATTTACAAGGCAGCATTAAGCCACTTAACTCTGCCTTGTAAGTAAGGCCCCCTTTCACGCTATTCTTAGCTTGAATGGGGAAGGCAATGGGTTTTGCTGTGGGTGTTCCACCGTAACACCCATTGATTGTGACGCAGCCCCCTATTCACAAGGAAGGAGTAAATAGGAGGCGGCTCCAGAATTAAAACCAGGACAAACCTGGTCTTACCGTGACGCGATGAGGAGAAATGTTTCATTTCTTCTTGTTTTTGCTGTTTTCATGTGTGCTGTGTTGTGCAGCACACATGGAAATAGAAAAACGCCAATGATTGTTTATGTACAGGAAGGCACCCCTTCCTGCACATAAATAATCATTGTTAAAAAATGATGTTTTGGAACTTCTATGTGTGCTGCATTAAACAGCATACATAAAAGTTACAAAACGGCATTAAAAGATTGTTTATGTGCTGAAAGGGGGACCTTCCTGCACATAAACAATCTTCCCTTGCACGCAGACACCCTTGCACTATGGTGCAAGGGTGCCTGCGTTGGTACTAGGCAGATAAGTTTAGCAGCAGCGCAGGATGAAATGCAGGGCTGCACCATATTCTTGTAAATATGGTGCAGCCCTGCATTCTGAAGTGGCGGAGTGAGGCATTAAGCCAGGACGGCTAACACTTCACTCCGCCATTGCCTTGTAAATATGCACCTATATTTGCCAAATATCTTGGCCTCTGCTCACAGAAAAGTCTGTACATTTAGATTATATAAATACTCAAGCGCAAATGTTTAAATATGTGACTTGCGGTAATACTCTAACATTCCCAAAAGTACGCTGGAAGCTTCACCAGTCGCAGCATTTCATCATTCTGCTGGGAATGTCATGTGACATCTAGTCACTATTTGTCAGTCAGTCAGAAGATACCTTAAAAGCACAGATAAAACAGTTGAAGGTTCGTTACAATTTATCAATATAAAAGTTTTCATCTACACATAAAAAATATAAGAAAATTTGTTGTCATTCATAAACTATGAAATCGTATGTATTGGAAAGTAGAACGGATTAGAATACAGAGTCCCAAATCATAGTAACTGCAGAGGGTGGGCAGTTTAGACTTGAGCTTTCTTTAGAACTGCACGACGAGCACACTACATTGAGTACAGGTAGTGGGAGACTGAGTAAACAATTGGCCTACCAGTGTCATATTTCAGGATCCTGTAAGCCTGTAGGCAATGGGAGATTCTGAGGTTCCTACAAAGCTGGAGGAACCAACAAGCCCTTATAGTCTTGTAGGTGGGGCAAAAAAAAGCACATGCAAGTCAGTCTCCATACAGTATTTGCAAGTCGGACAATCTTTCGTAGGACTACCCCCCCCCCCCCCACTTATAGGTAACCGCACATAAGGAGAGTGCACAATACCTGAACTGCATGTAAAGTTTTTTAGCAAGGGAAGGATGTATGTCATCAATGCTAGATTCTGGGAGGTATTGCAGTTTAACATCTAAAAAGGAAGTTGTAAGTGTGCCTGTCCTGGAGCCCCTCAGTTGTAGATTTAGATGGTGATACATAAAAAATTGTATCAAGACTTTTCTTGGTGTTGCCAACGAGCTTTCTTCCGGGCTATCCCATAAGTCTCCCATTCCAATGGCTGAGAAAGAACTCTTAATATAGGTGAGCCAGGATATTATGCTTGCCCCCCTGAGGTTGGCCACCTCCCTCAATTCCTCCTTGTTCATGGATAACTCTGGGGTACTCGATTGGCGGCGCCAGTAAAGTAGGGGTCTGAGAGCAACCAACAGTGCCATTGGACTGACCCCCAAATCCATTCGGAGCGGAGTTAAAGGGGTACTATTGGGAAGTCCCACCAGCTGTCTAAGGACTGAGTTTTGGATCCTTGCTATTTGTTCGGGTGGCCTATGACCCAATAGTTCAGCTCCATATAGGGTAGCCCCTCTAACTTGCGCCTTATACATTTCCAACACCCCAGCATCTAGAGTACACACTGCTGTTTCGCAAGGCCCCCTGATGTTTGCGTCAGCTTGAGACAGGCCTTCCTGATTTGATCACCCCACTCCATTCTCTCGTTGAGGGACTTTCTCTAAACATTCCCTAGCTAGTTGTGGGTTGGGACGTTTTTACTGACCTGCCTTGAACACCATATATTTTGTTTTCTGGGTGTTTATTTCCAGGCCCCTATTCTTACAGAATAGATAAAAACTATCCAGAACCCTTTGATTACCCATCGGTGATCTTGACAGCAGGAGGGTATCATCTGCGAACATCAAGGCAGGTACCTTGCGGCCCGCTAGTTTTCGAGCATCTATATCCCCTCCCGTTGCCAATCCTCCGACTAGGCCATTAATAAAGATAGAAAATAGGGTTGGGACCAGAACACACCCCTGTCTTACACCTCTCTCTATGGGTATGTGGTCAGTGAGGTCTCCATTCTTCCCAATTCTAATTTGAGCATATTTGTTCACATGCAATCTTTTCAATATCTCACATATATATGGAGGCGCCCCTAAGTCAGATAAAATAGCCCATAACTTTTCCCTTGGGACTAGATCAAAGGCCGATTTTTAAGTCCACAAAGATCATGTAGAGGCTGCCACCCTCCACAATCACTGTTTTCCAGTCCAATAATTGCAATCTAAAAACTTGATCAATTATGGATGTTTTTGTTTGAAAGCTGGCCTGATAGGGGGTGAGAATGGAAAATTCCTCCATCCAGTTCTGCAATCGGTCCAGAAGCACTTGGGCAAAGAATTATTGTGCAACATAGATAAGGCTAATGGGCCGATAGTTTGCAGGATGGAGGTGTGAACCCTTCTTGAAGATAGGGATACTTTCCGCCCCTAGCCATGTTATGGGGATCTCCATTCCCTGTAGAAGAGTGTCAAAAATGCTCCAAAGATAAGGAGCCCAAATGCTGGGGTTCAGTGCGATAGAGGTCGCCAGGGATCTTGTCTAGCCCCATTACTCGGGCAATTTCAGCCGTTACCTCTTTTAGAGAAATTGCCAGAGTTTCCGAGCTGGCTGGGTGTGGGAGGGAGATGTGGGTTTCAGCTTGCTCAGGAGTGCCCTCTACCCTGGAGTAAAGTGACTGAAATTGTGTCCTCCATACCTTGGCACCTGCAGGATAAAGATAGCCTTTTATCTCCACAGGCAAAACATTTTCCCCATCGAGGAAGCCCTTCGCCTCCACCCCCTTAAGCAGTGGGGGTGTTCTGTTTCTCTTCCCACACTGGAGTTGATCTGGCCCTTTCCTGGAGTAAATCTTAAACCATTTTAAGGGTGGCAAGCGGTTGGAGTCAAGTTTATGTATGCCAACAAATTCAAGGGTGTGGCTTGGTGCCAATTGCAGATAACCACTCGCTGATGGAGCTCTATGGACGTTGGCTTCATTGGCTGAAACTTTTAATACCATAGACATGACATGACACAGAGTTAAAATATATGACAGCATATACGCGTGTGTGGAGAATTGTGGTCGCTATTTTGGATGCTGTATCCTGTGGTACATTTTTTGCAATTACATTTTTATTTCAGGATTTCCATGGTGTTCGTTTACAACTTGAGCATACATTTAGCATTTTAATATACACTTATAGTTGTCATATTACGATAGTATTAACTTGCACCATATGCCAAGATGCATGCAACATAGGTGTAACTGACAGAGATTACGTATCCCGATTTCCTTTTTGTATGCAATGCAATAAATAATCATAACTAGCTATATGAAAGAATAACAAGTTCAAAACTAAAATTGGGCAGCATTTAACTTCGCAGTTTCTAGTATATCCCTTGTCATCGAGGACAGATGTGGCATAATAGTTAGTTTCAGGACTATGTATTTTTCCGTTCCCCAGACATGTGGTATGCTTTGTGGCAAATGGGGCATCAGGTCGCCAAGCATCGTGCGGCTCTCATGGAACCCCTCTGTGCTGGGGATCTTCCTCCCAGGTGGTCCACACCCACCCCTCTGCTCTGTGTGCATGTCTATCCACCCCAATCAGGTGTAGTATACCTCTTGGCCGTGGAGACATGGTACCTGGCCTAGCGGGGAAACCAGTCTCCTCTGCTACTTGACTCTGAGGTTGTAAGTTAATCAGCAATAGCCCCCATGTCTCCAAATCTCTTTCGCCATTCTCACTGTGCACACTATCCCTAACCATCTCTCCTCTGCCACCCCCCATTCCCGCATATCTGTCATCCACTTATTTACCATGGGTGGTGCAGCCTGTATTCAGTGTATCGCTATCCGGCATCTGGCAAGTACCAATCCTAAGTTTGCAAACCTATGTTCCATTTTGTTATTCATCTTTGGAGTCAGCAGGACCCCTAGGAGACAGTGCCTAATGGTGCTCTCAACGTGGAGGCCGTCACCTCTCTAAGTTTCTGCAATACCCCCTCCCAATGCTGCTGAAGTCTGGGGCAATCCAATGTAATATGTGCGAAAGCTGCCAGTTCAATGTCTCATTGAGAGCGTGCAGTATTGATGCGTGCCAGCCTGAGAGGAGTCATATAAGTGCAGTGCAGATAGTGAAATTGTATGAGCTTGAAGCTGGAGTTGCTGTCAAAGTCTCGCAGCTATGCGAATGCTCTTTTCCACTCACTATCTGTGAGTGGTATCGGCAAATGTGTTCACCATCTATCCTGAATATGAGAGACATCAACATTATGGTTGGCTTTACGTGCAAATATTGCGGCACTAAAATAGAAATTTTGTGGCATTTTTGCGGCACTTTAGTTTACTTGTAATCGTTCCTTTTCAGCCTTTAATCATGGAAACTGTTTTAGGTGAGTATCCCACTTTGAACTAGGCAAGTTTAAAGTGTCTGAGAGTGTTTGTTTGCTATATTCTCCTTAGTGGTAACATTCTGGATTATAGGTTAAGCAAAGCACAATAGCACTGGGTTGCTAGTCATCTTGTTATCTGTGACATTGTGCTGACTTGGGGCTATCGGTTTCAAGCCCCAGAGCCATCTGTTGTAGCACAACACGTTTTGATGTTGCCGCTATGTGCAAAAGTAAAACTCACGATTTTTCAACAGGTGCCCTGCGATTACCCTAGATTTCCCTTCCACTTCTTTTTCACCTGCCCACTTACTTGCTTGGGTTCACACATGGACACATTCCTTTATTTGACTTGTAGTACACCAAGAGTTTGGGGCTCCAAGGACATTTATGTGACTTTATTTGTTTTTTAAATTTGCATCTTCACTGCATTGTTGATATTTTGTTTTTTAAAGGATTCTTGTATAGCTCTGTATGAGATATTTGGCAGGGGTAGCAAACAATGAATTATAAAAGCATAAAAACACCAGAAAAAGTGAAATGTCAACCTGGTATCTAAGGTGCACTTCAGGAGCTGCTCCAGAGATAGGATAACTGACATGGGACCACCATTGTGTGCTGTATGCTAGGATCTTTGAGAACATAAAGGACATTCAGCACCCAGTTGCTATGAACAACAGACATGGACCCAAACACACAACACATAAAGATGTTACGTAAAGGAACCTATTTACAAGGTGCTTAGCGGATGTTAGGTGGCTGAAGACTTTTTTCTCACTAGTTGCAAGTAAAAGTTTACAAAGGTTTGCTAATTTGTTTTACACTAGCACCACTCACTAAAAACAGATAAAACAGAAAGTGGTGTCTATAGAATACAGTGAAGAAAGCAAAATCTGTTCTGAAGCTCATAGCCAACAGCTCCCCCAACATCAAAGACAGCAGCTCCACTTCTTACATGTCATTTTCAAAATCAGACCTAATAATGTGTTGTTGTCACCAGGGTATTGTTGTAATGTGCATTTTATATTTTCTCTGCTAAGGCATTACATTTGTACATGCAATCATTTTTAGCAGCCCAGTTGGATTATTTTACATGCTTATTTCCTTATGAAAGCAAAATAAAAAAACAGCTCTTATTTCAATGACAGTGAATGAACTGGTCATTTGACAGGCTCTTCCTTACATGTGAATATGAATTGTTGATGCTGGAGCTAAGAATACAGGTTCAGTTTGAGAGCAAGCCTCTTCCCAAACATATTTTGTTTTAAAGATTGCATGGACAATGTTTTGAGACAAGTTATTGCACTCATATTTTGGTTTTGGCACTGAGGCCACTGGCAGTTCCCTCCCTCTCTTTCTGTCCCTCATTCTATCTTTGTCTCGCTCCTCCTCACTTGCTGTAAACCGTGACTTCAAGAAATGACTCTTACCCTCTTTATCCCCTTTTTTCCTTCATTCGTTCCCCAGTGAAATGGATCCAAAAAATACAAAAGAAAACATATTACTTACAAATTTCTTTTTGGGACATTTCCCCCTCCAAAGTGCAGCCTCAGAGGTCCCCAACTTTTTCTGTAATGCGAGCTACTTATGTTCAATGAAACTCACCCGGAGCTTCCAAAATGACTAGTATTGTAAAACTGTCCACATCAGACAATGTTACATCAGTGGCCACCATGTGCAAGTTGACTACCAGTGATCCCCTCAGCGCATCTGGTATGGTTGCCAGCAGTAATGTATTTTAAATAAAGGCTTTGTCAATATGGAATGCCTCTACATGTGTAATACATAACAGCCATAGCAGCAATGCCCCTGATACCAAGGTTATAACATTTGTAAAAAGTCACTTCAATGTCAAGTCAAGTCAAAAATAGCTTTATTCGATAACAAGTATCTTAAAAGCAATAACATACATACAATCATCATAAAAATACGAGTTATCAGATGAACCACGGTCTAAAAAATATACAGTCCATAAAAACAGTAAGTTCAAATTTCCAGAAAAAAATAATGGCAGACTATTTCACCTCAATGCCATCTGATTTTACTCAAATATAAGCTTTAAATACAGCTGTTTTTCCTCAAATATCAGTTCACGAGTTCAGAAAATGAAGTCATTTTCATCTGCAATAAACACTCCCGAATTTGGTATACATATAATAATTGAACCAAGTAAAACGTTCTAATTAAGTAGGGTGGGCTGTACATAGGAGAGCTACTTACAGGGAGAGCTACTCACAAGCTACGTGTAGGAGAAGCTGGACAGATCAAAAAAAGGAACAGCGGTTCCACTTGCTCCCAATGCCTAGGCTCAAACTGCCTCCATTTCAACAGGCTTCAAAATTACCCCTGCATCCCACATTAGTCTTTTAACAATGCCTCTATAACCGGTTACAGACTGCCCTCATGTCCCAAATCCTAGCCAAAAAATAGCTCAATGTTCTTCTGGCAAATTGCTGCATAATAAAGCTGCAAACTGCCCCCTTAGTAACATACATTAATTATAGTAACACAGGTTGTAAACTACTTCCTAGACAGACTGCAAGCTGGTCTTGTCCTTTGACTTCAGACTGCCTCCCTATGATGCAAACTAGCCTGTTATCCAGTGCTGAAAAATCACCCCGTCTGACACATAGTGTAGATTATCCACCTGCACCTAATACCTAGTCTCACATCTACTCCATCTGCCGCACAGTGCCTCTCCTCTACGGTCCTTCCCTCAAGACGCACAAAGTCCCACAAGGCTGTGCACTGCCCCCTTGCAGCAGTCCGAAACCACTCAGCAAGCAAACTGCAAACTGCCCCCTCCTCTTGCCAGGAAACATGCTGCCTCTGTTCCAACATAGAGTGCACACAGTCACCTTGTATGACATGGAGTATAAACTCCTCCTTACTCCCAAAGCTGCACACAGTATCAAAAGCAGTAAACTGTCCAGTGAAATTGCACAGCCCTCTATCACTTGAAAGAGTGGAAACTGCTCTGTTCACCACAAACTGCAAACATCTGCCACCAGAGAAGGCGTCCCTTCCCCCACCACAGCCACAAACTGGACTCCCCCTAGGCTGCAACCAGCTGCCCATCCACGGGGGCTTCACAGTGCCTGCATCCGTCATACATTTTACCTAGGTGCTATGAAAGCAGAGAAAGGACTTCCATCCTACAAAGTCTTTACACGATTAAATTAATGTCATAGCACCCATGATTCCACACACAACGGTCCTCATGAGAGAAACATGAATAGGATACTTAATGGAAAGTAAAGTACTTTTATTGCAATTTTTAAGACTGAGTAAGCGTGTCTAAATTGTATACCTTCAACTGATCATTAGTCCTCCAAGAAGAAAGTACCTTCTGTGATATTCCAACATCTGCATGAACACTGCATCTGTCCACAATCAGCTCCAGAACCCCCTCCTCATTCAACAAATCTCTCAGAAGCAGATTGGCTACCCGAAAAACCAGAGTAAAGGTGATATATCATTTTTACAACATAAATACTCTCAAGCAGTTCAAACACCCTTGGTTGCAGACACATGCCCAGCCCTTATGAACAGGGAAAAGGCTCTATTATCTTCAGCTGTCTCGTTATTTCTGGAGACAGAAGTGATTTAGTGTAGAGATCTATCTGATCATACCTAAAGGTGTAACTCTTTTTCAACTAATTTCATAAGATTATTATCCTGAAATGTAGCAGGGGTAAAAGCTAAATTACCTGACCCTGAATGGGGTTCTTTTATAGGTCACCACCAAAGTCTGCTACTCCTGGAGACCTGGGCAATAGAGCCAGTTTTTAGGACGAGACACGGTACATCTCATTTCAATCAATGCTATACCATCAGCAGTAGGTAAAGCCTCTGCTTGCTTGTTGATTTGGATAAAAATTGATATGTTTGCCAAAATCAACAAATGTCAACTTTCTGTAAAAATATATTGGGTGTAGTCATTTCCACAGGTAGCCAATGTGAATGCAGGCCCGCTGCCATTATAAACATCTACATACACTCCCTCCCTGTTAACTCACAGTCAGCTACCATTGTCCAACTGTCTTATGTGATCAATCAGATGCACCACCATTTCCCCAGCATGATAGCAGGTGATTATAATACACCAGGTGGGGAGGGGGCTTCACTCTTATCCCTGACTGATGAGGGCTGCAAACCTGTGGGGACGTCGTCCTTTGTTGTTTATTCAGGCCAAAGGCAAACAAAAGTTGCCGATCAGTTAGTTGACTTGACAGCCACACATGGGCTATGGGCATGGAACGGTGGACATTCTCGGTGACCTCTTAAAGGTCTTGAAAATCCTGCATTTGGAGACTTTTGCTCTGGTCATGTGAAATATGGGTGGGGATATTACGCCTAGAATATTGAAAAACAGAGGTGTAAGGCAGGGCTGTGGTATTGCCCCCACACTGTTTAGTCTTTATATCAATTGCATAGTTGAGTGTCTGGCAAATTGCAATCATGATGCACCACAATCTGCAGGCATTAGCATTCGTTTCCTCATGTTTGTGGATGATAAACTGCTGCGTTCTAGGGCCCTGCTAGGTCTCCAGTCCCTTTTGTACCATTTTACAACTTTCTGCTTATCTAGATGCCTTGGGATAAATCCTACAAAATCAACATGTATGGCATTGAATCCCCATCAATCCTTTAAAGGTAGCATGTTAATGAAGGGGGCACCCTTGGAACAAGTGAGAAATGTTGATTATTTGGGTGTTAGACTAGCCGATAGTTTGTCTTGGGCTTCCCAGATAGAAAAAAAACAGAGTTATATTGCAGCATACAGCAATGGCTGTAGGCAAAAAATAAAATGGCACTTCTAGTCTAATGGACTCCCCAGCTTTCGAAGTTTACAGAGCTACCACCACTGCTGGGGCTACCTATGGAGCAGAGGTGTGGTGTGCTGACCTGGCCTCCTTAGTTTTAACTGAAAATACATTAATTGGGTCACTGCTTGGTCTGCCTTCAAGTTCACCTATGATACCCTTACACCTCAATTTAGCACTAAGCAAGGTACACTCTGTGGTACTCTTGAAAACTTTGATGTATAGGATACATCTTTGGACAACATTGGTTTGGACCCTTATCAGAATGCCCTAGTTGAACTCATCAATATAGGCAAAAGTGCAAGTACCCCATGACTTAAGAAGATGTGTAGCTATTAAAATGGAGGCGGTATGGCAATCCTCACCTCTAATGGGCAAAGACATAGTCATTAACGTAAAGAAAAAACTTTCTGGGAATTTATAATATTTAGAACATGGAATGATCAAAATAATGAGGGTATTACTGAAAACTCCCTCTAGCACAAATGTATTCCCAGCTATAAGTCCTATCCGGATAGGATTAGGCTCATGAAACCTAAAGGTCTGTACATTAAATCCGGAATTGGTAACTTACTGCTCAAATCCTTTATATGTAAATGGGAAAAGAGCACTATGCCATTTACTAATTGCCCTTGTCCATCTTATTTGCTACCTCAAAGAAGGTGGATTGTCCCAATTTGCAAACTAATGGGTGCAATACACTAGTGGGAAGCCCTTAGGCTCCTTAGTTGTGATACAAAGGAGGAAATAGTTTTTGCTACCTCTAGGTTTTTACTCTGGGCATGGATAATTAGATTTGGCAAGCTTGCAAAAGAGGCTTGATGGGTCAAATTGGGGACTTAAGCCTGATGCATGCTCTTTCCTCCGTATGCTGTAATTGCACTCTAGAGTTTATATTCCTGTAACTTTAAATGATGTATTCCTATGATGTTTTCCCTCTTATTAATGTTTTTTTAGCATTGAGAACTGATTTTTATGTAATTTAGTTTTTTAACTTGTTTATGAATGTACTACTTTTATGGTTCTTACAAGCCCAAAAAAGTAACATTGATTGAACACTGCTTTACTATTCTTCTACTGGATTCCAAACATTTTATTTCCAGTATATTGTAATACTCACCTGCTTTTTCACATATATATATATATTGTTACTGATTTTTCAATGGAAAGAACCTGAAACTTGAAGTTTTAGTTCAAATCTCATACTAAAAATGGGTCGCTCTCAGCCCAGTCCCTCAATAATTCCGATATGGTACATTTAGTGGATATGACACCCATTCAGCAGCATTCTATTGCATTATTCCCTGCATGAACAACAATGCCTATAAATATGGGAGGTTCTAAAACTGGTTTGGACAGCAATGCATCTCCAGTCACTTCAACTTATAAGGGAGTTAAGAAAGACCAATCTCCGCCTGCAAAATCCCTTTCTCCAATTTCCATGGAAATTCTACTGGATGAAATGTAGGGCTCTTAAACCTTACATGGAAAAATAAAGTCTGCGATGTTAGAGCCTCTATGACAAATAGTCATTAATATCCAAAAGAGTTACGGAACTGGAGCGAAAAGTTGGAGATTTGAAAGATGTCTCTCAAAATATTAAGATCCATCAATCAATCAATCAAGCAATCATACCATTTGTATAGCGCACTACTCACCCGGGAGGGTCTCAAGGCGCTTGGGGAAGGGGTATGCTACTGCTCGAACAGCCAGGTCTTGAGTTGTCTCCTGAAGGTGAGATGGTCCTGGGTCAGCCGAAGGTGGATGGGGAGGGAGTTCCATGTCTTGGCCGCCAGGTAAGAGAAGGATCTTCCTCCGGCGGTGGCTCTTCGGATGCGTGGTACGGCTGCGAGGGCGAGGCTGGTGGACCGTAGCTGGCGGGTGGGCGTGTAGAAGGTCATGCGGTCGTTGAGGTACTTGGGGCCCAGGTCGTGGAGAGACTTGTGTGCGTGATTGAGGAGCCGGAACGTGATCCTTTTGTCGACGGGGAGCCAGTGCAGGTTCCTCAGGTGGCTGGAGATGTGGCTGCATCGGGGGACATCCAGGATGAGTCGGGCAGAGGCGTTCTGGATGCGCTGGAGTCTTTTCTGTAGCTTGGCTGTGGTTCCGGCGTAGAGGGCGTTTCCGTAGTCCAGTCGGCTGGTGACGAGTGCCTGGGTGACTGTCTTCCTGGTCTCGGTCGGGATCCAGCGGAAGATCTTGCGAAGCATACGCAGGGTGTTGAAGCACAATGAGGAGACGGCGTTGACTTGTCTGGTCATCGAGAGGGAGGAGTCCAGGATGAAGCCCAGGTTGCGTGCGTAGTCGGTTGGCTTGGGTGCGGTGCCCAGGGCTGGGGGCCACCAGGAGTCGTCCCAGGTGGAGGGCGAAGATCCCAGGATGAGGACTTCCGTCTTGTCCGAGTTCAGTTTGAGGCGGCTGTCCTTCATCCACTCGGCGACGTCTTTCATCCCTTCGTGTAGGCAGGTTCTGGCGATGTCTGGGTCTCTGGTGAGGGAGAGGATCAGCTGGGTGTCGTCGGCGTAGGAGATGATGTTGGGGTTGTGCTGGCGTGCGATGGCTGCAAGAGGTCTCATGTAGACGTTGAACAGGGTGGGGCTGAGTGAAGATCCTTGCGGAACGCCGCAGATGACTTCGGTGGCCTCGGAGCGAAACGGGGGGAGGCGGACTCTTTGTGTTCTTCCGGCGAGGAACGAGATGATCCACTCCAGTGCCTTCTCTTGGATACCGATATTGCTGAGGCGCTGGACTAGGGTGCGGTGGCAGACAGTGTCGAAAGCAGCGGAGAGGTCCAGGAGGATGAGGGCCACTGTTTCCCCCTTGTCGAGCAGGGTCCGGATGTCGTCGGTGGCTGCAATGAGGGCGGTCTCGGTGCTGTGGTTGGCTCTGAAGCCGGACTGCGAGTGGTCGAGGGATCCGTTCGTCTCGAGGAAGGCGGCCAGCTGTCTGTTGACGATCTTCTCGATGACTTTAGCAGGAAAAGGGAGGAGCGAGATGGGGCGGAAGTTTTTGAGGTCGGTGGGGTCCGCTGTTGGTTTCTTCAGGAGGGCGCTGAGCTCGGCGTGCTTCCAGCTCTCCGGGAAGGTGGCGGTGTTGAAGGAGGTGTTGATGATGTTCCGGAGATGGGGTGCGATGGTGGAGTCGGCCTTGTTGAAGACGTGGTGTGGGCAGGGGTCGATTGGTGATCCGGAGTGGATGGTGTTCATCGTGCGGGCTGTGTCTTCGGTGGTCACCGTGGTCCAGGTGCGGAGGGTGGCGCTGGGGTGCGTTGGTTCTGTGGTTGGGTGCGTGGATGGTGCGCCGAAGCTGTTGTGCATGTCGGCGATCTTGCGGTGGAAGAACGAGGCGAGGGAGTCGCAGAGGTCTTGTGACGGAGTGATGTCGTTGTTGCCGGTGCTGGGGTTGGAGAACTCCTTGACGATGCTGAAGAGTTCCTTGCTGTTGTGGGTGTTGTTGTCCAGTCGTTCCTTCAGGGATTTCTTCTTGGTGGTGCGGATAAGCTGGTGGTGCTTGCGGGTAGCGTGTTTGAGGGCGGTCATGTTGTCGGTGGTCCGGTCGAGGAGCCAGGCTTTCTCGAGGGTGCGGCAGGTCTTCTTGGAGTCCTTGAGTTCGTCGGTGAACCAGGATGCCTTCTTGCTTCTGGGTCTGCTGGGAGGGTTCTTCAGTGGTGCGAGGTCCTCAGCGCAGGCGGTCAGCCACTGTGTGAAGTCCCGGGCTGCTTCGTTGGGGTCCGTTGTGCTGGCGGGTGGGTTCTGGCTGAGAGAGGTGGTGAGCTGCTCGCAGGTGATCTTACTCCAGCTTCTGTGGGGGATCTGAAGCGGGTGGTGGTGGGTTGTGGTTCTTCTGAAGCTGAAGTGGACGCAGCTGTGGTCGGTCCAGTGGAGTCCGGTGGAGTGGCTGAAGGTGATGTGCTTGCTGGATGAGAAGACGGGATCAAGCGTGTGGCCGGCGTAGTGGGTGGGGGTGTTGACCAGTTGCTTGAGTCCGAGGTTGGCGAGGTTGTCCAGCAGGGCGGCGTTCTTGCGGTCCTTGTTGTTCTCCAGGTGAAAGTTGAGGTCTCCGAGGAGGATGTAGTCAGCGGAGGGGAGGTCGTGCGGGCTGATGAAGTCTGTGATGTCTTCGCTGAATTGTGTGCGTGGTCCCGGGGGTCTGTAGACGAGGGTGCCTCTGAGGGTCGTCTTTGGGTCGGTGTGGATCTGGAAGTGGAGATGTTCGGCTGCGGCGAAGGTGTCGTTGGAGTCGGTCGTGATGCGGGTGGTGTTTCTGTGGACGATGGCGATGCCTCCTCCGGTCTGGTTGACGCGGTCCCGTCTGATGATCTTGTACCCGTCTGGGATGGCGATGGCGATGTCGGGCGCTGAGGAGGCGTTCATCCAGGTTTACGTGAGGAAGGCGACGTCCGGTGATGTAGCGTCGAGGAGGTTCCAGAGTTCCACGGCGTGTCTGTGGATGGAGCGGGTGTTGATCAGGATGCACTTGAGGTGGTTGCTGCTGGTGCTTGGCTTGGCGGGTGCGGGGCAGGTTCGGAGGCAGGTGAACTTGCAGGTGAGGCAGGTGAAGGGTCCGTGGGTGCGTCTCGGGGTGGCTCGGCAGCAGGCGTGGTTTCGGCCGGCATTGAGTGCGTTGAGAGTTGCGGCGTCGTAGGTCCGTCGTGTGGGCTGGCGTCGTCGGGGGCCAGGGGTCCTGGCACTGGGCGCGGTCCAGGCGCGGACGGGCGCAGACGGGCTTACTTTTGGCGCGCCCGCTGCGCGTCAACGCTGCGCGTTTGCCACTCTGCCATATGTGGAGAGTGGGGGGCGGAGCGAGGGCGGAGCAGCTGGGAGGCGGGAGCGGGGCGTCAAATGGTCTCACGGGGGACGGGCCGCAGGGAGGCAGCGGCGGGAAGGTGGGGGCTTACTTATTTGAGGTGATATGAGAAAATAAATAATATTAAGATCCTTCAGTTCAAGGCTGCACAACTCAAGCAGCTTGCTGAGGACCGCAAAAATGCAATTGCAGAAACAATCTTTGCATTAATGGTCTAGCAGAAGGTATTGAAGTTTCAGATCCCATAACATTTTCTCAATCCTTTCTTCCTAAAATTCTTGATTTGCCAGACTCTAGTTCTCTTAACATACAGTGAGCTCATAGCCTGGGACACAGTTCTAAAATCTCATCTTTTTCTTGGAAACCCAGAGGAAACACAAATATTTTTGTAGAATGCAGAGATTTGCTCAAAGTCATGAGAGCTGATAAAAGTAAAGGCTCCAATTTATACTTTTACCAAGACTGGTCAAATCAACTGAGGGTTGTAAAAAAAATTGTTCCTTGTAGAGCATGCTGCGTTTAGATCTTAAATGCTGGATCCAGATAATTACAATAATTTTTTGTTAACTGTAGAGAAGACTGAATGAACATTTTGAGGTTTTCATCTAATCAAAGATTCAATCTTAGTATTTAGACTGATGTGTTCTTTCTTATTTATTAATTGCATTACTAATTAACACATTATCTATCATTTTAGCAACTAAGTAACTTATTCAGCAACTAATAGATTTCTGTTATCCCCCCTCAGATATAGCTCTTCATGTATTGATATCATCCAGTTTATTGTTGTTTGGTTCATTATCCCATCGAGACCTGCCGGGACCCTGGTGATGGCATCCTCTTCTTGTGGTTCCACCATCCCTACTTACTTGTTTGTTAGTAGGTATTTTTTTTAGTGTAACTGTTTTTTACATGTTTATTCCCCTCCATGTTTCTCTATTTTTCCCATCATTTCAATTGAATTATTTTCCCCTTATATCTTTTCCTCTATGATCCTTCACTACCTTCCTGTCTATTCTCATTATCTGCATAACTTTTAGAATTATCTAAAATTTCAGCATTTTGTTCATTATCATAATACAGCATTTAACGGTACAATCAATAATGTGTATACATGTGAATGTCTTTGTTTGCAATTTCATGGAATGTTAAAAGACTAGGTTATATTAAATGACAGAGAGTTCTATCACATTTGGATGAGTTTAAAACTGATCTGTTACAAGAATCCCATTTGATGTAATCTGAAACTACAAAACATGTGCGCAATTGTGCAGGAAATATATTTTCTTCTCCAGCTACAGATAAAAAAATCGAGTTGTGTCAGATTCGTTAAAGGATACCTCTTTGAAGCTGCACAGGAACAGAGATGCTGATTCCCGAATTCCCCCTGAGCAACAATCCAGAGCCAGTATTTTCTAGTCTCCAAAACCGTTGCCCAAAAGAGAAGGGGGAGTGGATAAAATAATAAACAACAAGAGAAGAGATTTTCTTGGCTGGATTACTCTCGTCAGTCCGACCGACAGACCATCTTAGATTAGAACCCTGTAATGAGAAGCACAATTAACGCTAACTCTAGTTCTACTCTTTTCCTGTGACCTGGACCTCCCTCCTGTACTCTCACCTACCATATATTTTCCAAGAATTTGCCTTCTCTTCTTAGCTTCTTAACTAGGCTGGGTTGACAGAACTCTTAATGTTTTTCCCTGCAATATAGAAACGTGTTTTATCGTATTAGTGTATATGTAGTTAAATCTAAGACTCAAACTCCTATTTATCCTATTCTCTTACTCACTTTGTTTCTGTCCTCCTCTTCTTCCTATCTCAGGTCTTTCTTGGTGGTTTGTTATCGTCTAGCTTATCTGGAAGAGTGTAATTACACTGTTATCATAAATCTGCGCTTCTTCCTGTCATGGTCTCACTATTATGTCACTAGTAACCTTAACTTACTTGATAGTGTGCTAGCTCTCTGCCTTTACGATTATTCTCTCTTTAAACCTTTAACTATTCCTTGTTTTTCTTTTCTTTTCAGATGCGTCTTTTTAGAAGTCTCTTCGGCCTTTACTATGCACCTAGGAATTCATCTGCCATCTGTTTAGGGTAAGTATCATTCAACTTCAATTACTTAGTCCTTAAAATGACATAACAAGAATTCAGGTTCACTTATCATGTTTCTTCGTTCTGCAGGCGTCTTCCTTACGAATTAGAACTGTGTTGTCGACCTCTTCAGACTCTTGGTAAATGGTCGATGAAACTTGTCTCTGAACACTAGGACTTTGGTCAGAATTTGCTCACTACGAACTTGGAACGGGTAACTGGAAACTCGCTATCTCTCCCTCTCTGACTTAGCGAGTAATACGGACAGAAACGCGAGCCGCTTTTATTACCCGCGGTCGCTTCAAAGGGGGCTAACTCTCAGAACAGCGAGCGTTTTATCACTCGCGGACTTTCAGTAATAACTACAGCCCTTTCCTTCGACTGGTTCACACTCTGTAATAACTTCTGGTACACTGATACAAACTACGATTTTCTTCAGGAATTTCACTCAGGAGACGGGAATATTCACTTCTTCGCCGTATGTTCTCAGGTGAAGTGCGCAGGATTCTATCAGCGTGCGCTCCACCAGAGCTCGGCTGATGATGTCACTCTGAAACACTAGACAGCGAACCTGGACTCCAGCCTAACGGCCCTTTTGGAGCTCCATGTTCGCACCCTCTCGTTCCATGTACTCTCGTATTGATCTAGCATTGGGCTGCTGTAATTCTTGTGTGTAATTACCGCCACTTGTGACCTTAGCCTCCTGACAAGTTGGTATTCTTTGTTGAAAATCTTTAGAAGTTTGTCTAGCATATCAAGATTAGGATATGGAAAGGAATTAGCTTATTGTAAAATTAACAATTATTAAAATAATTTTCACTATTTTTAACATTTATGCACCTACTCAACCTGATGTATTTTTTGGTAGACATTTCACATAAATGAATGTCATTTTCAGATGATAATTTGATTTTTGGAGTTGATTGAAACCTTGTCATGGGCCTGTTCCTTCATTGTAATTCCAAGGTTAAATGTATTTCATTGCGATACAAAAGGGGATGATGGACAGAGCGTTTGAACAAATCAAACACTCACCCCCAGTCAACTGATCTGGGTTTAATCCATCACCATTCTTTAGTTCACTCAGCCACCCCAGTTCAGACATGGCTATATGCAAATCAGTCTGACCCTGTTGCCTCATGGGAACAGTCCAGCCCGAACTGCCAAGCCATGTCTTCCCTGGACCGGCTTTGTTCGCCCTAAGTGTGGCAGGGTATGCTCAGACGTGGTGAGAATGGTGATGGATTAAACCCAGATCAGTTGACTGGGGGTGAGCGTTTGATTTGTTCAAACGCTCCATCCATCATCCCCTTTTGTATCGCTTTGTTCGCCCTAAGTGTGGCAGGGTATGCTCAGACGTGAGTCCCTTGTTCACTTGGCCACTGGATTCAAGATAGCCTGGCTGATGAGGATTGTGAATCCGAAACCGGTCCCAGGATACTTGTTTCCGGTCCAGGGAAGACATGGCTTGGCAGTTCGGGCTGGACTGTTCCCACAAGGCACAGGGTCAGACTGATTTGCATATAGCCATGTCTGAACTGGGGTGGCTGAGTGAACTAAAGAATGGTGATGGATTAAACCCAGATCAGTTGACTGGGGGTGAGTGTTTGATATGTTCAAACGCTCCGTCCATCATCCCCTTTTGTATCGCTTTGTTCGCCCTAAGTGTGGCAGGGTATGCTCAGACGTGAGTCCCTTGTTCACTTGGCCACTGGATTGCATTTATCCAGTCCAGGAGACGGTCTAGTACAACTCTCCCGATTACTATGGCCGAAGAGGACAAAGGAGATATTGGGTGATAGCATCTAGGATCATTCACATCACCCTTTTTAAAAACAGGCACTATCACAGATGAACACCAGGCTTTTGGGACTCCTTCTCTGCAAACTGAGTTAAAAACAACAGTAAGTACCGTGGACCAGAATACTGGGTCTTCCTTGAATAAACCCAAAGGAAATCCATCCGGGCCCGGTGCCTTCTTACCTTTACTGTTAACAATTGTTTTCCGGGCTTACCCTTTCACCATGTTAACGTACATACTTTAGAATTATCTTTCCAGCAAGTAAGAATAACTTTAAATGCAAGAGCAATAAAAATGTCAAATGATCTCAACTTCAAGGGGGTGTCATAAACATCAACAGACATGGATCCAAGTAAAACATTTTGAATTGATTAATGAATTGAACATTGAAATATCTTAGAACATTTAGACCAAACAGATTTCTAAAACTTAAAAAACATTAGGACAGTAATATAGTAGATGACGTAATGGGCCATTAGAGATAAGACATGAACAGCAAAGAGGAGAAGTAGAGGGATTAATTTGATGGATAAAAACAGGTGTATGAACTACTCTATTGAATAAGAAAAATAGGGATTGCATGATATTGGCAGCTCTGGAGGTGGTAAAAATGATGTGCCATAATTCATCCCATTGTGGAGTCGAAAGGGACATTGAAAGGTCTTGTTCCCAGGCTGTTCAAATCAAGGATATTGGTATATCAGAGATAGGAGCAGATACAAGTTTATATATGAAAGAAGCTTTAGGGTTAGAATTAGAGGAGAAATTGTATACTGGAGTCAAGGGAGTAAATAGAATGGAATCCACAGGAATGTTTTTGGTTATTAAGAATGATTGAAGTTCCTGTGATAGTTGGGAGTAATGGGGTAAGCAAGAAGAAGATACATTTGTAGCGTTCTTGTAATGTAGTAAAGGGTATAACAATCTTATGGGATACTAGTTGGTGAACATATAGAATATCCTTCTCATTCTAGTGTTTGAAATTGAATGATTTAAGGTGAAACTTAAGGAATTTATGATACCAGATAGAAGAGGCAAGAAAAGTTTGATAAAACTAGAGCCCTCTGTGAATAGTAATGTATCGGGTATTGGGGGTATTTTAAGATAGGATGTTTAGAAATAAAAGTGCAATTGGACATAAAACAAATATCATAAAAAAAGAATTAATGTAATAGAGAATGTTCAAAATTGATCCAACTTGGTATGGTGAATCTTGTCTTTCTAATGCATACATTTGTCTAATTAAAAAGGCAGTATGATATAGTTTAAAATTAGGAAACCCTACAACCCCTTCGTTTTTTGGTTTAATTAGTTTAGATAAGGCAATACAGGCAGGTTTGTTATTCCAGGGAAATTAAGTACAGAGAAAATTAATTTGGTAAAAATAGTAATTGGGGATTTAAAAGGTAACATAGAAAGCAAGACAAGAATAAGAGGCACTTTCATCATTTTTATAGGATCCAATCTACCTCACCAGGATAAATGGAGAGGAGATCATGAAGAGAGTTTGTTTTGAATCTTAAAATGTTTAGTGCACTAAAATTGTGGGTGAGAGTCTGCAGGATGGGAGGCAAGAACCAGACACCTAGGTATTTAATTTTAGATGGACACCACTTAAAATTGGTGTCAGAGAACATAAATTGGTAACATAAGGAATTTAAAGGTAAAATCTCAGTTTAGAGCAATTCAATTTATAGCCAGCTATTGTAGAGTATATATGAATCTCCTGCAAAAAGGGAGGTATTGAGGTTGAGGGTTTCGAAAGGTAGACCAAAATATCATCTGCATAAGCTGATAATTTAACTCAAGAAAGGGTTTGAGACACAGAAGAAATAAAAGAGGAGAAAGGGTACAACCTTGCCTGGTACCGCTGTGCAAATTAAAGTACGGGGATAAAAAAACATTAATAGAAAGACAATGACATGGTCCTGAATACAGTAGCTTGATGAACGAAATAGGTTTAGGGCCGAATCCAAGCCAATGAAGGATTTTGAGCATATATTGCCAATTTATACAAACAAATGCTTTTTCAGCATCAAGAGATCATGCAACCAGAGGATCAGGATATCTTTTCCCTGATGCAAGAATATGGAAGAACATACTAACATTATCTGAGGTAAGCCTACCTAAATAAAACCAGACTGATCAGGTTTAATAAGCAGGGGTATAACATCATCTAGGCTTGAGGCAAGGATTTTTGCGAAAATGTTGTAATCACAGTTAATTAATGTAACTATTAACCCAGTTTACGCATCATTTTCAAACTTTTGTTCAAGACTTTTTTTCTAAATGATACTTCTGACACCTCACCTAAATTCCTTGGGATTCTTTTAAAGTAACAGCCAGGGATTAAAAGGTCTTGAATGTTTCCAAATAACATAATCTGAATAACCAAAAAGCATTTGATATCCTAAAAAATATAAATGAACTGGAACAAATATATATTACTATATCCAAGTCTAGTCTTGATGAGTTAATTAAAGGCTACATTTCAATTTAATGAGGTCTCTGTAGAGAACGAGACATCTTATTTGCTTACATCTAGTGGCAAATATTGTGAAGGCCCAAATAAGTCAGGCAAACCCTTTAGCCCACTATTTTAGGATTACAAAATAAAGGATTAGAATTAAAACTATTGTAAAAGATAATAATATAGCCCTTTCTAAGGGTACTGAGAGCTTAGATGTTTTAAAAAATATTATTCTAAATTTGATAATTAATTATTTTCTACTTCTGATTCTCCTATACAGCATTTCTCTCTGATTCAAAAGGAAGATTATACATCTTTTGGTTTATCTCTTTTGCAGGAAGAGATTACTGCAAATAAACTTCTAAACACTATGAATTTGATTAAAAAAAGGGAAAGCTCCTGGTTCAGATAGATTCTCCCAGTCAAAACTGATCACAGCCATCCACCATACCTTAGGTACATTGAACAGAGCCTCTGTGATAGTGGGTCCTTGTAATGCACAAATATGAATGCTGGGGCAACAGTCATTTAGAAATTTGGTGGGCAGAGTATCATCGAGATGTCAAAAGTACTGCTCTCCACCATCCCGGCAAACACTACTTCTTCTGCCAAATGCTAAGTTTGAAAATATCCAGGAGGATAGGCCTGGAAGCAGTATCTAGCCAAAGCTGAATATCTCAGTTATGAGCCACCGCTCAAAACTTTATTTGGACATCATACAGCTCTGAGTAGGACCTACCTGATTTTCTTGCCAGCTGAGGTCAAAACGTGGGCAAATAGGGTTTGATAGTTAGTCCCAATCCTCTGGAGGTCAAATATCTTTCTTGTCCTAACTTTTCAAACATTTTGGAGTAGCTCCTCTTGGTCACTTCTAAGGCTCACAGGTACTCAGAGTCATCACTCAGTGTCCAGGATCTCCTCAAGCAGAGGGCACCCGCACAGTTATGTCCAACTCCACTTGCCAGTGGCCAACTGCATACTCCAGTAAAGGGCATCTTGCAAAACGTTAGTGTCCCTGTAGCGACCCAGGAGGTCAGCAAATTGATCCATGGAGTCCTCTTCTCAGTCCTGTGTAGAGATGGGTTCAATTCTAGTCATTCTGGGTTCTCCACAGGTCACATGTTCAGTTTCATTCCTCTTCTCTGTGTCTACAGGTTTAGATGTGTTATCTAATTTGCTGGGAGGGGGGGAGTTGCAAATTTCTTTCAGTTCACAAGTCAGTGGGTAGGGGTGATTCCTAGATACCCCCTGACCAATAAATAAAAAGTTGACAAGTAAATCCTCTACAGGCTTGTAGCATGTCCTGTTTGCTATAAACCAAAGTATTCCACAGGGAACTATTCAACACAGTTAAACTCTTTTCTATGGAGTGCATCCTTGGATCAAAACAGTTCTCTTCTCCAGGTATCACCTATCACTAAAATAGAAAAGAACACCCCTCCCCTTGGTTCCTATTAAGTTAGTGAAATTCCTGCACCACCCTCAACTGCCCTGCTTGTGATAAGCAGGGTCGCATTATTTCCCTAGGCCATCCTTCCAAGCCCAAGCCATGGGCTCTGCTCTGGAAGCAGCTTTTCACGTTTTAGCAGAGGCAGCACTAACAGGCCAACTTTCCCAATTAGCAAATGTTATCATGTTTTTTGAGGTCAGAGCGTATACACTGGGGACTAAATAGCAGTGCCCTAGTGTGCAGAATTAAAAACTAACAAAACTAGTCATCAAAAAATGGGAGTGACCACGAAATAAAAGGCATTTTCTGTCCATAAAACTGACCATGAAAGCTCATGAAAAAAGTCTCTCATTCAGGCACTGGCCGACTTACAGTGTCTGGCAGCTATGAACAGGATTGTGATTTGCTCCCAATCCTGAGTAATGAAGAAAAAATGGTAGTTGTAGGTGGGCAAAACTGGGGTGTGAGTGGATGTGCTGGTGACTGTAGGTAGTGCACACATTTGTCTGCATTATTTGCTTCCTCAGCTGCCCGTCTTGGGTTAAGTTGGTTCATGTCCCTCACCCAGACTATCCTCCTAGCCCAAAGCCATGGCCTCTGCTCTGAGATCAGTTTTTCACACTTCACCTAAGGCAGCAATGAAAGGCCAGCTGCACTCAGGCTAATCCTAAGTAGACTGCTTGAGCTTCAGGCAGAGATTTGTGACTGGAAGCCATGCACACATTTAGCTACATTGAATCTGGTGGATTCTGGCTTCTCATTGTGTTTGGATGATATGAAGAAGGTAATACAGGTGCTGGACAGTCATGACTGGTGTATTTTAAAGTTGTCAAGTGTACATGTCAAGTGTACAGGACGCATATAATTTGAAAATGTTGAAAAAAATAGCTTTAGTACATTTTACTGCACACCGTCAATATAACTTAAATAAAAAGTCATCAGACCTCAAGAGTCACTCATGAAGTTTTCCAATAATTTCACTGCGTGCCAATAGGACATACCACCCCAAGATAAGTCGATGGTTCACTGGCCACAGAAAACATTGCTAAAATGTCACAATCTAAGGTCAAAAAGAGAAGAGCTAAAACATGGTGCAACAGAGTGATGACATGGCAATATGTACCGAGGAATGAGAGGACGGAAACAGGAAGCCTTGACCAAGGTTGAGACTTGCGATTCTCCTATTAACATGACCAGAGAATCTGGATTTCATTAAAGACACGGAGGCTAACATTAGGAGGAGTTCGCCTCTGAGGGAGGGTTAAAATCCCATTCATCGGTGTTCTGCTCGTCAAGGTCTAGGACAAATTCGTCCTCAGGATCCAGGAAGAATTCGTCTTCCTCTGAACTAGAGTTGGCGCTTGTTAAATCCGTGCCGCTATGGGCAACGTTACCTTTTGGGGCGCTTAGGCCTCCCATGCCCTTTGAGGTGCTTGGACCTCCCATGCCTTTTGAGGTGCTTGGACCTCCCATGCCTTTTGAGGTGCTTGGACCTCCCATGCCCTTTGAGGTGCTTGGACCTCCCATCTCGGATGAGGTAGCGCGACCTCCACTGGTATTCATACAGTGTTTAATTTTTTTGGTAGATTTGGAGTGATCAGCTTCCAGGTCTGGAGTGTCATCATCAGGTAAGAGGGACCTTTTATTGGACATAAGTTCACGGAATGTGTTTAACATGCAGGTCCTCATCTCCTTTTGAAGGAAGGATTTGAGATTATCAGAGCTATGGTTGGGGGAGCTTGCCATGGCGTCGTCTGATTCTAGATCGGACATGACAGGTAAGTAGGATTACAGGGTTTGGAATTAGCTCCCTTAAGTAGAATTAGAGAGTTAGTTAATAAATCACCTCTCTTTTTTTTTTTTTTTTTTTTTTTATCAGGGACCTAAACTAACTATGTATTTTTTGCCAAAGACCTAAATTAGTCTAACTAAATAGGGTATTATAAATAATAATCGCCAAAGAGTCAATCGCCAGGTTTGGGGACTTAAGATTAAGCCAAACCTGAATTGCGAGCGATATTCGAGACAGGGAGCAGTTGGCGTGTAGGAGCGCAGTCGGTAAAGCCTTAAAACGGCAACCGATGCGCTCGAGCTGTAAAGTTGAGAATGAGGAATGGACCCGGGCAGATACACAGCGTAGCGTTGCTGTTGCCAAGGTCCATTCCTCGCCAGTGAAATTGTGCGAGGACCGATGGCGGGGCTTGCCGGTCCGACGAGTGGAAAGGCGGTATGCCGCCGAAGGTACAGGGGACCGCTCGGAGTGGGAGCAGGGGGGGAGCCTCAGTAGATGAGGTAGGAGAGCGTGCGTGACGCGCGAAAAGGAAAGGGGTCGACGCGCACCGAGACGGGGGCGCGATCGACAACCATAAATTGGAAGTCGAGGGAGGGTGGGAGGGGGGGATCGCGGGGAGTGGCAGCGATCGAGGGGAGGGTGGGGGAGTCACACCGTGAATTCAGGAAGGTGACAAAATCGTGAAAAACACCAGTAAGCGTAAGTAAGCATGACAATAAAGCGTAGAATTAAAGCAAAGGTACATTATATCGAGATATAGGCATCATATAAAGGTACAAGGCTAAACTGGATAAAACAACAGTAAGGAATGGGAGGAGTTACTTATCTGTTGTGAGCCGCATTCAAAAGAGGCTGATTTATCTTGGCACACGCCTTTTATGGACACTGTTATGTCATTTAGTTCTATTCTTAACCTTTGTGATGTAAGCGGCTGTGAGCTGCATTAAAAAGATTAATGCATAATGTAGCCTCCTGTCTTGTAATGAAATTTATTTAAAGTCTTAAGTATTTCAATATATGGACCCACAGCAGAGCAGCGCCACTCAGTGAAAGAGTGGAGAAGAAATAAGAATCAGAGTTCTAGAATAGAAGAAGTAAAGGAGTAGAATAGAAATAGAAGAAAGAAGAGATAGAAGAGAAATACAAGAGAATGTTACAAAAACGCATTTTATATAAACCCTCTATGAATTATGCCCTTTTTTACCAAGGTCCACAGACATATTCGGAAAAGACCACATCTTTGATTTGACAAATGCTAGGTGGATTGGATAACAGAGTCAAAAGTGTTAGGTCTCTGAAAACGGTCTCTTAAATATTATATTCATGTAACCTCAAGTAGAGTCACGTTTACTGAATTTGGTTATCTTTGTTTTTTTAAGTGTATATATGTTTATTTAGAAAAACACACTGATCTGTCATTAGTGGCTGTAACCTTGTGATGTATGGGCGGTATGCCAGTTGCGTTCATTTCATTAATCAAATAAATTAGTTCGAGTCAGAAATGGAAGAATCATTCTGAACATAATAAGATATGGATGAAAAGTCTTGCAACATTAATCTAAATCAAATAACGCAGTAAAGAGGTAATCATAGTATGGATACACACAATAACATAACGGTTGCTCCAAAGACAAAGGCAGTGAAATGAATTAATGTTGTGATATCCGAATTGCTGCCTACTATAATGTTCCCCGTTCGAAGTGTAATCAAAATAGTTAAGAAATGTTCTCTATAAAGTTGAAACACCATACTTAAAGTTCTAAATCCACTAACTTAGTATCCAATGGTGGCTTTACTTTTGAAAGAGCAGTACATTCGTATACATATAGGGATGGTCAAAATATTGTACATCACGCAGAGGCATATTTAATACGATGCAAAGTGATTTATGATATTTGAAGAAATGCAGAACACCCCCCTCTTTTCGAAAAAAAATAATTAATTAGGTATGAACTGGGTTGTGACATTTTTACAAGTAGAAACAGTGGCTGTTTATGGAAGTAGGAGAGGGAAGTACTTAAGAAAGAAGTCGCAATACAAACACTTCAATGTAATGCAGTGCCTATGTGCTGCCTGCTTTTCGTTAGCATATACAGCCTGATTCATCAAGAAAGGAAACTGCGACTCTCAACTAGCGATTCACAGCGAATCGCAAATGGAAAGGCGCAGATCGGAATTCATCATAGTTAGCGAGTAATTAAAGCGAATCGCACACGGGCGCAAAAATCGATAGCGAGAAAATAAAATCGCAGAAAATTCGCTATTACCCAGATATTCCGTCTCTATTTAGCGCCACGCAAATCCCCATTAGTGACATCTCGCCAGTAGCGAGATCGCACCAACGGGAAGTCGCATTTCGAGCGCCGTGATGACGTCACAACCAGGAAGCAGGCAGTTCCCACCCCCATTCTGAACTGCGAGGCTGATCGCGAGGCTGCAGCTAAACAGAGAGCTCCTACCGGGACACCTCCAAAGTTGCGCAATTCACCCATTAGCGACAGTAGCAATGTCAGAGGAGTCTGCACCAGGGCCCAGTGACACCGGGCGCAAGAGAAAGCTCAAGTTTTCCGAGCAGGAGTTGGAGCAGCTCATCGAGGGAGTGGTTGAAAACCACGCAAAACTCTTTGGAAAGGACTCCCGGAGGGTGCCAGAGATGGAGAGACGTCGCATCTGGCTAGGAATCTCAGCCAAAGTGAACGCTGTGGGCGTGACACACAGGTCACTGGACGAGCTCAAGAAGAGGTGGTATGACCTCCGAGGTCGTGCCAAGGAGAGGGTGGCAGAGAGGCTGGGCGAGACATCTGGTACTGGGGGCGGAGAACCTACTGTCCCTCCCAATACCCCCATGGAGGACCGCGTGGAGGACACCCTTGAGACAGAGGCGTGCATAGGTGTCACCAACCTGGACTCATCCCGACCCAGCCAAGACAGCCAAGGTAAGTGGCATGCGACTGCGACCCTGTCCCCTACCAATGGTCATGGCCCTATAGCCTCCCATATACATTCCAAGTCATACAAACTATGCACATTAGATCATGGCCACAAGCATTGTGGGACATGTAGTCTGCCCATAATGTAAAAGAACCCCAATGCAGCCTCACGTATCCCAAAATAAGCTATCGCTAAGCCAGGCAGGGAATGTCAACCGGCATGCATGTAGCAACTGTACGTGTGACAGATACATGCTATTAATGTAAGTCCAATTCCCCTCACAGGTGGCGCCGACTACAGCAGCGACAGCGACATGCTGCAGATCGATGAGTCAGTAGAGGATGCGGAGGAGGTGCCAACACCAACACCTCCTGCACCATCAGGCGTAGCACCACACACCGCAGCCAGGCCAACACCAACAGCTCCAGCACCATCATTGGCAGCACCTAACCCTGCAGCCAGGGCAACACAAACAGCGCCAGCACCATCATTGGCAGCACCTAACCCTGCAGCCAGGGCAAGACAAACAGCGCCAGCACCATCCGGCGCAGCACCTAACCCTGCAGCCATGGCAAGACAAACAGCGCTAGCACCATCCGGCGCAGCACCTAACCCTGCAGGCAGGGCAACACCAACAGCACCAGCACCATCATCGGCAGCACCTAACCCTGCAGCCAGGGCAAGACCAACAGCTTCAGCACCATCAGGTGCTGCACCTTTGCCAACCACAACTCCACCACCAGCGGCACCATCTACTTCTGGTGCATCAACTGTGGTGACTGTGCACACACCCACTGTGGGCAGCCAGCAGAGCAGGCATGTCAGGGCTCGCCACCATGGCACATCACACAGCGGCAGGAGGGGGATGGCTGTGCGCATGCCAGGCATGAGCACTGAGCGCCGGATGCTACGCATTCACCAACAGCAGGCACGACGGCAAGGGGCCATTCAGCTGCAGCTACACAAAATTGGCCGCAATGTGGCCAATGTGGGTGATAGGATTGAGCGCATGATGGCAGCCATGGAGGCCAACACTGCTGCACTCATATCGCAGCGCAACTCCGCCCGCCGACGCCACCGGCAGCTCCTTACGCGCCTGACAGCCTACACCCGCTCAAACTACATAATGGGGAATGCCACCTCCCAGCTCTCACGACGGTGCCTGGCGCAGCAGCAGCAGCTAATACAATGTGTCGAGGATGTTGGACGGGTGCTGGAGCAGGTCACCACTGCCGTACTGGCACTCCATCCTACTGATGAAGGCAATGTGGGGAGGGACGACACCAGTAAGTGCGCCTCCAGTGTCAGCAGCCTGTCTGCCTCAATTGTTGGCGTGTTACGCCGCAGCACCAGGCCCACTGCAGGGACACGTGCCGTCCCAGAGGAAGAGCCAGAGCGTCGTTTGGGGGCTGCGCGCCGGAGGCGCAATTGAGTTACTAGAACATTTCCTAGATAATGCTGATGATACAAGCATGTCCAGTGGCTAGTTAGGAGCAGTATGGCGCAATACTGCTGCAATATTATGAATGTAGACATTACGTTATTATTGTGGATTTAACAATAATATTTATTCATGCAACATACATGGGCCTCCTGTCATTATTTACATTGCCATGCAGGAGTGATTGTTGGGTGAGTGGATTGTGGGCTTCAGAAACTGTTCATAGTGATGTGGTTGCGCCGTCTGTGTCCTTCAGCAGGGTTCTCCCCGCGTGCATGACGCACATGTGCTGGTGGACGGTCGTCCCCTTCAGACTCACTGCCAGAGATCTCTACTGGTATCCAGCGCTTGGTTGCAATGTTGTGTAACATTGCGCAGACAGCCACAATGCGGCAGCACACATCAGGACTGTAGTACATGGCCCCACCTGTCTTGTGCAGTATGCGGAACCGGCTCTTGAGTAGGCCGAATGTCCGTTCGATACAATTCCTTGTCCGTATGTGAGAAACATTGTACCGCCGTTGCTGTGGTGTAGCCGGGTTGAGGTATGGGGTGAGGAGGTATTCCCTGAGGGCGTAGCCACTGTCACCTGAATGAGAGGAGCAGAGGGTGAGTGCCTGTGCTGCGCAGCTACATCATTGCAATGTGTAATTGTTGACAATGTGTACTTACTAAGTAGGTGTCCTTCCCCAAATTCTCCCCTGGCCAGTCGTGTGTGGAGGCCGCTGTTCCGGAATATAAAAGAGTCATGGGTACTCCCTGGGTACTGGGCCACGATGTCAGTTATGATAGTCTTGGCATTGCAGACCATCTGTATGTTAAGGGAGTGGTATGACTTCCGATTCCGGTACATGTACTCCGTCGCAGCTGGTGGGCAGATGGCAATGTGGGTGCAGTCTATGCATCCTATCACAGATGGGAAATGGGCCACATTGTCGAAGTTTAACTTTGTCAAGTCCAGTTCCTGTTGGCTGGTGGGGAATTTGATGTGTCGGTGTAGCTGGGTGAGCATTGCGTCAACAAAACTCCGGAGGCAGCGTGACATGGTGGGCTGGGATATCCCCCCTGCAGCCGCTACTATCCCCTGGAAGCTCCCAGAGGCCAGGAGGTGCAGGCTACACAATACCTGTACATGTGTAGGCACAGCATTGGTCCGCCTTGTTGGGTGCTGCATCAAGGGGTCAAGGTCGTGTATGAGTTGAATTATCATGGCCCCATTTAGCCGGTACTTCGCATAGATCTGCTCCCTGGTTTGTCCCAGCAGGGTGATCCGCTGGCGGAATATCCTCTCCTGTATTCTGCGTCTCCTCCGTGCTGCTCGCTGTAGCCTTCGCCGCCTGACCACCATGTACATTCCTGGCATTGTGAGACACCAACTGCTGCTGCTGCATCTCCTTATGTGTGTTTGGTCAGCCCTTTCCCTGTTCCTGATTGGCCAACTGTTTTTCAAAATTTTCGCTAATCACTTTTATGGTTACCACCTGCTTTGGGTTGTCCTTAATTTGCGCGGCGCTAATGGTGATTTTGAGTTTTTTTGCTATTAGAGAATTTTCATGTATTCCGATTGCGCTTGTATTGCGGATTCGCTAAATTTATTCTCTAATTCCGTGCTTTGGCGCAAACCTACAGGGATTCTGAGAATATATTAGCGAATTCGCAATCTTTGGTTAGCGCTTTGGTTATTTTCTTCATGAATGCCGATTTGGGAAATTGCGGGCGCAATGGCATTTTCGCAGCTATTGCGCCCGCAATTTAGCTTCATGAATCAGGCTGATAATGTTGTAAAATGTGATCCTGTGCTAGTAAACCTGTTATGTTGTGTTTTTGGTATTTATATAACGCATAACTGTCCGTAGGACGTTTTTTACATACTGTGAGCTGTCTATGGTGTAATCTGAAACACTGCTTTAGAGTTGGGTCAGTCGAACATTTGTTGTTGAAAGAATTGTTTGTGATTTCTCTTACTGCCCGAGGTGAGGGGGTGTTATATGTGTTCATTGTGGGAATAATGCATGTGCAGTGTCCCTTGCTATTCACAATGTAGGTGTGGAAGTCTGCGACTCCACGTGTCCTATCTACATATGGAGATTCAGCTCACAAGCGTATATATTTTAGGGATGCGTGGGATGGGGAAAGTGGTTGGAGAATGGGTAATGATTACTAATAAAGGGGAGGGGTTAAGGGATGAGTAAAGAGGAATTATGGGACTAGAAGAGAGGGGCTAGGGAAGGGCATGCATCTGTGCACAAAAGACTAAGCCCACTCCTATAAGCAATCTACTTTTCTATAGTTACTACTTCCAAAAAACGACAGAAAACAGTAGTAAATGTACTCTACAATGGAGCTGGAGCAAGTACAGCAATGCACATGGTCAGTGTCAGCTACTGTAACATCCTTCCATACAAAAGAAGAGAGCTAACAAATAAATGGAGAAATATATTAGGAAACATGTATTTTTAAGTTTGCACCTTTTAAATATCACAATTGGTTAAATCTGAGAATAGTGCTAATACATATTTCCTTCATCTTAAATATTTTTCTTTTTTATTATGGAAATACTGTAGATCTATTTATCATGGGGAAATATTTGGGGTAAACTCTTTTTTACACCTACGTCTGTTTATTGTTAGGAGAAGGATAATGTTTAATAATTTTCTCCTCTTGGAAGCAAAAGCTTCTGATTTTTATACGGTTTGCAATACTAGCAACACACCTGAAATAAATTGAGTGATTGATCTGAATGCCACCACTCATCTCCAGCTGAAACACATTTCAGCACTAACCTATCACAGCCAGGCTGACACATAAAAAAGGAACACACACACACCACGCCTCTTTGGCTGCCTTTGCTAAGTCAATGAACATGGTTGATTTGCTCCTCATTTTTTAGGAATAGTTATATGAGGAGGAGAGACAGTTTGCAGGGAAAGGATCAACATCTTTGGCATGACCAGGTGACCTGTTGTTGCCAGACACCACTTCTCACCTTATGTGACCCTTGACATAGTTGCAGACTGGGAGCAAGAGCTTGATTCCCTTACAGCAACTCCCAGGCTTTTCATGCCCATGTCAAAATCCTTGCTGCATGCACTTCTTTATTATGGCTTCTGGATCTCTCCAGATGGTTAGCTCAGACAACCATTTCATCTCACAGCTAAGTCAGTCCCAATGCTTGCATCATGGCCTGAGATGCATCAATAGAAGAATGCATCAGTTTAGCGCTGTGCCATACTCACCTGCAGAAAGGCAAAGGGAGGCAAGAGAATTTTATACCTTTTCCCACGTTTCCTTGTATGTTAGGTGCCATTGACTGCACACATGATGCAAATTTATTGATGTGTATGCTGCTTTTCCTTGAAGCACATATGACAACTACCTCTTTCGACAGTCACCTATTCAACGTTGCTGGTTGCTGGGGATGTCAGTGACATATGGCTAAATGGTGAGTAGCAGCACTTCATACTGGGGCCACATGTGCATCTAGTGGTAAGCCATCTTTAACAAACTTATTCATCACAACAACACAATACAAACACACTACTCTCACATCCCCTGCATGTTTACAGGCATGGTGTATTACATGTAAGATAGAGGTCCCTTTTTAAACAATTTTTCTCCCTCCTTCTCTTCATGCCCTACTGGCATCCAATCACATTGCCTCAACAAAGGTACATTAGGAAACAAATACATACAAAAGAGACTTTTGGATGTGTTTTTAGACCCTTAAGTAGCAAGTCAGATGTCGTAAACATACAGAAGCTGCAGGTGGATGGCGCCGAAAGTGGTGTCGGCGGCAGCTGCTTCCAAGGCAGCGGCGGTGGCAGCTGCCCGCAAGACTCGCACAGAAAGCGCGCTGGAGCCGGCAGCTGGGAGCGGGACTCCTCCGCCGCAATCGGGCCAGGTTCTGTCCCCGGAACCGCCGGTACCTAGGAGAGGAAGGGGCGGAGTATCGGCCAAAAAATCGCTGGTCTGGGCCTTCGGTTGTTGAACTGCTGCAGCGGCCAAAGGAGGCGTCTGTCGACACGGGGACTCCTGTGGTGACGGCCGGTACTGTGGCTGACGCGGTGAGGGCTGGAACCGGGATACAGGAGGAGGAGGTGTGCCAGGTATTGCTACCTGAGTCCTCCTGAGGCGGAAGCCGGGAGCGGACTTATTGTTTTTAAGAATTGCACCTCTGAAATTGCGGACTTATTGCTTTAAAAATTGCACTTCTGAAATTGCTGTTTTAAACTTGTGTATATTGATTTTAAAATACCGACCTTTCCTTGGGATTCCGGTTCCCCGCACAGCCGACTCAACGCTGTGGCGGGAGGTAACCGATCACCTTTTTCCCCTTCCCGCCACTCGGGCGAGCGCCGAGGCCACGCCCCCCCTCCGAGGCCACGCCCCCTTCCAGCGCGCTATATAGACGCTGAATACAAGCGTCTCTCTAATGCTACCTGAGTCCTCCTGAGGCGGAAGCCGGGAGCGGACTTATTGTTTTTAAGAATTGCACCTCTGAAATTGCGGACTTATTGCTTTAAAAATTGCACTTCTGAAATTGCTGTTTTAAACCTGTGTATATTGATTTTAAAATACCGACCTTTCCTTGGGATTCCGGTTCCCCGCACAGCCGACTCAACGCTGTGGCGGGAGGTAACCGATCACCTTTTTCCCCTTCCCGCCACTCGGGCGAGCGCCGAGGCCACGCCCCCCCTCCGAGACCTCGCCCCCTTCCAGCGCGCTATATAGACGCTGAATACAAGCGTCTCTCTAATGCTCTTTTAAAATTGATTGTGCTTCACTTTGTTTTTACCTACTCACCCCTGCTCTCGAACAGCGTCTTCAGCGCTGCAACGATTTCCATCTTCGCCATCACCGAGGGCGAGGCGCGTCCTTAGACACGCCCACCTCAGCTGGTCACGCCCCCTCGACGCCCTCCCCCTCTGGCATAAACTATGTGCCTCGCTAGGAAGCGCAGCGGACGGGCGCAGCGGGCGCGCCGTCAGCGCGCCGAAGGCGCGCCAAAGGCAAGCCCGTCTGGGCCCTTCCGGGCCTGGACCGGGTCCAGGGCCAGTCCCCCTGTCTGTGCCGCTGATTCCGCTCGCACTTGCTGGACCAATTCCCAACTTCATTCACTCAATCCCTCCCTCTGCGCGGCCACAACCCCCTGCAACCCTAACCACTTAGAATCCGCCCCTTTTCATTGCCCTCAATGCAACTTTACTCTCCCGCCCTACCCTTCCCATTTGCTTTCTTATCCCACACCTAACCACCGGATGCTGAAAGCAGGCTTGGTCAACTGCCGGTCTCTCCCCCGTCATGCCAACGACATCTGGATGTCGATTGCCTCCGAGGAGTGGGATATTTTATTTCTCACTGAGTCTTGGATAACTGACTCCTCCTCTCCGGACATCTATCTAGCCATCCCTTCAGGCTATGATATAAAATGTATTAACCGGGCTGGGGGCAAATCGGGAGGCGGACTAGCAGTCATCTTTAAATCTCATCTTCAGCTGACCACCACCAAACTTACCAACATTGGTATCATTGAAGCCCTATACTTCTCTGTATCCGACTCTGCGGCTGTTATACTGGCTGGTTCACTAATCTATAATCCCCCCACTGCTGCTTCCCTTTCTCTTACCGCTCTCACCCACCAGTTGGCTGAGCTATCCCTTAAACATCAATGCTTTCTAGTTTTAGGTGATTTTAACCTTCACGTTGACAACCCCCTCTGCGCAAAAGCGAATAATCTACTGGAAATCATGGACAGTCTTAACTTCACTCAACTAGTCACCGGTCCTACTCATATGGCTGGTCACACCTTAGATCTTATTTTCGCTAATTTTTCCACTATTACTGTCTCCCCTTCCCTTCCCCTTACGTGGTCCGACCACTACCTCATCCCCTTTTCTTTGGCCTTTGACCGGAAATCTGTCCCTCCTGCACCCAGGAAAGAGATGGGAAGGAAGTGGCACAAAGTCACATGCGCAACCCTGGACCCGGTATTCCACTTCCAGACGGATCATCTATCCCCTGATATCGACGCTAATATCGCCAGGCTCAATACCGCCCTCATCAATGCTATCGACCACATTGCTCCCCAGAAAATCATTGCCTCCACTAGATCCCGCCCCTCCGCTCCTTGGTTCTCCACTTCGCTCCGTGAGGAAAAAAGCAGCTGCAAAGCACTCGAACGGAAGTGGAGACTAAACTACGACCCTGAAGCTAAGCTTGCCTACAAAGCTGCCCTGAAAAAATTTCTCAAACATAAAAAAATCGCCATGAAAGATCATTTCTCGCTCCAAATTGCCAAAGCCAAAAACTCTTCAAAATCCCTCTTCTCCATCGTTAAAGATTTTATTAATCCTCCGGCCAGGACCACTCAGAACTCAGCTAGTCAGACCCTGTGCGAAGGACTTTCGGACTTCTTCCTCGAAAAAATTAACAAGCTTTGCATCTCCTTCCCTAAAGGGCCAATACCCCGGCCTCCGTCAACAAGTCCCCCTGCTTTACCGTCCCTTCTTGCCTTTAATAAACTCACTCAGGAGGATGCTATCAGACTACTTATCCATTGCAAATCTGGTGCACCCTCTGACCCTGTCCCTGCCAAACTTATGGGTGAACTGGCCCCCTTGATGGCTGACTCTTTCCTCTCCATCTGGAATGCCTCCCTGCACCATGGCCTCTTCCCTACCACTTGGAAAGAGGCCTTGGTGATCCCCATTCTAAAAAAGGCAGATGCTGATCCCTCGGTGTTCTCCAACTACCGCCCCATTTCCCTTCTCCCCAAACCTGCAAAGGTTTTGGAAAAAGCCGTGCAGCTACAGCTCACGGAGTATTTGGAAAGCAACTCACTACTGCACGACTCACAATCCGGATTTCGGGCGGGATACAGCACAGAGACGGCTCTGCTGGAAGTCTCGGAGACTATCCGAGAGTGCGTGGACAGGGGCGAGGAGGCCATGTTAGTCCTCCTCGACCTGTCCGCTGCATTCGATACGGTATCTCATCCCATCCTCCTTGACAGACTAAAACAGACTGGCATTGGCGGCACTGCCTTTAACTGGATCGAGTCCTTCCTATCAGGAAGAAGTCAGAGAGTATTGTTGCGGCCTTTTAAATCGGAGGAAAAACCCCTGTTTTGCGGTGTGCCACAGGGCTCGGCCCTCAGCCCTCTGTTTTTTAACATCTATCTTGCCCCACTGGCCGGCGTGGTGGAGTCTTGCGGAGTCAGGGTGGTCTCCTATGCTGATGATACCCAGCTAGTGTTTTCCTTCAGAGGCCACTCTGACTCCGCATTCTCCAACTTCCGCCTGTGCCTCAACAACATCAGTGGTTGGATGTCTGAAAACCATCTAAGACTCAATGCAGACAAAACAGAGGTGCTGTTTTTTAATCAGAAAAACTCCATCCCTTCCTCCTGGTGGTGGCCCACGGCACTTGATCCCGCTCCCTCTCCCGTCCACTCGGCCCGTAACCTGGGCTTCCAGTTTGACGACTCTCTTTCATGCAAGACTCAGATTAACAAAGTGACCTCTGCCTGCTTCCTGAAGTTGCGCATGATTCGAAAAATCCTCCCCTATCTCCCTCTGGACTCCCGCCGTACAGTTACCCATGCCCTCATTACGTCCCATCTGGATTATGCTAATAGCCTCTATGCTGGAGCCCCCCAATACTTGATTGACCGGCTACAGATTGTTCAGAATGCGGCGGCAAGGCTGATTGGCAATATTCCCTATCGTCAATCAGTCGCCGCATATCGTAAGGAACTGCACTGGCTACCTGTGGCCAGCCGCATCCAGTTTAAGATCCTCACTCTGACTTACCGAGCCATCAACGATCGTGGACCAAACTATTTGAAAAAACGGGTTTCAATATCCCGCTCCATCAGATCTCTGAGATCCAATGACCTATGCCTTCTAATCTCTCCCCGTTTCAGACTATCCAGAATGGGTGGCAGAGGGTTTAGTGTCATTGCGGCAAAACTATGGAACGCGCTGCCAGTCGATCTTAGATTCTGTCCCTCTGAATCCATCTTCCGGGCCAGAGTCAAAACTTGGCTCTTTTCTGGACTCTGATTTACTACGCTACTTCCCCTTCTTGCTCCTTTCCTCTCCTCTGAGACTTAGGTTCTAGCGCCGGGACACCCCTTCGGGGGTAGCTGTGCGCTTTATAAACTACATAAAATAAAAAATAAAAATAAGGTATTCAGGCATATAGACTCCCAGACTGCCGCTGGTGGTGAAGCGGTCGAGGGTAACGCTGGGGCAAAGGATGGTGCGATGGGTGGTGGACTGCTTCCTCCCGGGAGCACCTTTGCTGGTACCGCTGTTCTGCCCCCTGTTGAGCCCCCTAATGAGCAAACGAAGACTGTAAGGATACTAGAAAGCTCTGATAAAAGCTCAGAAAAAGTGAATAAAGACTGGAGCCCGGGGAACACTGAGAGCAATGGGCTAGATGTTCAGAGTATGGGCCAGGAGAACCAGAGTCAGCCCGTGTTCGGGTCAATGGCGAGCCTTGCAGCTGATCTTGCAGGGGAGAAGGATAAAAGCGAAGCGGAAAAAGAACCAAGCAATTGTTTTTTTTTCCGTGTCTGAAGGCGCAGAGTGGTCAGATGACATTCTCAGCACTTCACAAGGGGCTAGCAGCTTAGAGTCAGATCTGGAAGACAGTGACCCGGAGCTTCCCCTAACAGCTGTAAAAGTGACGCAGCAGAATGGGACCCACAGTCAGGGGAGTCATAATAGGGGCAGAAAAGAACTGGCCTGGGATCACTCAGCAGTCACACCACTTACAGGCTCTGTAAGCAAGGCACCCATGGTAGAGGACAGTACCCCCCCACATTGGATATAATACATCAAGCCATCCTCGCACACAGAGCAGAAACCCGACAAGATAGTCGGAAAGCACAGGCGGGCATGAGGAAAATGCAGGGGGTTGTCAGGAAGCTCTCCAAGGCATTCTCAAACATGTGTGAAAGAGTCACTAATATAGAGGAAAGAATAGTGGCAACGGAAGCTGAGGCATCTAGCGCTGTAGCCATGACGGAGGCGCAGGGTGCCCAAATTAAAGACTTGCAATGGAAACTCGAAGAATTCGAGAACAGGCAGAGGCGTAACAATCTTCGTGTGTTGGGGGTACAGGAGAGCCTAGAAGGGTCAGATGCTAGGAGGTATATAATCAATCTTTTTAAAGTAGCCTTCCCAGAGCTCTCAGAATGGAACTGGTCAGCAGAGATCCAAAGAGCACACCGTATCCCACTAAAACATCTCGCACCGGCAAAAGATGGGGACAGGCCCCGGGCTATATTAGCTTTCTTTGGAAACTTCCTCTTGTGACAGGCCATCTATGATAAAGCAAGACCTGATGCTAAAAGATCATGTGGTGGGGTCTCTTTTTTCGTCCGGCCTGACTTCTGCCATGTTACAGTCGAGAGGCGCTGGAGGCTTAGGCAACTTATAAAACCTTTCCAAGACAGAAAAATTCGGGTTTATCTGGTTAATCCAGCTCAATTGAAAGTAATCAACCATGGCATCACATTATTTTTCATCAGAGATAAAAGCCAAAGAATACTTGGACTCCCTGGACAAATAAAAAATGCTGTATTAGTTTTTGTGTCCTTTGGATGTGGGGGGGAGGGAAATGGGGGGGTTGATAGGGTAGGGAGTAGGTTCTACAATAAGGAATGTTTGGTGGGGTTGCTAAATTGGTGTGTTTTTATTTCCTTTGGTAGATATATGGGTCTGATATAGTGTAGCTGCTATTTTTGGGGGATGCTCCACTCAGACATCAACTGTAAGAGGGGTGGCAATTTTGGGTAAATCAATTCTGGGCGTTACTGGTCGTTGTCTGGCAGATTCCTGGGGCAAGTGGGTAATCGTGGAACTTAAGGTCGGGGTCACACTGTGCACCATCTATGGTTCCAATCAGGATGAGCTAGAGCTGTTTGACAATCTAGAAATAGAATTAGTGAATTAGCCATCCCCCCTCATTTGCTGTGGGGATTTCAATATTTTTACAGATCTTACTGATATTGATGGGACTATTAACTATGGGGGAAGTAAACCAAGGGTATATAGAGCTCTGTGCTCTCTTATTACGTCTTACAGCTTGCTAGATGTTTGGGGATATAAAGAGCAGCATAACCCAGGGTTTACTTATTTTTCATACCCGCATCAGTAATATACTAAATTGGACTATTTTCTTATCTCTTCTTCGGTAGCGGCAAGGTTTGGTATTAAAAAACTTCCAAAATTGATTTCGGATCATAATCCGTTAGATTAAACTCCTAAGGCTAGTTCTAGATGGACATTTGAGAGGAGGTTGTTGGCGAACCCCACGTTTGTTGATCATTTAAAGAAATGTGATGTAAATTTTTTTGATGCAAACAGGTTTAGTGCTTCGCGCAACTGTGTCTGTGCCTTCTTTAAGGTGGCATTAAGGGGGAGACGATTAGCTTCTCTGTTAGACAGAGGAAAGAAGCTCGGGAAGAACACGAGAAATTGATGGGGCAACTAATCGAGGTGGAGGAGCAGCATGTGAGGGATATTTTAGGGGGGAATGAGACCGATGAAAGCCATATAAAATGTTGTCTATCAAGGCTAAACTGAATAAATGTATAGCACAAAAAAATGCTGATGATTATCAGTCGCATATGGGTGAGATGTATGAAACGGGGGAGAAGGCTGAGAAGCTCTTGGGGCTAAAAATTAGGCAGGGATTTAGTAGGAATTTAATATCTAAAATCTATGAACGGGATCAGGAGTTTCTAGAGCCAGCTGATATTCTCAAGGTGTTTAAGAACTTTTACCAACAACTTTATAGGGAGGACGTTAGGGTAGGGTCAGCTAGTGGGGGCCTTGATAATATCGGCCATAAGCTGTCGGAGCAGGATAAAATAACACTCGATAGTGATTTGACTCTGAGTGAAGTGGAAGAAGCCTTGCAGGAATTGGTGGCTGGGAAGGCCACAGGACCTGATAATATACCTATTGAGGTATATAAAGGCTGGCAAGATGTGTTAGCTCCCTTTTTGTTGGACTTATTTAGTGGTGTAATGTGCCCTGGAAAGGTCCCAGAGTCTTGGAAAAGTACAAATATTGTTGTCTTTCACAAAAAGGGTAAGACCATAGAAGATGCAGGCTCATACCGCCCAATATCCCTCATAAATACGGACACCAAAATCTATGCGAAGGTCTTGGCCACGAGGCTGAGAGGGATCATTGGCGGTCTAGTCTCCCCATGGCAGCACGGGTTTATACCAGGTCGGGATGCAACGGACCACATCAGGCAGGCTATTTCGCTATTTGATGTACAGGCTGTAGTGGGGGGGGGGCGGATCGCCATGATCCTTCTGGACGTGGAAAAGGCCTTCGATTGTGTCACGTGGAAGTATTTATGGGGGATATTGGAGCTGAGGGGCTTTGGCCCTAATATAATGAGGGCTATAAAAGCTATGTACGTCGATCCAATAGCAAGAATTCAGTTAATGGGTGGTAGCTCAGAGGAAATTGTTATCTCTCGAGGGACCCAACAGAGGTGTCCCTGCTCGCTGATTTTATTTGCCTTGTACATTGACCCTTTGGTCAGAAGGATTCTAGACTGTGAGAGTATTAAGCCAGTGATGTGCATTGGTCTTGAGACAAAAATGATGGCGTATGCAGACGATTTGTCCATAATTACATCTGAGTGAACAGCAAAACACACAAGATGATGGATGGAATGTTGCACAATGGCAAGACATTCACCCCCAGTCATAGATCTGGGTTTAATCCATCGTTATTTTACTCACCAAGCCACCCCAGTTCAGACAAGGCCATATGCAAATCAGTCTTGACCCTGTGCCTCATGGGAACAGTCCAGCCCGAACTGCCAAGCCATGTCTTCCCTGGACCAGAATCAAGCATCCTAGGACCGGTTTCTGGCTATCAGCCGTCTTCAGCCAGGATAGCTTGACTCGAGTGGCCTAGTGAGCAAGGGACCCACGTCTGCGCATACCCTTCCCACATAGGGTGAACAGCAAAACACACAAGATGATGGATGGAATGTTGCACAATGGCAAAACATTCACCCCCAGTCATAGATCTGGGTTTAATCCATCGTTATTTTACTCACCATGCCACCCCAGTTCAGACAAGGCCATATGCAAATCAGTCTTGACCCTGTGCCTCATGGGAACAGTCCAGCCCGAACTGCCAAGCCATAACTTCCCTGGACCAGAATCAAGCATCCTAGGACCGGTTTCTGGCTATCAGCCATCTTCAGCCAGGATAGCTTGACTCCAGTGGCCTAGTGAGCAAGGGACCCACATCTGGGCATACCCTTCCCACATAGTTCGGGCTGGACTGTTCCCATGAGGCACAGGGTCAGACTGATTTGCATATGGCCATGTCTGAACTGGGGTGGCAGAGTGGGATAAAGAACGGTGATGGATTAAACCCAGATCTGTTGACTGGGTGTGAGTGATTGATTGGTTCAGATGCTCCGTCCATCACCACCCCCTTTTGTATAACTTTGTTCGCCATAAGTTGGCAGGGTATGCTCAGACGTGAGTCCCTTGTTCACTTTGCCACTGGATTCAAGCAAGCCGGGCTGAAGACGGCTGACATGCCAGAAACCGGTCCTCGGAAGCTTGTTTCCAGTCCAGGGAAGGCATGGCTTGGCAGTTCGGGCTGGACTGTTCCCATGAGGCACAGTGTCAGACTGATTTGCATATGGCCATGTCTGAACTGGGGTGGCAGAGTGGGCTAAAGAACGGTGATGGATTAAACCCAGATCTGTTGACTGGGTGTGAGTGTTTGATTGATTCAGATGCTCCGTCCATCACCACCCCCATTTGTACCACATAATTACATCTGAGCCAGAGTCGGCCATGGCTGCTCTCAGAGGGATTACTATGGAATTTGGTCAATATTCGGGGTATCACCTTAACGAATGCAAGACTCAGATAATCTGCTCAAATAATATTCTTAAGCGGGATGATAGATATGTGGATTCATCCGTGTATCTGGGGGTGAGGATTAGCTCTACTATTGATACTATCGTTAAAGAAAATTTCACACCTTTACTTAAGTCGTTTACGGCAGAGCTAAAAAGAATAGATTGTTTTACACTTAACTGCAATAGGCAGAGTCAACGTACTTAAGATGGCCATGTTCCCCAAAATTGTGTATCTCTTTTTTACCATCCCGCTGGTGGTGAGAGAAGACGTGCTGAAATCTATTGAGGCAGTCTTTGCGAAATACATCTGGCAATATGGTAAAATTAGACGGTCTCTGAAATATCTCTCACTGCCGGTAGACAACGGGGGCTAGCGGCTCCTAACATAAGATTTTATCAAATGGCCTGTCTCTTTAGGCAGATGGCTATATTGCTAGATTGTGCATCAAATGTGACTGAGTCCTCTTTAGGGAATAGATATCCTACTTCTATTTTTGAGTTGTTGCTAGGTCAATAAGCTGTTGGAGTTTTGCTGCGTAAAACTGACAGATGCTTCTATAATAAAAAAACGATATAAAGTGTTGGATAGTGCCTGGAAGTTCTGTAAATTTATCCAGAAGCATTTGGCAATCCCAAAGGTTAATTATTATACCCCACTTTGGAATTCTGCTTTGTTCCCCCATTTTAGCACTGATAGGCTATGGAGAGCATGGGAGGATCAAGGAATTAGAAGAATGGGGGATCTGTTTGGTGGAAATTCGTTGATGAGTTTTAAGGAGATACAGCGATATTATGGAATACCAGTTAATCAAGGCTTTACATTTCTACAAATACACCAAACACTATCAAGGATCAGACCATGCATTATTCCTGGGGGTAAAATTAATGTGATTGAGTATGTCTTGGGGGGGTAGTCAAATTTATTTGATGTATAATGTATTAACCTCAACACTCCAAAATGATCTGGATAAAATTGAAACGATATGGATGAGGAAATTAGGGGACCTGGATGCAAACCTGGATGAAGCGCTACAATTAGCAGGGAAATGGTTTTGCTCTATGAATCTGAGAGCCCAACATTATAAGACGGTATTTAACTTATATTTTACACCAGCTAATTTATATGGGTGGGGTAAGAGGGAAGACGATAAATGTCCAAGATGCACTGAGGGTGCTGCTAATCTCGTGCATATGTTTTATCATTGTAATAAGCTATCTGAGATGTTTATTAATATCCAGAAATTTTGGGAGGGGCTGCTAGGTATTAAGATCAACCTATCCCCTACCCTTATGATTTTAGGGCACGATGGTGATTTAAATCTAAATATGAAGAAGAAGCATTTGTTTTTATGTGCGTAGCAATCCTCCGGATTATTTTGGCGGCAGGTTGGAAGGATAGTACGGTCCCCTCCTTCCAGATGTGGCTCTCTCTGCTTGGGATTCATAATGTCGAATCTGCCCTATATATGGGGAGAGGCAGGAGAATGAGAGAACTAGGGCAGAACCTCTGGGCCAGCTTAAAAAATGGAGAGATTCCTGATTATAGTGCACTGCTGGGGTACTTTGTTGTGTTATTTGGTATGATCTTCTTTGCTCTTTGATCATGATGAAACTAAGCGCTATTTATGTATTTGCACTTTTTTGGAATCTGAATCTACGTCTGTTTTTTTTACTTATTTTTATTGTATAGTATTATTATTGTATTGTACTAATGATGAATTGTACCAGGTATACTTAATAAAAATATTTAAATTAAAAAAGGAAGCTGCAGGTGTAATCACCAGTAGTTGTGCATAAGCTTTCTGTAGCTTGTTGCATGTTGCAGAACTTCGGCAGTAGAAGTGGGCAGAATTTGATTTCAATGACATTAAAATTCCTCAAGATTCCGCAGAATCCCGTCACATGGCAGAGTGGGCATTTGGTGATATTTTCATAATGCAAAAGGCACCCTTGCATCCAAAAATGAATGTGAGGATGAATTTTGCGCTAAGAAATAGCGCTGCTAAATACCAAGTGCATACCCCTCAGTGCCCTTACATACTCAGAATATAAAAAACCTTATATACTTTGAGTGTGTAAGGGTGCCAAGGGGCATGCACATCAGTGCAGTCAGTGGTTTTTAAACAGGGCAAAAGAGGGAGCTGTCCCTCTATGCTTACAAAACCACTGCAGATTAAAGTTTATTCTGTGGTGTTTTTTAAACATAGAATGATTGCTCCCTCTTCCAGGCCTGTTTAAAAACCAAATACTACAGATTAATTCTTCTAGCGGAGCAGCAGAGATTATTAGTAATTCTGTATTACAAGAGTAACTCAGAATTACGAAATTACTCCAATTCTGCCGGCGGAATTAAAAATTCCACCAATCTCTAATCGCAATATGATGAAGCTTACATGAATTTACCCGGGTCCAGTGGTCTATCAGGTTTCCCCATTAAAACATAACTTTTTTAAAGGTTACATATAGTCCTTAAAGCTGTTCTATACTTACATCCAGCTACCTTGATTCGGGTACAGAATATAGATCTGTGTGGATTAGCTATTTTGCTCTTTTCTTGAACAGCTAGTTTGGTTGCTGCAGTTATGGGGTTGAATGGTCTATTGTCAATGATGAATGGTGGACTAATAACACACTGTCCATACATGCCATCCAGAAACAAATTTCACAAGATGTCATCAACTAACATGCAATGTTTCTTGGGATAAATAGCTGACTCACCATTTTCTTGGAACTTTTTAATATAAATCATTAACAACACATAGGCACAACATCTCACCTACAACACTGGAGATCAAGGTCAAACATACTAAAATCATTAATGTATATACTTTAGGTAAAATAAAATATGTATTTTTCATTTCCAAAAAGTAGTCACTTTGCTACCTGCAGGGATCTTCCTCCTGCATGTGCTGATATCTCTTCTGCATGTGGACTGTTCCCTTCCATTTGTGTAGGGTCCCATCCCAGGTGTGTTGGGTCCACTCTGCATGCGTGGGTTCCCTCCCATAGACAGAGTGCTCTGACCCGGCGCAGAGTCTCCACCCTACATGCAGAGTGGAGACTGCATTTAAGGCAGTATCCTCTACCTATTGCAGCAAACAGAAAATGGCATACAGAAAGAGGAGGTCAAAAACTTTGTGATCATTCTGAGCAATGCTTTCTTTGCAGCTACAGCATCCTCTACCTTTCTGATGCTACTTGCATTATCCTTTGCCCCAATATGGCTGATGGACTTTCATGAGAAGGCCTCCCCAACTTTTTTGAGGCTCAATTACACATTATCGGCCAGGAAGTGGTCAATAAGTACCCTCAGCTTTATGGGGTCCAGAGACCCAACTGAGAAATGCAGTGCAGGCTGAAATTTGGTAGTATATTTTCATGTGCGGCAGTGCAGTGGGTGTCCACACTTGGTAGGGGAATCTCTGTCATATGTACTGGGCCTGAATCAAGGCCCAGAACATTATGGATTTGTTCTCTAAGCCACATTCTCCTCACTCCACATGACACCACTGTACCGGAGGGTCCAGAGAGCTGACTGGCCCAACCCTCCATGTTAAGCTGGAAGAGTCTGAGCAGCGAAAGATGGTAAGTGTGTTAGATTCCATATAGGTACTATAATATAGGCCTCGGAAAACTTGTGACCCTTCACCTATATTCTCTCCCAACATTACACTTGTCACGGTTTACAATGACTAACCTTTTACCTAGCTATTACACTGCATTCAGAACGCTGTTTTTTTCCAGTTTGAAATCTCATATATTATGCATGAGGGTTATTGGAAACACAGCAGGACTGCCATCTCATGTAAAAAATCTATCTACAAAGTTCATGCCTGATGTCATCCCTAAGCCAACACAGTAATACAGCAAGGTAGGGCCCCTGGAGAGACCTATGGGTATATATGCATCACCTCTTGCTAAGATATGTAGAGGAGATTGAGACCTCCCGGCAGACACACTGAACAGAAAGGCTAAGGTTCCTGCATGCAGATACCCCAGCTCGCAGTGGTCTAACATTCCTCACGGGGTGTCCAACTCGAGACCAGGATGGGGTCCCATAGTATCACTTCAGGTAATGGGGTTGACTGAATCCTAGAGAAATTCTTGGCTTAACACCTACACCCATACTAGGTTCACTAAGGTACATCTAGTTAGGGAGGCATCGTAGGAGTATGCATCTTTTATCATGTGTTTTATATACTTGAATATATTCATGATTTTAGTAAGATGGTAGAACTATACCAGCCGTTTACCTTTATAGTACTGTTAATCATTTATATCTTATACTGTCTAACGGTTGTTGAAGCACATCTATTCTACACCAGCATAACAACTGTTCAAAAAATGATTATTGAAAACACCCAGCTTGTTTAAGTCAGTGTATCTCTCTGAGACAGACTAAGTAAGCACAAGTGACTGAGCGAAAGGTAGTACATTGTTTCCACTGTCCTGATGGATCAGGGTTGTCATGTTCGATGACTGCCAAGAACTATTCCCTCCTTGGTAAGAAGAGAGTATAGTGGCACTGTGATCTAGTTGGTACAAAAAGGGCCAACATACCCGGTGGGGGTGATCAGAGTTCGTCTGACACCAATCCTACAGTAGATGTTGTCTAAACGCGCAGATCCTGTATATTTTCTATAGGGACTACACCAAAAGTGTATATTGTCATTGTGTATAATCACTTAAGTGCACATGTGTTTTGAGAGTGATGTCCAGTCATGTGGCCACTTTGAGCTTTGTTAGAACCTTCCATGTTATAAGTCGCAGGTTGTTTTTATGCTATAAAGGTTTCAAAGTTAAACATTGTTAATATGTATGCTTATTACATGTTTAGGTTGGATTGACTAAGCAACACATTTTGACATGATGGAAATGCATTAAAAAAATCTGAATTTTTGTCAACATGAAAGATTTAAGGAAAATTATACATTTAAAATCAGCACCATTTCTATTTTGCCAATTTAAAATGTATGTGATGCAAACATTGTATACCTCTATCATACATCCTACCCACATATAATCATTACTTTATACTTTACAATTTCGTACAACCAATTATAAATATGTGGAATATGTCTTCCAAAAAATATGGACCAGTTCAGCATCCTTTGCAATGCATTGTTGGTGTGGCTTAAAACTCTCTCCACTTAGATCAGCAATGTGTTGAACATGTTGAAAATCAAAAATGTCAACATTTTAAAGTAAATTATTTACAGAAATTAGCCCTTTAAAGAACACCATCCCTTTTTTCGAATGTTTGATGTTACGAGTATTTTGTTATTTTTCAGTTTTAGCTATTTGTAATTAGAAATAAAATGAATATGGAAGCAGCGACAGCAACAAGTTTGTTAAAGACGTCTCGGTGTCAGCACTTATAGAAAAAAATATCTCTTTTATCAAAAGTTATGTAGATATGCATCATTGACCCAATGAATTCAAATGGCTCTTTTGGTTTTCTCATTCCTTTACAGTGGATAATCCGCTGGCCAAAGAGCATCCTAGCAGGACCTTTGGCAAGAAACAAGGCTCTCAACTGTGAGGTGAGCACAAAGACTTTCTGACAAACGTGAGAAGTAGGAAGCAACCACATGGAGGGATATTGCGCCCACTGGCAGAATAATAGGATGAGCAAACTGGGCAAGCGGGAAATGTGGACATCACCAGCCAGGATGAAGATATTATATTCCTACTATCAGAGAGGTTGAGGGAGAGATCTCTATGGCTATCTGGGACTATGCTTTTAAGGTCTAGATACTCGGAGAGATGGTCACTGAACAGCCCTGAATGTTATGCAGCCTCTTGACCTCCTTGATAGCAGGTTTAAAGTTGCGCCTGCCTTCTCATCATGCCTCCTGTTTTCCCATCTCCCAGTTCATCTGTGATCCCTATTTCCCCTGCTACTTCTGTATTTTATACTTCTTGTGGAATGTCTAGTCCTACCATGCCCAGCCATGTGATGTCCACGTCTGAGAAGGGTTTCAATGTTGTTGTCAAAGAAGAAAGCGAGGATGGCCAGGACCTATTGGTCCCAGGAAATGAGCATGATTCATAACACCCCACTTATTAAGAGAATGACTTTGCTATTACTTAGCACAGTGGATTGTTGATTTTACACTTTTTTATAACTATGGACTTTGTTTTCCCTGTTTGTATATAGACTGTACCTCATGACATTTCCTGATGTTTTTTTTATTAGACCAACCACCTCCAAGTAACCTTTCCCGTTCCGATGTACTGATGTAAGGTTCTATTTTCTTGTGTTTTTGCCCCTCCCCAAGACAACTTTTCATTTCCTCACATATATGTTTGTGAATAAATTGGAATATATGTGTGTGTATACATATAAAATGGATATATAGACAGACAGACAGACAGACAGACAGCCAGACAGACAGACAGCCAGACAGACAGACAGATAGACAGACAGATAGACAGACAGACAGATAGATAGATAGATATTACCTACTGGCGGTCATCAGTAGGTAGTAACAGTTAGGACCTAGTTTCCAAAGGAAAAACATTTGTCATGTTTATTATTTTGGCACTGAATCTTTACGAAATTCTCCTAAAAAAGTGGCCCACATTGACTAGTTCTGCAAGGAAAGTTTTAAAGCGATACATCAAGTGGGGGCAGAGAAGGGGGGGGAATGTGTATTTTCCTTGCAACTTCCCATAGGGGTTATGAACATGGCTACAGCCCGAACTACTGGACAGAATTACACCACATTTGCAGAGAGGTAGCTGTTGATCCAGAAAGAGCCCTTTTTGTGATTTGGTGTAAATCATTTCAGTAGTTGCAGAATTATTAACACAAATTTGTATATCTAGGGATGAGGACGCTCCGTGAATTCCAGGGTTGGATTCGCGAAGTCATGTGCCACCAGCAACGATGTGAATGAGTGACCACAACCTGACTGGGAGGTTGTGACTGCCATTTTAAGTATCGGCGAACTTAAAATATATTTGCAAAATGATTAAAGGGGTTAGGGTAGACCCCATGAGTGTGTTAGAGGAGTGTGGAAGGGACCTATGTTGGGTACAAAATTGAGTTATATCATTTTTTTCTCTACTTCGTAAATCTGCAGATTCACTGAGGGGCTCAGTGTGGCCCCACGTGTTTATCTAAAACAGAGCCTAAAATCTTGATTCACTTCGAAAAAGATAAAAAACACTTTCAGACCTACACAGACACCCACACAGGTACTTTCACACCCATTCACAGACCCACCCAGGCAGTCATGCACCCACTCACAGACCTGCACAGGCCTTCACACACCTACTCACAGAGCCAGGCAGGCACTCTTAGACTCACTCACAGACCCACATAGGCCCTCACACAGCCACTCAGATGTATGCAGGCATTGACACTCCAACTCACAGATCCATGAAGGCACTCACAGACTCACTCACATACCTGTGTAGGCACTCGCATACACACTCACAGAGATATGCAGGTGTTAAGTTTCATACAGGTGCCCAATATAGGCTCATGTAGCAACCCAACCTTTCACCTATATTTCCCCTTCCATTACACTACATAATAGTTGTAGCACTGACCTTTTAACTAGTTACAGTAATGCCTAAAACATAGGGTTTTTCACTGAAAATTAGCCTCATTCATTATGCATGAGGATTCTTGGAATCACAGCAGGACACAGCAGGACACCATCTCCTGCATAATAACTATGTATAAGGGTCATTCCTTCCGTCATCCTAGTCCTACATGACACTTGGCACTTGTTTTGATCCATGCCTTGACAAAGTCTATGGGAAGACGAAACACGTGTTGGCAGTTTTGTCTGGATTGAATATCAAAAGAGAAAATAAAAATAAACGAATAACGTCATTTGAAGATACTTATTGATGTGGACTCTGCTTTTTGAGTTAAACTTACTTGGTCATCAGAAAGAAAATTTTTGTGCAGAGAGATGAGTACCTGAAATATTGACTTCATGAATCTAAGGCTCCTAAATTGGCCGTTCTTGAAAACATAAGGGTGTGCTGCAAATGTCTTTCTAATATTTATAAATTTGTGTACACAACTTGTTTGTTGTAACCAATGGTACTTTTTGGGTAGTGGGTGCCAGAAAGATCAGAATAGCACCCCGATAACAGTAGAAAATTTCATGTTGATAAATACTTCTTGTTCTCACACTGTGAATTGTTGACTGCAACTGATCACTAGATGTGCGATTCCATCTCTTACCTCTGTATAAGGGAACACTACTACATCTCTTTTCTTAATATAACACAGACATCCTTTTTTCCCTACAAGCTGACATGATAGCTTCAAGGAAAAGGTAAGGAGGCCTTCAAGGGATATATTTCAGGAGAACAATCAGTTATTCAATGTCAATTGCGGAGAAATTAATTCACCAAATGTGTAAATCATATAATCAAAATATAAACACATTGAAACATATAAACATATAAACAACAAAACACAGAGGTGTATATAAAAAGAATTTTATCAAAAAGTTCATTAAATCAGCAATAAATCAAAAAAGCAGGTAGGGAAATGCTGGTATAAATGACGTGATAGTACAATAATCAATACCACAGCAAAACCTAAAAAGAACATCTATCTCAAAAAACAAGGTGAATCAAACACTGTAGAGATAAGATGAAGGTCGACGTTTCGGTCTCTTTACAATAAATTTATCGAGACCATCCTCAGGACTGATGTCATTAAAACACTGCTGTAAGCTGTGCTGTAATCGAATGGACTGAGATACCACAGTGTTGGTCTCAAAAGGTATTTTATCGTTGTACCCCGGTAAATGCCTATATATAGAGCATGGCCGTCGCTCAGGCTAGAACGCTGAGAGTGTAGTGATCAGTCGATTAGAGATGGCTGAGGGCTCACAGGAATGGATGTTCCGTGATGTGCAAGCCAGGGATCTGAGATTCTCTTATTGTGCAATATCTGTGTCCACGAACACGTAGTCTTTTAGGTTGAATCAGTTGTCCAACTGGTAACAACAGAGCGCTAGGTCACTTAGTTGCTGGGGTTGCTGGAGTATGGAACACGGTCAAACTTAATTTGGCTGGAAACACGGGAGCGCTCTGTTGTTACCAGTTGGACAACTGATTCAACCTAAAAGACTACGTGTTCGTGGACACAGATATTGCACAATAAGAGAATCTCAGATCCCTGGCTTGCACATCACGGAGCATCCATTCCTGTGAGCCCTCAGCCATCTCTAATCGACTGATCACTACACTCTCAGCGTTCTAGCCTGAGCGACGGCCATGCTCTATATATAGGCATTTACCGGGGTACAACGATAAAATACCTTTTGAGACCAACACTGTGGTATCTCAGTCCATTCGATTACAGCACAGCTTACAGCAGTGTTTTAATGACATCAGTCCTGAGGATGGTCTCGATAAATTTATTGTAAAGAGACCGAAACGTCGACCTTCATCTTATCTCTACAGTGTTTGATTCACCTTGTTTTTTGAGATAGATGTTCTTTTTAGGTTTTGCTGTGGTATTGATTATTGTACTATCACGTCATTTATACCAGCATTTCCCTACCTGCTTTTTTGATTTATTGCTGATTTAATGAACTTTTTGATAAAATTATTTTTATATACACCTCTGTGTTTTGTTGTTTATATGTTTATATGTTTCAATGTGTTTATATTTTGATTATATGATTTACACATTTGGTGAATTAATTTCTCCGCAATTGACATTGAATAACTGATTGTTCTCCTGAAATATATCCCTTGAAGGCCTCCTTACCTTTTCATTTAATTACCCAAGCCCTCAAGGGTGTAACTGGGTTGCTCACCTCTTTGAATCATGATAGCTTCAAAACACTTGCCACCACGCATAAATGTCTGCAACTTGGTGTTCCATGTTATAGCGGTTCAATCTGGGTACACTTACCTAACCTTCAATGAAGGAGAAACGGTACCCTTAGCATAAAAAATCACACTTGTACACAAACGCCGAAATGCGCTTTGCTTCTACAGAAAAAATACTGACAGCAGTACAGACCGCTGTAGTAAGAGAAAGAGCACTGGCTCAGGGGAAATGAATAATTGTCGTATCTCCGGTATCAGCCTTAGAGGCTGCTACAAAGGCAAGCGTTCTTAATGCTAAAGCCTTACATCCAAGATGGATACAATGGGCTAGTTTTCTCACTGCAACAGATGTAAAATACACATATGACTCTAGTCTAAAAACACAAGCATTCCTGCAATATGAACAAGAATATCTTCCCCCAAATGAAATAATTCCTCTGGATCAGTATGAATACATTATTTACACTGACAGATCTGCTCAGCTGGCCGTAGGAAGTAAACAGCAATACAGCAACACACGTGCAATTATGAAGGGTCGTATGCAGGATGGCAAGTTCCATCCTAGCAGTACAAAGACACAGTCTCTAGGAGACTGCATGGCTCAGCTGGCAGAACTGAAAGCCCTATTACTGGCACTAATAAATACGGATCGAGAATTCCCCACACTAATTGTGTGTGATTCTTTTTATTGTGTCCAGTCATACAATGAGTATCTTCACTACTGGGGTCAAAATGGGTTTAAAGATTCAAAATGTGGCACTATTAAGAATAAAATGCTATGGGAACAAGTAGCCGTGTTGAAAAACGAATTACCAAGAGATCACATGATACACACGCTGAGTCATCAATGTGATGGCGTTCAAGTTGAAGGGAATTCTTGGCTGAAGAAGCTGTGAAGGAGGCAGTAGGCACTAATGCTGTAGCTGCAATCACTTGTTCAAAAGCAAGATTAGACAGACAGATAATGGTAGCTGTCATTGCTTCACACAAAAACGGCACAACCTTCCCAAAAGGTTTTCCACTCAAGTACTCCTACAAGTTAGATGCAAATAACATTCTGTATACTCAAATTCCAATAGTGGTGGATAGAGTAATACCAGACATGGATCACAGATTGGGTTTAATTCTAGCTGCACACGAGGGTCTAGGTTCTGCACACGCAGGGATTACTGTAAAGGATTCATTATTGAAACAGCACTAATAGTGGCCTGGGTTAACTAAACAGGCAAAGAATTGTGTCCTAAATGGCAACATCTGCCAGCAGAGGAAGGGTTCCACTGTAGCCCGTCCAGCGCAGACACCATTACTAATATCAGACAGACCACTCGCTTGTATCTAATTGGACCAATGCAGCCCCCTACAATCGGATGGGACTTACAAGTATATCTTGGAGGCAGTGGATTCATGCTCTAGATTCCTATGGGTATGTCCTCAGCACTCGGCTGACGCTCGAACTAGTATAAAAGATTTGCCAGTCTTCATAGGGACATACGCAGTTGGCATATTGGGTGTAGCATTGCGGTACTTCTCTCTGTTCCATCCCAACGGAAATTTTGTTTTGGAAAGGAAAAACCGAGGCTTAAAGCAATCTTTAACAGCAAGGGTATTCGGTTTGGGTGGTAGTTGGGTCAATCATTTATACGGGGTCCAACGAGCCCTTATTAAATGCCAAGAAATTCCCTAGGAGGTGTCACTCCTTACAAGTTCCTATTTAGGACAAGAATGTGGGTACCTGATCTCACTTGTGAAAGCACAGAGGTGGATGAAAAACCATTTGACATCAATGAACTTTTGGTTGTTTTACAGGATCTGAATGTATCACAGGCTCTAAGCGATGTGCAATTAAAATGCACCACCACTGGGGAAGTCAAATCAGTCACAGCAACACCTGCCTAGGTCCCAAAAGTCTTGGATCTGGTCAGAGAAAATATTGTGGACAAAAATGAATTTGGGCCATCATACCGAAACCTCAAACCACTGTGCCTGCCCTTACAAATAGGTGAACACTACCACCTCTTCGTTATTTATGTTGTTCTCAGTAGTGGGTATGTCTATCTCCTACTACCTGCTTCATTGTCTCACATCACTCTCTGTGTGGATAGTCATGTATAAAATCAAATGTGTGTGTGAAAGCTAGTTCCCTGCGCTGCTCTAATGACCTTCTCTACCCTTCTCTAGTGGAAAAAAGGGGAGGGGGGTTGGCAACGCCTCACGGAAGTAGCCACCAGGGGGATGTGTCAAACTGGTACTCGCTTGACTCCCCACTATATCATCATCAGCAGATGCCAACCATGAAAATAAAGGGGATAAAACTGTGCACAAATGAAACAACTCTGTGTAGTTACATGAGTGACCCTCTGAGCAATAGGACCTTTCCTCCGAAATATGAGTTATAGGACCTACTCAATTAAAAAGAACTGGGCTCCACTAGCACTTCCAACTTTATTCTTTGCCGTGTGCCTGTTCTAATAAAAACCAACATGTTTCATCGCCGCGTTTATACATTACCGGCGATTTCATCAGGGTTATTCTGGGTCAGCGTGATTCTTGCACTTATCTTTTAATTTTCTCCCTTTATTGAACCTAAATGCACATATGGAAACAAAAAGGTGTAACACACACACATATATATTAATTCAGCCTTGGTGTCTCAAGTGGGTAAGTTCTGCCACCATTGCGGATATCTTGCTTATATACATTACCAGGTCGCCTTATGTTATGGTGCGTACAAGGCTCCTGTAGAAGAAAAATGATTTTAAGAGAACCCCTTTTATCCGTATGTGGGTTCTTGTGTCCGCCCTTTGGTCGATATCTAAAAAATCAAGTAAAATATATAAATTTTTGTTGTTTTGTGTTCATTGCATTGTTTTTCATAGGTTCCCTTGCTGTTAATTATTTCGTGAATGTTCCTCTCGATATTTGTCAATTGCACCTTTTGATGTTTATCTCTATGATGTTCACATCCCTAGTTATCGTGAAGCCCCTGCCCCTCGAGGTGCCTGTTGTTCTGTGTCACAAGCGCGTGTTACTTTTAGCACCCGCTGTTACTTGTTATCTGACAAGACCATCGAAAAACATCGATGCGTGCCCGCCGGCACACTCGGCATTCTACAGTATTGTTGCCCATTCAGACTTCCTCACGTATATCTCTCTGTCTCACCCATGTCGCCTGCGTGCTCCTTACCGTTTGTGCAGTCAGTTGTGGCCTCCGCTCACCCTGCTTGTTCACGTTAGTCGTCGGTATTTCTGTTTTTAGACGAAACCGGCGGAACTTCCTGGTCACGTGTCTAATGTGTTTCCTGGAAGTGACGTGATTTTCTATACTGTCATGTCGGCCATCTTTGAATGGGTCCCTGGCTACAGTATTTACCTGGAGTTCATGACGATATCAGGTTTATAATATTATTAAACCGTGATACTGTTGGGGACATATGGATTTCTTGTGAGTTAATGGGTCAGTCGTTCACTTTTGCGTCATAGTTTGTAATTAGTCGTAGAATAAAATCTTTCAATAGCCCGCCCTGGTGTTCTATGTAGTGGGTGCATCTGGCTCTTACTATTGTTAATATTGACCTCATAATTTGTGATGGTTTAGATTTTGTCTGCCTCCATTGGTGATAAACACACAATATGTGCGTATCTCCTTCACAGTTTTTCATTTGTTTTCCATTATCTCCTGGTACATTTATGCAATGTATACTGCCATAGCTATTTTAATCAGGTTGAGGGGAACTTATGCCATTCAATAGTATCATTCAACCCTTGTTGGTCCATAGATTCTTCAAAAATCCAGCGGGCTTCTTTTTTTGTGGAGTATACTGTCCATGTTGTGCTGGTCCCCCCGTACTGTTCAATTACTATCCAACGCAGATCCCTGGGTTGGTGTTTCTGATTCACGAAGTGCTGTACCAGCTTGGTCGTCAGTTTTGCAGCTTTCAGGGTGCTAAGATGCTCCTGAATCCTGATCTTTATTTTTCTAGAGGTGAGTCCAATGTAATGTAAATTACATGGACAAGTAAGTCTGTAAATCACATTGGTTGTGTTGCAGTTGCTAAAAGTGTTCAAATGCCATGCCCTGCCACTGGCTCTGGTAAATGATTTCACTTTACTTGTAATTCCGCAGACTGTGCAGCTCCCACACGGGTAGTGCCCCGGTGGAATATTAGTTTCTTTTACCACTGGGACTGGGCATGAGTGGACCAGACGGTCTCTCAAGCTAGAAGCTCTTTTGAAAGCAAACCTAGGTTGTGGCATCTGCTTGAGGTTGGTATCTAGTATGTGCCAATGTTTCTTAATTATTTGGCGAATCTTAGTTGATTGCGGACCAAAAGTAGTGACAACCGGTATACATTCTTTCTTTTCTCTGGTTTGTTTCATAAGTAAAGCTTCCCTTGGGGTGTTCAATGCCCGTTTACGTGCTTGTTTCACTATTTTGGCGGGATAAGCACGGGAAGTTAGTTTTGCTGCCAGATCTTCTGTCTGTTCAAGGTAGCTGGCTGTCGTTGTGCAGTTCCTCCGGTACCTCATAAACTGTCCTACCGGGAGGTTATCCCGGAGGGCCCTTGGATGAAAGGATCTGTAATGCAGCAATGAATTCTTATCCGTGGGCTTTTGATGGACCGTCGTGATCAATGTATTCTCTGTTGCGTGTATGTCCAGATCTAAATATGTAGCCTTCCGTCGGTCTATGTTCCATGTGAATCGCAAGCACCGGTCCAGATTATTAAGCCAGATTAAAAACTGGTCCAGTGTATCCGCAGTACCTCTCCATATACATAAAATGTCATCGATGTATCTCTTCCAGAGGACAATGTTCCTCTGGATGAGATTCGATTCATGATGGATGTAGTTTGTCTCGAATTGCCCGACGTAAATACACGCCAGGCTCGGGGCAAAAGTGGCTCCCATCGATGTCCCCGATGTTTGGCGGTACAGTTGGTCCTTGTAAGCGAAGAAGTTGCGGGTTAGTGCAAGCTCTATGCACTGAAGCACGAAGGATGGTGCCGTGTCATAAAACCATTCACATTGCCCCAGGGCACGAGCTGCTGCCACCAGCGTCGCCTCCTGGGGTATGTTGGTGTAAAGTGACTCTATGTCAATCGTCACCAAGAACTGTTCCTCCGGGTTGTAAGTTATTGTTTCCAGATGCCGCAGGATGTCCGTAGTATCTTGTACATAGGAAGGTTGTGTTACCACGCACTCTCGTAAGAAAAAGTCTGCAAACTGCGATAGTGGCTCGAGTATCGAATTTATACCCGAGACTATCGGGCGCCCAGGAGGTGGTCGCTGAGCTTTATGGATTTTTGGCACTATATAGAAGGCTGGAACCCTGGGGGATGGATTAATCAGGAATTCCGCTTCTTTTGCCGTTATCCATTTCTTCTCTTTTGCCGTTGTGACCAGTTTTTGAATAATTGTTTTCAGCTCTTCTGTTGGATCTCTTTGGAGGGGTTGGTAATGTTCCCTTTCCCCTAGCAATCTGTTGATTTTAATCTCATAATCTGTAATATTCATCCCCACCACCGCTCCGCCCTTATCCGCCGGATTGATGATGATGGAGCTGTTCTGAATCTTTTAGTACAGATCTACGTCGCCCATCAACTTTTACACCCCTGAATCATCAAGTAGGACCTGAGGTCACAGTATTTGAACAAAAAGTTCTCAAGGATATTACAGAACTGGAACAAAAACAACTCAAGCTGACCCACAGTAATATGTCACAAACAGACTGGATGGCCATCAAATCACTCCAGAATAACAGCTCCATCATCATCAAACCCGTGGATAAGGGCGGAGCGGTGGTGGTGATGAATATTACAGATTATGAGATTGAAATCAACAGATTGCTAGGGGTAAGGGAACATTACCAACCCCTCCAAAGAGATCCAACAGAAGAGCTGAAAACAATTATTCAAAAACTGGTCACAACGGCAAAAGAGAAGAAATGGATAACGGCAAAAGAAGCGGAATTCCTGATTAATCCATCCCCCAGGGTTCCGGCCTTCTATATAGTGCCAAAAATCCATAAAGCTCAGCGACCACCTCCTGGGCGCCCGATAGTCTCGGGTATAAATTCGATACTCGAGCCACTATCGCAGTTTGCAGACTTTTTCTTACGAGAGTGCGTGGTAACACAACCTTCCTATGTACAAGATACTACGGACATCCTGCGGCATCTGGAAACAATAACTTACAACACGGAGGAACAGTTCTTGGTGACGATTGACATAGAGTCAATTTACACCAGCATACCCCAGGAGGCGACGCTGGTGGCAGCAGCTCGTGCCCTGGGGCAATGTGAATGGTTTTATGACACGGCACCAACCTTCGTGCTTCAGTGCATAGAGCTTGCACTAACCCGCAACTTCTTCGCTTACAAGGACCAACTGTACCTCCAAACATCGGGGACATCGATGGGAGCCACTTTTGCCCCGAGCCTGGCGTGTATTTACGTCGGGCAATTCGAGACAAACTACATCCATCATGAATCGAATCTCTTCCAGAGGAACATTGTCCTCTGGAAGAGATACATCGATGACATTTTATGTATATGGAGAGGTACTGCGGATACACTGGACCAGTTTTTAATCTGGCTTAATAATCTGGACCGGTGCTTGCGATTCACATGGAACATAGACCGACGGAAGGCTACATATTTAGATCTGGACATACACGCAACAGAGAATACATTGATCACGACGGTCCATCAAAAGCCCACGGATAAGAATTCATTGTTGCATTACAGATCCTTTCATCCAAGGGCCCTCCGGGATAACCTCCCGGTAGGACAGTTTATGAGGTACCGGAGGAACTGCACAACGACAGCCAGCTACCTTGAACAGACAGAAGATCTGGCAGCAAAACTAACTTCCCGTGCTTATCCCGCCAAAATAGTGAAACAAGCACGTAAACGGGCATTGAACACCCCAAGGGAAGCTTTACTTATGAAACAAACCAGAGAAAAGAAAGAATGTATACCGGTTGTCACTACTTTTGGTCCGCAATCAACTAAGATTCGCCAAATAATTAAGAAACATTGGCACATACTAGATACCAACCTCAAGCAGATGCCACAACCTAGGTTTGCTTTCAAAAGAGCTTCCAGCTTGAGAGACCGTCTGGTCCACTCACGCCCAGTCCCAGTGGTAAAAGAAACTAATATTCCACCGGGGCACTACCCGTGTGGGAGCTGCACAGTCTGCGGAATTACAAGTAAAGTGAAATCATTTACCAGAGCCAGTGGCAGGGCATGGCATTTGAACACTTTTAGCAACTGCAACACAACCAATGTGATTTACAGACTTACTTGTCCATGTAATTTACATTACATTGGACTCACCTCTAGAAAAATAAAGATCAGGATTCAGGAGCATCTTAGCACCCTGAAAGCTGCAAAACTGACGACCAAGCTGGTACAGCACTTCGTGAATCAGAAACACCAACCCAGGGATCTGCGTTGGATAGTAATTGAAACAGTACGGGGGGACCAGCACAACATGGACAGTATACTCCACAAAAAAGAAGCCTGCTGGATTTTTGAAGAATCTACGGACCAACAAGGGTTGAATGATACTATTGAATGGCATAAGTTCCCCTCAACCTGATTAAAATAGCTATGGCAGTATACATTGCATAAATGTACCAGGAGATAATGGAAAACAAATGAAAAACTGTGAAGGAGATACGCACATATTGTGTGTTTATCACCAATGGAGGCAGACAAAATCTAAACCATCACAAATTATGAGGTCAATATTAACAATAGTAAGAGCCAGATGCACCCACTACATAGAACACCAGGGCGGGCTATTGAATGTTTTATTCTACGACTAATTACAAACTATGACGCAAAAGTGAACGACTGACCCATTAACTCACAAGAAATCCATATGTCCCCCACAGTATCACGGTTTAATAATATTATAAACCTGATATCGTCATGAACTCCAGGTAAATACTGTAGCCAGGGACCCATTCAAAGATGGCCGACATCACAGTATAGAAAATCACGTCACTTCCAGGAAACACATTAGACACGTGACCAGGAAGTTCCGCCGGTTTCGTCTAAAAACAGAAATACCTACGACTAACGTGAACGAGCAGGGTGAGCGGAGGCCACAACTGACTGCACAAACGGAAAGGAGCACGCAGGCGACATGGGTGAGACAGAGAGATATACGTGAGGAAGTCTGAATGGGCAACAATACTGTAGAACGCCGAGTGTGCCGGCGGGCACGCATCGATGTTTTTCGATGGTCTTGTCAGATAACAAGTAACAGCGGGTGCTAAAAGTAACACGCGCTTGTGACACAGAACAACAGGCACCTCGAGGGGCAGGGGCTTCACGATAACTAGAGATGTGAACATCATAGAGATAAACATCAAAAGGTGCAATTGACAAATATCGAGAGGAACATTCACGAAATAATTAACAGCAAGGGAACCTATGAAAAACAATGCAATGAACACAAAACAACAAAAATGTATATATTTTACTTGATTTTTTAGATATCGACCAAAGGGCGGACACAAGAACCCACATACGGATAAAAGGGGTTCTCTTAAAATCATTTTTCTTCTACGGGAGCCTGGTACGCACCATAACATAAGGCGACCTGGTAATGTATATAAGCAAGATATCCGCAATGGTGGCAGAACTTACCCACTTGAGACACCAAGGCTGAATTAATATATATGTGTGTGTGTTACACCTTTTTGTTTCCATATGTGCATTTAGGTACAATAAAGGGAGAAAATTAAAAGATAAGTGCAAGAATCACGCTGACCCAGAATAACCCTGATGAAATCGCCGGTAATGTATAAACGCGGCGATGAAACATGTTGGTTTTTATTAGAACAGGCACACGGCAAAGAATAAAGTTGGAAGTGCTAGTGGAGCCCAGTTCTTTTTAATTGAGGAGGTCCTATAACTCATATTTCGGAGGAAAGGTCCTATTGCTCAGAGGGTCAGTCACGTAACTACACAGAGTTTTTTCATTTGTGCACAGTTTTATCCCCTTTATTTTCATGGTTGGCATCTGCTGATGATGATATAGTGGGGAGTCAAGCGAGTACCAGTTTGACACATCCCCCTGGTGGCTACTTCCGTGAGGCATTGCCAACCCCCCTCCCCTTTTTTCCACTAGAGAAGGGTAGAGAAGGTCATTAGAGCAGCGCAGGGAACCAGCTTTCACACACACATTTGATTTTATACATGAATATCCACACAGAGAGTGATGTGAGACAATGAAGCAGGTAGTAGGAGATAGACATACCCACTACTGAGAACAACATAAATAACGAAGAGGTGGTAGTGTTCACCTATTTGTAAGGGCAGGCACAGTGGTTTGAGGAGTCTAGTGAGTGGGGGGCAGCCTGGACCCTTGTCCAAATCCCCCTTTGGCTCCTTGATGCTTGTACCATCATACGGAAAGCCAGTCCCTATCTTGGCTGTTGAAGGAACAAGAACGGTACTTTCTTCCACTTCTTGCCGGCAAAAAAGAAAAGAGATTTGTCTCCATTGATCTGATCAAACTACACTATGTGGCTGATACTAAAAGGCAGGCCTTGTGGGCTCCTGAGTAACTAATGCTCTCCTCTCACTACCATACAGGAAGTTGAGACAGAAAGACTCATAACATTTGGAGAGGCACAAATACCTTAAAGGAATTTCCAACAACGAAATGGAACTCGTTCCTCTGGAAACAGAACATCACAACAAAATGGAAGCCAAATATCAATTCGGCCTTCAACCGATGTCTACATCAATATGCCTCTTCAAAAGATGTCTGCCAGAACCTGCTGAGATACCAAAAATAGATCAAACTGCATCTGGCTACTTCATTGATTTTGATACCTTCTCTCTTGATCCCAGTGCACCTGAGACAACACCAGCTCCTCTTTCCCGTAAGCAACACATTTGTGAGTTCTACACTTTTCTAAAAAAGACTTATCTAGTATCACTATGTCACCAACCCAGGATAATATCTGGAATATTGTTCTTTCTGTTCTGGATTGGCCTACGTACTTTTTTTTGCTTACTCATGAATGGAAATTATCTCCCAGAACGCTCTGCAGTTTCCAAAGTGAACTTGGTCTTGAAAACCTCATACGTTATCTCATCGTGAACAAAGAGACATGTCCTTTCTAAACATTACTGCTGTTCAAATTCCTGATGGTATAATTTGGGACAATGTTGATTATGATGTATTTGGCCCCAATGAACTTTTGAAAATTCCACATTTATTTCAAATGTCTCTAAATGATGTCCTTACCTCCTGTACAAATTCGGATGATTGGGATTTTGAAACTGTAAATATTATGTTGTCTGATTTAGAACAATCCACTGCATTTTCAAACACTGAAATGTTAGAGGACACATCAGATTTTGACACTATGTACTAATACCAACCCAACTCGTGGTCCCACACCATCTTATATGAATTGTACATCACATGGAACATCATCATCAAACCCGTGGATAAGGGCGGAGCGGTGGTGGTGATGAATATTACAGATTATGAGATTGAAATCAACAGATTGCTAGGGGTAAGGGAACATTACCAACCCCTCCAAAGAGATCCAACAGAAGAGCTGAAAACAATTATTCAAAAACTGGTCACAACGGCAAAAGAGAAGAAATGGATAACGGCAAAAGAAGCGGAATTCCTGATTAATCCATCCCCCAGGGTTCCGGCCTTCTATATAGTGCCAAAAATCCATAAAGCTCAGCGACCACCTCCTGGGCGCCCGATAGTCTCGGGTATAAATTCGATACTCGAGCCACTATCGCAGTTTGCAGACTTTTTCTTACGAGAGTGCGTGGTAACACAACCTTCCTATGTACAAGATACTACGGACATCCTGCGGCATCTGGAAACAATAACTTACAACACGGAGGAACAGTTCTTGGTGACGATTGACATAGAGTCACTTTACACCAGCATACCCCAGGAGGCGACGCTGGTGGCAGCAGCTCGTGCCCTGGGGCAATGTGAATGGTTTTATGACACGGCACCAACCTTCGTGCTTCAGTGCATAGAGCTTGCACTAACCCGCAACTTCTTCGCTTACAAGGACCAACTGTACCTCCAAACATCGGGGACATTGATGGGAGCCACTTTTGCCCCGAGCCTGGCGTGTATTTACGTCGGGCAATTCGAGACAAACTACATCCATCATGAATCGAATCTCATCCAGAGGAACATTGTCCTCTGGAAGAGATACATCGATGACATTTTATGTATATGGAGAGGTACTGCGGATACACTGGACCAGTTTTTAATCTGGCTTAATAATCTGGACCGGTGCTTGCGATTCACATGGAACATAGACCGACGGAAGGCTACATATTTAGATCTGGACATACACGCAACAGAGAATACATTGATCACGACGGTCCATCAAAAGCCCACGGATAAGAATTCATTGTTGCATTACAGATCCTTTCATCCAAGGGCCCTCCGGGATAACCTCCCGGTAGGACAGTTTATGAGGTACCGGAGGAACTGCACAACGACAGCCAGCTACCTTGAACAGACAGAAGATCTGGCAGCAAAACTAACTTCCCGTGCTTATCCCGCCAAAATAGTGAAACAAGCACGTAAACAGGCATTGAACACCCCAAGGGAAGCTTTACTTATGAAACAAACCAGAGAAAAGAAAGAATGTATACCGGTTGTCACTACTTTTGGTCCGCAATCAACTAAGATTCGCCAAATAATTAAGAAACATTGGCACATACTAGATACCAACCTCAAGCAGATGCCACAACCTAGGTTTGCTTTCAAAAGAGCTTCCAGCTTGAGAGACCGTCTGGTCCACTCACGCCCAGTCCCAGTGGTAAAAGAAACTAATATTCCACCGGGGCACTACCCGTGTGGGAGCTGCACAGTCTGCGGAATTACAAGTAAAGTGAAATCATTTACCAGAGCCAGTGGCAGGGCATGGCATTTGAACACTTTTAGCAACTGCAACACAACCAATGTGATTTACAGACTTACTTGTCCATGTAATTTACATTACATTGGACTCACCTCTAGAAAAATAAAGATCAGGATTCAGGAGCATCTTAGCACCCTGAAAGCTGCAAAACTGACGACCAAGCTGGTACAGCACTTCGTGAATCAGAAACACCAACCCAGGGATCTGCGTTGGATAGTAATTGAAACAGTACGGGGGGACCAGCACAACATGGACAGTATACTCCACAAAAAAGAAGCCTGCTGGATTTTTGAAGAATCTACGGACCAACAAGGGTTGAATGATACTATTGAATGGCATAAGTTCCCCTAAACCTGATTAAAATAGCTATGGCAGTATACATTGCATAAATGTACCAGGAGATAATGGAAAACAAATGAAAAACTGTGAAGGAGATACGCACATATTGTGTGTTTATCACCAATGGAGGCAGACAAAATCTAAACCATCACAAATTATGAGGTCAATATTAACAATAGTAAGAGCCAGATGCACCCACTACATAGAACACCAGGGCGGGCTATTGAATGATTTTATTCTACGACTAATTACAAACTATGACGCAAAAGTGAACGACTGACCCATTAACTCACAAGAAATCCATATGTCCCCCACAGTATCACGGTTTAATAATATTATAAACCTGATATCGTCATGAACTCCAGGTAAATACTGTAGCCAGGGACCCATTCAAAGATGGCCGACATCACAGTATAGAAAATCACGTCACTTCCAGGAAACACATTAGACACGTGACCAGGAAGTTCCGCCGGTTTCGTCTAAAAACAGAAATACCTACGACTAACGTGAACGAGCAGGGTGAGCGGAGGCCACAACTGACTGCACAAACGGAAAGGAGCACGCAGGCGACATGGGTGAGACAGAGAGATATACGTGAGGAAGTCTGAATGGGCAACAATACTGTAGAACGCCGAGTGTGCCGGCGGGCACGCATCGATGTTTTTCGATGGTCTTGTCAGATAACAAGTAACAGCGGGTGCTAAAAGTAACACGCGCTTGTGACACAGAACAACAGGCACCTCGAGGGGCAGGGGCTTCACGATAACTAGAGATGTGATCATCATAGAGATAAACATCAAAAGGTGCAATTGACAAATATCGAGAGGAACATTCACGAAATAATTAACAGCAAGGGAACCTATGAAAAACAATGCAATGAACACAAAACAACAAAAATGTATATATTTTACTTGATTTTTTAGATATCGACCAAAGGGCGGACACAAGAACCCACATACGGATAAAAGGGGTTCTCTTAAAATCATTTTTCTTCTACGGGAGCCTGGTACGCACCATAACATAAGGCGACCTGGTAATGTATATAAGCAAGATATCCGCAATGGTGGCAGAACTTACCCACTTGAGACACCAAGGCTGAATTAATATATATGTGTGTGTGTTACACCTTTTTGTTTCCATATGTGCATTTAGGTACAATAAAGGGAGAAAATTAAAAGATAAGTGCAAGAATCACGCTGACCCAGAATAACCCTGATGAAATCGCCGGTAATGTATAAACGCGGCGATGAAACATGTTGGTTTTTATTAGAACAGGCACACGGCAAAGAATAAAGTTGGAAGTGCTAGTGGAGCCCAGTTCTTTTTAATTGAGGAGGTCCTATAACTCATATTTCGGAGGAAAGGTCCTATTGCTCAGAGGGTCAGTCACGTAACTACACAGAGTTTTTTCATTTGTGCACAGTTTCATCCCCTTTATTTTCATGGTTGGCATCTGCTGATGATGATATAGTGGGGAGTCAAGCGAGTACCAGTTTGACACATCCCCCTGGTGGCTACTTCCGTGAGGCGTTGCCAACCCCCCTCCCCTTTTTTCCACTAGAGAAGGGTAGAGAAGGTCATTAGAGCAGCGCAGGGAACCAGCTTTCACACACACATTTGATTTTATACATGAATATCCACACAGAGAGTGATGTGAGACAATGAAGCAGGTAGTAGGAGATAGACATACCCACTACTGAGAACAACATAAATAACGAAGAGGTGGTAGTGTTCACCTATTTGTAAGGGCAGGCACAGTGGTTTGAGGAGTCTAGTGAGTGGGGGGCAGCCTGGACCCTTGTCCAAATCCCCCTTTGGCTCCTTGATGCTTGTACCATCATACGGAAAGCCAGTCCCTATCTTGGCTGTTGAAGGAACAAGAACGGTACTTTCTTCCACTTCTTGCCGGCAAAAAAGAAAAGAGATTTGTCTCCATTGATCTGATCAAACTACACTATGTGGCTGATACTAAAAGGCAGGCCTTGTGGGCTCCTGAGTAACTAATGCTCTCCTCTCACTACCATACAGGAAGTTGAGACAGAAAGACTCATAACATTTGGAGAGGCACAAATACCTTAAAGGAATTTCCAACAACGAAATGGAACTCGTTCCTCTGGAAACAGAACATCACAACAAAATGGAAGCCAAATATCAATTCGGCCTTCAACCGATGTCTACATCAATATGCCTCTTCAAAAGATGTCTGCCAGAACCTGCTGAGATACCAAAAATAGATCAAACTGCATCTGGCTACTTCATTGATTTTGATACCTTCTCTCTTGATCCCAGTGCACCTGAGACAACACCAGCTCCTCTTTCCCGTAAGCAACACATTTGTGAGTTCTACACTTTTCTAAAAAAGACTTATCTAGTATCACTATGTCACCAACCCAGGATAATATCTGGAATATTGTTCTTTCTGTTCTGGATTGGCCTACGTACTTTTTTTTGCTTACTCATGAATGGAAATTATCTCCCAGAACGCTCTGCAGTTTCCAAAGTGAACTTGGTCTTGAAAACCTCATACGTTATCTCATCGTGAACAAAGAGACATGTCCTTTCTAAACATTACTGCTGTTCAAATTCCTGATGGTATAATTTGGGACAATGTTGATTATGATGTATTTGGCCCCAATGAACTTTTGAAAATTCCACATTTATTTCAAATGTCTCTAAATGATGTCCTTACCTCCTGTACAAATTCTGATGATTGGGATTTTGAAACTGTAAATATTATGTTGTCTGATTTAGAACAATCCACTGCATTTTCAAACACTGAAATGTTAGAGGACACATCAGATTTTGTCACTATGTACTAATACCAACCCAACTCGTGGTCCCACACCATCTTATATGAATTGTACATCACATGGAGGGGATACAATAGATGACATTATACAGTACAATATGTCAGGGCTTGACTGGCGTGCCTACCTGGATGTAATACAGGCCCAACTACATCTCCCAGAAGGCCATCTTTCTGGGAGGAACGGAAACGTATTTAGTCACGTGACACGCGGTGAGCGTTGTACGTGATTCTTGTCTGCTGGGGTCTCCTGTGGATGCGGACGCCCTGTTCCCGCGGATTTGTTCGTGTTTCAGGACGGCGTTCTCGGATGAGACGCCAGGTCTTTTGGAGGTACTGCGGTCCTTTACAGGACTGCCTACGCGCGTTCCGCTTGGTTGAGCATGAACGAGGTCTGCCTTTTTCCTTTCTCTCGTTTCTGGGCGGCGCGGGAAGACACTTGGGATTGCCCCTTCCGTCGAGGGAACGCTGTGTGCCATTCAGGGCTATCCCTCAGCTGAACGGGTATTCCCTTCTTTGTTTTGCCTCAGGTTCACGGCTGATGGATCTGGGAGCCGTTTCTGATAAACTTTGGCTCCTGTGAAAACTTTTAAGGAAGCTTGTCCATGTGTTCTCTCTAAGGCAAGCAGAGTTGCTGTTCCTGGAGTCCTGGTAAGATCAGCATCATTCTGGTGTGGATGGTCTGATTCGAGACTTGTTTACTTTGAATTTTCTCAGTCATTCATCCAGGGTATTCAAACTGTAGGCTGGGTCAGCTGAAATATTCCTGGATTATAATTTCCCTGTCTTTCTTGAACCAGATAAACTCAGAACATTAAATCAGCCCATGCCTTATCCTATGGGAAGGTTCTGACGTCCAAGCACCTGAACTATCTGATAATTGATTTCCCTTTTCCTGGTGCTGGAGTTGGCTTTTTGTTTAAATCCTAGGGTGGATGACAGATGGTACGTATGTGGATTGAGGGCAGGTTTATATAAATCAGACAATGTTGCCAAACAGTATTATAGGTGAGTCCTTTTCTGCGGTCAGAGAAGCATCTTGTCGTAGTGAACTAAGAGGAAGGGTTCATCTCCTGATTCATCTACAGGGTTTGGATACACTCATAGCGAGAACTATATGAGAGTAGTTAGGTATTTACATCTTGTTAATGTGTTGTTTCTTTTGTTGCAGGAATCCCTTTTCCACCGCTGTTCTCATCCTAACCCTATCCCTCGCTTGATTACTTCTATACTCTGTATATATCTACATATTAGCCAGAGTACGGGGAAATCAGGAGGTGAACCCTTTTGAGCATCATCCTGACCCTGAGGAGCTCGATCATCGTGACAGAATCACGTACCCACAAAATCTTCTCCTCCTGGTCAGGGATATCCTCAGAGATGGCTACTTTAGATGATGTATTACAGGTCCTGGTCCTAGTCCAACAAGAATTAACCACTTCACGTACTGAGACAGCTGCTCTTAAGGAGCGATCGGATAGGCAAACAAGGAATCCTTTTGACGCTTCAGCTGGCGCTCAGCAAATTCAGGTAACGGTTCCACCACCCATACCGTTGGCTAGCCCAGAAAGGTATTCTGGAGTCCCTCATAAAATACAGACTTTTCTGACACAAATTACGCTGCACTTCTCTTGCAGACCTGCTTCACTTCCGACGAATTTGTCAAGAGTAGCCTTTGCCATTTCTTACCTGACAGGGGATGCTGCCAATTGGGCGGCCCCTCTGGTCAGGAATGATGATCCTTTGCTATCCAATTGGGCGTCTTTTCGGAGAGAATTCGAAAGGGTGTTCGATCATAGGGCTACCACACTCAGTGCCGACAGAGAACTCCTTGAATTACGCCAGGGCAAGAAAGATCTAGTTACTTACATGACCACTTTCAACCGGTTAGTGGTTGAGACCGCCTGGCCAGAAGAAAAAAGAATGGCGATTTATTATCAGGGGTTGAAAGATGACATTAAAAACGTGCTAGCACAAGTAGATCCGTAGCCCACCTTGTGTACAGACTTGATTAATCTGACTTTAACGTTAGATAATAGACTCGCAGAGCGAGGAGGAGACCGTAGAAGGAGCGAAAGAAGTTCAGGGGGACTGGAGCATGAAACACGTTCTCCTCCCTCCTCAAGAGAAGCCCCCCCGGAGCCCATGGATGTAGGAGCTATCAGGTTTCCTTTATCCAGAGCAGAGAGGGAAAATCGTAGGGCTCTGGGACTCTGTATGTACTGTGGAAAGAAGGGGCACTATGTGAAGGAGTGTACCCAGAAACCTAACAAACTAAACACCTTTTATGCTGGTAAACAGGTAGCAATCACATCTGTAGAAAAACCCGATAAAAAATATAACAGTGATTCTGGGAATGGTCCTGAAGAGAAGGAATGGAGGTTGCCATCTTTAGCGGTCACCGACTCCAAAAACACAGAGGCACACATTCTCTTGTCTATGATACTCCGGACAAGACAACAACAATATCCAGTGTGGAGAATGATTGACTCAGGAGCCACCGGAAATTTCATAGACTATGGGTTGGTGCGTCGTTTGGGACTGGGTAGAGTCCCTAACCACAAACCCGAGAAGGTGTTGGCGGTTGATGGCACCCCATTAAAATCCGTCCCGATAACCGAACACACCGAGATAGTGGAGTTGGTCCTCAAAGGTAATCCACAGGAACGTGAGGAGTACATTGTTCTGGGCATAATTGAGGCACCTCAATACGAGGTCATCTTGGGCTTGCCATGGCTATGGCAACACAATCCCATGATGGATTGGAGGCTCAAAACCATCAGTTTCCTCTCCACAGAATGTCAAACTAATTGCATGAAAAACACTGGCTCACGCACCTTAGCCTTAGCACACATCTTTCAGGAAGCCACAGCATCTGAGAAAGAGGTTGACTTGCCTTTAGACTATGTAGAGTATGGGGAGGTGTTCAGTGAAATCAAGGCTGAGATTCTACCACCACACCGTGAATACGACTATCGCATTGATTGTCACGATGATCGAGCTCCTCAGGGTCAGGATGATGCTCAAAGAGGTCCACCTCCTGATTTCCCCGTACTCTGGCTTATATGTAGATATATACAGGGTATAGAAGTAATCAAGCAAGGGATAGGGTTAGGATGGGAACAGAGGTGGAAAAGGGATTCCTGCAACAAAAGAAACAACACATTAACAAGATGTAAATACCTAACTACTCTCATATAGTTCTCGCTATCAGTCTATCCATACCCTGTAGATGAATCAGGAGATGAACCCTTCCTCTCATTTCACTACGACAAGATGCTTCTCTCACCGCAGAAAAGGACTCACTTATAAGTCAAAGTACACCGTTAATACTGTTTGGCAACATTGTCTGATTTATATAAACAAAAAGCCAACTCCAGCACCAGAAAAAGGGAAATCAATTATCAGATAGTTCAGGTGCTTGAACATCAGAACCTTCCCATAGGATAAGGCATGGGCTGATTTAATGTGCTAAGTTTATCTGGTTCCAGAAAGAAGGGGAAATTATAATCCAGGATAATTTCAGCTGACCCAGCCTACAGTTTGAATACCCTGGATGAATGACTGAGAAAAGTAAAAGTAAACAAGTCTCAAATCAGACCATCCACACCGGAATGATGCTGATCTTACCAAGACTCCAGGAAAAGCAACTCCCCGTGCCTTAGAGAGAACACCTGGACAAGCTTCCTTAAAAGTTTTCACAGGAGCCAAAGGCTATCAGAAACGGCTCCCAGATCTGTAAGCTGTGAACCCGAGGCAAAACAAAGAAGGGAATACCCGCTCAGCCGAGCGATATCCCTGAATGGCACACAGCGTTCCCTCGACGGGTCACGGGAGGGGGCAATCCCAAGCTTCTCCCAGCGCCGCCGAGAAACGGGAGAAAGGAAAAAGGCAGACACCGCGTTCACGCTCAGCCGAGCGGAACGCGCGTAAACAGTCCGAAAAAGGACCGCAGTACCTCCAAAAGACCTGGCGTCTCGTCCGAGAACACCGTCCTGAAACACGAACAAATCCGCGAGAACAGGGCGTCCGCATCCACAGGAGACCCCAGCAGACAAGAATCACGTACAATGCTCACCGCGTGTCACGTGACTAAATATGTTTCCGTTCCTCCCAGAAGGATGGCCTTCTGTGAGATGTAGTCTGGCCTGTATTACATCCAGGTAGGCACACCAGTCAAGCCCTGACATTGATCTGGTAGAAGGAGCGGTTATACCGTCATGTCGGGTATACGCTCTATCCGAGCCCCATACCCATACAGGTATTCACATACTTACAGACTCATGCATCCACTTACACACCCACTTACAGGAACACCCTGGCATTCACAGACCCACTCATAAAGCTATGCAGGCACTAACAGACACACTCAAAATGCCACACAGAATCTCATACACCCACAAAACCACTCACATGCTCATTCACAGACCCATACAGACACATATACCAACTCACAGACCCACTCAGAAACTCACACACCCAATCATGCACCCACTCAAGACCCACACAGACACTCGCACACCCACTCACTGACCCACTAAGATATCCACATACCCACTCGGAGACTAACCCACACACTCACACATAGACCCACACAGGCAATCTTACAGAATAACACAGGCAGTCACGGACCCATTGAGAAAGCCACATAGGCACTCATACATCCACTCACATATCCATGCAGTCACTTACAAATACACTCACAGACCAATACTGGTACAAACAGACCCACTCCCAGACTGATACACCCAGTCACAAATCCACAGAGACACTCATACAACCACTCACAGGCTCACACAGGCACTGACACACCCACTCACAGATCCACACGAACAGTCATACATCCACTCACAGATCTGGACAAGCAAATCCTAAATATGCTGCTTTGTATTAAATGTATGCATTTGGTTTGTGGAGCCTCGGCTGATCTGTGGAGTCAAGTAAAAATGTAAAAAGAAAAATTTAAAAAGAAGATGACCAGGGTTTGGGAAAAAGGGTGGCTCTAAAAAGAGCCTTTGTGTTTATGGTGTGTACATGATAGCTGCAGTCCTTCAAGCTACCCTGCTGCCTTTGTCTGCGAAATTAACTCTATCATTTCTATATATACACCATCCTAATCAAAGCATAAATTGTTGTGGTATATGGAATCAGTTTTGTGGTAACTGAGGAATGCAGAAACTATTTTATTGACATGTTTCCTGTATTTGTCTATCTGTATACAGAATTGGTTTGACCAATTCCACTTCTGCCTTTGGCAATTTTTGGAGAACACCAGGACAGTGTGTGGAAAAAATAACATTAGTTTACCAAAGGTATGCTTCATTAGGATTTATTTTCCAGTCCAACCCAGTATGTGCGTCTATGTACTTGCCACCGCAGTGCACAATAAAGAGGTCTGGATGTTGGCAATCCAAAATGCTTTTATCCAAAAGGCAGCAATTGATGCTACTGTAATACTATCTGGCCAAACCAAGTAACGTCTACAATAGGTAAAACTCATGTCTCAGTCAATTCAACTCTTCCTAGCACTCTCTCTGGCCCAAAACACAAAACTATGGCCAACATTCCACACTCTAACCATTTTGGAGGTAAGCTGGATTAGAACACAGGAGAAGGCTACAGCTGAAAGTGACAGTTTGAAAATGAAAGCAGTTAAAATCGAGGACAGCACCTAAATTAAAAAAGAACATATTTTATTGGATGCTATTAATATGTAGGTAGCTAAAAGTAGGTAGTTAGTTTGATGAAAAAGTAATTCTGTCTGTAATTTGCTCTGGAAAAAAAAGGTATGCTGTTTGGGATACGCTTATAATTTTCAACAGTCAACCACACCTGCTTCAATTTGAATTGTATGGTGCTCACAAAAAAGGTTATGAAAATGTAACCTTGTGCTACTGATCAGTGTTCTAAATATGGTTCCATGAAAATGGAGCCAAACGTGCTGGAGAAAGGATCTAAAAACTGTAGATTGTAAATCTGACAAGAAAAGTGGTTTCAAAATATTGCTCATTAGGGAGTGTATGGATTTTAATTTAGTACTTTTTACAAAGAAAACTATAAATGCCATTCTTTAACAACAGATTGTTAAGTGGGTTTACGGGCACCCGTGTGGATTCACCAAACCCGCCGTGATGTTACATGGAGGGTCGCGCTGGGTGCTGCAGCGGATTTGTGAATCCGCTCAAAGCCATTACCTAATTAGGCATCTTAACAGAAGTCTTACAAAGGGTTAAAAAACACTGCTGATTCAAAAGTAAAATAGGAAAAGAAGATTGTGATTTGATTACAACATCAGTATCACTGAAAACAGAGTGGGAAGGGTTGCCATTATTTTTTCCTTTGTACTGAGAATGGTATACCATTCCTGTACTTCTGGCTTTACATTTTCACCGACAAAAGATTCTCACTGATAGTGAGAGAAAAGTTGGAGAACAGCAAAGCCATTTCACAGGTATGTCAATTGGGGTGCACTTTTAAAAAGAATATGTAAATTAAAAGCTATGATCCTCACACATGCCTGGATCTTAATAACGCCCTCCAACAGGGATGTTTTCATCTGAAAAATGTATTCAGCAAATTTGGCACTCCTGCTCCAAATATTTAATCCTGACTCGTTTCGAAGCAACATGCTTCTTAATCATAGGAAAAGAAACTGGCAGGCAATGGCACACTCCAACATTCTTCCCCTATTTACCATATTTACCATCGGGTCGGTTTCACGTGGTCCATTGCATGTTGGGAGTTGGAGTTTTCAATTCTACCCCTTCAGTGGGGTCCGTATTCTGACAGTTCTTTAATATATTCACAGTCCTCCAGTGGGCCTCCAAAAAACTGGACGATTTTGAAATCTTGCATCTCTGTGCCGCTGTTAGGCTTGGAAGGTTTTCCAAACCTGCAGACCCTCCTTTCTTTACGGGTGGTGCAGATCTCCACTGCCAGACTGGCCTTGTATTTGTGTTCCTCACACTTGCCCAGATCTTAAGAATACACTCCAACTGGAATATTTTCATACGAAATAAAAGCTATGAGTGTATATAAGGTGCAATGAACTATGAACGTTATACACTTCAATAAAAAGGGAGGGTAGATAATGATATTAAGGAAAACCATAGGGAACAGCAAAGGAGGAATACAATATCTGGGGAGAAAATATAGTTATATTGTTAAGCTCCAATGAATGAATGTGTTTGCAAGTAGATGTGGGTGATTTATTACTGTTAGATCTGGGGGTCTCTAGTTGGCAATAGTATTCACCTTTCTCCAAATAGGGACCCTTACTTCTAAGTCAGGATAAGGGGATTACACTCCCTAAAAGCCCTGCTCACCCCCTTGGTAGCTTGGCACGAGCAGACAGGCTTATCTCAGAGGCAGTGTGTTAAGCATTTGTAAATATACACAGTAATACAGTGATAACACTACAGATGGACACAACACAGGTTTTATAAAAATAAGCATTCTTTATATAGACTTAAACACAAGACCACAAACGACAAAAATCCTCAATACTACACTTAAGATTACTTAAAAGATGTTTAAAGTGTCTTAGTTCAAGTTGTTGGTAAATGCAACAAAGTTCTCAACAAAGTACCTAGATGCGATACACAAAGTAAACAAAAGGCTCGCAAAAGGGGAGATGTGTTCCGGGGGAACGATTGCGTCCTGCCTCATTGCTTGCGCAGAGTAGGGGACTCGTCGTGAGTCTTACCGGAGTGAAGGTGATGCGTAGGTTCTCGGCTTGTGGGCCTATTAAGATTACTTAAAAGATGATTAAAGTCTCTTAGTTCAAGATGCTCGTAAATGCGACAAGGTTCTCAACAAAGTACCTGGATGCAATACGCAAAGTAAACAAAAGGCTCGCAAAAGGGGAGCTGTGTCGGTTCCGTGAACCGGGAGGAATGGTTGCGTCCTGTTGTCGTGAGCCTTACCTGGCAGCCTTGCGACGACACCGCGACAGGCCCTGGACCACGCTTCTCCGGTGATGGGATCGCGAATCTCTCGATGGCGTCCCGCTTCTCCGGTGATGCAACAGCAGGCAGGTTCGATGAACACACACTTCCAGGGTCATGCGACAAAGGCTCGCTTCTCCGGTGTTGCGATGATTTCAGCTGCGGTGGCGACACGATTCTTCTCGATGTGTCACGCTTCCAGCTCCCAGCGGCACACAAGTGACTGGAGTCAGAATTCCCAGCAAGGAAATTCAGGAGGGAGCTGGAGGTGAAGTCTTTTGTCCGTGAGACTTCAGCAGGAGGCAAGCACAGTTCAAGCCCTTGGAGAATATTCTGTAGATGAAAGTCCTTACAAAGTTCCTTCTCCTTTCCCTTGGCAATGAAGCAACCACTGCAGGCCAACCCAGCAAACAGCACACTGGCAGAGGGGCAGTCCAAACTCCTGCAGCTTCCTTGGTTCTTCTCCTTGGCAAAAAGGTTTCTTGTTCCAGAAGTGATCTAATTTCTTGGGATCAGGGTCCCAATATTTATACCCCAAAATCCTTTGTTCTCTGAAGGAAGAGAGGGTTCTGCCTAGTCCAAACCAGTTCCTGAGCACTTTGTTTACATGACTCTCTTCTTCCTTTCACTGTGCAGGGCAGAGACATCAGCCACCCCACAGGAGGTGGAGCCAGCACATGGGAGGGACGATACAGCTCTGGAGCACTCTGTTGACATGATTCCTCCTCTCCTTTCACAGTGCAGGGCAGAGACATCAGACAAGCCACAGGGGGTGGAGCCAGCATTGTAGATGGAAGGCCCAGCCCTATTCAGGTCCCAGGTGCCACTCCTGCCTCCCATATAGATGCAGATCTCTCTAATGACCACTGGGCTGCCCCAGCCTGTCTCCTGGAATCCCCAGCCCTGTCACTCACAAACCCAGACAAGGAATACACAACCCAACAGAGGCAGGCTCAAATGGTTAGGCAAGCAAATACCTGCTTTTCAAAAGTGGTATTTGCAAACACAGAATATTAAAATAAACTTTACTAAAATATGTATTTTATTATTCTGAGTTCAGGCATAATAAATTTGAATTTCTACTGTGTTCCCTGAGTCAGTTAGGATTATAAGAATGTTATAATCGAACTGCCCATTCTGGCCTATGAGAACAGGTAGCCTTCAATAGTGAGAAACGAAAATGGCTGTAATTCACTATTAGAACATGCTACACACATCAGAGCATGTCCTCCCTTATACTTACAATGCACCCTGCCCTTGGGCCTACCATAGGGGTGTCTAATATAAAGCAAAGGGAAGGTTTAGGGACTGGCAAGTGGGTGCACTTGGCCAAGTCGACAATGCAGTGCTAGACTGCACACAGGCCTTGCAATGGCAGGCCTGGGACACACTTTACAAGCTGCTTCTGTGGGTGGCACAACCAGTCCTGCAGGCCCACCAGCAGCATTTGATTTACAAGCCCTGGGCACACATGGTGCACTGTACTAGGGGCTGACAGATAAATCAAATGACCAATCATGGAGTAACCAATTAGTACATCAATTTAACATAGGGAGCACTTGCACAGTGGCACTGATTAGTAGTGGCACAGTGCCCAAAGCATAAATCCAGCAAAAACATATCAAAACAGAGGAGACAATCCGTCAAAATGGGAGGGAGACTCACGCCAATGATACCAGGTCTAACAATTACATTATGTAATTTGATAGCATATAATTTGCACCCACACACACAATGAGGTAGGCACTCATACAGTTAGTTACAGTGCCAAGAAGGTAGTTGTGTATGCACCATCCATATAGACAGACACTGACACACGGAGAGGGACATAAAAAAATCATTGACATAACCATTTATTCACCTACATATCTACTTACATACTCATTCTCACAGATATGCAGGCACTGTCATCTCCTTTCAGATACATTTGAAGCTTTTCATGTACCCATTTCTCACTCAGTTAGAGAGAGTTGTACAGAGCCATGCACCCAGTTAAATATGCATTCGTCTCCAACACAGCCAATCATATACCTATTTACAATACCATAAAGTCATTCGCACACCCAGTCAGACAGCGACAGACACTCTTACACATTCACTCACATAGTTGCATACCCCAAAACTCACTAATACAACCAGTAAGCAAATGATACAGCAACTTGCAGCCACTTTTACAGACCCATAGAGTTACTAAGAGAGCCAGTCATTTGGTGACATTGGGCCATATGTATCAAAAAAGTGTCTTGCGATTCTCAAATAACGTTTTTTTTGCGAATCGCAAGTAGAGAATCGCAAAATGCAATGTATGGACGATTTGCTAAACATTTTGCAAATCCACTCTATTCCTTATTTGCAAATCGCAAATTGCAATTCGCAATTCAGGAATACCTTTACATTTATTCCTATGGGCTAGGAGGCCCATAGGAATGAATGGGAAGACATTCTCAATTTGCGATTACCAATTAGAGAATCGCAAATTGAGAATGAGATTTCAAGGTTGCAAGAGTGCCAAAAGGACACCCTGTTGCACCCCTGAAATATGCATGTGTGCACATTTTGCGCACATACATGCCCTAAGGGCATGTATGTGCGACATATGGCACTTTAAAAAAATCTAAAAAGTGTTTTTTTTAATAAAATTGCAAATTACCACCAACTTGAAGTTGGTGGTAATTTGCAATTCCTTAAGGCCAAATAGCAAATTTCTGGTGCTTCCAGAATTGTATTTAAGGAATTGCAATTTGCAATTCCTTAATTGCATTCACAAAATAGAGAATCGCAAATTTTGCAATTCTCTATTTTGTGATGGCCTTTTGGGATGATACATCCCAAAAGGCTTTTTCCAATTCGCAAACTGGCCGATTCTGAGAATTGGCCTGTTTGCAAAAGTGAAAAAGGCTTGATACATATGGCCCATAGTTACCTACATATCCAATGACACACCCACAGAGGGATTAATACACTCATTCAGAAATGTACTGAAAAACTAACACTACCAAGTCACTCATCCAGCAAAGTAGCCATTTAAACATGTTTCGGGCCTACTACTGCACAACCTGAGTGTGCAGTATTACTGCCAGGCAGACTTGGCATCTAAACCCCCTTGCTATGCCTTAAACTCCCCTTCTGCTACATATTAGTCACCCCTAAGGTAGGCTGTAGGTAGGCCAAAGGGCAGGGTGCTAGGTGCCTGAAAGGTAAGACATGTACTTTGACTAACATACCTATGTACAAAAGCATGGAGCTACTCATACAGCCAGTCAGACAGCATCCGAGGCACTTACACATTCACTCACTCACACACATTCAGCATTTATGTATCCAGAAGTAACTTAGGCAATTGCACACACATTTATATAGCCCAATACTCACTAACAGAGTAAGAATATTCAATCCATACAATCACTTACATACACATTTACAGACCCATAGAGTTACTAAGAGAGCCAGACAAATGCTCACATAGTTAATTATATAGCAAATGACATGCCCACAGAGGGACTGTTACACTCTTTCAAATATGTACTGAAGAACTGACACTGCCAAGTCACCCATCCAGGCAAGTAGCGCTTGAAACATGTCTCAGGCCTGCTACTGCAGAGTCTGTGTATACAGTTTTACTGCCAGGTCAGCTTGGCATGTAAAACTCCTTCCAAACCTTAACCTCCCCTTCTGCTGCATATAAGTAAGCCCTAAGGTAGGCCATAGGTAGACCATAGGGCAGGGTGCTATGTGCTTCAAAGGCAAGACAGGTACTTTGAAGTTTCAGTCTCCCACCCATACTGCAACTCATATACCTTGGAACAAAAGCATAGAACCACAAAACTCCCAGTAAGACAACGGCAGAGGCAGCTCCACATTCACTCACACACCCACATTGCACTTATGTATTCAGCAGTAACAGAGCCAGTTCCACACACAGTTACATACCCCAGTACTCACTAACACAGCCAGTAAGCAATCCATACAACCACTTACATACACATTTACAGACCCATAGATTTACCAAGAGTGCAAGTCATATTGCGACATAGTTTCTTACACATCCAATGACACACCCACACAGGATCTGATACCATCACTCTCATATGTAATCAACTTGAGACTCCTAGTTATCCATTTAGACAAGGAGCCCTTTAAACATGTCCCAGACCTGCTATTGTAAAGCCTGTGTGTGCAGTTTTACTGCCAGGCCACCTTGGCATTTAAAACCCCTTGCCAAGCCTTAAACTCCCCTTGTACTACATATGTCACCCCTAATGTACATTGTAGGTAGGGCATAGGGGAGGGTGCTATTTGCTTAAAAGGTAAGATACGTACTGCAAAGTTTCAGTGAGTTATGTTACACGCACCCTTACAGACAACACACCGAGTTATATATCCAGTCCCCCGCCCATACTACAACTCACATACATATGTACAAAGGGATAGAACCATTAACATACCCAGTCAGACACTGACAGAGGCACTTAAACATTCACTCACATACCCAAACAGCACTTATGTATCCAGCAGTAACAGAGCCAGTTGCACACACAGTTACATACCCCAATACTCACTAACACACCCACACAGGGAATGACACACTCATTCAGATGTGTACTGAGGATCTGACACTATAAAGGGACCCATCCATCATACATGTAGCCCTTTAAACATGTCTTGGGCCTACTACTGCAGGGCCTGTGTGTGCAGTTTTACCATCAGGTAGAATTGGCCTTTAAAACCCCTTGACAAGACTTAAACTCCCCTTTTTCTACATATAAGTCACCCCTAAGTTAGGACGTAGGTAGGCCATATGGCAGGGTGCTATGTGTTTAAAAGGTAAGAGAAGTTTTAGTGAGTCACACGTGCAATTACAGACCCATAGGTTCAGTTACACATTAAGTCTCCCACCCATACCGTGACTCACATTCCTGTGTAGAACAGCATGCAGCCATTCACACTGCCACTCAGACAGTGATAGAGGCAGTTACATATTCAGTCTCACACACACACACAACACAGCACTTCTGTAAACCGCAGTAAACCAGACAGTTGCACACACATTTACATACTCTATCACAGCCGGCAAATCACTCATCCATACACTAACTAATAAATGTAATTATACATCCAAAGTGGTAGACTTACACTGTCTATTACATACTGATATAACTACTTATGTATGTAGTTAATTGCTAGTAGTATGTAATTTAATAGTGTGTAATGTAAAAGTAAATGTATTGTTTATTTGCTTTTCATACATCTACTTGCATTTAGAAAGGAAGATTATCAATGCTGAAAACAAAGCCAGAAACAAGAAAACAACAAGGGAAACAGTACTATCTGTCACAACTGATGGTGAAAAGGGACATAATGTTGTAAATGTGGTTAAAGAGAAAAGAGCTGCTGATAAGAAAACAAAAAAGTTTCTAAAACTAGTATGTGGAAAAATGGAAAATGTACAAAAACATGCTAATAATAAGTGATGGAGAAAGTTATATTCAAAGTGAGGAATCTTATAAGAAAATAACTAGTTCAACAAGGAGACAGGATCAATTTAAGGAAATAAGAGTGAGAATGGTTCGTAGATGGGAAAAACAGAATTTGGTACAAAACATGAAGCAGTGTAAGAGGAGAAGGGAAACACTAAAGAAGTGGAAACTATGTATTTTGATACTGAAGAGAATGAGAACACTGGACAAAATAGTGTTGTCTATGAAGAGAAAAAGCCAGCCAGAAAAAAAGACGTATTAATAGAAGTAATTTTTGTAAAGTTTGTAAAGTTTTCAGAATAGAATGGAAGCATACGTTTAATACTGAGTCTTTCTTCAATGAAGAAAGCTGCTTGCAAGACAATATATTTGTGCATGCAGTTGAAACAACTGGTCAATGCTATGAGGTAAAATGATGGTACTCCCATTGCCAAATAAGAGCTGATTCCTTGAAGTGTAGAGGAAGAGAAGGCTGAATAGGGACAAGGAAGGCACTGACATGCCCCTGTGTATAAATGGGAATGTAGCAGTATTTTTAGTGTTTGCCAGGAATCAATAAATATATTAAAACATTTCTACATCATTTTCCAGGTAAATATGTGAAGTGGAAAATTGAAATATTGCAAGGTTTAGATCTGTGAAAAATAAGGAAGGTGTGTCTGTCCAAGAAAATGTGCACAAGCAGCTTTCATCATTACCGAATGTTGGCTGAAATTACGTTAGAAGACTTAACTTTTTAAAAAGTTCAGCATTGTGCTTAAGAGAAATAAACAAAGCATGTTTGTTTGTTGCAGTATCAGAGGTTGAAAAGGTGGGGGCGTGGCTTGGCGCCCGAGGTGATGGCAGCGTCCGTGTGAGGCTCCGCTGAGGTTCCAGAAGACTCTTGCTTCAAGACGCTCTATTCCTGTTCCGAGGTGATGCTTTGACATCGGAACATTTCCGGATGGCTTTGTGATTCTTGAGACCTCTCCCTGCACCTGAAGGACGAAGCACTTCGCTGTGGTGTGCTCCGGCGGCCCCGCTGTCAGTGCGGCCACCATTTTATGCTGAATACGAGCTGGTGCACTTCACTTTCCTCACTTGCGCACGGAGCCATATGTGGGATGCAACAACGGCGGATGTTTCACAGACACTTGGAAACCTCCTGTGAGTTCAACAAACGATGCTTCTTGTGGCAGTGAGTTTTTGACGAGTCTGCTACTCTCGCGGCTGCCATTTTCTACCCGTTGCACACTTCTCTCTTTCTTCTCCCCTGTCACCGACGCACGGAGTCTCCATGACGCTGCAGTCTGCCTTCTTCACAGCTTTTCTACCGTAGCACAAGAGCTTTCCTCACTAACACCTCAAAATTTCAAGCCTTTCTCCTCAGCCAGGTGATTGCAACAGAATACATGTTGCCCTAGTGTTATTGCTGTTATTGCCCTGGGGCACCTCCTGTGTTTCCTCACTGTTTTTATGGTATTGGCAATTTTTGGGTGATGGCAGTTGTTCTCTTCAATATTTCTTATTGGCTCGTAATGCCTTAGACATGTTGATGACATAATGAATACTAATTTTGCCCCTCAACATCTTTCTACGCTGTCCTTGTTGCTTTTTGAAGATGTATTCAGCCTTATTTTAGACTGTGCCACATGTGAATTCCTCAGCTTGATGGATGTCCTGCCGGTAGTACACGCTTGACGTCTCCTCCAATACATGTGTTCTCATTTTGCTATATTTGACTTCCTTTCCTTTTAAGATACTCTCCTTGCTACTGCTGGACTTCCTATGTGACATCATTTACTTCTCCACGCATTCCGTGCATCCTGCGTGACTGCCACGTTGCAGTGTGTGCTCTATGGGTCGGCTTAAATCCATGACGCACCTACCCCATACAACAAAAACTGCTTTTGTTAAGAATTCTAAAGTCTTCTATGCTCTTTCTAAACTAGAGGATTCCCTCACTTCGTCTGGTCCGGATACCGCAATACCTGCACTGGGGAAAACCAATCCCAATCCCAAGATACTGAAAAAAGATCCCCCTTCGCCACTCAAACAGTCTACGCCTGTTTCTATGGAGTTATTACTGGAAGAAATTAGGTCACTCCGTCCTTTTATGGAAGAAACTAACGTCAAACTTCAGGCTCTCATGGACCACTGGTCGCAAATGGAAACTAGGGTGTCCTCTGTTGAACATTCAATCACGTCTCTTCAGGAAACCTGCTCCACAGTGTCCCATCTGCATTCTCAAGTATCTACTCTTCAGCGGCAAGTGGAGGATTTGGAAAACAGAAATAGGCGGAAAAATCTCCGCATTTATGGTCTGGCAGAGGGACTTGAGGGCTCAGATTCACTCGCCTTTTTTAAATCGTTCCTTCCCAAGTTACTTCGCCTGCCAGAGGGTACAACTCTCAATATTCAACGCACTCATAGACTGGGGCGTCCATCTACTTCCCTTTCTCCCGTGCAGAGACCTAGAGGTGTCATTCTTTATTTTTTGGAGTACACTGATCTTCTGATGGTCTTGACAGCTGCTAAATCCTCTCCCAAGCTGACATGGTCTGGCTCCTCTTTGTTCTTTGCCCAGGACTACGCAAAAGCTACTGCCAATCGCCGCAAGGCATTCCTAGGCATGAGAGATGCCCTTCGTTCCATGGGAGCAAGATATGGTCTTTATCATCCTTGCCTGTTTAAAGTCACCTACAACAACAAGACAACCACCTACCAAGACCCAGTCCGCTTGCAGAGCTTTATCAATGCGCACATGACCTCCACCATGGACTCCTCCGGACCTTCATCTTTTGCTCCTGGCTGAGCTGTAGTTTCATCACAGTTATTGTGACGTTGCATTTTGCCTCTCTTACTCTTGGTCAAGTTTTAATGTTTTTCCTCCTACCTTCTTAAATTGTATTGCCGTTTACTGTTATCTCTGTTCAAGATTCACTTCTGTTCGTCTCCTAATCCCTTGTTCTCCTTCTTCATCTCCACAGGAACCCTTCCCCGCTTGATGATGTCTCCCTGGTTCCTCGCCTAGCTGACCTCGGATGTGTTGCCTCACCCGTGTGGTCCCATCCCCCCTCCGTTCCTTCAGTTCCTTCAGTTCCTTCTCATTCTCTCCTCCCATAGGTACGTTCTTCTCCTTTTTCTTCCCCTGTTTCCCTTCTCGTTTCACGTTTTTCCCTTTGTGTTGTTTCTTCTTCCTCTTCTTCCTCGTTTTCGCATGTGTGACACATTTCTTTTCTCAGGTTCTTTTCATTTTTTCATCTTTGCTTCTTATATTCCAATGTTCTTCTTTCTCTTCTTTGTTCCTATCCTACTTCTTTTACCCTACCTTCATCATATACCTGGTGTCCTCTTCTTTCTTTCTGTATTCCTTACTTCTGTTGAGTATTCCTTTTCTTCTTTTATTTTCATACTTTATTTTGGGCTTCTTTTATGATTTGGCTGCTATCTGTTTCTACAGATTATTTTGTATGATATGTCATTGAATATAGTTTCGTGGAATGTTAACGGTATTAACTCTCCGATCAAACGTCAACGCATTTTGTCTCACTTCTGTCTGTAAAACTTAAGAGAGGAGGGGTGGGTGAGGTTTTTTACTCCCAGGGCGATGGTAAGCGTAATGGTGTAGCAATCTTGTGTCGCAAATCTCTTCTCCTTTCACCTATTTCTCAAGAGTCGGATGCCAACGGCAGATGGACATATGTCAAGCTTTCTATTAGGGGTGTTCCAATCTCTTTCCTCAATGTCTATGCTCCCACTGTGGGTGAGCCTCTCTTTTGGGCTGAACTCTCTCAACATATTACCCGTTTCATGGATGATAACTTCATCTTGGCTGGTGATTGCAATCATCCCTTGGATCCTTTTGTTGACAGGAACTCTGATGCCCGCTACGTTCCTAACAAATCTCATAAGCTCTTTGCCCAAGCCATTTCCCAGCATAAGCTTGTTGATGCATGGCGCCTTTGTAATCCGACTCTAAGGGAGTTCACTTTTTATTCCCCCTCCCACCGTTCTCAATCACGGATTGACTACATTTTTGCTTCCCGTGATCTTGCTCAAACCCTTACTACCGCTGACATTGGTCCGATTTTACTCTCAGGCCACGCCCCTGTTTTGGTCAGCATTGATGTTCTCCCTAAATCTACCGGGCCTAGAAGGTGGCGTTTCAACAACGCTCTTCTCTTGGATCCCAAGTTCACCACTTCCTTCACCACTTTTTTTGACGAATTTTTCTTGCTTAATGATACTCCCTCTATCCCAGAACACACTATTTGGGACGCATTTAAGGCTGCAGCTCGAGACTTTATTATTAATTTTGTGGCAAGGAAGCGTAAAGTCGCTCGTAGATTCACTGCGGACCTTCCTTGTAACATTAAGAGATTGGAGCACGCCTACTTTACCTCTCACTCGCAGGATAGTTTAACTGCTCTTGTGGCCGCTAAAATGCAGTTTAACAAAAAATCCACAGAGGATGCCTCTTTATATTTGCTGAAGTCTAGTGCTAAGTTCTATGGTGGAAGAAACAAGGCTGGGAAACGTCTCGCCAATTATCTCAAGGTCAAGCACAATAAGATGAACATTGAGTCTATCTACGATACCAACTCTGATTTCAAACACAGGGATGTTGATATTCTCAATGAGTTCTCCCTCTTTTACCAGACCTTATATGCCTCTGAAACTCAGCTTCCTCCTCACTCTCTCACACATTTCTTTTCCACCATCCAGAAACCTGAACACTTTCCTCTAGACCTCTCCCATCTAGAATCTGACATCTCTCAGAGAGAACTACTGACTGCACTTCAACACCTCAAACTGAACAAAGCTCCTGGACCGGACGGGTTTACTGTTGAATTTTACCTTCATTTCTCCAAGTTTCTCATTTAAAAACTTCATTCCCTTCTAGGTATGTTCGTTGCCCTGGGAAGCTCTTCTGGGTCCTTCTCCGATGCTCATATTTGCTTGATCCCTAAAGAAGGCAAGGATGCCAAGTATTGTAAGAATTACAGACCCATCTCCCTAGTAAATATTGATTACAAAATATTTGCCAAATCCCTTGCGGCACGGTTGGACCTTCTACTTCCTGACCTCTTAGGTGAGGAGCAATCTGGTTTTGTGAAGGGCTAGTTTATCACTGACAACACCAGATTACTGTTTAATATCCTTTCAAAATCCCCTCGCCTACAACACCCTCTAACTGCGATTGCCCTAGATGCCGAAAAGGCATTTGACAGGGTTGAATGGTCTTACCTATTCCACACCCTAGATTGGTTTGGCTTTGGTACGAAATGTATTTCCCTGATTTCCCTCTTATACTCCCGTTCACATGCAGCAGTTTGTGCGAATGGCCATGTTTCCTCCTTTTTTGACCTGGGTAGGGGTGTACGCCAAGGCTGTCCCCTTTCCCCTTTTCTTTTCAACTTGGCTTTGGAACCCTTTTTGTCCAAACTTCGCCAAAATCCCAACATTCATGGTTTTCAGACCGAGAATTCCCACATTAAGCTCGCAGCTTACGCGGACGATATTTTGCTCTTCCTCTCCAATCCTACAGATTCCATTCCGGCTTTCCTGGAGGAGGTACGGAGCTATTCTCAGATCTCTGGCTATAAACTCAACAATGATAAATGCAAGATTCTGCCCCTGACGAAGTACACATTTAAGCCTGATTTCAGTGCTTCCAACTTCACTTGGAGCCCCTCTCATATTAAGTACTTAGGCCTGCACATCAACCCCTCTATTTCTGACACTGTTTCCCTTTGCCTCAACAAATGTACTCAAAAAATATCGGACCTTGCGACCAGGTGGCACCCTCTTTACTTATCTTGGTGGGGTCGCCTCGACACCATTAAGATGATGTTATCCCCCATAATTCTTTACACAATTTCCAACATCCCTGTGCCCATCCCCTCCAAATTCTTTAAGAAAATTAATTCGATCTTGTCTTCCTTTCTATGGAATAACAAAAAACCCAGGATGTCCCTTGCTAGACTGATCCGTCCTCCATCAGAAGGTGGAGTCAACTTCCCTGATTTTCCAGCCTACCAAAAAGCCTTACTGCTGAAGCAAGCTTCCTTTTGGTTGCAGGAACCCATTTCTCCATGTCCTCTATGGGCTAAGGTCGAGCGCCTTTTCCTCTCCCCCTTCTCTTTTGCTGAATACATCTCTTTTTCCGGTAAACCCTCTTCGATTCCCACTCCTATTCACAAATATACCACCAAACTCCTCCTCTCCTCCAATCCTCCTCCCCCTGCTACCATTGCTGACTTTCTCTCTTCCACAATTGTATTTATTATGTTTTGGCTCTCAACAGAGGGCCACATAAAATATACAGAAATACAGTACAAAGCAATACAAATGCTGGCAAATGTCCGCCCAAGAGGTACCTAAATTACATACAAACTAACTTACACACCACAGCAATAGAAAATTGGCAAGTCAAAAGAGGATCTCCATGGAATATTAATAAATAGCTAAAAAACCTTTAAAAAAGTTAAAAATGTGGAAGCAGAACATTTCATTGGGGGGACAATAAAGTGCAAGAAAAAAGTCTTTCAGGGTTAAAATGCCGAGACGGAGACAAATAACTTTTATCCATCTAGAGCGCAATTTACATAGTGCCGGGCAAATCAGTAGAACATGCGTACAATCCTGAATATTCAGATTACATAGATTACACAAAGAGGTGGAACCATACCATTTAGATAACAGGAGATTTAAAGGTATTAAATCGTAGCGTAGCAGGAACCAAAATCTACGTATACCGTGTGGGAGGGACCATCGCACATAAGGTTGTGGCTGCTTCATCAGATAAGTGTCAAGAAAGATATCTACATTCCTTTTCCCATGAATTAATTTTTTATCCGATTGAAAGCAGAGGTCCCAGGAGGCTGTTTTTAAAACAAGTTTTAACTGTGTAGGGGAATACACAAAAAGAATAGTTTCATCTAATTTTAAAAGAGTTACGGCTTTTCTGAAATTACGAACAAGTTGAGAGAACTCATTGAAATTACCTAATAGTTCACTTTTAAGGAGTGCTCTCAGTGTCCCAACTTCCGCTCTTGCAAGACAGGCCACCCATCTTACTAGGGCACAGAGTCCCTGTACCCAACTGCTCCTTAGACCGAATTCGAGCCTACAGGCGGCCAGAGAGCAGGCAGTATTTAGTGAAGAGAGAGATCTTAAGAGTTTCCCCTCAATCCTGTGGCAGAAGTCCCACTTTTTCACCTCTATTAACTCTATGCCATACAGAATTGTTGCGGGGATTTTAGATCTGTACACCTCCAATAAAATCGGAAAGTGCCGTTTCCCCGTTGCATGGTATAGTAAGTTTAAACCTTTGCCATGGGCAAGAGCTTTGCGAGAGCAATGCTCTATATGGGGCTTCTCACTCAGATTAGCCGTAACGATTTTCCCCAAAAAAATATATGACTTTACAACCTCCAATTTTTGCCCCCCGATACACCAACCAAAATCTGCAGCTCGACACCTCTTTTTACCTACTATACACATGACTTTACTCTTGGTTATGTTAATCTTCATGCAATGAGCCACAGCGTAACTATGGAGAGCATGTAGCCGATTTGAGAGTCCTTTAGGAGTTAGATCAAGAATGAGGACATCATCGGCATACATCAAACAAGATAAAGGGGTCCCCCCCACCAAGGGGGCGATGCCCTCTGTGGCAGACAAAGCGGCGGGCAAATCAGCCGTATATAGGGAGAATAAGAGGGGAGCCAATAAACAGCCTTGTTTAAGGCCATTACCCGATGGAATTGGGTCAGAAAGCCCCCCTTCACCCCCCAACAGGACCCTACACCAGGTCTCTGTATGGAGGGCCCGCACCAACTCCAACAGGTGAGACGGGAGACCAAGCGCAGCCAATTTTCTCCACAGCATTCCACGGTCCACTTTATCGAATGCGGTGGAGAAGTCAATAAAAGCTGCATACACCGTCCCCCGTCTCACCTGTACATATTTGTCCGTAACCACATGTAGAGCAGTAAGATTATCCAGGGTTCCGTGATTCCTGCGGAAACCAGTCTGTGCAAACGGCAGGATATTGTTCTCCTCAACCCAAGCAGAGAGGAATCCTAGAAGGCATTTCGCAAAGACCTTCCCGATTGAGTCGAGGAGAGCAATCAAGCGATAGTTACTTGGGCAATCCCTAGTTCCCTTCTTAAAAATGGGGACCAGGATACTCCCCCTCCACGAGGCGGGTACCTTTTTAGACATGAAACATACTTTAAACAAGGGGTACAAAATTTTACTCCACCCGAGCGGGTCCTGTTTAAGGACCGTCATGGGGAGTTCATCTGGTCCCATTGCCCCAGAGACACGCATATTTTTTATGGCCATCTCAATTTCCTTTACTGAAGGATAGTTCGTAAGGCCATCCGCAATCAGACCAATAGTACTAACATCACCTAAAATATCATCAGAGGCGATAGTATCAGAAGTACAGTTCCCTGCATAAAGGTCCCGGATGTAAGTGGTCCATACCTCTTCCGCTATAGGAATAGGGGAGGGGCTTAATCTGGACCCACCTCTCTTCCACCATTTGGCATAACGCATATCTCCTAATTCACAATAAGCCTTTCTATTGGAAATCCTGGAGACATAAGGGATTAATCTGGGTTTCACAATTATTCTCCCATTCTACCTTTCTACCCTTCTCGACTCTTCGATCTTCCTTTGATTTACCTGCATCCTCTGCTGCCAAATACCTTTTACTCAAAACAGTGGTGATGGCTACATATACCCAGCTTTTACAAGCACAACCACCTTCTTCTTCCCCCTCCCCCATTGCAGGACTTCACTCTCTCCTTCGCAATAATCCCAAGGCTTCTACTCTCTACAAACACCTCCATGCCCACAATTCTGTCCGACCCAAGTCCAAGGTGGAGGAGCAGTGGGAGCGAGATCTTATCACAACTTGGTCAACCTCTCTTTGGGACAAGATTTGGACTAAGATTCGTAAATCGTCCAGAGCGGCAACCCTCACGCAATCTCTGTTTTTCATTTACAATAGGTTGCTCCATACACCTTCTACCATTAATAAGAACTTTCCCACCACTCCGGATACGTGTTGGTCTTGTTCCTCCCCACAAGCAACCTTATTCCATATGTTGTTTTTTCTGCAAATCCATATATGACTTTTGGATACAGGAGTGGGCTCAAATCAATGTAATCTTTCGTACTTGCATTCCCTTCTCTCATGCTCATATCTTCCTGGGAAGCCTCTCGCCTTGTTGGGTAAATGTCAAAACTGATGTCCGTATTGTTGACATGTTGTTGGCTGTTGCTTTTCAGCAAATTACTGTTAATTGGAAGGCTTCATCTAACATCTCCTTCAAAGCATGGTGGTACAACGTTTGTCACAACCACAGGCTGAACACTACTTTTGTTTTCCCTATCCAAATGGCTGTGAAACACACAGAATTATGGCTTCCTATTACGGTTTACCTGGATAATTGTGCTAGGCATTCCTTCCGCCCACAGCCTGCCCAACAGGAAGTTCCTAAACCACCTTGATTACCCTTTGCATTTCCTCTTTCTTCATTATTATCTGCTTTATTACTATTCTTACCCGAACGTATATATCGCCATTGTATTGCTTTTTGCTCATTGTATTGCCCATGATTAGTTTGTGTCATTGACTTCGCTGTATTATCCTCCCTGATTACCCTTGTTTTCTTTTTCCTTCTTTTGTTTCCTCCTTATTTATTCAATAATTGTATACTGATACCTTGTTTTATGACTAATACAATTATTTTTCAAACTTAAGAGGTTGAAAAGGTTGTGATTATATGCAATTCCGTTTCTTTGGCCCAGAAATAAAGTCTGGGAAAATGAGTAGTTGGTATGTCTAGGTGTAGAGGAAGAGAACACAGATGTTAGTAATGATAACTTTGAATGAGAAATAGTAAAGTTTCATGCAGTTTCTACAGAAAATCCAACCAATGTTTGTATATATTGTCGGCACACTCACTACAAAGGCCAAATACCAAATGTTGTTGTGCCCTCAAAAAAGTGACTAGGAAAACAGAAAAAAGAATCTAAAATATGCTGTGTATTTATTTGTGGAGGAACAGTTCGATTTGTTGACATGGCAGATCATGTGTAAGTATTGCTATGACGAATTTGCGGACAACAAAATGCCTTCAAGAGCAATACATAATAAGATAAAGGTGGTTGAAATTCCAGAGGAACTTCAACGTCTAAATGTTTATGAAACAATATTGATACAATCTATACACTCATTTCAAGTAATAGTTCATATGGAACCAAAGATAGGGAAACTGCCACCGACTGAGCTACAAAAAGATCTTAAAGATAGAGTTGTGTACTTACCTTTCCATTTTAAATGTAATGTTGAAACTGTGGGTGTAGAGAGAGAGATATAGATGAACTGCTTATTATTCTAGTGAATGGTATGCCCACAGAAACAAATAAAATTACAAGAAGTAGTGGATATAAATAAGGTGAAGAATGTTACAATCTAGCTGAAACTGAATAATGTGTGTTACAGATATATAGATGTTTTCACAGATGGAAGTTACATGGAGGAAGAAAGGTTACCTTCAAGTGCACAGATAGAAAAAGTGGATAGAACAAAGGGGCTTATTACGAATTCAGCGGTCTGTGGACTGCTGCTGCTGTGGTGGTCTGATGGTGGTGAACCGCCCGCCATATTACGAGTTGGGCAGATTGCCTTTGCAAAGACCATGACTAGACTGCCGGCACTGCCAGCACACCGCCGACCACCTCGGTCACGGTTGGGTGAAGGCAGATTCCATTGTGCAGTACAGAGGTGCAACACCGCCGTCTTTACTACAAGTTGGCCTCCCAGCGAGCGAACACTGTCAGTTGGAGCGCTGCCTAAAAGTCAGCAGAGATGAAAGAATTGGGGTGCACACTCACCCCTTTCCATTTCTCCTGAGCAGATTTAAATGTGGATCCCCTTCTCCAGGTCCCCCTACACAGGACAATCTTAACTCCAAGGAATACAACCTAGTCTTTGGCAAAATTCAGTTAATTCCTTTGGTACCATGTACCCATTACCGGGACTGCCTACTTATGGGTCAGATTCTGGCAATGGGTAGGTGGTATTTTTCCACATACATCATGGATATGTGTGCATTCGATACGTATGCAGTCAAAATGTACACACAGGCATCGATATATATGGAAATACATTGTCCATCACAAGACCACCACAGCCACACTGCCGGCACCTTGATAAACTCGGAATAGAGTGGTCAGAAGACCACAGGCGCAGCGGTCTCTTAACAGTCACAAACACGGTCCTTCAGCAGTCGGACTGCCAAACTCGTAATGAGGTCCTAAATCTGAAGAAATCTATGAGCACTATAGTATGCATCCACTGCATTCAATACAAGTTATGGGGCATGCGATTGAACTGTACCAGATGAAACCAGCTAACAGAGCTCAATGAGCATCTGGGAAGAAAGTTTAGACGCTCACTGTTTTCCACAACTATTTCCTACTGGAGTTGGTTGACAGTATGATGACGGCCCAATGCAAATGCCACCGCTGAGTATAGATCAACCAGATTACATTCAGAGGACCCTAGATTTCGTGAAAGTATTCCATCTATATTCCATCTGTTATTTTAAAGTGATTTGTTTGGACTACCATACGCTGTTAACCATATTCTCAAGACAGGAGTTAATCTACAAAATATTTACAGAAGGGAAATTGCTGACAACATTCACGGAAAAGATGAGAAGTTGGCATGTATTTTGATAAATTTGATGGCATGTCAATTTGGCACCAATGAATATTGGTATCATCGTCATGGTGAATTAAAATGTATGTTGCAAAATTTAGGTGCACCAACTTGGTTTGTGATCCTCAGTTGTGCAGAGTATGCATGGGATGACTTACATTACTTTTTGAGAGAAGCCAACTATAGTTTTAAGGCCATCCATCTGGTGACACCAGGATAACTTTATTCTTCGGATCCTGCAAAGGTTTGTAGATATTTTAACCACATATTTCAAGCAATGCTCACCTTCATCTGCAACAAAACATTCCACCTCTTGTAGAAGTCACTGATTTCTTTAGGCATAAAGAGTAGCAATCAAGAGGTGCTCCTCATATTCAGATATTGTTGTGGATTAAAGATGCACCAAAATTTGGACAGACTCAAGTGATTCCGTACTTTCTTTCATTCAGCAGTATGTTATAGGTAACATCCCAAAAGACAGTGATGGAAAAGGTCTAAAACAGCAAGTTCTGTGTTTTCAGTCACATAAATGTGGGAAGTACTGTCAGCGGAAGTACAGAGCAAAAAGAAAATTTCATACTAAATGTTGTTTTGGATTTCCAAAGCCAGTTATTTCCAAAGAAAGAGTCAACCGTTTTTTGTCTGCAGTCAGACATACACTTACTTGAAAATTACCCGAAAAAACCAACAACCTTAGGAGAACAGAAGCTTTAAAAGATATCAACAACTACAATGCTGTCATTCCCAAAATGTGGACTGCCCATATGAAAATTCAGTTTGTGACATACAACGCCATAGCTGTTGCTTGTTATGTTGATTTATACATCACAAAATCTGAAAAGACAGAGATGAAGGCTATTTGGGAAGAGATTTCTGCTGAAAGACCCCTGACACAGAAACTGTACAGCTTCAGTTTGAAGATGCCGTCACACAGGGAAATTAGATATTATCAATGCAGTGATTGGTTGAGTTCAGCTAGTTTATATTCTAAGTCGAGAGGAATTGTTTGGGTGAGTCTAGGCCTAGCATGCACGCTAAGCAGAGTGTTGAAGTCTTTTCCTAAATTCAGTACCTTGCAGAATTTGACCCTGAAAGGACCTATACTGTGAAAACAAACATTCTGGACACCTACTATTCAAAAAAAGGAGTCCACATCTTGAACATGTATGTCTGTATAACATATTCCAATACTACAGATATAGAAATAATGTGGGTAAATATGCAGTAGTTGGTTGTGATGGTTGTTTGGCACGACATAACAAAGGTAGTCCTATTAATCATATAATATTGAGCGCCAGACTTCTGAAAAAAGAGAGTTTTCTATTTGGCACTTCTACAGCTCTTTAAGCCTCGGTGTTCAGTATCAGAATTGCTAAGAGAGTTTGACTGCTATGAAGACTCTTTCAATGCTGCAAAGGATAGTATTCAGTCTTCAGTATTTACTAACTATTTGAAAATGTTACATGATGAAATTGAATAGGAAGAAACAATTGCTGCTGAGATAGCTATGGAGAGTTCTAAAAGCAGCCAAAGTTCAGGTCCTCTAAGTCAAGATCCTCTTGGACAGTCATTAATTGAAAATGAAGGTGTCTGTGCAATGAATGAGGTGGAGACTGTAATGAAACTAGCAAGACAGCAAACTATTGATTTGGAACAGTTAGTTGCACAATTAAATGATGAGCAAATACAATTATATATGGAGGTGAAAGACAAAGTTGAGCATGGATTACTTCATAAGTATGCACATTATTTAAGCCTATACTATTGTAGTCAGTGGTCAAGCTGGCACCGGAAAGGCTGTTTGATACAGGTTCTCATTGCTCTCTGAAGGAAGACTACAGAGTGTAATTTGTCATGTGTAGTAACAGCACCCACTGGAATAGCTGCGTAAAATATCAAAGAAATTACTCTACATCGACTTTTGATGCTGCCTGTAGAGCATGAAAACAATGAAGAATACCAAAATGTATCTGGTGAATCTTGTCATGAAGTGTTGAGCAGGCCTGGGGGAGTTTGCGGAGTTCCACACGCGGCGGAGTGCATTGTGAACTGCCATTTGCACTGATTTTCATGCCGCTTGGGTAGAAATTCTACATGAGCGGCAGCTTGTGCTTGCCAACTTACTATTGGCGAGAGCAAGCGGGGAAAAAACTCTGCTGCACTATGTAGAGTAGAGTTTTCAGTACTCCACGAGCTCCATGGAGCATGGAGTGCAGAAAATTCCATGAATGGAGTGGAGTTCACCGCCCAGGCCTAGTGTTGAGAGTGCTAAAAACTTTAAAGCTTTCAATCATTGATGAGGTGAGCATGGTCTCAAACTTAATGCTTCCCTTTGTACATTTAAGAATGGAACAGATTATAAAACAGACTACGATGTCCTATTTAGAGGGAAATACTTGATTGCTTTTGGAGATCTACTGCAACTTACACCTGTAAAAGGACCGCCTGTGTGTAAAACACTGCTCCACAATGAAATTCTGAATTCAATTCAATATGTGGTTCAACTATCAATGCAAACAATTATTTAGGAATATGGAGCAAGCATTTAACATTGAATATGGGAATATTTTGAAGGATATTAGAGTAGGTGTTCTTTCTAAATAGGGAACGTGTCTGCTAGAAAGTCATCTTCTTAGAAAAATATGTTTCCAATAAACAAGGCACACAGTTTTAAGAAACAAGGGAACCCTAAAGGTAATCAAGGACCTGGGGTATAGTATATAAAGCAACAGTGGTCCTTAATATACGGTAGTTAAACAAAATATACAATTATAGACAACAGTCTCTACTATAAGGAAGCACGTGTCCAGCCGGACACTAATTTAATCAATGGAAGGTGACAAAAGGATATTAAAGCAAACAAATACAAAGTGGGATACAGTCCTTTATCCAGTACAAGTAACATAACATACGAACAGGGGAAAATAATGTTTTACAGGCAATTCAAAAGAAGGAGGCGCTAGCATTAGTCAGAACGATTACAGCAAGCTGACCTCATGTAGTTTGCACATTACAATTTAAATTATTGTGTTACTACAAAAACAGTCGACGGCGTTTCCATCCTATGTGAGGTAAAGGATCATCATCAGGACTAAAATTAATTGCCTGATCATGCAGAGCCTGTTGAGAGAAGGAAGTAAAAGCGAACAAGAGATAGACTTCAGTATTTAGAACTCCAAGGTAAAGCATTGATGCTGCCCATGCCATACTTAACGTGGAACCTTTCACTCGTGTGTGAAGAGTGTATGTGTCACAAAAAGGAGAACATAGTGCAATTTGTGACTTTTGGGGGGTGTAACAGTGGTGTGTGATGGTGGGGAAGGGGTTAAGGGAGTGTCCTAATATTCGCGATTAGCTAAGGGCAGCGTCTCACCTCCTGGGGCTCGTTGCTGGAGGTAATTACGCAGTGAAATCTTCAGTACAGTGGAGTACAGTGTTTATGGAAAGAATGTCAAATGTATCCTTATTTCAAGTACATAAATAGATTTGGGTGATTTCTTTATTTAGCACTACCAGATTGCAAAACTGTGTCTTTTGACAGATTGTTCAAACTAGCTACACGAAACAATACCTGCCCAAAATTGTCGATCAGATCTCTTGTCAACGTTATGTCTATTAAGAAGTGGGAAATGTCTAATTTTAATGCTACAATAATGCGGAGCAGATGGAAGTAAAATGGAAACAGAGATTACAAATTGCAAAGTAGGACAAATATCTATTTCTGTAAGAACATATACTACTAGGCTATCATATTTCATGAAGGAGTTACTGTTACATCGGGTCTCTACACTGTCTATCTGAAAAGTATAAGTGGATGGGCAGAATGTAATGATACCAACCTTAAATTCAAACAAAAACTGCCTTTTAAGCTACGTAATTATTATTTGTTGTTCCTACATGTGAAGTTCTAGGGAGGATTACAGTTCTGAAAGTGGTATAGTGTATTTGTTCTAAATCCATTATTAGTATTTATGACATCATCCGGCCTATCAGGGGTGATGTCTTTATAAGGCTTACCATGTGCTGGTGTACCTTATATATCTATTGGTAGTTCTGATAATAATGGTCTCAACAATTTCTCAAATTAGTGAACACGTGTAGGTAAAACAAACGTTTCAATAAATTGCAGTCAGTGCAATACATACTGTTCCTTAATTGCAGTGACATCATGCACAGTTTTTTCTACAATCTTTTAGATTGATGTCCCCCACTGTTCAATGATGATTCTTTCAACAGTACATCACCTATGGTGTATGAGTAAAGAACCTGAAAACAGTAACAGGGAAAATTACATGTTTTATTTTAATGTAACATATCATTACATCATAGGAAATTAGTAGTAATTACGGTATCCAAGGGGAATGTACCACCAAGTTTAAAATCGGGCGTGGAATTAGACAGGGATGTGTGTTGGCTCCACTGCTTTTTACTCTCTTTATCAACGAGATAGACTCCATCTTAAAATCTATGGCAGTGGATGCTCCTACAATACACGGTGACCGCGTCCCAGTTTTATTATACTCGGACGACGCGGTTCTAATCTCACGCACCCCATAGGCCTCCAACGGTTGATGGATGGTTTTTCCCTATTTATCAAAGGAAGAAAGCTAGTGATTAACAAATCCAAAATCTTTGTAATGGAATTTGGGAGGAGGAACGGAAAGAAGCCCTTTTCATATTTCATCGATGGGCACAAGGTTCAACTTGTTGATACATTTTCTTATCTAGGGGTTACTTTTTCAAATAATAAATATAGCAAATGGTCTAGCGAACACAATAATGTAAGGTCTAAGATGGCCAGGAGTTCAAATGGCATATTTACGTTGGCTACGAAGTTGGGGGACAGGCGTGTCTATGATATGCTTAAAATATTCCAGTCCCGATACCCCTCTACGGCCCTGTATGGAGCAGGTGTCTGGGGCTATGCCACGGCGGGACCGCTCCAGGTAGAGGAGAACACCTTTTTAAAGAGACTTTTGTGTCTACCCAGCTCAGTTTCCAACGTTTTAGTGCACAAAGAATTGGGCATTTTCCATCTCTCCGATTTGGTTCTCCTGAGACCACTTATGCTCTGGCGCTCGATATGGATGAAAGAAGAGACGTCTTTGTGTAGATCAATTATATCTGACTGTTTGTCCCTGGATAATTATCGAAGGATTCCTTGGCTAAAGTATAATGTGGACAGTTTTCAGGAGAACTTTGGCCTGGATGTTTTTACTAATCATTGTGGTGCCTCCACTGCAGCTATTGATACACCAAACCAAACACTGATAAAGCCTCTCAAATAGCCACTCAGGCATAAATACAGCCACTGACATACCCATGCATACACCGATACAGTGTCAAACACACCCGACCACACTCATGGACTGACACACCCAGGCACAAACTCATACAGCTAATAACACACCCTCCCACATATTGATACAGGCACTCACATATTCAGCCAAACACCAAAACAGCCTCTCAAACACCCATACACATACTGAGACAGCCACTGACATACCCAGCCGCACACTAATACAGACACTAGCACACCCAGGCACATATTATTACGGAGACTGACACACCCAGGTAAACACCAATATTGCCACTGACACACCTAGCTATACACCAACTGACACACCAAGACAAACACTTATACATTCACTTACACACCCAGCCAAACACTCATACAGCCTCTCAAATACACGTACACACACCGATACAGACAATGATATACCCATACATACACTGATATAGCTACTGACACACCCAGCCACACTCTGATACAGAAACTGATATACCCAGCTCATACTCATGCAGTCAATGGCACACCCAGTCATATATTGATACAGCCACTTATATATTCAACCAAACACTGATACAGCCTCTCAAATACCCACATACACATACTGATACAACCACTCACACAGCCAGGCACACACTATTACAGATACTAACACACTCAGTCACACATTGTTACAGACACTGACACATCCAGGCACACACTGATAGAGTAATTGAGATACCCAGGCTCACACTGATACACCCAGGCACACATTCATAGACCCAATAACACAGCCACTCACACATTGATAGAGCCACTTATCCACCCAGCCACACACTGATACAGCTACTCACATGTCCATCAACACTCCGATACACAGATTGATACATTCATGCACACACCAATACAACCACTGACACACCCATGCACATACTGATACAGCCACTGCCACACTCAGTCTTACACTGATGCAGTCACTGACACATTAAAACACAGAGTTAGCTATTTGTTTGACCAGAGAGTGTTTTTAAAAGAAACCATTTTTTAAGGTATTTTCAGCAATTTTTTCTTGGTTTTTTTCCAACAAAAAGTAAATAGGGTACTAAAAAGGGTAAGGTAAGGTAAATGCAAGGAAGCAATTGGCTTCAGTGTTAAAAATATTAGGGGTCCTAATGTCCCAAAGCAAAAAGCAAGGTTTGGGTGTGTCATCGAGCGGATTCACGATTCCAGTCCATAGATTTGGGAATTTGCATACCCCATAAACCCAGTAACTTTATTGAAAAACAGATATAGGGTGCTATATATATATACACTTATAAATATGTTCACACTGATGTCATTAATGAAAGCAGAGGGATGGACATGTTTAAAATATTTTTTTGAAATTTCTGTGAAACTATGAATCGCAATTCACGAATGAATTGCAATCACATGATCAATCAATAACGGATGTATGACATTACAATGCATGGTTTTACATCGCATGCCTTTACAACGCTGTTTTTACAGCGCATGCCTTTACAACGCATAGTGCTTTGGGGCACTGGATAGTGAATAGTTTAATTTACTATTCCAACTCCAGTCCCCGTGGATAGTAGGGAAGGTGTTGGATAGTAAATTAAACCTATTCCCTATCCTAGAGCGCCCCCCAGCGCAATGCGTTGTAATGGTTTGCGTTGTAAAAGTCGCGTCGTAAAGACACTGCGTGGTAAAAGTTGCATTGTAAAGGATGTTTCCCATCAATAACCATAGAGTACATGTCTTCCCGTCTATGTTAATTACATTTAAAAAACATTCTTGGACTTATTACAATGTCGTAGGTAAGCCTCTGTGGGCTTGTTGGAGTTGTTCTGTCTGACTGATCTATTTTTGGAAGCGGCCGTTCTGACCGCAGTATTATGATGCACTCAAATTAAGGCCAAAACTCACCACAACACGCTTCCACAGTCATGGAGCCCATCGTTCACATCATACCACTTCTGTACCTACTTGATGACTAGCAAAACCAGAACTGTCACCGATGTCACTGCTGGTAAGTGACACACCTCACCATACACCAGTGGCCTTTGAAATCAGCATTGCTGCTTCCCCCCTGTAAAAATTAATAAATCATCGCCCCCTCAATTCTTGCACAACTATTCATCGAAATTGGCAATATCTAAATAGGGGTAAACAAGGCCTCTGGTGTTGCTGATGACTGTCGTTCCATTATCTCCCAAAGGGACAAACAAAATGCTCTTAACTCGGTGGTGATGCTGAAGATGAAATGATGAACAGGCCCATGAAGGAAGTCCAACGTTGCATGTGTAAAATTATGACACCATTTCATAATGGCTTCAAATATGTTGTTAATGTTTTCCTAGCAGACCAAAGAGCATATAATTCAATACAATACAGGAAGTTTGGAATTATTGAAGCTCTGCTACCCCTTTTCACACTAACAAGGCTGGCTTACTGCTGCTCATTCTCCTACACTAAAAAGAAGACATGATGTCTCTCTTGGCTAGAGACTGGTGCACCCCCTGATATCCTTTAAGGCCTCCCCCGGAAGGGGGACTCCCTCTCCATTTTGAAGACCTCTGTCCTACACATGGAAGTGACCACAAAGCAAAGGTGCAATAATGTGAAAGTGTCCTGTACCATGTTGTGCAGGAGGAACGAGGAATGTCAGCATCAGGTTACTCCAGTTTGAACTGGTAATACAGGGACAGGCCCAACATATAGGTAGGAATGCAAATGGGCATATTCACATAGATATATGTACAGAAATATGCATGGTGAGCTCACCACTGCTTGAAGTGCAACATGTCATGGCAACATAACAATAATGTACACCTAAAAGTATGTCCCACAGAAACCCATACACTGGCACACTACTTCCTTCCTATACCAATACCCTCATCACCACTGCTGGCAGCAAACGCTGAGGGTCCACCTGAACTCCTAAACTGCACCATGAATGAGAGTGTTGCAGTGCAGTGTCACGCTGAAAATGTATATCTTGAGATGTACCACATGAGGGGCCTTGAAGGTGCACTGGAAGAGCAAGCACTGACAAATCTATATCATTTTTAGGCCTGGGCGATAAAATTCCGTTCTGCTTGCGGATTTTGGGAAATTTGGGTAATTTCGCTTTCCGTGGAGAACGCGGAATTGGCAAAAATTCTGCAATTCGCGGCTTCGCAGGATTTTTTGATTGTTTGCGCTTTAAAAATGCGTGTTCACAAGATATTTCCCCCGAGCACACAAACAGCATTCGGGAAAAGGAAAAAATCATCGCGAACAGGGGGAACAAGCAATTCCGCGTGTTTGCGGATCTCTGCGCGCTCGCAGAGATTTTTTACCGTTTTGCGGAGCTTTGCGTAGCGCGACCGCAAATTCGGCCCACCCCTAATTCATTTTATGAAGAGTATTTTGACTTGATAGTGCCCAGCATTACCATGATGGTAATTTTATTCAGAGTAAGCTACCATCCAAACTCCACTGAGTGCAGCAACATCTTGAAAAACAGAAAGCAGACTTTGCAGCTGCATCACCTACCAGTGCCACACAACTAATAGCTGAGATATCTGTAACATTACTATCACATTCTCCTACTGTCTACACTGACCCAACCACAAATCCCAAACCATTGAAGTCACTTTTGTGTCAACAAGGTGAATTGAAAATAACAGCCTTTGCCAATGTCAAACACTCAGACATTTTAGGTACTATGTGAGGTGTGCATTCAATTATCTAGATCCTGTCATATGACTAAAGTATTGACATATCACATGTGCCACAACATGTGAAAATGCAATTTGATAGTCGTAGAATGCACACCAATTTTCATCAACGTACTCAATATTTCATGTATTTTTATTTTTATTGTCTTTTATTCATACTTGTGTGCTTACTGGATCTGTGCCTCACCTCAAAGCACGTTTTACATCATTCAAAACACTTACAACGTTGTGACGCTCCAATTCCAATTGCACAGCTTGAAGCAATAATTGCGAAATTCCTCTTGTACTTTAGTCCATGTTTATTCCAGTTTTATCGTTAATCAATCTTTACTACACAGTACACGATTAGACTGATAGAAGTCCCAATTTTTCAAATGAAACAATTATGCCCATCCAGGCCTTTTACTGCTTCACGTAAGACCATACAATTCACATTAGGCAGCTCTGATTTTAAAACATCCAATGCATTTCGGGCATTATATTTGCCCTTCGTCAGGGATAGCTGTCAAGTTAAAACAAAGAACCTCTGTTAATGTCTTTCATGGTAACAGCCGTAGTAGTTTCAAAATAATTATATCGATTTGCAATCAATCATATTTAAATGCTTTGAATCATATTGAAATCACAAAATACCTTTATAAATCACCACATTAAAAAAACGTTATTTCACCCCGAAACTAAATCATAACACCTCCCTGTAGAGTATCCGCAGAACGTGGTGACCTCCCCCACTTCCATCCATATTTTTATACCTGCCAAATAAAACCGCGTTATTAAGCGAATTCTCTATTACCCACGGTGCTCCATAAACTCTATCCGCCCTGTATCACAAACCTCCGGCACGCCTTTCATGCACAGTCCACCCACCCGACATCTCTGCTTCTACCACTTTAATCCTTGTTGTAAACCCTCTCATAAATCCATTTTCTTAACAAAAGCTTCATACCTGCTTTTCCCCTTCCCTATTTCTGTTTGTACCGACATCTCCTCTCATTTACAACGTGTGGCCGAACGGAGATTCAAACGACTGACTCCTCCCCCTCCTTAAATACTTTCCTCAACTTAACTCCACCACAAACTTACTTAAACCACAAACATGTGGCTCATTTGGCTGTCAAATCTGGTCACGTAGACACAATACACATTCCTATGAGGCCCCAACCCAATTTCCTTCTTAAATGATGCTACTCCAACTCTTGTGACAAACAAGATAAAGCAGTCACAATGCAAAGATCACTAGACTAATATACTCTACCACACCCGAAGTCCTAATGCTTGTGGCTGTGCCAATGTTTGAACGTGATACATCATACCTGGACATATACACACACTCAACATCCGTTGACACACAAACACTTATTGACAACCATCACTCACACCTAACATCAAATATGTCCCTCTGATAGCACATATATCCCCTATCAGGCAGGTAACTATGGTCAGGTATGGTGTATTATATCTTTGGGTGGAAATTCAAATGTGGGGCAATTTGTGCATCAAGATAGAATATAAAGGCACACCACGTCAGCATGATGTGATGGGCCTATAATTAGTTTACCAATATTGAACATGCACAGACTCACATACTCTAACTGTGCATTAAGCCTTGAAGTTGATGTACATGAGTCTGTAATGTAGTGCCCAACTCAACAATCACACCATTTTATAACTAGCTATCAACTTCTGTGACACCCATTCCTATACCATAAGCCAGCTCCTCTAGCAAATAACACATACATCAGTAGTGCATTAGTAAGTACAGTAAAACAGTCTAACTTACTATGCATGGTCATGGACCCATACACACCATCCACATGAAAGAGGTAAATAATATGAATGCCATTACAACCATCCAAATTCCACTACACAGTAGGCCATAGTGCATAGGCAACCTGCTTATAATGGATCTCGAAATTAAGGGGAGTCCTGGAAGACATCACTGGCCAGGACATAGTCAGATTTGTAGCTACCTCACACTCTACATGTGGACAGGAAATTTAGAATCAGCCTCAACTGGGACTAATGGCTATTGGCACAAAGTAGCATCCACATCTGCCACATTTGTCATTGGAATTACTTAACAAGGCCCACTGAAGGAAAAGCATTTGGCCCATATCTATTAAATCATATTCAGCAGTTTAGGCATTGCTATGTGTAAATGTGTGGCTAAACTAACTATCATGTATGTAGACTCACAGCGCCTCCAAGTGTATTGACAAAAAGATTCACTTTGTACACATCAAATACATATGCAACATACATCTCATTGAGTTTTGTCCATTGACACACTTGTATAATGGACTTAAGAATCTAACTAAACTATGATTGCATACAATGTCAAATGCAAGTTTTGGCCCTCCTACACTCCTACACAAACCTCATGCAGACATTGACACCCATCCAATGTGGTTACACATACCCACAAACATCCCAATAGACTTACCTACTCTAGCAACCATATTCTATCATTGTCATACTAACAGAACTGTACTCAAACATATTAAATTACACATAATTAACAGTTAACAGCAAGAGATATGTTTGGACAAAGGAATATCAAAAACAAAATAAAAATAGCTCTATTCAGGCTCCAGAGTTCAAGTATTAAAACGCAGGCCAATGGCCAGTCCAAATGTCCATGTTGCGAGCCAGCAAAGTGTGACCCACTCACACTTGCCTTCAGGAATGCTGCTGAAGGATACATCCCCTGGAAAGGGTATCTAGGGGGCATGCCAGGCACCCAACATAAAAAAACTAGGGGGGCTGGGTTGGTCCTTGGGAGGGATGGGCTCAGATTTTGGGGGATGGCTGGGTCAGTGGGAGGGCAGGATGTGGGGGAGGGGCTGGGCTTTATCATTTTGGGGGTTTTATAGCCCTGAAGGGTGGTGAAGGGAATAGGGACGGGGGACCTTTTTACATTTTAAGTTACTCCTGTGGAGGTACTGGGGTAGGATGGGGAAGAAGATCTTCTGGGTTTTGAAAGGTGTGGGGTAAGGGCAGGTGGATGAGCTTTCTTTTTTCTGCTTCCCTGCTATGGCTTGTGGGACTCAGTAGGGCAGTGGTTCCCAAACTTTTTTGACCTGTGGCTCCCTTGACCTAATTGGCAGTTGGCCGTGGCTCCCCACCATTTTTTTACCGGTGGGCGGGTGGGGGAGGATGTAAGCCCGACCTCGGGAGTACTTCCTGTTGTCTTCCTTAAATTAATTGAGATGCAATGAAGGTATAATAATCATATTTGTAACAAAATAAGATAACAGTTGTTTAATAAAAACTCGTTAAGTGTGAAAGGATACAAGATTAATACACAAATATGCTTCCATGCAACTTTTTTCAACCACACAATAGTTCAAAAATTTCTGTATAATAAAATCTTTTCAATGAACAGGTAAAACAGAGTCCGAAATTTACCTTACAAATCCTAGTGAGATGGATGCGCTTGTTTTTCCAACTTTGATTTATTTTATGTATTTATTTGAAAAGTTTTATATAGCGATGGCTAGACCCGGAGGTATCAGATAATATAAGATAATTAGCACGTAGGCCAGACTAATGACTAACAAAAGCTTGATTGCTATGCCAAATTGTCAGTGTAAGCATTATCACAGATGAGTACCCCTTGGTTTTTGGTGTCACTTCTTACTTACATGCAATAGTTTAGGTGCCAGTTTTCCACAAATGGCAATCTAGGTTGGAAGGCCCAAGTGATGCTGCTCTAGGTCATAAGACCTGGACCCGCTTGAATCCTCTCCTTTCCAACCCGTACTTAAGCACACTCCCTTTATGCCAGCCATTTGATTGTCTGACTAGTGACAAGCAGAGAGGAGTATCATTCGTCCCATTTCAGTCAGCCCTGCCCTAGAGTTTGATGCATTTTAGCTAAAGGCAACTCTGAGCAATGAACAAATCCCAAATACAAAAACACAATGAAGGGTGCACTAGGAGGCATTAGGATCCCTGCATGCAATCACTGTTGCAGTGTAATCTAGTGAAAATAAATGTTATTTAACCGAATTTTATGTTGTGCCTGTTTTGTAGAACCCTAGTTTCCTCTCTGAATTTGCAACCTTTGGATGAGTTATCTCTGCACGTTCGGGACAAATCTATTTGGGTTGGCTCCACAGAGGTTGCTCTCAATGCATGATGTCCCAGGTGTCTTGACGCTCATGTACCATTTCTCTTGAAACAACCGTTGACATGTGAGGCCCATGTGCCCAAAACAACATGCACCACCTATCTTCAAGCATAGTTCTCCGTCTGGGGCCAATGTTCCCCTCAAAGCAGCTGCTGCCTTGCCTTGTTAAAACAAATACAAATTCAACACACCAAAAGTGCTTAGGTGAAATCCCGGCATTCAGGCAAGGATATCACCTTGGTGGCAGCCCGTCTCAAACAAAACAAGAGGTGGGGGGCAGGGAGGGTTGTTGAAACCTTTCAGAGGTGGGCTGGCAGGGGCTGGTTCTGGGCCTCTCAGAAAGGGTAATTAAAGTCACATTCTCGGATGCTAAAGCATCCGATGCTACATGCAGCCTAAATCGAAATTTAACTGGGGAAGAAAGGTTTCTATGCTTTAATTATTTTAATGCGTGTCAGGAAAGTGTCATGCGGTCATGATCATCTTAGCCCGGGCTGCAGAAGACGACGGGGGGGGGTTCTGAAGCCCCTTTCGCCCAATGGGCGTTGCGCGCCTGGGGGTGAAGAGAAGTTTCATGCCCCTCGCTATTTGCACCAACCAGAGCAGGCATTTCCTCCCAGGGCGCTGGATGGCACATTACCTAAGTCTTAGGTAATGCGCCATCCAACACCCTGGGAGGCTGCTTCACTTTTCCGAACAGTTTTCCCCACTGTGGTCGCGGCGCCCCTGGCTCCTTTTTTTGGCGCACCGGGGTGCTGCGGCGCACAGTTTGGGAACCACGGTAGTAGGGGCCTGGATAGGTGCTTTTGGAGATAGATGTGGAAGGGTGTGGCAGGGGCACAAGGGTCTTCACTTTACGTTCAGGAGGTGGTTGGTGAGAGTTTCTGGGCCGATTGGGTACGAGGAGAGGCAGGGTTAGGGGATGTGGAGGCAGAGGGTAGTGATGTAAGCGGCTTGTCTATGGGTGCTGATGTGGTGTCTGTCATGGCTGTGTGTGATGGTGTTGTATCTGCCTGCAAGTCAGTGATTTTGAAAGTAAGGGTGTCTTGTGTCTACTGAGTGTGTGTGTCTGTCTTTTGCCTTATGTCTGTGTGTTTGTATGCTGCATGTAGATGTTGAGGTGGATGCGTGGTCAGGTTTGTGTGTGCTTTTGCCAGGTATGGGAATAGGGAATCTGGATGGGGTAGAGGCAGGAGGGGTGGAAAGCTGCATTTGGGATATTGCTGCAGTCAGTGTGGAAGCTAGAGCCTGAATGGATCTCTGTAGGGAAGAGTTGTCGGAGTGAATGCCCTCCAGGAAAGATACCATCTGGGTCTGCTGATTGGTATGGACCTGGAAGACCTTCAGCACTGCTGTCTGACCAACAGAGATCTGTCTCTGGAGGTCAATGGCCTCCACACTCAGGGCAGCAGTGGAGACAGAGGCAGGGGCTGAGGTGCGTGGCATGAAAGAGACTCCACCCCTCTTAGGGGAGCGGCCATAGAGAGCGGGGTATGGAGCAGCTGTGAAGGTGGAGATATTAGGGGGGTTGACTCAGTGTAATCGACACAGATCTAGGGGGATCCACCGCTCACTGGAACTGGAGTCGGATGATGATGACATTTCTGTGACATCCACCAGCTCCTCAGTGGCGCTCCCATCACCCTCTGTGCCACTGGTTCCCGCTTGCTCACTGGCAGCACGAGAACCACTGTGGTTAGCTGCTTCCCCAACAGTCGTGGCACTGCCTCCCTTGCTGCCCTGGTCTGATGCTGAAAAAGATTAGAAAAGAAATTAGTTGAGATGTTGAGATGTACATGGTAGATAGATGTAATAATAACTCTTCCCACATTGGCTATCATCATAATTTCTACTTGGATGACAACCTTAGGTCATACAGAGTCAATAGCACATTCGTGACAGCTACAAGACCTCTGCACACTCACACATAATAGTTGCAGGAACATAGTTTGATGCAATGTGATGTTTATACTTCTCAACATCTTCTTAACCACACCTATGTACCAGCTGACGTATCGTCTCTGACTCCTGATGCCCTCATAGAATACCACCTTTACCTCATGTGATCCAAGGGAGATTAGACATTCTACTAAGAAATAAAAGAACAGTGCAACCTTAACATACAGCATATAGTGAACTCTCCCAATCCAGAGCTTGTGGAACAGTAGTTGCCTTGCTTCAGTAAACATAGTTTGATGAGTCAACATCAAGATGTAGGAGCCATAGAACAGGCTATTTCACACGGATCACATTACTGTTGCACATCTGTCCATTAGCCGATGATGCAGTTATAAGTGTCAAATGTGTAACTCAGATAGAAGTCACACACGGAAAATAGGCCTAGCAAGTAAAAAATGTATTTTCCCAAGTATTGTGTCATGTCTGCACAGTGCAATAATCAAATGAACTATAGGAATATTGGCCACTTAAACACAGCTTATCAAACTGCCAATGACAATGACTTAATATTACTTCAGGAACACGTGGCTTACTATACCACCAGGCCAGGTAGAATCATTATGTGGCCTTATTAATAGTGCACAACAAAGTTACTTGATACCTCTTGAAAACACTAATACTTACCTGGTATATTCCGCTGATGTCCACATCACACAAGGAAAAGTCAGCCTATCACTCCCTGAGAAATATCATCAGTCACATATTGTCCAGCTTATATGCTGTTGTGTTCTTCACCTGAAAATATCTGCCCTTCTAAGATGTTGGTGAAGCCACATTTCCAGATATCTGAGTAACAGTGCTAAATCATGGTGGCATTAGCACACAAAGATTAATGCCCCTTGTAACAACCATCAATACCATAGGAAATGTGTAACTTCCAGTTCCATGGACTTACCCTCCTCACAACATTACACCTACTTTGTTAGGCACTCATTGACATCTGTTGTCACCTACACATAGTCCAAAAATGCAATTAGCTCACATTTAGATAGGATGTATTCTGTCACTCACTTATATTAAGGTCCAGTCTGACAGATGACATCAGTACACATACGTCTGAATATTGACACCTGCTACATAGGACAGCAGATAGCACCAGATCTGTTTTTAAATTGTTTAACACAGATCAATCTCCACTTACCAAGGCCTGCAATTACACAGTGCCTGCTATCTGGTTGTATTGCATGGCATGTCACAGTGAAGTTCACATGCATCAAATAACAGAATCGTTTTGTGGTCTCAATACAGAGAGCATGGCAAACAATGATATTTGTGATGAACTATGTTGAGCATCACAGAAATAGGTAAAGGGTCTTTTTCTTGCACATTGTGTTGGCATGTGCTCATTATACAATGGAATTGCACTACTGGTAATACCAAGCCTCTTTTAGTCTTACATGGCCCTAATTCAAGGGCCCTAAACATGCAAAAAAAAACAAATGTTGCATATGCTACATGTTACAAATTACATGAGTCTCACTTGTCACAAAACCCAAAAGTCATGACACTGCCTGCACAATGTGTACATGTATGGTAGTGTACAAAGTTCATCAAGGCACATACTCACCTGCTCCTTGCTGCTGCCTGGCCCTCATCTGCCCATCGAAGTTAGGATAGGCCACCGCTAAGATGCAATGCATAAGGGGGGTCAGAGTGAGGTGCGCGCCCCTCCTTCCTGGAGGTGCCAGGTGCAGCTGTACTTCGGCAATCTTCTGTGCCCGGCCTCTCAGGTACTACCACCGTTTACGGCAGTGGGCACTGCACTGACATGTGATCCCCAGGGAACGCATCTTCTGGGTGATTGTCCTCCACAGGAATACCTTCTGACAGGCATTGACCTGTAAGGATGACATTGTATCGGACACTTAGTACACATGCAAGATGTACATATCCATGTACTTTGACACATAGGTCAGGAATAGTTTGTATAAAGAATAACCAAGTTAGCATTCTAGAATTCTCAACACTACACCTGTTGTCAAGCATGTGATCTCAAAATATTTCATGACACTTTTCCATTTCCTGTTGAACCGCATTCTAACCTGACCTTGCCTTAAGTGACCATGCAACACCTCTCACTACACTGTGGATGAGAGAAGAACACATGTGGTATGAAAACTCATAACAACTGACCTCAGCACAACTATGAGTTCTGCAGAAGGGAACAGTAGCATTCTGGACCTAGCATAGTTATGTAACTAGTATGCCAAAATGCCAATGTTTACACTGTATCAATTACACATTGTCTAACATTATCTATACATGGCTTGAATGGACATTATGACTCATACACCTGGTCACCTTCCTACAACTGACATGAACATTGTGGAGTAATGTTATTTGCCATGTGAGGGCTTGTGACTTGACTGACATAACGCTGATATTGCATCATGCGTGTTGAGCTGTTGTAGTGACCGTATACTGTAACAATTTAACCACATATGCAAATGACATTTCACATTCACCATTAGAGTCAGTTTAGCTATGACTCCATAAGCAAATGTACTTTGAAATATGACAGAAAACAAGGCATCATCATGTCAAACTGATGTGTACATGCCTAACTAAAACCCTATAAGAACTTTGTGGTTGATGATGAGATATTCACATGAGAACAGTGATATAAACTCCAGACCAGTACAAACACACATACAGCAGTGAACTTGTTGATCACATTTCCAAACACACTTTTAAACAATTGGCTAAAGATTCAGATGTGTGTCTCATTGCACCAATCTGTGCTATGTGCACAGTTAGCTGTCAGTTACAATATGTACCCTGTCTGAATTGTTCTCACCTGCTCCTCTGCTGTGCCATACAGCTGCCTGTACAGGGTAAGATCCATGTCCACCAGCATCTTCAGCTCTTCAGCTGTGAAGGCAGGGCCCTGATCCCTGTACAGCGAGACATTGTAGCTCCCAGAGGTAGTGAACAGTAGCAGAGAGATGGGGAGGCCCATAGGAGTGCAGTTTCTGAAGGTAAGTGATCTGTGTAACAAAACTCAATCCTTATATCCAGACTGCATGGTTGATCTTCTGTGCGTGCAGACAAAGGGATAGATCGGCGACGGTCGCATTTTCCGAAGTCGTCCAATGGATTCAATTGCTCCCTGACACTCTGCATACAGCGCGGTTCAAAATAGTCGGTGGGCCGTGGGTAAGATTGCTACATTAGCAATGGAAGTTTACTGCATCTGTCTTCACTGTAGCTGGATACAATCAGCGTGCAACAACTGTCACCATAACAAGTTACAGCCTATGGCTGTGTCCGTCTCTGTTCTGAGCCATCTACCGTGACTTTTGAATGAAGATACAGTTGGTGGAAAAAACTTGAGAAAGTTTTTTACTAAACCATGCCTGAATGCCTTATATTGTGCGTTAAAAGAGCATACAATGCAAATGCACACATTCACTAGAATATGTTACCTTGAGAAGACCTTGAAAAACTTTTTGGCAGGCTAAACCTGGTTTCACGGAGGACCCATAAGGCAGCCTCCCGTCCACAGGCACTTTCCTGACTGCCAAACCATGGAAGAGAGGGATGTGATCAGAACAGTCTGTCTCAATAAGGCCACAATAAATGATTTGTGCCAGCAGTTGAAACCTTAATTGCATCCATTTCGCTACTATCCCTCATCACTGACTCCCAAAGTCAAGGTGAAGGCAGTACTGCACTTCTTGGCCACGGGTTCATTCCAGTACACAGTGGCAACATCTGGTGGAATGGCCCTGCCCATGTTTAGCAATTTACTTCAGGATGTACTGCCGGAATTGACCAGGCACATGGACAGCTAAGTTGTTGTCCTAAGTTTCCTAAACAAGGCGAATTGACTAATATCAAAGTTCATTTTTATAGGTTTAGGCGAATCCCACATGTCATTGGAGCACTTGATGGGAACCATATTGCTTTGATTTCACCACAGGCCAATGAGCAAGTATATTGTAACAAGAAGCACTTCCACTCAATGTATTTCCCACACCTGTGCCCAATTCCCTAGATTAGCCCGCGCTCGCACAGTCTAAGGACCAGCATCATACTCCTTATGATGACTCAACTACTTCTAGAGCGGACCTGGCTAGTTCGTAAGTAAGCTTTTTAATGCAGTTTGTTGTGTGTGGCTTTGTGTGCCTTATCAGTGAATGTTTGCTTGAACATTGTACTCATATTTATCTTCCATTTAGGAGAAGCAGGATACAACACCAGTAAGGAATCCAGTCACTTCAGGAGAAGTCCATACCAATGAGGCCAATGGGAGGACGAGGTGGATAGTTGAGCGGACTTTTAGCCTCCTGAAGGCAAGATTCTGTTGTCTTGACAAAACTGGAGGAGCCCTACAATATTCTCCTGAAAAGGTGTGCCAGATCACCGTTTGATGCTGCATGCTTCACAACCTGGCAATTAGGAAGGAAATCCCGCAGAATAAAGATGAAGGAGATCAGCAAGTGCCACCAGCTGAGAATCAGGAACTGGGCAATGAAGACAGTGGTGAGGAGGAAGGAGTTGACTTGCAAGAACAGCTTATTACTTTTTTTTTTCATGACTGTAAGTATGCACTTTGATGTCTTTCCTATTCCACTGTGTTTGTTGTTGTGTAGCTGTATGAACTATGTGTATGTACACATTACAGTGTAGGATTAGTGTGCCAATGTTTATGCAGGACATGTTTGGGATATGGTCATAGTTACATGTACACTGTGTCATTCAGGCCTAAATAGTGTTAACAGTGACATTGTTATGGTTGACGTTTAAGTTTGCTCTTAGGTATGAGTCATGATTTGCCTTTGCTTATCTTGTTTCATTTTAATGTTTCAGTTAACTGTGCCATGTCATCAGCTGAGGGGAGGTGCTAAGTTGTACCATCACCAGGCATATGATGCTGTGTCTGAGTGCAACCTGGACATGGAATGATCCTGGGAATGTCTGACACAGACGTTTAGGTTACATAACTGTTATGCCACCTGCTTGCAATAGTAGGAATTGAAGTTTCTACAGCACCAATGGATCTTCATCCGATCATGTGTACTTTGTTTAGCAATAAGTGTACCATCATGTGCCCAAAAGCAATGTGGTTGTGGGGATAGACCATGGTAGTTCCCTTTCATATCACCTAGATGAGCAAGGTTTGAAAAAAAGGGATGGAGGCCCCTTCCTGAGCCTTAATATGCCCCGGGAACCCCATCCAGCGGGTTCAGTGCCCAGAGGACTCCATTGTCACCCAGGAGGGTGTCTGCAGGAAGTTGGCTGTTGTGTCAGGGTTCCAGGGGCTCCACCTATGGCCCCCAATGAGTGTGTGATGGGTGCCCACCTATATTAAACATAGGTCCCGGAGGATGGAGTCCCTGAGGCCAGAATAGGTTCCAGGAGGAGGGCTGCATGGTCCCATCCCTTAAAAACAAACTCAATGATGGGATATGCAGTCCCCAGAGCCATCTAATACAATCACCCTAGTATTTACAAGTTTAATTGAGGAATATTTTAAAACTGATTAATTATATATGCAACCTGTCACACTCTTTGCATGCGCTTGGAAGAATTAGTGAACTATATGTTCTGATGGAGAATAATGTGCAGATTTTTATATGCACCGTTTCCCAAAATTTAAATCTGATGCATCTAAGCAGAAAAGTAGTGAGGTACCAAATCTACCAGTGACACCGTGGTAGAGAGGCACACAAATAGCTCCAATGTTATGTTTTCGGATTTACAGGATTGAGACACCGTATCTAGCTCCACACTTGACTGATGTTCATTTTAAAATGTACCACAGAAGGGATAAACTTGTCTTTTACCATTTTATTAATTTTTATTTTTATTTTATTTGTGTTATTTTTATATAGCGCTGGCTAGGCCTGGAGGTATCAGAGCGCTTTACATGAGGTTCCACATTGTTACGAAGATACATCAGTTACAAATTACATCTGTTGTAAGCATTTAAAGAGCATAGAAGACAAGATAAAAGTAGCATGGAAGGGTAAGGTAAAAGGGTAGGAGGGAGATACGGCAGAGAGACAAAGGAAAGTCAACCCAAAGTCTGGCTGGGTAGGAGAGGGCCGGCGGGGAAGTCCACAGCCCATCTCCTCTATAGCTATCAAGGTAGCTCCACTGGATATTGGTCAAAAAGCAAGGTCCCATTGCTCAGTGGTAACGGTCGGTGAGGGAGGAGGGAGACACGGAGAACTATGCTCAAATGTCCGGCTGGGTAAATGGCGGTCAAGGTGGTGAACCATGGCCAATCTCCTTGATAGCTGTCTAGCAGCTCCACCGGGCATTAGCCATGTTGCTCAGGTCTCAGTGGTTGGGAAGAACAAGAATAGTCAAACATAGAAGAACAAGTCCCCACTAGAGGATAATGGGAATGGGGGAAGGGAGTAGAAACAGGGGGCAGGGAAGGAGATCAGTTCTGGAATCCTGGCAGGGAATGAAAAGTATCTCATGGGGAGGAGAGGCCAGCCTGCTGGGACTCAACGGTCAGGTAAACATCCCCCCATATTACACTGCTGCTGAGATCCCCGTGGAGGCGGAGATGACAGTGGTTGGTGTAGACCAGCTTGGTTTTGGAGAGGGAGCTGGGGTCTGACATTGTGCCATGTATAAGTGAGAACTGATATATGGTGCAAATGTATTGTAGGAGAGGGAGCTATAATGTTAAAAGGTAACCAATAAGTAAAGTTTTGTGATTTGCTTTGGATTTAGCATATTGAAGTTAGAGCATGTAGTTATGTAGCTAAGTTCAACTGTAGATTTAAAACATAACATAAAAACTGTTTTTGTATTATATGTAAGTCAGTAGTAAAGTAGTTGGTACGTTGGCTAGAGTAAAAATTAAAATACTCTTTTTTTTACAGAACAATATCTACATAAATACAGACAGTTACAATGCCTACAAAAGCTCAGAGGAAAAAGCAACTGAAGCAACTACAGTATCAATGCAGAACTCAGACACAAAAGGGGCAAAATGCAGAAAAAGTGGTGAAACAAAAAGAGCAACTGGTGAGTGGACGAAGTCAATTAAAAAAATATATGTGGACACCTGCAAAGAGTACAAAATAATGAAAAATAAAGCAAACTATGAGAAATACCAAGAGTCAACAAAATGTATATTACAAGAACAGGAAATAATGTAACAAAGAGGAGCACACCTTAACCAGGAGACAGAAGCAGTTTAAGGAAATTTAGAGCCGGGATGTTTTAATAATAGAGTGGTTGTAAATGTTCTGAAAAATATGAAGAAGTATAGAATAAGAAGAGAGCCACTGAAACAGAAAGAATGAGTTGATGTAGTAGTTGATAAGGCCTTTGGTTTGACGAGGAAGCTTTTTGTTTTGATTATAAATAGAATGAAGACTTTTGATAAAATAGTGTTGAGGAGACAAAACCAGAAGAAAAGATAGTGTATAGAAGTAACTTTTGTACAATTTTTTATGGAGAATGGATATATATTTCTACCACAGAGCCTTTCTTTAATGAAGAAAGCTATCTCCAGGATAACACATCAATTAATGTGATTGGTGAAAGAGAATGATGCTATGAAATGAAGAATTATAGTCACTGGGAAAATAGCCTACTCCTCAATTTTTTTCCAAAAAGCACACTCTATTCCTGCTTGAAGACAAACACGTTTCTTCTGTTTATCCTGGTATTTTAATTATACCTTTTAACTTATATTCTTAGTTTATAGATTTCATACATTGATATATGGAGAATGAAAACCATCATTATTTCATAACCGCAGCACAAAACATTGCATTAAACATTTTAAAACAGTTAACAAATGATAAATCGTGCTCGTACAACCAACAATTGTGAACAAATATTGTCAAAAACAAAATTACAGTATTTTATCTCATATTTCACTACTTTTATAATCAAAAAGGAGGGTGAAAATCCTAAGCCTTCCTTTAGTATCTTTACTTGGTAGCTATCTACTTTGGCCAAGTGATCAATAAAGTTTGTACCAAAGGGGGCAACTCCTGGAGGCCCCCAAACACACTTTCAAACATGGACCATGTCCGAAACTGTGATCATAATCTCAAGGGCAGAAAGACCCAACCTTTGAGATTACTTGCTGGTTTCTGACTGGCGGACAGGCTCTCCGAGCATGTCGGAAGCCTGCGCGAATGACTGGCTGGTACTGTACTACCGCCTCCTACATAAAGAGGTGGTCCGAATGTAAATTAACCGGCCTATTACGATGCGGCCCTTAAAGGCACCGACCTGTTTATGGGCCGTATTGTAATGGATCCCTATGTGTTTCTGAGACATTATTCGGCCTATTAGGCATTTTGTCAACAGCAAGCTGTTAGAAATGAAAACCACTTTCTAACTGCAGAAAAGGAATCTTTAAACAAATGATAGGATTACATTCTGTTACTACAGCTAAAAATGAAATGGAGGTAGGCCTGGGCAGAGTTTGTGGAGTTCCGCTATACGGAACTCCGCAAAGTGACAAAAAACTCTGCGGAGTTCCGCAAGCAGCGGAGTGCGTCATGAACTGCCTTTCGCGCTGGTTTTCCTGTCACTCAGGTAGAAATTCTACCCAACTGGCAGCTCGCGCTCGGCAACTTACAGTTGGCAAGCACGAGTGGGAAAATGCACAGCGGAGTTTTCTGCACTCGGCAAATTCTACGACGGAGCGTGGAGTGCAGAAAAGTCCATGAACGGAGCGGAGTTCACCACACAGGCCTAACTATAATACCAGCAGCCTTAAGTTGCATCTAAGAAGTCTCTTCAATACTTCACCATTGTATTTTGTTTTGTTTGGCTAATGTTCAATATGAAATCCTAATACATTTTTCTATTTTTATATTTTTTCAGAAGGTTGAACTGCTGCAGTAAAAAAGGAAAAATAATTAACAAATATGTTTTTTACATTCTTTCAAAATTAAATACACAGATTGCTCCGGCTGTTACAATGGTGTTACAGTCCATGCTTAAGGTAGCAACAAGGGTTTCGTCCTGGTGGTATTTCACTGCATCTTCTCTCCTTTTTTTTCTATGTGCAATTATAAGTTGCTTCTTCTGGTATGTTTTCAAGTGGTACAACATGCTTGTTGTACCACATAAATAGCTTATTTAGTTGTGGTCTCCGATTCACCAGATGGAAAAATGAAAAAATCCCAAGCTATGCTTTGTTTCTTCATTGGTGGTTCTTCATCGGAAGCCTGTTCATGAGCAGCTGAGTCCTTCTGATCTTCTACAACTTCAACCAGTTGTAGGTCTTCTCCGGTTCTTCTGATGGCACTTTATTTTTGTAGATATAGCCCAAAAAAGTTAAAAACCAACACAATTTTTTAAAATCAGTGTGGGACAGCTCCTGTAACAAACTAAAAAGTACCTGGAAAGTTCAAGAAGAGAGAAATGGGTATGCACTTCCTATCATAAAGGAAACCAATGAAATGTATTTATTTGGTCGTCATGTTCTATTTGCTTGTTCCGATGTGAAAAGTTACTTTTTGAACATGTCGTTTTCGACAAATGTGTTGTGAAAATAAAGTTAAACCAAAATGTTACTAAACAGCTAGACTCAAACTTTGTGTAAAATATGTCTATATAACTGTTTTACACTTTGTCATTTGTATTCATGACTCCGGTGTCACTGTGAAGAATGCATTTTTGATGTCATTTTTTTTTTACAAATGAATGCAAAGGGGATAGTTAAATTAGTAGCTACACTGAAACCATATGTAAAATATGTCTATATATGTGTTTTGCACTTTGTCAAAAACACACAGTATTCGCGGTGTGTCCTTTGCAAATCGCGACATCATCGTAAAAATCAAAAATATCTTGAAATAAGATGATTATTGTACTTTTTAAAGAAATAGATGACAAATACAACAATAAGTGGTGCACCACGTAGATGCAATGTGTAATATCTAATTATGGAAAAGAAATACAGGGACAATACAGTCATGAAAAAGAAATTTTAAAGTTAGAAATCCACTGCAAAAAACAAAGGTTACAGGGACATTATTGTTAGAAATAAGCATTAAAAAAAGTTTAGAAAATAATTGAAAAAAACAAAGGTTACAGTGACGTTAGAGTTAGGAAACAGAATTTTAAAAAACTGAAATTTTCTGAAAAAAGCAAAGGTTACAGGGACGTTATAGTGAGGCTAACATTTCACTCATACAAAACCAGAGAAATTAAGCAGTTATAGTTAGTGACGCATTCATGTATGCATTCACAGACACACTCACAGAGGCACTCACAGACCCACACAGACACCCCATACCCCCACTCAGACTTATTCAGATACTCACACATCCTCTAATAGGTTAACACAGATATGCACACACCCACTCACAGACCCACACAGACACTTACACACCCACTCAGTGACCCATAGTGCCACTCACACACCCACTCACAGACCAACACAGAGACTCACAGACCCACTGAGATGCTCACACACTAACTTACAGACCCATACCGGCACTCATGCACCCACTCAGAGACCCACAGACAATTACATAGCCATTCAAAGACCCACACATGCACTGACGGACCCATTCCCACAACCCAATTCTATCTATATAAACAGTAACTCATGTATGGGTATGCCTAATATAACGAATAAGCACAAACTGTTACAGTGTGAAACGAATATATTCTCAATGTGATCTTCATATGCATAAAATGTGGAGCTTTTCCTGTCCTGAGCAATAGCAAAGAAGTCTTAAGGGAATTACAATGTTTTGGGAAACAATTGCTGAACATCTGGCAAAAGTCATGTTCAACGTGTAGTTTCATGGCGGCCAAAGTAAACTAAGATAGTGCACAGTGAAACGTGCGAGCGATGAAGTCAGGGCGCCAAAACTGAGTCACGAGAGAACATTTAACCCGGAAGTCATTGAATGGAAGTCATTGCATTACCATGCGGCAGACGGAAAAGCTGGTCGGAGGGAGCGCCGGAGATCGCTATGACATCGGCAAGGTTCAAATTAACCCGCAGGGTGGATAATAGTCCGTGGAATAGTGTTGAGGTACCAGTTTAATATTGCCTAGACCTCGGCCATTCCATTTATGTGCAAAATTAGCCCCTAGAAAGTTCCTACAATTCATTGAGCAGACTCCTTTTAATAGTCGCACAACATAAGTACGGTTGCGCATAAGTATATAGATTTTTTGTTAAATCTGTTTCTAAGGATGGGTAACATCGAAATGTCCTCCGATACACTTGTATTCTTTGGGCATGTATATTAGCAAAGCTAATCTAACCCCTTTTTTATCCTAAAAAGAGAATAATATACTGGCCACACATGCTATCCTGTGCTTGAACAGAGAATTACGATATATCACTCCTTGACCCATAGACAAATGGAGGCATTTTATGCCATCTGTTAGAACACAAATAAAAGTATGGTAAAGTTTTAGAGATAATTGTACTTATAACTGGGGGTAATACATGTCTTTTTTAATATCTCTTATTAACAGTGACCAAGCTAATTAAACAGGGGTTCGTGAGGGTCTGGCAAATGGTCAACTATCAACTCTGGAACAAACAAAGAAATAGGAAACAATGATACCTGTAAATAGAGGTGAATTTATATTTTACTCTTTTTTATCTCTAGTGTAATAGATACCTGGGAGAGGTGTGGCGCCGCGGCCAGGGCGACTGACGCTGGAATCTGGGGATCAGGGTTCGATCCCCGGCTCCGGCGGCAGGTTAGCCCAGCACCATGTGACTCTGGGCAATAGCTCGCTTAATCTTCCCGACGGCCCCCAGCGCCTAGAGACCCTTACGGGTGATTGTGCGCTTTACAAATGTGGATTAGTAGTATTAGTTAGTAAATAGAGGTGAATTAACATTTTACTCTTGTTCCTCTATAGTGTAAATATCTTTGAGTCAGACATAAAATGAATCTGTTCTGACCACAGGATCTTCTCCATCTTTCTCTTCTCTCTCTTTTTTTGTTTTAGATACAGAATCCTTGAACCTTAAAAATTAGTTCTATATACTTGAGGGCAAATAAGAAAATTTGGAATATACCATTCCGGCCTGAATCCTGTTTTTGCTAGGTTGGTATATAGGAACCTATAGATAGATATCGACAAACTCAATGCAATTGTTAAAACTGCTTTAGGAGTCTAATTGTTAATTTATTACGTTTACAGAAGAGATATAGATGCACTCAACAGACCTTCAACCGTTAGGAATAGTGATGAAATGTAATCAAGGGCCATATAAAGGATAAAAAAAGAAGATATAAAGTAAGTAATAATGCATAGGAATGGTAACAACTGTAAATCATTTAGTAATTGAATTTCTCTTGATAGTGATTTCTTATAAATTACATCTTGTATTTTTAGACAGGAAGAATACATTGAAATCATCCCTATATCCTGAATGCTACTATTTTTAACACAGAAGTTACGCCCTTGTTATCCTGAACACTAATCTCAATACAGAAGATACGCTTTTGTCAAGGTAAAGGTCCACTATAGACCTACTCTCAAAAGTCATATTCAGTAAAAAACCAGGGAGTACTGTAGAATGGGCAACATAAATGAGAAGCTTTTATATAAGAACATTTTTTTTTTTTTTTTTTTTTAAACTTCTTGTTAGACTAGTACTGAACTGAGTTGCTAGTCGTAACCATTAACTCAGTAAAGGATAAAAGTAGGTAACTCAATAGAAAAAGTCTGCTTAGGCAAGCGGTATCTATAGTGTAATATAATGAAGCAGGAAAAAATGTCAACCTGAAATCTTAAAGATATAGGGAGCATCATCAAATTAGATAGCATAATGATAAGTGATCAAGACAAATAAAACTAAGTTCTCAATTAACTCTCATTGATCAGTTGGTAGGTTACACTTGTGTGAATTTAGCAAATTTTAAAAATGTACGTTGTATTTTCTTCTTTTAATTTATTTGCACGTTTTCACCAATAGGTTTGGTAATGGAATGTATAGCACAAATCCCCTTTGGAAGAGAGAGTGGTATGTCTTTCACTTCACTTTGATAATCTACAGTACTGTTTGGTTCATTCTTCTTAGAACGTTTGCTAGAACCATCGGACATGTATTTAATGTCTACATATTATAAGTATATTGAATTAGTGCGCTAAACTTTAGGTGACAACTGTTATTTGTATATTTTCTTAATTTTTTAGTATTCACTGGTAAAGAAAATCCTGAAGAAGGCATGTGCGGAAACACGTTGGTGGTATTCCTCAAATCACTACCAGTATTTTGTACTATATATGATTGTAATTTTATTGCAAAATTGGTTCTGGTAACACTGATTGTGATAAGTGCAACATACTGTATAACCTTTTATTCTTTATAAGTTTGTGGTACATCAACATAAGCTTATCGCAAGTGACATCATAATGGATATCAAAATGTAGTTCTAACCAGTGTCATATATGTTGTAATGTGTATGTATTTATTTATGTCTTGAAGTAAATTATGTATAAATTGAATTTATTTATTTATGTATTTTTTCTATCTACAAAAAATTACTAAAAGATCAATAAAATCAAAAATATTTTTCTAATTTAGTTGTGATAGTGGGTATCATGTGGTTGTATGTCTAGAGTTTATGCGTTACTTTAGCATTAATCAGCACTGAACCCGGTGCTACATTCTTTTTCAAGTAGCAATATGTAGTTCCAGCCAGCCAGTCAGTCCGAGATCTAAGAATGAAAGACATATGATAGTGGTATGATATACTAGAGCCTCGGTGATAGCTGCAATCATAAGTAAAAAACCCTAAAGTAGAATTTAGCTTTGACTGCTTTACAAATTTCCCAAATGCACGGCAACAGAATTATCGCCTGTGGATGCCTAGACCCCTTAGAATACCCTATACATGTCTGGTATATCCATGCTTAGAAAACTCACAGGAACAGCATTGGGAGTCCATGCTTTACAGAGATATGTTCCCACTCACTGGAAACTGGAGGGCATTACCATGTTGAAAAAAAGCAACATTTTGATAAACATCATATTAAGTACAATCTCCCTGCCACCCGATCAAGGTTAGAGATCTGGCATCCAAGGGTGGAAATCTAAGGATGTGTAGATGTATAAACAGTATGGTTGTGGTTTGTTCCTATAAAGGCCAGGGGAGATAAATGTGATCAAAAGGCAGGTACCCTAAACTGGCATGTTGCATTCAGTTCTTTCCAATTTTCCCAAATGCATTATACCCATTCCACTGCCTTTCGAGACACTGAACCTATGGAAAATTCACATGTTGTGTGCCCACATGCACAGAAGATGCAGATGAATAACGATTAGGGTCAAGTCTGGCAAATGGTATGTTTCTGCATGAGGGAGACTGAAGGGAATTATTTGTTTTAGAAAAAATGCTTACACTCTGACTAACATCATGTTCAGTGTGTTCTATCGGACAGCCAGTGAGGGTGAGGGAGATCTAGTGTGCACCAGTTAATTTCTCAGTGTAAAAAATAACATATTTTTGTCATGGTTCCACCTCTTTACCCTATCTGGTTTTACTGGCTGTGGTAATCAGTGTACTATTCACTGCTACATAGTGCTATAACACCATGATGTCCCCCAAACCATATATTGGATTAGATTCACCTAATTATTGTTTTACTTTTCTTTAATGTCATACTGGTATGCACAGAAAATGTGCCATTGGAATCAAAGTTAAATGCCATATCATATGTAGGTTGTAGTGTTTATTTACAATATTCATTTAATAAGTGTGTCCAGTAAGCCCACCGGGCTAAGTACTTAATATATAAATAAAGTGTAACACTAAATATTGCAAATAGTATGCCCTGGCAGTGAATAAATATTCACAAGCAGTTATCACTGTATGTCAAGTCACAAGACATGTTTGGGCAGAGGAGACTGGGAACTTGGAGAAGAAGCACACCGGACAGTGGACAATACACACTTGCATTTGAAAAACAACATTTCTCAGTCTTACAGGTCAATAGTGGCAATTTAACTATTTCAACCCACCTGTAGAGAAGTACCTTGTCTAGCAAGAATGGCTGTTGTGAGTCTTCAATTTTGGATATAGTTTGCACACGGTTTGTTCGACTCTTCATATGTGTTGTTTTATCCCATATTTAGGTCCTTCGTTTCTCTGGTTCCCTTTCCTTTTGTTGGTTAATCCTGCCTCATTACCTCTTAACCAGTCTGTCTGTGTGCCCAGGTCTTCTGTTTCCCAGTGCAGCATGGGTTTTCATCCTAAGCTCTAGTGTCATCAGTAGGCTGGGGACTGGTTACAGTTTCCCTTCCACTTGCACCTGGTAAGTACTGCAAATTGTTAGCCTTTAAGTGGAGACCATGATATTCTGAAGATTGACCCTGAGATGCTGTGCCTCTCAAATCCATTCCCGGCTTAACAAACACCAGCCTGCAGGAGAGTGACCATTAGTCCCCTTCCTTGCCCTCCTCTTTGCCATAGCCTGTCTCTATTTTAACACCTTTGATCCAGTACAGGGGTTAAGACGACCTCTAGGAAGAGACGGAGGAATAATCCTTGATATCCGAACTCTTGTAACACTGTGTTCATGACAGATTGACAAATCCATCACAATGGATTCCGAAGCCAGTTCCGTGCAGGCCATGGCAGTTGCAATTCAGAAGACCCAACATGTGCTTGTCGGGAGAGTGCATTTCTCTTAGAGAAGTGAAATCAGGCCATCCCACTACATCCAGGGGAGGATGACTGAATCATGCTATTTCCTCTTATGTCAATACTATCTTAGATACAGGGGAGAGTAATTGGTAACAACATAAAGCAAGACTTGCAGATAATGTTCCATTCTATCAAGATCTTCGTGGGGGTTTGAAGGAGGCTCTCTTTAGTGGTGAATAGACCCACCAACATTATTACATTTATTGATCTCAAATTACAAATTGATATCCAACAAACTCAGAGAAAGAAAGAAAGGGGCTGTATTCTGGCAAAGGTATCACTTCCTCTCTATTAAAACAGTAAAAGACAATTTCTCTTCCACAGAAGAAGCCATGCAGTTAGGAAACAATCGCTGAACGTTATCATTCAAAGAAAAAGATTGATGAATAAAGTAAGGCCTCTGCATATATTTTGGGAGGCCAGGACACTTTGTTAAAGTTCAAGTCTGACGGGGAACGCCAGGACTCAAATGTGAAGGGCATGCCTAGGTTGAGTCCTTACAATATTTTGAAGTTTGTCCCCATTACTAAAGACTTTGGTAGGGAGCTTTTTCAACTCCTGGTACAGATTCTAACCAATCAAAGCCCTCTTTCTACCGTAGCTTTCATCAAGTGCAGTGTTTCTGGGTGTTTTATCCATCAGAGATTCCATGAACAACATCGTTTACTGAAACAAGAAAAGTGATTATAGAGCACATTTTTATTAAACATACTTTATTGATTGTTATTTGTACCATGTATCAATACAATGATTCTTTCACAAATTATTTCTGTCTCGTGCAATCGTATTCCACAACAAAACAAAACATAATTTTATGTGTTCATTCCTACAACATTAGATCCAAAGGTCTTCGACAGTGTCAGCGTTATACGTGAATATACATTACTTCCGACATTTGGGCAGTACATGAAATATGTAGACTTCTTGATAACTATCTAACCCCTTAACTCCCCCGCACCCCGAACATCCCCAGTCACAGTTCCTTTGCTGCTGTATTTTCGAACCATTGGTACCATAACATATTCCCAAATTGCGTGTTGTTAAAGATACAATATCTCTGTATTACACAATGGGTCAAGGCATGGGCATCATATGTTACCGATTTACATAAAAACAACTAATCATCTATATCTATATCAGTTGATTTCAACTCTTCTAACATAGTCTCCCATTCTAGTGTTATTGGTGTCTTACGCAGTCCCCTTATTTCTTCCCTGCACAACGCTGCACCCTCTGCACAGCTCCAGTGTATCATTTCTGCGTGCCAACTCGACATTACAGGGGGCTTACTCTACTTCTAACGCATAGTAAGGGTTCTAATAACCAATATTAGTGCAAGATCTATGAATCGATATTGTGTCTTGTGTTTGGATAAATGCTTGTGCAAACCCAAAAGGCATTCTTCCACTGTGTCATGGATCGTGTGATGCGCTGCCGCCCCGGTTATCCTCCTAATCTTGCCCCAGTATCCCCTTAGTGTCGGGCACGCCCAGAGCATGTGTATTAAGTCCGCCCCTTCTGCCCTACACCTTGGGCATGAATGTTGTGCTTGTGGGAACATTTTATCCAAGCTACGCGGGGTCAAATAAGCACGATGTAACACCATAGTTTGAATAAATTTGAATTTTGAATTCCTCGATACTTTTCTAGGATGCTCAATCACTGCTGTCCATTCCTTGTCTGTCAAGTCTCTACCTACATCCCCCATCCATATGACCCTCAGGGTATCCAAAGAGATCTGTATATGTGCGCTGATACCAGTGTATATCCAGCGGATCAAGTGTCTACCTCTTCCCAAATAGTGTACCATCTTGACCACCTCATTGCTGGTAGGTTCCCTTCTCTGTGGTGCCCAATACTCTTTTACGTATTGAATCAGCGCAGTGTCGTGATCAAGCAGTGTCTCATTTCCAAATAGGTCCACCACCGTGCTGATACCTGCTTCAATCCAGGGCGCTAACTTGCGATTGGTGAGTTTGACGCTTGCTAGTGGGACACCTAACAGCAAAATATTGCCTCGCTGAAAAGGGCTTGGTATTGTCCGAGGGAGGTGTTACTAGAGCCTAAAACTAAGAAGACACAGAACCGGCTGGTATGTGTTACCACCTTCTCTCCAGCATCAAACTCCATCACCAAGAGTATCAAGAAACACTGGCCTGTAGTTAACGCAGGGCGCCTCCATCTGGAAAAACCCTTGTTTGCTTTTAGGAAGTCCAAAAATATAAAAGACCATCTTGTACGCGCAGCTCTGCCAGTTCCAGGCCAAAATGGCACACTAGACAATCTATGGGGCCTTCCCCCCCTTACTGGGCATGTGAAGTGCGGCAATTGCTCAATGTGTGACACCACTATTGAGAGCAAGGAATTTGTTTTCAATGATGTTAAACTTGTACGTAAGCAATTTTCTAATTGTAATAGCACAAATGCCATATATGCCATAATTTGTCCTTGTCTAAAGATCTATATAGGGCAGACAACCCAGAAAGTGAGACTAAGAATGTGTCAACATAGGAGTAGAATACGCTGTCAAACTCCAAACGCTCCACTGGTGGACCATTTCATTGAACTTTCCCATACTGAGCTGGACTTCAAATGGACAATCATTTCTTTGATCAAACTGCCGCCTCGCGGGGCAGATCTACAACATCTCCTAAACAAAGAAGAACTTCATTGGATTTTAAAGACTAAAAGCCTCCACAGTGGCCTCAACCGGATGGAGGATTGGACATCTTTGATCTGACTGCCCTTGTGTACCCCTGGATTTTACACGCGCCGCTACTCTGTACTCTGTTGTTGTTGTGCCCTCTTGCATTAGGACTTGTTTTATAACACTGGTCATAAGCCACAAATGCTATATGTTACATGTCACCTTCACGCCCCCTTTCACTTTTCCGTACCTTCACCACTTAGTAATGGCCAATCTTTTCACCTTCCCCTTAACCTCAACAAACTGTGCTAAGATGGCCGCCACCTCAATCCCATTGGTACTCTACCCCATGTGATCCGGAATGTTCCCCACATCCGGCAGCATCACGGCTCTTACTTGATCGTGAGGTTTCGCCACGACTCGCAAGGACCCCCATTGAGGACCTGCGCCCATCTCATACCCGGTAAGCCTATTTTGCCTTTTATGCATACTCCAACTGGCTTAATGCCTCCTACTCCCAGCGGGCTTAACATTATCGCCCTTTTCCTCCACAGCACATCACCGACATCATAACTTTGGAACCACTGTTCCTTGGGTAAGCAAATTGTGCACGAGGAGCATGCTTGATATCGAATCAGCTCACTTCTTTCGCCCGTAATTTCTCTGTCCTTTTCCCCACAGATATTGCAAGTCGCCATTGTGCACTTTGCAAATGCAGAGCTTATACTGATTCCTCCGGGTAAGCTCCTTGCACAGACAGCAATAGCATGGTTCTGCTTGCCTCACAATTGTTTTAATGCCCCACCACTCCAATCGGTTGACCGTCGGCCGCCAGTAATTCACAGTCACCACGTCCTTTCACTATCTTTTGCGGCTGTTTTAACAACCCCCCGCTTCACCGATAATTTCGTCGCTATATCCCATCACCACCTGACGTAGATCGATAATCACACGCCCATCCGGTAGGTCTGCATGTGTTCCATTATCCTCACATGGTTATTTACCCTGTCTCTATCCTACACCAATCAATTCACTCCAGCAGTCCCTTCACTTTGCACCTTGTGCACTTCACGCAGTACTAAGAAGTCACTGAACTGTAGCCAAGTATTAACCAGTTTTATATGCTCTGTATGTTTGACATGCCTACACAAATTTTCTAATTTGTTTTTTGTTTCCCCCCGTTTTCTTCCTATTCCTTCCCCGTAACTGTTTATATTGGCACTTATTCACACAGTGTGGGTCTTAGATATATAAACGTCCATTAGGCAATCCATTGTTGTCCTGAGGATGAACCTTGTATTATAAATGGGTTCGAAACGTAGTCGACCTGAATACACTAAATGCATAACTACTTTGCGATTTAATGCTTGCATATGTGTATAATGTGTATTGTCTGTGTATGATTAATGATATTCAGACCACCACAACTTGCCTAAAATCCCCTTGTTCGTTTTCCCTTGAGTGTGTTAGTCGGGCATCGGCTGGTGTCCCACTTGTATCACACTGATCCTTACCTGTACTCTATCTATTGGAAATTAAAACTGTCCGGCTGGACATAAGATATAGAACTATCTAGTCTATATTTATTTGATTCCATTGGTTTTTTGTTTAGGGACCATTGTCTCTGTTAAAACTTAACTACCCAAGGTCCCTAGCTTACTGCACCTTTTGGTTCCCTTGTGCTGTGCTGTATATATAATAATGCGTATGCAGGGGGCGCATTCGTATACCGCAGTGCTGCTTTCCAACATTTAATCGCAGTGTCTAACAGGGGGGGCAAGTCTATCGGGGGTCTATGTCCTGGCAATAACAAAGCGTGTAATGTGCCATTATCTATATCCGCGTCAGTATACCCTATTTCCTGTAGATTACGTCCCGCCGTCCAGTATGATAACCATTGTAATTGGCAGGCGTAGTAATAGGCACGGAAGTCTGGAACTCCCAGTCCCCCCATTCGAGTACTCACTTGCAGCTTCTTCAAACTTATACGCCTTCTACCTGTACGCCAGATAAGATCTATTATCAGGGTGTTCAGTGTTTTGAAGGTGGACTGTGGCACTATTAACGGCAAATTTGTAAAAGAATACAGTAAGCGCGGCAGAACAACCATTTTTGCTATTGCTGCTCTCCCCATAACGGACAATGGCAGTGCAGTCCCAAAGGTGACACTGGACCGCAAGGCTCCAATCGCCCTATTAAGGTTACCTTCTAGCATATCTGCATGTGCCCTGTACATTTGAATGCCCAGATACTTAAACGTGGTTGATGCTATCTGAAGTTTGGTATCTCCGAATTCTATGTCCATGTCATCTGCACGGTCCGTGAAGAAAATGCATGTGACTTTGTAGTATTTAAAGCGAGCCCTGACAATCCTTCAAATTGTTTGTACAAGTCAAACATTGGGGCTAAGGGAAGGTGGAGGTCTTGTATATATACAATAATATTGTCAACATAGGCCAAGAACAGGTGTGTTGTGTTCCCTATCGGTATTCCCCAACCCAGGAAATTCTGTCTCATTGTCATTGCCAAGGATTCTAGTGCCAAAATGAAGATAAGAGGCGACAGCGGACAACCCTGTCTAGTCCCTTTATATATCGTATATTCTCCCGATATGTGCCTACCCATTCTTGCTCACGCTGTCGGGGCCTTGTATAGTAGACGCAGCCATGCTATGTACCCTTCCGGTATCCCAAATTTCAGTAACGCCTTAAACATATATTCCCAGTTTATTGATTCAAACGCTTGCCTGAGATCAGAGGAGATACAGCCTGTGTGGGGGAACCGTGTTGGTGCTTCTGTCATTAAATAATGTAATTTTCTAATGTGTATCGATGTGCTCCGTGCAGGCAAAAACCCAGGTGGGTCTATGTGGACCAATGTTGACAGATATGGCACTAACCTATTGGCCAGCACTTTACTCAGTATTTTGTATTCAGTGGGCAATAACGATAGCGGGCGATAGTTAGCCATATCCATTTGATCTCTCCTGGGCTTTGGTAGCGATGTTACTAGTGCCTGTGCAGTGGTGAGAGGTAAGGAACCTTCCTCCCAAACCGCTTTATCCAGGTCCGTCAGTTGGGGTACAGTGTCTCTGCATATGTAGTGTAAAATTCGATGGGAAGCCCATCCATATCGGGGTCTTATTACGTGGGAGCCCCTTCATAGCGCTTTTGATTTCTTGTGGCGTGATGGGCCCTGCCAGGTCTTTTTGTGCCGAGATCGGGAGCACTGGAAATGGTAAAGAGGATAGGAAAGCCTCCATTTGTTCGCTGGAAGCAGTTGCTGTCGCACCATATAATGTGGTGTAATACTTCCTGAAGGCCTCATTGATATCTCCCTGACTAGAAACCCTTTTTCCATCCTCCGTGCTAATTTCACTTATCACTACAGTGTGAGGGGTATCCTAGATCAATTTAGCCAGCAGAGTTCCTGCTTTATCTGCGTCTGCGTCTGCGTCTGCGCGTCTGGTATATGCCTGGTAGTCTATGACTCTAAGTGATTCCAAGAGTTCGGCGTGTTTAATTTGCGCCTCTTGAAGCGGGCCCTTTTGTTCCCGTCAGTCGCTGCCTCTTGTTCTAGTCTGCCCATTCTTTCTTCTACTTCTACCAAGGAACTATGAAGTTCCTGTCTCGGGCCCACCATCACACTGATCGCCTTACCCCTTATGACTGCTTTAAAGGCATCCCACTCCAACAGCCTACTTGTTGCTGTGTTACTGTTTTCTGCAAAATAACAATCTATGGTGTGTGAGAGTTCACTACGGAACACTGGGTCTTCCAACAACTGTAGCCACAACCGCCACGTAGGGACCGGGGTGGGTATTTTGCCCCATGTAATAAGTATCTCCTGTGGGTTGTGATCTGAGAAGGTCTTGGGCAGGTATGTGGAGTGTAGCACTTGTATGGCTATGCTGTTAGAGCAAAATATTCTGTCAATCTTAGTGTGTAGGTCATGTACCGCGGAATAGAAGGAATATTCCCTTTGCCCAGGATGACGCATCCTCCATACGACACGTAGCTCCCATCTTGCAGCCCATCTAACCAATGCTTCAGTCTGTTTACAAAAACCCCAGCTCCGCGCAATGGCGGGGCGACCTGTCTAAGGGCACTTCCTTGACTGTGTTACAGTCCCCCCTAATATCCATGGGCATGTGTCCCATCCCGCCAGCACCCCACTCACTGTGTCCCAGTTCGTATCCTGGTCAAAGTTAGGGGCGTAGCACCACCAGCTGTCTATCCAGTGCACCTCTCACAAACACATATCTACCCAATTTGTCAATCCTCTGTTCATGCGCCACAAACTGTACACCATACCGCACCCAGATCGTGGTCCCCCTTGCGTTTCTTTCTAAGTTTCACCACCTCACTTTCCACCATATGTGACTCTTGTAAGTATACTATATGTGCTTTATGGCGCAGGAGGTGAGCATGGATTCTATGTCGTTAGTGTATTGTTCCCATACCTCGTATGTTCCATGTTACAATGGTATATTTACCCAGCGTATGCATTGTTCCCGGTGTTGTATCCAAATGGTTGTTATCATGGTTCGCAATAAAGCTAATATATGCACACATTCATGACTATACCAGACCAGAAAACAGAACAGAGCGAAGAAAAACATAACGGTCATGTAGAGAGACTTCGCCATATGGGGGGCTGCGTCTGCGCTCTGCATGCGGTGTTATGCAACTTTGGTCTACTACTCTTAAGCTACTACGGTACCGGGGCCCTAATAATGACTTGCCTTCTGCAATACATCTGATAAGAACTTAAAAGGGGCAAACATGGTTACATCTTACAGTTACACAAGAAAAATCAGTACTTGCACAAGTTCATCAACCAAACAGGTCTGTGATCAGCTGTGGAGTGGTGGAAGGGAACAGAGCCACACTGCCCTCGGAGTCAGACCCCTGCGTCACCTCATCTTCTGAGGAGGTCTTAGTGTCTGTTCGTGGGGCATTCCTGAAGGTAGCCGTATCGATGATCGCTTGCGTCTTGTTCTGTTGTATCTGTTGTGAGGTGACATGTACATGTGCAGTGGTCCTTCCTGATCTTCCATTTCTGCGACCCGTTGAGGTGTCTGTAAGAGATTGTTGCAGTCCTCAATTCGTGTGGCGGTCTCCGCAGCGTTGGTTAGTTCCATTACTTCGAGCCAGTCCTCAACGTCTCCAGGATTTAAAAAAAAGTATGCTTTCTGTTCGTGCATTATTTTTAATCGTGCCGGGAATAGCAGTGCGTACTGTAAATTCAGGTCCCTGAGCCATCGTTTCAGTGCCATAAAGGAGGACCGTTGTCTCTGAACCAACATTGTGTAATCCGGATATAAGGAGATTCTCGCGTATTCAAAGTTTATCGGCACTGCTTTCCTGGCCTTTTTGCAATAGGGTGTCCCGGTCTTGGAAGTTCAGTAGTTTTACTATGAGGGGCCGCGGTGGGGCACCCGGTTTCGGCCTTCCAGTGGGTATTCTGTGTGCTCGCTCCATGCAGTATTGTGTAGATAATTACTCTGTCGTGACGTGATCTCTGAACCACTGTTCCATATATCCAGATGCATCAGATCCCTCACTTTCCTCCGGTAATCCAATCACTCGGATGTTGTTCCATCTTGCTCCCCTTCTGCATCCTCTACCCATTCAAGCAAGGTGGCAACCTGTGTCTGCAGCTGCTTCACATCAGTTTCAGTCTGCTTTTGTTTTGGTATCACATCGGTTAGCGTCGCCGCATGGTCTTTAACCTTATCCGCCGTCTTTGCGTGATCCGCCCTAAGTAAGTTCAGGCCAGAGGTCAGGCTCCCTATTTGAAGCTCGATTGCTTTAGAGTCTTGCACTTCCTTTAGCATAAGGTCCAATTTATCCTCCGGAGCAGGCACCATAGTGGGAGGGATACAACCAAACGCCGGCGTGCTATCCACATTGTTGTTACCTCTTTGACAGAGTCCATGCCATTGAGTTCCTGTTGTTTCGCCCTGTTTGGTCCCATGGCGTCTAGTTAGTATGGTGCACGGCAACAATGGTCGTATCCTACAGGGCAGATGATCCTCAATGTAGCCTGCTGTGGTGCTGCAGTTACTCCAGTCTCTTCCTCAATCGGACAGATACCCTACACGCACAGCCCACAGCACATTAGTATGACTGTGCACTGGGCGAGTGGCCCACACTCCTGCAGTCAGGGGTTCGCACCCGTAGAAACACGTTAGTCACTCTCCCTTGTCCATCCTGCACAAAGTCCCTCGTCCCCTTTACCGTAGTGTCCTCCAATAACCTCTGTATCAACCCCAGTTCTGATGGCGGGGCACAACCGCACACAGTGGATTCACGGACTGTATAACCACAGGCAATCCCCCATTATTTTACATATCATAGGCCAGTTGCTGTTCCACACGGCCTACCTCTCACTGCCTGCACTCCGTCTATCCTCTTGTCTCTATGCAGTGGGGTGTTCCGTCAGCGGTGTTGGGGGGGGCACAGGTTGTCCACCTCGGCAGCTCCGCGGCAATAGTCCCGGCAACATTGGGCACAGATAAACGCCGCAGCTTCCCACCTCATACAATGCAAGATCACAGCATCAGGCTACACGAGTCCGCTAGAGGCAGCACTCTGGTTATTTGGCAAATGGACCGATCTGAGCTCTCCCCTGCTCCCTTTATGCCATATTCTCCTTGCAGAGCAGCACCCGGCCCCCAGCAGTCTCAAGTTTGCACCATCAGTGCCTGTGCGCGTCTCCTCCGGGTAACCCTTGATCAGGGGAAGGGGCAGGCCTCCTTAAATTCGAGGTGGATATTCTCAGCAATTCCAGTGGGAAATCAGCAGTTGTTGTTCGTCGCTGCCCACACCAAGGCAGTCCAGCGGCAAGTGGCGTAAATGCAAATGGCTGCCACAGTAGTAAATCCGCCCGCCAGGCCCTCGCTCCAAGACCCGCTATCCAATCCGACCCTGGCGTGGCAATTTTCCAGAGGGGGTATATAGTCCACCTCCTCCTCCTAACATCAGCGCACTGTGAAAGGGACCACCGTTGTACCATATCAGCCGTCGCCTATCTCCGACTTCCGCCAGCGAAAGCAGGCCGCCGCGTAGCCGCGGGCTTGCGTGATGGCGCTACCCGTTCCGTGAGCCCTCCTCCGTCCTGGTGCACTGCCCGCAAGTCTCGCCACAACGTTCACCTACTCCACGCGGCCCTGGCCCAGGATCCCAATTTCCCTGCCTTAGTGTGTGCCAGTCCCAGCTCCGGTGCCTGTGCCATAGTGCACCGTGTTTCCTATACTTCAGGCCTGTGATGTCTTGCCGCCCTCGTCCACGCAGTTTGGCTTCAGGGGCATTACCGTGTTGTCCACACACAACTACCCCCACACAAGCGGCACCGAGTGTCCGTGCCTACTCCGGCTGCATTGTCCCGCTGTCGTGGCTGTCTGCCTGTAGTGTGTGGCTTGTAATTTACAGGATTTTGCGGCCCGGGTCCGGAGCTCGTTTAGAAGACGACCGCCATGCTTGGCTGCTGGCCACGCCCCCCGTGATTATAGAGCACATTGTAGGAATTTACGGTAAACCTCTGTTATCAGGAGATGTCTACCAGAATACTTCAAATTTAGAATAGTTCTGCATTATGAACAATTTAAAACCATTGCATTTGACATCATTAACACTCCAGCATTCAACATAGTACTGGATGCACCAGAAAATGCATATCATTCTGCTCAGGCTGTGCTTCAGCGCTAGTAGCACGTTCCATGCTGAAAAACCAGCGCAAATTGCACCACACTATTTTCGAGTTGATTTTGCTGCTGCTTGAGTAGAAAATTACATTACAACAATCTCACAAGAAGTAATTCTAGAGACCGGAAATCATGCTGGGGGGAGACAAATATCGCTCGCATTTGCCTGCTCCTATTTTGAAGACTCACATTGTCCCTGTTGTCACCGCATTTCTCAAATGGAGAAAAAAATCCGCCACACGGCATTTGGCAAAGTATGGCAGGAACTCCAAGTTACAAGACTAATGCTCAATCACCAAATTTCTCACATTCTAAGAGCAAAATTTAAAATTCCACCCAGGCCTATTAAAAATACAGCAAGATTCTGCTGTTTCACCATAGTAAAAATGCCTCTTTGTGTTGTAGCTAAACCTTTCTGCATCAGTCCGTGTTGAATTTCAGGATACCTTTTAAGAGGTCTCTCGTCCTGTCAATATCCAAGTGGCCCCACACCTAATCTATTTTTAGTGGACACAAGAGTTGGCATTACGGAGTCTCTCTCCATTATTCAATGTCTTCTAAGAAAACTTGGTGTTATAGCCGACAACGTCCCAAATTGAAAACAAATCTTGAGTAGAAACTATTCGGGTCCTCTGATTTTCATGTGCTTTCAAGCAAGTACCTAAAAAAGTTGATAAAATGCACAGAAACTGCTACCTCTTTAATGGGTTTAGGTTAAAGATTTAAGTCTTGCCAACGTGCCTGTTGAAATTTGTTTAAATAAAACTTACCAGTAGCTGTGAACTATAAAATAGATTTTTTAAGACCCGAGTCAGAAAAAGATTTGGAGTTCTATGAATAAATTAATTTTGAACGTAGGTATCAGTCTGTGGAGATTTCTTCAGATGCAAAATTTTATGAACGCCTCCAGGATTAGACATGCAAGTATGATGCACAATGGACTTTGCATTTGCAAAGTCAGTACAAACTTCCTGAGGAGTCCTGAACAGCAATGCACAAAGGAGTCCAAAATTGGAAAAAGGAGCTACAGCACAAAGGTTGCGACTTGTTGCCCTTCAACTGACTCTTTTACAAAAAATGCATAGTCAACAGTGAATCACACATTCACTTTGCGACTTACTGCTGCACTTGGGGCCAGATGTAGCAATATTGGGAATAGCCATTACCTAATTATGATTCTCTGCAATTTGCAATTAGGAAATTGCTATTCTTATTCGATGAAAGTCATACAATTTTAAATAGCTATTACTAGTGGGTCACAAATCAACCTTCAAAGAAAAACCAAAGGAAATGATGGACGGAGCGTTGACAATACAAGCACTCACCCCCAGTCAACTGATCTGAGTTTAATCCATCACCGTTCTTTAGCCCACTCTGCCACCCCAGTTCAGACATGGCCATATGCAAATCAGTCGGACCCTGTGCCTCATGGGAACAGTCCAGCCGGAACTGCCAAGCCATGTCTTCCATGGACCGGAAACAAGCTACCGAGGACCGGTTTCTGGCATTTCAGCCGTCTTCAGCCCGGCTTGCTTGAATCCAGTGGCAAAGTGAGCAAGGGACTCACGTCTGAGCATACCCTGCCAACTTATGTCGAACAAAGAAAAACCAAAGGAAATGAGGGACGGAGCGTTGACAATACAAGCACTCATCCCCAGTCAACTGATCTGAGTTTAATCCATCACCGTTCTTTAGCCCACTCACTTTGCCACTGGATTCAAGCAAGCCGGGCTGAAGATGGCTGAAATGCCCGAAACCGGTCCTCGGTAGCTTGTTTCCGGTCCAGGTAAGGCATGGCTAGGCAGTTCGGGCTGGACTGTTCCCATGAAGCACAGGGTCAGACTGATTTGCATATGGCCATGTCTGAACTGGGGTGGCAGAGTGGGCTCAAGAACGGTGATGGATTAAACCCAGATCAGTTGACTGGGGGTGAGTGCTTGTATTGTCAACGCTCCGTCCATCATTTCCTTTGGTTTTTGACAAATCAACCTTCCTCATGAATATTAGTGAGGTAGGTTGCAATTTTCTGCCATTAGAAATAGCTAACATCACAGGGATGGTGGCCTGCTGGGGTCACTTTTGTAACTTAAGAGGCACTGTCATGGATATGTAGACCAGGAGTCGGAGATGTAGTTAAGTAATTTATTAGTTCATGTAAGTTGGTACAGGGTGTCCCACTGGGAGCAGTATCCTGCTGCTCAGCCCCACTCAATCTGACTGATCACTCATTAAAACCATGCACACACATACACACACACACAACATTCTATGACATCACATTAATGCAGGCTGAGCAGCTAGGACTAGGAAGCATGGGATATGACATATCTCCTTCCTTTAGAAACAATAAAACAGCAAGAAGCCAAGTGAAGAAAATAATCACAATTTGTTCATCGGAATGAAATCAAAATGTGGTCACAATAATCATATTAGATAGGTAAATGCATTCTTAGTTCACAACAATAATCAGAATAGCATTCTAGGATATTAAAGTCAATGTGGTCAAATAAGATGATAAGAGATAAATGATTCCTCTCTAGTTCACTTAAGAACATATAGCATAAATAATTGTATTCTTCATATAGAAGGGTAATGAAAGATATAAAGTCACATTTAAAAGATTCCACATGTTTCAGGCAGGGCGCAATCATAACAGATTGTAAATGTTTCAGAGAAAATGCAATCACCACTCTTACCCAGAAGAACACCACAACACACCCATCTCCCGCTGCCAAAGAACATGAAAAGAAAAAAAATGTGCTCATGTTCCAGCGTGGATGTAATAACACACAATAAATAACGTGCGAGGGAGAAACAAAAATGTAATGCACACCGAACATTAGAGCATTAAATTGCTAGTGCACTGCCAACACAACCTTGACGTGCGAGGCAAAAGACAAAAATAATGCACACAACATTACAACACTAACTCCTGAGTACTCTGCCAACACAACCCTGACGTGCGAGGCAAAACACCTTACCAACACAACCCTGACATGTGAGCGACATTCCCAATGCAACCTAGACGTGCAAGGGATATATATTGCCAACGCAACCTTGGCGTGCGAGGCAAAGCACATTTCCAGCACAACCCTGATGTGTGAAGGAGACTCCCAACGCAACCTTGACGTGCAAGGGACACTGCCAATGCAACCTTGACGTGTGAGGCAAAGCACATTCCCAACACAACCCTGACGTGTGAGGGACATTCCCAACGCAACCAGGAAATGGACAAAGTACTTAACACAACAGAAATCACTGTGCGCCTAGAAATGTAATACGTACTAATACTTAAAAAAAATATGCACTTATCCAACAGTGCAACCACAACGACACTGAAGAATCACTTATAAACTGAACACAACTAAATACCAGAAAATTCACTGAACAACATAAAAAAATACACATGCCAAAATAACACCCTCCCATTCCGCTCACATGTACCACTCATTGCTCAATCTTCAGAGGCAACTTCCTCCTCGTGCTGTGCCAATACATTGTCGCAGAACAGCTGTGGGAAAACTTCACAAATACCAAAATCAAGGTGTGCCTGTCACCGAAAACAGACATATGAAGGACATCTCCCAAAGCTCATTAATGTGATTTTGATCAGATGGACGGGCGCTCTACATTACAATGAAACAGGTCCCAAGTGTAGAGAAAATCCCCACAAAGACACAGCAGGAGTAGAGAAGGGCACTGTGACGTTGGCAGACCAGAGCAATTGTGAATGAAATTTATTAAGTAAGCAACCAGTTGGCAAAGTGTATCCTATGCTGGAGATTGCAAATCAGCCGATGAACCCCCCGCCCCGCAACATTCCCAAACATCCCGCAATTAACACACAAGACACCAGTGTTAGATTGGGGAAAGTTGCTGCAGGTTTATTACATACAACGTTATGTAATCATGTTGGGTTATCTTACGGGCGATCCAAGGGCAGGCCGCATTCTCGCACCTGCTTGCCTGATGAGCCAAGCAGCACCGTGGCGAACCACCCATCTGCTGCACCATTATGGTAATAAATCTACTCAAGCCCCTTGCGGGGCGTATCTAGGCAAACCCCCGGTTGCACAGGCACACAACCGCCCGAAGGACTACTGGGGCGCCGACAGGGGTTCCCGGACCTCCCATGAGGTTCCAGGTTTAGGCTCTGGCACCCCTATGTGCCCGCTGAAGTACAGTGCTGCACCTCTCTGCTTCCGGATCGCCCTGTAACTCCGCCTGCAACAAAAAGAACACATGAAAAATGTTCCAACAGGTGCCCCCCCCCCAAGCTGACACTCAGGGTAAGAGGTAGGGAGGGAAAAGAGTGTCCCTGAAGCACGACACGCGACGTCCGGAGCGGCAAAGAGGCTTCTAAAATGGTGAGGGGAAGTTATATACCACTCGTCCTGCCTGCCGCCCCGGACGTGCGTCACTGGCCCGCCTACCCTCCTGCCAGGACTCCACCTGCCCGGGGAGGAGTGGATGACCGAGGTAGGGGGCGGGGGGCCCTCTGAGACTACGGGCCCGCCCTACTGATGGCCACCGGGTGGCCTCGGGCAGCCGCATAGTCACATCATGTCAACAGAACCCCCGCCCCGCAACATTCCCAAACATCCAGCAAATAACACACAAGACACCAGTGTTAGATTGGGGAAAGTTGCTGCAGGTTTATTACATACAACGTTATGTAATCATGTTGGGTTATCTTACGGGCGATCCAAGGGCAGGCCGCATTCTCGCACCTGCCCGCCTGATGAGCCAAGCAGCACCGTGGCAAACCACCCATCTGCTGCACCATTATGGTAATAAATCTACTCACGCCCCTTGCGGGGCGTATCTAGACAAACCCTCGGTTGCACAGGCACACAACCGCCCGAAGGACTACTGGGGCGCCGACACGGGTTCCCGGACCTCCCATGAGGTTCCAGGTTTAGGCTCTGGCACCCCTATGTGCCCGCTGAAGTACAGTGCTGCACTTCTCTGCTTCCGGATCGCCCTGTAACTCCGCCACAGCCCGGTCGGCAGCCACCTCCGCCGCCCGGGCCCCCCACCACTTCGCTACCTAGATTACCTGCAACCCTTGCTCTGCAGAGCTTCTTGTAAATCCAGGAGGAACAAGTCCAAACCGACAGGTGAAAGGTGAACCCCATCCACCTCAAAGTAACCCTGATCCTGTCCTGAATCATTTCATGCCTGATGAAACCCATACCCCTCTGTTGGGTGAATTTTCTCATAGCGCTGTTGATTCTTCTCCTAGACCTGTCTATTGCTTCGCAAGAATTAGTGCCCTGCCACACCCTGCGTGGCACAATTTCTGACCACCAGACTTCACACTCCCCCACTAAACTGCAGATTTCCTCCAGGTCCAATTTCATCTTCTGCAATAGTGTGGACCTCCCCAGGTTTGTGAGGTCATTACCCCCCAGGTGTATGACCAAGTGCTGAGGCGGGGCCCCTACTGCTGATAGCGCTTCCTTTACTCTATACCATAGGCTGTTCCAGCGCATGCCAGGGAAACCCAACCAAACACATTCCGTGTTCGAGAAACCCTGTGTCCAGTTCCTGATCGCTGCTTACCGACCCAACCTGGTGACGGTCGAATGCCCCAAGACCCACACTCTTGACCCTGTCAAAAGAAAAGACACGATTTACTTTCTTACTTTATTGACTTAAAGTTTGCACAACACGATTGACTTTCTTACTTTTCTCGACTTAAAGTTTGCACAACACGATTGACTTTCTCACTTTTATTGACTTAAAGATTGCACAACACACTAAACACTGCACACCATTATTTACAACTGACTTGACACAGCAAATGTGGCACCGCTAGCCGCTCATGGGCGGATGTACCGCTTGTAGCAAAGGGACTCCCAGGGTCCCACTTTTTGCACACTTGCTGGCTGCATGCCTGCTTTGAAGGCCGCAGTAGCCGCCCCTATTCTGAAAGAGTGGCTAGAAAACTTCTTCTCCTGGCCCAACAGTCCTACTCTGGCGAGGCTTGCCAACATGATTTTGTCCATTTGGTACTTAGTGAGTGGGCTTAGGTCTGCATGTATCAGGAGGTAACCTTGCACTGCAGGACGCTGGGCGAGATAGGCCTGTAGGACTGACACTGGACAATATCTACGGTCCCCGAGGAGAGCCAGCACAATAACCGCCCCTTTACCTACTTGGTCTGTCTTAGACCTCCTGAGGGTGATGGACAGGCACCTGTCTATGCTAATGTCCACCACCCCTAGGGCGTCCCCTGAGCAGTCGCTCCTGGAGCGCGCTACTATCTCGCTGCTCCGAAAATCTCCGAAAAAGGCTAGGCAAAAGGCCGCCGCAAACAGGGACGCCTCGAACTGCGAGTGTGCCACTGCTTGAAGGACATCTAGCATGGATTGTAAAGTAGGGAAGTCAATGGGTGACCTGTTGTCTGGAACCTTAGGTTCGTCCCTAGCCTAGCCCTTCAGAGCCACCCTGATAACAAAAGACTTAGCCGGGTCCCGTGCCCCTCTCAATCTAGCATCGTGGCTGATAGCAGCCAGGTGGCCACAGGCCCAGGAGTGAGATTTACCCTGCTTCTTAGCCCAAACAACAAATGCATGCACTCTGTCATCAAGAGTCAATGCTGACAGGCCCATGTCCTCAACAGCTTTGTTGAAATTCGCCAAATGACTCCCATAGTGCCTTCTCGTACCTGGGGCCAGAGATCTCTCCCCCAATGCTCTTAACTCCTGCTCCACTCCAAGATGCACCAGAGTGCTGGTGGGAAGGGGGTCATCTCTGCTCTCGCCCACGGCCAAGCCGCCCGGAAACGGTCCCACTGGAAACGAGAAAGAGCATCAGCTGCTACATTTTTGACCCCCGCAATGTGCCTAGCCCTGAATTCAATGTTGCATCGCAGGCTCCTACTGGCTACCTCCCTCAGCAGACAAAGGACCAGCGGGCAGCTGGCTGTTTGCCCGTTGATAGCCTGGACGACCGCCATATTGTCTGACCAAAAAAGTACCTTTCTATCGGACAGGGGCCCAGGCCAGAGGTGTAAAGCAATGACAATGGGGAAAAGTTCAAGAACCGTGATGTTGGAGGTAATGCCGCGCTTGCGCCAGGCGTTGGGCCACTCCTGTGCACACCAGTGTTCGCCCAGAATTGCACCAAAGCCCTCCCTTCCAGAGGCGTCCGTAAACATGCTGATTTCAGGACTGTCTACCCAAGGAGACCTCCAGATCACCGTCCCATTAAAGTCAGACAAGAACTCTGCCCACATTACCAAGCCAGCGGACATCTTCACAAATGATGACGCTTGACCACCCTGGCCGTGGCCCTGGCTAATCTTCTAGCAAACACTCGGCCCCCTGGGATGACTCTAGCTGCAAAATTGAGCTTGCCCAAGAGGCTCTGGATGACCCCCAGAGGCGCTTTGTCCCTTCCTAGCAGATCCTGAATGTCCCGTTTCAAGTCCTGCACCCTCCCGGCAGGGAGTCTCGACACGCCCTTAACCGTGTCTAACTCGATGCCCAGAAATGTGAGAACCTGTGCCGGGCCCTCAGTCTTGCCAGGTGCCAAAGGCACTCCCAGGTGTCTAGTCAGGTCCGTGAAACATTGTAATCCCTCACTGCATTCCTGCGTACACATCCCTTCCAATGAATAAGAAATCATCTAGGTATTGGGACACTGCTATGGCATCATATTTCACTGAGAGTGCCCACTGCAGAAAGGAGCTGAAGGCCTCGAAGAAGGCGCACGATACAGCGCAGCCCATGGGCATGCATTTGTCAAAGAAGAACTCCCCTCTCCACTTGAAGCCCAAGAGGTGCTGGCTCTCAGGGTGCACAGGCAAAAGTCTAAAAGTTGCCTCTATGTCTGCCTTCGCCAACCATGCCCCCTTCCCTGCTCTCCTAACCAAGTCAATTGCCATGTCTAAAGAACAGTAGAAAACAGAGCTAGCACCCTCAGCCAACCAAGAATTTACTGAGTTGCCCTCGGGGAAGGAGAGATTATGGATCAGCCTAAAGGACCCCGGCTCCTTTTTGGGGACCACACCCAGGGGGATACCACAAAGTCGGGGAGGGGCGTGGATTGGAACGGGCCAGCCACCCTCCCTAAAGCCAGTTCCTTTCTTATCTTCTAGCATACCACCTCCGGGAGGCACCAAGCTGACTTCAAATTCTCAGAATCCCTGCTGACCATAGGACCCAGGTAAGGGATTTTGAAGCCTTCGAGAAAGCCTTCCGCCAAAATGGCCCTATCCTTCACGTTGGGATAGCACCTCAGGAGAGGCAAGAGGTTGGGGATAATGATCGGGGACGGGCCTTTGGACTGGAGGGAAACCACATAAACTGGGGCCGCTGCAGGGACGGGGGAGGCATGGACAGGAAGGTGCGAAGGAAGGAGAGGATGCGAAGTGGGACAGGAGGTGAGGGGCCAGGCTGGAGAAGGGCTTTTACTTGTCTCTACTGGCAGGGCCTGCTGCAGAATCGCGCTTGTCGCATGCCGAGACGGGATGGGATGGGAACCGCTGCACTTGCTGCAGGAGTGCGCAAATCTGCCGGCCTTACCCCACGTGCAGTTTCCTCTGTTGTACAACCTGCAAGTCGCTGAAAAGCCCTTGCTGTTCCCTTGTCTGTGGAAGCCCCCTCCACCGCGCCCCCCCCCCGAAAGGACTGTTTGAATGCCCTTTTCTCTCCTGATTCTGGCCCTTACCTGACTCCACCTTCTTATCGTGCGAGCTACCTTTGTCCCCAGCATCTGCCCCACCTTTGCCCATTTGTTGCATCCAAAGCCTGACTTCCATTTGATCCCAATCTAACTCAGGACAGACAGCCATCTTCTTCCTGAACTCACAATCATATCTGTTCCAACCCGTGCCAGCACTAGTTTCAGCCTCCTCTGTTACGACGCTCGCATACTGGAAAAGGCCCTGAGACTGCCGCTAGAATAGAAAAGGCCTGTCTCCAGTTCTTGATCGATTTTTCAGGCCACGCCTGAAAGCTGACCTTCTTATCCTCCTCTTTGCCCCCCATTTTCCTGATGTCCACCCCTTCGGCCCCAAGCATAAGGAGGGAGAAAATATCACTGAACTCCCTACGCCAGATGCCTTCCTTGGCAGCCAAAGGCACCTGCCATGCGAGAGAGCACTTGCCCGACAGCAAGGGGGCCATGGTCATAAGTGACGTCCGGGCGGAAGCCAACCCCTGGGAAGCCGTGCTGGGCGGAGGTGCTGGCGCAGCAGGTAGCGCGGGCAGGGGTGGCAAGAGAGGCTGGGGGCAGCGCTGGGGCAGGAGGCGAGAGAGGCACTAAACATTGCTGGGCACCCGGGGCCGCCGGGGCAGCGGGGGCTGCTGGAAGGAAGGTCGATGCGCTGCCGGTGCTAGCACCACCCGGGGCCGAGAGCCCACCCCACACTTGAGAAACCGCTGCGTCGGCTGGAGCCTGAGGTGCTGGCGCTGGTGCCACCGTCCCAGACCCGGAAGACCCCGCTGCCGTACCCCGCTGTAAGGATAGGAGCCCGGAGGCCAGCTCTGACCTCCGACATAAAGTCAGCAAGGGTGTTTGTGAGCTTACCCAGATACTCACGTGTGGCAAAGTCCGGGGTCAGTGCAACAGTCGCAGAGGGGTGGGGGCCTGGCCGCTGAGGGAAGGGATTCTTCCGCGTGCACGATTACATTTCTGGCTAACTCGGGCGCACAGACTTTGGCAGGTGCCGGGTCTGCGGGGAAGTCCTTCACTGTTGCCCTCCGCACTCTCTTGGACCTAGTAGGCCCGGCTTCCTCTATTATCTCCTGTTCAGATGCTGGTGGCGACAGGCCGACCCCGGAGTCCCCGAGATTATTGGCATTCAACAGTTCACTAGCCCAAGCAACCCCCTTAGCCTTTATCAAGTCCATGACTGCCTTCAGCTGCGCATTGTGTGAAGGTCCTAGCAAGGATTCATCGACTTGGGACGTCTGGGTGAAAAGCGGGGGGGATCCCTGGCTGTCCATTCCGAACTTGGGCTCGTTCCCTGCAAAAGAAAGTGACTGTGAGCTGGCAAAATCTACAAGGTGTGTGGCCGCAGAGGAGCCCAAATGCGGCCCTGCCCCCGCCATCCACTGCTGTTAAAGAGCGCCGCAACCACCCATCCTGCTAACTTCCGCTAACCCCGAGCTCACTATACATACCTCTGCAGGTCTGATCCTGGTGCAGGGGGGGCGAGCAGGAAGTGTGAAGCGAAATGCGGGTACAACCTCGGTCTGAAAGGCAAATGGATGCGTGAATACAGATCCTGACCAGGCCTAAATGCCCAAGGCACGGGTACCGGACGATCCGGCAGGCAACACAGCACCAGGTACAAAGGCATGGTGCAGGCGCTAACTAGATGGCAAATACATAAAGCAGCTGGCTCTAAATCAGGGAATATCCAAGCGTATGACACGGCACCAGTCTCATTGCACAGGACACATTCATGCATGTAGAAGGCTCGAAAAGATAATTGATTAGCCCAGAATAACAGAAAGGGGGGCGTCATGGCGAGACTCGGACCCGGTTCCCTAGCACGCGACGACCGCTCAAGCCCTAAGGGTAACTCCACTTCCCGTATTCCAATGAGGCCCCCCCCCCCGCCTGGGACTGGCGTGGGAGAGGGCCGGGGAACGCGGATCGCCGTGCAGAGAAACTTGAAGGACCTAGATCGGGGCCCAAGGCATGGCTGCGGCCTGTCCAGACCCTTCCCCTGGAAACGCACTCCTCCGTTCCGGAATGATGGACAGCTGCTCCCAGGGAGAGGCCGGCCCCGGGGCGGGCCCGGTCAAGCGGCAAGCAGAGGCTGCAGGGGGCCCGGCGAGCTCAGGGAGGGGAGGCCGCCGCAATGCAAACAGCGGAGACGACCAGCCTGCGGCCTCCCCCCGCAGCTGCACCTGAACGGCTGAAACACATGATCTGCACATAATAAAGGCATAGATGGCGCCGCCGCCACAGAAACAATTAAATAACGGAATGGCCGAGACTGAACTAGGGCTACATACATCGCTCTAGCTGCACCTGAAACAACGGATACACATTTGCTGCGCAAGATAACCTCGTGGAAGGCACGCCGCCGCAGAAACAATTGAAATTACCGAATTGCCGAGTTTGAACTAGGCGCATCAAACATGTGAAGCTAGCGCTCTACCACAGAGCTGGATCCCACGCCCGGCCGCGCCTGCTCTCACACCGGCGCGTGCTCCGCTCCTGATTGCCGCCCACAGGCCCCTCCGCACGATTAGGCAAAGGAGGAGGGCTGGAACGGCAAACCGGGGGGGGCCGAGGAAGGATGGGACCTGTTGCCCCCGGAGAAGCAAGGCGGTCCCCCAGAGCACTCGGGGGGGCAGCGGGTGCCGTGCTGGGAGCCAGTGAAATTACGCTCGAAACCCCTGCACGCTGCCCAGTGCACAGGGTGGGGGGGAGTGCTTGCGGGTGCCGCACAATATAGTTAGGCGGCGCTGGGATTCGAACACCAAGATACACAGATCAATACGCTGGCGGGGCCTACAGCCTCCAAGCTAACAGCCCGCTAAAACGACACACTCGGTACGGGTCTCCTCCTAGGTCTCGGGCTGAGCCCTGGGAAGCGGGCCGGGGGTCACAGGCGGCACACGCGCTACAGGTGCCCACCCGCAAGCGGTGAGGCAGACCACAAGAGCCAGGGCCACGGCCGGGCCGGCCAGGCCAGCCCTGAACATCCGCAAGCGCGACAGAGAGGACAGCTGGAGGGCTCAAGTCCTCACTTTTACCCCCACCTCCACAGCGACCCATCGATAAGTGGGCCGCCTAGCCCGGCTCAACCTCCGAAAAGAGGGAGTAGGCGGAGGGGGGTACCATCTCATAGGCCTACACTCACCGTGATAGTGTCCCGAAAAGAGTGTCCCTGAAGCACGACGTGCGACATCCGGAGCGGCAAAGAGGCTTCTAAAATGGCGAGGGGAAGTTATATACCCCTCCCCCTGCCTGCCGCCCCGGACGTGCGTCACTGGCCCGCACACCCTCCTACCGGGACTCGACCTGCCCGGGGAGGAGTGGATGACCAAGGTAGGGGGTGGGGGCGGCCCTCTGAGACTACGGGCCCGCCCTCCTGATGGCCACCGGGTGGCCTCGGGCAGCCGCATTCCACACACTAAATGGCGGCACGTAATTGACGACATGCTGGGAGTCTCATGGCGCGTTAAGGCAGCAGAGCGTCCCTCAGCAGTCCCAAACTGCTCGAATATAATGTCATCAGGAAGAATGCCATAAAACAGCACTGAAGGCTCGAGGAACAGGTAAGTAGATCACATGCAAGAAAACATGCGCTGTTTGTATTTAAAACAAAGAGACTTTGGTTAATCAGCCAAAAGGGCCAGGAAAACTGCGGTTGCCAAAATCCATTCAAAAATAAAAATAAAGGCTTACCCCTTATATCATGGGAAGCCGTAGTAATCCTTTTTCTTAGTACAGCGCCAAAAATGAAACTCATCGTTGTCCTCCCCAACATGTCTCGCTATATAATAATGGGCTTTGGGGACAACCCGGGTTCTGGAAAGCACGGTTCCCAGCTGGAATATCAGGGTTGCTGACACTCGGTGGTGTATTGAACATGAATACTCCTTACAACATGGGCAGCTGTCAATGTTGCCTGGCCTCAGACGCTCTTCCCCATAAAAGGTTTATTTCACAGGTCACCGCATACTGAGACACACTGCAATTTAACTACAATTAACACCGGGGCTTGATACTTTCCCCGAACATTGCATTTGTTCCAAATATGCATCTCAACACAGGTAGCAGGTAGTAGCAATTTTGCCAAGTGAAACTCCTCTTCAGGGCAAGTCTAACAACAGCAGTGCTGACAAGTATTAGAACATCAGGAACACAATATGTTTATCTTGACGTTGCAAATGTCAACACCAGTTCTGAAGCTGACTGAAAGCCGAAAGGTTTGGGCCACAATGTCCAAAACATTCAAAGTAGACAGTCAGTAGGCAGGCAGGTTTCAAGCCACTCGAGTCACACAATGCCCAACGACCAACACATACCTCTGTGGACTGTGTGTTGGAAAAGACACCGGTGGGGCATCCAAGGCGTTGCACAGGATTAAGTTTCAGGCTTTTTTTCAGACTCTGGCCATCTTGTTTAGATCCTTGTGTAATTTCTTGGCTCTTCACATGTGGTTCTTTTCAAATTCGTCGCCATTTTTGTAAATGAAGAGGCACTGTCATGGATATGTAGACCAGGAGCCGGAGATGTAGTTATGTAGATTTATTAGTTCATGTAAGTTTGTACAGGGTGTCCCACCGGGAGCAGCATCCTGCTGCTCAGCCCCACTCAATCTCACCGATCACTCATTCAAACCATGCACACACACACACCCAACATTCTATTACATCACACTCATGCAGGCTGAACAGCCATGACTAGGAAGCATAGGATATAACAGTAACTAGACCACCATGTCTGTGATTGCCTATAAATAAAGCACTCACTTTTTTTTTTAAATGCAGCCCATTTTTCTTAAAGGAAAACCAGGTGCATTTAAAAAAGCAAAATTAAAAGTTTTCTTTACATTTTTTGAGAGTAGGCTCTTAAAAAACATTTTTATGAACATTCTCAAAGGGGGAGGAGTCCTTGGGGTCCCCTTCCCATTCACACATGGGTTACCATCTACTTAAATTAGGTGGTAACATGTGAATGTTAACTGATCTGTATTTCGGTCACCAAATACTCTTACATATCACTGCGATTCGGTATTAGGAAGGTACGACCTAAACACGCCCCTTCCAAATACCAAATTGGTATGAATGTGCAATCCCAAACTACGATTCTGTAAGATGTTACCCAATCCCAATTTAGGAATGATATATATAAAAATGCATTTTTCCGGTCACAAGCCACCTGATTCTGCGAATAGGGCCGTTTGCTACCGGGCAAATGCTTGATACATCTGGCACTTAGTGTTCGACCTGTTGACATGGACAAAATGTGAGATGTTAGCAAAAATGCCAAAACGTACGAAAAAAGATGCAAAGTTTGCACTAGGCCGACCCATGTGCAAAAAAGAGGAGGGACTTGTTCAGTTAGCACGTGCACATAGAGGCAGGTTGCAAAGTAATATTTGCATTGTGCCTGTGACCAGCCTTCCCCTCTGTGGTGCGAGGGATTCTGAAAGCGCTCACCGCATAAACAGGATCTGCAAAATCTAGCAAACGCACATCTTCATTCTGCTTCAATGGCCTGATCAGTCCTGCCTCCTGAGGTGAATATGAAAAAGAGCACACATGGTTTTTGCACATGATTTAACATTACGAGTCGGTGAAATTTGGGCTTGAACTTGTTTTTTTTACCCTAAACAAATCCCTTCAGACATCAGCCGGAGGTGTAAAAAAGGAGAACAGGTCAGGAATTTAAATCAGGAGTCTTTCTTTGATGCAGAGTAACATCAAAACCATACGTTATTCCAATTCCCTTCAGTAATACTCAGAATTGGGAGGAAAAAGTGCACGACCCTTGCAGTAGTGATCTTATCCCCAGGCGGTTTTACAGCCCACCTCTCCCATGGGACGCTGAATTAGCCTCCATGGTGGATACGAGTTTCTGGGCAGTTTTTGCAAATGGCTCAGACATTATTGCCCATCTGACCTTGTGGCAGCCCATGAAAGATCTGCCATGCACAAAGCAATTATAGAGAAGCACGGAAGCTATTTTGGGACATGTCGAAATAAGAAAAAAAAATCCGTGGTTTGAAAATATTCGAAAAAACATGCTGTAGCTCCTTCGGTTTGCTTCTATCACCATATTCAATAAATGCCTTTATCAGCTGGCTCATGTAATAGTCGAATAATAAAAAAAAAACAATGATCTACTATAATAACGAGTTCGTGTGTACAGCATAATGTCTAAACCTGCCATGATCTGAACATATTTATTTTCTTGTGTGAGACTGTACAATCTGTTGCCCTAATTGCTTTCAGCGCCATATTTGGAGACCCATTTGTTTCCGCCATCGACAGATGGAGCCAATTCCCCTGGTTGCTAAATGGGATGGATGCCTTGAAGGCTCACACTTACTTAATCATTTATGTAAGCTTGGTCTTCCAGTGCATGCATGCAATTGATAACTGGAAATGTTAGGAATAGGAAGCCTTTTTTCCCCGCTTTGGAAGTGATCTCTTATTTTCTATCGAATACTAATGTAACAACAGTGTCAATTTGAAGCATTTGTTGCAGTAACGACCCTTCTTTACACTTGAATCCACTGAAAACCATTCAAACCAAAGCTGTCTGCCTTCTAATTAATGTTTATAAAGCTGAAAATATTACATTGAAATTAAAAACAAAGTACATGCCTAAAATGCAGCTCATACTTATTTCCGATTAAGTGAATTCCCCCCACTGTGCTACCTTTACCAGTGCCACACAAACACACAGAAATGTGATGAAAATGCTTGTGTCTGCCAAGGATGGAGGTATGCAGGCTACTGTGAGTAAAAGCAAGTCATGAGTTCCAGCATGTCAGACCATCCTAGACTTACCTGGGTGTCTAGAGTTAAAGAATGCCTGAGTTTGGTTCATTTCCACGGGTGGTCATCGAGCCAGGTCCCAAATTCTGCTGCTACTTCCATCACCAAAACATGTTTATTTTGTGGCAGAAATGTTGATGTCTCCATGTTGCATTTCAGGACATGTTGCAAGCACTAAGGTCAGCCACACAAGTGGGGTACCGTTTTTATTAGAAGTAGAAGTGTGGGAATGATGGGGGTAGGAACTGCACGGGTCCATTCAGATTCTTGAAGCTTCTGTCACAGACATGCATGATTTTAATCAAGATTTGAGATTTGCAGGTCACTGTGAGTAAGACAAATCAGTGGGATCCATGCAAGTTAAACCACTGTGAACTCTTGGGGGTGTTCATTTAAAAAATATGAGGGGCTGTTTTGTTCCCTCGACGCCTATTTCCTACTCAATTACAAACTCATACTGGCTTGTTTTTGACACTAACAGTAGTAAAAAAATCATAGAGTAAGTACAAATAACAGTACCAGAATATTGAATCCATGACTTACTGGCAATGAGCAGTAAAGCTACACCAAGGCGTTGTCAATGCCGAGCACAGGTACATTTACCCAAGCTGAGCACAAGGAGATCACCCGAAGCGCAGCAAGTTACCGTGCCATGCTCCCCGGCATCACAGGGAAAGGGCAGGATGCACCGTGTTTATCCAACATGGTGCATTCCTGTCCTTTCGTCCTGTGCTGGAGCTGTTTCTGAGCTGAAAGTATTCCCACTTGATCTATTTAAGATCATAGCAATCAACAAATTCAGCTATAACCCCACCACCCACCCCCCCTGTAACCCATGCGTCGGCACCTGAAACATCTGTGCAATGATATGCACAGTCTTATATGTTGATTCCAGCTTTATTGTAAGAATTAATGCAATACAGGTGAGCGCCAGGGAGCAGCCACTAATCAGTCCTACTCCTCTGCAACCGCCCCACAATTCTAAAGATGCACCATCAGCATTCTACAATACATCATAACATTCCTACCTCGAGGCACTAGCCTTAAAGGTAAAGACAAATGAGGCAACATAACACATCCCCCTCTCTTCAAACAAGGAAAAAGAAAACCACAAAATAACAAAAAAAATAAAAAATAATAAGATGGCAAACGAATGACAATAAATAAAAATTAAAATATATATGTATACGTGATAATCAATTCATGACATAGTCCTTGAACCAAAAGGGTAATGTAGTAGTTCTTTTACCATTACCACTCTCAACTAAACTGGGATCACTAGAATCACCACTGGTATTGTTGGAATCACTATTGATACCACTACTACAATGACCAGCAACTCTTCCCCCTCCTCACAAAAAGATTGACCCACAGTAAGTGAGTCACGCGCAACACCATTAGTGTTTCCCTCAGTACCAGCAAATTGTGCTTGTAGACAACTGTTCTCAAAATGGTCTTCCATCCAATCATACATGTTTTGATTATCTGTCACTTCTCCTTCAACTTCCTCAGATTTACTGCGACTAAAAGCAATGCTCTTCATATTCCATACTTTTCCATCACTTAATCTAACAGCATTTCTTAAAACATCAATTACCTGTTTCTGTGGTTCAAAGCGACTTTCACCTTCTCGTACCTTAAAAGGTTTCTTGACTCGTACCCAATCACCTACTTTAATTTCCACACTTTTCGTACCATAGTGTTTATCATAAAACTCTTTACTTTCAGAATGGAGTAACTCCAAGTCATTCTTTACCTCAGTTGGAGACCACTGCTTAATTTTACCTTCCATTAACCAACCAGGATTGATTTTGCTCCTCGGTAACCTCCCCCTCATGATAACAAATGGTGATAATCCTGTGCCTGTTTGTGATGTAATCCTGTAAGACCAAACAGGCTTTTGTACTTGAACTTTCCAATCCAATTTCTTATTAACCGCCGCTTGAATAACCCCCTTGATCACCCTATTGAATCTTTCAACAGTGCCGTTCCCACTTGGATTGTACAACGCGGTTGTCTTATGTCTACCACCACACTTCTGAAAATAAATACGAGCCATGTGTGACAAAAACTGCACTCCATTGTCCGTAAGGACACAAACAGGTAAACCCTCCATAATAAAAATCTTGTCCAAAAATTTCAACACACTACATGTGTCTGCTTTGTCCACAAATCTTACAATAAGCCATTTGGTAAATAAATCAATAGCCACCAACCCAAATTCTTTCATTTCACCAATAGGCCCAATGATATCCACTGCAATAGTTTCCCACTGAAGTTCTGGAATAAGTCCCTCACTCATGCAGGGTTTCAAGGTCTTAAGGGTTTTATCCACAGAATTACAAACTTCACAGTTCCTGACAAATAACTCCGTGTCCTTATCCACACCTGGCCACCAGAACATGCTTTTTACCACAATTTTGCTTCTCCCAATATCAAAATGTCCCTCATGACACAGCTCTAAAACCTTCTTCCTTAAAGAAATCGGAGGAATAACTCTGTCGCCTCTGAAAAGTATGTCTTTTTCTAAAGACAATTCCATACTAACCTCCCAATATGCTCTAAAATTACCTTCCATAAAACATTGTCTTGGCCAGCCTTTACAAATGTACTCCCTAACTTCTTTGAGTTCCAAATCCTTGTCCTGTTCCTCCAACCACTCTTTATTACTGATAGCTGGGACACCTGAATCATGAATTAAAGCAATATTGACATTACCCCAGGGGTCACCCACACACTCCTCAAGTGGGGATGGCAACCTAGATAGGCAATCTGCAATTACATTGTCTCTTCCTGGCAAATAAACCATCTCATAAATAAATTCTTTCATTCGCATAGACAATCTTGCCATTCTAGCTGAAGCTCCAGAAATGCCGTCAGATGACAAAATCTTCACTAACGGACGATGATCTGTCCTAATAGTCACCGGTTTGCCCCACACAAAGGCTCTAAAATGTTCCAGCGCCCACACGCATGCCAATGCCTCCCTTTCAATAATGGGGTACCTGACTTCAGCTGGGGAGAGTGCTCTAGATGCAAAAAGAATAATTACTTCTTTTCCCTTAGAATCTTTCTGGGATAATACTGCACCTATACCCTTATCACTCGCATCTGTTGTTAGTAAACATTCAACATTAGGATCAAAACTTGCTAAAGCATTAACACTCTGTAAATCCACTTTAATCTTATCAAATTCATCCTGCCACTCTTTTGTCCAAACAAACTTCGTATTCTTCTTAAGCAAACTCAGAATATTGAATACTTTTGACGCAAAAATTTTCACACACTTTGCGCAATATTCTGCCATACCCAGAAACGCTCTCACCTCCTCCTTAGTACTCGGTGCCCCTGAATTCACAATGTTTTCAATCAATGCCGGTATGGGTTTCACTCCTTCCTCACTTATGACGTGTCCTAAATAAGATACACTTCTCTTGCAGAACTTACACTTTGATAACTCCACTGTAAGTCCTGCCTTTTCTGGAGCACTCAAAACTTGTCTTAACTTAGAGTCATGTTCCACTTTGTCCTTAGCTGCCAACAAAATGTCATCTTGAAAAAATGCAATCATATCCATGTTCCCCAATAGCCTATACATCAATCTCTGACATACCGCCGCAGCCGACGCTAACCCAAATGGCATTCGTCTAAATTGATAACACCCGAAGGGTGTGATAAAGGCTGTTAAATACCTAGACTCGCTTTCTAATTCTACTTGATGGTAAGCAGCAGATAATTCTATGGTTGAAAACCATGTTGCACCTTTAAAAGAGGACACCATCTCGTTGATCTTAGGTAAAGGAAATTTTTCTATAACAATGTTGTTATTAAGATGGCGTAAGTCTATGCATAAACGGATCTTTCCGTTGGATTTCCGTGCAACGACAATAGGACTGATCCACTCAGAGGCTTCCACTTCCTCAATGATCCCTTTACTTAATAGTCCTTGTAACTCTCCTTTCACCTCATCTCTAATTAACATTGGGATGGGTCTAACTTTGTGTACTTTTGGTTGTGCATTGGCTTTGAGTTGTATTTTGTGTTCAAAGCCCCTTAACTTCCCCAACACCGTACCAAACACTCCCGGAAATTCTTTGTTTAAAACATCACTTAATTTGCTCTCTTCATCCATAACTAACACCTTTTCTTCACTATTGGGATCCAAAATAATACTGATCCCACCACCCCAAAACTGTTGTTCCCACTTTAGACACGTATAACTTTCGCCTTGTGCGCCTTCCTTTAAATAAAAATGTGAGCCACCTGTAACCCAGCATCTCAATTCTCTTCCCTGTATACCCTACCGGACAAATATCTGATACTCCTAATTGATCCCCAATTTTTCCTACAAAATATTTCTTCCAAACCTCCTCATTTACAATAGTGTAAGGAGATCTGGAATCTGCATACACTTCCACCACCACACCATCAAAAGATACCTTACATAAGGGTTTCCCTTCTAAAGCCTCATCTGATATGTTGATGACATAATTACCTCTTACATTCTTTACCCATTCCAAACTTTCATCATCCTCCTCAACAACTACTTTTTCTTCATCCCAAACATATTTTACATTGCTTCGTTTGCGGCACATTTTTGAAAAGTGCCCAACCATCCCACAAATTCCACATTTCTTATTAATAGCAGGGCAGGTCCTACTAAAAGCTAAGTGTTCTTTGCTATCACAACGATAACATCTTCTTTCTTCTCCTCTAGTATCTTTCTTCTGAAATCTTGCTGGTTGACTATTCCATCTTCCCTGTGGACTCTGTTGATACCTTGTTTGGGTCCTGTTTTGTGGTAGAATTTTGCAAATCGCACCCGAGGTTTTTTCATGTACAGTTTCTTTAACCACAGTAGAACATCTTCCCGACATTTCTGCCTTCCTCATAATGGCTAACAAATCCTCTAATGGCGCATCGCCATTCACCCATAGTCTATCCTGTAAGGTCGTATTATTATTATGCATAACTAGTTGGTCCCGTATCAATTCATCATTAATAGCTCCGAATTTACAATCAATCGCTAATTTCTTCAAGTCATCAATCCACTCATCAACCGTCTCTGTTTTACTCTGCTTCCTTTGAAAGAATTTGTGCCTAGTCACTCCCATGCACACCTTAGGTGTGAAATATTTATCCATGTTATTAATGCAGTTTTCAAAAACGTTCAGATTAACATCTTCCACTTTACTCATGCGAGAATGAGTTTTTAGACCAATTGCTCCTAAAGAATGTAATAAAATTATTTTCTTTTGTTCCGGTTTCATTTTCTTTTCCACATCAACTGCCTCTATGTAATTTATAAAATATTCTTTCCACTCGATCCATTTTACTTCTGGTTGGGTACCAGTAGCCCAGAATGGTTGAGGAGCACTTATACTAAAATTCTGTTGTGCCATTCTCCCCTCTGTATTCTCTGTATATTTGTCTGTATCACTATTTCCACTCGAGTCCCCTCTCTCCATAAACCTCTCCTCTTTTATTTTTTTATTTTTTATTTACTGTCTCTTCCTCTGTATGAAACTCACTACTCCCCGACAACCTCACCTGTATTTCCTTTGTTTTCTCTTTGTTTTCTCTTAAATATTAGCTCCGAAACATATTTCTTCACAGTGTACAGACCCTAGCATCTCTGCCGTGTACACTCTCGCGTCTCTGCTTCAAATTAATATTTCCGCTTTACTAAAATGGCCGCCGCGCAAGGTTACGTTGCGTGACCCTGCGCCACAGCGTCATATCCTCCGCGTTCCAGAAGAGCTTCAACAGTCAGTTTACTGTCTCGCGCACTTCCCGCATGGAATCCCACCGTCTGTTCATAAGATGCAGCACTGGAGATTCATCAGGCACCGTACGTAAATCAATTTAAACTCTTTTAACAAGAGGTACGTTGCTCTAATCGCTTCCGCTTACTGCCGATTTACTGTTGTCATCAGATTCTGTGATTCCGCTGTTATTATTGTCAACCGATTCAACACAACAGCAATTCTTCTGTAGACTTCCTCGATTCATCGTTTTAAAACTTCCTGGGTCCTTCTCCATGTTCCATCGTCGCCAATTGTAATGATATGCACAGTCTTAGATGTTGATTCCAGCTTTATTGTAAGAATTAATGCAATACAGGTGAGCGCCAGGGAACATCCACTAATCAGTCCTACTCCTCTTCAACCGCCCCACAATTCTAAAGATGCACCATCAGCATTCTACAATACATCATAACATTCTTACCTCGAGGCACTAGCCTTAAAGGTAAAGACAAATGAGGCAACATAACAATCTGTCACCCAAATGGTATGTTTCCATTTGTAGGATGCCAGTCTTACATTGAGCCTTGCTAGAGGAAGTATATTAAAATCATCCTGGAAGTAAGCAAACTCCATACATACACCATCTGCCGCTAAGGAGGGTTTACTACTAGACACACCTTCTATCGAATCACAGCTGATGGACACTATCACGAAGAGTCCACACTTCTGGGTTGCTTCTAGCTATTGGAATGCATAGTACCCTCATCGTTACTAGCACCTGTGGTTGAGGAATCATCTAACAGGAATCAGCCCTGCTTATCTGTTCACTATCCCTGCATCACCTTCACTTTGATCTTTTCTCTTTGGCTGCTGGAATCAAGTCTCTTAGGGCATCAAAAAACAAAGTGATGGATGGAATGCTTGAACTAATCTTAGCCACTGGCGATCTCTTGAGGCCACATCCCAATCCATTGCTTTTTGTCCAGCATGCGACCTCTGTTTGGACCCAGCTATATACAAATCAACTTCGACTCTGCTCCAATGTGTACAGTCCAGCTCGAACTGCCATGCTAGGCCCTCCCTAAACAGGAAAACAAGCAACCCAGAACTGGTTTTGCCCTCATTGTGGGCTCAGGAGTGATGCATAGCTGCATTCCAGTGGCACAGTGAGCACCAGAACCGTGTCTGGGCATTCTCAACCTATAACCCCATTTCTAATATTGGTGTCCAGTGATGGGTTCCGGTACTTGTATTTGTACAGTGCCACTCAGTGATTTGTGTACAGTTAAATATCCCTGAAAATATTCGGGTAGCAAATTAGATTTTGATTAAGATTCTCCCTCGTTTGTGATTGCCCATTCTGTTTTTCTTTTTCAAATTTAAGTCTTGCCTCATATCTTTTTTGCTACAGACAAGTTGTAGATTAGCAACACTGTCAGCCTCGGCAGGGTAGAACTACAGACGCTCCACAAGGAGAGAGGTCTGAATGTCTAAATGTGGGGAAGAAGACCATCCAAGTGAACATCCAAATAGCCGTCAGTGCCCTTGAGGGAGTCAGGAGGATGAAGACCACACCAGAGGAGCAAGAGAAGGACACCCTTGAAGGTGGAGAGGTGAACTTGGAAAATGAAGAGGAGCGGGAAAATGGTCTGGCTGCAAGCTCATGATTGGAGCAGCTGGAGGAAGAGGGCTTCTTGCCCACCGGAGTTAGGCCCCCTGTCAGGATAGGCAGCAATGGGTTGTCTCACAGCCTGTGTCCCAAGAAGCTGGAAGACAGGAGAGCAGAGAGGGAGTTCCAGCTACAGCTTGTCAAGCTCAGTATGATGGATGAAGTTGCAAGGAGGGTCTTGGAAGAGAAAAGAACCTCTTGGCTCATGGAGTGAGTCTAAATGAGTTGGACCTGAAAGCCAGGCAACACACAGGGTCTAGCAACAATGGTGGCAGCGGCACACTGCCTAGTGGAGAAAGGAGGGTCCACAGTCCCCAGCACCAGGTGCCCAACTATGTGGTGGGAGATGACACTGATAAATGTTTTTCAACCTAAGAGGTAGCCCTAAGGATGCACAGGTCCCAAAGGAGGATAAGGGAACAAGTCTCTGGAAATGTATGCCTACAGTGGGGAAGGATACCCTGCTGACATTAGAGGTAGAGAAGTGTGATTTATAGTTACTTTAGGGCACGAGAGTAACATGATCCTACTATAACTGGTGAATTTCTGTTGCTTTGATTGTTTAAAATGTTATGTTGTAACTGTAATTTTCCCTAGCTATAATGTCCCTTTAACTTTAGTTTTTCCAGTGAATTTCAATTGTTTTTTAAATGTAAAGTAACATAACAGAACATTGTATTTGTAAAGAGCATGTTCACCCAGAAGCGCATCTTGATACTGAATAACAGATGCTTATTGCTATTCAACTCAATGGTGTTCATTTTATCGACCTCAAAAGGATGAAAGGATGAGTGGACCTGCTGGGATTTGAACCCATGACCAACAGGTTAACCACAGGCCCCTACAGTGGACACATTAGTCCACTAAGCCACCAGACCCGTAAGTCAGAGTTATTATCCTAACTATAACATCACTTTAACCTGTTTTTGACAGTGATTTTAATGTTAAGTCAGATGTCCATCACCGTGCAATCTCATACATGCACCCAACCACTTTAACCCACATGGCCAAAGGCTTTGCGCAATGCTGGGTTGGTTACAGGGCCTAGCCGCAGGCCTGGACCTGCACCCACTCCCTTGTGGATAACCAAGACCCCATTGTGCACAGCCTATGGCTGTACGCAGTATTAGCTTGGGCGGAGAGACAACCCTAGCACTCCACTGGCACAGCCCCCTTTTTTTTAACTATATAACAATGAAAGTCAGGCCTATTGACTTTATCAGGAGGTGAGCACATCATCATGTTTTAAACAGAATCATTGACTTTGTCAAAAAGTCACCAATAATTAGGATAAAACATATATTTTATAAATCACACATTTCAATGTTTAATAATGCCCAGTGTCACAAAATATTTTAAGTACAACTTTTTTAAGGAACCATAAATATGTCTTTGAGTCTTTTTTTTAGCATTTTTCTGTATTCAAAATGGAGCCATAGAACCAGCCACATTCGGACCCTGCACTCCAGCTGAAGATCATAAAGTTCCACCACAGAGTGATAGAATGGTACGCTCTCCTGGGATCATCAATGACACAGGAGACATACTGTATTTGTTTTTATGTAGCTAAAGAGCTGCTGCAGTCTTTTCAGTTTTCCAAAACAAAAATGTTTGGTGGTGCCCTACACCTTCTAGGTGCAGCACCAGGATCAAAAATATGATAAAACAATCTCTTGCAGGGCATTATAGGGCTCTCCTTAGCCTGGAGCTGTGAATAATAAAGGAGCGGCTCCTGTGCTTATTTATTATTCTTTTTTTATTTCCTTTTTTGAGTGTCCTAGTCTGAGCCAGCACACACACATGCAGAGAGAACTCCTAGGCCCCGTGGCCCCTGCCAACTTCCAAACCAGCACCCATCCTGGATGTCAGTGGGAGCCAGCTATTTTTCTTTTTACCCAGGGGGCACTGGGGCACCCATGCATTTTTTAAATGTGGGGATCTGTGGGGCACCTAAAGGCCCCTGCAGCCCCGACTGGCTCCCCGGTCAGCACACATTAATTAAATTAATTATGTGCTTATATGTTTTGACTGGGCTGAAGATTGATGGATACTCCACAGATCTGCAGTACTGTTAAAACATATGTTTTGTGCCCTAGGGGGGTCCCTCTGGGATGCCCCCAGTTGGCCTATGGGGCAGGGTATCCCTACCCTGTCCCTCATTATGTCTCTTCTTTTTTTGCAGGACAGGGGACTGAGTTTGTGAATCATAGAATGCCTGCTGCAACATCTTGGTTGATCTTTAGATCTGTCATGTCCACAGATCCTTTGTGGCATGAAATATACATAAAGTTTAAGCCTTAATTTCTCAAAACTACTGAACAGATTTACACCAAATCACAAAACACGCTTTCTGGATCAAGTTCCAGGTTTCTGCCACATTTGGTGTAATTTCATTCGCACATTTTTTGCAAAGTTTCGTGAAGATTTGTCAAACGGCCCAAAGTTATTAAAAAAACTAAAATAAAAATTAATATGATAACAAGGTCTTAACTATAACTAAACAGTGACGAGTGGTATTAAACATTTTCTTTTCATTGAAAAAACAAAGGTTAAAATTACATTATAGTTAAGCGTTAAAATGATATAAGAACTAACTTTTATAAACAAAAGAAACACTTCAATTTTTAAGTTTAGTAAATGATCTTTAACTTGCGCCAGCCATGCACTGCCTATGACTTTACATGTTACTTAATTAAAACATGTTCAAATACATCACTAATGGCATTAGCGATGAATTCTAAAATAACGTTGCTGATTATATCATCCATGATACTATTATTCACATTACTTCATAAACCCTTCCAACTTTTAAAAAAAAGTAAGTTGGTGGTTAAGGCCCTATAGTCAGATACAGCATAGTATGAAAGGTTTATAAACGTCAAACATATAACAGAAACTGGAGGCAACTGCGGTGTGCAATGAAAGAGAAATGGTGCAGAGTTTGACAACCAGTAAAGGTTCAGGTAGAAGAGGTCCTCTAAGTTAAACAAGGTAAAGGCTGAACACATCTGATGTGGTTTGCAGAGACATGCTTCAAAGTAGATTGTACTTTAAAGTCAATGTGCATCATTAAAAAACTGTGACAACATTCAAATCTTCAGTTAACTATATATTATGTGCTAGTTGATCTCTGAGCACATGCTCATGTCAACTAGGTGTTAGATGGAGCTATCAACAAATGTTATGTATAGAGGAGGTTTAAAAGGAATGGATGTTTAGTTGCATAACTTTACTAAAGATTTTGAAGCATGGCAGATTGTTGAATAATGTAGATAATAAATGTGACCCATTAAGAGATGGTGTATCTCATACTGTGGTTGTAAGAATGGTTCTTAGGTTGTATGCGATTGTTCTCATCTCAGGGTTATGTATTTTACCAAACTACGGAGGGTTGTCCAAAGAGAGTCTTATCAATGACTAATGCATACCTGTCATGTGAAGTCTTTTAAGAGGTGATCCCATTAAACATGAGCATAGACGGCATTTAGGGGTTGCTAGGGGTCACAGCTTCAATCTTTGACTTCCCTCTTGCAGATCCCACCACTGTCACTGCATCCCTCTGACCTCAGAAGACAGTAGCTAACTTGGAAAATAATTATTGACTGTCTCAAGTGGTGAAAATTGTCTCTGTGCCTCCTGCTTTCCCATAGCTTGTGGAGAGAGCAAGAAAGAAATACAAGGGAGAGAAATAGAGAGAGGAGGTTAAGGCAAAAGGCTTTGAGGTGAAATAATGGTACAATAATGAAAAGGAGAAGACATTACAAAGGGAAGGTAAGGGTGAGGGTTTAAGAGACTTGAAGGATGTATGTTTGAGAGAACCAAAGAGGGATGAAAGAGACACCAATAATACTATGACATAGACAGGTGAGAAAGGACAGATAAGGGAGTGTGAGAGGAGGGAGATAGGTGAAATAGAGCTCAAATAGAGACAGAACACATGAGAAAGTTAGGTGAGAGGGAAAACGTATGATAAGGAAATCAGTTAGAAAGACACAGTTAAGATAGACAGGAGGGGCAAACAAGAGCAACAGGTGAGAAGGACGTGATAGATAATAGAAAATTAGACAGTTCACAAACTGTTGAGTGGAGGGTAAAACATGTCAAAAGTCATATGACATAACTTCATGTGATGTCATTGGAGTCAAAACATGTGATGTCACTTCCGCTACCCCTATAATTTCTGTGAATCAACGCCCATGGACATGAGTAGAGAACTCAGCATGTTCTGAAGGGCGTTCAAGGTTTAAAAAGTGGGTTATCCCATAAAAGGCTATGAACGCATTCTGCTTCATAGCTAGGTGAATTAATACTATTAGAAAGAAGGTAGCACCCACAAAATGTGGGCAACTTTACAGATATCATCTGAGTCCAACATGTGATCCGATGTTATATCAATGAATATCAGTCAGTCAACAATACCTTATTCGGTAAATCAAGACCACTTAAAGTCGACACCCATTAAAAGCAAGTATGTTAAAGGTAAGAATAAATAAATACAGATACAGTCCATCCATAAAAATATAATATCACAGTACAATCAATTCAATTAAAAAAAGTCTTTAATGCGATTATTCATCTTAAAAGACAGAAATTTAAAATAAAATACATGATACTGCTGGGCGCAACCATATTTACACCATAAAATCTGTCATTACAAATTTGCCTTTCAAAGTAAAAATATTAATACCTATATTTACAATTTTAAAAACAATTCATTAATACGGGATTAAATATAACACACGCACAAGACTTTCCATCTATCTACAATCAACAAAAAGTAAACACCAGTAAATTTCTATATCATACCATGCCATACTCAGGAATTTCGATAACTAGCTATAACGGCCCCCCCCATTTTTCTCCCGAAGGTCCCAAGACCAGCTCAGGAACTTAGCCACCCCTATGACTGCGATGTCATTGCAGCCAGTTTTCAATAACCTTTTAGCAATTAACGCGGAGCTAGTTCCCAGGGATCTACATAAAGGTTTGAGTCACCTACTTCGGGGTTGCTGGTAGGCAGGGCAGACGTATAGAAGATGATCAATATTCTTCTATACAATCCGGGCAAAATGGGCATTTATCTCCAAAGCCAGGTATCCATTTACATGTAAACTTCCTAAGCGGAAGTGTCTCAACTCGGAACTGGTGGTAGCGCTTACGGTCTCTGGGTTTCGTTATTAGATCCCAGTAGCTTTCCATACATGGGTCATCTTTAAGCTCGCAAAAATCTCTAGACAGGGATGAGCTAGTCAAAGCTGAATACCTCCTAATTTTAATTAGGTTCCAATATGCTGCTCTGTATATTGCTTTTGGTGGGAATTCTGCAGACTCTGGACTATCCCACAGATCCCTCATCCCCATGTCACTGAGCATCGTTTTAATACTAGTTAACCACGTAATCTTGTTTGAACGATCTAGTCCCCTTACTTCAGTCAGGCCCCTTGCAAATAAATGTAATACTGGAGTGATCCAGAGCCTTCTCCAGAAAGCCAACATCCTATACCGTGCAATATCCTCAATTGCATGACAGCCAAGGTCTAACAGGAGGGGGATACGCGGGGTAGATTTGGGGAGGCCCACAATTGATCCTAGGAATTTATTCTGGGCTAATGCTAGAAAAGATAAGTTACTAGATCCCCAAATCTCAGCCCCGTATAAAATTGCAGGGATGATTTTCGTGGAGTACATTTTAACAACGGGGACTATAGGCTTGGTTTGTGACTGCCTATGTTCCTTTATCAATGCTCCTACTAACTGAGAATGTTTCAGCGCTAGTAACTTCACTTGGGGAGACCAGCTCAATTTTTCGCCAAAGGTAACAGCCAAGTAGGTGAAGACTTTGGTCTGCTCCAAGAGCCTTTCGCTCATGAAAACTCTTGATGTGACAGACCTGGCCCCATGAAGTACCATAAATGTAGTCTTCTCTACGTTGACCACAAGCTCATGATCGCAGCAGAATTCCTCAAAGCGAGACAGAGCCAACTGTAGCCCCTGTCTCGTCTTAGATAAAATCAAGGTGTCATCTGCGAACATGAGCAGGGGCACCCTTTGGCCTGCTAGCATAGGCGCGTCCGTAAGGTAATTATCAAAGTACTGCACCACCCCATTTATGAATAATGAGAATAGGGTGGGAGCCAGCACCCACCCTTGACGGACGCCCTTCCCCACTGTAAATTTCTCAGTACCCTCCCCCGGTTTCCCCCAACGGACCTGGGCGTTGTTGGAACTGTGGAGTCTACCACAAAGACGACCAATTCCTTGGGCATCCCTAATCCTAGTAAGACATCCCACAGTTTAGATCTTGGGACTAGGTCGAACGCGGATTTTAAGTCCACGAAAGCAGCGATGATCATACCCCTACCCAACTGAACCTGCTTCCAATAGAGCAGGACAAATCTGAAGGCTTGGTCCAGGGTCCCCATGTGGGCTCGAAACCCTGCCTGTAATGGGGTTAAGATATTCGCTTCGAACATCCAACGCTGGATCCTACCCAGTAGAACTCGTGCTACGATTTTTTGCAATGCATCGATAAGGCTTATGGGCCTATAGTTGGCCGGAACGGAATGATCACCCTTCTTGTAGATCGGGATGATTTCCGCACCGGACCAAGATGCGGGAATTGGTGCTTCCCTGCTAATGAATTAATTAAATTCGTAATGTATGGAATATAGAGATCGGGGTCCTGCTTGAATAGATCAGGTGGAATACAATCAGGCCCAGGAGCCTTACCACTTGGGATGATCTTCAAGACTGCCTCGACCTCTTTGGTACTAAATAGCAAGGGGGCGTCTGAAATAATATGCAGGGCAGGGATTTCACTGTCCGTGCCCTTCTGGAACTGGGCTTCGAAAAAGGCAACCCACTGCTGTGGTTCCACATTGTTTATTGGGACAATCGACCTCTGCCCATTTCCCTATTTTATCAGGTCCCAGAACTCGGTCATATTCCTGCCTTTGCATGCTAGTAGCAGGTCCTGTCAGTGCCCCTCGTCCCAATCTCTCTTTGCCTTTCTTAAGGTAGATTTATAAAATGTTCTAGACTGTTGGATATTGGGGTGGTTCCTTGATTTAATGGCTACCACTAGAGCTTTATGTGCAAGCCTACACAAATCATTATACCATGAGTTGGGTTTAAGCTTGATAAACTTCCTAGCTGGCTTGGTATTAATGAAGAACCTTTTCAGCCAATTGAAGAGCTCGTTGTGGATCCCGGCTAATTTAACATTAAGGACCTCTTGTGAACCACATTCATTAAATTTTCTTAACGACCCTGATACTAGTGCCCTCATCTCAAGCACCTTCCTTTCATCGAGGACAACCTTGGCCCATCGGACCCTTCTCAAATCATTTGCCAGAATTACTTGGTTGGGACAGGTGTCAACCTCCGTAGAGAACATGCCACAGAAGCTCCTGTCGCCTAAAGTAAGGACCAGGGGATTATGATCGCTTTCGGGGTGACATTGGACTTCCATGTCTAAAACTAGGAGCCATGTCTCCACATTCACTAGAATTTAGTCTATGCGGCTTTTAGAGCGCCCATAATCGAAAGTCACCGCACCCAGGGCATCGGACATTGTCCTGCCGTTAGCTGCCCTAAGACCCCATTCCAGGCACAACCCTTTAACCTGAAGGGCTGCCTCGGTCCATTTTTTAATAGGCTGGAGGTCCAGCTGTGGCACACACCAAAGCGCATCCACCTCATCATTGAGCCTGCCATCTTCCATGTCCAGGGGCTCAAAGCAGATATTGAAGTCTCCTGCAATAATTAAATTTGCATTAGGTGCACCTTCGGTTAGATAAGTCTCAAGGCCTGCAATGACCTGTGAGCTCCTACCACCCGGTTGGCCCCTGGCATAAACATTAAACAGGAGTAAATCAAGGCCTTTTGTGGATCTAACTCTGATGGCCAGGATATCTGGGCTATCCAAATAAACCTCATCAACAGTTATCCCCTCGGCTTGCCTTACCCAACAGGCTAACCCTCCCGCTGATCTCCCCCTAGGGCCCCTTATTGCTGGTTTGAAGAAATTTAAGTAACCAGCATGGAACACAGCATCAATTGACCATGTTTCTTGGAATGCCCAAATATCTACACCTTCAATATAGGATATGCAATCGGCTGATACAACCTTTGACTCCAGACCCGCTATATTCCATGAAGATATAGCTAGGGTTTTTTTCTGAAGAGCAGAGTCATAACGCCCGGTAGCAACTGCTGTTACCAATGAATGACTATCGGGCGCCAGTACCACGGGGGTAAGGGGGGAATTTGGGTTTTAAATGCTGCTGGGAATAGGTGACCGGACGTCGTAGTGACCCCTACACCCTCCTTAGTGCCTCCTCTAGCTAGACCCCCTGTACATCCAGCCCCAGTCAATCAATTTCTTCTAATGAGGAGAAAGCCTCAAAGCGATTATTAAGCTGGATGGTGAGATCGGGCCTAAGGCAATCGCCCTGGAAAACTCGAACATCCCTCGGTCTGGGCAGCCTAGGCTGTTTGTAGAAAATACCAAGGGGGAGAATGGCAATAGCAGCCCTATCGAGTGGGTCATTACCAACCATCTCAAGGATATGATGAACCAAACTTGGTGACCTGAAGCTCAAAACCACACAGTCTCCTGGCATGGTTTTGGTGGAATGTCCGACCCATTCAATACGTCTTACCATTTTAAACTCCTGAAATAGGGCATCCCCAATACCAGTCTTTATATTCAAGTAGTGGAGGGCCTTATTTTTTATGGTGTACCAGTGCTCATAAGAACCCTGAGCAAGGGGGGGGGACATTCGCTAGGATGACTGTATAGGGAGTTGCTTCAGATGGCAAATGGAGGTAGGAGTGCTTCTCTGGACGGCCATCAGTGCCATTATCTTCTTCTAGACTCAGTAATCCCACTGTCTCTAGAGGCCTTCGATTGGGCAGAATCTTTTCGATACTTGCACTAGCAGCTGGTGTGCTCCTAGTACTCCCATCTGAGTGAGCCCCTCCCACCAATATCTGGGCATTCGTCATCACAACACCGTGATCCCTGTGAATTTCCCCCACTCTAGCCGGGATAACACTTGTTGGGGCCTGCTTACTAGGCTGAACCGGGGTCACTTGGGTCGGGCGTACCAATGCCACTTCAATCTTTGATAATCTAAAATCAACCGCATCTAATCTTTTAAGGAGCGGCATAAGGATGTCTACTAATTGCTCCTTTAATATTGTACAGATGTCACTTCTATTCAACGGGGGAGTAGTAGTAACCATAGGGGGGTTAGCGATGGGTTTAGTGTTGGGCTTGCCAAAAACAAATACCCCGCTCGGGCCAGAGGGAGCTGATGGAGACTTTTGTATCTTGGCGCCTCGCCCCTACCTTTTTTTGTTTGGAGGATCTTTGTTGGTACCACCCAAATCCTTCATCCCTCTTGTCATTACCATGGCCGGACTACTCACATTACTCTGAGGCTGTGGGGTGAGCTGTTCAGGGCTAGTGGGGAGCAAGCTTGGTGACCCGGGCGAGGGGTGATCATTAGAAACAGCTACATCTGGTGTTAACTGAATAACAGGTATCTGGGCACATGGTAGTGATCCCCTCCTTAAGAGAGTGGGATCAAGGGAGAGTCTACGTTCAGTGGCCTCGATCTCATGAAGTAGTACCGATTCCGCTCTCATAAGAAAGGCGTCAAGGGTACCCACCACCCTGTCCCCCACTTTCCTTTTGCTCATAATAAAATTATTCAGTCAAATACTTATGTCCCACTGACAGACCCCCTGCAGCCAAATGCAGCAGTCCAAATTAGAAAGAACTTACAGTTCATAATAAGAATGTCAGTGGGGTGGCACAGCCCAGCCTCCTCTGGCCTCGGACGGCCGCAGACGGTCCCGCTCTGGTCCCGGGCTTCTCCCGGCACTGCCCACACGCGTCCCGCGTTGCGTGGGGGAAGGCGGCACTTTAAGCACGATGGCAGCGCCTCCCCTGCAGCAACAGCTGGTCTCAATTGGGCCTCGGATGCACCCTGGGACCACGAGTCCCACCAGGGCAAGGTCACGCAGGGATCCGCAGCGGCGTCTCCACCTGCAAAAAACACACACAGCAGGTCAACGGGTTAGCGGGTCAGCGGGTCAGCAGCAACCTCCAAAGTAGCAACAAGCAGAAAAGGGTCCCACGCTGCGTGGGGGAAGGCGGCGCTTTAAGCCCGATGGCAGCGCCTCCCCCTGCAGCAACTGCTGGTCTCAATTGGGCCTCAGATGAAGCCCACGGGCGTACGAGCGATTTAAAAAAATATATATTAACATAACATAACTCCTTTCAAGTGTTCGAGAGCAACATCACCTCTCCGAGCAAGCCTCTTGTCTGCGGCGTACCGCAGGGCTCTTCCTTGAGCCCTACGTTATTCAATGTTTACATGGGCCCCCTAGCTGAGATAGTCCGTCCGTATGGAATAAAAATCATCACCTACGCGGATGATACTCAGCTAGTGGTGGCCCTCAATCAACCGGACACGACATCTAACAATCTCAGGGCCTGCCTGGAAGAGTTCTCCAAATGGATGTCCTTGTCGTGCCTTAAACTTAACGGCGAAAAAACTGAGCTTATGCTCCTAGGTAATCCCTCTCCGTCCGCAACCAAGTCACTGTGGCCCACCTGTCTCGGCACTCCTCCTACACCAAAGGATAAAATCAAGAGTCTAGGCATATGGTTGGACAAATCCCTCAATTTTAATGCCCAAGAGGCAAAACTATCAGCAACTTGTTTTGGCCTACTCAGGCTTATTCGGAAGATTCTACCCTTATTGCCTTCCCAAGCCAGACAGATAATGATACAGGGGCTCGTTCTGTCCAGGCTGGACTTTGGGAATGCCCTGTATCTAGGGCCCCCCCAATCCACCCTAAACACGCTCCAGATCATACAAAACTGTGCAGCACGAACACTACTTCAAATCCCCGCCGACTTTCTGTAAAAACTGGCCTGAAGAGCCTTCACTTGCTCCCGGTCAGACAAAGAATTGAGTTTAAGACTCTCTGTATAACTCACGAAGCATACTGGAAAACTGGAGCTGTCATCAACCACTCACTGATCACTTCGTATATCCCTACTATACAGCTCAGATCGTCATCCTCTCTCTTGGCGACGGTACCCAGGATCAAGAGAGCTAGATTTGGAGGCCGGTCCTTCTCGTACAACGCCTCAATGCTCTGGAACTCCCTTCCCTACCACCTGCACACAGAGCCCAATCTCTTATCTTTTCGCAAACAACTAAAAACCCATCTCTTTAAAAAATCCGTTTAAATTCCTATTGCCCCAACAAACACCAGTCTGCAGCGCTAGGACGCCTCAGGGTAGCTATCGCGCTCTATCAATGATCTTTTCATTTCATTTCATTTCACCTAGATAGAAACATATATTTTTAGGTCCAACAGTTCCCTTGACCATACTGGGTTTGATAAATAATTCTGTAAGGCCCATACTCTCCAACATACCCTGGGCATACCGGAGCCAGGGGATATGGAGTGCTCCCTCAAATGATCCACAGTCCTCAATCACAAGTTAGTTAAGTGAGAGAGTGGGAGTAGATCAAATTCAAAGCCACCACATAATGGGTGCTAGGGCGATAAGGTCAGAGATGTTTCTTAGTCCTACTTCCTCGTTATCCACAAACAATGGGGAGCTTGTGTGAACCGTCAGGAGCCTACACAAAAAATTGTTTTCAACCACCTGGAGCTCTATGACAAATGTATATCTTAATACATTACATCCATAACTTGCCATTGGGATGCATTTTTTCTTAATATACCTTACTTAATGCCTGTACTGGTTTAGCCCCATGTCTCTTAAAAAAAATCCATTGTTGCATCTACTGCTCTCATTAAATTATTTTTTGGGTTATCGAAAAGTTCCACCAAATAAGGTAAGGTAAGGTAGTGTATTTAGTTAATTCTACCACTTTGCCCAAAAATGTAGTCCCAGCAGCCTTCGGTGGACCAATTGTCATTGTGTGTCATTTAGTGTCATTAGTTGAGAGATCTAATGAATCCATAACATCAATTAAAGCATCCAGGACACATTGAAGGCCCACAGTGGTCCGTGTGAACAGGACTGCGTCATCAACATATAATAAAGTGGGAACTAGTTTAGAACCAAGCCTGGCAACTGTCAGAACATCACCCGGATTGTTAATATATAGGTAAATAACAGGGGTGCCAAAATGCACCTCTGCCTTATCCCCCCTGGACCTCACAAAAGACAGACACAATCTGGTCCTCATTATACCTCACTGAGGCAGAGAGTTTAGGATGGAGACTGTGTAGAAAAGCCACTAAATCAGCCTCTATGCCCAGACCCAAGAGAAGGGGCCAGAACTTGGATCTATTAACCCAGTCGAAGGCCAAGGTAAATTATATAAAGTCATATATAAGTTGGCTATCGTCCCTCTCCCCTCCCTAAAGCCTTATTGTAGCTCAGATTTTAAGCTGGTATTATCAAGCCGGGAGATTAGTCGCTATAAGACAACCCATCCCATGATTTTTGCAGCCAGGTCTAAAAGAAATATGGGGTAATATTGTGGGTTGTCCCTCGCTCCTGTTTTAAAGATGGGTAAAATGATTGATTTAGAACAGGAAGAGGGAAGACCAAATTTACAGACCGCATTAAAAACATGGGTCAATATCTTTGCCCAGGTTAGGGACTCAGTTTTATAAAGATCTGGAGGTATCCCATCCAGGCCATTGTGGAGATAGCTTTTGACACTTCTTCTACACTGAACTTGAGTTGATAAGTGTCTCTCCCTGCATCCAACAGGGTATCAGAATCCTCTGTACCCCCCACTGTACTTACCCACCTATCAGGAGTGATGTTACAGTCAACCTTTAAGTTTACAGATCCTGAAATAATTTGTATATTTACGATCTCCCAAGATTTGACACTATTAGCTAAAACACAGGGCTGCAAATGCAATACCTCCAGCCAGGCTTGCTCCTTGATTTGTTTTTTCAGCAAAAAGTTTGCCAGTTTGTACACTTCCCTGCAAGCCATAAACGTATCCTCATCCCAGGGCCTCTGCTTCAGGGCAACCATCAAATTGCTGTGAGTCCTGGAAAAATTACTATCAAACCACTCGTCCTCCTTGCTGTTGCTATATCTACCACGGGACAGAAGAATTGATGCAATCTGCTCACATAATCTAATAAAGCATCAAGGACCACCTTATCCTGTGTACCACTCTCTAAACATAGGGTAATACCCTCCACATTCACTATGTAATGATTTTCTAAAAATACCTGAGGCATCATCCTATCCCACTTCAATCTTCGGCCTGGTCCTTAGTGCTAGGATCACTGTTAATGATACCTTTTTTAACCTTACCATCCACGTTTGACACCCAGCCCAATTCCAACACTATGGGATTGTGATCACTAAAGTTATTCCAGGTTGCCCTCAGAGACTTGCCTAGGGAAGCCAACGAAGGAAAGAATAACTTCATCCTCTCCTGTCTTCCCCATACTATACACGTTACTGCCTGGCAAGATATCCTCCAGCAGATCACCTTTCTCTGAATGTTTAAAGTGTGTTATTGCAGGGATTACGTCAAATGGCCCTTTTGCAAAGAGACAATCTCATTGGCATAAATGTACATTAAAATCACCAAGTATTATAATCTGATAGTACAAGGGCCTTTTCTCTCCAAAGCTTTCCAGAAGGTACTTCAGCTGGAGGATGTGTTCTGTCGCTTTGCTCCTCCTGAAAGAATTGTAAAAATTCACTACCAGCAAGGGAGGATTATTCTTGAATTCCAACAAATTGGGTGAATAATTTCCACCAAATGAGGGGTGCAAGAAATCTTAAGGGAGACTAAAATAAGAAGGCTACCCATTGCACACCCCGCAGTCGAAGTTGACCCAGCTTTAAAAAAAGAGGAGAAACCATCTATAAGAAAGAATTGTCAATGTCCCATGTTTCCGGCATGGCCACAATGTAATTCCCTACAAAAACGTCCAGTCACCTTACATCATCTCTTTTGCATTTAAACCCAGCAATATTTCATGTCATGGCTTTTAATGGGGCATGTGATAACCCGGGAGCTTAATCAAGCGGTATATTCACCCAGTGTGCCCTAGGGCTGGTGGGTCCAATTTGTTGCCGACTCTGTCAATCATTATCATCCAGCCCACACAAAGTCCAGCCCACACAAAGGTGCTAACTTATTCTCGAGTGGTATTTCCAAAGTTGGGGCTTCACCCTGAGCTGTCACTTGGGACCTGGAGACGGGCTGGGCTGTGCCAACTGTGCAGGAATGGAGGGGAGGTTAAGAATTCTGAAGGGGAAAACTCCTGATCCAATTGGCCTTGTCCTGCATAAGAAAGCTGCTCTGATGAAGGTCTTTTGCAAGTCTGGGATGCCTTCAATTAATTATGATGCAATCCCCTTAATGTTCATCGCCTTGCATCCCACCCATCCAGCTCTTCTCGTCACGAAAATGTGAGGGGACAGGAAATGCCTATTCACTAAGATATTGTCACACCAATGTTTTACCTTACACATGAGGTCTGCCTTTGTTTCCCTCACACCTTGTTTAATGGGGTGTACCCCCATTAGGACCCCAACTAAAGGTGCTGATTTGAATGGGAGATGCAATAGAGTGGCACCACCAGTCTGTTGGGTAGGTGACCTACTAAGAACAGGTTCATTATGTTCTTTACCCTAACACTGTTGGATAAACTCCTGACTACTTGCACTTTTACCATGGGCAGCACAGTGGATCCCATCCCCACACCCTTTTAGAGATGGTGAAGCATTCTGTACCCCTGACACAATATGGCTGGGCTCTTCTGGCACTTCAACAGGACCAACAACACTCTTGACACACGCATCTGCTGAACCTCCCGGGGCCTTGGGTATGGCACATAAAACCTTATCATGAGTGACCCCCCTTGCAACACCAGCATTAGGGTTGTAATACTTATATGGCTTAGCCTCAATCCCCTCTAGATGCAGTAATAAGGGTGGCCATAAACCGTTCAACAATACGTCAAACTTAGGGAGCAACTTGTCTAAGACCAGTTGCATTTTAAAATCATCACCCATGTCTAAAGTAACAGCCATCCCCTTACTGCTTGATGACACTCTCTTGCCCCCACCCCCTCTTCTTTTTAACTGGAGTTTCTACAGAGGGTGTGTTGTCTGCGTCAAGGGGGTCCTCCATGACCGCTAAGTGAGTATCAGCAGCAATGAAGTTTGTCAATGCAATTAGCTTTCCACCAACACACTGTCATCTTGGGGGATCAGGTCATGAGCACTTCCTAGAGTCTCCAGGGAAAGTCTTCTTTCTGTCAGTTCAATCTCCTTTGTGAAAACACTTGCCGCCCTCACAAAAAAGGAGATTGTAGTAGCAATTGTGTCTCCCCCTGGGTTGCCTGTCTTCAACTTCCTCTTGCTCATTTGGAACCTCAAAAATCTGTATATTAACAATAAATGCTGGTCTCCTTTACCTTAAATGCCAAAGGGGGTGGCCCAGCCAAGGGGGCAGCTGAGTGCTTTTAGTGTGTTGGTGAAGGTTTCCCGGCCTCCTCTTCCATTGCTGATCTCTTGGGGACGAAGTCTCACACCAGCAGGGAAATGCAGGTACAAACAAAGTCGCAGTGAGCAACAATGTTGTGAGACACTTCCTCATCCATTATCACATGACTAGTTATAGGCAATTTCCCATAGGTGTACAGTGTTGAATTAATTCAAGTCCACAATCCCTATAGGATGCTTTCATCAATGATGTTATTTGAGATGTCATCAGTGATTTTATCAATGATGTCATTTAACATGTTATGAGTGATGTAGTACATGAGGTTATACGCAGTCCATGGCAGGTGTACAAGTTATGGTTCACTAGCTAAACTATCATGATAAATTTCATTTTTTTGGTTTGTAAACATTGTTTTTAAACACATTTTAACACCTAACCATAACATCACTGAGTTTTTTCAGTAATTTTCTGCAATATTTTTAACATAAGCTAATATCTTTTTGCCATGCCTAACTATAACTTCACTTTAATGTTTGGCCTTTTCATGGAATTTCTGGGTTTTACATATTCAAATTTGAGCGTACGCATGAGCCAACCTCCAGCTGCATATGACCATTGGCTGTGCAAAGCAGGGGGATTGGCAACAGGGCTTTCACCCATCTCACTTTGCCTTTTGCAGTGTGCAGTTAGGGGTTGGCCACAGGTCCTGGCATTTGGGCAGGCTTAGCACTCAACCCAACTAAGGATGGTCAACCCCCTGGTGCAGAGTCCTTCTGCCAAGTGCAGCAGAGGTTTGGTTGCAGAGCTTTTCTTGTAGTCAGACCATATTCCCAACCTAGTTGCAAGCACAATCTACTCCATGCCACTCCACTCTATGCTACTCCAATCTATGCCACTCCAGTCAATGCTATTACAGTATGTGCTACTCTAATATACATCACTCCACTATATGCTACTTCACTCTGCGCTCATCCTTTACACCACTCCACTCTGCCCCACTCCACTCTACATCACTCCTCTCCACTCTACATCACTCAACAGTATGATATTACACTCTATGCCACTCAATTCTATGACTCTAGTCTACACAACTCCACTGTATGCCCCTCCTCTGTACTCTACTGCACTGTACACTATTCCACTGGATGCAACTCCACTCTACCACACTACACTTCATGCTAATCCACTCTATGCTGCTCTGCTGTATGCCACTTCAGTGCAGATTGCACTATATGCTGTTCCACTGTGTGCCATTCCACTGTAATACTGTCTTTTTGATGAAGAGCAATCGCACTCCTGGTGTAAATGATGTGAACAGCGTAATAAGGTGAGTAGGTGCTATTTGGTTATCCCTCCTGGGTATGAGGAAATGAAATGTATTAGACAGCGTTATCCCAACATTGAAAAACGTCCCCAAATGCACTCTAAAAATTTTTTTCAATAAAGTTAATTGAACATTTCTTAATGTTTTCATGCAAAATTCGTTTCAAGTTTCTATCTTTTCCAAATGTTTATCATAGTTTTCAAACAAAATTCATATTCGACAATGATTTCAAACACATGCCCAATGCATTTCAGGCCTAGCCCTTCTTCAGGGGCTGTTATTTCTGTGAACAAATGGATATACACAGCATTATAGAAAAAAAAAATGTATAACTCCAGCATTTGTAAACCGCTATTCAGTGCTGTTCCTACAAAGGTATTACCTTCATGGTGAACCTTATACCCAAAGTGCACCTCGGTGTGAAAAATTATGTTATAGCAACGATTTCATTGTAAGCAAAGAAACGTGCTGTGGCATTGAAATGCCTGGTATTCAAATAACGGACCATTGGTGGGCCATGTCGAATGTTTCACGTTGAATTTTTGTAAAGAGAAACACAGTATGCAGAGGTGTCACGTTAACGTCATCACAAGAAATCACCCGGCACCATATCATGAAATGCAAAAACGTACTATCATAGCTGAAGTCATACGGCGGTGTGCTTTAAGGGTGTAAAGGCTGTGAATTAATACAAAAGTATCGTAACTACTTATGCAGTCAACATTCCCTTAGTGAAAAGGTAGACATACGACAACGTAAAAAAACTCAAAGTAAAAAGACTCACAGGCTTAATCTCCGTGATTACACGGAACGTGAAGTCTCGTTTCTGACGCGTCTTTAAACAAACTGAGGGAAACAAAAGAGTGGGAAAACTGGTCAGTTCTCCATATTTCTCTCTACGCGGTAACCGTGAATGGCGAATAAAAAATGCCTCTTACCCCGAGTATTTGAATCGCGAGCCTCCTCGGGCACTTGCGATCTGCTTCTGCGTACGATTTCCCGACGACGCCGTAAATCGTCATGGGCTCACGTCACATGACCTCACTAAAAGAGGTCAACAAAATACTACGAGGTGGTGCTTTTTGTGGGGAAAAAAGACCCCAGAAAAATAATACATAAGTGACGTGACTGTAACAACATGGTGAATTGTTCGCACTAAACAAGGTGTGCATAAAAGGGTATTACCCGGTGAAAGACAACTGCGGTACATGCCAAAGATGTGTAAAACAAAGATGTTATCACATTGATAAAAGTTAATTCAATGACTAAATGTCATCCAACAACATTACCAATTACATATTCACGAATTCCTTAATGATATTGTAGTTTAAAGAAATCAATTGAAATCCACTCTGTCATTGAGTCCTTTCGGGTGTACTGTGTTCAGAAAGTTAATCCAGAATATCTCTCTGCGTAGTAGGTGTTGCATATTGTCTCTTCCTGGAAGTGTCTGAGTTTGCTCCAATACTAAGTACCGTAACTTACTGTGATTATGGTTATGGGTATTACAATGTGTAGCCAATGGTGATTTGGAACTTTTGGTATGAATGTTGCTTTTGTGCTCAGTCAATCATATTTTAATTTTGCGTTCCGTTTTGCCCACATAGGCCAAACCACATGGGCATTTGACCATATAAATCAAGTTACTACTATCACACGTGGCTGTGACCCTCAATTTTATTTTTGTCCCTTGATTGGGATGTTGACATTCTTTTCCTTTTATTATGGCATTGCAATTGGATGTATGACATTACAACGCATGCTTTTACCACGCATGCCTTTACATCACAGTTTTTACAACGCATGCTGTTACAACGCATAGCGCTAAGGGGTGCTGGATAGTGAATAGTTTAATTTACTATTCCAACTCCAGTCCCGCTGGATAGTAGGGAAGGTGTTGCATAGTAAATTAAATCTATTCCCTATCCTAGAGCGCCCCCCAGCGCAATGAGTTGTAATGACATGCGTTGTAATAGTTGCGTCGTAAAGGCACTGCGTGGCAAAAGTTGCGTTGTAAAGGATGTTCCCCATTGCAATTGCCACAATTATGGCATGGTAGAGTACCTTTATATGTTGGGAGTTTTTGATCCTCTTTTTGATTTAATAATTCTTTGATGTTTCTGGTACGTTGGTATGCAAATCTTGGTGGGTTGGAAAAAAATCCATTAAAATAGTGGCCAATGTTTAAGGATAATTCTCTTGATGTGCTGGCTTTTGGTCGAAAACTTAGAGATAAAGAACATTCTACTTTCATCTTTTGGTTTAACTTGTTGTTTTAACAAATTTGTTTGTTTCAATTTCTCAACTTTAGATACAGCTTCCTCTAGGATTTCTTTGGGGTAGCATCGCTCTCTGAATTTAGTTATGGTGTTCTGCATGCTCTCATTGAAAGATTCTTCTTTTGAAGATATTCTTTTTAATCGTAGTAACTGAGAATAGGGTAAATGTCTTTTTAGAGAATGTTGGTGAAAACTATTGAAATGTAGAAGATTATTCCTGTCGGTGGTTTTTGTGTATACCGTGGTTTCCAAAATTCCATTAGTGTTGTGTGTCATAACATCCAAAAACGTGATTTGTTCCTTGTGTGTGGTATGGGTAAAACTGATTCTGTCTTTCACTTGATTCAAATTGGCTATGGCCTGAAGTAAGGCTTGTTCAGATCCTTTCCACAAAATGAATATGTCGCCATTGTATCTCTTATATAAGATTAATCAATCAATCAATCACAGACATTTATATAGCGCACTACTTACCCGGAGGGTCTCAAGGTGCTCGGGGGGGGGGGAGAGCTGCTACTGCTCGAATAGCCAGGTCTTGAGCTTCTTCCTGAAGGAGAGGTGGTCTTGGGTCAGGCGCAGGTCGGTCGGAAGGGAGTTCCAGGTCTTGGCGGCCAGGTGGGAGAAGGACCTTCCTCCCGCTGTCGTTCTCCGGATGCGGGGGACGGTGGCGAGGGCGTGGCTGGCTGATCGGAGATGTCGTTTGGGAACGTGGAAGTTGATGCGGTTGTTGAGGTAGCTGGGGCCTTGATCGTGTAGGGCTTTGTGTGCGTGGGTAAGGAGGCGGAAGGTGATTCTTTTGTTGACGGGGAGCCAGTGCAGGTCTCTCAGATGTCCGGAGATGTGGCTGTGTCGTGGGATGTCGAGGATGAGTCTGGCTGAGGCGTTCTGGATCCGCTGGAGTCTCTTCTGGAGCTTGGCGGTGGTTCCGGCGTAGAGGGCGTTGCCGTAGTCCAGTCGGCTGGTGACGAGTGCCTGGGTGACCGTCTTCCTTGTCTCAGTGGGGATCCACCGGAAGATCTTCCGTAGCATGCGCAGGATGTTGAAGCATGACGAGGAGACGGCGTTGACTTGTCTGGTCATGGTGAGGGAGGAGTCCAGGATGAAGCCCAGGTTGCGTGCGTGGTCTGTCGGTTTGGGTGCGCTGCCCAGGGCGGGGGGCCACCAGGAGTCATCCCAGGCGGACGGCGAGGAACCCAGGATGAGGACTTCCGTCTTGTCTGAGTTCAGTTTCAGGCGGCTGGTCGTCATCCACTCGGCTACGTCTTTCATCCCTTCGTGAAGGTTGGCTCTGGCGGCGGCGGGGTCGTTGGTCAGGGAGAGGATCAGCTGGGTGTCGTCGGCGTAGGAGATGATGTTGAGGTTGTGTTGGCGTGCGATGGCTGCGAGGGGGCTCATGTAGACGTTGAAGAGGGTGGGGCTCAGCGATGATCCTTGAGGGACGCCGCAGAAGACTTCGGTGGCCTCTGACTTGTACGGTGGTAGGCGGACTCTCTGTGTTCTTCCGTCGAGGAAGGAGATGATCCATTCCAGTGCTCTCTCCTGAATTCCGGCGTTGCTGAGGCGCTGCACTAGGGTGCGGTGGCAGACAGTGTCGAACGCCGCGGAGAGGTCTAGGAGGATGAGGGCCGCTGTTTCTCCGTTGTCCATCAGGGTTCGGATGTCATCGGTGGCAGCGATGAGGGCGGTCTCGGTGCTGTGGTTTGCTCGGAAGCCAGACTGTGAAGGGTCCAGGGATCCATTTGTCTCAAGGAGGGTGGCCAGCTGCTTGTTGACGGTCTTCTCGATGACTTTGGCTGGGAACGGGAGGAGCGAGATGGGGCGGTAATTCTTGAGTTCGGTGGGGTCCGCCGTAGGTTTCTTTAGTAGGGCGCTGAGTTTGGCGTGCTTCCAGCTCTCCGGGAAGGTGGCGGTGTCGAAGGAGGTGTTGATGATGTCCCGCAGGTGGGGTGCGATGACTGCCTCGGCCTTGTTGAAGATGTGGTGAGGGCAGGGGTCGGTCGGAGATCCGGAGTGGATGGAGTTCATCATTTGGATGGTGTCTTCGGTGCTGATCGGAGTCCAGGTGCGGAGGGTGGTGGTGGGGGGCGGTGGTTTGGTCGTGGCGTGCGTCGGTTGAGTGCTGAAGCTGTTGTGTATGTCCGCGATCTTGTTGTGGAAGTAGGAGGCGAGGGAGTTGCAGAGGTCTTGTGATGGGGTGATGTCGTTGTTTCCGGCGTTGGGGTTGGAGAGCTCTTTCACGATGTTGAAGAGTTCCTTGCTGTTGTGTGCGTTGTTGTCCAGTCGATCCTTGAATGCAGTTTTCTTAGTGGCGCGGATGAGTTGGTGGTGCATTCGGGTGGCAAGCTTGAGGGCGGTCATGTTGTCCGGTGTTGGTTCCCTTCTCCAGGCTTTCTCGAGGGCTCGGCAGTTCTTTTTGGAGCTCTTGAGTTCGTCGGTGAACCAAGGGGCCTTCTTGCTGCCGGGTCTGCTAGGCGGGGTCCTCAGTGGGGCGAGTTCGTCCGCGCAGTTGATGATCCACTTCGTGAGGTTGTCGGCGGCCTGGCTGGGGTTCGCTGAGCTGGCGGGGGGGTGCTGGCTCAGGGAAGCGGCGAGCTGGTCGGCTGTGATCTTGTTCCAGCTTCTTCGAGCAACCGGTTGCTGGTGGTGGTGGATCGTCGTTCTTCTGAAGGTGAAGTGGACGCAGCTGTGGTCCGTCCAGTGGAGTCCAGTGGCGTGGCTGAAGGCGATGTGTTTGCTGGAGGAGAAGATGGCGTCGAGTGTGTGTCCGGCGAGGTGGGTGGGGGTGGATACCAGCTGCTTGAGTCCGAGGTTGTCGAGGTTGTCGAGCAGGGTGATGGTGTTGCGGTCGTTGTTGTTCTCCAGGTGGAAGTTGATATCCCCCAAGAGGATGTAGTCGGCGGAGGGGAGGGCATGCGGGCTGATGAAGTCGGCGATGTCCTCGCTGAATTGTGTGCGTGGTCCCGGGGGTCGGTAGATCAGGGTGCCTCTGAGGGTGGTCCTCGGGTCGGTGTGGATTTGGAAGTGTAGGTGTTCGGCGGTTTTTAGGGTGTCGTCGGTGTTGGTCGTGATGTGGATGGTGTCCCTGTGGATGATGGCGATGCCTCCTCCAGTCTGGTTGATGCGATCTCTCCGGGTGATCTTGTAGCCCTCTGGTATTGCGATGGCGATGTCGGGCGCTGAGGAGTCGTTCATCCAGGTTTCCGTGAGGAAGGCGACGTCAGGAGCTGTGGTGTCGAGGAGGTTCCAGAGTTCGATGGCGTGCCTGTGTACAGAGCGGGTGTTGATCAGGATGCACTTGAGGTGGCTGTTGCTGGTGATTGGCTTGGAGGGTGCTGGTGTGGGGCAGGTCCGGGTGCAGGTGAACTTGCAGGCGTTGCAGCTGAAGGGTCCGTGGGTGTGCTTCGGGGTGGCTTGGTAGCATCCAGGGATTCCGTCGGTGTTGAGTGCGATGAGTGTTGCGGCGTCGTAGGACAGTCGGGTCACCTTCCGTCGGTGGGGGCCAGGGGTCCTGGCACTGGGCGCGGTCCAGGCGCAGACGGGCGCAGACGGGCTTACCTTTGGCGCGCCTTCGGCGCACAATCGGCGCGCCCGCTGCGCGTGACCGTTGCGCGTTCGCACGGTCGCCATATATGGCCAAGTGCGAGGGAGGGCGGAGCAGCTGGGAGGTGGGAGCGGGGAGGGTACGGAAGGAAAAAAGGGGCGGGGTTAGCGGCGGTGGCGGGAAGCGGGGAGCGGGGAGGGATGAGACAGGGGCAACCAAAAAACAGGCAAACAGGCACTAAAGGAAGACAAAATTACAATTCAAAACAATAATACAGGGGTACAAGGCAAGATAGCAGGTCAGGCGAGCACAGACCACGCCGCTCGATGGCAGGGGGCGTGGTCATGCGGCGGCAGCCGGAGCAGCGAGGCAGGCAGGCGGAGAGGCACACGCAGCGGCTGGTGGCCGTGCGGCGCGGGGGGTGTCCTAAACTAGGTCACACTCACCTGCGTCGCACGGTCGCCATATATGGCCAAGTGCGAGGGAGGGCGGAGCAGCTGGGAGGCGGGAGCGGGGAGGGTACAGAAGGAAAAAAGGGGCGGGGTTAGCGGCGGTGGCAGGAAGCAGGGAGCGGGGAGGGATGAGACAGGGGCAACCAAAAAACAGGCAAACAGGCACTAAAGGAAGACAAAATTACAATTCAAAACAATAATACAGGGGTACAAGGCAAGATAGCAGGTCAGGCGAGCACAGACCACGCCGCTCGATGGCAGGGGGCGTGGTCACGCGGCGGCATCCGGAGCAGCGAGGCAGGCAGGCGGAGAGGCACACGCAGCGGCTGGTGGCCGTGCGGCGCGGGGGGTGTCCTAAACTAGGTCACACTCACCTGCGTCGCACGGTCGCCATATATGGCCAAGTACGAGGGAGGGCGGAGCAGCTGGGAGGCGGGAGCGGGGAGGGTACAGAAGGAAAAAAGGGGCGGGGTTAGCGGCGGTGGCGGGAAGCGGGGAGGGATGAAACAGGGGCAACCAAAAAACAGGCAAACAGGCACTAAAGGAAGACAAAATTACAATTCAAAACAATAATACAGGGGTACAAGGCAAGATAGCAGGTCAGGCGAGCACAGACCACGTCGCTCGATGGCAGGGAGAGTGGTCACGCGGCGGCAGCCGGAGCAGCGAGGCAGGCAGGCGGAGAGGCACACGCAGCGGCTGGTGGCCGTGCGGCGCGGGGGGTGTCCTAAACTAGGTCACACTCACCTGCGTCGCACGGTCGCCATATATGGCCAAGTGCGAGGGAGGCCATTCCTGTTGATTTAAAACGTTCTCCAATTCAAAACGATACATAAAGATGTTTGTATATGCAGGAGCTGCACAATTTCCCATGGAAGTTCCAGAGGATTGAATAAAATATTCATCCTGCCACTTGAAATAACTGTGATAGAGGGTGAAATGGAGAAGGTCCATAAGAAATACTTTCAACTCTTGATCCATTTCCAACAACATTAAGAATGATGCAACTGCCTCCAACCCAAGGTCATGAGGGATTGACATCAATTGTACACAAAATCATCTCTTTGGTATATCTTGCTTTGTGTTCTTCCAGGATGTTTAAAAATGTGTTGTATCCTTTATGTATGTAGTCATTGTTTGAACAATTGGCTGCAAATGTTTGTCCAAATACTTCCCTATGGGCTCATGAATCGAATTGATTGTGGACACTATAGGTCTACACAGTGGATAAGTGGGATGTTTGTGTACTTAGGGTACCATATAAATATATGGCAATGCTGGGTTATGTTTGATCATGAATTATTTTTCTTTGGTTCCAATGGTGCCCCTACTTATGGCTTGGTCAATGATGGCAGATAAAATTTTTATGAATTCCGTAGTAGGATCCCTGTCAATTTTGCTGGACGTGTTGGTGTCATTGACATGTTCATTTACACTCTTCATGTAGAATTCTGTGTCCATAATTACCAGGGCGCCACCCTTATCGGCTTTATGAATGATTATATTAGAATTGTTGGGCAATTGTTTTAGAGTTTGTTGTCCCTTTTTGGTGAGATTTGTGTGTTTTGGTTTAGGTTGTTTATAAATCCGTTCTATGTCTTTTGAAATTACTTTTTCAAAGGCCTAAAGTACCTTGTTGCTGGTGGGTGGTACAAACGTACTCTTGTTCCGTAATCCCATTGAAAAATCCTTTGATGATTCTTCCGAGGTTTGTACAACATTAGAAAAAAAGTGTTCTAATCTTAATGATTTCAAAAATGTATAGGTGCATACCCGAGTTTCTAATAGGTTGGAATGGTAAGTGGATACATATGATGTGCCTTTCTGTAACACCTTGGATTGAAAATTGGTAATTTCCTGTTGATAACTAAGGTTTTTGACTCCTAGTGTTCTTTGCCACTACGTCCTCTTGTGGTTTTGTTTTTCTATGACCCCTCCTGGTTTTTCTGAAGGAGTAGAATCTGTTCCTAAAAAGCCACATTGGAGGCAGTTGATTGAGGTGCTCCACTAGATGTATTTGGTGTATCAACAGCTTTCCTATGTTCCTGTGTACCGAATGGAGGTTGCCTTCTAAATTGTGAATTATCCGATGACGATGTGTCATCTGTTGATCTTCCGGTGTTAGGTTTTTGCTGTCGGCGTCGGGCGTAAAGGTCTGCCCAATTGTAAACCTCCCCTAACTTATAATCCAGTGTGTCTCTTTTAAATTTCCTTATTTTACGTTCGTTAATCTCCTTTGTATATACATCAAGTTGTTTATTTATGTCATCCAGTATTTCATTTAATTCCTCACTACTTAACATTTGACTCAATTCTTGTTTGAGCTGTTGTGTTTCCATGTTTAAATCCCCAATTAGTTTTGCCAATTCTTCAATTATTAATAATATGAGATCCAAAGAACATTTATTGAGTATAGTTTGCCTTCTTTCTGTAAATCGTGAATTATTTTTGCATAAAGTAGATTTGAGAGAGATGCGTAACCCCCATGGAATCCTTTGGACTTTGTGGTATTTTATGAGTGTACTGGCATGTAAACGTTGGTTTACTATTTTCTTTGACATGTATAGCAGTTGTTTGATGTTACTCTGTTTTGATCCAATGTTAGTGGTTGAGTTTTCCGTTTCCTCAATTAATGAGTATGTTCGATGTGTATCCTCCTCTGAATATCTAAATGTATCTTCCCTTTGTTCAGTTAAATTGGATATGTCTTCATACAACATTTTGATTGTGGGTGCATAGTTCCTTTTACTCAGAGAAATATAATACTGTCCATTTGATGAAGAACAATCGTACTCCTGGTGTAAATGATGTGAACAGCGTAATAAGGTGAGTAGGTGCTATTTGGTTATCTCTCCTGGGTATGAGGAAATGAAATGTATTAGACAGCATTATCCAAACAGTGGGAAACGTCCCCAAATGCACTCTGAAAATTGTTTCAATAAAAATAATTGAAAAATTCTTGATGTTTTCATGCAAAATGTATTTCAAGTTTCTTTCTTTTCCAAATGTTTATCATACTTTTCAAACAAAATTCATATTTGTCAATGATTTCAAACACATGCCCAATGCATTTCAGGCCTAGCCCTTCTTCAGGGGCTGTTATTTCTGTGAACAAAAGGATATACACAGCATTATAGAAAAAAGAAAAAAGTATAAATCCAGCATTTGTAAACCACTATTCAGTGCTGTTCCTACAAAGGTATTACCTTCATGGTGAACCTTAAACTCCAAAGTGCACCTTGCTGTGAACAATTATGTTATAGCAACAATGTCATTAGAAGCAAAGAAACGTACTGTGGCATTGAAATGCCTGGTATTCAAATAAAGGACCACTGTAAGCCACCATACTGTATGCCACTCCACTATATATCAATCCAGTCTACAACAAACCACTGTATGCTATTTCACTGCACACGATTCCATTCTTTGTCTCTCCACTGCACACCGCTCCACTGTATGCAACTCCACTGTACAAAAATCCACTGCACTATACTACACTCTACGGTACTGCACTGCATGACACTCCACTCTACATCACTACACTGTATGCCATTCCACTCAATTTTATTCCACTCTACACCACTCCACTCTACCCTACTCTACCCTACTCTGCTGTACACCACTTCAATGTACACTATCCCACTCTACACCACTCCAGTCTACGTTACTCCACTCTACCCCACTCCAGTGTACGCTATTCCATTGTACACCATTCCATTGTACGCCACTCCACTCTACGCTAACCTGTTCCTCACTCCATTCTATGCCAGTTCACTCTACACCACTCTTATCTACGCCACTCCACTGTATGCCACTCAATTCTACACAAATCTCCACTCCACCTCTCCAAATTTCTACTACACCCCTCCACTCTATACCTCTCCACTCTACACAACTCCACTTTGTGCTAATCCACTTTACGCCAGTGCACTCTAATACACTCCACTCTAGGACACTGCGCGGTACGCCACTCAACTATATACTATTCTTCTCTATGTCACTCCACTGTACACTACTCTACTATAGACTATTACACTGTATGCCAATCCACTGTATGCCACTCCACTGTAAGCCAGCCTACCCTACCTCACTTCACTCTGTGCTAGTCAAATCTACGTCACTCTAGGGTACCCTACAGTGAGTGCTCTTCACTAAACCTTATTCCACTGTATACAACTACACTTTACCCCACTAAACTCTAAGCTGCTTATCTTTATGCCACTCTACTCTACTCCCACTCCATTGTACACCAATCCACAATACACTATTACACTGTACGCTACTTCACTGTACCACCACTCCATTCTGTGCCACTCCACTATATGATATTCCAATCTACACCACTCCACTCTATGCCACTCAAGTGTACACCACTCCACTTGACACCACTCCAGTGTACGCTATTTTACTCTAAAATATTTCAGTGCACTCTACTCTACTGTTTGCTATTCCATTGTATGCCACATCACTGTGTGCCACTCCACTATACACTATTCCGTGGTACGACACTCCATTCTTCCCCACTTTTCTCAACACCACTCCACTGTACAGCACTTCAGTGTACACCACTCCACTGTACGCTATTCCACTGTATGTTAATCTACTCTACCGCACTCCACTCTTCGCCAGTCCTTTCTACAGCACTCCACTATACACTATTGCACCACAAATAACTCCACTCTATGCCATTTCAGTTAATGCCACTCCACTGTATGTCACTGCACTCTACAACACTGTACTCTATGCTATTCCCCTGTACATAACTCTCTCCTTCCCTTCGTAGCTAAAGTGACTGAGAGATTCGTGAACACCCAGCTGACCACCTTCACGAAGAGAACGCCATCTTCGACTCCTCCCAGTCCGTATTCCGAAGCAACCACAGCACAGAGACCGCCCTCCTCGCCGTCACCGGTGACATCCACATGCTACTCGACCAGGGCCACACTGCGGCCCTCATCCTACTAGACCTCTCCGCAGCCTTCAACACCGTCTCACACCACACTCTCACAGCCAGACTCCATGACGCCGGCATATGGGGAACCACCCTTAACTGGATTTGCACCTTTCTCTCCAACAGAACCCAAAGGATCAGACTCCCCCCCTTTCTCTGCAAACCTACAGAGATCAGCTGTGGGGTACCCCAAGGATCCTTGTTCAGCCCTATGCTTTTCAACATCTTCATGGCCCCCCTCACCGCCATCGTCAGACAGCATGGGCTCAGCATAGTATCCTATGTCGCGACACCCTGCTCATCCTCTCTCTCAAGAAGAACCCCGAAGACACCAGACTCAGCTTCCAAGAAGGAATGAAAGATGTCGCAGCATGGATGAATGACATTTGCCTAGCAATGAACTAAGAGAAGACTGAGGTCCTCAGACCCTCCCCCACTGCATGGGACAGCTCCAGGTGTCCCCCTGCACTCGGAAACACACCCACCCTGACGGACCTCACCCGGAACCTCTGCATTATTCTAGACTCCTCCTTTACCATAACCCACCAGACCAACGCAGTCGCCTCCACCTGCTTCAACTCCCTCCGCATCCTCTGCAAGACCTTTAAGTGGATCCCCCCGAATGCAGAAAGACCGTCACCCATGCGCTCATAAACAGCAGATTGGACTATGGTAATACCCTCTACACAGGAATCAACAAAATCCTGCTACATAAGCTCCAAACTATCCATAACAGCGCAGCCAGACTCGTCCTCGGAACCCCATGGCACGAGCACACGACCCAACACTTACAAGAACTACACTGGCTCCCCATCAAGAAGAGAGTAACTTTCAAGCTACTCATCCATGCCTACCAATTCCTCCGCAACATCAGACCCAAATACCTCAACAAAAGAGTCATTATCCCAAATGTACCTTGGTGACTTCAACCTTCACTGGTCTAAATACAATGATCAAGCAGTGATCTGTTTTCATGCTTTCCTAGCAGAGATGAACCTTATTCAATTCTGTGACCGACCAACTCACAACAAAGGAGAAATTCTGGACCTCATTCTCTCAAGTAATAACATCACACTGTTACACATTACTCCTTGTGACTGGCGCGACCACTACAGCATCTTCTTCCTTATCAATAGGGAGGTGATACCAAAAAAGAGCCCGCCCTAGAAAATTAAACATTGGAAAAGGGACCCCAGGAATATTGACACGGAATGTCTAGCTACCGACTCTAAAAAAGCCCTGTCTCCCCAAGTCTACATGACCGATGTTCATGACCTCACGGACTTCTACAACTCAACTATCTCTGATATCATGGACTCAATAGCACCTTTACAACTAAAAAACTCTGCAGCCAAATTCTCCAAACCATGGTTCAACGACAACCTAAACTCAGATCGTCGCAACTAAAGAGCAGCTGAACGCCTATGGAGATCAAAACCATCTGCCTTTAATCTTAAAGCCCTTAGAACGATCAGAAGCCCCTACAAGAAAAAGACGACTAAGGCAGACTACTTCAGATTGCAGCTTAGACAAGCCTCTAACTGCCCAAATTTTTTTTTGAAATTGTCAAACAGCAATCATGGATAGCTTCCAATCACATGTACTAAACAGACAAGTCCCCTTCCTGCTCCGATTTGGCTATCTTCTTTATAGAGAAAACGAAAGCCATAAGCCTTGACCTCTAAGCAAAGAGGGCCGGTCTTACTTCACTTGAGATGACGGTTCAGCCTGTCCTCTCGGCAATGCAAAAGCTGCTCAGTATCAGCACTAAGAACCGGGCCACTTGGAACTCCTTCTCGCCCCTCAGCGAAGATGACATCTACAAAACCCTGTTTAGCATTAACCCACTTTAGCGAACCTCTGCCACCAGTTATCTTCAAAGAAATCAAGGAGGCCCTCATCCCCCTATGGACTAAATTGTTAAAATCCCTGAATGTCTAAAAGCAGCCCAGGTCTCACCTATTCTAAAAAAACTGATGCGGACAGATCTGACATCAACGACTCTCGTCCCTTCTCCAACATCCCTACTCTGCTCGCACATTGAGACCTTAAATCTCCTGGATCAATATCAATCTGGCTTCAGGATTGATCACAGTACTGAATCTGCACTCCTCCACATCATTGATAATATCTTAATAATGCTAGACCATAATGAATCCTGTCTCTCCTAATCCTCCTTGATCTCTCTTCTGCATTGGACACTGTTAATCACGATAAACTTCTAGCTATTCTGGAACATCGGATGGGCGTCTCCGGCTTCGTACTGCAAAGGTTCTCTTCCTTCCTTCACAATTGATCCCAAAGAGTTAAGTTGAACCATACCTTATCCCACCCGTCTGCAGTTTCCATGGGGGTCCCGCAAGGTTCGGTCCTTTCTCCTATACTCTTTAATCTGTTCCTGGAACCACTAGCGAATCTTCTATCTTCCTTGAACATGCTCTTTCATATGTATGTAGACGACATGCAACTCTACATGAAAATCAATTCATCTGAAGACCTCTTCCCACCAAACTCATTCTTGACGATTATCCAAAACTGGCTAACTGAAAACCATTTTCTGCTGAACACCTCTAAAACTGAATTTTCTCTCATCTCCCCCCTTAAGCACACCCTCAAGACTGACATCTGGATGAAACACCTCACCACCTTCAACTGCTCCCCGGTTATCATCGACTCAGAAAAATCTCTTGGAATCACCCTGGACTCACACCTGAACATGGAGAAAAATATAAGTACGATGTGTAAGGGTGTGAATCAGCAAATAAGGACTCTTAGGAACCTAAAACAATTCCTCCCTCAAGAAGACTTCAAGCAGGTGGTACAAGCACTTGTCCTATCTAGGTTAGATTATGGAAGTGCAACACTCAGTGGCCCCGCCAAATATTCCTTAGCCCCGCTTAGAGCCTCCCTGAATGCCGCGGCCACACTGATTACCAACACTAAAAGAAAGGAGCACATCTCCCCAGCCTTAGATTCTCTAAAGTGGCTACCCTACGAAGCTAGAATACAATTAAAGATTGCCGTTCTGACACACCAAGCTATTCACCACAAATCACCCGGATAACTGGCACAAAAACTTGCATTTTCAGGGGGTGGCAGACCTTCCAGAAGTGCTACCTCATTGCTACTGAAACTGCAGACATTTCGTAAAAAGAAAACGAAGCTCAGAGCATTCTCGGGCGTAGCACCCAAGATCTGGAACTCTCTCCCACCGGAAATTCGCAGAATCCCCTACACGTTGGCATTCAAAAAGGAAGTAAAATCAATCCTAATGAATAATCCTTTGTCAGTGGCTCATCTGTGTCTATTTAAAAAAAAAATTTATTATCAATTATTAATGTTTTTGATTCATTGCCTTACACCACTCCACTGTATGCTACTATATGCCACTTGTATGACAGTCTACTCCACTCCACTCTAACATGCTGTACTACACGCTACTCTACTCCACACTACTCCACTATACAACACTTAAATCCACTCTGTGACACTTTACTATACTTTACTACACTTTCCGATACTGTACAATTCAATAGTCCACCTCACTGTACCACATACCACTCCACTCTACAACACTATACTGCACTGTATACTACCCCACTCCAGTTTACTCCACTACACACCACTCTGCCCTAGAACACTACTCCACTATATGCTACGCCACTCCACTGGACTCCACTCCACTCTACAACACTCTACTTTATGCCACTCCACTGTACATAACTTCACTGTGTGCTATTCAGCTATATGCCACTCCACTGTGCAACACTCAACTGTACTCCACTCCACTCTACTCCACTCTATGACACTGCAATCTACAACAGTATACTGTACAACTCTCTCCTCCACTCTACTGTACCACATTCCACTTAATCACACTCTACTCAATGACAGTAACATCTACAATTTGAAACACATTTTTATTAAAAATAAATAAAAAACATTGAATCTACACTAGAAAACCAAAGGTTAAACCTTAGTTATAATTAGGAAACCTTTAGTTATTCTTTCTATACAAGCCAAACTCAAAACACTATATCTCACCACTCTAACATGCACTGTGTTCTCACAATTCATGTGAGTGGTGATATTGTAAGCGTTATTGTAAATGCTATTATTTTAGATGTCATAACTAATATAATATAAAAGGGTATAGGCACTGCATGGAGAAGAAGTGAGTTATAGATAATGTAGTGTAGCTATTGAGGTGAATACACTGTGTATGAAGTGAGATATCATAATTTGAAGGTATAGTATAAATTATAAATGAAAGGTGTACATATAAGTTTAGAAATGTACATGTGTGTGTAGTTTAAGTTTTGTTTGTAGTTGAAGAATAAGTAAAGTAAATTTAATTAAAAATTGTTGCGTAATTGATCAATTTAAGGTATAACTATAACTTTAGAATTTGTAATGCTTGTGTATTTTAAGTTTTGAATATCTTATATATTCACTGAAAAAAATCAAAGGCTAAAGTAACTTATAGTTATGTGAATTTGTCAGTTACAACATTTACGTTCTGAACTAAAAATACACAGAAATTTACCAGTTATATTTAGCAGAGCTAACTATAACTTGCGGGCCGTCATGCACTGCTTATGTTTTCATATATTATATCACGCATAATATGACCTATGACATAATTTCTGACATCATTGATGGCATCGCAAATTACAATCTTGATGACATTACTGATGATATCATCCAATGAGTGTGCTAGTTTGTTTTATAGTTTACATAACATAGTGTAAGGTAGCTAACATATTACTTTATTTTTTTTGTGCAACCTGTGTCCAGGTATTTATTTATTTTATTTTATTTTATTTTTTGCACTTGTAATGCGCACAGATACCCACAAAGGGTTTCCCGGCGCCAGGGCTAAGAGATCAGAACACAGAGAGCAACAGCTGTCAATGACCACAATTACTTATTAAACAGCCATGTTTTAACATTTTTCTTAAAACTGGCGAAGTTGTCGTCTTTGCGTAGGGCTAAGGGGAGGGAGTTCCAAAGAACTGGTCCCATATGGGAGAAAGATTTCCCCCCCATTCGGGCCAGTTTAAATCTAGGGACCACGAAAGTTGCTCCATTGAGAGAACGGAGATTTCGTACAGGAACGTGGGGCCTGACCAATTTTTGCAGATATTTAGGGGCAGTTCCTGCCCTGATCTTGAACATGTAAGTCAAGGCCTTAAACCGGACCCGATTCTCAACCCTCAGCCAATGAAGATCTCTGAGGTGCTTCGAGATCCTCGCTGTCCTAGGGATCTTACATAGCAACCTGGCTGCGGAGTTCTGGACAAGCTGTAGCCGCCTGGTTACGGCTAAATTGGAACCCAGGTATAAGATGTTACCGTAGTCAAGCCTAGATGTAATTAGTGCATTGACTACGGTCTTCTGGGTATCCACAGGCAGCATCCAGATAATCTTCCGCAGCCATTTGAGGATCGTGAAGCAAGTACCAGCCACTTTGTTTGCCTGCTGTTTCATCGATAAAGAGTCATCGATGTACACCCCTAGGTTTCTAACCTGGGTAGCTGGTGTGGGGAACGTGCCCAAAGAGGGCGGCCAATGAAAGTCCTGCCACAGATCACGATTTTTCCCCAGGAGAAGAATCTCCGTCTTCTCCCCGTTGAGCTTCAGCTGGTTGATTGACATCCAGCTGAAGACTTCCTGAAGACCTAATTTCAGTACGGAAGGGGATGAAGACTCTGAGTTGGTAAGGGAAAAAATAATCTGCGAATCGTCTGCATAGGTCATGAGTTCAAGACCTACCCGCTCTGCTAAGTCAGCAAGGGGGCGGAGATAAAGGTTGAAAAACAGCGGACTTAAAATTGAGCCCTGGGGCACGCCATGGGGTGACAGAAAAATATCCGACTGGGCATGTGAGGACGAGATCTGAAACGTCCGGCTGCTCAAATATGATCTAATCCAGTCCAGCGCAGTGCCTCCGACACCATCCTCACTCAACCTGACAAGCAGTCTGTTGTGAGAGATGGTGTCGAAGGCTGCGCTCAGGTCGATCAGGACAAGAGCAACCGTTTGCCCGTCGTCCAAGAGTCCCCTGATCTTTTCCGTGACTCCCAGGAGGGCGGATTCGGTGGAATGGCCTGCCCTGAAACCCGACTGGGAAAAATGGAGTAAGTTGTTATTCTCCGTGTATGATGACAATACACTATGGATGTGCTTCTCCAGAATTTTAGAGAAGGCAGGCAGCAGGGATATCGGGCGGTAGTTTGCCAGCACCTCTGGATCAGCAGATGGTTTATTCAGCAGAGGGCTGACCATTGCGTGCTTCCAGGGCGCCGGGACAGATGCCAGACGAATGGAGGAATTAAGTGTCTCGGCAATAATCCCCAAAGAAGCATCGTCCAATTGGCTCAGAATACTAATTGGAAGAGGGTCGCACGGAGAGCCCGATTTAATGGAAGTAGCCAAGGATTTTTGTGTATCCAAGGTAATATATGGCCAGCAGTCAAGCCGATTTCCTAAAGAGCTTTGTAGGGGAAGAACTTCCTTGTCCTCCCTCACCAAAGGATTAATATTAGCAAGAATAGTCTCGATCTTTTCCACAAAATACGTGGCAAGATCTTGACATTTTTGAGGAGTAAGTGGGGGTGCAGCCGCCATAGAGTTTGCTCCGGCTAAGTCTTTAACGGTGTTAAAAAGGGTCCGTGCTTTATTGGCCGCAGTGTTGATAGTCTCTGTTACATAGACTGCCTTAGCTCTGGAGCAAGCCGTATGGTAAAGGTTTCTAGCCTTACGGTACAATTCCTTGATTTGAGGATCATAATGCCTACGCCACTTCCTCTCAAGACCCTTACACTTAGTTTTTTCCAGTTTCAATTTTTCTGTGTACCAGGGAGCCGGGGGCCGGTGAACATTCCCTCTACACCTGGTTGCGGGCAGACAGCTATCAACTGCTCTCTCCAACCAAGTGTGGGCTTCCAGCGCATTTGTTTCCATGTCCCCACCCAGGACAGGAGGGGATGTCTGTAATGCATTCTGCAACTCGGTCAGGTCTATTTTTTTCCAATTTCTCATAAAAATTGGGGGCCGAGCAGAGCCTGGCATCTTGGATTGAGGGAGAGTGATACTGAAGAGCGTTAAAAAGTGGTCCGACCAACAAACAGGGTCAGTTTTTAGCCATTTCAAATCCTGTATGTTAGAAATAATGGGGTCCAACAAATGCCCAGCTTTATGCGTGGGGCCTTCGTTCCTCAGAAACATATTCAGGGTGCTGAAATCCTCCAAAAGATTAATGGCTGTACTATTAGATTTATCCTCAAAATGGAGGTTTAAATCTCCCAATATGGTCAGGTTTTGGGCATTCAAAAAATAAGGAGAAATAAGATTAACCAAATTCGCAGCCCAAACACTGCTGTTTCCCGGGGGGCGATAAATTAAAAAACCAGAAAACATAAAATTAGGGTTCAATGAAATTTTAAAAAATGCTGCTTCGCATCCAGGTATATTAACCATTTCAAAATCACAATTAAAATCCCTATTGAAGATCACAGCAATACCCCCACCTGTCTGCCTTTCTCTATCTACTCTAACAATAGCATAGCTAGAGGGCAGGGCTGCGGCTACATCGGGGCCTGCGCCATCATGCAGCCAGGTCTCCGTTAAAAATACCGCACAGGGTTTTTCTTCAACTAGGAGGTGGTAGATATCAGCTTTATGTTGGGGCAGTGATCTGCAATTAACAGTATAAAAAGTGAAAATGCAGGGATTTAAAACAGAGGCTTGAGTGGGTGACGCAAACTTGTGTAGCACCTCTGGATAGGGTTGTATATTAGTTAGCACAAAAGCACAATGGGGACATGCATGTGTACCCATTAAGGACGGCTTTAAGACGGAACAGTTACTATTAATGCTAGGGCGCAACGCCCGCAGCTGATCCGCTGAAAGCATACCAGTACCAGCGCTACATGCCCCGTGACCCGGCCTGGCCCGGACGGGCACAGACGGGCTGGTCTTAGGCTCGTCTTTGGCGCAGTCAAAGGCGCCTACCCTGCGCGCCATCGCTGCGCGCTAGGGCCGCCGAGTGGCTAAATACTCGCCAGGAAGCGGAGGTCTAGAGCGCTAACCGCTCGACACTCCGTCAGGTGCCGCCCCTGTCCCGCCCTCGACAACCGCGATTGGCTAGGATGCCGGTTGCCTTCCAACTAGGCGGAAGCAGTCCACGGCTAGCTGAAATTGTCACTGGTGAGTGCAAGTATGTGCTCTTGTAAGTCAGAGTGATTTTAAAAACATATACACCACATCAGTACAATCAATTTTAAAAGAATAGCTTCAGCCCTATTTTCACAGCACAATGTGCGTTCTAAAATAATTATCAGCCTCTGAAAACAATTTGCAGTCAAATGTAATCGTGCTCAGCGCCCAGCGGGGAGTAGCTGCCACCCACTCTTACCGCGTGGAACGTTTGCCTCCTCGCAGCCTAAATACTCGCCAGGAAGTGGAGGTCTAGAGCGCTAACCGCTCGACACTCCGTCAGGTGCCGCCCCTGTCCCGCCCTCGACAACCGCGATTGGCTAGGATGCCGGTTGCCTTCCAACTAGGCGGAAGCAGTCCACGGCTAGCTGAAATTGTCACTGGTGAGTGCAAGTATATGCTCTTGTAAGTCAGAGTGATTTTAAAAACATATACACCACATCAGTACAATCAATTTTAAAAGAATAGCTTCAGCCCTATTTTCACAGCACAATGTGCGTTCTAAAATAATTATCAGCCTCTGAAAACAATTTGCAGTCAAATGTAATCGTGCTCAGCGCCCAGCGGGGAGTAGCTGCCACCCACTCTTACCGCGTGGAACGTTTGCCTCCTCGCAGCCTAAATACTCGCCAGCAAGCGGAGGTCTAGAGCGCTAACCGCTCGACACTCCGTCAGGTGCCGCCCCTGTCCCGCCCTCGACAACCGCGATTGGCTAGGATGCCGGTTGCCTTCCAACTAGGCGGAAGCAGTCCACGGCTAGCTGAAATTGTCACTGGTGAGTGCAAGTATGTGCTCTTGTAAGTCAGAGTGATTTTAAAAACATATACACCACATCAGTACAATCAATTTTAAAAGAATAGCTTCAGCCCTATTTTCACAGCACAATGTGCGTTCTAAAATAATTATCAGCCTCTGAAAACAATTTGCAGTCAAATGTAATCGTGCTCAGCGCCCAGCGGGGAGTAGCTGCCACCCACTCTTACCGCGTGGAACGTTTGCCTCCTTGCAGCCTAAATACTCGCCAGGAAGCGGAGGTCTAGAGCGCTAACCGCTCGACACTCCGTCAGGTGCCGCCCCTGTCCCGCCCTCGACAACCGCAATTGGCTAGGATGCCGGTTGCCTTCCAACTAGGCGGAAGCAGTCCACGGCTAGCTGAAATTGTCACTGGTGAGTGCATGTATGTGCTCTTGTAAGTCAGAGTGATTTTAAAAACATATACACCACATCAGTACAATCAATTTTAAAAGAATAGCTTCAGCCCTATTTTCACAGCACAATGTGCGTTCTAAAATAATTATCAGCCTCTGAAAACAATTTGCAGTCAAATGTAATCGTGCTCAGCGCCCAGCGGGGAGTAGCTGCCACCCACTCTTACCGCGTGGAACGTTTGCCTCCTCGCAGCCTAAATACTCGCCAGGAAGCGGAGGTCTAGAGCGCTAACCGCTCGACACTCCGTCAGGTGCCGCCCCTGTCCCGCCCTCAACAACCGCGATTGGCTAGGATGCCGGTTGCCTTCCAACTAGGCGGAAGCAGTCCACGGCTAGCTGAAATTGTCACTGGTGAGTGCAAGTATGTGCTCTTGTAAGTCAGAGTGATTTTAAAAACATATACACCACATCAGTACAATCAATTTTAAAAGAATAGCTTCAGCCCTATTTTCACAGCACAATGTGCGTTCTAAAATAATTATCAGCCTCTGAAAACAATTTGCAGTCAAATGTAATCGTGCTCAGCGCCCAGCGGGGAGTAGCTGCCACCCACTCTTACCGCGTGGAACGTTTGCCTCCTCGCAGCCTTAATACTCGCCAGGAAGCGGAGGTCTAGAGCGCTAACCGCTCGACACTCCGTCAGGTGCCGCCCCTGTCCCGCCCTCGACAACCGCGATTGGCTAGGATGCCGGTTGCCTTCCAACTAGGCGGAAGCAGTCCACGGCTAGCTGAAATTGTCACTGGTGAGTGCAAGTATGTGCTCTTGTAAGTCAGAGTGATTTTAAAAACATATACACCACATCAGTACAATCAATTTTAAAAGAATAGCTTCAGCCCTATTTTCACAGCACAATGTGCGTTCTAAAATAATTATCAGCCTCTGAAAACAATTTGCAGTCAAATGTAATCGTGCTCAGCGCCCAGCGGGGAGTAGCTGCCACCCACTCTTATCGGTACTGGGTGTAAACAGATGTGCTTCTAATGTTTCATAGGTGTGTGGTGGCATTGAACATGTTATAAATCATTATATTGAAGAGTAACTCTGTGTGCATATGAGAGTTGAAGACTTCCGTCCAGTATGCGCCACGCAGGTTTTTGGATCTATACAAAAAGTATCCAACAGGGCAAATACTCTATGTAGTAGATAGTAAGTATTATAATCATGGCCCCCCTCCCCAAGTCTCATTAGGCCTGGGGGACCATATCAACCAGGGCCCTGTGTATTTTCAAGGGAAGTGGGACCAAGTGGCCCCACCCTTGTGCATAATAAGGCCCTGAGTACCACATCACTAAGACTTTGTAGGCCATAGGTCCCAAAAGGCCCACCCAGGAGGCCAAAACTTACCAAAAGGGGAAGGTTGGGCAGACCACCTCCCCGAGTACCTTTAGGCCCTGGGGACCCCATTTGCAAGGCCATTTTCTTATTATATGGGGCAAACCTTATTGGACCCTGGGGACCCCATCTCCTTGGGCCTTTTATTTATAAAAGGGGAGGAGGGCATTTGCCCCCTTCCCCAGGCCTTACTAGGCCCTGGGTACCCCATACCCGAGGGCCAGTACTTAAAATAAAGGGGAGGTGGCCATACAGCCCCTCACCCGAACCTTGTTAGGCACTAGTGACCTAATCCCCAGGGACGTTTTTTTTTCTTAAAGGGGAGGAGGGCCGCATGGCCCCCCTCCCTAAGCCCTGTTAGGCCCTGAGGACCTCATCCTCCAGTGCCATTTTGTTAAAGGGGTGGGGGTTCACATGGCCCCCCTCCCTGAGCCTTCTTTGGCCCCGGCAACCCCATCCCCAAGGGCCTTTTCTAAAATTAAAGGGGACTGTGTCATTAAAGGTGCTGACCAAGGGCACCCACCATACATTCATTGGGGGTCATGGCCAATGCCACAGCCCCTGTGACCCCAGCCATCTACCCACATACAGCGAAAGCTGGCATTCCTCCCACCAAGAGGGAGTAGCTACTTTTGCTGCTCCCTCCAGGAGGGAGCAATATTTTGATCTATTTCCCTGATGACCTAAAGACTTCTCTTAGCTTGCTGGAGCATTTTCAAAGCTCATACCTGTTGGGAGCAGACTCTGTATTTGATCTTGCTTGGCAAGAGATTAAAAATACACCCCCCAAGCAGGAGCAAACACAGGTTTCCCTGGGCTCCCTGGGACATAGCTGGAGAGCCAACCCCAGGGGAGGGTGGTCCCAGGAGCATTATTGGCTCAGGGAGGGGGGCAGTGTGGCACATGCTCTCACTCCCATTAATAAAACAAATTGGCCCTGCTGCCATTTGTTTTATTTTTTATCATCCCACTAGGGTCCCGCAGGATTGTGGTAATTTATGATGATCTTCTTTTTGATTTCAGTATTTGGGGACCTCTCAGTTGCCCTCATGGGGCCTAAGGGGTAAGGGTATCCCTTCACTGTCCTCTTGTACTTTTGTTTTTTACATGTGAAGGATTGAGGACTATGTGCCAGATGTACGTACTGTCCTTTTTGTGATTAACTAATTGAGATTTGTTTGCGACTTGTAACTAGGAAATTGTGACTCAATTTTTGACTCGCAATTCATGCGAGTCGCAGCTTTGGAGATCGCATTTTGCAATTTCCAAAATTGGGACCATGGTCACAAATTGTGCACACAATCATAAACGTAGAGAAGCACTTCCTGGTTCATGTGTTTCACTCTGAGGGTCAAACACTTGAACCAGGAAGTTCCTCGCATTTCCTGCCAGTGAAGCAGAGAGAGAGGAAGTGCTGCAAACAGCTGAAGATATCTGTTTGTTTGGTGGCTTGGACAAACCCCCCCCCCCAAAAAAAACAATGGCAGGCCAGAAAGGAGTTAAGGAGGCAGAGGGCAGAAAAAGATAATTGACATTTTCTGAGAAGGAGATTGAGATCCTAACAGAGGAATAGTGCAGTCACCATGATTTGCTTCTTTGGGAAGGCCTCCATGAATGTCCTTGAGGCACAAGAAAAGAAATTCTGTCTTGATATGCAGGCCAAAATCAACATAGTCAGAGTCATGCAGTGCTCTGTTGAGGAAGTCAGAAAAAGATGGTATGACCTTAGGTTGAGGACCATAGAAAAGGTGTTTGAATGCCTGGCAGAGAGTCGTGCTACAGGGGTTGGACCTTCCAGAGTATCCCCACATACATCACATCGAAACACTAGTGGAAGCAACCTTGAGGCGGTGGATTTGGCCAAATAGGCACCTCGACTTGAGGACCCAACCCAAGTAAGTGCAACATGTCCATTGTATGTTAAAAATGTTGTTGCAAATCTAAAGACACACGTTAAGGTAGCACTAGCTGCAGTCAATATGACATTATGGGACAGGTAGTACATGAAACATAGTGATTCTTTTATATAAGGTTATTGTGACTGAGCAACAAAGGTGTGTTAGGTTTAGTAAAATCATACATACAACAAATTAATTGTAAGTTTCTTCTGCACTACAGATGAAGCTTCACAGCAAACTGAAGAGGCAGGTCAGAGGGAGGTAACACAACTCACAAGGATGAGAAGGAAGAGCCAATTGACACCTACAGTGGAGCCTCCACATCACATGGGTACACTACAATTGCTGTTTTTTCACACCAGCATGCATGAGGAGAGGAGGATGAGGGACAACTACAAATGAGTCCTGCAATATTTCCCCTAGTGAGACCACTCCATCTGCGTCTTTTGGGAAATTGTCGGCCAAGACATAGGCGATGACCAGTGCCACAAACACTGCCATCAAATCCACAATTAGCAAATGACACACAGGTGTTTGGAGGGCCAGAAAAACCCATGTTTAATATTCTATACCTGCAAAAAAACAAATGAAACATATGAATTGGAAGTTGCAGAGTATGCAACAAAATATCTCATTTGGATTTGGAAATGTTGCCAAACAGTTGGTTGAAAACCAAAAACAAACAGACCAAAAGATAGACAGCATAACAACTGCAAAATTGTGTGTCCAACTTGCAGACACTGACTTCAGTCAAAATTGGAGAGAAAGACACAGTGCAGGAAGAATGGACATCCTAAGCCATTCTACCATTCTATCGGAAGGCTAGCGCAACATCAACCCTGTGTAAAAGAATTGTAAATTTAAAGGTAGATAAGGCCCACTTTAGTAGCGATGTCTCAAGTGGGTTGCAACAAATACCATCTGCAGTTGAGACATTGCATACTGATGGCATTGGAGGTGGTACAGCTAGAGAAAATCAGGATAGTGCGGATGATCAATCATTAGCCGTGTGTCCTCTACAGATGCCAGGTCAATGAGATGCAGCAGCAGCAGCTGGGCACATGCTTCAACATAACCTGAAAGTACCCCATCAGCCCACAGGAGCAGGAATCATTGATGTTGTTGTTCTTTGTTTGGATTATGATGTTTTAGTTCACTTGTATTGGTGACTTAAGCAGCAGAGCTGTATTTGCTGTCTTTTCTGTTTGTTTTGTCTAACACCTAAAAATATATCTGACATTAAAGGAAATTTTGTTTACAGGCATCAACATTTTTTGTGTTTCATGAACATACACAATGCATTTTTATTGTTGACTTACCTCCAAAAGTAATGTGTGGCAAGGTGGTCCCTGCGCCTCCTCTTGTCTACTGCTCTGCTCTCATCTGTACGCTGCTAAACAGGTGGCCCAGCATCTTCACCTTCTGAATCAGTCTGAAATCTTGATGTGTAGGCCTCTCCTGGCAGCAATATTGTGTAGCATGGCACATGTTGCTACTATCAAATATGTAATTTCTGGGACATATTGTAAAGCACCCCCATTCACACCCCGATGCGCACCCCCATTCTTGTGTAGAAACCAGAAACGAGATTTTAGTAGGACAAATGTCCACTCAATCACACTCCTGGTGTGACGATGTGCAAAGTTATATCACCGTTCATTTTGTGAGGAGGAGGAGGAAAGGTATAGTGTGAGAATCCATGAATATAGGGCATACGCACTTTCACCTGGAAAACTTACATTAATGTGAGTCTACTAAAAATGTTACAAGGAAAGACCAAAAACATATCTGTATTTATATTTTTTTTCTGTACCTAATAAATATTTTTTATTCACACCCCTATGCTGGCCTGGCGTATGCTGGGCCAGCCCACTCTGCTCACGCTTACGAGGGGACGTAATAAGCTACATTTCCACGATCTTTCCCAGTGGCTGGGTTGACATGGTTGCGTCCACTGTCCACTACACTCCATACACCAGCGGTGTATGTCGACATGGATATGTGTGTGGTCTGCATACTGCAGTCTGGCCATCACATCCATGCCACACTTGGCAATAGGTACATTCTCATTCATGGGTCACTTGCCTCCTTCGCACATGCCTGGTTCCCGCCTCTCACCAAATTCAGCTATTGTGTGGCTGCGGTGCCTTGACGTTGATGGCTCATGTACATGGCTGGCACAGGTTTCCACAGTAAGTTGTGCTGTCGTGTCTGGTGGGTGGGCATGTTGTTTGGCATGTTGTATGTGAGTTTGTGACGTGTGCATTCCCAGAGTTGTGAATTGCATGATTGTGGATTTGAGGTGTGTGGTGTGTTCATTTGGTACTTACCAATGAGCAGTACATTTCCTTAGGTGCCATCCTGGAAGCGCTAGTTGATGATGGACTGTCGGAGGATGTAGGAATCATGCACACTGCCTGGGTGGTTGTCGGCGACGTTGGTGGTGATTTCCCGGGGGGCGCTATTACCTGCACATTGATGGGATGCGTGCACTTTCTGTTGCGGTTATTGTGTTCAGTGTTGCCAGGGGGCACCAGTAGGACACGTGTGCAGTCAATTGCACCCACAACATGCGGTAAGCCTGCTATGGCGTAGATGTCTTGCTTGGTCTCCAGCTGTTCCTGCGCAGTGTGGGGGTAGGATAGGTACTGGTGTACCAAGCTGGTGATGTCATCCAGGACAGGTTTGAGGTACTTTGATAGGGCTGACTGTGAGACTCCGACTCTGGCGGTTGTTGGTTGGAAGGTTCCAGAGGCCAACAGGTGTAGCACGGCCAGCAGCTTTGTCTGCGGTGGGATGTTGGTTGTCCCGTTGGGCCTGTAGTGGGCAATGACATTCTCTGATGTTGGGTGTGTGAGGTTGGTGCATTTTCAGGGGGTAGCTGTCTTTGCCTAGGCTGCCTCAGTGTTGGTTCGGGGGATGGTGGGGGGTCGGGGTGGTGGTGTGTGGTCCTGGGGGTGGTGGGGATGGGTGTTGTGGCCCTCTTGGGTCTCCGGCCTGCATGATCAGAGGCTCCAGGCATCTGTTGCCCTTCAGGTGTAGCTCTGGGCTGGGCTCCCTTTTGTGGTGCAGGCTGTGGTCCGACTTTACACCAGGTCAGAGCAGGTGTTAATTTCCTGCTGCTAAAGCGCCTTATTGCCTGTTTTGTGATCTTATCGCTGATCTGGCTGGTCGTTGAGAATGTTGCGGAGTGGTGCTGTTGCGGCTTTTGACACGGGAACGCCTACTCTGCATCTCATTAGCGATAGTTGCCGGGGTCATCTGTGGTGATGTTTTTGGTGGCTGCTATCGCAGATAAACTGGTGATATCGGCTGTTTGCACCAGCTTGTGGATAGGGTGATAAATGTGTCGCAACTTTGGCTGCGATGAAGTGCAGGTAACACGGCGATAGTTCCCTGAGAATATACCCCTTTGTGTTTTGGGCTCCCTCCCTTTTTTCTCAGCCCCCGCTTGATGGATTACCCCAAAACTTTCAACAAACTAGTCAAAACGTTGCACACTTTTGGGACGTTTCCTGGAGATTTGCCAAACAGGGCCAATGGAACTAGCAACACAAAACACGCTTTTCCTATGGAACAGCTGAAATAACTATAACTAACCAGTGGCGACCGCCACTGGGTAATATATTTACATGCATATAGATAGATATAGTAACTCTGTGTCTGTGTGCTTGTTGCTTTCATGATGCTGAAGGAACATTTTGGTGGTGTCACTTGCAGCTTATCAACATGCCATTATAATTGGCTTCAATAGAAATCTCAACAGAGTTTCAAGGATAACCACACTTTGAAATACCCACTCTCTATCCCTTCTAGTGGATTTACTCCTCTGTAATATCACACAGCAGTAGGAAAAGTTATGCCCAAGTAAAAAGGGTTCTGAGTGTAAGGTCACTTTTTGTGAATTGCTTGTAGTCAGAAAACCAGACATTTGCACATGGATGTGCCTACGCAAATGTCTCTGTCAGCTCGGGCAATGGACTTCAGCGTCACAAAGAGATTTAAGATTTAAGACATTACAATAATTTCCCTTATTGCTAATTCTGTCCTAGAATTAATTAATATATTTGTACTTAAGAATGAAGGACAAGATGTACTAAGCTGAATCAGAATCAGAACCCTTGTGACCTTAAAAGGGCTTTTTTTCAATTTAATAATCCCATATATGGAGGCAAAAAATGTTTTTGACTCCTAAAATGTGATTCCAAATTTTAAAAAATTCACTACCTGAAATGAGCGTGTTGTAGGCATCCCTTTAAAATACTGAATCAGGATCTAATGTATTACTTGTTTGCACCTGGAATCTGATTGGCAAAATGTTGATGTTTTACTGATACTTCAATGATAGTGGTAATCTATTTTCAAAAAATATGAAGTGGTCCCTAGGGCCCCTTCCCTTATATGAATGTAAAAAAAGTTTGTTAAACAAACTATAAAAAAAATAAAAATATTTCTTTTTAAAGGCAGTCCAGTTCCCTTGAAGGAAAATGGGCTGCATTTTTTAAAAAAACAGTGGTCTGTTGACCCCAGCAAGCCACCCTCGCTATGATGGCCTAAAATCGCTATGGTTTTGAATTTGCGACCCTTCCTCATTTATATGCAGCAGGTAGATCAGATTATAATGCACTACGAGTCGAAATTTTAGGAACTAAATAATTAGTAGATTAATTTAGTTTTTTTTTTTAAATTGTGGTCGCAAATTGCATATTTGGTTTTTTGCAACAACTAAATAGTGCATATAGCCAGGTGTCTGTTATGGATGGCTGGTTAAATGCAAATATAGGGGCAGGTGTACAAACATTAGGATTTCAGATTTGCTAATTGTGATTCTCTCCGAATCGTAATTAGGAAATTGGTATTCCTATTGCATGAAACTCTTTGAGTTTTATTTGGAGATTCCTTGTGGGTCGATCTACCTCATGAATATTAATGAGATAGGTCGCCGTTTGCGACCCATTAGGGATCACTACCATCACAAGGATGGTGGCCTGCTGAGGTCAGAAGACCACCATGTCTGTGATTGATTTTTAATACAGCAATCATTTCTATTTACATGCAGCCAGTTTTCCTTAAAGAATGCATTTAAAAAGATAAAAATGAAACCTTGAAGTTTTTTTTTTTTTTTGAAAGGCAGTGGCTTGTGGGACCTCTGCCTGCTTTAAAGAAATATTTCTATTTACATTCTCAGATGAGAAGGGGGCGATTTCTCTTTGCATAGGTGCTAAAACAAGTTTTAAACTACTGGTCTCAGAACAGTAATACATACCATACCAATTTGGTATTTGGAAGGGACACCCTAAGCATGCACCTTCCTAATACCGAATCACACACACAATTGCAGTTTGCATTTTGTACATTTGAGAAAGCGTTTTTCTGGTCACAAACGGCCCGATTCTGCATATGGTTTGTGAATCTGGCCCATACTAATGAATAAGACAAGGTATAGTGCAAAAAGTACCTGTGCATTTTCACATATGCATAAACAGTTACGTGTTTCAGACAAGAATCTTCTAAAACATATTCTCGCAAAAGACTAACATAATTGCTTCTTAAAATATTGTCCAAGAGCCATTGCACCAATAATAGTTTGTATGACTGAAGCGAAACTCTTGGATTGGCGACGAGAATATAATCAAAGAAATATTTCTGCCAAGAGAAGGGTATTATTGTTCTTTAATCTCAATTTAATGACTCAAGAAAAGGAGAAACAGGTTATTGGGCATAAGCACCTTCATTACAGACTTGAAGGCAGGTCCATCATTCCAAAATGCAGAAAGGCTTTAGGTTCACTTTCAGGGCAATCCTTGCTTGCATCTCTGTCAAGGTAGGCGCAGCTGCGACTCTCCTGGAAATATTTACCACTGAGATTAAAATGGCAAGAATAGTTTCTCATGGAAACCACCTTTGATAACTTAATTTGGTGTTTGTTGAGTTTGTACAAGGAAGGTGTTTATGAAAGTAATCCGTTTGTCCAGTTGCAGCATATTGTTCCTGATGTCCATCCTAGCAGATGAGCAAAATGAGCTGAAATACAGGATGTGGTCATACATAGGGCTTTCTTGGAAATGTATTTTTGCTTTCACCATATTGCTGTTATTGTGTATTTTGTTGTAAAGTGAATATTACCCATAACAAATATGACACCTTTGCTTTCGTTTTGTGAACGTGAACGTAACATTTTCCAGCCTCTTTCAAAAACAGCGCACCTCATTTTATTCGCATTTTTTTTCTGTTTGCGCGTTGTTATTTTTTTCAAAGTGTATTGCTTGATACTTCAGAGACAAACAGAGAGACCTGGATGGGATGTCTGCGGCTCCATTATTCATCCATGCATTACTGATGGCCTGATTTACTCGAGACTGGTGTACTGAAGCACAGCCACAGGCAACTGGGAAAGGTCATTACTTACAAGTGTAAATAAATAATACATCGCAAGCCAACCCATGGGATGGCCTGTTTATGCCGTCCTAAATCCTGATATTTATTTATTTATAGGCGGTTTTCGACTGGAATAATGGTAAAGTGGTCTTTCAAAAATATATTGTTTTTCTTCTTTCCTGGGTATATATCATTGCTTCTTAGGTGGAGGTATCTATACTCTAAGTAGGATATTAGATATTAACAGAACACGTGCCACTTTATGGGTTAAAAGGGCACGTGACGCAATCGAAAGGGTTTCTGAGACTGCACTGCTAACATCAGAACATGAAAGGATGGTTTGTGGTTAAATTGTTTAAATGCCGTGTCAATTCAGAAGATCAGCTACCAAAGCAGAAGTGTTTCTGTTGGCCCCATATTATTAAAGGAGGGGCTCTCTGGTGAATAATGCCACAATAGGTATGAAAACCCAAGCTGAGGTCACGAAATGGAGTACATTCTAGAGTGCCTATTGTGGGCGATTGTTAGAGATGCAGGACTGGGTAACGAGAACTGTTTTTGAATTTTCACCGAACGTTCCCTTTTCAGTAAGTGAGATGCGGCCTCTGATTAGAACGATTTGAGAGTTGTATTAATAATGTTTAGCCTAAAAAGCATGGATTGTGTTCAAGAGAGCGTAAATTAGGACTGGACAGCCAATCACTGTGCACCAGTAAATGTAACGACCCAGAACGCTGCATGCTGTCTGTGAAATCTGATCATGGCTTGCAAGGGTGTCACTGCCTCCACATTATACACAGAATTCCTGCTTTGCTACAACATGTACATCAATTAGGCAGCAGCTGATAGAAACCAATGCCCTCTCCTCCATCTCTGTGTGAGGTACTGTCTGCACAGCTCCTCTGGCTGTGACTCCCTGGCAGCTTGCCAAACAGTGCCAATGTTCAGTTCATCTACACTTGTAGCCCTCGATTCTCAGATGAGGAGTGGCGATAGATTCATGGCACTGTGCTTGCTTCTCCCTACCCTTTGGCCTGCTGCTGACTTTCTTGGGAGCAAGTTGAGCAGCAGAAACAGGAAAGGCTAGAAGAGTTTCAGCAGGGTCGTCAGGGTTGTTACCAACTAGGGACAACAAGCATCACTCAGTTCCATGCTCTAAATGCACAGGCGGGTCTTGGTCCAGTGAACTATTTCATAATCTTGAATTAAGCTTGAGCCTTCATTTCCAATTCTTGGCAGCTTAACGGCAGTCCACTGGCAATAAGAGCCTATACATCTTCAAAGTAAAAAATGTCTAACAGGCTTTCCTCCTTTGAGGGGGCTCTGGGGAAAACACTAATTGCCTTTTTTAATACAGGGTGGTGGCCATAGCCTACATACAGCTGACAACATCTATTTTGTGTGGATCTGCCCTGCTTAGATACATTGGTCCGGATTTACAAAGGTAAAGTTAGACCAAAAGTCTAACTTAGACCAAAAGTTCAACTTTACTACTTTTGGTGTATTTCAAACGTAAGTAATACTAGTAACTTTGCTACTAGAACACTTGCTAGTACTATATTTACTAGTAGTAGGTTTACTAGTAGTACAGTAACTAGAAGTAATTTACCTTTGTGAAAAGCAAAAAGTAGTAACCTTTGACTTAGGTAGTGAACTTAGACTTAACTTTAAGTTTACTATTTTTTGGTACTCATAAAGGCAAGTTACTACTAGCAACTTTACTACTAGTAATTTTACGAGAATTAGCTTTAGTGCTAGTAACTCTACTGCTAGTAAGTTTACTAGTTGTAAAGTTACTAGAAGTGACTTACCTTTGTGAATAACGAACAGTAGTAAAGTTAGACTGTTAGTCTAAGTTAGACTTTTGATCTAACTTTACCTTTGTGAACCGGGCCCTTAGTTATGCCTCCAACATAGGTCATGCACACAAAGAAACAGAAGGGAAAAAGAGGCTAGAGATGACCCTCACCTGGTTTGCTTCTGCATGCATCATCCACCCTCCACCTTACAAATCACTGGTTACAAAAATACATATGCTCATGATCAGCTAATAGTAACCATAATGACATGTGAAGGGCAAATATTCACAGCATATCTAACATATGCACACATTTCAATGTCTGAAATCATTATTGTACATTCTTTGCACATATTGATCTCAAACATTTCAAACGCACAACATAAATAAGGACAAACGGGCCTCCATCTGTCCCACCCACTTGGAGGCGTATAAGTATCCTCCATAGAAGCAGCTGCAGTTCAAAACATATAAATGCTGCCACCAGTCAGGACCTGTGCAGAAAGTGGCCCGGGGGTATCACATTGAGACTGCAGGGTAGGGAGACCAATGAAGAGTCCCTCTAAGTTCAGGGCACACTAAGGGTGCCCTAAAGTGCATAGGGTTTCCAGTTTGAGTGGTCTGTCAGAAACAAAGGCCCCACAAACTGTTTCTAAAACTAAAATGACAGGGATACGTGCAGTGTCAGAGTAAAATGGCAGGGATTGAACAGTTGCACAGGTAAGTGTGGATGTATTTCCTAAGATAACACCAGTGATAGACTCTACAAGACAGCTGGAACAGCTGTAGGATTGGCGAGCCTTGTTTCTTCACGTCACATTCCCATAAACTTCCATTGCTGGCACTCTATTCAAAATGTGAATCTGGTAATTCAAAATCACCCTCTAATTTTATGCAACAGATTTTCAGGCTCGGAAAAATACTTTATATATCAGTTCTGGCAGTGAACCAAGATCTTTCTAGTTCTGTTGGTGTAAACGGTTGCAAGATACCCAACCTTCCAGTAACTACTTAATCAGCATGTTTGAAAGTCGTGCCATCATGATTCTTGTGAAAAAGACCAGCCTAGACTAATTCGCTGTTATTCTCTTGGGCTGTCATGATCACTTGTATTCCTGTGCCCCTCCGGTCTTAGCATTCAGCCATCCAGTACTTCCTCGCCCACCCAATGAATGTCTATCTCCATTCAGACACTTTGCTAGTTCCCTAAACAAAAACGGATAGACAAAACTGAGTGGATGATAATTAAATCCCTATTCATTTCTGGGAAAATATATGTATAGATGAAAAAATCAATGTGTCACCATGAAACCCCATGACTTACAAGTGTGGTTTTTCCCCAATAAAATGAGCTTTAATGGCCTAACACTCCTTCAAAGTCACCAGCAAAACAACCCATTGGCTTAATTCCACCCATGTGAGAAGCAGACAGAGGTACATTATCATACACATTTCTAACCACTGACAAGACCAACCCACCCAACAAATCTGACTTTGAGCGCACCATTACCATAACCTAGACAGACTGGTAAAAAAATCTACTCATCCCCAAATCATTTTATATTACACCTAAGGGCTTTCTTCCCTGCATTGTTTGATCCAATTGACTTAGGTTCCGCATAAATAGTCATAACTTTGCTTTGAAGCAATAGTTGAAGGTGCGTATCCTAGCCTCCAAGCAACACCTGGAGGCCCAGAGGACTGGTGGTGGTCCTCCCAGCATACACTTTTCCCCGGGAGGAGAAGCTCTTGTCCATCCTATACACTGAAGGCTTGTATAGAATACCTGAGGGAGCAAAGTCCGGTAAGTGACACCTAAATCCCCTGTTCGTTCACAAACCAATTTAACAATGTGATTTCCACATATTTCCTTAACATTCAACCAGCAAAGTATCAATATCAGAGATGTGAAATTATCTGTGTGAATGTTTAGTGTGGCTTATAGGGTTTTTTGCATCAATCTCCACAACATGGCACATGATGGAATGATGTCCGTAAATGTTGTAAAAATATAACACCCCCTGACACATCTTATCTGCCCCAATGTAAATGTGTGGGCCATACTATCAGCATAATGTCAATAGGTATGTCACACTAACCAGATAGATAGTTTAAACAAGTTGGGGTAGAAATGACTACAACTACCATGATGCCATGTTTCAGTTACCCAAAACAAAATTAAAATGTGCTTTTGCAGATTGTCTCATGTCTCACAAATAACAACTGATCTTCATATATCATGGAGTGTGTAATTTACATCCAATGCTCGCCTCATAAACATGTCTCTATACTGTCCTGTATGTAACCATGGAGTCAGCAACTAAAACAGTTGATAACCTGAATGACCCCACAAAAAGTGTGATTGCCCAATATAGAAAGCCATGAACCCAAATCAAAATATTTTTAAGTGGCAGGTGACCCTTTGACTTTGCACTGCTCACATGATCACCAATGGCAAAGACGCACCCAAGTTGTGTCATCTACTGCTTTGTACTCAGCTGGGCCTTAGAATGGTTAAATTCACATGTCACTGTCTTGGATAGAATGGCACACACAACAGTGAGTGGTACTAGTTCCACAATATCTTCCCCCTGCTGCAACAACTCAACCACTAGTAGTCTCCCCAAACTTTGTACCTACCACAGTGTCTCCCATAATGTGCACACCAGTCCTGGCTACTGATGTCCCTGTCCCCACCCCTGCAACAGAATAGCCAGGATCCAGTGGGGTGTGGCAACCTGTGCAAAGGGCACAGGTTCATGGGGATGGGATTGTGGGAGGATATCTATGGGCCAACAGAGCGAGGCCACTGGAGCCACTCACACCCAGTCTAACAGATTCTGCTGTGTGACTGTGTAATGATTGTTCCCTCCTGAGGCGGAAGCCGGGAGGTAGACTGCTGTGTACTGTTTACTCTGCTGATTACTAGCGTGGTAGGCTCTTATTTTAAAACAACGAATTTTTAAAATTCACTTTCACTTCCCCTAGCCCTCACCACTACTTTGCTGAAACTCTCGGCTGATTTATTCCCTTCTCCCCGCACTTTGGGCGGTCCCAGCCGATCTTTGGGCTGAGTACCGAGACTCGGGCGGAGAATTCCGGCAGCGGACATCTTGGGTGGGAGGCGGCAGCAACTTTAGCGCTCTAGTCATCCCTATTTAAGGAGCACACTTGAGGCAGACGCGAGATTCTGCTGTGTGACTGTGTAATGATTGTTCCCTCCTGAGGCGGAAGCCGGGAGGTAGACTGCTGTGTACTGTTTACTCTGCTGATTACTAGCGTGGTAGGCTCTTATTTTAAAACAACGAATTTTAAAAATTCACTTTCACTTCCCCTAGCACTCACCACTACTTTGCTGAAACTCTCGGCTGATTCATTCTCTTCTCCCCGCACTTTGGGCGGTCCCAGCCGATCTTTGGGCTGAGTACCGAGACCCGGGCGGAGAATTTCGGCGGCGGACATCTTGGGTGGGAGGCGGCAGCAACTTTAGCGCTCTAGTCATCCCTATTTATGGAGACAGGCATGTCTCCGCGCAGCGGACGCGATCAGCGGACGCGCCGCATCAGCGCCGGAGTCACGCCAGAGTCCAGCCCGTCTGCGCCCGTAAGCACCAAGGATGCGCCAGGGGCAAGGGAGGACTATGACAAAAATCTCTCTGATTCTGTAAGCTTTTCTTATTCCCATGGTGCATTTCTAGCTTTAAGGCCATCTTGGCAGCCCTGCAATCACAGGTCTACCTCCCAGAGACTGCGGGATGCATGTAAGTGCCTCTGCACTGAGGGGGTTAGTAATGGCACCTTGCGCCCACCCTCAGCCAAGAAGGAAATAATATCCTCTCCCTCCCCCAATAGGGAATCAGGCTTTTTAATTAATGCCCGATCCCTAGTCAAGAATAACATCGCCTTCAGAGACTTCATCTCGGAAAGGAAACCCTTGTGGGCCTTTATCACTGAAACTTGGGCCTCCGATTCTTCCGGGCCGGAGCTAGCCAATGCCATTCCCGAGGGCTATGCCCTCGTGAGACTAGACAGAGAAAAGCGTATGGGGGTGGGGGGATTGGCATTTTACACAAATCCTCTATAAATTGCCGTATTGAACCGCTCCCCTCCCCTCAGGACTCTTTTTACGCCTTGCACTTTATGCTAAAACCTACCCCCACGGTCTCCTTTGCTGGCATCCTTATCTACAGGCCACCAGGCTCCAGGGCCACTTTCAGCCCAGACCTTTTGGAAACCTTAGAGCCATTTATTGATAAACCCAATTTTACCATCCTTGGTGATTTTAATTTTCATCTAGAAAACTCCAACACGGCTGATACTACCCTGCTGCTAGACTCGCTGGCATCCAGTGGTTTCTCGCAAAGAGTGGAAGGTCCCACCCACTCTGCGGAACACACTCTGGATGGAGTTTTTTCCAATGACTCCAGGTTAGATATAGGCCCTCCCCTCCCTTTGTCCTGGTCCGACCATATGGCTGTCCCTTTTGAGCCTATCCTGTGGCCCCCTGCCATGCCCTCTAAAAACACCAACAACCACGTCCTTAAAAGGAACTACAGGGGCCTGAACAATGAGTCCCTAGGCCCTCTCATTGCTAATTCGAAGCTCCCTTCGATATTGGACATCGAATTGGCTGCCCTTAAGCTTTCCAACTCTATTTCTAATGCTATAAACACTCTAGCCCCGGCTAAACCTTGCTACTCTGCCAGGAAACGCCCCTCGGCCCCCTGGTTCTCTGAATCCCTCAGACTGTTCAGGCAGGAATACAGGAAGCAAGAAAGACTCTGGAGGTCTTATCTTGATCCCAATTAAAGATCTATACACAAGGACATGCTCAAAAGATACAAGGCTGCAGTTTTGGCTGAAAAGACGGCATACTTTACCAATCTGACGGCCTCCCTTAGCTCGTCTCGAGAGCTATTTAAAATCGTTGACTCCCTGTCCCTTGCCCAACTCCCTGACCCCATTGTGGCAACCCAAGAGCTGTGTAACCAGATCTCCATCTTCTTCCACACCAAAATCATGGATATCTACTCAGCCCTGGAAGCTCTCAGCCCCAATCCTCAGGCCGTTCCTCCCCCAGCCACTTTTTCCCTTTAGGATCCGACGATCCTGCCTTGCGGCAGCCTGTCCAATTTCCCTCCCCTCACCCTGGAACTTCTAAACCAACTCCTCGACAAGCTTAAGTCCGGATCCCCTTTGGACCCTTGTTCTTTAAGAATCCTGAAGGAATGTAGAGAGGTTCTGTTACCCCCTTTTTTGGAGATAATGAACCAAGCAATTTCCCAGGGTGTCTTCCCCGCACCTTGGAAAATGGCCATGGTCAAACCTCTCCTGAAAAAGGCCACCCTAGATCCTACCATCTTAAAAAACTTCCGTCCCATATCTCTGCTCCCGCCAAGATGCTCGAGGCCCACCTTAACTCCCATCTTAGCGCCTTCCTGGATAAATTCTGCCTGCTAGATACCTCTCAGCACGGCTTCCGGAAGTCGCACAGTACGGAGTCAGCCCTCACAGTGGTGGTAAACAACATCCGTGCCAAGGTCGACAGTGGTCAGACCACCCTCCTGATCCTGCTCGACCTTACCGCCGCATTTGACACCCTGTCCCCCTCTATCCTGGTCTCCCGTCATAGTGAGATGGGAGTGGATGGGTCCGCCCTGAGCCTCCTGGCGTCGTTCCTGAACCAGCGTAAGCAGAGGGTCAAACTGGGTGACTTCCTCTCCCCTGCTAAGCCTGTGCAGTGTGGGGTCCCTCAGGGCTCATCCCTGAGCCCTACACTCTTCAACATATATGTGGCCCCACTTGCGAAACTAGTAAGATCATTCGGATTGGAAGTACTGTCATACTCTGACGACACCCAGATCATGGTCTCCCTTACTCAATCTGTGGCGACTAAGGCCTCAAATTTTAGCATGGAAGCTGTAGCAGGTTGGATGACCAAAAATGTCCTCAAATTAAATGGGGAAAAGACAGAGGTCCTTGTCTTCGGAGGTAAACAGGAGGTCTGGTCAGTTGACTGGTGGCCATCTACCCTTGGGACCTGTCCCACACCCACCCTTGCAGCGCGCAATCTGGGTGTAATACTTGATAACTCACTTTCCTTCGACAAGCAAATAAACAGGACCGTTGCTACCTGCTGTGGGGTCCTAAGAATATTGAGAAAACTCTCAAATTCCTCTCCCTGGACTCTAAGAAACAACTTTCGGTTGCCCTTATTTCTTCACGCCTGAATTACTGTAATGCCCTCTATCTAGGCATAAATAAGAGGCTGGTCCAACGTTTACAAGTCGCGCAGAATGCACCAGCCAGGTTTGTTGTCAATGCCCCGAGACGATCATCAGGTTCCTCTATTAGGAAAAACCTTCACTGGCTCCCTATGCAGGCTAGGATAAACTTTAAGGCTCTTTGTCTCACTCACCGTGCCCTTCATGGAACCGGTGCAGAAGACATTAGGTCTCTTGTGTCTTTCTATACTCCTGGCAGGGCACTGCGCTCTGCCAACAAGAACCTTCTGTCAGTCCCGCGGACTGTGAAGGCCAGATGGGGGGGGGAAGCCTTCTTTGCCCTTGCCCTGAAACTCTGGAACCTACTGCCAAATGAACTCAAGGGACTTGTGTCCCTCGCTCCCTTCCGCAAAGCCTTAAAGACCTGGCTTTACACAGAAGCCTACCTATAAGCTACCCCCTGCCTTACCTTTCTATTCAGCTCTTCCATCCGATGCGCCTTGATGCCCCTGGGCAAAGTTTGCGCAATACAAATTTGACTTCATTCATTCATTCACATCAACCAAGTCTTGGGAGCATACCATAATTCCCAAGACAAGATGAACCAGATACTCACAGAGTTGGTAGCCCTCAACACCAACATCGGTTCCCTCAATGGGGTGCTGCTGGACATTAACACTACTCTGACTAGGGCTTTTCCACCACCATCCACCCCTCCCCTTGGTGCCCCACAATCAAGCCACTCAATATTTGCTGCAGCCACAGGAATGGAGACCGTCCCAGAGGAAAAATCAACAGCAGACACCCCAGGACCTGCGCCTGTGGATTCCCTGCATTAGCTAGCAGGGAAATCCACATACTTTTCCCCTCTTTTGGGATGGCAAGACCAATACCACCACCACCAAGAAAAGTCGGTCTTAATTTCCGCAGTGTGTGACACACATTCACTTTGTGGACTAATTCTATACCCATTGCCTTTCTGAAGGCAGTAGTATCTTTGACATTGGATTCCAAACAATGTGGCTGCTACAACTTTGGTTTCAGCCCCTGTGACGGACTCCTCCACTTTTTGGTTTCTCTGTTTTAATTTTTTCATAATGTTTATTTCTCCTTGCACACTTAAAGAAATGCACTAGTCTGAAAGTCATTGACTGCTGGAGTATATTCCACATCTAGAACACCATATATGCAGTCCCATCTCAACTTCACAATTTCACAACTTTTGCTTGTGTAAGAAAGGATATTTTGCATGTACACAATGTTTTGCTCAGGTGAATAATGTCTCAACAAAACATACAAACTAATGTGTTGTCAAATTCCATCTTTAATCCTTCTCAAAATCAATGGGCTGTCAGGATATCAATTACAAACCATATCAAAAACATATTTTTTGAATGTGTTTATTGGATCTTATGCAGATTAAAAGAAAAATACAATGTCTTCTACAATCAGCGCAGCAGGCAGAGATCCAACGCAACATGCAGAACATGCACAGGATTTATATTGAGCTATAGCATTGGCGGTACTTCCATGTCTGCTATCAAATTATCAATGATAAACACCATTATTCCATGAAAACAATATAACAATTTAAGCAGGAGAAAGAAAATAAGCTGATAAGACCGTACGGAGGAGGTAAGAAGTCAAGCCCTAGAGAAGGGGGAGGTGGGAACGTATACTAGATAGGCATCGCTAATTTGTGAGACACAAGTAATGCATGTTTATGTGTCTTCTGGTTAGTAGGGAGGTGGAGGAACCCATCTCCAGCTAGATCGGGGTAGGATAGCGCCCCACATATAGCAGTGGGTGGCCGTGAATGCTGGGCAGTTAATGTAGGGATATATTAATCGAATGTCCACTAGATAAAGTAGATCACACTTGGTGTATCAGAGGCAGTCAGTTCCGTGTGCATCTACACATCCTACTCAGGACGTATCCAGATGAAATATAGATTCAGGGTGGGCATGTATCTTTCTTGTCTTCCACATAAAGTAGGAATTCTCCCAACGCTCACTGCCGGTGCAGGGGATCCCCCGCCCTTGGAGTACTAGAAAGGTGTGAGCCTCTGCACAAGTCCATGTCATGAGGTCAAGAAGCCATAATCGATGGTCCTGTGGTGCAGGGGACTCCCTTGCTTTAACAGAACAAATGCAAGGTCAATGAATCTCTGTAAGTTCTTGTCTCCCTTTCTATGGGGGTGCAGTCCCAACAGGTAGGAGGGAGGCACAGGAGTGAAGGTGTGTGCCACCTGGTCCACCACCATCGCAATTACCAAGTGCCATGTTGGTTACTGTACCGGGTAGTCTCACACATATGATAAAATCTTGCTTCCTGCAGTGCACAGCGAGGACAGATGGGGGCAAGTGCCAGGTAAATAATTAAACTGTGTACACCTAGGGTTACAAAACACACCCTTAACCAGCTGTAGAGCCCAGGACCAAGACCCGAACATGCAACACTGTGTTCAATAGGGCACATGCACCTATCGCGAAGTCCACTGGGGTCACATGTAGTTCCTTGTATAGGGTGGTGATAGTATGACGTGTGTCACTGGAGGATAACAGTGCATGCAGCACCGCAGAGGTGGAATATTTATCATCTCTGCTGCCCCAGGTGTTTCACAACGCATATTAAAAGGTGCAATAGGTTAGGAACTGACCAGCAGGGAGACCATAGGTGTCCATGATGTCTTGGAATAACATACAGACACCCTCCAAGTATAGGTCTCCTAACTGCTTAATGCTTGCTTCCCTTCACAGATCCCTATCAGTATGCTGAAATGCTCAGCGCAGTGCGTTAGGTCCCAAACAGCAATCACCAGCAAGTACAGAAGATGGGGGCCCTTCACTTGCATGAATCTTCGCCAGCAATTGCGGGACAATGCCATGTGAGACGATCCTGCTGAGGGTGGATAGAGGGATCAGATAGCCATGTTTAAAGTCCTGTACAGTTGAGCACCGTTTCGATAAGGGGTAGCTCCTGACAAGAAGATGCGCACAGCTAAGCCATCAGCCACTGTATTTGTGCCACCGTGTAGTACAGTTCAGTTAGGGGCCCGAGCCAACCCTCTGAGAGTAGGTGCTGGATCATGGCCAGGACCACATGGAGACGGTTGGCACTCCATATCAATTCGGGAAGTAAGCCATTATGCGTTTGGAAAAAACTCAGTGGGAGCATATTCGGCAGGGCTGCAAAAAAGTACAGCAGCCTCACAAGCACCAGCATCTTAGACATGGCTCCCCAACTGCATGGAGAAAGGGGAAGCGATTGCCAAAAAGGCATGGATTGGCAGATAGAACCAACCGCCTTGGTAGATCTGCACCTCCAGGTACTCGAAGGGTTTGTAGAACCATTGAAGTTGCATACTCGTAAAGTCTGGGTGGTGAACTCCACTCTGCTCGCAGAGTTTGCAGATTTTTCCTCACTTCAAATTACGCAGAGCTCGCAGAGTTTTTTTACTCACTCGCGTTCGTTAACGTCAAGTTGGTAAGCACACGATTTTTCCTTTTCGTGATCATCAACATCAAGTTGGCGAGCGTATGGTCGTAACCGCTCGAGGTGAGAGACCGTCTGTTTGCATTGAGAAAGCTGACACTTGAGTGAAAATCTGCTCGAGCAGCAGAAAGGAAGCAGCGCCTGCTTGAGCTGTGCAAGGTGGCGTTCGCGATGATGGCACAGTGCAGACAAGCACCTGGCACTGTAAATCACCACAGACAACATTTTTCTAGTGCACTACGCTGCTCGCGGAGCTCTGCATAGCACGGCTGAGTTTTTTTGCACTTTGGGGAGTTCCACATAACGGAACTCCACAAACACAGCCTAGGCTTAGATTTTAACCAATTCACTCTGAGGTCCAGTGCATCCCATAGTTGTCCAGCAGATGCATGAGGTCAGGTAGCTCAGCTTCAACGCCACGCAGGTAGAGCGATATGATGTGGTGGGACTCCAGGTAGAGCAATATGATGTGGTGGGCCCCCAGTTCCGGAACACCACACAACCACGCCCTGCTCCATAGTCGGTAAGCAAGAGGCTCCATGGCTAGTGCAAAAAATAAGTGGGGACAGTGGTTAGCCCTGGTTAGTACCCCACTGGATTTCAAAATTGTCTGATATCACCAGGCCAGTCTTCACCTAGGCAGTTGGGGTTGTGTTTAGGGTGAGTACACAGCCTATAAACCCCGACCCGAAACCTATGGCTTTGAGGGGCAAAAATAAAAAATCCCACCCCATGACATGGCCGCTTGGTTGTAAGCATCCGAGGGTGGTGTTCTGTATGAGGCACAGTAATATCTGCATATTGACAAATGTGCTGCGAATGCGACTCATTATAAAACCAGACTGGTCATCATGCACAAGCATGTTGACAATGGGGAGCAGGAATTTTGTTAAGATTTTACCCAAAATCTTGCAATCCAGGTTCAGCAGCAAGAAGGGGTGATGTGATCTAACATCCAGTGGGTCACAGCCAGGCTTGGATAGTACCACAAAGGGGACACGTGAGTTCACCACAATCCCTGGGTTTATTAAACATAGTCAGTGGGTGCTTAGCAGTCTGTGTGGGTAAAGTGTCATATTACTATATCGGCAGGCCGTCCGTGCCCAGAGTCCTATTTCGGGCGATCTGAGAGATTGCAGCATGGATCTCTTCAAGCTGCAAAGGTCATCGAGGTCAGCCCGCTACAGAGGGTTACGTTTAGGAAGGGATTTGGGACCCAAGTACCCAGGTATATTATCCAGGGATGGAGAGGCGGGTGCCTCATCCAGTCCATGATAGTAATCACAGAAGGCTGCGTTAATGGCCATCTGGGAGGTAATAAGTTAACCATCATGGTCATTAAGCAACACAATGGGGACGCATTGATGTTCCTCATGAACAAGCCATGCCATTAATCTGCTTTAGCAATCACCATGGACATGTGGCAGGGTCGTTCTCCTATGGTAATCGTGGCAATTCAGTGTCATCTCCACCTCACCCTGCTGACCACACAGCTGTCTCAGCTGGGTGAGTGACAATGTCTGGTTGGCCACTTCTATTTCCATCTGGTAAAGATCACGTTCAAGGGATGCAAGGTCCTTAGTTACCCCGGTAGGCTGCCATTCAGTGGCCACGAACCACAACCTTATGTGCATCCCATTCCCGAGTGCATGTTGAGGCAGAACCCTGGTTTTCTGTAAAGTAATTAATAAGGCAGAGAGACAGATCTTCGCAAAAAGGGGGGGGTCAGAAAGTGCCTCAACTTGCAGTCGCCAAGTGGGTATGGTGGGGTGTAGCCTGCCCCAGCTCAGCGTGACCAACAGTGGGCAATGATCTGAGAGAGATCACATCAGGTATTGTGAGCAGACGACCCGGGAGCCAGTAGGAGTAGTGTACAGAATGAGGTCAATTCTGGTATGCAGAACATGTACCACAGAATAAAAAAAATATTTGTGGTCATTTGGGTGCCCTATATGCCATGCACGGTGTAGGTGCGTATATGTATGCCATTAGTCAAAGTGGTATGTGGTGCGGACACTGACCACTGCGTGCAAAGATGGAGTAGAGCAGTTGAGTTGTAAACCAGGCACACAGTTGAAGTCACCCCCCTCCCCCAAAATCCTGGGGCTGAGTGGGTCATGAAAGAGTGCTAGGGTGAGGCTATATAGGAACTCTATTTAGTTGAAGTTGGGCACATACAAAGCCACCAAGGTGAGGGGAGCCCCATCTAGGTGCCCCTTCAATATAATGCATCTCCATCTGTGTCCACCTGTTGTGTTCCTAGAGTAACGAGGACCCCTGGTGCAATCCAGGTAAGAACACCCCTCGCATATGCCGAGCCTGCAGTCCCACAAATCTGCCCTCTCCATTTAGAGTGCACTTTGTGGAGCTCTATTACTGTAAGATAGGTCTCCTGTAACATAGCGATGTGAGTATGCTGCCGGTGTTTAAAATATGCATAAATGCAATCACCCTTGGCTAGAGTGGCCATTCCCTGCACATTATATGTGATAATGTGATACTGCGGTGCAGAACAATCAGGACTCAGTTCAGGCATGGTTGCAAATATCATCGAGGTGCTCACGGTGTGGGATAATAGTTCATCCCCTCAATCTGGCTCTGTCCCACCCATGTGTACCCTCCCTTCATGGTGCAGATATGTTCGGTAATACTTCAAGTCGGTAGTGGTAGCCTCAGAGCAAAACTTAAAAAAATAAACATCAACTAGCCAATATAATGGATGGAAGTTGAAAGGAAGACATGAACCAAGCATTGGTGAGTAATCTTTAATGGCCATCCACTCTCCTCACTGAAAATTACACAACATTCCAAGGTAAGCTTCAGGTGGGGGAAACCAAGGGAGAAGAGGGACGGGGGCGGACTGTACCATTATAATAGTAATAAGATATAACACATCTCCCTTCCCATATAACTGAACAAGGAAAAACAGAGCGATTAGTGGTAAAAGATAGTCATGTAAAGGGCAGAAAGATATAAGAACACGGACTACTTCTATTTGATATTTTACAATTTAACCATGCAGAACAAAGCAGATTACAGTGGTAAAAGATGGTCCTGTAAAGGGCAGAAAGGACTAAGAAAAAAGACTCCTTCACATCTGTGATTTTACAATTTTGTCAAAGCTCCACCATTGCCCATTTTCAAGTTGGACTACATTTTTGAGAACTTTAACTACCTTACTCAGAGGATAGAATTTGCTTTGATTAGTCCCTTCCTCTTTACCTGCACCATATCGCCTACTTTCCGGTTGGAGACTTTGACACCATGTTTCTGGTCATACCACTGTTTGTATTTGGCTTGGTGTTGGTTGATCTTTTCCGTGACTTCCTCCTGATTGACGTTATTGGTCATGCCTCCTTCCAGCCAACTGGGATTAAACTTTGTGCATGGTTCTCTCCTGCGGAGGGAGACTAAAGGTGAGACCCCTGTCACCTTGTTAGGTGAGGTATGGTACGCCCATAGACACTTCCAAAGAGAACTCTCTACTTCGTGACCATTGATGGTAACCAATTGAATGTGCTCTTTAATGAGTCTATTCGCTCTTTCAACTACGCCATTTGCCTTTGGGAAATAGAGGGCAGTGGTTTTGTGCTTTATGTTCTTTTTCCTTAGGAAGTCCTTCATTTCTTCTGAGGTGAATTGCACCCCATTATCTTTCACTAAGGTGGAGGGTAAACCCTCATCACAGAACACTCCTTTGAGGAACTCAATAACAGTTTTAGTGGTGATACAGTGCACAAATTTCAGTTTATTCCAATGTGAAGTGTAGTCGATCAGGACTAACATAAATGTATTTTGGAATCCTAAGTTGTGCATTGGCTCAATGATGTCCATAGCTAACTTGCTCCAAGGTTTAATAGGTATTTCGACAGGAGATAGGGGTGTCTTTTGTAGTGTATTTGATTTATCGCTCTTGGCACATGTGAAAAAATCCTTCACAAGTTGCTCAGTCATTGTGTCCATTTTTGGAAACCAGAAATTCGCTCTCACTCCGTCCCAAATGACCTTCATATGCCAAGTCTATGATTCTTTTCCTGAGGCCTTTGGGAGGTACTACTCTGTTTTGGTGATATACTTTGTCTCCAATAACACTGAGTTTGTTTCTGACTTCCCAAAATTCTGCAATAACCGCTTCAAGTTGACTTCTCTTGTTAGGCCACCATTCTTTCATGATGCCTTTTAATGTGTTCATTTCAGTATCTTCTCTCATACACTTATCCCATTCTTGTTCAGTGATGACAGGTTCCTCCATCATCATTATTGGACTGGCTAATGCTAATGCTTCTTCTGGCTCTTCTTCTTGTAATGGCCTCCTAGATAAGAAATCGGCAATCTTATTTTCCTTCCCCGGAACATATTCCACTTTGAAATTGTAGTGTTCCAGTCCTAGCATCCATCTGCTTATGCGTGGAGTGCAGTTTTCCAGACCTTTCACCGTAAAGATGAAAATAAGAGGATTGTGGTCTGTTCTAAAAGTGAAATTCAGTCCCCGCAAAAAGAATTTAAAGTGCCTCACTGCCCAGAAACAGGCCAGGGCCTCTCTTTCAATAACGGAGTAGTTCCGTTCCGGGATCGTAAGACATCTTGACGCGAAGGCAATGATCTTTTCCTCCTTTCCTTCCTTCTGTATTAGGGTGGCTCCCAGACCCTTGTTGGAAGCATCTGTTGTGAGGATGGTTTTCTTCTTTGGATTGAAAACCCCTAGTGCCGGCGAGTTCACCAGATCTTCCTTGAGAGCATCTGCTACTCTCTCATGTTCTTCGTTCCATGTGAATTCCTTGTTTTTCTTTAGGAGAACTCTCATGGGTTTGCATATGGAGGCGAAATTGTCAATGTATTTCGACATGTACTCCATGAGCCCCAAGAAGGACTTTAGTTCCTCTTTATTCCTCGGGTATGGGGCATCTTTTACTGCACTAATCAGGCTATTTTTGGGTCTGAACCCCTCTTCTGAGACGGAATGTCCCAAATACTCGACAGATGAAACTCTAATCTTGCATTTGTTTCTCTTGACTGTTAATCCAGCTTCCATCAGTCTTCCAAAAACGCGTCTGAGGGAGAAGTCATGTTCCTCCACACTTTAGCCATACACCAATATGTCGTCTTGAAAACACATGGTGTGGTCCACCCCTTCAAGGATTTGCTGCATGATTTTCTGAAAGATTGCCGCCGTGGACGCTAACCCAAACAGCATCCTTTTTAACATAAATGCCCCTAGGGGAGTGATAAAGGCAGTGAGTGGTCTTGATTCGGGGTGGAGTTCAACCTGATTGTCAAGCCATTGACAAGTCTATTACACTAAGGTACTTTGATGGTCCCATGGTGTAAGCATTTCGTTGATAATTGGGAGTGGGTGTCTTTCTACCCAAATATTCTCACGCAGGCTTCGTAAGTCCACGCATAGCCGAATACCTTCGCCGTTAGCTTTCGCTGCGATGACATCTGGGGCTAACAATTCCGAACAATTTATGGGTTGAATGATATCTAAATCACACAGCTTACGCAGTTCAGTTTCCAAAGGTTCTTTCATTTGGTGAGGTACAGGATGTAGCTTATGGACCACAGGTTTTGCATTATACTTTAGCTTGATTATATGCTGGAAATAGTGCAAACAGCCCAACTCTTCAAGGAATAACTTCTTGAATTCCTCGCATATGGTGTCCCCCTCGTGAAATTCTTCTGTAAGTAGGACTTGCTCAGCGCTGTTGGTGTCTAAGATGATACCTAACTCTTTTTGATGTTGCCAACCTAATAGATTTGACCCAGATTCAACAATATACACCTTACCATAGGCTTTCCTACCTTTGAATTGTGAGTGCATCTCTTTCATCCCCATGAGGGGTATAGGTTCCTTGCTATATCCGGTAGGGTAAATATCTGGTTTTCTCAACTCGCTATTAGTTTTATTCCTAGGGTGTCAAAATCATTCTTATTCAAAAGTGTGAACGGAGAACAAGAATCAGCATACATAGTTTTGCATTTGTTATCAATTACCACATCACATTTAGGATAGATGGAATTCACAGAATCGGTAATATCCTTGAGTTGCAAGACATATTTCTCACACTGGGACTCTATGCGTTTTATATCCTTACTAGTAATCTTTTCTACATCCCTTTCAAAATCTTTTGGGTGAGGTTCGCCTTCCCTGCATACTCTCTCAAAATGGCCCCTCCTATTACATATTTTACAGGTAACATATCTTGCAGGGCATTGGAAAAAATTAGCAAAATGATTGTTACTCCCGCACCTGTAACATTTGGGACTCTTTTCTCTGTTGTTTACCTTGCTGCTCATGCTTTCCTTCTGTTTTACTCTGTATACCTCAGTTTCTTCTTCATCTTCCTTATTACTAGCAACAACTTCAGCATTAGGTTTAATTTCTTTTATGCATTTAGCAGTGTGCTCTATAGATTTCACAATCTCTATTGGTTTTCTTAACCCTGGGTTTTTCGCCAGCAATTTCTCCTGATTACGTGGATTATTGGTACACCGCACTAGTTGATCTCTTATAAGAGAATCAGTGAGATTGCCAAACTCACATAACTGTGTTAGGCCCCATAATGCTGCAATGTAATTAGGAACTGATTCTTGTTTTCCTTGTACTCTTTTAAAAAATGTGTGGCGTTCTAGCACTACGTTAACCTTGTCACCAAAATGCTTTTCCAATTTACCCATAGTCTGTGCAAACACATCCACTCCTTCCCCAGACTCTTCCTCTTCTTCTGGCACTGGTAAAGTCTCATAAAGTTTACGCCCGTGCACCCCCAAATTATGGAGAAGAATGTGTTGTTTGAGTACAGCGCTAAATCTTTCGCCACCAATAGCTATGGGATAGGATTCAAGCAACTTCACCCACTCCTTCCAGCAAATTTCAGGTTTCCCAATATCATTTAGGAAAGGGGGAGGCTGGCTCATTCCTGCAGCTGCCATGCTAGGGATATACCAGGGGAGGCATGGAATACAATAAAGTTACAAGGGGTACAGTATAAGGAATAGGTAATGTAAACTCAGTACAGAATGAGAAGAAAATTACTCACTAAGTCCCCAAAAACTGTTTCAAAGGTATACTCTGGCAGGTTAACAAGTTCATAAAGGGAGGATCTACATTTAATGTACAAGATGCTCACCACGTAGTAGTGCTAATATGTATGGGATAGTAGTGCTAATATGTATGACTTACAAGTTCCACAAGGCTTTTTCAAAAGATATCCTGGAAGTATTTTAAATTCTAAGGGAAGGATTTACATTAATTGTACGGCATGCTCACAACTTTTGTAGAGTAAATATGTATGAGACCCAACATTATACAATAGTGTCCAAGACCTGTAAAGGAAAGAGAGAAACTCTTCCCACTTTGAAGATAGCAAACAGCAACTACAGCGACCGTGGTAAATTTACAACATAAATAAAGAATGACAAGTTCACACAGAGGTACCGTCGCTCTTCAAAAGTTCGCTATCCCAGGTTCCTTCCAAGACGATGGATGGCGCTGGACAGCAATGGGGGGAGTACAGTGGTGGCTCAAAAGGGGTGGTGCGCCGGCAGTCCTGACAGGAATCCCAAGGCGGCGGCTCTATGTGGAATGAAGACAGCTTGAAAACCACACAAGCGGCCCTCAGATAATGGTGCGCGGGCAGTCCTGAAAAGTTCAGGATCATAGCTCTAATCGCGTTGCCTTGACAAGATGACAGCCATAGGCGGCCCTCAGAAGGTGGTGCACCGGTTGGGACGTGGGCAATCTTCCGGATCACTAACCTACACACCACAGTGACAGTTGGCTGATGGTACGCCGGCTCGATAGGAAGGCGAACATCCGGCACTTCCCTTAACGGGCCCGTGGTTCCGTCGAGCTTGACAGGGTACCAGGACGGCTGCCCAGGGTGACAGGGATAGCAGCGCTCCGGGAATCACTGGGTTCGAAGCAGCACTCGAGTCACACACGCATGAAGAGTGGAGAAGGCATCCGAAGCCTACCGACCCAGGATAGAAGATGACGGGAGCGTAAGGAAGGCTGTCCCCAAAATCAAGAAGTGCCGACCACTGAAAGCACTCCTCAGGTGGCAAGGCACCTCAAATTATTGCGGGAAAAGTTCCAGAACACGCCAATGTTCTCGAAATACCTTCACCATGAGAGGACAGTCCAGCTGAATACCGTGAACAACGTCCAGCCCAACCTGAGAAGTAGTTCACCAAAATATGGGATCTGGACCGGTGTGGAAAGAGCACTCAAAGGGGAAATGGCCACCACGGCCCCCTGCGCAGAAAATCATCGACAGTGTTGGAAGTTGAAAGGAACACAGGAACCAAGCATTGGTGAGTAATCTTTAATGGCCATCCACTCTCCTCACTGAAAAGTACACAACATTCCAAGGTAAGCTTCAGTTGGGGAAAACCAAGGGAGAAGAGGGACGGGGGGGGGGGGCGGACTGTACCGTTATAATAGTAATAAAATATAACAATAACAACAATTTCCCTTGGGCAGTATTCACAGAAGGGTTTGCCCATGTATCCCCAAATCGAAAATGATAACCACAAAAAGGTAATAGAATACAAGCAACATTCCTCATGGTAACAGTGGTAGGAAGTAGCATAGGAGCAAGCCAACTATGTGCGATAGCCAGGCCCTTGTAAGAAGAAAGCAGGTGTGGACCACTAAGACACAACAAACAGGGGAGGGGTAATGATGTCTATAGCCAACAGGGTGGGTAGAAAGAAGAATGAGGTCAGTACCCAATGGCTGCAAGTCAAAGGAGATCATCAGCGTATCTTCGGGTGACCTTGGTGGCTGTGGTGCTGGAGGCCAATGAAGACTCAGAAGCCTAGGGCTTGGAACAAGAGTCCTCAGTTAGCTTTTACTTCAGGGCAGTGAAGGAGTTGACAGGATGGTAATGCACTGCTACCTCTACTCTTGTTCTACAACTATTTGTGTCCGGTCCGGATAGATGTGCAATGTCTTGTGGCATCATTGCCGTGGTTTGAGTGAAACACTGGTCTCTTCACGCTCAGTGTCAGCCGTGCATACTAGGCCCTTCGCATGGAGCCAGATATAGACATCTTACGGGGTGGCGAAAATATGAGAGGAATCACCATCGATGACCTTAAGTTTCGCTGGGAATAAGAGCACATAACGGATTTGCAATGTGCACAAATGTTTTTTTAACTTTCATGCGTTAGCCGCGCTGATATTTGACCTATGAAGCCTAGTCAGAGTAGACTGTAATGGTTGCGTTCTTGAGGTAGAAATATCAATATAGGACTAGCTAGGTTGTGTTTAGTGAGACTCAGGGAGTATATCTGCGGGCAAACCCTTAGGTTTGGTCATGAAGCCCTCACACACCAACCTAGTTGGTGTCATGCTTCATCATCGGGCCCACCACAGTGACACCGAATGTGTCCCGGGTGTGCTGCGACTCCAGATTACTGAGGAGCTGGTATTCTTGCTGAGTGTGCAGTGCTGGTGAGAATGAACGTGAAAAGTTAAAAGCTATACAGGTGGTCCCAGTTCCCGAGGGTAAAAGGTAAATTTAATACCTGGGCCCCTGTTAGCAAGATAAAAAGGCTGTGGACGATGTGGAGTGTATTAAGAGCTCCTACGTCCTTGTGGTCTACATGTTTCAGCCAGGCCTTTTGATTAAAACTGGCTTTCCTCAGGACCAATGAGTATGTGTGGGTGATAATAAACTATATTAAGTGACAATGTGTGGTAAAAAGTGTCGCACTCGCTAAGGTGCTGTACGTGTAAGAGGGGGATTCCCTCTACTTTACAGTACATGGAACATAAAGACAATACAGACATACAAGGGAGAACCAGTGAGAATGGTATTTACCAAAACACAACATTTGGCCGACTTCTAGTGTGCGTGAGCGACCTAGAGCGGCAGATAACGTGGCCATGAGTGTTTGCCATGGCTAAGGTGAAATATGGCGGTAAAGTTTTAAACGCAGTGGCGGTGGTGGGCTACACAGCGAAACAAGCATAGCGTGAGGTACAGGTAAGTATGGTACATAATTCCTCACACTTGCTACTTGCTGTTAAAGCCTCATGGGTCACTTGGCAGGGAGGGAAAGAAGACCCTAAACGTTGTAAAAGGTCAAAGTTAGGATGGTACCTGTGGAGAGAAAATGCTGCTTACCCAGAGCGTCGTGTAGAGATCACTCGTTTACTCACGGTATTGCCGATCAGCGTGCTCCTGCGACCTATCGTCCTGCTCCAGTGTCCCGAGTGAACTTTGCATGGATCAGGTATGGGCTTAAATAGCCGGTTCAATTGGTAGCACCTGGAGAGGGGAGAGGGTGCGGTCGCGCTGGCACTTAGCGCGCGTGTGCAGGTAGCTAGCGGCACTCGCGTAGCGCATGCGCGGTGAGGGGTTCCAGCGCATGCGTGAGCTCTATACATTAGCGCATGCGCCTTGGCGCCATTGGGAGTAAGGAGACGCTGGACAGCAGTGGTAGTGACATGTGCACACTGGCGCGTGCGCAATGGGGAGTTTACCAAAGGAAAAGGGCCCGTGTGGGACCATTGTGGTTTAAAAAGCAACAATAAGCGAATTAAAGGCATAAAGGCAAATACAGAGTAGGGACAGACCACGAGTCTGAGCGCAGACAGGGATACAGACTTATTGTTTTGGATAGATATGGAGTGTTTATTTGGCTAGAGCATTCCACGGGATGGAATCGTTGAGCCCCTCTGTATGGGTAGAAAGGCGATAAATCCAGCGCTGCTCTTTGGAGAGCAGTGTTTTCTCATCGCAGCTTGAAGGTGCGAATTGTTCAATGACTGTCCAGGTGAAGTCGTTCGGGGTGTGATTTTGAACGATGAAGTGTTGGGTCAGCTTGCTGATGTTTTTGCCACAGCGCATTGTGCTCCTGTGTTCAGTCATCCTGGTTCTGACTTTCCTGGTAGTCATACCAATGTATCTCAAACCACAACGACAGGTGATTAGGTATATTAAGTTAGATGAGTTACAGTTGGTAAATTGTCGTTGTGTCCAGGTTTTTCCATTTTCCAACGATAATGTTTTGGAAGGGGTAGTCAGGTGGCAGACCCTTGCCATTTGGACAGTTCCTGCGCATACGCCGGAACTGCAGCAACCTCCACGACTTTAAACACCAGTCCAAAGCCTTGGTCCACAAGTTGGAAGACCGTGGTTACCCATCAAGAATCATCTCAAAATCCTGCAAACGAGCACGTAACCAGAACAGGGAGGCTCTTCTTGAAACAGTTGTCAAACCACCAGAAACACCCATCATGACATGTGTCACCACCTACAACACCGCCTCAAACCAGGTCTCTAACATAATTCGCAAAAATTGGAAAATCATCAATTCAGGCACGAGGAACTGGGATCCCCCCCGGTTCGCATACAAAAGAGCACAGAATTTGAAGGACCAGCTGGTATCCACGAGACCCAGAAAGATACAACAAACAGGCCAGACAATTTTGAATACATGGGGTCTACCAGAAATAACAGGCCACCAACCGTGTTACAATACCTGACTACCCCTTCCAAAACATTATCGTTGGAAAATGGAAAAACCTGGACACAACGACAATTTACCAACTGTAACTCATCTAACTTAATATACCTAATCACCTGTCGTTGTGGTTTGAGATACATTGGTATGACTACCAGGAAAGTCAGAACCAGGATGACTGAACACAGGAGCACAATGCGCTGTGGCAAAAACATCAGCAAGCTGACCCAACACTTCATCGTTCAAAATCACACCCCGAACGACTTCACCTGGACAGTCATTGAACAATTCGCACCTTCAAGCTGCGATGAGAAAACACTGCTCTCCAAAGAGCAGCGCTGGATTTATCGCCTTTCTACCCATACAGAGGGGCTCAACGATTCCATCCCGTGGAATGCTCTAGCCAAATAAACACTCCATATCTATCCAAAACAATAAGTCTGTATCCCTGTCTGCGCTCAGACTCGTGGTCTGTCCCTACTCTGTATTTGCCTTTATGCCTTTAATTCGCTTATTGTTGCTTTTTAAACCACAATGGTCCCACACGGGCCCTTTTCCTTTGGTAAACTCCCCATTGCGCACGCGCCAGTGTGCACATGTCACTACCACTGCTGTCCAGCGTCTCCTTACTCCCAATGGCGCCAAGGCGCATGCGCTAATGTATAGAGCTCACGCATGCGCTGGAACCCCTCACCGCGCATGCGCTACGCGAGTGCCGCTAGCTACCTGCACACGCGCGCTAAGTGCCAGCGCGACCGCACCCTCTCCCCTCTCCAGGTGCTACCAATTGAACCGGCTATTTAAGCCCATACCTGATCCATGCAAAGTTCACTCGGGACACTGGAGCAGGACGATAGGTGGCAGGAGCACGCTGATCGGCAATACCGTGAGTAAACGAGTGATCTCTACACGACGCTCTGGGTAAGCAGCATTTTCTCTCCACAGGTACCATCCTAACTTTGACCTTTTACAACGTTTAGGGTCTTCTTTCCCTCCCTGCCAAGTGACCCATGAGGCTTTAACAGCAAGTAGCAAGTGTGAGGAATTATGTACCATACTTACCTGTACCTCACACTATGCTTGTTTCGCTGTGTAGCCCACCACCGCCACTGCGTTTAAAACTTTACCGCCATATTTCACCTTAGCCATGGCAAACACTCATGGCCACGTTATCTGCCGCTCTAGGTCGCTCACGCACACTAGAAGTCGGCCAAATGTTGTGTTTTGGTAAATACCATTCTCACTGGTTCTCCCTTGTATGTCTGTATTGTCTTTATGTTCCATGTACTGTAAAGTAGAGGGAATCCCCCTCTTACACGTACAGCACCTTAGCGAGTGCGACACTTTTTACCACACATTGTCACTTAATATAGTTTATTATCACCCACACATACTCATTGGTCCTGAGGAAAGCCAGTTTTAATCAAAAGGCCTGGCTGAAACATGTAGACCACAAGGACGTAGGAGCTCTTAATACACTCCACATCGTCCACAGCCTTTTTATCTTGCTAACAGGGGCCCAGGTATTAAATTTACCTTTTACCCTCGGGAACTGGGACCACCTGTATAGCTTTTAACTTTTCACGTTCATTCTCACCAGCACTGCACACTCAGCAAGAATACCAGCTCCTCAGTAATCTGGAGTCGCAGCACACCCGGGACACATTCGGTGTCACTGTGGTGGGCCCGATGATGAAGCATGACACCAACTAGGTTGGTGTGTGAGGGCTTCATGACCAAACCTAAGGGTTTGCCCGCAGATATACTCCCTGAGTCTCACTAAACACAACCTAGCTAGTCCTATATTGATATTTCTACATATAAACAGGGGACCCGGACTGGCTTACCTAGTCCTCTCTCTCCCTTTTGATTTGCTGCGTTCTTGAGGTACCACAGGCCCATAGTATGGAAGAGCTAGAGGTCAAGGTCGTGGACCCGGAAGGTGAGAAATCGGGCAATGAGTGGGTGGTGCCCTAGCTCAAGGTGGACACCCCTGGGACACGATGTGCCCTCTCAGCAGAGAACAGAGCAGGTACCCTATCCCTCTGTGTCCATCAGCCATTCTTCCAAGAAGTGCTCAGCACTGGGAAGCTCTTCTCTCACTGGAAATCCAATGAAGCAAATACTATTGCGCCATGAGCCTTGACCTTCACCCTGCGATACAAAGCCACCACCTCCTTAAGCACTGTCGCTAGCTTGGACTGTAGATCGTGCACCAGCTGGCCTATTGCCGATTCTGATTCATCAACTCTCTCGGACAACTTGCGGTGGTCTGCACGCAGGAGGCCCACATCGAGTGACATTGTATCAATTTATGCTTTCAACAAGGTCTTGGTGTCTAGGAAAGCATATAGCACTTTCTCAAGTGTCTGCGGAGCTTGTTGTCAAGTTGTTGTAGTGCGTTCATTGGAAGATCATCAAAGAGGAGGAGTGTATCTCCACGTCTGCCTCTGCCTCACTGGATGCTGCTCTTTTGGACCTGTTCTTCCCCATCTGGGTGTGAGACACAGGAGCGGCTTCACATGCGGAGAGCAGTAAGGTTCCAAATGCAGTGAGAAAAGAGGAGGGTTCAAGCCCATGCCTTGCTGGGGCAGAACAAATGGCCTGGGAGGGGGGCACCCACCAGGATCAGGTGAGGGCATAGGTGAGAAGAGGAGCCCACCAGCTATAAATGTCCAGAAGCCACACCGAGCTGCTGCCTCCGTCGCCAATCCACAGCCCCTCACAGCACGCCCAGCAGGCGCAGCACTCTCAATAGCATCACACCCCAAGGGGACCACCTATTTGAGACCCCCCAGGCACAGCAAGTTACTAAGCCTGGGCAGGGATCTCTGCATGGGTCAGGTGATATTGCACATCAGAAGTTGTGCAGCTATCCCCCTCAGGAGTGGTAGTAGTCCCTTAAGGCTTCCCAAATCATCCGGGGGGCTGTTCCAACTGTAGCATGCTGTCCCAGGTCACAATGCCCAGCAATGCACTGGTCACCTCCCAGCGTGCCCCCCACTGCTCACCAGTCTAAAGAGGTGGATCCTCCATGACCAGGGATGCGCAGCCATTGTCTGGATTCCAGCGTCCCCCAGGGAGGTGGGTCAGCTCTCACCAGCAGGTCGTACACCCCAGTGGAAGAGCAGATAGCATCATATTGGACTTCAGTGGCAAGGATCTCAGTATGCCTTAACCTATCAGGTCTCCTCCCTCACCACAGGCATTCCCTGGGCATCACATTGGACACACCTCCAGGCAACAGTGGCCCTTCCATCCTGTGGATCGTCAAGCCAGGTGGCGCTAGATAAGTATAGGGCTCCTCTTAGGGAGTGGCACCTTGTCTTGTCGAGTGTCTCTCATTCGATTCCCCCCACCCAGCTATCCATGAGAGGTGGGGGGAACTTTAATTATCATTGTCAGGTCTGTATGGGGGGGCAGTCCGCTCTGTGGCTGGCTGCAAAGACAAAGGTGCTGTATGGCATGGGTCAACAGACCCCATCGTGTGCACCCGGCAACACAGTCTTGGCCACTAGGGATACAGTCTATGCCAGCAGATCACTCCCTAAGGTTAGGGCCAAGTCACTTTGTGGCTGGCTACGGAGGTGGGGGCACAGTGTAATGCAAACCGTCAGGACCCGCTGCGACCACCAGTCAGCCAGGACACTTCTACCGGTGGGTCAACAGGCTGCATCCTAGGCCCCAGCTGGACTGTTTATAGAGGCAAAGGTTCAGTATGGCATGGGCCATGTGCACCAGGCAGTCCGGTCCCAGCATTTTGGGATACAATCTATTCTGACAGATTATTCCCTCAGGCGAGGTTCAGGCCACTTCACGACTGCCTCTGGAGGTGGGAGCTTAGTGCGATATGGGTCAACAGGCCCAGCTGCTTCTGCCCACCATTCAGGGCACTCCTACCAGGGGATCCCCAGGACCGCTCTCCAGACCCCAGCCGATGACCTCCTCAGTGTATCAATGTACGCCACAGTGGTATCTTGGGCCACGTCGCTGCCAGAGGCTCAGAGTCACGGGTCACTGCACGGCATTGTGGGCTGAGCACACCACTCTCCTCAGCACCCCTAGACGGTGGGAATGTCCGTTTTCCGGCATGCTTCTGAGCAGATCTTGAGGCTGCGCCACAGTAGTAGACCTGGGTCCGCGAGCTTGCTCCGGTCATCATGTATTTGGCACACCACTTTGGCCGGCTCTGGTCACTCCTTGGGTTGGGAGATTTATGCCCAAGAGTCTCCAGGGAAGCTGCAATCAGTTTGCGGTCCCACCTGGGTGTCACCACACATATCTAGCAGGGCCCGCCATGGAGCTTCTCAGTGAGTGTCTGATGCAGCCACCATCTTGGCCACACCATGCAAACCATATCAAACATTACATCAATATTATGTGCTAGTGAACACTTTTAAAGTCCCAGATCACACGTACAAGCAGGGAAGGGATGCATATGACAAATTAAAATTGAATAGGCCATGTAGCATTGATCAATGCCATCAGTTGGAGCCCTTTAACCTACCTCACGGAAGGAACAGCACATCAATTATACCTTTAAATAAACACATGGCAGGACCACTCTTTTGATATCAAACCATCATTCCAATACACTGTTTCACTATCTGGTGGAATGTCTTCACCAAATGTCAATGGTGGCCTCTAGAGCTATGTCCCACAATGATGAGACACATCAACAGCTACATGCATGTTACCCACAATGAAGATTTAGGCAATTTGAAGGTAGTTTTGCATGAATAGGCACCACTACCACATGCAGTTGGAGTTTATTATGGCACACATATTGCATTAAGTCCAACACATAGCAAGGAACAAGCCCAATGAATTCATCAAAACTCCCATCCAATCACTGTGCAAGCTGTCTTGGTATAGGATTTGTACACCCATAGTCTGTGTCTGTTAGTCCCATGAACAAACCATATCACCCATGTACTTCCAAACAGCAACATAGGCCAGCAGATGCCACAACTCTGATATATCCAAATGATGTTGGCAAGGTGCAAGTATCTACAACAGAAACCATGCATATACAATAATTCACATAGTCAGTATCTGGAGAACACATTCTTGGCCACAAATCTGAGATAAACAATGCTACAGAAACTAAAATCTCATGTTTTAAATATACCTTTGCCTATTAGTTCCCCAAGCTTGCATTTCCTTTCATTTTAGCTTAACATACTTATATCATCATCACAACAAGCGATGTTGTAACATTCACAATAATGTAAAGTCAAGAAATACTTACACTCATGAACAGAAGATGTTTATGAGATCCTTACACAAGATCCCTCCTTCTTCTTCACCACTATTATCTTCATTTGGCATTTCATGATCCTTACCTAGTGGTTCGCCTTGGTCTCCATCCTCTGCGATGTAAAGAATGTTCTGTCAAAGGGCGATGTTGTGGAGCATGTAACAGGACACAGCAAATTTGCATACCTTCTCTGGTGAGTAGAGGAAGGTTCCACCTGTCTTGTCCATACATTTAAATCTGGCCTTCAGGGGCTCAAAAGCCTGCATCACAGGCCACTGTGTTCTTCCATTGGCCTCATTGAAGCAGGCTTCCCCTGGCATGGTTGGATTCCTCAGCGGTGTCAATAACCATGGTCAGTTAGGATATGCTGAGTTGCCTAGATGGATGTCAGATATAGGTACAACAATGATTCATACAGTTTGAGATGATACTAGATGACATTAACCATACAGAGTTAGGACAGTTCATATTTACCAACAAGCCAAGTCTTCTCTGGTAGGAGTTGTGACATCAGCTGCGGTATGGTTCTGTTCTGCAGTACAAAGGAATCGTCTGCAATTCCTGGGAACCGGGCACAGATGTTTGAGATGCACAAATCCACTAGCCAGACAACTTGGACGTTGATTGAGTGGAAGTGCTTTCTGACATGGTAAACTTGTTCCCTGTTGTGTGGTGGTATTAAAGCTATATGGGTGCCATCAATGTATGCAATCACATGTGGCATGCGAGCAATTCCATAAAACTCTGCCTTCACATTTGCCAAATCCTCAAATCTGGAGAACTTGTTGCAGCTGTCAATGTGTTGCCTCAAAGAAGAAAGGACTACCCCTAGCACACCACTGAACTTTGGTTGTGACATACAACCAAATATTGCAACTGTGTACTGGAATGAATAGGTGGCAAACAAATGGGAAATGTGATGGACATGGCAGATCTGTATGTCCAGCCTGTGGACAGTCAGAAGCATATCACAGGCTAGGCAGGGTGTCTGTGGCAAAACAATTGATGCCAAGAGCTATGTCCCTGATGTCCTCAATTCTAATGTGTGATGACAAATTGAGGTGTGCCCACCCCAACACTACACCTGCTTGGTCTCAGATGGTCAAGTATTTGCATAGTGAGTGAAGTAACCTCTTGACCTAATTCAACTCTCCAGTGCAGATGTTGTTCAAAGTGTGTAATTTCACAAACACTGGTGCATTACTACCATTGGTTTGTTAACAATATGCAAAAATGGATGTTTGCACAGTACAGGCCCTATTACACATTTCACACACTCACAGTCCAGATCAAAGCGTAGTTAAGATGAAATGTTGGTTAGGTGAATCAGTAGCTACCATACATTCAACCAAGCCTAGGTGGACTTATTATGATATGTCGATGGCATCACTGTGACAGTCTCACATATTACAAAAGGTGTCCTGTGAGGATAGTACTTGGCACACATACTCAAGCTGTAGTATTGTGTAGCATCAAGGAGTAGAAATGTCCAATCCACCCCATTGAGCATCCTCTCACTGACACACATGGCAGGTCTGCCGTAGTGGGATAAGTGAGAGTCTGTGGGACATACCCTGATACCAGTCTCCATGGACTGTAGGCCTAAAGTCAAGGTACCTGCCTTTAAAAATGGATGTCAAATTTTACCTGAAGTTGTGCAGCCTTCTAAAGGCCACCAGGGTTTGTCAGGTTTCATTGTAGCTCACATCACAGTACATGTAGCTCACCCCTGGGGTACTTCATGTGAGTGGGGTAAATTTTTTAATTTGGAAAGTTACAAGGATAATTCAAAATTTGCAAACATTCGTGACAAGAATTTTCAATTCTATTAAGGACTAGGAGGCGAGGATTATGCTTTCTCATTTCTTTAATGAAAGCTCAGCAGCCAATAAAAAAAAAACTACAAATCCCATGAACACTTGGGAATGACCATAGAGATTACACTATATAAGGTCCAAATACTAGTCCTTCTTCCTCTTTCTTTGGGGAAACAGTTCAACATCGAAAAACAATCCCAGGTAGAGCAACAACAACAGTTCCAAGCACGCTGCCGAAATCCAAAGGATCCTGTAGCAGATGATGGAGGAATCCTGGGCCCGAGAACTAGGAGACATAGGAGACTCTCGAGGAAGATCAAACACATCATTTCTGATCTGAACCTGAAAAAAGTTACAGAGCCGTAATATCCAAATAATGGAGAAAAAATCTAAGCAAGTCAGGGGGGGAAAAAGAACAAGGAAATATAGATCTGCAACAATATGCAAATATAAAACAGTACATAACAATGCAACATAGTCATAAAAAGGGTGGGATAATCCTCGCCTCCTAGTCCTTAATAGAATTGAAAATTCTTGTCACGAATGTTTGCAAATTTTGAATTCTATGTCAGGACAGGAGGCTCCGATTATGCTTGTTTAAAGCTCGTCCACCACAACAGAAGCAACACTAACAATTGGTTTATAATAAAACTGTTTGAAAACAGAGTCTGAAGACCAGTCTGCAGCTCTCATAATGTCAAATAAAGTAACACCCATGGAATAAGCTTTTGAGGCCATTGCCCCTCTAGCAGAATGTGCCCCAAACACAGAAACATCAATGCCCGCCTCAGACATGATCCAGCGCACCCAGCGAGCCAGAGTAGCCGGTGCAACAGGACGGAAAGGTTTCTGCAAGGCGATCAACAACTGACCTTGCATGTCCGTACGCAAAGAAGCGGTACTCACCTCATAATCCTTCAAGCACTGGACAACACAAAGATTGGGATGATCAGGAAAAGAAGGATATGTTATGGAGAAAGTGTTGGATTTAGTCCTCCTAGAGAGAGTGAAAGTAACACCCTCAGGGGTGAAACTGCGACCCGCAAGGTCTAAAGCGCGAATATCCGAAACACGCTTGCAAGATACCAGACACAGTAACATGGTCAGTTTTGCAGACAACTGTTTACGGGACAACATAAGATTAGAAGGCCAAGCCTCCAAAAACTTCAGGACAACCGAAACATCCCACAAAGACACATATTTCGGTGTGGGGGGTTTCGCAAGACTAATCTCTTTAAGCAGTTTGGAAAGCAAGTGATGTTCACCAACAGGTTTACCATCAATGTGGACATGGCCCGCAGAAATAGCAGAACGAAAACTATTAACGGTCCGATAAGCCAGACCGGAAGTGGCCAAGGAAGTCAAAAAATTAATGATTAGACTGACATCCGCTGAAACGGGATCAACTTCCCGTTGAACACACCAATCACACCAGCGTTTCCAAGCTCCTCGATACCGCTTGTGGGTATTGGGAGACCAGGCGTTACTAATGAATTTGGCAGCGTCGCTAGAAATGCCAGGGATCGACCAACGATCCCCGAGATTCGCCATGCCAGCAACTGGAGAGTGCCGGAAAGAATGAGGGGATGCGGATCTCCGAGAGGATCCTGCAACAGATTCCACTTCAGGGGAAGAAGGAGGGGAGGTGCGCAACACATCTCCAGGAGAACCGGGAACCACGCTTGAGCCTTCCACAAGGGAGCAATCAGAATCAGCTCCGCTCGAAACCGCTTGGTGTAAGCAAGCACTCTGGGAAGCATCATGAACGGGGGAAACGCGTAACAAAGAGTCGATGGCCACTGTTGGAGAAAAGCGTCTGTGGCCAGAGCTAAGGGATCCGGTCTCCAGCTGTAAAACTGGGGAAGTTGCGCGTTGAGGCGAGAGGCAAACAGATCCAGGTGACACTGGCCCCACTGCCGAAGAATGGCACGGAAGACTCGAGGATGAAGTCTCCAGTCGCTGAAATCCCGAAGATGTCGGGAGTGCCAATCCGCAACCTGATTGTTGCGACCCGGAAGATACTCTGCAATAACCGTGATCTTCCGGTGTAGGCAAAAATGCCAAAAATCCTTGGCAATCTCCGCTAATATCTTGGACCGAGTCCCGCCCAGCTTGTTGACATAGCGGACTGCGGACACGTTGTCCATTCGGAGAAGAATGCAACAACTCGTCTGTAGGGGGGAAAAACACCGTATCGCAAAGGAACCCGCCAGGAGTTCCAGACAATTTATGTGGAGAGACAACTCCTGGGATGACCAACGACCCCCTGTCGAGACGGACCCGCAACGGGCTCCCCAACCCCACTGACTGGCATCCGATTCGATCACCAGTTCCGGAGATGAACCGAACAGGGCTCGACCGTTCCAGGCCTCCATGTGGTGCAGCCACCATTGCATCTCCCCCCGCACTTCCTCCGAAAGAGGAACTTGATCCGAATAGCGGAGGCCTTTCCGGAGATGCTGAATCTTCAGGCGTTGCATCGCCCTGTAATGTAGAGGTCCCGGAAAAATTGCCTGAATGGAGGACGCTAGAAGACCTACCACACGTGCCAACGACCTCAACGACACAGTCTGTTTGGAAATAACAGACGTCAATTCTCTCCTGATGTAACGGAGCTTCTGATTGGGCAAGAGAAGTTGGCAAGTCACCGAATCTATCCGAAAGCCCAGAAAATCGATAGATTGAGTGGGAACCAAAACCGATTTCGGAACATTGACTAGAAAACCTAGAGACTGCAAGAGTGTGATGGACCACTCCAGATGTTGCAGAAGCTTGAGAGGACAATCCGCCATAAAAAGAATGTCGTCCAGATATATGATCAGTCGGACCCCCCTGGAACGAAGATGCTCTACAACTGGCCTCAGCAATTTCGTGAAGCACCATGGTGCCGACGAAAGGCCGAACGGGAGAACCTGATACTCGTACCAACGCCCCAGCCATTGAAACTGGAGAAATCTGCGATGGGGCCTGTAAATCGGGATTGACAGATATGCATCCTTCAGGTCCAGACGGACCATCCAATCTCCCTCCCGAAGGAGATCCCGCAGAAGATGGATGCCCTCCATCTTGAAGTGTCTGTAAACCACCCCGCTGTTGAAGTCTTTCAGGTTGAGAACTAGGCGAGACCCGCCTCCTTTTTTCTCGACCAGAAAGACTGAGCTGACAAAGCCCTTCGGATGGCGTTCGGTTGGAACAATCGCTCCCTTGCTGAGGAGAATCTCGATTTCGTCTGACAGACAAGCCTGAGAGTGACGGGAAAAAAGCATAGGAGGTGGAAGACGGGTCTGATGGATTGGGTGATAGAACTCTATCTTGAAACCCTGAACGGTTTCTAGCACCCAAGCATCGTTGGAGATCATGCGCCAATTGTTCAGAAAAAATTGCACTCTGCCCCCCAACATCACATCGCATGCTTGAATTAGGCTCACCTGTAGCTCCGGAATCCTGATAGTGGCCCTGGTGTCCACCAGATCGCCCTTTGCCGTATTGACCTTTTCCTTTACGGGAAGGGTAGAAATTGGCGCGAGTGGAGTAACCAGAGTCATACTGCCCACCACGCTGCTGCGAGGCTCCTCTCTGGGACTGCTGCTGCGACCCACGGCCGAACGACCGTCCCCGCTGTCGTCCGGCCTTGGCAAAAACCGGGCGCATGGCCCGGCGCAATGACGCCTGTGCTTTATCAATTCCGCTGAAGGCGGATACAAATTTGGTGAGCTCCTTCAAAAAGGGTTGACCAAATAAAAGGCCCTGTGCCTCCTGACCGGCCTCTGAAGTCGCCAATTCTGCCAATTTGGGATCCAACTTGAGGAGAATGGACCTACGCCTTCTGCAGAAATCGCGCAATTAGCATTCCCTAGCATGCAGACCGCCCGCTGAGCCCACTCGATGAGCTCATCCGGGTTGACAGTTGCTGAAGCTTCCTTAGCTTTGAAGCCGAGATCTAGGATCTTGGAAAGGGGGCCAAGCAAGTCCAGTAACTTATCCTGGCAAGACCTCCAGGAACGGTCCAGGCCCTTTTTTGGATCTTTTGAATATTTCTTAAGGTAGGTAACCATCATCGGGTCCACCTCCGGAGTCTCTGCTAAGTGGTCCGCAAGGTCCGGTCTCGGGCATTCGGAGCAAAGCCTAGCCCGCACTGGCGCTTCAAATGGCTGGCGAACATGCGCCTCAAGATAGGCGGCCACCGCCGGAGCGGGTAACCACGATGTCGAATGAGGATGGACAATGTCCTCTGGCTCAAAATTCAAAAGGAGAGGACGCGCAGGGGCGTCAACAAAATGCTCCTTGCGGAGACGCTTAGCTGGAGGGGGAGAATCCTGACCTGAAGAGGTCTGAGAATGGTCTGACTCCTCCGTGCAGCGTGACGCAGAAGATTTGGGCTTTTCCGAAGTCAAAGTCTTCGCCAGTCTCCGAAAGTCTGATTTATGAGGGTTATGAGGCGACTTGGCGGACTTCTGAGATGGAGGCAACCAGCCCTGTTGAACAGCATATTGATTCAAATGACGTTTCAGAGGATTTATAGCTCTAACAAGCGCCTTATTCACTGAAAGTTGCACCCCTTTATCCAATTCCTCTACCAGGTTATACTCAAGAGAGTCATCCTCTTGTTCATCATAAAAACAGTCATCATCTGCGTCATAGTAATCAGCCATCGCACCAGAGTGCAGAAATTCAGTGCCCACAAGATGACTGGAACAGATATTGAGTATCAAAGATACAAATAAGGGGGAGTGACCACCCCAAAGCAGGCTAAAGTGAGGCTGGAAGAACCAAACTCAAGACAAAACAATTTGAATGTGGAGGGAGACAAGCCTGCCAACAAAAAAACACTCTAGGCAGAGCCTATGCACACAATATCAGCAACCAAAGCACTTTCCTGTGCTCTGGCGTAGACCGGGGTCGAAAGTTCAGGGCTGTGGGCGTGAGCGCTGGTGGGAAGCGTTCCTTCACTCGACCGGCGTGAGGAGACACAGCCTGAAGCCGAAATAAAGCAGCGCGCAGGCGCGACGCTGCTGCCGCTGAAACACCGGCTCGAGAGCGAAGCCGACGACCCCTGCTCCCACTCCACCAAAGCAACCGGGCACAAGCGGCCAGGCGCAGGGAGGCGAACACACGCTCCCAAGAAGACACGCCGCAAAACGGACGCCCAAAACACCGGCACCGAAAGAGGAGCCGAACGAAAAGTACACAAGCACCGCGCACAAGATATACAAGCAGCGGAATGCAAGGCAAGTGTAAACAACAATAAGCTAGAACAGCAATATAAGCAAATGCATCATAATAAAGGTAAAGAGACTTAACTGGCTGCGGAGCAGCAAAGAAAGAGGAAGAAGGACTAGTATTTGGACCTTATATAGTGTAATCTCTATGGTCATTCCCAAGTGTTCATGGGATTTGTAGTTTTTGTTTTTTATTGGCTGCTGAGCTTTCATTAAAGAAATGAGAAAGCATATTCAGAGCCTCCTGTCCTGACATAGAATTGTATTCATCAGATTATTACAGAACAGGTATATTGGGGAGATTCTATATCTCAGCATGTGTAATATACACATGTTGTTTGCTCACTTGTGGTGTCAGCTTGTAGCTAATGTAAAACCCTTGAGTGAGATCAAAACTGATTACTTTAACTTTCAGTTACAAAATGTTTCTTCCTCTCTTGTATCTATGTAGGTCAATGCCCATCACAAGCGTGACATCTGAAAGGCCATCACAAAGAGTGTGTGGACCCTGGTGGTCTACAGGTGGCGTAGCGTCCATTGCCTCAAGAGGTGAGAAGACCTGAGTTACTGGATCCAGAAGATCGTGAAGGTCCAGCTAGGGCTGTCCTCCCAATGTGTGCGGGACCCACACAGCACCCTGAAAACTCCGATGCTCTGGATACTTACGGTGGCCAATCCCGGGCTTGATGAGGAGTGGAGGCCCAAAAGCAGCGACTAGGTGGTAAGTCATGATCAGAGTTGCACAAGTGGTCTTAACATTTTTTTAAGCTTCAGGCATGCATGTCACTATCTGAACTAAGGCAGACCCAAATTCAGATGTGTAGGTCTTATGATAGGTGAATAATGATGTAATTTGCCTATTGTCTGTATCTACCTGCTACACAGCAGTGACCACCCACCTATCCATGAACATGACATGGGCTATCACATGGCTGACTCAAGTGACGATTCCTCTCATGTGCTTGAATAACCAGCTGACCATTGCCCCCAACAGGCCAATTGTGTACATTGTTGGATGTGTGATGCTCACTCACTACTGTGTGTCATGTGATGGTAGGCCTATCACATGTGACATATTATAGGTGCACCTTTGTTACAGTGACAGGACAACACTTTCCATTGGTAAGATGGGTATGTATGATAACATAAGTATTCCTACATCACTGGTGCCATCAGTAATAGTGCATACATGTTGGCCGGTGAGCCAGTTCCTAGAGTTGTGTCATCAGCAATCGCTTAGTGCGTTTTCACAATTTGTACCACTAAGAAACACTAATTTCCCCCCACTCCAACATCTGTGTGTGTATGGTAATTCCCAGGATGTCTTGATGTAGTCTTTACCCAACCTTTCATATGTGCCTGCTGGTATGTGTTTTAGGCAATATTGAAAATGGAAAATTGTAACAGGCAGAGTGATTGTTCCATTCTTTGGCTGGTTTCTCAGTGACAGTTAATGGCAATCTTTCCAGTTTTTCATTGCTCAGCACCGTATAGTCTGCTCCCCTTTGTGCCAGTTTGATCTGTTTAGCAGTGAGATTGAATTCTGAAAACAGTGACGTAGTATTGATTAAACGCCAAGGCACATAGCCTGAACGAAGGTTTTATAACGTCCAGCCTAATAGCATGATAGAACGTATTTGCGACTGACCATGTTGCAACATGACCAAGTCCTGTTACATTATGTCTATGGCAGAGGATACTATGCTGTCCAAAGAATATATCCTGGACGACAGAGTCGTTAACCCATTGTCAACCACAGAGAGAGTTTTCTATAAATTAATACGATCAATTTCTTGTATTCTTTCTGCAGTCTCTGCTTGCGTAATCTTCCATGCCTCATTATAAGCAGCATGGATACCGGCATATATAAAAAGTTTATGATGCAGTGTTCCTGGTCCTAGCAAGAATTCCCTAAGATCAATGCCATCTTTAAGTAAAGATAAGTATTGTTTTACATCCTTAAGTATAGATCTATGTACCCATTCAAGGCACAGTTTCCCTACACTGTATGTTATCACTATTCCTGGATGCCGTCTCTGAACATATCTTGGATGCTGGCCTAGTGAATTTGAACCCCTGTGTTTTATTCAGGAATCTATCTTGACAGTTGTTTGTGTCAGTGGGCCAGATTAACCATTTTTTCCAATCTGGAACTGTTCTGTTGTGATGCAAAATAGTATGTACGTCGACCTACTCCTCTGAAGTGTTACCACTAACAGGTGTAGGTGTAGGTATGGACGGATTGTTTAGGTCTTTTATCTTGGCTAACCCAAGACAAGATGTCTGTTGGACAGTGTCATTCAAAAATATATTTTGCTCTGGGATGATGCAGGCTCTAAATAAAGCTTCTATCCCCTGCACTTGCCAATCTTTCTTTTGTGCCCCAGACAGTTTTTGTCTCAATGTTGTCTTTCCAAAAGTCAAAACCTAGTGAAGACAGCTGAGCATAAAAGGCTGCAGAATAAATTCGCTTGGTATTTGTCAACATACTTTTCATTCCTGTTTTGTTTACATTTTTGAAGTAAAATGATTCTGGATTGGATATATTGAAACCTGAAAAGTATGGAAATTTTTTGAGCTACCCTTTGGTGGCGTCGGACAATATTCCCATTGGTTATACATTAATACATTTCTAGGATTTGCAGATTTGTGCAAGAAATTATGACCATAGTGATTATAACAATACATTTGTTCATAATCTGATGAACCTTCTAAGTAGTCATGATTCGTAAATACAGCAGACATTTCTAAGTCTGACATCATATTATTAACAGTCTCGAAGTCCCAATCATCAGAAAAGGTACTAGATGAAACAAAGTCATTCAAGGAAATCTTGAACTGGTGTGGAATCTTCAATAGCTCCGCAGGGCCAAAAATGTCATAATCAGTTCTGTCCCAAACTATACCACAAGGTATAGGAACGGCTATGATATTCACTGATGACAAGTCTCTTTGTTCACGATGAGATGATTTGTGTGGCTTAAGTAGTAAGTTGATGTTCTTACTTGCTGTGTCCTTTTTAACATATCTTCCATTTATCAGCATTCCCAAAGTTATTACCAGAGTCAACCAAAGTAGAAGATAAAGTACACCCAACACAATCCAAAGTTCAATCCTTGGTGAAACCAAATAAGTCTTTTCCAGGTGATGAAAAAGTTCTGTTGCTTGTTCTTTCAAAATTCTTTTTACTGGAGTCGTTTCCGGGTCAATTGGATCCTCGGAAAACGTATCAAAGTTAATGAAATAGCCAGAGGCAGTTCTGTCAATTGTAGGGATTGCATTAGGATTCGTTGAAATCGCTGGAGCCACTTGATCACTTGTTACATTTGTGTAGTCAGATGCTACTTGTAGACAGGCGTTTCTTGACGAACTGTTATTTGGGTTTCAAGAGGTACAAGTTCCATTGCTTTATTGCATAGTCCTTCATTTTGCACTGCAGATTCTTCAAAGGTGATGAGTCTCTCAGTTTGAACCTCTTGGATAGTAGCCAGATTAGGGCGTCTGCTACATTGTCGGAGTCCACTTGGCCTACTTCTTGTCCGCGATCTTTTCTCTGACGAGATCCCCAAGTTTAGTAATCCAGACAGGCCTTGCTGGGATGATCAGTTTCTCTTCAGTGGTGGTTGGCTTCAGGAACACGTTACTTTGTTTCATTCTTATTCCATTTAAGTCCTGTAAAACATCCAAACGGTCTTTGATAGCAAAGGGTTTTTGGTCTACCACTGAAGTCTGACAATCGAGGTCTGACAATATCATTCTGGTTCCAAAAAGGACTTCATATGTAGTGATACCCCCTAGAGATCTTCTTGGCAGATTGTTAAGACAACGTTGGACACTTATTAGATGTTTGACCCACCCGTCACCCGAGCCTAATACCCTAGCTGTTATAGATTGCTTTATGTCCCGTTTTTTTCTCTCCATTACCAAATTTCCCTCAGGATGGAATGGACTAGAGTACCGCAATGCAATGCCCAGATTGGCCATGGCCTCCTTGTAAGCTCGAGATCTAAACGCAGGACATTGTCAGAATGTACTGTGCCAACTGCGTATGTGCCGATAAAGACTCGCAAATCTTTTATAACAGTTTGAGCGTCGGCCGAGCGCAGTGGCCACATCCAAACAAATCTTGAACACGAATCCAGGTAAGCGCAAGCTAATGGTTTATCTGAAATTAACAGGGGCGTCTGCGCCGGACGTTTCACAGTAGAGACTTTCATCTTTTGGCATATTTCATATTCCAAAACATAGTTTCTGGTTTGTTTCCTCATGCGTGGCCCCCAGTATCTCTGTTTTAATATTAATACTGTGGCGGAAACACCTGCATGTGCAGAGGCGAGCCCTTCATGTGCTGCTAAAATTAGTCCTAATCTATGTTCTTTGTTTGGAATTACTCTATCCCCACTCCAGGGATTCGAGCAAACGGAACATTATTTGCATCAGTTATATATGAGTATTTGAGAGGAAAGCCTTTGAGTAACATTTTACCACTGTTGCTTGAAGCATTGCCAGCTGGCATTGTTTCGCCGTCTATTTTTGTTTTTGAACGAGTGATTGCAGCTGCGGAAGCCGTTTGCACAGCTGCCTTCGCGGCTTCATCATCCAATGAATTCCCTAGAACGTGAACGCCATCACGTGATGACTCAGCGTATGTATCACGTTAGTGTTTTGTAGTCCTTGTCGTAACTGAACTACTTGTTCCCTAAGCAATTTATGCTTGATTGTGCCACCTTTTGCATCTTTGTAACCGTTTTGAATCCAGTTTTACCAGTATTCATTGTAAGATTAAACACAGTATTATAAATCACACACTATGAGTGTGGGGAATTTGCGGTCCGTATTCTCAAGCGCCATCTTGAATGCTTGTAGTTCAGCTCACTGAGCTGCACAATCTCCTGGAGATTGCATTTAGGTGACCATTGGTCTGAATTTGCCATCGCACCAACAACCTTTAAGGGTCGTGCACGCCGCACTATCGGCTTGCTTACCCTCCTTAGCGGTTGAGTAGATCCGTCAGTATAAATTCATACTGCTCTAGAGGCAGAATTTCAGTAGGCAGAGGACATTCTTGTTCGCATTGTAGAAATGCTTGTGTTTTGAAATAAGGATCAAAAACAAATTCAACGTCTGTTGCAGCAAGAGAATTAACCCATTGTATCCATCTTGGATGTAAAGCTTTAGCATTAGGAATACTCGCTTTTGTCACTGCCTCCAAGGCAGGTACAGGTGTCACGTCCATAATGCGCTTACCTTGTGCGAGGGCTCTCTCTTTTGCTCCAGCAGTCTGAACCCCTGTCAGAATTTTCTTTGTTGAAGTGAATTTCATTTCTGCTTCAGTGTACAAGTGTGATTTGTAAGCTATTGGTACTTTTTTACCTTCGTTAAAAGTTAAGTACGTGAATCTGCATTGTCCTGGAATGGTTCGGATCACTAAGTTGTGTACGTTTATGCATGTTTGCAAATGTTTTGTTACTAATATGTCTGTTTGGAGTGAACGCAAAATTTCTGTGTGTTTTTGTGTCCAATGAACTGTTTTAAAATCAGGTTTGATTAATTCGTAGAGAGGTTTAACCCTTTCTGCGTAGTTTAGAATGTATGTTCTTCCAAAATTTAGGAAACCTAGAATTGACTGTAAGTTTTTCAGTGTTTTTGGAGGTTGGAGCAGCGCACATGTTTCTAAAAAGTTTGCTGCCAGGCTTTTACCTTCAATTGATGACTCATATCCTAGAAAAAGGACGTTGAGGTGGGCAATTCTTGATTTCTTAAATTTGAATTTATACCCTTCTGAGGCGAAGCCCAATATAATGGTGTTCACCCTGTTCAAGTGCCTATCCAAGTCATTGTCTGTCAGATAGATGTCATCTACATATGATAAGGCTTCATCATGATATGTTTGTAGTAACTCTGTTACTCTAGTTGAAAATAACCCAGGACTATTCTTGAATCCCTGAGGGAGACGATAGAGGTGACACTGTGTCCCCATGATTGAGAAAGCGGTCAAATACCTACTTTATGGTGCAGTGTTTTGACAGAAGAAACCGTTAGAAATATCTAAAGTGGTTTTATATTTTGTACACACAATGTTATTCATTAATGCCGCACTATGTGCATTTTGTAATGCATATGTTTTGCAACAAGAGTTTAAATGTCTGTAATACAATACTAGACGATATGTATTGTCTGGTTTGGAGACAGGAAACAAATGATTGTTCATGGAGGAGGTACTGGATTTTATGGTGAGGAGAATCCTCATCCCATCCTACATGATTCTTATATAATGCAGGAGCCAGGGCTACTGCCCATTTCCTGGCATTGGTATATTTTAAATGAATTGGAATGTGGTTGGAGAAGGCTGGCATAATGATGTCTTCCGCACTGAAACAAAGTGTGCAAGTGTCTCCTGTGGCACTGGTAAATAGGTGCTGGAAGAACCAGCTGATTCTTAGTCAATAAAGTTTTTCAACAAAGGTTTTTATGTGCTTCTTGTTTTCGCAAGTATTTTATTCATACTTATAGCATCTGTTCAATGTGATTACTTGATTACATTTATTGTTATCCATCAAGAATCATGAATGTTCAACTTTTCATGCTTTCATATATCAAAAAAAATCATGTCTTCCAATGCATTTCGGCCTAATGGCCTTCATCGGGGAAGTCTGTGAAACAAAGGATGTGACTATCACTGTTTTATACAAAACACGGAAATTATCATGATGAAACTGTATCAACTTTTAAATGGTATGGCACCAAAGGGTTTTAAATGAAAAGTGTCAAAATAAAAATGCATTCACCAACATCTAGTTGCTCATTGTTCAAACAACTCATTTAGCTACTCTCCATGCGGTATATCACAATGTTACACTTGAAATGCGTCATCGCGTATTATTCGTGATGGTGTTTTAGGGTTCATGGGTTATTCATTTGCGGTAATGTTATATTAATTATAATTCATACCACGACAGTGTAAGGAATTACGCGCTTGTTTAAGTGAGTTACTACGCTCCGCATCGGCTGCTTACCAAGTCTGTCTTTCGTAGCGTCTTATGGCGCTGTGGTGTGTTCCTCCTACGGTTCAGAGAAGTTCGCGGGTGACGCTCAGGGGGTGTGCTTAAAACGTGAGTTAGGCGCGTAATCTTTAAAGGAGCCGAATACTGAGAATGAGATTGTTAACAATCGGGGTGAAAATAAAGCATTCTAAATGTGCAAATATATTGCTAAACCTGTCTAAGCTTGGTAATTACAGTTATATGTGTGTGTGTAATGCAAAAAAGGGGCAAATATAATAAAAAACTTTTTAGTACGTAACATAATCAAGATTAATATTAAGATTAATGTTAGTTGTATCGCGCAGCACAATTCTAATATTAGTATACAGTATTATGTTAATCATAGGTAACAACTGAATTCTGTCCGTTCATTAATCCCATTGGGATTCAATGTTTGTAAATAGTATATCCAGTGGTTTTCGCGTTTCAGAAGGTTTTTTTTTTGTCTCTTTCTTCATTTCTTTCCACAACTTCCAAAATACATGCCTTGATTTGATTTACTTGGTGATTATGTTCAATGAAGTGGGTTGCCACTGCTGATTTTAGAACTTTGGTTCTAATGTTACTTTTATGCTCTGTGAGCCTTATTTTGAATTTGCCTTCTGTCTGACCAATGTAAGCTTTCCCACAAGGGCACTTCATCATGTATATAATGTTCTTGGTATCACAAGTTGCAGTGACATGGAGCTTGATTTTATTTCCTCTCATCGGATGCGTAATAGTGTTGCCTTCCATTATGTTATTGCAATTGCTACAGTTTTTGCAAGGAAAAGTGCCTTTTTGTTTGTCTTAACATTTTTTCAAGCTTCAGGCATGCATGTCACTATCTGAACTAAGGCAGACCCAAATTCAGATGTGTAGGTCTTATGATAGGTGAATAATGATGTAATTTGCCTATTGTCTGTATCTACCTGCTACACAGCAGTGACCACCCACCTATCCATGAACATGACATGGGCTATCACATGGCTGACTCAAGTGACGATTCCTCTCATGTGCTTGAATAACCAGCTGACCATTGCCCCCAACAGGCCAATTGTGTACATTGTTGGATGTGTGATGCTCACTCACTACTGTGTGTCATGTGATGGTAGGCCTATCACATGTGACATATTATAGGTGCACCTTTGTTGCAGTGACAGGACAACACTTTCCATTGGTAAGATGGGTATGTATGATAACATAAGTATTCCTACATCACTGGTGCCATCAGTAATAGTGCATACATGTTGGCCGGTGAGCCAGTTCCTAGAGTTGTGTCATCAGCAATCGCTTAGTGCGTTTTCACAATTTGTACCACTAAGAAACACTAATTTCCCCCCACTCCAACATCTGTGTGTGTATGGTAATTCCCAGGATGTCTTGATGTATTCTTTACCCAACCTTTCATATGTGCCTGCTGGTATGTGTTTTAGGCAATATTGAAAATGGAAAATTGTAACAGGCAGAGTGATTGTTCCATTCTTTGGCTGGTTTCTCAGTGACAGTTAATGGCAATCTTTCCAGTTTTTCATTGCTCAGCACCGCATAGTCTGCTCCCCTTTGTGCCAGTTTGATCTGTTTAGCAGTGAGATTGAATTCTGAAAACAGTGACGTAGTATTGATTAAACGCCAAGGCACATAGCCTGAACGAAGGTTTTGTAACGTCCAGCCTAATAGCATGATAGAACGTATTTGCGACTGACCATGTTGCAACATGACCAAGTCCTGTTACATTATGTCTATGGCAGAGGATACTATGCTGTCCAAAGAATATATCCTGGACGACAGAGTCGTTAACCCATTGTCAACCACAGAGAGAGTTTTCTATAAATTAATACGATCAATTTCTTGTATTCTTTCTGCAGTCTCTGCTTGCGTAATCTTCCATGCCTCATTATAAGCAGCATGGATACCGGCATATATAAAAAGTTTATGATGCAGTGTTCCTGGTCCTAGCAAGAATTCCCTAAGATCAATGCCATCTTTAAGTAAAGATAAGTATTGTTTTACATCCTTAAGTATAGATCTATGTACCCATTCAAGGCACAGTTTCCCTACACTGTATGTTATCACTATTCCTGGATGCCGTCTCTGAACATATCTTGGATGCTGGCCTAGTGAATTTGAACCCCTGTGTTTTATTCAGGAATCTATCTTGACAGTTGTTTGTGTCAGTGGGCCAGATTAACCATTTTTTCCAATCTGGAACTGTTCTGTTGTGATGCAAAATAGTATGTACGTCGACCTACCCCTCTGAAGTGTTACCACTAACAGGTGTAGGTGTAGGTATGGACGGATTGTTTAGGTCTTTTATCTTGGCTAACCCAAGACAAGATGTCTGTTAGACAGTGTCATTCAAAAATATATTTTGCTCTGGGATGATGCAGGCTCTAAATAAAGCTTCTATCCCCTGCACTTGCCAATCTTTCTTTTGTGCCCCAGACAGTTTTTGTCTCAATGTTGTCTTTCCAAAAGTCAAAACCTAGTGAAGACAGCTGAGCATAAAAGGCTGCAGAATAAATTCGCTTGGTATTTGTCAACATACTTTTCATTCCTGTTTTGTTTACATTTTTGAAGTAAAATGATTCTGGATTGGATATATTGAAACCTGAAAAGTATGGAAATTTTTTGAGCTACCCTTTGGTGGCGTCGGACAATGTTCCCATTGGTTATACATTAATACATTTCTAGGATTTGCTGATTTGTGCAAGAAATTATGACCATAGTGATTATAACAATACATTTGTTCATAATCTGATGAACCTTCTAAGTAGTCATGATTCGTAAATACAGCAGACATTTCTAAGTCTGACATCATATTATTAACAGTCTCGAAGTCCCAATCATCAGAAAAGGTACTAGATGAAACAAAGTCATTCAAGGAAATCTTGAACTGGTGTGGAATCTTCAATAGCTCCGCAGGGCCAAAAATGTCATAATCAGTTCTGTCCCAAACTATACCACAAGGTATAGGAACGGCTATGATATTCACTGATGACAAGTCTCTTTGTTCACGATGAGATGATTTGTGTGGCTTAAGTAGTAAGTTGATGTTCTTACTTGCTGTGTCCTTTTTAACATACCTTCCATTTATCAGCATTCCCAAAGTTATTACCAGAGTCAACCAAAGTAGAAGATAAAGTACACCCAACACAATCCAAAGTTCAATCCTTGGTGAAACCAAATAAGTCTTTTCCAGGTGATGAAAAAGTTCTGTTGCTTGTTCTTTCAAAATTCTTTTTACTGGAGTCGTTTCCGGGTCAATTGGATCCTCGGAAAACGTATCAAAGTTAATGAAATAGCCAGAGGCAGTTCTGTCAATTGTAGGGATTGCGTTAGGATTCGTTGAAATCGCTGGAGCCACTTGATCACTTGTTACATTTGTGTAGTCAGATGCTACTTGTAGACAGGCGTTTCTTGACGAACTGTTATTTGGGTTTCAAGAGGTACAAGTTCCATAGCTTTATTGCATAGTCCTTCATTTTGCACTGCAGATTCTTCAAAGGTGATGAGTCTCTCAGTTTGAACCTCTTGGATAGTAGCCAGATTAGGGCGTCTGCTACATTGTCGGAGTCCACTTGGCCTACTTCTTGTCCGCGATCTTTTCTCTGACGAGATCCCCAAGTTTAGTAATCCAGACAGGCCTTGCTGGGATGATCAGTTTCTCTTCAGTGGTGGTTGGCTTCAGGAACACGTTACTTTGTTTCATTCTTATTCCATTTAAGTCCTGTAAAACATCCAAACGGTCTTTGATAGCAAAGGGTTTTTGGTCTACCACTGAAGTCTGACAATCGAGGTCTGACAATATCATTCTGGTTCCAAAAAGGACTTCATATGTAGTGATACCCCCTAGAGATCTTCTTGGCAGATTGTTAAGACAACGTTGGACACTTATTAGATGTTTGACCCACCCGTCACCCGAGCCTAATACCCTAGCTGTTATAGATTGCTTTATGTCCCGTTTTTTTCTCTCCATTACCAAATTTCCCTCAGGATGGAATGGACTAGAGTACCGCAATGCAATGCCCAGATTGGCCATGGCCTCCTTGTAAGCTCGAGATCTAAACGCAGGACATTGTCAGAATGTACTGTGCCAACTGCGTATGTGCCGATAAAGACTCGCAAATCTTTTATAACAGTTTGAGCGTCGGCCGAGCGCAGTGGCCACATCCAAACAAATCTTGAACACGAATCCAGGTAAACGCAAGCTAATGGTTTATCTGAAATTAACAGGGGCGTCTGCGCCGGACGTTTCACAGTAGAGACTTTCATCTTTTGGCATATTTCATATTCCAAAACATAGTTTCTGGTTTGTTTCCTCATGCGTGGCCCCCAGTATCTCTGTTTTAATATTAATACTGTGGCGGAAACACCTGCATGTGCAGAGGCGAGCCCTTCATGTGCTGCTAAAATTAGTCCTAATCTATGTTCTTTGTTTGGAATTACTCTATCCCCACTCCAGGGATTCGAGCAAACGGAACATTATTTGCATCAGTTATATATGAGTATTTGAGAGGAAAGCCTTTGAGTAACATTTTACCACTGTTGCTTGAAGCATTGCCAGCTAGCATTGTTTCGCCGTCTATTTTTGTTTTTGAACGAGTGATTGCAGCTGCGGAAGCCGTTTGCACAGCTGCCTTCGCGGCTTCATCATCCAATGAATTCCCTAGAACGTGAACGCCATCACGTGATGACTCAGCGTATGTATCACGTTAGTGTTTTGTAGTCCTTGTCGTAACTGTACTACTTGTTCCCTAAGCAATTTATGCTTGATTGTGCCACCTTTTGCATCTTTGTAACCGTTTTGAATCCAGTTTTACCAGTATTCATTGTAAGATTAAACACAGTATTATAAATCACACACTATGAGTGTGGGGAATTTGCGGTCCGTATTCTCAAGCGCCATCTTGAATGCTTGTAGTTCAGCTCACTGAGCTGCACAATCTCCTGGAGATTGCATTTAGGTGACCATTGGTCTGAATTTGCCATCGCACCAACAACCTTTAAGGGTCGTGCACGCCGCACTATCGGCTTGCTTACCCTCCTTAGCGGTTGAGTAGATCCGTCAGTATAAATTCATACTGCTCTAGAGGCAGAATTTCAGTAGGCAGAGGACATTCTTGTTCGCATTGTAGAAATGCTTGTGTTTTGAAATAAGGATCAAAAACAAATTCAACGTCTGTTGCAGCAAGAGAATTAACCCATTGTATCCATCTTGGATGTAAAGCTTTAGCATTAGGAATACTCGCTTTTGTCACTGCCTCCAAGGCAGGTACAGGTGTCACGTCCATAATGCGCTTACCTTGTGCGAGGGCTCTCTCTTTTGCTCCAGCAGTCTGAACCCCTGTCAGAATTTTCTTTGTTGAAGTGAATTTCATTTCTGCTTCAGTGTACAAGTGTGATTTGTAAGCTATTGGTACTTTTTTACCTTCGTTAAAAGTTAAGTACGTGAATCTGCATTGTCCTGGAATGGTTCGGATCACTAAGTTGTGTACGTTTATGAATGTTTGCAAATGTTTTGTTACTAATATGTCTGTTTGGAGTGAACGCAAAATTTCTGTGTGTTTTTGTGTCCAATGAACTGTTTTAAAATCAGGTTTGATTAATTCGTAGAGAGGTTTAACCCTTTCTGCGTAGTTTAGAATGTATGTTCTTCCAAAATTTAGGAAACCTAGAATTGACTGTAAGTTTTTCAGTGTTTTTGGAGATTGGAGCAGCGCACATGTTTCTAAAAAGTTTGCTGCCAGGCTTTTACCTTCACTTGATGACTCATATCCTAGAAAAAGGACGTTGAGGTGGGCAATTCTTGATTTCTTAAATTTGAATTTATACCCTTCTGAGGCGAAGCCCAATATAATGGTGTTCACCCTGTTCAAGTGCCTATCCAAGTCATTGTCTGTCAGATAGATGTCATCTACATATGATAAGGCTTCATCATGATATGTTTGTAGTAACTCTGTTACTCTAGTTGAAAATAACCCAGGACTATTCTTGAATCCCTGAGGGAGACGATAGAGGTGACAATGTGTCCCCATGATTGAGAAAGTGGTCAAATACCTACTTTATGGTGCAGTGTTTTGACAGAAGAAACCGTTAGAAATATCTAAAGTGGTTTTATATTTTGTACACACAATGTTATTCATTAATGCCGCACTATGTGCATTTTGTAATGCATATGTTTTGCAACAAGAGTTTAAATGTCTGTAATACAATACTAGACGATGTGTATTGTCTGGTTTGGAGACAGGAAACAAATGATTGTTCATGGAGGAGGTACTGGATTTTATGGTGAGGAGAATCCTCATCCCATCCTACATGATTCTTATATAATGCAGGAGCCAGGGCTACTGCCCATTTCCTGGCATTGGTATATTTTAAATGAATTGGAATGTGGTTGGAGAAGGCTGGCATAATGATGTCTTCCGCACTGAAACAAAGTGTGCAAGTGTCTCCTGTGGCACTGGTAAATAGGTGCTGGAAGAACCAGCTGATTCTTAGTCAATAAAGTTTTTCAACAAAGGTTTTTATGTGCTTCTTGTTTTCGCAAGTATTTTATTCATACTTATAGCATCTGTTCAATGTGATTACTTGATTACATTTATTGTTATCCATCAAGAATCATGAATGTTCAACTTTTCATGCTTTCATATATCAAAAAAAATCATGTCTTCCAATGCATTTCGGCCTAATGGCCTTCATCGGGGAAGTCTGTGAAACAAAGGATGTGACTATCACTGTTTTATACAAAACACGGAAATTATCATGATGAAACTGTATCAACTTTTAAATGGTATGGCACCAAAGGGTTTTAAATGAAAAGTGTCAAAATAAAAATGCATTCACCAACATCTAGTTGCTCATTGTTCAAACAACTCATTTAGCTACTCTCCATGCGGTATATCACAATGTTACACTTGAAATGCGTCATCGCGTATTATTCGTGATGGTGTTTTAGGGTTCATGGGTTATTCATTTGCGGTAATGTTATATTAATTATAATTCATACCACGACAGTGTAAGGAATTACGCGCTTGTTTAAGTGAGTTACTACGCTCCGCATCGGCTGCTTACCAAGTCTGTCTTTCGTAGCGTCTTATGGCGCTGTGGTGTGTTCCTCCTACGGTTCAGAGAAGTTTGCGGGTGACGCTCAGGGGGTGTGCTTAAAACGTGAGTTAGGCGCGTAATCTTTAAAGGAGCCGAATACTGAGAATGAGATTGTTAGCAATCGGGGTGAAAATAAAGCATTCTAAATGTGTAAATATATTGCTAAACCTGTCTAAGCTTGGTAATTACAGTTATATGTGTGTGTGTAATGCAAAAAAGGGGCAAATATAATAAAAAACTTTTTAGTACGTAACATAATCAAGATTAATATTAAGATTAATGTTAGTTGTATCGCGCAGCACAATTCTAATATTAGTATACAGTATTATGTTAATCATAGGTAACAACTGAATTCTGTCCGTTCATTAATCCCATTGGGATTCAATGTTTGTAAATAGTATATCCAGTGGTTTTCGCGTTTCAGAAGGGTTTTTTTTTGTCTCTTTCTTCATTTCTTTCCACAACTTCCAAAATACATGCCTTGATTTGATTTACTTGGTGATTATGTTCAATGAAGTGGGTTGCCACTGCTGATTTTAGAACTTTGGTTCTAATGTTACTTTTATGCTCTGTGAGCCTTATTTTGAATTTGCGTTCTGTCTGACCAATGTAAGCTTTCCCACAAGGACACTTCATCATGTATATAATGTTCTTGGTATCACAAGTTGCAGTGACATGGAGCTTGATTTTATTTCCTCTCATCGGATGCGTAATAGTGTTGCCTTCCATTATGTTATTGCAATTGCTACAGTTTTTGCAAGGAAAAGTGCCTTTTTGTTTGATGTTAGGTTTATGCACTGTAGCGCGTTTGATGATTTCTCCTAGGTTTTTTGCTCTGTTGAGAATGCAAATAATGGTTCATCAGCGAAGATGTTATTAAAATCCGGTTCAGTCTGTAATATTCGCCAATGTTTCCTAATAGTTTTTTTGAACACTGAGCTCACCGTGGAGAATTTGCTGACACATGTTATTTTGGCTTCTTTTTTGGTTGTGGATGTTGAGAGTAATGTTTCTCTGTCTTTCAATTGAGCTCTTTCTAGTGCTGAGTTTAACACCATATCTGGATATCCTCTTTTTTTTGAATTTTTGTAACATGATTTGTGATTGCGTCATTGCTTCCTGTGGGTCTGAGACGATTCTTTTTACTCGTAAGAGTTGTGAATATGGTAAGTGCTGTTTAAGTGGAGATGGGTGGAAACTCTGATATGTTAACAAGTTGTTGCGATCTGTTTTCTTTGTGTAGAGTGTGGTCTCTATTTTGTTGCCTGTTTTTTTAATAATCGTTACATCCAAGTAATTGATTTGGCTGTCATGAGTTTCATAGGTAAATTGTATTCGTTGATCTATCTCATTTAGTTGTTGGATGTTAAGAATCAAGTTTTCCCTTGTGCCGTTCCATAGTATAAAAATGTTGTCAATATATCTCAGATATAGACGTAGGTTTTGTTTCCATTGGACTTTTTGTAGGATGTGGGTGTTTTCATATTGATGCATGAAAATATTTGCATATGAAGGCGCTGCCGGATTCCCCATTTATGTACCTGATTTTTGGAGATACCAATGATTTTCCCATCTGAAATAACTGTGCATCAATGTGAAGTGTAGTAGCTCCAGTAAGAACACTTTCATAGGTTCTTCATATTCCATGTGAAGCAATGCTTCTTCTGCTGCTTCTATTCCCATGTTGTGAGGTATAGAAGTATAGAGGGCTTGGACGTCTATAGTGCACATGATAATCTCCTCATCTGTTCCAAGGTTTACGTTGTTCAATTTAATCAAAAAATCCGTGGTGTCTTTGACAAAGGAATCCATTGTGGTGACATAGGGTTGGAGATATTTATCAATTAGTTTTCCCACGGGTTCATGGATGCTCCCACAAGTGGAGACGATCGGATGGCATGGAGGCTTGATTGGGTCTTTGTGGATTTTTGGGGTGAGATAGAATATCGGTACCTTGGGATGGTCTATCGTAAGATACTTCTTTATTTTGTCATCTATGCATCCTCTTGACATAGCCTCTTGTATGATGGTTTGAATTACCATTTGGATTTCTTTGGTCGGATTGGAATTGAGTTCCATGTAAGTATTTTCATCCTGTAGATGTAATGAGGCTTGCGAGTTATAGTAATCTTTGTTCATGACAACAAAAGCTCCACCTTTGTCCGCTCTTTGACAGGTGATCATGGGGTTATTAGCTATTTCTTTGAGAATGGCATATTCTTTTTGTGTGAGATTTTTGTTTTTTGTTTTTCTTCGGTAGTTGATTTTGTTTAGATCCTGTTTTACTAATTTTTCGAATAGATCTAATGTCTTATGACTGATTGGAGCCATGTATGTGCTTGTGGTAGTGAGGCCTTTAAGAGAATCTTCCTTTCGGTTTTGGTGTTCCACTATATATTAGTGAAAAAATGACGAAGTCTTAATTTTCTCATAAGTTTGAAGAGACTGATGTTTACTTCCAAATGATTGGTGTGTGCTGTGGGCACGAATGATGTCCCTTTTTGGAGGATTTTGATTTGTAGTTTGGTGAGTTTGACATTTGAAATGTTGATAACCAAATTATCTAACTGCGATTCTTTTTCTTGTCCTTCTTGGTCGTTACATTCCGGGTTTGTGGTGGATCTTTCTCCTTCTCTTGTTCGGGACTTTCTTCTTGACCTCCTGGGTCGTCTCCTACGGTTGGGCCTGCATCTAAAAAAGGCTGAGGAGCTTTGTTTGAGCTTGTAGAAGGTTTTTGTGCCATAGGTGTTCTCCTAGATATTTCTGATGTGGCATCTGTATCCGAAGATGATGTGTCCGTCTGTTGTGTGTATGGGCGGTTTTGTCTTTTTCACGCATATACTTCTGCCCAATTATAAACTTCGCCAAGTTTATAATCGATTGTGTCTCGACGGTATTTACGGAGTTTTCTTTCATTCACTTCTTCGGTGTGTTTTGCTAGTTGTGTTTTAATGTCTTCTAGTATCTTGTTCAACTCATCAGAAGTCATTGTTTTACTAAGATCTTCCTTTATAGTGGAAATTTCTTTTTCAAACTGTTCCAAAATTTGGGACAGTTCTTCGATAATTAGCAGGATTAGATCTAACGAACATTTATTAAGGATTGCGTACCATTTGTCAGTGAATTTCTTTGAGTTTTTACATAAGGATGGTTTTAGTAATATTCTCAGTCCGCGCGAGATTCTTGACGCCTTGTGATATCTAACCATTGTGCTGGCGTGCAACCGTTGATTGATAATTTTGCGTGATAAATAAATAAGTTGTTTTACTTGTTGATCTTTGGATTTGGAAGTGGTATATTCCATAGTTTCCTCATGGATAAGTGAATAGATTTTTGATGATTCTTCATCTGTATATGCAAATGTATCTGCTTTTGTTTCCGTTAGTTTTGTGATTTCGTCGTATTGCATTTTGTTTAGATCGCGTGCTACAGGCAAAGAGCAGGGAAAAAGAGATAACTGTAGATAATGTCCGTGCACTGCGGAATTTATGTTTGTCTTTTAAAGCGTGTACCGTGCTCATAAGGAATACTCCCGGCTCGGGAGTATATAACAATGAATGTGGACCGCACTGACACAAACTGTGCAAGTGTCTCCTGTGGCACTGGTAAATAGGTGCTGGAAGAACCAGCTGATTCTTAGTCAATAAAGTTTTTCAACAAAGGTTTTTATGTGCTTCTTGTTTTCGCAAGTATTTTATTCATACTTATAGCATCTGTTCAATGTGATTACTTGATTACATTTATTGTTATCCATCAAGAATCATGAATGTTCAACATTTCATGCTTTCATATATCAAAAAAAATCATGTCTTCCAATGCATTTCGGCCTAATGGCCTTCATCGGGGAAGTCTGTGAAACAAAGGATGTGACTATCACTGTTTTATACAAAACACAGAAATTATCATGATGAAACTGTATCAACTTTTAAATGGTATGGCACCAAAGGTGCAGGCCCAACCATAGGGGACGACCCAGGAGGTCAAGAAGAAAGTCCCGAACAAGAGAAGGAGAAAGATCCACCACAAACCCGGAATGTAACGACCAAGAAGGACGGGAAAAAGAATCGCAGTTAGATAATTTGGTTATCAACATTTCAAATGTCAAACTCACCAAACTACAAATCAAAATCCTCCAAAAAGGGACATCATTCGTGCCCACAGCACACACCAATCATTTGGAAGTAAACATCAGTCTCTTCAAACTTATGAGAAAATTAAGACTTTGTCATTTTTTCACTAATATAATAGTGGAACACAAAATCCGAAAGGAAGATTCTCTTAAAGGCTTCACTACCACAAGCACATACATGGCTCCAATCAGTCATAAGACATTAGATCTATTCGAACAATTAGTAAAACAGGATCTAAACAAAATCAACTACCGAAGAAAAACAAAAACCAAAAATCTCACACAAAAAGAATATGCCATTCTCAAAGAAATAGCTAATAACCCCATGATCACCTGTCAAAGAGCGGACAAAGGTGGAGCTCTTGTTGTCATGAACAAAGATTACTATAACTCGCAAGCCTCATTACATCTACAGGATGAAAATACTTACATGGAACTCAATTCCAATCCGACCAAAGAAATCCAAATGGTACTTCAAACCATCATACAAGAGGCTATGTCAAGAGGATGCATAGATGACAAAATAAAGAAGTATCTTACGATAGACCATCCCAAGGTACCTATATTCTATCTCACCCCAAAAATCCACAAAGACCCAATCAAGCCTCCATGCCGTCCGATCGTCTCCACTTGTGGGAGCATCCATGAACCCGTGGGAAAACTAATTGATAAATATCTCCAACCCTATGTCACCACAATGGATTCCTTTGTCAAAGACACCATGGATTTTTTGATTAAATTGAACAACGTAAACCTTGGAACAGATGAGGAGATTATCATGTGCACTATAGACGTCCAAGCCCTCTATACTTCTATACCTCACAACATGGGAATAGAAGCAGCAGAAGAAGCATTGCTTCACATGGAATATGAAGAACCTATGAAAGTGCTCTTACTGGAGCTACTAAACTTCACATTGATGCACAGTTATTTCAGATGGGAAAATCATTAGTATCTCCAAAAATCAGGTACATCAATGGGGAATCCGGCAGCACCTTCATATGCAAATATTTTCATGCATCAATATGAAAACACCCACATCCTACAAAAAGTCCAATGGAAACCAAACCTACGTCTATATCTGAGATATATTGACGACATTTTTATACTATGGAACGGCACAAGGGAAAACTTGATTCTTAACATCCAACAACTAAATGAGATAGATCAACGAATACAATTTACCTATGAAACTCATGACAGCCAAATCAATTACTTGGATGTAGCGATTATTAAAATAACAGGCAACAAAATAGAGACCACACTCTACACAAAGAAAACAGATCGCAACAACTTGTTAACATATCAGAGTTTCCACCCATCTCCACTTAAACAGCACTTACCATATTCACAACTCTTACGAGTAAAAAGAATCGTCTCAGACCCACAGGAAGCAATGACGCAATCACAAATCATGTTACAAAAATTCAAAAAAAGAGGATATCCAGATATGGTGTTAAACTCAGCACTAGAAAGAGCTCAATTGAAAGACAGAGAAACATTACTCTCAACATCCACAACCAAAAAAGAAGCCAAAATAACATGTGTCAGCAAATTCTCCACGGTGAGCCCAGTGTTCAAAAAAACTATTAGGAAACATTGGCGAATATTACAGACTGAACCGGATTTTAATAACATCTTCGCTGATGAACCATTATTTGCATTCTCACCAGAGCAAAAAACCTAGGAGAAATCATCAAACGCGCTACAGTGCATAAACCTAACATCAAACACAAAGGCACGATTCCTTGCAAAAACTGTAGCAATTGCAATAACATAATGGAAGGCAACACTATTACGCATCCGATGAGAGGAAATAAAATCAAGCTCCATGTCACTGCAACTTGTGATACCAAGAACATTATATACATGATGAAGTGCCCTTGTGGGAAAGCTTACAATGGTCAGACAGAACGCAAATTCAAAATAAGGCTCACAGAGCATAAAAGTAACATTAGAACCAAAGTTCTAAAATCAGCAGTGGCAACCCACTTCATTGAACATAATCACCAAGTAAATCAAATCAAGGCATGTATTTTGGAAGTTGTGGAAATAAATGAAGAAAGAGACAATAAAAAACCCTTCTGAAACGCGAAAACCACTGGATATACTATTTACAAACATTGAGTCCCAATGGGATTAATGAACGGACAGAATTCAGTTGTTACCTATATTTAACATAATACTGTATACTAATATTAGAATTGTGCTGCGCGATACAACTAACATTAATGAATGATGGGAGTCTTGTAGTGCGCAAACTTAGCCCAGTGGGCGTCAAGGCGCCTAATTCAAAAAACCAGCTCATGACACAGACCAAGCAGTTCAACCTGAATAGGCTCTTGAGAAGCACCACGTTTTCAAGGCCTTTTTAAACAAGTCTAGAGAGGGTAGAGTTTTAATCTCCATAGGCACAGTGTTCCAGAGCTGAGGAGCAGCAACGGAAAAGGCCCTGGCTCCCCATCTGGTCAATCTGAAATGGGGACAGCAAGCTGGAGTAGTCCCGCAGAGCGAAGGCACCTTGTGGGATGGTAGTGGGTAAGTAGGGAGCTGAGAGCACCTCTAGATCCCTCCTCGAGAGCTCTATACGTCAAGCACAGGATTTTAAAATAGATTCTGTGCTGGACAGGCAGCCAATGGAGGTCTCTCCTCGCGATGGTGGCAGATGATGTCTTCGGAAGATTTAAGACGAAACGTGCAGCAGCATTCTGCACGATTTGCAGCCGATGTATGAGGCCCTTGTTGGACTCCATGTAAAGGGAATTGCAATAATCCAGCCTGGAGCCAACAAGGGCGACTGAAATCTGCTTACGTGCATGCAGAGACAGATAGCTGCGAATTCTGTTGAGTATCCTGACAACACCCCAACAGGTTGCCACAGTCCGATTCCCCTGAAGAGACATTGATAGTGAAGTATCAAACACCACACCGAGATTTCTGGCCGATTGAGAGGGAGTGGGGCAGGTGCCAAGAGAGGAAGGCCACCACTCACTCGACCAGGCATCTTGGTCCTTCCCAAAGACCAATACCTCTGTCTTATCGCCATTCAGCTTCAGGGAGTTGATAACCATCCAGTCTGCAACAAGTTGCATACATAACCTGAAGCTGATGGCAGATGTAGTGACAGAGGAATGAGTGAATGACACCATGATCTGCGTGTCATCGGTGTATGAAACCACCTCCATCCCCTGCGATCTTCCCAGCCTAGCAAGGGGGGCCACGTAGATGTTGAACAGGGTCGGACTTAATGCCGACCCCTGTGGCACCCCACATTGCAAAGACTTGGCTGGGGAGAGGTGGTTTCCGAGCATCACTCTCTGTTCCCTATCAAGGAGAAAGGAACTGAGGAGGCTCAGGGCCGACCCAGTCACACCTGCCTCCCTAAGCCGAGATGTTAAAATGGCGGGAGACAGGGTGTCGAATGCGGCCGTGAGGTCCAGTAGCACAAGAATAGTAGTTTGACCAGCGTCAACTTTGCGACGGATGTTATTGACTACAAAAGTGAGGGCAGATTCTGTGCTATGATGTTTTCGGAATCCATGTTGGGTGCTGTCAAGATACTCAGAGGAATCGAGAAAAGAGGATAGATGGAAATTCAAATGTGCCTCTAATATTTTTGCAGGTGCAGGGAGAAGGGAGATGGGCCTAAAATTTTTAAGGAGGCCGGGGTCAAGTGAAGGTTTCTTTAGGAGTGGCTTCACTATTGCCTTCTTCCATACCGAAGGAAAGGAACCTTGAGCGATCGCCTTATTCATCACCTCCAACATGGAGGGAAGAAGACTGCATCTACACTCTTTCAGCTTTTTAAGAGGTAGTGGGTCCAATGGGGAGGAGGATTTCGTCCTGTCAATTAGAAGATTTAATCCTTCCAGAGACAGGGGAGGAAATTCTGTGAAGGAGCTGGAAGAGGCAGTATCCAAGGATTCAAAAGAGCTTATACCAGGAGGAGTGTTCTCATCCAGAGAATGACGTTGTGCTTCTAATGATATATGGATATCAAGGATTTTGTGGTGAAAGAAGTCTGCGATGTCATTACATAGATCTTGAGAGCTGACTACAGAGTCAGGAAGTTGAAGGGAGCATAGCGAGTCAGCAATTTTGAAAAGCTCCCTAGAGGAAGTGAGTGAGCTAGTAAGATTGGAGAAGTATTTCTGCTTCTCCATAATCACTTTCTGCTTGTACTCACGCAGAGCAGACTTATGGGCCTCCCGGTCCTTAGGATCCCAGGATTTCCTCCATCTCCTCTCACTGCTTCTGCAGCCCTGTCTCAAAGATCTAAGCTGGTCAGAAAACCATGGGGCTGATGGCTTACGTCGGGCTACATATCGCAGGAATGCAGGGGCGAGTTTTTCCACAGCATTAGTGATGGAGTCCTTCAGATCTTGGGCTTCCTCATCAACATCTTTAGGGAAAAGAACCTCAGGTGAAGAAACTAAAGAGGCAAGAGCCTCATCAGTGAGGTTTCTAAGATTTCTTCTAAGAACAAAGGAAGATGTCGCCTTCTTGATGGAATTGGAAGTAGGAAGGGCAAGATATAAAGGTACTGCAAGATGGTCAGTCCAGACCAACGGCAAAGGTAAGCCACAGGAAAGTCTCGAATCATTGGAGAATACCCCATCGAGAATGTGACCTGCCTTATGGGTGGAATTGGTAACAAGCTGAACAAGGTCACAGGCTCCAAGAGACTGCACCAATGAAAGAGTGTCCTTAGAATCGGCCTCATCAAGGTGAAAATTAAGGTCGCCCAGAATGGTGAGACGAGGCTTACCAAAATAGGGTTCCAGGATTCTCAGAATATCAGAGGCGAAGTTAGCTCTATAGCCAGGCGGCCTGTATATGACTATCCCCGTAAAAGAGACCGATGGGGCACATGTAATACAAAAGTATAGAGCTTCAAAATGATCTTGGGGCGAGGACAACGTTTTAACCGTACAGGAAAGGAAGGATTTGAAAAGAATGGCGATTCCTCCTCCTCTACGTATAGGCCTGTCCAGCCTATGTAGGGAGTAGCCCCCTGGGATGGCTAGAAGAAGGTCATGGCCGGAAAAGTCAGTAGCCCAGGTCTCCGTAATGAAGACCCAGTCTGGTTGTCTTTCCTCCACGAAGTCGTGGAAGGCAAAGTTATGTTTGATTAACGAGCGCGCATTGATGAGAAAACCAGTTCGAAGGGAGGAGGTAGACATTGAAGAGGAACCAGTAGAGTGAAAAACGGGAGAATGGAATGAGGATGAGCAAGTCATACATCGGCGGGATTGTAGTATCCCTGATGGAGTAGAGCGATGTAGACAGGGGCGTACAGGAGGCCTGAGAGCTAATAGCTCAGATGGAGCATATCGCCTAATTACCTGTACTAATGAAGGAGGTGTAAGATCCTGGTCCAGCCCGACCTGCAGCCCGTCCTCAGCGCGGACGGGCGCAGACGGGCTGAACTCTGGCGTAACTCCGGCGGAAGACCGGCGATCCCGCTGCGCGATGACGCTGCGCGAATGCATGACTGGAATTTATGTAGGTCGAGCCTCCTAAATGAGGACTAGACCGCCGAATGGATCGCTCCTCACTCAAGATGGCCGCCACCGTGACAAGGGCGAGGGACCCGCGAAAACGCGGTGAGATATTGCAATTAATGTGCAGGTTAGGAGGACAGCAGTGCAGGTAAGCGAGGCCAAAGATTTTAAAAACAGGGGAGAATATCAAACTAAAATAAACAGAAATGCAAAAAACGGGGCTTTAAAACAACAATAGCTGCACCCTGGTCGAGCGCTGCACGAAGTGTGCCAAGGCTGGTATAGGAACGCGCCTAGGATTTACCTGAAATTTATACAGGTCGAGCCTCCTAAATGAGGACTAGACCGCCGAATGGATCACTCCTCACTCAAGATGGCCGCCATCTTAATATTAATCTTGATTATGTTACGTACTAAAAAGTTTTTTATTATATTTGCCCCTTTTTTGCATTACACACACACATATAACTGTAATTACCAAGCTTAGACAGGTTTAGCAATATATTTGCACATTTAGAATGCTTTATTTTCACCCCGATTGTTAACAATCTCATTCTCAGTATTCGGCTCCTTTAAAGATTACGCGCGTAACTCACGTTTTGAACACACCCCCTGAGCCTCACCCGCAAACTTCTCTGAACCGAAGGAGGAACACACCACAGCGCCATAAGACGCTACGCAAGACACACTTGGTAAGCAGCCGATGCGGAGCGTAGTAACTCACTTAAACAAGCGCGTAATTCCTTACACTGTCGTGGTATGAATTATAATTAATATAACATTACCGCAAATGAATAACCCATGAACCCTAAAACACCATCACGAATAATACGCGATGACGCATTTCAAGTGTAACATTGTGATATACCGCATAGAGAGTAGCTAAATGAGTTGTTTGAACAATGAGCAACTAGGTGTTGGTGAATGCATTTTTATTTTGACACTTTTCATTTAAAACCCTTTGGTGCCATACCATTTAAAAGTTGATACAGTTTCATCATGATAATTTCTGTGTTTTGTATAAAACAGTGATAGTCACATCCTTTGTTTCACAGACTTCCCCGATGAAGGCCATTAGGCCGAAATGCATTGGAAGACATGATTTTGTTGGATATATGAAAGCATGAAAAGTTGAACATTCATGATTCTTGATGGATAACAATAAATGTAATCAAGTAATCACATTGAACAGATGCTATAAGTATGAATAAAATACTTGCGAAAACAAGAAGCACATAAAAACCTTTGTTGAAAAACTTTATTGACTAAGAATCAGCTGGTTCTTCCAGCACCTATTTACCAGTGCCACAGGAGACACTTGCACAGTTTGTGTCAGTGCGGTCCACATTCATTGTTATATACTCCCGAGCGGGGAGTATTCCTTATGAGCACGGTACACGCTTTAAAAGACAAACATAAATTCCGCAGTGCACGGACATTATCTACAGTTATAATGATGTCTTCACCATTTGGGCACTCCCTGACAAATTGTGGTGGCCAGTCTTGTTCAGCTGGAAGAATGTCATAACCCTTAGAAAGTCGCTCCCAAAAGAGTGCTCTTACTTTTCTTGGTATGTCTCCCTCCATCCGGAGTGTTATTTCATTTAACTTATGTGGACAACTAACCCTGGTATCTGCAGTTTCAACTTGAATGAATTCATTCAAGTCCACTGTCTCCAGATGATCCTTCAAGTTCTTACAAGCTATGGTGACTTCTGCTGCGCTGTCCAACACTGTCTGAGCCCATTCCCCGTTCTTGTGTTGTGTCCTCAAGATCCTCGGCATGCCTGATTTTTAGACCTGCTACCTTCTTTTTGGTGAATTGAGGTTTCTTGTTTTTCTGAATGTGTTGATTATCTTTTGACTTCACACGTTCTTCCTTGTTTTCTGATCGTCCTCTTCTTTCAGATTTCTGTGACGAAATCTGAAAGGTACGAGAGGGACGTGTATCAGTGTCTTGATGTCTATCAGGTTTTCTCAAATGATCCCTATTCCTGAGGGTATACCTCCTTTCAGAGGGCTCCTTTTGAGGAGACCTACCTCTGGATTGAGAACGCTTGTCTTTAGAAGTTTGTTAGCTATTTTCCCCACTATTTCTTAGGAGGAGTAGGAGTGTTTTTAGTAAAGACCTTTTCAGGACTTTCTGACAGTTGGGGTTTAACTGGTTTCCCACCCAAGCTGTCCCTGCCTAATTCTTCATAGAATTTTTCAATTATTCTGGCTAGTTCTTGTGGCTGCTCAGTTACATCAAATTCCCTTAACTTTTGGCGGATCGCCAGGGATGCTTTGTCACCTTTAATATTAGCTAATATTATTGTTGAGATCTGTTTGAAATCTTTCAGTAATTTCATACCTAAATTTAAAGCAGGCTTTGCCCCGTATTCATTCTGAGCCTGTTTCAGGACATCTGGTATTACCGCCATAGACGGAACACCATGTGTTTTAGTGTAGATTGCAGCAAAGACTGTACCACAAGTGTTGCAGTTCTCCAGATGTGGTGTGATCCCCATTGGTAAACAGATTGTTAGAATTCTGTGTTTCTCTTGAGGTGTAGTATTGGGAAATATTGCTTCGATTTGAGTAATCTTTCGAGCTATCCAGAATGGAATTTGTTCCCGTTTTGCGGGTAATTTGCCAACGACTGAATGTGAAGTCTGTGGTGTAATTTTATTTGTGTTCCCCTGGTGAGGGGGATGTTGTGGAATCATTATTTCTGGTTGGACTGTAAGAGTCCGCATGACATATTGAACCAATTGTCAATCGATTTTGAGTAGCTCTCTGAATTGAGCTTGTAGTTCCACATCCGACATATCAATAATTTCAGGATGTGGTGTATAGCTGGCTAAGACCGGCCATGTTGCTCCTGGTCTACCTAGTGGACCGAGCCTGGTAATGTGATTTATGTGTTTTAGGGCACCTTTAAACCAGAGCGCATGCTCTTGGTAAGTTAGTGGAATCTCAATATCCTCGAAAGGAATGTATTCCGCTGGTGGTTCATCTTCTTTGTAGAAGTGAAACACATGTGTTACTGGATTTGCTTCAGGAAAGACTATCCATGAATAGAATACCTCTGTCTGATGATATTCATGTGCCTCTGTTACAAAAACTATCCTACTACCTCTCAATGTAAGGCCATTTTTTAGAAGTTTAATAGTGATGACTTTCCTTAAAATTATAGGAATGCATATAGCATCCTCATCTATTTCTTGAGAACCTGTAAAGTTTAAAGCTTGTACTGCGCCATCGCCTGTAGCTCTACCGGGCTCGGTGTTGTTGCCATTATTCGACATTGTTTGATGAAAGTTGCAGAGCAAGTTTCAAGGAAACAAAGATAAGGTGCACAATATTTTGGAACACTGCATCCTTCAACGTTGAACAAACCAAAAAGCTAATACGTAGGATTTTTCGTCCTACTCAGCTATAGTGTATATTATCCCTTTACCCACTCCAGACGCCTATTGGAGTATTACGGAAAAAAGGGGTCTCTGAGAAAAGCACAACTGAGTTACTTTAGTATCTAGCGGTAAATTCTTGCCGTACCAAATGTTGGGCACGATGTAGTGTAGTTCCTATATTCCCAAAAGGGCCTGCGCATTGGAATATTATATCCTATAGATATGACGTAGGACTTAGGTCAGTAGGTCTCTATCGAATACACTAAAAGTAATTGTGAGTGTCAGCTAGCTCAGAGGTCACTAGAAACTTTCTCGAATTGACAAGAAGGGATTAGTTTCTGAAACAGCATACACATGACAACTTTGTTTCCCTAGGACTGGAATAACTATCTTCAGAGTCGTGGAAACAATAGATAAGTATTTCACATAGTCAATCGTGCATGCTTCGTTTCTACAGAGTTGCAGAGAAATAGTGAGACGGGCGTTTTCAATAAAAGGTTTATTGAACAGTCTTCTTTCTCATGCAAGAGAGGTGAACTGCTACAATCGTTAGACAGAATGCAAAGTATAATGCGTACAGCAAAAATAATATTATAAAATAATACTGTAAAAGCATTGTATGGTATCTAAGCCATATGAAAATACATACATAAATAACACAGGCTAAAATACTCAACTGGTGCTTCTAAAATACGCCTACCCCAATGTACCTAACCTAGGTCTAGTACGAGGGAAGGAAGTAAGTATGGTCTTTAGCATAGGTTTAGTATTTGCCAAGAATCTACCAAAGGTCACTCTAGGTTCTAATCAGCTCCATACCTTAGAATGAAGGAGATCTTGTATCTCTGTCTCAGGACTCGATTTCCCAACACCCCGCAGGGGGAGTCAGAAACACCGGAGCTGGATTTCTCAGGAGAGGAGGGCAGCTTCTGATCAGTGCGTCAGCTGGAGAGTCAGCTTCCTTCGGCACTTGCTCTAGCAAGCTGCGTCGGGCAAGTAGATCATCTAACTGCTCCAAACCACCGTGCTATGCCATAGCAAGTGAAGGTATTTGGGTGAATTCGTCAACAGGGATGTGATTTTGTTTTCATAAATGAATGAATAATTTTCCATCTTAACACTACCATTTTCCATATTAACACTGGTATCCCTGATTATGAATGTAGTGCTTTTCTCAGTACCATAAGTGTGATCATCATGATAAATCTTATATTCCAAAAGGGCAGCCAGTGAGATGTCTGGGACTGAAACCAGTGAGCCGACCCCGGACCGAGGCGTAGCGCCGGCTCCAAGATGGCGGCGGCCTAAGGCCCGGGCGGGGAAGATCGGAGTGGCAACAACGGAAGCCGGGGCTGGCCTGCGGAGTTGAGGGCGGAGGAGACCTGGGCAGCAGAGCAGGCCGATATCCTCCCGAAGTGAAGCGGAGGGCATCCTGGGCCGCAACGGCGATCGGAGGGGCAGTTAGACGCCGAAAGGAACCGAAGACGGCAAGACCCCAAATCGGAGGTCCGGAGAGGTAGGCGAGGGCGGCGGAGCACAGAGGCGTACATATTGGTGCTCCAGCCCGCCCGACATGCCGAGTCAGTGAGGGCGCCCCGGTGGACCACGGACACTGGGGGCTGCTGATAGTGGAGAGGGGCCAGGGGAGGAGCCACTATTGGCGGATCTGCTTGGACGCGGGGGCCCGTATCGTGGGGGAGCGGCCTGGACACCAGAGCGACCATTCAAGACCCCGATCCGGGAGCAGCCCAAACCACCTATCTTGGCCAGACGGCGACGCAGGGGAGAGCCCGGGGGGGGCCAGAGGTGAGGTGGGTGAGGAGCACGGAGGGAAAGTGCCCAGGGCATGGCCGTGTTGAGTGGGCCCCGCGGGCGTAGATCGGCCACGACATTGGTGCCTTACGCTCCTCCGAACCCCCCCGTCCACACCATCACGTCTGGGGCAGCTAAGTGGCCGGCTAAAGTACCGAGAGAAGCTGGCACGGCAGGAGTCCGGGGTGTCGATTCCCGGCGGCGAAAGGTGGCAAGAGTGGGGGTCCCCCACCTGGCGGTGACCTGCCTGCAGGATATGAGAAAATAACAGGCACAGGAGAGCGATTCTGGGCCTAAGACCACACCGTCTGCACAGAACGCCAAAGGCAGGGGCTCAGAAGAGCTGTGATCCAGTCCAGTCAGCGAGGCGTCATCAACATACGGCCAACCGGTGAGTGCGACATGGGGAAAAAGGAGTGGGCCGCCAGGGCCCTGCCGCAGGGGACCCTAGACCGCTAAGCAACGCCTCCCCTCCACAGAGACTGAGCCCCAGGGGCCTCGCTCGGACACGGCACTACTGATGGGGGCCATCCAAGCATTGCGGGAGGATATACAGGCGTCCCGGGCCGCCCTGGAGGTTAAGATTGGAGAGGTGGGCTCGGAGGTCACCCTGCTGCGGCAGGACTTCCGCAACTTGACGGAGAGGGTGACCACTGCGGAGAACAGGTTGGGTGAAGCTGAAGATACCATTCACACACTTAAAAGAGACGTGGCGGAGCTCCAGGCCTCCCACAAGCACCTCCAGTGGAAGGTGAATGATGCGGAAAATAGGGCCCGCCGCAATAACCTCCGCCTTGTGGGATTTCGTGAAGAAATTGAGGAGAACAACATGAACTTTTCCAACTGCTTTATCATAGAAAGAGCACACCGGCATTGCTGGCGAAGCCTCTGGAGGGGGCAAGACCAAGACCGAGAATTGCCCACTTTGTGGACCGAGATCTGATATTGCGGGAAGCTAGAAAACTCGGGGAGATTCGGATGGAAAATGCGCTAATTATGATCTTCCCGGACTATAGTCTGGAAGTACAGAAACAGAGGCGCTCCTTTGATCTGGTTAAAGCAAAGCTGAGAGACTTACAGATTCAGTACATGCTGTTATCCCCCGCAAAACTGAAAGTGATCTACAAGGAGAAGACGCACTTTTTTACACACCCGGAGGATGCATGGCAGTGGTTGGAGGAACGTCCCCCACGGCGGAGAACGGAGGTCGAGAGATGCGAGATGGCGACAAAGGTGCCCGCCGCGGAGGCACAGTAGGGTCAACCAAAGACACAGAGATCGAGAGGAGCACGGGGACACAGGAGACTGAAGCGACCCCGTATCCCACGCAAAACTTGATTCATCGACAGCGGCAGAGCTCAGCTTCCCCCGGGACAGGAGATCCAGCAGGCTCCAGATTTCGTTGCCTGGTGAGGAGCGCTCGGTCAGAAGGGGAAGACGACACTGCTGGCAATTCAACCGGAGATGAGGACACTGATGCGCAGTCTATGCACCCGCTGGTGGCGGCGATCAATGAAATGGAGCAGGAGTCGGCCAAGGAGACTGGGGCCTCACAGGACGCTGTCCAAGACTCACACTCTTGAACATGGGACTGATTGGACATGAAGTTATTGGCTTAGCCGGATTGCACGCAAGTTGATACACCCCCTACACCTATTGTTTTTCGGTTTCTTGGGGTGATTTGCCTCCCTGTATGCAACTACAGCTGAAGGGAGTATTGTTAGCTCTTTGGGTTACTGTCCGGGGGCTGGATTGGTAGGGGGTCTCTAGGTGTGGGCGACAAACCTTCTCTACCCGAAAGTCCTAAATGTAGCCAACTGCGAAGATGGGGCGGGCGGGGGGAGGTGGGGTGGGGGGTGAGGGGGAAGGGTCCTATTGTTTCATGTTTGGGGTTTCATGGGAGGAATGGACTGTGTTTTCAGTTGCTTGGTGAGAGGGGGGAGTTGGGGGGAGGGGGGATTGTTATAGCATGTCTTGATGATCATACACACTCACAACCTAACGGCCCCGGGCGCAGGAGATATGGAACACTCGCGCCTCGATGCAGAGTAGGATGACGTGTAGCCCGATAGGGGAGAGTCTGTCCCGAGACGGAATTAAGATGCTTACGTGGAATGTTAATGGCCTGGGCAGTAAGATTAAACGAGGGTTGGTACACAACTACATGAAGAGGCTAGGAGCTGACGTCATACTGCTACAAGAAACACACCTGCAGGGCACCAAATGCACCTTCCTTGCTAGAGGACAGTACAGAGTGCTTGCACATGCAGGAGTCACCTCGGGCTCAAGGGGGGTAGCAATATTGATTAAAAAACTCCCACCCATGCAAATAGCACGGACCTGGATTGATCCTCAGGGGACATACGTGGGAGTGAGGGGACACTGGAGGAGGAGGGAATACACATTTATCTCGGTTTATGCACCACCCAAATTGCAGGCAGGTACACTCAGAGGCATTACCGATATCCTCCTGAACACGTCAGACACGGTACAAATCCTAGGGGGCGATTTTAACGATGTCATAGACCCAGCGAAAGACAGGATGGGAGACAGGGATAGGGCCCCGACCCCCACTCTGCTGGATAGGACGATGACTGCACTGGGCTTGGTGGATGTATGGCGGTGGTTCCATCCAGAGACTAAGGCGTACTCGTTTTTCTCCGGAGCACATTAAGTATATTCCCGATTAGATTATATCTTCATGGCCAGACAGACGCTGCATATCAATGACACGGCGGAGTATCAGGCGAGAGGCATTTCGGACTACTCACCCCTGTTGGCGGTGGTGGGGGAGGGACGGGAAGGGAGGCACGCGACATGACGACTATCGGCATGGGACCTTCAGAATGCGGACATCCTGAGAGGCCTGCGGGCGGATGTGAAGGTGTACATCGCGGAAAATGAGGGCTCGGTCTCCTCCCGGGTGGTGTTGTGGGAGGCACTCAAGACGGTCCTGCGAGACAGAGTGCAAAATAGGCTGGCAGGGGAAAAGAGGAAAGTGCAAGAAGAGGTCCGATCCCTGGAAGTCCAGATTCTTGCCTTGGAACGGGAGCATCAGACCACTTGAGATCTAGGAACGCTCAGAAGACTCTCGATTGTGCAATCCCAATACAGACACTTGGTGACAGTTGAGGCTAAGGCGCAGGCCCTGGCGACTCTACATCACCTGTACGACGTGGGAGATAGGTCTGGGAGGTTGCTAGCATGGCTTAGTAGGAAAGAGAGAGATGCGAGATGGGTGGAGAAGGTGAGAGATGGCCAGGGGAATGGGGTACGAGCGGACCAACAGATAGCGGGGACCTTTGCAGGGTATTACAGGGCCTTTTATGACGCCAGGGACCTGGGGTCACAGGAGGATGCGCTGCACTACATGGCCCATATCGAGCTCCCGGTCCTGGAGGAGGAAGACCAATGAGACCTGGAGGCGGACATTACGATGGACGAAATTAAGGAAGCACTGGCTAGGCTCCGGGCAGGGAGGTCCCCCAGTCCCAATGGCTTCCCGGCGGAATTCTTTAAGAAGACGGCGGACCTACTGGCCCGCTATGTACTGGGCCTCTTCATGGACGCCGAGGCAGAGGGAGTGTTGCCACTGGACCTCCGACAAGCCACAATCATTCCGATATTCAAGGAGGATAAGCCGCCCGATGAATGCACGTCCTATCGACCCATTTCACTCTTAAACGTGGAGGTAAAGCTCCTTGCAACAATATTGACTCTCCGTCTGAGCAGGTGATATCGGGACTTGTGCACTTCGACCAAACGGGATTCCTCCCTGAGCGGGCGACCTGATACAACCTTAGGAGGACCCATAACTGGTTAATGGAGGTAAGTACTAGAAGAGACCCACATTTGTTCCTATCCCTGGATGCCGAAAAGGCTTTTGACGCAGTCCACTGGCTCTTTCTAGAGGGGGTACTGGAACAATTTGGCTTCGGGCCCAAATATAGGAAGAAGATAAGACTGCTCTATACTGACCCCAGGGCGAGAGTTTAAGTCAATGGGGTACTGTCAGAGGATTTCCCTATACGGCGGGGTACCAGACAGGGGTGCCCCCTATCACCCCTATTGTTCGCACTCTCCATAGAGGTGATGGCGTGCGCAGTCCGGCAAAACGAAGATATCAGAGGGTTTCGAATAGGACCGGCAGATACGGCAGAAAAAAAAATCCCTATATGCAGACGATGTCCTTCCGTATATCACGCAACCGGACACTACAATACCAGCGCTGTTCTCGGAATTGGACCACTATGGGGCCAGAGCAGGCTACCAGATAAACTGGCATCAATCGATTCTCTATGATCCCCAGGGAGGGGAGGCGTGGCCCAATCTGCCAGGGAGGTTACAGACGACGGTAGAGGGTTTTGTGTACCTACGGATATTTGTAACAAATGACAGTGCCCTTTCCTACGACAGGAATATTAGGCGAATATTGACTAACTTCACAGAGGATGCGACGCGGTGGAAACTGCTCCCCCTTACAATGCTAGGCCGGGCAGCGATGTTTAAAATGATATCGCTCCCTAGATTTCTGTACGCCTTCCAAAATGAATACTTCCCCCTAAGGCTCTGGGTCTTCCTGGACATCCACGCGGAACTGAGGGCCTTTTTATGATTGGGGAAACAACCCCGGGTGGCGCTGACGACCCTACAAAGACACCAATATAATGGGGGATTTCGCTGCCCAACATAGAAGTGTACTACTGGGCGGAACATCTGGTATCCATAAATGAATGGATACATGCCCCGGCCACCCACCCCACCTATGCGCTAGCATGAAAAAACACACATGCATACATTACTTGTATGGGGGCAAGGGGAGGGTCAGACTGCTTCCTGCCACGAGAGTCACATTGGGGGTTTGGACAAGGGCAACAAAGGCGCACAGGTGGGAGCGAAAACCGACGAAACAAACACCACTATGGAAATGCACCTGGTTGAGGGAGCTTAGTAAATTGAAGGGGTTCCAGAGCTGGGATGCCATTGGAATATCGACATTGGGAGATGTGATGAACAAGGGGGTACTGCAGTCTTTCCCGGCACTAAGAAAGGAATATGGGCTGCACCGCACACAATATTTTAGATACACGCAGCTACGACATGCCTGGAGGGCGGAGAGGGCATTGACGGAGGCGCTCCCGGAGTATGCTCCGTTGGAGGGCCGCCTTTTACAAGAACAATTCCCTGGCAGGGCGGTGTCCCTAACATATAGAACCTTGATGAATAATATGCCGGATGGACTAGGAAACCTCAGGGCCACTTGGGAGCGAGAGGTGGGGGACATGGATGAGGTAGATTGGGGTACGGTCCTGATGCACCCGAGCGAGGTAGCAATGAAGTCCCGTTTAAGGCTTATCCAATTTAATGTCCTTCATAGGACCTACTTCGATACAGTGCGACTGCATAAGATAGGGAGGGCGGCTGGCCCGTGCTGCCTGCGCTGTGGACAAGACAGGGGTGACTTCTATCACACCGTCTGGTCCTCCCCGGAAATTCAGATCTTTTGTGGGGAGGTCCTGAAAGAGCTGGGAGAGGTGCTGGAGATTAGCCTGCAGTTAGACCCCAAACTGGTCCTCCTAGGCATGACGAATGATGTGGATTTGACTCGCCCACTGCTCACCTTCCTGGTGCTGGCCTTAGTGGTGGCCAAGAGGGACGTGGCCAGAAAATGGGGGGCGCCTGACATACCGCAACTAGAGGACTGGTGGAGGGGTATGGATTTATATATGGCAGCCGAAAGAGTCACGTATAAGGCGAGGGGGTGACCCAAGAAGTTTGGTAAGGTGTGGGGCAAATGGCGCCGCCATCATGGACTAGATGGGGGGGTTTGATCTGAATGGAGGGCACGGGTCCCCGGTCCCCACTGGACGGGATTGGGTTAGGGAACACAGAACTGTATTAGTATGGACCTGGGAGAGAGATTTGGCTGTACTGGCGGAAGGAGAAGACTGCGTCCTGGCATTAGAGGTGGAGGGGGGAGGGCGGGGGGAAGTGGGGAAGGGTGGGTTGATCGATAATGACATGCTTGTTTTATGGTTATGCAATGAAAAAGTCAATAAAAATATATTTTTTTTTTTACAAACTCATGGGGGTAGTGGTAGTAACAACTCAAAGCTGCTGGGCGATAACCGCTCAAACAGGATACCCTAGATCAATCCCACGATAGGCGCAGCGACTTTACAATTGCCAAGAGAGAATGACCCAATAAAGCACATATGGACAGAGGAGGTACGCGTGCTCTTACAGCACAATAAAAGTCAGATGCCACATGAGTTAGGAACAAATAACAATATGAACACAGCACACACAGTGATCATGTGCTCCCCAAGCAGGATATCTGGACACGTTATCCACAGGCCACATTGTGTCCACGCAAAGTTAAGGCGTACCTGTAGTAACCATTTGACCATTAATGTGTGACTCTAAGGCAGCAACCAACATTATTCACTATATATGGTTTGCCGGAGAAATTTACAACCTAATGGAAACTGTATTTAAGGAGGATATTAACTGAAAGTAATTTGAGGCAGTCCTCATATCATGTACCTGTAACTGTTCTCCCGGCCGCTAAGTTTAATTAAGCAAACTGTTCCTGGTTGCCAAAAGCATGTTGTCTCTTGTTTTTTCATGGTATTTCGTACTCAAGTAACACCAGGTAGACTGATCCCTCTTTTCTACCACCTTTCTACTAGGAAAAATCCTTGGTAAGTACCATCCAGTATTCTCAAAAACTAAATTTTTCATTGTTTTTTCTAAGGGCGCTAGATTTGCCTTGAAATTTAACAACACATTGGTAGCAGGCAGCATGGGTGACGAAGCACACGAGTCAACTTCGCACCTCCAGTTGCGATCCAAGCTATTTCGTGACAGTCTGGGAGATGCTCTTGGTGTTTACAGCTAGCTCTCAGCTGTGCCCTGGTGGAATCTTAATAACAAGTAGAAAAAGATTCAAACTGCACAACCTTCATTTTTATCATTTTCAGAGCAAACAGCAAGCTAATAGAGTGTGTTAAGAAACACTGGAATACCGTCACAAATGATCAAAAACTCTAACCATTGAATCCAAAGAAACCAAAGTTTATCGTCAAAAAAATTCCAAATAAAAGTAGACCCCATATAATATTGCAAAATACATCAACACTCTTAAAAGTTACAAGCACATAGCCATGGTTAACCAAAATACTTGTGATAACAGTAATTAAAGGTCCTTCAATAATCCAGCAAACACAAGGAGATGAAGGACACTCATCCCCAGTCACAGATCTGGGTTGAATCCATCATCATTCTTTAGCTCACTTCGCCACCTCAGTTCAGACCCTGCTATATGCAAATCAGTCTTGACCCCGCATCAGCCAGGCTAGCTTAGATCCAGTGGCAAAGTGAGCAAGGGACCCACATCTGGGCATACCCTGCCAACCTAGGGCAAACAAAGCAAACACAAGGATATGATGGACAGAGTGCTGAAACACTCACCCCCAGTCACAGATCTGGGTTGAATCCATCATTATTCTTTTACTCACTTCGCCACCTCAGTTCAGACCCTGCTATATGCAAATCAGTCTTGACCCTGTGCCTCATGGGAACAGTCCAGCCCGAACTGCAAAGCCATGTCTTCCCTGAACCGGAAAAAAGCATCCTGGGACCAGATTCAGGGTAGCACCCCACTTCAGCCAGGCTAGCTTGAATCCAGCGCCAAAGTGAGCAAGGGACCCACATCTGGGCATATCCTGCCAACTTAGAGCAAACAAAGCAAACACAAGGAGATGATGGACAGAGTGCTAAAACTTTTCAGACACTCACCTCTAGTCACTGATCTGGGTTGAATCCATCATCATTCTTTAGCTCAGTAAAGATCTGTGACTGGGGGTGAGTACCTGAAATGTTTCAGTGCTCCGTCCATCATCTCCTTGTGTTAGCCTTTTATAATCCAACCAAGCATTAGTCACAAAAGACATTACTTGAATCTGCAAAAAAATATTAATTTGTTAAGGCCGCCTTTTAAGAAACAGAAATACTGGCCATATTGTAAATTTAGTATGAACATGATTGTAAATTTATTAGAGATAAGCAAAATGAACTCAGATCAAATGCTGTCCTACATTTGCAATGGTTTAATGGTGCTTAATCACGTGTACACATTTGTTAAACAGTAAGAACATTGCTCTTAATTGGTGGCATTGCATAAACAGTGTAAGAGAAGGAGGCATGGTGGAAAGAATTTTCAGCTATGCTAAGCTCAAATGGTTTCAATGAGATGCGTGAGCCATGTTGTATGATACGATATAAAACACAAAAACATTGCTATACAAAATGTACTTACAAAAAAACCTTGGTAACCATAATATTGACTTTCTTCATCCATTACAAAAATATCACCATTCGAAAAAATAAAAATATTAAATACTCATTAAAGCAAAGGTCAAAAGCAAAAATATTCATACTCAATGTACTGACAACTATAATGTTGTTATAAATTAGAAAGAAAACACATACAATGACATAATACAGCACAAAACAATAAGTAAACGTGCAAAAAGTAAATAATAAACACAGCATCAATCATAACATTTTAATTAGTATCATCCATGTATACCTAAAACTGTTAACAAATAGGAAAACAGTATAAATATAGAACATGCCAAACATACAGCCTGCAGCACCACTAGCCCACAGCAAAGAAGATTGACACTCTCCTTGAATGCAAGCTCTCCTGCACCTTGGAACATCACTCTATAAGGTAAAAGGAATTGTGCCCATAAAAAGCAAGCTTAATACGATTTTAAAGATAAAAACACATATATCAAACTACCATATATTAAACAAAACAAAAAAGGCACAATGAAAATATTTAAATGTATTTTCTTTTGTTTTCATATTTCCAGTACAGAACGAAACATAAGAAAGCTGAAAACCAACCCCAAAAAACACGAACAGAGCACACTGGAATGTAAGTATGAAATGTAAAATATCAGAAAGGAATAACTCCTGTATTTATAACCCTTTAAACAATTTGAAACGAAATTCAATTTATATTTTTCAATTTGTATCATTCCAAAATGTTCGCTATACCTACCTACATGACTTCCAGAAAAGGAAGCCTCGGTGGGTATGCATACACTGATGAGAGCACTGCCAACAATGGCAGCCACTGGAAATACAATAAATATTATTCTCTCAGTTATTATAGTTCGAGCAACTACCATTAATGCCACTGCAACTATTTAGACCATGAAAGACACACTCACACACCTAAAATATCAAGCATAAATTTGAAAAACAGTTCACGGTTTGAGAGAAGCTTAGCACTAGCTCTGCAGCACCAACAGAAACAATTTGAAAAGACTGAAGGCTAGATGTACAAAGCATTTCTGAGGTTGCAAATAGCCCAGTTCACAGAATTAGGCCATTTACGACCACAAAACTGCTTTTTTAAATGTGCAAACACCAAGCACAATTTTGGTTTGCGAATTCGAGATTTGGAAGGGGCATGTTTGGGGAGCCACTTCAAATTCCAAATAGTAGTGGCATTTATTAATGTTTCACAACAAAAATGTAGTTGCGAAATATTAATATTTTGCCAAGACTACAAACGGGAAAGGGACTCTTTTCCCGTTGTAAATATTGAAAACATAAACACTGTAAAAAATGTTTTGTTTAAATGCATCCCATTTATCTTCAAGAAAAAGGGGTTGAGTTTAAAGAAAAATAAATTGCTGTATTCAAAAGCAATCACAGACATAGTGGTCTGCTGACCTACACAACCACCATCCTTGTGATGGCTGCAAATCCTACTGGGTCGTAATTTGTAGCCTAACACATTAATATTCAGGAGGTAGGTTAAATTGCAACACACTATGAATCTGTACTTTGCAAAATGAACCATTATACATAGGACACTACACAAATTACCACACTGGTCTCAAATTGCGACCAGTATTTTGCAACAAGTTCTATGTAAATCTAGTCCTATGGTCTACATTTAGAGTTTATGGTGGGTAGCTAGCCCTCTGACAATGGCACAGAGGTCATATCCTCTGCCACCCACCATATTTAGAGAGCACTGCCTCCCTGGCAGAGATCTCTATGCTTTCACAGGAGCTGCCAACTTAGAGGATTGTGCCGATCAGGGTTTAGGAGCCAACCCAAGTTCCACATACACAGCTACACTATCTTTGGAAGCTAAAATTAATAGTGCAGTGTAAGGTGGTGTAAGTCCTTCCAAAGCACTTTTGGAAGAAGTCATCTTGCCCTTTATCAGTTCATAGAAATTAAAAATTGAACCTAGCTATCAGGATCTAACACAAAAGCAAACCCTGGCCCAAAAGGTAAAACCTATGCTTTCCAAACAAATTCACCAAAAGCATGAAATGCAAGGTACCGAAGTCGTACTTTTTCCAAACACTCATGGACTATACAGCCTAGAATCCATTATTCAAATACTACTATAACCAAAATACTACTATAACCTGCTCAACAGCGTACACTGGTAAACACCACACTAAACAGAGTAACAAACACTAAAACTACTCTATAAATAAATATTTTTTTAAATATTAAACATGATAATTTATTACTTATAATTCTGAAACATAAACTATAAAATAACAATACCAAATTAAAAAACAGAATGGCATAAATTAATATGTTTATACCTTAAAAAAATATGATCCTACACAAGCAGTAATTAAACACAATGGTTCACCAAACTCATAATGTGGCTCTTACTAGTCTAACACAGTCTTTAATACATGCAGATTTTCTATTTAAATATGAAACCGACAAGCAATGGGGAAATGTTCAATTTTGAGGAGGGCAGATTCAGTTGTTTAACTCCGTTTCCACACCTGTTGAGGAAAGTGTTTACATTTGGGGAGTATATATTTACTGTTCTAATTCAAAATCCCCGACCATCCTGTAAAGTTTCATTTTTGGAACTTTACAAATAATACTGTAACTCCTAACCAATGTCTTTAGAGGGTACAGTTTACTCTGTGTATTGCCAAATTTACTATTCCAAACCCAAAACCTGCAATAAGTATTTTGAATAACTATTTTTCCCTTTGTAACCATTTTACTTGATACAATCCAAAATGTTTAATCATTTTAATTACTAAAATCCAAAAATGGTATCAGTAATTTTAAATGTAATGGTTTTGACATATCAGCATTATGTTTAATATTTAAATATTTAAATTTATTATCATATAAACTTAAAAAGGGAAATATTTTTATTTCATTTTAGAACCATTCACACATTGTTTACATAAAAACAACCATTATTTTGTTACTATTCAATCTACTTAACTATAGAATAAATATAATCATTAATAGTGTAATTGGATACCTCATTAAAAAGAGGCATAACAAAATATTCTCCACCTTAAAACTCAAAACACTTTCATTTTCAATGTACATTATTATAACATTTTGTAAGATTTAAAATATAACTGAATGCAACTTATTATTAATTCAATGAATAAACATGTTTTAAACTAATATCATTAACAACATGAAAGAAAAAAACTACCTTTTAAATCAAAATGTCATAAATGAATGTAATAAGTTTAATAATTACTACATTAATAGTAAAGTAATGACACACATATTTAACACTTCTCACCTTATTACCCTGCAAACGCAACAGCCAATACATGCAATCAATACATATTAGTGAATACATTTATTATGCTCAATCTTTTAGAAAGTAATCATTCAATAAATAATTAATCATATATATATTTAAATATATTATTTTACAAATGAATTAAAAAATAATGCATCAAGCACTAACACAAAGCATAAATATATGAATTGAATTTCTTACAATATAAAATATTATAACATACAATTAAAAACCTAAATTAAAATATGAAAAGTTCTCAAAATTACAAAATGAGTTAAAGTAATATACATACATTATAGTTAATTCTCAGAAAAGGTAATTATGGCATATAATATTAAAACAGAGAAAATCACATCAAAAAAGGAAAATATGCAGCAATATTAAAGTAAACTGTATGATAGATATTAGTAAAAATGATATCTTACCTTTGATATTATGTCCCACAATCTTCTGCATACCCAAATATGTTTGAAAATATATATTAAAGCCCTACGATATTCTTGAGTCAATAATATGGTAAAACTCCTGAAAACTATTTATGATTTAGTATAATAAGTCAACCTTCATTTTGACTAATAGTAGCTGTCCTTGTGCCACATCACTGCTGAAAGCACATCTCGTAGTACACCACTGAACATTGGTTGTGACATACCATCAAATATAGTCAAACAAAGAAAGAGAGGTCAGTGGTATGAAAATAACCACAAAATGGAGCAAAAATTAAAACAGGCCTGACCTAGGTCCGTTAGGAAAGCCCTCACTCACCGACCTGGTCGGTGACATGCTTCATCATTGGGCCCCACTAAAGAAGCCGAGTGCCTCTTTAGTGCGCTGCGACGCCAGGTCTACTGCAGAGCGGATTTTGTGTGAAGGTGTGCAGTGAAAATATAATGATAAAAGTGTCTTAAGTGTATCAAAAAAATATACTTTATTTGTAGATCACTAGGACACAGATAAAAAAATGTGTGTGTTGGTACTTTGTCCAAAATTAACTGTTTGGTTAATTCCAACCAATAATAACGTCAGTCAACATGTTTCTGCCTATAAAACAGTGTAAGTTTACCAGGCATTCATCGGGACCATTAAATGAGCTAAACCCTGGCGGTATGAGCACCCTAAGGCTCACCCTGACCTAGGGACATGAAAGTGAAAAAAGTTAAAAAGGTGAAAAAAAGTGCATTAAGGAAAGAGCAATTGCTCATTCCCGGTTACTCCTGGTTTAGGAGGCTTGCCAATTTCAGGTTTCTGCACTTGTAGGAAGATTGCGATCTGCAGCATGGGTCACGGGAGAGGGGTGGAGGCATAATTGGCACACTGCCCTCGACGCCAGGCACCCTCTCGGAACCTGTGACTCCCTCGTACCGGACCCGACGGTGTATTGAAAGGAACCTGTGGCCAGAAAATGCAATACTGCTATGAGTTTTACAAGTTGGTGGGATACATGTGGGACTAGAAATTTGAGGAAGGGGATCATGCTGCAACTAATGCCAACATTGTTTGCCTAGTCAGGCTAAACTTCTTGATGATATCCTTTTCTCCCATGGTCTGAAGGCCTGGAAGTGGGAGGTACACTGGAGGCTTTTGTCTCCTCCCTCTCTCAGGATACCCCTCTATGATGTGTAACAATGTTGAACATCGGTCACAGTGTTCACAGTAACATATGTGAAGAGTAAGCCAAAAGTCATGTGACAAAACATAACTGGTTCAGAAAACTTTACACATTATTCATATAAAAATTGGCTACTGAACAACATCCACCAATAATCCCGATTGTGGCCATCACATGTGTCTGTAACATAAATGTGCCCTTAATATTTTTTGGGGGATATTTTCATTCATAATAACGTCATCGGCCATGTACAGTGCACCAAACAAATATAGCATTTATGCACTATACAGTTGATTTGTGTCATGGAAATTACTTGGCAATGGAGTAGTCCATATATAAACATGGAATCCCTCATTTGGAGTGGTGGTGATTGATACCTTTAACAGTCACCAATACTGTACTTCCAACCGCTAAAATCGCGATACCTGACCTCGCTCACAAATTGGAAGGTGGAAGTCGACCGTGCGGTTGGTGTTTTATTCCACGACGGACACAGCCATAGGCTAACATTGGTCATTGTGACAGTAGAGAGCCAATGGTTGTGTCCGTCTCCACTGATGACCGCGTACATGTACGCCGTGGTTTGAAAAATACCTCTCTTGCCTCCTGACACCGCTGGTATCTACATCTTCTCCACTTTAGCTGCTGTTTTCCACCTCAGGGAGCAGTCATGCCAGGCCAAGCAAGTGAGAAGGCCAGTGCCTTCTCTGCAGAGTAGCTGAAGCTGCTAGCTGAAGAGTTCCTTTCCCTGTATGCCCAGCAATGTGGCTCACCAGAGCATTAGGTAACTATCCGACAGACATATTTTACTATGTGCAACTCACTCATTGCCATTTCCACAGGCTACAATGTGCCCCTGAGTTCCAGAGTTAGGCCTATGAAGTGTTGTATCATTTGTTGGTCTTTACATAGGACACTGATGTTTGGGATTGTTGAGCACTATACACTGTGATTTTAACGCACCCATTGGGATGGGTAGTGTGTGTAAAGCCCTAGATTCCGCTTGGTGTGTATATAGCCATCTATGCATTCATGAATTTCATGGTACCTGTAATGTTGATACAACTCTGATATTGCTAAATGTGAAGACAATTGTATAATTTTTACAGCATGATCCGTGTATGTGCTCTGTCAGAGCTGATGAATATGTGGTTAGCTATGTGTACAATCCCACATTTCACTCACCCAAAATTAGGGCTCTACAAATAGTTGTCTAGGAGCTTGCAATAGCTCACAGACCCCTTCAAAGTACCACACAGCCTTGAGGTGACTTATTAGATGGTCCTAAGTGACCTTTTTCATTTAGAAATGTTGTAAATTCACTGGTCATGGGAAACTTATACTCTACAACAAAGCTGTTAGGAAAGCAAAGAAAGAATATTTCTCACGTAGAATAACAGAAAACAAAAATTCATCGAAAGAACTATTTAGAATAGTCAAAGAATTATGTAGCCCTGTGAGTCTTTCATTAGATCTTACTCCTTCACAAGAAGGTTGCAACAAAATTAATGTTTACTTTTGCGAGAAAATAGACACAATTTATGCTTGTTTCTCCAATATCGATCCAGAACAATTAGAACCCCACGTGTCATCTATAATCCAGGCCAGCTGTCCCAGGTTCGGACCATTCTCAGAAGAGGAGGTGGGCAAAGTCATGCTAGAAGTAAAATCAGGTTCGCCATTGGACCCATGCCCATCTCATATTTTCTCACAACTGACTCCAATAATTTGCCCGGCCGTAACAAAAGCATTAAACCTCTCTCTAAACTCTGCTGAATTTCCAAAAATTTGGAAAAATGCCATAGTCACTCCATTATTAAAAAAAGCAGGCTCTGATATTAATAACCCAGCAAACTATAGGCCTATCTCACAGCTACCCTATCTATCAAAAGTACTAGAAAAATTAGTCAATAGGCAGTTATCCGATTTCCTGGAAAACAACGATCTACTAGACATCTCTCAAACGGGGTTCCGGGCTAATAACTGCACAGAGACAACACTCTTGGCAGTGATGGATAACATCAGAACCCAGGTAGATCAGGGAAAAACGGTCGACCTGATACTATTGGACCTCTCGGCGGCGTTTGATACCGTACCTTACAATCGGTTACTGGAAATCCTCGCAGTAAAAGGTATCCGGGAAAATGCATTAGGGTGGCTGCGATCCTTTATGCAAGATAGAACACAATCAGTACGGATGGGTGACTTTTCATCCCCTCCCCGGAACATCAAGTATGGGGTCCCGCAAGGGGCCTCTTTCAGCCCGACATTGTTCAATGTGTTTGTCTCCTCGTTGGCTGAAATAGGAAGAAAATGGGGTGTCGATATCTGTTCATATGCAGACGACACCCAGCTGATGATCACATTAGATGAGGAAAATGATCCAAAGGATAGGTTACTAAATTGCCTCACCGAATTAGCCAACTGGATGCATAGCCACTGCCTTAAGTTAAATGCAGATAAGTCCGAAATACTACTGTTCGGCAGGCATACACAGCTATGTGATAACAGTTGGTGGCCCACAACTCTGGGCACCCCCCCAGCCCGACAGTAACGGCAAAGAATTTAGGTGTGACATTGGACAACACTCTGAGCATGAAAACCCTTGTATCAACAATCTGTGGTAAAGCCTTTGCATTACTGAAAATGCACAGAAGAGTCTTTCCATGGATTCCTACTGATTGTAAGAAGATCCTGGTCCAGTCCCTACTGATGAGTAGGCTGGACTATGGAAATTCCCTGTTTGTGGGAATGGCGATTATCTCTTTTCCAAATTACAGATCGTACAGAACGCTGCAGCAAAAGCAATCTGCAACAAAAGGAAATATGACTCAGCCAAGAGTTGCATAAGAGAGCTCCACTGGTTGCCAATGAGGCAAAGAGCTACGTTTAAACTATTGTGCATAATGCATAGAGCATTGCACAATACAGGCCCATGTATTCTAAAAAAGAAAATCAAATTCTATGCGCCATCTTGGAATTTGCGCTCCCAAACAACAGCAAGAGCAAGAACTACCCGTGTGAAAACAACAAGGATGGGTGGACGGGCCTTCTCCCACCTGGCGGCGACAAGCTGGAATGAGTTGCCCGTGAATCTTAGACTGACGGACTGCTACCTGTCCTTCAGGAAGCAATTGAAAACATTTCTCTTCCCCAAGCCTGATTAAAACAAGGATCCTATTATCTGCCTATCACTGACATTCACTACTGCCATTATAGCGCTGTGATATCCTACCCAGGATGATTGTTAGCACTTTATAAGCACCATAATTAAATTAAATTAAATTAAATCAGTATGCTCAGTCTGCAGAGAGCAAGGGCTGACAATAAGCTGTGCACAGTCAGATCCATGTGCCAGGCTGGGATTGAGTCCCCGTGGCAATACAACTGATGCACAGAGTTACATCCGTGTTGACATATGGGTCCTCGGATGCTCACAAACTGAGTTGTCACAAATAATACACCCATAGATTGTTATCACATGGACTACATTTGGAATGGTGATTGAGGTTACCCCTTGACTTGATATTTCTGTTCATTGACCTACATTTCCCAGGTGTGAGATTTTCTAATGACAGGTCCCTCACTTTCACCAGTCCGTTTTTACTGTTCCATTACTATTGCTTGCACTGTACAGCCCTATGTCACACGTGACACATTAACAGTGCAAATAATTGGTTAGTTCATAACAGGTGCGGTATAGGTGAATCACTAGCTTTTGTATCTTCAACCAATCCAAAAGGACATACAATGGTATGTTGATGTCATCCCTATAACAGTGCATCATATGCCAAAAATGTGTGTCCTGTGATGCTAGTACATGCCACACATACTCCATCACACATTGTATTATATCCCATCTATGAGTGCACATGACCACACATCCCCAGAGAGCAAGCTCTCACTGACACACATGGCAGCCCTTTAATAGTGACTTCAGTCATAGGATGTAGTCTATACTAGGTTACCAGGTTTCATGGACCATAGCCATCAAGCCAATGGGCTTGGCTGTAAAGGTGTCAGTACAATATTACAATGGTTGGTCAGTCTTCAATTGGCCACATTGTTTTCTCTAATGTCACAGTACCTCACATCACAGTACATGTAAGATGGGCCTGGCCTCAAGAGTGATTGGGCGCTTGAGGCCCCTGGCTGTCTTCTCAACGTGCTTAAGGTGCTGTTTATTGATTTTTTGAGGAGCTTTAGGTGGTCTCTTTGTGCTTTCGGAATCCTATTTCTCCGGCTCGGAGCCTGGGAGTGATCTTTTTTTGTTGAGGGTGCGGCCCAGCGGTTTCGTAATATGGCAATAAAATGTTCCCATAGGGTTATTTGGTCATTTGAGCCTGTTGCTTATGACTTAAACAGCTCAATTGCTGTTCCTGACAGGGACTCTGCGTTGGGCACTGCGCATTTGATCCTTCTTAGATTTGAGATCTAGATGGGCCCCAGGGCTGGTATTTGATGGATGGAGATAGGTGCAGTGGCTAGAAGCATAGCTTCTTGTGGACGGTGATCGCTCTCCCCCTTGTCCTGCATTCTGAACCCGAGGATGTGTGGAAACAGTGAGAGGCTTGCAAACGTGTAACCTAGTATGGAGCTTGTTATAGGGGAGTAGTATGAAGGTATGGGAGGCGAGTCTTCGGGGAATCTGCCTTTGAGAGCTCTGAGGTGTAGGTGTTCTAAGTCTTCCAGAAGATGACTTTTCTTGCTGCTCTTGCTTATGTGTATTGATGCGCATTGAGTCAAAATGTTGAAAATTGTGGATTGGATACAAACCTCCTGGCCCCCCGATGTGCCGAAGAGGTATTGGTTTAGGTCCCCAGACAGGATAAAGTTTGAGGTTTCCATGTCAGTTACGTACTTTGTTACTTGGTCAATTAGCTTTTGAATTGTTCGCTTTTTGTTTTGGGTGAATGTATGTGTTGACTGAAACCACCACTGTTTGCTTGCCCTGGAGCTTGACTGCTGTGATAGCTGCTGAAGTTGAGCCCACAAGCACTGCTCGTAGATACATATGTTGACAGCCCTCCAGGGAGGTGTCCAAATTTGCCTCCCTTTACAGCCGGTGAGACGAAGCACATGAAACCTTGTATGTGATGTGGGTGGGTGAGCCAAGTTGATATTCCTTTGTGGTGGTGGACCCCACAGGGTTTGTTCCAACTCATTCCTTGTCCGCCAACCCACAGGTCCATTGCCCCCCTCCCTGTTGCTCCCCAACCAGTTTGCCGGGCTTACTCCCCTAAGAGTGGAGCCATCTCCTTTGTTCCAGGCACCTGAGCCCCTGTCCCTCTGCCCCCCTCCCACTGTGCAGACTGAGGAGGCCATTGACCTCCGCAGAAACATCTCTCTTGGTCAGGCTGCACTACTGAATGCCGTCCAGGGGCAAGGCAGCCATCTGCAGCAGATGGTGCCCTTCCTGGAAGATAGTCACAGTGCAATGCTTGTCGTACATAGATCTTTTAAGGCTCTGGCATCCTCCCTCCACGCAGCCTGCCATCCCCCCAACCTTGTGTCTTTCCCCTGCCCTGTCACATAACAATACCCTATTCTCAAACCTATCCAAAGCACATGCAAATATTTGCACCCACCCACTCATACAGACCCATGGCACATCCGCACATAAGCAAAAACATCACAAAAAAGCAGGCATGCATCCAAACAGACACTGCACCCACTATCATCACTATCATATTCACAACCAAAACTGACACCAGTCCCCCATCACCCCCTCACAGCACACATGACAACACACTCGCTTGCACACATCGCACCGCTACCACCATATCCACAGCCAGAACAACCAACACCACACCCACACCCACCACCATCACTTCCGTACATACACCACACACAACCACAACCACTGTCACCACTGTTTCTTTGTCAAGGGATGAGCCCGCCGTGCCTTTCGGGAGTTGTTAGACTTCTGTTCTGTGTGGCGCTGGATACACGCTGGATACGTGCTCTTCGGGAACCTCCCACTGCTCTCCTTCTCGGCGTATGGTTTTCACTACGACGCTACAACGCCACATTAGGCAGCTGCACACGGGAGACGGGAGAGAAGCGAGGAAACGCGAAGACACGAAGGTCCTCGACCAGCAAATTAACCAGCACGCACTGTGAACCACGAACCTGATAGCGGGCGGCGCTGGTGGCGCGAGCCGCAACCATTGAGTCTGGTGGTAGGCGCACCCTTAAAACTATCGCGAGCCGCAACTACCGAGGCTGAGGGTAGGCGCACCCAGAATCATCAAGCCTGCCTGTAGTTGATGCTGTACAGGGAAGGAGCTCCCAAAAGGTCCAAACGACAGAGAATGTCCATAGGAGCATACACTGGCAATTATACACAGGAGGCTCATCAAAGATAAAAGCGCGAGGGGCAACGGAAGCACTAAAGACACATAAAGACACTGAGGATACCTAAACCTGGGGCAGGATTAAATGGGTGGATCTCTGAGTGGGCGAGTACCCAGGCCAGAGGCAGTACCAAGGCCAGAGGTAGTTCGGTGAAAAGAAACTTGAGAGAATTGTTGAGAAGTGGTGGAGGTAAGAGCGCAGGCCCACAGAACAGAGGTAAGTGAAATTTTCCCCTATTTAAGAAAGCACCAAGGAGTGTAATTTTGAGGGCACAAGGAACAAGGGGCGGCTGTGCACCGGAAGTACCGGGGAATCCGAAAGAAAGCTAAGGAGGAAAAACCTCCTAAAAGTCTTTGCACCCCGGAGGGAAGGAGTGAAGGGGAATAAAAGAAATGGCCTTAGGAAAAAACAAGCCACGTAAAGCCCCAAAAAAACCCAAGAAAACAGGGAAAAAAGCCCTGGGATGGAGGACTTGACTGAATTACCGAGAGGCGTTGAAAAGATAAATGGGGATATGGCAACACCCTGCGGTATTAAAACACCAGCGAGAGGGTCTACCCCCCCCCCCCTCAGGCTTAATCCCAAAGAAGGTGTTGGAGTCTTCAAAGAAAGCAGGCGCAAAAGGTGGATCGGCAGTTTCAAAATCTATCAAGGACTTCATAGGCAAACACTTTAAAGTGAAGGAGACACCAGAAAAGGAGTTAAATGTGGTAGAGTCACGGCAAATCACCGTGGCCCCGGCAGCTATAAGCATGGAATCTCTAGACCAGACTGATTTTGACATTGCTGAGATCCCGCTGGAACCTCGCTTGTCATCTTCCCCATGGTTATTTCAGTCGTTAATTATTCAGGAAATAGAAGTAGAGGTGGAGGAAGAAGAAAGAGAAAGCCAGAGTAACACCTCGGGTGGGGTAGACTCTGCTCAGAGGTATTCCAGCCCACGTGTGAATACAAGAGGGGAAAACTCCTATGCTGCTCGTACTGATTTATCAGGCATTCCTGCGCATAGTTTGGAGGTAATGGATTCATCTAGTCTATCTATGCTCGAGGTTATGCTCATGCTCCAGAAAACCTAACAGGGCATTTTAGAGGTTTCAGTTTTAAACAATGAAATTTTAAAAACACAAAGTAAACAATTTAAGAATATATTAGGGGAGTTGACTCAGATTAAAGACCTAATGCCCACTCTAGTAAGATCAGTGGAAATTCAGGAGGATATTGAAGAGGATGGGGAGGAGGAAGTGGTAAAGGAGGATGAAGTGGTAAGGGAGGAGGAAGTGGTAACGGTGAGCAGACCTAAAGAGGAGGAACCAACAGTATATATCTCCCGCTGTCCTATGATTATAAAGAGATATGGGGAATGGAGGCGTATAAAACAAAATACCCGAGGCGGCGAAATGGTAAAAAGGCCCCATGTTATCATCACTCTGCAAAGCAATAGGCTAGAAACTAAAAAGTTAACCTTTGCAGACATAAGAGAAAGAGTTCCTAGTTCTGAGGGTCAATCTAAGTGGGAATCAGGGAAAAGTATGGTGAAGAATACCAAGGACTCTTGGAGGAATTACCACAGAGGAAAGGAGGATGTAGAACTAGAAGGCGGGATGGAGACGCCGATATGTGTAGGGTCTAGTAATCAAACATCTGACATTAGCTGTAGGATTAGAGGTAGAGAAGATGTAAATAAGAAAGGAAGTGCAGATGAAAGATCCCAAACCTCACAGCAAATTAGGACGGTGGACACCTGGCTATTTGTAGAACACATAGGTCAGGGAAAGGGGGGGAAAGGGCAAAGAAATTAAAGCCCCTAAATCGGTCCCAGCTCCTCTCTTTGTTTGCAAAATGCCCCAGTTTAAAATATGTTAGTACAGATGATCTCAAAGAAGTAGGGTTTCTGTTTAACACCAGAGGGGATGAAGTAACAAAGGTCCTCCTTCACTCAGCATTAATAAAAGTTGCTATGGAAAAGGCAGAGGCTGAGATGTTAAGGTAAGGAATTAGAATATTAAAGAGAGAGAAGTGATGATGGTGAATCAAGGGAAACCATTCCTCAGGAACCATGCGGGGTTGGGAGAACGGCAAATAAAAATGATTACATCAGGACGGGGTATTAAGGAAGCTCTCGAAATCACGATAATTCCTAAAAACTTAGATTGGGATGTTGATGACTTTCTGGTAGTATATAGATACAGAGAATTGGCACATATGGGTTGTGAGGAAGAGGGGCACTTGAGCAGTAATGATTAGGAAACTGGGTTGTCACACAGCCTATCCATCTTGTCCTGGAATGTTAACGGATATAAAAGAATAGCAATAGAGGAAGGGTTTAAAAATATCCTTGGGAAGATCGATATTGTATGTTTGCAGGAGACTTGGCTGTGCGACGAAACCCCAGTTACTGAAGGATTTACTCATCATGTAAGGCCTGCAAAAAAGAATCAAGTAGGTAGGCCATCAGGTGGCCAAATGATTCTGGTGTCAACAAGGATAGTGAAAGATATACAATCCCTTCAACTTAAATGTAACTGGGCACTAGGCAGTAGAGTATTGACATTAAATAACAACGCAGGTGGTGGAGGTTTATGCATCATAAATGTGTACATACAGAAAGGGAAAATAAACGAGTACAAAGTGGAGTTGGATTGTTTAAGGAAGGATTTGGAGGGATTATATGATATATACCCTAAAGATGTGCTTTTAATACTGGGTGATTTCAATCATCATCATCATCATTAATCTTTATTTCGGCTCATTCGGCCATAAAAGATACATAAGCATCAACAATACATTTGGCACGGAGGATACACATACAGTCAATACAATATATCAATGGGAAGAAGAAAATATACAATTCATCAGCTAATACAATAAATATCCAAATATAAAAAATAGGCATATAAACAGATGTTTTTACAAAAACCACCACTAGACAATATCAGGGCAATCTACCTTGTATGCAATTTGCACACACTTAGTGTCTACAGTTCAAGAGCCATATATTTACGGGTATAACTAGCACTTAATAGAAATCTGCTAACACAAAACACTGTGAGAAGTCCAGTGTTTGTTTTAATAATTCTATATGCTTCAAGATATGAACGTATACCTAAGGCTTTACACAAGGGTTTGATCCATTTTCTCCTCGCTAGTTCTTAGACTGTACAGAAGAACAATATATGGCTGTCATCCTCTCTCTGGTTTAACTGGCAGCATGTGCAAGTTACATTTCCTGGTTGCCCTGAAGACTTGTCCCATCTCGCTAGTACAGATTTTGTTCTTAATATACCATATCTTAATTTTAAATACAGGCTTTTTGCTAGGGGTGGTTGGATCTCATCTAGAAAGTCTTCAAAGAATGGAGAGTCCTTGAAATCAAGAACATTTCGTGAAATGGATCCACATGAATCACCATTTTGGAAATTGTGTGTTATATGAGACCAAAATCTTGCCTTGACCAAAGTCTTACATTTTTGTCTCAAACACGTTGGATCATCCCAAAAATGGGCAAGGCCTAACCGATAAAACCAATTTTTAAAATACTTAAGCCAGGGGTTAGTAGTATAAACATCAAGGTTCTTGACTTCCAAGATTCCATGTCTATAATCTTCAAGATCCGGAATACTCCAGAGTCTGACCCAGAACAAAAGTGGCCTAAGTAATGCAATATGGTCTGTCATTTTCATATTTAAATCCATAAATAGTGGTACAAGTGGAGTACATTTGGGCAATCTCAAAAGCCTTCTATAAAAAGTTTTTTCACTAATCATAAAGATAATACCTGCCTTTACACCCCAGATTTCTGCTCCATATAAAGCACCAGATTGGGCCTTAAATTTAAAAACTTCTAGTGCTTGTGAAATGGACTTGCTTGAACTTGCCCCATGGCGCTTAATAATAGGAAAAGTACTCTGATTGAAAATAGTTTTACTTTTTTCAATTTGCGTTTTCCATGAGGTAGTTGAATCTAGGGAAACCCCCAAGTACGAGAAATTTGGAACCAGTTCAAGCCTCTGGTTGTTTAAAAAGAATTGCCCTTTGAATGATTTATGGGGATTTATGGACATACATTTAGTTTTTTTTGTATTTATTTCTAGGCCTTTTGAATCACAATACATTTTAAAGGAATTTAAAAGTGTTTGAAGACCCATAGGCGTTTGCGAAATCAAAATTGTATCGTCCGCAAATAAGAGTGAGGGAACCCTCACACCATTCAGTTTTGGGGAATCATTATTGCATTTGTCTAAGTATTCTGGGATATCGTTGACGAATAAAGAAAAAAGTGTAGGGGCCAACACACATCCTTGACGGACTCCCCGTCTGATAGGTATGGGTTCTGTTAATTCCCCTTGCGGGCCCCAACGTACTCTTGCAAAGTTATTGTCATGTAATCGTCTAATCTGCTGGAGTATACATGGTGGTAAGCCCAGTGCAAACAAACAATCCCATAAACGATCCCGCAAAACTAAATCAAAAGCTGCCCTAAGGTCAACCAAAGCTACATAAATATGTCCTTTAAGTAGAGAAACATATTTCCAACAAATGCAACAAAACCTAAATACTTGGTCTATCGTGCTTGTGTTCCGTCTAAAACCTGCTTGGAACTTTGTAAAGATCTCGTTCTCATCGATCCACAGATCCATTCGATTTAAAAGATGCCTTAAGAAGATTTTTTGTAAAATGTCTAAAAGACAAATGGGACGATAGTTAGAAGGATCATATCTATCTCCCTTCTTAAAAACTAAAATAATTTCTGCTCCCCGCCAGCTATCTGGTAGATTTCCTCCGGCCACTAGCATATTAAAAAGCTTGTTTATGTAAGGCGCCCATACACTGATCTCGTGTTTGTACAAGTCCCCCGGTATTTTATCAAGTCCCGGGGCTTTACCGTTTTTTACAGCGGTTATTGCCAACTCTGTTTCCTCCAGGCTGAACTCTATAGTGTTTACAAGTGAGGCCAGCCATGAGCTGTTTCCATCAACAGTCACCTCACTACCTGGTGCTTCATACAGATGAGTAAAATGGTTAACCCATGTTTGCTCATCAATAAACACATCATCCGGTGACCTTTCTCCAATTTTCTCGTTAGCAACTAGTTTCCAAAAACCCACATTATCCTTTGCTTTAACAGCTGTTAACATATTCTCCCAGCATTCCTCGTCCCAGTTGGTTCTAGCCTTTTTCTGCACCCTCCTATATTCTTGTCTTAAGGTCCTGATAACACATGTTTTTTTGCTCTTGATTGCCTCTAGGAGCAAACCCTTGCAGTTACGACATTCCTTGTTGTACCAGGGTTTAATGCCAATAGAGCTAGTTTTTTTTCAGTTGTTTTTTGTTTGGCATTTTCGACACGAAAGGTACCAAGGCTTTAAAGAATTCAGTATGTAGGTCAATAAAAACCTTACCCTCTACTGGTTGGAGCGAATAGTTAACAAAAGTATCAGCAAAAAGTAAATAAATGCTGGATAATGCCTCTTTATTGCTCAATAGGCTAGCCCATTTGAGCGAACGCCTATTGTTACTCATCAAAGGGCCATTAATAGTTGGATTATCCAGCATAGTATAATCCATCGGACTACTAGTACTAGAGATTAAACTATGATCTATGGTCAAGTGCAATGGTCGATGGTCACTTTCATACCTAGGGTCAATTACAAAGTCAGATAGGAAGGACCAGATATCAAAAGATACCGAAATATAATCAATACTGCTTTGGGAGTCATTTTTAACAAAGGTTGGTGCTTTTGGAGAATCTGATGGAAATTGGCCATTACAGGCCCTCAGACCATGTACAGATACCAATCTCATGATCTGGGTGGCTAAGGTAGTGCAGCGCACACCCTTCATATAAGATAGAGAGGGGATGTTATTAGCCCTATCCTCGTCAATAAAAACATCTCCAAACCCTATAATCGGTTCGAAGTTACAGTTAACATCACCACAAACTATTACACTGCTAGTCACATCTACATAGTCTGTAAGGAGTTTTTCCAGTTTATCAAAAATAACAGATTCATTTGATAGCCCACATGGACGGTTGTAAATATTAAACACAACAATGCGCCTGCCATCCTTCATGTTAGCTACAAGACCTAATATATCTGCTGAATCAGTGTTTAATTGTGTTATTTTTACCTCTAATGACACACTAACCCACACCGTGAGCCCCCCCGATGGTCTACCTCTAGCTGAAGGAACTGCCTCAATATTAAATGTCTTATAACCCACCCTATGTGGTATTTCGAGGGACCAGGTTTCTTGGAACAAGCAAAAATCACTGGCGTCTATATAATTAGACCAATCAGGGTCAGAAAGATTTTTATCAAACCAGCGATGTTCCAAGATATCAAGGTAATTTTTTGTTGTATAGAAATTTTTTCCCTAGCTAACATTGGACTGTCCCCTACTAGTAATGCCCCCATTTTCAAAACCACACTATTACTAGCCCCTATTGTAGGGCTTGTTACTGAGGAAACAGGGGCTATAGACACTTGCCTTAAAATCAGGACACCTCCTACATCAATATCGGCTCCCCCTTGATAAGACCTAGATGGCATCAGGTCATGGACCGCTTGATCTACAATATTAATGGACTTCAGAATTGGATCACACTCAGCCCTCTGTGTAATAGCTACTGGAGTACTTGGACTTACAGATCCTAGACTCCCCAACACTGGCTGTTGTATATTTCCATCCAGTTTACAGCCACCCTCAGTTTTCTCCGTTTGAATTATATTTATATGACCAACCATACAGTGGTCATTCTGTGATCTTCAATCGCAGTTATCCAGACCAGAGAAAATATCGAACCTATTTGCTGTCTCCAAGGTTGTAAATGGTCTCAGGTTTTCCATTCTCCTATTAGGGTATCTGGAAGACCTGGGGGGTACCATATTCCACCCAAGGGGATCAGCAACATGATGGTAATATGAAAGTTCTGGTGGAAGCCCAGTGTTAAGGGACATCAAGGGGGCGATCTGATTGGGTATCTGAGCACCAATGTGGTTAGGGGGAAACAACAAAGATCTCGGATAAAAGTAGGTAAGAGGACGCGGTGCAATAGAGTTGGTGCCTTCACCCTGAGGCCAATTTAATATGTAAGTAACTGCTCGAGGGTCTCTAAAGTTTATAACCACTAAATCACCATCAATGTCCTTGGCCCTACTACCCAACCATGGGAGACGTCGAACGTGCACAATATCACCATTGATGTTGGGTGCTAACGGTCTGAATTGAGCTAGCCAATGCATGATTTTGTTTTTAAGCTGGAAGAAACCCTCTCTCTTATTTGTTGGCAAGCTAGGTACCCCTGTGAGAACAACCACATATGGAGCTGCTTCCGGTGGCAATTCAGCTTGAGGAATTCTACGAGGCGAGGGCCTGTTATTGCCGTTGCGACCCCTTATAGGCTGTTGTGAGGTCCCCACGTGAAGTTTTGAGGGACCCCTTGCTACTACATTTACTGTTGTTGGGACTGAGCTTATGTTCTGTTTATGTAAGGGAACCTTCTGCAGCTTAGAATTTGTTGGTTTAGTAGGTTGATCAGAACCCTTTAAGGCGCCAGAAATACCCTTTAAGGCGCCAGGAGTACACGTCGACACCGTGGCTAGAGGTGCTAGACCCCCACTCACCACTACCGTAGATGATCCCTGATTGCTACTAGCTGCAGCCTCTATTGCTTCAAGCTTCTTCTCCACCCTCCTCAGCCTCTCTATAATAGGTAGTATAAAGGACCTAATTAAATGTTCCATATTGTCCAGTGAAGCAATAGTGGAAACATCCATATGGGATGAATCATCCGGTATAACAATTGGAGTAATATTATCCATAGGTTGTACAACTGATGCCAAGGGTAACAAGGGAGCCAAAGTTGATATATCAGATTGAAGAACAACAGAGTGCTTAGCAGTTATAGTGTTAACTTTAGAGGGTTTTCCAAAGTCCGAGTGGCTTAACTTTGGCTTTTGCTGAACCCCCCCCTTACGTCTTCTTTTTGCAGGTGGTGGGCCATGGCTCTTAGCCTTCACAAATTTGCTCTGTTTGTTTGAAGCATGTTTAGGCTGGGCCAGGGTGCGAATAGGCAAATCAACAACAGGCAGTGACGAGCTAGGGAGAAGAATAGTATCTGCAGGCTGGTCTGTATGGCCAATTGGTGTAGGAGTACAGTCTCGTAGCAAAAGTGGGAAACTTTCCAAGGCTAGAGGATCTTCATTGGAAGGAGTACATCCGAGTGTAAGCGTAAGGGCTTTAGGTGGAGAACCGGCAGAAACCTTGTTCTTTATGTTTTCTACAGAGCGACGACGCTCAGCCCTACGATCTGCCAAAGTATTCTCTCTGTTTTGATCAATGAGAGCCTTTGAAAAATAATTATCAAGAGGACCACTGAAGCTACACCCAGCCTTCTCTAGCGGCAAATGGCCCGGACTTTGAGCCATCAAAGAGCAGTTAACTATAATATCCTGGAGAGAAAGAGGGTAGGCCCTGCCCGGCCTCACTCGGTCTCAGAGGGCCTCAGAGTGCCCGCCCTTTGCCCGGGCTTAGCCCCGGGCGCTCCCGCGCACGTCCCGCTTCCCGGAGAGCCTAGACTTCTATTATAGCCCTCAGCAGGCAAGGGGGCGTGGCCGCTGCGGGAAGAGAGCTACAGCTGTTTGAATCGCCTCGCAGTTCCGCAGCGGTAAAGGAGGTGTCAGCGGCACTCCAATAATGCCGGTATGGCGCTTGTGTAGCGTTCTTACAGCCCCAACAGCAGTGGAATCAGGACTCCCAGTCCCTCGCAGGTCCAAACAGCAGCAGGAGTAACAAGTGAGTAGCACCCGCGAAGCGGGTGCTACGAAAGGTTGTACCTTCGGCAGGCAAGGGGGCGTGGCCGCTGCGGGAAAAGGCTACAGCTGTTTGAATCGCCTCGCAGTCCCGCAGCGGTAAAGGAGGTGTCAGCGGCACTCCAATAATGCCGGTATGGCGCTTGTGTAGCGTCCTTACAGCCCCAACAGCAGTGGAATCAGGACTCCCAGTCCCTCGCAGGTCCAAACAGCAGCAGGAGTAACAAGTGAGTAGCCTAAACCCCCCAAAAATTGACTCATGGCAGAGTAATGTGCTAAGAGCCTATAATATAGAGCTTGCGAAGTTCTCCAATAGCGACATCTCTACCCAAGACGTAAAGCTCGGGCAGCTGCTGGGAGCTATGGGCTTGATCTGTGCTAATGGAAGGAAAGAAACGGACCGGCCCGCCAAACGTACTTTTAAAATAGCCCATTAAATCAATGGGGTGTCACCCACAGAATCAAAGGACCTGGGTATAGGTAATATAGAAAACAAGGTGGTCCTCGATATTGATTCAAACAAAAATATATAAGTATAAATTATGTCTTATTTGTGCAATTAAATCCAAACACATTGATTCAAGCAAAGGGAGGGAGATATATTAGCATTGATATTGTTTATAAACACATTGAATGCAATGAAAAACAGTACCCAAATATAACAATTTAAGCTAAACAGAAAAGATGGATTTTAGCCACACTCTGTATTCTTGTTATACCAAGATTTGTATATTTATTTACATCGTCATAAAACAAATATATATACGGCGCATTTTGACGGTTTACCATATTTGGCCTGTACCTCCCCCACCCTAATCTTATCCCCTTTTTTAATTGATGTGGACAGGCTCATATTACAGCGGATAGCTTCCGCCCCTTTATGTGTAAATACTAATATTGTATATTATATTAATTATCTCTCTTTCCTTTCCATGTCAAAATCGCGAGAGCACCCCTTTTTCTTTTTCTGACTGTACTCTGACAGTCCTGTGCGCCGTATATATATATGTCTTATGTTTGAATCAATATCGAGGACCACCCTGTTTTCTATAGTACTTTTAAAATAGGGCAGCAAATGTGCCCCATAGATTATGTATTTATTCAGGCATGGTGCTTCCATTTAATAAAACACTTTGAAATATTTGGGGTAGAGGGTAGCGACCATTTCCAACTGCTGATGGAATTACAGGTAAACAGGGACCCGCCAAGACAGAGAGTGCTACAAAGAGATGTTGAATACCCAAAGCGGCTTACAACCCGGATTAGTGAAGACTATCTAAAGAAACTGAGAGCTCTCCAATTATTAGTTGGGCTAGAAAACCCCCTACCAGGGGAGGCTTTACCCTGGTATGAGGATATAATAAGGCAACTGGTAGAATGCCTCAGGATAAAAATCAAACGGGGAAATCTTGGGCTAAAAATCAAAGCTAGTGTATATTCATTCAACAAACCTTGGTTTGACGATGAATGTCGGAAAGTAAAGGCCGCTATTAGGAAACATGAAAGATGCCTTAGACGTAGTTATAATGATATATCATCAATAGAACTTAAGAAATTAAGGATAAAATATAAGGCAACTATTAGAGAAAAAAAAAGATCCTTTAAGGAAAAATGCAGGGTGAACTTACTCGAGGCTAACGAAGAAAAAAATGTTAAAGGATTCTGGAAATTGATTAAGGAATGCACGGGGGAAGTTGTGGGATCCCTGCAGTGCTCCGTTCCAGAGGATAAGTGGGTATCCTACCTTGAGGAAATATATGGCAAATGGCAGAGCAAAGGGGAAATACTATCGACAAGCTGGCCAGGAGTCAGGGAAGAAATATTAGTACTTTTCACCCTAGGCTATATTAGGATTGTAATAGCTGGACTAAACTTAACTCGAGCTGCCGACCCAGACAACCTACCAGTAATTATTATAAAAACTAATACAGACTGATGGGCTGAGTTTTTTTCAAATATGTTTTAGGGGATTCTAAAGACAGGTATTATGCCAGAAAGCTGGAAAGGGGCTATTGTTAGACCGATACATAAAAAGGCGATGTAAACGCCCCAAAAAATTACCGCCTAAAAAAAATCTCCTTGACATTGGGGAAAAGGTATTCTCCAAAGTAATCCTAGGCCTGCTAAAAGACTCGGCAGAGGATAATCAGATAATACCCTCAGAACAGGGTGGGTTCAAAGAAGGGCATTCAACGGTGGACCACTGTTTTGCTCTCTGGGCCATCGTGCGGAAGTCGATAGAACAGAGGGGTAATTTATTCTGCTGTTTCGTGGACTTCCGCGCGGCATTCGATCTTGTGGGTAGGGAGCGGCTATGGTCAACCCTGGTAGGTTACAATCCACATGGTGACCTATTGGCCATTATAAAGCTTTACATACTGAAAACTGGGTCCAGATAATCTTGGATGAGGAGGGTGGATTGGCCGGGAGATCCAGATTGGAAATGGCTTGAGGGAGGGGTGCGTACTTGCCCCTCTGCTTTTTTCCCTGTTTTTGGCTGACCTACCAGCAAAACTAAGAGAGGCTAAAGGGGCTAGTCCAAAATTAGGAGGTAATCATATTTCCTGCCTATTATATGCAGACGATCTAGTGATTATGGACCAGACGGAGATAGGTCTCCAGGGAAAATTAAACATGTTCAACGAATATTGCCTAAATAAAAAGTTAATAGTGAACATGGAAAAGACCAAAATGCTATGCTTCGGGAAGTGAATAACTAGGTTCCCTTTGGGTACAAAATTACTCGAGAGGTTGAAAGAATACAGATCCCTAGGAATCTGGTTTACGAGTAACCTTAAATGGCACACCCATCTGGAGGCTCTTAAAATGAGGGCATCTGCCTCTGTGAAGGGACTAAAAAGATTTAATAGCGTTTATGGAGAAAACTCTGATAGGCCGGTCATAGAGGCCTACATAGCAATGGTCCCTCCCCAATTCCTGTACGGGGCAGAAGTGCTTTACTTAAGTGGGAAAAAAGGTTGGGATAAAGAGGAGGGAAATATCCTAAAAAGCTTGTTCTCACTGCCAAAATCCTCTATGGTACAAGCTGCAAGACTTGAGCTGGGAATTACCTCTTGGGCGGTAACTGCCTGCATGGTTCTAATATGCTTTTGGCAGCGTCTAGGGACTGGAGAGCGCCTAAAAATTTCCCAGTGGTGTAAAAGTGAAATTGCCGTTAGTGAATTGTCCTGGTCGAAAGAAACAAGAGCCACATTAAGTGAAGCATATGGAGTGTTGGGTTTAAAACTATGTCCGCAACTGGGACATCCAAGTATAGATATGAAAGAACTAAGGACACTGGGAGCTGAGACTTCCCGCACATATGATAGAGAGTATCTCTTGCGGAAAGTTTCGGTGTCGCATATGACCTTGGCTTGGGAAACCAATCAACAGTATCCCTATTTAGACAGATTGCCGAGCTACCATTTAAGATGTGAGGTACTAAAAGTGCGAATGGGGTAAAAAATGTTATGTTGAATTGTAATGGTACCTGCATTTGCGTGTTAGGTACTTACTGCGATATTGTACATATTTTATTAGATTGTATGAAGATTTTAGACTTACGAAAAGAGATCTTATGCCCGATATTTAAAAAATACAGGATTAGGAATAGGATGCAAGCTGCTAACCTTTTAGTGGAAATGACGAACTTAGATATTGCTTGTGCTATGGGGAAATTTATGAGTAAAGTTAAGGTGTTCCTCAAGTGTACAGAGTAAATATCGTATGCTGTTCACTTGGGGTAGGATGAGTTTGTGCATGTAAAGGTTAATGGTACTGTATGGAATCTCTTGGAAGGACTTGATGCATATGAATGAATTACCTGACCTAATTATTCGTAGGTGGACATTTGTATCTTGTATAAAGGAAATGTGTTATTTTATGTGTGATGTACATATGCCACGTTTTTAATATGATCTTGTTTATTTTTTAATAGCAATTTTATGTATAGGGTATACTTTTATGGTTGAAACTAACCAAATAAAGTTTTCTTACTGACTGACACTGTCACCACCACATCAGCATCCACAACACTCACACCCAGCACTTCCACTGTCCCAACATCCAGAGATGCACCAGTCCCATTCTACAAACCTAAGAACTACAGACACACACAAACAGGCACCCAACAGACATCACAAAAAACAAGTCAACTCCCTGAAATTAAACAGGGATAAGACCGGGAAGTTGTTGGTAGGCCATCCACCGACGGCTTGGGGTCCCCACTTCTGGCAAGAATCTATGGGCAGTACCTCCAACCTGTGTTTGTCGTAAAAAATCTGGTAGCTTTGGCATGATGATGATTTTACCATGAGCCAGCAGATTACCAAATTAGCTGCTACCTGCTTCAGCATTTTGAAATAGCTTAAAAACATTTTGTACTGGCTCTCAACTTCTGCCCAGAGAACCATGGTCCAGGCCCTGGTAATACCCAGGTTGGACAATGGGAACGTTTTATATTTCGGGCAGCAAAATCACAACTTAGACACCTACAGGCTCCTAGAGGCTCCTGCACATCTCTTTCTTAAACCTCCTAAATTCACTAGCACATCCATGTTGTTGAAAACTCTACACTGGCTACCTATTGATTGTAGGGTACAATTTAAGGCATTTTGCAATATGTACAAATGCCTAGCAAATATCGGACCTGCGTATCTGAGTTCCTTGGTGGCCTGTCACTCTCCTAAAGCAAGAAAATCCCAGCAAGGAGGCTGAGCATGATATTTTCTTGGACCCATAGAATGTCATTTTCTCTCAGTGTTCCGTACACATCTTTCATCGAAACTTTCCTAATTCAGCACTCCTTTAGACTGTTTTCTTCCATATTGAGCCTAGCGCTGGAAACCCTTTTTTTAGGTAGCCATGTGCTCTATATAATATTAACCCTGGGAAGAGTTTGCGTAGCAGCGCTACGCGGAACTCCGTGAAGCTGCAAAAAAGCTGCAAAAAAACTCTGCAAGACTATGCGTAGTTCTGTGAGCATGAGGACTTGCTTTTTCCGCATGTTAGTGAGAACTTTCTGACATTTTGCAATGCGGACTGTGTGTTCGGGGGGAAATATCATGCAAACTTCACCCTGCGGGTGCACATGCGCTCAGCCATCTTGTTTTTCTTGTTCTGGTTATGGTTCTGGGCCTGTCTTTTAATCCATCCAAACACTTTTGAATAATTTGTTTCTAAAACTTTTTTAATGATTTTTTTATTTAATATCTATCCCTCTCTCTTCCTAAGTGTATATTTTGCAGTTTTTGTTCTACTTTTTGTGAGTTTTACTGCACGTTTGTACTGTATTTCTATTACTTGCTTTTTTTTTTACTTCCCTTCTTTTTCTTCTGACTTCATTTTTACTTCCTACATTTTCTTTTCTACGCCCATTCCCCAAAACCAAGAAGATGTTTAAGACTGGTACTACTACGCAGAGTGCAACCCTGGGAAACAGGAGCCCCCTTCCTTGCTTAAGGTGGTTCCCGGAAGGGGTTGCAGTCCAGGTTCCTATTTTCTGAGGGGAAGGTAGCTGCACTTGCTTTGTTTGTCCAGCACCACCTCCCCTTAACCCATGGCAGCAGGCTGCAGGACGGGGTCTGGGCACTGGAACCAGGAGTGTCACCGCCAGTGGGCGAGGGTGCGCCGAGCAGTGGTTCGCTGCTCTGAGGTCCAGCGCACCCATAACCAACTAACGCAATGGTGGTCCGATATCCTGGACTGGGAGCAGGACCCGCTGGACCTGCTGGGTGTTGAGGTCGTAGACCTTGGTGAGTAGCTAATTATATTCCTATTGTGTGTTCTGTTCTGTGTTATTGCGAATATTATTTTTTTCCCTAATAGCAAGAATGCTGCTGCTGCTTTCATGCAGGGTAGTTACGTTTATAAATCTTATAATATGTGATTCTTATTAGTCTAGACAGGTACTCAATGTTACAAATCTTACTTGTTTGCAACTTTGCGCTTGCTTGGGCTGATTATGTAAGAGAGGTTAGAGAACTTAAGTAAGGTAATGCAGACTAGAGAGACTCCTTTCCTTCCTTCTGTTACTAGATAGTGGTAGGTAGTTAGTTAGTTACTTAGTATTAGTTGGTGAGTTTTTTAGCGGCCTGCATGATGCGTCCTCCCCTCACGTGCTGCTGACTCCTTAGTCCTTAGTAGAACCTTTTGTAGTGTGTTAGTGAGTGAATGAAGGAAGTGCCCCAGAGTCTCCAACTTCAAGTTCCTGTCCAGCAGGCTCCTCCCACTGCTTTGTCTATCTCCTGGTCACTTTTCATTTGGATCTGGAGCTGGAAGGATTACTTTTTGTGGCTGCTGCTGGATATTTGTATTTGAGAACTTTTTGGACTTTGGAGTTTGGATCACTTTTGGATTTGAGATTTTACAAGTAAGTTGGTGTTCTTTGTTTGGGGCATTGCAGTTGCTGCAACTACAATGTTAAAACTTTTTAACAACTTAAAAAAAGTATATATTGTGGGTAGCCACAGTATCTAGTAGGCACAGGGTTAGTCATGTGTGCATGATACAACTGTTTCTGTGAGTTTTTTTTTTACTTAAATCTCATTTATGTCATGGAATGTTTGCTCACTGTTATATGTGGATTTTTTTATTTTTTATTTTGGGGTGCCTGTAAAGCCTCACTAGCCAGTAGGCCCAGGGGTAGTGAGTGGTGCATGGACCAAGTCTTTCTGTGGGGTGTCTTGAAATTAAACATCATTGAGGGCATGGATGGCATTGGATTGTGGTGATTTTTTGTGTGATTTTCGACTTTTTGGGGTGTTGTTGGGGCCTGGCCATGTGGGTGGGGGCCATTTTGAGGCCTGGTCCAGCCATGTGGCTGGGGTCAAGGGGACATTTTGAAGCCAGGCAGTGTGCTCAGGCCAGCACCCAGGTTGCCTTGCTTTCATCAATTAGGCCCAGGGGTACCCAGTGCTGCATGGACCAAGTCTTTCTGTGGGGTGTCTTGAATTTAAACATCATTGAGGGCATGGATGGAATTGGATTGTGGTGATTTTTGTGAGTTTTTCGACTTTTTGGGGTGGTGTTGGGGCCTGGCCATGTGGGTGGGAGCCATTTTGAGGCCTGGTCCCGGCAGGTCCTGGCCATGTGGCTGGGGGTCAAGGGAACATTTTGAAGCCAGGCAGTGTGCTCAGGCCTGCACCCAGTTTGCCTTGCTTTCTTCCATTAGGCCCAGGGTTACTCAGTGGTGCATGGACCAAGTCTTTCTGTGGGGTGTCTTGAATTTAAACATCATTGAGGGCATGGATGGCATTGGATTGTGGTCATTTCTGTGTGTGTTATGACTTTTTGGGGTGTTTAACAGATGTTCCTCTGGCTTCCATTGCTTTTAGGTGCACAAGAGAACCACCAGTGCCAGGAAGAAGTCCTGCAGCGGTGTTTGCAGCACAACGTCACGTGACGTCACGTGTGGCCACAGACAAGACAACTCTGCAACTTGTGCAACTGCGGCCTGCTGTTCTGACATCTGAAGAAGATGAGCCCAAAGAAAGGTGGCCGTAGCGCCTCAGTGAAAAAAGTTGCCAGTACCACTGCCAGTAAGAAGGAGCAGAAGAAGCAAGTGGCACCACCTAAAAAGGAGACTGGTGGAACCACCGACACCTTTTTTGGGTAACAAAAACTACGCCTGAAGCAGCAGCGGTGTCCGCCGGGGACCAAGCTGGAAGCAGCACCTCCGCTTCATTGGGCTCAGTGCCACCACGCCAAGTTAGGTCCAAGACCATGAGTGCTGCTGAGGCAGCCACTTTAGTTTCTCAATCACCATCGACCAGTGATGTTGGCTCATCACAAGAAAGTACCATCCAATCAACGCCGGGTGTAACTCAGCTGGCGAGTGTTCAACAACCACAGCCGCAACGACAACCACAGTGCAACTAGTGCAAGCGCAAGTACATGGGCAAGGAGAGGCGCAAGTGCATGCGCAAGGAGAGGCGCAAGTAGAGGCGCAAGGAGAGGCGCAAGTAGAGGCGCATGGAGAGGTGCATGGAGAGGTGCAACTGCAGGTTCATGGAGCGGCACAACTGCCTACAACGCTTGTTCCTCCAGAAGTAGGGGCACATCAGGAAATTGATATTCAAGCGGAGGTATCAATCGAGGAAGCCACTCCTCCTGATGATGATCCATTGTCTTCCAGATCCCCAGCAAGAAAAAGGTCAAGGAGGGCTACTACTACTACTACAAGTTCTTCTTCAAGCCCTTTATCTTGATTGGAACCCACCAATGCAGTCTGAGAGTGAGGCACGCCATGAGCCGACAAAAGTAGCTAAGCCTAAAAGGAAGGTTCCCGCTAGGCTTCCACTTATGGGTGATGACGATGAACAAGAAGTGGTGTTTTCTGCTGCTGATGAACAGTCTGATGACGACCCAGTCATCACAGTCGTCACTCCAGCCCCAGCGGGCATGCAGGAGACAGACATTTTCACCCTATCCTGAATGGCTGCTGAGCGGGATGTGGGCGGCGTGGCACTGGTACCAACACCAATGCAGTTAACTACAACACCAACACGACCTACAGCTTCCATATTTTTTAGTCAGAAGGGCCGGCAGGGACCTCCATCCAGCTCGACCTCCATTACCTCAAGTAGTGGTGCTGTAAGTGAACAACAGAGACGAATTCAGCCACGCCCATCCTCCACTTCATCTAGCATTGAAACTGAAAGTAGCACCTCCACCACCAGCAGACATCTCCAGTCCCCAGTTTGGGACTTCTTTAGTGTTAGCAAAAATGCTGAAAACATGGTTGTTTGTTCGATTTGTAAAATATTAGTTAGTCGGGGTAAGCTTGGTACCAACTATGGTACCGGAGGCCAGAGAGGTCATCTCCAAAAACATCACACTATCCTAAGGAATATTCGGGAAGCCAAAAGTAGAACTGATCCAAATGTATCCGTTCACATTGCATCTGATGCTGACGAGGGGCTGATTGTGCAGGGGGGAAGTCAAGAACCGACCAACATTTTTTCTGGTACACCCAGTACCCCTGGCAGCAGCACTGCAGTGGTAGCGTCCACACCCTCTACCCCTGCAACATGTATGAGGCGCACTAAGAGTCTGGGAGAGACACCAATGCGAAAAAGTACATCAATGAGCCTAACTGGTTTGAAGAAGTCTGCATCATCATCATCACGTAAAACGGTACAGACCACCATTAGCAGAATGTTTTGGTTGGATGCGCCATTTGAACGCAACTACCCAACGGCACGTCTGTATAATGCAAAGCTGGCTAAAATGCTAGCGCCGGACCTTCTCCCTTTTTCTTTCGTGGAAGGGGTGGGTTTTCTAGAATTTGTGGCAACAATCTGCCCTAAATGGAAGGTTCCTAGCCGGTCCTATTTTGCTGGGGTTGCTGTTCCAGCACTACATCAAGATGTGCTGGAGGTGATTGGCACAGCTATTCTGAAGAGTGCTGTTCACACTATCCACCTCACAACAGACATGTGGACCAGTTGCCAAGCCCTTGATTACATGTGCATCACTGCACACTGGGTCTCTTTTGCAGGGGTTAAAGACCAGTTAAAAGCACGTGTTGACACGGACACAGTTATTGAAGCTACTCGGAAACATGCAACAGTAGCCATGTTTGCCATGTAGAAAACTCATACTGCACCTAACCTTTTGGAGGAGTTTGATAGGAAGGTCTCTGAATGGCTGCATCCAAGAAATCGCATAGTTGGTTATGTTTCCACGGATAATGGCAGTAATATAGTTAGGGCCATGGCTGATGGTGAATATTTCAGAGTGCCGTGTTTGGCGCACAGTATTAACATCGTGGTGCAAGATTTCTTGAATAAAGAAAACACAGTCAGCAAGTTACTGACCACCTGCCGAAGAATCTGCACACATTTCAGCCATTCTTTTAAGGCCCGGAAGCAGCTGAGGAGCATTCAACATGAACGTAGACTGCCAGTCAAAAGACTCATCCAGGAGGTGGCAACACATTGGAACTCAACCTTTTACATGCTTGAGCGTCTGTCTGAGCAGTGGGGGGTAATACATGATTATGTCTATAAACTGGGTTCTACTATGAAAGACATGAGGCTGGAGTTGGAGGAATGGAAGCTAGCTGCAAGCCTGACAGACATGCTTCATCCTTTTGACGTCTTCGCGCATGAAGTCAGCAGGGAGGACTGTTCTTTGGGCAAAGCTATCCCACTGTTGGTCATGCTAGAGCACCAACTGAAGGCGGTGTCTTCAACATTCCGAGATGATGCTGAAAAGCAAGACGCATATCAGTTGGCAGAGAGGTTATTAAGCCGTCTAGTTGACAATGAAAGGCTTAAAAACATACATACAGAACAACATTACATTTGTGCCACTATTCTGGATCCACGGTACAAAAAGGCATTGGCCAGCTAAGCATTCATTCCTTTTGATGAAGCAGATGTTTCAAAGTACAAACATTGGCTAGCTGTGTCAGCCACTGGGTTCGAAGAAGAGCGGCATTCTGGATGACCCAACAGAGGTCTCTGTTAATCAGAACCCATTGCTGTATTGGTATAGGAAAAAGCCTCTATGGCGACTGATCACCAACCTGGCTCTAAATTATTTGTCTTGCCCACTCGCAATTTGTCTTTTAAACGTGTTTTCAGTGCTGCTGGTGCCATTGTAACCCGCCTCTCACCCAAAAATGTGGAGAGGTTAACACTGATCAAGATGAATCAGCACTTCATACCACCAGAGTACAAAATATGTGAATGCTCACAGGAAGAAGAGGACACCGACTTAGGTGATGGAAGTTCTTCTTTGTTAGCGGACCTACTCCCGTCTCAATTCATAGAGCTTGAGGACGAGCTCTACTTCCCTGACAACGAGGCCTGAAAATGACTTCTTTTTTTTTCATCCTTATTCACTTTTATTCCTGTGTGTCTTTCTTTGTTTTGCAACTTTTACCACATCAAAACTCTAATCACCTAATCACAACAAGTCCATCAGCAGCACTGTCTTCATCTTATTTTCCTTACTGATTTGAAGGTGCAGCAGACTGCATTCCTGAGGTTCACAAGTTCACAACTCAATTACGCTCCTCGATCATCCTCCTCCAGACTCCCCCTATCCATTTCCCTCAAGGCAGATGGATGGATTACGAAGAATAAAGAAACTTTGTCTTCGTAGTCGAGTCCCCTCAAGTGGGACTGAAATTACTGACTGACTACATGCTTGCTGATTACTGACAGAGTTACTTCTGAAATTGACAGGAGAGGCTTCCCTGTGGGCCCTCACTTTCCGAAGAAGATGCGGACAAAAAGTAGAACAGGTAATGAATAATGAGTAGATGGCATGCAGTGGACAGCAATGGCTGTCTGGCTCTGATGAAACCAATTGCTGTTTGTTTTTTGTGCATGAAATGAATCATATGTCTTGTCTTAGTTATTATTTAATCTTTACACAGTAATTGTAACTCATGTCTACTACTCTGTTTTTTTTTACCTTGTTTAATTCAAATTATACTTCAACTTCAGGGGCCACTATGTTGCATTTTCCAATATGCAAAATGTCCTTGGAGTGGACTCACTTGCCAATATACCATGATGATTGATTAAATAATATATCGTTTTTCTTTACAGTCACTCACTGGGATGGATGGATCATCAGCGTCGGTTTACGGAAGAACTATGGCCAATTTGTGAGTGGCAAACAGGTAAACCAGTCTACAACAACTACTACAGCAGAACTACATGTCTGTCTATTCGTGGTATATAGTGGTCAAGGGCCAGGCAGTACTGTTGTTGTTATGCCAGGCAGAGTCCACTCCACTCCAGACAGCAGTTCATGTAAAATTGGTGCTATGTGGCTTGCTGCATACAATTAGATATGCTTTGTCTGTCTGACAAAGAGCCTAGGTATGCTACATCAGGTTGCTTCACTCAGTGGTGCCTGCCTTGACCGTCTGCATGGCCCTGCCTCAAGCTTGGGCCAAACATCCGTTATATTTGCGAAATTTGCTGTTTTTCGGTTTGTCGCGAATCTCGCGAAATTACAGAAAGTTCGCAAATTCTTGAGCGGAACGGATTTTTGGCCCATGCTTGCGGCAGGGCCATGCAGACGATCAAGGCAGGCACCACTGAGTGAAGCATCCTGATGTAGCATACCTAGGCTCTTTGACACAGACAGACAAAGCATATCTAGGGTTTAGGGTTCAGTGCGATTTACTAGGGTTTTTGGGTTTAAGTTGGTAGGGTTCCCGCGGAGTCTAGGGCTTAGGGCCCGATGCAGGCTTGTTCATAATGATGTTGGCAAGGTTTTAGGGGGTTTGGCGTTCTTTGGTCCAGAATTGGCAGAATTTTGGCCTTTTTTGGTGTTTTGCGGGCGCGTGTGTTTGGGTGAAAAGTGAAAATTAGTCGTAGACCTTCTTCTTCTTCTTCTTCGAAGAGTGCAGTGGTTCTATTTTGTTCAGCCTTGCTGAGATTCTTGGGAATCGCTGGAACAAGTGTCCAGGTAAGTTTCAAGAGGATCGAAGTGCTGAAAACAGCAATTTTTTGTGAACAGCGCAATTTGACATGTTTTGGATATACCAGTATTGCATGTTTTTGGGGGGCTGATTGGGGGTGTTCTAGATTTGTGGGGGTGGGTTTATGGGTCTGGGAGCACTGCTCGGAAGGTCTAATTTTGATTGCAAGTGGTTTGAAGAAAATCCATGGTGGAAAAGGGTGGTTTGGGCCTAGTTGCAGACAGCGTTTTGGCACAATTTAAACTGAGGCCTTGCAGTATTGCATGTTTTTGGGGGGCTGTTTGGGGGGTTCGAGGTTTTTGGGGGTAGGTTTGGGGGTCTGGGAGCACTGCTGGGAAGGTCTAATTTTGTTTGCAAGTGGTTTCAAGAAAATCCATGGTGGAAAAGGGGGTTTTGGGCCTAGTTGCAGAGTTTTGGCACAATTTCAACTGAGGCCTAGCAGTATTGCATGTTTTTGGGGGGCTGTTTGGGGGGGTTCTACATTTTCGGGGCTGGATCGAGGGGTCTGGGAGCACTGCTGGGAAGGTATAATTTTGATTGCAAGTGGTTTGAAGAAAATCCATGGTGGAAAAGGGTGGTTTGGGCCTAGTTGCAGACAGCGTTTTGGCACAATTTAAACTGAGGCCTAGCAGTATTGCATGTTTTTGGGGGGCTGTTTGGGGGGTTCGAGGTTTTTGGGGGTAGGTTTGGGGGTCTGGGAGCACTGCTGGGAAGGTCTAATTTTGTTTGCAAGTGGTTTCAAGAAAATCCATGGTGGAAAAGGGGGTTTTGGGCCTAGTTGCAGAGTTTTGGCACAATTTCAACTGAGGCCTAGCAGTATTGCATGTTTTTGGGGGGCTGTTTGGGGGGGTTCTACATTTTCGGGGCTGGATCGAGGGGTCTGGGAGCACTGCTGGGAAGGTATAATTTTGATTGCAAGTGGTTTGAAGAAAATCCATGGTGGAAAAGGGGGGTTTGGGCCTAGCTGCAGAGCGCGTTTGGAGCGATTTTCAGGTAGGCCTCTGTAGATTTTCTGTGTGTGGCATTTTCCATTTTTGCTTTTGGCCTGTTTGGGGGTGTTCTACTTTTTTGGGGGTGGGTTGAAGGGTCTGGGGGCACTGCTGGGAAGGTCTAATATTGGATGCAAGTGGTTTGGAGAAAATACATGGTGAAAAAGTTTTTCTTTTTTTAGCTCACTTGAGTGTTTTTGGAGGGCTGTTTGGGGGGTTCTAGGTTTTTAGGGGTGGGTTGGGGGGTCTGGGAGCACTGTTGGGAAGGTCTAATTTTGATTGCAAGTGGTTTGAAGAAAATCCATGGTGGGAAAGGGGGGTTAGGGTCTCGCTGCAGAGCGCGTTTGGAGCGATTTTCAGGTAGGCCTCAGTAGATTTTCTAAGTGTGGCATTTTCCATTTTTGCTTTTGGCCTGTTTGGGGGTGTTCTACTTTTTTGGGGGTGGGTTGAAAGGTCTGGGGGCACTGCTGGGAAGGTCTAATATTGGATGCAAGTGGTTTGGAGAAAATCCATGGTGAAAACGTTTTTCTTTTTTAGCTCACTTGTGTGTTTTTGGGGGCTGTTTGGGGGGTTCTAGGTTTTTGGGGGGGGGGTTGGGGGGTCTGAAAGAGCTGCTGGGAAGGTCTAATTTTGATTGCAAGTGGTTTGGGGAAAATCCATGGTGGAAAAGGGGGGTTAATGCCTAGCTGCAGAGCGCGTTTGGAGCGATTTTCAGGTAGGCCTCGCTGAGGATAGCACTCCTGCGTGTTTTGGGGGGGCTGTTTGGGGGTTTCTAGGCTTCTGGGGGTGGGTTGAGGGGTCTGGGAGCACTGCTGGGAAGGTCTAATTTTGATTGCAAGTGGTTTAGAGAAAATCCATGGTGGAAAAGGGGGGTTAGAGCCTAGCTGCAGAGCGCGTTTGGAGCGATTTTCAGGTACGCCTCTGTAGATTTTCTAAGTGTGGCATTTTCCATTTTTGCTTTTGGCCTGTTTGGGGGTGTTCTACTTTTTTGGGGGAGGGTTGAGGGGTCTGGGGGCACTGCTGGGAAGGTCTAATATTGGATGCAAGTGGTTTGGAGAAAATCCATGGTGAAAAAGTTTTTCTTTTTTAGCTCACTTGCGTGTTTTTGAAGGGCTGTTTGGGGGTGTTCTACTTTTTTGGGGGTGGGTTGAGGGGTCTGGAGGCACTGCTGGGAAGGTCTAAGTTTGTTCTAAAATCGCAGTTTACACTTTACACCTAGCTTGAGGGGAAAGATCCCCAAATTTTGCCCACACTTATTTATCCTTGAAAAGGAGACACACTTTCGAAATGATGCTTGTATGTAATTTGTAATACTGTCGACTCTGAAACTGAAAGTGTTATTTTGCACTACACAGCGTACCTTATATTTTTTTCTCCGTGGTGTTTTAATATCATTTCCTGTTTTTCCATCAACAATTACAGGCCGGCTTTTACCCTTTGCAATGGGAAAATGGATGAACTCAGGCTTACCATTAGCGAGCCGCAATTCAGCATCCGCCAGGCAGGCAGTGGACAAGAAGTCTTCTGGTCCCCAACATTGATCGACGGAGCGTCAGATGGATTGGAGGAGTACCGCGAAAAAGAGGAATGGCTGGATGCATGCAACTTTACAAATTCAACAGGACAACTACAACAACATACAGTTACAGTATTCATCTTCATTTCTACTTATCTTTTAAGTAATGTTATTGCTGTGAAATTCTATGAGTGTGACTCTGTGCATTTGTTTGCTCTCTGCTTCAATTCATCCCTCCAGCCATTGTATACTTTTTTCTTTGCTATTTTTTAAACTAATTTAATGTCCTAAGTGGTTCTTCCCTCTGAGGGCAGATAGGCAAGTGAAATTGCGTAATTACTGCAGCCCTGTACTGTCACATTGTTTCTTCATAGTTAGTACATTGTAGAAAGTACTACTTACTTTTCAGTAACCTATCCATTTAGCAAGCAACTTCATGCATGCAGTAGTGCATGCACTTCCTTTATGTCCCTTAAAAGATTTATGGATAGCTTCGTATCTAAAGATTTGTTTATCTTCATTGGTTGTTTGTCCATGCTGTGCTTTTTTTTTCCTCTCTCCACAAAACTTTCCCCACAAACCCCATTCCCATCCAAGTTTGAAACCCTAACCCTCTTCCCCCAGTCTGTGTGGTTTTCATTGAGGTGTGAGTAAATTACAACAATAATTCCACAAACTTGCTGGCGAGGATAAGGTGCAAGCAACCTCCTCAAATCAATTTTAAGGCAGCTAGATGAATCCTAGGATATTGTAATTCTGGTTAAAAAAACTAGTATTTTAAAATAAATTCTGAATTTCATGCCCACCATCGATTGGATCCATCGTCAACATCATCCTCCTACATGTCAAGAAGACTGGTTACGCTGCGGTCACTGTTCTTGTTATAGCCATAATCATCCATGCAATTCTTTTTTCCCCATACTTATCTTCACCAGTGCTTAGGCTACTGTTCCTTCTAATACTCCTCTCAGGCCACTCAATGTCTCATTGTTTTACTTTGTTTTTCATATGCTGCTACTGCTAGTGTGGTACCACTCCTACTAACACCACAACAACAGAATTTCTGTCCGGGGTGGCGTAATTGCCATTTGCCATGCAGCCAGCGCTGTGCCTAGCTCTATTCTCAAACACAAATCATAGGTAAGATAAGCATTTTGGGGAGGTAGAATAGTGGGCTAGGACTCGGAGGAGAGACTGACAGTAGTACTAGTAAAGTACTAGTAGGCCAATTGAATTCACTAACTCAGTTAGTGGCACTTTTGAACATTTTTGGAGGTTTTAGATAATTCATGCTGGTAAGTTTGAAACCAAACGTGCCGTAACCCCCGCCCACCACCCCACAAAATAACATCAACGCGTACACTATGTTGAAGTATGTAAAAGAAATAATTGTATTTACCCTAACAAAAATAAACTAGTCCCACCCCTCCCTAACCCAAAAAATTGTCCATTTCAAATAGTCCTCTGAAAAGTCCCGATTCCCACCCCCCCAACAGTCTTTAAAAAAGGGGCAAGGGACAGTCACTTCCTCCGGCGGTGTCCTGTAGACAGGTGGTCCCGCAGCTCTTTGCCGAGGTCCAGCAGCTCTTTGCGGAGGTCCTGCATCTGGCGTTGTTGTTTCTCAGCCAGGCGCTCCAGGAAGTCCACTCTTTTTCTGAGGCGGCGCACACGTGTCATCCAGGCTCTGGGGGGGCAGCAGTTGTTTTTGCTGCGGTGCGGCGGCGGCGGGAGGCTCTCGGGCCATGGCGCCATTTAGCTGGAGGCTGCTGGCTGGTGGACCCGGGGGCACTGGAGGTGGATGCAGTAGTTGCCGCCTCCTCGTCCTGCTCCGGAGCCCACAGCCGCCGATATTCAGCGCAAATGGCCTCCAGCTTACGGGCCCTGGCCCGGACAGCCATCTCCTTCCGGGTAAGCTTTTGTTGCGGAGCATCTATATGAAGAAAGAAAGAAAAAAACTGTAGCCAATAGTCTTTAACATTAACTCAAAATAATTAATCAGAAAGTTGTCTCACACTCAGTAACACTAGCAACTTGCAAGCACAGTATAACATTTTGGCATGTATCTTTCCGCCGTCTTTGTAGGCCTGTGACATTAGTGGGAGTTTCAGGAATTCTACTAGCAGCACTCTGGACTCATTGCTACATAGTCAGAGAGTCAGAGACTACATCAGTCTTCTTCTTTTTTTCTCTTGTTTTGCAAAAACAATTACTTGTAAGTGAACTTGTGTTAGCCGAGCCGGCAGCATAATGCCAGCTCACTCAGCTTGCACCCAAGAAAAACAGACACAAGCCATGGTGACGCAGACTCGCATTACTTTAAGCAGTACATGCAGGTGGTGATAGGGAAGCTCTTACTTTTCTATAGGGGTGGCACTGGCCATACTCGGTTACATCAAGGGCTACTACTCAATGTAATTTATATTTCGCACTGCCCCCCGCCGGGCCTTGACTACTAAAAAAGGAAAATGAAGATTATTCATTTCTGATCCTATATCCTGCCGATCACATGATCTTTGCTTATATGATGGATGGCTTTAGGTGCTTTGTTTTGATAGATTGAGTGAACAACAGCGATAGTCCACCCATGGCACAGCTGAAAGAAAATTATTAACATAGGGAGTGAGTGTGGTACCCATAATTGCCGGAGGAAGGGACTTTACTTGATATAATGTCAACTATACAATACATTGACAATATATGCTGTGCTTGCAAAGTAAACTACTGTACTGTTAGTCAAGGGAATATTTCTGAACAATCACAACTTCTAGTATTTGGATTTCCTCAGCTTTGCTACTCTGGCACGGACATGCTGTTTAAAGTAACACTCTTCATCCACTGAGCGTCTGCTCTACTACATCCACCTCTGCTATCTATGAGGAAGAAGATACCATCCAGGCTCCCAAAGTAAACGTCTATCATTCTTCTTAATTTCTCAACTGTACCAAGTTTACTTTTTCTCAACAACCAACTAACACCCTTTTCATTTTATTTGGTAAACCACCGTCTTGACTTGCATTTGAGTTTGACCCAAATGATATATTGCAATGCACACCACTCATGCATTTTCTCTGATTCACCCACACAGGCAGTCATCTTTTCTTTCTCCTCCAATCATCCTTGCTTCAAGCAGTCATGCGTGTGATTCCTTCCTATCAGCCACCTCTGCCTGCATTCAAAAACACGTATCGTTCTTTACAGTCATAAATGTTACGACTCCCTCGTCCTTCCTTTCACCCTTCTTTCCCTTTTCGTTCTTCACATCCCTCAAGTTCATCTGATATGACTTGGCTTCACGATAAAAGTTTCCCAGCTGAGTTGAAGTCATAGAGGGGGCCATTGCTTACCCGAGAACTACCGCCGCTAATTCTATGGCTAAGTTAAGGTTGATTGTCTTCTCCGTGATTGGCAAAAATGTAGTTTTAAATTAGTAACTGTTCTTAACAGTACAGTGTACTTGTACTAGTGTACTGTCTACTGTACAGTACATCATACACTTCTTTGCGAGCCTACTCAAAAATGTCAATAAGTAAGGAGTATAATAACTTATCACCATCCGCTGCGCCTTCCCCCCAACTCCTCCTGGTGGCACTTGTTGTGGCGCCGCCGCATCACCTGGAGTGGACCCCTCCGCACTGCTGGGCCTGGCACTGGTGTTCAGTGCCGCATCCGATATTGTGACATCTGGAAAAAACATGTCATGTTTTCAGATGCCATACACCACCCCCTATGTCGTCTCGTAATGAAAGAAAATGTTTATACATAACCAATTTGAAGTTATTGGGAATGAAAAAAAGTGACGGTTTTGGGGAGGGTGATAACCTTTTATATGGTTAGCCATTAAATGCTACACTTTTTGGCACAACTGATGAATGCTTGCTTTTTAACGGGCACCATTTTTCTCGGCAGTAGTCTTCTGTTCTTCTGGGTCGTAACGTAATCATTGGTCAGACACACTAGACAGTCGGTCAGGTGATTGGGGGTTCAACTTCTGTTCGGACTGAGGTATGTGGAAAGTCGAACTGCACCTATCATCAACAATGTCCTATTTCTCTCGTCCATACTTCTGTATGTGCAGAATAGTCCCTGAAACACTAGTGGTATGGAATGTGCTCCTATCAAAACAAAAAAGCCATTTTGTTGTAGGAAATTGTCAAAGCACTTACATTAAGAAGACTGGAATAGACAGCAAGGGCAACCCAGAGGACTGCACTCAGTGCCTGGATCAGAGTTTTATTTAACACCGTTTGCCGACTGGGCAAGCTTAGCTACCTACACAGACCGACTCATAATAATAGTAAATAATAGTAGTAGCACAGAGAGTGATGGTAGAGGCAGGATAAGAATGTAGAAACAGTCTACAAAAAGATCAAAGACTATTTTGTAAAAAATAGAATTAGGAAACAATTTTGAATGAATAGGACCTGTAAAAGTTAGGGAAGTATAATTATTAATATTAACAACAGAACAACTTACTGGGGCCAGCAGAAGAGCCTGCAGAGGACCGTTTCTGCCCACCTTGTTCCGCCGGAGTTTCAGTCTTCTTGCCCCTGGGAGGTGCTGATGATCATGAAATAAACACAAACATGGATGATTGTTTTTTTGAAATATTCGATTTCTTTGACCACAATCTAAAATGATCTCGGGGAAACAAATTACCAACAATTGCACTGCATGTATTGATTGACCTATCTGATCTGGTGAACTAGGATAGATAGTACAGTATTGCTGGATTCGCAGACCGTCTACTTGGAAAGTTATGTAAATCACTAACTAAACCAACAAAAAAAAGGTTCTCCTACGACTGCCAGCACTCAACAGCATGCGACGTGACAGACACAGTCCGTCATCATGATTGCAGACCACTAAAAAAATGTCCTACTACTAAATAACAAGTCATAATATACTCAACCTATCAATCCACCACTATCTCTTCTTACTGGCAGCAGGAGTACAAAGGAAGGACTAGACTTGAGTCTCTAGTCTCTCTAGCATTACGCAGTTCTGCTCTCAAATAAGCACAAAGTTGCAAACAAGTAAGCATAGTAGCAACGCCACTGAGCAGGCAAGCACCTGCAATCACAGAAGCTATTTAACTGTTGTTTTACCTGCAATGTAATCGAATCGGCAGCATTCTTGCTCTTCGGGAAAAACATATATTAGGAATATAACACAGAGCAGAAGAAAACAAAGTAGTTATTAAATAGCTACTCACCAAGGTCAGGGATCTCCACACCTAGCAGGTGGAGCAAGCCCTGCTCGCGGTCAAGGAGGTCCGACCACCGGTGCGTCGCTTGATGGTAGGTGCGCCGGACACTCGACTCCCTCTGCATGGCCCGGCACACCTTAGCCCACAGCTGGCGACGCTCCCGGAGGCCATACCCTGACGCGAGCCTGCCCCCTGCTGCCAGGGTCTTGGGGAGGTGGTGCTGCACATAAAAGATCAGTGCAGCCACCTCCACCGGGCTGAAAATCTCCCTGGCCGTCACATTCTCCCCTCTTAAGCGCCCGCAAGGGAGCCGGCTACGGGGTGCAGCACCCTTACCCTTCAGATCTTTGCCGGCTCCCTTTGCATTGGTCCTGGACAGTAAAGTAAAATAAAAATAGGAAAGAATAGAGAAAAATTAAAGAAAAGAAAAAAGAGTTTAAAAAAGTAGGTTTAAACTAACCAAAAGTAGAAAAAAACACAAAATATAGTTGTAGAAAAAGAGAGGGATAGAAAATGTGTAAAAAAGATAAAAAAAACTTCAAACAAAGAAAGGATGGCAAAGATACAAAAAGCATGCCCAGGACCATAGCAATGAATGAAAAACAAGATGGCCCCTCCCATTGAGGACGGTGAGGGTAAGTTCGCGCGATATTTCCCCCGCGAGCATCTAAAAACGCACGCTAACACGTAATCGCGCCCCGCACACAACGCGAGCTTGCAAATATCACCCGGAAACGGAAATACGCAACGCGCACAAGATGGCCGCGCCCATGTACGACCGCATGGGTAACTTCGTGGTTGGTGCGCTGCAAGCGGCCCGCGAACACGCAAAAAGCCCCACGAACACGCAACAACAAAAAAATCCGCAAATTCGCACGAATTCGCAGATTTTGCGGATCGCGAATTCACGCATTTCGCCCAATACTTAGCTAGGTGGTACTTTGGGTACTTTACTACTACTAAACTGAGAAAAATCCTAACTTTACGATTTTTCTCAGTTTAGTAGTAGTAAAGTTAGGAATCCTAACTTTACTACTACTAAATACCTTTTGTGAATACCGAAAGTCGTAAAGTTAGGACTTTTGCGAATCGGTCCCTAGGTTGTTGTGAACAGCGGTTGAAGAAGACACCCTTTACTTAGCATCAGCAATAGTATTGGCGGCGGGAGTTGAGTAACTAATGCCCGTTTCCATCTGACTTCAACTCAGCTGAGAAAGTTTTATGAAGAAGTCAGAGGACCTTGATGGATGGGTATAACGAAAAGGGAAAGAAGGATAGAAGGAGGAAGGAAGGGTGACATGTAATATATGACTGGCAGAGAAGGATGCATGAGTGAAGGAAGGGGGCCTAGGATGCATAGGTGGCTGATAGGATGCACAGGTGGTTGAAGGATGGGTGAAAGGTGAAAGAAAGGAAGCCTGCCTGGGTGGGTGTAAGGAATCCTAGGGGAGTTTGATGGCTCAAACTCAAAGGCAAACAAGGACGAATGGGTGGTGGTTAAAAAATATGACAAATGTATGTTGTTGGCTAAATGTTTGTTGAGATTAAGAATGATAGCCATGTTTACTTTGTACGGATGGATGCCTAGATGGGATTCAATCATAGCATAGGTGGAGACTGGATGAAGAGAATGTAAAAGAAAAATAAACTGTGCCAGAGTAGCAAAGCCAAGGGTGAAAATTAGACAAAAAAATTATGCTAGAAGAGCAATGCAATGATAAATCGAAAAATCGCTGAGAAGAAACAAGGACTGGTTTTTTCAAGGTTTTTGATTCAAGGTTGTATTTCAGAATACTCCCTTGACTCACAGTAGTTTGCAAGCACAACATATATTTTGTTTTTGTATGTACCCACCCATTGTCAATCACCTCTCTCCCAGGCCTACTCCCTCTCCCTACCTATGTCATTTTGAACTTGTCAGCTATGGGTGGCCTATTGGCTACACGGTTACACAATCAAACAATAGTAGTACCTCACGTTGTCCCATATTTCATCATTCATATTAGTAAACAGATATCATCTGCCTTGTTGTAGTAGTGAGGGTGAAAGTGAAATTGAGCGGTTGCCACTGATTTAACAGATCATGGCCATAATAGGAAAATAGATAAATGTGTAGTACAGCTTCTCCATTAGCAGACAGTAGTAAAGTAACACGAGTCTAGACTGTGACATGAGTATCTCTGTCTAGAGCGCAAGCTGACTGAGCTAGCATGCCTACAAGGTAATTTAGTTAAACAAGAGAGAAAAGAAGACTTGTCTACTCCATAGTGCATGGTAATGCCTGAAACTCTAATCCCACAAATCTTAGGGGCTGAGGAAGTGGGAGGATATCACAAATGTTATGTACTGTGCTTGCTAGTGCTACTGTGCCACTATACTTTTATGTGCGTAATTTTGTGTTACTGTTTTGCTAAGAGTATTGGTTACAAATGTCTCTTTTCTTTCTTGATATAGCTACTCCTTCCTAACCACAACAACCCAACAGGCAGGAGTTAGCAGTCCGGGCTCGGCAACGGAAGCTGGAGGATATCAGGGATGAATATCGGCGGCTGGTGGTTCTGGCAGAGGAAGAGGCAGCAGCTGCAGTCTCCCCCAATGCCTCGGGCCCCCAGCCAGGCCCCCCAGTGCCTCTGGTGGTACAGCACCATGGTCTGGCAGCCGCCATCCGCACTTCAATCACTGCTACCCACCCCTGTTGTTCATGTAAAAACTTTTAGCACTTCATGCTCCTCCGAATGGCATGACTAGAGGCAAGGATTGAGAAGCGGTTAAGCACCCTAGAGCAGAAGATCCGGTGAGTCCGCTGCTAGACCTCCGTCTTGACCCTTGCTCCTTTTTTAATCTTTTTTTGGTGGGTGGGAATTGGGCATTGCGGAAAACTTGCTTTTTTAATGGACATTTTGATTTCTTCATTTATGGACAATTGGACTTACTGTTGGACGTTGGTTGGGGTTAGGGGGAGGGGTGGGAAAGGTGTTGTTTTTTTTTATTCTAGTTTATTTATTAGGAGAATACATTATTTTTAGTTTACATATGATGTAAATCTTTTGCGGAGGGTTACTCTTTGAGTTTACACTGTTTCCTTTGCTGCAGGGCTGCAGCTAGTTTTTGATTGAAATCTATGCAGTCTCCAACTAAAACCCCTAGGGACTCGGAAGGGTATGAGTATGTGAATTAATTAATTTCCATAGTATATACATAATGCCTACCCCAAGCTTCTTCTCTTACCTGTGATTGATATTTATACTTTATGCGTGAAGCGATGGCTGCATGGGAATGGTTTGGTTACCCAAGGTTCCATGGTGGTGGTAGTAGTAGTAGACACTGACAGTAAATTTGCAAAATAAGAAAATGAGACAGTCAGTCACCTGAGAGAAACTAGGGAAAGTGTAGTAGAAGTACAGTACACAAGAAGAAGACTGCCAAACAAAAAAACATGATGATAAGCAATGCTAAAGTAAAACAAAACAGAATGGAGGACTAGCCTAGTACAAGTTATAAACTGAAGCGGCTGCGTAACGTTTAGTGCTGGAACTAGGATGATTCATGACTCAATGCTGACAATTATATTATGATGGATTACGTTTCTCTGGAAAAAAAATGAATATCGAATACTGCGCATGGGTGGGAAATCTAATCTATATATTGCCAGTGTGGGCTATAGTGTATATACTTAGAGCAGAAGAAGATCTTTGCCCTGCTTTGAGTTAGTGTTGCTTTCACCACATCCGCCCCAGCAAGTGTGTGATCAATAATTGGTGTAAATTTAATTTAGTCACACCTTAATATAAATCAGACAGCGAGAAGATGGTTAGGGTTTGATGAATGGTTGGGAAGGGGGATTTGAGGGAAAGGTTTTACAGAGACAAACACTACACATGGACAACACATTCATATAGGCAGACTCCCATTATAAATCTATTACGAGAGAAAAAGCAAATGTATGCATGATGATGAATTGACGAGTAGTACTATAGTACTAGACTAGCACAGGACAGTATATTATTAATTATGCAATTGCCTTGCCTGTCTGCCCCAGGGAGATCAAAGGTACATACATGTTATTTTCTGTTGTTCCAGGCTTCCTTTGAGAGATAGCAAATAAAATTAAAAAACATCTGTAGGCCCCCTAGGTGAAGGGGGCGTGGGGGGTGCACATGGGGGGTACCTATCTTGCATTTGTACGCAGAAAGCGGCAGGCACCGCGCAGTGCCTCCCACTTTCTACATACAAATGCAATGCGTGCATTTTTAACATTGCTGCGGGTGCAGCTTGAAGCCGCACCCGCCGCAATGTTAAAAATAGAGGATGTGACCGCCAGGGTGGCGGTCACATCCTAATTGCACTGGAGGGACCTCCGCAGGCCATGCGGAGGTTCCCTCCTACTCTATGGTGGCGGACGGACTCAGGTCCGTCCGCCATCATAATGTGCCCCTTAGTAACAAAATCAATGCACCACTATCAGTCTCACCACACTCACCTCCACCACTACACAGACATGTAAGCCTGGTGTTGTTGTTTACCTTTTAGGACACTTTAGGCCTGAGTTATTCCATCAATCATCTCCAATCCCACTGACTCTGACTGCGAGTATGGTACTTTACAAAAAGTGTCCCTATTGAGTCCAGACTCGTCCAGACTGAAAATGCAATGGATCGGCCTGCAGTAGTACAATTTTGTTATTGAACAACAGGAAGGGAAAGATTGACTTGAGACTTTTTTGTGTATAGAATACTATTAGACATCAAGCACAACAAACACCAATCACTCAGCATGCAATGCATGCCATCAGTTACCTGTTCTTCCGGGGCAGTCCCTCCAGGCTCAGAAAGGATAGATATATAGTCAGGTTTGGACTTGAGGCAGGCACACATTTCATATTTGTAGTATGTATTCTCCATCCAATGTCTGTCTTGAGGGAAATGGATTTAGGGTGAGTCAGGAGGAGTGGACTTACTTCTTCACTGACTGCACACAGTTGCAACTCCAATCCGGCAATGAAAGAGTAAGACGGTGGTGACGGTTTTGTTGTAATTTGAACCAGAAAGACAGTGACACACACAAATAATAAATAAAATAATATTCCTTAGCTATATCTTTTTTGCAGGCTTTCTTTTGGGCGTCAAAGGAAGAAAGAAAGTAACTCGAAAGGCTAGTTGTCAGGGAAGTAGAGCTCGTCCTCAAACTCTGGTGCTTCACCCAGAAGTTGGTCACCTAACACTATTTCCATGACCTGAGTTGCCGTCATCATCTTCCTGCTGTGCTGCTTCAGGTATCGTGTAATTCAGTGGTATAGAGTGCTGATTCATTTTGATCATGGTTAACCTCTCCACATTGTGGGGTGAAAGACTGGTCCTTCTCACTGTCAGAACAGCACCAGCAGTACTGAAAACATGCTCAGTAGAGACACTTGTGACAGGGTAAGACATATAGTTTATCACCAGCCTGCTGAGCATTGGCCATTGCGCCTTTTCCCATCCCAATACAGCAGTGGGTTCTGATCAAAGTAGACCCTTGTTGGGTGATCCAGATAGGCCTGCACCATCCGCTGAATGCTCATGGGTGCTCCGCTTTGCTCTGCTTCTTTTGCCTTTGCCTCGGCACTGAACTTAAGCCCTGGCTGTAGAAACCATTCCTGTGCTGATTTTGGGGCAGATGCTCCTGTTCTTGTTGTTGTCGATGTTGCTCTTGGTGGTGTTGGTGATTTTGGCAGCTGTGAGCTAACAGCACTGCCCTCAGGCTCTGAAGTTGAACTTGAAGGCTGCCCTGCAGTACTTGTTGTGCCCTGGAGGAGCAGGCCTCTAATTCCTGGCCGTTCTTATTGTAGCTGGCTGGCTCATACAGCTATCCAAGTTTTGTAGCTATCAACATCCCCATCTTAAAAAGGAATGAAAGTGTACAGTAATGGTTTGTACTGTGGATTAAGCCCGGGCGGAGACCTCCGCCCCACCCGTGGAGTGAGCGGAGATTTGCCTCTTCTGCGTTCAGCAGAGAATGTGGAGAAGGCAAATCTCTGCACACTCTGCAGCGGAGCGGAGTTTGCCAGCCCCACCTCCACCTCCCCTGTATTAACAAGTAGTTCTACATTCCTTAACGTAAATTAAAACCACCTACCTGTACTGCGGCATCCCTGGGCTTCCCTCCTTGAGGAAACTGTGCCTGCGCATGCGGATTTCTTGCAAGAAAGAATGTTGGTGGGGTGGGTCCACTGATGAGGGGGTGCTGCTTCTAGCTTGCTCCCCGAACACCGCTGTTGCAGGTGCAATTGTTGGTTTTCCAAAAATGGTCTTGGGTGACAAACCGGTGGTGGTAAGTGGCAGTACCTTCTTCTCACTGGCAACTTTCTTGGTACTGGACCTGGTACCTTTCTTTGGGGCCATCTTGAAGATGTCAATTGGCACCCAGTGGCACGAGTTGAAGAGATGGCTGTTTGTGGTCACACATCACGTGACAATGTGTGCAGGGTGCAGGCCTTCTGTCTGGCAGTACAATGGGTGATGTTGTCTCCTCCTCTTTTGTGCACCTAAAAGCAAAGAAGGAAGAGGAGCATCAGTGAAATGTGGCATTGTTGTGGTTCAGTTACTAGTACAAACAAATATTGTATAATTTAGTGTGTGTGGTCACACTTGTTAGTGTTAATATATTGTAACCTCAGTTATTAAAACAATTAACAATATAGTGTAACCATTTGTGAGTCTTTGACAACATCAAGGGCTTTCATGGAATACTGTGTTACAGTGCACACTACAGTAGTACACTTAGGAAAGAAGAAGAAGAACAACAAAAATACAAATGTAATGGTTTGGCATTGTGCATCACGGGGGATGAGGCACCCAGGGAGCTGCCGCTGACAAATGACAGTGGAAGCAATAAGCCAAGCGGAACAAAGGGAAGACAGACATTTAGGCCTATATGGCAAAAGAACACTAACTGCCTCACACAACAACAACAAGCAGGAGGCTTGGAATACAATGAACTCAAGCAGGCTTATGTGGAGTATGGATGGACACAGACTTTACTAAATGGCTCCTGGCCACATGGGGAGGCTTAGACAAGGCAAATGATGACCCACTATTACAAACACACTCACACACTGGCCAGACAAAGGAAGCATGCTAAACAACACATCTTTGATCCAACAATGCCAAAAACGAAAATCCACAGGGTTAAAAAGGTTTGCAAGTTACAACCACATAAATCCAACAAGTAATTTAAAAATGCTAAGTTAAATAAAACACATGAAAAATACATTTTATATTTTTAATCCAATGCCATTATTGCCCTAAATGATGTTTAAATTCAACAGACACTACAGAAACAGTTTCATGCACCCATGAGTAGCAGCTCTGGGTCTAGTATTGGTTGGAAAATCCATTGGCAGACTAGGCAAAATAGTGAATCAATTCAGATCAATATTGCAAATTTATTAAAAACATGGAGAAAATGTAGGGAACTGTGCTATGGTTTTTGCTGAATAAAGGAAGAAACAATTCCATGCAAAACAACAACCAGCAGGAAGACATGGCCACCACAAGAAGGCATGCAGGCCTATGGCAGAAGCACACTGGCTGCCTTTGCAAAATGGCTGCCAGCCACATGGCCCGGCTACAACCACAAGCAATAAGCCTACAAAGGGAAGACAGACAATGCAGGCCTATGGCAAAAGCACACTGGCAGCCTTCACAAAATGGCCTCTAGCCTCATGGCCAGGCTACCAAAATAAGAAGCAATAAGCCAGGAGGAACAAAGGAAATACATGCAGGCTTATGGCAAAAGCACACTAACTGCCTCCACAAAATGGACGCCAGCTACATGGTTACTCACAACACAACAACAACAAGCATGAGGTCTGAAAAACCATTAACTCAAGCAGGCCTATATGGTTGGACACAGACTTTACAAAATGGCCCCTGGCCACAAATTTGAGGCTCAGTCGAGGAAAATGATGGCCCACTTTTACAAACACACTCACACACTGGCCAGACAAAGGAGGCATGCTAAACAACACATCTTCTTTATGCAACAATGCCAAAAGCGACCACACACATTCAACAAAGGTATTTGAATTAACACAGATGAAAATGTTTTAAAAGTGAAACACCCCAAGAAGAACACATTTTGTATTTCAATCTAATGCCATCCATGCCCTAACTGATGTTTAATAATAATAATGATCAGATTTATAAAGCACATGGTTACACTAGGCTAGTGTGTCCCCGCGCTGTGGTACAGTCTGAGGCACATATTCCACAAAAAAACAGGTAAGACAGCTGAAGCAGTGGACAGGATTACTAATCAGAGAGAAAAAGATGAGTTTTCAACTCCTTGTCGAAGATAGTCTCCAAAGGCTCCAACCGAAGCCCCCGAGGGAGTCTATTCCACTGCTGTGCTGCCAGGAAGCGAAAGGAACAGCCACCCATCCTTGCTCTCCTGGTGGAAGGAATGCTCATTTGCCCCGTCCCGCTAGATCTTAATTGACGGGTCGGGGAGTAGGATGTTAGTAAATCATGCAGGTAGGTGGGCCCCTTCCTTTGTAGGATTTGATGGCTAACACAAAGAGCCTTAAACAGAATTCGCTCCCTGACCGGAAGCCAGTGAAGGGAGGCTAAGGCCCTCCTAGAAGGGGCTCTCTTTGGTAACATCAGAACGACACGCGCTGCTGCATTCTGGATGTGTTGGAGTCTCTGTATACATTTAACATTCGCTCCCAGATAGAGTGCATTACCGTAATCCAGACGCAATGTCACCAGGGCGTGGACCATGGTTTTCCTAGCTGTGGTGGGCAGCACATCTAAAGTCTTCCGGAGTCCTCGCAGGACTCCAAAACATGTACTTGCCACTCGCCTAGTTTGGTGCTCAAACAAAAGCTTAGTGTCCAACCACACCCCTAAGTTCCTAGCCTGTTCATAGGGAGTTGGGGTAGGTCCCAATGTCTGGGGCCACCAAGCCGACAACCACACTGATGGTGCTTTACCTATCACAAGCACTTCAGTTTTGTTGCCATTCAATTTAAGCCAGTTGTCAGCCATCCAGGATGCCATTTCTTGAGGCATGTCACAAAGTTGATGGCTGCCTCCTCGTTTGCTTGTGTTAGGGACACCACCAGTTGAGTGCCGTCAGCATAGGACATGACACTGACCCCACATTTTTCAGTAATTTCTGCCAAAGGAGTGACATAGAGATTATACAGGGTCGGACTAAGAATGGAACCTTGTGGGACCCCCTGTTTCAGCTTAATGCTTTTAGAATGGTAAGGCCCCCGCGCCACCTGGAAACTGCGATCATGCAGAAAGGATTCCATCCATTTCAGAGCACTACCAGCCACACCTCCCTTCCTGAGACACTGGAGCAGAGTATGATGGGACACAGTGTCAAAAGCAGCACTTAGGTCTTATAAAATTAAGGCCGCCGTCTGTTCCTCATCTACATGTTCCTGAATAGTCTCCGTGGAAAGAAGCAGAGACGACTCGGTAGAGTAAGATGCCCGGTAACCAGACTAATCCAACAGACACCAAATAAATAGTTGTTTCATGCACCCATGAGTAGCTCTGGGCCTACTGGCTGAAAGGACTATTGGCCGACTACTGGGCTACACAGTGAATTAAATAAATATTTCAAATTGATTTCTAAAATGGAGAACATAAAAGGAACTGTGCAACAAGTTTACTTTATAAAAGAAGAAACATTACTTACAAAGAAACAACTAGACCCCTACTGAAACTCTAGGCCACCCACCACAATACATAAAAAAAATGAAAAGTACAAATAAATCTAGGTGCATGGCCCCAATCAAACAAACACCAATTTTCCAACTTACTTGTGAAATCTCAAATTCAAAAGTCCTCAATCAATTCCAATGATATATGATGCAGCATACACAAAGAGAGATCCTTCCAGCTCCAAATCCAAATGAAGAGTGACCAGGAGAAGGACAAAGCCCCGGGAGGAGTCATGCTGAACAGGAACAGGACGTTGGAGATTCTGGGGCACTTCCTACCTCTTCAAAAAAAAAAGTAAAAAAGAAAAAGGACTCCTCACACAAAAGTACACAAAGATTAGGTGCACAATATTTTGGAACACTGTATCCTTCAACGTTGTATAAACCAAAAACTAATACATAGGATTTTTCGTCCTACTCAGTTTTGGCGGATATTATCCTTTCACCCACTCCAGACGTCTTTTGGAGTTTTTACGGGAGAAAGGGGTCTGTGTGAAAAGCAAGACTAAGTTACTCTAGTATCTAGCATTAAATTATCTCCTTACCAAACGTTGGGCGCCATGTAGTGTAGTTCCTATATTCCCAATAGGCTTTGCGCTTTGGAATAATATATACTGCAGCTTAGAAGTAGGACTGAGATATACTAGGTCTCTGCCGAATATATTAGACTTAATTATGTGTGTACCAGCTAGCTCAGAGGTCACTAGAAACTTTCTTGAAAGTACAAGAAGGGATTAGTTTCTGACAACCATATAACATGACAACTTTGTTTCCCAAGAATAAGAAATCAATCTTCAGAATCATGGAAACAACAGATAACTATTTTACTCAGTCAATCGTGTATACTTAGTTTCACCAGAGTTGCTGAGAAAGTAGAGAGACGGGCGTTTTCAATAAAAGGTATTTATTGAACAGTCTTCTATCTCAAGCATGAGAAATGTACTGCTACAATAGTAATGCTGGTTATAAAGTACAAGGCATATAATACAAACAGTATTATAAAGTAGTACTGTAAAAGCATGATATGGTCTCTAAGCCATAAGTTGCTTTAAATAGATAAAATGCATAAAATACACACAATGATAAAAGAGATGGCTAAAAGTACTCAACTGGTGCTTCTAAAATACGCCTACCCCGATGTACCTGACCTAAGCCTAGCACAAGGGAAGAAATAAGTTTAGGAGTAGTTTTAAGTTTAGTATTCTTTGCCTAGACTCTGCCAAGAGTCTAATCAAGAATTCTCTAAGGGTCTAAACAGCTCCGTACCTTGGTTTAGAATGAAGGAGGTCTTGTATCTCTCTCTCAGGACTCGATCTCCCATATACCCGCAAGGGTAAGCTGGTAACACTGGACATGGATTTCACAGCAAGAGAAGAAACAGCGTCTCTCAGTGTGTCTGCTGGAGGGTCGGCTTCCTTTGGGACTTGCTGTTGCAGGGCGTCGGGCAAGTAGTTAGTCGATCTGCTCCAAGAACCAGCGTGTGTTAGTTTGGGCAAATGTAGGCATATTTATACCATGAAGGTGCCGAGTTCGACGCATGATTGGACTTAATAACGTCACTCAAAGGTTCAATTCCCAGAAAACTCCAGGATTTCTTGGATAACTTAATATTCAAGCAGGGGGAAGATCCAAGCTGCTGAAGGCGGGTTCTCCCAAGAAATCGTTGTGAATTCTCGGAACTTAGTGGAAGTAGCCTTGCCGTATTTGGGCTGTAAGGCTCAGGCCAAATATGGTAATGATTTCTATGCCTATATAAGGATAGGGTAAAGTATACCTATATAAGGGCATGAATCGGGAAAAGTTACACTAGGGTCCTAGATTCGTTTACAACACCCACTCCACGATCTTAAGTTCAGTAAGACTAGACCTATAAACACTGATCAAATCTAAAGTAAGTGTTCACAATCCCACCCAAAATACAAATTTGCATTTGAAAAGGCTTGTTTACATGAAAAAACAAAAGTGAAAGTACACTGTATGAGCTGATAAGAAAGCATACTTTCAAATATTAACAAAGCAAAACGAAAATATACATTCATGAAAAGTCTCTTAAGTCTGTACAGAAAAGAAAAATCAAATCGAGACCATTCCATAGCATAATATTTGAAACCATTGTGTTACGATGGCTAGGCCAAAATATTGTCAGTAGGAAGTTCTATAAAGAAATCTTGTTCTCTATGAACAGTTCCACTTTAAGCAGAATACTCTGTGCCCAAAAAAAAAAAATCTTTCTAATTTTGGAGAAAGTTCAAAAGTTGCATTTGTAGAAAAGTTTGTAAGCCGGAGGGTTCGTTTTGAAAAATGAAGGACGAATTTCAGAGTTCAGGGAACGCCGTGCCAATATTATCAAAAGGTATTTTCAGAGTCATGAGAAAACATCAGATCATCGAGGCTGGCAAAGAAGCCGTCTACCGTAGTAGGCGAAAGTGGAACTACTTGATCAAGCAGATCAAATGCGCATAGGTGTGGATCATTGCCGTCAGCATAGGAAGCATTAGCAACGTCAGCAGTCGATGTTACCTGTATGCCTGTAGTTTCTCGTATCTCACCCACAGTTAAACTCGCCGGTGAGACCTCAATGAATGCCGTCATCAGAATTGGCAGCCGTTGGGGACAACACGATGCATGAGCTGTTACAGGACCTAGCAAAGCGTTAACATCCGATTGCAGTACTGATGGAAGTGTAAGACAGATGTCTAACACGCATTCTTCTCCGCAAAGCAGGCATCGCAGAACAGGTAAGATGCAATCTTGCCAGATTGGTCTGAACGAAAGAAACCATGTGGTGTTCAGGTCTCTTAAACGAGTCAAGCCGAGAATCTGTGTTATCCGCTCAAGATACCTCATTGCATGGAGGGCTTCTTCCATGGATATCTGGGTATCGTTGTTTGCCGGACTTGCCATATCGAAGCAGGAGAAATAAAAATAGTATCCCAGCTACGAGTCCCAAGATGAGAGGTAGTCCGCCGAACACAGAGTGTACGAAATTTGGAAAAATGCCGAGGACTGCTTCAAAAGGTGCTAACTGTCCCGAAAAAATTGTTTTAAATACATGTGCGATTCCGCTGGTATCAGACATGTTTAAGATTTGGCTCAACATTTCTACAAAATGCGTAGGACAATTTGTTGATAATAGAGCATGTATGTCTGACGAAGTCCTTGCGACTTGTAGATCATACATTTCTCTAGACGAGGTCAGTGGCACAGTTTTTTGCAAAAGAATGGCTTTCATTCTGCTTAAAGTATCAATCCGTATAGAAGAGATATTCAGGGAAGGCCATAACGCCTTCCCTCTGTCTGACTTGCTCCTCGGATACAATTCTTGCATACAACAAGTAACCCTGGAGGACACACTAACAAGATAAAGTTTTACTGGCAACATGCCACAGCAGCTGTGATCATTCAGTAAAACGTAGCTGCCATTGGATAGCTGTCTGAAAATTGGTTCTATTACTGTGGAGGGAATTTCGTGCAGGTGGCATGAGAGGTTATTTGCAGAACCAACGCAGGCTCCATGTAAATTAATACCTTGGCACAAAAGTATACCACTTAGTGAATTTTTACAATAATTACCACTAAGGAATACCTCTGTTCCCTTATTCCAACATTTGTGTGTGTAAGGTAAAGTCCAGGTTGACTTAATGTATTCTTTACCCAACCTTTCATAAAGGCCCGCTGGTGTATGCTGTAGACAATACTGAAATTGGAAAATCGTCACCGGTATTGTTATGGTGCCATGAATTATCCATTCAGTGACAGGTTTTTCATAAACTGTCAATGGCAACCTTTCCAGTTTTTCAATATTCAGCACCGTATAGTCTGCTCCTTTTTGTGCCAAAGAGATTTGTTTATCTGTAAGGTTAAATACAGAAACAATGACGTTGTGTTGATTAGACACCAAGGCACGCAGCCTGAACGCCGATTTTGCAACGTCCAGCCTAACTGCATGATAGAACGTAATTGGGACTGGCCATGTTGTAGCATTAGCAAGTCCTGCTCTATTATGTCAATGGCAGAAGATACAATGTTGTCCAAAGAATAAATTCTGGAGGACAGAGTCGTTAACCCATTGTCCACTACAGAGAGACTTTTCTCCAAATTAATACGATCAATTTCTTGTATCTTTTCTGCAGTTTCCATTTGCGTTACTTTCCAAGCTTCGTTGTACCCAGCGTATATACCGGTGTATATGAAACGTTTTTGACGTGGTTTGCGCGGTCCCAGTAAGAAATCTCGCAAATCATTGCCTTCTTTAAGTAAAGATAAGTGTTGTTTATTCTCCGAGAGTGTAGATGTCTGTAGCCATTCAAGGCATAGCTTCCCTACACTATAAGTAGTTGCTATCCCTGGATGTTGTCTCTGGGAGTATCTTGGATCTGGCCTGTTCATTTTGAAACCTTGTGTTTTGTTCAGGAATCTATCTCGACAGTTATTAGTGTCTGTGGGCCAGATGAACCATTTTTTCTAGTCAGGATCAGTTCTGTTTTGTTTTAAAATGTGGGATACGTCTAAGCCTTTATCAGTATTGTTATTACTGTCGGGTATGGGATTAGGTATAGACGGTTTGTTTAAATCTTTTATCTTAGCAATGCCAAGACAAGATGTTTGTTGAACAGTGTCATTCAAGAACATTATTTGTTCTGGTATTATGCAGGCTCTGAATTATGCTTCTAAACCTTGCACCTGCCAATCTTTTGTACCCCAGACGGTCTTCGACTCAATGTTGTCGTTCTAAAAGTCAAAACTCAATGTAGACATTTGAGCATAAAAGTTTGCAGAATACATTTGTTTAGTGTTGGTCAACATTGTTTTCATTCCTGTCTTATTTTCATTTCTAAAATAAAACGTTTCTGGATTGGTAACATTATACCCTGAGAAGTATTGAAATTTCACATAAAGTGTTTTTGAGCTGCCTTTTGCTGGCGTTGGAAAATGTTCCCATTGATTGTAAGTAAAAACATTTCTAGGGTTAGCAGATTTATGCAAATAATGAGGACCATAGAGATTAAAACAATATATTTGTTCATAATCTGATGAACCTTGTAAGTATTCATGTTCTGTGAATTTTGCTGACATTTCTAAATCAGACATCATGTTATTAACAGCTTCAAAGTCCCAATCATCACTGAATGTGCTGGGTGATGCAAAGTCACTTAAAGAAACCTTAAATTGGTGTGGAATCTTCAGCAGTTCCACCGGGCTATAAATGTCATAGTCAGTAGTGTCCCATGCTATACCACCAGGTATAGGTACAGCTGTGATTTTCACTGATGATAGGTCTCTTTTTTCACGATGAGATGATTTGTGAGGTGTCAGGACCAAGTTGATTTTCTGACTTGCTGTGTCCATAGAACTATATTTTCCATCTATCATCCTTCCCAAGCTTAACACAAGTATGAGCCAGAGCAGGAGAAAAAATGCACCTAACCCAATCCAAAATTCAACCCATGGTGAAACCAGATATGTTTTTCCAAGTTGATGAAAGAGTTCTGTTAACTTCTCTTTGTATGTTTTTATTTTTGCTGGCGTTTCTTCAATTTCACTGGGATCTTCTGAAAAGGTATCAAAGTTTATGAAATAGCCAGAAGCAGTTCTGTCAATTGTAGGGATAGCTTCAGGATTATTCGAAGTCACTGGAGCCTTTTCTCTTGTTACCATATCTATGTAGTCAGATGTTACATCATTGTAGATAGGTGTGTCTTGACGAACTGCTATTTGGGTGTCCAGAGGCATAAGTTCCATCGCTTTGCTGCATAGTCCTTCTTTTCTTACTGCAGGTTTATCAAATGTGATAAGTCTTTCAGTTTGAACCTCTTGGATTGTAGCAAGATTTGGACGCCTGCTACTTCTCGGGAGTCCACTGGGCCTACTACTTAATTTTGGCCACATGATTGCGGTTTGACCAGGTCGATTGACACAACTCTGTTCTCCCTTTTACCAGCAAGGGGCAGTAGTACTACTGATCTTGTTCCGTGGATTGCCAGGACAGGTACGGCTTTTCTATAAGAAGGCCCCAAATTCCTTCTTTACCGCAATTTTTTCTCTGACTAGATCCCCAATCTTTAGAATCCAGACAGGTCTTGCTGGGACAGGTGGTTTTTCTTCAGTGGTCGTTTGTTTCTGTATTGTATTACTCAGAATTCTTCTTGTTTTATTTAGGTCCTGTAAAACAGCCAAACAATCTTTGATATCAAAGGGTTTTTGTTCTACCACTGAAGTCTGACTATCGAGGTCCCCGATAATCATTCTAGTGCCAAACATTAGTTCATACGGATTGACTCCACCCAGAGAATTTCTTGGCAGATTATTAAGACTATGTTGGACACTTATTAGATGTTTGACCCACCCGTCACCCGAACCTAATACCTTGGCTGTTATGGATTTCTTTATGTCACGGTTTTTTCTTTCCACTACCGCATTACCCTCGGGATAGAAGGGACTAGAATACCGCAATGCAACTCCCAAGCTGACCATGGATTCCTTGTAAGCCCTAGAGCTAAATGCAGGACCCTGGTCAGAATGTAGCGTGCTAATTGCATATGTGCCGATAAAGACGCGCAAATCCTTTATAACAGTTCTGGCATCAGCCGAGCGCTGGGGCCACATCCAAATGAATCTTGTGCAGGAGACCACCGCGACCATAATATATTTATAGTTGCCATCCCTAGTTAAGGGACCCCAGTGGTCCAGGTAAACACACACTAGTGGTTTGTCTGAAATCAGAAGGGGTGTCTGTGCAGGACGTTTTACCTGTAGAAACTTTTATTTTCTGGCAGATTTCACATTCTAGAACATAATTTCTAGTTTGTTTCCTCATGCGTGGCCACCAGTATCTCTGTTTTAATAATGACACCGTGGCGGAAATTCCCGCATTTGTAGATGCTAGCCCTTCATGTGCTGCTACAATTAGTCCTAACCTATGTTCCATGTTTGGGATTGTCCTATCCCCCACTCCAGGGATTCGAGCAAAAGGAACATTATTCACATCAGTTATATATGAGTACTTTATTGGAAAGCCTTTCGGGAGTGTCTTACCACTGTCTTTAACTAAAGCAGTGACAGCTTGCATTATATCGCTGTCTATTTTTGTTTTTGACCGAGTAATCGCAGCTACGGAAGCCGTTTGCACAGCTGCCTTCGCGGCTTCATCAGCCAATGAATTCCCTGCAACGTGAACGCCATCACATTGATGACTCAGTGTATGAATCACGTGAGTCTTTTGTAGTTCTTTCTGTAAAAGAACTACTTGTTCCCAAAGCATTTTATGCTTTATTGTGCCACCTTTCGCGTCTTTGAAATCGTTCTGAACCCAGTTCTGCAAATACTCATTGTAAGATTGTACGCAGTAATACGAATCGCACACTATTAGTGTGGGGAATTCGCGATCGGTATTTTCAAGCGCCATCTTGAAAGCCTGTAGTTCAGCTCGCTGAGCTGTACAGTCCCCGAGTGATTGAGTTTTAGTGACCATAGGTCTGAATTTGCCTTCGCGCCAGCGACCTTTAACAATCGCGCGCGCAGAACTATAGGCTTGTTTACCCCCCATAGCGGGCTGTACTGATCCGTCTGTACAGATTATACATCCGTAATGTTCCAGAGGCAGAATTTCAGTCGGCAGAGGACATTCATATTCGTATTGGAGAAATTCTTGTGTCTTTAAATTAGTGTGAAAATGGTATTCAACGTCTGTTGCAGTAAGAGAGTTAACCCATTGAATCCATCTCGGATGTAAAGCTTTTGCATTGGGAATGCTAGCTCTTGTCACTGCTTCTAAGGCAGGTACAGGTGTAATGATCATTATACGTTTACCCTGTGCGAGAGCTCTCTCTTTTGCTACTGCAGTTTGAACCACTGTCAGAATTTTTTCTGTTGATGAGAATTTCATTTCAGCTTGTGTGTACAAGTGTGATTTGTAAGCGATTGGTACCTTTTCACCTTCATTAAAGGTCAGATATGTGAATCCGCATTTTTCTGGGATGACACGGATCACTAGATTGCGAACGTTTTCGCGTGTCTGTAACTGTTTTTTAGCTAACATGTCTGTTTGAACTGAACGCAGAATTTCTGTGTGGGCTTGAGTCCAATTAGTTGGTTTGAAATCTGGTTTGATTAGTTCATAGAGAGGTTTAACCCTCTCGGCGTAATTCAAAACGTAAGTTCCACCGAAATTCAGGAAACCTAGAATTGACCGTAGGTTTTTCAGTGTTTTTGGAGGTTGAAGCAGCGCACACTTCTCAAGAAAGTTTGCTGCCAGGCTTTTGCCTTCACTTGATGACTCGTACCCTAAAAATAGGACATTGAGGTGGGCAATTCGTGATTTCTTAAAATTGAATTTATACCCTTCAGAAGCAAACCCAAGTATTATGGTGTTCACTCTTTTCAAGTGTACATCCAAATCGTCATCTGTAAGATAGATGTCATCGACATAAGATAATGCCTCATCGTCGTACATTTGTAGTAACTCTGTTACTCTGGCTGAAAATAACCCTGGACTATTCTTGAATCCCTGGGTGAGACGGCAAAATTGTCACTGTGTCCCCAAGATTGAGAAAGCGGTCAGGTGTCTGCTTTCTGGTGCAATGTTTTGACAGAAAAACCCATTTGAAAAGTCCAATGTGGTTTTATATTTTTTTGCGCACGATGTAATTCATCAGTGCAGCACTATGTGCATTTTCTAATGCGAATGTTTTACAACCTGAGTTTAGGTGTCTGTAATCCAAAACTAGACGATATGAATTGTCTGGTTTGGAGACAGGAAACACAGGATTGTTCATAGATGAGGTGCATGTTTCAATCACCCCTTGATATTCAAGTTGATTTAAAATCTCCCTGACTTGTTTTTTAGCTTCCTGTTTAACAGGGTACTGTCTCTGAGCAGTAGGTTGATTTTTTAACTGTATTTTGTGGTGAGGAGAGTCCTCATCCCATCCTACGTGATTTTTATATAATGCTGGGGCTTGAGCTACAGCCCATTTCCTTGCATATGTATATTTTTTAAGAAATGGAATGTGATTTGAGAAGGCTGGCATAATCATTTCTTCGCTGTGCGGGCACTCCCTAACAACAACAGGTGGCCAGTCTTTTTCAGCTAGAAGTATGTCATAACCCTTGGAAAGCTTGTCCCAAAAGAGAGCTTTTATTTTTCTAGTTATGTCCCCCTCCATCCGGAGTGTTATTTCATATAACTTGTGGGGTGTACTAAACCTGGTGTCGCCAGTTTCAACTTGAATGTATTCATTCAAGTCCACTGTCTCCAGATGATCCATCAGGATCTTGCGAGCTCTGGTCACTTCTGCTGCGCTGTCTAGCATTGTCTGGGCTCATTCCCCGTTCTTGAGTTGTGTCCTCAGAATCCTCGGCATGTTTAATTTTTATGCTTGCTACCTTCTTCTTTGAAAGTTGAGCTTTTTTTACTTTGGTGAACGGGTTCTTTGTCTTTGGACTTGACGCCTTCTGCTTTGTGTTCTGACCGTCCTCTTCTTTCTGATTTCTGCGAAGAAGTCTGAAAAGATCGAGAGGGACGTGTGTCATTATTTTGATATTGATCAGGTTTTCTTAAAGTATCCCTATTTCTAAGGTTATATCTTTTTTCAGAGGGCTCCCGTTGGGGAGATCTTCCACCCCGTTCAGGATATCTAACTCTCCGTTGGGGAGACCTTCCTCTGGACTGAGAACGCTTCTCTCTAGGAAGTGTCTGTTTATTATTTTCCCACTTCTGTCTAGGAGTAGTGAGATTGTTTTTAATAAGAACTTTTTCAGGATTTTCCGTTAATTGTGGTTTTAGTAGTTTCCCACCCAAACTATCTCTACCTAATTCTTCATAGGATTTTTCAATGATTCTGGCAAGCTCATATGGTTGCTCAGTAATGTCTGTTTCTTTTAATTTATGGAGGATTGCCACTGATGCTGCTTCACCTCTAATGTTGGCTAGTAGTATAGCCGATACCTGTTTGAAATCTTTCAGTAATTTCATACCTAGATTTAAAGCTGGTTCTGGACCGTATTCATTTTGAATCTGCCTTAAAACATCTGGTATTACCGCCATGGACGGGACACCATGTGTTTTAGTGTAGATTGAAGCAAAGACTGTACCCCAAGTGTCACAGTCCTCTATGTGTGGTGCAATCCAGATTTGTCAGAATCCTGTGTTTCTCATGAGGTGTACTATCAGGAAATACTGCCTCTAATGGAGTAATTTTTTGTGCTAACCAAAACGGAATTTGTTCCCTTTTGGCAGGCAACTTTCCAATGACCGATTGTATAGTCTGTGGTGTTATTTTATTTGTGTTCCCCTGGTGAGGGGTGTGCTGTGGAATTTTTACAGCTGGTTGGACTGTTAATGCCCGCATGACATATTGAACCAATTGTCTATGTATCTTAATTAACTGTTTTAGCTGAGCTAATAATTCTACATCTGACATCCTTTAAATGTCTGAATGAGGAGCATAGCTGGCTAGTACCGGCCATGTAGCTCCTGGTCTACCTAGTGGACTGAGCCTGGTAAGGTGATTTTGATGTTTTAGGGCGCCTTTAAACCAGAGCTGATGCTCTTGGTAAGTTAATGGAATTTCAATGTCCTCAAAAGGAACGTATTCCGTTGGAGGTTCCTCTGCTTTGTAGTAGTGGAACTCTTGTGTTCCTGCATTTGCTGCTGGAAACTGAATCCATGAATAGAATACCTCTGTCTGCCGATATTCATGTGCCTCTATGACAAAGATTACTCTGACTCCTCTTGCTGATACTCCATTATTTATCAGTTTGTAAGTTATACTTTTCCTTACATTTACCGAGAGCAGTATAGCATCTGAATAATTTTCTAAGATTTCAGCGTCATTTAAGATCGCTTGAGCTGCTGATGCAGCTAATTCTTCGTCAGTAAACATTATTTTTACTTATTGAAGAGTTTGCAGAACAAGTTTCAAGAAAACAAAGATTAGGTGCACAATATTTTGGAACACTGTATCCTTCAACGTTGTATAAACCAAAAACTAATACATAGGATTTTTCGTCCTCCTCAGTTTTGGCGGATATTATCCTTTCACCCACTCCAGACGTCTTTTGGAGTTTTTACGGGAGAAAGGGGTCTGTGTGAAAAGCACGACTGAGTTACTCTAGTATCTAGCGTGAAATTATCGCCTTACCAAACGTTGGGCGCCATGTAGTGTAGTTCCTATATTCCCAATAGGCTCTGCGTATTGGAATAATATATACTGCAGCTTAGACGTAGGACTAAGATCAACTAGGTCTCTGCCGAATATATTAGATTTAATTATGTGTGTGCCAGCTAGCTCAGAGGTCACTAGAAACTTTCTTGAAAGTACAAGAAGGGATTATTTTCTGACAACCATATAACATGACAACTTTGTTTCCCAAACATAAGAAATCAATCTTCAGAGTCGTGGAAACAATAGATAACTATTTTACTCAGTCAATCATGTATACTTAGTTTCACCAGAGTGGCTGAGAAAGTAGAGAGACGGGCGTTTTCAATCTCAAGCATGAGAAATATACTGCTACAATAGCAATGCTGGTTATAAAGTACAAGGCATATAATACAAACAGTATTATAAAGTAGTACTGTAAAAGCATGATACGGTTTCTAAGCCATAAGGGGAATACCAGGACGGGTTCCCTAAGCAAGCGCCTTGATACCTTCGGGTGATACGTGCGCTATATAAGTCGCAACACACACACACACATAAGTTGCTTTAAATAGATAAAATGCATAAAATGAATACGATGACAAAAGAGATGGCAAAACTACTCATCTGGTGCTTCTAAAATACGCCTACCCCGATGTACCTGACCTAAGCCTAGCACAAGGGCAGAAATAAGTTTAGGAGTAGTTTTAAGTTTAGTATTATTTGCCTAGATTCTACCAAGAGTCTAATCAAGAATTCTCTAAGGGTCTAATCAGCTGCGTACCTTGGTTTAGAATGAAGGAGGTCTTGTATCTCTCTCTCAGGACTCGATCTCCCAGATCCCCGCAAGGGTAAGCTGGAAACACTGGAGTTGGATTTCTCAGCAAGAGAAGAAACAGCGTCTCTCAGTGCGTCTGCTGGAGGGTCGGCTTCCTTCGGCACTTGCTGCTGCAGGGCGTTGGGCAAGTAGTTAGTCGATCTGCTCCAAGAACCAGCATGTGTTAGTTTGGGCAAATGTAGGCATATTTATACCATGAAGGTGCCGAGTTTGACGCATGATTGGACTTAATAACGTCACTCAAAGGTTCAATTCCCAGAAAAGTCCAGGATTTCTTGGATAACTTAATATTCAAGCAGGGGGAAGATCCTAGCTGCTGAAGGCGAGTTTTTCCAAGAACTCGTTGTGAATTCTCGGAACTTAGTGGAAGTAGCCTTGCCGTATTTGGGCTGTAAGGCTCAGGCCAAATATGGTAATGATTTCTATGCCTATATAAGGATAAAGGGTAAAGTATACCTATATAAGGGCATGAATCGTGAAAAGTTACACTAGGGTCCTAGATTCGTTTACAACAGCACCACTTAATTGATATAATTTGATACATTGGAATGTCTGACTACAGGTGTGTTTGTTTCACCCTGATTGCTGACCAATATGAACATGTTTGTATATTTACAGCTCAGAACCAGTACAGGAGCCACACAGGACGAGGGGAAATGTTCCATGGCTGGGTATGTGGGATAAATCCATATTGGGCCAGTCATTGATTTGGTTGGTATTTCACTTGGTAAATGTTTCAACTTGTCTTGAGCAATGTCAACATCGTTTTGCCTGCACTTCTCCCAATCATGTAAGTTGGATATGTTTTCAATGTGTGCAAGTTATTTATTTGCTTATCCACACCATGAGGCCGATTAGTTATCAAACCCTTTTGTGTCATATTTTTGGATATGCTTCTATCATTTTGTGGGTACCTTAAACCTACTATAATTATATGAGAAGAATGCTGTTACTGCTGTGTTTGTTTTTATATCTTGCACTTATGCATTACACACATATGCATGGCACTTAGTGTTGCTCTCGGTTGTCCCAGATACACTTGAAGCCAGGGGGTATGTGCACAGAGACGTTTAAAGGCATGGGTGAAGTGGGCTCTGGATGAGAGTGCCAAGACCTAAGGCAACTCAAAATATGATAAAGAACTGATAATAATTCATGATTAGAACTTAAGGAACATTTCCTCAATAAGTACAAAAGAGATTTTATTGAAGTAATATAATAATATGTAAACAAATCCACATGCTTACTACAATCGTATCAATATTCACTCAAACATTAAAAAAAATGAAGACAAAAAAATACATGAACATACAATGCAACAGAACCAAAGAAATTGCGTAAACTTTCTCAAAATTGATACATATGGTTGATCCTAGAGTAGCTAATCAGTCTACATTGTATGATCATCAATGTTCAAAAAGCTGGGTTCAATACTGAGACAATGGATGGATCTGAAAAAACAAATTTGTTTCACTTAACATATAGTGGCTAAGAACCAAATTGTGTCTCTTGATACTCAAAAGCAGTGTAGTCTCTAAGGCAAAAATGAATGGATGGAGGAGTAATCCTATGTTAGTGAGGAACTGCTGTTTTGTTGCAATATTAAAATAACACATCACTATCCATGAATATTAGATGTAAAAACATTGGGAATTTGGAAGGGTGTGCCTATGCTGTGCCAGTGACCTGGCCTAAGAGGGCATCAACGAGAGGAATATAGATCTAACACTCAAAGCTGTTCCGAACAGGGACCCAGAAAGTAGGTTTGGGCCAGGGCACCCCAACACCTTTAGATTAGGCCTGGGAAGCAAACTCTGCTCCACTCACAGAGTTTGCAGAACTTAGTTACTCCAAGCTGTGCCACGAAGAGCAGTGTTCCTGAATACCTTCTTCCAGGCATAAGGCAGAGTTTTTTTTCTCTGTTTGCCTGCTCAAGATTTGTTTTGCTGTCCACACCACAATATTCTTGAGCCACAAGCAAGTGTGTGGGAGACTTTGTACCCACCTGTACTGCTTCTGGTCGTGATGGCGCTAATGTAGTGAAGATCGCGCATGCACACCACTTGAGTAGCTTTTGTGCTCAAGAAGCAGCTAAAGAGGTTTTCAGGCATATTTTCTTCTCCAATGGACCATTGGGGGTTTTTTTATGCGAGAAACCTCTTTTAACTCTTTTTTCCAACAAGAAGACACCAGCAGGCTCCTCTAAGTGCTTTGACCATCTCCTGGTCAATTTTCATTTGGATTTGGAGCTGGAGGATTACTCTCATTGTCTGCTGCATACATACCCTTGGATTTAAGGACATTGTATTTGAGATTTTAAAAATGAGTTAAAAAAAACTCTTTTATAAGGGTATTTATTTGTGTGATAGAGGGTATGCACCAATATTTCTTTGGACTTTTTTTTAATTTTCAAAGTTATTGTGGTGGGTGGCATGCATTTTCAGTAGGGACCTAGTTATATTCTTGCATTTAATTTTTCTTCTTTTGTAAAGGAACAATGTTGCACAGTGGGCTGAGCGGGTAGAAGATGTTTTAAACCTCCTTAGAGCACCCAACGCCGTCATCACTACACTATTCCCCAATCCCTTATAGCACTATCGGCACGACGTATTGCCCTTTTTCACGTGTGACTCCTCACTCCCTTTTCCCTATCACGCTGAGTGAATCAGAGCCCTTTACTCAGAGCCTTTCTTTTCTTTTCATGTGACCTGAGACCGGCCCTCAAGACGGACGCAAGGGCGACTACATCTCCCAGAAGTCCACGGGAGGGAGGAAAACCAGGCGTGGACCAGAGGAAAGAGAGGAGTTCCCCAGCACGTCGAGACAGCGAACCACCCCTCCCCTACCATAGGAATGTGACAAGGCGAAGGCGTTTGTTAAAATCAATAAAGCCTGCATTACCCCAACCTAAAGCTTATGTGTTTTCGTCCATCCTGCCACAGTGGCCTAGTCTGCCAAGGGGTCAGTCAGTAGGCCCAGGACAGTGCTATGTATGGGTGCATGAAACAACTGTTTATGTGTTATTTATTGTTTCAAAACATCATTTAGGGCTGGGATAGCATTCGATGAAATTAAAAATGTGTCTTTTTTGTATTTCAAGTTTTTTTGTGCACAACATGGGTCCCTTTCTCACTTTGCCACTGGAATAAAGCTAGCCTGGCTAATGAAGGGTGTTACCCAAAAACCGGTCCCAGGATGCTTGTTTCCGGTTCAGGGAAGACCTGGCTTGGCACTTCGGGCTGGACTGTTCCCATGAGGCACAGGGTCAAGACTAAGCATGAGTGCAAAATCCGCTCCGATCGCGGATTTTGCGGATTTTCGGTAAATCCGCGATCCGCGAACTCTCGCGAATTTACCGAAAATTCGCAATTCGCGAGCGGCGGATTCCTCGGTCAAAAGTTCAAGCCTTTCTGGTCTGTAACTAATTTACGATGGCGCCGGCAAGCTGCCAGCGCCATCCTAAAGTTACTTAATTAGCTCCAGCAGGAAGCTCTAATAGATAAGATAAAGCAGGGGCTCGAGCGCCTGCTTTATTTTACCAATTAGAGCTTCCTGTTGAAGCTAATTTAGTAACTATTTTAGGATGGCGCTGGCAGCTTGCCGGCGCCATCGTAAATTAGTTACAACAGGCACAAAACGGTGATGTCTTCTTGAATAAATATGAAGGGCAGGGTTCATTCTGGCACGACGGTCCTGGCACAAAAATTAAACCTCAACAGGAAGCACTTACAGATATCAATACAGCATGTGCCCTAGTTGAAGCTTTAATTCAGTGACTCATTCATCAGCCCAAAAACAATCCTGAGCGTTGTGGAGGCTGGGCAGGTGTGCCTTCTTCCCAAATATACCGTCGAAAATCAGCTGTGACGCTGGATACAGGCCTTTGCATCTTTGACCTTCACGAGCGCAATCCCCGTGCTGTTCTGTGACCAGGAGCTTCTGTCTCTACATCTGTTGCTCTGATCAGTCTCTGACCTTTTATACACACAAGAGGCATGTGCACTCGCATGGAAGCCCCGTCCGTTTGGCCCCGCCCACACACTCGAGGTGTGCACCGTCTTCCCACCATTTACCCACTATGATAGGTCACTCAAGGGACCCCTGCGCCATTCGGCGCGATTGCATAGTAACACACACCTGGTCGCTGTTGACAACTCTCGGGCACTTTAGGTAGCTGTAGTGTAGTAAAAGCACTATACATTTACCCAACGAGGTAGCACTTACTGATTATCCAGTAGAAAGTACTCCAGTTGAGTAGAGGTATGGCACAAAACGGTGGCGTCTTCTTGAATAAATATGAAGGGCAGGGTTCAATCTGGCACGATGGTCCTGGCATGGAAGCCCCGCCCCCAAATCCGCCGATCCGCAAAATCCGCGGATTTTGCGGATCCACGATCCGTGAATACGCAAATTCGTGAATCGTGGATCCGCAAAATCCGCCCATGCTTAGTCAAGACTGATTTGCATATAGCTCGGTCTGAACTGAGGTGGCGAAGTGAGCTAAAGAATGATGATGGATTCAACCCAGATCTGTGACTGGGGGTGAGTGTCTGAAAAGTTTCAGCGCTCTGTCCATCATCTTGTGTTTGCTTTGTTCTCCCTAAGTTGACAGGGTATGCCCAGACGTCGGTCCCCTGCTCACTTTGCCACTGGATTCAAGCTAGCCTGGCAGATGAAGGGTCTGAACTGAGGTGGCAAAGTGAGCTAAAGAATGAGGATGGATTCAACACAGATCTGTGACTTGGGTTAACCCCTTGGGTGCTCATGACGAGGTCAGCACGTCATGAGCTACGGCGCTTCAGTGCGCATGACAAGCTGAGCTCGTCATGACCTCACCCGTTCCGTGGAACGCTCGCATGCTGGGCTGATTCCCCTGCTGTGCTGAACGTTCCATGGGAACGGGTGTGACCATGACGAGCTGAGCTCGTCATGAGCACCGGAGCGCCGTAGCTCATGACGAGCTGACCTCGTCATGAGCACCGGGGCGCTGTACGCGCCCCCCGCCCCCCAGCACAGCGGGGAAAACAGCCCCGCACGGAAGGGGTTAAGTGTATGAAAAGTTTCAGTGCTCGGTCAATCATCTCCTTGTGTTTGCTTTGTTCCTCGAGGGAAGCCTGGTTCACATTGTGGTACTGTAGGTCAAACAACCCATATGAAAAAACATCACGCAATCAGATGGGAGTACCTTAAAAAAATTGATGAATGCAATTGTGGTGGTGAAAGTGAGGTGAGCCCATACAAAGCAGCCCTGTCCCAAGCCGTGTGCGAGTCTACCACCGCCTACTTTTCAAAAGTCACCTGCGCCAGTGGCCCAGAAATTAAGAATAAATATAGGCTACTATTAAGGGCATGTTTAGGCAAGAGCAGCCCTACAACTACAACCACCCAATGGTATGTTTTTACAATGGGAAGCTCACAAAAAAGTTAGCGCTGGACCTCCTCGCATTTCCTTTTGTGAAAGTAGTGGCATTCTTGAATTTGTGGCAGTCATCTGCCCAAAATGGAAGGTTCCAAGTCAGACCTATTTTACCAGAGTTGCTGTTCCAGTACTGCATCACGATGTGCTGCAATTGGTTGGACAAGCTTTGTGGCAAAGCGGTGTTCACACTATCCACCTGACAACAGACATGTGGATCAGTTGTCAGGAGACTGATAACATGTGCATCACTGAAAAATGTATCTCTTTTGCAGGGATAAAGCAAAAGATATTTACAGGTCGTGGCCCTGAAGAAAGTTTTAAGAGTGTTTGTGGTATGCAACTGTGGCCATGTTGCCATGGAGAAATCACATAGAGAAACAATTTAACAGCAAGGTTGCAACCCAGAGTCTCAGAATTGGATTTGTTGCCACGGACAATGGCATTAACATAGCCATGGCCATGGCAGACGGTAGCTATTTCAGGGTACTATGTTTGGCCCATTACATCAACCTTGTGGTTCAAGCACTTCTCAAAAAAGAAATAGTCAGCAACATACTGACCTCTTGCAGAATAATCTGTAGTCATTTCAGATATTCCTTTAAAGCCCAAAGGCAGTTGTGGATTAGTCAGCATGCTAATAGAGTACCAGTTAAAGCCCTGATACAGGAGGTACCAACATATTGGAATGCAAACTATTATCAAACAGATCAAGACTATGTCATTCAAAGACGAGGGGATGCAATTTAGAAAGATAAGACCATGGATGCAGGCATATGGGGCCTAGTCAAATACATGTTATAGATGCTACTCCCTTTTGAGGTTTTCACACAGGAAGTTAGCAAGGAAGATAGTAGGACAGCCTGAGCTATCCCGTTGCTGCATCTGCTATAGGAACAGCTAAAGGAGGTTCTTTCTCACAGGTGGGAATGAAAACACAGAAGGGAATTTCTTGTTTAAGAGCTTAATCCTTCACTTGGCTTGTAATACAAAGCTGCAACATGACATCATCTAGTCCAAACAGTAGACGTGCCACACTAATTGATCCACAGTATAAAAACATTCTGCTCACTTTCATTCCATTTTCTGATGGGGACACAAGAGGTGGATTGTTCAGCAAGCCTGAAACCTAGAAAAAGAAAGGCTGGAAATAAGAGTCCCACCCCACAGCTCTGTGGTTCTACCTTCAACTTCCAGAGAGGGCTGTCTTGTCTCACAGCAGCCAACAATACCGGCAAACAAAACACTGGCAACAACAGCAACAGACGGATCAGCCCAAACCTCTAAATTATATTGGTTTCAAATAGCAGGGCTTAAGTCCAGTGCAGAGTCAATTAGCTAAAGATGTCGAGCAAGTGGCAGCACTAATGACAATCCAGAGGATGTTTAAGGAGTATCTGGATGACGCAAAAGAAGTCTATGTGGATCAAAACCCATTGATGCATTGGTATGGGAAGAAGCACTAATACCCAGAGCTCAGCAGGCTGGCAATTAACCCTGGGCGTAGTGCGCGTAGTAGCGATACGCGTAGCTAGGCGAAGTGCACTTCGCACTACGCAAGTTACGCATAGCTACGTGAACTGCGTAGTGCAGTAGGGAAAATGCTGTTCGCACTGATTGCACAGTGCTGGATGCTTGTCCGCACTGTGCAATCATTGCAAATGGCATCTTGCACAGTGCAAGCGGTCGTTTTCTGCCGCTCTAATAGATTTGTACTCGAGCAGCAGCTTTCACAACGTGGACTGCTAGTTTCTCAGTGCGAGCAGTCGTGAGCATATGCAACCACACGCAATGAGAAACCTGCCCTTACCGCATTGAGAATCTTGCCGGGAGGTTTATGTTCCAGATCGGCAACTTGATGTTGCTGATCGCGAACGAGGAAAAAGTCTCGCCTGGATGGTGATTTTGCTCGCTCGCAGTCGCCAACTTGACGTTGAGGACCGCGAGTGAGCAAAAAATGCCCGCTACACTATGCATTATTGCACTGTGCTACGTGCAATTTGCGTAGTTGTGCAAACTCCGCACACTCCGCAAACGTAGCGTAGTGTTCCGCCCAGGGTTACTGGCAATAAGGTATCTGGTTTGTCCTGTAGCTAGTGTGTCTGCTGAGCTTGTGTTCAGTGCAGGTGGTGCAGTTGTTACAGTGAGAAGGCCATTCTCATGCCTCAAAATGTGGAGAGATTGACTACGATCAAAATGAATCAAAAATCAAGTGTAAGGGAGTGCAGAGGTAGCGCTAAAGAGCACTCCCCCATGCATGGTTTTAGAAAACAAAAGGATCCACCTCTAAGAGGTTTCTTGTATGTCTAGAAGTGTAAGGCATACACAGTATTTGTTAAAATACCCCTCACACACCAAAAGGGCCCTTGGTGTCATGCTTCATCATCAGGGTCTTTCCGCTCCGCTGCGGGACGGGGCGTGCTGCAACTGGCGACTACGCTGGAGCACTTTAAATTTGTTATTAGCTTATATAGCTTATTTTCAGAAATACTGACAGAGCTATAACATATACCCGTACCACATAGGAATTGTATATAAAATCACTTGTATATATTTCTCTGCACATATTGATAGCAACATAGTGAGTGACAGAGGGATCTTACACCGTCCTGACGAGGAAGCTTTTACAGCTTCAAAACATGTTGACACCCCCAGGAGAACGAGCACATTACTAGCATTGGCTCTCCGACAAACCACTTTTAACAGTACCAGCTCATGACCAATAAAGTTTTTTGAATCCGTAAGGCCAGGTATCTATTTACATCACCTCTCCATTTCACCCCTGACCCTACTTCACTCACCACAAATACACCTCACATAGCACATACAAATTTAAAGTGCTCCAGTGTAGTTGCCAGTTGCAGCACTGGCGACTACGTGATGATTCATGTGGTGGTAGACAATGAGGGAGGGTGTTGATCTGTAATTTGTAAACTTGATTGAGATGATTTGCAATGTCTGAGCCTAATGATGTGTGATCATTTTTCCGGTAGGTGATTGGCCTTTACAAACAAACTTAGCAAAAATTAACTTCTAATGTCCGCTCCTATGAGCCTTCTTTTTTCTTCATTGACTGAAAGTGCTGCCCCAGAAAATAATTTGAAATACAAGAGTGCTTGCATCAAGGAGGAAATACAATTATGTACCTTCCATTGGGCTTGGATTGAAACAGGTAACTATTGCACCAATGATTAACATATTATTGACTGATTGTGAGTGATGATTGATGATTCATGTGGTGGCAGTGAGGGAGGATGTTCAACTGTAATTCGTTCAAAAATTAACCTATAAGGTCCATTCTTATGAGCCTTCTTTTTTCACACCAGAAGGGCTGACCCAAATCATTTGATTTACAAGACTGCAAAATTCCAATCTGTTGCTTGCATCAAAGAGGAGATACAATTTTGCACCTAATACTGTGCTAGAATTGGAACAAGTAAATATTTCACCAATGAGAAATGTATCATTGAGTGATTTTGAGTGATGATTGTGGCAGACAGTGAGGGAGGGTGTTGAACTGTAATTTGTAAACTTTATTGAGATGATTTGCAACGTCTGAGCCTGACTGATATGTGATAATATTTCTGGAAGGTGATTTGCCCTTTCACACTTAGCGAGTTTTACTTTCAGGGTCCACTCTTTTTCTCTGGTTTTTCAAAGACCAGACTAGTCACTTTAGGTAACGAACAAAGACCAATACAAAATACTGTAATTCTGTTTCTTTACTTGATCTTAAACAAGAGCAGTGCACTACACGTCTAAATAATGCTATTACAAATACATTTAAACATCTGTTTCGGCTTCCACTTAATGTATCACCTGCGCAGATAAGGCTTGAATTTGGCTTTTCTAATCAACAATATGCAAGAATGGGTCAGTACGTTAAGACCAGGAAACAAATCAAAACTAATATCAATAACCCAATGTGCACATTTTTGTGGAAAGAAATGCAGCAAAATGAAAAATTGTCCTTCTATAAATATCTGCGAAAAGCTCTTGAAGAGCTGTCAATTGCTAAGATCTAGGAAACGTCTTTAACAGTAGAAAGTTTTAACTACATCACTGCGGCGGCTATTCCGCTGCAGCGCTAAGGGGGAGGGGCGCCCGCGCGGCAGCCGCATGCTGGTGACGGAACCGCTCCATCATCAGCCACGGTTGGGCTGTGCTCAAGACGGAGCGGTTTCGTCATGGCCCCGCCCGCTCAATAGAACGCGCCATGCCGGCACGAAATCAGCGCTGCGCAGGCGCGGCGGCCGTGCCATGACGGAACCGCTCTGTCATCAGCACAGCACCACCGCAGCTGATGACGGAGCGGTTCCGTCATCAGCATCGAAAGGGTTAAGAAAATATTTAACAAATCGGTTAAACATTTGTCCCTTCTCAAATACAAAGAACTGTTTATTAAGAGATCCCACACATGGATGTTGGTCCAGGAATATACAAGTCTTAAGGTCCAACCATATTTATAAATACCATGGTCTGTACAAACCAAAAACACTTTTATGAAAGCACGATTCGGCAACTTACCTGGCTTAAAACATCTAGTGCCCTGGTTGAGACCATTTAAGCTAACTATGTGCAGACTATGCAACCTATGGGATGAAAGTATTATGCATTTTGTTTGTATGTGTGCAGTAATGATGGCGGAAAGAAAACGATATTTGAAAAACTGCTTCATTGACAGAGGGGTTCGTACTTGCAGACATGCCATGGTAGTTTGACCAAAGGATATTAAAATGAACGCCAACTTTACTAAATTTGTAATACTTGTTAAAAAGAAGTTGGATACTTGTGAGTTGCCCACCGGAAATCTGGAAGTCTAAAATAATTAAGGACAAACTTTAGGACTATTTTTATGATATCACACATGAATTATAGAAATACTAATTGAAACTATTTATATAAAGTCCTGGAAAGACGACAGTCTGATGTCATGTCTATAAATTGTGTTTATGTTTTATTTAAGAAAATTATTTTAGACTTTTAGAAATTTACAAATTATCGGTCTGTATTTTTAAATTGGTGTTTTTTCTTTACGAATGTAGTAATTGTAACATTTTTTGTTAATCATGCAAATAAAATGTACCTTACCCTTCCCTTAAATCCCCTTTCCCATCCATTCATCAGCCCCGTAACCCTCTTCCAAGGGCTATGTGATTTATTGAGGGGTGACTTAATTTACAGCATAAATGGATCACACACTTGTGGTAAAAGCGACACCAACTCAGTGCAGGATCTTCTATTACCTAAGCAATAGCCCACACTGGCCCCATTTACCCACTCATGCATAGTAATCCATATTTTAGATATGGAAGAACATCAGTCATCAGCATCACCATTCAGGCCTTGTGTTGCGCAAATGATTCATCTTATCCACTATACACTTAAAAGTCCACTTTTCATGACGTGAGAATTTTGTAACTTTAGTTTTAATTAAATACTAGCTCCCCATTGCTCAGAAGAAATTACTATTGCTATTTTCTGTTATTTTATCACTATCAGATATTCTTTTTTTTGTTATGAGTGGTCTCAATTCTTTGTAAAGCTATGATATAATTTATCACCCACTAACTCAGTCTTTTTATTTTCATTTAGTTGCCTGTGATGGATACTCATTTTGATTAATCCTACAGTTGGAGCTCATCTGGGTGGGAGTAGGACCTCATTTGTGAAGTTGTGATGCCTTTCCTGTTATTGCTTCATCTATATTCAGGTAAGACTACTATGGAGTGAAGTGAACTAGTTAAGTTAGTAAGTAAGCAAGTAACTGCTACTGCATAGGAAATTGTTTATCTAGAATGTTGTAGGCAATATAGGTCATGACCAGGGGCGGGCGGAATTTGTGTAGTCGCGCTACCCAAAGTTCCGCGAAACGGCAAAAAACCCAGCGAGCACGGGGAATTCCGTGAGCTCATGGAATACATTTTTGTGACAGGAGCATTGTGCCAGAATGAATCCTGCTCTGCATATTTATCCAAGTAGATGCCATCATTTTGTGCAATACCTCTACTCAACTGGAGTACTACTGGCTAATCAGTAAGTGTTACCTCGTTGGGTAAATGTATAGTGTCTTTCCTACACTACAGCTGCGGGCCAGAAGAGTTGTCTCCAGTGACCATGGGTGTCTGTAAATTTGCCACCACGCCGAATGAGCTGTCCATCATAGTGGGTAAAGGGCGGGAAGACATTGCATACCACCAGTGTATGTGGGGCATGGCAAAACAGGTGGGGCTTCTATGCGAGTTCACATGCTTCTTCTTTATAAATGTTCAGAGAGTGATCAGAGCAGCAGATGAGGAGAAAGAACTTCCTGGTCACTGAAACTACCCCGATATTTCACTGGAGAAACTCATGGATGCAAAGTCCTCCATCAAGGATCACAGCTCATTTTTGACAGTAGATGTGGGGAGAAAGCACACCTGCCCACCCTTGACTATGCTCACAAACATTTTGGGCTGATTAATGCGTTACTGAATTTGAGCTGCAACTCGGGCACCTGCTTTTATTTATATCTGTAAGTGCTTCCTGTTGAGGTATATTTTTGTGACAGGAGCATCGCGCCAGAATGAACCCTGCCCTGCAAATGTATCCAAGAAGATGCCACTGTTTTGTGCAATACCTCTACCCACGAATTCCACTACGCCACGGATCGCTGATTTTTGGCAATTCCGCGTTCCGCGCAGAACGTGGAATTGCCAAAATTTCACAAATTCCACAAGCGGAGCGGAATTTGCCGCCCACCCCTAGTTAGGACAACATCCCCCCTAATGGTCAAGTTAGTTACAGAGGTATATAACTAACTATAACTCATCAGTATACACTCTCATAAGTCATGCTTCCTGGTAGTAGAGAAAGTGCATAGATCCCTTATGGTGTGCCCACCCACGGGGACTCCCCCATTCCTAATAATAAGAAACAACTACAGGGATCAAGATACAGCTCTCCAGCTGGCACAGGACGAGAAACTCATCAATTACCAAGGGAACAGGGTGGTGTTTTTCCCAAACTTCACAGCAGCAGTACAAGCAGCCCGTAAAGAATTTCTGCACAAACAATTGGACAATGAAGTTGACAACAAGAGCACCTGAGGCGCTGAGGATATGGAGACTATTAGTGTTCATAGGATGCAGTTCCTCTCATACCTGTTGCTAATGATTGCCCAGAAGGGGACTGTGACATAAGTCTTTTATATGATGCTGGTCCTGCACTTCACATTTGGCTGCCTTTGACTGGCTAGCACACATACACAACACGGGCCACATTGGTCCACCTGGACGACCACTGGGTCTCCGGCAACTGTATGGGGGTGCACCCTGTATATTTTTCTTATGCGTTACACCAGCAGTTGCAGGATATTGTACATTTCTGTGGACAGTTATGGGCATTTTGCTTCTAGCTTGTGGGGATGTCTTTGACATGATTGGGATGCTGAAGTGGGTGGGGAGAGAGGTGATTGTTTTTTGTTGCCATCACTGTGCTATTATTGTCAATATTTGAGATATTATGTATTGCTAGATATACCGTGCAGAGTGATTATCATTCGCAACATGTTACCATGACCCAGCCCCCCAGGGCGTGAATCCCTTTTAACCTGGAATGTGCAGGGGTTAACAACCCTCATAAAATGCAACAGCTACTTGCCTAACTGGATCAACATCACATACAAATTGCACTCCTGCTAGAGATGCACCTAACATAATGTACAGAGAATTATGTGGGTTTCCAATGGGCTGTGATTCGCTAAGCCTCTTATTTCAAGTCATTCACTCCGAAACAGACAATCAAGGCTGTTATGTAATAGTACGGGGCAGTCTGTATGGCACCCCAGTGACCCTAGTAAAAATTCCTATGGGCCCAATACTGATGTCCCTAAATTTTATACACAGCATGGGCATGATGGTACATTTACCTCCTCTGTGCCTGGCTTGTGGTCCCAGTTTGAGTACTGACTGGAAAACCAGGAGGTGAGTGCCTGGACAGTGGAGATGCAGCATTGTGGAGTGGTGGAGAAGCAGACCCAGACACTGGAGTGTTGATAACTGAGTGGAGGCTTTATTAAGAAGTCTGGCTTATACTGTATTAGTCCAGTTCTAAGTTTTGTACGGTTAAAGAACAAAAAGGGAAAAGAAACACGCTCAGTCTTTGGTTTTCCGGCAAGGGATTATGGGAGATGTAGTCCGCATTCCGCTTCTTTGTCCACCCCCGGTTCGATATTCCCCCTTCTGTAGTTGGTTCGGGATGGTAGGCGTCTCAGCATTGCAAAGGACCGGAAAGCAAAAGAACACACAAAAAACAATAAGGAAGGGTTTCTCCCTCCTCTGAGTGTCGCGGGTAGCTCGGGGAGTGTAGGGGATAAGGAATCCCCACCTTCACCAGTGTTCGCAAGCGCTTCCAGCTGCTCGTATAAGGAACTAGATGCTATCTCTAGTGGTGCTCTCCCTATCCTCCTCCACCCTTAGGTATGGCAATGTTAAGTCCCACCCACCCAAGGCGTCCCCGTACCTTGTCCAGCCACGTCCCTCCTGGGCCGTGGCGGGCTTCTACGCGTTGCCAGCTGGGGTCTGGCTGCCCGTCTGTTCCTCCTCCGGACTCCGCTCCCTGGGACGATCCTTCGGTGTAGGACGACTCCTTCACTGTAAGTGCTGGTCCTGCGTCGTCCCACGGTAGGACTGAAAAGGTTTCCACGAGTGTCTCTTCTTCCTCCTTGACTCCACGAGCCAGTCCTAATGAACGCCTTCCAGGTCCGGCGTCTTCCGTCTTGAAGGGGCGTACGTCATGTGACTCCCTCACGTGAGCGGCCAAGTCGAGAGATTTAAAGGGATAGCAGTCCTCGGGCTGAAACCACAGAAGGAAAGAAGAGGGAGTAAAAGGAGGTAAACAATGTTCCGTCGTAGAGTCCACTGACTGCACATCCTCACACACCTCTACCCCAGTTTGTTCACGTTCGGGGGAACAAGGGGAGTCGGGAGAGAAAGTCAGCGTTTCCATTATCCGATCCCTTCCTGTGGACTATCTCAAAGGAAAAAGGTTGGAGGGAAAGGAACCATCTTAATACTCTTGGATTGCTTCCCTTGTTGCGACTCATCCAAAGTAGTGGGGCGTGATCTGTGTAAAGGAGAAAGTGGGTTCCCTCCAGGTATTACCTGAGTTTGTCTATCTCCCACTTGATGGCTAGGCACTCTTTCTCTATTATGGGATATCTTTGCTCATGTGGAAAAAGCTTCCTACTGATGAAAAGGATAGGATGATCTACACCATCAGGGGAAGACTGAGATAACACCGCCCTAATCCATTATCGGATGCATCTGTATGTAACAAAAATGTGTAGTAGTCTATGTGTTAACTCTGCAGTCTTACTTGGAGCTATTCCTCCTTATGATGTCATTGTCATAGTGATAGAATGGTACTGTTTTAATCTCTGTGAAACTAAGACAGTTCCTGGAAGCTGTGGAGACATACAGTCAATAAACCTAGAGTTTCCTTTTATCTCTGGTGTAATGTGATTACTTCAAATTGGCAACGAGGACTGTCCCTGTCTCCACCCACATGTGCATAGTTGGTGTATTTCCCACGTGTCAACAAGCTGAATGAAGATTTGGACAAGAGTTCATCCACAACCTACGAAGATTTTCAAGGTCACGCTTGTTTGTCGCTTTAAAACCTATGGATCTAGGTGAGCCAGTTGTAACTTGCGTTGTGGAAGAGTATTTTGTGACAAAGTGTCGTGTAAATTTAAGCCTGAAGAAAAGAGTGCACTTTTGAAAACCGATTGTGCAGACTGTTCGTGGTGCATCCTACATGGAATTGAATGTGCTGGATTATCTTGTGCCTTTCTATTAACAAGTAAATTTTTTCATTTTGGAATTGGCACAGTGACATTTGTATCACTCAAATGAAAGTCTTGCACTCAAAGTTAAAACGTAGGAAAGTTTACCTCTTTGTTTGATTTTATGCCGTGAGAGGTGGAAGAACTGTAGGTGTTCATTTCTCTTCACTCTGCACATTTTTAATGTTTGTCTTGCCGATATGCGCTCGGTCGGTGAGTACTGTGGCAGTTGGTTCTGTTGAGGGGATCGATGTTTCCTCTGCGCTCTCTCTTTCCTTTTGATGACGTATTGGAATCCTCAACGGGATTCAGTGAAGAGGAGTCAGCGTCATTGCGCAGCTAAACGCACAGCTGTACGTCACGCTCTTGTGACCTTTCAGGAGTCTACGTGCTACTGGAGCATGAAGCAGCCTTTGCGCTTCTGTTTTCTTTCATGCTCCTGTGACCTCTCAGGAATCTACGTGTTACCGGAGCAGGAAGCAGGTTTCGTGTTTCCTTTTTCTTCAGCTGTACATCTTGAAGAGGAACATTTCATTGTCAGCTTACACATCGTGGGAAAGATTTTGAAGTTTCTAACAGTGGTCAAAGGAATACGGTCAGTTTTTTTTTCTTCTATGTGTATTTAAAGAAAAGCGGTGATTTCCTGAACTACTTCATCTGAAGAGGCGCAAATTGTTTTCTTGCATCATTTCTGGTGGGGTCAACTGGAATACTTCATATACTCTTCACAGTCAACTCATTGATTTATTTTAATGTACTGCAGCACAGTTCTGAAGTCTTCGAATACAATCCAGAAGGGTTCTACGTTTATTTTTGTGACTCTATTTTTTTATTTTTTTAAATAAGAAGGTTCTGCAGTACAATTTTGAGACAATTTTCTTTTTTTAATATTCCTGGTTGTTACGTTTATTTATTGTTGTGTGTATATTTCATGGTGTTGACTAATTTTTTCTCTTTCAGGTGTTCCTTTGATTTTTCATCATGCAAAATGTACAAGCTCCACCACCATTTTTACAGCTTCAATGGGATCCCCCAGTTAAATGGAAGGTTTGGCATAGAGCCTTTGAAAAATATATTGGAGCCATAGGGGGTTCAAGGTTCAGTGCAGAAAGGAAGCGTTTTATTTTAGAGCACAATTTGGGTTTTGAAGGACAAGCCGTTTTAGAACATTTACCTCCTATTGTAGCAGAACTGGGGGAGGAAGAGTTAAATGTTTATGACCAGGTGGTGAGAATGTTGGAGAAACAATTTGATGTGGAGAGCAGTCTTGTAGTGTCCAGGCACAGATTTTTTACAAGGAAACAAGAATCTGATGAAAGCATTGTATCTTACGGCGGAGCTCTTAGGATTTCGGCGTCTGAGTGAATTTGAACATTTTTGTACACAACTTATTAGGGATCAAATTGTTGTCCACTGTTGGGACAGTAAGGTTCAAGAGAAGCTTTTGACGTTAAAGAACCCAACTTTAGGTGAAACAATTAGCATTGTAAAAAGTATTGAGTTGTCGCAAAAATCAAAAAAAGAGCTTAAGACAGAAAAAAATCCTGTTGGTGCTGTCAAAGAACAGAAGGATTTGGTTGAGGACAAAACTCAAGTAGAAAAAGTAAAACCTAATGTTGAACAGAAGAACAATAGGTTTTTCACCAATAGAACAGGAGGAAGGAGTAGTTACTTTAAAAATGCATGTAACAAGTGTGGTTTTCAAAAACATTTTCCAGATTCTAAAGTGTGTCCGGCGAAATTCTTAACTTGTAGGAAATGTGGGAAACAAGGACACTTTGCGAAGATGTGTAATTCTCGTGGTGGTGTGAATGTTGTGTATTCTGAAGAATCGAAGAATGATCCTGGGTATGGAGCTAACAGTTCCTAAACTGATTATGTTGTTGTTGTGAAGGATGGGTCGGAAGAATGTGTTGATCCCATTATTGATGTCTTAGTGGATGGGAAATCTTTACAGCTGTTGGTTGATTCAGGGGCAAGGATTACTATGATTACTGGGGGACGTTTTAATTCTATCTGGAAAGATAAAGATCTCGACCCTCCTGATAGGAGTCCAGTTTCTTATGAAGGCAGACGCATTGAGTTATCTGGATTTTCTGATGCTCAGTTAAGGTTTAAAGAGAAATGTATTCAAGGGAAAGTATATGTTGCAAAGAAGGGCCTTAACATACTTGGTTGGTTCCACCAAGGTTTATTTAAAATGACTCTCAGGCCTGGTACTAAAGAACAGGTTTCTATAGTTGAACTCCAGCCGGTTGAGGAGAATTTGGGTCGCTGGTTTGAGCAATTCCCGAAAGTTTTCAGTGATAAACTAGGGTGGTTTTAAACATTTCATAAAGGCTAAAGATGGAGCTTCTCCGGTTTAACATAAATTGAGGAACGTCCCATTTAGCATAAGAGATGATTTGTCTCTAGAATTGAAGAAAATGTGTTAAAGTGGTGTTATTGAGCCAATAGAATCTTCTCTTTGGTTAAGTCCTTTGGTCGTAGCGAGGAAAGAAAATGGCAATCTCAGGGTATGCGTTGATTTGCGCAGTGTTAATAGGGAGATTTGGATTGATTCACGTTCCTTACCACGCATTGATGACATTATTTCCAAATTTGCCGATGCTAAGTATTTTTCTAAGATCGATCTTGCATCGGCGTATCATCAAGTCGAGCTTGATTCCATTTCCAAACACTTAACTGCTTTTGTGTCACCTATTGGAACATTTCAGTTCTGCAGAATGCCTTCTGGTTTGGCCTCAGCGGCTTCAGTCTTTCAGCGCATTATGGAGAAGGTGTTGGAGGGTGTTCCTGAGACAGTGGTTTTTCAGGATGATATTCTTGTGGCTGGTAAAACTTTGGATGAGCATGATGTTAATCTTACCACTGTTTTGAAAAGGTTGGAGTCTAAGGGTATTGTGGCGAACAGACTCAAATGTGTTTTTGGAGTTGAGTCTATAGAATATTTGGGTCATTGCATCTCCGGCAAAGGCATTGTGCCAAGAGTTTGTCTCATTCAGGCCATTTGTGATGCCCCGTGTCCTACGTCTAAAGAGCAGGTCTCATCTTTTCTCGGTCTGTGTGAGTTTTACACAAAATGTATTCAAAATGTTGCTGCTAAGACTGTCCACATGAGGGAATTGCTTAAGAGGAGCACATTTTTTCTCTGGAGCGATGAGTGTCAACAAGAATTTCTTCAAATCAAGAAGGAGATGGGTACTTGCAAGATTCTGACTCCTTTCGATCCGTCTCTTGAGTGTATTGTATCTGTAGATGCTAGCATTGATGGACTTGGAGCAATGATTTCACAAATGAAGCAAGGAAAGGAGTATACTGTGGGGTTTGCTTCTCGTGCTTTGCGTGCTAGTGAGAAAAACTACTCTGTGATTGAGAGAGAGTTGCTTGCGTGTTGTTGGGCCGTTGAACGTTTCAAGTGTTTTTTGTGGGGTAAGTTTTTTAAGCTTTTCACTGACCATAAGCCCTTAATTCCTATTCTGGAAGGAAAAATTGTTAAAGATTACACTCCCAGGATTGCGAGATTAAGCTCAAAATTGCTACAATATAATTTTCAGGTTGCTCGCATTCCTGGAGGGAAAAATACAAGGGCTGAATATTTGTCTAGATCACCTTTACCTACTGAGAAGGGTGATTGTCTTAATGAAGTTGAAGATGAGTGTTTGATTGCAGCTGTTGATGCGTGTCATTGTGGGTGTTTTTCTGAGTCTTATTGGTTAAGTTGTATGGAATCTGATAGTTTGCTCAAGAAAGTCAAAGAGTTCATAGTGTCAGGGTGGCCTAAGGAGAAACATTTGGATGCTGATCTTCATCCTTTTGCTAAAGTTGCTGAGGAACTTACCTTGGAGGGTGTTGGTATAATCATGCGTGGAGATCGCTTTATTACTCCTGCATCTCTTAGATATCAAATCATTCGTTTTGGTCATGAAGGGCACCTTGGACAGACCAATACAAAAAAAAGAATACGTGCAGTTTATTGGTGACCTTTAATGGACCGTCAGATTAATGATGTTGTTGAGGGGTGTGTCACGTGTTGCACCAGTGATAAAGTGATAAAAGTAGCTTCACCTCCTGTTCAGTGCATTGATCCTCCTCAAGGTCCATGATTAAAGTTAGCCATTGATTTTGTGGGACCCTTCAACGTGTTGCCCAGAAAATTCAAATTTGCTTTGGTGGTGGCGGATTATTTCTCAAAATGGTGGGAGGTTCACTTTATGTCAGATCCCAATTCGCTAGAAGTCATCAAGTTTTTGCAAAGTTTATTTGGAAGGGAAGGTTTTCCTAAAGAAATTGTGTCTGACAATGGTGTGCAGTTCACATCAAAGGAAATGAATGAGTTTTTATGTCAATCTGGAATTTTACATGGGCGTGTGGCGTTGTATCACCCACAGGCAAATGGTTTTATTGAACGCAATAACCGCGTTTTAGTTGAGTGTATTCAATGGGCAGTGTCAGCTAATGTTGACATTAAGGAGGCTGTACAAAGTATGCTGTGGGCCCATCGCACCACTCCCAGTTCTGTCACTGGTTCTAGTCCTTTTGTGTTACTAAGAGGGAGGGAAGCGTCTTTCCACATGTGTCCAGCATGGATGAAGAAGTGGGGGATGGTTTCGGGTTTATCTGAGATCAAGGAGACTGCGAATTCCTGTTTCTTTTCTGATTTTTCTCAGGTAAAGAACAAGGAGTTAGATTGTTTTGATCATAAAATTAAAGTGGGGGACTGGGTCAGGATTAAGTCTCCTCTTAATGTCCCCAAAGGTCTTTCAAAATATGGCCCGCCTGTAAAGGGTGATGCCTCATCACGTTTTGCTATTAGAATCAATGGCAAGAATTGGTGGAATCTTTCTAGAGTATACAAGATTCCTCCTAAAGTCGTGTTGCAATTAGGACTCAATTCAGAGGGTATTCTAAAGAGTCCACAGTCTTCAAGTTCTGAACACATTAAGAATCCCATGAAATATGTTCTTCCACGTAGATCTGCAAGGAATTGTGTTCCGCCTAATCGTTTAAATTTGTAATCTCAGTAGTCTGCCTCATTGTTTTCTTCTGTGTTTTCTTCTCACTTGTTCTTGTAGCTCTATTTTTCGTTTCTGTTTCTCTGTGTCTTTAGGTTATTTTCGGTTCTTTTCGTTTCTTTTTCTGGTTCACTTGTTTCTTTCTTTAGTTGTTTAAGTTTTTCTTTTAGGGATAGGAGATGTTGTAGTAGTCTATGTGTTAACACTGCAGTCTTACTTGGAGCTATTCCTCCTTATGATGTCATTGTCATAGTGATAGAATGGTACTGTTTGAATCTCTGTGAAACTAAGACAGTTCCTGGAAGCTGTGGAGACATACAGTCAATAAACCTAGAGTTTCCTTTTATCTCTGGTGTAATGTGATTACTTCAAAATGGTTTTGCAAAATCGGGAGAGCGTAAAACAGGGGCAGTGGTTATGGCGATTTTTAGGTTTTAAAAGGCTGTCCTGGCATTGTGGCTGGGTTGTTGGAGATCCTTAAGAAGAACGTTAATTCTTCTGTAAAAAGTCAGTTAGTGGCGCAGCCAGTTCTGAATATTGGGGTATGAACCTCCTGTAGTAACCAAGAAGCCCCAAGAACGCCCTGACTTCTTTTTTTGTTGAGGGAAACGGGGTCTCTGTTATGGCTTTTACTTTTTCAGACTGGGGTTCAATGATCCCGTTGCCCAAAAGGAAACCTATGTATTTTACCTTCCGGAAACCTACCCTGGAATTTTTTTGCATTGACATGGAGTCCTGCCTTTTTAAGGGCCGAAAGAGCCCGGGTGCAATGCTTAAGATGGGTTTCCCAGTCAGGACTGAATATGACGATGTCATCAAGGTACGCTGAGGAGTACTCCTGATGGTGCTGCAGTACCTTGTTCATACGACGTTGAAACGTGGCAGGGCCCCCATGCAACCCAAAGGGTAGGACAGTGAACTTGTATAGGCCTGATGGTGTAACAAAAGCGGTTTTCTCCTGATCTTCTCTTCTAAGGGGGACCTGCCAGTAGCCTTTTGTCAAATCGAGGGTTGTAATGAACTGTGGCTCCCCTAATTTCTCTATTAATTCATCAACCCTGGGGATGGAATACGCGTCACACTTTGAGATGGAGTTGACTGCCCGAAAATCAATACAAAAGCGAACTGACCCATCTGGTTTTGGGACGAGAACTATAGGAGAGGACCAGTCACTTTTAGACGGTTTTATGACGCCTAAGTTGAGCATGTTTTCTACTTCTGTATCTATGGCTTGTCTTCTTGCTGTTGGTATGCGGTAGGGCTTCTGTTTGACTTTCCCTGTCTGTGTCTCTATGGCATGCTCAGCAAGTGTCGTTCTCCCTCGACTGTTGGAAAAAGATGTTTAAAGGGAAGTAGGGTATCATGAAGGGTCCTGGCCTGCTTCTGGGTCAAATCTATGTTAACCACGAGTTCCTCCAGGGTGGACTCGTTCTGTGAAACATCTATCACCTGGTGCACGTCTTGGGGCGGTGGACCAAGCCATTTTTTTAGGAGATTTATGTGGTACAGCTGGGTCTTTTTTTTGCTGATCTGTATCCTGTAAGAGGTTAGCCCTACCTTTTCTGTGATTTGGTATGGTCCCTGCCAGCCTGCCTTGTTTTTTGCTAAGCTAGAAGGTAACAGAATCAACACCCAATCTCCCACTTTGAGATGGCGCCATTTTTTCCCTTGTCATAAAGTAACTGTTGTTTTCTCTGTGCTTTCTCTAGATTGGAGTCCGCAAACTCCCTTAATTTGAACAGTCATGAACGGAGGCTCTGTGTATATTCAAGGAAAGACTTCGAGTCTTTCTCTTTTTCCTGCTCCCATACCTCCTTTGTTATTTCTAGCAGACTCCGGGGTTCTCTTCCATAGAGGAGTTGGAACGGGGATCCTCCTAAGCTATTCTGAACCTGGCTTCGGATCACATACAACGCTAAAGGAAGTAGCATGTCCCATTCTTTTCCTTCTACGGTTAACAGTTTCTTTAGTGTCAACTTCAAGGTGGCGTTGTAATGCTCACAAAGCCTGTCCGTCTGAGGGTGATAAACAGACGTTTTGATGTGTGAAATATCCAGAGACTTACAGACTTGCCCCATTAACTTGGAAACAAAGGGAGTCCCCTGATCTGTAAGTATCTCACGGGGAAAACCTACCCGGGAGAAAAGTTCAAGCAATTTCTCCGATATGTTCCGGGTTGTGGGGGTTCGTAAGGGAAAGGCTTCAGGATATCTTGTGGCGTAATCCAATACGACCAAGGCATAGATATGACCCTTCTTGGTATGCGGAAGAGGTCCAATAAGATCCATACCCACCCTTTCGAACGGTTTACCCACAACCGGTAGTGGTTGCAAGGGAACAGCTGGGGGTTTATAAGGGTTCTTTCTCTGGCACACCTCGCACTCGTGGCAGAACCGGGTGACCTGGGAAAATATACCGGGCCAATAGAAATGTTGTAATATCACCTGGATGGTTTTTTGGGCTCCCCTATGTCCCGCCAACAGATGGGAGTGTGCGAAAAAAAGAACTTGCTCGCGAAAAGTTTGTGGTACCAACAACTGGGGATTATCACCTTGCTTCCCAATGCGGTATAAAAGGTCTCTTTTTATTTGAAAAGAAGGAAAACCAAACTGTGTTTGTTGGGCTTGAAGCCAAGCTGACTGGAGAGTTGGATCGTTTTTTTGGGCGAATCTGAAGCTTCGGTCGGCTAACCAGGGGGCCTGAGTTAATAGAGTAGGTTGCGAGGAAGATGCTATGCCTACCCCCTGAAGCCTATCTTTTAACATAAGGAGAAACGAGGGATTATCCTGTCCTATTATCATTTGCTCGGGCAGAGTAGGTACAACCCCAAGTCTGACTTCTACAACCTGTCCCTGGGGAAGCGTCACCGGGACCTGGACGATGGGATATACCTTAACATCCCTGTGTACGCATCTTATGGGGATAGACTCTTTAACGGGTTCCTGCAATGGGGATACTATGGATTGGAGAACTACGGATTGTTTGCACCCAGAGTCCAGTAATGCTTTGACTGGTGCCCCCTTTATCTGGACACTTACGTGGAAGCTGGGTCCGAGTTCCGCGGAATACAAGATAGAACGGGGAACACATCCGATGTCCCTAGGTTCCTCTTGTGGTTTCTTCCTGGGACAATTGCGGGCAATATGTCCCCACTCACCACACTCAAAACATTGTGGATTGCGCAGGGGCAGGTTCGAGACGGGGTGGTCTGGGTTTCATTGTCTCAGAGGAGGGTTTTACGGGTTTCTTCTCGGGTTTCCCCACTATACCCATTGGTTGTGCGCTCTTCTCTGAGTCCCAAGGTAATGCTCTTGGTTGTGCCCTATAAATGTAGTGGCCATTTCAACTGCTTGTTCAGGGTTTAAGTGTTTATGTTGTTTAAGCCACCTCTGAATAGGATAGGGAAGGGCCTCTATAAATTGTTCCAAATAGATCATAGCCATGATCTCATGTTTTGTTTGGGACTGTGGTTTTAACCGTTTGTCTGCTGCTGCCTTTAACTTGAAGTATAGTGTTTTGGGCCTGTCTGCCGGGGTGCCCCGCTCTTTTCTAAACTTTACCCTATATGCCTCAGCGTCCATCACCATATGGTCCAGAATCAGTTCTTTTATCTCTGTGTAGGGAGTGTTGCCATTAGGGTTAGCCACTTGGTAAGCGGCTTGTGCTTCTCCGGTAAGCAGGGGGGCTAAAAAGAAAGGCCACTTGGCTTCGGGCCAACCTGACGCTCTAGCTGCCCTTTCGAAATTGAGTAGAAAGGCGTCTGGATCTTCTCCTGCCGCATATTTCTGTAGGGAGATGTTTGGGCCGGTACCTGCACGGATCTGCAGTTGTGTCGTTAATTCCCGACGATCATCAGCTACTTTTAGCATTTGGTCCTCATGGTTAGCCAAACTGTCCCTCAAAAGTTCCCGGTCTGCTTGGGCGGAGGACATCTGTTTTTTTACCGCCCACTCCAGTTTCTCCTGCCCTCTTATTAACTGTTGGATCAGATTTTCCATGGTGAGGCGGATATATGGATCCCACTTCTGACACCACGTGTGGAGTGGCGGAGAAGCAGACCCAGACACGGGAGTGTTGATAACTGAGTGGAGGCTTTATTAAGAATTCTGGCTTATACTGTATTAGTCCAGTTCTAAGTTTTGTAAGGTTAAAGAACAAAAATGGAAAAGAAACACGCTCAGTCTTTGGTTTTCCGGCAAGGGATTATGGGGGATGTAGTCCGCTTTCCGCTTCTTTGTCCACCCCCGGGTCGATATTCCCCCTTCTGTAGTTGGTTCGGGATGGTAGGCGTCTCAGCGTTGCAAAGGACCGGAAAGAAAAAGAACACACAAAAAGAACGATAAGGAAGGGTTTCTCCCTCCTATGAGTGTCGCGGGTAGCTCGGGGAGTGTAGGGGATAAGGAATCACCACCTTCACCAGTGTTCGCAAGCGCTTCCAGCTGCTCGTATAAGGAACTAGATGCTGTTTCTAGTGGTGCTCTCCCTTTCCTCCTCCACCCTTAGGTATGGCACTGTTAAGTCCCACCCACCCAAGGCGTCCCCGTACCTTGTCCAGCCAGGTCCCTCCTGGGCCGTGGCGGGCTTCTACGCGTTGCCAGCTGGGGTCTGGCTGCCCGTCTGTTCCTCCTCCGGTCTCCGCTCCCTGGGACGATTCTTCAGTGTAGGACGACTCCTTCACTGTAAGCGCTGGTCCTGCGTCGTCCCACGGTAGGACTGAAAAGGTTTCCACGAGTGTCTCTTCTTCCTCCTTGACTCCACGAGACGGTCCTAACGAACGCCTTCCAGGTCCGGCGTCTTCCGTCTTGAAGGGGCGTACGTCATGTGACTCCCTCACATGAGCGGCCAAGTCGAGAGATTTAAAGGGATAGCAGTCCTCGGGCTGAAACCACAGAAGGGAAGAAGAGGGAGTAAAAGGAGGTAAACAATGTTCCGTCGTAGAGTCCACTGACTGCACATCCTCACAAGCATCTACATAGAATGTTGTCAGATCATGTGCCAGTGAAGTTAGTGGTCTCAATTCCTACACATATCTCCACACAATTTACATGAAAATTTCATGCAGCTTCCATGCTCAACCAGGTGTTTTGGGAGGGCCTGCAATCGGCTACGGTAGAATACTTGTGGGGTCTGTGGAGAGAGAAGCTACAATCTGGGAGGCATTTAAAGTTGTTTAAAGTCACAATTATGGGGATTTGCATAGGTACCTAGGCTGGAATTCTAAGTGGCCTACAAACGCAATTAAACAAGGTAGAGCATGTGCTCAGCAATCTGGGATGGGACTATGGGACTGTGTCCCGACTAAGAACACTAGCTACTATTAGAGAACGAATCACTAACTACGATGATACGCTGGAGAAGGCACTGAGCCATCTCTCTTAGTGACGTGATGAGAACGTATGGGGAGGAAGGCCCTTCAGGCCATATCCTGGCCAATAACCTGAAGCCGACCTGGGCACACACACACATTGTCAAAATCACTGACCCTGGGAGGGAAGACCAATAAGGTTTATCAGTCATATTATCCTCTTTCTCAGATTTCTATACCTGCTTCTATGCTACCCGCGGCTCAGCTGCTGAAAGCAGAGATTGCCAAATATCTGCACAACGTGGCCCTAGCCTGGCTGTCCCCCAGGCAGCAGGAATATTTGGAACAGCAAATTACAGAAGAGGAGGTAAAGGATGCTATGCAGTTGCTCCTCATTGGGAAGTCACTGGGCCTAGCCCTAGATGGCCTAACGAGCGAATTTTATTAAGAGTTTGCAGACCTACTGGTGCTGCACCTACATGCAATGTATAGGGAATCACACACTCTGCAGATATTCCACCCCCTTCCCTCAGTGAAGCGTTAATCATTGCATTAATAATACCTGACAAAACACCTGTGCATTGTGAGTCATATTGCCTACTCTTGCTCATAAATATAGATACCAAAATAATGGTGAAAATACTGGCTTTTAGTCTTCACCCGCTGATGACAAATCTGGTCCTGCAAGACCATTTGCATTACTGCAGCAGCTTGACTCCGGTATGGAGGTGGCGCCTTTGATTTCATTGAGTGGCTGTACATGTTCACAATCCTGCAATGCATGGGAATGCCCCAAGCATTCTTAAGGTGGATGAGCCCACTATACACTGACCCAGTAGCCCGGGTGCACATCAATGGTCACACATTGGAGGTACTGCAGATATACAGGGTATGCGCCAGGGTGCCCGCTGTCCCTAATAATATTTGCGCTCCCTCTTGAGCCCCCAGCTTGTGTGATCAGCCAGAGGCATGCGTCTTCCACATTGCACTTCAGGTTGAGGCCTATCAGTATTTTCCTTTATGTGGACGATATGGTACTGTACATCCGCGACTCCAAACAAATTTGCACCTGTAATAATGGAGTATATACATTTTGAATGGCACTCCAGCCTAAGCATCAATTGGGCAAAGTCAGGTATAATCTCCCTGACCCCCTAGCATGCAACCCCACTCACTGGTATTTCCCCTAGAATGGAGCACGGACCCTCTTAAGTGGTTGGGGATCTGAATTCATAGAGTCCCAGATATGGTGAGAGTGGTATAGAAATTGGAGGAACAAATTGCTAGATTATCCAGAATGCCCCTGTCACTGGCAGATAGGGATTGCTCCCCAAATTGATGTATCTTTTCAATAATATACTGTTATAATAATAGGTGAATGCAACACTTCTTCAAAACCATTTGATCACACATAATAACACTAGCAAGGGTCGGGAAGTAGCCTAGGATTAGTTGGGACACACTAACACTCCCGTATGTACAGGGGGGCTTCAACGCAACAGATGTACGCTTATATTAGTTGTATACCCAGGCCCGATTATATACTATTGGTATAATCCACACACCTATACACCGCACTTGTCAGTTGAGGCCGATGATACACACCGCGTCAACTAAATGCTGTGTTGCTGCACAGAAGTCTAGATGTCACTAGTACATCTATATTGGAAATAAACACCATTTACAGCACCATGAGAGCTTAGAGAACACTGGGCGTGCAAGCATAAAAACTCTTTTTATATGTACCTGTGCTCCTCCTGCGGTTTCACCTAGCCTTTTCGGTCACAAACTAGGCTGGAGCACTTACCATGCTTGATGGGGCAGGGTTGAATACAATGGAGGATGCATACCCTGAAGGAAATTTTGTTGGCTTAGCAGACATATCAGACAAACAAGATATATCCCTCTTTCGTTGCTGAAGCCCTTACAATTGGAGTCTTAAAAGTTCTACTCACTGGTACCACATACAGGAACCTTATTGCAATGAGGCTCAAAGCAATAGGTTGTGTTAACCCAAACCATAGCATTTGACAAATGGAATATTATCCTTGACACTCCATTGACTCCAGAGGATTGGGTCTTTTGTGTAAACTGACAGGCATGCTCACGCCAAATTGTAGCCTGTGGATTATCAGTTTCAAGTACTTACAGCACATTAGACTGTTTCAATATAGTTTGAGAGGAGATGCGACCTGCATGAGATGTAACGTTATAGAAGCATACTGTCTACATTTAGCTTGGTTGTGTGCTCCTAGCCAGCCGTATTGGGCACAGGTGGTGAAAGACTTGTCGCCCATGGTGAGGATACTGGTGGACTGCACCCCCCAGATGTGCTTACTCGGTCTACTCAAAAAGCTACAACCGGCTCAACGTAATGGGGCAGTGGCATTACTGTTGGCAAAACAAGGGGGGGCATGCACTGGGTGAAACAATCGCCACCGAAGCCCAAACAGTGGCTCACTGATATTGCAAAGAACAGCTGGAACTGTTTGCCCAGGAACTGCCTCTGCCCTCCCATCCTATAGACATTTGGAGTCTTCTCACAGATTACGTACTGTCGGATCCAGATCGACTTACAGGTATTACAGTACTGCAAGCATGATATGTCCTGCTGTATGGGTCAACTGATGGCAATGTGTTTGTATCTTGTTAATACGATGGAAAAATCTTAATAAAAAAAGAAAAGAACCCTTTCGAAGTTCAGCAAGGAAGAGTCAGTCTGGGTGGATAAAGCAAGCTCGTTATAGAGGGCCCTTACTTACAATTAGTCATCACTGGAGTCCACAAACCAGAAAGTTTGAAGGGATAGAAGCTAGTCATCTGAAGACTGCTATTTCCTATTGAGTGTTAGGAGGAAGGCAGATATGCTTTCTGAAAATGGGAGCAATAATAACTGAAAGGCTTACAAGGCACAGGATTTGCCCTACACCAAAGCCCCAACAAGGAGCAAATAAAGAATAGGAAAAGCTGGAAACACAGGACCCTGAATGCAGCAATAACGCCATCACTGCTTTGCAGATAGTAATAGGTGTTTAAGTTTGTAAGTAAAGAGGCAAGCCAGAATATTCAGTTGTGCATAGCAACTTGTGTATTAACCGCATATCAAAATTATACATTTAGATCAGACCCAAACAGTTACATCTAAAGATAAACCACAACATTTAAAAATCAAATATATTGGGTATGTCAGCCAGAAGGAAAGTACAACGCTTGATTCTGACTGTTGCTATCTTACTGCAATGATTACATCTTTACAATAGTCAGCTTCAAAGACAGCTCTACAAATATTTCCTCCACCCACGGCACACAATACACCAACACTCATTACAGCCCTCGAGCTGATAGAGAATTGTTAGGACTTTGTCAGCAACCAAAAATCACCCTGCCTTCATGGTAAGCTTGTGTGTCCTCAATGAAGCCACAGAGGACTGTCTCATAAGAGTAAACAGTACACCCTTTGCCAACCAGGAAGTACAGCAGTTTTTAACACCTGTCATTTCATCAACCCATAACAAGTTTCAGTCCCCTGATATAACCAGAAGGGAACTTCGTTCTTGCTAATTAAAGGACATATTTAGTGTAGAGAAAGATAGCTCTCTTTACCCAAACTGCATCTCCAACAATTGAAAGCAATACGTTTCCCATAATTTCGGAAATACAAACATCTTGTGGACATAATATCATGTCAAAAATGTCGAGGACAAGAATATCGAGAAGATAAGTGCAAATAGGTAAGTAAAAATGTACTAATAACTCCAGATCTACATACTTTGAAGATATATATATATCGTCACAGTACATATATTTGGTATTATATATAGTAAAACTTTCCTACCCATAGAAAATTACCTTTAAGATATTCCTATTCCCAATATTTTTGACACAATATTTGTGTTTCCGATATTTTGTCCAACCTCCAATATCTGGTAAGGCTTGAGCCTTAGGTGACATTTTCACTGGTTGGCCCCTTTTGAGATCTCAATCTCCTAATGAAACTGATCCAGTCACTAGATAGCAGCTGGGTACATGCCCTGTGTACCTACCTCTCAGTTTCCACATCAGTAGGAGGGGCCACTTGTTTTTCTGGATGCAAAACAATATCCAGCCCCTCTGTCGGAAAAATCCTGTCCAGTGTAGTGCGCTAAGAGATATAATGGGAAACAACCTTTACAACGCAACTTTTACAACGCACTACCATTACAACGATACTTTTACAACGCAACATCCATTACATCACATGCCATTACAATGCAACCATTACAACGCATGACACTACAACGCATGTCATTACAACGCAGTCATTACAACGCATACCATTACAACGCATACCATCGCAACGCATAGTACCCTTACACTATCCAACACTTACCCTACTGTTGCACCCCCTGGAGTTAGAATAGTAATTTTTACCCCTACACTATCCAACACTTACCCTACTGTTGCACCCTCCTGGAGTTAGGGTAATTTTTACCCCTACACTATCCAATACTTACCATACATGCAATGTAATGGTATGTGTTGTAATGGTATGCGTTGTAAAGGTAGTATGCGTTGTAATGGAATGCGTTGTAAAGGTAGTTTTTAAAAATTAGTTGTAAAGGCATGCGTTGTAATGGAATGTGTTGTAATGGATGTTGCGTTGTAAAAAATGCATTGTAAAGGTATGCGTTGTAACGTCATACATCCGATATAATGGTCCAGATCTCTATGTTGGTGGTACAGATATTCTGTGGCTACAGGGACAGAGTTTCTATACTGCCATGCAGGTGGACTTTAGGTTTAATCATGGCAGAGACTACTATATCTCCACCTGAATGAACCCCTCCGATGGTCCTGCTGAGTAAGGACCATTGGGGGCAGATCTCTAATTCTGTCCACCTAATTTGGATCGACGGAATTAGGTCAGGCTTTACTGTCTTTCCCCGCCAGCAAAAACCCTGGCAGTAAGGGACAGTAAAAGCTGTTAAATGCTACCCTCGCCATGGAAGGGGACTCCCATGGTGAAGGTTTATTATATTTTTGAAAAGAAAACCCAACATTGCGAATTATTTTTTGAAAATAAGGGAAAAGAAAACATTTTGATGCAGGTATCTGTCATGTTGATGTAGCCCTGCACTAAACTTTCAACAGCATTGATAGGAACAGCTGTGACTTTGGTTCCTGCTAATGCTTTAGAAATGAATTTCAGCTTGGCAGTCATTCCTATATTTGGCGGGTGGAGTATGTTCTGGGAAAGGTGGGTATTAAGTTTGCAAGGCCAACTGAGATTACTCCCTACGCCAAAGTGTAAAATATGACAGCAGTATTTTCAATGCCATATACATTATGTTTTTTTCTTGCCATGATTGACCAATCCAGGGGCCTTATTACATAAAATGCCCCGGGGCGCAATGGGCATTAGGGCCCACTTTGTGCACCCTGGGCACTTTGATATTACAGAAGGGGCCGCAGACGCTTGTGTGACCCTTTCCTGAATACCAATAGCGCTGGTGCACATAAAGCACCAACTAAAAGTTGACGCACTCTCAGTGCGCCTCCTGAGAGCAGCCCTCTCCAGGGGGAAAGGGGGTCCCCTGGACCCCCCAGACATCCCCTTGCAGGTAGGTGCCGTCACTGACTGGACCTGCCTGCAAGGGAAACTCTAATTCCCTTTAAAAGTGCATGCAGGTTTTTAATGGTGCCCCCGACTCATTGAAGGAAAGTGGCCCACATGTGTAATGCGGCCCCTGTTGTGGAAACAAAGATCTTTGGCCCCCAACGTGTTGGGGGAAATAACACCCAGAACTTTAGTTACACTGATTATACATTTGCAGGAACAATATAGCTGGCTTTGTTTGGGAAATGTAAAATCGGCCAATCACTGATTGACCCACCCTCTACGGTCTAATTGAGGCCCTCAGTCTATTTCAAAGGTTGTATTTATCAGGACTCTCATGGGTGTCACTGAGATAAGTCAAATTCCAGCCATCTCGCAACCTTACACCCTTTGATTGCTTTTATGCAAATATCAGGTTTTTAAATGTTTAATAATTTTCTTATGAGCTTGTGATTTTTCTAATGGCACGCACAGATAGAGATTAAAAGGGATCTCTCTGTTTTTACTGTCCTTTGCTGTAAAGATAGCCGCGCACTAAGGTGTTTGTAGAGTTTAATTTACACGGGTGTAGTCCCTCTTTTCTCGTGTCACTCAATGAGACTGCAGAAGATAAATTACTTTCTCAAGGAGCACATCTTATTGCTTCTTTGGTCGCACAAAAAGCATCCTGATTGATGTATTTTGCTTTCATTGTAGATCTATGCCTCGATGTTCAGTGTTATTTGCAATGTGGCTAAAAAGAAACTGTCATGTGTACTCTAAGATGTACTTGGCTTAATGCAGACATCATCAATCAGAATGTGGGCAGCTGTTGAACTGTTTGTTAGAGATTTATGGCTGCTGTATTGAAATTAATATATAATCATTCTATTTATTGCTTCGCTTTTCGTATTGCTCCACTGATCTTTGCATGGAAATTCCATTTGAAAATGCCAAAGTAAAATTACAAATTACAATAAGTGATAAGTCTTCATGAAAAGAACTACCTGGTAGTCATTCTGGCAATTGCCAATTGTGCTCTAAATTTGCTCGTATCTGAAATCACAAATACTGTAAATTTGGAATAGTATGTGATGGCAGCCTGTTAAGGTGGGCTGGCCGGGATATGGACTGGAGGGGTGTGTTCTCCTCTGAGAAGCCATTCTGTCTATATTGCTCTTTCTGTACTTGCTTGCATGAGTGTACTCGTCTGTCATTTACGTGCTTCAGGGGCACATAAAAAAGGATTAAGAGGCTAACGCCACGCAGGTCAAGCCTTGGCAAAGCAAATAGTCAGTCCTTTTTTCAAGTGAAAGTGAATCTTCATTGAATAGCGAGTTTGTCTGCTTGAGTGGAAAAAAACATTTTCAATGGATGATAAAGGCCAAGAAAAACACACTCCATACTTTCATTAAGGAGCTGCAAATGGTGGTTGGAAGAGTTATCAAAAACCTGAACAACCAATGAAAAACGGGTGGAGAGCACTCTGACGCCATGGGCAATGGAGGACAGTGTATCATTGGTACATTATCGGAGAAATCTGTAGATGATGATGCAATATATGTTCTGGACTCTGCAGAGATTCAAAGTAAAATGATGCCAGGGTGCTGAATATCATGTAATCTAGATTGTGAGAAATTTGGATTTAAGGGTTCCATGGCAATTAGAAGTTAATAGTAAAAAACAGGGTTCTTTCCTTTATGGCGTCCTACAGCCATTGTACTGCAAACTCCAAAACTGGAAATCTAGTACCCCTTGTAGCACTTCCCTCTGAGGGTAGTGAGGCAGAGCAGTCCTGAGCGTGCTCAAGGAAGTTATATGGGCTAAAGAAAAGGAAAAGTAATTTTATGTTTTCTTGGATGACTTGCCCCCGCCATGATATCTGTGATGTGTTCAGTAATGTCATCAATGATGTCATGAGTGATGTAATATGTGAGATGAAAAGATGTGTATGGCTTGAAGTATAGTTGCCTCAGCAAACTATAAGTGGTGATTTTCAGTGGTTCTTTTGTTTATTTAACATCAGTTTATATATATTATTAAAACAACTAACCATAAACTCACTTTGACCTTTGTTTTTTTTTCATTGAATCGCCTTGGGTTTTTAAAAGTAAGGTAAAATAAAACTACACAGCATAACTAATATCCCTTTAACCTTTGATTTTTCAGTGAATTTCTAAAGTTTTTCTATCGTTTTTAAAAAAAAAATCTTTATTGAGTTTTTGAATTTTCGCCCCCCCTGCAAGGAATCAGCAACCGTATAAATCAAACGAGATAGGGTAACATTCATCAAAACAAAAGACTCTTCCACCAAAATCGAGCATTGAAAGGCAAAAAGAATTAAGCTCAGGGAGCTCTAAATCTTATACATAAATTGCACACTAATCCATAAAGCACAAAATTACATTTCGAAGAATAAAGAGAAGAAGAGGGAAAAGAAAAAAAAGAAGAAAGCAGAGAATTCTGGGAAAAAGGAAAAATACAAAAGACAAAATCAAAAAAGCATTTTAGGCACAAATCTTCTCATAGCTACAACCCCGAACTATATATATATCAATCATTTTTCCTTCCATTTTATTAAAGGAGCCCAAATACGTTGTCCCAGAGTTTTTGATTTCCTACCCTTTCTATCATATATTGCCCTCTCAATTGTGTATATAGAGAGCAGGCGAGCCAGCCATTGTTGAAATGTAGGGGGTAGAGGATCTAACCAGGCAGCAGCAATTCTAATCCTTAACACAGACATAGCCACAAATAAAAACCGAAATACATACTCCTCGTGGGTCACACTGCTGACTCCTAGCAAAATCAATTCATGAGTTAATTTAATTTTTACCGCAAGAGACCGATCTAGATATTCCGAAAATCAACTTTAATAACTCTTGTTAACGACGGCATGACGCAAACATGTGGACTAAATCTGCATCAGACCCCCCACATCTTTGACAGGTTATCCCTGATAGCCCCCCCCCCCCACTGTGCGATTCGGCTGGAGTATAATACAGCGAAAACACAGTTCTACAATGCTGCGCTTGTAGCCCTGCAGAGCATAAACTTGTCTGACTGAGCTCTAAAGATCTCAGAAATAGGCCCGGGGCGGCTCCCACACGCTCAGCCCACTTAGCCTCCTGCTTTAATAACACCTTGGCTGCTTGAGATATTTATCTCCTGTGCTGGACCATAATAGAAACGGGTGTGGTCATGACAAGCTCAGCTTGTCATGAGCACAGGAGCACTGTGCCTCATGACGAGCTCAGCTCGTCATGAGCACCGAAGGGGTTAAATCATCTTGCTTTAACTTTATTAATTCTGCATAAATCAATGTAATGCCCCCTTTGCTCACACCAAGCATTATATCAACCACAGCGTTTCTATCAAACCCACAGCCCCCGCCTATTTTCTTAACAAAAAAACTCTGGATTTGTAAATATTTTACAAAATTATACTTCGACAATGAAAACTCCAGCTGTATATTGCTAAATTGGCGGAAACCGTGTATTCCAAATAAATCCCCAGCCTTAGTAACACCCTTGACATCCCATTCTGCCATAATTTCATCCGAAAAAAATTCTGGAAATGTTGGATTTTTATAAAGCACCATATAATAATTAACCCTTCCCAAACCAGTCTTTTTCTTCAACGTCCCCCAGATCTTAAATGCAGAAATCAAAGTCTTATACTTAGTTCTGTTATAGTAACTGGGCTCCGTGAACTTAAAAAAACACCTCACCGCATTTTCTCCCAATAACAATTTATATACATCAGGCAGTTCATTTCCCCTTTCACCATCCGGGGGACCTTCCCCTATAAGCACCGCCATATACTGTAGAGCTGAGGCCCAATAGTAACTTTTCAAGTCAGGAATCGAGAAACTCCCCCTCTCCAGTGTAGCAGGGTTTCTGTTCTCCCACATAACTGTGCACAGAGGATTGGAACCTCGGCGAATTAGGGTGACCCAAAACTCACCTCAGTACCCAACTAACCCCTTACCGAGCTAGCTACAGTGTCTCATTGGTCATAACAAACTCCCAATGTTTAGACAAACCAGAACATGAACTTACAGTACCTCAGGTTACGTGGAACACATGAGCACTCTTTTGTTATACAATCATTTCAAACCAGAACGTGGAGTAAATGAGGACACTTGCACATTTGAAATATTTATTTACTAATGCCGTTTTCTCAGACGCAGTATCTTAGATAATACAAGGAAACATATTATCAGAAGCAAAGTTATCAGCATAGTCACTAGTCCATAGAAAGCAAATGGTGACAGCATGTTAACATGCTGTAAATGAATAAGGGTTAACAACACTTATTTCTCACCCTCCCTAACTCACATATTATATTAATAGCTAAGAAGGTCTCTTTGGGTTGAATTAGGGCGGGCCCATACCTCAGGATCCTAGAATGAAGAGATCACACCAGCATACACCAGCTCTCTCTGAATGCAAACCGCATCAAGTGTGTTTGTGTGCTTCAAGCAAAGCAATATAAAACCCGCCTAAAGCCCAAAGTTGGCAGAAGCTGCACTTATGTTATGTCTATGAAGGCGCGAAGATCAGACCTCATAACAATTCTGTATCGTGTTATTCCTGAAGCTTCAGCACTCTCTGTACAGACATAGTTTATTAAGCAAAGCTGATATCAGAGCAATAACATATTATTCTTATGTAAACCACAACGAACTAGTAGGTTGAAAGCTAAATCAACAATTGAGTGTCGTGTGCAGAAGCAGCAAAAGGAAAAATGGCGTTTAAACATGTAATGAGCCGATGCTAACTTAACGCATTATAAGGATATACAGTAGCTATATGACACCCCCCCATGATCCGAGGACGGATAAGATAAGATAAGATAAGGGCAACTTCATGAAAGTAGAGTTCAAGAACTATGAACAACCTTATAATCATAGAAGAGTACAGTAATCAAATCAAAATTAAAAAAATGTTAATTTCAGAAATTAACAGCACTCAAGCCAATAGGACTGGCAGGTGAAAAAATGCAAAAAATGGGGCATCATCATAAACCAATAAGGTTCATCAAGGCAAGACCGAATATGCAAAATATGCAGCAACAGCCTCCAACAGGAAATCACCGTCTTCATCCGAAAACAGTTCAGCCATCCAATTCAAAAGGGGAAAAGAACAAACATGATCTCCCAATACTGGAGCCTCTATTATCATCAGAGGACAACTCGGTGGGTTTTCAAGAAAGCTCAGTGCCAAGAAATCTTGCGCTGCTGTAAGAATGTTCCAAGGACCCATTAGTCCATGCATCGCTGCTAAGGCCATAATCCTGTCGCCAGTACAAACCAACTCGTGAGTAACGATGGGACTCATCAGCTGATTAAAGTCGACTTCAGGAGAAACCAGTCCGCAGAGACACGAATCAATGGCCCAGTCAAAATCACAGCTTAGGCAATGAAACACAGGCTGGACACAGGTGAAGTAGGAAAATCGAAACGATAATCCATATGCCGTGCTTAAAATCGCAAGCGGCAGCGTGCCATAATATTCAAGCATCCGGTTGCGAAACAGTGCCAGAAGGGGCTGGGCGGCTCCTTCCACATGTGGGGCATCCATATTTAAGGAAGCAAAGGACCACTAGAACGCCTGCCGCCAGTGCTAGTAAAACCGGGAATCCTCCAAACAAAATCGAAAAAATGGAATGGAAGAAAGCAGGGATCACTCCAAATATTTTTTCAAATGAAGTTACAAGACCGCTGCTAACGGTTTTAAAAAAATGCGCCAGCCCAGTTCTGGAGGACGCGTTAAAGATAGAATGTATCATTTCGCCAAAATGCAACGGTAAATCAGTATTTAAAAGGGCCTGAACCTCAGTCCAGGTGTTAGCTATGTGAAGCACGAAAGTTTCCCGAGCCGAACTCAAGGCCACATCTTTCTGGGACAATAGAGCCCTCAGTCTGCTCATGCCGTTGAACTCTGCTTTCAAGGTTGGGATGCGTGGCCAAATGGAAACCTCCCTATTTTCATGTGTGGGTGGGTACAGGACATTTCTGCAGCAAACGACACGTTCAGTTACGGTTACCACATAAGCTCCACCTTTAATTAACCCGCAACAATCTTCATTATTTAAAAGTAAATAACTTCCGTTCCCCAGTAAGGTAAAAGTCGGGGTGATTGCTGGTACAGGAGTCCCTTTCAAAACACAGGCTAAGTTTGGTCGGTCCTGGTTGCAAGAGCCGTGTAATTGTATGTGCCTACACATTAACGAGTGATCTGGAGTTTCTGTACATTCCTCCCCATTCAGATAAACTTCCTGGCCGTCTTTCAAACATCTATAAGTGAAAGGAAGGGACCACACTTCATGGAGAAATGCACTACCTAAAGGCTCATAGCGACCTATGGCAACATATTTCTTACAATTTGTAAACTTATACAAAGCAAAAGGTAAAGTTATTAATCCGTGGATAAGCCACGCTGCAGCTGAGGCTTCTGCCACAGAAAAAGGCAAGGACTCTAATCTCTCAATATGTAACATTGAAAAAGAAGCATGTCGCATAGAAAGCAAGCACTGCTTGTCAGTTAAATTAAAGGGGGCAAAGAGAGAAGAAACATTCATGAAGGTCCATGGCACCTTGCCAGATTTAAGCGTTTGAAGGGTCCATGCAAATTGCATGATAGAACGTAATTGATTCTGACCATGGTACAACACAGAAACTTCATGATGTACAATATCCACTACAGAAGACACAATGTTATCTAAAGTGTAAATGCGGGAAGAAAGCATGTTAATACTATTGTCAACTACTGCAAGCACTTTCTCTAGATTTGCTTGATCTATAGCTCTAAGTCGCGTCGCTGCCTCAATCTGTGAGGTCTTCCAGATTTCATTGTAAATAGCATATATCCATCTTTTTGATCTACCACTAGCCAGGCCTTTTATGAAATCATTTAAATCTACATCATCATTCAGCTTTGCAAGATGTAATTTAACTGCAGACAATTTAGAATGTTTCAGCCAACTCCGACACAATTTACCCACAGAGTAAGTTGTGACAGAATGTTCAGTTCCAAAACGTGGATCAGGTCTGACCTGTGTAAAGCCATCAGACAAACCCAGAAAACGGTGCTGGCATGTATCAGCACTTTTGTGACACACCAGCCAACCCTTAGGGTCCATACTGGATATGTTAAAGGACGAATTCAGCAATAGGGTCTGTAAGTCCCTAATCGAAAACTGAGTATAATTACTCCAGCCAGAATATTCTTCTAACTCTGGGATAGAAGGAAAATTTAGTTTTTTAGAAGTAGTCAATCCAAAGCACGTTGTCTGTGAAATAGTGGAATTCAAAAACAACATTTGATTCGGGATGAGACATGCACGGTGCAAAGCCTCAGTGTCTTGTACCTGCCAGTTTTTTGAACCCCAAACAGATTTTAGGTCAATAGTTTCCTTCCATAATTCATAGCCGCCAACAGCCAGTTGATCTAGAAAGGACTTCGAGTACAATAATTTGGTATCGGTAAGTCTAACCTTGGACATAGGCTTCTGTGTCATTTTGAAATAAAAGGACTCGGGATTAGACTGATTGAAGTCAGTAAAATAAGTGTACTCCTTCAAAAAAGTATTCGAACTGCCCTGTTTAGGAGCTGGGCAATGCTCCCATTGTGTACAATTTACAGTACTCCTTCTGGATGTTGTTTTATGCAAGAAGTGATTGCCAAAATGTTGAAAGCAAAACAAATCACCATAATTAGCAGACTCTAAGTACAAATCTTCAGCATCAAAGGCAGCCTAGTATTTCAAATCAGAAAACAAAGACTCTACGGCCTGAACATCCCAATCATCAGAACGTATGTTTTGTTTCACCACATCCCCCATATTAACTCTAAGCACATTAGGGACATTAACAACCTCCGTAGGGCCATGAATTTGAAATCTAACGGCATCCCACACAATCCCATCAAGGACAGGCTATCCAGTGATGTTAACAAATGTCAAGTCTCTTCTCAGTCTGTGTGCAGAATGCGATGAGGAAAGGGGGGCCCAAGTTCCATTGAGATGCCGAATGCATGTTCTTTCCTCGACCTAGTGTCCATTTACCAAGCGGAAAAAATAAAACACAAATCCAATTGACATAAAAAGGTAATTGAAAACAGCACCAGCCAAATATATGTCCAAGGGGGAATTAAAAAATGTTTTTTAAATAAGCTGGCATAAACTGCAAAACGTGAGGGTTTCTTCGAGGCATTGGAAACAGAGTCAAATGAAAATCTGGATTCTGTGGCCAAACGTGCTTGCAGGTCAGGCATGGATAAGTCAGTGAGGTAGGTATAGTCTAATTCATCATGATCTGTACCTGGCAAAGTACTTAATAAAGGACTGGAAATTGCAGGTAATTCGATGGCCACTTCAGTTTCATGATTAGAAGCAGTGGGCAAAACTGAATTTCTCACAATGGAAGGACAGGAAACAGCCGGTGTCATGCTAAGAAGAATCGGCCACTCTGTGTATCTTGACATTGTCCATTGAGATAAACCTGTTTTCCTTACGACAAGGAAGTGGTGGTAAAATGACTGTTCTTGTGCCCTTCACTCCAAGCACTGGAACCGGAGCTCGATAGGAAGGACCAAATTCTTTCTTGTTATCGATCTTCTCGCGAACCAGTTCTCCAACTTGGGGTAGCCAGCCGACTACCGGGATCTGCAACGCAACATCCGATGTGGAGGGCAAATGTTCCTTTGCAAGACTGTCTCTGGTCTTTTGTAGATCCTGTAAAACATCACAATGTTCATCTACGTCAAAGGTTGTGGCGCGAGCCACGCAGTCTAGACCGTCAAGGTCAGGGACGTACATCTTGATGCCAAAGAGCATTTCGTATGGGATCCGCCCACCCAGAGACCTTCTAGGGAGATTATTAAGAGCACGCTGCACGCCATTGAGGTGGGCCAGCCAGTTTCTGCCAGTGCCTATAACTCGAGCTGTCAAAGATTGCTTTAAATCACGGTTCATTCGCTCCACTACACTATTACCCTCAGGTCTGTAGGGAGACGAAAACTTGACTTGGACCCGCATCGAAGTCATGGCATCCTTATACGCCTTAGAGGCGAAAGCCGGACCCTGATCCGAATGGAAGGTACCACAGGCAAAAATCCCTACAGTCCGTGAATCAGCGCTGCGATGAGGCCAGACCCACACAAAGCGTGTGCATGAATCAACTGCTACTAAGATGTACTTATACGCAGTATCAGAGGAAAAAGGACCGCAGTGATCTAAATAAACACAACCTAGTGGTTTATTAGAAATGTACAACTGTGTCTGTGGCGGTCGCGCAGCAGTCGAAGGTTTAATCTGCTGGCAAATGTCACAAAGAAGGACATAATCACGCATCTGTTTGTACAGTCCCCGCCACCAGAAACGTTGTTGTAATTGAGATACAGTGGCCGAGACGCCCGCATGCGCAGACGCCACACCTTCATGTGCCGCTGTAATCAAGTCAGCCCTGCGATCCGAGTTGGGAATCAAACGTTCCCCAACATCAGGAATTTTCACAAAAGGAACCTTTTCGGGACTTAAGTGGTATGTGTACTTCGAAGGGAACCCCGCAGGATGTTTACCTCCCTTCTCAGTGGCAGCAACAGCCGCCAAGATTTCACTATCAATCTTACTTTTGGACCTAGTAACTGCCGCAACTAAGTATGTAGATACCACTGATTTCGCTGCTTCATCAGCAAGCGAGTTACCGACAGAGTGGACTCCAACACGCTGGTGGCCGAGAGTATGAATCACAAAAACGAGCGGCAACTTAGCCTTAAGCTCTGCCACTCGAACTCAGATCATCTTATGTTTTATTGTGCTACCCTTGGAATCACGAAAATCATTTTGAATCCAAAAGAACAAGTTTTCATTGTAAGACTGGACACAGTAGTAAGAATCACTCACTATAAGAGTAGTCACACTAGGATCAGCGTACTCCAACGCTAGTAAGAGAGCACGAAGCTCTGCCAATTGTGCGGTGCAATCTCCCAGAGGCAGCGTGTGCACCTCCCTGGATATGAACTCATCGTTCAACATGGCACCGACCACAATGGCGCATGCGGACACGTAGGCGTGTTTAGAGCCATGCGCAACCTGCGCCGAACCATCAGTGTAAATGATGCAATGGAAGTCCTCCAAAGGTCGCATAGCTAGAGGAGCAGGATGAACAAATTCATACTGCAAGTACTCTTGAGACCGCAATGAGGCGTCAAAAATAAACGTGACATCCGAGGACGTCAAGGACGCAGCCCATTGAATCCACCGAGGGTGCAAAGCTTTTGAATTTGGTACACTGGCTTTCGTGACTGCCTCCAAATGAGGACAGGGTGTAACAACCAACATGCGTTTCCCCTGTGACAGAGCTCGTTCCTTAAGCATCGCCATCTGCACAGCTGTTAAAACCTTCTCCACAGTGGGAAATCGCATCTCAGCCGAAGTGTACAAGTGTGACTTGTAAGCAATAGGTACTGTGTCTCCTTCATTAAAAGTCAAGTACGTGAAACCCACCGTCCCAGGAATAATTCTTATCACCAGATTGGTGTGGTTATCACGAGTCAATAAAAATTTAGAAGCGAGCAGATCAGCCTGCAAAGATTGCAAGATGGCCGAGTGCTCAGGCAGCCAGCATGATTTCGAAAAAGTAGGTTGTATCAAAGCATACAAAGGCTTGATACGCTGGGCATATTCCGGAATGTATGTCCTCCCGAAATTCAAAAAGCCAAGTAATGACGAATTTTTTCAGCGTTGTTGGAGCGCGCAACAGTGCGCATTTCTCCAAGAAGTGAGGAGCCAAACCTCTCCCTTCATTGTTGAGCTCATAGCCCAGGAACAACACTGTGTACTCAGCAATGTGCGATTTTGCAAAGTTAAATTTGTAACCCATGTCTGCAAAGGTACAAATTATCGAATTTACACGACACAGATGCTCCCAAATTTCGTCGTCTGTGAGATATATATCATCCACGTACGAGCAAGCATCTGGGTTGATTCTCTCTAAAAGAGAGACTATGCGAGCGGTAAATATACCAGGACTATTCTTATAGCCCATTGGGAGACGCCGGAATTGTTTTTTGACCCCAGCGCATGTAATACTGGTCCATTGGGAGCTTAAGCTATCCAACCTGTGGGCATAAAAACCGTTGGAAATGTCAAGCGTTGTTTTAAAACGCTTACGCACAAGACTATCCACTAGGGCAGAACCGTGAGTATTCTGTACTGCACAGTTACGGCAATGCGAGTTTAAATGCCGGTAATCCAATACCAAACGAAATGATCCGTCAGGCTTGGTCACAGTAAAAAGAGGATTATTCATTGGTGACACACACGTTTCAATAACTCCCTGATATTCCAATTGGTCAAGGATTTCTGCGACTGAAGCTTTTGCTTCACGCCGGATGGGATATTGAGGTTGAGGCTGAGGCTGAGACCGTAAGGGAATTTCGTGGCTCGGGGACAATTTATCCCAACCACATTGATTACGGTACAGAGCCGGTGCGAGAGCCCGAGCCCACTCTTCTGCAAAATGCTGCGCATGCTCTTTCGAGACAGTGTTCGCAAAACTGTGGAGGATCACCTCCTCCCCTCGCGGCGCCGCGAGCACAAAAGGTGGGGGCCAGTCAGCCTCCGAAAGCAAAATGTCATACGTAGAAGAAAGATTTTCCCAAAATACCCCTTTGATGGGACGTTGTATGTCACCTTCAATTAACAGGACAATTTCATAAAGTCTTTCAGGGGGAGCAAGTCTTGTATCGGCTGTTTCTATTACAACGTAGACATCAGTCGCTGTCGCCCTCAGTAGTGGACGCAGCGCCTCTCTCACTATGGTAATCTCCGCCGCGCTGTCCAGCAAGGTCAGAGCCCACGTCAGATTCCGAAGCTGCGTTCTCACTATCTATGGCATATCGATGCGCTGTTAAGGCTGCGACTTTCTTTTTCGCAAACTGCGGTCTCTTTGGCGTAGAATCCTCCTGCTTCCCTGCGCTGTCTGTCTGGCGGGGCTGGCCACGTCCCTGTTGGCCACCACGTCCCCTCCCGCCTCCTCCTCCACCGGTCTTCGGGGCCGATGAGTCCTGAAAGGAACGAGGAGAGCGTTGATCAGAAACCTGAAATCGATCAGGTGATTTAATCATCACGCGATCGCGCAAATCATAAACTCTCTCTGTCGGCGCAGGAACTTGCGGCGCAGGATAAGATTCCTGAGTCTGCTGTTGTGGCTTCCCCTGATTCTGTTTTTTAGGCCAATTCTGTTTTTTGGACTTGGGTTGGACATCTGCCACAGCAGACTGTACTTGTGGTTGTTTCTTCTCCTTGACAGCAAAATATTTCAGACCTTTACTTGTGCGACCAATAGTTTTATATGCGGCCACAACAATCTTCGCTAACTGTCGGGGTTTATCGGCATCGGGCAGAGCAGCCAAAGCATTCGACACCTGAAAGTTCACTGCATCTCCCTTTATATTGGAGAGTATGAGATCGCTAACAATCTCAAAAGAACCACACAGTGTAGTGTAGCTCCTATCATCCAGATAGGCTCTGCGCATTGGAATAATACCTACAGCAGTAAAGGCCTAGACCAGACGTTAACTAGGTCTACTACTGTCGATACTAGACTTAAAGTTTTGGGTTTGCCAGCTTAGCTCAGAGTTCACTAGAAACTTTCTCGAATGTTCAAGGAGGACTTAACTTCCCTGATTAGACAAGAAGGGATTTAGTTTCTGACAACCATAGAACATGACAACTTTGCTCTCCCCTAATCAAGAGTAAATCTCGAGAGTCGTGTGAACAAAAGGCAATTTATTTTACTCAGTCAGTACGTGCATTCTTAGTCTCATCAGAATGTAGAGAAAAGGAAGAGACGGGCGTGTTCAATAAAAAGGTGTTATTTATTGATCAGTCTCTTTTCTCATACAAGAGAAATGGATCGATATTATTGCAATACTTATAGTTAAGTAAAGTGCATACATTAAAAGCAATAGTATAAAATAATACTGTAAAAACATTGATATGGTTTCTAAGCCATAAGATGTTTTAAAATGATTAAAATATATTACATACACATATACATTTGACTAAACGTACTCAACTGGTGTTTCTAAATACGCCTACCCCGTGTACCTGACCTAAGTCTAATACGTGGGCGGGAATAGAAAGTTACAGTTTAAGTTAAGTTTGTTTTTGCCAAGTGACTAACTTAAGAATTCTCTGCGAGGGGTTATTCAGTTCTGTACCTGGAAGTTAGGATGAATGAGGAATGGTATCTCTCTCTCTGGTCTCGATATTCCAGGCTGCCTGCGAGGGCTACCCAGAAGCGCCGGGGCTGGAATCTCGGCAGGAGAAAGCAGCGCGTCTCGTTCTCAGCGAGTCAGGAAGGCGGGGCTGCTGCCAGCGGGGTCTGCTCTGCTCTGGGCTTCGGCAAGTATGGCTGCTCCGTCTCGTCACCACGCGTGTGTTTGCATAGGGCAAGATCGGTAATATTTATACCTTTAAGGTGCCGAGATTGACGTAAGGATGGACATAGATACGTCAATAAGGATGTCATACGACTTGCTCGTTAGCACATTCTTTTGCTGAAGTTCTCGGTAAAATCAAAACAATGGCCGTAGGGTTTTGCCCAGGTTGTCATAGGTTTGATTTGTTATGAGAACTCCGTATGCCTTATCAGGGGCTGGAGGAATATCGCTTGTCTAATTAGATCGCAAGCGTTATGACCTAATCAGATAACACGTTCCTGTGCCGTAGTGTGACTGCGTCAGATAACGGTATCTGCATCATGGGGGGTTTCTGCCTCATGGGCTGACTGCTAGTTAACTTGTTGGTTTGTTTAACCAGAATAGGGTCAGGAATAGGGGGATCGATTCAGAACCTATAGGAATACATCACACCCACTCCACGCTAACTATGGTCATATTTACTAATCTATGCATAGTATAACATAGTACAACATACTATAGAGTATTGTGTATACCTTACCACCCCAAAATACATAAATGCATTTTGAAATTATCAAATATACAGAAAAATTGCAGACATATGTATTGTATGCACTCAAGCTGTAGAATAACGCCAAAGTAATCGCATTAGTATACATTATTGCTTATTTGGTATATGAGAATTACACATGAAATGGCTCTTAATACAGAAAAAAAATCGAGACCATTCCATCACAGAATATAATATTTATGAACATACCAGCGGGCAGCTAATGTCTATAAGCTATCTAAAATTTTAGAAACCTTAGTTCTCTAAGAATAGTTCTTACTTTAAGCAGAAGATAGTGTCCCGAAAAATATGCAAAAATATTTTGGGGCTGCTGAAAAATTGCTGTCCGTGAACTGGAGGGGAAATTGTTCATGTGACTTTATTTTTAAAGTTGAAGGCCGAATTCATGGAACGCCGTGTGCGAGCTTGTTCAAAAGTCTCTATTTCTGTTCCGGCGAGAACATCATATCATTTAGGCTTTCGAAAAAACTGTCAACAGCTTCCTGGGAAAGTTCCACTAACTCGGAAATAGGTGTAATCATGCATTCGTGCGCATGATTGTCTCCATTGACATTCTGATTCGCATTGCTGACAGAAGGTCGTACCTGATCGATGCTGCTTTCATCTTGAACTTCACTACCCATCAATCGTAGTGGTGAAGCTTCCACGAATGCCGTCATCAGGATTGGTAGCCTTTGAGGGCAGCACAAAGCGTGAACCTTGATCGGGCTCAACAATGTTTCTGCATCCATTGGCGCATCCGATTGTAGCGTCAGACAGGTGTCTAACACGCATTCTTCTCCGCATAGCAGACACCTTAATACAGGTAAAACACATCTTTGCCACATAGGTCGAAATGATAGAAACCAAGTCATGTCAGGTCTCTAAGCCGGGAGAGTCCCAGGATTTTTGATATCCGGTCCCGGTATCCAATGGCTAGGATTGTTTCTTCCCTTGTCGCAAGAGTTTTGTCTGTGACATGGGTTGCCATAACGAAAAATAAGGACTAAGAATAGGATTCCTGCAATTAGTCCCAAAATCAGGGGAAGTCCGCCAAAAATCGAATGGACGAAATCTGGAAAAATACCCAGTATGGCTTTGAATGGTGTTAATGCCATCGAAAATACTGTCTTAAATACCTTTTAGACCCCATTGGTATCAGAAATATTTAAGATTTCGTTCAGGATTTCCGCGAAATGTACGGGGGAATTAGTTGATAATAATGTATGTATCTCTGCAGTCGTCCTTGCGACTTGTAGATCATACGTTTCTTTTGATGACGTGAGCCTTGTAGGCGTCTGAAGAAGCACTGTTTTCATTCTGCTTAAAGTATCTATTCGAATAGAAGTAATTTTCAAATTGGGCCATGCCCTTGCCTCCCTGTCTGGAAAGGAGCTGGGGAACAATGAGCGTCCACAGCACTTGACCTTCGCAGTCGTAGTTACTAGATAAGGAGTCCCGGGCATAAGACTACAACATCTGCGGTCTACAATTAGAATGTAACTCCCATTATAGAGTCTTTGAAAGAATGGTTCTATCTCTGTTGCAGGTGCGCCTTGCTGGTGACATGAAAGGTTGTATGAATTCCCTTCACAGGCTCCATGCAAACTAATTCCGTTACACAGAAGTGTGCCACTTAGTGACATCGCACAATTGTTGACACTAAGAAACACTTTCTGTCCTTTATTACTGACACATGCATGTGAATAGGGCAGGTTCCAAGTTGTTTTAAGGTACCCCTTTCCCAATTTCTCGTACATGCCAGCCTGTATATATTTTTGGCAGTATTGAAACCTGAAGGTTGAGATTGGAATATTTATTATCCCATGTATTATCCATTCACTGACAGGTCGTTCTGACATTGTCACTGGTAATCTTTCTAGTTTTTCAATGCTCAAGATTGTATAATCAGCACCCTTTTGTGCCATACTGATTTGTCTATCAGTAAGGTTAAAGATTTGGAATAGTGACGTTGTGTTGATTAAACGCCAAGGCACATAGCCTGAACGCAGATTTTGTAACGTCCAGCCAAGCTGTACAATAGAACGCAATTGAGACTGACCGTGTTGTAATAACAGTAAGTCCTGCGATAATATGTCGATTGCTGAAGACACAATGCTGTCCAAAGAAAAAATTCTGGAGGACAGAGTCATTAACCCATTGTCCACTACAGAAAGTGATTTTTCCAAATTAATACGGTCAATTTCCCGTATTCTCTCTGCTGTTTCAATTTGAGTAACCTTCCAGGCCTCATTGTATGCTGCATATACAGAGGCTGCTATGAAACGCTTTTGACGCTGTTTGCGTGGTCCCATAGTGAAATCACGCAAGTCAGCACCATCAGTAAGTAACGTTAGTTGTTGATTAATTTCTGGCATTGTGGAACTTTCTAGCCATTGAAGGCATAAATTGCCCACACTGTAGGTGGTTATTATCCCTGGGTGATGTCTTTGAGGATATCTAGGGTCTGGCCTGGTCATTTTGAACCCCTGTGTTTTGTTCAGGAATCTGTCTTGACAGTTATTTGTATCTGTGGGCCAGATCAACCACTGTTTCCAATCAGGATGTGTTCTGTTTTGGTTTAATATATGGTTTACGTCTATCTCTTCATCTGTAGAAGTGTTGCTAAACATTGCTGGCTTTGGAATAGACGGTTTATTTAAATCTTTGATTTTGGCTAGGCCAAGACAGGTGGTTTGTTGAACAGTGTCATTTAAAAATATAATTTGTTCTGGGATCATGCAGGCTCTAAACAAAGCTTCTATACCCTGTACTTGCCAATCTTTTGTACCCCAAACACTTTTCAATTCAACATTTTTGTCCCAATAATCAAATCCAAAAGTATTCATTTGTTCAAAAAAGGAATCTGAATATATCAATTTTGTGTTTGTTATCATGGTCTTGGTCCCTGTTTTGTTTGACAATTTAAAATAAAATGTTTCAGCATTACTTGTGTTAAAACCTGAAAAATATGAATATTTGTCGTAAACGGTTCTTGAGCACCCTTTTGGAGGTGTTGCACAATGTTCCCATTGATTATAATTTAAAACATTTCTAGGTTGTGCAGATCTATGTAAAAAATGGTTACCATAGTGGTTATAACAGTACATACTATCATAATTTGTAGAACCCTGCAAATAATCATGTTTGGTAAATTTAGCAGACATTACTAAGTCAGACATCATATTATTAATGCTTTCGAAGTCCCAAACATCAGCAAATGAGTTTGGTTTTACAAAGTCACTCAAGGAGATCTTAATTTGGTGTGGATATTTCAGGATCTCGACCGGACCATAAATTTCATAGTCAGTGTTGTCCCATGCTACCCCACCAGGTATAGGATTTGCTGTGAAGTTGGCTGAAGAAAGTTCTCTTTTCTCGACGTGTGAAGATGTGTGTGGTTTGAGGATCAAGTTGATTTTCTGACTTGCTGTGTCCATTTTAGCATATTTTCCCTCAATGAAGCGTCCCAAAGTAAGTACCATGATGAGCCAAAGTATGAGGATAAATGCACCAAAACCCACCCAAAATTCAATCCATGGAGAAATCAGATATGTTTCTTTCAGTTGTTTCAAAAGTTCTTTAGCTTTTTCTTTAAAGGTTTTTGATGATGGCTGTGTCTTTGATTCACTGAAGCCTTCAGAGGAATCATCGAAGTTTATGAAGTAGCCGGATGCAGTTCTGTCAATTGTTCCAATTGGTTCAGGATTTCTGTTTCTTGCATTTTCACTTGGTACTTCATTATAGATTGGTGTGTCTCTGCTAAATGTTTTTATTTGGGTTTTCAGAGGTCTGAGTTCTATTGCATTGTTGCATAGTCCTTGTTGTTCTTCTGTAGGCGTTTCGAATGTGATGAGCCTCTTCGTTAGGACCTCTGTACTGGTAGCAAACCTTGGTGTTCTGCTACTTATTGGGAGTCCACTTGGCCTACTGTTTGTTATCGGCCACATGTTGTGGTTTTACCAGGTCGATGGATACAACTCGGTTCTCCTTTTTACCAGCAAGTGGCGGTAGTACAACTGATCTTGTCCCGTTGACAGACAAGACAGGAACTGCTTTTCTGTAAGAAGGCCCAAATTCCTTCTTTACCGCAATCTTTTCCCTGACTAGATCCCCGACTTTTGGAATCCAGACAGGTCTTGCTGGGACAGGTGGTGGTTCTTCAGTGGTTGTTGGCTGTTGTTTCAACTTTATGTTGCTCAGGTCTGTTCTTGTTTTGTTTAAGTCCTGCAAAATAGCCAAACGGTCTTTGATATCAAAGCTTTTTTCTTTCACCACTGAAGTCTGACTATCAATGTCAGAGATCATCATCCTAGTTCCAAATAATAATTCGTACGCACTGAATCCCTTCAGAGAATTTCTTGGCAAGTTATTGAGACTACGTTGGACACTTATTAGATGTTTGACCCACCCAGCTCCCGAACCTAATATCCTTTCCGTTATAGATTGCTTTATGCCTTGGTTTTTTCTTTACACCATCCCGTATCCCTCAGGAAGGAAGTGAGAAGATTCCCGCTGGGCTATGCTCATTTGGTCATGTTTCCCCTCAGGCTGGAGGGCTAGAGTGAAGACAATGGTCAAACGTAGCATGCTCTTAGCGTATATGCCATTTAGACTCGCAAATCTTTGTATAACAGTCCAGACGTCAGCCGAGTGCTGGTGATCTACATTATAAGTGGAAACTAGCCTGTATATGTTAATCGCAACCCTTCCTTTTTACTTCTGATTTTTTCTGGAGTAAAATGACGAGGTATTAAACTGGTTCTCTCCCCACTGCGATTTCTGTTGCAGTTTGGGCAGTTTTTTACAAACATGGTGTGATGCAGGCTCATGCCTGGCCACCAATACCTTGATTGTAATTCTTCCAGAGAATCTTTTAGTTTGAGGTGTCTGAGACCCTCGCCCATATGTGCGTCTGCGATTAACAAGTTTCTCCTGTCCATGTTTGGAATCACTCTATCCCCCACTCCAGGGATTCGAGCAAAAGGGACGGAGTTTGCATCGATTATGTATGTATAATTGAGTGGATAGTTGATCGGTAACGCTGAGCAGTCGCCTTTTGATGACGTTTTCACCGCCAGCACTGTTTCACCGTCAATGTATTTTAATGTACGCTTTTTTCGAACTACGGGAGCCGATTTAGTGGCTGCCGCTGTGGCTGTTTCAGCCAATGAATTCCCTGCAACGTGAACGCCATCACGCTGATGACTCAGTGAGTGTGTCACGTGAGTCTTTGGTAGTTCTTTTTGTAAAAGAGCTATTTGTTCCCAGAGCAGTTTCTGCTTTATTGGTGCATCTGTGTCATCTTTGTAACCGTTTTGAATCCATGTCTGCAAATCCTTGTTATATGATTTGATGCAGTAATATGAATCTGACACTATAAGTGTCGGGAATTCGCGATCCGCATTATCTAGCGCCATTTTCAATGCTATTATTTCAGTCTGTTGTTCTGAATTAGTTTCAACTGAGTGTGTTTTTGTTAATAGAGGTCTTAGTTTACCTCCGCGCCACACTTCTTTTGTAATCCCACATGTGGGGTTGTATGCTTGTTCTCCCCAAACGGGGGGTTGAGCATGTCCGTCTGTATAGATTACACAGGCGTAATGTCGTAAAGGCAGAATGTCGATTGGCAGAGGATATGTTTTTTCATATTCTAGATTTTTTAATTCCTCTAGTTCTGGATCAAAGTAGTAGTATACTTTGTCCGTTGTGATTGAATTCACCCATTGTATCCATTCCGGATTCAATGTTGTTGTTGGTAAATTACACGGTGTTGTTAATGCCTCAAAGGCTGATTCAGCTGTTCTGACTGTGATATGTCTACCGTCAGCTATGTCTTTTTCTCTAGCTATTGCGGTTTGAACTGCATGAACAATTTTTTCTTTGTTGCTGAATTTCTGTTCAGCTTCTGTGTACAAGTGTGATTTGAATGCAATTGGTACCTTTTCTCCCTCATTAGAGGTCAGGTATGTGAATCCGCATCTTCCTGGGATGACTCGAATCACAAGATTGCGTGTGTTATCACGTGTTTCTAATTTTGTTTTAATTAGCATGTCTGTTTGTAAGGATCTCAACATTTCTGTGTGTATTTGAGTCCAATTGCATCTTTTAAAATCTGGTTTTATTAGATCATAAAGGGGTTTGACCCTTTCTGCGTAATTTGCAATGTATGTTCTTCCGAAATTTAGGAAGCCTAGAATTGACTGTAAGTTTTTTAGTGTTCTAGGTGCTTGGAGTACGGCACATTTCTCTAGGAAATTGTCAGCCAGGCTTTTGCCTTCACTTGATAATTCATATCCTAAGAACAGGACTGTCAGATGGGCAATTCTGGATTTTTTAAAGTTGAATTTGTAACCCTCTGCAGCGAACCCAAGTATTATGGTGTTCACTCTCTTCAAGTGAGTCTCCAAGTCATCATCTGTTAAGTAAATGTCATCGACATAAGATAATGCTTCATCATCATATATTTGTAGCAATTCTGTTACTCTCGCTGAGAATACTCCCGGGCTGTTCTTGTACCCCTGGGCTAACCGACAGAATTGTTTTTGAGTGCCATTTATTGAGAACGCAGTTAAATATCTGCTCTCTGGTGCTATGTTTTGACAAAAGAATCCATTAGAGATGTCTAAGGTTGTTTTGTATTTTTTGCGCACTATGTTATTCATTAGTGCAGCACTGTGTGAATTTTGCACTGCAAAAGTTTTGCAACATGTGTTAAGGTGTTGGTAATCCAAAACTAGACGATATGAATTGTCTGGTTTGGAGACCGGAAACAAAGGGTTGTTCATTTGTGAGGTGCAAGTTTCAATCACCCCCTGGTATTCTAGCTGATCTAGTATTTCATTTACCTGTTTTTTAGCTTCTTGCTTAATTGGGTACTGCCTTTGTGCAGTAGGTTGTGATTTTAACTGGATTTTGTGAGGAGGAGAGTCCTCATCCCATCCTACGTGATTTTTATATAAAGCAGGAGCTAGAGCCACTGCCCACTTTCTAGCAAGTGTATATTTTTTATGAATTGGGATATGATTTGAGAAGGCAGGCATAATTATTTCTTCGCCATGAGGGCACTCCCTGACAAACTCTGGTGGCCAGTCTTTTTCAGCTAGAAGGATATCATAGCCCTTGGAGAGATTATCCCAAAATAGACCCCTTATTTTTCTAGTCTTATCTCCCTCTATACGCAATGTTATTTCGTATATTTTGTGAGGTTTGCTAACTCTGGTGTCCGCAGTTTCCACTTGAAGATATTCATTCGTGTCCACTGTCTCCAGATGATTCATAAGGACTTTGCGAGCTATGCTCACTTCTGCTGCGCTGTCTAGCATTGTCTGAGCCCATTCTCCGTTTTTCAGTTGTGTCCTCAGTATTCTCGGCATTGTTAACTACCTTGATACTGGCTACCTTCTTTTTTGGAAATTGTAATTTCTTTTTTAGTTGAGCAGGTTCCTTGTCTTTGGACTTGGCGTGCTCTTCTCTTTGTTCTGATCGTCCTCTTCTTTCCGATTTCTGCGAGGAAGTCTGAAAAGATTGAGAGGGACGTGTATCAATGTCTTGATATCTATCAGGCTTTTTTATATTATCCCTATTTCTAAGGTTATATCTTTTCCCAGAGGGGTCACTCTGGGGTGACCTGTGTCTTTGGTTCGGAGATTTTTCTCTTCGCCTAGGAGACCTTCCTCTGGACTGAAATTTCTTTTCTTTAGGATTGGATTGTTTGTTTCCATCCCAGTTCTTTTTTGGTGAATTATTATTAAAAAATATTTTTTCAGGACTTTCAGTCAGTTGCGGTTTTACTGGTATTCCACCTAAACTATCTCTACCTAGTTCCTCATAGGATTTTTCTATGATTCTGGCAATTTCAGCTGGTTGGTCTGCTATATCTGTCTCCTTTAACCTCTGGCGGATCGCCCCGTTTGCTGCTTCTCCCTTTATGTTGGCTAATAATATAGCTGAGACCTGCTTGAAGTCTTTTAGTAATTTCATACCAAGAGTTAAAGCGGGTTCTGGACCATATTCGTCTTGAATTTGTTTTAGCACATCTGGTATCACCGAAATGGATGGAACACCGTGCGTTTTTGTGTCGATGGAAGCAAAGACTGTACCCCAAGTGTCACAGTCCTCAATGTGTGGTGCGATTCCCATTGGGAGACAGATAGTCAGAATCCTGTGTTTTTCTAATGGCGTGGTGTCAGGAAACACCGCCTCTATTTGGGTGATTTTTTGTGCCAACCAGAATGGTATTTGTTCCCGTTTAGCTGGTACTTTACCTAGGCAGGACTGGATGTTCTGTGGTGTAATTTTATTTGTGCTCCCCTGGTGAGGGGTCAGCTGTGGGATTTTAATCGCTGGCTGAATTGTTGAAGTCCGCATCACATACTGGACTAATTGTCTATGAATTTTTATTAATTGTTTTAGCTGTGTTAACAGCTCTGCTGTAGACATCCCTTCGATGTCTGGATGTGGTGTGTATCCGGCTAGGACCGGCCACGTTGCTCCTGGTCTACCTAAAGGACCGAGCCTGGTGATGTGATTATTATGTTTTAGGGCGCCATCAAATAAGAGCAAATGCTCTTGAAATTTGAGTGGTACTTCCACCTCCTCGAAAGGAGTGTACTCATTAGGAGGTTCCTCTATTTTGTAATAGTGGAAGTACTTTGTTACAGCATTTGCTGCTGGAAAATGTATCCATGAATAGTATACCTCTGTCTGCCGATATTCGTGTGCCTCAATTACGAATATGACTGTACCACCTCTAGGTGTCAGTCCATTTTCTATAAGTTTTAGAGTTATAGATCTCCTTTTGATGACCGGGATGAGTATTATATCCTCGTCTGCTGCTTGCATGGTAGCATCAGCTGCTGCGAGTTCAGTTGCTAATCTAACTGCCTCTCTTTCATCCTCATTGTCTGACATTTTACTGTCCAAAAGGTTATTTCTTTTGTTTGCAGATCAGGTTTCTTATGGAACAAAGATTAGATGCACAATATTTTGGAACTGTGTATCCTTCAACGTTGACTATACCAAGAACCATACATAGGAGTTCCCTCCTGCGAGGTCTGGCGGATATAACCTTTCACCCACTCCAGACGTCTTTGGAGTATTGTGGGAAAAGGGGTCTGAGTGAGAAAGCACGACTGAGTTACTCTAAATGTCTTACGTTAGTTTTATCGCCCTTTCCAAACGCGTTGGGCGCCATGTAGTGTAGCTCCTATCATCCCAATAGGCTCTGCGCATTGGAATAATACCTACAGCAGTAAAGGCCTAGACCAGACGTCAACTAGGTCTACTACTGTCGATACTAGACTTAAAGTTTTGGGTTTGCCAGCTTAGCTCAGAGTTCACTAGAAACTTTCTCGAATGTTCAAGGAGGACTTAACTTCCCTGATTAGACAAGAAGGGATTTAGTTTCTGACAACCATAGAACATGACAACTTTGCTCTCCCCTAATCAAGAGTAAATCTCGAGAGTCGTGTGAACAAAAGGCAATTTATTTTACTCAGTCAGCACGTGCATTCTTAGTCTCATCAGAATGTAGAGAAAAGGAAGAGACGGGCGTGTCCAATAAAAAGGTGTTATTTATTGATCAGTCTCTTTTCTCATACAAGAGAAATGGATCGATATTATTGCAATACTTATAGTTAAGTAAAGTGCATACATTAAAAGCAATAGTATAAAATAATACTGTAAAAACATTGATATGGTTTCTAAGCCATAAGATGTTTTAAAATGATTAAAATATATTACATACACATATACATTTGACTAAACGTACTCAACTGGTGTTTCTAAATACGCCTACCCCGTGTACCTGACCTAAGTCTAATACGTGGGCGGGAATAGAAAGTTACAGTTTAAGTTAAGTTTGTTTTTGCCAAGTGACTAACTTAAGAATTCTCTGCGAGGGGTTATTCAGTTCTGTACCTGGAAGTTAGGATGAATGAGGAATGGTATCTCTCTCTCTGGTCTCGATATTCCAGGCTGCCTGCGAGGGCTACCCAGAAGCGCCGGGGCTGGATTCTCGGCAGGAGAAAGCAGCGCGTCTCGTTCTCAGCGCGTCAGGAAGGCGGGGCTGCTGCCAGCGGGGTCTGCTCTGCTCTGGGCTTCGGCAAGTATGGCTGCTCCGTCTCGTCACCACGCGTGTGTTTGCATAGGGCAAGATCGGTAATATTTATACCTTTAAGGTGCCGAGATTGACGTAAGGATGGACATAGATACGTCAATAAGGATGTCATACGACTTGCTCGTTAGCACATTCTTTTGCTGAAGTTCTCGGTGAAATCAAAACAATGGCCGTAGGGTTTTGCCCAGGTTGTCATAGGTTTGATTTGTTATGAGAACTCCGTATGCCTTATCAGGGGCTGGAGGAATATCGCTTGTCTAATTAGATCGCAAGCGTTATGACCTAATCAGATAACACGTTCCTGTGCCGTAGTGTGACTGCGTCAGATAACGGTATCTGCATCATGGGGGTTTTCTGCCTCATGGGCTGACTGCTAGTTAACTTGTTGGTTTGTTTAACCAGAATAGGGTCAGGAATAGGGGGATCGATTCAGAACCTATAGGAATACATCACAACAGGCGCATGCCCAATTCAACCGCTGCTTCCGGTCCGCGATCATCCTGAACACGCTTAACGATCGTAGGCAGTACGGACATAGACGGGGTGCCGAAACACCTCGTATAAACGGCCGCAAAAGTTTTTCCCCAACTTTCACAGTCAACGAGTTCAGGAGTTAAATCCTTAGGCAAAGTAATCGTCAACATTCTATGTTTATCAGCAGGAGTAGAATTCGGAAACACAGCCTCCAGCTGGTCAAATTTCTCGGCAAGCCAGAAAGGGAATTCATCTTTATCATCGGGGCGCTTACCAAAAACCGAATTGACCATTACCGGATTGAGCCTTAAACCGCCATGTTCCGTTTGAACGGCCGGACCCCCCGGGGGACCACCCGGGAGATGACGACCTATGTATTGCACTAATGCACGAATCATGGCAATCGAGACAACATGTAGTCTGCGAATATCCGCAAGGGGACAAGCGCCGTGATTCGGGTGCGGGGTGAATCCACCCAATGCAGGCCAATTTGTGCCTGGAATGGACAAAGGACCCAACCTCGCAGCGGATAAAGAGTGGGGTAGGGCGACATCAAACCAAACGCGATGCTGCCAATGATCAATAGGTATTTCCAGTGCCCTGTACGGTGTATATTCAGCCGGTACAGGTGAGGGTTTGTAGGTGTGGAACATGTTAGAATTAGCGTCCACTTCCGGAAACGTTACCCACGAATAAAACAACTCGAATGGGTATGCCGGATCTGCACACACCACTAAAATCACAGCCAAGCCCTCCAAGGGAACTTGGAAAGCCTGTAAATGGTTGCGTACCGCAATGCGACTATGCTGCGGGATAGCCACAGCCTGCGCCATGATTGCACCGGAACTACTGAAGAACAAAGGAAACTTTGCAGCACAACTGGGTAGTAATTCAAAGAAACCGTTTAAGATAGATTCAAGCTTGAAAAAGACCTATTTCAAAAAATAGGTAGGTTTCACCGACACCACCGTTATCCAGAAACGACAGTGAAGGGGTTAAGGTTTGAATGATATACTACTCGAGTGTCATGATATAAGACCACCAACGTATGGGCGCCATGTAGCAGGGTTTCTGTTCTCCCACAGAACTGTGCACAGAGGATTGGAACCTCGGCGAATTAGGGTGACCCAAAACTCACCTCAGTACCCAACTAACCCCTTACCGAGCTGGCTACAGTGTCTCATTGGTCATAACAAACTCCCAATGTTTAGACAAACCAGAACATGAACTTACAGTACCTCAGGTTACGTGGAACACATGAGCACTCTTTCGTTATACAATCATTTCAAACCAGAACGTGGAGTAAATGAGGACACGTGCACATTTGAAATATTTATTTACTAATGCCGTTTTCTCAGACGCAGTATCTTAGATAATACAAGGAAACATATTATCAGAAGCAAAGTTATCAACATAGTCACTAGTTCATAGAAAGCAAATGGTGACAGCATGTTAACATGCTGTAAATGAATAAGGGTTAACAACACTTATTTCTCACCCTCCCTAACTCACATATTATATTAATAGCTAAGAAGGTCTCTTTGGGTTGAATTAGGGCAGGCCCATACCTCAGGATCCTAGAATGAAGAGATCACATCAGCATACACCAGCTCTCTCTGCATGCGAACCGCATCAAGTGTGTTTGTGTGCTTCAAGCAAAGCAATATAAAACCCGCCTAAAGCACAAAGTTGGCAGAAGCTGCACTTATGTTATGTCTATGAAGGCGCGAAGATCAGACCTCATAACAATTCTGTATCGTGTTATTCCTGAAGCTTCAGCACTCTCTGTACAGACATAGTTTATTAAGCAAAGCTGATATCAGAGCAATAACATATTATTCTTATGTAAACCACAACGAACTAGTAGGTTGAAAGCTAAATCAACAATTGAGTGTCGTGTGCAGAAGCAGCAAAAGGAAAAATGGCATTTAAACATGTAATGAGCCGATGCTAACTTAACGCATTATAAGGATATACAGTAGCTATATGACACCAGTGGTAGAGACATAAAACGTAATGCCTGCCTAGTTTTTCCATGTGCCCATAGAAACCTATTAAATAACCGCTCTATTGTTTTAAACCAAAAATTTGAAATTCTAAAGGAATTGCTCTAAATAAGTATAAAAACCTCAGCAAAAAAATCATTTTAATGACATTGCCGTGCCCCACCAATGATAAGTTAGGATTATTCAGCCTGTCTAGATCCAGCCGAGTCTTTCTTATAACTGGTTCTATATTTTTAGCCACTAATGTTTCAAGCTCTGCAGAAATCCGTATCCCGAGATATACAGCTGATTTAGTCACCCGAGGATCCTTGAAATTAATTGAGTGGTTCACGATAATTTGGGTCTTGGATTCATTAAGAGCATACCCGGAGAGCGTACCAAATTCTGAAACTAATGAGACAAACGCTTCCATCGATTCTTCAGGATCTGAAAAAACTATGGCCACGTCGTCCGCGTATCCGAGAACTTTTGTTTCAATCCCTTGATTAATAACCGGGAGGATTCTACCATTAGCTAAAAACAAACGTATAAGAGGATCCATATAAATGGCAAATAATAGAGGGGACGAAGGACATCCCTGCGGGTCCCACGTTGAATCTCAAACAAAGAAGTATAATCACCATTTACCCTTAATCTGGCAGTAGGGGCCTGTAGCGACCGGATTTTCAGACCAAGCTATCAGCTCATCGATTATAGCACACCCAGCCGCCACGTACCACCACCCTTCCCAGCACCTGCAAGCACTATATCTAAATCACTCACTTGGGAATGGGGAATCCACACTATATCCTATGTTTACCTCATAGAACTGGCCATATCTCTGATTCTGCAATTGCTATAGCGTCTCTCGACGATCTCATTAACGCCCGACCACGGACGTTCTCACTAACGCCCGACCACGGACGATCTCATTAACACCCGACCACGGACGATCTCACTAACGCCCGACCACGGACGATCTCATTAATGCCCGACCACGGGTGATCTCATTAACGCCCGATCACGGACGATCTCTTGGATACCTGCCGTTTGAGTATCTGATGGGAGCCAATTTCCCTAACACCTGGAATAGGGGCCTGACCTTCCCAAACAGAAACCATCAGTGCCAATCATCCCTACTGAAAGTTATTTCCTATTCAAAACAAACATTTCCTTCCGTCATCAGTTACCTGTAAGAAGGGAATCGCCCATCCTTCTATACGTCAGCACCTGGCTAAAAAGAAAGGTTAATCCTGTCAAAGAAAACAACATGCAGTAATAATCTCTAATCATTGGGGTCTCTTTATTAGATGATGATAGAATGACAAGACAAAGAAGACATTATAGCAGCAATCTATAGACATATGAAATAAAGAATTATTAATGCAAGGGTGAACCTAAACATAACCTAGGAAGCAAAAAGGAGTGAATGATTATATAATGCAACCTATCTAGGAACGCCTCACCGTAGTCTCACGCATTCTGGTATCAGCAGCTGAGCTGGTCCCTCTTCCTCTCGCTTCGCTTCTTCCAGGACTCTGCTCTGCACTCGCTGGTACACGTCTGCACCGCTATGCCTCATCAAAGCTGCTACACCTTCTCACTGCTTGCACCCTCTTTAATATCTTCATCTGCATCAGTCTATAATAGCACTCTGATAGCCACCACTGTTGACTTCAATCTGCTCCCAAGTCTGGCTGTTTAACAGTCTTCCGTCTCGGTGACTAACTAACTTCTCCAATCGTTCCAAAAACCATCTGACCTCTCCAACTTTCCAACACCATCTGATCACTCTGCTCCACTGCTCTCTGATAATATGGAAGGCTTTCTGCTCATGGAAATTTCCAGCAAGCAGCCTGCCTCCCACCGAATTCCTGTACCAAGCCCCGCACTCCCTGCGCTCCCACAGTGGCCAGCTGCAGTTGCGTCTAGAGCCCGGGAAGTAAGCACATTCCTTCGATAAGGGCCAGTCCTCATCGGTTTCTAACTAGTGAAATATCAAGCTAACGCTAAACATTGCCTTTAACCTAGAAGCGCTTCGGACAACTGAGGCAGGAGAACAAGATGGCTGCTCTCCAGTTTAGGCCTCTAGGCCCGGAAAGAGGGTAAAGAGACATAGAATCGTGCCAAAGCCAAAAGGCAATCCTCATAAATAGAGAGAATAAAGTCGGAAATAAAGAACCAATCTTCATAGACTGAGATGGAGGTGGACAATGGTCACCACCAGTCCAAATGGTACAAAATACCCTGTCGCTACAGGGCCCTATATAGTACTTGAACCGAATGTATAAACCCTTCTCCAAGGCCAAACCATCTCAGTGCTTCCCAAAGGAAATCCCAGGAGACCCTATCAAATGCCTTTTACGCGTCCAAAAGCAGGACCGCCATAGGGTCTCCTGAGATCTCCATTGCATCAAAAATGGTGATCATCCATCTTATATGTTGAGGTTTCCCACGTCCCATAATAAACCCATGTTGGACAGGGTGAATAGTTCTTCTTAATATTCCATTCAAGGGCTTGGCCAAGATTTTAGAGAAAATCTTAACGTCACTGTTCAAGAGCGTGATTGGACGATAAGAACCTGTCTCCCTAGCTGGTTTATCTTTCTTCAAGAATATCACAACATCTGCACCAGACCATGATTCTGGAGCAGGCCCCCTCTTTTGTGCCAGTATCATCACGTCTATTAAATCAGGCCCTATATCGCACTTAAAATTTTTATAGAATTCAAGCGGTATTTGATCGGGCCGACAGCTTTACCCGAGGGCAGATCTTGTAAAGCCCCCATTATGTCCTCCGGAGAAAAAGGTCCTTACAATTCTTCCCTATCTTTATGGTCTACCTTTTGATTAGGGATTACATCTAGATATTCACGAATATCCTCCAACCCAACCCCTGTACTACGCGAGTACAGCCGATGATAGAATAGCCGAATAACCTTCCTATTACCATAAAAAATGTCAGAAACCTCACCTGCAGCAGCTTTCTGCCTAGTTCTGACAGCCAAAATATGGCCCACCCACTCGTTGAACTCGTTGAACTCAAAGCTCTGCTCTTTTTTAGCCATATAAATCTCAGCTGCTTTTTTATTTATTTATTTTATTTTTCCCATTTCTAGAGCGCACTGTTACCCGGAGGTGTCCTGGCGCTAACGTGATTGAACCAGTGAATATAGATGGATAGCTATTAGTGAGTAAAGAGCCAAGTTTTAAGCGCTCTTCTGAAAGATAGCAAGTCCGACGACTGTCTGATGTTAAGTGGTAGTCTATTCCAGGCTAATGCCGCACCTAAGGAAAAACTCCTGCCTCCCCATCTTGCTTTCTTGACTCTAGGGACTGATACCAATGCCTGCTCACCTGATCTAAGGGTTCTTGTCGGCTTATACCAGTAGAACATTAGCTTCATACATCGGGGACCAAGGCCATGCAGCGCCTTAAAAATCACACAGAGTGCCTTGAAGGTAATTCTTTTCCGAACTGGCAACCAGTGGAGTTTCACCAGATCCTGAGCGACAGATACAATCTTGGGGGTGTCCGTGATCAGGCGGGCGGCTGCATTCTGCAGGATCTGGAGCTTGCTTAGCAGGCCCTGTTGGGCATTCAACATAAGGCTATTGCAATAGTCTAAGCGTGAGAGCACCAGCCCCGTAACTACAGTTTTCCTCTGCTCTAACTCCAGAAATGGCAGCACTTTCCTAATTGTTTTAAGGATGAAATGTATAGATGAGGAAAGAGCGTTTATCTGTGGTTTGAAGGATAATGAATCATCCACAAGTATCCCTAAATGTTTCACCGTTGCCACTGGGGAAGGGGGGGTTCCCATTTCATCTGGCCACCATCTCGGGGACCAGAAGTTGTCCTTGGACCCAAAGAGTAGCACTTCTGTCTTTGACGAATTAAGCTTTAGACAGTTTTGAGCCATCCAATTGCCCACTTCTCGCATGCAGCCTCTAAACCTATCCGCTGTGCAGTCCATTTCGCCCGGCCGCAGTGACACCACTATCTGCGTGTCATCTGCGTATGCTGTGAGGTTAAAACCAAAGGATCGAATAACCGGTGCTAGGGTAGAGACATATACGTTAAAAAGGGTCGGGCTCAGTGAGGACCCCTGGGGAACTCCACAAGGGAGCACGAATGGACGTGACTCAAAGTCCCCCAGTGCCACCGTCTGAGTCCTGTTGGAAAGGAAGGCTTGTAAGATCTTCCATGCCTTTCCTTGATTTCCACAAGCCCTCAACCGGTCCATCAACAACTTGTGATGGACCGTGTCGAAAGCCGCGGAAAGATCCAACAAGATCAGGGCGGCTCTGCCTCCTGCGTCCATCACTCTTCTGATGTCTTCCACAGACTTGATCAGAGCGGATTCCTTGCTGTGTTCTGCACGGAAAGCATGTTGGGATGGATCTAGATGTTCTCCTATCCTCAAGAAGGCACTTAATTGCGTGTTTAAGGAGCCTTCCAAGATTTTAGCTGGAAGGGGTAACCTGGCGATGGGCCGGTAGTTATTCATCTCGGCTATGTCCAGGTTGGGTTTCTTTAGGAGGGGTAGGATGGAGGCTCATTTCCAATTTGCGGGAAATATCCCACTCTCCAGCATAAGATTGAGGAGGGGAGTAAGTCCGTCAGCAATGGTGGCGGGAGCTAGTTTGACAATTGTGGCAGGGCAGAGGTCATGAGGGGAGCCCGATTTTATCTTCTGTAGTCGGTTCACTACCTCCTTCTCGCTAATTTGGGTAAATTGTAGGAGATTTTCCGAATTGTTGTCTATTTCTGGGCCCATAATAGAGGGAAGAGTCCTTGCTTGACTATCTAAAGGAAAGAAGATTTTTTCCACTTTTTAGTGTAATGATCACCTGCTTCCACCTTTTTCATAGCTAATTTCAGTAATATTCAATCCAGTGCTTCGCCTACAACAATCGCCGAGCCCAGTGCTTCCTCAAGCTTAACAAATTCTTGCCTTATTTCAAGATCTCTTAATCGCTCCTGTTTCTGGCGATGTAAGCTGTCACTCATTGTTTCCCCTCTGACTGCAGCCTTGAACGTGTCCCAAACAATTCCTACACTCGAAGAGCCTCGATTATTTCCCCAAAATTCTCTAATCCACCCTTTCATATATAAAATATAATCAGGGTCATATAATAACCTCCTTTCAAAGGTCCACCCAACATTCCTTTTATCCAGAGAAGAATAATTAAGATTCAAAACTAGTGGGTTATGATCTGAAATAGTTCGGGGGAACTTCTCGATCTCTACCTGGGAGACACACTGATTAGATACAAAGAAGTAATCCAGGCGGGAGACAGCCTTATGAGGTGCGAAAAAAAGGTGCTACCTAAATCCAACGGATTTAGGTAGGGCCACACATCGACTAGCCCATTATTACAGACTAAGTTAGAGAGGGGATAGCCCACTTTCCTTTTTTTCCCTTTAAATTTGCTGAGCGGGTCATCCCACCTTATCCCGAGACCGTTAATTATTAAAATCCCCACTAATAATTATCGGGACAGGCCATGTAGCTAAATTCATTTTCAAGTGTTCAAATATCTCTGCATCATCACATGTGGACCCATATACCGAGCCAAGTGTAAACTTAAAGTGATTTAAAGAACATTCCACCACAACCCACCGCCCCCATTTATCCGCAGATTTTCTAAGCACAGTGACATCACTCCTCCGGGTTAAAATTGCCACCCCCCGGGCACATGAACCTTGCGTTGTAAAGACCAATAATTTATAACCCAGCTGTTCTAGCACACGTGCTCAGCAACCCTCAATGTGCGTTTCCTGGATACACACAAAATCCACATGTAGGGTTTTTAACCACATTGCTACTTTACTCCTCTTGTGCGGGTCATTAAGACCACACACATTCACTGTCAAAAACCGTAGAGTCATGTTGCTATTTCCTGAGGACCATTCCCAAGAATCCTAATTATTTTATTCTTCGGTTGCCTTTTCATCATAGCAATAACTTCCAGAAGAACATTAACATTAACTGTCCTTCTATAGTTCCTTTGTGTCCGACTGTCCCCTGCCTCACCAAGTCTTCCCGTAGAAGACATCCCTTGTAAAACTGATTGCTTGCATGCATCCAGCTAAAAAAAAAACCAAGCCCACCCCCAACCCCCACCCCCCAAACCTCCCATACAGACAACTAGGTCAGGGATGACCTAGGTATGACTACTGTAGCTCAAGCCCCCTCAGCGCCTGCCCCCTGCCCCCGAATGCCCCCACTACACAACAATCCCTACCCTGCGCATACCCCTCACCATTTTTCACACCTTTACCCTCTCTAGAAATGCCTATTAGTCAGACAAGACAGAAGAAGATGAACCAATATTACAAAATTGACGATTAACCATTGAATTCCGGGCATATCAGTCATCTCCAGTTCACCTAGTCTCAGTTCTCAGTTCTTTCCAACCACTCTCCTTTCACAGGATTTTCCTGCTCCCGATTCTGTAATATCAGTAAGGAAATCCTGGGCCTTGATTTCCGAAAAAAACATTCTCACTTTTCCCTTATAGATAACCTTGAGCCTCGCCGGGAACAGCAGAAAAGCTTCACATCCAACATTCTGAAAGGGGGTAATCAATTTGCGCAATCTCCATCTCCGCTCGACGGTAGTGTGACAAAAATCTAGTAGAGCGAAAAATGTGTGCCCCTCAAATGTTCTTTTAGAGTATGGTCTGGCCCGATCCATAATTGCCTGTCTAAGTAAAAAAATTACCGACAAATATCAGCAGGGCTCTAGGCTGAACATCTTGTTTCTCCGACTGGGCCCTTTTAAACTTAGGAAATCGATGCGCACGTTGTATTTCTGCCTCCTAGTTCCATTGTGCCAGCTCTGGGACGGCACCCCGGAGAAGATTCACTGTGAAAGTCAAAGCATTATCTCCTTCAATCACCTCCTTCAGCCCAAGAAGACGAATATTATTACGACGTTGCCGGTTTTGAAAGTCTTCCAGCTTTCAGTCAATATCACAGACTTGTTTCTCTTGGAGAACTTTGAAAATCTGAATTTTCTCCACTTCCTCCTCAACTGCAACTGTGCGATTTACCACCTGAGCAATTCTATCTGCCATATCCGAGCATAGTTTATTCGTCTTCTTGATAGCCCCTTGAAGTTTCTTAATAGCCAACTGTGACCTTTTGCTCTCCTGCGTAGCCTACTCATGGATTGTTTTTAAAGTTGGGTATAGCAGTTCTAATGTAGGTGTGGGTCTAGTGTTGCTCCCCTCCCCTCTAGCCCCCTCACCGATCACAGTTGGAGTATTGCCATTCCATGCTGTTAAAGTGGATGTGATCCCACTCCAACTGCCGTGCTGCCGAATCAGGGGATCTGCCCTTCGTCCTCACTCTTCTCCTTGAGCTCCTAGATTTGCCTTGTCGCTTTAAGAGTGTGCTGGGATACTCCTCATCCGTTTCACTCTCTTGTGTTGTCTCCTGCTCACTGACCTGTGAGGTATCATTGTCTACATCAGTGTCGTCATTTAAGGAGAAAAACGTATCCCCATCAGGGGAGAGCAAGGCTGCCCCCCCTCCGTCCTGTGTAAGATTACATATCACATCCTCCTGGGCCTATAAGGAGTTAGATCCCACATCCAGATGCTGTACACCTAGGCCCTCACCACTATCCTCCAACATAACGGATCTGCCACTCTCAGTGGGGTTGATAATAGGGTTCATAGGGCTCATTGGGCTCATAAGTCTTATAGTGTCACAGCCTACTTCACCCCCCGTTCCTCCTCCTTCCCGTACCTCACCGTTTATCACGCTTGGAGGAGGTGGTGGTAGAGGCGTGTCATTGCCAGCGGTAACTTGCTGAAACATACTACTGCCGGATACAGCAATGCCAGCCGCTCCACTGCTTGTGCCAATACTACAAGTCCCAGAGTTGCCAAGGCTTTCTCTTGGAAGATCAATCCGGGTGGCATTCTGCGGCCATTCGTTTTCGTTTTCATTTTCATTAATCACGTTCATAGTGTTATCCATATGAATCACCTGAGGTCCTGGAGCCCCCACCAAAGATTTAGCCATAGTCGAGGCGGTCCCTGAGCCCCCAAACGCCTCCAACACCGTGGGCTGCCGCATTGCAATTTTGCCCAGATTATCTGTGCGCAGCCTTGTCCCCAAGGCAACTGTGCCTTCATGAATCCTCTGCTCCTCTGTTTTCTTCTTTGGACCGCCGCGCCGCGGCTGACCCCGTTTCCCGGCAGAATCAGCGGCCACCTCATCGCTCTCCCACACAAGAGTTTTCCCGGCATCTCTCCCAGCAGCCGGGTCTTTTCGCTCTTTGAGAATCTTCGGCGCCATCCCAAGCAGCCAAGAGCCTGAAGCACACACAGTGGTCTTGCCTCAAACCACAGCCACCGACGCCGACCAGCTCCAGAGGACCGAGGAGTGCAGCAAACGATGCAGACGATGCAGGTAAACGAGAACAAGCTGTGTGCTGCGAATGTTCATCAAATGTTTCACCGTATGCACGAGAGTGCTGACATCCATCAGGTTTTCAGGGTTACAACAATTCAACTCCTCCGACAGAGCATCTGCGAGAAGGGTGCTCAGCCCTGATTAGCCGTGAGCTCTGTAAGCAGCCATCTTGCCCCAGAGAAAGTTTTTCTATTGTAAAGTCAAATCTTATTACCATATGTAACTATAACGTCACATTAATCTAGTTTTTAGTAGATTTCTGTTATTTTTTCATTAGATTAATCTAACTCTCCTACTAAGTATAACTTATGGATGTACCCAGCATGGGTTTAGCCACAGCGCCTGGGCTGTAGCTAGGCTCTGCATCCAACCCCCACAAGTGGATCACCATCCGCCACACACTGCATTTGAACACATGATGGAGGGTTGCTACTGGCCCAGCGCCAAACACCCAAGAATTGGCAACCCCCCTACCACACTCAGCCTTCAGCCATGCAGAGCATGGAGGTTTAGTGCGGGTCTATGGCCAGGACCTGCATCAAGCCCTCTGCAAGAGCCCAACTCCATCTGTAGAACATACTGGATTTTTTTAGTGTGGGTTTTTTTGTATTAATGTCATTTTTTCTGTTTTTCAATTTTTTCTGTTTTCAACAATTGCTTTTTTATATCATTTTATTTTCTTAACAGTTCTCCCTACTCTTTTTTAATTGCTTTTCCATTTTTTTTAAATGTTTTTTTATTTCTTCTTTTATTTTTTGCGGAACTGTTTGTGGAATTTCTGCAGATGCTGTTACAAAGCCATTGAACATATTCTTCTTTCACTTCACCTCTGACTATAACTTTATAGCAATGTCTTCAGTGCATCCTGAAAAGCTGCATTGTGTTTCATTTTCTTCCTCTCTTTGTTGCTGCACTTCACCCCAGCAGATGGGTGTCTTTCGACCACTCATTTCTTTTGTACCTGCACATGTTTTGTGGTTTTTGAGTGCATTCAGCCTGGGGTTTAAAATAGACTGGGCCAGACCATACCCCACCAGTCAGAATGTGCCCCATCTGAAAGATGACACAGAGAACCAAACCTTTTAATTATAATTAATTGTTCTATGGCAATTATCAATACAGAGAACAGCCGACAACAAACTTCCACCGATATCTGACAAAGAACTTCCGCCGATATCTAAAAAGCGTATACATGGAATAAAGATTTTCAATTTTATGATGGAAACTGCTACTTCTTGACAGGATCAGAAAACAACCACTCCCTTCTCAGAGCTAAAGTCATCCAACACATGAAGATTGCCTTGACAAAAAAACTACAGGACTACTTGCACCAAGATTTGAATGAATATGTAAACACGTCTGGCATTTCTTGTGATAGAGTCTGGGCAACGGATGCTGAGACCATGGCCACAGCGAATCTATTGAGTTGTGACATCATCATCCACACAAAAGTCGGTGACTCCATGGATTGGTTGACTTATCCCGCAAGCTTCAATCTGCATTTAACAACAGAACATGCACTTTATCTTGAAAACAATCATGATCATTTTGATGTTGTTATCAGTGTTGAACTTTGAACATTTATACTAGTTCGAGCATTGTGAGCTTTTATTTTAATGTGTTAACACTACTGAGAAGTATGGTACTAATCTTCGATCTTTGTGGAAGTTTATCATTTTTTCTGATTAAAGTTTTTCTGGTTGAAGCAATCAAATTCCAGTTTTAAATAAAATTTGAAAAATGTAGTAATTCATGTGTATATTGCTCAAAACTATTGATATCATGGTTTATAATTTGGCCTAGAGGGGTATGGTTTGGTCTAGGCCATAATAGACTCCAGCATATAAATTGGCGCAGGCCATAATATACCCAGGTTTAATTTAGCTTAGGCCGTTTTAACCCCGGGTGTACTCCAGCCTTCATCCAGCACCAGACACAAACATTCGCTCTATCTTACTCGTGCAGCTTCTTTTTCAGCGCATCCCTCTCCCTTTGTGACTGTTTCCTGGCTCTTTGTCATTTCATCCCCTTTTGTGTTTTTCTCTCTTTTGCTCTGGATCAAAGTCTATAATTAAGCCCTGGGTGCATACCCCTGAGGTGCTTCTACATTCCTGTGGTTTCCAAAGAATACTGGCCTTTCTTCTATCTGTAAGCACCTCCTGGCACAAAGTGAATGTTGCAAAGCATGCACTCATGTTTTTTCGACCAGCTTGTAGCTGAAAAAACTGCCATACCCATGATTCCTGTGATAGCCTTGCTCCTTGTGGTGCTGCAGAAGTGCTTGTAAACACAAGGAAATCAAGAGAGGATGTGGCATAATGGCCAATCTGCCAACTTCATCTGCCATATTTAGAGGTGTGGAGCCAAGTTTGAGGCTCAGTGTTGACTCAACATCCAGTGATTCGGGGCAAATCACTTTATCTCCCTGTGCATAGAAAAAAATGAATGTTTCCTTGTGTGATATATCTGATGCTCATAAAAAGCGCTCCAAAAAACATTTGGTGGGCTCTGAATTATATACAGCTGCAAAACAAAAGGTATATTCTTATATATTCCAATGGTTAACTTTACATCGGTGAGGAAGATGATGCACTTCATGTTTGCTTAGCTCCAGTTATGTCTGAGGGCATGATGGTTTCTGATTTGTTTGTACCCAAAACTGTCTCTGTTAAACACCAATCCAGTAATGATGGTTAACAAAATCATTTGAGGTTATTTCTTAAGAGTGTCTTTTTTTAGTAGTGTCCCCTGAGTAGACAATCAAATGACTGATTTCATTATTTTTTGACATCGCATAGGTATTACGGTACTCCCAAGGGACCCACATAACAAATTGCCAAGTAGTATGGCGATAATCTGTGTGTAAATAGGAAGTTGTCTTTCGGTTGTGCTAAAACAAAAGGAATGACCAGAAATGTTACCAAATTTTGCAGCGACTATTGGCTATTATTTGTGTCATCTACACATGTCGAAAACATTGAAATTATTAGCAATGCCATATGAATCAAACTATGTATATACTATTACAAAGTGGCTGACACGGTTAGCTAATGTCTAATCACATGGTGGGTGTTAGTCCCTTGTCTATGGTTAGGCGGGGATTTAAAATGTATGCAAAGTGCGTTAACTTTGAAACGTGAGCAAGGCAAAAGCCGAAACGCGTTGTTTCCTGCATTAAATCTACTTCACAAGCAGTGTGGTATGTCCGGGTGATCTATTGACAAGTGGATCGTGGTGTTACAAAAAAATATATATATATATATAAATAAAAGCTTTCCGTTTTTCACCCTCAGTTGTGCGACTCACTGCCTTCTTTGAAGGATCCTTGTGGAATATAAAGCGGCTGGTCCTGCCGCAGAGAAACGCACCGCCTCAAAGGAGCTTCCCAATCCAGCCCACCATTGGACCAACACTTTCGCTGCGACAGCATATCCCGGGCAGGGGAAGCCGCCAAGGACCAGACCTTGGATTGGCCCTCACTTCCTCAAAAATAGGTAATTGAGGTGAGAGTGGTTATTGCAACACGAAATTGACTTTCCACGCATCGCTCCCCCACGGGGCAGACACGAGGAAGGAGGGCGGACTACACAGACCAGCATGCCTCATTGTTTTCCTCAAGTGCGGGCCCACCAGGGGGCAGATATCCCTTTTAGTCATCACGTGACGGGACTTATCAATCACAATGAGCGCCGTATGCTGAACACCTCTCCACCTCGCTGATGCGAACAGCCCCCTTGAGAAAGGTCTGCTGACAGACCGAAATGCATCGGACAAATATTGGCTGTACTTTGCAATCGGAAATAAAAGCTTTCAGTTTTTCACCCTCAGTTGTGCGACTCACTGCCTTCTTTGAAGGATCCTTGTGGAATATAAATCGGCTGGTCCTGCTGCAGAGAAACGCACCGCCTCAAAGGAGCTTCCCAATCCTGCCCACCATTGGACCAACACTTTCGCGGCGACAGCATATCCCGGGCAGGGGACGCCGCCAAGGACCGGACCTTGGATTGCCCCTCACTTCCTCAAAAATAGGTAATTGAGGTGAGAGTGGGTATTGCAACACGAAATTGACTTTCCACGCATCGCTCCCCCACGGGGCAGACACGAGGAAGGAGGGCGGACTACACAGACCAGCATGCCTCATTGTTTTCATCAAGTGCGGGCCCACCAGGGGGCAATTATCCCTTTTAGTCATCACGTGACGGGACTTATCAAGCACAATGAGCGCCGTATGCTGAACACCTCTCCACCTCGCTGATGCGAACAGCCCCCTTGAGAAAGGTCTGCTAACAGACCGAAATGCATCGGTCTAGTATTGGCTGTACTTTGCAATCGGAAATAAAAGCTCTCCGTTTTTCACCCTCAGTTGTGCCACTCACTGCCTTCTTTGAAGGATACTTGTGGAATATAAAGCGGCTGGTCCTGCCGCAGAGAAACGCACCGCCTCAAAGGAGCTTCCCAATCCTGCCCACCATTGGACCAACACTTTCGCTGCGACAGCATATCCCGGGCAGGGGAAGCCGCCAAGGACCGGACCTTGGATTGGCCCTCACTTCCTAAAAAATAGGTAATTGAGGTGAGAGTGGTTATTGCAACACAAAATTGACTTTCCACGCATCGCTCCCCCACGGGGCAGACACGAGGAAGGAGGGCGGACTACACAGACCAGCATGCCTCATTGTTTTCATCAAGTGCGGGCCCACCAGGGGGCAATTATCCCTTTTAGTCATCACGTGATGGGACTTATCAAGCACAATGAGCGCCGTATGCTGAACACCTCTCCAACTCGCTGATGCGAACAGCCCCCTTGAGAAAGGTCTGCTGACAGACCGAAATGCATCAGACAAATATTGGCTGTACTTTGCAATCGGAAATAAAAGCTTTCCGTTTTTCACCCTCAGTTGTGCGACTCACTGCCTTCTTTGAAGGATCCTTGTGGAATATAAAGCGGCTGGTCCTGCCGCAAAGAAACGCACCACCTCAAAGGAGCTTCCCAATCCTGCCCACCATTGGACCAACAATTTCGCTGCGACAGCATATCCCGGGCAGGGGAAGCCGCCAAGGACCGGACCTTGGATTGGCCCTCACTTCCTCAAAAATAGGTAATTGAGGTGAGAGTGGTTATTGCAACACGAAATTGACTTTCCACGCATCGCTCCCCCACGGGGCAGACACGAGGAAGGAGGGCGGACTACACAGACCAGCATGCTCATTGTTTTCATCAAGTGCGGGCCCACCAGGGGGCAATTATCCCTTTTAGTCATCACGTGACGGGACTTATCAAGCACAATGAGCGCCGTATGCTGAACACCTCTCCACCTCGCTGATGCGAACAGCCCCCTTGAGAAAGGTCTGCTGACAGACCGAAATGCATCGGACAAATATTGGCTGTACTTTGCAATCGGAAATAAAAGCTTTCCGTTTTTCACCCTCAGTTGTGCGACTCACTGCCTTCTTTGAAGGATCCTTGTGGAATATAAAGCGGCTGGTCCTGCCGCAAAGAAACGCACCGCCTCAAAGGAGCTTCCCAATCCTGCCCACCATTGGACCAACAATTTCGCTGCGACAGCATATCCCGGGCAGGGGAAGCCGCCAAGGACCGGACCTTGGATTGGCCCTCACTTCCTCAAAAATAGGTAATTGAGGTGAGAGTGGTTATTGCAACACGAAATTGACTTTCCACGCATCGCTCCCCCACGGGGCAGACACGAGGAAGGAGGGCGGACTACACAGACCAGCATGCCTCATTGTTTTCGTCAAGTGCGGGCCCACCAGGGGGCAATTATCCCTTTTAGTCATCACGTGACGGGACTTATCAAGCACAATGAGCGCCGTATGCTGAACACCTCTCCACCTCGCTGATGCGTACGGCCCTTGAGAAAGGTCTGCTGACAGACCGAAATGCATCGGACAAATATTGGCTGTACTTTGCAATCGGAAATAAAAGCTTTCCGTTTTTCACCCTTAGTTGTGCGACTCACTGCCTTCTTTGAAGGATCCTTGTGGAATATAAAGCGGCTGGTCCTGCCGCAGAGAAACGCACCGCCTCAAAGGAGCTTCCCAATCCTGCCCACCATTGGACCAACACTTTCGCTGCGACAGCATATCCCGGGCAGGGGAAGCGGCCAAGGATCGGACCTTGGATTGGCCCTCACTTCCTCAAAAATAGGTAATTGAGGTGAGAGTGGTTATTGCAACACGAAATTGACTTTCCACGCATCGCTCCCCCACGGGGCAGACAGGAGGAAGGAGGGCTGACTACACAGACCAGCATGCCTCATTGTTTTCATCAAGTGCGGGCCCACCAGGGGGCAATTATCCCTTTTAGTCATCACGTGACGGGACTTATCAAGCACAATGAGCGCCGTATGCTGAACACCTCTCCACCTCGCTGATGCGAACAGCCCCCTTGAGAAAGGTCTGCTGACAGACCGAAATGCATCGGACAAATATTGGCTGCACTTTGCAATCGGAAATAAAAGCTTTCCGTTTTTCACCCTTAGTTGTGCGACTCACTGCCTTCTTTGAAGGATCCTTGTGGAATATAAAGCGGCTGGTCCTGCCGCAGAGAAACGCACCGCCTCAAAGGAGCTTCCCAATCCTGCCCACCATTGGACCAACACTTTCGCTGCGACAGCATATCCCGGGCAGGGGAAGCGGCCAAGGATCGGACCTTGGATTGGCCCTCACTTCCTCAAAAATAGGTAATTGAGGTGAGAGTGGTTATTGCAACACGAAATTGACTTTCCACGCATCGCTCCCCCACGGGGCAGACAGGAGGAAGGAGGGCTGACTACACAGACCAGCATGCCTCATTGTTTTCATCAAGTGCGGGCCCACCAGGGGGCAATTATCCCTTTTAGTCATCACGTGACGGGACTTATCAAGCACAATGAGCGCCGTATGCTGAACACCTCTCCACCTCGCTGATGCGAACAGCCCCCTTGAGAAAGGTCTGCTGACAGACCGAAATGCATCGGACAAATATTGGCTGCACTTTGCAATCGGAAATAAAAGCTTTCCGTTTTTCACCCTCAGTTGTGCGACTCACTGCCTTCTTTGAAGGATCCTTGTGGAATATAAAGCGGCTGGTCCTGCCGCAGAGAAACGCACCGCCTCAAAGGAGCTTCCCAATCCTGCCCACCATTGGACCAACACTTTCGCTGCGACAGCATATCCCGGAGAGGGGAAGCCGCCAAGGACCGGACCTTGGATTGGCCCTCACTTCCTCAAAAATAGGTAATTGAGGTGAGAGTGGTTATTGCAACATGAAATTGACTTTCCACGCATCGCTCCCCCACGGGGCAGGCACGAGGAAGAAGGGCGGACTACACAGACCAGCATGCCTCATTGTTTTCATCAAGTGCGGGCCCACCAGGGGGCAATTATCCCTTTTAGTCATCACGTGACGGGACTTATCAAGCACAATGAGCGCCGTATGCTGAACACCTCTCCACCTCGCTGATGCGATCAGCCCCCTTGAGAAAGGTCTGCTGACAGACCGAAATGCATCGGACAAATATTGGCTGTACTTTGTAATCGGAAATAAAAGCTTTCCGTTTTTCACCCTCAGTTGTGCGACTCACTGCCTTCTTTGAAGGATCCTTGTGGAATATATATATATGTACCTTGAGGAAGCCTACAAACAATTGAATGACAGGGATTGCTATAGACGTATCTCTATGCAGGACGCTATGCAAACAAGAAATGCAATCTATCTTAAGTTATCTGCTTGGAGAAGCAAGGGCTTGATTTCTATGGACGAATATAAATTCCTCAAAAAGGACTTTCCGATGACGGCAGTCATCTATTTTATCCCCAAGGTACACAAAAATGTGCATCAACCCCCTGGCAGGCCGATCATATCTGCTCGCAATAGCCTGTTAGAGAACATGAGTAGATACATCGATTTTTTCCTACAGGACTTTGTGAGAGGCCTACCCTCTTTTATCTTGGACACCAGTGATCTGTTGAGAAAATTACATGACTTTGCATGGAGTCCGAGCTATGTTATGATATCCATGGATGTGACCTCACTCTATACCAGTATCATCCACACTGACGGTTTAAAGGCCACACAACACTTTCTCGACAAGAGAGACATTGGTTTCCAAGAACACTCTAAAATGGTTTATGATATGATCACAATCTGTCTTGAGAATAATATATTTTTATTTGCTAATCAACTTTTCTTGCAGACCCGGGGTGTGGCAATGGGGGCCTGCTTTTCACCCAGTTACGCCTGTCTCCACATGGGGTACTGGGAGGAGCAGGTCCTGATGAAACAACATGCTGCCACCATGAATACTAAGGTCAAGCTTTGGTTAAGGTACATAGATGACCTACTTATAGTATGGGACGGTACTGAAGATGAGGCTGTACAGTTCATAGAGATATTGAATACCAACAATTCTAATATCCAATTTACTAGTACTCTCAGTAGGTCATCTATTATTTTCTTAGATGTTGAGGTGTTTGTACAGGCAGGTAAACTTCAAACCAAACTACATCGTAAACCTACAGCAGGGAATACACTGCTGCATGCAGAGAGTCAACATCCTGCACACTTGATTCGTAGCATCCCTTATGGGGAAATGCTTCGAATTCGAAGAATTTGCAGCAATGAACTTGATTGCCGGATGGCACAATCCCTCTGTAGAGAACGTTTCTTGCAAAGAGGCTATAAACCAGCAATTATTGACAGTGCTATGGTTAGGGCCAACAAGATAGATAGAACCACACTCCTGGGCTCAGGAAGTGTTCGACCCATAATTCCAACAGCCAGGTCGGGGGAGGAGACAAGGCTAATAATGACTTACAATAGTCAACACAAAAGTATCTTCAGAATAGTCAAGGACAATTGGTTCCTGGTCTCCAGTGACCCAATCATTGGTTCTCAATTTTGCCCTCAGCCTAGCATTACCTACCGGAAGGCACGGGCTATGCAGGACAGTCTTGTGTCCAGCAGCCCCGAGGTAGCTCAAGCCTCATGGCTCAGTGGCAGCAAAGGTTTTTTGAGGTGCTCAAGTTGCAAAGCATGCAAACATGGCATTAGCAAAACAGAGGTGATGACTCCTCTTTCTCCCTTTCCCATTAAAATTAAACAGAAACTAAACTGTAAATCAGAGTTTGCTGTTTACGTCCTGGAATGCCCATGCGGGTTGAGGTATGTGGGAAGTACCCGACCGCATGTTCACAAGCGGATATTACAACATCTGCGAGCGATTACTCATGCAGACGCTACGTACCCGGTAGCCAGGCACTTTGAAAGCCAACATGGAAAGGATGCTTCCCTACTGAAATATTTTGTGATAGATTGTGTTCCTCCCCAAAGGAGAGGTGGTGATCGGGAGTCTCTGTTGCGAAAATTAGAGACCCGATACATAATCCTATTAGACACCAAGGCACCACAGGGTCTCAACATTGGGGAGGACTGCCACACCTATCTTTAGGTTCTAATGTCCAGTTGATGCCAGTGACATGGTTTTGCGCATCTCTTTTATGTCCACTCTGTCAGTTTGTATATATGAAGTTTTAACCTGTATTACTGTAATGTGACTTACTATATGAAATTGCTCTGATGTATATTAACTGTTTCCCTATTCATCTCCATGACCATTATTTTAATTCACCAATCAAATATAGCACCAACAGTGGGAGCACTTTATTCCATCACTGTGTTTTAGTAAATTGCGTATTTTGCACATGTGTATTCTCCAATAATAGGCCTGTGGGAGTACTAGCCCACTTGGGCTCTATCACATTGTATTTAATTAGGAGTCCTTGACAAACGGAACCTCAATTTTCATTGTGTTTTGTACAGAGTTTTGGTGATTTTAATGGTTATATTTTTAACATATATATGACTATTTATTGGTTTTAACTTTTACCGCATTTTAAAAGTTAATTTTGCCGTTGCCATGCAGACTCTTGTAAATAGATGTTAGCAGTATTTCGATGGTAGTGTAGATGTGTGATAACTATGCTCACCATATATCGCTTATGACTTGCAGCAACTATTATGGTATATACTAGTGCTAATTTGGACATTTATGTCGTTATACAACATTCTAAACGCTTGGAAACTATGATAGTATTCTGTTTGTTTCCATTAACACGTGATGGCACTTTGCACTTTAAATAGGTGATCAGCCCTCTTGACGCTTGTCATGTGATCAAGGCTATCTCTAGCCGAAACGCGTCATGGCGGACTGGTGCTGGGCTAGCACTCAATAAAGATATTTGCACTTTCCTTGGGTCTCGCTGCTCTTGTTTTGTTCGACGGCGACTGCTGCTGCTGTTGCTGAGCATTTCGACCTTGAGAGCACCACGTACCTCATATATATATATATATATTCACTGAAAAAACCATAGGTTATAGACCATATATAGTTAGGAATTAGCATTTACAAAACCTTGAAAATTCACTGAAAAAACCATAGGTTATAGACCATATATAGTTAGGAATTAGCATTTAAAAAACCTTATTTTACTCACACAAAACCATTGAAATTCCATATATAGTTAGTTGCACTAACTATATATTGCGCACCCGCAATCCACTGCTGATCATGTCACATATTACATCATTCATGACATGGTCAGTGACATCACTGATGACATCACTGATGACAACATCCAGTGATTATGTGTTTCTGTAAAGTTTAAATATGTTTTACATATTGAAGAATGAGTGGATGTATAAGTGTCTGAATGAAGGTTTTAGTAGGTGCGTGATTGACTGTATGAGTGAGTGATTAAATGCGTCTTACTGAATGCACGGGTTAGTGACTAAACTGTCTGAAAGTGTGCATCAGTATGTCTGTTGTTGTGCAAGCTGATTCATGTGTTGATCAGTAGCTATATAAGTAGCTATATGGGTTATTGATTGGTTGCACAAGTATTTGTATGGGAGACTGAGTGTGTGTATGGCTGGCTGGGAGGTGTGTGACTCTGTGCAGATCAATGTGTACTTGTATCAGTGATTCTATAAGAGAGTAAGTATGTGTTAGTATATGTTTAAAAAATGTAAGGTGTTCTGTGTTTAACTGTATAGATGAGAAAATGGAAGTGTGATTGATTCTTTTCAGGACTGACTAGGTGTGTGAGTAACTCCATGGATGAGTGGCAGAGTGTGAGTGTCTGTATAGGTGTATGAGTGCATATGATAGTGTTGTCAAGATGAGTGATTGTATGTATGAATGATTGTATGAGTGAATGTGTGTGTAGACATAGGAATCAGTGAGTGCGTATGTAGTAACTAGTATTGGTGTGTCAATGGTTTCAAAAATTATACTCTGTATTTAACACTGGGTGTAACGGAGGTTATATTAGAGTGTGAGGAGATGCATTGTATTATCACATGAATGATATCATCAGTGATGTGATCATTGATGTCAAGTGAGATGTCATCAGTGATGTCATTTGAGATGTCATCAGTGATGTCATCAGTGATGTCACTGACCATGTCATGAATGATGTAATATGTGACATGATCAGCAGTGGATTGCGGGTGCGCAATATATAGTTAGTGCAACTAACTATATATGGAATTTCAATGGTTTTGTGTGAGTAAAATAAGGTTTTTTAAATGCTAATTCCTAACTATATATGGTCTATAACCTATGGTTTTTTCAGTGAATTTTCAAGGTTTTGTAAATGCTAATTCCTAACTATATATGGTCTATAACCTATGGTTTTTTCAGTGAATTTCAATGGTTTTTTAATAGCAAATATCATAAGCTGTCGAATGTCAAGTACGTGGTAAGTGAAAACATTTTCGTGTTTATGCACACTGATCTGCTTTGAATGGTGCCCCCCCCCTCATTTCTATTAGGAGTACTCTCTCTTTGCAGATAGTGAAAGGTAGTTAACGCAGGCCTTTGCCCCCGTTGTAATCCGTCGTGCCTGCTTCTCTCTCCATTTGATTGATTGTTATCCAAGTATTTACTGTTTTAGAATTAGTTCTCTTTGGTTCATTCTCTATTTACAAACAAACACAGAGTCGCAATACTCTGTTTAGTCTTTGCAGATAACAAAAAATCGTGTAAAAAAAAAGAAAAGGAATCGAGCAAAATCAGTAGGCCACTAATGGGATCTCTTTTTGACCTCGCTAAAATAGAAACATTAGGAACAACCCCTCATGACAAATACAAAACTAGTGAGATGAACTGAACTCCACACAATGATGGCTGCAAAACAGCTCGGCTCCGCCACCCACCCCGCCCAAAATAACGATAAAGAGCGGCTGCCATGATTGGTTGCGGAATGGCCACGACGGAGCTACGAAATGATGCTGCTCTCATGCTAACCCCAGCTTCAGTCTGAAACATCCAGAAACACTGTAGACTACCAATTCGATCAGTTCCGGTAGCGCCCCAATGTAACCCGGTAGAGAAGAACTAGCCCTCCCCTCTTTGACTGATGGTTCTTGTTGCCTGTCCCTTCTGTTCTCATTTAACAGAACTATTTAGCCTGCTGAAAGGGGTTGTGTTCCGACCGCTGGTTGGTGGAGACATTTTGACTATATTCTGGACCTGCGTTGTCGCGTAATGCGTCATATGACGCGCCGCGTTAGCGCATCCGGAAGTCATCCGGGGCGCGCAGCGCGTAACGTAAGCATAACAAGTCATGTGACTTGTTAATAAAACTTTTCATTGGTTCATTTTACTTTTCTTATTGTAATGATGAAAGGCTTGGTCATATGACCTAAAAATTACGCTTTTCATTACTTCCGAACATTATTTTTTCTTAAATATATGTTATAATGTTCCAGGCTAATGTACTTTCCCGGAAATTTTACAACTGTCCTGCAAGTAAAATATATTCTTTTTTCGAGAAAAAGAGCGTTTCTTCGTCCCATGATGGAGCCGTTGAGCAAAAGAGGGTCGACCTGCTGTCTTAGTCGCTGATACGCCTGAATATGAGATTCTTATCGATCACTTTATGTTGCAGGAATAGAAAACACAACAGCCCTTGACCATTTATCTTTACTGCGTTCCTTCGTATTATACCTTTTACCCTTCATGTAATTGGTCTGCTTTATTTCACTTGCCTTTTAATGATTCTAAAACAGTGACTATTATTACAAACTTTACCAATGTATATACTACTACCATGTTTTCTTTTAAAAACCTTTATTGTGAAAATTTCATTATACAAATACGAGCCTATAACCACGTGGGCCGGCCACGGAGCAAACTGTAATCGTATGTGATGAGTAGACATTTACACTGTAGAGGAACGTAACGGGCGGGCCATTAGGTTGCAAGAACTAAGGTGTCTAACAGTTACGGAATCGGTGGACGTACATTTTATAATTAAAATACGACAGGGCCAGTTACAATAAAATTATCTAGATATACATTTGCGGGCAAGTACCATGGGTGACGTTAATTCGAACTTTCAACAGTACAGTAATCAATAACACATCAGAACTTAATATCAATAGGGATGTCGAAATATTCAATCAATTCTCGTCCCCGCCCGCCATGTGCTTCAAAACTGCATACGTATCTCGTGATTTCAAGGTTCTGCAACCAGTACACAACAAGGAGTTACGAGTCCCATTTATTCCGGCGCCATTTTGGGCGAGGACGGGCAGGTCCAGGATATAGTCAAAATGTCTCTACCAACCATCGACTATGATGATGTTCATATGCTGTATTTATTAGAGTAACACTCATCTGTCCACATGAAATTAATTTGCCACAATCTAAACATGTCATTTTAATCTTTCCAAAGTTCTTCTAAATATTTGGGACCGTTTCCCTTGCCTCTGAAGCTCTCAGTGCCACTTCTTTGATGAATGTACTAGCAGGTCAGGGGTTCTCCTCCAAATCTCTCTTTTATGCAGCACTATAATTAATTGGTGCCACCTCTCCATATGACGATGCATGGTATAGTTACCACAACTATATTTTTTTTCGGTTCCTCTGGAGAGTTCATCGTGGCAGATGAAGCGTGTAACGTACCGGGCATTTACCTTTTTTTGCATGTACAGGAAAGGAAAAAAAAATCGAGCGTCCGAGTTCTAAGGTGTCCCAGGGCCATTTTAGTGGAGGACATGATACAGCGATAATGCCCTGGATAAGGACACTTCCTTCGGGCACCCCACGCCGTCTTTCGGCGCAGCATTGTAGGATGGCCACACCAGTGCGGCAACTTGCTAGACACCACCTCGGTGCCATCCGGATCTCGGCGCCCCACTGCAGATGAACTGCCTCCACATGGAGAAGCGGGAGAGGCTCGTTTGCGCCGCCTCCCCCCCCCCCTTCGGGCACCCCACGCCGACTTTCGGCGCAGCATTGTAGGATGGCCACACCAGTGCGGCAACTTGCTGGACACCACCTCGGTGCCAACCGAATCTCAGCGCCTTGTGTTGTCTTCCATTCCGAAAATATTGTTGGCAGCATTTTGAAAGGAAAGACAAACAGCCGTTTGTGGCCCTCACTACACCGTTCTCCTAGTGAGTCTCACATTGTTACATTTAGGAAGAATGTTGAAGAGTAGTATGTTGAAAATCTGAAGCCATTGTTATACAAACTCTCAACCAGCCTTGGATGGAAAAATCCTGAAGAATGTACAAACTGAAAACCAGTTTTTCTCTGTATAGCATCAGCAGCAACGCTTGAGTCAGCTTTGTGTGAAGCCGCCATTTTGATTCAATCAATAGCGTCCCCCTGCACACATTCAGGGACCTGGTCGTGTCTTCAGGTCAAACGGATTGTGGGACAAGATGCACAAAGGAAAAGGAAAAAAGTTCCGCCGGACCCCGGGAGGTGGCCGCCTATGTCATGGGCGATCTTAGGCCACACCAGGGCAATAGTGAAGCTGCAGCAGGTGCAAATAAGCTTCAGACAGTGTTACAAGCGCTGCTCAGAACTCTCAACTATGACACCACCTCGGTGCCATCCGGATCTTGGCGCCTTGTGCTGGTTCCGGCCTATTCACACATCGGTCCGCTACTGACGCCACCTCACAGGCCAACGGGGCACCCCACGCCGACTTTCGGCGCAGCATTGTAGGATGGCCACACCAGTGCGGCAAATTGCTGGACACCACCTCGGTGCCATCCAGATCTCGGCGCGTTGTGCTGCCTTCGGCCTATTCGCCACAAGTGCGCACGCAACTCAGCTGCATAGCGAGTGAAACACCAAGGGGCGCCCCACTGCAGCCGAGGAACCTCCATCTTGGGGGCGACGCACAGCATCACATTGCTTTCCAATGCAGTCAGATCCTCAAACAGCCCCCACTGACTGACGCGAACTCACAGGCCAACGGGGCGCCCCACGCCGACTTTCGGCGCAGCATTGTAGGATGGCCACACCAGTGCGGCAAGTTGCTGGACACCACCTCGGTGCCATCCGGATCTTGGCGCGTTGTGCTGCCTTTGGCCCCATTCGCACATCAGTCCGCTACTGACGCCATCTCACAGGCTAATGGGGCGCCCCACGCCGACTTTCAGCATTGTAGGATGACCACACCAGTACAGCAACTTGCTAGACATCACCTCGGTGCCATCCGGATCTCGGCGCCCCACTGCAGATGAAGTGCCTCTCAACTATGAAACCACCACTGTGACATCCGGATCTTGGCGCGTTGTGCTGCCTTCGGCCTATTCGCACATCGGTCCGCTACTGACGCCATCTCACAGGCTAATGGGGCGACCCACGCCGAGTTTCAGCACTGTAGGATGACCACACCAGTGCAGCAACTTGCTAGACATCACCTCGGTGCCATCCGAATCTTGGCATCTCAACGCCTAGTGGTATCTTCCATACAGAAAATATTGTTACGCTACCTTTGGCCCCATTCGCACATCAGTCCGCAACTTAGACATCACCTCGGTGCCATCCGGATCTTGGCATCTCAGCGCCTTGTGGTGTCAGTCAGAAAATATTGTTGCGCTGCCTTTGGCCCCATTCGCACATCAGTCCGCTACTGACACCATCTCACAGGCCAACAGGGCGCCCCACGCCGACTTTCAGCATTGTAGGATGGCCACACCAGTGCGGCAACTTACTAGACACCACCTCGGTGCCATCCGGATCTTGGCGCGTTGTGCTGCCTTCGGCCTATTCGCACATCGGTCCGCTACTGACGCAAACTCACAGGCCAACGGGGCGCCCCACGCCGACTTTCAACATTGTAGGATGGCCACACCAGTGCTGCAACTTGCTGGACACCACCTCGGTGCCATCCGGATCTTGGCGCGCTGTGTTGCCTTCGGCCTATTCGCACATCGGTCCGCTACTGACGCCGCCTCACGTGCCAACGTATTTTCTCCGCATTTTATACCCTATGCCGCATAACAGGTCATGTGACTTGTTTATAAAACTTTTCATTGGTTCATTTTACTTTTGGTTTCCTAATGATGGAAGGCTTGATCATATGACCTAAAAACAACACTTTTCATTGGATGAAAACTTTTTTTTTTTCCAAACGATGAAAGCCCCACCTTGTTTCTGGATGTTTCAGACTGAAGCTGGCGTCAGCATGAGAGCACCACCATCTCGTAGCTCCGTCGTAGTCATTCCGCGAGCAATCATGGCAGCCGCTCCCCACCAGAAGCCTGCAGGAGTCGGGGCCCCCAAAACTTTTGATGAATTCTCAAGGCGGAGGGGACGCTTTCGAGAATGGGGTCCAAGACCTAGCAGACAAGCGTCCGATTTCCAAGGTGTCCCAGGGCCATTTCAGTGGACCAGGCCCAAAAAGGAAAGAGCCTGCCGCCATTTTGAGAGTCCTGTGACAGCCGCCTATCGCTGCACCGCAAGAGTGGGCGCAACTCAGCTGAATTGCGGCTTTTGACACAGTGGACCAAAAACGGACGGAATGGCAACTGAAACGGTAAAGGGGCGCCCCACTACAACAGATGACACTCCACCTGGAGAGGCCCGTTCACGCCGCCTCCCCCGGGGCGCCCCACGCCGTTATTCGGAGCAGCATTGTAGGATACCAAAACCAGTGCGGCAACTTACTGGACATCACCTTGGTGCCATCGTTCTGCTGCCTTGGAACTATTCGCACAACAGTTTGCTACTGAAGACCCACCCCCCGCGACGCCCCACGCCGTTATTTGCTGGGTGGCAACTTACTAGACATCACTTTCGTGTCATCTAGATTTCAGCGCGTTCTGCTGCCTTGGAACTATTCGCACAACAGTTTGCTACTGATGACCCGCCCCACGCCGGAAATCTGGACGTTGTGCTGCGTTGGGACTATTCGCACAGCCGACCGCTACTTCGTTGTTTTTCCCTAAAAATGTTTATATGTTATTACTATTTTTGTTTTCTTGTATATATTTATAAATTATTAAAGTTTTATAATCTTACTACTTTGTCGGAGTGCTATATATTTTTAATGTGACACATAATTGTAAAAACTTTGATGTACAAAGAGTCATCCCTGGAATCTTCCGCTTCACGCTCGGTCCCCTCCCCAATCACAATACAGGATGGTTTTCAGATAATAGCAACGCTTCTGCTGTGACGGATCTCATCGAGTGTGGGCCTTGATCTACTATAACTCCTTTGAAGAGGGGTGAATCTTTACAGCTGTGGCCATAAACTACATCTGCAGGGCTAGCTGATACCCTAGGACCAGCCTGGACAATCGGACACAGAGGAAAAGGAGTGTCAGAGGGTGCAGTAGTGAATAGGGCGAAAGGGAGGTGTCGGGCGGGCACAGGGTGTGATTCTCAGGAAAGAGCAGCGCAGATGGGGGGAGGTTTATTACCCATGCATAAGACAGAGAGCGGGGGTGACCACTGCCTGGGGGAGATGCTTGCGAGGGTGGGGAGCCATGCTAAGGATCGACAGCGTGCACAGAGTGGGTCTGGTCAAGGCATCTAAAATGGCTGCCGTGCACGACAAAAGTGTGGCATTTGAAAAAAGACAAGATGGCGCAGACAATGTTTTTCAACACTTCCTGATTTCCTTCGAATCGAACGTTAACAGACGTTGGGGCATATTACCAAAGTTAAGCGATATTTATCCCTAACGATGCATTGCAAAGATTTTTTTACCGTCAGAAATTATCGCAGATAAACCTTGCTATTATCAAAGTTTATCGCAAATACGATAAAAACCGACCGCAATGCATTAATATCGCTGAAAACTCAGCGATATTCATGCATTACCGAGCTAATCCTCTTAGCCATGTTATCCACCTCCCATAGGATAACATGGCTAAGAACTGCTCAGGGCAGCTGTTACTTTTTGGAGATATTCGCGCTTATCTCGAATATTTCCAAAAGTTGATAATAGGAGATAGCGATGTTAGCGACTGTTTCCAGTCGCTAACATCTTGGCATGCCCACTTTGCATGTCATTAGTGATAAATATCACTCACATGCAAAGTGGGGCCCAAGATGGTCGCTATCTCCTACTAGCCGTCGCTAACTGGTGTTAGCAACAGCTAGGTAATACAGATATAATTTTATCTCCGCGAAGCGGAGCGCTGTTACAGATATATATCTTGTTTTTGAACGTTAATTTCTCAAAATGCACTGAAGCACATATATTGAGACCTAGCAAAGGCACATCGGGCTACCAGTCCCTAATATTTTACCAAGTTTCGTGCAAATCCATTCAGCCGTTCGATTATTATTATTATTTATTTTTTTTGCCCCGCGGGGCCCTTTTAAAACCTCCACATCAAACCTAGGGGATCAGCGAGGATCTACTATGCCCCCTTATGGTCATTTGCCCCTTCGCTTTGGCCTCCTCTTGTCTCTCGATCCTACCGAGAGACAAGATGGCGGCCGCTACGGACTGTTTGGAATGTTTACAGACACCGGAGAGCCAATCAGCTTCGCTTCGCAAAGCTCCGTAACGCGAAAAGTACGCGAAGCGGTGCGCTGTTACAGATATATATCTTTTTTTGAACGTTAATTTCTCAAAATCCACTGAAGCACATATATTGAGACCTAGCAAAGGCACATCGGGCTACCAGTCCCTACAATTTTGCCAAGTTTCGTGCAAATCCATTCAGCCGTAAGATTATTATTATAATTTTTTTTTTTTGCCCCGCGGGGCCCTTTTAAAACCTCCACATCAAACCTAGGGGGTCAGCGAGGATCTACTATTCCCCCTTATGGTCATTTGCCCCTTCGCTTTGGCCTCCTCTTGTCTCTCGATCCTACCGAGAGACAAGATGGCGGCCACTACGGACTGTTTGCGGCCACTACGGACTGTTTGGAATGTTGACAGACGCCGGAGAACCAATCAGCTTCGCTTCACAAAGCTCCGTTGCGCGAAAAGTACGCGTCCTAGGCCGCTGCCCGGTCCGCGCTTACAGATATATATCTTTTTTTAAACGTTAATTTCTCAAAATCCACTGGAGCACATATATTGAGACCTACAAAAGGCACATCGGGCTACCAGTCCCTACAATTTTGCCAAGTTTCGTGCAAATCCATTCAGCCGTTCGGGCTAAAAGTGAGGCCAACCGCCCTATGGAAATTAACATGGGAAAAACGCGTTTTGGGACCCCCCTTTTTTCTCGGCCCCCCTTGACGAACCCCCCCCAAATTTTCAAAGGCTGCTCAGAAACAAAATGTGCCATTTTCCTGAAAATTTCAGCCAATTCCGTCCACAAACGGCAAAGTTATTAGACATAGAATTTTCAAAAATCCCATAGAGAAAAAATCCTAACTATATATACCTACTGGCGACCGCCAGTAGGTAATATATATATATATATATATATATAAATATATATATGCATATAATAAAATTCTGTCACAGACAACAAGGAAAGCCGCACACCAATTGTATTCAAAATCTTTATTCTTGAAAGAACACTTTGTTTCGGCCAGAACTGCCTTTGTCAAGACTTGACAAAGGCTGTTCCGGACGAAACGCATTGTGACAGGATTTTGTTGTATTTTATCTCGATACCAGAAATGTATTCAGGTGACGAGGGACGCTACGCTTGATAACACTCAACGTTACTCCACCCCAGCTCCATTCAGGCCGTGGATGTGAACGCTGAGGTTTCAAGCGGGTAGTCGTCCGGATGCAAGTAAGTGTTCCTTACATGCTTTTAGTGCAGTCTTTTTTGAGCCCAGAACCATTGAAACAGAAATCACTCCATCTGAGACCCCGTGTGAAGATATTTCCAATTTTTTTGATGATAAAATTAAGAAAGTGTATGGTACTTTCTCCCATTCTACTCCCACTGAAATGGCAGACACCGAGAAAATCAGCACACCTCCCATGACCCTAAGTCAATTCCATCTGATTTCCTCTACGGAGGCACTACAGGAAATAAAGATGTGTAAATCCGGGGCGCCGGATGATCCCTGCCCCCCAAAGCTCTGGAATATGATGTCGGAGTCTATTGTGACCACGCTTCTGCATATATGGAACACCTCCATTTCATCTGGGGTGTTCCCGGACTGCTGGAAGCATGCCACGCTCCTCCCTTTGAAAAAAAAACCCATGGGGACCCAGAGGATCTTAGCAATCTCCGCCCTATTTCTCTACTGGCTGCTCCAGGAAAAATGTTGGAAAAATTGATACAACGCCAACTGAATAGTTTTACTGAGAAGAGCAAGATCTTGCATGAAACACAGTCAGGGTTTAGGGCGGGCTTTAGTACCGAGACCGCCCTGATTGAGGTAGCGGAGTCAGTTAGATGGTCTTTAGATTCAGGGGCATCAGCTATGCTGGTGCTCCTGGATCTATCGGCCCCTTTTGATACGGTGGAGCATGTCAGACTCCTGCAGCGGTTGGGGGATATTGGGCTGCAGGATAAAGCACTTGGGTGGTTTAAGTCTTACTTGACTAATCGCTCACAGAAAGTGGCATTGGGCCCCTATTGCTCTAAACCAAAGCGGCAAGGGTGCGGGGTCCCGCAGGGATCGGCACTCAGTCCGTTACTTTTCAACATTTATTTAGCTCCGCTCTTCACCTTGATTGCCAAATGGGGGCTCGTGGCAATGTCCTATGCTGACGACACCCAACTGGTGTTTCCCTACTCTGAAGTGTCGGAGGCTAGTTTTGCCAGTTTCAAAGGTTGTCTCCGGGATGTGGCCAGGTGGATGAACACTAATAAATTAAAACTGAACGCAGGGAAGACGGAGGTGATCTTCTTTGGGAAGGGTGATCACCCCGCCCCTGACCTGTGGTGACCATCTGAGATGGGCCCCGCACCAGTCCCCAGCACAAAGGCCAAAAACCTGGGGGTGAGGTAGGATGATAGCCTTTCCTTTTCATCCCACATCCAGCAGGTTGTGGCAGAATGTCTAAGTAAATTGAAGAATCTGCGCAAGTTCCTTATGCTTCTACCAGTTGAATGTCGGAAAATGGTAATCCATGCGACAGTCACCTCAAAGCTGGATTACGCAAATGGCCTGTACCTGGGCCTTCCCAAATATTTGATCCAGAAATTGCAGACAGTACAAAATGCGGCTGCGAGACTGCTGAAACACATTCCCTTTAAACAACATGTCTCTCCGCATTTGCGTGATCTGCACTGGCTCCCAGTGGCAAGCAGAATTAAATTTAAAGCCTTATCCTTGGCTTTTAGAGCGCTCCATGGAACCTGTCCCAACTATCTTAAAGCTAGACTCCCCAGGTATGCACAAGCGAGATCCTTGCGTTCAAATTCCTATTGCCAGTTGCGCGCCCCATGAGTCAGGAAAGCGCGTCTTGGAGGAAGGACTTTCTCGGCCAGTACGGTGAAGTTGTGGAATGCCCTCCCACCCGCCATTCAGTTGGCTACATCAGAAACTGGATTTAGGAAGCTAATAAAAACATGGCTCTTTACTCACTAGATCTGAGCCTCTGTTGCTTTTTGTATCGCCTGTATTGCTCACATAGCGCCGGGACACCTCCGGGTGAGGTAACTGTTCGCACTTTACAAAACTCTGTATTATCGAGATAAAAAGATAAGGACTAAAACGATACCATGTTTTACCATTGCCCTTGATATTCGCTTTTATGTTGCAGTAACTCTGGGCGTGAAGGTTGCCCCTGCCATGAGCCCATGAGGCTTTTTGTGTCTTCAAACAAAGTGAGTGGCATGGCACATATATTTTATTGATTCTGATCTTCCATGGCGGGCGGGTCGGTCTTTGGCACTTGATTATTTTTACGGTTACCGTACACTCAATTGACTAACGGTTCCGGTACTAATTAGTAACATTTTAAGCCCTCCGGAAATCTACGGAGTGAGAGCTAGTATACGTTCTGAAAAACGTTAGTACTGATACAATCCTGTATTCTACAATCAAACATGGCGGGTGATATATAGGACGTCCTTCTAAATATGGGTTCTCCTAATGATTCACTTACCTATGGAATTCAGTGTTAATACACATGATATAGATTGATATAGAATCACTATTTGTTACGGTTTGGGAAACTATATAAATTTGAAGAACTATTGCACGAACACTACATCACAGGGTGTTTGTTAATACTGTTGGTAATACATTCATAAACCAAGTGTGTAATGTACTTACTGCTCAATTTTATTGTATACCTACGGTGATAATATGTTATGCTGGAATGATTTTTTCTGTTTCAGATTGAGGATCCTTAGCAAATCTAAGGAGCTACCACACAGAAGTTCCGTGAGTTTATGATTGTTTTTTGTCTATCGCCACAATTCGGGTACGCTTTAGGGTGCGTAGACCGCTGTAGGATATGTTTTGGTCCTGATGAAAGCTGAGTGGAAGGTGCTCATTACAGCAGAAACACGTCGACCACGTTTGTATAGTTAGGACACTATGGTTCAAATTGACTCATCCATTTGGTGTCCCCTTTTTTATTAATGTTTTATTGAAGTTTGGCTATCCCTGGATTAAAAGTGGTGTAGGGAACTGCTGTATCTTCTTTTAATTTCACTATCCCTCTTCGGGCACAAATTTATAAGCCCTTCGGAAAAAAGAACTCAATGATGAAATTGGATACCTACTTGTTTGGTGTTTGAGGGTTCATTTTCCAATCTACAGTTCTTTACTTTAACTGACTTTGTTCTCCATTCATTTCCTTTCCCTTCTGTTTTCCCCTTCATTAATACTGACTGTTAGTTAGAGGGGTTCGGTATTTCAGTTTTACTGGTTTTTCATCGCTCTTTTGTTGTTTGTAATAGATATTTAAGGGGCCTAAGAGCGATCTTTTCAGCCCTTTCTTTCTCATTGTTTGGATCTTATCTTTTCCAATATACAGATAAAATCCGTAGTGTCCTTTACATAGGAATTCAAATTCTTTACCCAGTCCTGCAAAAAGAAGTCAATGTACTTAGAGATATTTTCCGTTGAACTGTCAATGACTGATATTATGGGCCTCCCCATATACACAGATATATATATGTATATGTATATATACTGAAAGAAAACAAAGGTTACTGGGATGTTATAGTTAGGGTCAGATTGCACTTGTACACAACCATTGAAATTCAGCAGTCATAGTTACCTGGAATAACTATAAATTATGCCGCCACAGTACATTGCTTATGACCTCACATATTAGATCACTCATGACATGATCGGTGATATAACTGATGACATCTTTGATGATCTTTCAAATGACATCATTGATAATATCAATCACAGAACCACTCACACACCCACTCACACCCCCATACAAGCTCTCATTCACTCACTCACACACCTACACAACCACTCACATACCCATTCATATATCAACATTAATAGGGCATTGCAGTTAATAAAAACTTTTATGAATATAGAGGGGCTATAAACTAAATGAAGCCAAATCCGAACGTCTGTTGATTAATTCCTCCCCAGATGTTCTCGCATCAGTGTTTAAAGGAAATTATAGAGTAGGTCCAAAATAGTATGTTTTATTTTCTTTATTCAGAGGAAGTTTTTAATAATAATTTTAGGCCGTTGTCGAGAAAGGTCTTTACTCTGTTGGAAACATGGCAAAGTCACTCTGTAGTATATACACAATGTAATGTTTTTGTGTGGAATGTTTTACATGCTGACATTAAGTGAGCACTCTATATTTCATAGTTCTTTGTATATACAGTTTGGTATGGAATGTTAGGCAGATGTTGCTCAGAGCCGCTGCCAACACCACACCAAGCAGGGGTTGGTAATAAAGAAGACACCTGTTACTTACACCAGTGTAGTGTCATTACTGAGGAAACGCTACACTCACCTTATCAATTATCAGATGGACAGCCCTGATTAAAATATCAATTTTACTGCTGTTTTTTTTCTGTTCTTATCTAGTCCCTGAAACTTGGAGGCTCATTCCTATAAAACCTAGAACAAGCCGTATCTTCTTTCGTGTGGAATCAGAAACACTGACAAGTGAAACTGAAAGTGCTAAAGCTGCCCAACAGATTTTCAGAGATATGACAAGACATCCTATATCTTACAACTGCAGAGTTTTTCAATATCCTCATCCAAATTTGATAGCTCTATTTTAATGCTTATATTGAAAAAACTGGGGGGTCCCTGATCCTAGGTAATGTTTTTTAATCACAAAATTGCCTAAAACAGTCAGGTATAGCCCTAAATTTATTCTGTCTGCTGAAAAATAAAGTGCTCAGAAAATATGGAATTCCTCGGGTTAATGCAGAGGTTCCATTGTGCTAATGCCTATCCGTTTGTCCTGCCCTTATTCAAGAGGCAATATGAAAATGGGCGGACTTATCTATTACAAAAGCAGTGGATCTATTTGAAGGGGTCACATTGAAAATCCCCACAGGCCCTTTTCTTGGGAAAGACATCTCATGTTCAATCTCCTTCTTTTATGTACAACCAAATAAGAGCTATTTTCTGCAATGTATTAGGGAAGAATGTTGAGTATTAAAGAAGCAGGATGAGACAGCTGTTTTGGGAGGATAAAGTCAATGTTACTTTGAGCTACTGGTATAAAGAATTGCATTTTGTACAGGACGATAAGGTTCAGAAAATAAGATCAAAATGGGAAACCTATACGGGGATAACAGTAAAAGAAACATATCGGTAAAGATACTTCGATCTTGGTTGTCCCACCCTTGAAGGTACTACTTTCTATAGAATGGCTTTTTTTATGGGATGGATGCTGTATCGTACCCCATAATTATGTTCTCCTGATCATCTAGAAACTGTCTGAAATGTGAGCACATATGACAATGGCTGCATATGTTCTGGTCTTGCAGTTATTGTAAGATGCTGTGGAGGGAAGTCTTTAAGGTAGGTAGTAGGCAAGATAGTTGAACAGGATAATCATCCTACCCCCAGAATAGCACTTTTAAGTATCTGGGATGGGAAGACGACAGGGCGAAATGACACAGAGCACTTTGGGCCAGATGTCTGATTGTTTTTTGCAGTTGCAAATGGGAAATTGTCCCGTTTGCATCCACAAATTAGGTCTGTGCAATGCACACACCCTATTTTGAGAGTCGGTAACCTATTACCAACTTGCAAAATAGAGTTTGCGACTCGCTATTTGGAATGGGTGTGCCAAGGGCGTCCCTTACTAATAGCGAGTCGCACTTCTATATATGATTGTTTTGCGACTGCAATTGGGGTTGCAAAACACTTGCAGTGTACCACCTATTTCAAAAAGGTGGTAAGCCACTCGCAAGCGGAAAAGGGTTCCCAGGAGACCTCTTCCCCTTTGTCAATGGCATCTAAAATATTTTTTAAGAGCCGGCAGTGGTCCCACTTCAGTGAAAACAGGCTGCATTAAAACAAAATACATTATTAAAAAGCAGCAACAGATATGGTGGCCTGCTGACCGCAGCAGGCCACCAAATAGTGGTGGGTGGAATTTGCGTAATCGCGTTACGCAAATCTCCGCGAAACGGTAATAAATCTCCGCAAACATGCAGAAATTCCGCGGACACGCGGAATTGCTTGTTCGCGATGCATTTTTACTGTTCGCAATCGCTGTTTGCGTGCTCGGGGGGAAATATCTTGCAAACACGCATTTGAGCACGTGAACAAGCAAAAATGTTCGCGAAATCGCAGATTTTTGGGCAATTTTGCATTCTCCGCAGAACGCGAAATTACCCAAATTCCGCAAATTCCGCGAGGGGATCGGAATTTACCACCCAGGCCTAGCCACCACCCCTGTGAGTGCTGGTCATTCCCAATAGGGTTGAAAATTTCGACCTGCCTCATGAACAATAATGAGGCAGGTTGTTTGCGCCCCCATTGTGAATTGCAAACAGTGTCTGAAACACTGTTGTATATTCCATTTTGTGAGTCACAAATTGCGAGTCGCAAAACAACCCAATTTGATATTCGCAAAGTGGAAGGGGAGTACATCTGGCCCATTATATTTATTGCAATGTTAATGGCCCACTCGTAGACCACCACTTGCTGGAAATCTCCCGCTGCTCCTAGGTTGGGAGAGTGGGAGGAAAAAATGCAGAAGATTAGACAGCAGTAAGCCTGGATTCATGCTAGAGTAATCACCTCCCAGAATATCAAAAGAAATGGAGGGAGTGGGTAAACAGGCTTCCAGCACAGGCACTGTAAGTAAGTCTAACACTTTCTTTTTTTCATGAACAACATTTCAGCACTTTAGGAGGTAAAAGGATTTTACTATGAGCATTACGAGTATGCAAGGATATTTTAGGATATGAACTTGATTTACTGTAGAGGTGCTGAGAGGCAAAAATGCCAAAATATTTTTGGGATGCTGTTTTTGGTGATGAATTGTGTTTCAATAGACTAATATAATTTTAAAGGAAGCACAATGCCTTTTTTCTTGATTTTGTGAAACTGGGGAGATAGGTCCTGGGACGTAGGGTCAGCTGGACCATATAATGCTGGGAAAAGGCAAAATGCTGGCCCCGCTATTATCTTTACAAGCTCTTGAATGTGAGCAACAAATCAATACTTAATTCAGGATTTGTACGGTACCATTTATTTATACCATTTACTTCTTCTTTTTTACATTTTTAAACAAACCCGATTGTTTGAGAAAGATATCACATTGACATTACAATTAAGACATTAACATGCAAGGTTAACACGACAATTCATTATATACACATATATACATTGCATCATTATTGCACCTTTGCTATGCAGCAAATTCAAATCTTCGCATTTGTGATTGGACAAATCATATTTTCACAATGCTTATCAAGGATAAAGTCGCTTTAGGAAAAGGAGGTAAAATCAATCTAAATGACACGAAACTTTTAAATCAAAACAATCCAACTGAGACTAAACAACTTAATCTGATTTCTAGTCAGTCCAATTATTTGGTTTGTTCTTTCTATCAACTATCAATTGCCTCCTTTATTGCCGACGCGTTTCAAACTCGCTGATTCATTTGGTGAGTTCTCATCAGGGCTTTATCTTTTGAGATCTGCAATTTAGGTACAAAAGGAAAAAAAAAAGGGCTCAGTGTCTGAATGATCTGAGACTCCCTATCTCTGACACATTGTCTCTTAAATGGAACAATGCATACCTTTATCCTGGAAATGTAGCAAGTTTCCGAGGTTCACTAGTTTTTCGTAGTTGTCAGTTCTAAAAGGATTCAAAAGAATTTACAAGATCTGATTTTAGTGATTTTCCTACACGTGGTGCATAAGAAAAACGCAAAAGCACTCCTAGGATCTACCTGTTTAATTAGGGTCTTGCGCTCTCAAAGGTGTATTAACGCTGTGTGTGCCTGAGGTCAGGCCCCAGGTCACGGAAGCAGCAGAGATTGTTCCCCACCTATAGAGAAAACAATATGTTGCTTCTAAATATCTTATGTCTGTTTTCAACATTTCGCACCCCAAGTGTTCGTGCTTACATAAAAAAAATTTGTGTTTGTACCTTATATTGGTGTGCCCAATATCGTGACCGGCTCTCTTTGTGGTGCTGCTCACTTTGCACTGTATTTTTCCATTCTGCTGAACTGGCTCGTATTTTCAATTCTATCGGGAAAAGGAGAAACGGCAATTACTATCCGTTGCCCTTTCGTGTCTCAGTATCAACCCGTCCCCACCGCGAGTAGACTTACCCGGAGAATTCAATTCCCTGCTTTAGTTCGGTAACCGTCACCCTCGTCTCTCACGTTTGCGTGCAAACACCGCACCTTCACGTAAGTGCTCATTATCACGGAGCGTGTGGGATTTGCCTGCATCACATGACCATTTGGAATTCTGGGAGATGTAGTCCATCGACCTGTTTCTTAGTGCATGCTTGCTGTTTATAAAGTGCGCAGCCCGGTGAGCATTGTCAGTTCGAGCATTCTTACAGTCTCGCAATTTCGGACATTGTATTCAGCCCTGTTTGCATGCTATTGAAGCGCAAAATTAAATAGGCCTCCTTTCTCAATAAGACATCATCCAGGTCAGTGGTGTACTTAACATGTGTTGTGGTGAAAAGAACAGTCCATTTAAATTCTGTTTCAGTGTGGCCCTTCTCTATAAAGTGTTGGACCATTGGGGCAGTTGTTACTTTGTTCTTGATACGGGATCTGTGTTGTGTTATGCGGGTATTAACCTGCTGGTTGGTTTTGCCTATGTACAGTTTCCCACATCCACAAACGATGGCATATACAACGTTTCTGGTCCTACAATTAGAGAACCCCTCATTTTTCCATCGGACATTTTTGTGAAAAAATTCGCTGCCTTCAATCGTTGTGTCACATGACACACAATTGCCACATCTGTGGTGTCCCTCAATCAGCTTGAGGCCCCATATAGCAAGTAAGTCATGTTTGCGTTTTTGAATCATCACATCAGCGCGCACAATTTGTTGTCCAATGCTGCGACTTTTTTTGTATGCAAAGATCGGTCTGGGAAACGGGCACTCTAGTTCTTCTAATAAATGCCAGTTTTTGAGTATTGCTTGTCTGATTTGATGGGTTTGAGGACCAAATGTTGTGACACAAACACTTTTGTCCAATTCTTGTTTCTCTCTACCTTGTAGTAAGCACTCTCTCTGCGTATAGTGGGCTCTTTTATAGGCATGTTTGAGTAATTTTCTGGGGTAGCCCCTAGTTGTCATTTCTTCACAAAAATTCTTTGCATGTGTGTCATACTCTTCTACTTCCGAGCAGTTCCTTCGAATTCGGAGTAATTGCCCATATGGTAGATTGGTTTTCAAATTCCTTGGGTGAGCACTTCGGTGATGTAAAATAGTATTTTTGTCTGTCTTTTTTTTGAAGAGAGATGATTGGAGATGACCATTGACACAACTAATTTAAACATCCAAAAATGTCATTTTAGAATTACTGCACTCCATGGAGAACTTAATGTCTTGATGTTTATTGTTCAACCATTGGTGGAACTCTACCAACTCCGTGCGGCTCCCCTGCCACAGGAGCCACACGTCGTCGATATATCTCAACCACTGTTTGATACATTTTTGGTAGGGATTATTGTTTTCAACGAATCTCTTTTCGTATTGCGCCATAAACAATACGGCCATCTCCGGCGCATAAGGACAGCCCATGGCTGTCCCTTTGATTTGTATGAAGAACTCTTCATTGAAACGAAAATAATTTCTTTTCAGTGTTAGTTCTGCCAATTTTAGGATGCATGATGTAGGGACCCTACGTGGGCGATCTCTGGTTTCAAGGTACATCTCCATCACCTCCAGTGCCTCTTCCTGGGGTATTTGAGTGTAAAGAGACGTCACGTCCATAGTTAACAATAATTCCGTTTGAGGATCGAATTCTGTCCCTTCCACTTTAACTAAAAAATCTGTTGTGTCTTTCAGATACGATTTTACCTTATGCACAAAGGGCTTTAAGAAAAAGTCCACATACTTAGAAAGTGGCTCTAAACATGAGTCACACCCTGAGACGATTGGTCGTCCAGGGGGCTCATTGAGATTTTTATGGATTTTAGGAAGAAAGTACACTATGGGGGTGCGCGGAAATTTTTTGATCAAAAATTCACTTTCTTTCAATCCAACATAGCCCTCCTCTCTACCTTGTTGCACCAGTGTCACTATTTCCCCTTGTATTTCCTTAGTGGGATCTTCCTTCACCTTCCTGTACCATGTTAGGTTGTTAACCTGTGACTCACCTTCCCTCAAGTATTTCTCTCTAGGCCAAAGGACTAATGCTCCGCCCTTATCGGCCGGTTTAATTATAACCGATGGATCATCTTTTAATCCATTCAGTGCCTCACGTTGGCCTTTGCTTATGTTCTGTTTAACAAACTTCGTGTTTTTTTCAAGTTTGTTTATAGTTGATAATACTGCTGTTTCAAACGCCAAGACCTGTTTGGGGATGTTCTGGCTGGGAGTAAAATTCGATTTGTTTCTTAATCCTGTCGTTTCGATATCCAGAGGTGGTGGATGGTTTGCAAAGAAAGCTTTTAGTCGTATCCTCCGACAGAAAGCAATCATTTCCATTTTTGTCTTTGTGAAGTCTGTTCTTTGGTTAGGGACAAACTTCAGACCCAAATTTAGCACAGATTCTTCGTCAGTTGTTAGGATTTTAGAGGATAAGTTGACAATAGTTGATGTTATGTTATGTTATGTTATGTTACGTCTATTTATTGTGCGCACAGATACTCCAGCCAAGGAGCGTCCTGGCGCAGAGACAAGGTAGCCCGTAACACAACAAGAGACTAAAAACTAGAAACCAGAAAACTAGAAACCAGAAACTAAGAAACAGCTAAAACAAGAAAGTTTTTATAGCCCTCCGAAAGGTCAGAAGGTCCTCCAGCAAGCGGATTTCAACAGGCAGGGAGTTCCATGCTGACGCAGCCATTACCCTAAACGAGCGGCCTCCCATACGGCTGAGCCTGAATATGGGAACCACCGCAAGGGCCAGACCTTGAGAGCGGAGGTTACGGGCAGGGACATAAAAAGACAGACAACTCGACAGAATTTCCGGGCCTGTACCTCTCAAGATTTTAAAAGCAAGGCACAAGACCTTGAAGAGGATGCGCTTCCTAACCGGAAGCCAGTGTAGGGAGCGAATGACACCTGTCACTGAGCAGAATCTGGGCAAACCAACAATCGCCCTCGCCGCAGCATTCTGAACCCGTTGTAAACGGGTTAGTTCAGCCTGGTTAGCCCCAGCCAGGAGAGAGCTGGCGTAGTCCAGGCGAGAGATGATAGTAGCCTGGATCACCAGCTGCCTGGTCGGGGCATCAAAGAACTTGAGAACAGGTCTCAAGCCCCTCAGGAGACCAAAACAACAGGCCGCGGTTCTTTTAGTATGGCCTATAAAGGAGAGGCCCGCGTCCAGCCATACCCCCAGATTTTTCACTTCCGATACCGGGATCGGAGTAGGTCCCAACTCTGAGGGCCACCAGTGGTCACCCCACAACTCCACTCCCTTCCCGACGACCATCACCTCTGTTTTAGTGGCGTTTAGCTGAAGGCAATTGCCTGTCAGCCAGCTAGCCACCGCCTTCAGTCCGGACTGAAACCTGGGGGCCTCAATTTCCGCATCCCCGCTGAGAGTAACCGCCAGCTGAGTGTCGTCGGCATATGAGACCAAAGTAAGGCCCCACTGCCTAGCGACATCAGCCAGCGGTCTCACGTATAGATTGAACAACGTGGGACTCAGCGAGGACCCTTGCGGAACCCCCATGGCCAGTGGTTGGTAGTTGGACTTGAAGGGAGGGATGGCAACACAGAAGGAGCGGTCATCTAAAAAGGAGCGGAACCATTGCAACACCTGACCGCCAATACCAGTCTCCTCGAGTCGACGCAGGAGGATGCTGTGATCTACCGTATCAAAGGCGGCGCTAAGACCTAACAAAATAAGCGCCGCCGTTTGACCAGCATCCAACCTTGCCCGGAGATGTTCCACCATCACAAGTAACGCGGTTTCCGTACTGTGCCCAGCACGGAATCCGTTTTGTGTGGGGTCAAGGGCATTGGTCCGAGTCAGATGTTCAGACAGGGCCAAGTTGACGTGGGCCTCAGTGATCTTGGCTGGCCAGGGTAACAGCGAGATGGGGCGATAGCTTTCAGGCTTAGAAGGGTCCAGGGTGGGCTTTTTAATAATCGGGGACACCACAGCTTGTTTCCACTTAGATGGTACAGTTCCCGTTTCCAAGGAGAGGTTGACAAGGGAGCATACAACTGTACGCCCCATAAAAGCTTGGTCTCGGAAGAGAGCAGGCCTTACTGGATCAGATGGGGACCCAGATTTGACTTGCAGCGCAAGTTTGACAAAACCATCCAAGGTGAGGGGGGGGAAAACAAGCAGTGTAGTCTGATGGTGAACCCCATTAATACTTTCCGTAGTGGATCCTATGCTAGGGAACGTCCTATATATAGCTTGGACCTTCCCCAAAAAGTAAGATGCAAGGGATTCACAATGGGAAAGGGAGCTTACGGTCGTAGTGGTAGTCTCCTGATGGCACTTTCATGACTTGTAAAAGTTTTTCCGAGTGCGCATCTCCCATGGTACTTTGTGTCTTGTTTTTCCTTGTTGGTCCTTCTCTAAAAAAGAGACCTGTTTTTTGTTGTTATTACCTCTTGATTCTGGGCCTGATGAATCTGATGAGGATGATGTCTCAGAGAAAGTCTTAAACCTACTACGTGATCGCCCTTGATAATTGTACAATGCTCCACGTGACTCCGCTTGTGAGTAGTAATCGTCCTTTAAGAAAGGATATGCCTTTTCTAATGTGAAAGATTTTGAATCCTTCTCATACTGAATGGTCTTGTTGTTTATCGTGATGTCCTTAAAGGACTGGATCTCTTTTCCAATTTTTTCTAGGAGTGCTTTTGCGTCCGTCACCACTTGACTATCTTGAATACTTTTAGTGATTTCCTCGATTTCTTGTAATTCTTTATGACTCAATCGTTGCGCTGTCTCTATTGTGTGAACCATCAGGTCGCGGCTGCATTTTGTATTTATACAGCTGAAGCCCTTTTTATATTCTGCATCCTCCGTAAAGATGACCGGTATATTTTTCACCTGAAGACCCCAAGGGATTGTCCCTCCCCTGAGGTGTTTCAGAAGAAAATGCGCTTTAGGAAAAGGAGGTAAAATCAATCTAAAAGACACAAAACTGTTAAATCAAAACAATCCAACTGAGACTAAACAACTTAATCTGATTTCTAGTCAGTCCAATTATTTGGTTTGTTCTTTCTATCAACTATCAACATTGATAGTTGATAGAAAGAACAAACCTCCTTTTCCTAAAGCGACTTTATCCTTGATAAGCATTGTGAAAATATGATTTGTCCAATCACAAATGCGAAGATTTGAATGTGCTGCATAGCAAAGGTGCAATAATGATGCAATGTATATATGTGTATATAATGAATTGTCGTGTTAACCTTGCATGTTATTGTCTTAATTGTAATGTCAATGTGATATCTTTCTCACACAATCGGATTTGTTTAAAAATTTAAAAAAGAAGAAGTAAATGGTATAAATAAATGGTACCGTACAAATCGGAATTAAGTATTGATTTGTTGCTCACATTCAAGAGCTTGTAAAGATAATAGTGGGGCCAGCATTTTGCCTTTTTTCTTGATTTGGCACTTAGCACCAGGGCCGGACTGGGAACCAAAACCGGTCCTGGCAAATTGCTCGGCTGGCCCCCTGCTCCCCCGGGAGGTTGTGGGTGCCGCCGAGCTCTTTGCCAGGGCCAGTTTTCGGCTGATTTTGTTACAAAAACGGCCCTGTAACAAACACGGCCCCCAGCGGCTCCAAACCGGACCCCAACCGGTGCGGCGCACCGGGGGATTGCCCGGTGTCCGCTACGGCCAGTCCGGCCCTGCTTACCACTTTCGGAAGTTTAACAAATAGGGGCTGAATTGAAACACCTCCAGCATAAGGGTTTGGAGGAGGAGAGAAAGGACTCCAATCTTATTGGAGCCCTACCAAAGTGAATATTCGGGAGGGACAAATGTTGATGTGATTCACTATTTGATTTCCTGTGGCGGTACTGAAGAGGGAGAATGTCATTATACGTTTGGGATGATATATTCTGTGAATTGCTTTTCCCTAGAATAATTACATTTCAAAGGAAGATCATGTGTTTTTTTCTTGGTATGGCACATTGCATTTTAGGAAGTATAATGAATAGGGGTTTCACTAAAACACCTCCAGTATAAGGATTGGGAGGAGAAGAGAAATAATTCCTATCTTGTTGGAGTTGAACCTACGTGATTATTTGTGAGGGACGAATGTTGATGTAATTCATCAGATAGTTTGGTGTTTGTTAGGGTTTAAAAAAGATTGTATTACTAGCCCTACATAAGTATCTAGTTTAATGTAATGTGTCATGAATTTGCCCTCCATGAAATAACTACATTAAAATGAACAGAACGAATTAAAAAAAAGAGAATGAATGGCATTGGAGAGGGGAGTAGAGCTAGCAAGCTGACTGTGGAGGGCAGGTGGGAAGGCCTAGAGCCCACAGATGAAGAACAAAGGGTAAGCAGGAAAGGGGAAGAGGCATCAAGCTGACCACGGAGCAAGGCGGTAGTAACAAGGGCATGTAGATGCAGAACCAAGGGTAAGCAGGAGGAAAGCAGGGGCAGTGACAGCATGCTGACTACAAAGGGCCAGTTGGAGTGGGTTGACCACCAGCAGGGGATGGGCCTGTGCCAACCCCTGTTTGGAAATGGCAGAAGGTTGTACGCACTGTAGGTGCTAGCTGAAAATGTTAAAAAATAAACTAGAAATTCACTGAAAAAATCAAAGTAAAATAGGCATTATAGTCAGGTATGGCAATATGATCTTTCTTAACATTGAAATACCCCAGAACATCACTGAAATAGAAAATGGCAAAGTGGCATAATATTTAGGTATAGTAATTACATCTTAGCTTACACTAAAAACAAAACCCGAGAAATTCCCAAATGTTAAAATAATGTTGTAGTTAGGTGGAAAAATAAGTTTAAATCTAAAGCTTAAAAAACAAAAAACTGTCAAATGCACCAGTGATAGTTCAATGAGTTAACTATAACTTGCACCCCAACCATGTACTGCTTATGACTTTACATATTACATCATGCACAGCACGTTAAATGAGTTCATTAATGACATTACTGATAACATCTCAAATTATATATTTGATGACATCACTGTTGCCATCATCCAAACTACTGCTTCTCAAATTACACTATAAACCACACAGCCGTTTTAGAAAAGAAGGTACTTAGTAAAGGTCTCACAAACACTTACAGCATATATTACCTGTATGTACATGTGTAAATCCATGAGTTGTAAATAGTGAAGTCCTGGAGACAAGTGTGATTTGATTCAACATGGTAAAATATATATGGTGGACATTTTAACTATTAGCAAAATATTTAGAGTGTACAGTACTTTATTTAAACAAGGTAGAGAAAGAGTGTAACTAGTGTGAGTTGCAGATGTACCTTACTAATGGGTTATGGTTTAAATCAAAGTCTTGTTGCTAAAATATGTGAGAAAAAGCTTAGGTTTACTACACATTATGCACCTGTGGATTTCTGTGCATATGTTAACAATAAAGAGTTAAACAAACACATTCCTTGTTAAGGTCTGTCCCCTTCAGCTCAGCAGATGCCCCTACAAGCAGGGGTTGTTAAAATAATTCAATTCCCAGTTCAATTCAATTCAAGTATGGTATTTTATTTTGCAAAGGCAGTAATCATTCTTCATCCACCTTGTCGCTAATCATATTCATTCAACAAATGATACTCGTCTCAAAGTGAATTTCAACCTTTGATATCTTTATCCCATCCCAGCGCATTTCGGGCCGTGGCCCTTCATCAGGGGATATCAATTATTTCTAGCCATGCAAACGTGATCCACGTCTGGACAAATAATGATTACTGCCTTGGCAAAATAAAAATACCATACTTGAATTGAATTGGAAATGTAAATATGTTAACAATCTCTGCTTGTAGTGGCATCTGATGAGCTGAAGGACAAGGAACACTGTTGTTTAATGTTGCTACACACAGTCTAGGATCAGACAGTGAGACCCTTTACAGCACGCTACAAATTGAGTACGGAGGATGATTCTTTAAATGAATAGTGTGTGTTCCTATTTATATATATAAGCAATAAAGAGTTGCCATCTAGACCCATTGGCAATTTTTATATAAACTGGATATTTATAAGGTACAGATATGTATTTCAGGAAGTTCAATGAAAATTCTGGGACATTATACATTGTTTAAGAATGTGTAATCTATGAGTGACTCAAAAATGGTTAAAATCTGCAGAATGATTGTAAGGATTGTTTAATGTTGCACGTCTTTCTGCTCATTTTAAGAATATGTGTTAGGTACGTTTATAAATAGAGCTTATCAGTGGTTATAACATAGATGTGAAGTCATTGGCTTAATGTTCTATGTTATCTATAGAATGTAACAGGTACATCTCATTAAGGTAAGGTAAGCAAAAACTTTTTAAACTGTATTTAAGGTTAAATAAATTGCTGATTGCATTCATGTCTACAGAGACATTATGGGGCTCATTAGGATCGCGGATTTCCTGCATCCTCCGGGCCGGCGGAAGCCACCGCCGGCCCGGAGGATGCGGGAAAACCGCCGCGGATGCTTTAAAGACCCACCGCCAAATTAGGATGGCTGGTGGGTCTTTGAATCTGTCCGCCTCTTTTCCGCCGCGGTCGCCTTCTGACCCTGGCGGAAAAGAATTAACATGGCTGGCGGTGTCTATCAGACACCGCCAGCCATATTATGATGGAGTAGAAAGTATGCTTTTCCACGGCGGCTTTTCTGCCGTGGAAAAGCATACGGACCTTCACTTCGGGGGCCCGTTGCGGGCCCCCTGGGTGAAGGGGGGGTGGGGGGTGCACATGAGGGGTACCTATGGTACCCCCCTGCATTTGCGTGAACAAAGCGGCAGGCACCGCGCGGTGCCTGCCGCTTTGTGCACGCAAATGGTGGGCATGCATTTTTAACATTGCGGCGGGTGCAGCTTGAAGCTGCACCCGCCGCAATGTTAAAGATAGAGGATGTGACCGCCACCCTGGCGGTCACATCCTAATCTGCATGGAGGGACCGCCGCTGCGGACGGTCCTTCCTACTCTATGGTGGCGGACGGACTCAGGTCCGTCCGCCATCATAATCGGCCCCTAAGTTTCTTACGCACCTGAATACCAGTAGTTCAAGTTCAAGTTCAAAAGACCTTTATTCGTATTTCATAAAATTCATAAAAGTACCACATTAAAACAATTCAATTGCATAACAGATCGGAATTACAAAATTCATAATTATTAAAAAATCTAATACATCTCTCAAAAGACTATTTTCAGGGGTTTTCCATCGTTTTCCGTACACGTATTATAAGTCTAAGAAAAGTGCTAGTGCGAAAAATTAGTTCATCTGTGTCCAGGGAGAGCAAAATTGTATAAGACTCCCCCAATGAAAGGGGTCTTTGTTTTCTAAAATAAGGAGTTAAAAACCAATTGATATATTTTAGGTAAAATTTACAGAAGAATAGAAAGTGCAAATCATTCTGTTTACTAATACCATCACATGGACATGGGTTGTATTGTGTTGTATGTTGATAACCCAATGGAAAGCCCAGCAGGAATTTCACTGAGCCCGCCCTTAGGCGAAACAACAGTGATCTCTCCCAATTGGTGATAGGTAAAGTGAGGTAGGGTGGAAGGGGATTCCTACATAGTTCATTCCCCATGTAACTCTCAACAGTTGATTTGAGGGTTTCCCTTTCCATTCGTTCAGATTTAAAAAATGCATACAGTGCTTGTTTGACCTCAATTTTGTCTTTGGGCTCAATCTTGCTTGGATCGGAGAAAAGATCTCCTCTGTCCACGGCACTCAATGTTTTTAAAACTCATGCGAGCCAGGGGATCGCCAGGCCATGGTCACATTTGAGATAATCTTTTATGATATTTTGCGTTAGGGTAGCTGAGTTATTCCTCCAGATCCTGATCCAGAATAGAGCTGGTCTAGTTCTAATAAAGTCACATACATAAGGGAGGTTTAGTACCTCATGACAGATAAATTCGGAAGATGAGATTGGGGCGCCCAGAATTGAAATTGAAATTCAGCAGTCATAGTTACCTGGAATAACTATAAATTATGCCGCCACAGTACATTGCTTATGACCTCACATATTAGATCACTCATGACATGATCGGTGACATAACTGATGACATCTTTGATGATCTTTCAAATGACATCATTGATAATATCAATCACAAAACCACTCACACACCCACTCACACCCCCATACAAGCTCTCATTCACTCACTCACACACCTACACAACCACTCACATACCCATTCATATATCAACATTAATAGGGCATTGCAGTTAATAAAAACTTTTATGAATATAGAGGGGCTATAAACTAAATTAAGCCAAATCCGAACGTCTGTTGATTAATTCCTCCCCAGATGTTCTCGCATCAGTGTTTAAAGGAAATTATAGAGTAGGTCCAAAATAGTATGTTTTATTTTCTTTATTCAGAGGAAGTTTTTAATAATAATTTTAGGCCGTTGTCGAGAAAGGTCTTTACTCTGTTGGAAACATGGCAAAGTCACTCTGTAGTATATACACAATGTAATGTTTTTGTGTGGAATGTTTTACATGCTGACATTAAGTGAGCACTCTATATTTCATAGTTCTTTGTATATACAGTTTGGTATGGAATGTTAGGCAGATGTTGCTCAGAGCCGCTGCCAACACCACACCAAGCAGGGGTTGGTAATAAAGAAGACACCTGTTACTTACACCAGTGTAGTGTCATTACTGAGGAAACGCTACACTCACCTTATCAATTATCAGATGGACAGCCCTGATTAAAATATCAATTTTACTGCTGGTTTTTTTCTGTTCTTATCTAGTCCCTGAAACTTGGAGGCTCATTCCTATAAAACCTAGAACAAGCCGTATCTTCTTTCGTGTGGAATCAGAAACACTGACAAGTGAAACTGAAAGTGCTAAAGCTGCCCAACAGATTTTCAGAGATATGACAAGACATCCTATATCTTACAACTGCAGAGTTTTTCAATATCCTCATCCAAATTTGATAGCTCTATTTTAATGCTTATATTGAAAAAACTGGGGGGTCCCTGATCCTAGGTAATGTTTTTTAATCACAAAATCGCCTAAAACAGTCAGGTATAGCCCTAAATTTATTCTGTCTGCTGAAAAATAAAGTGCTCAGAAAATATGGAATTCCTCGGGTTAATGCAGAGGTTCCATTGTGCTAATGCCTATCCGTTTGTCCTGCCCTTATTCAAGAGGCAATATGAAAATGGGCGGACTTATCTATTACAAAAGCAGTGGATCTATTTGAAGGGGTCACATTGAAAATCCCCACAGGCCCTTTTCTTGGGAAAGACATCTCATGTTCAATCTCCTTCTTTTATGTACAACCAAATAAGAGCTATTTTCTGCAATGTATTAGGGAAGAATGTTGAGTCTTAAAGAAGCAGGATGAGACAGCTGTTTCGGGAGGATAAAGTCAATGTTACTTTGAGCTACTGGTATAAAGAATTGCATTTTGTACAGGACGATAAGGTTCAGAAAATAAGATCAAAATGGGAAACCTATACGGGGATAACAGTAAAAGAAACATATCGGTAAAGATACTTCGATCTTGGTTGTCCCACCCTTGAAGGTACTACTTTCTATAGAATGGCTTTTTTTATGGGATGGATGCTGTATCGTACCCCATAATTATGTTCTCCTGATCATCTAGAAACTGTCTGAAATGTGAGCACATATGAAAATGGCTGCATATGTTCTGGTCTTGCAGTTATTGTAAGATGCTGTGGAGGGAAGTCTTTAAGGTAGGTAGTAGGCAAGATAGTTGAACAGGATAATCATCCTACCCCCAGAATAGCACTTTTAAGTATCTGGGATGGGAAGACGACAGGGCGAAATGACACAGAGCACTTTGGGCCAGATGTATGATTGTTTTTTGCAGTTGCAAATGGGAAATTGTCCCGTTTGCATCCACAAATTAGGTCTGTGCAATGCACACACCCTATTTTGAGAGTCGGTAACCTATTACCAACTTGCAAAATAGAGTTTGCGACTCGCTATTTGGAATGGGTGTGCCAAGGGCGTCCCTTACTAATAGCGAGTCGCACTTCTATATATGATTGTTTTGCGACTGCAATTGCGGTTGCAAAACACTTGCAGTGTACCACCTATTTCAAAAAGGTGGTAAGCCACTCGCAAGCGGAAAAGGGTTCCCAGGAGACCTCTTCCCCTTTGTCAATGGCAGCTAAAATATTTTTTAAGAGCCGGCAGTGGTCCCACTTCAGTGAAAACAGGCTGCATTAAAACAAAATACATTATTAAAAAGCAGCAACAGATATGGTGGCCTGCTGACTGCAGCAGGCCACCAAATAGTGGTGGGTGGAATTTGCGTAATCGCGTTACGCAAATCTCCGCGAAACGGTAATAAATCTCCGCAAACATGCAGAAATTCCGCGGACACGCGGAATTGCTTGTTCGCGATGCATTTTTACTGTTCGCAATCGCTGTTTGCGTGCTCGGGGGGAAATATCTTGCAAACACGCATTTGAGCACGTGAACAAGCAAAAATGTTCGCGAAATCGGGGAACGCAGATTTTTGGGCAATTTTGCATTCTCCGCAGAACGCGAAATTACCCAAATTCCGCAAATTCCGCGAGGGGATCGGAATTTACCACCCAGGCCTAGCCACCACCCCTGTGAGTGCTGGTCATTCCCAATAGGGTTGAAAATTTCGACCTGCCTCATGAACAATAATGAGGCAGGTTGTTTGCGCCCCCATTGTGAATTGCAAACAGTGTCTGAAACACTGTTGTATATTCCATTTTGTGAGTCACAAATTGCGAGTCGCAAAACAACCCAATTTGATATTCGCAAAGTGGAAGGGGAGTACATCTGGCCCATTATATTTATTGCAATGTTAATGGCCCACTCGTAGACCACCACTTGCTGGAAATCTCCCGCTGCTCCTAGGTTGGGAGAGTGGGAGGAAAAAATGCAAAAGATTAGACAGCAGTAAGCCTGGATTCATGCTAGAGTAATCACCTCCCAGAATATCAAAAGAAATGGAGGGAGTGGGTAAACAGGCTTCCAGCACAGGCACTGTAAGTAAGTCTAACACTTTCTTTTTTTCATGAACAACATTTCAGCACTTTAGGGGGTAAAAGGATTGTACTATGAGCATTACGAGTATGCAAGGATATTTTAGGATATGAACTTGATTTACTGTAGAGGTGCTGAGAGGCAAAAATGCCAAAATATTTTTGGGATGCTGTTTTTGGTGATGAATTGTGTTTCAATAGACTAATATAATTTTAAAGGAAGCACAATGCCTTTTTTCTTGATTTTGTGAACCTGGGGAGATAGGTCCTGGGACGTAGGGTCAGCTGGACCATATAATGCTGGGAAAAGGCAAAATGCTGGCCCCGCTATTATCTTTACAAGCTCTTGAATGTGAGCAACAAATCAATACTTAATTCCGATTTGTACGGTACCATTTATTTATACCATTTACTTCTTCTTTTTTAAATTTTTAAACAAACCCGATTGTTTGAGAAAGATATCACATTGACATTACAATTAAGACATTAACATGCAAGGTTAACACGACAATTCATTATATACACATATATACATTGCATCATTATTGCACCTTTGCTATGCAGCAAATTCAAATCTTCGCATTTGTGATTGGACAAATCATATTTTCACAATGCTTATCAAGGATAAAGTCGCTTTAGGAAAAGGATGTAAAATCAATCTAAATGACACGAAACTTTTAAATCAAAACAATCCAACTGAGACTAAACAACTTAATCTGATTTCTAGTCAGTCCAATTATTTGGTTTGTTCTTTCTATCAACTATCAATTGCCTCCTTTATTGCCGACGCGTTTCAAACTCGCTGATTCATTTGGTGAGTTCTCATCAGGGCTTTATCTTTTGAGATCTGCAAATTAGGTACAAAAGGAAAAAAAAAAGGGCTCAGTGTCTGAATGATCTGAGACTCCCTATCTCTGACACATTGTCTCTTAAATGGAACAATGCATACCTTTATCCTGGAAATGTAGCAAGTTTCCGAGGTTCACTAGTTTTTCGTAGTTGTCAGTTCTAAAAGGATTCAAAAGAATTTACAAGATCTGATTTTAGTGATTTTCCTACACGTGGTGCATAAGAAAAACGCAAAAGCACTCCTAGGATCTACCTGTTTAATTAGGGTCTTGCGCTCTCGAAGGTGTTTTAACGCTGTGTGTGCCTGAGGTCAGGCCCCAGGTCACGGAAGCAGCAGAGATTGTTCCCCACCTATAGAGAAAACAATATGTTGCTTCTAAATATCTTATGTCTGTTTTCAACATTTCGCACCCCAAGTGTTCGTGCTTACATAAAAAAATGTTGTGTTTGTACCTTATATTGGTGTGCCCAATATCGTGACCGGCTCTCTTTGTGGTGCTGCTCACTTTGCACTGTATTTTTCCATTCTGCTGAACTGGCTCGTATTTTCAATTCTATCGGGAAAAGGAGAAACGGCAATTACTATCCGTTGCCCTTTCGTGTCTCAGTATCAACCCGTCCCCACCGCGAGTAGACTTACCCGGAGAATTCAATTCCCTGCTTTAGTTCGGTAACCGTCACCCTCGTCTCTCACGTTTGCGTGCAAACACCGCACCTTCACGTAAGTGCTCATTATCACGGAGCGTGTGGGATTTGCCTGCATCACATGACCATTTGGAATTCTGGGAGATGTAGTCCATCGACCTGTTTCTTAGTGCATGCTTGCTGTTTATAAAGTGCGCAGCCCGGTGAGCATTGTCAGTTCGAGCATTCTTACAGTCTCGCAATTTCGGACATTGTATTCAGCCCTGTTTGCATGCTATTGAAGCGCAAAATTAAATAGGCCTCCTTTCTCAATAAGACATCATCCAGGTCAGTGGTGTACTTAACATGTGTTGTGGTGAAAAGAACAGTCCATTTAAATTCTGTTTCAGTGTGGCCCTTCTCTATAAAGTGTTGGACCATTGGGGCAGTTGTTACTTTGTTCTTGATACGGGATCTGTGTTGTGTTATGCGGGTATTAACCTGCTGGTTGGTTTTGCCTATGTACAGTTTCCCACATCCACAAACGATGGCATATACAACGTTTCTGGTCCTACAATTAGAGAACCCATCATTTTTCCATCGGACATTTTTGTGAAAAAATTCGCTGCCTTCAATCGTTGTGTCACATGACACACAATTGCCACATCTGTGGTGTCCCTCAATCGGCTTGAGGCCCCATATAGCAAGTAAGTCATGTTTGCGTTTTTGAATCATCACATCAGCGCGCACAATTTGTTGTCCAATGCTGCGACTTTTTTTGTATGCAAAGATCGGTCTGGGAAACGGGCACTCTAGTTCTTCTAATAAATGCCAGTTTTTGAGTATTGCTTGTCTCATTTGATGGGTTTGAGGACCAAATGTTGTGACACAAACCATTTTGTCCAATTCTTGTTTCTCTCTACCTTGTAGTAAGCACTCTCTCTGCGTATAGTGGGCTCTTTTATAGGCATGTTTGAGTAATTTTCTGGGGTAGCCCCTAGTTGTCATTTCTTCACAAAAATTCTTTGCATGTGTGTCATACTCTTCTACTTCCGAGCAGTTCCTTCGAATTCGGAGTAATTGCCCATATGGTAGATTGGTTTTCAAATTCCTTGGGTGAGCACTTCGGTGATGTAAAATAGTATTTTTGTCTGTCTTTTTTTTGAAGAGAGATGATTGGAGATGACCATTGACACAACTAATTTAAACATCCAAAAATGTCATTTTAGAATTACTGCACTCCATGGAGAACTTAATGTCTTGATGTTTATTGTTCAACCATTGGTGGAACTCTACCAACTCCGTGCGGCTCCCCTGCCACAGGAGCCACACGTCGTCGATATATCTCAACCACTGTTTGATACATTTTTGGTAGGGATTATTGTTTTCAACGAATCTCTTTTCGTATTGCGCCATAAACAATACGGCCATCTCCGGCGCATAAGGACAGCCCATGGCTGTCCCTTTGATTTGTATGAAGAACTCTTCATTGAAACGAAAATAATTTCTTTTCAGTGTTAGTTCTGCCAATTTTAGGATGTATGATGTAGGGACTCTACGTGGGCGATCTCTGGTTTCAAGGTACATCTCCATCACCTCCAGTGCCTCTTCCTGGGGTATTTGAGTGTAAAGAGACGTCATGTCCATAGTTAACAATAATTCAGTTTGAGGATCGAATTCTGTCCCTTCCACTTTAACTAAAAAATCTGTTGTGTCTTTCAGATACGATTTTACCTTATGCACAAAGGGCTTTAAGAAAAAGTCCACATACTTAGAAAGTGGCTCTAAACATGAGTCACACCCTGAGACGATTGGTCGTCCAGGGGGCTCATTGAGATTTTTATGGATTTTAGGAAGAAAGTACACTATGGGGGTGCGCGGAAATTTTTTGATCAAAAATTCACTTTCTTTCAATCCAACATAGCCCTCCTCTCTACCTTGTTGCACCAGTGTCACTATTTCCCCTTGTATTTCCTTAGTGGGATCTTCCTTCACCTTCCTGTACCATGTTAGGTTGTTAACCTGTGACTCACCTTCCCTCAAGTATTTCTCTCTAGGCCAAAGGACTAATGCTCCGCCCTTATCGGCCGGTTTAATTATAACCGATGGATCATCTTTTAATCCATTCAGTGCCTCACGTTGGCCTTTGCTTATGTTCTGTTTAACAAACTTCGTGTTTTTTTCAAGTTTGTTTATAGTTGATAATACTGCTGTTTCAAACGCCAAGACCTGTTTGGGGATGTTCTGGCTGGGAGTAAAAGTCGATTTGTTTCTTAATCCTGTCGTTTCGATATCCAGAGGTGGTGGATGGTTTGCAAAGAAAGCTTTTAGTCGTATCCTCCGACAGAAAGCAATCATTTCCATTTTTGTCTTTGTGAAGTCTGTTCTTTGGTTAGGGACAAACTTCAGACCCAAATTTAGCACAGATTCTTCGTCAGTTGTTAGGATTTTAGAGGATAAGTTGACAATAGTTGATGGCACTTTCATGACTTGTAAAAGTTTTTCCGAGTGCGCATCTCCCATGGTACTTTGTGTCTTGTTTTTCCTTGTTGGTCCTTCTCTAAAAAAGAGACCTGTTTTTTGTTGTTATTACCTCTTGATTCTGGGCCTGATGAATCTGATGAGGATGATGTCTCAGAGAAAGTCTTAAACCTACTACGTGATCGCCCTTGATAATTGTACAATGCTCCACGTGACTCCGCTTGTGAGTAGTAATCGTCCTTTAAGAAAGGATATGCCTTTTCTAATGTGAAAGATTTTGAATCCTTCTCATACTGAATGGTCTTGTTGTTTATCGTGATGTCCTTAAAGGACTGGATCTCTTTTCCAATTTTTTCTAGGAGTGCTTTTGCGTCCGTCACCACTTGACTATCTTGAATACTTTTAGTGATTTCCTCGATTTCTTGTAATTCTTTATGACTCAATCGTTGCGCTGTCTCTATTGTGTGAACCATCAGGTCGCGGCTGCATTTTGTATTTATACAGCTGAAGCCCTTTTTATATTCTGCATCCTCCGTAAAGATGACCGGTATATTTTTCACCTGAAGACCCCAAGGGATTGTCCCTCCCCTGAGGTGTTTCAGAAGAAAATGCGCTTTAGGAAAAGGAGGTAAAATCAATCTAAAAGACACAAAACTGTTAAATCAAAACAATCCAACTGAGACTAAACAACTTAATCTGATTTCTAGTCAGTCCAATTATTTGGTTTGTTCTTTCTATCAACTATCAACATTGATAGTTGATAGAAAGAACAAACCTCCTTTTCCTAAAGCGACTTTATCCTTGATAAGCATTGTGAAAATATGATTTGTCCAATCACAAATGCGAAGATTTGAATGTGCTGCATAGCAAAGGTGCAATAATGATGCAATGTATATATGTGTATATAATGAATTGTCGTGTTAACCTTGCATGTTATTGTCTTAATTGTAATGTCAATGTGATATCTTTCTCACACAATCGGATTTGTTTAAAAATTTAAAAAAGAAGAAGTAAATGGTATAAATAAATGGTACCGTACAAATCGGAATTAAGTATTGATTTGTTGCTCACATTCAAGAGCTTGTAAAGATAATAGTGGGGCCAGCATTTTGCCTTTTTTCTTGATTTGGCACTTAGCACCAGGGCCGGACTGGGAACCAAAACCGGTCCTGGCAAATTGCTCGGCTGGCCCCCTGCTCCCCCGGGAGGTTGTGGGTGCCGCCGAGCTCTTTGCCAGGGCCAGTTTTCGGCCGATTTTGTTACAAAAACGGCCCTGTAACAAACACGGCCCCCAGCGGCTCCAAACCGGACCCCCACTGGTGCGGCGCACCGGGGGATTGCCCGGTGTCCGCTACGGCCAGTCCGGCCCTGCTTACCACTTTGGGAAGTTTAACAAAAAGGGGCTGAATTGAAACACCTCCAGCATAAGGGTTTGGAGGAGGAGAGAAAGGACTCCAATCTTATTGGAGCCCTACCAAAGTGAATATTCGGGAGGGACAAATGTTGATGTGATTCACTATTTGATTTCCTGTGGCGGTACTGAAGAGGGAGAATGTCATTATACGTTTGGGATGATATATTCTGTGAATTGCTTTTCCCTAGAATAATTACATTTCAAAGGAAGATCATGTGTTTTTTTCTTGGTATGGCACATTGCATTTTAGGAAGTATAATGAATAGGGGTTTCACTAAAACACCTCCAGTATAAGGATTGGGAGGAGAAGAGAAATAATTCCTATCTTGTTGGAGTTGAACCTACGTGAATATTTGTGAGGGACGAATGTTGATGTAATTCATCAGATAGTTTGGTGTTTGTTAGGGTTTAAAAAAGATTGTATTACTAGCCCTACATAAGTATCTAGTTTAATGTAATGTGTCATGAATTTGCCCTCCATGAAATAACTACATTAAAATGAACAGAACGAATTAAAAAAAAGAGAATGAATGGCATTGGAGAGGGGAGTAGAGCTAGCAAGCTGACTGTGGAGGGCAGGTGGGAAGGCCTAGAGCCCACAGATGAAGAACAAAGGGTAAGCAGGAAAGGGGAAGAGGCATCAAGCTGACCACGGAGCAAGGCGGTAGTAACAAGGGCATGTAGATGCAGAACCAAGGGTAAGCAGGAGGAAAGCAGGGGCAGTGACAGCATGCTGACTACAAAGGGCCAGTTGGAGTGGGTTGACCACCAGCAGGGGATGGGCCTGTGCCAACCCCTGTTTGGAAATGGCAGAAGGTTGTACGCACTGTAGGTGCTAGCTGAAAATGTTAAAAAATAAACTAGAAATTCACTGAAAAAATCAAAGTAAAATAGGCATTATAGTCAGGTATGGCAATATGATCTTTCTTAACATTGAAATACCCCAGAACATCACTGAAATAGAAAATGGCAAAGTGGCATAATATTTAGGTATAGTAATTACATCTTAGCTTACACTAAAAACAAAACCCGAGAAATTCCCAAATGTTAAAATAATGTTGTAGTTAGGTGGAAAAATAAGTTTAAATCTAAAGCTTAAAAAACAAAAAACTGTCAAATTCACCAGTGATAGTTCAATGAGTTAACTATAACTTGCACCCCAACCATGTACTGCTTATGACTTTACATATTACATCATGCACAGCACGTTAAATGAGTTCATTAATGACATTACTGATAACATCTCAAATTATATATTTGATGACATCACTGTTGCCATCATCCAAACTACTGCTTCTCAAATTACACTATAAACCACACAGCCGTTTTAGAAAAGAAGGTACTTAGTAAAGGTCTCACAAACACTTACAGCATATATTACCTGTATGTACATGTGTAAATCCATGAGTTGTAAATAGTGAAGTCCTGGAGACAAGTGTGATTTGATTCAACATGGTAAAATATATATGGTGGACATTTTAACTATTAGCAAAATATTTAGAGTGTACAGTACTTTATTTAAACAAGGTAGAGAAAGAGTGTAACTAGTGTGAGTTGCAGATGTACCTTACTAATGGGTTATGGTTTAAATCAAAGTCTTGTTGCTAAAATATGTGAGAAAAAGCTTAGGTTTACTACACATTATGCACCTGTGGATTTCTGTGCATATGTTAACAATAAAGAGTTAAACAAACACATTCCTTGTTAAGGTCTGTCCTCTTCAGCTCAGCAGATGCCCCTACAAGCAGGGGTTGTTAAAATAATTCAATTCCCAGTTCAATTCAATTCAAGTATGGTATTTTATTTTGCAAAGGCAGTAATCATTCTTCATCCACCTTGTCGCTAATCATATTCATTCAACAAATGATACTCGTCTCAAAGTGAATTTCAACCTTTGATATCTTTATCCCATCCCAGCGCATTTCGGCCGTGGCCCTTCATCAGGGGATATCAATTATTTCTAGCCATGCAAACGTGATCCACGTCTGGACAAATAATGATTACTGCCTTGGCAAAATAAAAATACCATACTTGAATTGAATTGGAAATGTAAATATGTTAACAATCTCTGCTTGTAGTGGCATCTGATGAGCTGAAGGACAAGGAACACTGTTGTTTAATGTTGCTACACACAGTCTAGGATCAGACAGTGAGACCCTTTACAGCACGCTACAAATTGAGTACGGAGGATGATTCTTTAAATGAATAGTGTGTGTTCCTATTTATATATATAAGCAATAAAGAGTTGCCATCTAGACCCATTGGCAATTTTTATATAAACTGGATATTTATAAGGTACAGATATGTATTTCAGGAAGTTCAATGAAAATTCTGGGACATTATACATTGTTTAAGAATGTGTAATCTATGAGTGACTCAAAAATGGTTAAAATCTGCAGAATGATTGTAAGGATTGTTTAATGTTGCACGTCTTTCTGCTCATTTTAAGAATATGTGTTAGGTACTTTTATAAATAGAGCTTATCAGTGGTTATAACATAGATGTGAAGTCATTGGCTTAATGTTCTATGTTATCTATAGAATGTAACAGGTACATCTCATTAAGGTAAGGTAAGCAAAAACTTTTTAAACTGTATTTAAGGTTAAATAAATTGCTGATTGCATTCATGTCTACAGAGACATTATGGGGCTCATTAGGATCGCGGATTTCCCGCATCCTCCGGGCCGGCGGAAGCCACCGCCGGCCCGGAGGATGCGGGAAAACTGCCGCGGATGCTTTAAAGACCCACCGCCAAATTAGGATGGCTGGTGGGTCTTTGAATCTGTCCGCCGCTTTTCCGCCGCGGTCGCCTTCTGACCGCGGCGGAAAAGCATTAACATGGCTGGCGGTGTCTATCAGACACCGCCAGCCATATTATGATGGAGTAGAAAGTATGCTTTTCCACGGCGGCTTTTCTGCCGTGGAAAAGCATACGGACCTTCACTTCGGGGGCCCGTTGCGGGCCCCCTGGGTGAAGGGGGGGGTGGGGGGTGCACTTGGGGGGTACCTATGGTACCCCCCTGCATTTGCGTGAACAAAGCGGCAGGCACCGCGCGGTGCCTGCCGCTTTGTGCACGCAAATGGTGGGCATGCATTTTTAACATTGCGGCGGGTGCAGCTTGAAGCTGCACCCGCCGCAATGTTAAAGATAGAGGATGTGACCGCCACCCTGGCGGTCACATCCTAATCTGCATGGAGGGACCGCCGCTGCGGACGGTCCTTCCTACTCTATGGTGGCGGACGGACTCAGATCCGTCCGCCATCATAATCGGCCCCTAAGTTTCTTACGCACCTGAATACCAGTAGTTCAAGTTCAAGTTCAAAAGACCTTTATTCGTATTTCATAAAATTCATAAAAGTACCACATTAAAACAATTCAATTGCATAACAGATCGGAATTACAAAATTCATAATTATTAAAAAATCTAATACATCTCTCAAAAGACTATTTTCAGGGGTTTTCCATCGTTTTCCGTACACGTATTATAAGTCTAAGAAAAGTGCTAGTGCGAAAAATTAGTTCATCTGTGTCCAGGGAGAGCAAAATTGTATAAGACTCCCCCAATGAAAGGGGTCTTTGTTTTCTAAAATAAGGAGTTAAAAACCAATTGATATATTTTAAGTAAAATTTACAGAAGAATAGAAAGTGCAAATCATTCTGTTTACTAATACCATCACATGGACATGGGTTGTATTGTGTTGTATGTTGATAACCCAATGGAAAGCCCAGCAGGAATTTCACTGAGCCCGCCCTTAGGCGAAACAACAGTGATCTCTCCCAATTGGTCATAGGTAAAGTGAGGTAGGGTGGAAGTGGATTCCTACATAGTTCATTCCCCATGTAACTCTCAACAGTTGATTTGAGGGTTTCCCTTTCCATTCGTTCAGATTTAAAAAATGCATACAGTGCTTGTTTGACCTCAATTTCGTCTTTGGGCTCAATCTTGCTTGGATCGGAGAAAAGATCTCCTCTGTCCACGGCACTCAATGTTTTTAAAACTCATGCGAGCCAGGGGATCGCCAGGCCATGGTCACATTTGAGATAATCTTTTATGATATTTTGCGTTAGGGTAGCTGAGTTATTCCTCCAGATCCTGATCCAGAATAGAGCTGGTCTAGTTCTAATAAAGTCACATACATAAGGGAGGTTTAGTACCTCATGACAGATAAATTCGGAAGATGAGATTGGGGCGCCCAGAATTTTTCTACAGAATCGACTTTCTTCTCGCTGGATACTTGGACTTTTTCCCAATCCCCAGACCTCAGCCCCGTATGTAGCTACAGGTAAGCACTGTAATCTAAAAATTTTAAAAAAAGCTCTAGTGGCACCTATTCTCTTTGGGCGAGACAAGCTCAAAATAGAATTGGTGGCTTTCGAGAACTTGCCCATGGCGTAGGCCGAATGCCCACTCCATGAGCCGTACGCAGCGAAAACCAACCCTAAATATGGGAATGTGGTTACAGATTCTAATTTGTCTGTCCCTATATGTATGGTATTGAGCTTTCGTTTCCCAGGCCCACATGGCATGATAAAAGATTTTTTTAAATTTACACGCAGATCTAAGCCCTCCATATATTGGACAAAACTTTTAACAAGTAAGCGGAGGGCATTTGGTGTGCGGCCCATAAGGACCGCATCGTCGGCGTATAGTAAAACTGGCAATGGTTGCCCCTGGATTATTGGTACGTCACTAGTCACTTGTTTTAAGGTTTTAGCTAGACCGTTAATATAAATAATAAACAGCAGGGGTGCTAAAACGCACCCCTGTTTTACCCCCCTACCGATGTTAATGGGTCCAGATACTTCTCCACCCATCCCAATCCTAACTTGTGCCTTAAGATCAGTGTGGAGGTAGGCCAGGAAGTTAACAAGCGCCTCATCCAGTCCATAGTTCAGGAGGATTGCCCAAAGTTTAGATCTGTTCACTAGATCAAAGGCGGATGAAAGATCCATAAATGCAAGGTAAATAGGAGACGATCGGGCAACGCTATACTTATCAATTATCAGTTTTAGATTCAAGCATTGCTCAATCGTCCCCACCTTGCTCCTAAATCCCATCTGGCACGGGTCCAATAGACTCGTATCTTCAGTCCACTCTACCACCCTATTATAAATAACTCGCCACAGGATTTTTAAGGTATTGTCCAAGAGAGAGATCGGACGGTAGTTCACTGGGTCCGACCTCTCTCCCTTTTTAAAAATTGGGACGATGATGCTAGTTGCCCAGGTGGTGGGCATGGGCACTGTTGGCAGACTATTGAAAACATTAAGGAGGATTGGTGCTCATAGATCCGGACTATGCTTGAGAACATCTATGGGCAGTCCATCAGGACCTGGGGCCTTTTTCCCAAGGCTCTCTTTGATAGCTATTTCCACCTCATGGAGATTGATCTCTAAGCCCCGGAGCTGTCCAGGGACAAAGCTAGTTAGTTCCTCGGGTGGTGCGGCATAGATTTTGGAAAAATGGGCCTCCTAAGAACTGCTGGTTATATTGCAACTAATTGGGGTTAATTGTTTGCCCATTTCTCGCATTTTTCTGACAGCTGACCAGAAGGGGCCACTGCATTTCAAGTTTGCACTTACAACCAGCGACTCCCAATGTTCTGTCAATAGTGCAGCCTTTCTTTCAGCTATTTTAAGTTTATAAAATTTCCTGGCTGCCTGTACCTCCGTTATGCACCTTGGTTTGGTGCTTAATGCCCTGCACAATTCCCTATTTGCCAGTGAGCAGGCGGAATCAAACCACCTTGGCTCTTTCCGTTCCTTTGGCAATGGAACTGACAAAAAAGTTTTTATGGCTAGACACAGTATACCAAAGTCAGCAATTATCCTATGACAGTTCCCATCCATGGATAAACAGGAGTGGATTAACTGGGGATATTCCCTTCTTACGCATTCCAATATTACCCCACTGTCAACTCTCCATTTTAATCGTAAACCGTCACCCGAGGGTGTAATGTCTCTTGCGCTATTTAAATTAGCATATACCTGGCTGAGGCCTAGGTGCAGAGTCACTGTAAGGGGGTTATGATCCCCAAACGATGTTTCCATCACTGTGGATTTTATTACGCGATCTATTAAATGGGGGACATAAAAAATAAAATCGATAGTGGAAAAGCATTCCCTGCCTCTGAACGTGGGAACATGATGTGTGCTAGGAGTGTGACCTATATCCATAGCATTACTAAGAGTGTGCTCAGTTAATATGTTAGCTAATTCAATACCCCTTCGTTCAGCTTGATCTAAATGATTTCTATCCTCAGTCCAGCAATTCTTTGAGATTTTCGCATTAAAGTCCCCCCCAATTAAAATTCCTATCTCCTCCTCTGTTTCTAAACTAATTTCAAGGTTTCGTAAGGTCTTGGAGAGTGCTTCAAAATTCTTGTTGGGTACAGAATAAAAGTCGGTATTGTAAAAATTAATTAAATAAATCTGGGTCTTTCGCTTGAATTCCAAGATCTGTATGTTCGGGTTCCCTCTTGATAAATCTCTAATTGTGCCACCGGCCAATATCTTGATCCCAATAAACAAGCCTCCCACTGCGCGACCAAAATCAGGTTTGGGTGCTGTCACACTAAAGCAATGGTAGCCCTCTATATGTAGATTCCCAACAGCCCATGTCTCCTGAAACATAATAATGTCTTTTCCATCCAGTAGCTGGACCCATTGTGGGTCTGACAGTCTTGATTCTAGCCCCGCCACGTTCCAGCTAAGGATTGTCAAGTCACAATGGCTGGGGTGGCTGGCTGACTTACTCCTAGCACTCATAAGTATACTCCGCTTAGAGTTAGTTAGTGTAGGGATTACATCCTCTTGTATAGCTGTATGTGTGACAGTATGGTGGTGTTGTCCTATTTCCTGGGTTGTGTTAGCTTGTGTTGGTGATAAATATTCCTCATTGTCATTACTTACTTCTTGACATCCAATGTTACCTCCCCTATTGCCCAGTCAGTCCTGATCTTCTAGATTTGAGAAGGCGTGTTCAAACCGGTTATAGGTTGGAATATTATATATGGGCCGTAACTCGTTCTGAGGCAAGTTCCGGTTTAGATTGGTCCTTAAATATGGCCTCTCGCTAGGGGTATACTGGGGCATAATGGGAAAGTATGGGTGTGACATCGGGTGAGCTGGGAATATGGGCTGGTGACATTCGGCAGGGCCGTTCATAGAGCTGAAATCTTGATTCAGTTGGTACAATGGGAATTTATTCCTAATACCAAAATTGGGATCCTGATAGCACACAGCCGGGTTATTCCCGGGATTGGAGTTTGGGGCTATTAGATGTCTATAAAAGTAGCCCAGAGGGAGCAAAGTCGTATTGAATTCCCAGGGTGAAGCCGGTGGGGCATTTTCAAGGTTTTTTTTAGCCCATTGTGGGGACCTGAAATTTATAATTAGACAATCTCCCTCAAACTTTTTTCTCAGCGGGCCCACCCACCCCACTCTTTGTGCTTGGATAATCTCCCTCGCTCCTTCCATTGGGAAATTACAATTTACGGTTAACAAATGGAGGATCCTATTTTTGAGGGTAATAGGGTTTTCCTCTTGCTCCTTCCTTAATTTGGGCGCATTGACTAAAACCAACACATATGCCCCGCATTCAGGCGGTAAGCTGATGCGGGTAGGTATCTTCCTCATGTTGGTTGCCACGTTTTGTTCAGGTTGGACAGTTGAGCGATTTTAGGCATCATTCTTGGTTTGTCTGGTCGGGACCCTTTTGCTTTTGTCAGTATTTTGTTCCGTACCTTCCAAACTAACTACCTTAGTCATATTAGAATTAGGGGCATGTTTGGCTGGGGGTAGATTTTTACTTGTGCTTGGTATTGGCATCGGGGGAGTGAGTTTGTTGTGACCATCTGTGTTCATATTAACAGGGCCGGCCTAAGGCATGTGCAAGCTGTGCACCTGCACAGGGCCGCCAAACCCCAGGGGCCATCACGCCAATATATATCCTTAGATACATATTTGCGTGGCGGCCCCTGGCAGGGATTGGGCGGCCTCGGGCCCCCTATCTACACTCCCTGCTCAGGGCCTCCGTGAGCCTAGAGCTGGCCCTGATATTAACCCCATTCTTTTTGGGCTTAGTTCCACTTAATATCCCCACACTGGATTTATTTGTTACAGTCTGCCCTATACCTAGTTTTGTTACATGATCATCTAATACTCTCAGCCTCTTATCCATATTTAGGATTTGTTGGTTAATTGGCCCTAAAAGGTTAGTCAGTAAGGTCTCCATCCTCCCCCAGAATCCTTCATTTCCCATCGCTACACTAGCTTCTGTTGCGTGAGTATCTATTTCATTAAGTTGATCATCCCCCTTATCCCTTCTCGGCTCTACAGAGGCAGGAATTATCCGACCCTGCTTACGCCCACCCTTATTTCTCTGTTTTTTTGGCGAAAGCACAGTGTCTAGGTGTTTCAATTTTCTCTTGGCTTTTTGCCCCCTGATTCGCACAGGGATACTGTCACTATTATCCCTCTCAGTATTTGATACATCAAGTCCCGGGCATGGACTAGTGGCATCTAGATGTGCCAGGTCAGTAGCCAATGGTACGCAAGAGTCTTGACTTATGTTTGTATCAGACCTGGGCATAGTTGGAGTTGATGATAACCTGCTGCCTGTGATGAAATGTTCAGGGGGGGCGTGTCCACAATTATGCAGTTCTCATTAGAGTCTGTGCCTGGGAGCCCTGCATAGGATGCAGCAAGTAGAGAATCCAATGAGTTTTCTTGATTCAAGAGAGGGGGCAAGCTTGGTGGGAGCGAAAAGCGCCTTTCAGTATTCTGGATGGCCATTGCAACAATGTCAATGGTCTTCTGGAGCATTATATCAATGGCAGTCAGACTTGGGCGCGGGGTAATGGAGGTTGTTGCTGCCATTTTATGCACGTCTTTTTGCCTAGGCACTGCCGGTGTTCTTTTCACCATAATGTGAGTTTTATCAAGTTTACTATGGGACGAATATTTGGGCAGTTTAGTATACTTTTGTCACTGACCTGATGACGATGCAGGTGATCCAGGTAGCAAAAAGGTCTGCCAAGGTGGGTGGCCCGGCCCGGCCTCCTCTGGCCTCTGAGGGCCACAGAGGGCCCGCCCTTTGCCCGGGCTTAGCCCGGCGCCGCCCCGCGCGCTCCCACGACGTGGGAAATGAGGCTTGGATTTAAACGCCTCCTGGCGCTGTGCGGCGTGATGCGACTTCCGGTCGCAGGGGCTGGCGGGAAGTGTAGTCCCTGGTCCCCTCGCGCTCTCCCCCGCTCTGCCAAATAGAACAACACATTTGCCAGTACTGAGACTCTTCCTTGCAACCACGCTCCAACTCACAGCAGGAGTTGGAGCGTGGTTGCAAGGAAGAGTCCCATCGCGACTACTAGCGCGATCCGAAGCTTTCAGTCGGGGACCCGACACAATGGATTTCCACAGTGGATCTACAGAAATGGACCACTTTGAATAGACACCGGCATAGAAAACCGCTTCTTTCTCAACTTTGATTGGAATACAACTCTTGATCTTTGCTGAATTTTTGAGCCTTGACCCAAGAATTGAGTAAATTTGGTCCTGAGGAGAACCCTGGCAATCGCGGGGTTTGAAACGCGTCGACCGATCCGGTCCTGGGTCACTTTAAAACATTTTTGAAAAGCTAAAATTTGAGCTTCAAACAGCACAAAAATTTTGTTTCCCTTTCTTGTAAATTTACAATGAACTGTACATTAATCCAAACAATGAAGTTGCACTTTTAGGTTTCTGCACAATATTGTTGACACCAGGACTTGTATGTGTATGTCTGAACAGTCGTATGAATGTCTGGCCAAGAGTGTGTGTAATTGATTGTGTGTGTCAAATTTCTTTTCCATTTTGATATTAGCTTTATAAGGTGTTGTATATATGTAAATGTAAATGTAAATGTACAGGAATTTATATAGCGCAAATCACCGAGCGGTTTCTAAGCGCTTGCTTAGGGAACCCGTCCTGGTATTCCCCTGTGAGATAACCCCAGAAGGGTATCCGCAAGGTGAAAGCCAGGCATCCCGCCGCGAGGGGCCGTTGTGGAGATTAAGCAAGCTATTGCCCAGAGTCGCAGAGTGTGAACCCATGAATCGAGTAGACACCGGAGCGAGAATTGTCAAGTCCATGGACATTTTAGGACTCAAGACCCCACCGAGCAGGGAATTGAACCCTGGTCCCAGGCTGACCTCTGCTTCCAGGTATGCCTCCTCTAACCAGTGAGCCACACTTCTCCACATATAAATGTACATAGTTTGTTTGTATTCCCATGCACAAAATGAGTATGTGTAAAAATTGAATAATCATCGGAAAAAGCAATTAAAAGTATATGTTGCAATTCTTTAAGCAAGTGTCCATGTTATATTCGTGACCACTTTTCTCATGATTTAGAGTCACAATTAATGTTCTCAGTACTGGCAAATGTGTTGTTCTATTAGTCAAGTTGGGCTCAGCCTTGCTGAGTTTTGAGTCAAGACCCTTGTAGTTGTCTTACTCCCCCGCTCTGCGGCAGCACTCGCGGTGTCAGGAATGCGGCGACGGAGGGAGAGCGAGGACAGGAGGACAGGGGCCAGAAGCAGCAGTCCGACGGAGGTCCAGACAGCAAGTAGGTGAAAGATGTCCCCGCTCTGCCGCAAGTGAGACTTGGATTTAAACTCCTCCTGGCGCTGTGCGGCATGATGCGACTTCCGGTCGCAGGGGCTGGCGGGAAGTGTAGTCCCTGGTCCCCTCGCGCTTCCCCCGCTCTGCGGCAGCACTCGCGGTCTCAGGAGTGCGGCGGCGGAGGGAGAGCAAGGACAGGAGGACAGGGGCCAGAAGCAGCAGTACAACGGAGGTCCGGCCAGCAAGTAGGTGAAAGAATACCAGTAAAAAAATAACAGAATCTCAGTTAAATGTGGCTGCTTCCACAGATAAGCTTTATGTCCTCCATTTGCAAAAGGGTACACCCACTAGCACTACAGAGGTGGTAGAAAATTGGATGCAGGTGTAGCTTACTAGCACCTTCTAGTCTGAAAAGTGCATAGTAAGCTGCACATTAATTGGATAATGTCATCAGTAATGTCATAAATGATGTTGTTTGAGACGCTATCAGTAATGTTGTAAATTGTATAATTTTTGATGTCATGAATGATGTAATATGTGAGGCCAGAAGTAGTGCATAGAGAAGGTGCACAGTATAGTTAGTTCACTGAACTATAACTGCTGGTTTTCAATGGTTTTTGAGGGTTAGTTTTAAACTCATTTTAGCACCTAACTATAACGTTACTTTAACCTTTATTTTTTTCAGTGAATTTAGATACATGGATGGATAGACAGACAGACAGACAGAGATAGATAGATAGATAGATAGATAGATAGATAGATAGATAGATAGATAGATAGATAGATAGATAGATAGATAGATAGATAGATAGATAGATAGATAGATAGATAGATAGATAGATAGATAGATAGATAGATAGATAGATAGATAGATTGTTTTAGGGTACAGAGATATGATTTATTTGTTTTTTAGGCTATTAATTGAAAACGTTAAACTAAATATTAATAAATAATGTAATCCAAATTAATTGTACAAAACCTCATTAAGTGGAATGAATTGGAATTCAAAGTAAAAGAACTGATGTAGTTGTATGGGAAGTTTTTGTAAGGGATTAAATGTCCTACAACCCCTGAAAATGACTAACTTGCCAAGCAAAGACTACAGACTTTTGACAAGGGAGAAGACTCCCATGAAGGCAAATTAAAATGTTGAAAACGTTAACTTCAGACCCAATCCATAAAGCCTCAGGGGGAACTACTGGCCAGCTCAATCAGAATATGTGCTTCTCACTACAAGACCCTTTTCACCTTTTCCGAATCGGCATACATCTGAGCAATTCAAAAGATTTTCACATGTAATCACAGTCTTTCTCCACTGACCTGAAAGCAACTGGAAGGTAACCTAAGTGAGTAGTAAGTAGCCTGCTGCTTTTATAGGCATCTCCTTGGGATGCTACAGTTTCTGGTAGTGCAAGGATTTTAATCTGGGCCTTTGCCACAAGCGGGCCATCAAGAATGAAAGTGTCTCTCTTAAGAAATGGTTGAACTCTCGTAGAACTTCATGTGTTTTCTTTTCGAACTCCTGCAGTACTTTTTTGGTGTCTTTCTTTGTTTATTGTCCTTTAAGGTGGTGGGCTGTTATTAAATTGTGCAGGAATAGACACATAACAAACAGTACATCAGCTGCCCTTGTCACAGTGGATGGGGGAGTGGCCTGCTCAAACTTCAAATTTGGACCACTGTCTCTATTTGGAGCAATACAGGGGCTTGTCTATAAATGATGCAATTTTAATTTTACTTAACTGATGTGCTGCCAGCTTTAACATATTTGTTCTAGTGTACACAGGATTAGTGAGAGGGTTGTTTATGTAGTTACCGACTGTGGGTCATTCTGAGAGATATTAAGGGGGTTATCTATGAGAACCTTGAGTCACTTTTGCATCATGTAAAGTGGTACATGCATGACACAGGGCACTGAATCAGATTTATGAATCGACGCAAAGCCATCCTGTGTTGCTAAGAGTGGCCTCATAAATCTTGTGACAACACAGTGCAAATCGCTGCATCGCCTTACTCTGTGCTCAAGAAGCATTTCATAAGCATTGCAGTGGGTGTTTCCATGCAACACCCATGGATTGTGATGCTGCCCCAGATTTACAAAATCATGTAAATCTTGGGATGCGCCAAATCCTTACTCCTCCCTAGGTGAGGCGTAACAAGGAGAAATATATTTGCGCTGTACTCTGAGGAAAATGCCTCTTAGGATTGTTTCTGTGTAGGAAGGTGCAAGAGTGCCTACTTTGGTGTTAGGCTGCCGAAATGGCGCCAGTGCAGGTAAAAGGCAGGTATGCACCAGATTGCATAAGTACGGTGCATTCCTGTCCTTTAACTTTGGAGTAAGGCATCACAGCAAGGTGACTTGCTGTCCTGCACTAAGACAAAATCCCATAAAGGAGGACCTAAGTAGTGATGTAGAGCAATTGTAATCTACTGGATAGCTAGTGATTGGCAGTGAAAAGTATACTTTTTTTTTGTTTTTGTTTTTTTAAACCTTTATTTGTACAAAAAGGATATACAAATCTGGGCCTACAACCAAACTGGCCGGCCACAATACGAAAAGTGGTCGATTAATCCAGAGTAAACAGTACAGAAGCAATCATAAAGGAGCATGAGCAATACAATCTTAAAAAAGGGGGGAGGAAAGAAGATCTAGACGGCCAGCAGACAGGAGCAAAGAAGGTTAATTTTATAATATAGCAATAAGGAGCATGACAGGCTCAGCGACAACATAGAAGAATCCGGATACCCCAAACAAACAATTGGCAACAAGAAAAGGAGGTAAAAGGCCGCAGTTCAGGAGTGTCAGCACTGCATACATCGGTATGAAAACAGGCGCGGCGAATACAAATCAATATGCAATTACTATCAACTTTGCACACCCACCACCCAATAACACATCGGAACCAGGACAACGGGGCCGGAATAGCGACTGCACCAAGACTAGCCCGTCATACTGACCTTGGGTGAGAAAGAAATGGGGGGGGGGGAGAGGAGAGGGAAGGAAGAAAGGGAAAGGAAAACACAGACTAAAGAAGAGTGCCGCGCCGAAACAAGCGTCCCGCAGCGAGGAATACAGAAGAGAGCAGGAACAACAGCAACGAGGAGGGTATGGGAGTCGCGATGGAAAGCAGCAGAACTACAAGAAGAAGAGCAGCGACGTTACAGACCCCACCCCAATCACACCACGGAAGGCAAGAACAGACGCGGCACTCCAATAAAGAGACACAAAAGGGCCATAGAACTGAGGAAAATAAAACATCCAAAAAGACCCAACCCACCCATCCCACCCTGCACCCCTGCAGAAGGCTACGGCCTACCCTCCAAACAGCGTGCCTGTCGCCCTAAACCGGAACCTGAAATGTAGTGGAGAAAAGAGAGAAGAGGAATAAAGAGACAAAAAGAAGGAGATGAAAACAAAAGAAATAAATGGGAGGGAGGAGCAAGAGGGCAAAAACAAATACGGTCGGCCACAGCCTCCGCCTAACCATAATCATATCACGTGTAACCCAGAACGACACGATCTCAAGCGCCATATAACTTACAGGGGGGGGTCTCCCACAGCGCCATGAATATAAACAACTGCGCCACGAATCCGTGCATCAATAATCCACCAGGAGTCGTGCATCTCACCCCAATCCTTTCCTAACCACAATTCCCACCCACCACATGACAATGTGAAATGAGCAACACGATGTGAGGCAGGCACACAATGGAAAGAAATTACGATCAAGACGTAGACCAGGGAGGTCAATCAATCTGCAAGTGAACAAAAGTTCAAATAAGTGGGTCAAATGTCTCAGCAATAGCAACACGGGCAGTAAAAGACAGGAGTTCAGTTCCACAGTTCGGAAAAGCGGGGGTTTTCCTGCAAAATAGAAATGCGACCTCGTCAAGGCGGGAACAGGCAGAAGTCCACCATTTTTCTCAGGCATCCGGGGAGGGTCGAGCCTCCGCACGATAACCAGGTCCCCAAACTCCAACCATCGAAGAGCAGGAGGGTCGCAAGCCATCGGCCTACAAACCCTTCGACGAACAGCGGTAGCAGCCCTCGCAGCAACCGAGGGGGGCGAGGCAGCGGCATCACTGGGACAAGAGGGGGCCATGAAGAAGCGTCCACCCAAGATGGCGGCGGATCGCAACGAGTTTCCAGGGGCACCGTGGGCCAGGGACGCGTGCCAGGATCGCAAGGCATTAAGAACGTCTCCAATCGTAGATTCACGTACACACGTCCGGGCCCCCGTGCAGTCCAGCAACCTAAGTCCGTCATCACGAGGAGATCTAGAGCCCAGATCGTCTGCAACCATTTTGTAAGTTCAGCCTCCTCACCACCCTCCGCGACTCTCGGGACAGTTCACAAATGTGGGCCTTTACAGATGTCCCGGGGGTCCCAACAATGGCGGCCCCAGTGCAAAAAGGAGAACCGCTCAACGCGGGGGCCCGCCTGTATTATCGTCGGCGCTCCCCACGAGTAGAGTCGGAGCGCGAGGTTTCAGGGGCACCGGACGGAGCAGCGGCGGGGGGACCCCTTCACATGATCAGTCCCCGGAGCACCACGCCCTTCACAAGCCTCACGGCCACCAAGGCAGGCCCGGATCAGGGTCACCGGGATGTTCGCACAACGGCTCTCACCAGCGGCTCACTCTCTCGGCCGGGGCCGACGGTCACAACAACGCCAGGCCGGATCCCATAGGCGAGGCCCCGGTCCCAGCCCCACAGAGGCCCGGCTCCTTCGGGGGGGCACAACTTCGGATCCTCAGCTCGCCGGAGCCTCCAGGTCAAACGGTGAGTAAGAGCGAAATGTTGCGTTCCTGTTTCTTCGGAAATGTGTTGTCTCTGGGCAGGATATGCAGCAGGATATACGAGTCAGGCCGGAGGGCTGATGGAGCCGAGCTAAAAGGCGACCATTACGCTCGCGAGCTTGGCTCCTCCCCGAAAAATATACTTTAAAAAAAAAATAACTTTATTTTTCAATTTTAGAAAACACTATACAGCAGTTGGTGAAGTATGATGTATAATACATGACAGGTTGAACATGAGAAGGCATAACACCAGCCATCCATCACTCACCTGTCGTGTCAAGATCACCCCAAGGTGTGATACATTGTCCAAGCTTGCTAGCAGTTCACATTGCCACTTTTAATACTGGGTCACATCCCTCCCTGAATCCAAATCATATCCCATGCTCTTATCAGCAATGTTGCTGTTAGTGGAGTCGGTGTCTGCATGTGGGTCTAGTAGTGTGTCACATAAGTCCAGGCAGACCAAGATGTCTTCCTCCACTTTCTCATTCCCCCTGCTTGTCTTCATGTGTGTCTCCTCTGCTAGTGACCACTCTTGTATGTCCCTATGCCAGTATTTGAGTACCGGTGTATGCTGGCCGATCCAGGTGAGTGTTTGATTGAGTGATGGATTAAACCCAGATCTTTTGACTGGGTGTGAGTGTTTGATTGGTTCAGATGCTCCGTCCATCACCACCCCCTTTTGTACCGCTTTTGGCCGCCATAAGTGTGGCAGGGTATGCTCAGACGTGAGTCCCTTGCTCACTTTGCCACTGGATTCAAGCAAGCGGGCTGAAGACGGCTGTAATGCCAGAAACCGGTCCTCGGAAGCTTGTTTCCGGTCCAGGGAAGGCATGGCTTGGCAGTTCGGGCTGGACTGTTCCCATGAGGCACAGGGTCAGACTGATTTGCATATAGCCATGTCTGAACTGGGGTGGCAGAGTGGGCTAAAAAACGGTGATGGATTAAACCCAGATCTTTTGACTGGGTGTGAGTGTTTGATTGGTTCAGATGCTCCGTCCATCACCACACCCTTTTTAACCGCTTTTGGCCACCATAAGTGTGGCAGGGTATGCTCAGACGTGAGTCCCTTGCTCACTTTGCCACTGGATTCAAGCAAGCCAGGCTGAAGACGGCTGTAATGCCAGAAACCGGTCCTCGGAAGCTTGTTTCGGTCCACGGAAGGCATGGCTTGGCAGTTCGGGCTGGACTGTTCCCATGAGGCATAGGGTCATACTGATTTGCATATAGCCATGTCTGAACTGGGGTGGCAGAGTAGGCTAAAGAACGGTGATGGATTAAACCCAGATCTTTTGACTGGTTGTGAGTGTTTGATTGGTTCAGATGCTCCGTCCATCACCACCCCCTTTTGTACCGCTTTTGGCCGCCATAAGTGTGGCAGGGTATGCTCAGACGTGAGTCCCTTGCTCACTTTGCCACTGGATTCAAGCAAGCCGGGCTGAAGACGGCTGTAATGCCAGAAACCGGTCCTCGGAAGCTTGTTTCCAGTCCACGGAAGGCATGGCTTGGCAGTTCGGGCTGGACTGTTCCCATGAGGCACAGGGTCAGACTGATTTGCATATAGCCATGTCTGAACTGGGGTGGCAGAGTGGGCGAAAGAACGGTGATGGATTAAACCCAGATCTTTTGACTGGGTGTGAGTGTTTGATTGGTTCAGATCCCCCGTCCATCACCACCCCCTTTTGTACCGCTTTTGGCCGCCATAAGTGTGGCAGGGTATGCTCAGACGTGAGTCTCTTGCTCACTTTGCCACTGGATTCAAGCAAGCCAGGCTGAAGACGGCTGTAATGCCAGAAACCGGTCCTCGGAAGCTTGTTTCCGGTCCAGGGAAGGCATGGCTTGGCAGTTCGGGTTGGTCTGTTCCCATGAGGTACAGGGTCAGACTGATTTGCATATAGCCATGTCTGAACTGGGGTGGCGGAGTGGGCTAAAGAACGGTGATGGATTAAACCCAGATCTTTTGACGGGGTGTGAGTGTTTGATTGGTTCAGATGCTCCGTCCATCACCACCCCCTTTTGTACGGATCCAGGTGATGGCTACTCTACGTCTGCCCAACACCAGTGCCAACTGCAGAAATGTGCAGCAGGGGCGTAACACAGGCCCCCGCAGCCCCCGCGGTGCGGGGGGACCGCTGTGCTCCAGGGGCCCCTCCGCAGCCGTCAGCCAGCAATCACTTTGAACTCTGTCTTTTCCTTCATGCCTTGTGAGAAGACAAGAACAGTGTCTGTTCTCCTGCCGAAACTGAGACTTCCTCCTTTCGTTTATTTGCTCCCCTGTGAAATGGATCTAAAAAAGAAAAACTGTTTTGCTGGAAACGGTGTCTTTTACTGACATCTTTCAATCTCTATGTGCAGCCTCGGGGGGGGACAGAAATAAAACATTCTGTATATGAAAACTAAGCAACTAACTAAGGAAAGCAAGACAGAGTGGTTGCAAGGTGACCACATTGATTTGTCACAGTTAAACACATTAGCGCCACTTTACAGTGTTTGCCAGAGAAGCGCTACTTTTGTTTTCTCCTCTCTTTGAACAACATTGTTTTCCCTGGGTGTGAAAGTGCACCTTTCCTGGAGGTACTGAAATACCTCCATGATGTGTGAATCGGAAAAAAATGTGTACCGCGACTGTGTGTTCACAAATGTGGTCTTTTTCAACCACACTGCCTATGTTTTGTAAGGATATAAAAAAAGGACACTGAAACAGGTCCTTTCCGTGCCCTTTAGTCATTGCCTTTACTTTTTAGGCAAAAGAACTCACAAATTTCTGAATAAAGAGTGTTAAAGGAAAAAGATAACCATGTTGTTCCTTCTTACATTTCACATGCTTGACTTAATCTTGCATTCCCTATTAGTGTTTGCTTTTTCTAGGATGTTGCTAATTTTTTTAATGCAAAATATTGTCTATTGCGTAAATTTAATTCAGTCACATCCAGGTGATTATAGCGGGTCAGTGCAGTGCAGTGCAAGTTTCTCTGAGTGGGGCAGTATGGTATTCAGTGGGGGAGAGGATGTGGCTCTATGTAAATGTAAATGTAAATGTGGGTGTACTTGTAAAGCGCACTGCGACTCCTACCGGAGTATCGTGGCGCTGGAGACCGCTAGGGAACCCGTCCTGGTTTTCCCTGTGAGATGGTTCCTTACTGGGTATCTCCAAGGTGAAACCAGGCATCCCCTGCGACTTGTGGGGGGCCGTTGTAGAGATGAGGCAAGCTTAATGCCCAGAGTTGCCGAGTGTGATCCCTGGTTAGAGTAGGCACCGAGGCGAGAATTATCGAGTCCGTTGACCCTGGTCCACGACCCTGCCGCGTCGGGAATTGAACCCTGGTCCCGGGCCGTTCTCCACTTCCAGGTCTGCCGCCTCTAACCAGTGAGCCACACCACACCACTCCACTATGGTCAGTCTACTGAATTTGGAACTGGGAAACCAGGTTCAGCATTTAATACAAGTCTCCCAGACTACTCTCCTGAGGGAGCCCATTCCCATGCTGGACCTTAGAAGGCCCGCAAGACCTTAGAAGCCTCGAAGTCTTAGCACCAGCAGGTGAATCCTAGTGGTCGCAAGTGCGGGTTAACCTTCTAGGCCTGTCCACCACAATCCAAGATGTTCACCTCCAGTCTTGGGGGCAGGCCTATGAAGCAGCACACCCTAGAGTGACAGTGACTCTGTCACTGAGGTCACAGGACCCTGGAGAAGGTGGCTCTAGGGCATGCGACCGCACCGGGCACTGACTTCGGGTGGGGGATTCGTGTTTATAAGTATAATATGGTTTTTAACGCACTTGCTTTTCCTTCTTGGCCTCAAACAATTTTTGGCAACAATAAAATTGTCATGATAACTCCAGTGATTAGTGTTCTTAGTAGAGAGAGATGGTGTTTTGTCTAGTGGAAGTTTTGTCTCATAAAAAGGAAGCGCAGAGGGTTAATGTGCCTGCTGCTAAGAACATGTACCATGCAGATCACAAAGTGCACATAATGTGAATAGGTCAGTTGGATACTGCTTTGTCAGAGAGACCCTATTGTTACTTGCAGTTAATAAGTAAAAATCCTAGCATAGAACCATGAGCTATTAACTGTCATGTAAGAGCTGCATGCAAACTGCAAGGTATAAATTAGAGCGTTATGGTATTTTCCCCAGTCTTTGATTATCCTAATGTTGCAAAAAAAGGTTCATTTGTGTAGAAATCAGTTCTGGTTATTAAAGAGAACGCGCAACCATAGTATTACGTTTTGAATCCTGAGTTTGTGTTTCTCCAGACCAATCACTATTAAAATATGCTACCTACTAGTGTGGTTGTCGTGTGACTCCTACACCTTGTAGTCCTTTGTCTTTTATAACATTTCCTATACAGTGATTTACACACATATGAATGATTGTCTCTGTGTAATATGTATGAGGAAAGTGCTCTGACACCCTACACTGGTATCAGTGGAGCTGTACATTTTCTGATACTTTGTTATTTTGATATTTTTACACATGCTATCAGTCTCTGAAAAGATTTTTCCTTATTAGTACCAGTGGAACATACAACTGCAGCAGTGAGAAAGGTGACCAGTCAACCTTTGCAAAAGGGCCTCCACTTCACAGCAGCACAAGTCACATTTTTTAGTAACCTTTGATCCGTTTGAGCTATAAACAATTTTTTAGTTAACCCGTAAGATTATGCAGCAGGTGATGTATTATGTGGCAAATATGGCACAGCGATAATTATGCGGGAAAACATTTGCAAACCAGGATATTTTGCCATTCATGTTTGAACTGCTCTTGTGGAAAAAGGGAGAAGTGCTGATGCATAAAACTCCATGGCTGGGAGAGAAATGGTTTGTGATTCCACTTTTAAGGTAATTTGGGACAATCTGTGATTGGAAACATATCCCACTTTGTGAGTGTATTTTAATGTCAATAACTCATATTTAAATAAACATGTGTATCTATTGGTTAAATTGAATAACATAATAAACTGTAATAGGTTAGTGAAATGGGAAGCAAATACCAGATATAATCTTTTCTGCCACACCTCTGACTCCGCCCACTGACCCAACCTAAGCATTACTCCGGCCCTCTGATTCTCCGCCCACAGTTCTCCTACTTCCACCCCCCCCACTTCGACCACTGCTTCCATTGTATTTCCTATTATGAGAGGGCCCGCTAACTCGTTCTTGTAAAATGGAGTGCGCAGGATCTGCACATTTCTGGAATGGTACAAGCTCATTAACATGACGGCAGGGGCCACGCAGCCAAGAGAACCCCTTATAGACTCAGGCTGAGGCGCAACTAGAGAGAGCCACATTTCGGGGGTGGGGGGTCTACCATCAATTTCAGTGAGGGGATGGCAAATTCTTCCAGTGATAACCAGAGTGGAGACGCAGGGACTCTAAGATGGGGTGAAAGAACAACAAAGCCTTGTTAGCAAGTAAAGTACATATTAAAGACCTGTGAAGTACTCGGGTGAGGCTGTGTATGTGCCCAGGAAGCTGTCTCAACCCGGGCTGACACACACGACGTGGGGTGTGTGGGGGTGAGGTTTGAAGCACTTTCAGTCCAATGGGGGTTGCACGCCTGGGCTCAGGTGCATGTTTTCATTGTGTGTAGGGGTCAATGCAGGAGAGGGAGCTTTAAGAAGATAAAAGTGCAGGGTGGAGCTGCGGTTGAGTGGGGGGTGGTGCCATTGGGGACTATGGTGACTGAGGCAGATGGGTAGCTGCAATATTTATATGTAGGGGACATTCATCTGATACCGCTGTAACAGGGATGTCAGTCACACTGTGAGACATAAGCACTGCCCATGATGTGGAACATTGTTTTAGCCCTTGTGGAGGTGGGCTGCGTAGAAGGGAGGTGGGATCCTACATTGCGTTTGTAGCACAAATTGTGGAAACATGTTTTGCACTTTAATTTCCAGCCTCTGTGATGCCTCTCTTGACCTTCACCCCACCACTCCTTCTCCCAGTCCCACTTGCAACCATTAACCTATTCAAAGTTGCAACCATTAACCTATTCAGGAAGGACACTGGGTGCATTCAGTTGCAGCACACTCCACACTCCATTCCATTATTTTTAAGCCTTGCTACAGAGAGTCCTTGCTGATAGCTAAGGTTCACGTCACCGATAAACAAAAATCCACATAGTGGGCTTTGGTCAGCTGCCTCCAGCCACTGAATTGTTTGGGTCGACCCCCTTCAGCATTGCTTACTTAAAGAGTATTTCCAATTTGTATAAAGCCATATGTGTATTGCGCTGCTTTACATTTTGGAGTGATGATTGGAAAATAGTCTATCTCCACCATCTCATATGTACAGCTAATGTAACTTCTTATAACCATATTTTCTCTCTGTATTCGATGACTTTGCACCTCAAAATGGTACCATTCCTCCTTATGACTTTGTGTCTAGAGTGATTTTGCACCTAAATGTTTTTTTCCCCAAAACAATTTTTTGTCTTAATTTTATTTTTCCACCCGAAAGCGTATCATCAGACCCAGCTCTTTTTACATCCAAATCTGATTTTGCAACTAAATTCAATTTTGTTGAAATGTGTTTTTTCTCCTAAAAGGGATTTGTACTCCTAAATGTGGTTCCACATGTCTGCTAATTTTGCCCTCCGTTTATTTTTGCACCCATAAGATTTAGATTCAAAAGGTGATAGTGCACCCTGCATCATTTACACAGAGAGTAAATTTACTCATAAATGTGATGCTGCACATTTGTGTTTATAAACGTTTTGCAAACCTATGCTATTGTTGCACCAATGGTGCTTTTTCACATGAATAGGCTGCCATCCTATCACGTTAATGCACACCGATTACCCTCATGTGACAACTTTGTACGGCAGTTTCTGTCTTTTTTTGAGCAATTTTGCAACTTCATTTCATATTACACTATTGCCACACTACTATGATAACCAGATCGTGCGACCCAAAAACCGGGACATTTCACAAAAATAGAGGAAGGACTACAAATTTACAACAATAAAGTGGCAAAGAATGACAGCCCTCATCCCCATAGACCCACACAGAAGAGGCACTAAGAAAATAAATAAAATGTAATTTTTAAAACCAGCATCATACCTGTTAATTAAATTGCTTACTATTACTTCCATGCTTTGGAACACCTAAAAACAGAGCCTCACACTGTTTTCAGTTTACCCTCTCAAAAACCCGGGATATGAGGAACTTTTACCGCAATCTGCCTGGACAACAGTTGCCTGGTCAACCTAGTGTCTCACTACTCCTGTTTATGTTGTACCAAATGTGATTTTGCACCTCATTGAATGTGCGTAACATAGGCCCCGCAGCTCCCACGGTGAGGGGAAGCCCCAAGCTCCAGAGGGCCCCCTCAGCCCAGCACCCAGAGCTCCCGATTAAGTAGGAGGGGGCCCCTCCAGATACCTTGCAGGGGGGCCCCCTCAAGTTTCGTTACGCTTCTGATGTGTAGGCCATATTATAGCCCTTTGGCCTCTTAACATTACCCAGTAGATAATTCAGAGGTCTGTGTTCTATTCTAAGGTGAGTAGTCCTCTGTAAGTCTGCCGCTACATGAGTCCAGTAGTCCTGCATTGTCCGGTAGTGCCAGGTCAGGTGCAGAATATCCGCCCCACTGACACTACAGCATGGCAACTGTTCAGTCGAGTTGGGGATATGCAATGAAGGTCTTTGAGGATTAGATATTTCCTGTGTAGGAAATTGTTGTGTACCAGTTTAAACTGGGCATTACATGAGAGTAGCACTTTTCCCAATTGTCACCTGCATCAAGTCACCTTGTGCATGTTGTAGTTGTGTGGCATAGTAGTACAGGTCAAGTATTCCTACCTTTAGTTCCCCCTCTTTGTACCCTCAGGTCAACATTGTCAGGGCCTTCCTGCTGCATCGGCTAGCCCACAATAGTGAAAACAAGATGGAGTTTAATTGCCTGAATACATTCATACAGACGGGGCAGAGTGAGTTTTGTAGAATGAAGAATATACAGGCATCTCAGCAATAACACAATCTTGGCAATAGTTAGCCTGCCCATCAGTGAGAGGGGCAGTTTATTACAAAAGGACACTGACCTCTTTAATGCGTCCAGCACCCTGTCCATGTTGCTGTGTTCTGGTGTGCACTACTTTGATCCCCAAGTATCTTAATTGTGCTAACACCCTTTGCAGGCCAATGCTCGGGAGATGGGCCAAGGATGTTCCGACCAAGGATATAAGGAGGAACAGAGGTGATTTGTTTCAATTGAGCTGGAAGCCGGAGAGGTGCCCGAACTCGCCCAATATTTGCAGCAATATTGGCAGTACATCACATGGAAAGGAAAGATACTATAGCTCAACATCTGTGACCAGTTATATAATGTGACGTGCTTCCCCAGACAAATTCCCAAGTCCCACAGTTCCTAGTGCACCCATATTGCTGAGGTTTTCATCATGAGCGTAAATAGGAGCGGTGAAAGAAGGCAGCCCTATTGTGTCCCTCTTTCCAAGGTCCCCATGTCTGATCGGCTGCGTGCCATGCATATTCTAGCACTAGGTTTGGTGTATAACAGTTGAACCCAACTGCATATAAGTGAGGGCCAAAGCCCATGACTCTCAGCACCTCGATTAAGTAGCCCCAATCTACTGTGTTGAAGGCTTTTTCTAAGTCAAGGGAAACCAGCAGCAGCTCTTCGTCACATAGTTCCACTTTGTGGAGGACATGACCTAAGCGTCTGAGGTTCATTCCTGCATTCCGGCTAGGGATAGACCTGCTCTGGTTTTCACAGCAGCATAATAAAACTTGAGGGGGCCCCCTGCAAGGTAGAGGTTGGGGCCCTCACTCTGGATTTAATCAGGAGCTCCTAGGCCAGAGTACTGTGCTGAGGGGGCCACCTGAAGCTCGGGCCACCCGCACTGCGGGGGCTGCGTGGGCTGCGTGGCCGGGGATCTGTGTTACGCAACTGGGTCTGCATGTACCAGTTAGGTCAGATGGGGAGCCAGTAGGTTAGCGAGTAATTACAAAGTATCTTCACATCCGTGTTGATCATCGTGAGCAGCTCATGTTTTCCTCTTTCTATATGTGCTGCATTATGTAGCACACATAGAAAGAGGAAAATAACACTTAGGATTTTTTTCTGTGCAGGAAGGTACCTCTTCCTGCACAAAAACAATCCTGCATGAAATGGAGGCACCCTTGCACCATAGTGCAGGGGTGCGTACATTGGTGCTAGGCTAGTGAAATGGCAACAGTGCAAGGAGAAAGGACAGGAATGCACCATATTGCATAAGTCTGGTGCATTCCTGCCATTTCACTGTGGCGTAGGGCAGCACAACAAGGTGACTAGCTGCGCTGCCCTATGTATAAATCCTGTGAATGAGTGCCTCAGTCTAAAAGATATATATTGAAATAGAGAAAACTGCTTTGGAATAGGCCTACTTTGGAATCTCTACTTGGCTCTAACTATGTTGTGCCAGACAGACATTCCATTTTGAGGGCATGGGCTTCGAACAATAATGATGCAGGAGAGTCTAAGCTAGGCATTAGGTTTGCCACCTGAATCTTGCTTTACTTCCAGTCACAACCATTATTGGGTTTCACCTGCAGAGCGCTTGCACTGTGCTCGATAAATCTATTGTTTTTAATATAAACTTAAAAGGGACTTACACCCGCCTCCTTTCTTTCCTGACTTCTCATTGGTTCCTGTGCATGTCATTTACCTTTCCTCCATTTCTATTGGCTGTTGCATATTTTCCTACATTTACAAATGCATGTTTCTCTTATCAGTTTCCCGCTCCCAAAATACTGTAAACATCTCCTTTGGTGGAACTATATTTTCATAAAGTTTTTCCTTTTACTGTTGCAGCATATTTATTTAACAGTTTATTTCTAGGAACAATTACGTGATTTGCATAGAATCACAGGATGTTGCACAATCCCCATCACTTGAGTCAGCAACTCTGGCTGCTGGACCACGTTCTCTCCACTACCGTATTATCTGTCTGGGAGCTCTTTCCTTCTACAGTAAAATGATTAATGAAAACAGCTCTTTATTCATTACATAGGTGAAACCGATGCATTACCAATGCTTGTTCATCTTTCTGCTACTTTTAAACTTCCTCCACAGTGAGCTGTTCCACACATTACCAAGATTGATAAAATGCTGCCACGTGGCCTGCTTCTCAGCTGCCCTGAGCTTGTACGGAGGCAGACCAAGTAGTTTGCAACTGTTACCCATTACACATTAAAACTCTAAGTTTGTCTCTCCTTCTGTTTAATCTTTCTGGCTCTTCAGGCTTTTGAGCTCCATTGTTCTTACTGTCAGGCGCAGTTCAGCAGCAATGGAGACAAGCAGGCATTACAACCGATATTTAATGGGTTGCGTGTCTATTAGTGTGAGTTTGACTATGATCCTCATGTGTACTTTGTGCTTTTATTCCATGCGTGCATGCGTTGTGTACTGTTGCCATGGAATGTAATCACTTCACCTCATCTGTTCTATTTGGCCAATTCTTGCTATTGCACTAGATGCATTATTTTGATTTACACATATAAATGTACTACAACTAGGAGTAGGTAGATACGATTGCAGATTCAAAAATACAGATGTATGTATCGTAAAAAAGAGAAAAGACGAATGCAAGAATTGGACGGGCACACCTCTGATTTTACACGTATATAGTTGGATCATTAAGGAAACCTATGAAATCGGACTTCTAAGTACTGCACGTATTGTTACATGTGTGCAGTTTTAGACTTCCAGTTCAAGTTTGGTAAATCAGGTCTAGGAGTGCTGTCGAACTCGAGGGTTGCTGCAATTAGTACATGGTGAAGTTAATTCTCACTAGAGACTGTCATGGAGTAACAGCTATTTTGCCATTTGAATTCAACAGCTTTATTTCAGTGTATTCAATAACCTAAAGGGACGACTTAAGCACATATCCTAAAGTAAACCAAGCACTTTGTGCGCAGCGTTTTTGTATATTCCAAAAATTATATTACTCTCCTACACTCACAGATGTCTAATGATGTTTGTTTTCCTCAGTGGAATATTCTAATCAGTTTTAAACATTTATTTTATTAAGCATGCATGAGATGGCTACTGAGCCAAATTCCCCTACCATTATTTTTTCATTACACGGTCTTGTTTGTTATATATTCTTATTGTCAAGCCTTTTTTGCAGAAAGGCTGGAAAGATGGTTTTGGGGTTGAATCAGGAATCTAAGGAGAGAACAGTTGCCTAGTCTTCCTTGATCTCTGCTTGAGTGATTTCAGACATAATTCTTCTTGTTTTGCCCGCGGCATGCATTCTCAATGATTTATGGCATCCAATAGTCTCTAACTAAACCTTTTTTACTTTCTATTCTTACAGCGGTACACGTTTAGGAATATCACATTAAAACCTTCACAATAGATCACAAATAATGCTAACAATCGTCTTCCCAAATGTAAGCAATTTATTAGATCATGAATAACTGTGCTCTTTTCATTCAATCTTTATTTCGGCCGTTGGCCATCAAAGATATACAGTAAAACATGTATAGTCACTATAAAATCAACATACATAATCAATGACAATATAAAGCCTTAAAATTACATACTAATAAAACTGCGTTAAAAACTGTAAACCTTGAGATTAAGAGGGAGCCTGCATCTTCAAAATGCGAATGCGAGTATGCCAGACATTAGTGAGGAACTTTGCTAGTACAAATACAGTTAAACTGGAGACATCGGTTTTTAGGATTCTATACATTGGGAGGTACTCCCTACCACCCAGATTTCTAATCAATGGTAAGAGCCAGTATTTCCTCGCTGCCTTATAAGCTGGGCAAAACAGAACCATGTGTAAATCACTTTCCTCTGCCGCAGTGCAAGCCGGGCACTGCTTGGTGGAGGGAGGTGATGACCAGGAACTGGTAAAGGATCGTAAAGGCAGTGTGCCGTATCTCCATTGGAGGAACAGCTTCCTGGCCAACACGGGAGAGATGGCATCTAAAGCTCTCTCCTGCCTGTACAAGTCCTTGCTTTGCAAAAAGACAGAAGTTAGTGACCCTTCACACTGACTGTCTAAGGCCGTGGCTAATTTATGTTCATGGTAAGCGCTAGCAAGACCTTTCCTTGAGATATTTAATGAGGCATTAGCAGGGTTAGACCAAAGGTCGGGGAACACCAGTACCGTACAAGAGTTTTAAATGTATTTTATCCAGGGGATCAATAGCGCTTTCGGGTGGGTCAATAGCTCCATTAGTTCCGCCCTATAGGCGAGAAGTTCGTTGCTACTCCACAGCCTTCGCCAGAAGGCTATGGGTCTCAAGCCTAGTTCGTCAGCTATGGGGCGCAAGCCCAGATCTAGCCTCAGGGGGAGGAGCGGGGTGCTGGGTGGAAGTGCGACTATCTGTCTGATGAATTTGTTCTCTGTTAGAGACAGACTACGACAGGATGTGTGTCCCCACAATTCCGCCCCATACATAGTAGCACCCCTGGCTTGCGCTTTGTAGATCTGGATAAGGGACCCCAGTGGTCGGTATGTGGAACCATTTAACATCCGCGTGATACCCCCTGTGGTCTGTATCAATTTTAGATTGGCCCTGCTCTGGTGTGATCCCCAAGACATAGTTTCGTTGAGAGTTACGCCAAGGTAGTCGAAAGTGGAAACTCTCTCGAGCCGCGAGGCTCCCAATAGCGGATTTGGGCGCAATTTATGACTTGGGTTCAAAACCATAAACTTAGTTTTAGCCGCATTCATTTCTAAGCCTCTGTCAGTGCAAAAGGCCACAAATGAATCGAGGATCCTCTGTATCCCCATTGGGGTTTTGGACAGCAGCAGGGTGTCATCTGCAAACATAATTGCAGGCACCCTACTGCCGTTTAGTTTAGGGGCGTCAGTGTATTCAGTTGCATTTAGGTGGGCGATCACCCCGTTGACAAAGAGGCAGAACAGGGTCGGTGCCAGCACACAACCCTGTCTAACCCCTCGGTCAACGGGGAATCTATCTGTCAGAGCCCCAGACCTCCCGCACCTCACTCAAGCATAATTATTTTCATGCAGTCTCTGCAAGATTATCAGGATGTCCGGGGGAACCCCCATCTCAGCCAAGACGCTCCACAGTTTCCCTCTGGGCACCAGGTCGAACGCGGCCCGCAGATCCACAAAAATTGTGTATAGGCTGCCGCCTTCGAATACCGCTGCCCTCCAGTAAATGATATTCAATCGAAAAACCTGGTCCACCGTGGAAACACCCTTTCTAAATCCCGCCTGGTACGGGCTAAGGACACCCAACTCTTCTGCCCAATCTTGGAGCCGATTCAACAATACCCTACCAAACAGCTTCTGTGCCACATCGATTAAACTGATTGGTCTGTAGTTGGCTGGGAGAAGAGGCGAGCCCTTTTTGAAGATAGGGACCACCTCCGCCCCCAGCCAAGTACTAGGGATTTCCATACCGCTGAGGACTCCATTGAACAACGTGGCAAGGTAGGGCGCCCAAACATTGGGCTCCTGCTTGAACAGGACCCCGGGTAGGCCGTCCAATCCTGGCGCCTTTCCCGAGGTAAGTCCTGCTATTGCAACCCTAACCTCGCCCAGTGTTATCGGATCTCCCTCATAATCAGGCCAACCAGCACCGGTGTCAGTGGTGGGTTCTCCCGGTTCAGAGCTATAGAACGATTGAAAGTGTGTCTGCCACACCTCTGGTGCGATATTTGGCTCAATTGCCGAGTGTAGATTCCCCGACCCCCCGCTTACTATTCTCCAAAACATTCGGTGGTCCTGTGTCACTAGGGACTTAGTGAGCTCTTCCCATTGACTCTCTTCCCATTCGGTTTTGGCGTGGGCAATACGTTTTTTGTATGCCCATCTGCGTTCTCTTAGCTGTTCCCCGCCTAGACCCTCCTTGATCGCTCTAAGGAGTTCCCCCTTTGCTCTTCTACAGGCTGCGTTGTACCATGAGGATTTACATGGCTGCCCCCTCCTTGAATTCTGCACGTTACTAAAGAGGACGGGAGCCACAGCCTTTATGAGATCCTCATGGGCCTGGTGTAATTTGGCCTGTGAGTCCTTAATTCCCACCTCGATAGCCAAGTCTCCCACAGTTTCCAGAATGGGTATTATCCCTGCATAAAGCCTCGGGAGTTGTTCCTCACTTGAGGCCAGTTGTTCCCACCTGATCCTTCTCCTGTTGTTTTCCAGGAGAAGTTCAGGTTGGATCCCCTCCCCTGATGTCGCACTAGTTCGGCGCCCGGGGTGGGTGAGGTCAAGTTCAAGGGCATTGTGATCACTGTCTAGCCTTTCCCTAACCCTAAAGTCCCGAATAGCCGGCCAGTTCGCTATCTGTACCAGGACATAATCCAAGCGAGATTCTCTTCCCACTCTATTATAGGTGGTTCTGCTGGGTATGTCAGATCTAATACGCCCATTACAGGCTCTAATTCCAAACTTCAGGGCATGGGCTGTGATCGGCAATGCTACAGGAGTCCATGCCTTCGGGGGGGGAGCTTCTACCGTAGGCAAAAACCACCTGGCCTAGTCTTCCATTGGGAAACCCTCTAACAGGCCTGGTAGTGGCTTGAAATGGGAATTTAAGTCCCCTCCTACTACATAGGGTAGATCACTTGGTAATTCGGATAGATAATCCGAAAGTTCATCTATAGTGGACGATTCCCTGGCAATTCCAACTGGCCTAGAATAGATGTTTATTAGGACAAGTTTCGCTAGATTTGGCCAGGACAATAGAACCACGAGGATGTCATTGGAGGGGACCGGTAACCGTGTGGCCTCACAGCCTAGGTGGGATGCCACCCAGGTTGTGAGCCCTCCTGACGGGCGTCCTTTGCCTTCCCACCTGGCCGGGATGAAAAATGACTGATAACCTTTGTGCCCATAGTCTTCCCTTGCCCAGGTCTCCTGGAACATGCAAACATCCCCAGTCTCAATATAGGTTTCCCAATCTTGAGCAGCCAGCTTGATGGCTAGTCCGGCTACGTTCCAGCAAATTAGTCTCAGATGTTCGATGGTTGGAGTTGCCGGGATGGGAGAATGGGGGGTGACAGTTCCAGGTATTGCACCAGTTATTCCATCAAGAACATTGTCCAAAGCGGATTCAAGTGGCTCAAGGAGATTACAAGAACCATTGTCCCAGGTCGCAAAATTATTGGTGGACAGTCAATCAACCCCATCAAGCCCGCTCAGACAATTAAAGCGGTTAAAATGGAAATAGGGTGTTTCAGGTGGCTGATAATTTGGACATCGGACATATTCTTTGTATCTTGGTCTCCGTTCCACCCTTGTCCAGTTTCCTTGTGGCCGATCATCGTACATGCGGGCGGGTGGAAAAAAGAAGGAGACTGGCAAGGTCTGTATGGTGGAATCCAATGATCTGTTTGAGTCAGCACAAATGTGTAAAACAGTGCCAGGGTCCCTGAAAGTCACCATTATACAGTCCCCCATAATTGTTTTCCTCGTCTTCCCCAGCCATGGCACCCTTCTAACCATAATGATCTCATTGTTAAAGTGTTGTGGTAGGGGTCTGTTCCAGTTGAGCCATTTAATGACTTTCCTTTTAAGGGATTGGAAATCTTCATTTTCACCCCTTCGTAGAGGGGGTGTGGAAAATTAAATTTTGCCATGTTCTGTGTCCCTACGTGTTCCCCATCTTATGTTATGTGTGCATGATTGATATGCATATATATTCCCCATGTTTGATTAAAGACGCAATTACAGTTGTGTCCATCCCTAGTATGCCAGTTTCCAGTTCTCGTGAAAGCTACGAGTATTAGGCCTATGTAAAGTTACGTTGCCACGTTTTCTCAGTGTGCACGTTATTTCATTGTAAAGTCCCCGTTTCTAGGCCTCAAAAGGGCCCGGACACCAGATTCAGCTCCTGTCTCCTGAGCCCTCGCTGAGGAGCGATACAGCCCCCACCTGTGTTCCTGACCCTTCACTTACTTCCTGCCTCACAGTGCCCGGCTCGGCCTGGCTCTGCCTGCTAGTCTGCCAAGAGTATGTTATGATTCCAGTTATCAGTCCAGCTCTCCTTCTCTGCATTCCTAAGCTACTGAATCGCATCAATAGTTTCCGTCATCGTCTAGCCTTTACGTCTCCATGTAAGAGAAATACTGTATTTATGGTCATTTAATATTCTTCATCACGCACTACATGTAGAATAATGCATGCACCAGTCTTAGTGTCTGTTAGCCTTTACCCCGATAACTTTTAGTTTATATCGACATGTCCTCTAAACATCAGATACTAGATATTGTTTAGGTACATGTCGCCCTGACTCTCCAGACTTTCGTCTCTGCTCCTAGCACAGAGTTCATAGCCCCCAGCTTCTCCTAGTGACACGTCATTGTCAGTTTGCGCGCACTACTAGGTTAGAGGTCCCAGCTCCTTAGGTAGCCCCCTCCATGTTTCCGCCCCATTTATGACATATTCTGTTACGTTTACATCACATGTCTATGTAAACGCCTCCTGTTACACCCACTTTCACCCTTATCTTTCGCGACTGCTATTGACCACACCCACTGCTCCGCCTACTGTATTCACTGTAATGCAATTGTTTTAGTATATATATGTTGTATTTTGTTATTAAAGTTAGCGCGCTCATTCCCTGTCCCCCCTGCAGGGCTCTGCCATCCCATTCCTGTGCAGGTTGTCCTGTTCCTGTCCTTTATGCTGTATTAAACCTGCAAACTCCTACTACCTCGAATCTTGACTCTTATTTATTGAGCTATCTGTTATTACTATGTCCAGTAAAACCTAGATCCGGTATTATTTATTTATATACCACATAATGGCGCCCGAATAGGGACTTGCCCTTTCCCCACGCGCCGGTGAAGCCACGTATGCCCCCTGACCCTCTGCAGCCGTGACGGAACCATACCGTGCACGTGCAGATATTTCTGCTTCAAGTATCCCTCAGGCCTGCGGAGGAGACGGAGGTGGCGGTCCAGCATCCAGACGAGGCGGTGGAGGAACGCGGCGAGTCCCGACCAGAGCCCAAGCCGAGAGTCCAAGGTCCGAGGTATCCGGAGGCCCACCCGTAACTGAAGTCCGAAGTTCGTCCGTCCGGCGTCGAAGCAGTCCAGTCCAGTCCGAGGCTTTCCGTTCTTGCTGCCCGGTGAGTACCGTTGCTGGGGTAGTATCTAGACAGGGTCAATCTAATTGTCTCTGGTCCGTGGGGTTTGGTGGTACACAGATCCCAAAACGAAGTGTCCACTCCGGTGGATGCGGGTCCTGACGTGTCTCTTTATGAGACCGGTAAGTTTCGTACTGTTTTAGCAGTGCATCTAGTTTCTGTTCTAGTCAGTTCTGTTCTCGAGCAATTCATGTATTCTGTTTTCCGTATTCCAGGTAGTGTTCTGTTCGAACTGTTATTTTAAATGTTCTTCATGTATTTTAGTGTCGTGGTATGAAAGTGGTGTAGTTATCGTGTTCATTGTGTATTGTATTGTGTCTAGATTACAGTCCAGTCATGCCGTTATTTTCCAGACTACGTCAGTTAAGAACTAGAAAAGGTCTGTTAGAAGCAGCAGTTCCTGTCCCGCCTAGGGACAGTCCAGGTCACTTTATGTATCAGAAGCATGGCATAAGTGCCATATTGTATCTAGATTTATGGGTAGAGTATACCAAACAGTTAGAAGAAAAGTATAGATGGCCCGTATCGGGTACATGGGATGCCGAGTGCATCATGCGAGTAGAAGAAGCATTATGGAAAAAGAAAGCCAGACAGTCACAGAAAGATGCCATCGAGTTATGGCGCAAAGAATCTCATAAAAGAACCGAAAAAGAAATCAGAAGGTCAGAATTAAGTAGAGAATCCTTAGAACGAGCCCAAGAAAGGGAATTAATCGAGATAGGTGAACGAGTTAAAACCGAACAGTCAGACAGACAGAGGAATGCCCTCATTAAGGGTATGTATCCTCTTCTTGCCGAGGGCTTACCAAAAGCAACCCCGGAGGCATCCAGTAATTTTCCGCCACCATTAGTTCCGACCAAGCTACGTCACAAACCGACCGCAGCTGATATTTTCATCTCGTCCTACTTGGACGACACAGTCCCAGAATATGCAAATCCTGTTCCGCCAGTCCCTGTAAATCATGCCATTCCTACTCCTCCAGACACCGGAGTACCTGCTACGGTACCCCCAGTCCAGCCTACATTACAACTGCCTACCCTACAATTTCCCACTCTGCCAGCACGAAGAGTATCAGTCGACGATTCCAGTATAGGGGCCGCAGGAGGAGGTCCTCCTGGTACCCCGCCACCACACCAACGAGTAACGTTAGTCGAGTTACATGAATGTGCATTACAGCGTACGCCCAAATATAAGTCCGTTGCAGATATCCGACGAGCTCTTACTGAATGCCGCTATGATCCAGTCGCAGGTGATGATAGTACAGTTATATATTCCATCCGTGTAAGACGGGTGACCGGGTATTTGGACACCCTACCAGACATGAAAGAAGATCTAGACAGAATATATCGTTTCATCCGTACAGGGGATGATCCAGAAAGTATTGGCGAAGCCATGTCTCAAAGGAAAGCTGAGATCCAGCTCATGTTATTAAAGTTTCTGATTAATTGTTTAATAAGGGAACAAGATTATCCGACCAAAGATCCGGCCGAAATGAGAATCCTGACAAGGTGGAGTGATAATATAGCCGAGGGTAAGCACAGAACCATCAGTAGTATAGAGAGTATGTACAAGAGAATTCGTAAGGAAATAATAAAGTTACACGAACAACGTAAAGCAGCACAAGTAAGCGAGAAAGAGAATGACTCTTCTACTGAAGAGGTAGAGGACGAGAATCCCGCCAGAATAGCGTATGTAGGAAAATCTAGATTTCCAGACCGCCACTTACGCCTAGAACACAAGTCAGTTTTTCATCATCCAGCACCAGAACAAGGTTCTCTAGAACAAGTATTTCAAGCTACCGATCACATTCTGAAATCACGAATCGGTTATAGTGAGTTAAGTACTATGCATGAACAAGAACTAGTCCGATCAGTAGTCCGATGGATTACTGATTCTACCACTTTTCCAGACGAAATAGTGGCACAAATGTTTCTGAAACTGCCCCCAGCCGAGCAACGACTGGTGGGTATGTATATGATCCAGCACCTCATTACTCTGTATGAGGGTCAACATTCTGATCCAGGTCCGTTACACGATGTCCTGAACGAGTTACTCCAGTATAGATGGAAAGGTTTAGGTACCGATTTAATTAGTGTCATTCTAGAACAGCGCCATAAATATAGTATGTTTTTGAACCCACATTTTGTTCACGTCTCACCCCCAGAAAGTAAACCGTTTTACATAGACAGACAGAACCCGTTACGAGAAGTACACCCAGTCAGGACAACAGATGGTGAAATGCAAAGAGTGTTTGTTTATACTCCGATTACAAAGATGGAACTCTTAGAGATGAAGAAATTAATTCCCTGTCTCGACAAAGATCCAGCAGGGTTCCACCGAGAATTAAAGGACATGCTCCGTATGGGAGAATACACGTATCCAGATATAATTAAAATGTTAAAAGTCCTGTTGCCCGCAGGCATATATGAAAAACTCAAGGAAAAAGAATGGGAGGTGGGAGAGAAAAAGATCGATTGGACAGTTCTAGAAGCCGAAGATAAGATTCGAGTACCAGGTACCGGTCTTGGAGAGAAATGTAAAGAATTACCAGAACTGTTAATACAAGTTTTGCCCAGATTATTAGCAACTAAAAAGGAAGACTGGGATGCAATCTCAGCCTGTAAACAGAAACAAGACGAAGACACTAGTGATTTTTATTCTAGATTTGAGAAATGCTTTATTATAAACAGTGGCCTGAAGACGAGTAGCGAGTCGTACCCTCATCTTTTTGTTACTAAATTAGTCGAGAATTCAAGTCCACAAGTTAAGAATCGAGTTTTGAAAGTCGAAAGTACATGGCAAGCTAGTACCCCGTCCCAGATGTTACAGATGCTCCAGTACCACCAGAATAGAATCAGAGAAGAGCAAGAACACGAGAGAAAACGTATGAAAGACACGAAAATGAAAGTACTAGTTGCACAATCTGTTCCTCAAGACAGTCAGAAGAGGGGTCCGACTCAAGCCAGTCATCCTGCAGCTCCCGTTAAAGGGACATGCAATTATTGTAAACAGCCAGGTCATTTCATAAACGAGTGTGCAGTTCTGAAACACAATATAGCCACTGGTAAAACTAAAGAAAGACCACGTCCGCCTAGACAAGAACAAGTTTCACAGACTTCTCAGCCACAGAATGCACAACAGACAGTTCCAGCACCGCAGCCTATTGCTGCAACACAGCATGTTACACAGCAGATGTACCAGTATGCACAGTCTGAGTATCCAGAGTATCAGCAGTACTCATGAAACAGCCTAGAGAGGGAGGTAGGCTTGCCTCTCATCGAGATTCCTGTAGATCAAGAAGGTCCCTATGTTCATAGTCAGGTACTAGGGAAAGACAGAAAGTTTCTGATTGATACAGGGGCAAGTAGGACGACCATCAGTCACGCCGAAGTTCCAGGGGCTCCGCTCTCAGGCTCTAGAAATGTTTCCCTTGGATTTTCAGGAAAGCCTATTGTAAACGAGATATCTAAGCCAGTTACTCTAGAAGTAGGTCCATTGTCCCGTACTACTGATCTGTTACTTACGAAGTCATGTCCAGAAAATTTGTTAGGCATTAAGACACTGAAAGAATTAGGTGCAGTCATATGTTGTTCCCCAGAGGGAATACGCCTGTTTCTACGTGACTTCAAGGGTCACTATGTATTACGAGATTTTGATCCAAGATTGTCTAATGTTCCGCAGCATCTATGGGCACAAGGTCCAACTGATGTTGGCTTCATGCAAATCACACCCCATCGTGTGACTCTCAAACCAGGTGTAGTGTTACCACGAATCAGACAGTACAGATTGCCACCTGAGGCTGTAGCAGCCTTATCCAAAATTATTGACGAGCTCATGGCTCAAGGAGTAGTTGTAGAAACTGACTCCAATGTATGTAATTCTCCGATCATTCCAGTCATGAAACGTACTGATCCAAATGCACCCCCAGTATATCGATTAGTGATTGACCTTCGAGAACTCAATAAATGTATTATTCCCCAGTATCCAGTTGTCCCAGATATTTCTTCCCTATTGACAGCCATTGATTCCGAAGCCTCATTTTTTACAGTCATAGACCTCAAGAACGCGTTTTTCAGTGTCCCCATTCATCCAGACAGCCAGTTTCTTTTCGGATTTTGTTTAAATGGAAGAAGCTATATGTTCACACGAGCTCCTCAAGGTTTCACAGAAAGTCCTAGCATTTACAGTCAAGCACTTAAGAGACAACTAGACAACATTCACATGCCAGCTGACACTGCCCTGCTCCAGTATGTCGATGATCTACTGATCACAGCCCGTTCTGAACGTGCTTGCGAGCGAGCATCACTTACAGTCTTGTATTTCCTTGCCGAGATGGGGCACAAGGTGTCCCCTTCGAAGCTTCAATTCTGTGTCCAGCAAGTGATCTACTTAGGCCACTTACTGTCCAAGTGGGGTAGGCAGTTGACACCAGACCGTATCCAGTTAATAGCAAGTCTTCCTCAGCCCAAGACCCAGAAGGAGGTACGTGCTTTTATCGGCCTTACTTCTTACTGCAGACAATGGATTCCTCAGTATGCATTTCTAGCCAAACCACTGATACAGTTAACGACACAGGAGGCAGCCGTATCGACTGTCCTCCCTTGGACATCTGAACATACACTTAGTTTCAATGAGTTAAAGAAAGCTTTATGCCAAGCTCCAGTTCTAGCTACACCGAACTACAGTAAGCCTTTTACACTTTTCGTCACAGAACGCGAAGGTACAGCATTATCTGTTCTCACACAAGATCAAGCAGGACAATACAAGCCCTGTGCTTATTTTTCGAGCACATTAGATCCTGTAGCCCAGGCTTTGCCTGCGTGCCTCAAGTCAGTTGCAGCCACAGCTCTAGCTATCAGACAAAGTGATTCCATAGTATTAGGACATTCCTTGACAGTACAAGTTCCACACTCCGTGGAAGTTCTTTTAAACCGTACACAGACTCAGCACTTGACAATTGCACGTTTAACAGGTTATGAATTGACACTGTTCCAGCCACACATAGAAATCAGACGCTGCAACGTTCTAAATCCTGCTACACTATTACCGTCAGTTAATTCGAATCCTGCCACACACGACTGTGTGGAAGTAGTTAATATTATGACAAAGCCAAGACAAGATCTGACAGATATTCCATTACCAGATCCTGACCTGACACTTTATGTGGATGGTTCATGTATGAGAACAAGTACAGGAGAACTAGTAGCCGCGTATGCAGTGACTACTGACACTGAAGTTATAGAAACACACCGTATTGACACCCTGTCTGCTCAAGCAGCAGAGCTAGTTGCTCTGACACAAGCCTGCATACACGCCCAGAACCTGAAAGTTAATGTTTACACAGATTCACGCTACGCATTTGGAGTTGTACACGACTTTGGAGTGCTCTGGCAGGAGAGAGGTTTCATGACTTCTCATGGAACCAAGATTCAGCATGGTCTCCTTATTCAAGCTCTGTTAGATGCCATACATTTACCGACATCTATTGCCATCATGAAATGCAAAGCACATACGAAAGTTACTGACATTATTTCTCATGGTAATGATCTAGCAGATCGCACAGCCAAGCTTACAGCACAGACTCCAGACATTCCAGTTAATCCGACACAGACACTTACTCCAGATCCGACTACCTGTATGACAGTTAAGGACCCTACTCAAGATGTCATAGACATCCAGTTACATGCTACTCTCGATGAAATCAAGAAATGGTCCGAACAAGGAGGGGTCCAGACAGATCAGGGATGGGTAACGAAGGGTAGAGCCACATGGTTTCTCCCCGACTCTATGGTTCAAGTCATTATCAATACCGCACATAGTCCAGCACATTTAGGAGAAAAAGCTATGTTAGACAGTATCCAGAACATTTGGTTCAATAAGCATTTACGAGCTGCAGCCAAGCAGAAAGTCCGTACCTGTATGATATGTTGCCAGTTCAATCCAGGTAAAAGTGTCCCGGTGGAACAAGGTGGATTCCAGCCCCCTGACCACCCTTTCGAAGTCCTCCAGATGGATTATATTCAGATGGAGCGATGTCGAGGTTTCAAGTATGTCCTTGTAGTTGTATGCGCTTTGTCCAGGTGGACAGAAGCATATCCAGTCCCAGATTACACAGCCGCGACCACTGCCAAGCAGTTGGTTCGTGAATTCTTCCCCCGCTACGGACTCCCTAGGGTCGTATATTCTGACAACGGCCAGCCATTCTCATCCGAGCTCATGAAACATGTTTCCCTGTTGTTAGGGTACCAGTGGAAGTTCCATTGTGTACGCCATCCTGAAGCAGCCGGTCTCGTAGAGAGACATAACCAGACCCTGAAAATCCGCATTGCTAAAATATGTAAAGAGAAAGGTGTAGACTGGCTAGTAGCTCTGCCAGTCGCTTTGTTTTATATGCGCATGGTCGCACATTCCAGATCAGGTCTGTCCCCGTACGAGGTTGTATTCGGCCGCCCCCCTAATATGTGGGGTACACCTAGACCCCGAAGTATTACCGATGTTTCAAGTAATATGCTGACAGATTACCTAGCTTCCTTGATGTCTGCCCTACACTCTTGTCGTTCACAGGTTGCCGCCGCATTTCCAGACAATACCGAGGTGGCACCGCATGAGATCGTTCCCGGAAATCTGGTTCTTGTCCGGAATTTTGATCGTTCAAGTCCGCTGGAGTCTCGCTGGAAGGAGCCCAAACAGGTCCTCCTGGCCACCCGTACTGCCGTCAAGCTGGAAGGCAGGAAGGGCTGGGTCCACCTGTCTCATGTGAAAAAATTTTACGGACTAAAGACTGTTTCAAAGAACATTTCCCAGGATTTGAAAGACTGCCAAAGTACTATTCTCAAGGACTGTCCCGCAAAAGACAATGATACAGATTCCTCCCTGTTAGAGAAAACTCCGCAACAAGAGTATAAGCTAAAATTAAGGTCTAGTAAAATAAGTCAGCCAGTTTGATTGTCTAAGTCCTCCCCTAGGTGAAACGGTTAGACCGGTTTCTGACATGTATATAATAGACCCCCATAGTGAGAGAGTTAGTCAAAACTCAATCCGATGTATCGTTTTTCTAAGTTTCATATTGTTTTTCAGCCTTATGATTACCTGCACAGGTTATGCATTTTATTTGTGTTTTCCAGTTTCTCATGTAAATAAGTCTGCTAATGCTACGGTAGAGCACACGTTTAGTGATCTGCCTTCTCATGAACTATCTTATCGTCTTGCTATGCGTAATAATTCCTTTATCCGCATGTTACATTATTCACACCAGACCAGCAATGCCACTAATTGTTGGGTGTGTGGTCGACTCCCCCCTTTCCAGACACCGAAGGGAGTTCTGCCACTCTTTCCTTATCCATTTTCACATAATGGTTCATGTAGAGCATGGTCCACGTTAACGCCATCCTCAACAGATATGTCCTTTCTTAACAGTACATGTTTTCCAGACAAGCAAGGTCTTCCCCACAGAACAGGGTTAGATCTAGAAAATGAAGTTTATAATTTAGGTAATTATTCTTCGAATTTCATGGTCCTGAATGTTCAGTCTGATACTACTCCAGACTTACCTGCTATGTCAGTACTACCAGTTAAAGGCGAATTATGTGTCAGAAAGAATGGTTCCGTACATGTAGGACATAGTGATTGTACTACTATTGTCAAGTATAGTGACAGTAGGAAATCTATTTTTAAAGCTTCACGTCATTCTTATTTTGTTTGTGGTCAGACCGCATATGTTCATCTGCCCCTCGATTGGGAGGGAACCTGTTACATTGCCTTCCTACTGCCACCAGTTTTTCTAGCCCCACCTGACTATCATAGGAATTCCCACCTAGTACATACTAGACACAAGAGAGACCTCCCGATTGTCGATTATACTGAAACTGCTCTAGAACAATATATAGATATCAATAAAGGTGTCTTCCATTATTTAGGTACTGTTGTGAATAGTAAACTGATACGTAGATTAACCAGAACCCTTGAAGCAGTAGTGATTGAGACTACTTCTGCTCTAGGTAATTTAACCGAGGAGCAATCCTTTATGAGAATTGTCGTGCTCCAGAATCGTCTCGTCCTTGACGTCATACTGGCCGATAGGGGCGGGGCTTGTAGAGTCATCGGATCTAGTTGCTGCATTTTCATTCCTAATAACGCGCCGTCTGTTTATTCAGCTATAACCAGACTCCATAAAATTGCCCATATGTTACACCAAGATCCAGGCACCTGGACATGGTCCGGTTGGTTCTGGAATATAATTTCCGCCTGGGGATGGAAAGTATTGTCCTTTCTAGGTATTGCAGTAGCGATCATATTCAGTTGCTGCCTCTGTATACAATGTGGCCCTGCGATTTGTGGCATTTGCGCTACCTCTTGTATTCCTAGTCCCAAGTCCCGTTCTAAATCCCGTTCCAAGAAAATTCGAGACGAGCAAATGATACTGTATGAAATGATAGATGATATCATGAATATTGATGTTTCCTGATGGAAACGTAGTGACAAGGAGGGAATGTGGAAAATTAAATTTTGCCATGTTCTGTGTCCCTACGTGTTCCCCATCTTATGTTATGTGTGCATGATTGATATGCATATATATTCCCCATGTTTGATTAAAGACGCAATTACAGTTGTGTCCATCCCTAGTATGCCAGTTTCCAGTTCTCGTGAAAGCTACGAGTATTAGGCCTATGTAAAGTTACGTTGCCACGTTTTCTCAGTGTGCACGTTATTTCATTGTAAAGTCCCCGTTTCTAGGCCTCAAAAGGGCCCGGACACCAGATTCAGCTCCTGTCTCCTGAGCCCTCGCTGAGGAGCGATACAGCCCCCACCTGTGTTCCTGACCCTTCACTTACTTCCTGCCTCACAGTGCCCGGCTCGGCCTGGCTCTGCCTGCTAGTCTGCCAAGAGTATGTTATGATTCCAGTTATCAGTCCAGCTCTCCTTCTCTGCATTCCTAAGCTACTGAATCGCATCAATAGTTTCCGTCATCGTCTAGCCTTTACGTCTCCATGTAAGAGAAATACTGTATTTATGGTCATTTAATATTCTTCATCACACACTACATGTAGAATAATGCATGCACCAGTCTTAGTGTCTGTTAGCCTTTACCCCGATAACTTTTAGTTTATATCGACATGTCCTCTAAACATCAGATACTAGATATTGTTTAGGTACATGTCGCCCTGACTCTCCAGACTTTCGTCTCTGCTCCTAGCACAGAGTTCATAGCCCCCAGCTTCTCCTAGTGACACGTCATTGTCAGTTTGCGCGCACTACTAGGTTAGAGGTCCCAGCTCCTTAGGTAGCCCCCTCCATGTTTCCGCCCCATTTATGACATATTCTGTTACGTTTACATCACATGTCTATGTAAATGCCTCCTGTTACACCCACTTTCACCCTTATCTTTCGCGACTGCTATTGACCACACCCACTGCTCCGCCTACTGTATTCACTGTAATGCAATTGTTTTAGTATATATATGTTGTATTTTGTTATTAAAGTTAGCGCGCTCATTCCCTGTCCCCCCTGCAGGGCTCTGCCATCCCATTCCTGTGCAGGTTGTCCTGTTCCTGTCCTTTATGCTGTATTAAACCTGCAAACTCCTACTACCTCGAATCTTGACTCTTATTTATTGAGCTATCTGTTATTACTATGTCCAGTAAAACCTAGATCCGGTATTATTTATTTATATACCACAGGGGGCACCCGCTAAAACCACCATAAGAGTATTGGCTTCCGGTGGCAGATCTGGTCTCCGCGGTCTTTGAGCGGGCTGGCCAGGAGGGGGAGAGGGAATACTAGCAATGGGGGGAAACCCATGATTTATACCGGGGTCTAGATTGAGAAGGGCCGGGTCTATTAGCTGAGGAGGCATGATATTTGGGATGCTTTGGGGGGTCGGGACTGGAATGGCCATAAGTGACTGCAAGGGGGGGACAGTAGTAGCGCCCTGTGAGGCTCCCACATTTGCGCGCTGTAATTCTCCTGTTTTGGGAGGGGGATTTTGTTTGTTAGGGAGAGCTCCTTTGGGTGGGTTGGGCCCCATGGTTCTGGTCTGCTTGCTGACCGAGGTATTCAGAGTAGTTAGAGTTGCCTCTAAGATGGTGAGCCTAATCTCTACTTTTTTCAGGCTTTCGCTAATGGGCTGCAAGAGTGAACGTAGTAGAAATTCTATGGTCCCTGAAGATATAAGGGGGGGAGCTTCATTGGATGCGTTAGCCGCTGAATCACTGCTCGAAACAGCAGTGATAGCACTTGTATCCTTGGTAGAAATAGTATTCACATTATCTCTAACCCTAACGGGAGTAAGTACAGGCTTATGTTTTTTACCAAAATCTAAGTAGGAAATTTTGGTTTTCCCCTGTCCCTTCGTCGTCTGTCTTCTACGCTTACTAGGTGGGGGGCCATGCATTTCCACCACTACAGTGTGTTTGGGTTTGTTTTTCTTGGTTTTATTTAGAGAGGGGGGGATTTGGGTAGCCAGATCGACAGCCTTGTTAGTAGAGGTTAAGGGTGGTATGGCCTCCGTAATCTCTTCGGGCAGTGTACCCTGGATGGTAATAATATCCCTTAGCAGTAGGGGGACGCCATCTTGAGTTAATGGATCCTGACTGTCATCAGGGATACCTTCCTCTTGGGAGATGGAATAGGTAGTTATCTCGCTAAGGGGTCTAGTTTTCATGGTTTCAATTGAGCGGCGGCGTTCTGCCCTGCGCTTCTCCAAGGAGCTTTCTTTGCCCCCTTCTCCCTTAGCGGATTTAAAATAATTGTCCAGAGTCCCGGTGCTGTTTCCCCCCACCCTTGTTGGAGTTTCACATAGTGCAGGTGAGGACATGGTAGTAGTCTAATCCTTAGCTCGACTACTATCGGAAAAGAGCCGGCGAAAGAGAGTGGGCCCAGCCCAGCCTCCTTCAGCACCGACGGCCACAGACGGTCCCGCCCTTGTCCCGGGCTTCTCCCGGCGCCCTCCCGCGCGCTCCCGCGCCGCGGGAAGAGCTACTCCTAATAAAGGAGGAGGGTGCGCAGGGGGTGGGGCAAGCAGGGAGAGCGTCCAGGTGCAGGTGATGATGTCAGCGCAGGGACTCCTGGGCAATGGAGTCCCTGATCCTCACCTGGCGCTCGCAGCCCTGCTCTCCGCAGTTCCAACAATTCCCCAGTCACAGCGAGCAACAACGATGCGCCCAAGCACACGGGCGAAGCGGGACCCACGGAGCGGGTTCCGCGAGGTCTGACGGTGGAAAAAGCAGCCCCAGCAGGAAGGACCTCACACGGACAGAGCTCACGCTCAGAAGTCAGCAAATGTCTCCCACAGAACAGAGAGCAGGCAGGCACTTTTCAGCGGTGCGCAGGGGGCGGGGCAAGCAGGGAGAGCGCCAGGTGCAGGTGATGATGTCAGCGCAGGGACTCCTGGGCAATGGAGTCCCTGATCCTCACCTGGCGCTCGCAGCCCTGCTCTCCGCAGTTCCAACAATTCCCCAGTCACAGCGAGCAACAACGATGCGCCCAAGCACACGGGCGAAGCGGGACCCGCGGAGCGGGTTCCGCGAGGTCTGACGGTGGAAAAAGCAGCCCCAGCAGGAAGGACCTCACACGGACAGAGCTCACGCTCAGAAGTCAGCAAATGTCTCCCACAGAACAGAGAGCAGGCAGGCACTTTTCAGCGGTGCGCAGGGGGCGGGGCAAGCAGGGAGAGCGTCCAGGTGCAGGTGATGATGTCAGCGCAGGGACTCCTGGGCAATGGAGTCCCTGATCCTCACCTGGCGCTCGCAGCCCTGCTCTCCGCAGTTCCAACAATTCCCCAGTCACAGCAAGCAACAACGATGCGCCCAAGCACACGGGCGAAGCGGGACCCGCGGAGCGGGTTCCGCGAGGTCTGACGGTGGAAAAAGCAGCCCCAGCAGGAAGGACCTCACACGGACAGAGCTCACGCTCAGAAGTCAGCAAATGTCTCCCACAGAACAGAGAGCAGGCAGGCACTTTTCAGCGGTGCGCAGGGGGCGGGGCAAGCAGGGAGAGCATCCAGGTGCAGGTGATGATGTCAGCGCAGGGACTCCTGGGCAATGGAGTCCCTGATCCTCACCTGGCGCTCGCAGCCCTGCTCTCCGCAGTTCCAACAATTCCCCAGTCACAGCGAGCAACAACGATGCGCCCAAGCACACGGGCGAAGCGGGACCCGCGGAGCGGGTTCCGCGAGGTCTGGCGGTGGAAAAAGCAGCCCCAGCAGGAAGGACCTCACACGGACAGAGCTCACGCTCAGAAGTCAGCAAATGAAACTGTGCTCTTTCGTTTCTGTCTTGCTGCAAGAGAGACCCACAGCTTTTCACAAATCTTCTACAACGTATTTAAATAGGGGAAATGTTCACACAGGAGGAACAACAGTAACACAAAGTCATAACATCATTGTAAATAAAATTAAGAAGCAGACTTAATTTGCTAGCACCATACAGATTAATTCTGGTCTCTCGTTTTTCATGTCATGCTAACTATTGACGTGGTACACCATGCTCTTCCATTTCCATTGCCAGAGGATATTTCTTTTTACAAATGAAAACCCTTTAAATCTAGGTAAAAAAAAAAACTTTAACAATCCAATGCACGAGGGTCTCATTCAAAGTTGTCACCCACTATGTCTTAGTGAATATGACAAGTGTCTCTCAATCTAAAAGGTATTGACAAAGCCAATTGTTCTTGATATTCTTAAAGAAGAAATAGCGTTCACAATGTGTCATGCCCTTTAATTCACATATGAAGGCCGTAGTATTTAAAGTCGTTACTAGACGTCATTCGAGTTAGACAAGTGATTTCTGCTGCAGGCTGCAATTCCTCAAGCTGTTAATAAAGGTCTCACAGACATAAATTGCTCAAAAAAATTCACCTGGCAGAATGTGGAGGTAGATTACTTATAGGTATAGGTAATTTATGAATGGTATGCATAGTAATGTAGGTTGTTAAGCCTCACCAAAATGTAAAACCAAGCTTTGGAAAACTATTATGATTTCTTTCTCTACGATACAGAAAAAATAGCTGAACATTATTGCATCAAATTTGGGAAAAAGGTCAAAATTTTACTCAGAAAGTGTCTTTTTTTGTAATTTAATGGAAACCCGTTGAGTTGTTTTTGAGCAATTAGGGCCAGATGTAGGTAAATACTATTTACCTATTCTTAAATACCGAATTTTACCGATTCGGTATTTAAGAATAGGTAAATAGTACATAGGTAACTTTTCGGTAAATTTGATCGAATCTATAAAATTCGGTATTTACCGATACCGATTCGGTAATTGGGGGAAAATATTGAAGGGTGGCAGGGTGTCAATTTGACACCCTGTTGCACCCCTCAATTGTGTATGGGTGCATATGTTGAAGACATACATGCCCTAAGGGCATGTATGTCTGCAACATGGCACTGAAGCAATTTGCATAAAATTGCTTTTTGTTTTTTTCCGTTATTTACCACCAACTTGTAGTAGGTGGTAAATAAAAAATCCTAACATGGAATAAGCACTCATTTAAGTGCTCCCTACATTAGGAATTCGGTAATTTACCGAATCGGTATTTAAGAAATCGGTAATTTACCGATACCTTAAATTACGATTCGGTAAATTACCGAATTCTTATTTTCGGCCTCTACATCAGAAAAGTCTATTACCGGTCGGTAACGGTCTAAATTCGTTAATTTCGGCCATTACTGACCGGTAATAGCCTTCCTACATCTGACCCCTAGTGTTTAAAGAGGTGCTCAGGTTGGGCTTGAAGGGGTTAAAATGTTAGATATACCTGAACAGTTGGTCCCGCAGACTTCCCACAGTGCCATAAATTAAACAAATAGGGCCCTCAGATTATCTTTGAACGCTTTTTCTCCTGCCAGCCATTTCAATACCATGGAACAGGGATTAGTACCATTGAAGTGAGTGTTCCAATTGGCTGGCTCAACTACCAAGAAAACGTTGTTGCCTTCCCTTGAGGTACCTTAGTACTCCCGCAGGGGCCACCACTCAAGTTTAACCTCAATCGCACACCTGAACCATGCAAACTTACTTGGGGAAGCCTACACAGTGCTGTAGTACCATGGAAGAGAAGCTCAAGCAGGGGGTCCCCCAGCAGTACTGTAGTAATATATATATATATTTCCTTGGGGGATTGGTTATCCCCTCATTGTGCGTGCCCGGCTGGGGTGGGCTTCCTGTGACTGCATTCAGTGCAGGCCTGGACTGAGGCTCTGCAGCCAACACCCCCAACACCCACACATACACACACATCCTTAGTCTGACTTTGCGTGCATTGGGAGAGTTGGATGCATACCAAGAAAAAAAAACCTGAGGGTAACTGAAAAAAACTAAAGATTAAAAAGATGTTATAGTAAGGTATGGTAATACGATCCTCCCTTATGTTGAAAATAACTAGAAATTAACTAAATAAAACAAGACTGAAATAACATTATAGTTAGCTATGGTAATAAGTACTTAGGTTATGTTAAAAATAAATCCCTAGAAATTCCCTGCAAAAAAACAAAAGTTAAAGTGACATTATAGTTAGTTGTAAGATAAAGAACTAATGTTTAAAAACAACTAAAACACTGACATTTATCACTTATACTTTATTGAGCTAACTATAATTGGGGCTTTACAAAAATCGACAGTTTGTATGGATTATGCCACAAATGCAGAATTATCTTGCTAAGTCAAGAAACATATAGCATTTGCCTCCATCCCTGCCATGGAAGTATCCAAATGCTACAATGTAGTAATAGACTATTTTGACAAAGCTTGGGTAGGTTGCTTTCACTGATCAGAACACCGGTGCCAACCTAAATGTCACATCTAATAGAAACAAAAACTAACAATGGAAGGATGACACAATTCCCTCCAAGAAATGCTTGAGTGAAGCCACTTAACAATTTCTAACAATACTCAGAAAAAAACAAAGACTAGAGTAATCTCTAACGCAATCCCTAAAAACAACTGAAACCAAAAATATCTAAACAAACAAATGTACAAAATACTAACAAGCAATTTGTGACTATTTACTAACAACCACAGCATACCTTATTTCGAAACAATAGTCAGGCACCTCCATATACTATGATTGAAGTGGTAGTGGTGTGGTGGCAAGCCTCAACCAGGCCTACCAGTGCAAGGGATTCACCCTTCTCTAGACAGAGTCCTTAGCCCAATAGCAAGAAGTCGGCACAGAAACTGGAATAGAAAAAACAGAGTTTATTAAACCTCATGAGGTGGAACTACATTCACACAACACCCTTCGGTAGAGTATGAGGTAGCACACTGACTAGAAGGAGCTTGGTCCTTTTATACCCACACAGGGGCTGAAATGAAGGTGGTACAAGGTATAGAATGCCGGTTTCAAATACATATAAGGTCTTACAGAGAGTGTGCTAGCAACAAGTGGGAAGGGCTGACAGTTAGCTAATTCTGGTGGGCACATCTTGACAGTTACAAGTTGGAGACAGCTGTATGCTGAACTGAGCATGTGCAAAACAGAGGATACTAAATATATCTTGTCTCTCGGCAGATTTCAAGAGCAGTAGACAGGGAGGTAGGACAGAGCACAAGGCAAACAAAATGGCCTAGAGAGAAATACAAAATAGAGTCCGTAAACGGACAAGATAGTGTCTAAATACAAGATGTTTTCTGCTAATGCATAACCTAATCATTGCTAAATTACAACAGTGGCACCACAGAACTTCTGCATGTAGGGTAACAGACATCATAGCTTGTTCAAATCCTATGATTGCGGGGTTGTACTGTTAAGTGTTGAGGATTATACTGTGCTTTCTAGGCAGCAGTGCATATATTAAAGGGACGTTTGTGTTATGGTATATATTGCCCATGCACATGTGTTTGCAGGCTCGCTAAGTTGGTTTCTGGTGTCTGAAAAATAGCCTGCATGATGATGATCAGATGCCTGATCTTCGGGTAAAAAAAAAATACATTTCGGCATGTCGCCCAAATTGCTGCCAGCATTTTAAACACTTGTGCAATCACCGGTGTCCTATTGGAGAGTGCCTGGGCCCGCCAGTTGTGCGCTCTGATCAGCGCTGCTCTGCTGACCACGTGCAAGCACAGGTGATGCGAAGATCAGGCAATTGATGATCAACATGCAGGTTATTTGTCGGACACCGGAAACCAGCTTAACGAGCCTGTGAACACAAGGGCTACCTATTTACTAATCAAGGGACTCACTTAAGGCTAAAATCCTGCGTCCTTTCCACAGCGGGGAAGAGGCGCAAAAACAACTAGGTGAACGGCGTGAGAGCCAGCTTGATGTATGAGTGGTGGTGTGTATGCGTGCTTGTGTGCAATTTTACCTTTCCCTTAGGGACATTCTGAATTCATTGATTCACAATCACTTTGAATTTGAATTTTTCTTCCAGAATGTGACTACAGGGGTCTCTCCTTCATCCTTCTCCCATGGGGTGTTTAGGAACCTCGATTAGGGTAAGGCTGTGAGCTGATCTCACACTTCTGTGCAAAAAACAACTGTGTGTGTCTCAGGTTTGCAGTGACACGTGTTTCACACAAAAGCCACTATATGAATATTGATGCATGTGTGGCAATTTTCACTGTCATTTTCACTGTGCTTTGACCGAATTTCTCTCAGATTAATCCGTCTTTGATGGCAATCTCACTGTGTTTATAATACTGGTTTCAGGAAACTCTTTCTGGTAGAGTCTGACATAGGTCAACCTACCCAGTGGTAGTTCCAAAACAACTTTTGGTAAGATAGGAGCCCACATTCTTTTTTCCGTCCACATGAATACAGCAGACCCCTTGGGCCATTTGGGCAGAAACATGTTGACGACTTTAATCACTACGATGATGGGGTACTGATTTCCCTCCTAATCACCATTCTTTCAATTTTAATACCAAGCAGTTGCCTTTTTAAATTAATGCATTTTGGCAATTACATTGGTTTTTAGTAATCGCTCACTTTAGAAATGCCTGTCTCCAGGTGTAGGCCCGCTCTCCACCAAACAAAGTTTCTAGAGAGCGAGGACTGCCACTGATGAAGCATGACAACTGGTGGTGTGTGAGGAGGGTCCTTCACTTCTTGTGAGATTCCAGATACTCTACAAGTACCTTTTAACTGTCTGTCATTTTACATTCAGGTTAGCTTCTTTTGTGTATACATGTTTAGTATGGAGGCCAGCTCACCCTGAATACGGCGTGCCTCTTGTTCCCTCCCTTGGGAAGCCCCCGGGTTAGTGTGTTGCAACCCTTGCTCACTTTGCCACTGGATTCAAGCTAGCTTTGCTGATGAGGGGTGTTACCCTGAAATTGGTCCCTGGATGCTTGTTTCTGGTTCAGGGGAGACCTGACTAGGCAGTTTGGGGTGGACTGCTCCCATGAGGCACAGGGTTAAGACTGATTTGCTTATAGCTGGGACTGAACTGAAGTGGCGAAGTGAGCTAAAGAATGATGATGGATTTAACCCAGATCTGTGACTAGCAGTGAGTGTCTGAAAAGTTTCAGCGCTCCCTCCAACATCTCCTTGTGTCGATTTGTCATTCAAGTCACAATGGGTGCAAAATTACCTTAAAGAAGTTTTCAATTAGCCTCAATATTTATGAACTAGACTGCTATGGCTTGGAAGAATATTGGCTCCCATATGGAGGTAGTAGGAGTCCTCTGTCTCTTTCCATGATTTACCATCCAATAAAAATACATTGCTTGCTTTTTAAACATAATCAGTTCATTGTGACACTGTTTTAAAGCGAGTTTTGAGAAAGGCAAACACCGAAACGCATCAACTTGCTATTAAAATTACTTATAATTGACCCCACAAGTGCTCTGCAATTCCTTTGGGAATAGATGATACTATTATGTGGACACACCTCCACATGGCGGGTAGCACCCTCCTGAGTGCGGCAATGGTCTAAGGTGGAATTGTTGGTGTGTTTAATTTGACGCTGCACCACCAGATGGAATTGGGTACCTTTATCGACAAATGTCGACAGTTATACAAACTGTTGGTAGAACGGTATATAGACCGATGCCTCTAGAAGATGCCGGAACATTTCTGAATTCGACTGTGGCGAGGGGCACTATGTAAATTTCAAAATTGTGCGACATGGCCATGACGGTATGGAATGAAGGAGTTAAGAGAACTGTTTAAAAGCAATGTTGCAATGATTTTACGGAATGAAGGATTGCTATATGAAGTGAAGAGAACTGTTTAAAAGAACTACAACAATCCTGAAATGGCAACATTCCAATAAGGATAACCGGCAGCCACGGTCCGTGCAGGTAACAGCATATGGTTGTGCTTGACAGTTGCCTAGGTGCGAGTTAAGGCTGACCACCATGTATTGCTGGTCGAATACAGAAAGCAGGTTTGATCGGCTTGGAAGTTTCACATTAGGACTTAGTCTTTGAAATGGAAGCCAGAAATCCTCAGTTGGGTGTCTTGCTTTATGCTCCCATATAAAAGAAATTCAGCCCTCCCAAATGGTGGCACTCTCACATAAAGCAAGAAAACACCTTGAATGGGGTCGGCTGCAGCACTCACCAAATGAGACGCATCAAGAGAAAGTTTTCAGAATTAAGTGTGGGGTTTTATTAGTGCAACGCTCTCTAACAGAAAGGCTTTCCCAGATGTCAACAGCATGTACATGTATATATACATATATGTATATATGTGTGCAAGCAATAATAACACACTTACAAATAAGCAGATTATAATAATGGAACATTCATAAATCAAATACAAGAGGAATAGAACACAAACAAGTAATAATAATGATAATAATACTGGACGTCCACTGCAAGAAATAGGTAATGTTAAATGCAAGCAATCAGACACATGACATAAACCCTGTCAAAGAAAAGCATTGAAACATATCAAATATATATATACAGAATACATCAGATGATTATACCCACTGAATACCTGAATGTGCACACAGACACACTCACACATTACAATACTAACAACCAGAGAAAATAACTCACCGGCTGCAATAGCTTCATCTTAGCCCACACAAGACTGGGGGATCCCAAATGACAGCATAGCCCTGGGGTCAAGGGAAATGCGGAATACCCGAAGTGTGCAGTTCCTAGGGGAAGAAAGGACTTTTCTAAAAAGTGCCCTTACACACCCCGAAGGATGTCATGCTTCATCATTGGGCCTTACTCCTCATCGGGCCGGCGCTGCAATGCCCGACGGGCATCCGCAAAGGGGCTCTTTGGCGGAGATCTTTTGGATGAAGCCATAGGGTGAGTGTAGGTGTGTGGGTTAAGGTAGTGCAGTGATTAAGAGGGTGAATCTAAAATAGGTCTAGGGTCGTCCTAACTAAGGGGCCGTCCGCGACCATAGAGGAGGAGGGAACCTCCGCATGGCCTGCGGAGTTCCCTCCTGTCCAATTAGAATGTGACCGCCACCCTGGCGGTCACATCCTCTATTTTTGCATACATTGCATTTGTAATGCGGTGCCTGCTGATTTTGCATACAAATGCCCCCATGTGCACCCCCCACCCCTCCTTCACCCAGGCGGCCCGCAGCAGGCCCCGGCCGTGAAGTTCCACATGCTTTTCCATGGCGGAAAACCCGCCGCGGAAAAGCATTTTTTAAAGCCCATCCTAATATGGCTGGCGGTGTCTGAGAGACACCGCCACCATATTAGAGCTTTTCCGCCGCGGTTGTAAGCCAACCGCGGCAGAAAATCTGCGGACGGAAACCAGGACCCCCAGCCATCCTAATGTGGCGGTGGGTCTTTGGTGGGTCCGCTGCGGTTTTTCCGCATCCTCCGGGCCGGCGGTGGCTTCCGCCGCCCCGGAGGATGCGGAAAAACCGCAATCGTAGTAGGCCCCTAAATGTGTTTTATTCTCAAGGGCACTAGCCTAGTTAAAAGTAATCTGCCCTAGTTGGATATAATGTTCCTAAAGGGCTAGTGCTGTGGGTAGGGTAGACACGTTTCGTGCCTGTGTAGCCCCTAACAGGTCTGGTGGCACTTCATCAGGATCAAGGAGAATTAAAATCAGGTGATTCTGGCACTACCGCTTGTCTGGTTCAGTGGTATTTGAGGCTAGTAACCAGAAGCAGTGGGCAGCCCCGGGTTTTTTGATCCCGAGGTAAAAGACCTTGGGGAAAAATGCAAAAAGGTGAGAGAACCGAGGTTTTGTTAAAATTCCATCACAGTGAAAGGTTAATCATGCTATAGAAGCTTGGAATTACATTTTAGATAAAAACAACACTTAGATGCTATGGTACAGTGCTGAAGGTGATAGATGATGATTCCAGACTAGCGTGGACGGATATATGAAGGATTGTGAGCCAATTCATTATCGGCGTGTAAGGAAGCACAGTGACATTAAATATTCACGTCCCATGCATCATTCTTTGAATGAAACAAGCCTTCTTAAAGGGCTAAATAACATGTTCACTGTTTTAGGCAACCATAAAATACAAGGTACTCATGTAAATCACGAGCTCACACACTCATTCAATTGACCGGCACATTCATTGCGAGCATTGCAAGCTTGGACAGCACAGGTAAAAGTTGCTAGAAAACACTCTTGCAATGAACTAACACATCCATCCTGAGTGTGGTTGGTTACCAGGGCCCGGGCGAAAGTGGCTAGATGGGGATATGCCCCCCGCAGTAGAGTTACCTTTACATAGTACCGATCCCATTAGGGGAGTGTCATGACTGCGTAGTGTAGTCATGTAAGTTACTGTGTAACCGCAGTGCCCATGGTCCACCGTGTCAATGACCAAAGGCTGGATTAACACTCACCCCTAGGGATTGGGGCTGTTACTGATGGGTTTGGCAGAGCACTTCGTTGCTCTGTATCTAAGGAGGAAACACAATATAAAAACTGAGAGATTTCTCTTTTACCAGGATAGAAGAGGTTTTCTGCACACACACACGAGTCAGCTACCTTACTTATGCAGGGAGGCAGTGCACCTAGCGGCTTGCTCTGGGACCCATGGTTTCTGCTTCCGGGTCGCTGTATTTAGCTTTGTGCATCGTGTTTGCTTATAGGACTAGAGAATCAACCTTGGCCGCCATCTTGGAGGGGAATTTGATTAAACTATCATTGTGTATCCAAACGGGTAAAATTAATGATTCGCATATGGTGCCAGGATGTGAGTGGCAAAATGGGGACGCTGTGCATATCACAGAGAGGCTCTCAAAGGAGCGTCATGTTAATAGCATGTAGATGGTAATTACCAGTTAAGGTTCAAATTCAGCAGGCTTTGCGTCAATGTTTAAGAGGGTAAAGAGACTCAGAAGTGAGACCTCCCAGTGAACCCTGAATATTGTAGTGAAAACCTATATGAGAGTACCTCAGGGAAGGGGATGCCAGGATGTGGGTTACACAATGGGGATGCTGTGAGTAACACAGAGTGAGTCACTCCAAAGATATCATGTCACTGGTATGCGGGCGTCAATTCCAGTTATGGACCGTCAACAAACACTTTATTTATAGGCCATGGATATTGTATAGGAGGATTAAGTAACTGGTTGTATTAGTGGGGGCACATGGTGGAAACTCGCTTGAGTGTAGATAAGTATTTCTGATGGACATGAAAGGGGTAATGGTATGTTGATTATCCCATACTTAGAGGGGCCTCACCTATCGCTGCATATAGGCGGCATGTGTCGTGTGAGTCGGTGGTGCCTGTTTTTTAAGGGATATGACTATTCAATTGCATTATGCATAAGTGGTGAGGTGGAAGGTTGTGTAACCTCACCCTGAGCATATAGGCGTCATGTGTCGTCTGAGTCAGTGGTGCCTGTTTTTAAAGGAATGTGACTATTCAATTGCATATTTCATAAGTAGTGAGGTAGAAGGTTGTGTAACCTCACCCTGAGCAGCAGGTGTACAAGAATGCAAATCTTCAAACTGGCCCCTTAGTGGTGCGAATTGGTCATAGGATGTTAAATGCTAATTCAAACCAGAAGGTGGATCAGGGGCGGTTGAGCTCGACCCACGGAATATAGTCATTTAGGCCCTGTCTATGTGATGAGAGTTTAAACACTCAATTTTGCTCTTTTCTGAAGAGGGCCTCTTTTGACATTTGGGGGAAGGCTTCCAAAATCGTCCAGTATAAGTCACTGGAGGTGTGGTTGTGTTTAAAAAGTGTGCACACATCTTTGTGTTGTTTTTTTTACATCTTATGTTGCTTCTTTGTTCTGTCACTCTAGTTTTAGCTGGGCCGGTAGTCATGCCTATGTATTGAAATTGACAGGGACAAGTTATCAGGTAGATGCAGTTACGTGTATTGCAATTGGTGTGTTTGTTCCGGGTGTTGGTTAATGTAATTGATTTTGTAGCCTTTGTGAGTGGGCAGACCACACACTGTCCACAAGGGTAATGCCCCACTACTGGAAGTAAATTCCACAAGGTGTTATGTGGTAGAGGATTTGACTTTTTGGGCCTTGTTTTGATAAGAAGGTCTTTAAGATTTGCTGTACGTTTGAACGCGAATATCGGTTTGGTAAGGCTATGGTCGCCTACGCGGAGTATTTTCCAGTGCTTTCTAATGGCACTTCTGGTCAAATTTGATTCTGATGTAAAAGTAGTTACACAACTCATCTGGTGAATGTTGGTTCTGAGTTGTGTCTCAAGGAGTGTTTCCCTGTTAGTGTTGCGGGCTCTTTTTTGAGCAGTTTTTATTTTTGTCACAGGGATTACCTTAGAACCAGGGAATTTGTTAATTCTAGTTGCCTGTGATCTGATGTCCTCCAGGTTGCTGCAATTACGTCTTAGTCACAGGAACTGCCCGTAGGGAAGGTTTTCCTTTAGGGCCTTTGGGTGGAAGCTACTGAAGAGGAGGGGCAGTGGCTATCAGTAAGCTTTTTGGAAGTAATGGTCTCCAATGTGTTATTCCTGCGACTAATCATTAAATCGAGGAAAGAAAGTTTCCGGTTGGAGGTATGCACAGTGAACCTAAGGTACAGGTTGAGGCTGTTGACCCACGTGAGAAATGCAGGAATAAGGTTTTACTCACCCTTCCAAAACACCAGTATATCATCTATATAGCGCCGCCACAGGGAGACATTCTCAGTGAAAGGGTTGGTTTCAGTGAGCACATCTTTCGCCTCAAAGTCTGACATGTGAAGATATGCCAGACTAGTGGTGAAAGTGCTGCCCATGGAAGTCCCCTGGGACTGGTGGTAAATCTGGTCCTTGAATTGAAAGAAGTCCTCTGTTAGAGCAATGTGTGCACATTCCGTAATGAAGCTTATGGAAATGCAAGGGAAATGCAACACTGAACGGATGTGTCCGTCCCTCAGGAAGAGTACCTGCCAACTGCTGCTATAAATGGAGGGACTGCTTTACTGCCTGGAGCCTGCCTTGAACTCCTGGATGTCAACACTGCTATGGACCCCTCCTGCTTCACCTGCTCCTAGGACTCCCTAAAGTTACTCCAAGGGCTAATCTGCTAGACTCCTGTTCAGAGCCACAAGGACACCCACCACCTTAAAGCCACACCTGGACCCAGCTGATTGAATCCTGCAACCTCAAGTGGTGCCCCACCAGTCCTGGATCCTTGGTTGTTGTGCTAAGGTGCCCAGCTGGCCAATTTCCAAAACTGAGGACTTGGACAAAATGTGGCCAAAAAGTGCTGTGGGAACCAACAGGAGACCAGGACCAACCTGCCCAAGGTGTATCGCCGGCTGGCTATTCCCACTATGTTCTTCTGTGCAGCAGCAAATCAGTTACAACGGTCCTTTGCCAATGAGGTATCTGACCTCGTGGAACTGCCTTCGGCTACAGCTCTCTGCCTCATCCCACTGGAATTGTTTGATGGCGACTAAGTACAAACGTAAAAATGTTCACAGCAACTTTGACGCATGGCCATCCAATCACAATGCTCTCCCCTCTGCAGCCTTGCCCCGCTGAACTTTAGCTTCGCAGGTATTTTTCTTCAAGAATTGTTCTAAGTCCGAAGGTACGTGCTAACTGGGCCCAATCCACTCCTGGTATCAGAACGGCGCTCCATCTGTCAGCCTTCACCTTTGACTTTTAACCGGTCTCATGCGACTAGATGTCCATGGTTGGTGCTTCAATCTTTTATGCAGTTGTTTTTCCTAAAACCTTTAAAAACTCATAACTCTGAGTTTCTGATTGGATTTGTGCCATTTTGGTGTCACAAAATATACTAAAATGTACGCTATATGGTTTGGGATTTTTCTTCTATTGTGTTTTCACTTCATTAACATTTGTGTGATGCATAAATACTTTACATATTTCCTCTAAGTTAAACCTGACTGCAGGGTTGTCAGGCTGTAAACCTATGCAGGGTTGAGTACAGGTTAATTTAGTGACTTTTTGTAGTTCATCCTGCAAGAGATTATGTATGTTGCTTAATTAGGGTTCACACCCCAGTCAACCAACAGCCCAATTTCTCACATGAATCGTATCTTGCTTTCTGTGTGCTTTACCTACAATCATTGTATTTTTCTGTGGACTAATATCTGTATTGGAGCATGCTGCTGTGCATCAGCAAGAACGAAACTGTCAGCCCCTGTGAACTGTAGTACATATTGTCAAAGTTGTCTATATGGATTCACTGTGTTAATTATGAGAAATGTAACCAGTCAAGGTTGACGAGGTAGCTTATGGATTGCCTAAGGGACCCATTCTTATGAGATTCCCCACTTCTTGCGTAAATGTCCATCATAGCAAGTTTGATCTGCTAGTTTTCCTATCGGAATTTAAAGCTTTTGATAAGGTTCAAATTCAGCAGGATTGGGGGCAACTTTATCGTTATGGAAATGCCTGATACTTGATCTACAGGATGAGAGCCCACCCATAAGTAAACTTTTTCAAGGATATGCTTCATACGAATTGACTACTCTAATTACTTCACCCCCTGCCCCCAGGGAACCCCCCATCCAGTGCTGTGTTCTGTTAGTAGAGACTAAAAGTTTGCCATTATCACAACAGGTTGTGCCACCATTTTAAAATAGATGTAGATTGAGATTCAAAAATGCAATCCAGTGGGGAAAACCTTTTAGTCAAGCGCATGACAAATCATTCAGCAGAAGGGAAATTTCTGTCTGAACTGAGAGGAAACCAATATTACAATGGACGTCGCCACATTACCAATTATTAATTTGATCTTGTGTGTCTCACTCAGTGGTAATCACAGCTCCATCCCAAATTGGGCTAATGATTTTTTTTTGCAACTGTGATAAAATACAGCCCAGGTTTTCAAAACTGTAAACAATCGTGCACAATGCAGGCTGAGACAACTTACCAACTGTAGTGGTAGAGTCTGGCGGACAGGAACCCACGAACCATCTATGCATTACACGTGCAGGGTACATTCCCGGAAATTATCACTCCTGTGAAGCTACAGGATTATTTGTTGTTTTAGTTAGTTCTTAGTTCTCCTGGCTCCAGGAGCCGGTGGCCTTCACTATGGATGTTTGCAACTCAGCTCGCACAAAGCACCCAGGAAGCTGAAGATCCCACTGTGCCTAATACATGTCATATGGGCGGGATACCCGTCACCCCCTCCCAACACAATCCCCAAGAATGGGAAGACGGAAACGGTTCTTGAGCTTTTGGAAGGCGGTGAGGGAGTTACCCTCACCGGCCGTATTTATTAAAATATGAAACAAAAATTAAAACATTAAATTAACAGTTTCATATCATGTACAATTTTATTTACACATTACGATGCATTTTCTCAAATCAAACTGTACATCCTAGCATTACGGGCCAACGGCAAGGTCGTAACCGGTGTCAGATCCCTAATACCATACTTCCCCCCTCACTTTTGAGGGGCGGGTGCACAGAGGACTGTACCTCTGTGCCAACTTCCAATTTCCCTTGTCTTAACGGGGGCCCCATATTTACTCGGCGCCATCTTGGTGGTCGTCCGAGGACTCGTGTGAGGTGTCTAGAAGGTAGCGTAGACCCCCCTCCCACCCCACACTGCTTACCACATCTGCCGTCGCGGATGTCCTGGCCCCGGGAAATTCCCAGGAGGGGCCCGTAGCCCCTCCTCCCCAGGGAGGGGCCGATGACCGCCTTCCCTTTCGGCGTCCCCATCCTTAGAGGGTACCGCCTCCCCGTGTGAGGGGCCAATGGCCGCCTCACCCCGGGCGCTCCCATCCATAATGGGTGGCGCCCCACCTCTAGGGATCTTCCAATTACTGCTCACCGATCATTACCTTACCGCCCGACCAGAAAATAAATACGACGGTTTTTAAACTAAAGAGAATAACATTTATACTGGGCATTTTTAAAACATCAACCACCAATTATGCCATAACAGTTTTTCCACTTAGCTGTGATACCTCCAAAAAGAACAACCATTTTATTGTCATATCCCAATCATCCCAACTTTTTCGAAACAACCTGAGACGAGATAATATCCATGTCAATTTACTTTATTGCAATACAAATCGCTGTCATCAGGGGCTGGTGGGTGGGTCAAAATTGGCTCCTTGTTCCGTCTCGGGCTCACGAGCAACGAGGAGGTGCAGCTTCCAAGCACAGGAACAAGAGGATGCTTCCTTGGCAAGATGCTCCTTTTATCCTTCCTCGGGAGGGCGTGGACCTTCCCCAACCCGCCTACGGGGCGGTTCGAACGGTGCAGGTGTCTAGGACAACCCTTCTTGGGCGGGAAGAAGGCGCGCCCCGGCTACGCCACTACGGGCATACCAGCCAAGTCACGCCTCCCCGCCCAAAACGGTTTCCCGGGGGGATCGCGGTACTCCACCATACGTTCGGGGGGACCGAGTGGTCGCCCCTTTCCATATGGGCGGGATACCCGTCACCCCCTCCCAACACAATCCCCAAGAATGGGAAGACGGAAACGGTTCTTGAGCTTTTGGAAGGCGGTGAGGGAGTTACCCTCACCGGCCGTATTTATTAAAATATGAAACAAAAATTCAAACATTAAATTAACAGTTTCATATCATGTACAATTTTATTTACACATTACGATGCATTTTCTCAAATCAAATTGTACATCCTAGCATTACGGGCCAACGGCAAGGTCGTAACCGGTGTCAGATCCCTAATACCATACTTCCCCCCTCACTTGTGAGGGGCGGGTGCACAGAGGACTGTACCTCTGTGCCAACTTCCAATTTCCCTTGTCTTAACGGGGGCCCCATATTTACTCGGCGCCATCTTGGTGGTCGTCCGAGGACTCGTGTGAGGTGTCTAGAAGGTAGCGTAGACCCCCCTGCTTACCACATCCGCCGTCGCGGATGTCCTGGCCCCGGGAAATTCCCAGGAGGGGCCCGTAGCCCCTCCTCCCCAGGGAGGGGCCGATGACCGCCTTCCCTTTCGGCGTCCCCATCCTTAGAGGGTACCGCCTCCCCGTGTGAGGGGCCAATGGCCGCCTCACCCCGGGCGCTCCCATCCATAATGGGTGGCGCTCCACCTCTAGGGATCTTCCAATTACTGCTCACCGATCATGACCTTACCGCCACAGGCCGGATAGTTGACCGGCTATCCGGACCCCCCAAAAACTCCTACTATAGGTCAGGGCCATTCAAACTTTTTAACCAAGCTAGGAAGTCCCCTATGAGTAAGACATTTCCTTCCCGGGTCAAATGGACCCCATCCTCCAGATACATATGATCCCCCCCGAATACATCCATGTGGTACACAATGCAATTTTCCTGTGCGAAACAGTCTACCTAATTTGCTATTAACCTTCTTTACCGAGTGATTCAAGGCTGACACAGAGAGGGCCCCCCGCCACACCTTCCGAGGAATCATGTGTGACCATGCGATCGTGCACCCCGGAACCCTCCTTGCCAACCAGCTTACCGAGGCCAAGATTAACTCAAGAAGTACTCGTCGACCAATGGTCACCAAATCATTGCCCCCAAGATGCACTATGATTACAGACGGCGGTGACCTTGTCCGCCCTAACAAACCCTCCATAAAACCTTGAAACTGGTCAATACAGAGCCCGCCCCTTCCGTGGAAGGTCACCCTGTACCCGTATTCCCCCGCAACGTGAATCATGTCACCTGCTTTGAATACATCCGCGGCGCGCCTCACGTATGAGTGGCCAACGACCCACACCACTCTTTCCTCAGCCGGTGAACTTTGACCGCTGGTCCCCAGGTGTCGGGTCAACAGCACTGACCTCCCCGCACGGCCTGCTCGTGCAACTGAAAATCAAACAGAAAACAAGAAGCGTGAGTGCATGACATAGGCTTCACAACATGTGCAACCGCACATACCTCTTATAGCAATTCGAGGACCAACGACCCAATTGTTTCACTTTTTCAACACTCAGACCCCTGGCTGTAGCCTCCGTAGCAGCCCCTATCCGGAAGGAATGGGTCCCAAAATCGCTCGGGTCCAAGCCCGCTGACGCGATTGCCATTGATAACACCTGCTGAAACTGAAACCTCGTCAGAGGGGTGGCATCGGCGTGTCTCAACAAACTCCCCCCCCATGCTGCCGCCCTCTGCGCGAAATACTCCTCCACGCATTTTACCGGGCACATGGGAGACTCCGGGATCCGCTGGACCACCACACTTTCCCCGATGGCTTCCTGATCGGTCTTGGAACTGGCTATTGTGACCACCATTGTGTCACCCTTGATCTGAATGTGGTCTCGACACAGACCCCCCCCGTATCCCACTTATTCCTTGCTACCAGCTCGCTCACCCGCATAGCCCCATGAAATGCTAATGCAAAAGCGGCCCGGAACAGCACCGTCTCTGATTGAGATGAACAAGTCGCAGGGAGTACGGCCATTAACAGGGACAACCTAGCCAGATCTATTGGGTGCCTTCCATCCACTCTCCGACCCTCAAGGCGTAGCCACCCACGCAATGCTCTTTTCACGAGAAAGGACGATGTGGGGTCCTGGATGCCATGCGCCTGTGCCATGAAGGCAATGGCGGCCCTGTGCCTGTTGGCTGTTGCCAGTGATCGGCCTGCCTGATGTAGTGCTACCAGAAATTGCAGAACAGACTCCTCCTGACCCCAATGCTCCCCCCCCGTTGAACCCAAAAATGACCAATATGAACGGAACGCTCCTTCATATGCCTTCCTTGTCCTGGGTGCTAAACTCTCTCCCACGAGGTTTTGTAATCCGGGGCACCGAGAGACCAGAGAGCTTCGGGAAATGGTGCCGCCACCAAGTCCGCTGAGGGCAGAAAACCCCTGAAGGCCTGCATATGGGAACGAGAGAGTGCATCAGCTGCCTGGTTCAGTATCCCCGGCACGTGTCTTGCCCTAAAGTGGACATTTAATCTCATACATAGCAGGACAATTTCTTTCAGCAATCTCAAAATCCATTTGCAGCGTGCTGCCTGATTATTGATACATTCAACAACAGTCATATTATCAGACCAGAACACCACAGCACGATCATGCAGCCCCTCTGGCCATGTTTTCAAGGCCACCAGAATGGGGAACAGCTCGAGGAACCCGATGTTACCTGTGAGCCCACTATCGTGCCACCATGCCGGCCATGTTTGTGCCGACCATTTCTCACCCAATATGGCGCCAAAACCCACACTCCCTGCCGAGTCGGTCCACAACCCCAGCTCCTCGGAGGAAACTGCTGGCTCGTTCCACACGACACGACCGTTGAAATCCACCAGAAATGCCAACCAAATGCGCATGTCCTGGCGAACCTCGGCTGACAGTCTTGTGCGGTGGTGTCCTTCTTTGAGACCCACCATGGCTTGTGCGATAGAGCGGGAAAAGGGGCGGGCCATCGGTATTACTCTGAGGGCAAAGTTAAGCTGACCCACAACCTGTTGCAGCTGATGGAGAGTTACTTTTCTCTCGCCAATGCATACTTCCAGTGCGGCCTTAAACTTCATCACCTTCTCCCTGGGCAGACGGAAGCACCCCTCTACTGAATCAAGCTCAATTCCCAGAAACTCGATTGACGTAGATGGCCCCACTGTTTTGCCCGGTGCCAATGGCACACCAAAACTTTTCATGAGATTACAGAATTCCATCAAAGCCTGCTCACATTCCGTGCCCCCGGCTGCCCCCAGAAACAGAAAATCATCAAGGTAGTGCATTACCTGTGTGAGGCCCGTGGCTCTAGTGAAAGCCCATTGCAAAAAGGTACTGAACTTCTCAAAATATGCACAAGAAATGGAGCAACCCATCGGCATACATTTATCCATGTAGTAACGTCCTTGGAACCCAAAACCTAAGAGGCGCTGATCCTGTGGGTGTACCGGGAGCAACCGGAACGCTGACTCGATATCTGTTTTAGCCATCAGCGCTCCGGGCCCTAGGTGATTCAACATGGCGACGGCCTCATCAAAGGATGCGTACCGCACCGAACACAGTCCCGGGTCAATCGCATCGTTCACCGAAAGACCCCTAGGAGCAGACAAATTATGGATCAACCGAAACTCACCTGGGTCCTTCTTGGGGACTACTCCCAATGGTGAACATACAAAATTAACAACAGGCGGGTGCACATACGGCCCCGCAACCCGACCTCGGGTCACCTCTTTTGCAATCTTTGCCTGCACCACCGTCGTGTTTCGTTGGACAGATAGTTGATTCTTACACTATGCTTCCCCCCGTAAACCCCCCGCCGGGATGCGGAAACCATATGAAAAACCGTCTCGCAACACCCCAGCGGAGACATGGTCCGGGTATTGGTTCAGCCAAGGGATCAATGCCATGATGTCAACAGGAGTGGGTAACTGTGCCCCTCGGGCGATGTTAGACCTGTTTGGCCCCCCCTCTACCTCCCGTCTCACTATTCTTTGCTCTGCACGAACTCTCGGGGTGTGAGGACTGTCCACACCCTGCACACTCATGCCTGAACTTGCATGTTCCTTGTGGCCTAGTGCACTTGCCTCTGTTAAAGCTCCAACACACCCCTTTTTTACCTGAGTTCCCATTATTCTTGTTGTGCTGATCCCCATTGGCGCCTGCCCGAAAGGGCGCCGCCAAGTACTGACGGGGAGGCTCTGCGCCATTCCCGCCAAAAGAAGACGACCTCGCCGTGTTCGGCATAACTTGCTTCTGCCAGGAAATGGAGTCGAAACAATCCCACGTCAGGGATGAGTCGTGCTCCTTGGCCTTACGAAATATGTTATCATAACCCATCCATTGATTGCCTTCATATGCTTCAAAAAATTCCATAATACGTGTCTGATAACAGGCCAATTCTGATAATACTTCCGGCCTACGTTCTCCCATGATTGCAGTAAACATGCCGAACGCCCTGGCCCAATTAGCGATTGTTTCCTCCACCCTGAAACCCGCCATTTTTGCACGCCATACACTCGGATGCAACAACTCCTTTTGATTTTTAACGTGTTCTATCTCATAGTGATCGGTCAACAACAAAAACATGTTCACATATTTATCGGCCCAAATCCTCTCTTTCACATCCATCGGGATATGCTGAACAGTTTTTTCCCTCCTAGAGGGTAACGATCCCTCCCCTGCTATCGGCAACGGCTGCTTACCAGAAACATGAGCCGTATCTGTTGCAGCTGTTGTTCCAACGACCGGTGCCGGTTTATCCGAGGGAACCTGCGGGAAAACAAGAGGACAAGGTGCCTTCGCAGCATCTCTCGATTGCCGCAACTGCTTCATTATCAACCTGGCCTCTGCCGCCGTGTCTCTTGGTGCCGGAGCACTCTCATTGTTTTTTCCCAACCATGCCGCCAACTGAGCGGCCAATTCGGGAGGCATATCCCCCTCACTCACGGGCGTAACTACCACAGGAATCGGCTGTCCCGCGTTCGGGATCAGAACTGGGGCCCCCACTGGACCGACCGGGCTCGCCGGTGGTGACTCAAGAACCGGGGCCTCCCCACCTGCCGCCCTACTCCTGACCCTTTTACCTCTCCCGGCAGGGACTATTCCCGGCAATGCTGGCCCGATGGTCTTCTTCGGCCTACCATTCATTGCCGCCATCTGCTTCTTCATGTCCGCCATATCTTTTACCAGCGTGCGAAGCAGTTGTTCAGTCCCAACTTTCTTTCCGACCCTCTTGCCCGGCATCGTATCGTGGGAATTCAACGAGGTCCTGGATCCAAAGCTACGGACTCACTGAAGGAGAAACACAAAAATTACAAGTTCTCAAAATTGGCTCCTTGTTCCGTCTCGGGCTCACGAGCAACGAGGAGGTGCAGCTTCCAAGCACAGGAACAAGAGGATGCTTCCTTGGCAAGATGCTCCTTTTATCCTTCCTCGGGAGGGCGTGGACCTTCCCCAACCCGCCTACGGGGCGGTTCGAACGGTGCAGGTGTCTAGGACAACCCTTCTTGGGCGGGAAGAAGGCGCGCCCCGGCTACGCCACTACGGGCATACCAGCCAAGTCACGCCTCCCCGCCCAAAACGGTTTCCCGGGGGGATCGGGGTACTCCACCATACGTTCGGGGGGACCGAGTGGTCGCCCCTTTCCAATATCAGGCTTAAATACACTTTTCTGATTATTTTGAAAAGATCAGACGTCATAATAAATGTTGCAAAATGCAAGCATTAGTATAAGAATTCTGTTGCACGTTCTACGTTTTATCACACATTCTAAATCGTATTAAGACATGTATGTGAATACTTGATGCACTATCCAACTATAATAAAGCAAACATTATATTTTTCACACATCAATTCAATAGTGAATGCAGCACACATTTATAAATATGAAAAAATGTGCACTCGGGTACATGAATATATGAAGTGCAGCGATGGTATATGAGAAGAAAATACAAAGGATTGGTCAAGAGGTCAATACAGTGAGTGTGATTATCTCCTGGGTGTAAACTGTACGTATCATATTGCAATCTTGGTATGGCTGTTCAGAAGATGAACACACTTAGACAAAGAATTGCGTAAAACTGGCATTTTGCAGGTTCCAATCTCAGAAAATAGTCCAAGGTTAAATCACCTACTGCATAGTTGTGTGCTTGGCCTGGCCATCACATTGTAAAACCCAGTAAGAAATCAAGTAGGAGTTAATGTGCGTCTTGCTCAAATATGGCTGCACCCTGTCTATCAGAACTTGCAATCACAGTTAGATAGTTTGGGATTAACGTGTACTTAACCTGTATAGCCAATGTTGAGTCACAGAATTGCCAGCACAAACCTTTATCCCTTTTATCTTTTATTCTTCTATGATTGACAAAATGAGTCACTTTAAATTGGGTAGTAGTTACAGGTACTGTAATATTCCCTTGACACCATCGGATTGAGTTTACAGGTATGTAAACTAAATGTGTATGCATATACGTGTGTATGTATATATGTATGCCTGTACGTGTGTGCTGGCATTTGTAGAGCACAAACGTAGCTCGAAAGCAATGGAAACATGATCTTGTGTGGGATTAGTTTTTTCCCATTCCACTTCTCTGCTCTCTAACGTTAGTAAAACAAGCATTCAGGTAAACAGCTGGGCAGCTGCAGCGAGAAAGAGAAACATTCCCAATTAAAAACGCTTTAGGAAGAGTGGCCAAATAAAGATGATGCTTTCTGATCGTAGCTTTTAACATACTCCAATAACGGCGAGGTGCAAAACAAATGCAATAATTTTAGAGTGGGGGCACATGAACTCATTACCCAATACCAGAACCAGAACCCAGCAGCCCAACATTATTATTGTCCAACTGAGTGCCTCTCTTTTGAAAAAGAGAACCACTTTATTTTACCAATAGCACAATACTGCACAAGATAAGAATGTGTGAATTACGTGATGCTCGGATGCAAGTCTCACATGCTTCAAGGTGGGGCTAGGCGCCACCCCCATTTCTTCTTTTACTCTGAAGGCGCTTCTCCAGACACATGGCACTGACAATGACAGAGTGCTTCTAGGCACTGTTGGGGAAGTCCAGTCGAGTGCTGGACTCTCCAATGTCTCACTTTCCTGGTGCTAATTCAGCCGGTTGTGCCCTGAGGTGATTGGCTCATTATTCATAGCAGCAAAGTCCACTCAGGGGTTAGTGCCGGGTTTTTTACTCACTGGTGGGGTGCTCTGGGTGGGCATCACACATTTTCAGTCTACGTTTTCGGGGAGGCCAACACCACATAGCACAGAGTTAGGTCAGACCACCCAGTTGGCAGTGCTTAATTTGAGCTGGTGATTTCCGGTGCCAAGCAGCAGCACTTAATTGTCAACACCGGCACTTATGATAGTCTCCCACAAGGTGGTGCTGTCTAGTTAATTTGAAGATGTTGTCCACTGCACTTAATTATTAATTCAATGTAAATTACAAATGACTGTTACCTGCAGCCCAAGCCATTCTTATAGCTTTGGAGGCAAGGCATAGTCCAAATTGTCTCACTTGTAGCTGTGTTGGTTCTGTCATTGTCAGCATGGCAGGGGCAATGTGTGGTGCAAATTGCAGTGGTCTCCTGACGAGAGCCCTGGCACTTACTTATTATTTTAAAAATTAAGCACTGCCAGTATGTTCCATGGGGCAAATGTCAATCCCAGATTCAGTTGGGCCAGCTGATCGGTCACACTTTCACAACTGCCACTTCAGCACTGACGGTAATGACAAGGGTAGCTGCTTGGGCATGCTTCGAAAGTGTTGTAGTTCCTTCAAAGATCTCTGCGAATCATCCACAACTTTAATCACACCAAGCACCCAGTGTGAGTGTCTGGTGGACAGACCCCAGCACCAGGCTCAACAGGCCCTTTCAGTGGTCAGCTCTTCGTGCAGAGTTGGATTGCTCCTTTCCTCTTGCTCCAGCACGACTCCTTAGCCTGATTGTGCTGTAGTCTTCTGGGTCCTCCATAGAACTCCCTCTCCTTAGTCAGAAACAACTTGGAACTGTAGCAATAAGCAACTCCCACATTTATACAGTGTTAGCAGCCAGGAAGTGTGGATTCCCTGCCTGTCTTTGTAGTTCCAGTTTGGATCAGTTCCATTCTCATGCGCCCTTCTCAGGCTGTCTTCCGGCTTCAGCCATTGTCTTCAGCGATGCTCTTTACAACAGAGTTTCCCCCGGTTTGAAGCACCCACAACAGAGGAACATCAGCAGTCTGCACCTGATTCTCAACAACCACACTTGATAGTGATCAGGAAGAGGTGCCAAGGGCAGCTCCCCTTCTAAAGGACCCTTCACACCTTGACAACCATAATAGTCAGCCACAAAAATCTGGCTGTAGATTAGTAAAGCAAGGATCATCACAATTCAGCACATAAATGTAAACTCATTATGAACTGTATTGAAGATTATTGATGAAAACAGAATCATGAACAAAGAAATAACGTTTCTAACAAATGTTTGCCCATATTGGAGTTACGTTTAATTACTTGGATAAAATGCTCTTCAGAAGAATAACATGCCAGTACCCTGGGGACTGCACCCATGGGAGTACCGCAATTAGTAGCTTGTTAGGTTTCATAGGTTGAAGGACATGCCCAGTGAGCAGGGCTGGACTTTGAGGAACCCGTTTTGTTAAAAAAAAAGGTGTGCACAGGGGCTTTAAATCTGATTTGTCCTTCAGGACGGCCATACCAAGGCAAGGGCAACAAGATGATCATATGAAGCCTGAACTATCGGGAGAGGAATATCTAGGCAGGGGCATCATCAAACCAACATGTTAAATGAATGGGACTATTCACCTGTGCTGGGTATTCTGGCAGATAGACAACCCAGGATGGGAGTTATCAAAAGTGTGAAAACCAGGGAAGGGAAATCAGGAGAGGGTAACATGGGCAGGGTGCATGAAAGAACGGAGGGGCAAGAATATCATTATAAGGACAAAGCATGTAAAGAGCTTATGAAGGCATGCCGCAGGTAGTTGATTCTCTTTTTACAGGAGTCGCTGTGAGTATTTTTACATTTCAGATCCAGGATTTTAGCATATATGTAGTGATATGTAGGTAACATGTCTGTCGCTTACCCCGCCTGCCTGCTGCTAGTATTCTTTTGTTGATTTAGATGAACTGTGGCCACGTGGGTGAAACCAGACAGTGTACCTCTACATTATGAGCTGGAGAGGATCTACATCTAGATCACAAGAAGAGTACTCTCCGTCCTTAGACTAGAGATCATGACAGAACATGGATTCTGAGGTGAGAAATAAGTGCCCGGATTTACTGCTGATGGCCACTGGTACATGTTCAGCTCTGGTAGGCAGTAAAACATCGTTTATTTGTTAATAAAAACAATAAACATAAGCAAAACATACATTTGACATTACCACCAATCCAAATGTAAACAGTATAAAAACATTACATATGTGGCCTCCCCTTACATCCCTCCCTATAAAAGCAGATAGAAATCCAGCCTGGCTATTATCCTGAAAAGTGCATGGTGCATTACCTTGGTCCCCAAGCAGGGCCTCCCAAGGATGCCTAGGGCAATGGTCTTTGGTGGGGGCTGGAGTGCCTATGGATCAGACACTACTGCGTCTGAAGTACTGGGTTTTTAAGAACCCAGCGGTGCCAGGGGACACACCCAAAGACTTTGAGTTCTCTTGTCTCAGACCACAGAAATGCAGAGACTTCTTGGTGACTTCAAAGATCAAATTTATTGGCTGCAGCCAGTAACAGGTATCCTAGAAGTACAACACGGTGTATATTCTCAGGAGACTGCTCAACTTTACAAAGCTAGTCATCCCTTTTATACCAAATATTATGCTTCAGGCAAACATTCCTTATTTACAGTTGACCATTCACATATTTTCACGACAAAGAAAAAGCAGAATCATGATGACAAGCCCATATTTCAGTTTGTCCAGCCCACAATCAATTACCCGGCAAGGCCCAACACTTTTCATCAGATATCGGACGGACCCCTAATAAAAACGGGCACCTCCTCTTTGTAAAGCAGGTCATAAAGAAAGAAACAGAGACAGGTGTGAGTAAGATTAAACATAGTTGTGTGCAATGAAGGGTTTATGGTATGCTGTGCCTTGATCCTAATCTCGGTCGGCCACTGGGAAAGGAACTGGCCGAACAGGTTTGGCTTCGGGCAGTGGAGTCGGCTTGCCCAGGTCACACAGAAGGCAGCAAAAGGTGTACGTGTCCCTAAGACTCGTTTTGGCCTTAGTCATCAGCCTATGTGAGGGCAATCACAAAATGGCTGCCGTACACAAAATGGAACGCAAGGGTTCATAAGGGAATCTCTGATTTCATAGTGATCTCGTCACTCGATTACGCCGAAAATACTCATATATAGCATACTCGTCATTCTCGGTCTGCTGATACTAAAATCGTCATGATACGACGATGTTTATGACACGGGTCCAGAATTTCAGTACCACAGACCCTCCTTTTGCCCTTACATAGGCAATTAACCTACACTCACGCTAATCTGAGTCCAGGTCTATATTCATAAATTCATTGAGATGTTGCTGTAGCATCATCCTATTACTTAGCTCGTCTCTCGATACAGGTTTCCTTACACACGATGTAGCACAGAGGCCACATATAGCAGGAGCACACTGTACGCACAGACAGAACAGGAAAAGAACGGCTAAGATCATCCCAATGACCATCAGAATCTTCCATCCCCAGGCGGATAACAGTTCCCAGAACCATCCCATTAACGACCAATCTCCTTTATCCACATGAATAGATTCAGAGATTTTATGCAGTTTGGAAATGGCCTGGTACACTGTCGGAGCGTTATCTGGAATGAAAACACAGCAACTCGATTGGATCACTTTACATACCCCACCTCGGTCTGCAAGTATGACATCTAATGCAACTCTGTTCTGAAGAGTCATAAGACGATCCGACTGGAGCTCAGCAGTCAAGTTACTAAGGGCACAGGCAGTTTCAACTACGGTGGACTCAACCACCCTCGTTAATTGCCTTATATTCCTACTGTTAACCATAGGTCCCCAAAACGGCAGAAAACCCTTCAAGAAGTCTCCCAATTCTTGTCCTGCAGTGTCTTCCTTACTGAAGACCCCTCTAACTACCCTCGTCTTGTGGTAATCTCCCGCAGCTGTGTAGGTGGGAGGCAACAGGAACGAAACAAAACATGTGCCCGAGAAGTCAGGGGGCAACCATGTATATGCTCTATCATAACAGATGAAATAGGTACCCTTAGCTGCTAGGAACGAAGGGGAAGTCTGGGACACAAAAACATACGCCTCAGTGCAGGTACTCTTCCCTAACTGAGCTCTTGGATTCTTGCCCTTACCTTGCAGACATAGATGACCCTGATGGGGTACAATCCAAATCGGAGAGCATCTCTTTGCTCGCTGGTTCTCACTCAGACTTGCTCCATATCCAGTCACGTTCCATCCAATATATGCTAGTGTCTCATCTCTCTGGATAGTCTCATAGGAAGTAGCTCCTCTAATCATATCTACTATACCCTTAACTAGAGCACTATTCTTTGGATTATCTTTTACAGAACGTAGGGGGTGGACTTAACAAGCATAGATGAACATCGTTCTGTATGCCCACACAGAACCATTATGGCTGAATGGCAGGACCAGATAAGGGATACCTTTATCAGTAGTATGAGGCATAAGACCACACACCCAACAGTTAGTCGTGTTCACTACTAATTGGTGTTGGTGCAAAAGCTGAACGAAGGAGTTATTGATGAACTCTGATCTTCTAACGGACTCATGTTCAGGTAGAGGGTGAAAAGAATGTGAGAAAACAGTAGAAGGAGGTATGGGCTGTGTAGTGGGTGCAAATGTCACTCGAAAAGAGAATAAAACATACCCTATTAAAAACATAATTACACTAAGCAACATGAAAATGCATAATATCAGAAAACGTTTCTTGGTCATCATTATACACATTTTGGCCTTAAAGTCCATCTCTTTGGCAGGTCTCTCCATCTCGAAAAACTCCATCCTCTAACTTTGCTGCTCGCGGAGGTAGGATGTTCTGTGCTAAGGAATGCGCCTGTCAGTCCAAGGGAAACGCCCAAGGACCAACCAGATCCGTCGACCTTGTGTCTTCGGCTTGCACTCCAAAGACTTGTCGCCCGCGACCCTACAACTGAACCCGGATGGTGGTTCGAAAAACAAAAATCAAAAAAGTTTCTCAGATGAGAGAGCTGCACTTTCAAAAATAGCAAAGAAAAGAATGTTATTTGTCCATAGTTCTAGGCATCAGATTATAAAGTTTTTTTCCAGGAAACGATGGTCTTGAAATAGGAGTTCAGGCTCGGTAGTGTCCAATCGAATTGACGGTGGCACGGCTTCTTGCAAAAGATTGTCACTTTCACGTTCAGAATTTGTTCTTTTAACACGTGCATCGCTGAAAGGCAGAAAACGAGGCACAGTCTCCGTCTCAGAGTCAGCAATACCCTCCTGGACCCACCGGTCGTACGGCAGAGGCAAAGGGAACCTCTTGCAGTGTACGCCGTGGATCCAGTTCTTCTTTCCTTCCACTCGCACTGCTGATCTCGTTGACAAAAGGACTAGGTAGGGGCCGGTCCAACGGGGCTGATCATTCTTTGTCCGCTGGAAGTTTTTAACTAGGATCCACGATCCAGGATCGATGATGTGCCCTGGATCTTCAGAAACCTGAGGCAAAGTATCGTGAACCTGTTGGTGTAAGACACACAATTTAGCCGTCAAATCATACAAGTAATCAAGCAGTACAGGGTGTTCAATCTCACTGAATTTTGTCGGTCTTGGCACTCCCCATATGTTGGCCAGGCAGCCAAACACAATCTCGTATGGGCCCACTCGAGAATGCACAGTCATTCTTGTCAATAAAAGTGCTAATGGCAACGCATCTGGCCATTTAAGACCAGAGCTCGCTTGTATCTTGGCAAGTTTAAGTTTTAGAGTGCCATTGTAGCACTCTACTAGTCCAGCTGATTGGGGGTGATTTGCAGCGTGAAACTTTTGGTGTATACCTAGCCCTTCACATACTCTCTTCATCACTCGACCCACAAATTCACTCCCATTATCATTCCAGACCATTCTCGGCAAACCAAACCTAGGGAAACATTCTTTGACAAGGGCTTTAGCTGTGGATAAGGCAGTGTTATCTTTAAGGGGATATGCTTCTACCCACCTCGAAAAGGCACAAACAACAAAGAGTACGTATTTCAAGTTGTTGCACCTCTCCATGTGGATGAAATCTAGCTGCAAAGCCTCGAACGGATACGTTGGAGGCGCACAATGACCAGCTGGAGTTGGAGTTCCCCTACCAGGGTTGTATTTTAGACAAACCATGCAATTCTTGACCACATTCTCTGCACACTTAGGAATTCCAGCATTTTGCCATACTGGGGCCAACAACTTACAAATTCCTTTCACACTGATGTGAGCCACTCCATGCGCCATTGTAACCACTGCAAGCACGTATGCATCGGGTAACAACCATCGCTGATGCTCTGACAATTCAACCCAACAACCATTTGCATCTAATTTACCCGTACTCTCTCTCCACACATTCAACTCTTTCTCTGTAGCTTCAGCTTAATTAGATTTCACACTCTCTATCGTATCTTCACACATTCCAACGTCACCAATCCATCTTGCAGGGCCCGCAACATACATTCGACTCATCACATCTCTTGCTGTTTCTTTTGCGGCTTCATCAGCAAACGCATTACCGCGACCAATGTCGTCAGTAACCTTCTTATGTGCACTACATTTCACAATCGCGACTTGCAACGGCAAAGTAAGTGACTCAAGAATCTCATTCACTAACTGACCATGCTGTATCTTGGCTCCATGCGAGGTCAGAAACCCACGTTCTTTCCACAATCGTCCAAAACTGTGAGCCACACCAAACGCATATTGGCTGTCAGTATATATGGTCACTTTCATTCCTTTTGACAATACACACGCTCTCGTAAGTGCAATCAACTCTGCTGCTTGAGCTGAATTATGTGGGATACGTGCAGCTTCAACAATTGTATGCAAAGTCGTAACAGCATATGCCGCAGTCGTATCACCATTCGGAAGCTTGAAACATGAACCATCCACCCATAAGGTACCATCACACTTCACAAGAGGAGTGTCCTTAAGATCTACTCTCCCTTTCGTTTCTTCTTCTGTCCTGAGAAAGCAATCATGCTGTTCAGAAACATCTGTCTCTGCTACAATCGGCAACAACGTAGCTGGATTCAACGTGTTGCATCTCTTTATGTGCACATGACTCGCTAAAAGTGTCAACTCGTAACCTGACAATCGAGCACTAGTTAAGTGCTGTGTCTTGGTTCTGTTTAACAAAGTATCCACTGCATGTGGAACCATCACAATCAACATATTATTCATCACTAAACCAGCAGACTGCCGAATAGAAACAGCTGCTGCCGCTGTGGCTCTCAAACAACTCGGCAATGCTCTAGCTACCGGATCCAAAGTCGATGAGAAATACGCGCATGGACGTTGCTTGTCCCCAAAAGACTGTGTCAACACTGACAATGCACATCCTTCTTTCTCATGGACATACAGTGTAAAGGGCTTACTGTAGTCGGGGGTGCCCAAGACAGAAGCCGAACACAATGCATCACGCAATTCGGAAAAAACTTTTCTGACAATCTTCAGACCACGGAAGGGGATTTGGTGTATCTTTACAGGTCAATGCTACCAAAGGTTTGGCCAGCAGAGAAAAATTTGGTATCCATTGTCTGCAATATGATGTAATACCCAAGAAAGCACGCACTTCTCTCTGTGTCATTGGCACACTCAATTTTGCAATTGCCTGAATTCTTTCTGGGTCAGTTTCCTTCCCTCCTTCGATAAGAGATGACCTAAGTAGGTCACTTCTTGTCGACAATATTGCAATTTCGAAAGAGACACTTTGTGATGCAAATTAGACAAATGACGCAACAACGACAACGTGGCTTCTTTACAAATCTCCTCAGTATCTGCAGCGACTAGCAAATCGTCGACGTACTGAATAAGGGTAGCGCCATCAGGTAGAACAATCTATCAAGTTGTGTTTTTAGAGCCTGACTATAGATTGACGGACTCTCACAATAGCCTTGAGGAGCGCGTTTGAACCTGAAGCTTCGGCCTCCTAAACTGAAGCCGAAAATATCCCTACTCTCCTCAGCAATCGGGATGCTGAAGAAAGCATTCTTCAAGTCAATCACCGAAAACCATGTTGCTGAGGCTGGAATCATTGTCAGTAAGGCAGTGATATCAGGAACAACTGGAAACTGTGGCACAACTATTTTATTCACCTCTCTAAGATCAATCACAAACCTGTAAACAGGTGGCTGAGAAGGGTCAGTACGCTTCAAAACAGGCAGAACAGGACTATTGCAAACGTTGCCTCTTGTTTCTTCAATTACATCTTTTTCAATCAGATCATAAATGATCGCTAGCAACGCTTTTTCCCCTTCACTAGAGATCTTGTATTGGGAAATGCGTGGCATTTTAACATTGGCTTTCAACGTGACAACATATGGTGGTATTTCCAAAAGACGTACATCGTTAGGACCAGTTGCCCAAAGAACATCAGGGAGACACGACAATTCTGTCGGAAGTTTATCCTTCGACAAATACATTGGGGAAACCACTTTCTTACCCAATGTAAGTTGTACTCCTGAAGGAGAACAATACAATGTTGCATACAATCTTTTTAACAGATCCAATCCTAACAAGTTCTCACCACAACCTGTCGTCAGAATAAGGGGTGCTTCGAATTCACAAGGTCCAACAGAAAGGGACATAGGACTAGAAATCGGGTTCCTAACCGGGGCGCCAGAAAAACCTACTGAAACATTCGTCTCACCAGACAAAGGTGCGCCAGGGAGTTTAGAGTGCATAATAGAACTCTTTGTAGCACCAGTATCCAACAGAAAAGGTTCTGACACACCTGATGTAATTACCTCAACATAAGGTCCACTCTGATCTACTGGAACTGAAACAACTCCCTCTCTTTGTCTATGGCTGTCCTAGCAATCATCACCTTCCATATTCTCACCCTCTGCATAGTAGTCATCAGCATAGTACTGAGTCGTCCTACCAGACGCGTTATTCTGCTGATCAAAACTATTCATTGAATTTTGAGGAGGAAAGGGACGCGCGTTCTGGGGGAAATTTCCACATCCTCCACCTCTAGGAACTTGAGAAATGCCTCGACCTCTTGCGCTAGAAATACCATTCATACGCTGTAACAAAGCAGGACAGTTACTTTTAAAATGACCCTCTTCTTTACAATATGTACATTGATTAGGACCTACAGGAAAACGTGGTTGAGAAAATTCGAACCTTTGCGAGTTTCTCTGAAATTGCTGAGGCTGCTGATAATCACGCTGACCACCACGGGGCGGATACGCCTGCTGTAAAAGGACCTTCGTCTTTAATTCTTTAGTTTTCTTGTCTGCTCTATCCTTCTCATCTTTATCCCTATTTTCGTAGTACTGTGCAGTAGCCAATATCTGTGCTGAGGAGGAAACGGCCCAAGAACTCTCTGAATCTTTCAATTTCTTACACAACTCAGAAAGCAAATTGTGCACAAACTTGTCAACGAACAACCGTTGACCACCTTCTGTACTCATATCTTGACCACTGTGGTCGATAAACGTTTCTTCAAACCTACTGAAGAAATCGGACACAGTTTCATCTTTCTTCTGCTTACACGCAGACAATTTGTCCCAATTCACTCGCATAGCAGGCATTAAAGTCTTCATGTACGTAACAATCTTACCAGGGAGGTCTGCAACTAAAGGCTCAGGTTTAGCACCACCAATTTGTCGGCCATCTGCAGCAGCGCTATTAACCCATGAATCACCTAACTCTTGCGCATGATCCATATGACGGATCAATCCCCATAAAGGCTGCGGAACAACATTTCCAAACAACATGTCTATGTCTGCTAAATTCATAATACATGAGTCTGCGGTCTGTGATAATTCCTTATAATACCCTGCAGGATTTTTAAGGGGGTCAGGTAATGTCTGTTTAAGAGCCAAGACTTCAGTTCTTTTCCATGGAACATGTACTCAAACATGCTGAAAGTGTGGCGGAATGGCCGGATTAGCATTTGGGTCCCCTTCTCTCCAAACTGGGTGAACTTCTATCATTGGATATTGTTTCACCTTCTTCTTAACAGAAAGATCAGGCTCAAACAACTGTTGAGAAATAGTCTCACTCCTAAACGACAATAATGTCGCAACTGCTTTCTCAACATCGGAACCCACAATCGGGCCTTTTGCAAACTCGAACCGTACACGGCACAAATCAGGCGGATTGGATTCCAAATCATTATCCTCCAATTCTTCACAAAGAAAAACACGCATTTTCTCAAAAACATATCTCTGTTTCGGTGCATCCCATTGACGGAAGACATCCATAACAGACTCTAACTCATATCTTGTGGGGTCGGCAACCCATTTATGCGCCAAATGATCCAATATCTCCCGCTCTCTAGAATCAGGCAATTGACTACGCAACTGTTTGCATGTTGAAACCGGGGTCATACTTGCTGCCCCAAAGAAAGGAGATAGAAGGCTAACAACAGTATCAGTCATTCTCTGTCGAACAGAAGGAGAAGTCGACAAAAGAACAGGAGGAAAAACAGAGTGAGGTAAGGCAGACGCAGAGGCAGTATCAGAAGGAATATTGGAAGAAGTAGTCAATGCAGTAGGCAAAGTCGTAGGAAGCACAGGTGGAGCAGGTATGGTCGGCGGCCCTTGAGGAGGCTGCACCAGAGGAGTAGGAGCCAACTGAAGAGGAGCTGGCGGCTGTGGAAGAACCTGGGGCAAAACAACCTGAGGTTGCACAACTAAAGGTTGCGGAGGTGCTGTAGCACTCTGCGCATAGGGGGTGGCGAACTCAATAAATGAGACATTAAAGGATCTCTCTCTCGAGTTCCTTTGCTGCATCTTGCTGGAGAGGCGGCAAAACTGGATAGCATTTGTCAATCACCATTTTACGTTGCCTATGCAACTGCTCACTCGCTTGTTCTTCTTCGTTGTCTTTAAACTGTATAGCAGCTTGCATTATCGAGATACCCTTTTCTCTTTTATTCCTCTTTGCTAATTTAATTTCTTTCTGTTTGGCTTCCTTTCGCCATAGGCGGAAAGAATCAAACATTGCCGGCCGGGCTTTCTTCTTAAAAAGTCTAACCTCTAGATTATCTAAAATCTCTGTGTCAAAACTACCATATTGGGGCCACTTTAGAACACCATCTTTCCTGGTGTATCGGATCCATACTTCATTATATGTGATGGGACCTACGCCATGCTTCACATAAAGCTCATAGGTTGGAGTTCCAATCGGAGGAACCGGACACGAGTCCTCCAATCGGGAATCCCTATTACAACCAAGACAAAACAAATTTCCAAGTCTGCTGAGACCAGACATCTTCACTCTCTAGTCTAGCTTCAAACTTCAAGGGATTGTCGAATACGATAGTCTCGTGAATACACGCGTCCCTCGGCTTTGGTACTTGCAAGTTCCAAATGAAAGATCCCAAGGGGATACCAAAAACTAAGAACCAAACTAAGGACTGGGAGACACTCCACTCATACTTAACTGAAGTATCGATGATGTCACCAGAAGACTCGTCTATCGTCTCGCTCTACAAATCATCAAAGGGTCCAAGACAGGGCCATAGTCAGGGCAGCAGTCCTTCGTAGCCGTCGGAAAGCGGGGAACCTCGCAGCAAAGACTTTCGGACCACGCCGACATACAGGGGTCGATGAAGTGGTTGGCCTTCCTCCAGAATTTCACACGAAGCTCCTCACGAACCTCAGGCTTGGACCGGTACCGCTGAAATCGCCCCACGTTGGGCGCCAACTGAAGTACCGGGTTTTTAAGAACCCACCGGTGCCAGGGCACACACCCAAAGACTTCGAGTTCTCCTGTCTCAGACTACAGAAACGCAGAGACTTCTTGGTGACTTCAAAGATCAAATTTATTGGCTGAAGCCACTAACAGGTATCCTAGAAGTACAACACAGTGTATATTCTCAGGAGACTGCTCAAGTTTACAAAGCTAGTCATCCCTTTTATACCAAATATTATGCTTCAGGCAAACATTCCTTATTTACAGTTGACCATTCACATATTTTCACGACAAAGAAAAAGCAGAATCATGATGACAAGCCCATATTTCAGTTTGTCCAGCCCACAATCAATTACCCGGCAAGGCCTAACACTTTTCATCAGATATCGGACGGACCCCTAATAAAAACGGGCACCTCCTCATCGTAAAGCAGGTCATAAAGAAAGAAACAGAGACAGGTGTGAGTAAGATTAAACATAGTTGTGTGCAATGAAGGGTTTATGGTATGCTGTGCCTTGATCCTAATCTTGGTCGGCCACTGGGAAAGGAACTGGCCGAACAGGTTTGGCTTCGGGCAGTGGAGTCGGCTTGCCCAGGTCACACAGAAGGCAGCAACAGGTGTACGTGTCCCTAAGACTCGTTTTGGCCTTAGTCATCGGCCTATGTGAGGGCAATCACAAAATGGCTGCCGTACACAAAATGGAACCCGAGGGTTCATAAGGGAATCTCTGATTTCATAGTGATCTCGTCACTCGATTACGCTGAAAATACTCATATATAGCATACTCGTCATTCTCGGTCTGCTGATACTAAAATCGTCATGATACGACGATGTTTATGACACGGGTCCAGAATTTCAGTACCACACGTCCCTTCACAACCTAGTCTGAGATGTCGCTGGAAGAGGCCAGCCTGATAAACGTTTGGTGGGGCCAGAGTAGTTAGTGTAATAGCGCGGTGTTTATGTGCTGAACATGTTATGTTTTAGAGTGGACGAGTGAGCAGAGCACAGATACAGTGTTTCAGAGGGAGTTTGTGGTGAGGTGGGTAGATGAGGCCCATTCCCAGCTCCATTTGTCCTGGTCTCCCCGTCAACTCCTCTTTACAGAGCTGTTCAATTCAGCCTCATGCTAGGCAACAACAAGGAACAAGCATTGGTAAATGCATTAGATTTTGCCTATCTGATTAATAATATTTGCAAGATTTAGCTTGGTGAGCAGTTGTGCAGTGTGATAGCAGAGTGTGCAGCACTGGAGGCGGAATAGCAATGTGTGAGGGAGGTGTGCAGTGTAAGGGTAAAGAGTGCAGCACTAGAGGCAAGGTTCCAGTGTGTGAGCCAGGCGTGCAGTGTAATAGTGAAGTCTGCAACACTAGAGACGGGAGTGCAGTGTGTGAGGGAGGCATGCAGTGTGATATTGAAGTATGCAGCATTAGAGGCAGGAGTGCAGTGTGTGAGGGAGGTGTGCAGTGTGTAAGAGGACCGGACCTGAGCTGTGTAGTGAGAGGGAAGAGTGCAGCATTAGAGTAAGAAGTGCAGTGTCAGCATGCAGAGTGCAGTGCAACAAGGACTTTGTATAGACAATTTAGCTGAGTTGTGTAAACAATTGTGTTGTCTGGTGCTCAGCAGGGTGAGAGTCAGGAGTGCAGTGTTACCCGGTGGGGGGAGCATGGACAGGGAGTGCAGTGCAGCATGGGAGAAACCTCTCACAAACACTGTAGCTGAGATGCCCCCACTGAGCTGCCATGTTCGCTGTACTTTGTACTAGTTTTTGCTGTGACTTGGGCCTGCTCATCAGTTGTCACACCCCCTGCTGACAACGGATGTTAAGTTCAGACAGGATTGAGATAGAGAGAGCTTGGTCAGTTGTGGTGGGTTCACAGCTACTGATTTCATGTCGAGGTCGGGGGCTCTCCAGTTTCAGACTGGAAGCTGCTCCACCCTGGACAGCTTTTGCAAAGTTTTGCATCTGTTATCGAGAGTGAATTTGTCCTTGTGTAACTAAACTGGTGCTCATGTAAAGCTCTCAAATACCTTCAGGTGAAGTTTACGCTAAATAAAAAACTGCAAAAAAAGAGACCCCCTCATTCGTGTAAAGTGCACTGAAGACTCTGTCAGTCATGTAAACACGCACCAGGCAGTGCAACTAATAACGCTTTTGAAAATGGTAGGATCGCAGAGATGACACAGCAAAAGAGGTGGAGTCACAAAGCATGCCTGTACATGGAACAGCATGTACTGTAACAGGTGAGGTCACAATGCATGCCTGCACATGTAACAGCATCTGCTGTAGTAAACGGGGTCACAAAGCATGCCTGCACATGTAACAGCATCTGCTGTAGTAAACGGGGTCACAAAGCATGCCTGCCAGAGGCGCAACTAGAGGCAAATTTCGGGGGGGGCTAAGAAAAAAATTTCGGTGGGGGCTGAACCTTTAATCAGTAGGTGGAGTGGAGCTGCAGGGGCTCTTAGAAGGGGTGAAACAACTGCAAGGCCTAATTAACATTCAAATGGTCCTTTAAAGACATGTGAAACGTTCGGGTGCGGCTCTGTGTGTGCCCGGGATCTGTCTCATCCCGGGCTGCCACACACGACGGGGGGAGGGGGGGTCTGAAGCCCGCTGAGTTCAATGGGTGTTGCGCGCCTGATGCCTGCACATGTAACAGAATTGACTGTAATGAACGGGGTCACAAAGCATTCCAGTAGTAGTACATCTAACAGAATGTGCATCAGTGCGTGGCTGAAAATATAAGAGCAAAAGAGCAATCGCTGGTGTTAAGTAGTGGTAAACCAAACAAGGTACTGACACTACACACAGAATGTTAGATCTGTCTTTTAAATATAATGATGATGATAACGATGAGAACAAGTATGAACGAAATGGCGAAGCTATATACAGAAAACTTACTATTATTATAGCATTAAAATATTGCATAAAATTATGACTCAAAATTAAAACAACGGTTCATTTTACCACTTGTTTTGACTTCCACACAATATCTTTTTTGGGGAAGGTTTTTGTTGAAGCCTCTACAAGCTTAGAAAACATGCTGAATTCTTTTTCAAACTCTGCTCGCATTGAGTTACATACCTTCTGGCCAAGTTCGAGGCGTGGAGCGCAAGTGCGTCGATACAAGTCACGAGGTACCTAGTGTACCTCGTGACTTACATTATTTTTTATATATTTTAAAAAAAAAAGCGAGCAAAGATTTTAGAGGAAAAACTCAGGATAGTTGTCCTTGCAGCTCGCAGCAAGTTAAACTGCTCTGACATGCAGGGCTATGCACATGGCTCCTATGTGAGGCATCTTACTTTGGAGCCAGTGGGGCAGAGTGCACATGCGTTTTGTATCCCTTCAGTGCCTCAAATGTTAGGGATATTTTCTGCACAGGGTCAGCCTCCTGGCTCAGTGTGTTTGAAAGGAAGAGAAAGTGTATGGGGCGTGACCCCATACAGAAGGGGGGATGTCCAGGTCAAACTGCATTTTTTTCCTAAGTTGTGCATTATTCAGTTCAAATGCTCCAGAACATAAACAAGCAGGGATGGGACAATGAACAACAGGGGTGTGGACAACAAGACAATAGAGGGAGATAAGTGGGAGAGGCAAAAAATGACACTGATTAGGAAGGCGACTGCAAAGAGATGCTCTCCGATAGAGTTCTAGGAACAAAGTAAAAAGGCAACGTCCTGAGATGTGGCCATATAAAAAAACAGGCTGTCAGTGCAATGAAGCTAATAATAATAACAATAAGAAAAGAAACTGACGAGGCACATGCAAAGGAAAGGTGATGCGGTGATGACTTGAAATGCGTGCAGCCAGATTCTGTAAATGGACACTCTGAATGTGTGCTGTGCAGGTAAAAACCTTAAAAAAAAAGTTCCCGAAAAGCCAATGGAAACAGTACTTCGGCGACGGGAAACTGAGAGAAGCACATGAGAGGAACAAAATGAAGCTACACCCAACAGAAAAAGAGGAAAAGTGAGTGGCAAGCACAGAAACCAATGAAAAGCAATGAAAGCTAGGGGACGGGATGTAACTCCCTTTTAAGATGTAGGTTATACGAAAGATTTCACAAGCACAGCACATGCTCTGTGCAGGCGAAACCTAACAAGGACAGGCACAGAACCTTCCCAAAAGTACATTTCACTGCATTGCAGTAATTGCCTGAGACAATACATAACCCTACATGTCTGCTTTTATTTCCTTAAAATGTTTAAATATGGGTTACTACACTTTTTAAACAAACTAGGAGCCTGATTTTAAGAAGCGTGCTATGGAATGAACCTCCAAATATTGACACTATGCCACATAAGCCCCTTGCCCCATATAAATAGCTTCTGATACCATTATCTCATGTGGAGTACTAGGAGCCCACTTCAGATCCTGCCATCCTGGTTGCCCAACTGTGCCTATCTATGATGTCCTACAAAAATATATATTTTCTCTGTTTAGAAAGCCTGCACTGCTGTAAGTACAATGTCAGGTATTTAGTGTCTTCCAAACTGCACCCTTTTTGCAATTACAAAAAACAAATAGGCCCACTTCTCTAATAAATATATTGGAAAAATGAGAGAAACATTTTGAAACAACACTTTGTAACAGAAAGGTTGGTTCTGCCAAGACCACATGTTACAAATATTTTTATAAGGATATAACACACTAGAGTAGGAAACTCACAGAATATTACATTAATAATTTAAAATGCATATATCACAACTCACCTAATTTTTACTTTTTTGAGGAGGAGATAGATGCAAAAATTCCCTGGGGTAGTAAAGTGCAGCTTTGGTTACTCTTCACTTCTTAGGGCCGCGTGACATGCATTGTCTATAGACTCATCAAGGCATTTGAATGTGCCAGCAGTTGCAAGAGGGTAGCAGGCAAGGGCATTGATTGGAAATGTCAGTTGTATGGAAAGGCACCACTGAGGAAAGGCTCTGCTTGAGAGGGCACATAACTATGCTTGTTTGGCACCAATCTTCCCCAGCATCAAGGGGCATTGAGACAGAAGCTTATGCTCTAAGTAACTCTGGGTATTTTTAAAAATCACCATTTGAGTAAAGAAATGATAATAGTAAGTTTGTGAATTAATATTCATATATATGAATAGAAAAAGATATAGCATATGATAAAATGAGGAAACAGTGTAGTAATGCCATTTGGGTCACTCAGGTTTTCTGTTCAGATCAAAATTATTAACAGGGACAGACTGAGAACTCAAAGTCACCCTGGCAAATGTTGTCAGACCAGCCCCCAGACTGACCACTACAGGGGAGATTGGGGGGGTTCTCCCACACAAGACATTTTGGGTAAAAATGGCAAAATGGTGCATTCTACAATACATTTTTCATTATATATTCAATTATGTGTGAGAATCTCCAGGGGCAGGCGAATCCCACATGCAGTGCTGCTAGCGTGATCACTCCACTCCACCCCCTCATCTAGTGCCTTCTGCTTCCGGTCCAGGCTCTGTGGTGCTGTAGGCGATGCAGAGAGACACTGAAACGTGTCTGAGAGATGGCTGGGGTTGTCTCTCGACCTTCAGAATGCTACAGGGGTTTGGTAAAATTTCAGTTTACCAGGTAAACGAGTCCAAAACTGTGCCTGGCACTTCTCTCAAATTCAGCTGCAGCCTACAGCCTTCAATTGCCTAAAAATATAATCTCCAAACTTATGATTTCGGCCCCCATCCGGCCCCTACTTTAGTCCCGTGCAAACTGCAGGGCATCGATAAACTCTTACTGGGCTTAAACATAAACAGAGACAGAGACAGAGGTAGAGCAAAATAGGAGGTTGTTGAACAGGACTCTCACTCTGCATAATAAAGGTGGTAAGTGCTGGAGCCTTACTCGCTTATTGAATGACAAGGGAAAGGTTTGTCCCTTTGCAGGTTACATCCATGTAAATACAATAAATTACTTACTGGGAAAAGCTGTGAATCTTTGAATTACTTCCTGTGTGGTAGATGCCCCCCTATTGGACTTTTAAATTCGTCAACGGTTGTGGGACTTCGCCCTCTACCCCACGCTCAAATAGCTCAAGTATAGCTCTCCTGCAAAGGGAAATCTTGCATCGGTAGGGCAGGGACACCTCCAAGTTTTAAGCCAGTAGTAAAAACCCAAAGGAGTTTGTACCTCTGAGGAGTGCCCTGGCAGTGGGTCGCTGGTTTTGGGGAAGCATCTAAAAATATCAAATATAATGGCCATTATGGATACCACGGCGAGCCATAAAACTAAAACACGACCAGTTCACATGAAGGCTGCATCAGCTGCAGCAAGAGCTGAGCGCCACATAAAATCACAATGTGCATCTGCAACAATCTCAAGTCCTCTGAACTCAGAAGAAAATACATTAGAGTCCAGAAGGGAAGCCGGAATGGGGGGGTCTAGTCACGGAGAGTGTACCACAAGGGTGGTCGGATGAGATAGGGCCTGAGGAAGAGCTTGGCATACAAAATTGAGCACTAGAAATGCTTAAAGAAGGCAACCAGGCTCCAGAGGACAAAAGACTGCAGGGGCAACTCAAAAGGGAAAAAAACTCACCCTCCACAAGAGGATATACATGAAAATACCATTAGTCAGACCTATGGGAAGCCAAAGGAGTATCCACTATTTTCTAAAGTTAAAACAACACAAACTGTACCACCTACATCACATGGACCTCCCACTGCTACACAATCTGACCTCTTGCTAAGTGATCAATCCCCCGCTTTGCATCTGATTCCACCAGAAAACAAGGGCAATCACAGGTCCCCTCAGAAGGAGAACAGTGCATCAATGGACTCCCAGCCACGGTCTAAGCTACAGCCTCAACCTCCAAACACAGAAAGCGTTGCTGCCAACGGGCAGAAAGAACAGGCACAGGTAGAGCCAGGCAGGCTCGTAGGCAAGCAGGCTGTACAGCTGCAAGGAGATGGGATTATCATCCAATTTGAAATAAAGAAAGACCATGCTAAATCTTATTTTGGACGAAATAAGAGAACTCAAGATATCACAAGCAAGAGAGAGAGCATCCCTCCATCACCATGGGTTCAAAATTGAGAAACCTGTCGGCAGCTTCCCAGCCAGAATGCAAGAGACAGATTTCAGGGTTTCTCAGCTCGAAGACCAGATGAACACTATTTGCCAGAAAGGAGAAATCCTCATTAGAAAATAAACTCGAGGAGCTCGAAAATCATTCTCGGTGGTCCAACCTGCGTCTAGTTGGGGTTCTAGAAGAATGTGAAGGGGCCCAAACTCTTCAATAGGTTGAGACATTTATCAAAAAGAATGTATTGCCAGAATTTTCAAGAGGTCTTACTATCACAAGAGCTCACAGGGTACCGTCTCAGCCATTTCCCAACTCTAAACTGCAATGGACAATCCTAGTGAACTTTGCAGTTTACCGCATTGAAAAGCAGATTCTTACTAAAGCCATCCAGAGGAGACAATTCTTTATCAATGAAGTATCCAGCTGTCGTATTTTCTCCAACATGTCAGCGGCTGTAGCACACTGTAGGAAAGAATTTGTCATGGTCTTGAATCTTTTTAAGGCGCTGGGTGCACAGGTTGCAATAGCACAGCAGTCCAAGTTAAGGGTCTTAGTGAGAGGGAAATTTCATACACTCTCAAACATAGAAGAAGCTCAGGAATTGTTGCAAGAAATTTCAACTTCAAAATAGATATGAAATAGATTATAGTAATATGACTTAGCACAAAGGGGAGAGGGACTGATCACTCAGGGTGCAGCACCACAGCACCCTGCAGCGGCGCCAACCAGAGAAGGGAGGAGAGAGGTACTGTGGGCTATTCCCCTTTCTTCCAGGATGGGGAGATTTGGTGGGTACTGTTAGTAAAAATTAGCAGAATCATAGAGGGAAAGGTATTGGTTAGAAGTGTTCTGATGTCGACGTCTCAACTCCAAAGAAATAATCTCAGCTATGGGTCTTAAAGTTCGTATAGTTATGGTCAATGTAAATTGTATATCCAATAAGCAAAAATATGGTGGGCTAATAAGATGGCTAACTTCTTTTTCACCACAAGTTCTATTCTTCAGGATACCCATCTTAAAACCAACACACAAATGCTCTTTATTCCTAAAACATTTTCCAAGGAATATTTTGCTTCTGCTGGGATGGCAATAAGAGGGGTAGCCATCTACTTTTGGCAAGGGATAGATTAGGAGATTGCTCAAGTCAGGAGAGAACCCTATGGCAGATGGATATGGGTTGTAGCTGGGGTAAATAGAAATGTTTTTAATTTTGTAAACTATTTTGCACAAATCATAGACGATCCCACAATTATCATAGACGATCCCACAATTATAGGGGCGATGGGCCTTATAATTTTTTTGGGGGGGGGGGTTAATTTATCCAAGACCTAGCAAAGGATACTTCGAATACAATAAAAAAACTGAAGCCTAAGACTAAAAAAGTATTAGATGTAATGAAACAAGATTATCAATTAATCGATCCATGGTGAAGGGGTCATTGGGAAACTTTGCAGTATACTCGCTACTCTCGTCAATACCAGTCTGCCTCTTGTATCGATTTTTTTCTTGTCTCCCACTCCCTGAACTGTCTTAAAACAGAAATATGGGCCAACTCATTCTCAGATCACTCTCTGGTCAAAATTTTAATAAAAATATATGCAAGAAAGAGGGAAAGGTCCAGGTGGCAGAAGGATCAACTCCTTCTCTCAAACCAGCAATGGATGACTCACATAATAAAATGGACAAAAGAGTTTTTTCAGGATGACAAGGGCTCAGCAACACTTTTATGGCTCTGGGGGGATTTTAAGGCCTCAGTGCATGGGCAGATGGTAACTTTTATTGCTGTGCAATCCGAAACCTGAAGGTCATGAATAGCCGAACTTCAGCTGGCAGTCGATACTGCTGTGTTGAGGAAGAATAGCTCCTTAGGGGGGGGGCGTAGATTTAGTGGAAGGGCAGCTAAATAAAGCAAAACTGGAGTTAAGGGAGTTTTTTTATTATAGCAGAAATAAATAGCTCACAGTCATTTCAGCAGTGAGTATATGAGAAAAGTCAAATGGTAGGCACATTTTTAGCCTGGTCGACCAAGTTAAAGCAGGAAGCTGCATTAATCACTGAACCTCAGGAGCTAGGGACGAGGACCCTGGTGTCCGAAAAGGACATGGTCGTTAAAATCTTTCTAGACCATTACAATGAACTTTATGCAACTAAATATATGGCTTCTTAAGAAGCAATACATCAATACTTTTATGATATAAACCTGCTGCAGCTATCAAGTATGCAGGCAGAAGCGATGGTTGCAGATATTTTAGAAGCCAAATTTCAGCAGGCCTTTGCCTCAATGCCTGGAGGGAAAACCTGTGGTAACAATGGCTTTCCAACAGAATTTTATAATGTTTTTTCAGAAGAGTTAACACCATTTTTAGTTGAGTTTTTTAATTGTGTTAAGGCAGGAGGAAAGCTTTACTTAACTTGTAAATAATCCACCATTGTTAGTTTTGTGAAGAAGGGTATGAATCTCAGGGATGTCAACTCATATAGGCCGATCAGTCTGTTGAATTCTGAATATAAAATGTTAATGAAAGTCTGGGTGTATCGATTTATCCGAGCTGCACAGATTGAGATCCACAAGGACTTGATAAGGTTTGTGGCGGGGGGGGGGGGGTTAAAGTCATCTAATACTGGATTCTTAGTCGAAGCACTTGACTTTTTTAATACTAAACAAACACCAGCATTTATAATGATGGCCAATGCAGAGAAAGAGTTCGATCTGGTGAATTGGGACGCTCTTATTTACGGGCTTGGAAGGGTTAGTATTCCTTTCCAGATTATCAACATGTTATGGAATATATATCAAGGGGCACAGGCTCAGGTTTTATAAATTCTAACCTAAGCGGGACGGTCGATATAAACCGGAAGCGCTGTCCCTTATTCCCTGTGCTGTTTACCTTTTTTATTGAACCTCTGGCCACTAGGATCTGAGATAACTTGGACATTAAAACACCAATAGCAGGAATGTCAAAATTAAAACTGTTTGCGGGCAATATTATTTTATAACTTAGACCTGAAAAGCAGAATATCGAAATGACACTGACAGAATTTGCCCAGTTTGAATTAATTGGGGAGTATAAAATCAACCATAATAAGACTGACATGTTGTGTCAGATGTACAACCTGCAAAATAGTGCATCGCAAATTGCAATTCATTTGCGACTCACAATTTGCGAGGCGCTATTTTGCATGTTCAACAGTGTGTTTAACACTGTTTGTGATTCCCAATGGGGTCGCTAATTGCGAGGCTCATGAATATTAATGAGCCTCTCGCACTTTGCTAGCCCATTGGAAATGACAGGCCCTCCAAGGGATAGTGGCCTGCTGGGCTCAGCAGACCCCCATGTCTGGGACTATTTTTTAGTAAAGCAGCTTTTTTTTTAAATGCTGTCCGTTTTCCTTCAAAGATTGGTTTAAAAAAGAAAAAGAAAACTTTTTTTAAGGACAGGCAGTGGTCTCTGGCACCACTGCCTGATCTTAAAAAATATTTCCCAACATACTCACAAAGGGGAAGGGGTGTCCTTGGGGCCACTTCCCCATTGAGCAATGATTTACCACCTACTTGAAGTAGGTGGTAAACTACGAGTGTTTTGCGGCGCAAATGCGGTAGCAAAACACTAGTACATAGTATATTGACTCGCTATTAGGAAGGGACGCCCCTTCCTAATAGCGAGAGTCACAAATGCTATTTTGCCAGTCAGTGGCTCGCAAAATAGCATTAGTACATGCTATTACCTTTTTTTGCGGCCGCAAACAAGAGGTTCTCCGGTTTGTGGCAGCAAAAAAGAGTTGTGCATCTGGCCCTTTGTTGCTTAATACTTCAAGGGATTTTTTCCCAGATAATCTCAAACTGCAAGCTCTTTCCCCTGACCCGATTTGAAATTTGAGGATACACGTCACTAATCAGTATGCTGAAATCTATAAACTGAATAATGAGGCTATGTAGAAAAAAATCAAAGATCTACTTGGTAAATGGGCACTTCTTCCTCTCACATTGGTGAGTCGTGTAGCCCTTATAAAAATGACGATTTTACCTCTACTCATTTGTCTTAGTATAAATGTTCCGATAAATATCAACATGACATATTTTAAACAGCTGAAAACAATTTTGGCCAGTTTATTTGGAACAAGAAGGTTTCAAGGGTGAAATTCCCTGCACTTCAACTTGACATCAATCGTGGGGGGGCTCGCACTCTCCCAAGGTCGTACGTACTATGAAGCATCCTTTTTAGATATAATAGTGCATTATTTGACCGTAAAGGGTCTTTGGATAGTTTTTTTCTTGATAAGATGGTTCAGGGTTCTGGGTCCCAGATTCTGGTTTTCATAAAAACAGCAAAACTTCCCCCAAAAACTTGATACAAGACCTTGCAGGAGTTTCATACTAGACTTTAGGCATTCTACTCCTTAAAGTCTCACTCTACAGGTTATGAGTACTTGCAGCTTACAGAATGTAAAAGCTTAGGCCTCCAGATCCAGAATAGCCATTTAAGGTTTTAGAAAGCTAATGACTTTAAAGAGATGGCCTATTTTATAATTAGAGGGAGATGCATTAATTGGCAGGAGGTCCAAGCTAGGTGTGGAGACCCGTGCAAGCTTTTCTTTTTTGTGTATCTTCAGATCATACATCTATTGAACAAGAACTGTTTTCCATCTAGCACAGGTGCCACACCTGCTATGGCTGCTCTCTTTAGAACAAAGCTAAGAGGGGTGGGAAATTGGTTTCAATTTTTGAAGAAATGAAATGAAATGAAATGAAGAAAGTTCTTGATAAAGCGCACTGCGACCAAGCGGCTTCCTGGCGCTAAGGTAAAGGGCTGAAGAGAGTGGGAATTGCCGAAGGAGATCAGCTAGAGTACGCTATGGAAAACAAATGAGTCTTGAGAGCTTTGCGGAATTGGGAGTAGACTGGGATAGATCTGATCGACAGAGGGAGGGTGTTCCAGAAACGAGTAGCTAGTACAGAGAATCTAGTGCCTCCAGTTTTAGATCTACGGAACCGCGGAACAATGAGGAGAGATTGATTGGAGGAACGAAGGGCACGTTTGGGAGTGTAGGGGATAATGAGAGAATTGATGAAAGCCGGGGCAGTGCAAGTGCGAGCCATGAAGGCCAGGCAGCCCATCTTAAAGAGAGATCTCTGGCAGATGGGAAGCCAAGGAGAGGCCCTTTTGGTTAACAACTTTTTTAGAGAGGATCAGTCAGGAAACACAATGTACTTTCTCAGACCTTGAGTGGCAAATTATCTCACAATAAGGCAGCAAGGCATTAAGAGCTGCACATGTTAAAAGAATCATAATAAACGAAGCAAGTCTCTATTCGGCTTGTCTCCTTGGGCACAAGTATGGGCTGGATCTCCAGCTATTAATTCACTACAATTTTGTTTTTCTTTTCAAATAGTTTAATTTTTCTCATAGTTCATGATTCAAATAACATTCCTTGATGTTGATTCACATCAATTCGAAATTTCATGATTCACATCGATATAACTTTCTTATTCATTTTAACATGGAGTTGCCTCCCAATGCATTTCGGCGCGATGGCGCCTTTGTCAAGGGATCTGTGGATCAGAAATAGAGGTCATTAGTACTACTTTACTCTCGCCACCCACAACACACTGTCTGAAAGATACTCACAATCTCAATAATACCAATACATACTAATCATTTTGCCCTATTCATACAGTTTAAATCTTATAGCATTTTTAACGTGACGTATACATATTTAACCGTGCAAGTATAAAGCAACTGATACGAAAAAAAACGTTAAACGGGTCCTATACGCGTAACTGAGCTCTCAATCATACGGGTGGTAATACGGATATGACGTAACTACTAGAGAGGGGGACTTAGTTACATGGTTTCGAAAAAAACGCTCAGGGTATTCATGAAATGCGGTTTGCTAAACTGTAATAGTCCCGCTACCCGTTGTTTGAATGCATTGGTTCTAAACCCACCTCGGGTTGACTATATTATCGCTCAGTTCAAGAGGTATAAAAGACTATCGCTTACCGCTATTCAAAGCTATGTGGCGTGCTCTGGCTGCTGCTCCGCTGAACTCCGTTTCACAACAGAGGAGTTCCTGGCGGGAAACTATATTCAAAGCGATAGAGGGATGGGCTCTAGACTACGCCTACGCGCAAAGGTTGCTGGGACATGTATTTCTAAAGAAATTAAAGGGCAAGTGACACAAAACGGATAACCAGGTATATCATGGCAAGCAATTCATAAAGTTCACATATATATATATATACATGGTTATAGGTAGCATAGAAATTCCACTCTTTCATTAAGCCCCCCTGGCTTTAAAGATTGCAAACGATAAATCCATTGATTTTCTCTCTTAAGAAGTTGAGCTTTGTTGTTTACGCCTTCATGTCTCTCCACGATTTCCAGAATGCACGCTTTCAATTGGGTGATATCGTGCTTAGCTTCCATAAAGTGTGTGGCTACTGTGGATTTGAGCATTTTCGTTCTGATATTGCTTTTGTGCTCGTTGAGTCTCACTTTTAGCTTGCGTTCTGTGTGACCTACGTAATGTAGATAGCATGGGCAACTTAACAAGTAGATGACGTTCATGGTGTCACATGTTCCATTTACCTTAAGATAAATTTTTTCTTTGAACTCAGGAGGTAGTAACGTATTACCTTTACTGATGTTGGCACAGTTGTGACAGTTTAAGCACGGTTGTGTTCCCTTGAATATCGTAGTGCTTGTTCTTTTTTTCGTAGGCTTCAACATTTGTCCTATGTTCCTTGATCTCGTATGAGCAAACAGAGGGTCTTTGGCAAATGCTCCTTTGAAGTCGGGCTCCACACGTAGGATTGACCAATGCTTTCTAATGATGTTTTTGAATGATTGGCTGGATGTAGAAAATTTACTGACGCATGTGATGCGTGACTCTTTAGTGGAGGATGCGCTGGACAGTAGCTCTTCTCTCGTGACATTATCGATTCTTTGTCTGGCTTCATCGAGTATAGGCTTGGGGTAGCCCCTTCTTTGGAATCGTGATATCATTTCATCCATTTGCTCTTCAGCTTTATCCGGTTCCGAGACGACTCTCTTGACCCTCATTAGTTGTGAGTAGGGTAGGTGCCTTTTTAGTGACGGTGGGTGATAGCTGTCATATCTAAGTAAGTTATTGCGATCTGTATTTTTTCTGAACAAAGTGGTGGTGAATTTATCCCCTTGTCTGGTGATTGCTACGTCCAGAAAATTAATAGTTTTTTCATTGATTTCCCAGGTAAACTGAATACGATCGTTAATTTGGTTGAGTTTCATGATTTCCGGTAGCAATTGTTCCTGTGTGCCTTCCCAGGCAATAAAGATATCATCTATGAATCGCACAGAGAGTTTGATATGCTCCTTCCAAATATCCTGACTTAGAATGTGGGTGTCTTCAAAATCTCTCATGAATATATTCGCATATGTGGGAGCTGCCGCATTTCCCATGGATGTTCCACTCATCTGTGCATACCATTCCTGACCATACTTGAAGTAACTATGCATTAAGGTGAAATGTAAAAGTTCCATAAGGAAAATTTTCATATGATCATCATAGTCGCTGTTTAGAAGAGCTTTTTCCACTGCCTCCAGGCCTGACTGATGGGGGATTGACGTATACAACGCCTTCACGTCAATGGTAGCCATGACTATAGGCTCTTCTTCCACAATCAAAATCGCGGACAGTTTCTTTAAAAACTCAGTGGTGTCTTTTATGTATGATTTTGCTTCCTTGGCAAAAGGTTGAAGGTATCTGTCCAAAAACTTACCGATCGGTTCATGGACGCTGTTGCATGTGGAAACTATGGGTCTACAAGGAGGATTTTTCAAGTCCTTATGTATTTTAGGAGTCATATAGAATGAAGGACTGCGCGGTTCAATTTGGATCAGAAATTGTTTGGTTTTCTCAACAATTGCCCCATTTTCCATGGCTTTATCCAAAATCTGTGATAGTATTTCTTGGATTTCTTTTGTGGGATTTTGTTGCAATTTCATATAGAGGTCGGTGTCAGCTAGATGTTCATTGATTTGAGATTCATAATACGTGCGATCTAGGATAACAAGGGCACCCCCCTTATCCGCCTTTTGGCATATTACAGTTTCATCTTGACTGATATTTTTAATGATGTTGATTTCACTAGATGGTACGTTGATGTATTGTTTCTTATAACTAACTTGCAGTTTTTGAATGTCTTGTTTACATAGGGTTTCAAATAAATCTATTGCCTTATGGCTGATTGGGGCCATGTAGGTACTTTTAGATTTCAGTCCTTTTAGTTGATCTTGAGTTTCACTTTGTTTGTCTGTTATGACATTGTCAAAGAAATTCCTTAAGCGAAGTTTTCTAGTCAATTTGAACAAACTTACTTCCAGTTCCAGAGTATCAGTCCTCGTAGTGGGTATATACGAGGTTCCTCTTTGTAGTGTTTTTATCTCCTTTTTGCTTAGAGGCTTGTTCGATATGTTGATAACCAAGTTTTCTTCGTCAAATTGTCTTATCATTATTTCCTCCTCCGGTTTGTTGGTTTCGTTACAGGTGGATCTTTCTCTTTTCCTGTTCCTGTGGCTCCTCCTGGGTCTTCCCTTATGTCTTGGCCTACCTCTAAAAAAGGCTTCTCAGTAGATGTTGTTGGGATCTCCTTTGTTCTTGTTTTGCTCTGTTCCGATGTTTCGCTCCCTGTGGAGGAGGTATCTGTTTGTGAAGTGAATCCTTTCGTTTGGCGTCTTTTAGCGTACACTTCCGCCCATGAATACACTTCATTCAACTTGTAGTCTAGGGTATCTCTGCGATACTTTCTAATGTTGCGCTCATTAACTTCTTCCGCATGTTTCGCTAGTTGTTGTTTAATGTCCTCCAATGTTTTTTCTATTTCATCTGCAGTCATAAGTTTGCTCAACTCCTCTTTCACTGAATTAATTTCCATATTTAGTTCTTCAAGGATCTTGGACAATTCTTCTATAATCAGTAAAATCAAATCTAAACTGCATTTGTTCAATATAGCATACCATCTTTCAACAAACGGTTTACTGTTCTTGCATAAGGATGGTTTCAGAGGGATCCTGAGTCCCCTTGGAATCCGTTGGGCTTTATGATATTTAATCATAGTGCTTGCATGGAGGCGCTGGTTAATCGTTTTTCTAGTTAGGTATAGCATCTGTCTGATGTGTTGTTCCTTTGATTTTTTGGTGGCGAATTCGGTAGTATCCTCTTCAATTAATGAATAAATACGTGTGCTGGCATCTTCATCGAATGCAAACGTGTCTGCTCGACTCTCAGTCATGTGGGTTATTTCATCGTATTGCATTTTGTTTATTGGCGTGCTTCAAACCTGTGAGTAGGTTGCAGATAATCAAAAGAAAGGTAAGTTTGAGCACTGCTATAGATTCTGAATACCTATATGGTGCAGTTCACTGTGCTCCAGGGTTAACTCCCCACTCAGGAGTAGAGTATCATAATAAACGAAGCAAGTCTCTATTCGGCTTGTCTCCTTGGGCACAAGTATGGGCTGGATCTCCAGCTATTAATTCACTACAATTTTGTTTTTCTTTTCAAATAGTTTAATTTTTCTCATAGAAAAACAAAATTGTAGTGAATTAATAGCTGGAGATCCAGCCCATACTTGTGCCCAAGGAGACAAGCCGAATAGAGACTTGCTTCGTTTATTATGATACTCTACTCCTGAGTGGGGAGTTAACCCTGGAGCACAGTGAACTGCACCATATAGGTATTCAGAATCTATAGCAGTGCTCAAACTTACCTTTCTTCATGTTAAAAGAATGTCATCATTATCAAACTGGATGGCATGCTAAACCCACAAAGCGCAAAATAGTATGCATGCAGAAGTTTAGAACAGATGCTTTAGCTGTCAGGAATTGGGTGAGGGAGGCTGGCTCCACATATTCTATACCTGCCCAATGTTAAGACAGTTCTGGGAGAAAGTCTGTGCCGCTCTCAGCCTTGGCTTGCAGAGAAGACTGGAACTAGAGGCGGCAATAGCAATTTTTGGCTCAGTAAAGCAGAGACAAAACCTGCCAATGTCTAGAGGGGAGGAAACATTTGTATTAATCACCTCTTTGGTGACACACTTCTTGATTCTTCAGAACTGGAGGACAACTAAAGTACCAGCCTACTTAGAATGGCATAAACATTATTTGAACAAGAAACTTTGAAGAGGCTTATGTTTTAGGGGTCAAAACCATTAAAAGATACACTTCTGTATGGAAATACATAAAAGAGGTAGAACGCTGGCAAGTGTAAGAACGCGGCAAAGAGCTATGAAAAAGGGCAACAAAAAAATAATATTAATTTATTTAAGCACAATTGCACTTTGTTTTAGGAAGTGTTTGCTGATAGGGGTAAAACATGAGCTGATGCACTTTATCAAGGTTTTAGAACAACCCGATTGGGAGTTAGGAAAGTGCACTTTATGGGAGTTAAATACACTGCACTTTATTAAATAGCACCTTATATTTTTAGAATGCTTTAACCATGAGTACTATTGAACATTGAATACAATGACTTCGCATGTTGCACTTTATATTACCAATTAATTGAGAATATACAATTTTTGTAAAAGAGGATTGTAATATTTAAGATAATGGTGTTCATTTCTGAAATTTACTTTGCGTATTAGGGTAATGGTTTAATCCATATTTCTGCTTAATAATAAGATTTGTTTTAAATATTCAAATATATTCTTTTTCAAAGCGTAGGGAATGATGCCCTTACAGTGCACCAGGTTTCGGCAATCTTCATCGGGGCTCTTCAGTGATTCCCTCACTATCACTCTCGAACAAGGCCTCTCATTGCTACATATCACCGCTCTCACATGTATTGCATTTGTTTTATAGCATCTCTCATACCAGTGCAGAGTGTAGAAGCATTTTGCATCATACACACATACAGAGACAATGTATCATACATGTGTAAATCAGTGTATAGAAAATATTATATAAGACAAAGGGATTCACATGTCATCCATACTGGTATAATTTATTAGGAGTGCCTAGTCCATGGAAGCACAAACTCAAGATTCAGAAAGTAACACACACAGTGGTTAGGATTGACTTTACTAATCAGAGTTTATTTCTACCCAAATAAACTCTTTTAAGCAAAATCAGGATAAAGAAAGACAAGGTCAAAAAAACATAACTTTCTACTCTAGATTACGATTGTAACTTATGAACTGCACAGTAACAAAATGATCTTTGTGACAAATGCAGTAACGCAGTGAGCTATGCACATAAAATACTGTTCTGTAAGCTGCAAAGTACACACTCTTTGCAGCAGACATATTGACCCTCTTATCTACCTTACATGAGTCAAAACTGCCACTAAACAAAATTACGATCTCTCCGTGGCAGGTACATCAATCACCAGAGTTATTTTGCCATTCTTTATTGTTGACTGAAAACTGTTAGAAATGCAAATAACAATGTTTTGCTTTTAAAGCTGCTGCACTGCTACTAAACCGGCCCTCATTAAACAAAAGTGGCCCCCACCCGTCCAGCCTCCCGGGGAAATGTCTGATTTCTGGTACAGCCAATCCAGCCTTGAATATTAACCTCAACGTGCAACTGACTCTGAGTCTGAGTGTTATCAATAGCAGATCTCTGAGTGAGTTTGCTGGAGTCAAGGAGAGCGGTTTGAGTGACTGCTGGTGTTCTCAATGCCATGACTGTGGGCGATGTGAGCTCAGTATTATCAACAACAAAGGTCTGAGTGGTTTCGGATATTAGCAATAGCACATCTCTGAGTCATTGTAGGCAATTCTATGAACATACAGGCACATGCATCAAGCGTTTAGGAAGTCGGTAAAATTGCGAATCGCAAAAATATAGCGTTTACGATCGCAATTTGAAGTGTAGAAATGCATGAACCTTATTTTTGCGAAAATGTACACATTTTCGCAAAATTAAGGAATCGCAAAAAATTCTGCGAAAACAATTGCGATTTCCCGTTTGCGATACGCAAACAAAAAATTCGCAAATAAGGAATCGCAATCCAAATGCATAAAAAATCGCTATTAGCGATTTACTGAAAAATCGCAAAATTGTAATCGCAATTTAAGAAGGGACACAATCAGGTGGTAAAAATGAGTGAAAATCAGAAACAGCTGAAGACCAACAGAAACTTATAAAAACACACCCACAATGAGTCCCTGTTTCCAAAATGGCTGGTCTGTACCTGATGGCGAGGAGGATGAGGCTGCAAGCTGCTCAACAGAGAGGGAGGGAAATTAATGAGCGCATCTTCAGAATCCGCATAACTTTGCTTGGTCAGGAGGATGATGAAATATATGATAAGTATAGGCTGAATGGCCAAATGATACATGATTTAATCCATGAATTCGACCCTATCCTGCAACGACAGACTCATAGTACCAATGCAATCCCAAAGCATGTTCAGGTATTATGTTGCCTACATCTACTAGCGTCAGGCACTTTTCAGGGAGTCATAGCAGTATCAGGAGGTGTGTCTCAAAGTGCAATGTCACGAATATTGGCAGATTTCCTTGATGCTAGGATGGTCCGGATACACAACCACATAGGTTTTCCTACAACAGCCCATGAAATAGCTAGGACCAAGCAGGAGTTTTATCAAATTGCTGGCTTCCCCCAAGTACTGGGTTGTATTGATTGCACCCATGTGGCGATATGTCCTCCTGCAGCTCAGGAATATATGTATCACAATAGGAAAAGTTATCATTCCCTGAATATTCAGGTGGTGTGTAACGCAAAGAACATTATAATGGACATTGTGTCACAATTCCCTGGCAGTGCACATGATTCTTATATCTTCAGGCAAAGTGGCATTCAGACCCGTCTAGCAAGGGGAGAGTTTGGAGAGGGACATTTGCTAGGTAATTATGTGCAATACATTTTTCCATTCCTTGTACATATGTAACACTCAAACAACCACTGACAGCCTTTATTCCCTCACATGTAGGTGACAGCGCATACGCCTTGCGAAATTACCTGCTGACACCATATCTGAATCCAGCCACAGCCGCACAAAGGAGATTCAATGCAGCACATATCTCTACAAGGAACGTTATTGAGCGCACATTTGGCCTACTCAAGAGCAGAGTCAGACCCCTTCATAAGACCGGAGGCGCAATGAAATACAGTCCCGTCAAATGCTGCAAGATAGTGGCAGCATGTGCCATGCTGTACAACAGAGCGACAAAGGGAGGTTTGGAACTGGAGCTGTCTGACAGTGACTCGGAGGATGGAAACCAACAAGTGCCACACCAGCCTGCCCAACAAGGCACAGGCGCAGCAGAAGGCCGCAGGCGCAGAATGGAGATTACACAGAATTACTTCTGAGGTGAGTAATGAAGACAAAAACACATTAAATGAAATGCAAAGTATACTTTATGAAAATGTATTGTGACCAGGGAACAGAAGCAAACAGCCAAAGTGACTAATGTCACAATACTCATTGGAATTAAGAAAATTATATCAAAAGTAAAATCAAATGTACCTGAGAGTCAGTGATTAGGTCACAGCGTGTCAATGGTTAAATCACCATTTTAAGCAAAATGCCTGGATGGGAGACTAACGTTTTTTCCCTCTAACACCCAGACGTCTTTCTGCCGCAGCATCTTCTTGCCTTTCGCTGGTAGTGGATGGGGTAGCGCTGCGAGTAGTGCGTCTCACTGCACTTGCAACAGGCAGTGTTGTACTGCTCATGCTTGAGGCACACTCACTACTGTCATCCTGTGCAGTCATGTGCACATGACTACCGGATGCATTCATCATGTCTACTGCATTTGTCACCTGATGTAGGGCTTTAGCAACATCTCCACTCCAGTGACACATTTCCGTCTGCATAGTCACTGATCTACGCGCCAGCAGTGTCGTGGCTGTGGCCAGCCTATTCTTGGTCTTTCCTTGGTGTTTGAGTTGCTGCATCAGTTGGCGGTGCTGTCTGTTGAGAGATGCATGCCCCTCCTGCATGACCTTTGTGAGTTCCTGCACACTACTGGCCAGTACTGCAATGTTGCCTGACATCTTAGCAATTTCCTCCTTCACTACCCTAGTGTTCTTGCTCTGCAGGCGATGAGAACGGAGCATCTGTCCCTCCATGCCACCCCAGACTGGATTTGTCGCCTCCACCTGCTGTGGTCTGCGTGCTCTGCGTCTTCTCCTTTGCGATCTACAATTGCCTCTCCGGATCTGTGTTGGTGTGGGTGTTGCCATCACTGTTTGCCGTACACTGACCGCAGGTGCAGCATTGCCCTCATCATCGGATGCCATGGGACACAGTGTTGGGACAGGTGACCTACGGGAATGAGGCACACGTGACTGGGTAGTTGGCAGAGCTGGTGTGTCCTCATGTTCTGATGCGCTGCTGTGGTGCATTTCCAGACCATCACTGTCCCCGGCCTCATTAAGTTCTGCATCTGTGAGGTTAAACAGTGTAAAACTGCATCAATGTATGCTTGTGAGGTCAATTTAATTTTCAAAATGCTTTATTCTGTATGTATGAATACAACCATATAGCAACAATCAATGTAAAATTACAATACTTCATGCATTTATATCAATTCTGGTTTACCAAGTACCATCGTTACCAAGTGCAATATACAATTTAACAGCGCATATCCAAATGGGCAGTCTTAAAGTGCCTGTTAGTGCATTCGCCTAATAGTACATGTGCAAACTAGCAGTATAAAGTGGCCACATAAAAACATATGTCTAGGCTCCCTAGATTGAACACCAGTTGCATCGCTTTCTTTGTACTGTGCATGTTATATTTTAAAAAGATGGGTTTCAAATAAAATTTTCTGTAAGAAATATAAAAATTACAGAACAACATAAAATGACAACCACTCTGCTTTGATGTACCATCACATGGGCATAAACAAGTCCCGGGTTTCTTAATTATTGGAAATGCCACTAAGTGATGCACAATCCCCAACAGAAGACGGGATAGTACAAAGCGGTGGGAACTAATGCTAACAACAGAAAGGTAGTTTTGGAAACCTTCGTTGATATTATGTTCTAAATAAAAATTAAACGTGCTTTGTTTTCCGTATTTATCCTTACTGGTTCTACTTGTATGTTTCAGGTAAGTGACTTTAAGCTCCTGCTTTGACATCCCTGTTCCCATTACTGGAGTTTTAAAAATGTCACAGCCATAAAGTGTCTTGTACCAAGATTGTATGTGACATAACCAGGGGATGTTTGAGCAGCGGTCGAGTTTTAAACAATCGTTAATCACGTCCTGAGTACATTTTGTCTCTTCTTTTGACCAGATTGATCGCCATAGGGACAGGGGTCGTAGAGCAATTAAATCGTTAACATGATTTAGGCCGACTTCCCTATGAATTAGCTCATTTGAGGCCGCAGCCGGAGCACAAAGCAGTCTTTTCAAAAATACATTCTCCTCACGCTGAATTAGGTTGGCACTCTGAGAATGATATCCCCATATACCAGCCCCATACAGGGCTGATGTTATGCACCTTGAATTATATATTGACAGCATCTCATGTATTCTGCGCCCCCCTAATGTTGCTGCAAATCTGAAAACACAACTTGTGTTCCTTGCCATTTTGAAGTGGACACTATCTTGTTCATTTGCCCACCTCCCATCTCCTGAAAATGTGATGCTTAGGTAACAAAAGTTCCTTACAGATTCTAATTTCTCCCCTTCTAAATAAAAGGACCTGCTTTTTCTTGGCTTCTTGCCACAGATCATTGTGAATGTCTTTCCTTTGGTAATTTTCAACTTTCTACTCTCAATAAAAGTGTAAAACTTGTTGATCAGACATTGCAAGCCATTTTGGGTTCGGAAGAGGAGAACCGCATCATCCGCGTATAAAAGAATTGGAATTGAGTTATCATTAATAATAGGTGCATCTGTTTGAGTTCGCCTTAAAATTTTATCTATCTCGTTTATAAAAAGAGAAAATAGGAGTGGGGCAAGCACACACCCTTGTCGGATACCTCTGTTAATTCTAAAAAAGGGTGTGCACTCTCCATCAGGTCCAAATCTGACTTTACTAGAAAGGTTTTCATACAGTCTGGCCAGAAAATGTATGATTTCTGTTGGGGCACCCATTTCCAGCAGAACTGGCCAAAGCAGTGTGTGCTCCACCAAATCAAATGCTGAACTCAAGTCAGCAAAGCACAAAAATAGGTTGCCCTCTTTAGCTTTAGTGTACTTGCTGACTATGAGTTCCAGGTTCACACACTGCTCCATTGTTCCCATCCCCTTTCTGAACCCGTACTGCACTGGGGATAAGATGTTATTTTCCTCGACCCAGGCTTCCAGTCTCTCTAATAGAACTCGACTGAGGATTTTAATTGACGAGTCCAGAAGTGAGATGGGACGGTAATTTCGTGCTTCTGACCTAGAGCCCTTCTTATATAGAGGCACTATAATGGACTGTCCCCATGTTAATGGGAGCCTGTCTTCTATGGCGGCATTACAATATCTTGTCAGTATTGGGGCCCATAAAGTTATTTCATGTTTATAAAAATCCATGGGCACCCCATCAGGCCCGGGGGCTTTACCACCTTTAATGTTACTAATTGCCTCCATAACCTCTGTTAGGGTCACAGATAACTGCATTTTTTGCCAATTAAAACAAGGTGCTGTAACTATAGATAAAATAGACCCATCTGGTTTAAAATCAGAATTAAAAATCACAGTAAAATGGGCTATCCATGCGCGGCAACTAACATGGGAGGTAATTTCGGGAATATTATCATTCTTTAAAAAAGGGCTATTTACAGTTTCGCAGAATAATTTATGGTTTTTTGTTTCTGCAGCCATGTCCAAATTCATCCAAGCTTCGTTTTGCAGATCTTTTTTCCTAGTTGCTAGGGCAGATTTATAATTAAGGCGCTCCTCCTTAATTTTATCTGTGTCTCTGGGCTTGGTATCGAGTGCTTTTTTAAGCTTCTTTAGTGACTGGGCACATTGCTTGTCAAACCACGCCACTTGAGTTTTCCTCGGCTTTCGACTTCTTACTGTAAGTAAATTTTCAATTACATTGGTTGTTTGTAAGAAGTTAGTAAGTAAGGTGGCCGGGATCGCTTTAGATGCCAAGCAATAACCTACTTCACTGCTGCATTTAAGGATTAATACCTTCATAAACTTTGTTGGGTCAATTTTGATCCACTTTATCCTCATACCATTTGGTCTTTCAGCCATAATCCCTTGGATAGGTCTTCCATACACATGGGTTTTAGGCCCCCAGCCCGTTAATTCTAGCGATATGCTGTTATGATCGCTCACTGGCTGTTCTGTAACCCAAACATTAGAATAGACAGACACATTAGATACCAAAATATGGTCGATGTTAGAATGGGCATCTCTCCCTCTAAATGTTGGGCACACTTCATTGTTTTTATTCATTGTACAGTCTAGTAATTCCAGATCTAATTTGGCTACTAGATTGTTCAGCGCACTCCCATAATTGGTGTGTGGAAAGTGGTTAAAAACTGTACTACCTCCACTGAGATATTCCTCACGATGTCCACAGATCCCCTTCTGTGCGTGGCTGCATGCTTGGATATTAAAATCTCCCATCCCGAGTATTACTGGCGGGTTACTTGATAACACGAGAATTTCCTCTAATGCCTGCTCTATATCCAATACAATCATGCCCCGGTTGGGCCCAACAATATTATTATAAAAATTAACTATGACTAAGTCCCTTCCTTTGCCATGCACCAAACGCAATATTGATGCATACTGACCCACCTCCACATAACCGCCAGGACTAAACTCTGTTAAAGTAGTAGATACCAGAGTCAGTAAGCCTCCCTTTGCTCTTCCTGCTAAAGGTGCTATTGCATTCACGCTGTATGTAGTATACCCTTCGACTTGTATTTGTACTCTATGCCACGTCTCCTGGAGACATATTATGTCGTGGCCTTGAGTAATAAAACTATCCCAAAAAGGAGTAGTTATTTTGGCTGCAATTCCCGCTATGTTCCAGGTAATGGCCTTTAAGCAATCACCAGAGTTGTCTTGTGATGCATCATAATGTTCGATTATTTCGGGTATCTCGATACTCACATTCAAATTAGTGTGCGCAATAGCAATTACATTGTGTTTGGCCATTTTATCATTTTTACACTGGTCGATATTTGGCGTTTTTAATACAATATCGCCTTCTAACCTATTAATACCCGGCAGACCTTGGTCGATTGTGGCTATTCCACCAGGTACAGTAACTTCAGAGTGTCGTGCTGTAGTTGGTTCTCTCAGTCAGTCGTTCTGATCTAGTGAGCCAAACACCTGGAATCTGTTGTAGGTCGGGATTGTAATATTATCCCATAGATTATACAATAGTGCTGGTTCCTAGGCTACATTGGGATGGTTAAGATGGACATCTCTAGGACAGTCAACAGTCCGCATTGTAGCTTGTCTTCCTGACTGATTCCTATAGAAATAGTCTAAGGGAAGCAGGGTTGTGTTATATTCATGGTTAGAGGGTATAGGTGCATTTAGAATGGAGTCTCTGGCCCAGTCAGGAGTCCTAAAATGTATCACTATACAGTCCTCATTTATCTCCTTTTTGCTTGGTCCCACCCATCCTACTCTCTGCATGGAAATAATTTGGTTAGCTCCACGCATTGGAAATCCACAGTTTTGAGCAAGCCAATATAGGGTTTTGTTCTTCAAGGTATGCTGATTTTCGAATTGGGTGGGCTTAAGCTTTGGTATGTTAGCAAGAATAGCTACATATGGTCTGCATTCTGGTGGAAGGTTAATCGTTGCGGGGATTATGTTATTAATATGCTGCGTTGGTGCTGACATATTCTTGTTGTTAGGCATAAGACCCCCTTTCACCCTTTGTCCCACGGCGGGCTGTCCCATTGTAGCATCGGAAATATTAATGGGTACATTTTTCGGGGCAATTACTGCTGTTACCGGGGCCGAGGTGCTAAGTAATCTAATTTCACTACCTGGCAAATTATTGCTGGGTTTACCCTTTGGTACATTAGTTGTGGATAGCTTAACTTGTGTTCCAAGGTGTTCTAATAAGTCTAGGTTGGCTATACCCAGCTTTTCGAGGTTCTCCACTTTGTCACTTAGTGCCTTCAGTCTTTCAGCCACTGGTGTAATGTGGGATTTTACCATGTACTCTAGTTGTTGAATCAAGCCCTCCATATTTGTTAGGGGTAAATTTTGCTGGATAGTTGCGTGATTTACATTCAGATGTTTATTTCTACTCTGCTGCAGTGTCTCTCCCTCCCTCCCTTTTTCTACTGTGATTTGATTTAATCTCTTCCTTTTACTTCTATGTCTCTTCCCCAACCTATTTGTAGCTAACAATTTCCTACTGTGGGCAGATTTATGTTTGAACCGGTTGCATCTGTGGTCACTCGTACTACTTGAAAGACTGGTGTTAGGTGACTCGTCTATTGGGATAATATCATTAGTCTCCGCTATAACACTGGGCACATCGCTCACTGTTGTTGGATGGGGAATCTCGATAGTTTGTAGGTTCGGAGTTAGTGACAGCCTACTCTCCCTGGTAGCAAACACGGTAGATGGTGACTGTTGTGGTGCTTCCTCTTGGTTTAACCCATTCCCTGGCAAACCTGCATAGGAGTGTAATAAAAGTGAATCCTGTGACATAGCTGTTATGATTGTTGTATTTACAGGTAAATTTGCTTCTTGTGAAATGGGGGTTATCAGGCGCATGCTGGGGGGTAAAGAGAACCATTAAAGAAATGGGGTAACCCAACCGGTACCGGACCTGGGTGTTACATCAATATTAAACAACAATGGTCCAAGACCTATATATTTCAAATTGATTAATAAATCAAGATTCACAAGTACAGAGCATATACCTATTAATCAGCTCCACTCAATTAATGATAAACAAAAATAGATAAACAAAAATAGGCAACAGCAATTATTTCCAAAAACGTGTACAATACTTTTAATCTATTGTATCATTCCTACTCATTATATTCAAAGTTTGCAAATCCATACACAATTATATACATTATACTTTATGTATTGCCCCGTATAGAGCGTGCAGTAGAAAAAGGGTGTGAAAGAATGATATAGTGCAGATATTAATTACATCTTTGTCTGGGGACAGGAATAGAGAGAGATTTGATTAATTTAAGTGGCTAGGTTACATCAGGTCCGGGAATTGTCGTCTGGATTCTGTTTTTTGAAAATATTGAAATGTCTTTTTTATAAAAATTTGTGTGATTTTTCCTTTCTTTCTTATCACGTTCACATTCTTTCACACCCTTTTTCTACTGCACGCTCTATATGGGGCAATACATAAAGTATAATGTATATAATTGTGTATGGATTTGCAAACTTATAGACTTACAATAGATTAAAAGTATTGTACATGTTTTTGGAAATAATTGCTGTTGCCTATTTTTGTTTATCTATTTTTGTTTATCATTAATTGAGTGGAGCTGGGTGGTAAAGAGAGGCGTCTTTCAGTATTTTCTATTGCATTGACAACAACCCCAATTGTTTGTTGTAACATTCTATCAATTGCTGTTAGAGTTGGAAGTGGGGTTGGTGCCAGCGTTAGTTTCCTAGTTGTCGATCGTGTATGCATTGGAGTCTTTTTGACCGTGGTTCTGTTTTTGGCCTCCATCAGTTCTATAATTGGCCAGAATGAGATCGTTCTAAAGTCGACAATAATAAATACCTTGGCCGATGATTTTGGAAGAGCCAAGGAGGGTAGCCCGGCCCGGTCTATTTCGGCCTCTGAGGGCCTCAGAGGGCCCGCCCTTTGCCCGGGCTTCGCCCGGCGGTGCACGCGCGCGTCCCGCAACGCGGGGGCTCTGCAGTGATTTTATCTCGCCTCCTGGCGCGAGATTGGTGGCTGGTCACGATGCCGCTGAGGAGTCTGGGGAGTGTAGTTCGTCCCCTCTGCTCGACGGCCGCTCTGGTGGTGTGGCGGCAGCGGGAGGGGAAGCCGGTCAGACCCAGGAAGGAACACAGGCAGGTAGGGGCGGCAACAACCACCAAGCAACGCAGGAAAGCCTCCGCTCCACCGGGGCTCTGCAGTGATTTTATCTCGCCTCCTGACGCGAGATTGGCGGCTGGTCACAATGCCGCTGAGGAGTCTGGGGAGTGTAGTTCGTCCCCTCCGCTCGGCGGCCGCTCTGGTGGTGTGGCGGTAGCGGGAGGGGAAGCCGGTCAGATCCAGGAAGGAATACAGGCAGGTAGGGGAGGCAGCAACCCCCAAGCAACGCAGGAAAGCCTCCGCTCCACCGGGGCTCTGCAGTGATTTTATCTCGCCTCCTGGCGCGAGATTGGCGGCTGGTCACGATGCTGCTGAGGAGTCTGGGGAGTGTAGTTCGTCCCCTCCGCTCGGCGGCCGCTCTGGTGGTGTGGTGGCACCGGGAGGGGAAGCCGGTCAGGCCCAGGAAGGAACCCAGGCAGGTAGGGGTGGCAACAACCTCCAAGCAACGCAGGAAAGCCTCCGCTCCACCGGGGCTCTGCAGTGGTTTTATCTCACCTCCTGGCGCGAGATTGGCGGCTGGTCACGATGCCGCTGAGAAGTCAGTGGAGTGTAGTGCGTCCCCTCCGCTCGGCGGCCGCTCTGGTGGTGTGGCGGCAGCGGGAGGGGAAGCCGGTCAGACCCAGTAAGGAACACAGGCAGGTAGGGGCGGCAACAACCCCCAAGCAACGCAGGAAAGCTTGTGAGGTCATGTCACAGTTCACAGTTAATACATTTTATTTTATTTTGGACATCTGCTACACTATTTCAAACAGTTTTTGGCATATCTGTGTGTGTGTCATTGTCACTACTTAGCCTGACTACAACTCCCATGATGCACTTCCCTCAGTAATGTACTAGTATACAGGCTTTACAGTGTGTGCTTATGCTGTGCTCTGCTGACATCCTGACTTAGGTAGTAGGGGCAATTTAAACATGCATTTCTCTTACCTTCAGACGTGTGTGCAGCTCCTGAGGTGTCCAGCTGCGTGACTCCAACAACTGCTTCAGGCTGGATGGTTGACTCCACCAATTCCTCCATGGGAGTATTTCCTGTGTCTGGTGGTGTTCCCTCTCCTGTCTTCTGTGCCTCCTTCATACGGTCTGCAATGCGCGCCTTGGCACGACTGCGTAAATCGTACCATTTCTTTTTAAGTTCCTCTGTTGAACGGTGAGTGACCCCAATGGCATTTACTTGGTTCTGAATCCGAATCCATATTTTTCGTTTTTCCTGCTCAGGAACCTTCAGTGAGGCTTTACAAAACAGCTTGTCATTGCTGTGCACTACACCCTCAATTAGGGTCTCTAATTCTTTTTCAGAGAATTTAAGTTTTCTCTTCCTTGCACTTTGGCTGTCCTGTGCTTGATTGTCAGCTTCCATTTTGCTGTTCTTTCCAGGTGTACACAGTCTCTCTCCCTCTCACTCTCCTCTGCTCCCAGAGCCAGCTCCCTCCTCCCACTGAGCCTCAGCAATGAAAATGAGGCTTGGACAGCACATTTCCTGGTTGTGATGTCATCAACATGCATCAATGTGCGACCTCGCAATTTGCGAGTTCGCAAAAAAGGGATATCGCATATTTTTCTGCGATTTTTACCGATTCCTTAAAAAATCGCAATTTTTATCATGCATTCCGTTTTGCGATTCCTTATTAGCGATTCCTTAAAAATCGCAAATAAGGAATCGCAAAGCCATTCAATGATGCATGTACCTGATAGCTCTGAGTAAATTTCTGCATTGCAAAACTTAAAACTATGACTTTGTAAAGCAATTTACCATTATTGCAGAAAAGAACACCGGCACATCATACTCTCGCAGTGGCAACATTTGCAAATAATGACAATTTCCTCTGACCTAGTAAATATAAGAAACCTAATCTGAATGCTTAAAATAGTTCCTTCTACATCCAAAGAGAAAATATAGATCTTCAGATACAGATTCTCTAATTGCTTTCAGTTAATAAGGATGTTCTGTTACATGCATACTGCAAATATTGGCTTAACCTTTCCTTTTTGCAGCAGTAAACTACAATGAGACTTTTATTGCACTAGAGTATTTGGAGGACAATTTATAAAATTTAGGGGCATATTCACAAGGAGTTACCTCCGATTTATCACCACCTTAACGCATCAAAGGTGCAGATAGAACTAACACCCCATTCACAAGCAGGTGCAAATAGCAGACGTCGTCAGAATTCCCACGATAACACCATGGCAGACACCACCAACTAACGCTAATGAGATGCAGAGTAGGCGTTCCCGTGAAGAAACACATGCAAAAAACAGCAACACCACTTAACTGACAGATCCACGAAGCGTACCGAAAACACACGATAAGCTGCGTTAGCCGCAGGTATTTAACACCTGCCTCAAGCAGGTGTAAAGACGGACGACTACGTGTAGTAGGCAACGGAACCCCGCACACAGCCACATCCGAAGAGCGAACAACACCATGGAGCTACTCACCATGCAGCTCAGGGCCCCAACAGGGCCACAACACCCACTGCCACCACCCCCAGGACCGCCACCATCCCCTGGACCCGCAATCCCCAGGACCACTACAGAGGCAGCGCAGAGTAAGACAGCAGACCTACTGAAAATACACCGGTCTCACAGACCTAATGCCCGAGGAAGTCATTGCCCACTACAGGTTGAAAAGGACAACCATTCAAGGCATCCTGACCACCATTGCCCACAGGCTGACTGTCCAACACATCAGAGAACCAACATCCCTCTGCAGACAAATCTGCTGGCTATGCTGCACCTGCAGGCCTCTGGTACCTTCCAACCAACATCTGCCAGAGTCGGAGGGGTCTCACAGCCAGCCCTATCAATGTTCATCACACCTGTCCTAGATGCCATCCTCAGCTTCATATCCCAGCACCTTCACTTCCCCTCTCTGTGCAGGAACAGCTGTAGACAAAGCAAGGCTTCTACGCCATAGCCGGATTCCCGGCAGTGTTAGGGGCAATCGACTGCCACATGTCCCACTTGCGCCCCCTGCGGATAATGCACACGACTACCGCAACAGAAAGCACACGCATTCCATCAATGTGCAGGCAATAGTTGACCACCGGGCACTCTTCACCAATGTCGTCGCCAACTACTCAGGCAGTGTGCATGATTCCTTCATCTTTCGACAGTCCATCATCAACCAGCGCTTTCAGGATGGCACATATGGGACAGGACTGCTCGTTGGTAAGTACCAAGTCAACACACCACACATTACAATACCTCAAAAGCACAATGCAAAACTGCAGATGTGATTTGGCAGGTTGTACACATTTGCTGAATCAGTTGTGTCCTGTGTTCAAATGTGGTGGGGTTGCGGTTTGACCCGGGATGCTGTCACTACCACGGTGCACACCTGCTTGTGTGCGTATGCTGCACGGTGGGTGTGTCGCTCCTGCGGCTCTGATCTGTCTGCCACTGGTCTCTTTCAAGCGGTGTGCCTGTCTGTTCAGTTCTTCCACGGTGCTTGGATGTTGTGGTGTACATGTTGTCCTCTGCAGTTGGCCGGGGTGCATTGGTCGTACTCCGCTGTTGGCGATTATTGTTCAGTGGCATTTTCCGTGTGCTGTTCTTGTACTATTTTCCTGCATTGGACCTGAGTATTGCTGCCCTCGCGCTGGTTGTCACTGTTTTCTTACTGCGCTTTGTCGCATTGGGGTTTGTGTTTTTATCTCTGTGTTCTGAATGCTACTCTTGCGGTAGTTATCGCACGTTCTTGTGATTATACCCCTTAGTTATTTGTGGGCATGGCGTGGAGCTAATAACCTAAGATGCATTGTTCCTTTTCAAACAGTGTATATAATGTATTTGTGTATTTACAGTTGTTTTATAGCAGTACGATGACCAATAGTATGATGCAAAGGCACATTGAGAACAATATGAATAGGAACGGGGGGAGGGGAGTGGTACGGAAGTACAGCTATGTGCAATGGTAGAAGAAATGCAACGAGTGCTGGTGAAGAATGACCATAAACATTTATTAGCATCAAAAGAGTTTAACGCCTTAACCGCGGTGGTTTTTCCGCCGCAGTGCGGTCGTTCTGAAGAGTGGGCGGGGCTCCGTCGGCCGTTGGCCGATGGCAGCACTAGGGAGGTAGTGCTGCTGTCGGCCAACGTCCGACGGCAGCATGCAAGAGGTTAATATACAGAAAAAAATGAAATATACAAGTTTCAGGCAATGAAAGGGAGCAATATGGATAATACTACTGAATGCACATTATTTGGATCCTATGAGTATTCCTCCAAACATAGCCTTTAAATAGTTTTTAACATTTTTTAACCGCAGTGCAATATATATATATATTTTTAGTTCCTCTAGGATCATATTTATGATAAGCACAACTTCTGAATTGGTTCAAAGGTGTTGGTTGTTAAGCAAGCAATCTTCTGAAGTGCATGAAGACCTCTCACTTAAAACATTTTTTTCATGTAAATATTAAACTCATATTTGTGTGGAAAAAAAATAATGCATTAATTAGGTGTTGAAAATGTGGATCTTCCTGCTTCTCAATTGAGAATCTGAAACAGCTGATCTGTGGTTGGTACTGAAGATTCGTTATCAACTTCAACACATCCTGCTGATGTAACTGTACTCACTATATGAGACTTTGCACCACAGTACCAGATTTATTTCATATGTTATCCATATAGTTTGGTGTATTGCATCATAATCCGTTCTTAATTTGGAAATAAACAAGTGTTGTGGCCACATGTTTGCTTAGAAGCCAGCGGCTAGTGCCATCGAGTGTTGGGGTTGCGAATATTTTAGCTCTGTAGTGTTGGCACCACCTCATTCCTCTTTCATCCATCACCAAACACTCCTTGTCGATTCATTGACCGTTTTGGGATCTTTTTCCTTCCTGATTTTTTCCTTTGCCCCTATTTTTCTGTTGCGCCCTTTTCCTTGCCAATTGAACATCATTTTTGCACACGTCTTTTGTTGTAAATGTAAATGTACAGGAATTTATATAGCGCAAATCACCAAGCGGTTTCTAAGCGCTTGCTTAGGGAACCCGTCCTGGTATTCCCCTGTGAGATAACCCCGGCAGGGTATCCGCAAGGTGAAAGCCAGGCATCCTGCCGCGAGGGGCCGTTGAGGAGATTAAGCAAGCTATTGCCCAGAGTCGCAGAGTGTGAACCCGTGAATCGAGTAGGCACCGGAGTGAGAATTGTCGAGTCCATGGACATTTTAGGACTTAAGACCCCGCCGAGCCAGGAATTGAACCCTGGTCCCGGGCTGACCTCTGCTTCCAGGTCTGCCTCCTCTAACCAGTGTGCCTCATTTATTCACCGTCCTCTTCTCCCAACATACACAGACGCAAATACACGCACAAACCAGCATAATATATTTAGCTACTTTCTGCATTTGTAATGTGAGAACCCTGAGTTAAAAAAAATCCCTGTATATGTAATCAGCTGAAGCCGCTGGTCAGCAACCCCATTGGAAAATGTGTTTCAGCCCCACTGTGGCAACCTAGTTGTGGAGGTCAACTCTTCCCAGCAAAGCATGCAACAATAATGCAGGTGCACTGCTGCTTTGGTGAGAGGGGGGTCGTCCGTTGGACTTAGGATTTAAAGCAAATATATAGACATAAGCTACAAGGGTGTTCCATTCTGGAAGAGCTTAAATACAATCCAGCAAAATATGGAGAACATTTGACAGGGAAGCCATCCTTCGAGTCACCCCTAAAAATAAGCACTATCTGCTCCCTCAGCGCTGTTCTCATTCTTACATTTGGTCTATGGGATACCTCTGATTGCAAAAAGTGACTTTAAGGAATTTCGCAATTTATACACCAAGCATAAAATAGTTAGCAACTTGTGCTACTGTGCCTTTCCCCTGAGACGCTAGTGCCTTTGGCTAAATCAGTAATGTGGTGGCTCGGTCCAATACAGATGGGTATCATTCAGTGCAAAAAGAACCAATGCATACTACAAAGCGCGCAGACACATTTGAGAGCATTTAAGTTGATTGTGGCCCTGTTTGCACTATGAAGTATTTTGTATAAAATTACATTTTACAGCGTGTGCGGTGGGCCAGGTAAACAAAATAAACGGAAACATGTTGTAGTCTGTTTACTGCTGGCAGCATGTGCTCTTTCTTCAACATTTAAAGCTGAAAAAACATTTCAAAGCCATTTCTACTCACCAATCATGCCTCAATTGTCCCAATGAGTTCATATGTGAATACTCTCAATGCCCATACTTTGCTAGGTTGTCACAAGGAACCTGCTGAATCAAAGGATACTTTGAAAAGATTTCCATTTATCGGCAGAAACTTTCCAAACACTGGCAACTTTGTTATGAGGGTTTGGGGGTCAAACAGTTGCCATACAGACATGCCCTGTTCATTTATCATTGATCAAATCAAGTCAAATAGAAGATTGATCTGCGTCTCCGTTTTATAAATCTTTAACTTAATGCAACCATATTTTTAAAAGTAAGGAGTTTGCCGAAAAGATTCACTCAAAAAGGAATCTTTTAACCTTTAGCATTGAACTTAAAGTCTTTAGAAAAAGGTCTTGTCAATGGCAATCCTGTCTATGCCTCCAATTTACCAGTTACGATTTAAAGTCATGTATAAATGGCAACCTGTAATGTCTCAAAATGTATACATAATTATATTGGAGATAAAACCATCATTTTATTTGCTCTCCTGCACTCTTACTGGCATATTTTCTACTATATTAATATGTCACCGTCGTGATCTTTGACATAGGCAGCACAGGCCATGTATTAAACGGGGCGTTCCCTCAGCGAGCTGGAGACCAGGGCCGCGCCGGGTGCCTCTGTCAGTTTCCCCAGCTTCCCAAAATGAATTGCAGTAGGCAAGGGGGTTCTCCAAGAGAGAGCGAAAGGGGGGGAGCGGATTGGACTGTAGAAAAAATGTAATCAGAGTGGGAGAACAGAGAGAGAAGAGGAGAGAGAGAACATGAAGGGAAAAAGACAGATTGCAAGAGGAGATGAAGGGGGGTGTTGTTTTGAGCATTTTTGCAAGCGCCGCTTTTGGTTCTGCAGTCGGCCCCGAAGCTGCATTCTCAAGTTCAGAGTAATGAGTCACATCGGTGAATGCAAAATTGTAAAAACATAAGCATAGATATAGAATCAGTAAATAAACTAGTGCGCATGGACCGACAAGTGCTTAATTTGAGCTGGTCGTTACCAGTACTTGGCGCTGGCATTTAAATGTCAACACCTGCACATATGACAGTTTGCCACACAGTGAAGCTGTTTCTCTAATTTAGAGATTAGCACAACAACAGTTGCTTATTAATTCAATATAGATTAAAAAAAGCCTAATGTCTGCCACCCAAGCCATTCTTATAGCTTTGCACTTCCAAGAGCAGGAGGCCACCATTGCTCACTCCAGAGACTCCTATCCTTCCCCACCCACAGAACCTTTGTTTTGTTGGCATTCAACTGGAGGCAGTTCGAGGTCATCCACTCTGCAACACCAGCCAGGCCGCTCCTAAACCTGGTAGCATCCTGCATCGAATCATCAGAGAGGGCCACCACCAGCTGCGTATCATCTGCATACGAAACCATGGTGAGGCCCAGATTCCTAGCCACCGCAGCAAGAGGTTGCACATACAAATTGAACAAAACGGGGCTCAAGGCAGAACCCTGGGACACTTCCTGACCGATGGAATGGGCCTGAGAAAGAAACGGGGATGGGTGACACTCGGAATGATCTCCCCGTCAAAAATGATTTGAACCATTCCAGTGCTAGGCCCACAACACCCGCTGCCTCCAGGCGTTGTAGCAGGATCCCATGAGAAAACGTGTCAAAAGCGGCATTCAGATCAAGCAGGATCAGTGCCGCCATATGAACGGAATCAAGAATGGGCCGCAGATGTTCTGTCACAGCCAGGAGAGCAGTCTCCGTGCTGTGACCGGAGCCTAAACCATTCTGGGAGGGATCCAAGGTGTTTTTTGTGTTTAGATGCCTCGTTAGTGTGTCATGAAGATGGGCCTCTGCGATCCTAGCCACCCAAGGGAGAAGAGATATTGGCCGAAAATTTTGAAGCTTGGCCAGGTCAAGTGATGTTTTTTTAAGTATAGGTGAAACCCTTGCTTGTTTCTACAGTACCGGGAGCACTAGCTGCGGAGAAGGAAGTATTAACCACATGACACAAGGGGTCTAAGAGGAGAGAGAGCGAATCTCTGAACTGAGCAGGATTCAAAGGATTGGCCGGGTAGCCCGATTTCACTTTCTTGCTCAGTAAAGTAAACTCTTCCTGCGTGATACTGCGAATAGCTACCAGTAGATGGAGAGAGGAAAAACCGCTGAGATCAACCGGAGGAGGAGACCCCTGTGGGAAAGACTGATAGATGGTGTCCACTTTGTTTACGAAAAAATGTGCCGAGTCCTCGCACTGTTGATCAGTAGTAATAACAGAACCCGAGGAATTTTTCCTTACTCTGAGTTCCTTAAGAAGCTTAAAAATACACTTGGCCGGATTAGGGCTCAGCTTGATTTCGTTAGCATAATAGCCTGCCCGAGCAATGCATATAGATCTGTGATAGTATTTAACGGCGGCCAGATAACACTTTTTAGCTGCCGGGTCATATTCCCTTCTCCAATCAAGAGCACCCCCGCACGATCTTCCGGTTAAATGCTGGTGGAGGGGGAGGCAGCCAAAAAAACTAGACCAAGCCTCAGCAAAAGTGCGGCAGAAGTGGTGAGAATAGCTACCCAGAAGTGAGGATTCCGGCAGCAAAGCTAGGTTTCAGGCACCCTCCACAACAAACAGCCAAAACGGCTGCAGTGGACCGGGGAGTCTGAAACAATTAAAAACGCCTAAGCACAGTTAATATCAGGTAACACACAATGATGCAAATAGAGGAAGAAAATAAAAATAGCAGCGAAATGTCAGCGAGGACAATTCAAATATCTAATAAAAGTCAATGCTACCAGCGAGGTGCAGCCCCACGATAGCTGGAAATGTACATGGAGATCATGGTACACCAAAGATTAACAATTAAAAAATAGACAAAATGGGTTATAAATTATTTGGGGCAGATTTGACAGTGCAGCGGTGGGACCGCCCCTCCGCCCCATGCCAACATGTGAGAACCGCCTGCCGCATTATGATCTTATTAGTCATTGGCATTCCCATGAAGGTGCCTAAAAATTAGGCACTAAAATGAGAATGTCTAAAACAATTCCAGCACAACTGAAAAGTGCATGACGTGCTGGAACATCAGTGCATGCACACAGGGGTACATATGTTGTGCCCCGATGTGTGCATTCACAGGGCATGGGGTCCTGTAGGGTCAACTTTGTTTCCTCTCCGACAAGAATTTCATGGAGGAGTGACCACCATGAAAACCCTGGCAGAGAGGAAACTCCTAATATACTTACTGAGACCACGGCGGTCTCACCAAGCATATGGATACGTCTGTACCATCATGCCACTGACAGAGAGCGGTGGTTCCGTGGTGGTGTCAGCGGTCCCATGGCGGCATGATCACCAATGTTGCAATGTGGCAGACGCAAGACCGCCAGCGCTGCCCCACCACAAGTTTGGATTACCGAGGACCACTAGACTCGTTATCTGCCCTTTTGTGAAGCTAGAATTTCTGTTAAATATGTAGACAGTAAACATCTCAAGATGGAGAATCAATCCCTCTGAGTTGTGCAGTTTATGAATGCAAATTAACATTTTAATGACACATTTGAATGTCTCAGTATATTCCTTTCCAGGGGGAAGTTGAAATTTTGTTAATTTGTAAAAGGGTAATATATTTTGTTTTCTAAGTTATATTGAATGTATTTTTGTAACCTCTTTTAACTGTATGTTTTTATTATATAATTGTGAGATTTTTATTAAATAGTTTCATAAGTGCCCTGACATCCTGAACCGGTGTGTTACCTTGATGAGCAGTTGATGACTGTGTATGACTGGTGTGGATATCTGTTTATGTAGACATGTTTGGAAGTATCTTAAAAGGGAAAATTGTTTTTTTTAATTTTGAGTCTGTTTATGCGCTGTTCCTTTTAATTAAGGGAGCCCCTCTCCTTGTTTTTCAAGGTTAAATCCTGTGCCAGGTCCAAGCCTTCCTTTTTAATACACATAAGTCACCCCTAAGATAGGCCCTGAACAGCCCCAAGGGCAGGGTGCAATGTATTTGAAAAGGTGGACATACACGTTTTACATGCCCAGATTATGAAAAAATCCAACATTTGTTTTTCACTATTGCAAGGCCTATTTCTCCCAGAAGGTTAACATTAAGATTACCTTATTAAATTGTATAAGTGTAATTTCCCATTGGGAGAAGATTAGGGGTGGCCATAGTTCACGGTGTTGCACTTCGTGGATTTACGCGGAGTTGCATAAAAACACCATGGATTTCAATGGAGTTCCACGAGTGGCTGAGTTGCTCTACTTGCCCACCGCTACATTGAAATCCGTGTCTGTCACATGCAAAACAAGCACCATGCAGTCGCCTAACCCTAATATTCCCAACATGCGGCGTTATAGATTGTAACATTTTGTTAACGGACCTCGGGCACACTATCTCTATTGTACAATTGTTAAAACATTTACATTAATGCTTAAGTTTCCAAATGTTAGGAAAGTTGTAAAAAAAAAGTATCACATTTTAAAGTCAAATAAAACACGAGTGGAAAGTAGGCTGAAAATAATCCATGCAAATACACAAAAGATCCACAACTGTGTGACTGTTTGTACCGCAACTTCACTGCAATGTCTTTGGAGCAGACTTGATGGTCTCAGGCCTGGACTATCATAACAGATACATTTGCAATTTTATTCAAGTACAAAGGAATAAAAACAACATAAGCATTGTTTGAATGAAGAAAAATACATTCTGATAGAGGAAGTACATTCAAGAGCCCCATCTGTTCTGTTGTGGGCCAGAGTTCCCCGCGCTGAAGAAGTTATCCTTCGTTGCCCCCACCCCTCCTGCAATCCCGGATGCTGCAGTGGCAACATGCGATCAGCACAGTCTCTGACCCCGGAGGCGAACAGAGCTCCCTCTCAGGACCAGTGCACTCATCTCCGCTCCCACTGGCCTCTACCGGCCACGTCCATTCACAAACAAAACCTCCTGCCTCGCCTACTTCAGGCAGTCAATGCACACACCCCCCTGAAAATCCATAGCTTTTGGATGGGTCTGCTGGGTGCATCCTGCTGCCAACTTAGAGTGCTGGCACTAAGTCTTCCACAGAAAAATGCCCGTGGTTGTGGAGACCTCTGGCACAGAGGAACAACTAGCACTGTCAGGAGCTTGCACTGTGTGTGCACGGCTCCTCCATGCACCCATCACTGCTACCCCAGCAGCTCAGCCCTGCTTCAGCTGTTCCGAGTGTCCCCACAATATTTCAAATGCCAGGCATTAGACCCCACCCACTGGAGGTGAGCCTCCTCCTCGTCTCCCTCCTCTGCCTGGCTGGCCCTCAGGGGAGGATGGTAGAAGGGCCCCCACCGCCTGGCCCACCATAGCTGCAGTCCTTTGGGCCCATGGGCCTTCAAATAAGTTCCATTTCACAGCTCAGTGTCGATGCAAGTTGGTGCTGAAGCTTAAGGAGAGCTAATGGTGGGTGGTGGGGGCAAACTCCGGTATGCGGTGTAATCAAACGTTTTTTTTGCTGAGCTCCAAGTGGAGCAAGGTGTTGCAAAATTCTTCAAAGCAGTTAACCTCAAGCTCCTAGAGAAGATAGACATTTCAAGTTTGGTGTCTCTGAACTCACAATTCAAAATCACAACTTGTGGTAAAGTTGGATTTTAAGTTCCAAATCTGAACATTTTACTTTTAGAAATGTTGTATTTTCTTAATGTAACCATTCTGTGTCTGTTGACAGTGTCGGACTACACGTCTGGTGTGGGTGGCAGCTGGGCTTTGTTCATTCTCTCTAGACAGCCACACACAAAGAGAGCTTGGTGTGCCTCATGGGCCTTCCAGATCCTGATGGTCCATTGACAACCTGATGGATCATCCTGGGCAGAATGGGAGGGAGGAGCTGACACTTGCACCTGAATGGGCTGTACCAGTCTCCACACAAAGAGCTGCATAACCTCCTGTAGTAAGTTTGGAGCCAGGGCAGGAAGGACAGGGACTTTGTGCACTTCAAAGGCCTCTCTTTGAAGCCTCTCCCATTTCAAATGCACAACTGAGCATATGTACTGCACCTCTGACATCCCCAACCCAATTCACTACTGGACATGAGGACCGTCTGCCAGGAAGAAGGACTGCTGTGCTGCTGAAATGACTTGCACTCTGCTGGACTCTGCTGTACTCCTGCTCTTTTGTGCCTGTCCTGCTGCCCTCTTTCCTGGGTGTGAGAAGGACTGGACATGCATCTCTACATCCTCAAGAACTAAAGTGACTCAGAGGGCTTGCTGGCGTCCCTCCTTTTTTGAAGTCTCAGGGATATCATAGACTTCCTCAACTCTTCTGCAACTTTTGGGACTCTGCCAACTAAGAGTTTACCCTGCCTAGTGATGCCAATCAAGTCCTGGGCCCTTGGAAGTGGGTTTCCTGAAGTTTGGCAGCAAACTCCATGCATCGCTGTCTTTGCGCCAGTCGGAACAGATGCATCTACTCCAGCAGCGCTGCATCTCTTGCCATGTACATTGCATTGCTGGCTGCGTAGCTCAATGACGACACATCATCCGCCTTGCAAGGAAACAGACGCATCTCGAATTTTGCGGCACGGAACTGACGCACCACCTACATCCAGCATGATTGATGACAACACATCGCCTTCACAGTTCTTCTAAAGGTACTGCTTGAAGCATGCTGTCATGCCCCGAGATCCCCGATGAGCTGTCCCTTTAAGAGAATTCCCTACATAAGCTTCTTGAGCCCTTGGAGCGACGCTTTACGTTCTTGCGTCAAGCTCCGTGCTCTCAGCTCCGCCTTGTTTTCTTGTTCCGGGTTTCCTGTTGATTCCTATCCGTCTGTTTACTGAGATCGGAGTTCCCTGATCTTCGTAGTTCCCGCGTTGGTTCAAGGCTTCCTCTCCGATACTCTGCGGGCGCGTTTGCGCCTTCTTCCTCTGCCCCGCTTGACGGCCGGGATTGGTTCTCCGCCGTCCGGCCGGGTGCTGTGTTACTTTCACCCGTTCCTGTTCTCTGCCCCGCTAGATGGCCGGGATTGGTTCTCCGCCGTCCTGCCGGGCGCTGTATTCTTTGCACCCCTTCCTGTCCTTTGCCCCACCAGACCGCCGGGATTGGTTCTCCGCCGTCCGGCTGGGTTTCCTTGTCCTGCCCTCTCCACCTGCATTCCGCTGCTCCGTCCGACGGCCGGGCTTGTTCTCCGCCGTCTGGCCGGGTGGTGTGGGTCTCCCCTTCCTTTTTTAGGTATTTAGGTTTTGTTATTATTTATGGGTTGGCACACATCATTGGGCTGATCTAGTACTCCTCATTTATCATTAAGCCCATTATTTCCATCATTTCCCTAATTGACTTGGCTGTTTTACGGCTGGCCCTTTCACCATCCTTTACTGGTGCCAGTATCCATACGTGTTTGGGGATACTTGCGTGGACGCTAATCAGGGTACAGGAGTCCAGTCCCATCACTTGAAGAAATACGGTAACAGCGCTGTGCGCTGCCTATTTGATTATCTAGCATTGTGTAAGAAGTATAGTTTTCTAATTCATGTGTTTTCACATTATAGATGTTAATACACAGTATTGGAGTTGGCATTTGGAATACAAACAAGTGTGTTTTGATTACTACATCCTATGGAAAATCTTGTACATCGATCCAAGTAAGAATATTGTGTTTAGGTGCTTTCATCACAGGTGTTTAGTTGAAGGAGAGCTGTCATTAATCTTGTTCTATCAATCCATTTATAGTTCAAGAAGAATTCCATACCTCATATACATCCGTTCAGAGGCTTAGACAAAACCTTGATGGTATGTAATATTGAGACAGGAAGCATAGAGACACATGATTATAAGACGCTGTTGTTTCATAACGTGCATATTTATTTCAGCTCTACATCCACCTGAAAACCCGTACAGTGTGTGCTACTATCAAGTAGAAGATTACAGTCAAGCTTTCTTTGTACCTTCCCCACCTTTCCTTGTTTTGTCTCCCTGTTTTCCCCTGGCGAGCCTCTCGATACTCTAGTGTTTGATAGAGTCGGAAGGCCGCAGGGGAGGACTGTGGAATTATCTTCGGATTCCTGACGCTTCTGCAGAACCTTCCTGGAAACCATTACACATGCCAAGGGAATGTTCCATCACAGTCGGCCTAAACTTTTGGATTTACCTTGGTCATGAGTGACCAGATGTCCCCGGTTGGCGATTTATGCTTTTAGGCACTATATCTCCATTTATTCTTTAAAAATTCATAACTCTGGTTCTACCTATTTAATGTTCGTTGTTTTGGTTTTGATTTCTTCATTAAATGAAACTCAATTTATTACCCTGGTGTGTATTATTTTTGTGTGGTTTTTTCACTGTTTTACTGTTTTAAGTGTTGCACAAATCCTTTACACATTGCCTTCTAAGTTAAGCCTGCCTGCTCTGTGCCAAGCTACCAGAGAGCGAACACAGAATAATTTAGGGTGAGTATCTGACTTACCTTGACTAGGGTGGTAGTCCCTTCTTGGACAGGGTGTATACCTCTGCCAACTAGAGAACCAGTTTCTAACATTGACTAATTAATGCCCATGGTCAGACAGGGCATAGTGCATGGCGTGGGGGAAGAAAGTTAACATTAGATGTAAAGGTTTTTTCAACCAAATTATTTAGGCTGCATCCATCTTGAGGCCTACTCTTCCAAAGTCTTTATAGTGTCAGGTACTTTAATATGGAGATCAAGGTGAAAAGGGATGAAGAACAAAAAACAGTAAAAGGAGGGATATTTCAGTAGTTGATTCTGGCTGTAAGGTTGTCAGATGGGGAGAATGGTTTCCCTCAGCTGGGTCTTTCAGATGTTCAGATGTAATGTTAAGATGTTAGATTTTTTTATGAAGACTTAAGCATATTACATTTTCTAATGAGTTTGTGTCAAGTACCTTTGAAAGAGATTTTGCCCATAATGCAATTATTACCTCTTGGAGGCAGCATTACATTTTTCGAATCTTCTAAAGACTCCTGCAGAACAAATGTCAAATAAATGTTTGGTTTGTCCTTCTCTGAGTACACTCTTCCTACGAGTCCTGTGTTTCTATGGAAAGACTATTTTATTCAGCAATGAGAAACAACATCATGAGCTATGAAATGGTCGTATTCAGGGCCGAACAGAGAACCAAAACCGGCCCTGGCAAAGTGCTCGGCCGCCCCCCTCCCCTCTCCACTCGGGGTGGTTGGAGGTGCTGCTGAGCTCTTTGCCGGGGCCGGTTTTCAGCCGATTTTGGTACAGGGCCGATTTTGCAGCTATGCTGCAAAAACGGCCCTGTAACAAGAACGGCCCCCAAGGGGCCCAAAACCGGCCCCCACTCATGCGGCGCACCAGGAGATTGCCCGGTGCCCGCAATGGCCAGTCCGGCCCTGGTCGTATTTGGTTGATTATTATGCACATCGGGACCATAATAAGATAGGGATTGGTTGCCTGTGTTTTCACAAGTGTACATCCTTACTGGGTGTGAATTATGCAGACTGGGGATGTGTGCCCTACTAACAAGCACTAGCAAAGCCAATACATGTGGCATTTAGCGCCAGCCCATTGGCAATTCTGGTTTTGTCATGGTTTTTGCATAACTTTATTGTTTTGGAAGCTGCCGGCCCGCATTACATAACAAAATAAAAGAAACAACATAGGCTAAAGGCAAAAGTATTGTTAATAGTTACAAAAAAGTACACATTATCATGGTACACCTTACACTGATTTGTACTACCTTGTGTGTGGATGTGCTCTTTGTAAAAGGGCACCATGCCATAACTCCTAGTGCTATCAGTCAATGGCTGAAGTGGGCTAACATTGCCCCTTGATGCATGCTATAGTCGGTGGAAGAAAAATGGGAATGAGACAATCCAGACTAATGGATAAAGTCTGGTTTAAAACCCGTATAAGTAACTAAGTTATACACTGTTTTTGTAAAAACAAAAGGTCAGGGCTAATGCAGGCCTAAAAAACATTTGTCTGGCAATGCCTGCCAGCCTCAACTTTGAGAAAAAAGGCAAGAGAGAAAGGAAGGAAGCAAGCAAGGAAGGAAAAAAGGAGGGAATGCAGACAAAAAATGAAGGGAGAAGGATAGTGAAGGAAAGAAGGCAAAAAGGAAAGAAGGAAATGAAGAAGTGAGGGAGGGTGGAGTGAGGAAGGTAAAAAGGGAAGGAAGGAACACAAAAGGAGGAAAGGAGGAAAGAAGACAAAGAGAAGGAAGACAGAAAGAAAAAGTGAAGAAAGCAAGAAAGAAAGAAGTAAATAAATAAATAAATAGAGAAGGCAAAACGAAAGAAGGAAAGAAAGTAGGTAGGAGGACAAAAAAATTCAAGAAAAAAGGGAAAAAAGGGAAAGAGGGCAAAAAGGAAAGAAGGAGGAAAGAAAAATGGAAGAACAAAGAAAGAAAGAAAAAAGCAAAGAAAACAAAGAAAAGAGAAAGAAGAGATATGTGAAGAAGGGAAGAATTAAAGAAAGAAGGTAAAACAGAAAGGAAGAAGGAATGAAAGAAAGAAAGCAAGAAGGAACGTATAAAGAAAAGAATGCGAAAAAAAACAAAGTGCATATGACGAATAGAAAGAAAGAAGGAAAGGGAAAAGACTAAAAATAAAGTAAGAAGGAAAGAAAGAATACAAGAGCTCAAAGCAGACAGAAAGAAAGAAGGCAAAAAAGAAAGAAAGTAACAAGGAAAGAAGGCAAAAATAAGGAAAGGAGAAGCAAAAAGTAAAGAAGGCCATTAACAAAGATGCATTAAATGAAAAGAAAAGAAAAAGCAAAGACAGAAAGGAATAAGGAAAGAAGACAAAAAAGGAAGAAGGGACGTAAAAAGTTTGCAAAAAACAAGGTAAGAAAAAATGAAAGTAGGCAAAACAGAAATAAAGAAGGTAAAAAGGAAGAAAGAATGGAAAAAAGAAGGAAAGGTAGTAGAAAGAATGAATGAAGAGAAGAAAAAGAAAAAAGAAAAAAGGAAAAGAAGAAAAGAAAACGGAAACAAGACAAAAAGTAAAAAGAAATGCATTGAAAGAAGCAACGGAGGTGAAAATTAAAAGAAAGTAGGGAAGAAAGGGGGAGCGCAAAAAAAGAAATATTGAAAGAAGGAGCAAAAGAAGGAAGGAAGGCGAAAATAAAAAAAAAGTTAAAAAGAAGCAAAAAAGAAGAAAAAAATAAATGAAAGAAAAACAGAAAGAAGGAGAGAAAAAAGGAAGGAAATCAAGAAGATGGAAATTAGGAAGAAAAGAGGGTTCACTGTCTAAAATATTGGATACTAAAACCAAATTACACCCCGTCTATATTTAAATAAAGCTGTTACAAGTGTGCTGCAAATTAAAATTAAACACCTTAATGATTGGTCTTCTTCCTGGGAAAAATTTAGCAAAGAGCCATTGGTGGAACTGAGTCCAGGAACCCAAAATGAGATGCTGTCATATAGCAACAGACCACTTTAAAAGGCATTTTAAAGAGACTGGAACTGATAACGCTGAAGTGTGCGCTATGCTCACTTCAAATCTGTCCGATCACAGCAGTGAACACTGGCAAGGAAACTCCTTGTGCTTGGATGTGCACCTTGTGAAAGAGCAAAATGCAGTTACTCAAAGTAAAGTTAGCCAAAGGTTCAAGTAGGCTGAACCATTGCCCCATGCTCTATGCTATAGCGGGTGGAATCAAAATGGAATGACACGACAGACTAATGGGTGGAGAGAGCAGGCTGAAAGCCCCTTTAACAAAGTATATAACAAATATTATTTTAGTAAAATCAAAAGATCTTGGATAACGCTAAACCTAACAAAATAAATCACTGTGGTAGCACATGTGATGCAATTATCAGAGTATAGAAGTACAGAGAGCTTGCTCCCACTCCACATTCCAGCTAGTTTGATGAGCGGGTTCGAAAAAAACGTGAAAGCATTATTGAGGGGTGGCCAAGGCTGCGACTGAAACTGGGGAAGCGCTTCGCTGCCACTGAGCTGAGTGGTATGTGGCTACAAAATATCCATTGGTATTGGTTGACATCCCAGTTGGCACCCCTTACATAATACACACTGCTTTGGACACTCCCAGTTTCGTTTGGCTGGAGTCATCTCTCCATGCTCATCTCAGGGTGTGTAGCACCCTGACTGATTGCATCACATCCTGTTCTGGCCCCGATGATGAGGCATGGCAAGAAGATACACCAGTTGCTGAAGATAACTCCACTGTTTATGCCCAGGTCCCTTTGTGGTTTAACATATCTTTGTTGATCAGGGGTTCAGAGCCCCATTGGACAACTTTCCACTCCAATGATCTCTGCCACCTCTCGGATCTGTTCAAGGGTGATGACTACAAATCCCTTGAGGAGCCTCCTCGTGGGTCACTTTTGGGACAACCAACGTTTTCAGCGCTGCCTTCATCACACCCTGGGCTCCCCCCCAGCCCTGCCTTGATCGCCACTGATTGACTATCTGCTGAAGTGGGGCACCTATAAAGGGATGTTATCCAGTTTGTACTAAATCTTGGTGGACCATCTATACTCTTCCTGTTGGCCCGCTCTCTGTGAGAAAGGTGAACAGACAAGTTGCAGATTTTGTATTCGGAGGTCGATTGGGGAGATTTGCTCATGTGCCACAATCAGTGACTCAGGGAGGTCCATCTCAAATTCAGCTGTTTCAAGGTTCTGCAACATTGCCATTGGTTGCTGCTTCGGCTCCATTGGTCATCCCTTCTCCTGTCTGCAACATTTTGGAGATGCGGCTCCCTGGAGGGGGACATAGTTCACCTCGTCAGTGAGGGGCCCTCTCGGAAGGCCTATTGGTCCTCTGTCATCACGATGATTGGACAGACAATGCCTCTTACTGGGGCGTTGAAAGTACAGACTGCTCGCTCAATAACATCACCCAATGTCCAGCCATCATCAACCAGCAGTCCAAGTGTCCAGCTGCCATGGCCCTGGTCACTGCCAGGATCTGCATCCTGAGACTTTGGAGATCACCCACCTGCCTGACGCTGGAGGTCTGGCTGAAAGAACTGTTTAAAGTGACTGCTTTGGAGTGAATCATTGCTAGACTCACTGACCATTATGACGCATTCATGGAATCTTGGGGAACCTTTCACCGAAACCCCTGATTCACACTTCCCCTCACACTGTCTGCTCTCCATGTCCCTGAGACCCCTGGTCACCTGCCGGCTCACTGCTCACCCTCTTGCCCAGTCTTGTCTCCTTTACAGATGGAATATCCTGACGTGGAATGCTTGGCATTTCCACCTGGTGGCCACTCTTCTTGATGCCTCAACAGAACATCATTCAGGCCACCCATCCCGCATCCTGCAATTCGTCCCCCACTCCCCATTTGACCTGCTCTCAGAAGAATCTTCCCATCTTCCTCCCCTGCTAACTCCCTCCCACTCTGGCCATCCAAGGAATAGACAGATCTTATGCCATCCTATTCCTGGCTCCTGGCAGCCTGCCCTGATGTTCAAACAGGTCCCTTCTGCTTGATTAATGTCTGCAACTGGACTCTTTGGCCACTTAGGTGGCTTATAATGTTGCTCTGGTTTACCTTTTGCTTGTGGTCATGCCCTCTGCTCTTATGCATGTAATTCCTGTATGCTCTTGGTTTGTATTATCCTTCTTTCCTTTAATAACAAAAGTAAAAAAATAACAAGTACAGAGAGGCAGTTGACCTGATGGTCTGTATTTCCAACTAGGTCCCCTCCTGACCCCTGTGAGTGCCTCTGAAGGCCCGTATGTAGGTAGGTACACGTAAGATGGCACCCTCTCATGTGGGGGTGGGGGCTCAGAACCCTCTCCAAGAAATTAAGTTGGATGTTGCTCTGCAGGCAAACCTGCAATATGTCGACATTAGCACTCTCAGTATCTCTGCAGAGCAAGCTAAACATTTATATATAGGGAATCAGAGATGCCACATAGGGGCAATTAGCCGGTGATGTTTCAAGAGAATCCCTTTTTTACTATGTGCGCCATCTCCCAAAAGGCACACTGGGGATGACAGACAAGACAGGGCAAGGCAGAAATCAATCAAATGCACTTTTTTCCCAGGAGTATCTGTAAAATTGAGCCCTGAACATTAAAAGATGATTCTCGTTTGCATGGGGGATATGGCTTCGTGCAAATGAGTGAATGGTCACTTTTCTATGCACTAGTATTAACTTTGAGCCGTACAGTTTATTTTTGCAAGAGACCACTCAGACAACTGTAGACACTTTTATGACACAAGGGGCATATTTACAAGTGGTGTAGCATGGCTTAGCCCCAATATTGCTAACACCATGCTTCATCACTTTAGTAATGCAGGGATGCACCGTCTTTACAATGATATGGCACTTCCTGTGCGTTTCTCCCTGTGCTAAAGTAAGCTGCAAAGTGCCAACGCAGGCACCCTTGCTTCATAGTGCAAGGATGTCTGCGTTGAGGGAATAATTGTTTATGTGCAGGAATATGTCCCTTTCTGCACATAAACAACAACAAATTGTGATCTTTTACTGCTATGTGTGCTGCAGTGTGAAACACAGATAAAAGTTGCAAATCATCGTTTTTGTAATGATTGTTTATGTGCAGGAAGGGACACCTTCGTGCACATAAACAATCATATATGGCCTTTGGCTGTTTTTATGTGTGCTGCACAATGCAGCACAATAGAAACAGCAAAAACGAGGAGAAATAAAGCACTTCTCCTTATTTCTTCTTGTTAACACCATGTTTTCCCTGTTCTTAATTTTGGTGCTGCCCTCAATTTATGCCACCCTTGTAAATAGGGAGCAGCATCAAAAATCAATGTGCGGAACGCCCAATTTAACACCCATTGTCCACCCCTTTCACATTAAGTATAGCGTGAAAGAGTGCCCTATTTACAAGACAGCGTTAAGCCGCGTTACAAGGCTTAATGCTGCCTTGTAAATAGGCAAAGCCCCTGTTGCCACAGGAGTGTTGTTAAAAGTGGCGTTCCTGTGGTGATTGAAGCTTCTAAATATGCCCCCTTGGAGTGTTCTGGCAGATTCAAAATCAATCAATCAATCAATCAATCAATACATTTGTAAAGCGCACTACTTACCCATGAGGGTCTCAAGGCCCTGAGGGGAATGCTGCTACTGCTCGAAAAGCCAGGTCTTGAGGAGTTTTCTGAAGGTCAGCAGGTCTTGGGATGGGGTGGGTGCCAAAGGTTGTTGGGGAGGGTGTTCCAGGTCTTTGCGGCGAGGTGGGAGAACAATCTGTCGCCGGAGGTTGCTCTCCGGATGCGGGGGACTGTGGCGAGGGCGAGGTCAGCGGAGCGTAGCAGGCGGGTGGGGGTGTAGAAGCTGAGTCGTCTGTTGAGGTACGCTGGTCCGGTGTTGTGGAGTGCCTTGTGTGCGTAGGTGAGGAGCTTTAAGGTTATCCTCTTGCTGACGGTGAGCCAGTGCAGGTCTCTCAGGTGGTGTGTGATGTGGCTGCGGTGAGGGATGTCAAGGATCAGGCATGCAGAGATGTTCTGGATGTGTTGGAGCTTTTTCAGGAGTTTGGCCGGGGCTCCTGCATAGAGTGCGTTTCCGTAGTCCAGCCTGCTGCTGACAGGGGCCTGGGTGACTGCTTTTCGTGTTTCGGTGGGGATCCACCTGTAGGTCTTGCGGAGCATGCAGAGTGTGTTGAAGCAGGAGGAGGAGACGGCGTTGGCCTGCTTAGTCATGGAGAGGGTGGAGTTGAGGATGATCCCTAGGTTGCGTGCGTGGTTGGTGGGTGTAGGAGCTGTTGCCAGTGCGGTCGGCCACCAGGAATCGTCCCAGGCTGAAGGGGTGAATCCGAAGATGAGGACCTCCGTTTTGTCCGAGTTCAGCTTCAGTCGGCTGTTCCTCATCCATTCGGCTACTGCCGTCATTCCTTCGTGGAGGTTGGTTTTGGCGGTGAGGGGGTCCTTGGTGAGGGAGAGGATCAGTTGGGTGTCATCGGTGTAGGAGATGATGTTGAGGTCGTGTAGTCTGGCGATGTGGGCAAGCGGTGCAATGTAGATGTTAACTCCTTCGATGCTCATGACGAGCTCAGCTCGTCATGAGGTATACCTCTAGGGTGCTCATGACGAGCTGAGCTCGTCATGACCACACCCATTAACATTATGGCCCAGCACAGGAGAAGGATCTGTCAAGCAGCCAAGGTGTTAAACAGCGTTGGGATGAGCCCTGGGGTACGCCGCATATGATCTTGGTGGATTCGGAGTCGAAGGGGAGGAGGCGGATGCTCTGTGTTCTGCCGGAGAGGAAGGAGGTGGTCCAGTCCAGAGCCTTCTCTTGGATCCTGGCATTGTGGAGGTATGTTCGTAGTGTGCGGTGGCAGACTGTGTCGAAGGCGACAGACAGGTCCAGGAGGATGAGGGCCACAGTTTATCTGTTGTCTAGCAGGGTTCTGATGTCGTCGGTGGCGGCGAGGAGGGCAGTTTTGGTGCTGTGGTTGCTGCGGAACCCGGACTGGGACGGGTCCAGGATGTTGTTCTCCTTGAGGTAGTGGGTCAGTTGTTTGTTGACGGTTTTCTCGATGACCTTCGCAGGGAACGGGAGCAGGAAGATGGGCAAGAAGTTCTTGCGGTCCTTGGGGTCTGTCTTGCGTTTCTTGAGTAAGGCGTTGATCTCGGCGTGGATCCAGCTCTCAGGGATGGTTGCTGTCTCAAATGAGATGCTGATGGCTTTTCAGAGATGGGGTGCGATGGCGGTGCTGGCTTTGTTGAAGATGCGGTGTGGCAAGGGTCTGATGGAGATCCTGAGTGGATGGTGTTCATGACCTTGATGGTGTTGTCATAGTTGATGTTGGTCCAGGAGAGCAGGCGGTTGGTGCGGGTGGTGGTTGTGAGTGCGGGTGTCCCCGTGGTCGGGCGGTTGTGGCGTTGAAGCTGTCGTGGATGTCTGCGATCTTGCGGTGGAAGAAGGTGGTGAGCGAGTCGTACAGGTCTTGCGAGGGTGCGATGTCGTTGATGTTGGAGCTGGGGTTGGAGAGTTCCTTCACGATGGTGAAGAGCTCTTTGCTGTTGTCTGCATTTTTGTCTAGGTGGTCTTTGAAGAAGGCCCTTTTGGCGGTGGTGATGGTGTCTACGGGTGGAGTTCTTGTGGGCTGCGTAGCTGTCTCGTGTTCGTTCGCGGAGCAAGTTCTTCTCTAGCTTTTGGTAGGTCTGCTTGGAGGTCTGGAGGTCTTAAGTGAACCAGCTGGCTTTCTTGCTGGTGTGGCTTTTGGAGGGTTTCTTGAGCGGGGCGAGGGTGTTGGCGCAGTGATTGATCCACTGTCTGAGGTTGCGGGCGGCCGTGTCAGGGTCGGTGGGTTCGGCAGGAGGGTTCTGGGTGAGGGTGGTGGTTAGCTGGTCTTTGGTGACTTTGCTTCAGCAGCGGCGGGGCATCTGTTGGGTACGATGGTGAGTGTTGGGTTTTAGGACGGTGAAGTGGGTGCAACGATGGTCGGTCCAGTGGAGTTCCGTGGTGTGGCTGAAGTTGACATGTGAGCTTGCGGAGAAGATGGGGTCAAGCATGTGGCAGGCGGAGTGAGTGGGTGTTGTGACGAGTTGTCTGAGTCCGAGGTTGGCGAGGTTGGCGATCAGGGTGGTGGAGTTGGTGTCGTTGTTGTTCTCGAGGTGGAAGTTCAGGTCCCTGAGGAGGATGTAGTCCATGGAGGCGAGGGCGTTTGTGCTGACGCAGTCGGCGATGGAGTCGCTGAACTGTGGTCGGGGTCCAGGGGGTCTGTAGACGAGAGTTCCTCTGAGAGTGGTGTTGGGGTCAGTACGGATATGGAAGTGGAGGTGTTCGGCGGTGCTGAGGGTTTCGTGGGTGTTGGTCGAGACTCTGAGAGTATGCCTGTGAAAAATGGCGATTCCTCCTCCTATTCTGTTGGTGCCCTCCCTGCAGGTGATCTTGTAGCCGTCCGGATGGCTATGGCGACGTCGGGTGCCGAGGAGGGGTTCAGCCAGGTCTCTGTCAGGAAGGCGACGTCTGGGGAGGTTGAGTCCAGCAGGTCCCAGAGTTCCACGGCGTGTGTGCGGGTGGAGCGGGTGTTGAGAAGGATGCTGGTGAGTAGGAAAACAGGCAATAACAGCAAAGAGACAGGCAAAAGCTTGACCGGCGAAGGACACAAAGGTAAAAAAAAGGGCACAACAAAGCAGGGGGAATGAAAGGCAGAGAGAAACGAGCACAAGTTACAATTTCGGAATCAGGCAACAGCGGCAAGAACAGGTGATGGACACAGAAGGCAAAATGGGCAGAACAAAGCGGGGGTAATGAAGGGGGAGACAATTGCGCACAAGTATCAATCGTAGATTCAGGCAACAGCAGCAAGAATGGGCAGAAGTGAGAGAGCAAACCAAAGGGCCTACCACTGGCCACCAGGGATGAGGCGCAGGTAGTAGCCTGCGGGTGGAGGCGGGCCTCGATTTCCCAGCAGCAGCTGGGCTAGGATGTGGGCACAGGCTGGTGGACTGCGCTGCGTGGGGAGCGACCTGCCTGGGTCAGGGTCAAGGGTCGCTCACCAGTTGTGAACCTGGCAAACCTGTCAGTGAAGTCACCCAGTCCAACTAATATTGATTTTGAAATGATTCCATAAAGATACAAAATTATTGATTGTGCTTTGTAACTAAATGAAGAGTTATTAAAACTGTTTTTCCACATTAAATTTTATTGCAGCAAAAAGATGAAGCAGATAAATGCTGCGTGCAAGGTTTTGACAGACTGAATAAAGGATTAAACATTAAAGAAGACACATATTCATAAAACAATTTTAAAATTAGTAGCTTAGAGTGCTAGAAATTATTACTGCCAATGAAAATGCTTATAGGTGAAGTGAAGGTCAATGGATCAGTAGTCCATAGGAAGACAGAATGAAGTGTGATTTAAAGTGCCTCCTTGCGTCACCGTAGTTGGTAGGAACTTGAATGCCAGTAGAAACCCTGGTACTGCAAGGGCATGTTGCACATGTAATCCATAACCTTGGTTTAAGCAAGTCTGGTAGGTTCAGCTACAACAAACAAGAGTTCAGTAGAATCGGACTGGCACAAAAGAAAAGCCTGGGCAACAAAATAAAAGTGCCCCGTTAGTGAATTAGATAGCAAAAAAAAGTGGGAAATGTCTGCAAATCGAGGCAGTTTTGCACTTATAAAGACACGCTGTTTAAGTGTTTTGAAAGGTATGGAAGACTGCCTGGGGCTGAGCCTGCTGCAGCCAATGTTTTTTTTAATCTCAGGTAAGTCACGAGTAAACACAGCCCAGCGGCTAAAAAACTGCTCAAAAACGGCCTGCTCACTGACTTGTCAGACCAGCCCCCCCCCCCCCAAACACTGCCTGATTGCCCTTTAGGCCAGTCAAACTCTGCATTTCAGCAGTTTAAAAAACAGCTAACTCAAAAGCAAGCATTGTTTCACCGCCGACCAGAGCATAAAAAGGAGAAATTAATCATAGAGGCGACCATTGACAATTACAATGGAATGATAGCCTGCAACAAGCCTAATCGCTGGTTGCAATAAAAACTTAATTAGCAGGTACTCCATTGAGAAAAAGGTTTTAATTACCATCTCAGTCCTGACGAGACCTATTAACTCATGTGAGCCGTAATGCGTCGGGTCCTAATGAGGAAGGAGCATGTGTACAAGTCACAGATATTAATTACAAAGGAGAGGAAAGAGGCACGCTAGATCCACACAATTTCTGGGTGTTGTAGACATAGACCCTTCTTGACACTTAACGAATAAAGCTCACAATTCAGATACTAATTACACAAGAAACGATAGAACCAAAACCACGTCATTTTTTGCTTCATTTATAGCTTTAACCACACCATAATAGGAACCTCAATACCCCTGCCCATGAATTGTTTCCATGCTCATTTCACTACCGATGGACTGGTGTTTACCCTTGATGAAGAGTGATATTAGTTTATAGTGCTATATGTTCACTTGACAAGAAATTATATGGCTCGTTCATTTTGGAATACATTTACGCTTTTGAGTAAATTCACTACTTTTTGGTTATTCTCCAAATATGAGTGAAAGTAAGATACTACCAAAAAGAAACACTACGGTAGTAAGTTTAGCAATACCCATGCCCAACCACTGGTACTGCAACACCCTCCCTTAGAACATAATAATAATAATAATAATAATAATAATAATAATAATAATAGAAACCCATGAAAAAAGAAATAAAAAATGATAAAACCCCAAGGGACAAATGTTAAATGTAATCAAATTATTTAAACTAGTTGCAAATACCAATGATTTTATATTAATGTTAATAAATATATACAAATACAACATATGTACTATTTAAATATAAAAAATGTCTAAAACGCAGGTACCAATCAATGTTATTATTAAATTTTAAGTTTTCATGTTTGAGATTTTATTAAAAATTATTATATACTTTTTAATTATTCCATACATTTCTTTAAATAATTAGTAATGAACATTGAGTTATTTTGGATAAGATATTATTATTTTTTTCCAAAATTCTGTTCATTGGTCCACTTAGCTGCTTCTAAATGGCACCGAAAGAAACTAATATGTCAGCTACAGGGAAGGCTTTTAGATCCTATCTTGACCGCCAGTCAAGTTTCTGTGGCAAACCCATACTGTTAACATTTGCATGTTTTGAAAATATACGGGTATCGAACGTGTATAGATTTCCTGGAATTTTATTAGGGACTGGGGCCTGCTTGACTACTTGATTTTCAATGCCTTTGATTGCCTCAGTTAGCTGGAAACTAAGGAGTGAAGCATTTGGATACATTTTAAGGGTTATTCATACCTGTCTCACATTTTGGCATGGGATCTCAAGCCAAATAAGTGAGATAGCCCAATGTTGCATTGCACAAATGCTTACGTTATACCTGTGAAACATACATCTCAGATCAGATTGGGTCACACAAGCAACTGCAGCCCTTTTGTTGATAGTAAAGATATGACCGGGTGAAATAGCACATGAACAAATAGATGTTGTACTAGCAAGCACCTTTGACAATCCAGTTTTTGGAATTTCAGCTAAATTTATGAACCAGGTTATCTGGCCTTACATGGATACATGTCAATATCGCCATTGAGTTCACAAAGTGCAATCAGAATATCTTGTCTAATTCCTCTTATAATTTCTGTTTATTAATTCCACTTTTCCTGCATCCACAAAAACATGACTTTCCTATTTCCGCCTCTGGAAGTATTTAAAAATATCCCACATTTCAACAATTTAAAGAGGGAATGTTATCTCAAAGACTAAAGCTACAAATCAAAGATGTATAACCCAACATCTTCTATAGAGAAGCGACCAGAGTACTTTAACTATCTCAAGAAATACTCTTTTGTAAAATACATCTGCATAACTCAAGATTAGGATTGCCCTGACCACGCAGGTTGCATCAGTTGTGAATAACCCTGCCTTTCAAATTCAGAAACTATGCAACATTGTCAGCTACTCTGAGTAGGACATTGGAAATTGGGAGGTGGAGATGATTTTATCTCTAGATAATAAAATTGAAACACCTTTTCAAGTATCCTCAATAGTTTAATATAGAGGCTTCAGCTCTGCCAAAATGCTTCTGTCTGACTCATTTTAGGTTTAGGCATAAGAGATCATGTTTCCGAAAAACTACAAACTAAAGAGTGAAATTACTTCAATCAGTGCTATATGGTGTATAAACCCATTAACAGCTTGGTCCTGGGCTATTTATGCCACTTACATATTGATGCATACCATCACCCAAACCCATTTATTTATTTTTGTCCATGTTTTCACTTACCCCCACCTGCATGCATGCATTTTCCTTTCAAATTGTGAATATATAATAATCACATCCACCTTCCTTCCATCCATATGTTGCACCTATCCATCCATTTATCTGTCTCTCCATTTGTTTATTCAACCATCAGAGGACCCATCCATCCATTCCTCCACCCATTCATCCATTCCTTTCGCCTATTGTACATTTATTGATTCATCAAGCCAGGTAGTGATAGAGATTGTGTAGCTGTGACTTCCTTATCTATCTATCTATCTATCTATCTATCTATCTATCTATCTATCTATCTATCTATCTATCTATCTATCTATCTATCTATCTATCTATCTATCTATCTATCTATCTATCTATCTATCTATCTATCTATCTATCTATCTATATATCCAAACACAGATACATATTAATCCATCTATATATATATCCTTATATATATATATATATATATATATATATATATATATATATATATATATATATATATATATATTACCTAATGGCGGTCGCCAGTAGGAAGTTATAGTTGGGTTGTTGTTTCTATTAAAAATGCGTTTATTCTTTTGCCAATATCTCTGGCGCTGTTTGAGGAATCTTCGGAAAATTTGTAAAACTAATGGGGAGCACCGGTCAGCTCCCGTTTTGAAAGTTTTGGGGTGATTCATCAAGCAGGGGTGTGTGAAAAAAGGGGGTCCCAAAACGTGTTTTCTCCATGTTAATTTCCATAGAAAACTTTAGACATGGCCACAACCTGAAATGCAGAACGGAATTACACCAAATGTGGCATAAAGGTAGCTTTTGGGCCAGAAAGCACTCTTTTCTTGAAATGGAGTTTATCCATTCAGTAGTTTTTTAGAAATCTAAACTTTTACAGATATTGATATTTCAGGATTGTGAGATCTGATTAGCTGAACCCTCCCGATCTTGAGCTTGTTTCTGATTTGCTGCCAACACTTCACACCAGGAAGTGTTGGCAGCCATCTTGTGATTCGGTTGAACCGAGTCGCAAGAAAAAAGGTGAAAAAGGAAGACAAGGGGGAAGGTAGGAACACTCTGACCCCCTAAGGCTTCTGAGGGGGTGCCATAGGAACCCCGAAGGTCATATGAAGCATTTTCTTTAATATTTTCAGTGGGAGAAGCACAGAGTCCGCAAATCACATTAAAAAAACTTGGAGCGCGACATCGTGAGCTTTGTTTAATTAGGCCCCCGGGTGGGTCAGGTCCCAGGAGCAATGTTTAGGTATGATGCGGGGTCTACTTCTGTCATGGTTACCGACACCTCCCTGGGGCAAATATAATGAGATGCAGGGGCACACAGCCCCCCTCCGCCCTGGAGAGCACCAGCTCCCCTGGGCTACATGTAAAACTTTAGTGTGGAAGGGGTCAATCCTCCCCGACACTGTCCTGGGGACCACTAGCTTCCCGGGCATTCATCAATTAAAATGCGGGGGTCCATTGGAGACTGCTGACCCCGGGGAGCACGATTTTCCCCAGGATTTAAATTTGAAGGAGGCTGCTCGTGGGGAGTCCCTTGAAGAGTTTTCCATGGCCCTGGGGATCCCTTTCCCCTAGGGCCGGTTCCATCAATGTCCCATGGTGTCTACCCCATGGACATTGCAGTTTTCTATGGCAGGGCGGAAGCTTTGCTCCCATCCTGCCATAGCAAACTTCTGCTTCGCTTTATGGAAGCGAAAGGAGGAAATTTGCTCTTGCTTCCATAAAGTGAAGCAGATTTGCTTTTGGGCAAAGAGAGCTGCATGTCAGTCAAAAGCAGTGTCTGCTCTCGCAGGAGGCGAGGAGTTAACAGGGACTTCAGGGGCATTGGAGCTTGCCCGTGGTCCCCGAACATCACGGCCAGGCCTCGGGGATAAGGTCCCCGGGAACTACAATGTCCTGGGAGGAAGCCACGTGGGCTCCCTTCCTTGTTTAATTTTTTTTTTAAATGGTCAGGCCCCAGGGGATGGGGTCCCCGGGTCCGATATTGGCCAATGTAACTGGGGGGTATTAATTAATATATATTTTTTTCGTGATAGGAGTGGAAACCCCCTCGTGGTTGACAGTGTGGCCCTTTGTAATGTTGCAATCAGTTCATAAATCCCCCAAAATATTTAAACAGAGTATGTATGTTAAAAATAAATAGGATTCAGTTTTGGTTATTGGGTTACTTGAAAAAGAGCCCTTGTTTTCATTATCACTTTGCTGAAGCTACATGTAAGTGTGGAAGCACAGCTTGAGGTTGTTGATTAAAACTCTGTTTCCTTCATCTGTGAAATGAATTCCATCACTTCTGTAGATGTCGTCGATATCAAAACGTAGATTGTTGTTATAGATGGACCCTATTCTATGATCTCTGAGGTAAGCAGACACAGCTTTATTGACATTTTTCCTAGCTTTCTCAGTCTGAATTGATTAGACCACTTCTATTTCTTTCTTTGGCATGTATTAGAGTATGCAAAGACAGTTTGAGGCAAAGTGTGTAAAGGTATCCTTCATTAGCATGTCCAGCCCAACCCTGGTCAATGTGCCTAGGTAATTGCCACCACAGTGCACAATCAGGAGGACAGGGGGTTGTCAAAAAGTTTTCAACCAAAGGCATCAGTTAGTGCCACTTTAATCCTTTATGTACAAACCATTTAATATCCACATTTTGCAAACTTAGGTCTTTGTGAATACGCTTGTGTTCAGCATACCTTTTGCACCAGAAAACATAGCTGTGCCCTACGATCCATGCTGTAAGCCTTTTGAAGGGATGTCTGGAAGGAATCAAAAGCTGTCTGTAGCAAATGTAGTCTGTTGGTAGAATGAGAGATATGTAAAAAGGTGGAAAACAAGTTTTTCTTTTAGGAAACTGATAACGGATTGGTTGGTGATCAACATTGTGCACTGAAAAATAGAATGCATTTTACATTCGTAACAAAAGCATGTTTCTGATTGGTTAATAAAAATGTTTGAAAGTTACAATATATAGTTAAGATAACATATTGCAAAAGTCAACCACACCTGCTATTTGCATTTGGAAGTTCTGTTCTGAACTGAAATATATGGTGAACTTGTGACCTGCCACTGCCGTTGAATGTTGCTGAAACTGCTGCTATGGACACTGGCATTAAGGAGAGTGGGGGAAGGGTTGATACAACTGTGGTATTAAAATATGTATTGCAGATTTAAATACAAGTGATAAGCTATTAAAGTTAGTTTTTCTAAATCAGTAGTATGTTTAGAAGAAATGTGTTGCTCAAAATTAGCAGTAGTATTATTGGAGATAGGTTTTTGAACTTTCGTAAGGGTTCGGGGCTTCATGGCGATGTAGAAGCGTGGTGGAGTCCCAACTCCACAAAATTACAGAACAAGTTTGGGCACTTTTAGAAGAGAGTTAGAAAGGGTTGATACGAGTAACAAATAGAAATGTGCTTTACAATTTGAAATAATGAAGGAACACATTTGATTTGTTACTTACATTTATTTCTGTGCAGAAAGAGAGGGAAAGTTTGCCATTACTGGTTTTACCTTGTTGAGAGTGCTGCACTACATTTATTGTGTGAGAAAGAAAAGTTTTCATGCGTTCCTGATATTTGATACTCTGCAATACTATTACAGAGGTGAGTTACAAATTTGTAATGTGTGTTATCTATTGTGTAGTAGTGGTTCAGTCTTTTAGGTTTGAAAATCATTTATTACAAAATATGTTTGAAATATGTTACGAACTGTACAAAGACTCTGAGTAGTTGCTGAATATTAAAGCTGCAAGAGAAAAGTGAGGTTTAAGATTTGATGGCAGAGGCATTAGTGCTTAGGCTACTTTGTATGATGTGGAAAGGTAAGCTGTATATATTTAGGTGTGTTCATGAAATGAGGAGTGCAGTCTGTCATGTTGAAAGGACTTCATGGTCTTGTGACTGAGGTACAGGGTTGAATTGGGATCCAAAATCAGCCCGTGCAACGTAAAAGAAATGGCCCACATTTACAGAATGCGACTAGTTGGAAAATACTGTTTTTTTTAAAAGAGTCATGTTTTATTAACTTCAGGGAGATAAATAAGAAATGCAAATGTTGCCTGCACACTTTGTGCATGGATTTATTCACAGTGGTGAACCACACCTGAATAAAGTGAAGGTAATTCCCAGGCTCCCTACCCCTGCTCAATCTGTGTACATTACATGGCTGGCACATCGAGAGACTGGGAATGACACCTCCCTCGACTCCTTCCCTCTCTTACCCCGCCCAACGCTCCCCCCCCTTTGTAAAAGGAAGGTAACACAGGCTCATCTGCATTGAAAAATACCACTTAGGCCCTCACTGGGCTGCTGGCGGCATCTGAACAGCAAAGATAAAGTCCTAATCGGCTTCTATGCTACACAAAAAAGCAGCACAGAGTTTCAACTTGCATACCGGCCCATTGTACATCGCCCGAGTGTCCGTTTTAGCAATCCGACTTTGCAGAGGTATATCTGTACTTCTACATGTATTTTCACACGTGTTATGCATGGGAAGATCCGACAAGTATAAAACACAGGTATACATCTGTTTGTATATTTCTGTTATGTATGATGCTACAAGCAAAAGGCACAGACACAATCATGCATGCTTTCAGTAATATGGTAACACTTGCAACTGTGACATGTGAAGTGTTGCTGCTTTATTTTTAGGTAGGCCCAACACTCTTAGTAGTTGGTGAGTAGTGAAGCTGCTAGACAAAAGTGAGGTTAAAGACATGCCGGCAGAGGGATTAGTGATTAAGGTATACTGGCTGGTAGAATGTTAGGCTCTGGAAAGGTATAGTTGAAGTATGTCGTATATATTTAGGTGTCTTTGTGAAATGAGGTATGCAGTCTGTCATGTCTTTCCCTGGAGTATAGATCTCTGAAAATCGATCTACAAAGTGATCAAGAATAGGCCAAATCTTAAAAAGACTGTCACAGTCAGGGTGATATTGTGGCAATGCCAAAGCATTATCAACAAAATGCAGCATCTGATGCAAAAGTAAATAACGATCACAACTCATAATTGCAGGAAATATGGCTGTTGCCATCAAGGGATGGGTAGACCAATATGAAGCCAGGGAGAGCTTCCTTATCAAGCCCTTCAAAAAAGTCAAACCCAAAAACTTCTTCATCTTATCCAGATTTGTGTGAGTCCACCAGGTAACTCAAAAGGAGACCTAAGTAATGTAATGTAAATGTGCTGGACTTGTAAAGCGCACAGCTGCCCGTAAGCGTCCCGGCGCTTGCTTAGGGAACCCGTCCTGGTATTCCCCTGTGAGAAACCCTGGCAGGGTGTCCACAAGGTGAAAGCCAGGCATCCCGCCGCGAGGGGCCGTAGTGGAGATTAAGCAAGCTATTGCCCAGAGTCGCAGAGTGTGACCCCGTGAGTTGAGTAGGCACCAGAGCGAGAATTGTCGAGTCCGTGGAATTTTGAGCCCGAGACCCTCCGAGGCAGGGAATCGAACCCTGGTCCACGGTCGATCTCAGCTTCCGGGTCTGCCGCCTCTAACCACTGAGCCACGCTTCTCCACTATGTCCCTTCTCCAGTATGCCACTGTGTCCCTCAAAAACTGTTCAGTATACTGATTAGTCTGCTCAACAATTTCATCCAGAAATACATCATCCATTACCAACTGAAAAAACTGTATAGGCAAAATAAAAATCACAATCCACTCTACACCCTGAATCACCACTAAAGGAAAGCAACACAGGCTGCACCATCTTTGGATCAACCCACAGTCCAGCACTTCCAGTAGGAAGCTTTGCAGCCCCCGGCTGCAATCCTGATGCCTCTTGCTGCACCATCAACACATCAATGTGCTCCTCTAAAACAGGCACTTTATCCACACTGAAAGTAGCTTCATCCACACTCAGAGTAACTTTCTCATCAGATGATTTCTTGTGAACAGAAAACTCATTGCCAGAATCTTGCACTTCCTCCTCTCCCTCAGTCTGATAATCATGGTCAGAGGAAGATTCAAAAATCATACCAACCACCTGCTGAGCAGTAATTCTGCGGCTAGCCAAAATCCTTACTAATAAAGGTAACTTTTCAAGCAAGTCAACAACAACAAACACTTTGCAAAATAAGTAATAAACAAAATGTGGCTTTATCACAAAGACCTATATACTCTGAAACTATACCACTCACTTGCCAGAAGCAGCTATACTCACCACCACCTACTCTGCACAGACACAGTAAGAACCAACAATATCCCACTAAAAAAGGAAAAGAAAAGAAAATTAAACAATGCAAAACACATTGCAAAGAATTTCGTTCTCAAAACACTAACCAAATATGCTGCTATTATGACACCACTTACATAAAACTAATTCATGCTTTTTTTTTCCAACCAGATTTTATTGGTGTTCAAAGACATATACAAAACACACATTCAATGTTCACTAATCATGTCCCTTCTCACAGTTGTTAAACATGTCTTGCATTGTTATCATTCTCTGGCATGCTTAAGGTAACAATCACGGTTAACAGAACATCCCCTTCTCCCCCTTGAGTTGCGCATGATAGATAATCACATTCCATGCGCGATGGTAGGTTTGCATGCATCTCGCTTCTAGTTTCAGTATTGAAAAGAAGGGAACTGCTTTATTGCATGCATTCTTCAGATTATCTAAACGGCTAAAAGGTCCCTTGTTTACCCCCCTTCTCACAGTCATCAAAGCTAAGCTACTTCCAACGATAGCTTATGGCAGTGTGGACCATAATGGAAGAAGTGCACCGCTATTAGATAAAATTCAAACAAGAGTATACAAGCGAGTATTTTGTTTACCGTGCGATGCCTCACCAGCACAGGTACATCTCGAGTTTGGATTTTGGATTGCAGTACCAAATATTGCATAAAAGATACGAGTCAATTACATTTTGGTATAACATCTGGCTCAACAACGACGTAGAAATTAACTCTGCCATATGGGCAGCCTTGCAAGGCAATCCTAAATCTTACTATGCGAAGTACCTAGATTCCTCCATGAAAAGCACCAAGATGACAGACGTTTGGCAAAGGAAATTACCAGTATCAGCATTTAAACAGATCGTGAAAAAAGCAGCTAACATGCACTCGTTGATCGTAGACAAAACAACCTTAAGACGACGTGTACACGCATGGATGGTTTTAAAATCCTATAAAAGGCCGGTGCCATCTGCTTATCTAGGCCTTGCATTTCTTCCCCACTTAAAGCTAAAGTACTTGAAGTTACGCATGGGAAAATTGGCCACAAATGCCGACCAATCTGACTGGAGGACCCCGGGCCCTAAGGATTGTAACCTATGTGGCGCAGAAGTTCAAGATTTCATACATTTGATTTGTATTTGTCCGGTGTTAGAGTGTGATCGCCAGAGTCTACTCAGGAGAAAGTTCAATGAAAAAGGTATTTGCACCTGCCGTTCGGCAATATTAAACGTGTTGCACTCAGTTGACCCACAATTCATGTGTCTAATAATTAAATATGTAACCAATTTTGAAAATTTACTGAAAAGATAATTTAAGTCAGAACTCAGATTTTGCGATTAATTTTGGTCTTGGTTTACAATTCATTTCTCAAACAATTAATCAACATTGAGAACTTTTGTAAAGGACAATAAGACCAAATTTATAACCCACCAAGTTCGACATGGTTTCATAAAATTTGTTTTTTTTACATGTTTTTTATTAACAAATGTGGTTTTAACATTTTGTACTTATTGTATAATAGTACACAAAGAAAAAGTATTTTAATAATTGGAATATTGTAACGGTTTTATTAACTATACAATAAAGAATTTATTATTGTTATTGTTAGTTTCAGTATGTGTCGGAGTGCTGGGCGGCGCCCTATTAGGTGTTCTACTTAGCCGTTCCCTTGGTCTGGTGCTGCAGGTTGCAGAGTGCTCGCCCCACTACCATTGTCCTGCCCTCTAATGATAAATTCATTCACTAGTCCTTACCACACCCTGGCCCTGTCTTTTTCCTATCCCCGATGAGCTTCCCTGAGCAGTAATCTGCCTTCTGCTCCTGCACATTTTTCAAGTTCTTTTTTCCAGGAGGTAATCCTGGGCCCTTCTTGCGCCTTCCAATTTCTGGCTACTCCTCTTTTAGCCAGTTGATAGGCCAGGTCTTGGAACTTCCCAATTGTCTTATTTTTGGCCGTGTAAGGAAATCATCCTAGTAGGAACTGCTCTGGGGTATGCGGGAGGTCCTTATAAATGAGCTCTCCTACTACTTATCCTACTACTTCCCAGAAGAGTTGGAGTGTGGGGTGGTTCCAAAACATGAGGATTATGTGTGCTTCCCTTTCTCCACACCATGGACACACACAGTGCCGAAGTATCTCCTGATTCGGGATGGTTTGAGATACGCCCTATGTAAGACATAGAAATTAATTAATTTAAACCGCACGTTTCTGGATACTTTCGGGGTTCGCTCTAGGATGCTATCCCACTCCACCTCTAGTACATGTTTACCTAAATCTTCCTCCCATTGTAATCGCAAGAGCTCTAGCCGCTGTTGTATATCTTGTTTCATGGCCATGTAAAGGCATGACACTGTTTTAATCCTCCTCGCAGATAGCGCCACATATCTGCGCCCTGCTAGTGTCCACGGCTCAGTGTCTCCCCCTCCCCAGTGCCGTCCAATCCCTCTAGTAAGGGCCCCATGCTTCAAGAAGTGACCTCCTGGTAAATCGTATGCAGCTCGCGGCTTGTCAAATGGTAGCAGCGCGGAGTCCGGGTACAGGTCAAAAAATTTATTCATGCATGATAATAATACTCATTCGGAGTAAAAACAACAAAAAAAGTTTCTTACCAATACTACAGAATAAACATTGCTGAAAACGCACACAAAAATCAAAAGCTTTGCACTAGAATAAAAAGTAGAAATAAAACATTACGATCACATATGCAAATAGTGCACTACTTCACACACAATCCACCAGCCAAGCTGAGGGGCAGGTGGGCCTAAAAGAATAAGGCTGATCTGCCCCCAAGGGGGGCAGAAACAGCCAAAATATTCACCCTGTAAAAGGAGAGCAATCCTTTGCCAAGAGCCCACTTCCCAACACCAACATTTAAAAAACCCTGGTGTCTAGTGTCTTCTGCCCCCTTGGGGACAGATGGGCATAAAAACATATGGCTGATCTGTCCCCAAAGAGGGCAAAATCTACCACAATAATACCACCATAAAGGGGAGCGACCCCTGCCCAAGGGTCGCTCCCCAACAGCATTTCACTAAAACCCTGGTGTCTAGTGACCTCTGCCTCCCTTGGTGACAGATTGCCTTAAAAACATATGGCTGATCTGTCCCCAAAAATGGCAGAAATGGGCACAATAATCACCCCATAAAGGGTAGCGACCCTTGCCTAAGGGGCCGCCTACCAACATAAAAAAAAAAACAGAAATCCCTGGTGGCCTAGTGGGCCACACAAAACTAAAAACAAATCAGCTGATCTGTCCCCCAGGCGGGCAAACACAGCCAAAATAATGCTACCCAAATGGGAGTGACCCTTGCCCAAGGGGCCACTCTCCAACATCCCCCAAAAAAACAGAAATCCCTGGTGGCCTAGTGGACCACACAAAACAAAACAAAGTCAGGCGATCTGCACACAAGAAACGGCCAACATAAGGCTCCACAAAGTGTTGCGAACCTTTGCCCAAGGAGCTGCCTCCTGCAAACATATCCTTGGTGGTCTAGTGGGGCAAAATTTAAATAAATACGGTCCGATCTGCCCCCCGGGGGGGCATAAACAGCCAAAAACATTGCCCCCAAAGAGGAGCAACCCTTGGCTAAGGGGCCACTCCCTGCAAGCAATAGATTACATTAAAAAAATAATCCCTAGTGTCTAGTGGGCCTTGGAGGAAAGGAAAACCCTTTTGTTTCCCCCAATGCCTCTTTTGTTTAAATTCCCTCATCCCCGAGCAGAAACGTAACTCCTTTTTGCTGGACGCACTGGTAGCAAATGTCTTCCAACGCATCCCGTTTCATGTAAACACATCAGCGCGCGTGCGCACTGACATCATTAGATGACAAGGAGAGGAGGCAGGAGGCTACCGAAGGGCTTTCGCTGCCTTCCTCGGTGGGGGCAGCATTAAGGGCAGCCCATGGGGGAGTGCCAGCGCTTCCTGTGTGGGTGGGTGCTAGGATGGCCGGGAGATGTCCAACGCAGACACCCACCATAATGTCGGACGGCTTCCATCCGTCTGATGCATGGAAAAGGTTACAGTGATGTGGCAGATTGACAAGGGCATCATGTCCATCTTCTGGTGACCAATGAGACACCATCTGACTATTGGGAAACTTATTGCCCATTGTTACTCTGGAGGCCTTAGTCCCCCCTCTGTTGAGCATTGCTGCATGGCCCTGCACCTTGTGAAACTGGCATATATGCACACCTGGGTCCATGACCCCTGTTGTAGGTCATGACAGAGAATCAGCTCATGGATAGTCCATCAGGATGTTGCTCCCTATCTATGCCCTTTGTTCCGGGGGCCTGTGAGCCCCATGAAACAGATGATGTCCAGAATGTGGCACGGGCCCACAAACTCCTCTTAGTGGATAGTCACCTCCATCATAAGGTACCCATCTGGTACAACAATAGTATCCATGTAGGGGGAGCCATGTTCAATTGGGACCCATGGTGTGATGCAGGGATCCACACTCTGAGTCACCTGCTTTTTTGGATAAACTCAAATCCCTTGCAACATTGCAAGAAGAATTCAGCCTTCTTGTTAGCCAACAGTCACGCTATACACAACTGTGCCATTCACTCACACACAGGCTGGGCCCCTACCCCCGGCCAAACCCTCCCTCACCAGTGCTCACCTGTCTTAATACATGGGGGCAGTATAGGGGATGATGTCTGGGCTGCACAACCTTTTGATTTGTCTTCTCTGCTCCCAGCCACAGACAGTGCATCTGAAGGCAACTTAGTAGGCTTGCCTTCTGGTTGAATACTAGGAGGAAGACTGCACCGCATTCCTAAAGAACCTTGGCTGAGGGGTACGGGATGCCCAGATGAAATTCTGCCTTTTCAATATCCTGCATTGGTGGCATGTGCTCCTTCTGGGCCAAGGTGGGGTCCACTTAGAGGGAGTCAATGCCCATGTTTGTTCCATTGCCGGGCCATCTGGTCCTGCTCCATGACCTGGCAGACTTTCCCCAATTGACTCATCATATCCGTTGATTGCTGACCGCCACCCTGACAGTGACTAAGATTTGCATCCTACGTCACTGGCGTTTCCCGCAGTTGCTGATGCACGAGGAATGGCTCACGGCTATGCACAAAACTGCTTCTTATGAGAAAATAATCCACAATTTGCTGGATAAGGCAGACATGTTTCTTCTTTACTGGTCTCCTTTCTTTAGGGTGGGCTAATGCTGTGTCTTTAGTGACTGTAGTGTTCATGACCTGTTCCTCCCATGGATCCCTCCCCCACAGTCCTCTCTGTCACCTCACTCCCCCCCTTCTTTCCTATCCCCCTCTCACAATCCTCTCTCTTCTTCTTTCTCTGTTACAATTAATCTGCTTCTTTAGCATCAGGGTAGAAAGTGAAAGGCATTTGGAGAAGAGCAGGCCCCTTGGAATTAAAGATAGATGATTGTCAGCCACAGCTGTCCCAGCTGTAGGCAGTAGCAAAATACCTGATGTACTGGCTAGCATATCTCCATTAATTTAGCACAACACAACTTGTCCTTTCCTTTGCAGAAACAGCTACTGCATGCCAACCTGAGACTGCACACAGAAAAGGGGCAGTACTCCTCCAGTTTCTCCAGCTCTTCTCCTTGGCAAAGGTTCCTCTTGATTCCAGAAGTAGTCTAAAGTTCAGGGGTTTTAGGTCTAATACTTATACCTCAAAATGTCTTTGTTTGCTTTGTGCAGGGACTCTGAGACCCGTCCAAACCAGTTTTGTCCTCACTGGTGCAGTATGACCACAGGGGGTGGAGACATTATTGTGCAAGAGAGACAGGCCCCATTCAGGTGCAAGGAAATCTCCTCCTACTACTCCCAGTAATCCAGGAAGGGCCAGGCACACCTCAACCACCTCAGTGGCTGTCTACAGTGAATGCACATCCCCAGCCCCTGTCACTCCAAAACCAGACAGGCAATACCCAAACAGGCAGAGGCACACAAAATGGTTAAAGAAGAAAATGCCTATTTTCTAAAAGTGACATTTTCAAACACACAATTTAAAAACCCTCTTTACTAAAAGAAATGTTATTACATTCTGAGTTCAGAGTGCTTAAACTTTATTTCTCTACCTTGTCACAATTGGAAGCTATACCCAAACAGGCAGAGCACACAAAATGGTTAAAGAAGAAAATGCCTATTTTCTAAAAGTGACATTTTCAAACACACAATTTAAAAACCCTCTTTACTAAAAGAAATGTTATTACATTCTGAGTTCAGAGTGCTTAAACTTTATTTCTCTACCTTGTCACAATTGGAAGCTATATTTATTAGATGTTATAAATAAATTCCCATTCTATTCTATGGGGCAAGATAGCCTTTTAATAGTGAAAAACAAAATTGCCAGTATTTCACTATCAGGACATGTTACATACACCAGGACATGTCCTACCTTTTACCTACACTGCACCCTGCCTGGGTGGGGAGGTACCCTGGGCCTACCATAGGGGTGCCTTAGAAATAGAAAAAAGGAAAGTTATGGCCTGGCAAGTGGGTGCACTTGCCAAGTCGAAATGGCAGTTAACAACTACGCACAGACACTGCAGTGGCAGGTTTGACTTACCTTCTCCGAGCTACTCATGTGGGTTGCACAATCAGTGCTGCAGGCCCACTAGTAGAGTTTGATTTACAGGCCCTGGCACACTTCAGTGCACTTTACTAGGGGCTTTTCAGTAAATCAAATATGCCAATCATGGAGAACTAATAGTAACAACAATTTACATAGAGAGTATATGCACTTTAGCACTGATTAGCAGTAGTTAGGTGCCCAGAGTCCTAAAACCAACACCAGGTAAAGAAAAAATAGAAGGAAGAATCCAAACATTTGGGGATAACTCTGCAAAAAGTGCCAAGTCCAACACTTTTACTTTGCACTGCTGCCTTTTAACGCAGCCTGTTTATTTTAATCTGCTTATAAATATTCATACAGGTTAGTTATAGTTAGATATGCAACTCTTGACCATAAGGGGATGCTGCCATGACCAATATTGCCTGCAACAACCATGGAAACAATGACTTATCTGAGGTAGCAGTTAGTTGCTTACTTATGAAGCAATAACAGGCAATGCTTCACAACTTCACAAGCGAGATCACACTCCTACCCAGGTGAGCTCCAATTGTAGAATTAATCGGAATGATTATCCATTGCAGGCAACTATATGACAATAAAAAACACTGATTTAGTGGGTTATAAATTATATCAAAACTTTACAAATTATTGAATCTAGACTATTACATGGCACAACATAGAATACGTAAATCAAAATTAGACTGGGACACTTGTAACTACGTTACAACTGGTTTGTTAGATAACCCTCATAAACGCTATGGTAAATTGCGGTTTATATCGGTTTTACGCCCCACATATGCGTTGTGGCATTTATCATCGGGTCATCTTACATGCTGTATTCCAGCCTCAGACCATGAGGCAACCTCTGGTATAGTGTAGTAGTGTCCAGAGATGTGTGCAGATACCCCTACAGAGAAGGTTATCATTAAAAAACAATTCTACATCCAAAAAACTATTTTAATTCTGAACGGATGTGAACTGTTATTAAAAGGTTGATGGGTATGCCCTTGGACCTGGTAACTGGATCCTCGCATATCACTTGTAACAAAACATCAACATGTTTCTGCTCCTTATTGCCCAGCCGGGTCTGCGGAGCATTCGTCAGGACAAATACAACAAATTAAAATTCTACTCACACCAATCGTGCAGTATTTAGTGGTCTTTTTTTGTTGCCCACTTAGATTCATAAAGGTTCAATTTACCTGTAATGAGAATTAAATGTAAGACCTTTCTTCAGACATCAGGGGTATAACAAAGCACAAAAGCACATATTCATTTGTTTACTTTTTGCATTAATTTATGCATTACTGTCACAATTTTAGCTGAATGGGGATTCTTATGGCGAGTTATAGCAGCAAGATTTAGAGTGAAATCCATGTAATGAACTTACTAGTAATGATACTAATAGTGTGTCAAAGTTTGCTTTCTTATCGATATAACATAAAGTGATGTATAAGGACTTATCGATATAACAGAAAGTTATGCTTAAGGTCTGGCTTTCCTTAGATCTTAGAAGGGAAACTATGTGTCTGTTCAAGTCCCTGTATATCAACACTGAGAGTCCGGTGTTGTTTGGACCAGTTAACACAATGTTCGTGACTTATAATGATATACAGGCAGACAATGGTATTTGACCTTTTGTTTCATATTTAAAGAAAAGAAAAGGAAAGAAACACGGGAGATCTTGTAATGCGGTATCTCGATAAAACAATTTCAAATCAAGTTTTTAAATTTCAGTGTGCATATGTGTTCCCTTGAGTTATGTCCTTGTGTTGTTCTCCCTTCATTGACGATAATTACTATGCTCATAATTTTCTAAAAAGTATCCACATTCAGAGATTCAAACAAATTATGCAGCTGTTCAGCTACCTTATCGCTGTTCGCGTTGATATGCGAGGTGAGTGGTTCTAGTATGTTTTTATGACAGCGCTAATAGTAGGCGCGTTCGTTAATGGCAAAATGCGTATCGTACTACTCGGACACTCTCTGTGTACAAAGTATTGGCAAATCACAATTACATCTCATATTTACCTTTTTGTTATTCAAACGGTCATCCTCAGGGGAACCGGACTTGATAGTCCCAGGCTGTGAGGGAACATAATGGATTACCTTTGGTCTCGCAGTAAAAACGCCATCTTGCTGATATATTCTTCACCACGCGCTTCTTACCCGCAGTGTTTGGCGAATTCCGCGTCTAGTGCTGGCTCTGCCCCTGGATGCGGAATCGCCGTCATCACCCTGCATTTCAAACAATTCACCGCATGGATATAGAGATAGGACTCGGTCCACAATTTATTTATATGTTAGAATCACGGATCTAATTGTGAATAAAATGCCTCTAGGTCTCTTTTTTATCGTGATTGACTTCTTTCTATATTAGCTACTTTCTCAGTCTTTTTTATCAGTTAATATGATGTTGTTTTCTTTGTGGATGAAATTGCGTTAATAGTTCAAAAAAAGTCATAGGTAATGTATGCGAGAAGGGAACATAATCCTTCTGTTGTTATAGGGAACATTTGTACACTCTTTTCGTTCATTGGGTAATCGCTCAGGATATCACCATGTAGGCCTAATATAGGATTAGAGTTCATCTTAAATGGCTGATCAGCAGTGCGAATAGTCACAGTGATTCTGAGAGGCTTTTTTACGTGTATGTTTACAGCAGATAAATCTAGTTTATGCAAACTGATGCCATGGGACTTTATCATTAAGGCCACATAGGTGGGTTCTTAATGTGTCCACCCATCTTTGTTCCTTTTCATACAGGATTCTTTCTGCATTCAAAGATTTGTCTTTTAGCATTTTGATTACAGTCCACTTTAATTCTTCTGCTTTATGACCAGTCTCTATGAAATGGGTACATAATTTGGTGGTATTTTTCTTTAGGTTTATATTGCTTTTATGTTCCCCAATTCTTAGTTTGACTTTCCTGCAAGTCATACCTATATATTGTTTTCCGCAGGTACACGTTATCATGTAGACAACATGTGTTGAGTTGCAGTTCGTGTGCTGCATTTGGGTCCAATTCATTGAATCTGTCAGCTGCAAGGTTTTGGTCACTTTTGTTAACTTGCATACGTGACATGTCCCACAAGGGTAGTGTCCCGTTATTGGGGCCATTCCAATGTCCATAATCTGTCTGCTCATCTGATGTTTCTTTGGACGTGTGTGGACAAGAATATCCTTTAGATTCCGTGTTCGTCGATTGGAAAATCTTGGCTTTGGCCAGGCAAACTTCCCAGTTGATAAAATCCGCCAGTTTTTATTCACTAGTTTCTGTACATTGTATGTAGCTGGGCAGTATGTAGTGACACATGTCACCAGATCCTTGACAGGTTCCTTAACAATTGTTTCCAGTAAAGATGCTCTTGGTTCGTTTTTTGCCCTCTTTTGGCATCTTGAGATTGTGGACTGTTTGTATTCCCGACTTTGTAGCTTTTGACTCAGTTCATGTGCTTGTTTGAGGTAGTCACTATTTAGGCTGCAGTTTCTCTTCAACCTTAAAAATTGACTGTAGGGCAAATTGTCTCTTAAAGGTTTTGGGTGGAAGCTTTTATAAGATAAAAGGCTATTTTTTGCTGTTGGTTTTGTGTACGTTTTTGTTTCGATCTTTCCATCTTCAATAAAGATCGTCAGATCCAGAAAGTCAATGCTGGTGTTATCAGATGTAAACGTAAATTTTAGCCATTTATCTTGTTTGTTCAACCAGTCAATAAACAAGTTCAGATCTCTGTCATTGTTCCATACCATCAAGATGTCGTCTATATAACGCGTCCAGTATAATATACTGGGAGCGAAAGGGTTGGTATCTGTGAGCACATTGTTTTTTTCAAAGTTACTAACATACAGGCCTGCTACCGAAGGGGCAAATGCACTGCCCATGGAAGTTCCATGGCGTTGGACAAAAAGGCTTCCATCAAACTCAAAAAAAAATTCCGTAAGCGCCATCCGGCAACATTCAAGGACAAAGTGACGTGGAGTCCGATAGTTCCACTCTTCCATAAATTGTGTATCCTCAAGCATTTGTAACGTCTCCTTCTGGGGTAGACTAGTGTAGAGTGATTCTACATCTAGCCCAACCAATAACATGGTTGTTTGGTCAAAAGGCATTTCTTTTACTTGGTTTAGCAGATCTCGAGTGTCCTTTAAATAAGTCGGAATTTTTTGGACCAACGGTTTTAAGAACTGGTCTGCAAACTGTGACAGTGGTTCTAAAATTGAACCTATCCCTGAAACGATCGGGCGTCCCGGTGGTGGGGACTTGTTTTTATGTGTCTTTGGTAAAGAGTAGAAAAAAGGAATCTTGGATTCTTTTGTGATAAGGTAATCTGCTTCTTTTCTTGATATCCACGCATTTGTCTCGGCCTCGTAAACCATCATGGCAATTGAGTTCTGTAATCTTGGTGTTGGGTCTATCAGGATTCTACTATAGAACTTGTCGTCTGCAAGATAAATGGCTAAAATGTACGTTTACATCTGATAACACCAGCATTGACTTTCTAGATCTGACGATCTTTATTGAAGATGGAAAGATCGAAACAAAAACGTACACAAAACCTACGGCAAAAAATAGCCTTTTATCTTATAAAAGCTTCCACCCAAAACCTTTAAGAGACAATTTGCCCTACAGTCAATTTTTAAGGTTGAAGAGAAACTGCAGCCTAAATAGTGACTACCTCAAACAAGCACATGAACTGAGTCAAAAGCTACAAAGTCGGGAATACAAACAGTCCACAATCTCAAGATGCCAAAAGAGGGCAAAAAACGAACCAAGAGCATCTTTACTGGAAACAATTGTTAAGGAACCTGTCAAGGATCTGGTGACATGTGTCACTACATACTGCCCAGCTACATACATTGTACAGAAACTAGTGAATAAAAACTGGCAGATTTTATCAACTGGGAAGTTCGACTGGCCAAAGCCAAGATTTGCCAATCGACGAACACGGAATCTAAAGGATATTCTTGTTTTCCACACACGTCCAAAGAAACATCAGATGAGTAGACAGATTATGGACATTGGAATGGCCCCAATAACGGGACACTACCCTTGTGGGAATTGTCACGTATGCAAGTTAACAAAAGTGACCAAAACCTTGCAGCTGACAGATTCAATGAATTGGACCCAAATGCAGCACACGAACTGCAACTCAACACATGTTGTCTACATGATAATGTGTCCCTGCGGAAAACAATATATTGGTATGACTTGCAGGAAAGTCAAACTAAGAATTGGGGAACATAAAAGCAATATAAACCTAAAGAAAAATACCACCAAATTATGTACCCATTTCATAGAGACTGGTCATAAAGCAGAAGAATTAAAGTGGACTGTAATCGAAATGCTAAAAGACAAATCTTTGAAAGCAGAAAGAATCCTGTATGAAAAGGAACAAAGATGGGTGGACAGATTAAGAACCCACCTATTTGGTCTTAATGATAAAGTCCCATGGCATCAGTTTGCATAAACTAGATTTATCTGCTGTAAACATACACATAAAAAAGCCTCTCAGAATCACTGTGACTATTCGCACTGCTGATCAGCCATTTAAGATGAACTCTAATCCTATATTTAGGCCTACATGGTGATATCCTGAGCGATTACCCAATGAACGAAAAGAGTGTACAAATGTTCCCTATAACAACAGAAGGATTATGTTCCCTTCTCGCATACATTGCCTATGACTTTTTTTGAACTATTAACGCAATTTCATCCACAAAGAAAACAACATCATATTAACTGATAAAAAAGACTGAGAAAGTAGCTAATATAGAAAGAAGTCAATCACGATAAAAAAGAGACCTAGAGGCATTTTATTCACAAATAGATCTGTGATTCTAACATATAAATAAATTGTGGACTGAGTCCTATCTCTATATCCATGCAGTGAATTGTTTGAAATGCAGGGTGATGACGGCGATTCCGAGTCCAGGGGCAGTGCCAGCACTAGACGCAGAATTCGCCAAACACTGCGGGTAAGAAGCGCGTGGTGAAGAATATATCAGCAAGATCGCGTTTTTACTGCGAGACCAAAGGTAATCCATTATGTTCCCTCACAGCCTGGGACTATCAAGTCCGGTTCCCCTGAGGATGACCGTTTGAATAACAAAAAGGTAAATATAAGATGTAATTGTGATTTGCAAGTACTTTGTACACAGAGAGTGTCCAAGTAGTACGATACGCATTTTGCCATTAACGAACTTGCCTCCTATTAGCGCTGTCATAAAAACATACTAGAACCACTCACCTCGCATATCAACGCGAACAGCGATAAGGTAGCTGAACAGCTGCATAATTTGTTTGAATCTCTGAATGTGGATACTTTTTAGAAAATTATGAGCATAGTAATTATCGTCAATGAAGGGAGAACAACACGAGGACATAACTCAAGGGAACACATATGCACACTGAAATTTAAAAACTTGATTTGAAATTGTTATATCGAGATACCGCATTACAAGATCTTGCGTGTTTTCTTTCCTTTTCTTTTCTTTAAATATGAAACAAAAGGTCAAATACCATTGTCTGCCTGTATATCATTATAAGTCACGAACATTGTGTTAACTGGTCTAAACAACACCGGTCTCTCAGTGTTGATATACAGGGACTTGAACAGACACATAGTTTCCCTTCTAAGATCTAAGGAAAGCCAGACCTTATGCATAACTTTCTGTTATATCGATAAGATCTTATCCATCACTTTCTGTTATATCGATAAGAAAGCAAACTTTGACACACTATTAGTATCACTACTAGTAAGTTCAATACATGGATTTCACTCTAAATCTTGCTGCTATAACTCGCCATAAGAATCCCCATTCAGCTAAAATTGCGACAGTAATGCATAAATTAATGCAAAAAGTAAACAAATGAATATGTGCTTTTGTGCTTTGTTATACCCCTGATGTCTGAAGAAAGGTCTTACATTTAATTCCCATTACAGGTAAATTGAACCTTTATGAATCTAAGTGGGCAAAAAAAAAAGACCACTAAATACTGCACGATTGGTGAGAGTAGAATTTGAATTTGTTGTATTTGTCCTGACGAATGCTCCGCAGACCCGGCTGGGCAATAAGGAGCAGAAACATGTTGATGTTTTGTTACAAGTGATATGCGAGGATCCAGTTACCAGGTCCAAGGGCATACCCATCAACCTTTTAATAACAGTTTACATCCGTTCAAAATTAAAATAGTTTTTTGGATGTAGAATTGTTTTTTAATGATAACCTTCTCTGTGTGGGTATCTGCACACATCTCTGGACACTACTACGCTATACCAGAGGTTGCCTCATGGTCTGAGGCTGGCATACAGCACGTAAGATGACCCGATGATAAATGCCACAACGCATATGTGGGGCGGAAAACCGATATAAACTGCAATTTACCATATCGTTTATGAGGGTTATCTAACAAACCAGTTATAACGTAGTTACAAGTGTCCCAGTCTAATTTTGATTTACGCATTTAACTTGGGGAACTGGTTGGGACACCTATTCCTCCTCCCTAATTTTGATTAGAATTACAACACAGAATTCCTCATAGTGATATAATAACAAAAATGACAATAGTAACTACTTCTGAGCAATGGGAGCTAGTATTTAATTAAAACTAAAGTAACGAAATCAATCCTCACCTCACGAAAAGTGAACTCAAAGTCTGGAGTGGACAAGGTTAAGTGTTTATGCAACCCAATGCCTGAATGATGATGCTGAAGATTGATTTTTCTATATCTATAATATGGATCACTTTTATGGTTTAAAAGTCTTTATTATATTTTAAGTCATAGCATATAGCAATAGCTTAAAGTCCTGTACACTTACAGGTTACAATGTTTACGGCTTTATATAAACCCCTGAACTCCCCCCAATCCCTCCCAAACCTAGACCTGGACTGCTATATAGGGAAATAGAGAAAAATAAGAATGGTGCACCTGTTTACCACCTCTTACCCCAGTGTAGAATCTTCAAGTGATGACTGTAATGGCCTCCGACAAGTGCAGGAGGAGTAAGTATTTAGGGCATGTGAGCTTGCGAAATGTTGTCCTCAAGAGGTTAAAAAAGGACTTCCTGGGCTTGGAGAAGGGCTTGGAGAAGGCTGAGCCTTGGTTTGTTCAGGTGAGGGTAATTCACTCCATCCCCATTATATACCACAGTCTGTGTAGCCATCCCTGAGGTGTAGGAATGTGCCCTGTAACCCAATGCATTAGTTTGTTTTGGAGAGTTGCCAATAGTGCTAACCCGATCTGTCAACCTCTGTGGGATTTTGATGGGAATGTGAGTGTTTTAGTGACTCCTAGGAGAACGTAAGCCAGGAATCTGGGAAGATTTGTTTCGAGGTGTTCATCAATGTTTTAAGAACCAGCTAATTTCAGACAGTTCCATAGTATGTGCACTAGTGTACCAGGGCATCCACATTGGTGCCAACACTCGGGGGAATCTAGATGGTGCATGCTTGTGTAATCTGATGGGAGTGAGGTACCAGTATGGTATGATCTTAGTTTCTGTTTCAATGCCTGGAACATTATGTGATATGTGTCGGGAAGACAGTGAATATCGTCCCATTATTTTGGTGATAGCTCCTGACCAATCTCCAAGTCCCATAGTTTTTGGCCTGGGGATTTAGTGGAGGTGCTTCTGAAGCTTAAGAGCCTGTACAGATGTGTGATGAGATGTGTGTTTGCTGAGCTTGAGAGCAGCCAGCGTTTGTATGGGGTGAGGTGTCTCTGGCTGGACTGATGGTTGCATCACCCAGTGACTAATATGTATATAATGCCAGCGTTCGCCTTCAGGAATTCCGATCTCTGAGCAAAGTGGTATGAACGGGATGGGACCCTCAGCGTCGAACATGTGTCCTACAGACCTGCATCCTTCCATTGATGGACCGTTGGATCAGTTAACATCAGTGTAAAATCTGGATTCCCTTCTTTGGGAGTCAGGGGGAGGGGAAGGAAGTGAGATTTCTTTGTGTAGCCACCTTGTCCCATATTGTTAGTACTGGTTTAGTGATTAAGGAGAGATATTAATTGGGAGGCTGTGCATTTTTAAAGAGGAAGGGTATCGTCCACAGAGGTTACCCTGCCACGGCCCTTTCCATGAAGAGCCAGTTCTTTTCTGACTCTGCCCATGACTACTCCACAAGAACTCTTAGTTGGGTGGCCTGATAATATCAGGCCAGGTCTGGAACTCCCAGGCAACCTTTGATGGGGGATTTGTAAGAAAGAGCCCTGCTTAGTTGGGGAAACCTGTTGTCCAAATGAAAGTGGTTTATATCATCTTGGAGATAGTGAAGTAATCCCAGTGGCAGTTCAACTGGTGGAACCTGAAATGGATACAAGATCCATGGTAGGATTGCCATTTTTACTGCTGCTATCCTGTAAAGCCAGGAGGAAGAGTGATGTCGCCAGCGGCTAAGATCAGAGTGGACTTGACGGATCAGGGCACAATAGTTGAGGGCTACTGTTGTGGGAATCATTGAAGCAATCTGGAGTCCTAAATAGGGAATGTGGGATGTGGCCCCCTGGATGGGGAATGTTTATTGAAGAGTTCCCAGTGTATGGTGCTTTAGAATTAGATTGAGGGCCCATGATTTGTGGATATTCATTTTAAATCCGGCAGCTTGGCAGAAAGCTGTTCAAGTTCAAAATAACTTTATTCGGATTCCAACAATCCATAAAAGCACAATAAAATAACAATTATACAGCAAAGTAATAAAATCCATATAAAAATAGATTAGACAGTTCATGATAATACACCATTAACAGTTCATCGATTAATTTCATACAGGGTTAAAAATTCAGAGGTTGGACATCATCTTACGGGCTCGGGTGGCGATTTTCAAGAAAGCGCAAGTGCGGAAAACTAGTTCTTCATTTTCTAAAGAAAGCAACATCTGATAGGCTTTGTCCAAGAGAACAGGTCTCTGCTTTTTAAAAAATGGGGTTAAAAACCACTTCACATATTTTATATAATAATTACAAAGAAACAAAAAATGCAAGTCTGTTTGTACGCTCACCCAGTCACGGGGGCATAATGTGTGATCAAGATTGGGCTGATAGCCAAAAGGGAAACATAACAAAAATTGAATGGTGCCTACCTCTCAAACAAAATAAAATGCTCCTTTCCTAGTAAGTCATAGGCAAAGTAAGATATATTGGCAAGGGATGCCTTTACAGTTGTATGCTCATATAACTTAATGCAGAGGATTTCTTAGATTCCGTACTAATCCTTTCAGAGTTATAAAGTGTATAGAGTGCATTTTTCAACTCATTTTTGTGGAATGTGTCGGCTATGCTCGGGTTTAAAAAGAGGCTACCTTTGTTAATACTGCATAGACTCTGATAGACCCCCGAGAGCCAAGGAATATCCATTCCTCTCTCGCATTTAAGACAATCTATTATGATTTCTCTGGATATGGACGCGGATTGATTCCTCCAAACTGAAAACCAAAAGAGAGCAGGACGAACATTGATAAAATCGTTAATAAAATTTAGGTTAGGCAGAAAGCTGTTAGCTCATCTATAAAGGCCGGTAGGGAGGAGGACAGGGTTTCTAAGGTCGCTAGTATGTCATCTGCATGTAGGCTGATTCTGTGGTAATCTCTGCTGAACTTGATTCCCTTTATCGCGGGTGGGATCGAACCGTGTATGCTATGGGCTCCATATATAAGGTAAAGAGTAATGGAGACAAAGGGCACCCCTGCCTGTTGCCCCTGGTTATTGTGAATGGGGTGGAGCTGTGGCCATTGACCCGCATTGCCAGCGTGGGGCTGTCGTAGGTGCTAGAGATCCATCTTCTAAATCTGTCGCCTATAATGAAGTGCTCCAAAGTGGCCTTGAGGTTGTGTCTCTGAGCCTTGTCACCACATTGACGTTGTGGGACAAAGCCTGGTTGGTCAAGGTCAATAAGGCCCGGAAGCAAAAGGGTGAGGCGGGCCACTTGGATTCCCGTAAAAAATGTTAGGTCAACATTTAAAAGGGAGCTCGGTCTGTGGTAGGAGAATTGTGATCTGTCTTCATCAATGGGGGAAAGTCGTTGAGTTCCCCAGAGCATTAAAGAGTCAGGTGAGAAGGGGTCACAGGGTCTGGCAGTAGGTTTTATTGAAGATGGCTGGGAAGCCACCTGGGCCAGGGGATTTGGAAAGCTTTAGATGGGCTGCACAAGAAACAACCTCCTCAGTTCTGATGGGTTGATCGACATCGTCCCTTTGATACAAAGTGAGGGCGGAGCGATAAGCCTCTCAAAGATTTATCAGTAACTTCTCCGGCAGGAGACTCTGAGCTGCGTATAGTTCCTGATAGTGATCCTGAAATGTCTCTGCTATGTGGGGGTCTTCTTTTTAACCCAGCCCTCAGAGTAGACCACCTCCTATACCCGATGCTCCTGCCACTGAATCCGCAGCCTCTTGGTGAGGAGGTATCCAGCTCTGTCTCCTCCAATATAATATTGATGCCTAAGGCTGAGCACTGCATTCTTCGCTCAGCATTCTTCAGGACCATTCGTGTGATCCACCGGCGGTATGCACGCGCTAAGGTGCACCCAGCCGAGAGGATATTTGTGTGAAAAATAGATATAAAAATGTGAGAAATATTATACTCACGGCAAGTCGCCGTAAATGGGCTCACTCAGCAATAACTGACGTGGGCTATTGCTGAGTGAGCCCATTTACGGCGACTTGCCGTGAGTATAATATTTCTCACATTTTTATATCTATTTTTCACACAAATATCCTCACGGCTGGGTGCACCTTAGCGCGTGCATACCGCCAGTGGATCACACGAATGGTCCTGAAGAATGCTGAGCAACTCGGGCTCATAAAGCTGAAACATGTCGACCAAATTTGACAGAACTGAAGACTAGGGGTCTCTAATAAATGAGACTTTACCTATGACTTCATTCATCATTTGTTTTTAACTAATGCTGGTTGGACTATTAATAAAATATTTGACAGTCACAACTACGCATTTTTTAATTTCCCCCCCTTTTTGGCATTCACTTAGCACTATTGGGTTACTCCATCACTTCAACACACACAAGAACCGGCTCCGCTGTAATCAGGCGTTGTAGCACACTGGAAGGACGCTAGGTCCTTCCAGTGGGAACCCGATGATGAAGCATGTCACCACTAGGTGGTGAGTGAGGGTTCTTAACAACACACTGTGTGTTTTTCTCCATCTTGTTTCCTCACCTTTGATATCCCAGACTGTCTTTCACTTGATATTCTGAGGTGTTCTTATGTCATTTCACTCTCCTGTTGTTTACTAAACCTTTTTTTGGGGGTAAGAGAGTGAATACTTGTACCCTTACTCTCTTGTTGTTTGATTGTGTTGAGCTTCTTACTGTCTCCAAACCCTAGGAGCCCTGGTCCGTTTATGAATGCGTTTGAGTTCTGTAACTTTAGGGAGAGTCTCTCCCTTTTGTCCCTGCGATCTCTATTTTTGGCCAATGGTATGGCAATCAGTTCTTCCTAACCACTGTCTTTAGTGCAACAAATATGGTGAAAATAGCAGTGTCCGGGTTGTTGTTGATAGCCAAATAGTCATTGATAGTCTAGTTATTTGGTTTACATTCTTGGGGCGGTGCAAGAGATTATCCCATAGGCGCCAAGTCCTGGGATTGGGGCGAAGCTTTGGGGTATCTATTGTGGCTACCACAACTGCATGGTCAGAAAGTGATCAGGGCTCAATGGTGACCCTTGTACCAGAGGCAAGTTTGTGTGAACCCAGAAAATAATCTACCCTGGCATACATTTCATGTGAAAATTAGTAATATGTATAATCTCGGGTCTGTATATGGGTGTTCCTCCAGATATCGACAAGACCCATATTTTTAAACCGAGTCACTCCTCCCTGATAAAGGGGTCTGTTTGGCCATGTCTTTGCGCAGATCTATCCCATTCGTTATTAAAAACTAAATTTAAATCTCCTCCCTCCAGGACTAAGCGATTCGGGGTTCCTATGATCTCTGTCACTGCCTTCCGTAAGAAGGCCACTTATTAGGCGAGTATATGGTGGCTATCAGGATGGGACTAGAGCTGATTTGGATCGAGTACACTAGCATCCTCCCCTTAATTTTAGCCTCCTTGTACAGCACTTTGCCCCTGAAATGTCAGGAGACCAGAATGGCCACTCCCACTCTTTTGATCGGGAGGGATGAGAAATACTGGTGAGGTAAATGTTTGGAGCTGAGTCTGTGTTCATCTCAAGGGAGGCGATGAGTCTCTTGTAGTATACAGACGTGGACCCTGGAGTGCTCCAGATAGGATAAGATAGAGCTCTTTTTTAGGGGGTGGTTAAGGCCTTTTACATTCAGTGTGAGTACTATTAATCGGTCTGTGATTGGGCATGGATGTAACGTTCTTTAATAGGGTTGTCACTGGGTAACCATGTAGACATGTGGGTGAGGTATGTGGAGTGCTTTGTGATCTGGGATGAAAAGATCAAGGGCTCATGCAGGTAGTTATCGGGACAACTAAAAGGAATAATAAGGTGCCCAAACTCGTGGCGGGGAACAACAGCAAACTGAAGCTAACATAGGTTATGTCAAGGTCCTTATCCGGTAAGTCCATTAGGTATTCAAAAGTTGGGGCTCGTGGATGAGTCATCGTCCCCTGCCTGGGCCTCTCCCCACCCAGTTTTCCTTCTGCCCCACCTCCCCCAGACAAAATAGAGTTTACTGTTTAGGACATATTAAAAATTTTTCAGAGCCGGGGGTGGGGTAATGCTTTCTCCACTCATCCGCTGGCTTTAGTCAATTGCCAGTCATATCCAGTGCTAAATGTCCCAGAAAAATCTTTCAGACACACGTTTACCAGTCCACCCCGTGTATTTGTACCCCCTCTTGAGAGGTGTGTAAAAAATAAATGGTGAAGGTGAGAAAGTACCTCATGTAAGCATCACCAGGGGAGCTGCTGGTAGGTACTCACCAGTTTGCCCATGTTTCTCATCATCGGTAACTTTCTTACCCGTGAAAAGTGTCCAGTGTAAAGCATAAGAGGTGAAAAACTTTTAAAGAACAATATGCACAGAAGCGTATTTGTGTCAGACAAGACCCCATAATGTGAGAAAGAATAACCACTTTTCTCCCACTAAAATCGAGTTATGATTCAGATGTACAAGACCCTAGTTTTATTTCATGCTGTGAGCCTACTCAAGGTTAAAATCAAACTGCATGTTTCAGACCACTTTAAGATGGGCCAACATGTTTCATTGCCAATCTTCCATTACAGCAATTTCATCAGGTCTCAAGGCCAAACTTCACCTTACTGGGTTTCAAATTTAGACCATGGCTGACTGATTAACAAAGGACAAATCAAAACTATCATGCTGGTATGACTATTGTGGGCTTCCAAACGGTAAATATACTATGAACTCTGTGTCACATATATTACCTCTGACAAATCTGTCAGTAGATGCGATGTAGGATGTCCTGACTGGTTGTTAGTTTTAATTTGTTCTTTGTTCTTTGTTTATCAGTCACCTGCGGTCTAAATTTGAAATCCAGTGAGGTGAAGTTTGGCTCCAAGGCCTGATGAAATTGCCACGAGGGTGATGTCAGCCTTGAAGGTGCCCTTGATAATGAGTTTATGCCTGCTTCTCTCTGACTATGGTTTCAGGGTCCCGAAGATGTTCGTCCTAGGAGGTCCCTGTGCCTCTCTGTCCCTGGTTGCTTATCCCATCTGCGTCTTGCCTCTCATCATGTGTGGACTTGATGACTCATATTTTAGATCCAGTGTGCAGTACGCGTCTTCCAAAGATCGGATTTGAAGTAATTTCTCTTAGTGGTGGAGGATCAGGCAGAAGGGATGGCCCCCTAAGTACCGTACCCCAGCCATGCAGAGGTTCGTGGTGATAAAGCGGAAGGCTTTACACTTCTGGAGAGTCATGGTTGCAAGGTCCTGGTAAAGCACCAGCTGAAAGTCCTGATATTGTAAGGAGTGCTTGTCTTTTGCTCGATGAAGGATGGGCATTTTCAAGGGGAAGTCGTGTACACACGTAAGGATATCAGGTGTTGGCACTTTAGGCGAGCACTTGGATTCAACTCTAGGCGTTCTGTCTAGCTTGATGCCCACCTTGGAAGAGGCCCCAAGGACAGACCAGAAGAGGTCTTTCATGAACGAGGTGATATTTGATCCTTCTGCTCCACATTGCGGCCCAGGCAGGAGCTTTCGGGACATCAGGAGATCCTCTATGGGCAAGACCATAGACACTGCCTGTTTAGAGTTTGCCACGCTTCTGTTGCAGTCCTGTGTCTCCGCGGAAGATATTAAGCTCCATCTCGGGCGCATGGCCCGCAGCCTGCTACAACTGACCCGTCAGGCCACTCTTCTCGATTGCTGGGGCACCCCTTAGTGTCTCTGTCCCAGCTCGGGTGGCCAAGAACCCAGCTGTAGTGAAAATGCTGTTAGTCTGACAGAGTAGTCTAGGCTAAGACTCCGCTTGGGGTTTGTAGCTGGAGGAGATCACCTGCAGCAACAAATGTGCTCTGTGCTGCTTTGTTCCCCCTCTATAGAGCCGGTGCACTGTGTTCTTTGTGTCAGCTCTGTCCAAGAGGCCTCCTCCCGTGGTCCAACCAGCAAGGCACGGCAAGCTCGACACCCCAGGGCTTAATGTGCGTCTAAGCTACAGGGACACCCTGATCCAGTCAGTGGGCTCTCCAATGCGAGCCGTCCCAACCGGAGATGGACTACAGGGGCCAGCTATGTGCTGCTTAGTTGGGCCCAGCTGTTCAGTCTGGCAGTGGTGGTGTCCCCCGGCAGGCAGCCATGAGCTTGTGGGTGGGTTGCTTGTGCCTTCTCTGTGGTCTTATGGGGGGAAGTGGTCATGCCTCCGCCCTCCCCTGCAGTCACGAGTCTAAGATCTGTTGTGAGGAGGCCCGTTCAGCTTGTGTACGATAGGCCCACAACACTGAGGCTGATGCGTTCCACCCCGGGGCCAGGACTACTTCAGGTGCTCCTCCGGGGCTGTGACAGCTGCAATTCCTCACTTTCACTGGTTTGCCGCCCACTCGTCAGCAACTCAGAGCTTTGGATCAGTACCCCATTGAGTTGTTCGTCCCGGACCTCAGCAGGACTCGGGTCCCCATCCAGGCTGAACCCACCACCACTCCTCCCGGCTGCCTCCTCACAGTGGTGTCTCTGGAATAGTCATGCAGACCGGGGTTGCTATATCGTCCCTCACCAATCGCCAGTCATTTCAGCCACTCCGGGCCTCAGCTGGCTCCCCAGCTGGGCTTAGGTGGGCAGCCCTCGTTGCTCCTCAACCTCAGGAAGGTATTTGTCAGGGACCAGTGCGGGCCTCTGCATTCAAGTGTGGTGACTCCTTGGGGTAGAGCACTCCGGAGGCTGGCCAAACACCAGTGCGCAGGCCGTGGTGTCTGCATTCCTGCACACCCAACCTGGAGTCAGGAACAGGGTACCCACCATTTTGCTGTCACAGGGAGCCCCCGGCAGAACAACACTCTAGTACACCTCCGAGTAAAAATGTTCTAGGCAGTTGGGCCTGGTGGCGGGGAGCGAAGAGACTCAGAAACATGTCTCAACCATCTGCCAGCTTGGCCAAGCCTTCATGGATCACTTTTATGTGCAGGTGCGTAAATGGGGCCAAGTGGGTTATTGCTTAGATAATAGAAGATCCTGCTGTGAATTGGTTTCATTTTCACCACATCCGCCGCACCAAGTGTCTGACCTTTTTATGGCATAAATTAAGTCACCCCTTAATAGACCACACAATCTGGGGAAGAGGGTTAGGTGTTTGATGAATTGATGGAAAATGGGATTTTAGGAAAGGTATGACAAAGACAAACAGTGCTCGAGGACAATATTCATCTGGGCAGCACATCATTGCACTCAATCTGTTGAGGGAGGAAATAAAGGAATGATTATGACACAGTACAGTTAAATGCATTGCAAACAGTCGTTCTGCCCCAGAGACTCAAATTATTGGATATTTAAATGTTCTGTCTTCTAGTTGTGAAAAATCTAATTATGGAGTAGTGAACCCATCCAGGTGAAAAAATATGATTGTGCAGAGGTTAGGTGCAATCCTTCTGTTGCTCTTGTTGCTGGTGTTCTGGTTGATGGAGTTGTTTGCTGCTGTGAGACAAGACTGCCCTCTCTGGAAGTTGAAGGCAGCACCCTCAGAGCTGCAGGGATGGGACTTTGCATTACAGCCATTCATCTTCCAGGTGTTCAGCTTGCTCAACAATCCACCTCTTATATGTTGAAATATGTCCTTCAGAAAAAGGAATGAAAGTGGACACGATTTGTTTGTACCGTGTATCAAGTAGTGTGGCAAATATGCACTCTTTGGATGAAAGAATGTCATGTTGTAGCCTTCTATGAGAAACCAAGCAAAATAATAAGCTCTCAACTAAGGCATGCATTTCTGTGTTTTCATTCACACCAGCCAGGATGCGCCTTTTAGACACCTTTTTTAGCTGGTCCTGTAGCGGATGCAACAACTGGATATCTTGGCCCATCGTAGAGGCCTCCTAGCTAATTTCCTGTGTGAAAACCTCAAAAGGAAGTAGCATCGGTGTCAGGCATTTGACTACGCCCCATGTGTTCACATCCCTGGTCATAGCTTACCCAATTGAATTGCATTCTCTTCTAATGACATAGTCATTGATCTGTTTGTACTGCTCAAACTGATGTTCCAACACGTAATAGGTCGAGTTCCAACGTGTTTGCACCTCCATTATCAGAGCTTTAATTGGTTCTCTACTAACACGCTGAATAATCCATAACTGCTTCAGGCCTTTAAATGAATTGCTGAAATGAGAGAAAATTCTTCTTCAGGTGGTCAGTATGTTGCTATGTCTTCTTTTCAGGGAAAGTATTGCACCACCGGGAAGATGGAATGGGCCAAAGACAGGACCCTGAAATAGTCACCGTCTGCCACAGCCTTCACTGTGTTACTGCCATTTTCCGTGGCAATAAATCCTATTCTGAGACCTCTGGCTTGCAGCAATCTAGACACCTTGCTGTTAAATTCATCCTAGATCTTTGCAACTGCATCTGATTTCTCCATGGCGAACACAACCACTGTTGTATTGCGCTGAATGCTCTTTAACCTTTCTTCAGGGCCAAGACCTGCCGATATCTTTTGCTTCACCTCCGCAAAAGGCATCCAGTGTGCAGGGATGCACATGTAGTTATGCACCTGACAACTGGTCCACATGTCTGTTGCCAGGTTGATAGTGGGAACAACACTTTTCTGCTAAGCTTATTCAACTAAATGCAGCACATTGTAATTCAGTGCTGGATCAGCAACTTTGGCAAAAGAGGTCCGACTTGGAACCTTTCACTTCAGGCAGATGGCTGCCACAAATTGTAACAATCCCACTCCTTCCAAAAGAGAAAAAGGGAGGAGGTCCAGCATTAACATTTTTGCCAGGTTTCCATTGTACAAACATGCCATTGGCTGGTTGCAGTCACAGGGCCCCTCCTTCCTAAGCATGCCTGTAATAGTAACCTGTATTTGTTGCTTCTTTTCTGGGGCCACTGACACAGGTGACTTTTGAGAAGTAGATGGTGGTAGACTCAGTGACCCCGAGTCTTGTGCCATTGTGAAGTAGTTGAAGTGGGTGATATTGCTGGTGCACTGCTGGTGGCAGCGCTACTTTGTGATTTCATACTTACTTCAAGATCTTTTTCGCATTTGTATCAAGCACCAGTGGTACATACCTTATTGCGTGGTTTCACCGACATTATTGGCAACCATTTTATATGCTTCTGATCAGGTCAGGTTTATCACTTTAGTCCACGGAGGTGCGAGCCCCTGTTACCAGCGACTGAGTTACTCAACTCAAGTGTTACTTCTGGATTGTGTTGCTCCCAATAAAGGGAATACCCACATATATGTTCTCAAGGCTTTAAAAAAATCACATAGTTACGAAACACATGTTGGCTGTTGATTTCTGAAGATTATTAATTTGTGAATCACCTGTATCTGAAGATTTGCTGTCTACGGTCTGCCAGTGGCTGCTCCTCCGCTAAGGCAGAGGAGCGTTGCATCACTGCTTTTAGAAGTGAAATAAAGGAAAACTAAAATGATAACAACTCGATGTTATTATCATTTTATTTGTTCCTGCTGCTGCATCTTGGTGGGGCGGGGGTGGATCCGCTCTGCTCTGCTCTCAGAGTAGGGGAAGGAGTGGTGGGCACTATGTAAATGTGCATGAATGTTTGGCTGACCTTCTCAGGCCGGTCAGACATTAATGCGCACTTTGCATGTTTTCCACCAAGACTGCATTACAGCATGGGTGGATAACATGCCCAGGTTCCTTTTCCCTGGCTGAGTGCCGAGCCACAATACTCAGACCAATCACAACGCTTCACTGCAGTGTTCTGAATGGCTAAGGAAGGTGTGGGAGCCCGGGTGCTTCCTGCTTCCTGTTTGCATAGAAAGATCATGTTAATTTCTACACTTGACAGATTAATTTCAATTTGCATCATACTCTTTTTTTAAAGTATTTTAGATAAACCATTCACATCATACTTTTTGTTACCATCCTGTGAACGACTAGGGACCAAGGTATGCTAGTTCTGCTGATTCTATCATATATCTCGGTGTGCAAAGACACTCGTCTCTTACTGGATGTAGCGACCAAACGTGAATTATTATGTTTATTGCATTGAATTCTTGAGGAATAAGTACATTTCTAATTCAAACCAATTGTATTGACTGTTTGGATACATATGTACATGTGGTTCTAATTTGCACTTTATCATTGGTATTGTATATCTATTTGTTTATCTGTTATTTCTGTATACAATATATTTTTTTTACCTAAAAATACAAAGAGAATAACATAAAATAAAATATTCATTAAACCACATCTGTTATGATTTTTACAACTGTAAGATGTCTATGTTTATCTAGTGTCCATATGCCCTTCTGCTGTAAATCGCACTGTGCCCGGTGTTTGTTGTTTTTTAAAATAGTTCATTACTCTCTGATACAGGGTCTGAAACTAATCACTTTATGCACACAGGCTGCAGTGGTTAAGAAATAATAATTCCACTAATTGGAGGGAGTATTTCCCATCCCAGTTTTGTGTCGGACTAACAACCTATACAGCCATTCAAGGGAGTTCAATGCTTTCTCACCCTAGAGAAGAAGAGCCGTCGATGGGAGGGATTGTTCTATATGGAGTGTAATGGCTGTGAGGCTTCATAGTTTACATGGGGTGGATCTTCCCTGGATAAACCCTGACTGGTCAGGTAGTCCCAAATGGAGCATGAAGGGCATTAGCCTATTTACTTTATTTGAGCAAATATTTAATTATCTTTACTCAATTAACCACCAGGATCAAATTAAGACAGAATAAGACAGACAAGCCCTCAAGTTGTAAGTTTTCTCTGTTTCTGGCCAGGTACAGTACAGTATTGTTATCCCTATAGTTTTTAGGTTGAGCATGAGCCAGAGCGCAAGCGCTGCTTTGGCGATCTGTTGTAGGTTGAGTACGGAGGAGAAGCCCCGCTCATATTTTTCATTGACTTGTGTCTTTGTCCTTCGTAAATGCTGGTGTTTGATTCCTTAATAGGCTTGTTAGTCCCTCCTTAGAACGGCTGTGTCGCCATTTGTATCCTCTCATGGCTACTGGCCCCTTTACTTGGCTGTTACACGGTATAGTGTACTTTTTCTTTTTTGAGCCACCCCCCAAAAAATTTTAGGTACTGGGGCAGCTTGCTTCTGGTTGCTGTCACACTTTTCTTTCCTGTGGCCCAGCTGGCCGAACTCTATTTTTTCAATTGTATACACTTTTGGTAAGCAGCGCAGCACAAGCAGGGTGCTGTGCTGCTTACAAAAAGTGTATACAATTGAAAAAATAGAGTTTTGCAAACTGCGCCTTTCTTTTGTCTGTCAAGGCTTGCCAAACTCTATTTTTTCAATATTACGTTTTTTAGGTGCTGTGGATGCTCTCTGGCCAGCTATCAAGATGGCGGGCGGGGCAGCATAAGTCTTTTAGCTACATCTGGCTTCCTTCCATTGCTTATGTTGCTTTCTGCAGTGGCTGCAGGCGCACTCCTTTTGTGTGCGGTAAAAGTTCCCTGGGACTTTCACCTTATGGCTTCCAAGAGGGCACTGCTAAACCTGGCCAAGGGGGCAGTAGGGAATCTCATGCGCTGTGAACATTAGTTTAACAGAAACAAAAACAAATGAAGCTGGTCTACTTAAACATTGTAAAAGAATGAATTGCTCTCCTCAGCAGCAGATATTTATCGCTCCTCGAGGAGCACTGGACAACTGTACTCGGTGGCCCTCCATTTGACCAGAGCCATTTGTTGTTGGTTTGTTTACTTTGCAAATAAGCTTCTATTTTAACTCTTCTGTTGGCTGTTGTGGCTGCATGATATAGTGCCATATTTACTCACTCGTGGATCCGCTGTGTGTGGTCCACACAGCTCATTAACTCTGCAGATTTATTTTGGTTGGTCTTTTGGTTGGTCAAAGAAAGGAGGTAGAACACTTAAAAAGCAAAGAATTCTTTCTTCACTCACCAATGTTTATATATAAAATTTGTAGCAATAAAACATAGGTGGTAGCATCTGGAAGCTACGAATGTACAAATTGTATTTTACAATTTTTATGTTTTACAGTTTTTGTCTGTCTTCTCAATTGTGCAGGTCATACTTGATTGTGTAATTGTTTTGCTTTTTAACCACTTATTTGAGAACTAGAATATGTCTAGTAGTGTTATTATCTGTTTTAAACTATTGATGCATAATAAATGATTTGTACTTTATATATTTGTGTTTGAAATGGAATTGATTTAATTGTGAATATTTAGGCTATGTTTTAGCTAATTCCTGTTTTTCTTGCAAGGGAATCCCCTCTTTGACTGGTTCACTCACATTGCACCTGGCCCAATTATAAGTATACAAACGATAGTATGATATTTTACACGTGTACATGCCATTCTCCACTGCCTTAAGGAGGAATTATGTATTTCAAGTAGGAATCATGAATGTTATATATTTAATATATACATTTCTTCACAAAAACACTTTCAGACTAATGTATTGAAAGATGGGAAATGTGCTTATCGATTCGTTCTGTAAATAAACATAGAGAGGAAACCAGTTGAATGACGAGGTTGCCATCGCCAAGCTCGATGGTTGATTAATACTACAATGTAAGTTGCAGATGAGTCGACATATTCATACTGCTGTCTTATAAAAACTGTTAAAGTGTTGAGATGGCTCAAGATTTATCTGATTCGCAAAAAAATGTTTGTGCTTTGAGGTCAAATACTTTTATTATTTATATGATACATTGCACGTGGTCAAGTAAACACAACTTTTTTTCTTATTTATAGTGGTTCAAATTAAAAGAAAGCATTGCGCAAATCGCAAACAAGTTTGCGCGCAAGAATAAAGATTGTCACACAAATTTTAACGGAGAACAGAATGCACGTTTATTGGGGCAAATCATTTTGCATTCATGGAAGTGCACATTATTAAAGTGGGTAGCTTGAAAAACGTAAGAAAATATGCCGTTTTGGGCTAAGATCACATTTTAATTAAACATGTAACCTTGTGTTGTATAGACAAGGGTGAGTAAGCATGCTATAGAAATAGTATTGGAGCAAGGGAGCCTTTGTTATTCAACAGCCATAATTCCCCAAAACCTGGTGTCCAGTTGCCACTGTTCTTTCTGCACAACTGATAGCTAAGGTCCTGTTTAGGTCAAGCCTGGGCAGTGCGTGTGCTGCTCTGTGAGCACTGCTGTCTTGGAGTATGGATCCGCCCACTCACTGCTCATATTTGTCTTTGGCTTGTGTCATTGTCCTTCGTAAATGCTGGCTTCTGATTTGTGAATAGGCATGTTAGTCCCTCCTTAGTGCCGCCTTGTCTTCATTCGTAACCTCCCATGAGGACTGGCCCTTTTACTTTGGTTGTTGCACAGTGAGTCCCTTTTAGCCTGTAAGCACAATCTTTGAATAGTTTATAGTACTGCAGGCACAGCAGGCTTTCCTGCAACATTAAGTGCATCATGCTCGCCTTCACTTTCTAAGCAGCCCATGACAATGGCAGCCGCTTCTTTGAATAGGTCTCGCATTTACGAGAGTTTGAGCTTTTGGCATTGTACATGACAATGCCTTTTATTTATGTGTTAATTATTAAAACATTTAATAAAAGGCATTGGCATTTACAAAGCCAGTAGCTTAAACTCTCGCAAATGCGAGACCTATTGCATTGCAAAGGCTTGTTGATTCTTGCAATGAATGGTCCAGCTGCAAGCTCTGGAGCTGGTCTGGGAGCCAATGCTCTGTGTGGTCACTCAACTGTAAACTACTCAGTCAGGGCTTCACTGCCAAATATCGAGCAAAGCATGTGCTCAACTTTTTGTTCATGGGGCCTGGTAAAAGGTGTCCAGCATGCTAAGGATGCGGAGGTTGTTCTGGTGGGACACCCCTTTTAGCTTAATTTTTGGCGCAGACCGACAAGACGGTTTGTTTTTTTTTAACTCTTTTTATTGCTTATGCTCAAGGTCTCATGCAATACATAGCAATGATCAGAAGAAACATAGCAAACATCAGTACATATCACTTTGAGCGGACACTGTTGTGGCAGACTGCACGGTAATTCAGACCGCATTAAACCAACCCTGCCCGCTCAGCCCGGTATCTACGCCAAAGGCCCCACACCTTTTTTCATTTCTTGACACACCCTCTGGATTTATAGACAGTCTCCTCCGCCCTCTGCACCAATCCAGGTCCCTTATCAATTGCTCCCATTGTAGGGGCGCCCGTGAACCCCAGTTGCGGGCTATGTTTCGCTTCACCACACCCGCGGCAGTAGCTAGCCATATCTCATTGTACCTGGACCAGTCAGTAGCACCCCTTATCATTAACAGCAGCCACCTCGGATCCACCGGCACCGCCGATCCCACCACTGACTCCATTGTTTGTGCAACTTTGGTCCAGTAAGGCACTATGTACGGACAGCACCAGAGTATGTGGAAGAAGGACCCCTCACCCTGGCAGCCCCTCGCACACAAAGGCGACAAGCACCTCCCCCAGGAGAACAATTGAGTGCGTGCACAATACACCCGGTGCAGTATTTTCAACTGCACTAGGCAAAACCTAATCCTAATCGCAATTTCGCAAGGGCTCTGCACTGCTTCCTGCCAATCGTCGTCTTCTAGGCAGTCAATATCACCCTCCCATCTCTCCGGACAAGACAGTTTTAGAAATGTCTTTACTTGACATTCCTCTTGATAAATGACAGCACTTTTGCAAGTGTTAGATGCTTTCCAACACCTGCCTTAATTCTTCCGTTGCTTAATATATTTTTACAGGCATGCCACTTTATGTGGTTGATACTCATGGGATCATGTTCTTATTTGCACAGCACATTTCTAAAATGTGTGGTTATCTATTGTTTATTTCAGTGTGTGCTTTATTGCATTATTTGTATGTGTTACTCATATTATTCACTCACTTTCATATTCATTCTGCTATGAATCCTATTTTTGAAACATGTTATAATCCCTCTACCGCTTGTTATATTTTTAAATGTGTTACTTCGTCCTGGTCCATGTTGTATTAAATGTACAAGCCGCTACGGCTTCCACAAGCTGTCATATGTATAGAGGTGCGATTTCAATTAAATGCAGCTTATTCTTCTCCCAATTAGGCCTACTCGATTGCTATTCACTTATTGCACTCTGAGGATCAGCGAACGCCACCTCAACCTTCATCCAATTTATGTTGCTGAGTTGCCAAACTATTTACCAAGGAATCTTGAATGTGTCACTGTGTGACGTAACTGGTGCTCGTGTAAAGCGCTTTGATGGCTTCGGGTCAAGTTCGCGCTACATAATACTCTGAAGAAGACTCTTTAAAAAGTAAGAATTTTATCAGAAAAGTACGCTTATTCATTGAGATCAGTTACGTTTATTTCGCCCGAAGTCTCAAGTATTTTTTTCACTTAGTGTTTGAGAATAAATCAAATTGGCTTCAATTAGATTTAAATGCTACGTAGATGAATTTAAAATGTGATCCAAAAATCGAGTGGAGTAGTGAGCTAAATGAAAAGAAATCAAGGGCCTCATTTATAAAAAGTGACGCATCGCTGCGTGAAAACAGGGATGCGTCACTTTTCATTGCGCCTTCCTTGCCACACCAATGATGCGTCATATTTACAGTATGACACATCATGTCGCAAGGAGTTACAGATACGTCAGTATTTCTGACGTATCTGTAGGCGCCAAAGTGACGTATTGCTGGAGTGTGTCACAAAAGTGACCCAACTCCAGCAATGTGTCCTTTCACATGGGGCAAGCCCCATTTGAAAGGGCATGCGTCAGTGTTACGCCTGCAGGCGTAAGATTTTGACGCATTTGAGTCCTAGAAGTGGCACAGTGAAATCTTTTAGATTTCACTGCGTCACTTCCATGACCCTTTCTTGCGTCAAAACGCCCCCTTGCATACATTATACCTGGCGCAGGTATAATGTGGCGCAGGGGTTTACAAAGTTACGCATCTACCTAGATGCGTCACTTTGTAAATATGGCGCAACAAGGCGCATTTTTTACACCACTGGTGCGTCACAAGAAGTGACACACCGGCGGCATAAAAGTGACGCACAGCCTCATAAATGAGGCCCCTAGTTTTTAAAGGAATTAAGTCTGATCTGTCTATGTTTTCTGCCTATATCAACGCGCTTTAAGATAGCCATGGAGTCTATGCTGTTGCAGCTTCCATGCCTGTGAAAAATATTGCATTACATCTGGTAATTTAATTATAGATGTCAAGAAGCATTTGTATTGAAATGCCTCTTTCTCTACCTCGACTGCACCCATACAAATATTAAATTGCCAATCTGAATGTCTTATTTAACAAATAGGCAATAAATCACACTACATTATTAGCGTGGTGAAGCAAGACACAAGATGTACTGTGATCTCATTAACCCAAACCAGAACTCAGAAATAATGCTAATTCATGTTCACAGTGGAATAAAACATTTTGTGTTACATGCTTTTACATCTCTGCTACCTATAGCAATAACTGTGTGTTTGTTGGCAGTATGGGCTTTAGGTCAGCCCCTTGCTCATGATTGGATGGCTGTTAGCTATCTTAGTTATATGCACTCACTTCAATTTCTTCCCTATCTATTTTTTGTGTTTGTCCCATTAAGACCGGTTTAGCATCTCCTTGAATGCATATTTTACTAGGCCCTTTATAGGTCTGACCTAAATACATCAATAACTGTCTTATCACCAAATGCTTTCCTAAAAATCAAAAATACATACGTACATAGAGGCTCCCAATTAACTCTATTTCTCCATTGGTCTTTTCAAATGTCACTAGACTAATGCTATCGCCCACCATAGCACAAAGTATAGGTCAATGGATCATCCCAAGTAAGCCATTAGATGTCTTCACTTTGAGTTATTACACTTAAAAAATAGTTTCTTTACAATAGAACTTTTTAGACATATGTACTTTCCCATTGACTGTTAGTGCCTATATATAGGAGGGTTTCTTCAACTATTTCCATGGCACGCAGGACATTTATTGTAAGCTGCAAGGTCAACTCACCACTATCGACTAGCTGTGGTATATTTATTTATCCATAAGGAAAACAAGCACAAGGCATTAGAGAAGCAAGTGTGTATATGCAATATCCAGATTTTAAGCCATACACCCTCAGATTAGTGATTGACATATCATGCAATTCTATCTGACTTGAGAGTGGTCTCTGGCAACAACTTGAGGAACTGCAACAGCTTCGTAGTCCCTGCACTTCTTCCAATACACTAGTATTAGAGCTCCATTTGGGTGTGCATCATAATTCCTAAAAAGAAAGGAAAAATGTAATGGTGGATATCAGTCGATGGCAAATATAATCTTGTAGAAGTTAATATGTTTGTTTATTGCACTGGTTTGAGGAAAGTTAAACTAGGTGCAAACCAGCATGTATTTTCTTAAGATGTCAGTGTTGTGTGCCCCCTGCATAACTCGCTCTTCCAAAGTGTATATATACATCCAGGAAGGGCTACAATGCAATTGTACTCATCTGTGTGGAACTATGCTGGTAATAGTCAGAAACTGGGCTATTGGCGGACTGGAGTGTGAGCCCTGACCAATCATCAACCCCACTCCCTCTCATGATAAGGAACAAGCAAGCCCCAAATTAACCTGTGCACAACACTCCGGTAGTTTGGCACAGAGAAGTCAGGCTTAACTTAAAGTATTTGTGCAACACCTCAAAAAGTAGAACAGTGAAAACATCCCAAACAAAATCCCATACCAAGTTAGGAAAATAGAGCAAAATGTTATAAATAAAACAAGACCAACACAACACAAATCCAATCAGTAAAACCGAGGTTATGAATTTTAAAAGCTAAAATGTAAATAGAGTCTAGAATCAGAGAGCGCCAACTACGGCTTTCTGGTTGTACTATACCGAGTCAAAGTCAAGAGTTAAGGCCATCCGCGATGGCGTGCATGTCGAATAAAGTCCCAGATTAGTCAGCTGATGTTTTACCTTCTCAGGTTTTCTGCCTAGAGTCCTGTTCGCGTTGGAGTGGTTCGCAAGGAGAGCGTTGTGGGTGGCAGTTGGCATCTCACAGAGCACAGGCCAGGCGTAAGAGACAGGCAGCCTGAAGCTTCGCATTGGTGGTTGCCCAGACATTGGTCTTGTGCTCGCCATGCCTCTGGATTCAAGCAATCCTGGCTGAGAGGGGTGATAGCCTGAACCTGGTCTTAGAATGCTTGTTTCTGGTGCAGAGAGGTCCTGGCATAGCTATTTGGGTTGGACCGTTCCCATGGGGAGCAAGGTCAAGACCGATTTGCATATGGGTAGGTTCAAACTGGGGTGGCTTTCTGAGCAAAAGAATGATGAATCCAGGCCCAGATCTCTGATTGGGTGTGAATGTTTGCCATTGTTCAGCATTCCAACCAATAATTGTTCTCTTTGCCAGGTCATTGCCGAGGATGGACTCACAGCTACCCTCAGGGAACTTGAGAACCCCCCAACTCAAAGGGACCAGAGCCACTGGATAGTGTCTCTCATGGTTGTCAGCTGTAACATCTTGGTGGAATGCTTTAGGGACTATATGCTCTGAGGTCACTAGATAACATCTGGGGGTTGTCACACTGTCTCCAGTGTCTCTCAGAGACTCCACTTAATTGCCTATTGATGGTGTCTAGGCCTGGGCGGTGAACTCAGCTCTGTTTGTTTGTCGTGTTCGCTCAGTTTTCTGCACTCTTTGCTCCACAGAGTTTGTGGAGTGCAGAAAACTCCACTCCGCGTAGTGCAGCAGGGTTTTTTTCCTCGCTCACCAATGGTAAGTTGGTTGCCACTTGTGTAGATTCTATACTCAAGGAGCAGGAAGATCAGTGCTAACGACAGTTTGCGCTGCACTCCACCACTTGTGGAACTCCTCATCGTTTTTTTGTCACTTTGCAGAGCTCCGCAGAGTGGAACTCTGCAAACTCCACCCAGGTCTAAATTGGTGAGCCACTGTCTGTACTTCCTAGCATTTCCAGAAATGTTAGTTCTATACAACATCTCTCCATCACCCAGGGACACTAGGGAAACCTCTACTTTGTCCCTTACTCCATCTGGGTAAATCTCACTCCCCAAGAGCTGCACTAGCCAACCCCAGTGACTTCCCCTCCGGTGGGGGGCTATGTTTTCTTGGGACACTTGGCACCCACCTTAAAGTGCCCTTGCTGTTGGTACTCATAGAACTTTGAGGGTGCTTTCCCTGAAGACTTACTGTGATGGAACCATCTCTTCTTTTTCTCAGTTTGGGGTTGGGAGTCCTGACCCATGGAAATAGTTTGGGGCCCTTTAGAGAACTCTTTGTTTTATGTCCCCCCTTCCTTATTCTGATGGGGACCCTGCCTATTCTTGTGGTGATCCCCCAAGAAACCTTAGTGCTCACCCGGTGGTCCACTTCCTTAGCAAGTTCTCTGGGATCAGAGAGCTTACTGTCAATAAAGGGATTGGAGCAGATCTGGAAAACAAAGATTGAGCATGTGCTCCTTTGCAATCAAATTATACAGCCCCTGATAATATTTTACTTCACTGCCCATCAGTCAACCATTCATTGTCTTGCAAAAGGAATCCACTCAATCCACCCAGGTCTGTTGGGCCAGTTTCTGACTGTCCATGAACTTCTGCATTTACTTCTCTAGTTAAGCCCATATTTCCTGATATGGACCTCTTTCATAGAGGCATACCTCATTCTGTCCTACTTTTCCGGGGCCAGTAAGGTGTCCCTACCCTCGCTAGAGATATGCTCCCCAAATGAGCCTCCCAAGGTACTTCCCAGGGATTTTGAGCATCTGTAGGGTAATTTCATAAGCTTTAAACTGCTTATCAATATTGTCTCCCACAGCAAAGTCAGGCACCAGACCTTCAGGAATATGGATCCTCTTGTCTCCAGAGAGCACTAAAGAAATGCTGCAACCATCACTGCTGGACTCTGCCTAACTGGCCTTGATGTCCAGCTCCTTAAAGCCAGGTCATGAGCCAGACGCTCCAAAGAAATTCTCTCCTCCATAGCCAGTTTATTTTCCTCCATGGTCAGTTTCCTTTGTTCTGCCTCCATAGCCAGTGCCTTTACCTCCATTTGGAGCAGAGCCAACATGAGCCTGTACTCCTTCTTGGCCTTCCTTTCTGCTAGCTCCCCTAGGGACAGGTTGTGGAAGTTCACACTGCTCCCAGCACGGGAGGGGATTTCCAATCTTGTAGTAGGTTACCCACCCTCAACAGGCTGCATTCCAAGTCCCTCCTGTGTGTTCTGCTATGATTCTGAGAAACAAAGAGGGTCCCTGATTAACCTAAATGGAGTTGGAGAAGAAAGCAGGGAAATCACAAGGTAAGAAGAACCAGGCACTTCTCCAAAGCGAGTTCATATAATAGATTGCAGTCTGTCCATAATATACATATACTGTCCTGCACCAGACCAGTGGCTTTTAAAGTTTATTTATCTAAAGTACAAAAATATATTCAATGATTCTTTTTCCTTTTTTATATGAGTATTCATTGTACATAAAAACAGAAAAGCAAATACATACATTACAACTTTTTATTTACTCAAAGGGAACCCACAACAATATTATAATCAAACAGTTACATACAAAACACATGATGTTACATAGTGCAAATACCAAAACTCACAACAACAACAAATCCTAAGACAAGAACAAGTGAACAATTGACATATAGAGCAAAAGACATTCACAGAAAAAATAAACAACAATTATTCATTACATACATATATATATACCACTTAGTATGCCTATAAGTCCTGTCCGGATAGTTTTTTATATGTATATATACAATTCTTTAATATCCTTTTGGGTTACCCCCAACCAGTTCCCGTCCTGCATGGATTTTTGTATATAATGATGATGAAATGAACTCTCATGAGTAACTGATTTTAACTTGTATGTTAGGAATTATCTGTTGATATTTTCAGCACTTTATTGAAACTAATTGCACAATCACTATTTGCACTTTAATTGTTTTTGGCAGACATTGTGACTTGCCCACTTGGGCTCTATTTAGTAATGTAAGATTTATGGTGTCATGAATTTGGACTATAGTTGCTGCTTTAAAATTGTATGGATCGACTCCATTACCACACAAATCAAGTATATTGGAACAAAAGCTACGCTTGTGTACATAGATGAAAACTTTTTTATCATGTATAGATTGTCAATATATTTTTCTACTTAGATGGGAGTCATGGATAATTGTGTGTATTCATCAAAGTATATAATTTTGAACATAATATTTTCAGGACAACATTTTTGTGATGTTTGTGTAAAAAAATGCGCATATAATGTATTGTCGATCGTATTATTGCAGCATTTTACAAACCAGTATTTTTTCCATTTTCATGCCAGATAATTATGCACTGTCACTTTAAAAGTTCTGCTGGCTCCTAAGCAGTTTGTCATGTGATCAAGCCTTCTCGAAGGCGAAACGCGTCATGGCGGCAGCGCTGGCTTTTATGGATTAAATCACCTTGCACCAGCACTTTTGGGTCGACTCTTTGTTGCTTTGAACTAGCGTGGTATCCCGTGTGATGTCCTGCAAGCGGCAAGTTTCTCCACATATATATATATATATATATACATATAAATATATATATATATATATACATATTTGCTTCTCTGTCCAAAATGAAAGAAGAGGTGCCTGAAAGCGTCAGTGTTCCTGGACAGCCAAAGCCCAAGGCCAGGAAGGATGCAGCACCTCCTAAGGAGTCCGTGGAGAAGGAGGGAGAGGATGGGAGGGCTGGTGTGGAATAAAAACAGACCCCAGCTCGGGATAAAAAACAGTGTAGTTTGGCTCCTGCAGCCTTGGGGACTGCGCTCTGAGCACAGCAGTTCTTGTAAGGAACACATGAGCTCTGCACTCGCGTTATTGCAAAGGTAGTATGAGTGGGAGGTTGCTCATCCATGAACAGATTTTGGAGGTGGGGCGCTACCAACTGCAAACGCGCAATGAGCGTGGAAAGTGATGCGCTTCCAATTTTAACGAGCAGAAGTCACAGTGGAGGATACAGCAGTAAACAAGCGGCCGCCATTGTCCCGGCTGCACTGCTACAGTAGGAAAAGAAGAAGATAGTGCTTACAAGTCTTAAAAAACAACACGTAGGGTGTAACAACCAAAGTAAAAGGGCCAGTAGCTATGTGAGGTTACAAATGACGACATGGCTGTACTAAGGAGGAACTGAGAAGCCTATTAAGGAATCAGAAGCCAGAATTTACTATGAACAAACACACAAGCCAATGAAAAATATGGACAGTGGAGTGGGCAGGACTTCTCTCCCATACTGAACTACAGCAGATCATCGCCAGAGCAGTGCTTGCACGCTGTCTCAGGCTCAACCTAAAAATGAATGTAAGAGTTTTTCTTTACCAGAACATCTAAAACTTAAAAGTTCATGTCCAACGTTTTAATACACTGCACCCTGCCGTTGGAATGTTCTGGAGCTTACCTTAGGGGTGACATATGTATTTAAAAAGAAGGTTTCTGCCTGGAAAAAGATTTATTTCACCAGGTCGACATGACAGGTTGAAACTGAACACACATGCTCTGCAATGGCATGCCTGAGACATGTTTAGATGGCTACTTAAGTGGGTGGCACAATAAGTGCTGTTGTTAGTATTTAATATGCAGGCCCTAGGCACAAGTAGTGTACTTTACTAGGTACTTGTAATTAAATCCAATATGACAATTGGGTATAAGTCAATATTACCATGTTTTTGGGAAAGAGCACCAGCACTTTAGCACTGCTTAGTGCAGGGTCCTATGGCCAGCAAAAATGAAGTCAACAAAAACAGGAGGCCTAAAGGCAAAATGACATGGGTAAACCATACCAAGGATGCTGGGTTTAAAACTAGTATAGTACAACTTGCAGCTTCTATCTGCATTGCACTTTCCTGTGAGGACCTATGTTGGTATTATAGCGGAACTGCATATTTTCTTCTCCTGTTGATAATAGCTTCAACACATGTTGCTTCTACATTGTACTCCTCTATGAGGATCTCGGTTGGAAGCATGGTGCATGTGCAACTCTAATACGAGCACAAGGTGATAGAAAATCAAGAGTGTATATGGACATTTCTAGGTTGAAGCCACACCACTTGGCTTTGTGATTGCCATTTCATGCAATTATATCTGACTTGAGAGGGACCTCTACTAACAGCTTGAGGAACTGCAGTATCTTGATTCGCAAAACCTCCCCTTTTATCCAATAGAATGGAGTTGCCGTTACATGTATTCATTACGCACAAAACTTCCAAGGTTTTAGAGTCATTCCAGAATAGTTGAGCAGTTCCCATTCTCTATTAGGGTACACATTCTAATTTTTTGAAAATAAAGTAAAAGTTTAATGTTAGAAATCACTCCATAGCAGATATGATTGTGCAGAAGGTGACATGTTTGTTTATTGCACTTGTTTGAGGAAAACCTAGACCTTTATGCCAAGCAGTGCTGTATGTATTTTCTCAAAATGTCAACATTATGTGTCTTTTCCATAATTTGCTCTTTTAAGCTGCAATTATCGACCAAGGAAGGGCTATAATGCAACGGTACCCTTCTGCAAGTGCATCTGTTGGTAGTATAGTGCAACAAGTTTTCCATCTCCATTTCACTCTTCTGTGACAAACTCTGTTGATAGTACATCACAACTGCTGCTTTCAACCTCAATTGTAGTCACATGTGAGTGCCTCTGTTGGTAGTGGAATGCTATAGGTTTTCCATCTGCATTGTACTCTTCTGTGGGGACCTCTCTTGTTAGAATAGTACAACTGCAGCTTTCCATCTCAATTGCACTCTAATGTGCAGACATGTGTTGCTAGCATAGCACAATAGCAGCTTTCCATCTCCATTGCACTCTTCTGTGAGGACTTCTGCTGGTAGTAGAGTACAACAAGTTTTCCATCAACATCGCACTCTTCTGTGAGGACCTCTGTTGGTTGTATATTGCAACTGTAGCTTTCCATCTCCATTGCTCTCTTCTGTGAGGAACTCTGTTGTTAATATAGTGCAGCATCAGCTTTAAGCACCTTTGTATTCTCTAAGGGACACATGTTTGCAGTACACTGTAACAAGCTTTTCATCTCTCTTGTACTGTAAGGACATCTTTATGCTGCATAGTGACACTTCAGCATTACAACAAACGTCTGTGGCTTTGGAAACCATGGATCTAGATGAGGGGTAGTGCTATTTGCATTTTCTTAGGGCATCAGCTTTATCAGTGCACACTTATTCCTTTGTTTTTTGTTACACGGGTATGGTTTTGCATTTACACATACTAAATTCAGAGATTGAATAACTCATTCTTCTGAAACCAATAAATTAACAGTGCAGGAAGGTTAGAATTATTTACTTTTCGGTTTTGTACTGGAATAGAATGGAATGAGGATTTGTAAATGGTAATAAATACCCTGGGGTGTCTAGGCGCTACCTTCAAGAACAGCTTGGATCAGTTGGTGGGAGAAAGATGAGGCTATTGTCTTAATAACCACTGCTATTCTTATGTATAGTTATTTATAAAAGATTGCAAATAATAGCATGCAGGGAAAAAGATGAACAGGATGAAGCATCAGGTCTTGTGCCAATAAGAGCTCAATACGTTTTGGGCGCTTGCCTGTCGCGGGTAATTGGGCCTCCCGCACAAGTGAGACAACATTTTTATCATGAGACCTAGGGGAACCCTGGATGGTGGGAAATTTGTCTCAGCTGGTGATGCCTTAACTTTCCCACACAAAAATGTGTGATAAAAGTTATTTTTTGATAGGCAATTTTGATGTCACCTCAATACGTTTTGGGCCCTTGCCTGACGCGGGTACTTGGGCCTCCGCACGAGTGAGGCACCATTTTTATCGGTAGACCTGAGAGAACGCTGAGTGGTGGGAAATTTGTGTCAGCCCGGTGATGCCACAACTTTCCCACACAAAAGTGTGTGAAAAAAGTCATTTTTTTCAGCTACATTTCAGGTTTGCATGGGATTCTGGGTAAGAAAACTTTGAGGCATCCACGCAAGCCATACCTCCCTGGAATTCCCCGGGTGTATAGTTTTAAGAAGTATGTGGGTTTGGTAGGTTTCCCTAGGTGGCCGCCAAGCACTGGGCCAGAAACCCAAGTGACCCCCTTGCAAAACCAGATTGTTTTGTAATAGGCAATTTTGGTGTTGCCTCAATACATTTTGGGCCCTTGCCTGTCACGGGTACTTCGGCATCCCACACGAGTGAGGCACCATTTTTATCTGGAGAAATGCTGGGTGGTAGGAAATTTGTGTCAGCCCGGTGATGCCACAACGTTCCCATACAAAAATGTGTGAAAAGGGATTTTTTTCAGCTAAATTTTAGGTTTGCAGGGGATTCTTGGTAAGAAAACTTTGGGAGATCCACGCAAGCCATACATCCCTGGAATTCCCCTGGTGTCTAGTTTTCAGAAATGTGTGGGTTTGGTAGGTTTCCCTAGGTGGCCGCCGCGCACGGGGGCAAAAACCCAGGTGACCCGATTTGCAAAACCAGGTCATTTTGTGATTGGCAATTTTGATGTGGCTTCAATACGTTTTGGGCCTTTGCCTGTACCAGGTACTTGGGCCTTCCACACGGGTGAGGCACCATTGTTATCGGGAAACCTGGGGGAACGCTGGGTGGTAGGAAATTTGTGTCAGCCCGGTGATGCCACAACCTTCCCACACAAAAATGTGTAAAAAAAGTGATTTTTTTCAGCTAAATTTCAGGTTTGCAGGGGATTCTGGGTAGGAAAACGTTGGGGATCCATGCAAGCCATACCTCCCTGGAATTCCCCAGGAATCTAGTTTTTAGAAATTTGTGGGTTTGGTAGGTTTCCCTAGGTGACCGCCGATCCCCGGGTCAAAAAGTCATGGGACCCCTTTGCAAAACCAGGTTGGTTTTGTGATAGGTGATTTTGATGTTGCCTCAAAAAGTTTTGGACTGTTATATGTCGCCGGTACTAGACCCACCCATGCAAGTAAGGTAGCATTTTTCTTGAAAGACTTTAGGGAACGTGGGGTGGGTGGAATTTCTGTGAATCCACGCCGATTCCAGAACTTGCCACCACAGAAATGTGAGGAAAATGTGTTTTTTGTGACAATTGTTAGGTTTGCAAGGGATTCTGGGTAACAGAATCTGGTGAGAGCCAGTCAAGTCACCCCATTCCAGATTTCCCTGGGTGTCTAGTTTTTAAAAATGTATAGGTTTTATAGGTTTCCCTAGGTGCCGGCAGAGCTAGGGTTAAAAAACTACAGCTAGTCACTTTACAAAAAAAGGGTCATTTTTCACTGTGAAAATGTAGGTTGTCCTCGATGCGTTTTGCACCGTTTCCTGTCGTGGGCACTAGGCCTATGATAAAAAGACTGCAGGCCCATATGGGTTAGAAGATCTTTATTCCAAAGTGCTCCTCTCTCCACCAGTGAATCACTCCAACACATCATTCTAAGGCAGCCTCTTAGGGCATGGAACCGACCAACTGGGTACAGAGAGAGGGGGTGGAATGTACCAAGTTATAAATCATGACAGTGACATTCTATGACGATATCTAGCACTATAATGTAATTACATTTATAAATAAAGAGAAACTGTACTGATATAAAAGTGAAATCAATACAACAGGTTATAACACATCTTTCCCCCTTAGCATAACCCGGAAAGGAAGAAGCAACGTAAGATGAACCTGTACAATGGAAAGACAGGAAGATTATTTGTACACAATAAAGTCTTTGTGCCATATTGGTGTTTTGTGTGTTCTTTGGGTATGGGTAGTGGTTGTTGGCTGAGGGGGAACTGGAGATTCTTGCTGAGATGTGTTATGCTCTTGTTGTGACTTGACCAACCTGTCCATACTCCACATTTGGTCATTGTTTGCTCTCATGATCACTTCTCCTGGGATTTTTGATGCAAACCCAATCTCCTATTTTCCATTCTTGCATTTTTGTGCCGTGTTTGGAGTCATAGTGGTCTTTGTATTTGCTTTGGTGAATTTTGATTTTGTTCTTAAATTCTTGTATGTCCTTTGTGACGTGCGATCCTCCACCCAACCAGTTGGGGAAAAATTTAGTACAAGGTTTCCTCTCTCTTAGGGCTGAAAAAGGGGTGATTCCTGTGACTTGATTGGGGGTGGTATGATAGGCCCACAACATATCTTGTAGCGCCAGGTCGATGTGAATATTGTTGCTACTTGCTAGTTGGATGCATCCCTTGACCATGCGGTTCATCCTTTCCACCAGCCCGTTTGCCCTGGGGCAATACAATGGTGACCTTATATGTGTTATGTTTAGCAATTCCAGGAACTCTGTCATGGCATGAGATACAAATTGTACCATGTTGTCTGTGACAATGGAGGCTGGAATGCCCTCCGTGGCAAAGGTCTCTCTGAGGCATTGAATGACAATGGCAGTAGTGACTTGAGTGACCATTTTGACTACAGTCCAGTGAGAATGATAATCCCTTAAGACTAAAGCGAATTGTTTGGTTATTCTAGGAAGGTTGAGGGGACCCATTATGTCTAGAGCAATTTTCTCCCAAGGTTTGCTTGGTACTGGAACAGGAATGATGGGAGTCTTCCTAGGGATTTTGGACTTATCACTGTTGGCGCAAGCATGGCAGAGTTTGACTTTGTCTTCAACTAGTGAGTCCATGTTGGGGAACCAGTATCGTTCGCGTAACCTGGCTTTGGTTAGGCTTCTACCCAAGTGGCCTTCGTGAACAAGATCAATAATTTTGTCTCTGATGGCTTCGGGGGGAATGATTTTGTCCTTCCTGAACAATATACCTTGGTCTATGTTAAGTTCGTGGCGCACCTCCCAGAATTTCTTTATGTTCGTGCTTACTAGGTCTTTAGACTCAGGCCATCCTTGTAAGGTGTAAGATATGAGTTGCGTCATGGTTTTGTCCGCGTCCATGCAATTTGACCATTCTTGGGAGGAAATGGTAGAAAGATTGACCTGAAAGACCTGAACATCAAACTGTTCTTCTTTCTGTAGCGGACTTCTGGAGAGGAAATCGGCTGCGGAATTTTGTATTCCGGGTACATATTCAACCTTGAAGCAGAACCCTTCCAATCCAAGAATCCATTTGGCTATGCGGGAAGTGTTGCAAGAATTGTTTTTCGGATTGAACATATACACCAATGGTTTGTGATCTGTGCGTATGCAAAATTGTAGACCCCACAGAAAAAACTTAAAGTGTTTCCCGCCCCAAAAACAAGCTAGGGCTTCCATTTCACTACCGAATAGTTCAATTCGGCTTTGGTCAAAGACCGTGAGGCGAATGCGACAATCCTTTCTTTTCCATCAATCTTTTGTGATAGGGTAGCTCCTAAGCCTTTCCCGCTTGCATCTGTTGTGAGGATGGTTTTGCGGCTGTGTTCAAAATTACAAAGATATGGTGCCGCTAGTATGCTTTCTTTCACTTTAGAAAAGGATAATTGGTGTTCTTCCAACCATTTGAACTGAACATTTTTTTTAGTGAGATCTCTCAGATTTGCAGTGAGTTCAGCGAAGTGACTGACATACTTCGCCATGTATTCTGCCAGTCCCAGGAAGGATTTAAGTTCTTCCTTGTTGGTGGGTGCTGGGGCTTCTTTGACTGCCTCAACTAGACAGAGTTTTGGTTTGAATCCATCTCTGGAAATGCAGTGGCCCAGGTACTCCACTGACTCCACTCCTAGTTGACATTTCTCTTTTTTTAGTGTGAGACCAACCTCCTTGAATTTTCCCAGCACTCGTCTCAAGATATCGTTGTGCTCTTCCACGTTGGCACCATATATTAGAACATCGTCCTGGAAGCATAAAGTATTTTGTATTCCCCCCAGAATGTGCTGCATAATTTTCTGGAATATGGCTGCAGCCGAAGCTAGCCCAAACGGCATGCGGCAGAACATGAAGGTTCCTAAAGGGGTAGTAAACGCTGTGAGTTTTCTTGAATCCGGGTGTAACTCCACCTGATGATAGGCCATGGAGAGATCTAGAACACTGAAATGCGTGGCCTTCCCCATAGTGCTTAACATCTCGTGGATGCGAGGTAAGGGATGTTTTTCTACTAGTATGTTGTTGTTCAAATCTCGCAGGTCAATACACATCCTGAAGTCTTGACTATGGTTCTTCTTCGCGATCACAATGGGGGCCACCCATTCTGCGCAATCCACTGGTTAGATGATGTTCAACTCCTTCAGCCTGGTTATTTCTTTCTTTAATGGTTCCCACATCAGATGAGGAATCGGTCTGGTTTTGTGAACCACAGGGCTCGCGTTGTGCTTCAATTGAATTTTATGTTGGAAATTCCTGAGTAGCCCTAATTTTTCCGAGAAGACTTCCGGGAATTCTTTAGCAATGTCTTCGCTATTGTTTGCTGGGTTGGTGAATAACACTTGTTCTGGGTGATTAGGGTCCAGCTTAATTCCTATTTCTCGTTGGTGCTGCCACCCCAGCAGATTGGAACCATTTTCTACTACATATACTTTGCCCACGGTGGAACGGTTCTTGAAAGAAATGATGGATTTGAACATTCCCTTCATAAGAATGGGGTTCCTGTTATAACCACTGGGGGCTATGTCAGCTTTGGTGAGTTTACTTTGATCTTAGCCAGTTAACGAATTGAAGTCTGAGAAATTTACCAGGGTGAAAGGGGAACAAGAATCTGCAAACATTTTGAAGTTTTTTCCTTCGATGGTTACTTCACATTCAGGATATTTCTTTTCATCTGCCCCTACTTCGTTGACTTGTAAGATTATTTTCTTCACCTGAGTTCTATCGCTGGGTTTGTTGTTCCAGGTTTTCTTCAGGAAGCACCCACATACCCTAGACAGGTGTCCTTTCTTGTTGCATTTCCTGCACCAGGCAGATATCGCTTGACAATTGGGATCATTCGCTAAGTGGTTGTTGCTTCCGCAACGATAACATTTTATTTTTGTACTCTCCTGGTCCCCAGCGTGGTTTTGCCCGTGGTCATTGTTGAATTTGTGTTGATCGCTTCTTATTTTGCAGATTTCAGTCTCTTCTTCTACGTTGACAACCTCAGCTACTTTGTCACTGGGGTCAGTGTTTATTTCTTTAATACAAAAGTTTGTATGTTCAATGGATTTAGCTATTTTAATAGCTTCCTGGAGGTCTGGTTGCTTTTGTAATAATTTCTTTTGAATCTCCTTGTTGTTTGTGCAACGTACTAATTGGTCTCTAATTAATGAATCATTTAAGTCATGGAACTCACACAATTTACTGAGATCTCTGAGTATTGCAACATAGGTGGAAATGCTTTCCTGTTTTCCTTGACTACGACTGAAGAATTTGTGTCTCTCTAGCACCACGTTCACCTTGTCTCCAAAGTGGATGCGCAATTTGATCAGGGATATGTTGTACACATCGTCATCCTCATCCTCTATTTCTGGTTCAGGAAAAGCTTCTCAAAGAATTATCATAACCTCAATGGATAACTTACGATAAACTTTAAATGTATAAAGACAAGTGAGGTACAGCTGGTAAACAATGGAGCGGACGGACACGCTGGGGAAAAGAAAGGTTGTAACTAGAGATAGCTATAACAATATAATTTCCAAGAATATGCTGTAAAACATTCGTAAATGCTAATGAATATGGTAATTCACATCTGAAAACATTAGTGCTTTAATGACATTCTGTATGCCTATATTAACCGTGTGTTACAAATGAAAACCAGGAAAGGACACGCTGAGTGCCTTCTAGTTTATCATCACCCAAAGTACTTATGATAGGAGTGCGTGTCTCTGTGAAAATGTTTTTTTTTTTGTATTACATTTATAAGAGAAAGGCCTTTAGTCCATGACACGCAATGGAGTGCGTATCTCCGAAGTGCTTTCCACAATGTGTTTGTTTTAATTGGATTGGGAGGCAGGTGTGCGTGTCACCGCTACTGACGCGCATATGGAGTGCGCATCTCCGAAATACCCAATTGAAGTGGTGATAGTAAGGCATGTGTGCGTGTCACCGTTATGGACACGCTTGTGGAGTGCGCATCTCCGAAATACCCAATTGCAGTGGTGATAGTAAGGCAGGTGTGCGTGTCACCGTTATGGACACGCTTGTGGAGTGCGCATCTCTGAAGAATGACAACTGAGGCTGTGAGCGGTACCGAAGAGGCTGGTGCGCCGGAGGTTTCCTCACGAATTATCACGTGAGGCGCGGCAGGCACGGAAGAGTTCAACTGCGCAGGTGCTGATGCACTCTTCACTGTCCTGAGGTGACGCTGAGAATCCCGGTGTTTCCCGCCTCGAGGGCCGTGTATGAGCCAGACCCTGTGAGGAGGAGGTTACCGTTGGGATCCTGACCCGAATGCTGGCTCAGGGAGCGTGAGCGTCGCTCTGATCAGAGAAAAGGTTCGCACTGGCAGGTAAACGGCTCGTGAAGCGCTGGCCGGAGGAATTGCTCGCGGGGCAGGCCAAATGAAGACTGCAGCGCGAAAGTTCTTCAGCCTCGCCTGAGCAGCGCAAAAGTTCGTTTTCCCTCGCCTGATCGCCGTGAAGAGGTGAACACAGTTGAGGTGCCGACTAGGTTGCCTGGACCAGAGGATGGATGTGAGAGCCCAGGCCAGCCCGTGATGAAGATACTGAGGTGAGGAGAACTGGGGCAACCCGCTGGGGAAGGTGCAGCAGGAGGCGAAGGGGCAGAAGGAGAGGTTCGGAAGGACAGAGAGTGAACCCTTGAAAGTCACTTAAGTCACTTAAGGGGTGCCCGAAGTTCTTGCACAAGGGGAAAAAAAAGAGAGGAATAGAGTCAATGGCAAAAAGGGTGACTGTAAGAAAGTTAATTCCCGCAAGGATATATGTGAAATCCTCAGTCAATCCCCAAAAGACCAAAACGAGGCCTCACCGGAGTTTTGAAGTAGAAGGTGGCAGGAACCAGGTGTCCAATGGAGTTGCTGAAGGCGTAGAAGAGTTACTCTCAGGTCTGCGAAGTGAAGAAGTAGAGTAGGTGGTGGAGTACATTCAGAAGGGGAGGAGCAGACACCATCTGTCCCCTTACACAGATCGTCGCCAGTGATAAAAAGACTGCAGGCCCATATGGGTTAGAAGATCTTTATTCCAAACTGCTCCTCTCTCCACCAGTGAATCACTTCAACACAACATTCTAAGGCAGCCTCTCAGGGCATGGAACGTACCAACTGGGTACAGAGAGAGGGGGTGGAATGTACCAAGTTATAAATCATGACAGTGACATTCTATGACGATATCTAGCGCTATAATGTAATTGCATTTATAAATAAAGAGAAACTGTACTGATATAAAAGTGCAATCAATACAACAGGTTATAACAGCCTACCCACACAAGTGAGGTACTGTTTTTCTTGGAAGACTTTGGGGAACGCAGGGTGGGTAGAAATGTGTGAATCTACGCAGATTCCAGAACCTGCCACCACAGAAATGTGAGAACATTTTGGGTTTTTTGGACAATTTTTTAGGTTTGCAAGGGATTCTGGGTGACAGATCCTGGTGAGAGCCAGTAAAGTCACCCCATTCTGGATTTCCCTGTGTGTCTAATTAAAAAAAAAAAGTATAGGTTTGTTAGGTTTCCCTAGGTGCTGGCAGACCTAGGGATAAAAAACTACAGTTAGGTACTTTGCAAAAAAAGGGTGATTTATCCTGTGAAAATGTGGTGTATCCATGTTGCATTTTGTGCCATTTCCTGTCACCGGCGCTAGGCCTAACCACACAAGTGAGGTGCCATTTTCCTTGGAAGACTTTGGGGAAGGTGTGGTGGGTGGAATTTCGTGGATCCACGCAGATTCCAGAACTTTTCACGACAGAAATGTTAGGAAAATGTTTGTTTTTTTACAATTGTTTAGATTTGCTAAGAATTCTGGGTAACAGAACCTGGTGAGAGCCAGTCAAGTCACCTCATTCTGGATTCTCCTTGGTGTCTAGTTTAAAAAAAATTATAGGTTTGCTAGGTTTCTCTATGTGCCGACAGAGCTACAGGTAAAAAAACTACAGCTAGGCACTTTGCAAAAAAAGGGTCATTTTTCACTGTGAAAATGTGGTGTGTCCACGTTCAGTTTTGTACCATTTCCTGTTGCGGGTACTAGGCCTACCCACACAAGTGAGGTACCGTTTTTCTTGTAAGACTTTGGGGAGCACGGGGTGGGTAGAATTATGTGAATCCACGCAGATTCCAGAAGTTGCAAACACAGAAATGTGAGGAAAATGTGTTTTTTTGACAATATTTTAGGTTTGCAAGGGATTCTGGGTAACAGAACCAGGTGAGAGCCTGTCAAGTCACCCCATCCTGTATTCCCCTGGGTGTCCAGTTTTTAAAAATGTATAGGTTTGCTAGGTTCCCCTGGTGCCGGTAGAGCTAGTGTTAAAAAACTACAGCTAGGCACTTGCAAAAAAGGGTAATTATTCACCGAAAAATTGTGATGTGTCCACGTTGAGTTTTGCGCCTTTTCCCGTCGCGGGCACTAGACCTACCCACACAAGTGAGGTACCGTTTTTCTTGAAAGACTTTGGGGAATGCGGGGTGGGTGGCATTTTGTGGATCCACACAGATTACAGAACTTTTCACCACAGAAATGTGAGGAAAATGTGTTTTTTGGACAATTGTTTAGGTTTGCAAAGGATTGTGGGTAACAGAACCTGGTGAGAGGCAGTCAAGTCACCCCATTCTGGATTCCTCTGCGTGTCTAATTAAAAAAAAGTATAGGTTTGCTAGGTTTCCCTAGGTGCCGGCAGAGCTAGGGTTAAAAAAACTACAGCTAGGCACTTTGCAAAAAAAGGGTGATTTTTCACTGTGAAAATGTGCTGTGTCCTTGTTGCGTTTTGCGCCGTTTCTTGTTGCTGGCACTAGGCCTACCCACACAAGTGAGCTACCATTTTTCTCTGAAGACTTTGGGGAACGCGGGGTGGGTGGAATTTTGTGGATCCACCAGATTCCAGAACTTTTCGCCACAGAAATGTGAGGAAAATATGTTTTTTTTTTACAATTCTTTAGGTTTGCAAAATATTCTGGGTAACAGAACCTGGTGCGAGCCAGTCAAGTCACCCCATCCTGGATTCCCCTGGGTGTCTAGTTTTCAAAAAATTTATAGGTCTGCTAGGTTTCCCTGCGTGCCAGCAGAGCTAGGGTCCAAAATCTACAGCTAGGCACTTTGCAAAAAAAGGGTAATTTTTCACTGTGAAAATGTGGTGTGTCAACGTTGCGTTTTGAGCCATTTCCTGCCGCGGGCACTCGGCCTACCCACACAAGTGAGGTTCAATTTTTATCCGGAGACTTAGGGTAATACAGAATTGTATAGCAACTGTTATTACCTATTGACTTTCGATGCATTTCTGCCTTTAAACTGAAAGACAATGTCTAAAAAAGAAACCATTTTTAATAATGACCTATAATTCTCATGCTAGTATGGGTACTCCCAATTTCGGAAACGTACAAATATCTACTGGTTCTAAGCTCTATATTTTGTTCCCATTTCAGAAATATATAGGTGTCTTTCATACCTTTTTTCCATGTATACATTTTCCCAGAATAATTGCTAAATCCCCGGTACATAATAAAAAACCATTGCAAGACACTGCTCAGTTATTGGTCTGGGTTCATCTTGTTCTTGGTGAACCTACAAGTCCTGTATATTGCCACAACCAAAATGGTCCAGTGGATGTAACGGTATATTGTTTTCAAATACCAGTCATAATTAGAAGAAGTTACAGGTGAAAACATTGACCCAAATGCCTGTTTTTGTGAACTAGTTTTCGCTTTTTCCTATATTTACCTGTTAGTTTCTATAAAGAAAACTTCTAGGATCTACACAAATGACCCCTTGCTGAATTCAGAATTTTGTCTATTTTTCAAAAATGTATAGCTTACCAGAATCCATTATTGCATTCATCCCCATTTCTACCATTAACTGGAAGGAGGTTGAAAGCACAAAAAATAGCAAAAATAGGCCATGTCCCAGAAAAATGCCAGAACTGTGTAAACATTTTTGATTTTCTGACAAAGTCTGCTCGTCCCTGAGATCTGGGAAAATGGTGATTGCAGCACCACAATCCCTTTTTTGATACCATTTGCAGGGAAAAAAACAGGCGCTTTCATCTGTAGCCCTTTTTCAAATTTTTCCCAAAAACAACAAAATGTACCTGTATTTTGACTAATTTCTGGGTCCCCTCTATGGGAATCCACAAACCCTGTGTACCTTTAGAATCCCCATGATGTTGGAAAAAAAGGAGGCAAACTTTGTGTGGATACCTTATGTGGTCAAAAAGTTACAGGCCTAAGTGCAAACTACCCCAAATAACCAAAAAATGGCTTAGCACAGGGGGGAAAAGACCTAGCAGCGAAGGGGTTCAATCAAGATTATTTTTTTTAATGCATCATGTGTTCCTTAAAGGAAAATTGGAGGCATTTAAAAAAGAAAATGGAAAGTTTTCTTTTAATTTTTACGACCCGGCAGTGGTCCGTGGGATCACTGCCTGCTCTTAAAAAATGTTTTTCCAAACATTTTCAAATGGGAAGAGGACCCTTGGTGACCCCTTGCCATTTGCAAATGTTTTTTTTTTAAATTATTTATTTATTTATTTTTAAGTTTTGTATAGCGCTAGCTAGACCCGTAGGTATCAGAGCGCTTCACATACATATTGTGCAAAGCCGAAGGGCCTTACATTACCTAGAAGGCTGACAGTAAGTAAGCAAACCACGGATAAAGCATACAGTATGAACAATAAGTAACTGTGCAGCGGAGGGGGAGGGGAAGAAAAAAAGAAAAACAAGTAGATTAGCATAGTCCGTTAACCAACAATCCTTGAATGGGAATCAACTCGGGGTATTGAGGTCTAGGTTAGTTGACGTTGTTCAGGAAAGTATTTGTTAAGGAGATGGAGTTTGCTGTCTCTTTTGAAACAAGAGTAGGAGGGATTGCATCTGAGGACTCCGGGGAGAGCGTTCCATATCCTGGGAGCGTTGCCGGAAAACGATCGGTATTGGGTGGTTTTCTTTTTCATTTTTGGAGGAATGAGAAGGAGTGAGTTAGAGCTTCTCAGTGTTCTGGTTTGACCTGCTCTTACCAGTTTATTGTTCAGGTAGTTGGGAGCCGAAGAGTGGAGGGTTTTGTTTGTGATGCAGGCCAGCTTGTGAATACATCTCCCTTCCATGGGAAGCCATTTGAGGGAGTTGAGAGCTTGAGTGATGTGACCAAATCTTTTTACTCCAGATACAAGTCGAGTGGCCATGTTCAGCACTGCCCTTAGAGGGGCTAGGTGAGCTTTTGGAGTCCCTGTAAGGATGGCGTTCCCGTAGTCGATTTTAGAGAGAACCAGGGATTGAACTACTGTCTTGAGGTCATCATGGGGAAAAAAAGGTTTCAATTTCTTGAGGTGTTTTAGAGAGAAAAGAGCACTTTTAGCAGAGTTTTTGATGTGGGCCTCCATTGACAGGTTCTGGTCCAGGGTGATGCCTAGAGACTTAACTGAGTCGGATAGAACGAGGGGGCAGTTTAGGGCAACCACATTCTTGAGCCACTCTTGGATAGGACGATGGTTACTTTTTGGAGAGAATAGAATCAGTTCCATTTTATCTGGATTGAGCTTTAAGTGATTGACATTGAACCAAGTTTGGATCTCCGTTAGAGGGGTATTGAGGTGTTGGATGTCATTGGGGGACTTTATTTTGAAATAGATTTGGGTGTCGTCCGCATAAAGGTGGTAACTCACTCCAGGTTTTTTCAAGATGATTGTGAGGGGCTCCATGAAGAGATTGAAGAGGGACGGGGAGAGGATTGAGCCTTGTGGCACCCTAAGTGTGACTTTTGTCGGCTTCGATAGACAGGATTTGATTTGAATTTGTTGCGAGCGATGCTGGAGGAAAGAGGTGAACCATTTGAGTACAGTACCATTTATGCCGGAGCGCTTCGACAAGGTCTCTAGAAGAGCTGGATGATTAACTGTGTTGAATGCCGCAGATAGGTCAATAAGGATGAGTAGGCAGGCATCACCATCATCTAAGGCTTTGCGAGTGTCGTCCGAGACGTTGAGAATGGCTGTTTCAGTGCTACAGCCTTTCCTGAATCCTGATTGAAAGATTTCAAGGAGGTTGAACTCATCAATGTGTTTATTGAGTGGGTGGAGAACACATGACTCCAATGTTTTTGCAAGGAATGGGAGGTTTGAGATAGGTCTGAGGTTGTTCAGATCATTTAGGTCTGCCCCTGGTTTCTTGAGAATGGGTGTGAGTTGTCCTAGCTGAAGGGAGTCTGGGACACAGCCTGAGGTGAGAGAGGCGTTGATGATTTTTGTCCAGAAAGGGGAAATGGTATGGTTGAGTTCTTTTATGATTATGGAAGGGAGGGGGTCCATGGTGTGGGAGGAAGGTTTCAGATTTGAAATTGTCTTGAATACCTTGTTTTCTGCCATTTGCTCAAAGTCGGACAAGTGCGCATTGTTTTTTAGCTGGAGGCCAGTCTGATTGTCCTTGTACAGAACTCTTTCTGTGTTGTCGGGGGAAGTAGAAGGAGGCAGGTAATGAGGGAAGGAGTGTTTGCGGTTTGAATGAAGGATTGATCAATTTTCGAGACTTTATTGGTGAAGAAGGTGGCAATTTCTTCACATCGCTCATTTGTGGCTTCGATATCTTGAGAGGGGGTGTCGTTAGTTTGGCTTGTGACAATGCTGAAGAGTTCTCTCGGTCTGTTTTTTGCCAGATCTAGTTGGCTGCGGAAAAAGGACGCCTTTTCCCTGAAAATTTGTTTTTTGTATGCCTGCCGGGCAGATCTAAGTTCTGGGAGCTATAAGGTTGAGGGGTTAAGCCTGAGTTGGCGCCGTTCATCATTTAGCTCCATGTTGAACCAGGGTTTTGATTTGTTTTGCCTCTGTTGTTTGAGTTTGAGTGGAGCGACTTGGTCTAAAACCTCTGTAATTTTTGAGTTGAAGTGTGTAGTGAGGTCATCAGCCGTCCATGTTGAGGGGTGGAGTTGAAGATGAGGATGAACCATGGATTCAAGTTCGGATAAAGGGATTTTTTTGATGTTTCTGGTCAAGAGATTAGGTTTGACGTCACAAATAGTTTGGCGGCTGACAGGTGTGTCAATCCTGAACAGAATGAGGTGGTGGTCGGACCAGTCAATGGGAGAAATCTCTCTCAGAGAGACCAGTTCGTTGTTGGTAATGATTGCATCTAGTGTTGCACCTTTGATGTGAGTTGGCTTATTGCAGAGTTGTTTGAGGTTAAGTATTTCCAGAAGGTTTGATAGGTTCAGGACAGTGGAGTCTTTTGGGTCGTTCCAGTGGATATTGAGGTCACCCAGGAACACGTCTTTGGTATCTGTCATGGAGAACCGTGTTATTAGGTCTGTTAGTTCTTCGGGAAAAAGAGTACGTTCTCCAGGCGGATGGTAGATGGTGTGGAATTTGATGGATGAGGTGCCCTTAATGGTGAGTTCAACACCTAGGTATTCAAACGATAGGTATTCTGCAGGTTTGAGATTGGTAATCTGTATTCCAACTTTGTGGATGATGTCTAGTCCCCCCCCGTTTTGATCGGCCTGTCTTGTCTGATTATGTTGTACCCTGGGGGGGTGAGGATGTCAAGGATGGGGGTAGAGTGGACATTGAGCCAGGATTCCGTGAGGAAAGCGATGTCAATATCTTCAGCGAGCAGAGCTTCAGCAATGTCAGTGGCGTGTTGTAATGCTGATCTGCAGTTAAAGAGCATACAAGAGAGAGGGCGGGGAGCCTCGATGATGGGGGGAGTTAGGTGGATGGAGGTGTATTGAGCAGGGGCCTGGGCGAGTGGACAGTATTAGGGATTCTGTTTGTGCCAATAATAACAGGGATGTGGAAAGGGGAAGACTTCTGTTTGGAAGCGAGGTAAGAGTCATTGATCTCATCTGGTTTCGGTACCGAGAAGGGCTGGCTATCCCAGTTGGGACTAAGTGTCTGACTCGCTGCTGGACTGGGGGGTTGAGGGGTGCTTTGGGGGGCATGAGATGTGTATTGAGTGGGGTAAAGGGAGGTGTATTGGTTGGGGTAGGGGCCATGAGAGGTGTATCGAGAGGGGCCGTGGGAGGTGTATTGAGTGGGTAGGGGCAGGAATACCCAGAGGGAGGGAGCACGGTGGCTTGTCTCTGTTGAGGAGGTTTTGCTGTAACTGAAGGAAATCAGCAGTAAGGGAGTTAATTTTCCTCTCCATTCTGTTCAGTTGCTGTGCTATTGCACTGAAAAAGTTTGAGGTTTTAAGCAGGGGTCGAGACAGACTTGGGTCTATGGAGGTAGATTTAACAGGGGTCAGGGATAGGATGGAGTCCCTGGGATTAGGAGAGGGAAGAGGTTTTACACAGGGAGCCGGATTAGTCATGTTCCCATTCGAGGAGTTCAGGGGAGGAGAAGTGGGACTAGTGTCCAGGAGAGGAGGGCGAGAAATTCTAGGCAGAGCTTCCGAGTTCTGGGCCATGTCAGAGAGATTAGCGGTGGTGGTAGGTTGTGTACTTGGGAGTGCAGCAGCGGAAGGGGAGTTTGCAGAGGAGGGAGGGGGGAGAGAGACCATAGTATTGGGAGTGGCGTTCATCCCGGGGGGGAGTCCGGGTCGGGGGAAAAGGGATTGTGTAAGGGGTCGGGGAAGAAAGTGAGGAAGGGTTCCGATTTTCTGGGGAGGGGAGTGTCTGAGGGGATTTCAGTCGCAGGAGGGCTAAGGTCAGAGACCAAACTGTCTGGATCGGCCATGTGGGGATTGTTAGTTGTGAGTTTGTCACTCCTGGTGTGCTCAGTTGATGTGATCGTGGTGGGTATTTGGCAACGGAGAGCAATGATAGGGGTGGTGTGATTGTAGTGAGTGATGGAGGATGTCCATGAGTTGAAGAGAGGGTCTTCGGGGCAGGGAGATTGGATCAGTTCCACGTTATTAGTGAGGGTGGTGAGGGGTGGGGGAGATAGGGTTTGATGGCTCAGTTGAGTTAACGAGGAGAGAAGAGTGGGGAAGTGGCGGTCAAAAGTGGTGAGGTGCGGGTTGGTGGCTTGTATGAGAATGGTTCCAGTTCTGTAGATGGGAATGGTGAGTTCCCCTTTGAAGGTCGGGGAAATGGAAGTGGAGATTTTTTCACCATAGGGAATGACTACTGACTTGGCGACTTGGAGGTGAAGAAAGAAGGTGTTTTTCCATTTAGCCGGGCGATTGGTGTAGAAAATGTAGTTAGTTTTCGTGCAGCCGTTGGACGCTGAGTGGTAGTTATCTACAAAGAGTGTTTCCGGGTGTTGTTTTAGAGTACTGTGTTTGAAGTTCTTTTTAGCGTTACTGGTCATTTTGTTTGGGTAGTTAATGGACCAGGAGTTGGGTCCATAACGCACAAGCGTAGAGTTTCGGTTGGGGTTAGGCGGGCGCATGATTGGAAGGTAGAAAAGTCGAGACGTAGTAGGTGAAACCTAATAAGCATAGACGCACATCTAAAAGCATGAATCAAGGTGCATATAACATACTACAAACATTGCATTTCCTAGCACCTATAAAAAGCTAAAGTAATAGTCCCCTGGTCCAACTGGCTAACTCTAAGGGGCTCCAATGCCCTCTGTCCAAAGTCAGGGCGACAAACCTAAACGTGGCAGCTGCCCACTACTTGCTGGGCCACTGGGCATCTTCAATGATGGGCCTAAACATTGCAGCTGGCATTACATGCTGCGCAGTTGTGCAGGCCAAGGTAGGGGAGAAGGAGTACATCTCACTCCTATATAAAGCCCATGTCCCCTAAAAGTGAAGAACCTAAACGGTGCACTGCCCACTACCAGTGGTGAGGCTTCCAATCTGTTGTTTGATTGCCTTACGGGAGTCTCTGCCTTCCTGTAGAATCAAATCAAGTTTGTCAGGGGAGCCTCGAGAGACCTTGAAGAAGAGGTTCCGGGAGAAGGGGTTCTATCCACAGTGGCTGGGAAATCTGTTGGGTTCCCTGTAACAGGATTATCGTCTAAAGTCTTCCCCTTAAGTCTCCCAATGGCGCCTACAGGTTTACGTTGGGTGTACACTGTGTAAGCAAAGCAGCGAGCTGATGGGCACCCCACAGTGAGTTCTGAACATGATGATAGCGTTCCAAGGAGTAACTGTGTTAGTGGGTGTGTGATCTATCCCCTAAGAGGGCCAATGACATAGGTAAACAGGCTAGTATATGCCAGTGTCAGACGCAGGGTGCCGCCGCTCAGGCATAATACAATACCGGACACATCTGCCAGTCGCACCTCGCCTCCCATCTCTGCCCCAACTGTAGTGGCCGCAAATCATGCCCAGCAATTAGTGCGGGTCCCCCATACTCTCCAGGGGCCCAAAGAGTGAAGTACTGTAGGTCGTGCAGCGACCCCTGTGGGCAGCACAGTCACTCCAGAACGGTGGCACTTCTGCCTTCACCACTTGTAGATCTGTGGGGACAGCTCCATTTTGGATCTTGCAGGTTTTGCTTCCACTCCCTTAATTCTAGTAGCGGTTTGCGGGACTCAGCGCCATTTTGGGCTGTGCAGGTTTCACTTTCACTCCCTTTTTATCCTTTGATTGTGGCTCAAAGGGCCCCAGGCACTCTCTATGCTGGCTCGTGCTCAGGATCCCTTGGTACAGTCTCATCACAGTCACATATGCTTCGCAACCAGTTTTAGGGGTTTTGCCTGCTCGAGTAGGGAGTGTCGGCAGTCTCTATTGCATCGCTGCCGCCACTCCCTTCCCTCATGCAGTCTCTCATTAATGCATATGCTGCCACTCATCGTTTTTAGGGCTAGACTGTCTGTTGTCTTGGCTTACTTCTTAGGTTATCGGCTGGCGCTTCCCATCACTTGCCATCGAACCTTCTTTCCACCACGATGCGGAGCGGTTTCAGTTTCGGTTCTGCGTTCTTCAGCTCGCCATCTTGCCGCTCCTCTCAGTGCTCCGTCCCCCTCCATATTATACCGTATTATTTTACATGTACTCCGTGCTGGTAAACAGAGCGTACCAGGGCGATATTAAATTAAAGCGCAATATCCCGGAGCCTCTTTCCCTTTTGTAAAGATACACCATGGGGGGGAGGAAGGATACAACTCAGCCCCGCTACTCACCCCACACAGACGATATTCCCAGAATCGGTAGGCAGCGCGAGGGACCCCGGACCTCGATTACCCAGGTGACACCACTGAGTATACAGGGGTCTCACAGAAGGTCGGGGCTACAGAGGTCGCACAAGACTTTGGAGGAGGAGAGCAGGGCCGAGGAGGGATCCCACGGCTGGAGCAGGCTCAACGGACCGGGGGCTGCAGAGGTGCGCAAGTGTGAAGAGGCCCGAGGCTGGGTGGATGCGCAGAGAGGGCGCGGGAGTGACGATGGTGCAGTTAGAGAGGCACAGAGGGATGAGTATGGACGTCGGACCATGGTGCTGCCGGTTCATGAGTGAATTCGGAGCACCACTGAAACTCTTGGAGAGGGAGTGTAGACAGGCCCGCGGGGTTAGGAGGGGTCAGCGACTGAAATACGAGCCATATACTGACCAGAACCGGCGGCCGCGCACTGTAACTTCAACTTTTCCTCGTGTGTCTGAAGCAGCATCGCAGGGCTCCCGGGGTATCCCAGTCTTCCACGGCAGCTCTTCTGGCAAAGGGTGGGCTCCTGCAACCACCTAGCTCAGGGCACAGCGCCTCTGGAATCCCACCCTAGAGACGTGTGTGTCAGCGAGACCCCTGTATCATGTTTTGAGACTGCATTTTGGTCAAAAAACATTCACACATACTGCGATTCTGAATTAGGCCGGGAGGCCCTAAACACGCCCCTTCCTAATACCGAATCGCAAACTCAATTTGTGATTCGGTAATAAGTTACCAAATTGCAACTAGGTGTTTGTACATTAAAAATACTTTTTTGTGGCTGCAACCTTAAAAAACTTGTACGTCTGGTCAATAGTCAGCTGCTGCAGGTAAGAGCGGTGGGGCATTGGGGCTGGCTAGGAGGTTTTTTTTTCGAGATACGTCCACAAGGGAACATTAAATAAATAATTAATTTTACCTTTGGGCGTCTCTTGAAATCCCCCCTAGCTGGCCCCACCACTCTTACCTGCAGCGGCCACAGCTGCCAATAGTTCTGAATGTTAGACAAAATCAAACGCTGATAGCATATTCTATTTCATTAACAACTTTAGTCTCAGACTCCGAAATAATTTATTTCCCTCAAATGTCTATTCACCAATCAGAGTTAGGCATTACACTAGCCTTGTCTAGTCTCTGTCCAGCCTACTACTGATTTGTGGCCGCTGCTCAATAATGTCTGCCCTGGCACTGCGTGGTAGATGCTACTCCCATTCTGACATTTTACACATGTGCGTGTGTGTGTGTGTGTGTGCTGGTGCATGCATGATCTAGCACTTCTTGTCCATACACTGATCAGCTTAAACCCAGCTGCTCCTATGGGACTGGTTGAACAGACATAGTAGTTCATGTGCTCTGGGGTCTACCATTTCAAAGGATACTGAAGAAACCCTTTAAATAAGCATTTGAAACTCCAGAAGCAACACATCGCAAGAGGGGGGGTGTGAGGGACCGGATAAGCAACACAACGTGGGAGGGGAGTGGGAGGGAGAGGGTAACATCATTAATGCAGGAGGGGTGGAGCACGCAACAAAGAAGGAGCAAGTAACAACAATAGGGCAAGCAATAACAACAGGTAAGCAACTAAAACACAAACAATACCTGTCAAAGCGGGAGTAATATGGAAGGACACACACTGGAACAATAAAGCGGTACTTCAGCCAAGCTCCAGGGGAGGAACAAATACATGAAGAGGAACTGAAGCCAGCATGTGCTGACCAAAGAGAAGCAAGGAAATTACAGTAATGATGAAACTAGCCAATGTTAACCCCTTCGATGCTCATGACGGAACGGTTCCGTCATGAGCTACGGTTGAGCTGTGCTCATGACGGAACCGTTCCGTCATGACCACGCCCGTTTTTATTAGGGCCCAGCACCGGAGGGGGAATCGCGGTCGCGCTGAAAAGGTTAAGTAACGGGCTGTCTCTAAGCCAGCTGTAAGCTAACAAATTGTCTCAGAGGCAACAGTCTATGCGCTGCCTCAAGTGACCCCTAAAAATATAGGGGCATATTACCAACAACTAGCGATAATTATCGCTATGTTGGTTTAGCGGGTATATTTTTATCGCTGAGCTGCGGCGATTTTTATCACTTAGGAGCCTTGATATTATCAAGGTTTATCTCCTAAGCGATAAAAATCGGACGAAATGCATGAATATCGCTGAAAAGTCAGCGATATTCATGCATTACCGAGCTAATGCTCTTAGCCATGTTATCCACCTACCATTGGATAACATGGCTAAGAACTGCTCAGGGGCAGGTGTTAGCTTTTGGAGATATTCGCGCTTAGCGCGAATATCTCCAAAAGTTGGTAATAGGAGATAGCGATGTTAGCGACTGTTTCCAGTCGCTAACATCTTGGCACGCCCACTATGCATGTCATTAGTGATAAATATCACTGACATGCAAAGCGGGGCCCAAGATGGTCACTATCTCCTACTAGCTGTCGACAGCTAGGTAATAGGGAGATCATTTTATCTCCGCTTTCTTGGCTTTTAAAGCCAAAAAAGCAGATTTAAACCCCCTTGATAATATGCCTCTAGTCCTCAAATAAAAACCGCATCTGTAGTGCGACTAAGAGAGCCTGAAGAGAAAATTAAAACTACTGAGTCTCAGTACCAAAGTACTGCCACCAGATTGGTACATCGAGTTTGAATAATTTAATCAGTAATTACACTAACATGCAATCCAAATTAAGATATCCACACTCCATGCAGATGCTGAATGGGTTAACTGCTGATGGGAAGCCCCGCAGGCCCCTCGAGAGCTTTCATATTAGTGTGGTTTGGCTGTTTGTAATCTTTCATTCCAGGCCTTGAGAGGAATATAAACCTGTTAGCTTTCTCCTTTGCAGCCAGCAATGACATCCAAAGCATGGGCCTCCTGCACTCTCAGTCCATCGGTTACTTAGCAACATGCCCGAGTCACTCTTTCACTTGTCTTGCATTAATGGCTGACCAGTGCTTTTGGGATACATACAGTTACATAAACTCTTCTATTCTCTAGATAGAGTCATAGCACGAAAATAACTTTCTTCTTTCCCTCTTGATGTCTGTGGGCCGCGAGCTTTATTACAAAGCTACATAAGAAGAACATTAAATACCAAGTGAGCGGCAGACTTTGTGTAGGGGTAACTGGTCTTCGTGTCACTGATGAGAACATATTCCCCTCTTGGGCTTTGGTTTATTGTGACTTTAATATATGTTCCAGCTGGTTTAGTTAAATAAAGCTAACACTATAATTCCCAGAATGCATTAGCTTATTAAATTAAAGCCTAGATCTAGAACATGAAGATGGGCCCGGAAACACACAGTTTAAATTAGTAGAAGAGAATTCAAATCAACACTGACTTTTTCTAGCTATCACTCGCAAAAATATTTACCGTACTAGTGTGAAAATTATAAAAGTGATTGATACCATCGCATGTGAGAGCACAGATGAAAGTCTCAAAGCATTTTTTAGGTCGGGCATTCGAGACCTCTTGCATATACTTTAGCATATAGGTATATGTTTATGTGCTTTGTGGGTACTGGAGATGAGCACTAGGCAGTGGTTAATTTGTAAAATAAAAAGTGGCGGGGCTCTCCACAGGAGGCAGGGCTAACAGGAGAAATGTGCTGGTGTAAACTGCCTCTGAACTAGAGCCCCGGGCACTTATTATTCTGGAGAGGACTTTGCCTAATGGCTAGAGCTGCCGATTTTGGAGCTGGGGAACCGGGTTCGAGTCTCAGCGTGGCTCAACATCCTGTGATTCTGTGGAAAATCAGGCTGCCTTCCAAATGAGTGTTGCCTTAGCTGGTGCTATACGCCCCGGTGCTGAGGATTAGGTGCTGGTGCTGAGCACCTGCAAGCCCCTGCTCAAATTAAGCACTGGCACTAGGACTTGTCCATTTCCACTTAGGGACTTTTTTTTCTGTTCAACTGCCTCTATTTAACTGTTTTAATAGAAAACGACCAGTAGAGGTCAGTAAAATACCAGAATTGCTTCTTCCTTGCTCAACTACCTCCATTTAACTAGAAATGCTTACTGCTCAGGGACTTTCTTTTTTTAATTTTTCTGGCAACTGCCTCTATTTAACTTTCTTGATAGAGAACGACCAGCAGAGGTCATTAAAATACCGGAATCACTTTAGCCTTCTCTGGATTCCAGTCCATAGAAATTGCCTTCCAGGAGCACCTGTAGACAATAATTTTTTTTCAAATCTTGTATTTTCAGTGATATGACCACCGAAGGCCCTTATTTTATATTAAAACAGAGCTTTGGACTATACCCTTTCCCACTGAAAGTCAATATTTGTCTCCATGTGTTCCCATACCTGGTGTGTTCCTCAGTTTGGTGCTTACTTTCGCTCCATGTTAAAGAACAGTAGATGTTTCAGCACCCAGGCTAAACTGCTGCATACCTAAATACATATAAGGTCCCAAAGGCGAGACCGATTGCAATACAAATGCTTGTTTCAATAAGTAACCTAACATTTCTTACCTAGGGGGCACTCTAAATTGCTGGGTTATTGCTATCCAACTTCCAACGAGGGCTGCCTCAGTGCACCGCTTGCTGCATCATGGAAGAGGGGAGAGCTCAGTCATGCCAGAGCAATCACTGCACTCACTCCCATGGAAACCCTCGCGGCAACCAGCAAGACGCGCAGCAAACCTAAGTTCGAGACATACATTGAGGCTGTGAGGGCACCTGGCTGTCTCCTCGAGGGGGAGGGAGGAAGATGTGAAAATGCAGAACTGCCAGCGCATCCCCAGAACAACTCCGAGTAGAGGGCAAGTAAACAAACCAAGCATAGAGAAGACATCCCTGAAAGTAACCTTCATTACCATCAGAGCTGCCGTATTTGGAACCGGGATATCAGGGCCGACTCTCGGCGTTAGCTCAGCATCCTGTGATTCTAGGCAGACCAATCTCCCCGTGCCTAGAAAGCCAAAAATTAATATGTCCTTGTGTAATGTAACTGGTATTCTTCTGAAGCGCTCCAATAACTTCGGGTCAAGTTCGCTCTATATAAAGCTGCAGGGAAAAAAAACAACTAAGGGGCAGAACAGACTTTAGGAGCAGGGGATTGTAGGATATTGCTGCATTTATTTAGGAGTCTCCCAGTAGAGCTATTCCTAACTAGTCAGCATGTCTTTTAATGTTATGTGGAGACGTGCACTAGTGGTTGATGTCGGCTGAGCAGTGTTCACAATATTGAAAGATAATTAGAGGTAGATACACATTTTGGATGAAATGTAGGGCTGATGTGATTGATCAAACTTAAAGTCATGCATATTTCCGTGTACCTTTAGTTTTGTTCAGTTGGTGGAATGTACACACCTAACTGCAGTCTTTTCAGCACAAATCAAAGATATCTAAGGTCCACTCCTAACTGGAATTTTCATTGGGATCTGTGAAATCAAAGGTGTTCTGGGTGCACCTTGCACCCTTTCACCTCTTTCACTTCTGCCTTATGGCACAGACACGTTCGTCTTGCAAACGACGCAGGAAAATGTGTTGCCACTGAGCCCTTTAATTGCAGCCTGCTGTCGTTCCTGTTCATAGCACAAATGTGTATGTAAAATATGAATGTATACGGGATCTCCTGATGGACAGTTACCTCCTACGCGCTGACAAGAGGCTTGCATGTAGGTGGGACTGCTGTTTTGTTAGACAATGTGCTATTACATAAATATCTTAAATGAATGAAAGGCACGTGCTGCACATTTATTCTTCACATTGTTTTTCACATAACAAAAAAGTGTGAGGACTGAACTACAAAGAGGAGAGGTGCTGAGTTATCCAAAGTATACACAAGATTTTTAATAACCGCACGAGCACTTCACTGAGGTCCTAGCTGCCAACATATGTTATTGAGTTTTTGATGTGCTATTTTGACTCCTAGCCTGGTGGCCGACGTTAGGGTGATGATTGTCGTAGTTAACGGAATAGCTTTTGTTGCGGAACTGTTTTTAAAAATAGAACAAAAAACTGTTTTTATCCAGAGTGAATGCATACTTATTTAACTGATTTTCTTTGCTTCTCATTTTACAAATATTCTGTAGACAGTACACAATCGTCACAAGAAACTCAGAGACAATCGCCCTTTGCTGTGAACCTTAATGTAAACAATAGAAATGTCTTCTAGAAATTAAAGAGTGGGTAAAGAGTGACTTGAATGCACTATAGCTACACTTTTAGACCATCTCTGCAAATGCAGTTTTATTTTTAAAGTGCAAGTTCAACATGCAAGAGGCTCAAGAGGTGATTGGTGCTGGAAGTGAAACCCATAATACAAAACAATGTACAAGTAAATATTATAATGCACTTTCTTTTTTATTTTAAATATCTTTTTTAGATTTTTTTTTACATAGATCACCCCCATCCCTAACCCCACCCCCCCAACCCCCACCCTTGCAGACTTTACCTGTACCCGAACACAGACAACATTTTCCTTACATAATTCATCAAAACGATCCACAAAGTTCAGAGGTGCAGAGTAGTTCATCATAAATACAATACAGTCAAATTTTAAAATACATAGTTATTTCTAGGCTAACATTTCTCCTTGTACAATGGGTCTGAACAGAGACATCTATCCGTCCTCAGTGTGACTTTTTATCCACTGCAGCAGTGGGTCCCAGATCATCATACCTCTTTTGCATTTATTACGCCCTTTTCTTTTATATATGGCCACCTCTAAGCTGCATGTTGCCAACGCCATTGCTGGAATGCCGGAGGGTTCGGGTCTAGCCAGGCTGAAGCAATGCATAACCTTAAGACAGCCATTGCCACAAAAAACAGCCCTTGCATATGTTTCCGCCGGCTAGCATTTGCTATACCCAACAGTATTTCCTCCGTTGTGATACTTACTCCTGTTTTAAACATTTCTGATATGGTCAGATTTGATAATGTATTACATGAAGCAAACATATGCACGATATCAACTCAAACAATGTGCAACGTGGACATGTTGTTCCCTTTCTGGTCCCCCATTTTGCTATTTTATTCGGGGTGTAATACAGTGAATAAAAGGTTTTATAAAATTGGGCCTGTAATTTTATCGACATTAAGCAGGTCTGTGATAGTTCATAGGAGCGGAGGGGGGTTTGGGCAATACTCCTAATTTAGCCTGCCAATTAACCATCTGTTTCTCCATATCATCCGGAAACGGAGAGTTCAAAGATTCCTTTATCTCCCCGATGGTTAGGATAGATTTTTTACGTAGGTTCTCTATCATTTGAATTACTTGAAATTTTACCCTACCTCCCCTTTCTTTGTCAAAAAATCTCTCACCTGTAGGAATTTAAAAAAGTCCCTGTGGCTGAGGTCATAATCGTTACGTAATTCCTCAAATGTGTTCAGCCCAAACGACGTATAAAAGCATCCAAGCTGTACAATCCCTGCCTGTATCCACCTATCCATGCAGCTATCACTGAAAATCTCTGGGAGGTCATCATTTTTTAATAATGGAGTATAGTGAGAGTATTGCCCAAGTCCCAGTAGTTCTCGAACCTTACTCCAAACCTTATATATGCCGGAGATGGTCTTGAATTTAACCTTCTTGAAATACCTGTCATTATCATGTCGCCAGAGGCATCCATCACAACCCCTTTTCAGTATAAGTTCTTGTGGAGTGGGAATATTCTAATTTATTCTGCTATTCGTCCCTGTAGAGATGAGTACCGAGCAATATCTTAATATGTAGTCCAGTAATACATTTTAAATTTGGGCATTGCCAGTCCCCCTCTATCTTTTGGTAATGTAATGAATCTAAGGGCACGACGTGGCCTCTTATATCCCCATATAAACCTGGAGAACATAGACTCTATGGATTTAAACAATTGAGGAGGGAATTCCAAGCAGATCGACCTAAATAAATATAAAAATCTGGGTAAAAAGAGCCATTTGATCACATTACATCTGCCACCTATAGTTAGATGTAAATTATTCAGTCGGACCAGTTATTTTTGTCTACGTTGGATCAGTGGTTCCACAATATTACTAACTATATTTTCTACTTTATGTTATGTTATGTTATGTTATGCTAACCCCTAGGTATGTAGCTTTATCTATGATTCTGTCATCCCTTATCCCAATTTTGTCAGTAAGTATAATCTGGGTTTTACCTTGATTTAATGGATATTCCGAGACTGCTCCAAAACTCAGGGCCTCCTCTTCGATCGCGTTTATTGCAGAAATAGGATCACTGATGAGTAGAGCGATGTCATCCGCATATGCCAATGTTTTTGTCTCGTAATCTTGTGCCCAAATTGGTGGTATTAACATATTATTTTATAGTCTGCGGATGAGCGGGTCGATATAAATCGCGTATAGAAGAGGGGAGAAAGGGCACTCCTGCCTCGTCTCCCGAGTAATGATTATTTTTTCCGATAATACCCCATTATTCATCACCCTGGCTACTCAATCAACATATAGCATTTGTACTGCTTTTAAAAATCCTTCTCTAATTCCACTATGTAACATTGCAGCCCAGAGGTATTTCCAGGAGACCCTTATATATAAGTGCCATAGGGTCTCCTGTCACCTCTGTAAAGTCAAAGAGAGAAATGACCCTTTGGACAATATCAATTGTAGATCTCCTGGGGATAAACCCGTGCTGACGGCCAGATATGATTTTATGTATAATTGGTGCCAGTCAGCTAGCTAATAGTTTGGAATATATTTTGGAATCTCCGTTTATTAACGTGATAGGGTGATAAGACCCAAGCTCTATAGGATCTTTATTTGTTTTTAAAAAGACCACAGTTTTAGCTGATGACCATGAGGCTGGTGGCCTCCCCCCTGAAAAATATGAACAAATAAAACCTATATTATTTCTTTTAGCTGGAATGAAAATGTAACATAAAACTCCGTGTGGATTCCATCTATACCAGCTGCTTTCCCTGTAGCAAGACTATTCATAGAGAGAAAGATATCCTCCCGGTATTAAGGATTATCTAAACTTTCGCAAATCTTGCCGGTATATTTAGATTTAGATATGCCTCAGGTTTGCCCTGTTGATTGTCTACTTCTTCATACAAATCCTGATAAAATTGCTGAAATGCGGCACTTATTTCAGAGGATTCAGCCTTTAGGCCAGATTCTGGATCCTTAATTTATTTTACTATATTAGCTGAATTTTCTTCTGGGGTGCGGACCGCCAATTGGTGGCCCACTTTCTCATTCAATTCATATATTTTCTCTTTATGCGTTGTTGCCTTGGCTACCGCTTTTTCCATTAAAATATCAATAATATGATTTTTAGCGATCGCCACCGACTTAATTCGCCATCAGTTACTCGCCCCACCTCAATGGCCTTAATCAAATCTCCCTCAGCCCTACCCAAATTACGCTGTAAAATTGCCATCCTTTGTTTGGCCTCTTTGTTAGAGCTAAGAGGGAATTGCAACGTCTCCCCTCTGATACCCGCCTGTAGGGCATCCCTAACCACATCTATTGCCGCGTTACCCAAATTATCCTCCAAGAATCCCTGAATCCATCTCCTCATATGTTGACAACATTTCTCATTACTCAGTAATGCTCTTACGAACGTCCATATCCTCGTATTGGGTTTATTTACTCCACATTCTAGATTTACCACTAGAGGATTATGGTCTGATAAAACCTTTGGAAATTTTTCTATTATACTGGCAGAATTCAAAGAACTAGATATAAACAAATAGGCTAGCCACGCATGCCAGAAATGCGGATAGGAGTAATACGTATATCCAGGATCCCCCGAGTGCTCTAATTGCCAGGCAACAATCAGCCCATGTAACACACACATATCTTTTCAGTGCCTGGAAGACTTTCGGTTTCCTACCTTGATATTTAAAACCTGGGTCCGAAGACCAGTCACCTGGCAAATTTAGATTGAGATCCCCACACACTATCAACGGGAGAGGCCAGTGAGCCAGTTCATTAGCCACGCTAGACAACACATGTGGGTCATCGCTAACATTACCATAGATAGTACATAATGTCATTTTACTTTCCCCATTGTCAGAGTGACATTCTGTGATCGCCCACCGTCCAAATTTATCAGCTAGTGATCGTGTAAATTGTAGACCACCCCCTTTTGCAAAGATAGCCACCCCCCGGCTCACACCCCCTGCGTTAAAGCAGTAATAAGCCGATACCCTAATGTATTAAGTGTGTATCACTGCGAACCCTCAATATGTAACTCTTGTAGACATATGATATTCGCCCCTGCCATGTGTAATCCAACAGCTACTTTCTGTCTTTTCTTTGCTTCATTAAGGCCACATACATTGGTAGTCAAAATTTTCAACCCAGCCATGATAGTGCTTGTTCACCCCATCCATAATTAACTGTAGTTGTGTCCCTCAATTTAAACCATACTTGCCCTTCTTTGATATTTCTATTTTCGCGTTGACACCCCCACCCTGTACCCATCAAGTATACCTTGTGTCTAAAAATCCCCAAAGTCTTGCCCTCCCTCCTCCCCACCCCCCACCATTATCTAAGCCGCCAGGCTCAATCCTGAGCCTGTGTGATAGCGCCTAAACCAACCTCACCCACACTCCACACACCGCCTTCCCTCAAATATACACATTCCTCCCCTTAACTGTTTTTCCTCACACAGATTACCAACACAACCCAACTGAGTAGAAAAAAAAGAGAATAGCAAAATGACTCCATACAAGAACATCCAAATAGTACAAAACGACAAAGGCAACTATTGATTGCTCTCAAAAGGTCCAGATTTCCCTGCAATGATTTCCTTCGATGTTTGCTCAGCTTGTATCTCTGATGTAAAAAACAAGGTACAAGGTTTGTCCTTGCGAGACTACTTTCAGTTTTGCAGGGTTCTGGAGAAAAGCTACTGCGCCTGCTTTTTGAAACGGTGTAATCAGCTCTAGCGTCTCTCCACTGTGGCATGCGCAAAATCCGGTTTAGCAAAAAAATGAAAAATGTTTCCACGCAGTTCCGTCTTTTATTAGGTCTTACCAGGTCGTACACTGCCTGTCGGAGCAAAAAGTTTCCAAAGTATATCAGAATGACTCTTGGATATGATTGATCATTTCGAGGGCGCTTAGACATTGTCATCGGAAATCTGTGCACACGTTGAATTTCTCTGTCCCAGTCCCATTGTGTTAGTTCTGGAAACGCATTCTTGAACAAGTTAATGGTAAATGCAGGAATATCGCTTCCTTCACTATTCTCGGGGATCCCTAGAATCCTTAGATTATTCTGACGTTGGTGGTTTCCTGCCTCTTCCTGTTTCCACATGATGTCTTTCACAGAGATCTCCTGTGAGGTCGCCTGTGTTTTTAAAGCTTCGACTGTGGTTTCCAGCACTTCGGTCCGATTTTCAACCATACTCATCCTTTCCGCTATTTTAGTGCCTGTCTTCCCAATTTTGCGCACTGAGCCCTGTAGTTTTTTTGCAGCTACATGGGCATGCCGATTTTCAGTTTTAACCTCATTTTGAAATGCCCTTAATGATTGCAGGATCGTAGCTAATGTGGGATCAGAGGACTGCTCAGAGTCCTTATGAACCACCATGCCCCTTTGTGGTCTCTTATCTAAGCTCATTGTTCCATGTGCTCCCAAAAAGGAAAGCGACTGCGTGTCTGAATAGTCCCACCCAAGCTCGCGCACTTACGGGCATTCTTTTTCCCTTCCGAGAGCTTCTTTGCTTTCCTGGGCACCTTTCTACCCCCCTGTTGGCTCAATTGCTTGTTGAGGTATCTGCGCATTCATCATCGCTGCTATCACTATCACTATGCGATTCCATGCCATCCGAGTTGCCGGATTCTTCATTCAGTGAGAATTTTTTTCCATAAGATCGGGGGACAGGTAGTCCATCTCTGTGTTATCTAAAAGACCTTCGTATATACCTTCTGCCACCGAGAGCAGCAACTGTCTTACTTCCTGACTTACACAGAGGTGCTTAGCTCTTTCTCCCTTTTATCCGTCTCAGTTGTGTCATTATTGGGGTGGTAGGCTGTAACAAGTTACTTTCGTTGCTGTTCTCCCTCTCTTGCTGAGTATTTGCGGGTGTATCATCTATGCTCAGTAGAGTGTTCTGTACTGAGCATGTTATTTGAATCTGTCAAGTTCTCCTGAATCATCTTCTGAATTTCACCAGTATTCTCGCTGTTAGCCAAACCATTTATTTGTTTTTTCATCTGTCCTTCCTCGTTATTGTTCAACGCCTTTTTAGAAAACAGATACGAAATAACAGACTGCTTTTTTCTACTGCAGTTAAACTGCTTGGGCCGAAGGACTTAAGATTTTTTCCATTATTAATTTTGCTCTTCTACACCATGCCTTGGTCGGACTTCTTCACTTCAATATCCGATTTCGGGTCAGGTTCACGCCACACTGACATAGAATTCGCCTCAATTGTTGTGTGCGCCTTGCTTCCTGCTCCTCGCGCTGCCATAACCATTTTCTTCCCGTAATGCACTCCTGTGAATCCGGCGTCTTAGTTGCTAGGCAATTCCAGCCGGCTCTCATCTGACCTCCCCCAGCTGGAGACTGCCGTCAGCAACAGCCGGGCTAGCGCTTCCCAGCGGGAACAACAGTTCTTTTGCTCGGCTTTTCCAAAGATTTGATTATTGATCGTCACCCGCTCTCCTTCATGTCAGCGAGACCAGACTTCGAGACCAGGGCGCATTCTCGGCCACACTTGACATCCGCACTCGTTTGAGGGTTGGAGTGATGTGGAAGTAGGCTCCCAAGGTCTTTACTCAGCCACCATCTTGGCTCTGAGAAGATTATAATGCACTTTCAATGAGAACTCCAAAAATAATTACTATGTATTACCTGCAAGCTGCTGCAATTAATAAGAAAGTGATAATAACTTATCGAATGGTTAAACTTGTAGAGCTCACCAAAATATGAAAAATACGTATTCTTAAAGACCATCTCAATAAAAATCTGTGAATGAGAATTGGAGTCCTAAGCGTGTTTTGGCTCTTGCATTGACTGCCTTTAAGTAAACATATTGCTCAAGAGAAGCTCTCCTGTAAGCAGAAAAAGTTTTCTGAGCAGTCCATAGTGATGAATTATTTGTCCAGTGAAGCTGTGATGTCCCCTGCAGGGCTCCATGATGTGGTTTATGAACATTATTGAAGGTTATTACACAGATCACTACCTTAGCCAGCTCAAAAAAACTAAATGTGTATCAACCAACCACAGGCAGCAAAGAGTACTGAGGGAGTTATTTAGAGGTAGGCAGATGTGGGACATCAGTCAATAAATGGTAGGTGCCCCATACCAGCCTTGATAGAGGTTGGCGGTGGTTGAGTTTCTTCTGATGGAGCCTTAACTGGTTCTGCCGGTGGAAACCTTGCCTGCGAGGTCCATCTTCCAAATGGCCTCCAAGTTACAGAGTTAGTAGCTGCACTAGTTAAGGAAGGTGACAATTAAAGAAGTTGCAAAGCATGGCTGCCCTGGACAGGGGCTAGAAAACTCTTTGCACACCAGATACATTTTTTTTAATTCTTCTGAATAAAACTCCCGCTGTGGGAGAAAATGCTGAGCCTGTCCAAAAGACAATGTGCATTCCCAGCGTTCTGCCCTGTCATCAGCTAATTTTTCAAACTGATAAAGAACTCTCTTGTACATGTGATTACGTTTCAGATCCCTAAGGCTTACGAGTCTGCAAGCCCAGAAGAACTTGCAGAACATCCATGAGCAATGGAATCTAGTCTTGTCTGATTATTTATCCAAAGCTTTTCAACCCTTGGAGTTTACACAGAGTGGTGCTATAAATGCAGCTCCGACTGACTACCAAAGCTCACTCTCTCAGGCATTCAATAGGATTCCCCTCTCATGCAGGAACCAGCTATCCACAGCAGAGGCCATGCTCCCTGGTACTCTGCTGAATTGAAAACTGAGAAAGCCAGGTGGAAAGGGCTTGAATGGAGATGACACCAGACCAAATGTTCCTCGGATAAAGAAGTATGTAAAGCAATCCTCAATAGCTACCATAAAAAATTAAATTGGCCTGCAAAAATGTATAACTAATAAAATTGAGCAAGCAGGAAATTCAGCTAAAGAAGTGTTTAAACACTCATGAATTCATTAAACCATGTGCTTATATTTCAACCGTCACCACATCACAACACCTATGTGATTCCCTAGCAAACTTTTTTGAGGTGAAAATTAGCACAGTCTATAAGAACTTACCTGCTATACGTGGGCAGCTGGAGGAGCTACCCAAATACAACTCACCTCCTCCTAATGCCACCTCCTACTTAGAGATGTTCAAACCATTCACGCTCCAGCAAATCAAGGGACTGGTAGAAAAAGCCTAATTGATCTCTGTGCAGGATTTGTGGCCCCCCAGCATCATTGCTTACTTATCCAACACTTTCAATCACAGCCCACTTTAACTTCTCCTTGAACTTGGCTAAAATTCTTACTCAAAATGGTTACTCTATAGAACCCCGACATTTTTACATAATATTTATCCCCAGATAGAAGATAGATGTTTCCGACGTGCGGAAGAAGGAGGAGGCACATGGTCATACATTGCATGGAACTTCCCCAAAATAGGAAATTTCTGGGGAGAAATTTAAAAAAATCTTAGAAATACCTTCGACCAATTGATAGTTATTGATAGGTATATCGCAGTTCTAGGTAGCTCTCCGATTCAAATGCTGAGAAATGCGCAAGAAGAATGCCTATATATATATCTGCCTTAGTGGCAGGATCTCTGAGACTACAAGATTGGCGTAGTGGAAATATAGCTTCATTCCAAGCATAGAGATCAACATTTAGTAAAGTCAAAGAATTGGAAAGGCGATACTCACTCAGAACGGGATCCCTTAGGAAGTTTGAAAGATGCTGAGGACCCATAGGAAATGAGTGCACTGTAATTGATGGAATTGTAGCCATATTGTCAATTCCAAATATATGCACAAGTCACTTTAAAATATTTAATAATTTATTATGTGATGAGAAAGTATGCAATATATGATTATTTATATATATATATTTTTTCAAAAATATACTAAGTGTATTGTATTTAGCAGAATATATTTATGTGTATATATATATATATTACCTACTGGCGGTCGCCAGTAGGTATATATAGTTAGGATTTTTTCTCTATGGGATTTTTGAAAATTCTATGTCTAATAACTTTGGCGTTTGTGGACGGAAGTGGCTGAAATTTTCAGGAAAATGGAACATTTTGTTTCTGAGCAGCCCCTGAAAATTTGGGGGGGGGTCGTCAAGGGGGGGCCGAGAAAAAAGGGGGGTCCCAAAACGTGTTTTTGCCATGCAATTTTCCATAGGGCGGTTGGCCTCACTTTTAGCTCGAACGGCTGAATGGATTTCCACGAAACTTGGCAAAATTGTAGATATTGTTTGCCCGATGTGCCTTTGCTAGGTCTCAAGATATGTGGTCCTGTGAATTTTGAGTAAATTAGGTTTAAAAAAAGATATATATCTAGAGCCGCGCCCGGTACGCGTACCGGGGAGCGCTCCAGGCGCGCCACGCGACTTGCGCACGGCAAGCTGATTGGTTCTCGGGTGTCTGTAAACATTCGAAACAGTCCGCAGCGGCCGCCATCTTGTGTCTCGGTAGGATTGAGACACAAGAGGTGGCAAGAATCAAAGGGGGGAAATGAGCAAAAGGGGGCAGGGTACACCCCCCTGACCCCCTACTTTTGATGTGGGGGCCATAAAAGGCTCCCGCGGGTGAAAAAAAAATTTAAAAAAAATTCGATTTTTGCGGGGGGTAGCGCCCGGTACGCGCACCGGGGAGCGTACGGGGGAGCGTACCATGGAGATAAAAAATGACAGACTTTTAAAAAAAAAAAAAAAAGCTTCTTTTTATAAATTGGAGGTAGTTCTGAAAAGAACTTTTTTTTTGATTTTGTTGTTTTATATATATTTTTTTTGTTTTTGTTGTTTTATATTTTTTTTAGACTTTTTAAAACAATTTTATATTTTTTTTGGATTTTTGTCAAGGGAAAAACAAAAACAAGGATTCCAAAACTGCTCAACAGGAGCAAAAAAATTTGAAAATTTAGGGACTGGAAGAGCAGCGGTGTTGCTGTTTCTTTAGGGCAATGAGTTCAACACTCTGCTCCCCATAGCAGAGCAGTTCGTCACACTCCGTGCACAAAAATTTGATGCCTGCAAACACCGGCTGAATGTTAGGGACCATTCTTCCACGGGGTGGTCCCGAAGGTGTTGCTCCACCAGTGGAGGTGCTGCCGCCATCTGTGGGTACATTCCGTGCCAGCTCTCTGACACTCTCCCTGGCAAAGTTGTTAGGGTGTCTTCTTTTCACATGCCTGATCAAATTAGCATTTCCGAAACTATATTTTTTCAGAGGATTGCCTCTGGATAAACTACTCCCACATATTTTGCAGGTTACTTTGGGAGCGTTGACTTTTTTCTGTCCTTCAGGGATGTCGTAAAATTTCCAGATGAAATGGTTTTTTTTCTTTTGCTGAGGAGGGTCCTCATCTAAAAATCCATCTGAATCACTGCTGGATGACTCTCTTGCAGCCATTGCTGGAGATCAGAAAAGTAGGAGATAAACAGAGTAGACAGAACAGCTCTTGCTCTCTCCAAGTACAAAGCAATAGTGAGAGAAATGGGTGGGTTTCACACAATTTGAAAAAAAAAAGTTCTGAACCAATGAAAAGTGTTATTTTAAAGTCACATGGTTTGACGCGCTTACGCTACGCGCCCCAGGGCGCGTCCCGGGCGTGTATCGTAAGCGCATCGGGGCGCTTACGTTGCGCGATCGTATGCGCTTCCGGGTGCGCTTACGCGGTGCGTCATAAGACGCATCTCGCGGCTACGCGATACGTGTCTTATGACGCAAGGCGTGGCGGCTACGCGATACGTCACGATGTTGTTTTCGTTCGCGGCAATAACGCTTCCGGGACGCGCATCAGTACGCGCCCCGGGGCGCGCCGCAAGATTGCGCTTACCCGTGCGTTCACCTGTCCGCGCCCCGGGAGCGCACCAAAAATAATATAAAAAAAAATAAAAAAATTATAAAATATAAAATTCGATTTAAAATGTATTATTTTTATAACGATTTGCTATTAAAAAACCTATGAAATTCACTGAAAAAACCATAGGTTATAGACCATATATAGTTAGGAATTAGCATTTACAAAACCTTGAAAATTCACTGAAAAAACCATAGGTTATAGACCATATATAGTTAGGAATTAGCATTTACAAAACCTTATTTTACTCACACAAAACCATTGAAATTCCATATATAGTTAGTTGTACTAACTATATATCGCGCACCCGCAATCCACTGCTGATCATGTCACATATTACATCATTCATGACATGGTCAGTGACATCACTGATGACATCACTGATGACATCTCAAATGACATCACTGATGACATCACTGATGACAACATCCACTGACTGTATGTTTCTGAAAAGTTAAAATATGTTTTACATATTGAAGAATGAGTGGATGTAGAAGTGTCTGAACAAAGGATTTAGTAGGTGCATGACTGACTGTATGAGTGAGTGATTAAATGTGTCTCACTGAGTGCATGGGTTAGTGACTAAACTGTCTTAATTTGTGCATCATTATGTCTGTTGTTCTGTAAACTGCTGCATGTGTTGATCAGTAGCTATATGATTAACTATATGGGTTATTGATTGGTTGCCCAAGTATTTGTATGGGAGACTGAGAGTGTGTATGGGTGGCTGGGAGGTGTATGACTCTCTGCATAGATGTATGGGTTCAAAAGTGCATGTGGAAACAGTTGTATGGGTGGTTGACTGTGTGCATGACTGTATTGGTGAGTGAATAGATATCTCAGTGCTACATGTCAAAGTAAGTACATATGTAAAATACAGTACATGTGAGAGTTGACATATATAAATAACTGTGCATAAGAGCCAGTGAATGTGTGAGTGGCTGTATGGATCATTGTGAACTTGTATCCAGGATTGTATAAGTGAGTAAATATGTTTTAGTATATGTTTGAATAAGTAAGGTGTGTTTAACTGTATAGTTAAGGAAATGGAGGTGTGATTGATTGTTTGCATGACTGACTAGGTGTGTGTGTAACTTCATGGATGAGTGACAATCTGCAAGTCTGTGTTTACACTGAGTGTATCTAAGGTTATATTAGAGTCTGAAGAGGTTCATCGTATTATCACATGAATGATGTCATCAGTGATGTGATCAGTAATGTCAAATGAGATGTCATCAGTGATGTCATTTGAGATGTCATTTGAGATGTTATCAGTGATGTCATCAGTGATGTCATTAGTGATGTCATCAATGATGTCATTTGAGATGTCATCAGTGATGTCATCAGTGATGTCATTTGAGATGTCATCAGTGATGTTATTTGAGATGTCATCAGTGATGTCATCAGTGATGTCATCAGTGATGTCATTTGAGATGTCATCAGTGATGTCATCAGTGATGTCATTTGAGATGTCATCAGTGATGTCATCAGTGATGTCACTGACCATGTCATGAATGATGTAATATGTGACATGATCAGCAGTGGATTGCGGGTGCGCGATATATAGTTAGTACAACTAACTATATATGGAATTTCAATGGTTTTGTGTGAGTAAAATAAGGTTTTTTAAATGCTAATTCCTAACTATATATGGTGTATAACCTATGGTTTTTTCAGTGAATTTTCAAGGTTTTGTAAATGCTAATTCCTAACTATATATGGTCTATAACCTATGGTTTTTTCAGTGAATTTCATTGGTTTTTTAAAAGCTAATATCTATAGCTGTAAAATGTATTCTTCTTTAAATCCAAAAATATATTTTATATGTTTATTAATAATTTTTTTTAAATATTATTTTTGTTTCGCTCCCGGTCCGCGAACCGGGAAGCTTCCCGTTAGCTCAATTTAAAGCCGCGACCCGGTCCGCGAACCGGTAAGAAATCAACATAGTGACGGTATCGCGTTGCCGTGTAATGCGTCTTATGACGTACTGCGTTAGCGCACCCGGAAGTGCCCCGGGGCGCGGACCGAGGCGCGAAACGCAGCTCCCCGGAAGCGATCCGCGGCGCGTCGCGAAAACGCGACGTATCGCGTTGCCGCGTAATGCGTCTTGTGACGTACCGCGTTAGCGCACCCGGAAGTGCACCGGGGCGCGGACCGAGGCGCGAAGCGCAGCGACCCGGAAGCTATCCGGGGCGCGGACCGGAGCGCGTAACGTAAGCATAACAGGTCATGTGACTTGTTAATAACACTTTTCATTGGTTCATTTCACTTTTGGTTTCATAATGATGTAAGGCTAGGTCAGGTGACCTAAAAATAACACTTTTCATTGGTTGAGAAGTATTGTTTTTCCCAAATGATGAAAACCCCTCCTTCTTTCCTCACTCTGACTTTCATCATTGTGAGAGGAAGACCTTTACTACTATATGAGAAATGGCTTCATTGGTAGCTTCAGCTGGTGGACCCCCACCACCACCTCCACCGCCTCATGGGAAGAGAGGACCACCTCCCCAGGTCATTACCAACACTGAGGAGGAAGATGAAGAAATGGATGAGGAGGGAGAAGAACCACAGTTCTTAGAAGAGGTGCCCCGGGTTTCCAGAAAGAAAGCCAGTTTCATCTGGCAGTTTTATTCGATCCCTCGTGGCCAAAAAAAAGTCAATGCGAGGTATGTCACCTGCCGCATATGCAAAGAACAATTATCAAGAGGGACGGACAAGAAATATAGTTACGGAAATCACACAATGCACAGGCACATGACAAGGAAGCATCCACTAAATTACAGCCGGGCGGAAATAAGGGATATGCAGGACAATCCAAGACCAACTCCTGTGGCCAAACCAAGATTACCAATTGCGTTAACACCAGAAGAGGCACGGGAAACTGTGCCAAATATACAAGAGAATTTTGGCCACATGATACACTCTTGTATGCACTGTCGTGCGTTGTTAGCGTGTGGCAACATGAGCATCAATGCTATAAACCTGGCGTATGAACACCATGATTGCCCTAACCGCCCCCAGTAATTTTTTTTTTGCTCCTGTTGAGCCCTTTTCAACGCCTGTTTTTTGTTGTTCCCCCCCCCAAAAAAACCCAAAAAAAATATAAAATCGTTCAAAAAATACAAAAAAAACAAAAAATGTTCAAAAAAATAAAAAAATATATAAAACAACAAAAATATTAAAAAAAAAGTTCTTTTCAGAACTACCTTCCCTTTCAAAAAAAATTGCTAGAATGTTTAGCACTCTGGCAAGCTCTATTTCTTTTGGTTCGCTCCCGGGTTAGCTTCCCGGTACGCGGACCGGGAGCTAACCCAAAATTTTTTTTTTTTTAAAAAAGAGTAAGTATAAGGAAAGTAAACAGAGAGTGATGTTAAAAGAAAGACAGCTATAGGGAGTAAAGACGAGATACTGTTTAATAGATCTATTTACCGAAGAAAAGACGGAAGAGGGTATAATTGTGAAAAACAAAATAGATAACGAAGTGAAAGAAAAAAAAAGAGAGTATAACATTAACAAAGAAGAGTTTCTTGGAGAATGTGAGTGAATGTTCAAAATAAGATTAAAACATGAGGAATAACAGAGAGAAAAAATAGAAAACAGAAAACAAAAAATAACAGAAAAAGATTAATTGAAACAGCAAAGAAATGTAAGTAACATAGAGCCATATCATCAACATAGGCAATAAAAGTTTTGCAGCTTTTATTGGCAGAAATGTGTCGCTAAAGCTGCTTTTAGCGACAGAAAACTGCCGCTAAAACCACTTTTGCACCAGTTTTCTGCCAATAAAAAGAGCAATAATTTTATTGGCTGTATTCATAATATGCCCCTTAGTGTGCTTCAACTACACAGAGAAAGCATTATGAACAAGTAGTGATAGAGTGATCAGTCAAAGACACTAAGAGTAATAGAGACGGAGTGAGTGAACAAGAGTGAGGAACTATGAGAAGAGAGGGACTGAGAAAAAGAGTGGAAGGAGTTGAGTAAGTAGGTAATAGAGAAAGGAATGAGGGAAGTAGCAAAGGCAGGAAACTGAGGGTTAAAGAAATGAAGCAGTGGAACTAATAGTAGGTGAATGTGATAGAAATGTAACGAAAAGAGTACAAAGCATTTACCTTATAATTGTCGTTAAATTACTCACTTTTTGTTTTTATACTTTCAATCTGTGAAAGAGAGAACAAACATTTCAAAAATATTAAAACATGTATTTAAAAATTACAAAAGACAAGGGAAAAGATTGAAGGACAAACAGTTTTTCAACAACTTTGACACTTACAGAAGCTTCTGCTTCTCCAGGCCCCCTACACTGTCCTAAAGATATACATTTTAAACTAACAGTATCTTGATGCAGATGCAGTGAGGCCTATCTTAAAACATGGTGCATCTTTTGCATTGCTGTTGTCTCAGAAAAGTGTCGCAAGACACTAAAATTTTAAATAATTGCTTCAGGATGCCAATAAGATGTGTCCTATCCAGAGTTTTTTTGAGTTGAGGCCTACTCAGGGTTGCAGATGAAATTTCGAGTTGTTGAAGAGAACAGAGGACATAATACATGTGAAGGTCTACCAATGAAGTGAGTCATGTCCACTGCACTCTTGAACAAAGTCCAAACCTCCTATGTTTCCCTGGACAGACCTAAACTTGATCTGCACAATGTGATTCGTAATGATAGGAAACACAGGTGATGTAATTGAAATACGTGCAATTTATTTTGCTCATTTCACAATCACATCACTTGTGTTTCCTTTGCTTAGGTATCTCATTGTGCAGATGTAGTCTAGCATATGAAAGAATACGCAGAAGTGCAGCACTGCATGCAACAACTTTGACACTTACAGAAGCCTCACCTTCTCCATGCCTCCTACACAGTTCTACATATACATCATAAATGCAAACAGTACAGAATTAATTATACATGTTAAATGGTTTATTTTTGCTGTTCTCAGAATGTATCAAAATTCACTAAAAACAGTGACTTGAAGGTATTCATCATATAACAGCGGGGAAAAAAAAACACAATCAAAATGATTGTGTTTAAAAAACCCATACAACATAAGAAATCAGAATTCAGAACTCCTTAAAGTTAACTTACTTTCCATGACGTCAAAGGATGTCCTATGAACAGCTTACACTCTTTTGTGCTGTTATTACTTTCAGCCCGCCACTTTCTGAAAGAAAATCTCCATCGTTTTTAAAAACATGTTACATGCAATAAATGACTTCTTGCTCTCTACCACAAGTTTCCACAAGGCCAAATCTTGTCAGACCCATTTATAACTCTTGGATTTCTTGTAAGCCAATCCCGTCATTTGGCATTTTCGCAACTTTCAGAATTAAAATGTTGAAGATCATTTTCACAATCCTGGAATAGTAATATCTTCCCCTTCTTGCTCAGTCATGTTCTACATTTCCTATGACACTGATACTGCTTACTATGAAGCAGACTTACACTAACTCTATGACTACTACAATTATTTAATTCTCTACATCACTTTCAATCACAAAGCAATGTAAAACAGTAGACAGCGTTGCAGACTTACATTCCCTCTACTCTATGTTTTGATTGGCTGCTTCAATTAGCTTATAAAAAGAAATAGTTTTTCTGAACTCATTCAAAGTGCATGTATTTCTCCATGACGTCCAGTGTTATGGTAAAAAGTTATGTCTCTGTACTACACTTATCCTCAAGGCCAAATAGTGTAGGAGCCATGAGAACTTCTTGAAATTCCTCAGAGCACATCCCGAGATTCTTTCCCTAAAATTTTGGTTTTAAAAACACCAGGTAAGAGTTTTTAAGGTCATATGGCAATTTTTTTTTGAAAATTAAAACAGAATCATTGCAGAATGACCAGCCATTTCTACACTTTAAATAAGCTGTATAATGTCCTGATGTTATTGAAGGGCCGTCATGATATATAATTGCTGCAGTTACAAAAGTCCTTCCTGATATTGACAACTGCGAAGCTACAACATTTTTAATTAAAGTTGTCAATTTTGTTCCATCAGGCCTACATCGTTGGAACATTAAAATGACATACTGGCCATATGTTCGTATAAATAATGTGGACATCATTTCAGATTTACATTGGCTACACTCCATGTTGTGATCAGCTGCTTTTACTAGCTTATTAAAGGAGACTGATTTACTGTCTGGCAAAGTTAAATATATAAATCTTTCTGAGTCTACACTAGTAGTACTTGATACCATACAGTTCTCGCAGTCATGCTGCCATTGATAAGAAAGCCCAAACAGCTGATCTACATCTACACCTTCAGCATGCAATACATCAAGCATATACATTAAAAACTCCTGACAATCTTGCTGAATATTTTGAGAGAATTGTGTTTGGCCTGAACATCTGTCTAACAGATTTCGAATTTCAGACACACTTTCTATGTTTCTTCTATCAGTGCTACATTTCTCTAACACAGAATTTAACAAACTGCAAAATCTTTGATCAGAATTGACCACAATCTCTTCTTTTACATTTTCTAGAGAAAACAAAACATTAACCACTACATTAGCATAGCAGTTGACACCAGAACTGTTTTCAAATTGAAAACCAACAACATCTTCAACAGAATCCTTTTTGTTTCTGCTTGTAATTTTAGGTTCATCGACTTTTCGTCTTTTTGCTACAACCTCCCCAGTATTGGTCACATTTCTTCGTTTCCGGCCTACCACACGTTTCTCAAACAAAGGATACTGAGGCAAATGTGACGTATACTCTCTTCTTAACCTATTGTATTCCTTAACACAATCTAGATCCGCACAAATGTTTGTGACATCACACTCAATCAAGTACAATCCCGATAAAGTTCTAACTCGTGACAATGCCACGTATGCCATACCCTCCTTGAACACAGAACTGCCAATATTCACCAATGCACAGTCTACACTTAAACCTTGCGATTTATGGATTGTCACCGCATATGCCAAGCAAACAGGAAACTGCTTACGGCGAACATATAAGTCTTTTACAAGCAAAAATCTAGCAGAGCAACGACCAATTAGCTGTACTTCCTCAATGCCATCAAATTTAATTTTTAAAAATTCAATTCCATCTCTATTTCTGTATTTTACAAAATCAACAACATTACCCATTGATCCATTTACCAGACCTCTTTCAACATGTAAATTCCTTCTTAAAATTATACGGCAGTTCAAGCACACATTCAGAGTCTTTTCAAAACCTGCAGTTTTAGATATACTCTTCTCTAATGAATCCAATTTTGTTTTCAGATTCTCAGACAAAATAATTGTTGATCCCATATGCTCTACTCTGTCAATAGCTTCCAGTTTCACAATCTCTTGCTTTTCTAAATGCAACATTTTGTTGTTGAATTTGGCACATTCTGCAAGAGTTGGCATCAAACATATTCCAGATTTCTTATCAGTAATTTTCTGAAAAATATTCTAAGGCACAACATCTTGTTCTGGATATAAATTTGACAGTAATCGTGCATGTAAAGCTTCTTTCCCATGCTCGGTCACTTTTCCAATTCTAACATCTTGTAGAATAGTCTTGTAAACTTCATCCTTCGCCTGACGCATATTTTCATGCAGTTCAGCATAATTGATTTTAACCATATATTGACGTTGCCAATGCTGCCTAGGCACTTCCTGGTATCTTCATGCGTGAGCATTTTGAACACAGGTTGCCCTTTCACTGGTGTCAGCTGCAGAAGATCTCCGAAAACAATGATGTGTTTGCCACCAAATAACACATCATACTCTGTTTTGAGAACTTCTTGCATTCTCAAATGCACAAAGGCAAGCATGACATTGGAAACCATGCTTACTTCGTCAATGATAAGAAGTTTCATTTTCCTCAAGATTCTTGAAACTTCAAAACAAGCATCTCCAGATAGCTTGTGATATTGTAATTTGTTGTCATGCTCCACTGGCAGCATCAGTAAACGATGTAAAGTAATCCCTTTAATGTTATGTGCTGCCAGTCCAGTTGGAGCGGTGACAACACAAGACAGCGATGACTCTGTCCTTTCCTGCAAATAGCATGAAATTGCTTTAATGAGGAAACTTTTTCCAGTTCCCGCTTCTCCACTCACGTACAGTCGGACAGGCTTCAACGACGTACATGAGCACTCTTTCTTGTCATGACTTAATCCATGATCAATTTGCATGGTAACTTCGTCATATATTTTCCTCTGCTCAACGTTGAGTTGTCTTTCCAACTCTTCTAAGTTAACCGCATCCTCCTGAGCATGTGCCATGGCTCTTTCCACTTCATTCATGGCAGTGGCAGCTTCATTTTCGATAACAGGTCCTCCTAGTGGATCCTGACTCAATGAAGCAGAACTCTGACTGTCCTGAGAACTGTCTCTGGCAATCTCGGCTGCAATCGTTGCTTCCTGCTCAATTTCCGCATTCAACATTTCTACATATTTGGGAAAAGCAGGACATTCTATGGTCTCCTTGGCGGCATTGAAAGAGTCTTCGTAACAGAGGAAATCTCCAAGCAGTTCCTCTTCTGCACGCCAAGGCTTGAAAAGTTGCAAAAGTGCTAAATAGAAAAACTCCTTTTTTTCAGGAGATTCGCCACTCAATTTTCGATGGTTTACCAAGTGGCATTTTCTTTGCTTGACCAGACATCCCTCACTTCCTATTACAGCATACACTCATTTCTCAGTATCTTCTTTGATGTTCCTCTTGAATATGTAATTTTGAAGAACCTCATACAGACAAACATTGTCGAGGTGACTGCTTCTATTTGGATAATATGTATCCAACATGTTGGTCTTCAAAATGTCGGTACTGTTTGGCTCCTTTTCCACCAAATACTCAATTTCCCGCACAGGTTTGAGAACTCGATTACGCGTTGCAGCAAGACCAAGACTCGCCCAAATGATACTCCTGGACTTGGCATAGAGACTTGCTGAAGACAACCGGTCAGAACATTCGTACGCTCCGATTTCTCGATGCGACAACATCTTCAGACTGAAACTGTACAACTTCTTGCTGAGGCTCTTTTCATGGGAAATGTCCTCCCACATATCCTTCAATTCTGTCTTCTCTTTTTTGGTGATGTAAGACGTCACATACCGAGCCACAGCCATACAGTTATCAGCCACAAACTGTATATCCATGTTAGCATTCCACATGGACAAAATCACCGGGTTGTAGTCGTTGATGTACTTGGACTCTTCGTTCCTCTTCAAATTGTATGTGTTTTTAGGTGATTTCTTCATGACATTATGTCGCAGCGAAGACATCAAACTGTTTACTCTTCCTTTAGAAATCACCGGTCGTGGAAAGCCGAAACGACATTTGGTGTAGAACTTGTCCTTGTTTCGGAATTTACGACGGCAGTACTTTCCACATCGATGGCTTTGGAAACGCAGAACTTTTTCTCTTAGGCTTTTCTTCTCCTTTGCGTTTGGAACAGCACACGTAGAATACTGTTGGATGAAACTCATCACTGAGTCTTCTGGATCCGTTCCAAATTTAGGTGCATCCTTGATCCACAGCAACATATGTATATGAGGAGCACCTCTTGCTTGGTACTCCTTTCTCCAGAAGAAATCCAACACCTCTCCAAGAGGTGGATTCTTCTTATTCATGATGAAAGACATCATAGCTTCAAATCTATGATTGAAGTACCTACATACATTGACTGGATCCAAAGAGCACAGTTCTCCGGGTGTCTTGAATTCGATGTTATCTACGTTAGCATTTGCCTCTCGTAGAAATTCAAGTAAGTCTTCCCAGCCATACTCGGCACAGCTCAGAGTGAGGAACCATGTGGGAGTACCTAAGTTCCTCAGCATACATTTTAAATCACCATGACGACGGTACCAGTACTCATTAGTACCACGCTGACACGCCATGAGATTAATCAGGTGAGAATCCAAAATACTGTCTTGGACATTGACTTTATCCATAAAGTCACTTGCCGAGATGTTTTGCATGTGTATACCACTTTTCAAGATGTGGTTCACTGCATATGACAGTCCAGACAGATCGCTTTCAAACAGGAGATGAAACAAATAGGGAATGCATTGTCGAAACCTAGCATCTCCTGCATACAATCGCAAAGTCCGGTATTCAGAAGCAGGAATTTGATGAGGTCGCTCATCATATCTTCCTCCCTGACCTGTTGGAAAAAGCTGTGGGAAACACCGAGCTTCCAAACTTTCCTCCCAAACACTAATGGGACTCCCTTTGGCTTGTTTCATTTGAAACAACTCAATAGCATTCCCCATGACTTCCTTGGAATGCAAAGGATGAACACTATAATGTTCATATATTTCTTCACTAGTAGAGGGTTCTACTTTCTCAATTTGACCAGCACATAAATCGCTATCCTCTTCCTCACTTACTTCCTCTTCTGCAACATATACATTCTTATAGTATTTATTATTTTTTTTCAAATACAATGTTGCCTTTTTAACTTTCCTAACATCTACTAAATCTTGCCATATTTTCTTATTCTTTGTCGGAACCCCATTAACTAAGATAACCAGAGGTTCCTCTTCCACTTTTTCTACTCCAATTGTGTTAATGTTTTTCTTCAAATCTAGAGGCAAATAAACAACTCTTCCCTTTAATCCTCTCTGTAAATCTGATGGAGGCAATTTCCCTGTCTTTGGCTCCATTCTTACAATAGCCTGAAAGGGATGGATACTTTGAATCAAAATAGATTCATAAGTATTTAAATCCTTCAATTCAGAAGGAATCTCAACCAATTCCAGATTATTATGAACTGCTCTAGCAGGCATCTGGTTTTGATTTAATTTGCAACAACAATAAGTACACACACGTTGATCAAATCCCAAATCAAAACAATTTTCTACCATCAAGTATGTTGCAAAATCCTTCCATTCACTATTATTTTCCCTTTCACTTTTTGCATATAAATCCACTAACTTAGTCTGATTCTTATAATAAGTGCGTCGACAACACACACAAGTGAAATTAGGCCTCTCACTTGATTTCACCTGAAACGTCGCAATTTCCCTCTGGAAATTATCTGTACTGGAAACCTGTACACTATCTTCCACATTACCCTCTTCTTCTGGGTCAATTTCAACATTCTCCTCTTTACTTCCAAAGTAACAAAACTCAATTTCTTCACATATGTTCTTCACATCTATTTCAGAACCATGCAAAAGAGCAGCGCATAATTGTTTAAGCATAATTGCTGGACTCTTAGCATAATACAACATTCTAACTAATTTCCTCACTTTATTATGATGCACTGCTAGCATCCTGAAATGATGAAAAACACTCTGGCATACTCTCCTGGAAAGACAAGCCAGTGAATGACCATGCAAACCTGTCACTTCTCTCACTCTGCAAGGATCTAATTCTTGCAACAACCTTATTTTCTGCTTCAAACTTTTCTTATTAAATGACCGTACAAAATCACAAAGCAAATTGATGGAATCCTGTCGCACACTGCAAATACTACTACACTTCCAGGTGTACACAGGACCCTTAGCACGTCTTCCTAAAACCTCATTACCTAACACCTCTTCTGTCTCTGTTGTCACAAGTTTTTCTTTTTCAACTGGACAACCATCTTTCACTTCATAAGCACGACCACTGGTGTCAACTGCATGCACCAAATCATTATCCTGGAAATAACTCTCCTCATTAAAAAATGCCTCACAGCTTGAACTATGCATCCATTCTCCAGAAAAAACTTCACAAAATTTACTACGATTAACTATTCTCTTCCATCTACTATTTCTTTTGAAATCATAAATTGCCTTGTTTAGCTTCCTAATTCTATTGATTATCAAAATAAATAACTTACGTTTAATTTCAAATGCCTGATCAATAACTTTCTCAACTTTTTTTTTTCTCTTATAAAAAAACAGTTTCTGTTGACCTTTCTTAATATTTTTTAACAAATTGCCAATTATCCTGTTGCGGAACATTCGTTTACGAATGTCCCTAAACTGTTGTTTCCTTCTACTATCATGCACAGACTTATCTCTTGCTCTAGCAGTAACATTTTTGATTGGCCTTTCCTTTCCATTTGATTTGCTTCTCTTTTTATGGACTGAAACATTTTCTGTAGTAATATTTTTTTTACTACACATATTTCTTATGAAATATTTTGTGCTCTTACCCGGGGCTTTCTTCGTGACTTGACAAATATTTTTGTTAGAGGACTGCTGCTTATTTTGTTTCACCTGCTGTCTTTGACGTTTTGCAGCCTTTCTCTGTCTTTCTATTGTTGGCATGGTGAAATCTTGAAATGATCTGCAGTTGAATCTGTGGTAAAATATAATAAAAAATGTTATTAACCATTATTACCAAACAGTAAATCAATAACAATGATCAAAAACTTAACACACTACTTGACATTTTAAATAGAAGATTTTTTAGTCCTTGGCAAATTTACAATACAGAAATAGCAGAAAAGAAATGACATTTATATTTATGTTACCTGTGCTATTTTATATGTGAATCTGATCTAATTTTATGAGCATATTTTAATATTTTATTGAAGACACTACACATAACCTGTTTTTGAAGGTGTCTTTATTTTTAAATTAAACGGTTTACATTTTTACTTTTCATTAATTATACATTTTAAAAATAAATGTTTATATTTCCATAGGCTCAAGCAGGTCAGCTTCCCACCCTATGTCATATAATTCGGACAAATCTGCATCCTCATCACGCTCTTCTTCATCCTCACGATTTAAATCATCCAATGGATCAACATCCACTGATGTTTCAATTACAAGTTCAATGATGAGGTCAAAATCAACTGATTGCAGATTGTCACTCATGTTGATGTTGTCTTTATCTTTAAAGAAAGATAACAACAATGAGATGTTGCAGAGTAAGAGACAAATCTCAGAGATTATAATAGTAAAATTGTTTAACAAGAGTAATATTTTGCAGCTATTATTTAGCCATGTCCAGCAATGCTGATCAGGTGAAGACTATGTCTAATTTTTCAGTGAACAGGACTCATCTCTTCTTAACCTTGGATAAGCCTCACCGACTCTGTGTGTCCTGCACATACTTAAATGTAAAGGGGCAGATTTATGTTAAATGGCACATCCCCAGGCATGCACCAGTTAACGTGCACCGCTGCTCTGCCATCCATGGTGTGCCGTATTTACAATCAGATAGGAGAAAGCTGCGTCAAAACCCTGCGCCTGCTTTAAGCAGGCATAGGTCTTGACGCAACATTGTGGAGATGGGGCACCCCTGAGCCTTGCTTGAGCTGCATCGCACTTGCGATACAACTCCAGCAATCACTACCTTTACAGCACAGATACATCACGCGTCTGTGCCATTTTTGCCCCATGATGCCCCGCATTGTAAATGCAGCACACCATGGGTGGCGGAACAGCGGCGCAGGATGACTGACACATCCCTGGTGATGCACCAGTCATCATAAATCTATCCCTAATCTTCTTATCTTGTTACAGATGAACCACCATATGTACCATCAAACTATTTTGCATTTCCTAAATAGAGAATTTTAAGGAATAAATAGCAATTCTTTACCATTCCTAATTTGCAATGAGCAAATTGCTAATTGCAAGTTACCCATTCATTTCCATGGGCTAGGAGCCTCATAGGAATGAAGGTTTAATTTGCGATTAGCAATTTGCTCAACACAAATTAGGAATTTTTCCAAGGGTGCAGGGGTGTCTCAAGAACACCCTGCTGCACCCCTGAAAAAGAAATTTGGGGGCATATGGCACACATACATGCCCTAAGGGCATTTGTTGGCGTCATATGGGACCTTTTGTTTTTTTGAAAAAAAGCTTTTTGAAAAGAATTCACAAATTACCACCAATTTACCACAATAGTTTCCAAATCCTTAATGTCATTTTTTACATATTTTTTGTTTGATACATTGCATTTAAGTAATCGCAAAATTTGCAAATGCTTCAGTGCAATCACAAAATAAGGAATAGCAAATTTTGCTACTCCTTATTTTGCATCAAACTTGTTTGATACATACCATTTGTCTAATTAACATTCGCAAAGGCCGAAATTCGCAGAATTTTGATCTTTGCGAATGCTAATTAGCTTGATACATATGGCCCCAAGTGAGGCCTGTCTTGCAACATGGTGCATGTTTTGCATCACTGCTGCATCGGTTTCATGTGGTACGTTTTTTTTACACCATGACATATCTGCCTAAATGCATCAATTTGTAATTTTGTCGCCTCATAGCAAATCTTTTGCACCGCCGCTGCATCATAAAAGTGACGCACAGTGGCGCAAAAGAGGCATACACCTATCATAAATCTGTCCCTAGCATTTTAAATGATTAATTCAGGATGACGATAAGGTGTGGCCTATCCAGAGGTTTGTTTAAGGTGAGGCCTACTCAGGATTGCAGATTAAAGTTACGCTTGATGAAGAATACAGAGGAGATAATACATGTAAAGGCCTACCAATGAAGTAAGTGATTTGCACTTTATTTTGCCAGTCATCATAAATGTATCCCTAAGCTTCTTATCTTGTTACAGATGAACCACCATATGTACCATCAAACTATTTTGCATTTCCTAAATAGCGAATTTTAAAGAATAAATAGCAATTCTTTACCATTCCTAATTTGCAATGAGCAAATTGCTAATTGCAAATTACCCATTCATTTCCATGGGCTAGGAGGCTCATAGGAATGAAGGTTGCAATTTGCGATTAGCAATTACCTCATCACAAAATAGGAATTTTTTCAAGGGTGCAGGGGTATCTCAAGAACACCCTGCTGCACCCCTGAAAAAGAAATTTGGGGGCATATGGCGCACATACATGCCCTAAGGGCATGTATGGGCGTCATATGGCACCTTTTGTTTTTTGGAAAAAAATGCTTTTTGAAAAGAATTCGCAAATTACCACAAACTAGAAGTTGGTGGTAGTTTCCAAATCCTTAATGTCATTTTTTACATATTTTTTGTTTGATACATTGCATTTAAGGAATCGCAAAATTTGCAAATCCTTCAGTGCAATCGCAAAATAAGGAATAGCAAATTTTGAACTAAGGACATTTTAAGTCATTTCCACATGTGCAGTGTTTTCAAATTATGATTTGAAAATCGTTTTTGGGGAAAAGTAATGGTTTGCAAATTTATGACAAGGACATAATGGTGTATGCTTCTCTATAAGGCATTTCAGTGTCTCTGATGTCATTTTTCCCATATTACATTATAAGACCTTTCCCCATGGAGCACATTCCTTGTAAATATGCTCCCACCTGTGCATGGTGAATTTAGATTTTGACTGTTTGAGTCACATAGCCATGTTAAAAGTGACCCAAATAAATTGCAAACGCTTTAAAAAAACACATTCATGTGTCTTAAGGACATTTTAAGTCATTTCCCCATGGACAGTGTTTTGTAAGTGGCGCAAAAGAGGCATACACCTATCATAAATCTGTCCCTAGCATTTTAAATGATTAATTCAGGATGACGATAAGATGTGGCCTATCCAGAGGTTTGTTTAAGGTGAGGCCTACTCAGGATTGCAGATTAAAGTTACGCTTGATGAAGAATACAGAGGACATAATACATGTAAAGCTCTACCAATGAAGTAAGTGATGTCCACTTCATTGCGCCAGTCATCATAAATGTATCCCTAAGCTTCTTATCTTGTTAGACATCAACCGCAATATGTATCATATAACTATTTTGCATTTCCAAAATAGCGAATTTTAAGGAATAAATAGCGATTCTTTACCATTCCAAATTTGCGATGAGCAAATTGCTAATTGCAAATTACCCATTCATTTCCATGCGCCAGGATGCCCATATGAAAGAAGGTGCAATTTGCAATTAGCAATTAGCTCATAGCAAATTAGGAATTTTTCCAAAGGTGTAGGGGTGTCTCAATAACACCCTGCTGCACCCCTGAAAAAGAAATTTGGGGGCATATGGCGCACATAAATTTTAACAACATTCCTTTACCTCAAAAACGATTTTCAATTCATAATTTGAAAACACTGCCCACAGGGAAATTACTTAAAATGTCCTTAAGACACATGAAAGTGTTTTTTTATTGCCTTTCCAGCATGGTTGGGTCACTTTTAACATGGCTATGTAACACAAACATTTAAAATCTAAATTTGCCATGCACAGGTGGGAGCATATTTACAAGCAATTTGCGCCACAGAGAAAGGTCTTACATTAAAATGGGAAAAATAACATCAGGGACAGTCAATTGCCTTATAAAGAAGCATACACCATTATGTCCTTGTCATAAATTTAAAAACAATTCCTTTTCCCCAAAAACGATTTTCAAATCATAATTTCAAAACACTGCACATGGGAAAATTACTTAAAATGTCCTTAAGACACATAAAAGCGTTTTTTAATTGCCTTTGCAGCATGTTTGTATCACTTTTAACATGGCTATGTAACACAAACATTAAAAATCTAAATTTTCCTTGCACAGGTGGGAGCATATTTACAAGCAATTTGCGCCACATAATTCATAATTTTCTCCCTAAAGCACACTATTCTCTATCTAAATTAAAGAAATATTTTCTCACCTTAGCAAATACTTTGAGTTTGAAAACAGTCTCAGAAACACACCAATTTGTCTTCAGCAGAGCAAAAGGTATGCACTCCAGAGTCTGCAGCTATCAAAAGCACAGAAATGCTGTAATTCTTCACACATATCTCTCATGTCACCCAATCAAAACTCTTCCCTCACTTTTTTTCAAATGAAAACCCTTCCCCCCTCTGCCCTTTCTGCCTTTTCTGCATGGCAACCACCTCTTGGAAGATTTCTGGTGTTTGCAAGTTCACACAACAATGTTGCAATTGAACTCTGAACTCTCAGTGCACCTGCATATCCAGTGCATTCTTTCATTTAATGATTTTTTATTGACCATTCAAAATACATCTTTCAAATAACTCATCCGTGCACCCTAACTTTCTGTTTTCAGCAATCAAAATCCACCAATCACTGTTACTGCTTCATGAACACAGAAACTCCACAGTTTTTTTCATTTTAAACTCTCATTTTTTCAACTGCCATTTCATTGCCACACTTCATCTGACTGCAGGAGAACCTTCTCTCACCATGTTTTCTGTCTGGATTGTTGGACATAGTTATATTCACTGGGCTCAAAGGTACACTGAAAACAGGAATTTACCTAACCTCAATTTACAAGATGTGGAAATTAAGTGGTTTGGCCACAGAGGATTAAAATGTCACCAATTGATACCATTGGTGAAAACCTTTATGCATTTGCCCAAACCTGACCTGTTAATTGTGCACTTTGGAGGTAATGACTTGGGCACTTTGACTGGTGTAGGTCTGGAAATGCTTTTAAAGGACACCTTTGAGCAATTAATGGCACTTTTTCCTCAGACTGCCTTGGTATATTCAAATATATGCCAAAGACAGAAATGGAGGTGGTCAAACCAATTTTGTCCACAAATTGAGAAGTCGAGGAAGCATGTAAACAAATCTGTTTCAGCTTACATGAGAGACCATGGAATGGGCTCCCTGTACAACAATAACTTGCGTTACTACATGCAAGATATCTACAGAGGAGATGGAGTTCACTTCTCAGATGAGGGCAACAGAATTTTCACTCTGAATTTAAGAATGTGCATTGGTACCTACTTATAAGTACCTAAATGTACCATAAACCCAAAAGCTCTTCTCAGAGCTACCCTACATCTGATCACTCACAATTATTATTTTACTCTAACATTTTTCACTAATTTTCAACAAAGTACGCTCCCTGGGGCGCTACCCGGTACGCGAACCGGGAGCTAACCTCGCGAAATTTTAATTTTTTTTTTTTTCTTCGCACATATGGGCCTCCTCAGCCACCCTCACAAAACCTAGGGGGTCAAGATAAGTCTACCGTGCCCCCTTCTACCCATTCTGAACATTATTTGCCCTCCATCTTGTATCTTAATTCGACCAAAACACAAAATGGTGGACTCCCGTTACGCTTAAGGTTCGCGAACCGGGGCGCTCAACGGTTCGCGTACCGGGTCGCTCCCTGGGAAGCGCACCATCAAAAAAGGTGGGAAAGTAGTTCACAGAAAAGCCACTGGAGACAATTTCACCAAATATAGACTAGCTCATACTACATACCAATCCCTACCATTTTCACAAATTTGATTGGAATTCCATTTAGCCATTTAGCCTGTAGACCTCTCTAAATACCGTGAGGTAAATTACTTCACAAAACACATCTGAAGTGTTGGAATTGACAACCAATTAAAATGTTACTTTCATTTTCTACTTTTTTTACCTGACATTTGATTGGTTATATACCTGAATATATATAAAGGAAGAGAAGAAAACACAGCCATTTTGACTACTACTTCTTGGTGTACATTTCAATAGGATTTTCACTAATTCCTTCAACTTCTTTCTAAAGGTAAGTTTTTATTTTTAAAACTGAAGTATATTGTGCACTATAAGTTAATATGGTAAACTTTTTCTGGAGTTAGGCTTCTCTTGTATAATTATGAATTTACTTACGTTAAATCACATACACTTTTTTATATTCCTACTTCCACTCTGATACTATACACTGCCCAAAATTAATCCCAACAGTGCCCTATCTCTACTAATATATATTTTTTTAATCTAAATTTCAGGCAAAATGGAAGGCGAACAGAAAGTTGAATTTCAAATTGTCCTGCAAGAGAGCAGCCAAGAAATCAATGATGAAAATGATATTGAATTTTTCGATGAAACTTTAGACAAAGAACTACTGCAATGTGTACAAGCAGTAGATAACCTCCTTGAAAATGAGGACATTTTACACCCTCAGAGACTACAATGTATATTCAATGATAATTATGAAATTTCTGACAATGAAATGTTAGAAAGTTTAATAAAGTATGAAACACAATCACAATAAAAAAAAATGCTTAAAAAATAAAGAAAATAAAAAATAATCAACAAAACCAACAATCAATTAACATACAGCATTTGAAAAGTCTATCATTCATTTTTCATTGCAGTACGCTGCCCAGAACGCTTCCCGGTTCGCGGACCGGGCGCTCCCCACGCAAAAAAAACAAACATTTTTTTTTGTTGTTTTTGCCCCGCGGGGCCCTTTTAAAACCTCCACATTAAACCTAGGGGGTCAGGGAGGATCTAGTATGCCCCCTTATGGTTATTTCCCCCTTTGTTTTGGCCTCCTCTTGTCTCTCGATCCTACCGAGAGACAAGATGGCGGCCGCTCCGGACTGTTTAGAATGTTGACAGACACCGGAGAGCCAATCAGCTTCGCTACGCGAAGTTCCGGTACGCTTAAGGTCCGCGGACCGGAGCGCTGCCCGGAGCGCGCTTACAGATATATATCTTTTTTTAAACGTTAATTTCTCAAAATCCACTGGAGCACATATATTGAGACCTACAAAAGGCACATCGGGCTACCAGTCCCTACAATTTTGCCAAGTTTCATGCAAATCCATTCAGCCGTTCGGCCTAAAAGTGAGGCCAACCGCCCTATGGAAAACTCAATGTTAAAAACACGTTTTGGGACCCCCCTTTTTTCTGGGCCCCCCCTTGACGAAACCCCCCCAAATTTTCAAGGGCTGCTCCGAAACAAAATGTTCCATTTTCCAGAAAATTTCAGCCAATTCCGTCCACAAACGCAAAAGTTATTAGACATAGAATTTTCAAAAATCCCATAGGGAAAAAATCCTAACTATATATACCTACTGGCGACCGCCAGTAGGTAATATATATATAATATTTAAGTATTCTTGAAGAATTGTTAAATAGGATAATAAGTACGGATGTAAATTGCACTTTGTATTGTTATTTTTTTATTTTTTTGCTTCTAATGTACAATGATTTGAACTGTCAATATAAAAATATATATAAAGAAAAAAAAACTCAGTTTAAATTCCTGCAGCCTGTTCCAATTCTGAAGAAACCGAATGCTATCCCAGGAAATCTCTCCAACTATCCCCTTATAAATAGACAGCTAGTCACTTTTAGAGAAGAGGATGAGATCCTGGATCCTTCACAATCTGGATTCAAAGCATTTCAAAACACCAAGACAGTGCTGGTTGAAGTTATGGATACCATCAGACTGTCTCTTGATGCTGCATTCTGGCTTTGCTGGTGCTGTTGGATTTATCAGCAGGTTTTGACACAGTCTCTCATGCTATACTATTCACAGGCTGTATGATGTGGGAATCCATGGCAAATAACTACAATGGTTTATGGATTTTCTGGAAAACCAGACACAGGCGATCTCTTTGGACTCCTTTAAGTCCCGTACAATGCTTGTCAACAAGGAGGATCCTCAGGGCTCCTGTTTGAATCCCAAATTATTCAATATCTATGTTGCCCTCCCTTGTGCAGATAGTCAAAGCATGCAGCTTCGACATAATACACTACACTGATGACACTCAATTAGTCATCTGCTTTGGACATGACCTGGACGGGGTAAAAACCAGGTTTTTAGGCTGTGTGATTAAAATAGCAGACTGGATGACAAGCAACTGTATGCAATTGAACTGTGACAAAACAAAGATACTGTCGTTTGATAAAGTTCAGCTGCATTGGTCCAAAGATTGGTGGCCTCCTAAACTTGGCCTGGCCCCAATCTTGAGGCAGGCAGTAGAAAACCTTGGCATTTGCGGTACATGCACCTGTTGAAGAAAGCATTCCTGTGGCTTTCATTATTCCTTGAGTAAAACCATAGGACAAGTGTTAATTAAGAGTTACTATACTACAGAAAAATGTTGCTTGTTGCGGACACTGATGTAAAATCTTCAGGTCGTACGGAATATAGCCACAGACTAGATTGTAATCTTCCCTCAGGCTCTCCTTCGGCATTTGTAAAAGAAACAGTAAGTTCAGAAGGGACGTTAATGTATGAGTAGGATAGTGGAGTTATTCTTAGGAGAATACTCGCTTGTTTTTTCTTTGAACCATTCACCTAAAATTGGGTATTGTGGGCATACTACTGGCAACGTGCACAGGGATGTTTTGGGCTACCTTCCACAAAACTGAGTCACAAGGTTGATTGAAGGTGGCTGTTATATTTTGATTTGCTGAATGTTTTCTCTAACTTCAATCTCCATTGCAGAGGCAGAATGTTTACGTTCTGTGGTATTTTGCACAATGTCATCCAGAGTAACTGCTCTGCCAACTGCAATGGGACACCGCACTTATCTCCAATGACTCCTTGCTTCATTTAATCTATCCTTACCATAAATATAGCCACCATACGTCAACAGTCGGTTTCATCACCATGATGGAATATACTTAGCCTGTTTTGGGTTTTCCAAGTTTCAGTGATCTATAGGAAAAAAATAATTTTGTGAATGTAATAATCTAAAACTTTGCTTTATGCCCTTTGTGAACAATCTGTTTGCTAAAGAAAAAAGATTTTCATTGATATTTGAAACTACTTGTTAAACTAGAAAAAAAGGTTTGATTTTCTGTAGAAAAAGTGAGTAAGTTATGTGTTATTGTTTGTATTCTGTGGGAAGAAAGTCTGATGTACATCATTTAGGTTTGCTGGGGTGCCAGAGTGCTTCAATCTTGGTTTTCTATATTAGGTAAAAAGAAATAAACAGAGGAAATAATTGCTGTTTTGTTTTGTTACTGCTTTCTTTTCATTTTATGTTTTTTAAAGGATAACTTGTGTACTGTTGATTTTTTTCCAAAGATGGACTGTGATTTTGCACTGTTTCCATTTTCTTTTCTCCTTCAATGTCAAAGATAAGTACTTGGTGGACATAGCATAGTAAAGTAACTTCCCCGAGGTAAGTACCTAGCAGAGTTCGAATACTAATTTTGCTCCCACTCCCTGTTTAGCACCTTTCCTGAGGTAAGTACCCAGTGGAGTTAGAGCAGTAATTTAGATGCACTGTCACTGTCCAGCACCTTGCATGAGGTAAGTACTTGGCGGAGTTAGAATTTAAATGTTGCCCCCGGACACTGTCCAGTACTTTCCCTGATGAAAGTATTTGGCAGTTTAAGGAGAGTAATTTTGCCACCCAATCACTGACCAGCACCTTTCCTGAGGTAAGCACCTAGCAGAGTTAGAACAGTAATTTTGTTCCTCAATCACTGTCCAGCCCTTCCCTGAGGCAAGCATCTGGAGGAGTTAGGATAGTAATTAGCCCCCAGTCACTGACCGGCACCTTCCCTTTGGTAAGTACTCACTGGAGTAGGAATGGTAATTTTGCCCCCCAGTCACTGCTCAGCACATTCTCTGAGGTACATAGCTGGTGGAGTTAAAATAGTAATTTTGCCCCAATCACTGTCGTGAAGAGAAGGGGTCTCAGTGTGAGAGCAATAATTCTACTAATAAATATTGAGAAAAATTAAACAACAATGAATGAATCCAACATTGTTTTAGTTCACAATGAGGAACAATATAGAGAATATATTAACATTTTGTCAATGCATAAAGTAGGTTGAACAGTGCCCAGGAGGGGAGGGGAGAAAGTGATAATATGAGGATGGTGTGGTAAAGGTATTGTGACAATAAAAACAAGAAAATATCAAAAAATTACATTTGTGTTTTCATTACACTACGCAAAGGATGGTTCACTATGCCAATGTATACAATTGTCATACTCCAATAATGCAATCAATATCGAATGTAGGTAAGGAGTTGACGTAAAGGGAGACGTTGTCGACGTTTCGACCCTCTGGTTATCGCAGGGTTAGTCGAGCCCTTGCAGTGGGGTCTTCTTCAGGACAGGGAAGTGGGCAGGCAACCGTTAGACTTGGCACTCTGTCTTATCACTGCTTATGTCGTCAGGATTAATTGTCATAACAAATAGTGAGTCAGTCCTTACTTCGATGGAGATAAATAAGGGAGAGGTGGAGAAAGAGGCCAGTTCAACCTACTTTATGCATTGACAAAATGTTAATATATTCTCTATATTGTTCCTCATTGTGAATTAAAACAATGTTGGATTCATTCATTGTTGATTAATTTTTCTCAATATTTATTAGTAGAATTATTGCTCTCACACTGAGACCCCTTCTCTTCAGTACTTAGATTACCCAGGTCTCAGTGACTAGTTTTTGGGTCAACCCCGTTCATATACCCAATCACTGTCCAGCACCTTCCCTGAGGTAAGTACTTGGGAGAGATATAATAGTAATTGAGCCCCTTGTCACTGTCCAGCACCTTCCCTGAGGTAAGTACTGAGCAAAGTTAGAGAAGTAATGTTGCCCCCCCGTCACTGTCCAGCACCATCCCTAAGGTAAGTACTTGACAGAGTGAGAATAGTAATTCAGGCTCCCAAGCAATGGCCAAGACCATTGAGAGAAGAGAATATAGTTTTTGATAAAATGATAAGTTTCTTTACATTATGTTTGTATAACATATTTGTATGTTGACATATTGCTATAACTCCAGCAAATGCACCCAAATTGTGGATTGCAGATCCCCTTAATAGTCTCTGTAATATAAAATATTTTTCATTACAAATTGTTCTGGTATATCACTAGTAAAATATGAGGTTGCTTAATATTAACGTTGAACTTACTTGTGTGGATAGATGGCCGTATTTGAAAATAATCTGAAGTTCTCTCCTTCTCTCTGTGGTGCATGTGGTCATGATACAAGTCAGTGTACCATTGAAGAAAAATGGTGGAAGACTGCTTTGATATGGGTATTTGATAATTCACAATAAAATAGGTGCTGAAAAGTATTTGTTGTTTAAAATCTGAATCAATGTATAATCATTTCTTTGCATCTTGGATGGGGACAAAGAGCATACATTATGTGGAAATGAAGGAAGGACTAATGTAAATGTGTCTAAAATGTTAAACTGTTCCTTAAACAATTTGCACTATGTCTAGATGTGTTTTTACTCATTATTTGTGTTTAGAAAATGTGAAAAAATACAGTACTGCCTTGTTTTGCGCTGCATTGCGTCATTTTCTAATATTGTTTCAGTGATTTGCACAGTGTTGTATTGTTTAGGCATGGGTTGCATTGAACGTTTGTGTTGGGAATATTTTGTGTCATGCAGTAATATATTGCCTGGGTTTTGCCATATTGTGCAGCATTGTGCTTTTTTTTTAAGAAGCGTCACGCAAAAACATTTTCATGTATAGAAGTGTGTTGGTATCAGACTATTTATTGTCACAATTATTTAGTTTCAAAGTATATATAGGGTATCCTTTTTTAAAAGATATTAAGTAGTTATTTTTAGGGGTATTTATCAAGTTTCCTGTAGAAAGATAAATTGCGAGGTAAATGGTGGTATGGTAGTGGTATGCATGGTAAGGTTATGCGTGGTAATGTTTTTTTTTATGTAATGCTATGTATGTTCGTGGTAGGGACATGTGTGGTAAAGATCTACGTGGTAGTGGTAGATGCATGGTAAAGACTGTATTGTAAAGGTGTGCGTAGTAAAGGTATCTTTTGTTCTGTCACACATCTGTGTATTGTTATCAGGTTACCAGGCAAGGGACAAAGGGCTCTGGGTGACATGATTTCCTGGGTGCTGTACACAGTCCCTTGCTGAACTTCAAAGAATGCCAAAATTGTCACTGCACAATGATGTTCGCTCTTAGGCCTACCTCCCCTCTGTTTCTCTATAAGGCTGACACCAAAACCCAGTATGGGTAGAGAAACTGACCAGGACTGGTTCAGAGGGTAGACAAAGGTTTTCGTTCCAGCACAGGTTGGTACTGTACATAAAATCGGACCCCACAGAACTCTCTTAATAACACTCCGGACCTAGGAAAAATCAAAAGGATTGCCTTGATGTCTGAAGAAACTGAAGGAAGACTGAACCTTCTTGACTTGAACCCAGGACCCCAGAATTGACCTGAAGGGTCAGCTAGCTGACCTCCTGTTTGAGTAGAGAGAAAAAACAATCTTCCAGATGCCTTTCCTTTAACTGCTCAGCTAACCAACTTCAACTGAATATGTCCTGGATCTTGCTGCTGGCCTCAATGTCCTGGACCACTGACTGGTTACAACATGTACTCCTCTCCAATTCTCCTGACTTAAAAACATTTCACCCGATTTTTGCTCTGAGAACTAACGTGGGACTGGCAAAAAATGCCAAGCTGATCTGACTAAGGTACATTGCTGCTGGGCCATAGATCCACGCTATGTTCCTCTGCACAGCAACAAATCTGATCCCATGGGCTTTGCGGAGGAGGTGTCCATCCTTGTAGAGTCCTCGTCAGCTACAGTCTGCAGGAGAAGGCATGAAAAATATTCGGCCTGTGAGGGACCTTCTCTGGGAACAAAATATACATTTGTTCCACTCTGAGCTTTCCTGCCAAAAGTAAACAGCTTCACCAAGACCTCATCCAGTTGCTATCCAATGACATAGAGCCCTGTTCAGCCACATCCTGGGGCTTTCACCTGCTTACCTTAATCCAAGGACCCTAGAATTGACCCAAAGGGTCAGTTGGCTCACCTCCTCCTTGAGCTATAGGCACACAATATCTTTCCAGAAGCCTTTTCCCTGCAACTGCCAGCAGTACCATTTGCACCTGCCCTGGACCCTGCTGCTGGTCCCTGTTGGAGTGAGTCCTAATCCCCAAGTGGTGCACCCCAGGTCCTGGACCCTTGACTGGTGTTAGAGTGTACTCTTTCTGTTCCCACACTTCAAGATCTGGGATTTAGAAAATGTTTAAAACTCTTTGCCTGGGGAACCAATGGCGACTAGGATCACAGTTGAAGCTACAGTCATCAGTATCAAATCTCTGGCTGTCCTCAGCCTGCCAGATTGTTCCTGCTAAAGAAGATCTGATTGGTTTCTAAGTCCAAAGGTAGAGGAATTAATCACGACCAATATGAAGCAGCATCCGATCGACAGCATGGACTTCCCGGACACGGACTGTGGACTTTGCCCACTCAAATTTTTCCCACCTTTCACGACCACTGCACCAGGACATCGCGCTTCAACAGCCTGCTGTCATCAAACTGCTCTCCTGATCCAGCTTGACCCATCGATGTCTCGTTAATGACTACTTGTCTTCCATAAATATTTCAAAGCCAGAAGGTAAACTTTCCAGCGGGACAAACTTGGCCTCTATATCCGATCATAGCTGCATCTCTATAAACCTTAACTTTTGACTTTTACCTGGCCTAGTGCATACAGATAACAGCAGTTGTTACCTTTTTGTTGCAACTGAATCATCAAGTTCAAACATATAACTCTCAGTTTCTCCAGCTTAATGCAAGAACTTTAGACAGATCAAATCCAAAACTGAGTGATGCAATAACTGCTCACCGTATCCTGCTTGTTATGTTTAAAGTTCATTCATTATCTTTGTAAAACATCTGATTTAATAAGCAGCTGAAAGGATACATTTCTTTGAATCACAAGGTGGTACCAGCCTTGAATTCTGGAGGCTTGTATACATCACCCAAAATACTCCAAGGAGGAGTAGTAAGAAGATGCTGAAGGGTTATAAACAGCCACAGAGTCTACAGGCCAGGACACATTTCACACTGCTACCAGCCCTGGCTTTGTGTACCTGCCTACATCACACAGAATTCTCCAGGAAAGAGGAGTAGAGAGGATATGGTGAGGGCTTAAAAACAGCCTGGGAGCCCGCAGCATGGGATGTGCATGGGAAACACCTGGGCGTGCGCCCGGGCAAAGATCGGGCCAAGAGCAAACCTGTCTGCAACCGTTCAAGCCCAGAGGGCCCCGGCCCCTGAATAGCATCATGATTTTTAGGATCACGGTTGTGGTATGCTTTGCAGTCGCTTGACATCATTATGGGAAAAGGAACGTATTGACTTCCAAAGGTAGTAAAGAGGAAGCTTTAAAATCCTCATACTCGATTACAAATTATTTAACATCAGTAATGGGGGCAATTAAGTCAGAACTGTAGTTCGCAGAGGAAAGGATTGATGCAGCGTAGAGATATTCCCAACAACCCATGCTGGAACCATGAGCTTTGGTTGCTAACAAGAAGTGCCCCTCAGTCTACTACAAGTGATCCTTCCCCTGATGTTCCAATACAAAAAGATAGTTCTGAGCATGTGGAAAACACAGCTTCCTCATTAAGGTACCCTGCCATTAAAAAAGAGGAAGAAAGAGGGAAAAGGTAGAGTTTTTAAGAAACCAACAGACCTGCTACGACAACCAGACTTAATTTTACAGAGTCAGAAAAACTATTTGCCAGCCAAATATTAGGGAAGTTACTGGTACTGATATTACTGGCAATACTGGTTACCATGAGCCATCGGATCAGGAAATTCTAATGAGGGAGCTTTGTAACGCTTTGTTTAGAAGCAGTCATAAATAACGTTTCCCAAAAATGGAATCTAAGTTTGCATCACTGGTCGACAGGATTGTAGCAAATGTAAATCTGTATCCCCCAATTATTATCACTTCCGGATCTATGAGCATAGCTCACCCTCTTGCCCCTGGTTCCCCTACTTGATCTCCATCTAATGAATCTACAGTAATAATACAACCAATAATCTCTGAGAGAGCATCCCTCCACCCCCATGCAAACTGACCTTGCTCATTTGAAATCACAAGGACTGTCTATGGTTCATCCTGTATATCCAATTTGCAAAGACGTCCTGCAATTACCACATGATTGCACCGCATACGCTCTTGCATATCTTCTAACTGTAGCTGCTGACTCAAATGAGGATGGGCGGGCTTTGAACCGTAAAGTAGTTCTTTGGGTGAGGTCATATTTGGGATGTCAAAAAGACCTGTATAGTGAGAATATTTTAGTCCAATGGGTGTAGTGGGGTTGATTGGCTAGAATAACAAGACCTTGAAGGGGGATTATGTGGTGATTCATTATAAAAATCCTTTGCTTGTCAAGCTCCTACTTCATGGCCTTAGTCATCTGGCACATATGAACGCCAACATTCAGGCCTTTCTGCTGGTTTATTTCTACTGGCCAAATTTGATTCTTGCACCATTAGCTCTGGTGCAAAGGTTAGAACCTGAGCAGCGGGTTGGCTACACATGACCACAAGAAACCACTTCGAACCTCTAGAAGCAAATAATTCTGTATAGTGACTACAACCCCCTAAGAAGAAGGATCACACCTAAACTCAGGCTCCTCTGGAGGGTTGTGTTCAAACTTGGGACCCTCACTTAACTTCGTTTATTCCATAGCCACCTAAGGCACATCAGAAAAGCACAAATGGGAGAGAGGTATATTTAATCTCATGGAACATAGCCTGTGCTTACACTTAACTATCTAATCCTGATAAGATGACATTTCCCCAAAACTTTGACATAATCTGTTGTCAAGAATTTGGATGAAGGACACATTTCATACTGATGGGTACTATTCTTCTTGGCAAGTATCCAAACCTTCCTCTTCTGGCAGGGCTAAGGAGGATCTGGCTATCTTTATTTCTGTTGAACCTTTTCTTATTTGAGTTAAGGAAGTCTGAGCTTCACCGCATTTGTTAGCCCTATTACATTAATTTCCAGGTGGTTTTGACGACCTATTCACCAACTTTTATTATCCCTGCTCTAGAAATGTGATTGACTAATATGAGTTCTTCCTACAAATCGTTTAAATAAAAAGCAAACTGCCAACTTTTTTAGCTTGGGCAGGGGATTTTAATTTCCCTACTTGTGAGCTTAGTGAATATCCTGTTTGTTGCTTCTAGGATTTGAATACATTTTAAACACTCAGCATATGGGGAAGCATTAAATAGATTCATAATAAAATATCAATTAGTCTTCACTGGTGATATTGCAAACAGATATGATATTCCAGTACCCACTTTAACTGGTAAATCAGAAGGGAGTACAATTGAATGCATTTTAGCGTCTACTGATTTTTCCAGTTATCTTAATAACTTTAAGGCCATCAGTAACTGGACTAGTTACCATGATTCCTTCTTGGTTTAGTGGAATTAAATTTTAATAAATAAACTATCTGCCAAAAGTACCTTGTAAAATGTATTGCAAGAAAAATCAAGGTCTAAGAATAAAATGGAATATGGCTGACGTTGATTCCTTCACGCAAAATGCAATTACTGAGACTAAAACAGCCTTTTTTCCTGTCTATCATAAAATGCTGATCCCTTTAACCTTTGAAGAGACTTTAAAGAGATATTTACCATGATGTCACATAATCTAACTGATGCGATCCCCAAGGTAAATCCCTGCATATGGTTTGATGCTGCTTGCACAGCGCTCCATAGGCAATTGAAAGAAGCATTCCACTCACGCCCTAGGTGTCCGCATGGAATTATGACGGCTTAGTGATTGCATACATCCACCCTTGCAAAACATAAAGAGGAGATAAAATGGAAAGCATGGTATAATTTATTGCAGAGGCAGGGGAAGCAGGGGATAGCAAGGACAATACAAGATTCTGGAAAGTTATAAGCATCCTATTTTTAGTGAACACACAATCCCAAAAATTGTGACCTTAATCCCTGCTGATACCTGGGTAATCCATTAAAAAAATGTTTTAATAAGAACTCAAGGACGGATATTCACCTGCTTTGCTAGGGGAGGATCCACTGGGGGCCTCAGATTTGTGTACTTTTAGAAATGCGCTCCAGGTTAAAAACACGGCATCAGCAAAATATAGACTTTTCTCAGGAAAGGCACCTGAACTCGAGGATCTCCCAGTTGATAGTGTTAAAACAAACATTCCTTTATGGGCACCATTTATTACAAATGTTCTGAGAGCAGTAGTAGTTGGCCTTCTACATGACTCATAAAAGAGTGCTACTATAGTGCTAATTTTTAAGAAAGGAGATAGGAGCTTCCTGATAGACGTGTTTGCAAAGAATTTGAGTCGAGTACTCTTATCAAGATTAGAGAACTGGGCAGAGTAAATAACATCCTTTAGGAAAAAACAGAATGGTTTCTGAGCAGGAATTGGCACTGTTGAGCAGTGCTCCCATCTTTCAATCAATCAATCAAAATAACTTTATTCGGTTTTCACATGTAAAACCATAAAAGTTTCCAATATTTAAAACAATGCATGATAAAAATTCATAAAATGGTTACACAGTTCATCACACAGTAAACCAGACCCCCATATGGATATCTATACACTTTATAAGCAAAATTCATAAAAATACCTAATTCCTTAGACATAAAAATTAAAATAAACCAATGGCTAGAACACCCCGGGAATCCTATGCAATATTTCTTTCTCATACGGGGGACTAAAGTAAGAGCAGAGCCCACAGATACTATCATTTAATCAAGGTAGGCCCTAAGCTTCACTGCAGACTTATGAAAATTAAGGACAAATAGAATTCCGGGGGATCGCATAAAACTTACAGAGTAATAAAAAATGAAGCAAGTCCTGTGGAGACTCACGTTGCAGCCACAAGATGCTAAAATATGTCCTCTACCTCACCCTCTTGATGAAGCAAGCAGGAGATGGGAAAGATCCAAGCGAAACCTGGTCAACAAAAAACGTTCATATGTACTAAAAGATCTCAGAAGATATGGCTTGGTGGATAATGTGGTTTTCAATATTACATTTTTTTGAACATTGGTTTCCTCAATTCCAACTCTTCCTTCTCTTGTTTCCTTGGACTGCAGAAGGACTCCCTTACCCACCCCAAATCCTTTTTAGATACCGATTCTGGGTTAGTATATAAATCTGCTCTTCCTAGTCTTTCAAAGCTACTCTTTATGTATCTAAGCCAAGGTATGTGATGGGCATAGTCAACAGTCATACACTCTTTCAATATCAATTGGGTATACGACAATCCTTAATTTCACCAAATACTTAGCCAAAATGTTAGTGGAAGGAGATCTAATGTGTCACACAAATGCGGGTCCCCCAGTTTCTCATGTACCACTGTGTTAGCTGTTCCACGGGGTACACATAATAGATGCTTCAAGAACATATTCTCAGCCACTGCTAAGTCTTCTGTGGTTACATACCCCCATGTTTCTCTGCCGTAAGAGACTGTCATGAGGCCCTTAGGCTGATAAATCTTTAAAATTGCTGTGATCGGTCTCTTGCCTAGTTTAGAAGCAAAATTAAAAATGGCAGTACTTGCCAGCAATAAGTTTCCCCTCTTTCTCTGCTTCAGTGGGCCCCATTTCATCTTCTCATCCAATATGATACCCAAATACGAGAAAACATCAGTTCGGGGGACCCGAGCAGTGCCTACTCTAAATTGAGGGGACTTTTTAGTACGACGGCCCATCTGCATCACAAATGATTTGGAGTTGTTTATGGATAAATCACGGGTCATCATAAAGGCAGAGAAGGAGTCACGTAGTGTTTGAAGCCCCCTGGCGGTCCTGGAAATAAGGACTGTGTCATTCGCGTATAATAGGACTGCCAAACACGTCGGCCTAACTGCGGATAATCAATCCTTGTAGTCTGCAGCACTTTATCCAGATTGTTAATATACAAGTTAAACAAAAAGTGTGCCAAAATGCACCCCTGGCGTACTCCTCTCTTTATGGCAAAATCACAGGATGCTCCTAAATCTTGCGAGAATCTGATGTGCGCCTTTGTTGCTTGAGGGAGATTTTCCTAAAAATAGAAGATGTTATGATATACCCCAGTAGCCAGCATGGTCTGCCCCTATTCACACGATCAAACGCGGAAGACAGATCCATGAACGCTAGATCAATCTTGCCAGAGCGAGCAACCATATATTTATTGAGAATCATAGATAGGCTGAGACACTAGGGCACAGTGGGACGCCCAGGGCGGAAGCCGTATTGAATGTCCAACAGAATGACATGTTCCTCTGTGAAGGTGGTTATCCTATCTAAAAGTTCTAGTCCCACCACCTTAACCATCGAATTCAGCAAAGAAATTGGTCTGTAACAATAAGTACTATCCTGATTGCCTTTTTTATAGACGGGCACTATAGTAGAGGTAGCCCAAGACACATTGGATATCATCTCGTTGTATACAAGTATCCCCCAACGGTATGCCCTTGAAGTCATTCAAAATCTTTGAATAGAAGACCGCTATCAGCTTTAGTCCCGACTGAGTTTATTCTACAACTGCTTGAAATAGTCATGACACAAAACTAAGGGTGTTGCTATGGGGGCAAGTTTGCCCCAGATTTGGCTATCCTATATATGGATAATTTTTAAGAAGAATTCGTTTACAACATTTTCAATCCCTTTAAACAACAGGTCACTTACTGGAAGCGTTACACAGATGACGTCTTCATGGTTTAGACTGGAAATGTGTCTGAATTGCAATCTTTTTTGGCTGGTTGAATGGCCGTTCACCAGACATCCAGTTCACCATTCACATGGGTGAATGGACCATCGAGTTCCTGAATATATCAATCAAAGTTGCTAACCTTTGCCTGTATACCACGTTATACTGGAAACAGACAGAGAGGAACACCTTACTAAGATATGGCAGCCACCACCCACGGGGATTACGTGACAATCTGCCATTCAGGCAATTCTTGAGTATTAGAAGAAATTGCACATGTAAGGAAGATTTTTTCACAGAATCAGATGAACTTATCAAAGGGTTGATAGAACGAGGATACCCTAGACGAATGGTCAAGCGAGCCAGAAAATGGGTTCAGCACAACCTGAGAGAATCACTTCTAACACCAAAAGAACACCCCAATGACCTTCTAGAAAACTTAATTGACAACCATCAACACAAGGAGAAATGAAATCAGGCAAACAAACACTGGCAATTGGTGGCAGACGAGTTAGAGTTACCACCCCCCCACGTACTCTTTTAGGAAGGGTACGTACGTTCGTGACCATGTAGTCATGTCATTCCTTGAGCCCCCGCTCCATCCAACCATTCAATCGATGTGGCAACTCCCTTTGGTAACAGGTCATCATAAATGTGGTAACTGCAAAGCGTGACAAAACATGTCAACTATAACAACTGCTCAACTGATCTGAAAACCCACACTATTTGTAACACAACCTATGTAATTTACGCCATCTTGTATCCTTGTGACAATGGGACCGGGCAGGAGCCGGTGTTCCCCTGGGAGGATTCGCGCGGTGGGAGCAATCCCCCATGCCATTGGTCGAGGGAGGTCTTAGGGGCGGGTTTAGTGAGTGGGTATTAAAGCTGGGGAGGAGGGCGGGAATGACGTCAGGAAGGCTTGAGGAGGTGGCGTCGGAGCATTTGGGCGGCGTCGTTTTGTGAGGAGAACTGAGGAGGTGTTTGGGAGGCGTTCCTGTGGTGAAGAAAGAAGCATTTTTACGGCGAACAGCATGGAGAGTGACGGCGTCGTCAAGGATGCGGTGCGCGTCATTGTGGAGGCGGGTCGCGGGGACCTCTTGAGGCCTGGAGCAGCTCTTCAGCTGGAAACGGGCTCGAAACGACTGCGACGTACGGCTGCTGTGGGGGTGAGTAATGCAGTGGCTGCTTGTTTGCCAGCCTCATCCGCTTACCCCTACAAGTACTGCCCATACTAAATAAGCCAGCTTTAGCGCGATGGGGGCGCCCTATTGTGAGGAGCGCGTGAACAAAAAGAGCACAGTCTCGAGCTGCGTCGCTGCCACCAGCTGTGCAAGGGCAGAGAGTGGTGGTGCTGCAACAGCGCGCTAGGAGGGCTGGTTTAAAAAGAAATGGGAGATGTTCTGGGGGCTCCAGCAGTGTGCCGGCCCCTGTGCTGCGTAGCGGGAGCATGTCTTATCCCAGCCAGCTTGACAACGCCCTTGGTGACTCGGCTGCTCTGGAATTTAAGAGGTCAAAAGGAATGTTAAGAGTAAACACTGTTTCATAGACTGGAATAAATGTGCAGAATACTGACTTTCACATTGACTTAGCCCCTCCAGTTATGGAGGACAGATGCTGTGCTTCGTTGGTGGATTATTCCGAGGATAGTGAAGGGGATGAGGAGGGCCAAATGGAGATGATGACAATTTATCACAACCCACTGTTGAAGAGTGCCAAGGGGAGGATAGGGGGGCTACAGGGGGCATGGTTAGTGTTGAGTATTCCTGTATGCCAAAGCCTAGAGGCCCTCCAAGGTCTACAGCTGCATGGGGTTCTAAATGCATGTTACTTAATACGGAATTAGAGGTGCCTCATAGTTTTATGGATAGTGAAGATGCGTCAGGCCCGGATTTGGACTTTTGGTCAGTAAGGGACAATGTGCAAGATGGTTCATTCCAAACTGTTCATAGGGAGGATATCGTTTCATTATTTCCAGAATCCCGCCCGACACCTTGTCCTTCTCAGGTTTTGGCTCTGCTTTTGGGCCACAGAATGGGCAATGGGTGTGGGTAGAGCATGCTGATATGTCCGCGCTTGCAGAGGCAGGATCTTCGAAGGAGCATTCGTTGGGTAAGTCAACGAGGACTTCATACAAGAGCGGTAAGAAGTTGATGGCGGACTCTGCTACTGGGCATGGTTTTGATTTTTCTTCTGTTCCCTCTGCGAAGCAAAGTGCGGCTTTTGGGGAGGTTTTTTCTCATCATAGCGGTCAAGAATGGAATTTGAGTCTGCGGCCGGATTCTCTCAGCGGAGGCCTGTGACCTCTTGGAGGGATTATGATGGGGGTATTGGTGATGGTCAGATGCCAAGCACTAGTGCTGTGAATGTCTACGGCTCTGAGCCACTTGATGATACAGTTTATGACAATGATAATGATTATGAGGTTAATATGGTTGGAAATGTGGTACACAAGACAAATCCTTCAGGTGGCCCTAAGGATTTGGGTGGGCGGTCGGGGTACATTTATGTCTTCTAGTTTTTTGCAGAGGTCTCGAGCGGACTTCGCGACGGATCAAGATCGACGACGAAAGAATAAAGAAGATCCTCAGGAGTTTCAGAAGCGGGCTACACAGCTCACGTCAGGTAAGCCCCATTGGTGGACAGCTTGGTCCAGGTCTTTAGCGGGTGGCAATACTTTGGATGCTGGTGCGGCTGAGGTGGTGATTTCTAAACCTTTAAGAGTTAAGGAATATGTGCCGTCTTTTTTCCCTAAGTCACGGCCTGGGTCACATGTCCAGGTTATTGATATGGACGGCTCTTCAGCTGTTCCATCCGATTTGACTGTTCAGGTGTCAGGTGTTAGCGGGAGGCATACAAAGCTTCCTTATATGGGATTGGCTATGCCTCTTGGTATACATTTATCGGACAAGACTAAACAAAAAATTCGGAATCAGGAATATGTGGATGTTTTCCGTTTACTGCATAGGGATATTCAATCCAAGGAAGGTTCCAAAGAAGAAGAATGGGAACTGTCACGTCACCCCAGAGTCCCTAAGTCCATTGAGAATTGGACGGCTGCCTTTCTCATTTACGCCAGCGTGTATTGTGAGAGGTACCCTGATAGGGCTTTGGCCATGTTTAAGTATATTGACATAATTCGCAGGGCACATTTACAGGTGGGTGGTTTTGCCTGGTTAAATTACGATGAAGAATTTCGTGCCAGAATTAGTATTTTTCACGATAAACCTTGGTGGGAAGTGGATCCCGAACTCTGGTTGCAATGGATGTCTACTAATCAGTCTCAAACAACAATTCATACTGCCAGTGGTTTGCCTATATCGTATCGGCCCTTTCTCCAGCGTCCCGCCCAATTCGGGGCGGGATCTTTGGGAAGAGCACAATTGCTTGCAGCAGGTGCATGTTGGAATTACAACCGTGGTGCCTGCATCAGGCAATTTTGTAAATTCAAGCATGAATGTTCACAGTGTGAAGGAAGACATCCAATTACACAGTGTTTCCCCAATCAAACTGTTACAGAGGCTGGGAGGGGACAGAGGGGTAGAGGAGTCGTTCAAGCAGTTGTTCCAAAAGGCTCCTACCCCGGTTGATTTGCAGGCTATATCAGTATGGCTGGATGAGTATCCAGATGCAGAGGCAGCAGCTAAATTGTTTTGGGGTTTTGCAGTAGGTTTTTGTTTGGGTTATCAAGGGCCTAGATTTCATCGTTGGGCTGATAACTTAAAGTCTGTAAAAGATTTGCCACAGATTGTGCGTCTGAAGCTTGACAAAGAAATACAAGCGGGGAGGATTGTGGGACCCTTTACTGAATGTCCTCTGGGTAATCTGATTGTATCCTCTTTGGGGGTGATCCCTAAGAAAGTGTCAGGTGAATTTCGGCTTATACATCATTTGTCATGGCCGAAGGGCCAGTCAGTTAATGACTTTATCTCACAGGATGATGCAAATGTCACTTATGCGTCGGTGGACGATGCTTTGCGGCTGGTGCGCTTAGCTGGGACTGGTGCTGAATTAGCGAAATGCGACATACAATCGGCTTTTCGTTTGGTACCAATCAACCAATGGATTTTGAGCTACTTGGTATGTATTTTGACGGAGCATTCTATGTTGACAGGGCCTTACCGATGGGGTGTTCTATCTCTTGTGCCTTGTTTGAGACATTTAGTACATTTTTGCAGTGGTGCCTGGTACAGAGATGTGAGACTACCTCAGTGTGTCATTATTTGGACGATTTTTTGTTTATTGGACGGGCAACACTGGGTCAGTGCAACACAGTTTTGAATTGTTTTCAGGTTATGGCAAAGGAGTTTGGAGTGCCTCTTGCTCCGGAAAAGACTGAAGGCCCCTCTACAAAGCTTACCTTCTTAGGTATTGAGATAGACACTGACTTGATGATGACCCGCTTACCGGCTGATAAGGTTCAGGAAATTAAATCTTTCCTGTTGGACGTAAGGTGGAACTCAGGCAAGTGCAGCGGCTGCTAGGATATTTGAATTTTCCGTTTTGAGTGGTGAGAGCAGGTAGCACGTTTTATAGAAGATTGGGTTTCGCCATGTCAGGTGCTTCCTTGCCACATCATACGATTCAATTGACTAATGCGGTCAAGGAGGATCTTCGGATATGGCTACAGTTTTTGGAGAATTTTAATGGCGTATCAATCTTTTTTCTGGATGATAACACCTTGTGGCAGATTCAGCTATTTTCTGATCCAGCTGGTGCACATGGATTCGGCATCTTCTGGGATGGGCGTTGGTGCGCTGAGAAGTGGCCAGAGCATTGGGTTCAGCAGGGCAGGAGTATTGCTTTACTTGAATTTTTCCCGCTTCTAGTAGCCTTGAGAGTTGGGGGTGAAGAATTTAAGGACAGGTGTGTTTTGTTTCACATTGATTGTCATGTATTCCTATAGGTTCTGAATCGATCCCCCTATTCCTGACCCTATTCTGGTTAAACTAACTATCAAGTTAACTAACAGTCAGCCCATGAGGCAAGAAAAGCCCCCATGATGCAGATACCGTTATCTGACGCAGTCACACTACGGCACAGGAACGTGTTATCTGATTAGGTCATAACGCTTGAGATCTAATTAGACAAGCGACATTCCTCCAGCCCCTGATAAGGCATACGACGTTCTCATAACAAATCAAACCTATGACAACCTGGAAAATCCGTGCGGCCATTGTTTTGATTTCACAGAGAACTTCAGTAAAAGAATGTGCTAACGAGCAAGTCGTATGACATCTTTATTGACGCATCTATGTCCATCCTTACGTCAATCCCGGCACCTTTAAGGTATAAATATTGCCGATCTTGCCCTATGCAAACACACGCGTGGTGACGAGACGGAGCAGCCATACTTGCCGAAGCCCAGAAGCAGAGCAGACCCCGCTGGCAGCAGCCCCGCCTTCCTGACGCGCTGAGAGACGCGCTGCTATCTCCTACCGAGAGACCCAGCACCGGCGCTTTCGGGCAGCCCTCGCAGGCAGCCTGGAATATCGAGACCAGAGAAAGAGATACCATTCCTCATTCATCCTAACTTCCAGGTACAGAACTGAATAACCCCTCACAGAGAATTCTTTAGTTATTCACTTGGCAAAAACAAACTTAACTTAAACTGTAACTTTCTATTCCCGCCCACGCATTAGACTTAGGTCAGGTACACGGGGTAGGCGTATTTAGAAACACCAGTTGAGTACGTTTAGTCAAATGTATATGTGTATGTAAATATATTTTAATCATTTTAAACATCATATGGCTCAGAAACCATATCAATGTTTTTACAGTATTATTTTATACTATTGCTTTTAATGTATGCACTTTACTTAACTATAAGTATTGCAATAATATCGATCCATTTCTCTTGTACGAGAAAAGAGACTGATCAATAAATAACACCTTTTTATTGAACACGCCCGTCTCTTCCTTTTCTCTACAATCTGATGAGACTAAGAATGCACGTACTGACTGAGTAAAATAATTGCCTTGTGCTCACACGACTCTGGAGATACACTCTTGATTAGGGGAGAGCAAAGTTGTCATGTTCTATGGTTGTCAGAAACTAAATCCCTTCTTGTCTAATCAGGGGAGTTAATTCTTTACTGAACATTCGAGAAAGTTTCTAGCGAACTCTGAGCTACGCTGGCAAACCCAAAACTTAAGTCTAGTATCGACAGTAGTAGACCTAGTTAACGTCTGGCCTAGGCCTTTACTGCTGTAGGTATTATTCCAATGCGCAGAGCCTATTGGGAAGATAGGAACTACACTACATGGCGCCCAACGCGTTTGGAAAGGGCGATAAAACTACCGTAAGACATTTAGAGTAACTCAGTCGTGCTTTCTCACTCAGACCCCTTTTCCCAAATACTCCAAAGACGTCTGGAGTGGGTGAAAGGTAATATCCTCCAAAACCTCGCAGGAGGGAACTCCTATGTAAGGTTCTTGGTTTAGTCAACGTTGAAGGATACACTGTTCCAAAAATATTGTGCATCTAATCTTTGTTCCATAAGAAACCTGATCTGCAAACAAACAAAATAACCTTATTGACAGTAAAATGTCTGACAATGAGGATGAAAGAGAGGCAGTTAGATTAGCAGCTGAAATAGCAGCAGCTGATACTGCAGCACTAGATGCGGACGGGGATATAATACTCATCCCGGTCGCCAAAAGGAAATCTATAACCTTAAAACTTATAGAAAATGGACTGACACCTAGAGGTGGCACAGTCATATTCGTAATAGAGGCACACGAATATCGGCAGACAGAGGTATACTATACATGGATACATTTTCCAGCAGCAAATGCTGTAACAAAGTACTTCCACTATTACAAAATAGAGGTTCCACCCGACATTTACACTCCTTTCGAGGAGGTGGAAGTACCACTCAAATTCCAAGAGCATTTGCTCTTATTTGATGGCGCCCTAATACATAACAATCACATTACAAGGCTCGGTCCTTTAGGTAGACCAGGAGCAACGTGGCCGGTCTTAGCCGGATACACACCACACCCAGACATCGAAGGGATGTCTACTGGAGAGCTGTTAATACAGCTAAAACAATTACTAAAAATTCATAGACAATTAGTCCAGTATGTAATGCGGACTTCAACAATTCAGCCAGCGATTAAACTTCCACAGCTGACCCCTCACCAGGGGAACACAAATAAAATCACACCACAGAACATCCAATCCTGCCTAGGTAAGGTTCCGGCTAAACGAGAACAAATACCATTCTGGTTGGCACAGAAAATCACCCAAATAGAGGCGGTGTTTCCTGACACCACCCCGCTAGAAAAACACAGGATTCTGACTATATGTCTCCCAATGGGAATCGCACCACACATAGAGGACTGTGATACTTGGGGTACAGTCTTTGCTTCAATCTACACAAAAACGCACGGTGTTCCATCCATTTCGGTAATACCAGATGTGCTAAAACAAATTCAAGATGAATACGGTCCAGAACCAGCTTTAACTCTTGGTATGAAATTACTGAAAGACTTCAAGAAGGTCTCGGCTATATTATTAGCCAATATAAAAGGTGAAGCAGCAAACGTGGCGATCCGCCAGAGGTTAAAAGAGACAGATATAGCAGACCAACCAGCTGAAATTGCCAGAATCATAGAAAAATCCTATGAAGAACTAGGTAGAGATAGTTTAGGTGGAATACCAGTAAAACCGCAACTGACTGAAAGTCCAGAAAAAATATTTTTTAATAATAATTCACCAAAAAAGAACTGGGATGGAAACAAACAATCCAATCCAAAAGAAAAGAAATTCCAGTCCCGAGGAAGGTCTCCTAGGTGAAGGGAGAAATCTCCGAACCAGAGACACAGGTCACCCCAGAGTGACCCCTCTGGGAAAAGATATAACCTTAGAAATAGGGATAATATTAAAAAACCTGATAGATATCAAGACATTGATACACGTCCCTCTCAATCTTTTCAGACTTCCTCGCAGAAATCGGAAAGAAGAGGACGATCAGAACAAAGAGAAGAGCACGCCAAGTCCAAAGACAAGGAACCTGCTCAACAAAAAAAGAAATTACAATTTCCAAAAAAGAAGGTAGCCAGTATCAAGGTAGTTAACAATGCCGAGAATACTGAGGACACAACTGAAAAACGGAGAGTGGGCTTAGACAATGCTAGACAGCGCAGCAGAAGTGAGCATAGCTCGCAAAGCCCTTATGAATCATCTGGAGACAGTGGACACGAATGAATATCTTCAAGTGGAAACTGCAGACACCAGAGTTAGCAAACCCCACAAGATATACAAGATAACATTACGTATAGAGGGAGATAAGACTAGGAAAATAAGGGGACTATTTTGGGATAACCTCTCCAAGGGCTATGATATCCTTCTAGCTGAAAAAGACTGGCCACCAGAGTTTGTCAGGGAGTGCCCTCATGGCGAAGAAGTAATTATGCCTGCCTTCTCGAATCAAATCCCGATTCATAAAAAATACACACTTGCTAGAAAGTGGGCAGTGGCCTTAGCACCTGCTTTATATAAAAATCATGTAGGATGGGATGAGGATTCTCCTCCTCACAAAATCCAGTTAAAATCACAACCTACTGCACAAAGGCAGTACCCAATTAAGCAAGAAGCTAAAAAACAGGTAAATGAAATACTAGATCAGCTAGAATACCAGGGGGTGATTGAAACTTGCACCTCACAAATGAACAACCCTTTGTTTCCGGTCTCCAAACCAGACAATTCATATCGTCTAGTTTTGGATTACCGACACCTTAACACATGTTGCAAAACCTTTGCAGTGCAAAACTCACACAGTGCTGCACTAATGAATAACATAGTGCGCAAAAAATACAAAACAACCTTGGACATCTCCAATGGATTCTTTTGTCAAAACATAGCACCAGAGAGCAGATATTTAACTGCATTCTCAGTAAATGGCACTCAAAAACAATTCTGTCGCTTAGCCCAGGGGTACAAGAACAGCCCGGGGGTATTCTCAGCGAGAGTAACAGAATTACTACAGCTATATGATGATGAAGCATTATCTTATGTCGATGACATTTACTTAACAGACGATGACTTGGATACTCACTTGAAAAGAGTGAACACCATAATACTTGGGTTCGCAGCAGAGGGTTACAAATTCAACTTTAAAAAATCCAGAATTGCCCATCTGACAGTCCTATTCTTAGGATATGAGTTATCAAGTGAAGGTAAAAGCCTGGCAGACAATTTCCTAGAGAAATGTGCCGTAATCCAAGCTCCTAAAACACTAAAAAACCTACAGTCAATTCTAGGCTTCCTAAATTTCGGAAGAACATACATTGCAAATTACGCAGAAAGGGTCAAACCCCTTTATGATCTAATTAAACCAGACTTTAAAAGATCCAATTGGACTCAAACACACACAGAAATTTTGAGATCCTTACAAACAGACATGCTAATTAAAACAAAATTAGAAACACGTGATAACACACTCAATCTTGTGATTCGAGTCATCCCAGGGAGATGCGGATTCACATACCTGACCTCTAATGAGGGAGAAAAGGTACCAATTGCATTCAAATCACACTTGTACACAGAAGCTGAACAGAAATTCAGTAATACAGAAAAAATCATTCGTGCAGTTCAAACCGCAATAGCTAGAGAAAAAGACATAGCTGACGGTAGACATATCACAGTCAGAACAGCAGAATCAGCCTTTGAGGCACTAACAACACCGTGTAATTTACCAACAACAACATTGAATCCGGAATGGATACAATGGGTGAATTCAATCACAACGGACAAAGTATACTACTACTTTGATCCAGAACTAGAAGAATTAAAAAATCTAAAATATGAAAAGACGTATCCTCTGCCAATCGACATTCTGCCTCTACGACATTACGCCTGTGTAATCTATACAGACGGACATGCTCAACCCTCCGTTTGGGGAGAACAAGCATACAACCCCACATGTGAGATTACAAAAGAAGTGTGGCGCGGAGGTAAACTAAGACCTCTATTAACAAAAACACACTCAGTTGAAACTAATTCAGAACAACAAACTGAAATAATAGCATTGAAAATGGCGCTAGATAATGCGGATCGCGAATTCCCGACACTTATAGTGTCAGATTCATATTACTGCGTCAAATCATATAACAAGGATTTGCAGACATGGATTCAGAACGGTTACAAAGATGACACAGATGCACCAATAAAGCAGAAATTGCTCTGGGAACAAATAGCTCTTTTACAAAAAGAACTACCAAGGACTCACGTGACACACTCACTGAGTCATCAGCGTGATGGCGTTCACGTTGCAGGGAATTCATTGGCTGAAACAGCCACAGCGGCAGCAACTAAAACGGCTCCCGTAGTTCGAAAAAAGCGTACATTAAAATACATTGACGGTGAAACAGTGCTGGCAGTGAAAACGTCATCAAAAGGCGACTGCTCAGCGTTACCGATCAACTATCCACTCAATTATACATACATAATCGATGCAAACTCCGTCCCTTTTGCTCGAATCCCTGGAGTGGGGGATAGAGTGATTCCAAACATGGACAGGAGAAGCTTGTTAATCGCATACGCACACATTGGTGAGGGTCTTGGACACCTCAAACTGAAAGATTCTCTGGAAGAATTACAATCACGGTACTGGTGGCCAGGCATGAGCCTGCATCACACCATGTTTGTAAAAAACTGCCCAAACTGCAACAGAGATCGCAGTGGGGAGAGAAACAGTTTAATACCTCGTCGTATCAAGGCAGATAATATGACCAATAAAAAGCAGGGCTTGCGATTAACATATACAGGCTAGTTTCCACTTATAATGTCGATCCTCAGCACTCGGCTGACGTCCGGACTGTTATACAAAGATTTGCGAGTCTAAATGGCATATACGCTAAGAGCATGCTACGTTCGACCATTGTTTTCACTCAAGCCCTCCGGCCGGGGGGGAAACATGGCCAAATGAGCACAGCCCAGCGGGAATCTTCTCACTTCCTTCCTGAGGGTACGGGATGGTGTAAAGAAAAAACCAAGGCAGAAAGCAATCTATAATGGAAAGGATATTAGGTTCGGGAGCTGGGTGGGTCAAACATCTAATAAGTGTCCAACGTAGTCTAAATAACTTGCCAAGAAATTCTCTGAAGGGATTCAGTCCGTACGAATTATTATTTGGAACTAGAATGATTATCTCTGACCTCGACAGTCAGACTTCAGTGGTTAAAGAAAAAAGCTTTGATGTCAAAGACCGTTTGGCTATTTTGCAGGACTTAAACAAAACAAGAAAAGACCTGAGCAACATACAGTTGAAACAACAGCCAACAACCACTGAAGAATCACCACCTGTCCCAGCAAGACCTGTCTGGATTCCAAAAGTCGGGGATCTAGTCAGGGAGAAGATCGCGGTAAAGAAGGAATTTGGGCCTTCTTACAGAAAAGCAGTTCCTGTCTTGTCTGTCAACGGGACAAGATCAGTTGTACTACCGCCACTTGCTGGTAAAAAGGAGAACCGAGTTGTATCCATCGACCTGGTAAAACCACAACATGTGGCCGATAACAAACAGTAGGCCAAGTGGACTCCCAATAAGTAGCAGAACACCAAGGTTTGCTACCAGTACAGAGGTCCTAACAAAGAGGCTCATCGCATTCGAAACGCCTACAGAAGAACAACAAGGACTATGCAACAAGGCAATAGAACTCAGACCTCTGAAAACCCAAATAAAAACATTTAGCAGAGACACACCAATCTATAATGAAGTACGAGGTGACAATTCAAGAAACAAAAATCCTGAAGCAATTGGAACAATTGACAGAACTGCATCCGGCTACTTCATCAACTTCGATGATTCCTCTGAAAGCCTCAGTGAATCAAAGACACAGCCATCATCAAAATCCTTTAAAGACAAAGCTAAGGAACTTTTGAACCAACTGAAAGAAACATATCTGATTTCTCCATGGATTGAATTTTGGGTGGGTTTTGGTGCATTTATCCTCATACTTTGGCTCATCATGGTATTAACTTTGGGACGCTTCATTGAGGGAAAATATGCTAAAATGGACACAGCAAGTCAGAACATCAACTTGGTCCTCAAACCACACACATCTTCACACGTCGAGAAAAGAGAACTTTCTTCAGCCAACTTCACAGCCAATCCTATACCTGGTGGGGTAGCCTGGGACAACACTGACTATGAAATTTATGGTCTGGTCGAGATCCTGAAATATCCACACCAAATCAAGATCTCCTTGAGTGACTTTGCAAAACCAAACTCATTTGCTGATGATTGGGACTTCGAAAGCATTAATAACATGATGTCTGACTTAGTAATGTCTGCTAAATTTACAAAACATGATTATCTGCAAGGTTCTACAAATTATGATAGTATGTATTGCTATAACCACTATGGTAACCATTTTTTACATAAATCTGCACAACCTAGAAATGTTTTAAACTATAATCAATGGGAACATTGTGCAACACCTCCAAAAGGGAGCTCAAGAACCGTTTACGACAAATATTCATATTTTTCAGGTTTTAACACAAGTAATGCTGAAACATTCTATTTTAAATTGTCAAACAAGACAGGGATGAAAACCATGATAACCAACACAAAGTTGATATATTCAGATTCATTCTTCGAAGAAATGAATACTTTTGGATTTGATTATTGGGACAAAAATGTTGATTTGAAAAGTGTTTGGGGTACAAAAGAATGGCAAGTACAGGGTTTAGAAGCTTTGTTTAGAGCTAGCATGATCCCAGAACAAATGATATTTTTAAATGACACTGTTCAACAAACCACCTGTCTTGGCCTAGCCAAAATCAAAGATTTAAATAAACCGTCTATTCCAAAGCCAACAATGTTTAGCAATAGCTCTGATACGGATGAAGAGATAGACGTAAACCATATATTAAACCAAAACAGAACACATCCTGATTGGAAACAATGGTTAATCTGGCCCACAGATACAAATAACTGTCAAGACAGATTCCTGAATAGAACACAGGGGTTCAAAATGACCAGGCCAGACCCTAGATATCCCCAAAGACATCACCCAGGGATAATAACAACCTACAGTGTGGGCAAATTATGCCTTCAGTGGCTACAAACTTCCACACTGCCTGAAATTAAGCAACACCTAACTTTACTTACTGATGGTGCTGACTTGCGTGATTTCATAATGGGACCACGCAAACAGCGTCAAAAGCGTTTCATAGCAGCCTCTGTATATGCAGCATACAATGAGGCCTGGAAGGTTAATCAAATTGAATCAGCAGAAAGAATACGGGAAATTGACCGTATTAATTTGGAAAAATCACTTTCTGTAGTGGACAATGGGTTAATGACTCTGTCCTCCAGAATTTTTTCATTGGACAGCATTGTGTCGTCAGCAATCGATATATTATCGCAAGACTTACTGTTATTACAACATGGTCAGTCACAATTGCGTTCTATTGTACAGCTTGGCTGGACGTTACAAAATCTGCGTTCAGGCTATGTGCCTTGGCGTTTAATCAACACAACGTCACTATTCCAAATCTTTAACCTTACTGATAGACAAATCGGTATGGCGCAAAAGGGTGCTGATTATACAATCTTGAGCATTGAAAAACTAGAAAGATTACCAATGACAATGTCAGAACGACCTGTCAGTGAATGGATAATCCACGGAATCATAAAGATTCCAATCTCAACCTTCAGGTTTCAATACTGCCAAAAATATATACAGGCTGGCATGTACGAGAAATTGGGGAAGGGGTACCTTAAAACAACTTGGAACCTGCCCTATTCACATGCATGTGTCAGTAATAAAGGACAGAAAGTGTTTCTTAGTGGCAACAATTGTGCCATGTCACTAGGCGGCACGCTTCTGTGTAACGGAATTAGTTTGCATGGAGCCTGTGAAGGGAATTCATACAACCTTTCATGTCACCAGCAAGGCGCACCTGCAACTGAAATAGAACCATTCTTTCAAAGACTCTATAATGGGAGTTACATTCTTATTGTAGACCGCAAATGTTGTAGTCTTATGCCCGGGACTCCTTATCTAGTCACTACGACTGCGAAGGTCAAGTGCTGTGGACGTTCTTTGTTCACCAGCTCCTTTCCAGACAGGGAGGCAAGGGCATGGCCCAGTTTGAAAATTACTTCTATTCGAATAGATACTTTAAGCAGAATGAAAACAGTGCTTCTTCAGACGCTTACAAGGCTCACGTCATCAAAATAAACGTATGATCTACAAGTCGCAAGGACGACTGCAGAGATACATACATTATTATCGACTAATTCCCCCGTACATTTCGCGGAAATCCTGAGCGAAATCTTAAATATTTCTGATACCACTGGGGTCTCAAAGGTATTTAAGACAGTATTTTCGATGGCATTAACACCATTCAAAGCCATACTGGGTATTTTTCCAGATTTCGTCCATTCGATTTTTGGCGGACTTCCCCTGATCCTGGGACTAATTGCAGGAATCCTATTCTTAGTCCTTATTTTTCGTTATGGCAACCCATGTCACAGATCAAACTCTCGCGACAATGGAAGAAACAATCCTAGCCATTGGATACCGGGACCGGATATCAAAAATCCTGGGACTCTCCCGGCTTAGAGACCTGAACATGACTTGGTTTCTATCATTTCGACCAATGTGGCAAAGTGTGTTTTACCTGTATTAAGGTGTCTGCTATGCGGAGAAGAATGCGTGTTAGACACCTGTCTGACGCTACAATCGGATGCGCCAGTGGATGCAGATACATTGTTGGTTCCTACCAAGGTTCACGCTTTGTGCTGCCCTCAAAGGCTGCCAATCCTGATGACGGCATTCGTGGAATCTTCACCACTACGATTGAAGAGTAGTGAAGTTCAAGATGAAAGCAGCATTGATCAGGTACGACCTTCTGTCAGCAATGCGAATCAGAATGTCAATGGAGACAATCATGCGCACGAATGCATGGTTACACCTATTTCCGACTTAGTGGAACTTTCCCATGAAGCTGTTGACAGTTTTTTCGAAAGCCTTAATGATATGATGTTCTCTCCAGAACAGAAATAGAGACTTTTGAGCAAGCTCGCACACGGCGTTCCTTGAATTCGGCCTTCAACTTTAAAAATAAAGTCACATGAACAATTTTTCCCACCAGTTCACGGACAACAATTTTTTAGCAGCCCCAAATTATTTTTTACAAAATTTTCGGGACACTTATCTTCTGCTTAGAGTAAGAAACTATTCCTAGAGAACTAAGATTTCTATTTTTAGATACTTTATAACCTTTAGTTGCCCGCTGGTATGTTCACAAATATTTTATTATGTGATGAAATGGTCTCGAACTTTCTTTCTGTATAGCCATATTAAGAGCCATTTCATGTGTATTTCTCATATACCAATTAAGCAATAATGTCTACAAATGCGTGTTTACTTTAGCGTTTAATTCATAGCTTAAGTGCATACAATATATATGACTGCAATTTTTCAGTATATTTGAAAATTTCAAAATGCATTTATGTATTTTGGGGTGGTGAGGTATACACTATACTCTATAGTATGTTGTACTATGTTATACTATGCATAGATTAGTAAATATGACCATAGTTAGCGTGGAGTGGGTGTCATGTATTCCTATAGGTTCTGAATCGATCCCCCTATTCCTGACCCTATTCTGGTTAAACTAACTATCAAGTTAACTAACAGTCAGCCCATGAGGCAAGAAAAGCCCCCATGATGCAGATACCGTTATCTGACGCAGTCACACTACGGCACAGGAACGTGTTATCTGATTAGGTCATAACGCTTGAGATCTAATTAGACAAGCGACATTCCTCCAGCCCCTGATAAGGCATACGACGTTCTCATAACAAATCAAACCTATGACAACCTGGAAAATCCGTGCGGCCATTGTTTTGATTTCACAGAGAACTTCAGTAAAAGAATGTGCTAACGAGCAAGTCGTATGACATCTTTATTGACGCATCTATGTCCATCCTTACGTCAATCCCGGCACCTTTAAGGTATAAATATTGCCGATCTTGCCCCATGCAAACACACGCGTGGTGACGAGACGGAGCAGCCATACTTGCCGAAGCCCAGAAGCAGAGCAGACCCCGCTGGCAGCAGCCCCGCCTTCCTGACGCGCTGAGAGACGCGCTGCTATCTCCTACCGAGAGACCCAGCACCGGCGCTTTCGGGCAGCCCTCGCAGGCAGCCTGGAATATCGAGACCAGAGAAAGAGATACCATTCCTCATTCATCCTAACTTCCAGGTACAGAACTGAATAACCCCTCACAGAGAATTCTTTAGTTATTCACTTGGCAAAAACAAACTTAACTTAAACTGTAACTTTCTATTCCCGCCCACGCATTAGACTTAGGTCAGGTACACGGGGTAGGCGTATTTAGAAACACCAGTTGAGTACGTTTAGTCAAATGTATATGTGTATGTAAATATATTTTAATCATTTTAAACATCATATGGCTCAGAAACCATATCAATGTTTTTACAGTATTATTTTATACTATTGCTTTTAATGTATGGACTTTACTTAACTATAAGTATTGCAATAATATCGATCCATTTCTCTTGTACGAGAAAAGAGACTGATCAATAAATAACACCTTTTTATTGAACACGCCCGTCTCTTCCTTTTCTCTACAATCTGATGAGACTAAGAATGCACGTACTGACTGAGTAAAATAATTGCCTTGTGCTCACACGACTCTGGAGATACACTCTTGATTAGGGGAGAGCAAAGTTGTCATGTTCTATGGTTGTCAGAAACTAAATCCCTTCTTGTCTAATCAGGGGAGTTAATTCTTTCCTGAACATTCGAGAAAGTTTCTAGCGAACTCTGAGCTACGCTGGCAAACCCAAAACTTAAGTCTAGTATCGACAGTAGTAGACCTAGTTAACGTCTGGCCTAGGCCTTTACTGCTGTAGGTATTATTCCAATGCGCAGAGCCTATTGGGAAGATAGGAACTACACTACATGATAACATGTCTGTTGTGCAACTGGTCAATCGTCAAAGGGCGAGAGATGTGCGTGTGTTACACCTGTTGCGTCAGTTTATGTTGATTAGTTTGCAACTGAATATAGTGTTCCGGGCAAGACATATTCCAGGTGTAAATAATTCAATAGCAGATGCACTATCCCGTTTTAATTGGCAGGTTTTTCGTTCCTTGGCACCGAGGGCGGACAACTGCAAAACAGAGGTACCTGCAGACGTTTGGGCAATGGGAGAGTAAGGCTCATCGAGTTGGTGGAGCACTCCATTGCAATATCCACCAAGCGCTGTTATCAGAAAGCCTGGTCGGAGTTTGTACATTATGCTGAGTCTCACAACCAGCCCTGTATGGCGGTTGTAACGAGGAATTCCTTTTGCAGTATGTATTATATTTGATGAATAAAGGTCTGTCACATACCACGATTGCGGGTAAACTGTCAGGCATTTCTTTTTATGGTGATTTATTCTTTGGGAAGGAGGTTGGGGGTGGGCTTTTGTTGCGTAGAATGTTGAAAGGTTTTAGCAAAGTGCATACACGTTCTTTACCTTTGCGGGAACCTATTACTCTTTCTTTGTTGCAGCAGTTGTTACTGTTTTTGCCAAAATGTTGTTTCAATGGGTGGGAGGTGTCTTGTTTTAGGCTGGTTATGATTTGGTTATTTTTTGGGTCATTTTGTGTGTCCGAACTGTTGGGGCTGAGGGGTAAGTTGGGGATGCAAACATCTGATAAACAGGTGCTACAAGGTGAATTGAGCATATGTTTGCGACAGTCGAAAACAGATCAAATGGGGAAAGGGGCATGGATTCAGTTACGGGGGAGTAGGGTGGAAGGTTGTTGCCCTCTGGATGAATGGCTTTCATACTCAAAATCTGAGGTTTTTCGTCAAGGAATAATTTTTTGTCACCAGGATGGCAATAGTATTACATCTTTTCAGCTTCTGGCGGTTTTAAGGAAAGTTTTAGTCCTGGCCGGTCAAAACCCTTTATTGTTTGGCACGCACTCCTTCAGAATTGGAGCTGCAACTGAAGCTTCAAGGTTGGGTTGGGGCAAGGAAGAGATACAACGTGGAAATCTGAATGTTGTGCTAGATATGTTCGCTCATGAGTGCTTGTTTTATTTTCATTATACCAGTCTAATTTCTCTTTTTTTCCTCACAGGACAAGTTAATCCTATGCCACGAAGAATGAGGACTTGGATTGTAGGACATTCATTTGTTAAGTGGTCAGCCACCTTTGCAGAGCAGCAGCTTTGTGGCAGAGCGTTGGGTTTACAAGGGAAAGGTCATGAGGTATTTTGGTATGGTTTGGGAGGGATGAAAGGGGGTGCATTGTTTCCTGTGCTTTCTAAATTGTCCAAAGAAAGGGGGTTTCCGGATTTACTAATTATTCATCTAGGTGAGAATGATTTAGTTGACCTCTCGGGACTAACTCTGATCAAAAGAATGAAGTTGGATTTAGCTGTGCTGAAAGATAACTGGTCAGGTACAGCGGTGGCGTGGACGGAATTTATTGTACGTCAGCGATGGAGAGGAGCGAGAAGTCACACTGCAGTTGAAAAGGCGCGTCGCAAATTAAATAGAGCAATGAAGCTTTGCTGTCCGGCTATGGGCATTAAGGTTTTATCACATGGTCTCATTACAGGTGTTGAGAAGCATTTATTCCATGATGATGGAGTACATTTGTCAACAATGGGTCAAGCTTCCTACTTAATGGAGTTAAGGGATATGTTGGCAAGTTTTTGGGGGGAGAATTTATGGTGCAACAGTTTGTTCATTTCTTTTGTCTACTTTTGGGGTGGGGCCAGGAAAACTCTTTGGTTTTCCTGGGTGGCGCTGTGTGGGGTCTGGGATGGGAAACATCCATTACAACGAAACTTTTACAACGCACTACCATTACGACGCAACTTTTACAACGCAAACCATTACAACGCATAGCACTGGGGGGCGCTCTAGGATAGGGAATGTATTTAATATACTATCCAACACCTTCCCTACTATCCACGGGGACTGGAGTTGGAATAGTAAATTAAATACATCACTATCCAGCGCCTAAAAGCATTATGCGTTGTAATGGTATGCGATGTAAAAACCGCGTTGTAAAGGCATGCGATGTAAAAGTATGCGTTGTAACGTCATACATCCTCTGGGATAGTCTAGAGTGGGCTTATCCTTTTCCTCAGGGGGTGGGGGAGGGGAGGAAAATGTTGAAGTTGGTGGTTAAATGATGACATAACTCAATGCTGGTTTTGGTACAATTGGTGATTACAAAATGTTGGGAATGTTTTTGGTTATAGACATCTAGTAAAGAAATGTTTTGGGAAAATTATGTATATGGTTATTCATTTTAGGTTTAAGTGCTTTATTAGGATGATCTGTTGTGACTGTCTTAAATAAATTATGTGACCTTTTTTGCTACAAATATCAAGTCTGGATTGTCCTTATTGCGCGATGGGACCCAGGGGGACCGGGGCGCGAGCCGGTGTTCCCCTGGGAGGATTCGCGCGGTGGGAGCAATCCCCCATGTCATTGGTCGAGGGAGGTCTTAGGGGCGGGTTTAATGGGTGGGAATTAAAGCTAGGGAGGAGGGCGGGAATGACATCAGGAAGGCTTGAGGAGGTGGCATCGGAGCGTTTGGCCCACCCACCCTCCCTCTTTTTGTTGTTGTTTATCTATTAGATTATTTATTTATTCATTTTTATTTTTATATATAAAAAAAAAATCGTCACATTTTAAGGCAGTTTACAGCTATCCTATATTTTTATAGTTCTTTAGGCGCTGTGTGGGGTCTGGGATAGTCTAGAGCGGGCTTATCCTTTTCCTCGGGGTGGGAGGAGGGGAGGAAAATGTTGAAGTTGGTGGTTAAATGATGACATAACTCAATGCTGGTTTTGGTACAATTTGGATAATTGGTGATTACAAAATGTTGGGAATGTTTTTGGTTATAGACATCTAGTAAAGAAATGTTTTGGGAAAATTATTTTTATGGTTATTCATTTTAGGTTTATGTGCTTTATTAGGATGATCTGTTTCGACTGTCTTAAATAAATTATGTGACCTTTTTTGCTACAAATATCAAGTCTGGATTGTCCTTATTGCGCGAAGTCTATATAGGCCAAACGACTCAGAAGGTAAAGGCACGTATATTGTAACACTGCAGCAGGGTCAGATGTGGGACTATAGGGGCACCCTTAGTCGAGCATTTTCAAGATTTGAACCACCCCCCAGAATCCATCAGGTGGCTAGTAATTGAAGAGGTCAAACTTGGCATAAGGGGAGGTGACCTTAGCTCCATATTGAAAGTTTGTGAATGTAAGTGGATGGAGTTCTTTAATTCTGTCCAAAATGGCCTTAATGAAATGCATGCAACTTATGCCCAACTATCTGTACTGAATGGTGACTAGGAGACACATAACACTACATATTGTTAGGTCATTTACATACCATCATGACTCTTTTTACCATATTCAACCCAACGTCCATATTTATCTAGACGGTCCTCCAGTACTCTATACTGGATAGGTCACTGTCATGTAAATATGTGTGAATTAGTGTCTGTGCAATAATTCTTCAGTTATACATTTTAACACTGCTAAAATATGCACATCAATGTTAGATGGATTAGTGATAATGCATTCCAGCATTCACATACTGGTTGGCCATAGTAATATAAATTTGTGATGTGTGAGGCTCCACACTGTTCAGACAGAATAGCAAGTACATGATCAATCCTCAGTGGTGGTGTAATTACATTAAATTGACTTGGTAAATTGAGTATAACATCATGATGTCATTATAATCATTTATTCATAACATTGTACGCTGTGGTATACAGAAAGAATATCAGTTGCTCAAGGTTTCAGCCTGACCTAACTGAGACATCAACCCCTAGCGGTCGTAAAATGTTCCTTTTTGGAAAAACATGCTCAACATGCACACAACCTCCCCGGTATTTAACCAGGGGATTTAGCCTGGCTGGGTTGTTAGCGGCCAATATGTTTCCTCCCAGCAGTCCCCAGGTATGTTTCCCAAGCATGCTGTATATACCGGGTTAGCATTTTAGATCTTTTGAGACACAGAGCCTCTTTATGTCACACGCATCTAATAGCGGTTACCAGCTCCTTCAGAGGCCTGCTTTTGTACATTATCTGTAAACGCACATATAAACTAACTCAGATCCTCTTTATGTAACACGCTTTTAACAGCTGTTACTGGCTCTTTCTGTTACTTGCATGAGGCCTCCATTTGTGCAGCATCTGAAAACACAGTTATACACAATACTCCCTCAATATTTAGAAAACGCGCACTGTACCCTTATTAAATAACTCGCATTATATCAAGATTTTGGCAACAAGCATGGGCGCTGGTTTTGAATGTTTGACTTTAGACTTTTATGTCATCAGTATTGGTTGTAGACACATGGAACTTTTCAGGAACTCCATTTAATAGAGCTCAACACAGACTTTTATTATTTCCCCAATATTGGTTGCAGATGCTCAGAGCTATTTCGGCATTCTGTTTAATATAACCCATCGTATCCCCTTTCGGAAGCACCTCGTAACCCTAGTCATTCTGTGGCACGATCAACACACGTCTGTAAGTATGCTGAGTGTATTGATGTGTTTCTGACGCGGCTTTTATTTCTTTTACTTCTTTTCTCAGCCACAGGTTACTACTCAACCGTGGCCAGCGCATTTCTACCCATAAACACAGACAAACATTCTGAGTACATTTGAATGAGCTTAGGCTCTACTTATATACTCCTCCTTCTGCTAGTATGTAATTTATATCCTTGTGGTTTCTTCTCTGTCTCCCTCTCCCTCTATAGGAGCCCATGAGGTCCAGCTTCTATATCTTCAGCTTGAAGTTATCTTGCTGTTTACTTGTAAATAATCCTACAAATGTTAATCCATCGATATGTTCAGTTTGGATACATCACCCCACTACCCTCATTCCACTGTCCATAGGTGCCTCCCATTCCCCCACACCCCAGTCCTGATGAAGACCCCACCTCCAAGGCGCAAAGTTTCCTGTTTCTCATAGGAGTCGAAACGTTGACTTTTTGTTTTTTATTTTCATTCAAGGATGACAGAGATTTGATATCTGCATCAATGAAGTTATGATTTGTCATATATGTGTAAGCCAGTTATATGTCTGGATAGGTTGTAAAATGATGTATATATGCACACTACCTTCCCTCTTCACATCACTATCACAAATCCCATGCACCTGCCACCTCACCCTCTGTGCACTGTTTCTTTAAAAAAATGTGTTTAAAACTTGAAATATATTGTGCTTTATGAAGTGATTGACCTCCTGTTTTGTGATGAAATGAAATCACAATCTTATTTGGTATAACTTGATGGTGACGTCTAATTTTCATTTGTTTTCAAGGAAATGTTAATTTTTTATGTGTTTTGACTGTTCTCCACTGTGACAATATTTCTTGTAAGGAAATATAAATGGCAAGGCCACCTTTAGGTCTTCGTATATGTGAAGGGGTAGCGCGGAACAAAAAATGACTTAAAGCCCTCCATTAGTAAAGTACTTGCAGTCAGCCACTTTTCCTGCAGACAAATTACACTGAATTGTTTAATGTATGCAATACATGAAGGGTCAGAAAATGTGTTGGTTAGACCAGTGATGTTCCCGGATATAAAGTTTCTGTTGGTTTCACCCATAATCCAATTACTTGGCAGTGAGCTTTCCCGTTGGTTAGTAGATATCACTAGATTCGTGGAAGCAGGCCCACTAAGTCACTCACAAGCTTCCAATGCAGCCAAGGGTGCCAAGAGGTTTGTTAACTCCAAAATGGGAGAACGTGGCTACTGACAGCCAGGTGCTGTCCAATTCCGGTAATTTGGATTAGAGGCTGGATTCGGATTTGAGTTCCTCTAGGGTGGATAAAATGGCATATGCCTATTGATAGGAGTCCTGAAAGTATTAGACATATGGTTCCGCCCCAATGGTTCAGGTTTGTAAAAGGAACCGAGAGGTAGAGCCATGATGGATGACTTAGGACCAAAAGGGGTATTATTCAAATCAGAGGTCAAAATTCTTTCTACGATGTGAGGACGATTAATGTTGATAATAACACAGTCACCCTTGCAGGACTTATAGGAACTACCGATCCAGTTGACCCTTCGCACCAAGTTGATATTTTTCTCTACCCTCACTCCTAAAGCTGTATTGCAAGATCACCAATATAATACTTTGTTCTTCAGTTGAGAGTAATCCTCCTTGGTTCCCCGTGGTAGAGTTGGCACGTTCCCCAATATCACAACATGTGAGGTCCATTCTGCTGGCAGATGGATAACAGGCAAGTTCTGTAACAAGTTCTGCATAGAGCCCTCCCCTCTCCCCAGCGATTGTACCCCAGGTGCGTTATTCCCCAGGGTACATTGATCCTGTATAGCCGATCTTTCCATAGGGCCAGAGATTGTGCCTGGTTATTACACAGTGTGAATCAGAGAGGGGGGCGAAACTAGACTCGGATGTGCGTGGCCCCTCCATAACTTTAGAGGGGAGAGTATAGGTTCCCTAATGGTCGTGTGCAGGCCTGCAAAGGTAGAGCAATCCAATGATGAGGGAATCATTAGTGACCTTGAATGCAGGTTAGCGGCTACCCCTCCTAGCGGTACACAACTTTTGAGGTCAGAAATACTTTTTTCAATCGCGGTCAAACGTTGGATAACTGAGCCCAATTTAGAGTCCATCATGACCCTCATGGAATCCTGAAAGGAAAGCACGTCAGGTCTACTTTTGTCAATCCTTGCTCTCCTTAGGTCTTCTGTGATGACGGGTCGGCTCTTGCTATTATAGCCTTTCCCCCAGGTAGTTGGCCCTTTTTTTTCATGCCCGTCCCATGATTAACTGACTCAAAACCTCCCAGTCTTCCACGCGTAGGTAATCCAGCAGCTAATGGTATAATTGAATGACTATTGGATGTAGCTCCCTCTTGCACCCGGCTTGGATATACGTTGTCCCCTCTGGAATTATTAACCACGATAGTCGGAAGCTGGTTAGGGTATCATCTTCCCGTCTTCAGAGATGGAGTGGTAAAAGCTTTTTAAATATGACCACTAGATAGTGGAACAAGCTACCTCTTCAATTAAAAAATTCCACCGATATTCTGTCTTTTAGAAAGGGACTGAAGACATGGCTTTACACTCTGTAATCTGGTAAGCATCGGTTCTTACATCAAACCCTGTGGGCTACCTCCACAAGTGCCTAGACTCACCTGGGTAGTAGTGCGCTATATAAATAAATAAATAAATAAATAAGGGTAACAGCTGGCCAGTTAAACAACAGTTTAATCTGACGAGTTCTTGCAACTCGGAGTTAACAGGAGATTCGTCGACTCTATTGGCAGACCTTTGTACACATGTGGGTAAGGGAAGATGTGAACAAATGGGGAGCGTGAAGAATCGCGCTCCACACCCAGACGCACTGCAGTGCGTCTGGGTGTGGAGCGCGATTCTTCACGCTCCCCATTTGTTCATATGTTTATGGTGCATCGGCGCTATGCCAAATCCAGTCTGCACGCAACTGACAAAGCCTGCAAAGTAACCCTAATGGAATATGTTGATAAACATCGGTGTGCACACCACCTCATTCATTGGTAAGGGAAGATGGCCATTTATAGGAGATCTAGAGAGACAACAGTTTACTAGCTCAATCGAGCACTGATGCGGCCAACTGCAGGAATGAATCCATGGTCACCACTGAACCAAAGGGACCAGCCATGCCCACCCCTGAACTGTAGATGCCTTACGTTTCCCCATGTAGTACCCAAGTGCACCCAAGTCGATGAACCAGTTAACGGGTCTTCAACACAGGAACCGCAAGGGTCAAAGTCAAGCCTACCTATACATAAACAAAATGTTAGACGCACATTACTTGCTACTCCAACTACCGGATTCCTTGGGTTGCAAATAGGCAAATTCTGTGGCCAGCGGTCTATTCACAGGAGTGTATGAAGAGAAAAAAGTATTGGAGTTGTCTCCCAACCTGGTTCTCTGTTGCAGCCCCTAGAACTGGAGCTGGTACAAGAGCAGGAATATGGACTCTCTTGCAGTAGCAGAGTACTGAAGTCCTTAAGAAGGTAGAAATGTGAGGAAATGTGAGGCCAGGAGGGTGGGCCCAGCCCCCAGTCCAGTCTCCTCCGGTCTCGGATGGGTATGGTCCTGGTGCACCCACATGCATCCCGTACTGTAGATGACGGGGTGGCTCCTGTTGCATTGGAGTGTGGGGTTTGGAGCCCCCTACTCCTCATTGTAATGAGGCTGAGGCTGCTGGCGTTGCAGAAAGAATTACGGGCTCCTATGCTGCGGGCAGCCTCTCCCGCTTTTAAGCACCTCCTGGCACCTCTAGATGATGAGGGTGGCTCCTGCTGCATTGGAGTGTGGGGTTTGGAGTTCCCCTGCTGCTCGCGTTATTGAGGCTGAGGCTGCTGACATTTGCAAAAATAATTACGGCTCAATTTGTCCCTTTTGGCAGGGAAATACATTATGGCCAGGAAAGGGGTACTGAAGTTAGCTTTCATTGATTTCTCTAATGCATTTGATCTGGTAAATTGCTCTAAACTGTGAGCAATTATGGAGGCCTCGGATTGTTAGAGATTGGGATGTTGGTTGACTTGGGTATGAGCCAAAGTCACACAATAACCACAATCCTTGTCAGCGTAAGGAGCAGCTAAACCCTAAATTAACCTGTGCTCACTCTCTGATAGCTTGGCACAGAGCAATCAGACTCAACTTAAAGGCAAAGTGCAAAGTATTTGTGCAAAACTTCATACAGTAAAACAGTGAAAACACCAACCAAAGAGATTCCACACCAGGTTAGAAACATACAACTTAATTTAATAAATAAAACAAGATCAAAATGACAAATATCCAATAAGTAGAACTTGAGATATTAATTTTTAAAGAACAAACTGTAAAATAGCACTTAAAAGCAATAAGCTCTTACTTGGGCTATCTGTTTGAGCCAGACAGGTACAAAGTCAAAAGCTTGGGCCAACCACAATGGAGTGCAGGATGATACTGGGACCCAGTGAGGCCCGCTGAGCAAAAGTGCCTTGATGCTGGCTGCGTCGATGTAGAGGATGCGGGCTGAAGCTGAAGCAATGAGTTGGTGTCAATCCACACAGTGGTGGGGATGCACCAGTCCTTATCCACGCCTCAGCAGTGATGCATTTGTTCCGATGAGCACTGACCTGCAATAGGGAGATTTGGCATTGTCCTTGAAGATGCTGTTGATGGAGATGCAGAGACCGTGTGCACTCAGTGGTGGTTCTGAAGGTGGTGCGTCAGCGCTGATCCATGTAGTACAGGTGCTGCTCCAGTTCTGGTCACTCAGTGGAAGCAATACACTGGTCCTGATCCATGCAACTAGTACGACAAATAATGTGTGATTTTTGCTAACCCCTGCACCTTAGGTCTCACTTCCAAGGACCCAGGACTGTGGTGGCACCACTTGGCAGGGCAGACTCACCGATGGCAGAGTCCAGATGCAAAAGCTGGAAAGATGGAATACTTTTATGTCCCTGAGACTTCAGATCAGGAGGCCAGCTCTCTAGCCCTTGGAGTCACTCGGGGTTCAAGTGATGCAGGTCTAGTCCTTCTCACCCAGGCAGGGGAACAGCTGGCAGCAGGGCAGCACCCCATCGCAGGGGTACAGCAAAGCAGAAATCGAGCAGAGTGGTGGTCATTCAGAAGTACAGCACTCCTTTTTCCTGGCAGAATTTTCACATGCTCAGAAGCCTGCTGAAGTGGTGGTGTCAGAGGTCCAAAACTTCTACCCAGTTGTGTCTTTGAAGTGGGGGGTGACCTCAAAAGCAGGTATTTGAAGTGCACAGAGGTCCTCCCTTTCTTCCCTTGTTCCAGATGACTCACTACAGGGGGGTATGCAGCCCTTTGTGTGGGGACAGGGCACACCCTATTCTGGTATAAGACTGGGTCCAGCTCCTCCCCGCCTTCCAGCTAGGATGATCCATCAACTCACACCTAAGCTCCCATTGTGTGTGTCTGTCTAGGTGAGCACACAAAACCCAGCTGTCACCCTCCCCAGACATGTATCAGAGACAAGCAGCAGGCACTAAATGCCTCAAGTAAGAAAAAGACAACTTCCTACAAGTGTCATTTTCAGAACTGAACTTTAAAATCTGACTTTACCATAAGTTGTGATTCCAGAGACATCAAACTTGGAAAGTTTATCTCTTCACAACTGGAAATTATACTTAACACATGCAATAAGGCACTCCCAATGCTAGCCTGTGGAGAATAGGCCTTTCTGTGGTGAAAAATGAATTTGAGAGTTTTTCACTACTAGGGCATGTAAAACCTAAGAGTACATGCCCTGCCTTTTCAATAGATTGCACTCTGGGTTGTCCAGGACCTTCTTTAGGAGTGACCCATATGTACAAAAAGGGAGGGCTGGGCCTGGCAAGAGGTTTATCTGGCCAGGTGTAAACTGTACACACAGGCCCTGTAATTGCAGGCCTAAGCCATGGTTAGACATTTACCTAAGTGGGTGGCACAATAAGTGCTATTGGCCCACTAGTAGCATTTAATTTACAGACCCTGGGCACATGTAATCCATTTTACTAGGGACTTATAAGTAAATTAAAAATGCCTATATTACCATGTTTAGGGGTGAGCGCACAAATACTTTAGCAGTGGCTAGCAGTGGTAAAGAGCACAGAGTCCTAAAGCCAGCAAAAATGAGTTTGGAAAAATGGAAGGAGGTAGGCACCCTAAGGCTGTCAGGTCTAACAGGGATTGAAAGGGAATTTCTCTCCTTGATAAGACGACTGCATTGGGGAACTACTGTAAATGTCAGGTATGAACCGATGGGGTAATGCACTCAACATATTAGTTCTAATCGCTGAATACACCAAGGATACAGTGGCATAACGAAACTTGAGGGGGGCCCCTGCAAAGTACATAGAGTACCCCCCGGTACCCAGTCAGGAACACTCAGACCAGAGGACCGCCATTCGTGCACAGTGCCGGTGGGGGCATCCTGGAGCGCCAGCGGCTTGGGGGTTTAATGTTATGCCACTGCAGGACTGCATTTTGGAACCCTTTTTGTTCCTTCAATAGTTAAATAATATGGCTCAATGATTATCATTTAGGAGTAAGGACATACCCACAGGTGGGAAACCAACTATCCTCAATTTTCTCATATGAAAACGATGCTGTACTTAGCGCAAGAACCACAAAAGGTCTACAAACCCTCCTTTGCATTTTTCTATTTCTGGATTTAGTGGTAAAACTCTCAAAGATGGGGGTCAAAGTTGAGAAGGCCAAGACCGTCAACTATCTGGGAATACTATTCCACTCTGCATTAAAATGGTCCTTTGTCTAACCCTAAGATCTCAACAACTCAATAGAGCTAATGAGGTGGCCTATCGATTTGCACATAGGCTATGCCAAAAAATGATAAGAGAAGTGATAACAATTTGCAAGAGTAAGCGCATTCCAATTGTAACTAATGTGCCAGGCGTGTGGGGACACAGTAATGCTGACATTTTGCAGCATAACAAAAACGGATTTATCTGTATATTTTTTTGAGTGTCCTGAAGATAAACTTTTACCAGATTTGTAATCTTTTGCCTGCTCGTCTGACATTCGCCCGGGGACTGTCTGAGGGGGCACAGGAGTCTACTACATCCAAATCTTTCCTCTCACCCGCTCCGTTCCCGCTGAAACCGCGGTCCCCGCGCTGCCCGGACTCCATCTCCCAGGGGGGCAGCGGGTCTGGCGAGAGTCAAAGAGCAGCCTCCAACAACCCAGGGCGCATAAATTTCGTCGCGGGCACCCGTGGCACGGGATAAACTCTTACCGGATTTGTAATCTTTTGCCTGCTTGTCTGACCTTCACCCGGGGACTGTCTGTGGAGGCAACTACATCTGAATCTTGCCTCCCACCCGCTCTGCGCCCACCGAAACCGCGGAGCGTGCGCTGCCCGGACTCCATCTCCCAGGGGGTAGCGCGGTCTTGCAAGAGGCGAGGAGCAGCCTCCAACAACCCAGGGCGCATACATTTTGTCACGGGCACCTGCGGCGGGCTCACCTGGGCAAAGCCCGGGCCAAGGGTTGGCCCGTCCTTGCCCGTCTGTGGCTGGCTGTGGCTGGGCTGGGCCCTACCTCTTGGTTTTGCCGTTGAGAAAGCTACGAACTCTTCAGAGACAGTAGGAGTCCAATTATCTCTTCTCTTTGTCCTGCCAAAATTCTTTCTTTAAGAAGCGATCGGTGACTGTGGACTAAATAGCTCACTTTATCCAGTGGTCTGAAATCTGGGGGAGGGCGGGTCCATAACTTTTCTTTGTATTTATTTGAATTTTGTTTCTTTTCCTCATACGTTTTGTCAAAGCTGGTAACTTATTTAGGCCATGGGGAAAAGAAACATTTTAAGCCCGAAGCCCACCACAGGTAAAACAGGCATAGTTACCTCCCAACAATCCCTATTGAGCTACCTCACGGAGGCTATGGGGGCCTTAAACAAATAGATTACTTCAGTAGAAGAATCCCTAGAGGCAGGCTCTTTGCGGCTATCCACAGAACTAGAACAACTAGCCAATCAAGTATCACCAAAGCAATCTGCAGTGCTTATTACCCCCATGAACGGCTGTAACCAAAACATCTCTGATGAGATTTCGATAAATGATTCTGATTCTTTTTTACAGCCCCCCAGAAAAAACATAAGATTCCATCCCGTATTGATACCTCATGCACTGTAATGGGTCCTGCTAAGGAAGATAAGAATCCCCCAGATGTTACTACACCCACAACAATGAAATCTATCTATCAAGGGAAAAAAAAGACAACTGTGAGGAAAGGTCCTTGTAGAGGGAAGGAGGACTCCTCAAAAAAACTAGAGGCACTAAGTAGTGACATAAAGAGATTATGCACTTTAGTGGAAAGACTGGATCTCTATCTAAGAGTGAATCTGGACCAAGTGCGGGCTAGACTGACTCTCATCGAGGATCATGTGTCCCCTGACAAGGAAAACATTTCCGACCCCACAGCTGGCTTCCATGAGCTAAGGGAGGAAAATGAGTGAAATCCTCCTGAGACAAGAAACTGCCGACTTTCACAAAAAGTTTACTCAAATCTTAAGGATAATGAACCCCCCTCAAGGGATCTACCCACTAAAATTGCTAGCTTAAAACATCCTGCAGTGGTCCCCACCCATCAGAATAAGAACCTTCTAGCTACCTCTGTCATAGATGAAAGGCACGGGGGCTTAGCTATACAAAAGAGGAGGCATGGCTTGGCAGTTCGGGCTGGACTGTTCCCATGAGGCACAGGGTCAGACTGATTTGCATATAGCCATGTCTGAACTGGGGTGGCAGAGTGGGCTAAAGAACGGTGATGGATCAACCCCAGATCTTTTGACTGGGTGTGAGTGTTTGATTGGTTCAGATGCTCCGTCCATCACCACCCCCTTTTGTACCGCTTTTGGCTGCCATATGTTTGGCAGGGTATGCTCAGACGTGAGTCCCTTGCTCACTTTGCCACTGGATTCAAGCAAGCCGGGCTGAAGACGGCTGTAATGCCAGAAACCGGTCCTCGGAAGCTTGTTTCCGGTCCAGGGAAGGCATGGCTTGGCAGTTCGGGCTGGACTGTTCCCATGAGGCACAGGGTCAGACTGATTTGCATATGGCCATGTCTGAACTGGGGTGGCAGAGTGGGCTAAAGAACGGTGATGGATTAAACCCAGATCTTTTGACTGGGTGTGAGTGTTTGATTGGTTCAGATGCTCCGTCCATCACCACCCCCTTTTGTACCGCTTTTGGCCGCCATAAGTTTGGCAGGGTATGCTCAGCCGTGATTCCCTTGCTTACTTTGCCACTGGATTCAAGCAAGCCGGGCTGAAGACGGCTGTAATGCCAGAAACCGGTCCTCGGAAGCTTGTTTCCGGTCCAGGGAAGGCATGGCTTGGCAGTTCGGGCTGGACTGTTCCCATGAGGCACAGGGTCAGACTGATTTGCATATGGCCATGTCTGAACTGGGGCGGCAGAGTGGGCTAAAGAACAGTGATGGATTAAACCCAGATCTTTTGACTGGGTGTGAGTGTTTGATTAGTTCAGATGCTCCGTCCATCACCACCCCCTTTTGTACCGCTTTTGGCCGCCATAAGTGTGGCAGGGTATGCTCAGACGTGAGTCCCTTGCTCACTTTGCCACTGGATTCAAGCAAGCCGGGCTGAAGACGGCTGTAATGCCAGAAACCGGTCCTCGGAAGCTTGTTTCCGGTCCAGGGAAGGCATGGCTTGGCAGTTCGGGCTGGACTGTTCCCATGAGGCACAGGGTCAGACTGATTTGCATACGGCCATGTGGCCATGTCTGAACTGGGGTGGCAGAGTGGGCTAAAGAACGGTGATGGATTAAACCCAGATCTTTTGACTGGGTGTGAGTGTTTGATTGGTTCAGATGCTCCGTCCATCACCACCCCCTTTTGTACCGCGACGGGGGCTTAGCTAGCCACCCAAAACCTATAGGTCCCACTTTCTCACTGCGCTCTTCGCAGACACGTCAACATTTACCGCCCACTCTATTAGCCCAAAACTGGGCATGTCCTGGGACAGACCCAGTTCTTGATCTTCCACCGTGTGCTACACCATACGTAATTGTTTTAGCAAACGCACTAAGCAAGGGTCTAACAGAAATAGAACGCTTGGAAACACTAAGAAATAAAGCCCTTCACTGGCTGGATAGGAGGACGGGCCTAGGCGCCCAATTGTTTGATGAATTTAAGATGGCCAGAAGGGTTCAGTGGGTGGACAGTACTAGGAAATCCCTCCTGGGAGCCTGTATTATAATCACATATAGATCTCCCATGCTGGTTAAGAATATTCTTTGGGGGGCTGGCAATAACGTTCTAGCGGTAGGCTCTATCAACATCTTACCTCTGGTTGTTTTTACCCTCCTCGCACTAATCACTCAAGCTTGTCCAGGAGCAGATACATCGCCCCAATTCCAGTCGATCACTATGGCGTTCCAACCTTTAACAGATTTAATCTGTTATCTGGGCTGGAGGGCATTGATTGACTGGATACATACAATTCTACAGATTTAGGGCAGAGGTACCTGTGACTGTGACCCTTAAAAATAAATCTAACTACTTTCCCCCTTCTAACTCCTTTACTCAAAAAGAGGCAAAGAGTAGTAGGCCCAAAACAGAGATTTAACCCACATCCCCATAGTGGAGATATTAGGCCCACTTTCATGTGTGCCTATTAATAAAAACCAAAAAGGGATTAAAACCACCAAGAATTGTGATTTCTGTAAAGGGTCCACCAAACAAAGGGGCCCATTACAATGTCGGGCGGATTGCCTCCGTCAGGCTGGCGGTAGCCACCGCCTGCCTGGCTAAGGCAATCCGCCCGACACTGTTTCCCTAATTCCCCCCCGCCATATTAGTATGGCGGGGGGGACCGCGGCGGACAGAAAGACCGTCCGCCGCTTTTCCGCCCCGGTCGCCTTGCGACAGCGGCGGAAAGGCCATAATATGGTGGCGGTGTCCAATGGACACCGCCAGCCATATCATGATGCGTGCAAATAGATGCCTTTCCGCGGCGGCGATGCCGCCACAGAAAGGCAGGCAGTCTTTGCTTTGGGTGAAGGCCGAGGTGGGGGTGCACAGGAGGGGTACCTATGGTACCTCCCTTCATTTGCATGTACAAAGCGGCAGGCACCGTGCGGTGCCTGCCGCTTTGTATATGCAAATGCGTAAATGCATTTTTAGCATTGTGGCGGGCGGGGCAGAGTGCACCGCCTGCCACAATGCTAAAAATGAAAGATGTGCCCGCCACTGTGGCTGGCACATCCTAATTCCCCCAACGGGACCCCCGCCCATATGGCGGGCGGTCCCGAATACCGATAGGGTGGCAGGCGGACAAAGTCCGCCCGTCATCCTGATGAGGCCCAAAGTCTTGAGCCCACTTCATCCTTGCCGGATTCAGCCCTAAAAATAGTTTTCTGGAACGTAGCTGGCCTACGTTCCAAATTAACGAATGACATCTGGCTTTTGCAGTTTTTTTTAATGTTCTCTGTCTCCAGGAGATTTGGGCCACCGTTCCCCTACACATTTAGGGCTATAAAACATTATTTTCCAGTGCGCTCCCCTCTGCTTCTCGGAGAGCAAAAGTTGGCTTGACAATTTTCATCTCCAACTTACTAGTAATTGAGAAAATTGTGTCATATAAAACCGAACCAAACTTTCAAATAATAACATTAGACTTTACTAGGCATGACACATACGTCTTGGTAAATTTTTATAATAATCTTCACCAGACTGACTTAATAGTTATCCTTAAAGAAATTCTGTTCTCCTTACAAAACTTAAAAAATAACTCTGCGAAAAATGTCATAATTATTTGGGGGGGAGATTTTAATCTTACCGTATGTCCTCAAAACAATATTTGTAATTGTGGCCTTCTAGATGAAAATGAAAATACATGAACTCATTTTTCTCACACTAACACTGGAGAGCAATTAAATGAAGTGTTATGTGCTCGGAACTTAGGGCTGGCAAATGAGTTAGTGGTACCTCCGGTCCCGCTCACCAATACCTTTAATGGAAGGGGAGCTTTTAGTATCATAGGTTTTTTACTTGTCTCAGTCAACGCAGCGCCCCGCATTGCAAATTTTAAGACTCATGATAACTCCACCAGCGATCATTTTCCAAACAGTGTTACAGTATTATTCCCAACTAACCGACATAAGCGGGACTCCGTGAGAATATATGGGCAAGGAACTCTACCCTTGGAAAGATTAAACGGGTATTCGCTTAAGTGGGCAAAGATCGATCCATTTGCAATAACCACCGAAGTAGTAAAAAATTCATTAGAATCAGTAAATAACTGCTTGGACCTTAACACTACTAACGTAAAGATCCTGAATAATTTTTCCAATATAATAACAGCAGTAAAGGCAGCCCTGCATAGGAATATAAAGGAAAGGAAGGTCAAAACTAAAAGATGGTTTAATAAAACCTGCACAAAAGCCCACTCTAACTTAAAAGTGGCCCTCCATAAAACGCAAAGGTATAAACAGGAAATTGCCTATTGTAGAAGGGAATATAATAAGGCCATAAGAACAAGGAAAGCAGAACTCAAAGAAGATCTTTGGGCCCAATTGCACAGTAGCTGTATCATGAAAAATAACATTGCTTTTTGGAAAGTTATTAGGTCACCTTTTCTTTCGGAAGATACCAATATCGCTAATATAGACATAGCTATTGATGAATCAGCGTGGGTCCAGCATTTTCTGGGGATTTTTGGCCTTCCTTCTCAGGTAAAGCGACCTCTCATTAATAAAGAGAATGTAACCCCGCCTTTTTCCAAATCTGTCTTTCCTATTGCCCTGGAAATAACTAACCTTGAAGTAGAAAATGCCCTTTTAGCTAGTAAAGGAGGAAAGGCGCCTGGCCCGGATGGGGTTCCAGTGGATCTTTTTAAGCGCAATCTGGACTTCTGGACCCCCATACTGACGAGAGTCTTGGAGGCATCATGTGCCGTGGCCCCCCCAGATTCTTGGTCAGATTCAATCCTGGTGCCAATTTTCAAAAAGGGGGATCACAACTCCCCATCCTGCTACCGACCGATATCCCTGTTAGATTCCCTTGGGAAATTAGCGGGTCGTATCATCCTTAACCGTCTTCAGTCATGGGCAGAAGATAACAGAAAACTTTGAGACCTTCAATTTGGATTCAGAGAAGGATTTGGCACTACAGAGCAAGGGCTCAATTTGTCCCTTCTCGTTGGCAAGTATGTAAACGCCAAAGGTGGGAATCTCTATATGGCGTATGTCGACCTGACCGCAACCTTTGACTGCGTAATCACTTCAAGCTATGGGGCATTTTATTGGATATGGGGGTGGAGCTCCTGTTGATAAACTTTCTACGGGAACTGTACACCAATGCCACTGCCAGGGTCAGGTTTGGAAGTAAGGGGGAACTCATGGCCTCATTCGGCGTGGAGAGGGGAGTCAGGCAGGGTTGTGTCCTGGCTCCCTTTCTTTTCACCCTTTATACGAACGGGTTAGAACTCGCCATGTTAGAAGGGTGCCAGGACCTACCCCTCAATAAAAGATGACCTATACTGGCTCTATTATACGCCGATGATGCCGTGATCCTGGCACGCACACCCATAGAACTTCAACGTGCCCTGAAGAGATACCATGGTTATATGGCTGGCCTTGACCTCAAAATGAATATTAAAAAAACATTTACCATGTCCATAGGAAAGAGACGCAAGGGAATTAGGGATAATTTTGTTGAAAACACCAAACTTGAGACTACTAAGACTTATCCCTATTTAGGCATCCTGAAGGACGACAAATGTTCATGGAGACAGGCTATAGAGGCAAGAAAACTGCTCTTTATGCGGGCTACAATAGCCTTGGTTAATTTCACACAGAAGCTAGGAATAAGACCCCCGGCGGAACTGATACAAATCTACTGGGCAAAATGTATAAGTGTAGCAATTTACGGAGCAGGTGTGTGGGGTCATGGAAAAGTTGAAGCCCTACAAAACGTCGAGAATAGTTTTCTCAGATTTTTACTTGCTGTTCCTCGAAGTTCTTCCACCTACAATTACCACCTCGAGCTTGGCCTTTCCTACATAACTGATATAGTCAAGCTTCAACCTATACTCTTATGGCATCGCATTTGGTCTTCTACAACTGCTACCTTAATATGTGTGCAAGATTAAATGGCTTATATACATTAAAAGATTTTTGTGCGATCTAGGTTTGGCAAAGTATTACTATTTTCCAACAACTATTGCTGAAATACAGAGAAAGGAATTAAAAAAAACTGTGTCTGACCCACCTAGAGCAACTTAGGCTGGCGAACATGTGTTAACAATACAAACCACTTTTGCCATTCAACCATATATAATTTTTGACCTAAGTGGTTATGAAAGATTTTTGCTGATCCGATTCAGGTGGAATATGTTCCACCGTCTGGTTTCCTTCCCGGAAACAAACAATTGGGCTAAACATTTAACAACCTGTCCCTGTGACGAAATTTCAACCCAATCTACCTTGCATATGGTCCTATTTTGCAAATTGTATAAAGAGCCTAGGACCCATTGGCTGATCCCGTTACTAAAACATCTGGGATTAAGGAGATGTTGCCCAGCCTATCTTGCTCTACAATTACTGGAGGGTCCATTCATGGCGGGAAATATTGTACTATTCTTGAAGTTCTGTGTTAAACACAGGGCAAATCTAGGGTAGCCTAATGAATTGTATAGGATTGTTGGATATAGGGATATCTGCTATATTCCGCCCTTTAATCAAATCTGTAGAATGTTTTTATATACCTGATGTTTATTGTTAAATGTCATCTATTAGCTGCAAAAACGCTACCCATTGTCCTTATAATCATTCATAGTATTTCTTTTCTAAATATCTACTATGTATTGTTGCACTTTATTCATTAGACAAGTATTTCAAATTTGATATTTTATTCTTCTTAAACTTCTGTTTTTAAGGAATTTTATTATGAAATTGTACTTTTATGGTTTTCTAATTTGAATACCGAATAAAGATGATTTGATTTGAGTGTCCCGAAGCATAGTAACTTTTATTTGTCATGCTGAGCGAGGGTTAGACTACTTGGAAGACCTTGTCGGCTTAGCATATTTGTTACTTTGGATAAATAGTTGGTGTAAACAGGAGGTGGGTTGGTTAGCTTAGAGATTGCTTCACTCTTGTAACATGGAGCGGATTCCCTGGCTTGCATGTGTGAGAAAGACCCAGGAGTAGTTGGGTATCCCAGAACTATTCTAAAAGCTCCAATCAATAGTTCCTAGCTGCAAAGTAATGGCAAAACAATTACTATTACCTCTGTACAAGGTTTCTGGATATACTGAAACGCCCATGTGAAAATGTTTCTGTTCAAAGCACTACCCAGTTTATGCTGTTATATTCTGTTGTGAGTGCATCGTACGTTATATTCTGTTTTGAGTGCATCTTATCTTAATGTAAGACATTATAAAGCAGGCTCTATATTTCTACAATAAATAGAACAATAGATATATGTCATGCAGTTATTAATTTTATGATAAGGGCTGTTATCAGGATGCATTCTGAACAGTTAGATATTTATTAAAAGTTGGTTCCTATGGTAGTGTGTTTTAAAAATGTCTTTTAATTTTATAAATGTTTTGTTTTTTAAACTTGGAGGGACCATATGGTGGCTGGATTTACTGAGGGTGTATTTGTAAATCTCAGGAACATACTCAAATGTAGTTTTTCTTTTAGCATGGAATGTATTGACAGTATAATGTATGATACGTAAATATTATGTGGGGCACCTTTTGATTTTGTAGAGTGAACTCTCGCCAACGCAGTTTTGTTTTTTCTAGAGGAAATTCACCTACGCTCTATACTTTCGGAGTGCAGCGGCAAGACCTCAGTTGCTTTTGGCATAGATCTGCCTAGTTTCAGCAGTGCAGACCTCAACTGGTATCTGCTGGCCACTCTCTGTCCTTCAAGGTTAGCCACTTTGGGATATCAAAATCCAGATGGCTGGAGAAGATCACTCTACCCATTCTTAGCTCTGAGCAAAGAGATCGTCTTGACAGGCCTATCTCAGAGGAAGAAGTGAGGGAAAGTATTAACAAGGTGAAGAGGGGTAAGGCAACTGGCCTGATGGTCTCCCTGGCGAACTACTACGCGTCCTAGCACCCGAAATAGTTCCGGTGCTGACAAGGCTTTTTAATGACATCTTAATAACCGGGGTGACCCCTCCTAAATCATGGGGCGAGACGATTATTGTCCTGATCCTGAAACCCGGAAAAGACCCAGCTAAGTGCGGCTCATATAGGCCGATCTCGCTTCTAAACAGCGACTATAAGCTCTTTGCAGCTGTGTTGGCAAACAGGTTAGGGCGTGAGGTTGGCTCAATAATCCACACTGACCAAAAGGGCTTCATAAAGGGTCGACAACTCTCGGACCTTACGTATGACCTAATTGGGGCAGTGGATATAGCCTCTACGTTCTCTCTTCCATTGGCCATTCTGACCCTTGACGCTACTAAAGCGTTCGATCGAGTAAACTGGTCATACCTAGATGAGACCATGAAGAAATTCGCACTCGGTCCAAATTTTCGGAGATCAATTGGACTCCTATATGCAAATCCTAGTGCAAGTATTATGGTCAATGGTGCATGTACCCAGCCCTTTTTGATTACCAGGGGAACAAGACAGGGGTGTCCCCTGTCCCCTTTACTTTTTAACATATACATTGAGCCACTTGCACAATCTTTTAGGGACGATTCAAGAATTTCTTCATTTAAATTTGGCGGATCGGAAAGGAAAGTAGGGCTATACGCCGATGATATTGTAATCTACACCAGCGATCCAGCAAATGCTTTTCCCATAGTGGTCGAAAGGGCCAAGGAATTCGGAAGTATTTCAGGCTATGATATCAATGCTGATAAGACTGAGCTAATGACATGGAATATTGCCAATCCGGGTGTTGGAATGACGCCCTCAATTTGTTCAATGCGTTACCTCGGAGTTAAAATAACACAAGATATTGAAGCCTTAGCAAAAAAAAACCTAGACCTGGTCGCCAGAGAATGTAGGGCCCTCTTGAGATCTTGGGTGGGTCTTAGACTATCAATTTTTGGGAAAGTGAATATCGTAAAGATGTCTATCCTTCCGAAACTGACTTTTATTTTTAACACAATTCCCCTTGCATTTGACTCAAGCAACTTCTTAAGTGCCAACAAGAAATCAATTCCTTCATATGGGGCTATAAAGCCACAAGGTTGGCTTGGAAAAAACTGAGGAGGAGGAGGGAAGAAGGTGGATTGGCCCTCCCAGACTTGCAGTATTAGTCCTGGGCATTCCAGCTTTCCCACTCAAGAATGCTCTTGAAGTCACCAGATCTTACTTCAAATGGGAAGCTATTTGAGGCAATGCTGGTAGGGGCAAAACCTCCCATTAGATGGGTTTTTATTTAAGTTTGGAGATCGAAAATTCTTCAAGAAGGTGAGGCTGAAGACTCTACTAACACAACTTAAGTCATGGGTACAAATCAAACGTAGAGTGGGGTTGGCGTACTATTCTAATTACGCTCAAATTTGGGACTCTCCTGGGCTCCCTTTGTGCTTGCAAGATTCTCTGGCTATCCCCCTAATTACAGCTGGGCTTTCTAGATGGGGTGAATTGTTATATGGAGGTATCTTGATACGGTGGGATGTCCTTAGGGAGAAAGTAGGGCCGACATTGTCAAGATTTAAGTACACACAAATTAGTAGCTGGGCCACAGAATTAATTAGGAAAGACTCTAATACCGGGAGAATTAGTCCTCTAGAACAACAGCTAGTCGAAAAACAGATAGGGGGTAAGGAGGTGGCTCTTTGGTATTGGTCCATACTGGAAGAGATAGATGGGGACTTTCAACTCCCAACGGAGATATGGGGTAGAGAAATTGCGACACTAGATGAGGACCGGTGGACAGAATCCTTTTCCCTTCTGTATAAATTGGTTAAACCCGCTTGACTTAGACAAAACCACCTGTTTACTTTACATCGGGCCTATCTCACCCCTTTACGTTTATCCAAATACCAAGAGGGGAAATGCTGTAATAAATGCCAAATGCTAGCAGCCTCGAATATACACATGTTCTGGGACTGCCCCCACATATCTACTTTCTGGATGGAGATCAAAGTAACTTTGGATTCAATTACTAAGATCAACATTTCCTTAACTTTACCATTTGTTATTCTTGGTCTTGACCAGAACATCACTGGGGCAGTACGGTCCTTTATATTCTATGCCATCCTGTTGGCAAGACGGCAGATATGCATGCACTGGGTGGATACCACCCCTCCCACTCACTCAGCATGGCTAACTTCACTTTATGAAACCTCCAAGGTGGACTTGAAAAGATCATGTAGAGTTCAGAACCTCACATTTTGGAAATTTCTGACAGAGTGGAAGTGAGGTTTTTTTGTTTTTGTTTTTTTTCTCCCAAATTTCCGATGATTAAGCCCACCCATTTAATGGTTCAGTATGATGGTCCGCCCAGATTTTGACACCTATATACTGGATTTATTGGCACGAAGCTGCCTTGAGATATCAGAAAAGGGGGTGGTGATGAACAGAGTGCCTGAATTAAGCAGACCACTCTTACCCAGTCCAAAGATCAGGGCTTGATCCATCACCGTTTTTTAGCTCACTGCACCATCCCAGCTCAGAACTTGGCTATATGCAAATTAGTCTGTTCCTGTCCCAGTGCATGATGGGAACAGGGCAAACCAAACTACCAAGCCAATTCTTGTACTGGGAAGGAAACAAGCTTCCGGGGACCGGTTTCTGACATTTCAGGCGTCGTCGGCCCGGCTTGCTTGAATCCTGATGGTGCAATGAGCAAGGGACTCACATCTGAGTATACCCTTCCACGCTTATGGTGGACAAAATGATTCAGAAAAGGGGGTGGTGATCACCACCCCCTTTTCTGTATCGTTTTTGGCCACTATAGGTGTGGCAGGGTATACTCAGACATGAGTCCCTTTCTCACTGCTCCATCAGGATTCAAGCAAGCCGGGCCGAAGAGGCTGAAATGCCAGAATCCGGTCCCCGGTAGCTTGTCTCCTTTCTGGTGAAGAATTGGCTTGATAGTTTGGTCTGCCCTGTTCCCATGATGCACTGGGCCAGGGACAGACTAATTTGCATATAGCCAGGTTCTGAGCTGGGATGGGGCAGTGAGATAAATAACGGTGATGGATCAAGCCCTGATCTTTGGACTGGGTAAGAGTGGTCTGCTTAATTCAGACACTCTGTTCATCACCACCCCCTTTTCTGTATCGTTTTTGGCCACTATAGGTGTGGCAGGGTATACTCAGACATGAGTCCCTTTCTCACTGCTCCATCAGGATTCAAGCAAGCCGGGCCGAAGAGGCTGAAATGCCAGAAACCGGTCCCCGGTAGCTTGTCTCCTTTCTGGTGAAGAATTGGCTTGGTAGTTTGGTCTGCCCTGTTCCCATGATGCACTGGGCCAGGGACAGACTAATTTGCATATAGCCAGGTTCTGAGCTGGGATGGGGCAGTGAGATAAATAACGGTGATGGATCAAGCCCTGATCTTTGGACTGGGTAAGAGTGGTCTGCTTAATTCAGACACTCTGTTCATCACCACCCCCTTTTCTGTATCGTTTTTGGCCACTATAGGTGTGGCAGGGTATACTCAGACATGAGTCCCTTTCTCACTGCTCCATCAGGATTCAAGCAAGCCGGGCCGAAGAGGCTGAAATGCCAGAAACCGGTCCCCGGTAGCTTGTCTCCTTTCTGGTGAAGAATTGGCTTGGTAGTTTGGTCTGCCCTGTTCCCATGATGCACTGGGCCAGGGACAGACTAATTTGCATATAGCCAGGTTCTGAGCTGGGATGGGGCAGTGAGATAAATAACGGTGATGGATCAAGCCCTGATCTTTGGACTGGGTAAGAGTGGTCTGCTTAATTCAGACACTCTGTTCATCACCACCCCCTTTTCTGTATCGTTTTTGGCCACTATAGGTGTGGCAGGGTATACTCAGACATGAGTCCCTTTCTCACTGCTCCATCAGGATTCAAGCAAGCCGGGCCGAAGAGGCTGAAATGCCAGAAACCGGTCCCCGGTAGCTTGTCTCCTTTCTGGTGAAGAATTGGCTTGGTAGTTTGGTCTGCCCTGTTCCCATGATGCACTGGGCCAGGGACAGACTAATTTGCATATAGCCAGGTTCTGAGCTGGGATGGGGCAGTGAGATAAATAACGGTGATGGATCAAGCCCTGATCTTTGGACTGGGTAAGAGTGGTCTGCTTAATTCAGACACTCTGTTCATCACCACCCCCTTTTCTGTATCGCCTTGAGATATCGTCACAAGATGCATGGTTGCTCCCACCAACTCATAAAAACTTCTGCCTAGGCGTGTAGCGGCTCAATTCCCAGGGCATCGCTCCCAATGGCAGTGAGCTGGTCGGGTGGTTTTCTCCGCATCTAAGGGACGTGTGTCGGGCAGATGAGGATAAAAAAAAAAAAAAGTTTAGCCACTTTGGGGCCGAAATTTGCTGTCAGGGGAAATAATGCCGAATTTACTTGCCCAGGTCTTATACGTGTTAATCAAGTTATTTATTTGTTTTCAATGAGTCTACCGGTCTTGTATAAAAATTAAGGGAAGCCATTACCTTCTGTCTTGCAGAATCGCCCTTCTAAACTGGAGAAGGCCAACATGTCACCATGGCTGTTTCTGTTCTCTCTTTTCCTGCAGGATCTAATTCGAGTTGTACCGAACTGGCAATGCCTCAGGAGCACCGGAAGGAGATCCTTCAGACAGTCTCTCTCTCCTTCCGTACTTCTGCTGTTGCCTTAGCAGCACAGGCCCAGGCTACTTCCATATCGGTAAGGGGCTCTCTCTGCCTGCCTGCAAAGTAGCCCAGCTCCCGGCAATATCCTCGGTACCCATGATTACCAGCATCAAAAAAAAATCCCAAAACATGCAATGGCCAGGGTATCATTAAGTGTACAAGGGGAAAGAGGGACAGAGGGGATTATTGTGTGCTACAGCATTTCTCTATTTTTTCTGAATAATACGAGGAAGAAGGAGAGTTGCATCTGTGGTCGACATCTAGCCTGTCATTATGTTCCTCGTCTCACAACCCCGCTGCAAAGCCCACCAGACCAGACTCCCCTCACATGATAACCTCATTGGTAACACCTCCACTAACAACAGCACTAACACTGGGGGAAGGGAATGGTTGGGTCAGTTAAAGCTAAAAGAGCAGAAGTATCTCATCTCACTCATACTTGGAAGGCCACTTCATCATTAAGGTATTTTTTCAGACTCTACTGGCAACATTGCTGGGATGGAAGGAGACCTCACACATCAGCATACACAGGTCCAAGCAATAGCATTGACAACATCAATAGCATCTGTAACTCATAATCTGCCTATACATTACGCTTACGCCTGTTTTCGAAAAAGCTAGGTGCGAAAGTTATTCACTAGACTCTCTCTCCAATAAGTACTCTCTACTAAGACATATGAAAGATGATGGTACAATTGAATGTCTAGTGCCCTCTGTGGAAGAAGCACCCTCTGAGTGGAGCAGGGCCAATCTTTAGCCGGTTGTTTTCTGCTAAAACCCTTGGCAAGTGCCCCAATCCCTCAGTCATCAGTAAGGCATAGCTTAGAGAACATTCTGTTCGAATAAACTAAAGAGATGAAAATCATATTTTCTATATCAGAAGGGAATCGAGGGAAATTCAAGATACCTTCCAGAAGATTGAAGATAAAATAGAGGATCTAGCTTCTTGGTCTACTGCATTAGAGTATGCTTTTGTCAAAACCACAGTAGAGGTGGAGAAAAACAAAAGAGAGTTAACCTCCCTTAAGGCACAGAATGCAGCCACTCAGGCAACTCTGGAAAGACTGAACAATCAAGCAAGGCAGAACAATATTAGGAGCGCAAATGTTTCAAAAGGAGGTGAAGGGACCAATATTAAAATGTTTGTCATGAAATTGGTTCAGGAGGGCCCTTATTTCAGAAATTCAGAGAGTGCACCAAAATCCATTAAGTTTACACCTAAATAGAGAGAAGTCAAGAAAAATCCTGGTATATTTCCACACCTATTTGATAAAATAATCATTTCTATCCATGGCACTGAAAACAAGGCAAATTGTGTTTCAGAGCTTTACCTGATCTATAAAATCCGATCATGCCATGCAACTGAGGAGCAGCAGGGTGTCTTAGATAATCATTACAATGACATAGCACAAGTAGTGGTGGCATAGGCTGTCACACACCAATCCTAAGGTTACAATAAGATGACAATAGTAATCGATATTGGCGTGCTGATAGTGTGCTCGTGGTGCCCCTCAAGGTAAGAAGTAACAACCCACTATGCAGATTGTTGGCTTAAACTGAAATCCCAAATGATAACAGTAAAAATAGGCTGACTGTACGATTGTTATACCTCGGCACTCAAAATGTGTAACACAGAAGCAAGTGCAACTGTGAGGAAAGAAGTTGTTAGAACTGACCTTTTTACAGAATCATGAATTCGTGAATGAAGAATGAACAAAGACACATTCAATATGAGACCACTTATGGAGAGAACATCCAAGAAGTTATCATTGTATTCTGTTTTAATGTCATATTAGACATGATTATCAGTCAAGCGATGTCAAATCAATAACACATGTTTTGAAACATATATTAGACACAATTCTCAGTCAAGCGATGTCAAATCAATATCACATGTTTAAAAGCCTGGTGTCAGAAAAAGTTCTTCCATGTATGATTTTCAAAAAAAGATACGACGGGCAGCGGACACGTGTTTCGTTACTAAACAGTAACTTCCACAAGGTTGCAAGCAAGAATTAACATGTATAAATATAAGATATTCTGACATCGTATGAACATTATAGCTCATGCTACAAATAGAGACCCAGTGTAGGAAAAACCGAATAAACCTGAAAAGTGATGTTCTCCGATATATCAAAGAAGTGTACAAAGCAAGGAAGTCAATAAGTGAATAGAGATGAGAAAGGATAGAAACTAAGCCATATTCGAAACCAAGGTCAACAGAAATGAGTCGAAAGGTGTACTCGAATAGGCATGCACAGTAGTTATTGTGGATGATCTAAAAGTACCTTATTGTTTGTGTCGAAATAACAGGGCAAGAATACAGAGTTTGAAAATGTATTCTGTGTTCCCTCCCAAATGTAGGTGAAAAATCAAAGTTTGCAGAACCTGCGAACCAAAAGATATAAATTGTTTAAATTTGTGTATCCATAGCTTCTTATTTATAGACTACCAAAGTGGTGTCTGGTAATCCACCACCCAGGAAACGCGAGCCCGTTGTTTACCTCAAAATGAGGGTAGAGTAGCCTCTCTTACTTGGAGATCTGCTGAGTATCTTGGTGGCGTATAATCCTAAAATAGAGAAGTAGTGCTATAGGAATGAATTAATGGTAGTTCTTGTATGAGACAAAGGTCCCAGGTATGGGCTTGTTTTAGAATCTAGCTAAGTTCAAAAGGATTACCTTTCATGAATTTGTTTTTTATATGTAAACCACCTTAGTTGAGTTCAATACAATCACAACCCGATGATGTAAAGAGGCCCAAACACACCTGGATGATGAAGGAAAGTGGTGACAAAGACATGTATTAAGCTAAAGCAATCTTACATGTATATAAGACTGTGCAACGCTTGGTACAGCGCACATGGGGTGCTACTATATGTGGGAGCTCCCCATTACCTGAAAACGCAGCAGAGAGATTCAGAAAATAAGTCCACAAGAGGTATATCTCAACCAAATATAGTAAAAAGGTCCAAAAACACCTAGATGATGAGAAAAGATGGTGACATAAACATATGTTAAGCTGAAGCCAATCTTGCATGTATATAGGACTGTGCAACACCTTATACATCAACATGGAGTACTCGTGTATATAGGAGGTCCCCATTACCTGAAAACGCAGCAGAAAGATTCGAAAAATAAGTCCACAGGAGATAAAGGCACAGGATTAGCACTAAGCGTCTTGATGAAAATAAAGTGTAAGTGAATGGACTCTATAGGAAGAGAAAAGCGACCAGTATGAGGCAATAGTACTCACAAGATACAGAGCCATAACTGTTAAGAGAAACCAAACACACATTAGTCAGAGTTGGACCTCCTATAATTACAGTGTGACCAGAACGCTAAAGTGTCCCAATAATGTAGACGCTGCAAACGGACCGACTATGTGCAAGTATTGTGGTCAGGTGAACCGTGATAAGTTCCTATTGAAAACAAAGAAAAAAAGAAGAAAAAGGAAATGATAACAGAACCACCAGAGCTCGTTGTAAGTGTGGGTCTTTTATTGCCAAGATATGTGAGACTTGAGGAATGCTGGTATCTCACATATAGCAAAGGTCAGTCACAGAAAGCATATGCTATTGCAAACATGTGATGTCGTGCCTGATCTAATGATCAGAACTTTAATTTGTTCCATACGCTGGAAGTATTTAGTCCAGCCGTGGGTCCACCCAGGAAGTAAAAGGTGCATACAAAGCCCAAATACAGACTGCCTATGTCGTATTAGGCAAAGGATTCACTATTATAAATCGGTTTTAAGACAAAGTTAAAAAGCACCTACAGAAAGTGCTGTTCAGAAGTATGTGCTACAAGTATCTAAATGCTTGATCAATATAAGGAAATAATAAAAAAATTCTTTGACCATTTGTACAAGTCTATATCTAGTATGCGGGGGACATGCTTACCCGCTTGTAGTTCCTAGCACCGTTCGCATGCGAGAGCTTTGATATGCTCCTACAAGTAAATGGATAAAAAAACTCTCAATTAATGTTGGGAGGAAAAAAACAGTAAAGTTATTTTAAGCATGAGAGCAAATAAGTTGTTATAACGCATATGAACCCACTGGGGCGGAACTTTATTTATTATTTAGGCAGGAGGTTGCAACTGGATGCTGTCTCTCGCTGAACTGGCCTGTGAGTAAGGACTACGGAGTCAGAAACACGTTAGGCCCTCTTTGAAAGGATTTGATGTCAGATACTGTTTTAGCTGCAGTCCTCATTAAAGAGGGATACCTACCTGCAAGTGTGTCTTCTTTCGAGGGCAACCTTGTCTGTGGATATATATCTACATACATGTATATCTATATTACATATATATATATATATATTGATTACCAGTCCAACTCCACATCAATTACGGAAGGCACTGACACCGTGAATCTTCAACTCAAGAAAAATGTTTATTCCATGAAACTGCAAAAAGACGCGTTTCGGCGGAAGCCTCTGCCTTGCTCACTTCATCTGCACAAGGTAATGCTAACATGTTTTATGCATTTCAACACATCCGAACAAACCTATGGTGTGACTGGTTGTTCGTCACCATAGTAACCATTAGTCACTCTACTAAACATAATGGACATGGAAGAGTTTAAGCGCACTTCTACCTGTGCATATCACCTTCATAGTTCTTGCAGTATAAAATACTCTTTACATTTTCCACATTTGTCTCGAGGGTAATATTCTTGTTACACTGTATCAGCAGCCTAACAAAATTATAAACAAGCCGATTATTTACAATTCTCATACATTGCAAAGGTCACATTCAAGCGCTAGTGTACAAACGTGAGTGAAATAATGTCGAACTCTTTAATCAAACTTGGAAAAAGTTCCAGGAGGAACGAAACATGTCGGAACTGAGCCGTCAGCTGCTTGTTTTTAAATCATTAAAAGGTACTTGAAACGGAGTTTCCTGGTGTGACCACAGTTTTTTTCCTCCGGGATCAAACAATTGTTAGAATACGTATCGGCGTGGTTCAGCCGAAGGTCTCACACCGCCACAAGAGCGCCAGCAATCTTCCGCCCTGAACCATCCTGTTGCACTCGGTAAAACCGAAGAAAGGGAGATGGGCGCCACCGAGGACTGGACCTCGGTATTGGTTTTGCAGTGTCAGTCCCCATGCAGGCTGACCCGTGGAAGCTCGTTATCCAAGTGATGGACGTTGAAACAAGCATCTCAAGAACAGCAGCATAGCGCTCTACCCACTGGAGGGTTTTAAATACTGAACAGACTCCTTGAATCACAGGTCCGACTTCAAGTGTCAAAAAAATAATCTAATCGGGAAGACAACACCGAGGGAGACATGAAAAAACAATGAAACACGACCTTTAAAGAACTCGGACTGTGTATCAAGTGGTCTGGGATCAAGGCACGACCACAAGTCCCAAAATGCATTTCAATCGGAAGTGATTCCATAAATGAAAGCCATTGGAGGCAAAGGAAATGACTTTTAACATCGGACTGAGGGGTGGTGCAAGAGCGAGGCTCACCTTGGAAAAAGTTCCAGGAGGAACGAAACATGTCGGAACTGAGCCGTCAGCTGCTTGTTTTTAAATCATTAAAAGGTACTTGAAACGGAGTTTCCTGGTGTGACCACAGTTTTTTTCCTCCGGGATCAAACAATTGTTAGAATACGTATCGGCGTGGTTCAGCCGAAGGTCTCACACCGCCACAAGAGCGCCAGCAATCTTCCGCCCTGAACCATCCTGTTGCACTCGGTAAAACCGAAGAAAGGGAGATGGGCGCCACCGAGGACTGGACCTCGGTATTGGTTTTGCAGTGTCAGTCCCCATGCAGGCTGACCCGTGGAAGCTCGTTATCCAAGTGATGGACGTTGAAACAAGCATCTCAAGAACAGCAGCATAGCGCTCTACCCACTGGAGGGTTGTAAATACTGAACAGACTCCTTGAATCACAGGTCCGACTTCAAGTGTCAAAAAAATAATCTAATCGGGAAGACAACACCGAGGGAGACACGAAAAAACAATGAAACACGACCTTTAAAGAACTCGGACTGTGTATCAAGTGGTCTGGGATCAAGGCACGACCACAAGTCCCAAAATGCATTTCAATCGGAAGTGATTCCATAAATGAAAGCCATTGGAGGCAAAGGAAATGACTTTTAACATCGGACTGAGGGGTGGTGCAAGAGCGAGGCTCACCTTGGAAAAAGTTCCAGGAGGAACGAAACATGTCGGAACTGAGCCGTCAGCTGCTTGTTTTTAAATCATTAAAAGGTACTTGAAACGGAGTTTCCTGGTGTGACCACAGTTTTTTTCCTCCGGGATCAAACAATTGTTAGAATATATATATATATATATATATATATATTGATTACCAGTCCAACTCCACATCAATTACGGAAGGCACTGACACCGTGAATCTTCAACTCAAGAAAAATGTTTATTCCATGAAACTGCAAAAAGACGCGTTTCGGCGGAAGCCTCTGCCTTGCTCACTTCATCTGCACAAGGTAATGCTAACATGTTTTATGCATTTCAACACATCCGAACAAACCTATGGTGTGACTGGTTGTTCGTCACCATAGTAACCATTAGTCACTCTACTAAACATAATGGACATGGAAGAGTTTAAGCGCACTTCTACCTGTGCATATCACCTTCATAGTTCTTGCAGTATAAAATACTCTTTACATTTTCCACATTTGTCTCGAGGGTAATATTCTTGTTACACTGTATCAGCAGCCTAACAAAATTATAAACAAGCCGATTATTTACAATTCTCATACATTGCAAAGGTCACATTCAAGCGCTAGTGTACAAACGTGAGTGAAATAATGTCGAACTCTTTAATCAAACTTAGTAATAATTATAAGGAATCTGGCACAGAGTTAAATTATCCATTGCAATTGATCACATTCTAATGATAGACTGTGGGTTTTAGGGCTATTTATAAATACGAGCTGCTTCTAAGTAGAGAGCTCTCATACTCACAGTTACATGTGCCTAAGTGGACACATAGCACTAAAAATTACGTGTAACTCAGTTAATCGTATCTATTGAGTCCAAATAGAAAATGGGCCTCATCTCCAAGTGGAGTAAGGGAATTATCTTCGGTAAAGGCTACATCAGCATAAATGCCTCGCTAACAACCCAAATGCATGTCTATTTGTATCAATAGCAGGTCTTAAGTATATCTTTCTGTGCTTCCAGATGGTATGATCTGTACTCTTTCTTAAAGTAATTATGTGTTAGATAACGTGTGCATAAAGGAAATTTTTAAAGCTAAAACAAAGTATTTACATAAATGAAGTTGCAGATGTATTTAAAGAGTGGGTTTCAGTTAAGGAAATAGACTACGCTGGATTATAGATGTACTGTTAACGCTTCATCCGAATTTAATCCATTCGGGATCTTGGAATCTAACAAGATAATGTACCTAGATTCCAGGCGTCTAAGGGCTAACCTGCGGTTTCCTCCTCTAGGGTTCTTAGGGACACTGTCAATTACATAATAGGAGAGATGTTTTATGTTGCCTTCATGTACCTTGTTTATATGTCTGGCCACTGGGTACGTTTGATCATCATTATTTATGGCTCGCATGTGTTGTAGGATTCTGACATGTGCCTGATGGATGGTACTCCCTACATAGCGCTTTCCACAGCTGCAAACAAGTACATAGACAGCATACTCTGTCTTACAAGAGTACCCGCCTCTGATCGTGTAAGGTCTATTTCTAAAGGGTACTATCACCTCTTTAGTATTGATACCTTGTTTACAGGCTTTACATTTCGCGCATTTTTTGAAACCTTTCTGGGTTGGGGGCCATGCGACAGTTTTGACCACCGCCGGTGCATTACAGACCAATTGGCTTCGCATCGACTTTGCCTTCCTGAATGTTATTGAAGGTGTGTTACCATTCAATTGGCCTATTACGGGGTCATTGCGTATAAGTGGCCAGTGCTTTTGCAAAATTCTCCTGACATGGTTGTGATATGTGTTGTATCCCGTTATCATTCTAGGAAGGTTACCAGTGGACTTTAATTGACTATCTTTATTTGCCTCTTTAGTTACAAATAAAAGATCTTTCCTGTTCTTTTCTTTGCATTTCTGTTCTGCCTTCGCCAAAGTAGATGTTGTGTATCCTCTTTTGCCCAGCCTCTCAAAGAGATTGGCTTTTGCCAAGTCCGTACCTGCTGCTGTACTGCAGTTACGGGTCATACGCAGACATTCCGCGTAGGGTATCGACTCCTTGAGTTTGACCGGGTGAAAACTTTGTGCATGAAGCACAGCATTTCCTGCCGTAGGTTTTCTGTATGTTCTGGTTTGTATCCTGTTCTGCTCTACATACAGTTCTAAATCTAGGAATTGGATGGTATCTGTGCTCGTGGAACATGTGAACTTCAAATTTAGTGCATTGTCATTTATTTCTGTGGCAAAAGCTACAGCACTCTCAACAGACCCCTTCCATAAGATGAAGATATCATCTATATAGCGTTTATAGAGTATCACGTGTTCTCTCATCTTGGTCTCCTGCGTGGTTGCCAGTATTTGCTCCTCCCACCAGCCCATATGCAGATTAGCATAACTGGGGGAGAAGCAAGTACCCATAGCTGAACCTTGTAGCTGTTTGTAATGCAGTTTGTCAAAAAGGAAAGTATTGTTATTCAAACACCACTCCACCATTTGTAATAACATTAAAGAGTGTTGGTACAATGAAATCGGTCTCTTGTCGAGGTAATGTTTTAAGGCTCTCAAGCCATCAGCATGGCGAATACTTGTATATAAAGACTGCACATCCAAAGTCATGAATACATATTCATCATTCCAGTCAAACTCATACACTTTTCTAAGGAAATCGCCACTATCCTGTACAGAGGCTGGTAAGTCTTTGACATAAGGTTGTAGGAAATGGTCCACATAAGTACTCGTGTTTTCAAATAATCCGCCAATGGCCGAGATTATTGGTCTCCCAGGAGGTCGTGTAGGGTTTTTATGCACCCTAGGGATCAAATATAATTGGGGCATGGTAGGATAGTCATTTTTCAAAAAGTCAAATTCTTGCTTATTGATCAGCCCCATGCCTTTCCACCTATATAGTTCTGCATGGTACTTTTCTTGGATTCCAACAATCAAGGTGGGACTCACTCTGCAATAACATTCGCGATCGTGTAGTTGACACAATGCTTCCTCATTGTACATCTTGAGGGGCCACAACACAATATCCCCACCTTTATCAGACCATCTCACTACAATGTCTGTTCTAGATTTTATTTTTAACATCAGTGCGTTATATTCTTGTCTTTGATTCTGATTTTTAGTACAAAACTTCCTCGTGCTCATTAGTGATAGATCTTTCAATTCTTTTATTACGTTTTCTGAAAATAAATCAAGACCATCTTTCAGCAGGATAGGCATGAACACCGATTTGGGCTTAAAATGAGTTGTGACCGTTTGGTGTGTGTTCAAATTCGCTTGGTCCGCTATTTCCCCTGGCGTCAATTGGCTTAATGATTCGTCGTACTCCAGTGCATTCATGTCACCTAGAGTTGCCATATCAGCAATAGATAATATGTTATCAGTTCCAGTGCCGGTCTCTTTGTCAAGGATTTTTCTGTTACAGTTCCAGAAATGTTTTTGTAATTTTAATTTCCGTATATATTGAAACAAATCTATTCTTGTTTGGGCATAGTCAAAGTTTGTAGCTGTACAATATGTAAGTCCCAAGGATAGAATTCTAGTTTCCTGTGTGGTTAGCTCCAAATCTGTTAGGTTGATAACTGTATTATCCAAATTTCTGTTTTGTTCGTCACCCATTATCGTTTCCTGTTCTTTCTGTAGTTTGATTTCGCTTTCTTCGCGGCTCCGTTTGCCCCAGCGTCTGTCCTTTCTTCGTCTGCTTAGTGGTCACAAGGATTGTAGGCGCTGTAAACGAAAAAAAGCTAGTTCTTGTGCTGGGTTGGGGATCGGGCCCATTGCCCCCAATGAACTGTTACTGTCTGAATCCGATTCAATCGATGTACTGTACTCCGTTCCACTTGTGGCGGGCGTTATGTCTACCCCGCTTACTGTTGCTGAAAGTTGTTGTCTTTTAATGTTATCGAATTTTCTGGCGAAGGTGTAGATTCGCCCATTCATATAGTCATTTCGATCTCTTTGAAACTTAATGGCCTTGCGTTCTTTAATTTCTTCGTGTTTCAAAAGTCTATTTTTGATGCATATTGGCTATTTCTTCCTTATTCTCCCTGGTGTCCAGATCTTTCAAGATTTCTTCTATTCTAGATATCAGTTTATCCCGATCACTGGCTGCATACTTAATTAGTATTTTGAGACCGTTTTGTGACCACTGGGCATTATTGTCGGCCCATTCTTGTAACATATCCTGGTCCGGATTTTCATATGTCGGGGCCACTAAAATTCGGAGTCCTCGTGGGACCCTGCCTACGTCGAGATATCGTTGAAGGGTTGGTTCATTAATATATATATATATATATATATTAATGAACTAAGGTGCTTCCCACATGGCCAGAGAAGCAGAGGCAGCACGCTCAAAACAGGTTACAATCTTCTTTAATCACGTAGTTGACGTGGAACCAACAGTGCCTCCTCTATGCGTTTCAGCATTCTGTCTTGATCACGGGTACTAGTGGCAATTCTTATGGCTACCAAGACTGCCGCAGGTGAAATGAATTTATAGTCCTCCAATATGATTCTCCAATGGGACACAATGCATCCTAGTCTTGGTAGTGCCACATACAATCAAACCCTCAAATTGGTATAAAATATATGGTCCATGTCCAAAATTAATCTTGATTAAAATCCAGTTGTCCCGTCACGGACCCAAAATTTGATAGTCCAGCCAGGACCTCATAATGCGGATTTCCGCGATGTCATGAACCACCCGTTTCGCATCCTACGTGCGGTTTAGTGTCATTTTGGAGGTGGTGCACGCCTCTACCGGCACCGGGCTGTGCCGTGAATATTAATGAACCAAGGTGATTCCCACATGGCCCCGAGAAGCATAGGCATCACGCTCAAAACTGGTTACAATCTTCTTTAATCACATAGTCGACATGAAACGAACAGTGCCTCCCCTACACGTTTCTGCATTCCGCCTTGATCACGGGTAGTAGCGGCAATTCTTGTGGCTACCAAGCTGCCACAAGTGAAATTAATTTATAGTCCTCCAATATGATTTCCCAATGGGACACAATGCATCCTTTTCTTTGTAGTGCCACATACAATAAAACCCTCATATTGGTTTAAAATATATGGTCCATGTCCAAAATTAATCTTGATTAAAATCCAGTTGTCCCGTCACGGACCCAAAATTTGATAGTCCAGACAGGCCCTCATAACGCGGAAATCTGCAATGACCCGATCCGAACGTTTCATATTCTACGGGCAGTTCAATGTCGTTGTATGTGTTTGTGTAAATATTGTTTTAAAAATGTGCTTTTTTACTGTGAACTTATTTGGCTATTTAGCCGAAAAAAGTTTATTAAACCGAAAAAAATTAACTTCTATAATAGTGGCACAAATGATATATAACTATAACATTATACATCCTAATGCCAATTCATGACATTCTATTAAACACCCAACACCACCATAAAGCACTCTTAGCCAAATATTTTATGACAGGAGTTGTTATAGTTAATGCACCCAACCCCAGAAGAGGTGTGGTGCGTTTATATAGCGAGTCTAAAATTGTTAACCTGTTGATAGTAAAACATTAAGTCATGGAACTTTATCTAGATATACATTCATCCCAAATGTTTGCTGTAGAATTTTCTGTTAAAGACTTGTGTTTTTGAGTTAGAAGACCCCCAAATGTGTTTTCTCGGTAAATGTTTTCATATTTGTGAACTATTTCACTCAAGTAAATTGCTCTTTAGGCCCATACTGTCCTGAAAGAAAAGACTATGGACCAGATGTACAACCATTTATTTTTTTGCGAGTCACAAATTTTGCCATATTGCTTTAATGTACAACAGTGCCTCAGACACTGTGTGCGATTCCCACTGGGGTCGCAAAATGCAAGGCTCATGAATATTAATGAGCCACTTTCAATTTGCGACCCCATTGGGAATGGCTGGCCCTCCCAGGGTTGGTGGTCTGCTGGTCTCAGCAGACCTCCATATCTGGGACTGCTTTTAAATAAATGAGATTTAAAAATATATATATATATGTGATCAAGCCTCTGGCTAGAGGCGAAACGCGTCATGCGGCTTGCTTGGGTGTAACTTGAAAATAAAATTGCGCTGTTGCACAAAGAATTGGGTCTCACTTGTTCGTCTTTGAACCAGCTCGACATTGTGACTGGGATGCTGTGGCGTCGGACGGAGTGAAAGTGATATATATATATATATATATATATATATATATATATATATATATATATATATATATATATATTTGTCCCATTTTCCTTAAAGGAAAACGGGATCCATTTAAAAAAATAAAAATGAAACATTTTAGTTTAATTATTTAAGAGCGGGCAGTGGTCCCTGGGACTGCAATTTCAAAGGGGAAGGGGTCTCTTGGGGACCCCTCCCTTTTGCAAGTACATTACCACTCTCTTGAAGAGGGTGGTAATTTGCGAGTGTTTTGCAACCGCAATTGCGGTCACAAATCATATATACTTGTGGGTGGGGTCACTATTAGGACTATTTAGGAATAGGTGACTCGCATTTCCACATAAAAAGTCACAAATAAATTGCGACTCGCTATTTAGGAATTGTACATAGCCCTTTCACATTTTACATGCGCAAAAGGGTCACAAACCCGTTTGAACATGCAAAATAGGGTCGCACATCTGGCCCTATATATCTAGGCAGTGCTGCTCCAAGCTGAATATGGGACTTGCTATACCCACCTTGATTGTTGCATTTTCTTCGTTTTATACGTCTTTTATGTTGGAACCTCTTGTGTTGCACCATGTTAATCTGGTTTTCTCCTAAAATATTGACCACGTACACATTATCAGTGAAGCACGATGCATTACAGTTGATTTATTCAACTGGTGCATGCAGTACTTCATACTGATTGAAAATGTCCTTTGTAGCTAAATTCTGTCAATGGGTGCAAACCGGTATCTGTAAAATTAGGCAAAGGAGACATTTTAAAGAGAATATATGAACGTGTCTTGCAGGCACCACCAAATACCCTTGTCAGACCGAGTAATCATATCTACTAGTTTGCATTTGTTAGGCCGCTATGTAGAGCTGATAGTGTCACCAATTTTGTTATTTTTGGATGTTGAATGCGGCAAGGGAGGTTTGGAGTTTGTTTAATTTTTGATATATGAATTCAAATATTGTTACAATTGGAGGATCATGGCTATTTCTTGTTAAAGTTTTTAATCTAATGTATTTTATAACAAACTAACATTCCCCTTAACCGTGACTTGAGGCAGTGTGTAAAAATGAAATTTAAATTAATGCAAAAACAAATAAGCAAGCATAAGGATTGGAAAATGTGTTGACGTCCAGCTGAAAAGACAGAAAATCTGATATATCTTGATAAATGAGGCTTTCAATGCCTGACCTTTGATGTGTTCTCCTTTTCATGTTATGTCTTGTTTCTGCCTGCGGCATTTGTTTCGTGTGTACTGTCTATCTGTGTTACATCCAGCTTTAAAGATACTACGTTTTTTCTGATCCACAAACGGGCTTTCGAGGAAGCAAACAAATCCGCTAAAATACAAGTTAAAAAACCAGCATGCCACGAAGGTTCAAAGGTAAATGCATATTTTATGCGTGAGCTTGTGAAAAAAGTATTCACTGAGGTAAAATAATGAGCATATATGAAACTTTCATCACATTTCCTGAAATAGCTCTTGCAGTAAACATGTTGACTTGTAGATATTTTCTTTAATCATTCAATGTACTGCGTAAATGTACTGGGGAAATAAAACCCAGCATGTGCTTAAGCTTTAAGATTCCCTGTCCTTAAACTGTAAGATTCTCAGTGACGAACAAATACCATCTAAGTAAATTGAGATTTGCCTGTTGTGTCCAATTTGTGTTTGTAATGGTGAGCAATCCACTTGCCAGCTGCATATCTGAACGAAAATTAATATGGGGAGTTTAAGCGGTTCTTTATTGATTTCCCATCTAGGAATATATAAATATATATATACTAGCAGCCCGCCCCAGCGTTGCCCGGGGCAGAAGGGGGCTGGGGGCAGCATTTGAGGCTTGCGTGCACTAAGGGCTCCCGCCCGTGCCTCTGTGCGCACCCGCTGCCGCCCCGACTCCAATGTGTCCCTTTACCTTACCTGAGCCGCCGCTGGGGGCAGCATTTGAGGCTTGCGTCCAGTAAGGACTCCCGCCTGTCCCTCTGTGCGCACCCACTCCCGCCCCGACTTCAATGTGTCCCTTTACCTTACCTGAGCCACCGCTCCTCCCCGCGCCCCTCACTTCACCGCCGCTCCATGTCCGCCGCTCCTCCTCGTCATGACGCACCTGAGCCGCCGCTTCTCCCTGCGCTCCTCACTTCACCGCCGCTCCATGTCCGCCGCTCCTCCTCGTCATCAAGCACGTCGGGGCCAGCGCTACGTCGCGGCCAGCGCAGCGTCGCGGCCGGCGCAGCATCGCGGCCGGCGCTACTTTCAGGGCACTACTTTTTTTTTAAAGTTATATTTTTAAATTTACGTTTTTTAAATTGTTTTTATAGCCTATGTCCATCTGCACACCCTGACAATTTCTACGATGTATCGGGTGTGTGGATTGGCGCCGTGGTTCCCGAGTTTACCTGGCTCAAAGGTTTGTGTTCTTTCTTTATAATAGTAGTATAGATATATATATATATATATATATATATATATAACACAAGGGTTGCCTCCAAGGATGAAGCCACACCACGGCAAGTTAAAACCTTTATTTGCAGATTGCAGGACAAACAGACCAGCTGCTCCATAGCAAAAAGTCTCGAGCAAAACGCGTTTCGAGCGTCACACCACTCTTGTTCACTGGCAGAAAGGAGGAAAGGCAGCACACGCACCACCTGCGCAGATTTAAATATCCCGCCCCAGTGGGCGTCTGCGCCAAGCATTCTGGTAGTTGTGGTGCAAAGTCAATATGGGCAGGATGGCAGCCCAAACAACTTCAAGCAGCCCACTTGGGTAATTATTGTAAACATTTGGGGGCGAGGCATGCGACCCACTGGGGGCAACATTGACTTTGCACCACAACTACCAGCATGCTTGGCGCAGACGCCCACTGGGGCGGGATATTTAAATCTGCGCAGGTGGTGCGTGTGCTGACTTTCCTCCTTTCTGCCAGTGAACAAGAGTGGTGTGACGCTGGAAACGCGTTTGGCTCAAGACTTTTTGCTATGGAGCAGCTGGTCTGTTTGTCCTGCAATCTGCAAATAAAGGTTTTAACCTGCCGTGGTGTGGCTTCATCCTTGGAGGCAACTCTTGGGTTATATATATATATATATATATATTCACTGAAAAAACCATAGGTTATAGACCATATATAGTTAGGAATTAGCATTTAGAAAACCTTATTTTACTCACACAAAACCATTGAAATTCCATATATAGTTAGTTGCACTAACTATATATCGCGCACCCGCAATCCACTGCTGATGATGTCACATATTACATCATTCATGACATGGTCAGTGACATCACTGATGACATCACTGATGACATCTCAAATGACATCACTGATGACATCACTGATGACGTCTCATTTGGCATCATTCTTGTGCTAATACGATAAACTTCTTCAGACTCTAATATAACCTTAGATACACTCAGTGTATACAGACACTCACACACTGCCACTCATCCATGGAGTTACTCACACACCCAGTCAGTCATGCAAAGAAACAATCTCACCTCCATTTCTTCAACTATACAGTTATACACACCTTACTTATTGAAACATATACTAACACATATTTACTCTCTTATACAATCCCTGATACAAGTTCACAATGATCGATACAACCACTCACTCAGTGGCTCTCATGCACAGTTATTTATATATGCCAACTCTCACATGTACTGTGTTTGACATATGTACTTACTATGACATGTAGCATTGAGATATCCATTCACTCATCAATACACTCATGCACACAGTCAACTGCCCATGTAGCTGTTTCCACATGCACTCTTGAACTCATACACCTAGTGAATAAACTGCTCACACATCTATGCACAGAGTCACACACCTTCCAGCCACCCCCACACAAACTCAATCTCCCATAGAAATACTTGGGCAACCAATTAATAACACATATAGCCTCTCGTATAGCTAATGATCAACACATTCAGCAGTTTACATCACAACAGACATAATGATGCACAAATTAAGACAGTTTAGTCACTAACCCGTGCATTCAGTAAGACGCATTTAATCACTCACTCATACAGTCAATCACGCACCTACTAAAACCTTCATTCAGACACTTATACATCCACTCATTCTTCAATATGTAAAACATATTTAAACTTTACAGAAACACATAATCACTGGATGTTGTCATCAGTGATGTCATCAGTGATGTCACTGACCATGTCATGAATGATGTAATATGTGACATCATCAGCAGTGGATTGCGGGTGCGCGATATATAGTTAGTGCAACTAACTATATATGGAATTTCAATGGTTTTGTGTGAGTAAAATAAGGTTTTCTAAATGCTAATTCCTAACTATATATGGTCTATAACCTATGGTTTTTTCAGTGAATTTTCAAGGTTTTGTAAATGCTAATTCCTAACTATATATGGTCTATAACCTATGGTTTTTTCTGTGAATTTCATTGTTTTTTTAACAGCTAATATCTGTAGCTGTAAAATGTATTCTTCTTTAAATCCAAAAATATATTTTATATGTTTATGAATAATTTTTTTTTAAAATATTTTTTTTTCTTCGTTCCCGCTTCGCGAATCGGGAAGCTTCCCGTTAGCTGACCTTGATGCCGCGAAATAGACCGCGAGCCGGTAAACGTTTCTTTACCGCAAGTGCCGCGTTAGAAAACAACATCGTGACGCCTCCCGTCCGCATGACGTTCCACGTTGTCGCGTGATACGTCATATGACGTGCTACGTTAGCGAACTGGTACGCGAAGCGAGTGCCAAAGCGCAGGTTTCTGGAAGCAAACCGGGAGGCCCTGCAAAGCGCTTAACGTAAACACAGCAAGTCATGTGACTTGGTAATAACACTTTTCATTGGTTCATTTCACTTTTGGTTTCCTAATGATGTAAGACTAGGTCATATAATCTAAAATGAACACTTTTGATTGGTTGAGAACTCTTGTTTTTCCCAAATGATGAAAATCCCTCCTTCTTTCCTCACTCTGACTTTCATCATTGTGAGAGAAAGACCCTTTGTGATCACTGAGCAATGGCTTCTTTAGTAGCTTCAGCTGGTGCTTCCCCACCACCTCCACCACATCCAAGGAAGAGTGGACCACCTGCTCAAGTTGTAATTCAACAAGAAGAAGAAGAAGAGGAACAGGAGGACGAGCACGAAGAGAGGCAGTTTTTGCCTGAGCAGCCCAAGACGTCTCACCGGAAAGAAAACTTCATTTGGCAATTTTTTAAAATTCCCAAAGGTCAGAAAAAAGTAAATGCAAGATACGTTACTTGCCTTATATGTCAAGATAGACTGTCCAGAGGGACCGACAAAAAATACAGTTTCGGAAACTACACAATGCATCGCCATATGACTAGGTGGCATCCTAACAACTACAGTGCTGCACAGTTTCGGAACGACCTAGATAATCTCCCTATTATGGCCAGAAGATCTGTTGTACCGGAAGTAACGGGACCAGAGGGCAGGGAGATGGTGCCAAATATACAAATGAGATTTGGTGAAGTAAAACACACCTGCGTATTTTGCGATGGATTCATTTCCTACGGAGAAAGAAGCATCACTCTGATCAACAGAGCTATTGACTATCATATGCAAGTTTGTCCGAAACGCCCAAAATAATAAATACTTCTTTTTTTTGTTTTGTTGCTCCTGTTGAGCCCTTTACAATGAATCGTTTTCATTGCCCCCTCCAAGAAAAACCCAAAAAAATATAAAACTGTTCCGAAAAATTCAAAAACATTAAAAAAATGTTCAGAAAAATAAAAAAAAAAGTTCTTTTCAGAACTACCTCCCCGTTATTAAAAAATTGGTACAATATTTGGAACTGTGCCAACCTCTATTTCTCTTAGTTCGCTTCCTAGTTCGCTCGCTGGTACGCGAACTGGAAGCGAACCAAAAACAGTAAGTATAAGGGAAGGAAACACACACTTATGTTAAAAGAAAGACAGCTATAGGGGAGTAAACTAGAAATACTATTACCCATAATCCACTACTGATGATGTCACATATTACATCATTCATGACATGCTCAGTGACATCATCAGCAGAGGATTGCGGGTTTTTTGGCAACATGCCTTATCCACGGTTTAATAACGCTGCCTTTTGCTTTATATAAGTTTTCAAATTGTATGAAATATATACCAATAGGTCTTTATGAACCTTTAGGTAGTGCTTTTGTTCATGAGGTCTGGTCGCTTCCATACACATACAGATGTTTCAAAGATGATCAAGAAGTTTATCTGAATGGAGAGGAATGCACTGAGACGCCAGATCATTCACTAATGTGTAGGCACATACAGTTACACGATTCATGCAACAAACACCGACCAAATATGGCTTGCGTGTTGCAAGGCACGCCAGTTCCTGCTATCATCCCCACGTTCAAGTTGTTGGAAAATGGTAGTTATTTGATGCTCAATAATGAAGATTGTTCTGAGTTAATTAAAAGTATTCCTTTTATCGTAACAGTAAGTGAACGGGTTATTTGCTGCAGAAATGTTCTATTTCCTCCCACACATGAACATAGGGAGTTTTCAATCTGGCCACAAATACCAACCTTGGGACACGTTTCAACGGCATGACAAGAATAAGAGCTCTTTTGTCTCAGAGAGAGGTGGCCTTGAGTTCGGCCCGTGAAACTTTCGTACTTCACATAGCGAACACCCGTACACAGGTTTGCCTTTCAATTTCAGCAACATGTTTCCGACTATCTTTAACGCATCCTCCACAAAATCCCTGGCACACTTTTTTAAAGTTGTTACCAGTGGTCTCGTGACTTCATTTGAGAAAATCTTTGGAGTCATCCCTGCTCCCTTTCATTCCATTTTCTCCACTCTGGTTCGTGGATTGCATTTTTACTTGCATTACCAGCGGACGCTCTTGTGCTTTTTTACATTTTTAAATATGGATGTCCCTCCTATGCAACCTCCGACCCTGCAGCTGCTGACACTGTTCCGCAATCGCATGCTAGAATATTATGGCACAATGCCGTTGGCGATATTAAGCACGGCATATGGATTATCTTTTCGGTTCTCCTACTTCACCTGTGTCCAGCCTGTATTTCACTGCCTGACCTGTGATTTCGATTGGGCCATTGATTTGTGTCTCTGCGGACCGGTTTCTCCTGACGTCGACTTTAATCAGCTGATGACTCCTATCATTACTCACGAGTTGATTTGTCCTGGCGAAAGGATTATGGCTGTGGCATTGATGCATGGACTACTTGGTCCCTGGAATTTACTGGCGGCAGCACAGTCTTTCTTGGAACACAGCTTTCTTGAAAACCCACCGAGCTGTCCTCTGATGGTGATAGAGGATCCGGTGCTGGGAGAGCACGTATGTTCTTTTCCGCTTTTAAATTGGATGGCTGAACTGTTTTCGGATGAAGACGGTGACTTCCTGTTGGAGGCTGTTGCAGCTTATTTTGCATACACAGTTATGTCATAGACCTTTTTCATGTTTCATATGCTGAGTACTAGAATTTCATTGACAATTCATTGACTTAATTGTCAAGTTTTTATTATTTACCTTGCCTATTGGCTTAAGACTCGATAAAGTACTTGGCTGTTTTATTTTTCTTTAGCATTGAATTTTCCTAGTTTTTAATGCTTTACCTTGCGGACCGTCCACATATAAACTTGCAATCTGCTCTCATGAGATGGCACTTCTATTATCTTATTCAGTTCGTTTCCGGATCATGAGGAGGTGTCATCTAGGTCCTGGATATCTTTACACCGTGTTAAGTTAGCATGGGCTCATTACCGGTTTAAACGCCATTTTTCCTTTTTTGCAACTTCTGCACACGACATTTAGTTGTTGCTTTAGCTTTCCACCTAGTAGTTCATCGTGGTTTACATGAGAATAATATGTTATTGGTCTACTATCTGCTTTACTTGTTAAACTATATCTGTACAGCGAGTGCTAAAGTTTCAAGAACAACACGATACAGAATTGTTATGAGGTCTGATCTCCACGACTTCATACTCATAACATAAGTGCAACTTCTGCCAATTCTGGGCATGAGGCGGGTTTTATATTGCTTTGCCGAACACACATACACAACAGTTGATGCGGTTCACATGAAGAGAGAGCTGGTGTATGCTGATGTGATTCCTTCAAATCTAAGACACTAAAGTATGGGCACGCCCTAAACCAACACAAAGAGACCTTCTTAGCAAATAATATAATATGTGTATTAGGGAGGGTGAGATATAAGCAGCCGCGGGCCGTGGAGGGAGTTACGGTGAGGCAGGGAGGCGGGGAGGGGGAGAAGCAGGGTGGAGCCCTCTCTACCTTGCCCCTCCCCCTCCCCGCCTCCCTGCCCCACCGTAACTCCCTCCACGGCCCGCGGCTGCTTATAAGTGTTGCTAACTCTTATTCATTTACAGCATGTTAACATACTGTCACCATTCGCTTTTTATGTACTAGTAACTATGCTGGTAATTTTGCTACTGATAATATGTGTACTTGTATTCTCCACCCTGCTTCTCCCCCTCCCCGCCTCCCTGCCTCACCGTAACTCCCTCCACGGCCCGCGGCTGCTTATAAGTGTTGCTAACTCTTATTCATTTACAGCATGTTAACATACTATCACCATTCACTTTTTATGTACTAGTAACTATGCTGGTAATTTTGCTACTGATAATATGTGTACTTTTATTATCTAAGGTACTACGCCTGAGAAGACGGCATTAGTAAATAAACATTTCAAATACACATGTGTTCTTCTTAACTCCATGTTCTGGTTTCTAAGAAATATATAACGACCGACTGTTCATGAGTTCCACGTATCCTGAGGTACTATAAGTTCATATTCTGGATTGTCTAAACATTGAGAGTTTGTTATATCCAATGTGACACTGTACCTAGCTTGCTAAATAGTTTTTGATTACTAACGTGAGTTTTGGGACACCCTAATTCGCCGAGGTTCCAATCCTCTGTCCACAGTTCTGTGTGAGAACAGAAACCCTGCGACAGGGGCACCCCCGACCCTTGCTGGACCTTCATCACACTTGCGATACAACTCCAGCAATGCGCCACCTTTACGGCACAGATACATCACGCATCTGTGCTGTTTTTGCCCCGTGATGCGCCGCATTGTAAATGCAGCACACCATAGGTGACGGAACAGCGGCACAGAATGACTAACACATCCCTGGTGATGCGCCAGTCATCATAAATCTATCCCTATGCTTCTTATCTTGTTAGAGATGAACCGCCATATGTATCATCAAAGTTATTTGCATTTCCTAAATAGCGAACTTTAAGGAATAAATAGCGATTCTTTACCATTCCTAGTTTGCGATGAGCTATTTGCTAATTAGCCGAATGTAGCCCAATGAAGCCCAATGTAGCCCAATGTAGCCCAAAGATGGCCGCCAGACACACAAAAAAACAAATGTAGCCCAAATATCAGCCAGATGTAGCCCAACTATAGCCCAGTGACAGAATGACCAATCAGCTTCGCAAACCTCCGTTACGCGAAGCGGAGCGCTGTTACAGATATATATCTTTTTTTGAACGTTAATTTCTCAAAATCCACTGGAGCACATATATTGAGACCTAGCAAAGGCACATCGGGCTACCAGTCCCTAATATTTTGCCAAGTTTCGTGCAAATCCATTCAGCCGTTCAATTATTATTTTTATTATTTTTTTTTGCCCCGCGGGGCCCTTTTAAAACCTCCACATCAAACCTAGGGGGTCAGCGAGGATCTACCATGCCCCCTTATAGTTATTTCCCCCTTTGTTTTGACCTCCTCTTGTCTCTCGATCCTACCGAGAGACAAGATGGCGGCCGCTACGGACTGTTTGGAATGTTGACAGACGCCGGAGAACCAATCAGCTTCGCTTCACAAAGCTCCGTTGCGCGAAAAGTCCGCGAACCAGAGCGCTAACCGGTCCGCTGTTACAGATATATATCTTTTTTAAAACGTTAATTTCTCAAAATCCACTGGAGCACATATATTGAGACCTACAAAAGGCACATCGGGCTACCAGTCCCTACAATTTTGCCAAGTTTCGTGCAAATCCATTCAGCCGTTCGGGCTAAAAGTGAGGCCAACCGCCCTATGGAAAACTCAATGTTAAAAACACGTTTTGGGACCCCCCTTTTTTCTCGGCCCCCACTGGACGAACCCCCCCCAAATTTTCAAGGGCTGCTCAGAAACAAAATGTGCCATTTTCCTGAAAATTTCAGCCAATTCCGTCCACAAACGCCAAAGTTATTAGACATAGAATTTTCAAAAAACCCATAGAGAAAAAATCCTAACTATATATACCTACTGGCGACCGCCAGTAGGTAATATATATATATATATATATATATATATATATATATATATATATATATATCCACATTCCACACCATTTCCGAAGATCCAGTGAAGAGACCAACAATAGGGGAACTATGGAAGACAGCTTTATTCCACTTGCACAGGTGAGTAACAGTCCCACAAACCCACAGTAGGCGAATGCATTTCGGCGTGGTTTCCGCCTTCTTCAGCGCCAGGGGTCTGAATAGTTCAGGGAGGGTCGTGTTTCCTAGGTTGAATTACCTGCCCCCGCCTGATAGGTTGCTCTGCGCACCACTCCTTAAAGGTATATACCACCACATACAGCCTGGGTAGGTCGTTTAGAAAGTTATGCGCCTACCAGTCCCAGCATGCATTGTTCATGTTTGTGTCCGGGGGGTTGTTGCGTGGAGCGGATGCACCAATTAGCTGTGGGGCAGCCTCCTTACCCCATGTCTGTGGAACTCGCTGTCTCCATATGACCCCAACCGCTTCACCCTGATGTCACCGGGATATGCCGTGGACGGGAGCAAGGCTGAAATCAGCACCTTACCCTGCGTGAGGCAATTTGAAGCCCCTACACCGCCAAAATGTCCCAAACACACAGGGGGACTCTGGTGATTCCGGTACCCCGGATAAACTCCATTTTTTCCAGTATCCAGAGCCAACTTCACGAAGCGGGGGTCCCTTGGCGCGTTACTGGAAAACGCGCTGAAATATCCACATTCCACACCATTTCCGAAGATCCAGTGAAGAGACCAACAATAGGGGAACTATGGAAGACAGCTTTATTCCACTTGCACAGGTGAGTAACAGTCCCACAAACCCACAGTAGGCGAATGCATTTCGGCGTGGTTTCCGCCTTCTTCAGCGCCAGGGGTCGGAATAGTTCAGGGAGGGTCGTGTTTCTTAGGTTGAATTACCTGCCCCCGCCTGATAGGTTGCTCTGCGCACCACTCCTTAAAGGTATATACCACCACATACAGCCTGGGTAGGTCGTTTAGTAAGTTATGCGCCTACCAGTCCCAGCATGCATTGTTCATGTTTGTGTCCGGGGGGTTGTTGCGTGGAGCGGATGCACCAATTAGCTGTGGGGCAGCCTCCTTACCCCATGTCTGTGGAACTCGCTGTCTCCATATGACCCCAACCGCTTCACCCTGATGTCACCGGGATATGCCGTGGACGGGAGCAAGGCTGAAATCAGCACCTTACCCTGCGTGAGGCAATTTGAAGCCCCTACACCGCCAAAATGTCCCGAACACACAGGGGGACTCTGGTGATTCCGGTACCCCGGATAAACTCCATTTTTTCCAGTATCCAGAGCCAACTTCACGAAGCGGGGGTCCCTTGGCGCGTTACTGGAAAACGCGCTGAAATATCCACATTCCACACCATTTCCGAAGATCCAGTGAAGAGACCAACAATAGGGGAACTATGGAAGACAGCTTTATTCCACTTGCACAGGTGAGTAACAGTCCCACAAACCCACAGTAGGCGAATGCATTTCGGCGTGGTTTCCGCCTTCTTCAGCGCCAGGGGTCTGAATAGTTCAGGGAGGGTCGTGTTTCTTAGGTTGAATTACCTGCCCCCGCCTGATAGGTTGCTCTGCGCACCACTCCTTAAAGGTATATACCACCACATACAGCCTGGGTAGGTCGTTTAGTAAGTTATGCGCCTACCAGTCCCAGCATGCATTGTTCATGTTTGTGTCCGGGGGATTGTTGCGTGGAGCGGATGCACCAATTAGCTGTGGGGCAGCCTCCTTACCCCATGTCTGTGGAACTCGCTGTCTCCATATGACCCCAACCGCTTCACCCTGATGTCACCGGGATATGCCGTGGACGGGAGCAAGGCTGAAATCAGCACCTTACCCTGCGTGAGGCAATTTGAAGCCCCTACACCGCCAAAATGTCCCAAACACACAGGTGGTATATACATATTACCTACTGGCGGTCGCCAGTAGGTATATATAGTTAGGATTTTTTCTCTATGGGATTTTTGAAAATTCTATGTCGAATAACTTTGGCGTTTGAGGACGGAATTGGCTGAAAGTTTCAGGAAAATGGCACATTCTGTTTCTGAGCAGCTCCTGGGGGGATTTCGTCCAGGGGGGGCCGAGAAAAAAAGGGGGTCCCAAAACGCGTTTTTCCCATGCAATTTTCCATAGGGCGGTTGGACTCACTTTTAGCTCGAACGGCTGAATGGATTTCCACGAAACTTGGCAAAATTGTAGATATTGTTTGCCCGATGTGCCTTTGCTAGGTCTCAATATATGTGCTCCAGTGGATTTTGATAAATTAACGTTCCAAAAAATATATATATCTGTAAGCGCGCCCCGATTAGCGCCCCGGTTCGCGTACTTGACGCGTAACGGAACTTCGCGAAGCGAAGCTGATTGGCTCTCCGGTGTCTGTCAACATTCTAAACAGTCCGGAGCGGCCGCCATCTTGTCTCTCGGTAGGATCGAGAGACAAGAGGAGGCCAAAACAAAGGGGGAAATGACCATAAGGGGGCATAGTAGATCCTCCCTGACCCCCTAGGTTTGATGTGGAGGCTTTAAAAGGGCCCCGCGGGGCAAAAAAAAATCCCAAAAAAATCGGGTTTTTTGCGTGGGGAGCGCCCGGTACGCGCACCGGGAAGCGTTCCGGGGAGCGTACTATGAGGAAAAAAGAATGATAGACTTTTCAAATATTGTATGTTTATTGATTGTTGTTTTTTTTTTTTTTTTTGTGATTGTTTTTCAAAATTTAATAGAACGTCTAACATTTGACTGTCCGAAATGTCATCATTTTCAGTGAACATAACTTGCAACATTTGAGTGTCTGAAATGTCCTCATTTTGAAGGAGGAAATCTACAGATTGTACACATTGTAGTAGTTCATGGTCCTGTGATTCATCCATGAATTCAATGTCATTTGGTTCAATGTTTTCTTGATTGGTCTCTTCAAGGACAATTTCAAATGACACTTTTTGTTCTCCTTCCATTTTGCCTGAAATTTGCATTAAAAAATGTATATATCAGTAGAGATAGGGCACTGTTGGGATTAATTTAACAGTGAATTTATCTTTGGGCAGTGTATGGTATCAGACTGGTAGTAGAAATATAAAAATGTGTATGTGATGAAACCTTAGTAAATTCATAATTATACAAGACAAGCCTAAATCCATCCATAACTATAACAGAAAAGTATATCTAAATCTATAACTATTACAGAGGGATAGTATATAACTATCAGAAAAAGTTTTCCATATTAACTTAAAGTGCAGAATATACTTTAGTTTTCAAAATAACATCTTACCTTTTAAAAACAAGTTTAAGTTGTCAGTGAAAATGCTCTTGCAATGTACTTCAGGAAGTAGTAGTCAAAATGGCTGTGTTTCTCTCTCTTTCTTTATATATATTCAGGTACATAACCAATCAAATGTCAGGTAAAAAAAGTAGAAAATAAAAGAAACATTTTAATTGGTTGTCAATTCCAACACTTCAGATGTGTTTTGTGAAGTAATTTACCTCAGGGTATTTAGAGAGGTCTACAGGCTAAATGGCTAAATGGAATTCCAATCAAATTTGTGAAAATGGTAGGGATTGGTATGTAGTATGAGCTAATCTATATTTGGTGAAAGTGTCTCCAGTGGTTTTTCTGTGAATTACTTTCCCACCTTTTTTCAGCGAGCGCGTCCCGGTGCGCGCCCCGGTACGCGAACCGGCAGCGTTACGGGAGTCCTCTATTTTGTGTTTCGGTAGAATTGAGATACAAGATGGAGGGCAAATAATGTTCAGAATGGGTACAAGGGGGCACGGTAGACGTATCCTGACCCCCTAGGTTTTCTGAGGGTGGCTGAAGAGGCCCATATGTGCGAAAAAACCCCATTTTTTTTCAAATTTTCGCGCGGTTAGCGTCCGGTGCGCGTACCGGGTAGCGCTCCGGAAAGCGTAAATTGTGAAAATTAGTAAAAAAAAAGTTACATTTAAAATTTGTTTATAGTGATCATAGTTAGGGTAGCTCTGAGAAGAGCTTTTGGGTCTGTGGTAGATTTAGGTACTTATAAGTAGGTACCAATACATAGTCTTAAATTCAGGATGAAAACTCTGTTCCCCTCATCTGAGAAGTGAACTCCATTTTCTCTGTAGATATCTTGCATGTAGTAACGCAAGTTATTGTTGTAGATGGAGCCCATTCCATGGTCTCTCATGTAAGCTGAAACAGACTTATTTACATGCTTCCTCGATTTCTCAATTTGTGGACAAAATTCGTTTGACCACCTCCATTTCTGTCTTTGGCATATATTTGAATATACCAAGGCAGTTTGAGGAAATAGTGCCATCAATTGCTCAAAGGTGTCCTTTATAAGCATTTCCAGACCTACCCCAGTCAAAGTGCCCAAGTCATTTCCTCCACAGTGCACAATTAACAGGTCAGGTTTTGGCAAATGCAAAAAGGTTTTCACCAATGGTATCAATTGGTGACATCTTAATCCTCTGTGGCCAATCCAGTTGGTTTCCACATTTTGTAAATTGAGGTTGTGTAAATTTCTGTTATCAGCATACCTTTGAGCCCAATGGATGTAACTATGTCCAACAATCCAGACAGAAAACATAGTGAGAAGAGGTTCTGCTGCAATCAGATGAAGTGTGGTAATGAAATGGCAGTTAAAACAGTACGAGTATGTAATGAAAAAAACTGTGGAATTTCTGTGCTAATGAATCAGTAGCAGTGATTGGTGGATTTTGATTGCTGGAAACAGAAAGTTAGGGTGCATGGATGAGTTCTTTGAAAGATGTAATTTGAATGGTCAAGAAAAAATCATTTTATGAAAGATTGCACTGGATACGCAGGTGTACTGAGAGTTCAGAGTTCAATTGAAACATTGTTGTGTGAACTTGTAAACATGAGAGGTCTTTCAGGAGGTGGTTGCTATGGAAAAAAGGCAGAAAGGGCAGAGGGGGGAAGGGTGTTGATTTGAAAAAAGTGAGGGAAGAGTTTTGATTGGGTGACATGAGAGATATGTGTGATGAATTACAGCATTTCTGTGCCATTGTTGGTTGCAGCCTCTGGAGTGCATACCCTTTGCTCTGCTACAGAAAAATTGATGTGTGTCTGAGACTGTTTTGAAACTCAAAAAGTATTTGCTAAGGTGAGAAAAGATTCATTTAATTTAGATAGAGAATAGTATGCTTTAGGGATACATTTATGCAGAAAGATGTGTATTTAAAATGTTGCTTTGTGTCAAGTGTTTTACAAATAGATTTAGTTTCTTTGAGTTTCATAGCCATGTTAAAAGTGACGCAAAAGTGGTGGAAGGGCCTTAAAAATACGCTTTCATGTATGTTAGGACATTTTAAGTCACTTCCCCATGAATGTGGGTAAATAAGTGATTTACTTGATGTGTTTAAAAACGTTTTTTGAAATCAATTAGATTTCTTGATATGTACTGCTAGAGTTTCATAGGCTGCTTAAGGCATATTTACAAGGCCTTTGAGTCAATTTGATGTTCTTTTCCCAATTTTAATTTAAGACATTTCCCCGTGGTGCAAAGTCCTTGTAAATACGCCCCCATGTGTGCTTGGCAAATTTAGATTTTGTTTCTTTGAGTTACATAGCCATGTTAAAAGTGACGCAAAAATGGTGCAAGGGCCTTAAAAATACACTTTCATGTGTGTTAGGGCATTTTAAGTCACTTCCCCATGAATGTGGGTGAATAAATAGTTTAGTTCATGTGTTTAAAAACGTTTCTTGAAGTCAATTAGGTTTCTTGAAATGTACTGCTAAAGTTTCATAGGCTGCTTGGGGCATATTTACAAGGCCTTTGAGTCACTTTGACGTTATCTTCCCCATTTTAATTTAAGTCATTTTCCCGTGGTGCAAGGTCCTTGTAAATACGCCCCCATGTGTGCTTGGCAAATTTAGACTTTGTTTCTTTGAGTTACATAGCCATGTTAAAAGTGACGCAAAAATGGTGCAAGGGCCTTAAAAATACGCTTTCATGTGTGTTAGGGCATTTTAAGTCACTTCCCCATGAATGTGGGTGAATAAATAGTTTACTTCATGTCTTTAAAAACGTTTCTTGAAGTCAATTAGGTTTCTTGAAATGTACTGCTAGAGTTTCATAGGCTGCTTGGGGCATATTTACAAGGCCTTTGAGTCACTTTGACGTTATTTTCCCCATTTTAATTTAAGTCATTTCCCCGTGGTGCAAGGTCCTTGTAAAAACGCCCCCATGTGTGCTTGGCAAATGTAAGTACTGACAGGGTGTGCTTCTACATAGGACCTGTGTTGTGTTTTCAAATTATGACCAGAAAATTGTTTTAAAAAAAAAAGAAATGCTTTATTGTGAGTAATGTACATTGCGCTGTTGCATACAGTCCTCTTCTTCTGCGTACTCTTGGATATGCTAGACTACATCTGCACAATGAGATACCTAAGCTGAGGAAACACAGGTGATGTGATTGTGAATTGAGCATAAATATTTGCACGTTTTTCAATTACATCACCTGTGTTTTCTAACATTACGAATCATATTGTGCAGATGAGGTTTAGGTCTGTCCAGGGAGACAGAGGAGGTCTGGTCTTTGTTCAAGAGTGCAGTGGATATGACTCACTTCATTGGTAGGCCTGCACATGTATTATCTCCTCTGTACTCTTCAACAAGTCTAAATTTCATCTGCAACCCTGAGTAGGCCTCACCTCAAACAAACCTCTGGATAGGCCACACCTTATCGTCATCCTGAATCAATCATTTAAAATGTTAGGGGCAAATTTAAGATGGCCGTGCGCCTCTTTTGTGCCGCTGTTACGTCACTTTTGTGACGCAGCAGTGGTGCAAAAGATGCACCATGTTGCAAGATAGGCCTTACTTCATCTGCAACAAGATACCGTCACTTTAAACTGTATACATTTAGGACTGTGTAGTGGGCATGGAGAAGCTGAATCTTCTGTAAGTGTCAAAATTGTACATACAGTGCTCACCTTCTGCGTACTCTTTGATATGCTAGACTACATCTGCACAATGAGATACCTAAGCAAAGGAAACACAAGTAATGTGATTGTGAAATGAGCAAAAAAAAATGCACGTTTTTCAATTACATCACCTGTGTTTCCTAACATTACGAATCACATTGTGCAGATCAGGTTTAGGCCTGTCCAGGGAGACAGAGGAGGTCTGGCCTTTGTTAAAGAGTGCAGTGGACATGACTCACTTCATTGGTAGGCATGCACATGTATTATCTCCTCTGTACTCTTCAACAAGCCTAAATTTCATCTGTAACCCTGAGTAGGCCTCACGTCAAACAAACCCCTGGATAGGCCACACCTTATCGGCATCCTGAACCAATCATTTAAAAAGTTAGGGGCAGATTTATGATGGCCGTGTACACTTCTTGAAGTCAATTAGGTTTCTTGATATGTACTGCTAGAGTTTCATAGGCTGCTTGGGGCATATTTACAAGGCCTTTGAGTCACTTTGATGTTATTTTCCCCATTTTAATTTGTCATTTCCCCGTGGTGCAAGGTCCTTGTAAATACGCACCCATGTGTGCTTGGCAAATTTAAGTACTGACAGGGTGTGCTTCTACATAGGAGCTGTGTTGTGTTTTCAAATTATGAGCAGAAAATCGTTTTAAAAAAAAAAGAAATGCTTTATTGTGAGTAATGTACATTGCTCTGTTGCATACAGTCCTCATCTTCTGCGTACTCTTGGATATGCTAGACTACATCTGCACAATGAGATACCTAAGCTGAGGAAACACAGGTGATGTGATTGTGAATTGAGCATAAATATTTGCACGTTTTTCAATTACATCACCTGTGTTTTCTAACATTACGAATCACATTGTGCAGATGAGGTTTAGGTCTGTCCAGGGAGACAGAGGAGGTCTGGCCTTTGTTCAAGAGTGCAGTGGACATGACTCACTTCATTGGTAGGCCTGCACATGTGTTTTCTCCTCTGTACTCTTCAACAAGCCTAAATTTCATCTGCAACCCTGAGTAGGCCTCACCTCAAACAAACCTCTGGATAGACCACACCTTATCGTCATCCTGAATCAATCATTTAAAATGTTAGGGGCAGATTTTTGATGGCCGTGCGCCTCTTTTGTGCCGCTGAGCATCCATTTTGCGATGCACAGCGCCGCAAAAGATGCGCTATGTTGTGACATATTTACAACTTGATGCATCTAGGCAGATGTGTCACGGTGTAAAGTCCTGTGCCACATGAAACCTGCGTCAGGTTTCATGTGGGCGTTTTGTTGCAGGGTGGGCATTCATTTGTATGAAAGCCCTGTAAAACTAACACGGTGAAATTTAGAAGATTTCACTGAGTCAGCTTTATGGCATTGCTGAATCAAATCCTTACGCCTGTTCGAAACAGGCATAAGGAGTAATGCACCATGCAATGTGTGGCTTGCCTCTGTGCATTGTAGTAGACATGTCGCGCTTACGACGTGATTCCTGCAATGTGTCGCTTTTGCAGCACAGATGCGTGGCGCATCTGTGCTATTTTTGCTCAATGGTGCTCCACATTGTAAATGCGGCACATCATGGGTGGCAGAGCAGCAGCACACGTTAACTGTTGCATCCCTGGGGATGCGCCAGTTAACATAAATCTGCCCCTTTACATTTAAGTATGAGCAGGGGACACAGAGTTGGTGAGGCTTATCCAAGGTTAAGAAGAGATGAGTCCTGTTCACTGAAAACTTGGACATAGGCCTCACCTCCTCAGCATCACTGGACATGGTTAAATAATATCTGCAAAATGTTATTCTTGTTAAAAAAATTTACTATTATAGTCTCTGAGATTTGTCTCTTACTCTGCAACATCTCATTGTTGTTCTCTTTTTTTAAAGATAACGACAACATCAAGCATGAGTGATAATGAGCAAACTGTTGATCTTGATATTATCATTGAACTTGTCATTGAAACATCAGTGGAAGTAGATCCCTTGGATGATTTAAATCCTGAGGATGATGAAGAACATGATGAATATGCCGATTTGTCAGAATTGTATGACATAGGGTGGGAAGCTGACCTGCTCGAGCCTATGGAACTATAAAGAGTTATTTTTAAAAGTTACTGGAAATGAAAACTAACCATGTTAACCATTTCATTTAAAATTAAACACAACTTTAAAAACAGCTTGTGTGAAGTGTCTTTAATAAAATAGTGAAATATGCTAATAAAATTAGTTCAGATTCACATATAAAAGAGCACAGGTCAAATGTAGAAGCATTCTATTTCTTTGCTACTATTTGTGAGTTTTAAATTTGCCAATGCACTAAAAATTATTGTATGTAGAATTGACAAGTAGTGTGTTAATTTTTTGACGACTGTTATTGATTTACTGTTTGGTAATAGTGGTTAATAAAATTTTTTATTATATTTTACCACAGATTCAACTGCAGATCATTTCAAAACTACACTATGCCATCAAAGCAAAGAAGCCGAAAGGCTACAAAACGTCAAAGACAGCAGCTTACTACATGCTTGCAGCAGTCCTCTACAATAAAAACTCGTCAAGTCACCAAGAAACCTCCGGGTAAGACAACAAAATCATTCCTAAGAAACATTTGCAGAAAAAAAAGTATCACTGCAGAACATGTTTTAGTCCAGAAAAAGAGAGCCAATTTAAACGGAAAGGAAAGGCCAATCAAAAATGTTACTGCTAGAGCAGGAGATAACTCTGTGCATGGTAGTAGAAGGAAAAATCAGTTTAGGGACATTCGTAAATGAATGTTCCGCAACAGGATAATTGGCAATTTGTTAAAAAATGTTAAGAAACGTCAACAAAAAGTGGCTTTTTATAAGAGAAAGAGAAACATTGAGAAAATTATTGATCAGGCATTCGAAATTAAGCGAAAGTTATTTATTTTGATAATCAATAGAATTAGGAAACTAAACAAGGTAATTTATGATTTCAAAACAAATAGTAGATGGAAGAGAACAGTTAATCGTAGTAATTTTTGTGAAGTTTTTTCAGGAGAATGGATGCATAGTTCAAGTTGTGAGGCATTTTTTTAATGAGGAGAGTTATTTCCAGGATAATGATTTGGTGCATGCAGTTGACACCAGTGGCCGAGCATATGAGGTGAAAGATGGTTGTCCGGTTGAAAAAGAAAAACTTGTGTCAACAGAGGCAGAAGAGGTGTTAGGTAATGAGGTTTTAGGAAGACGTCCTAAGGGACCAGTGTACACCTGGAAGTGTAGTGGTATTTGCAGTGTGCGACAGGATTCCATCAATTTGCTTTGTGATTTTGTACGGACATTTAATAAGAAAACTTTAAAACAGAAAATGAAGTTGTTGCAAGAATTAGATCCTTGCAGAGTGAGAGAAGTGACAGGTTTGCATGGTCATTCACTGGCTTGTCTTTCCAGGAGAGTATGCCAGAGTGTTTTTCATCATTTCAGGATGCTAGCAGTGCATCATAATAAAGTGAGGAAATTAGTTAGAATGTTGTATTATGCTAAGAGTCCAGCAATTAAGCTTAAACAATTATGCACTGCTCTTTTGCATGGTTCTGAAGTAGATGTGAAGAATATTTGTGAAGAAATTGAGTTTTGTTACTTTGCAAGTAAAGAGAAGAATGTTGAAATTGACCCAGAAGAAGAAGGTAATGTGGAAGAGAGTGTACAGGTTTCCAGTACAGATAATGTTCAAAAGGAAATTGCCATGTTTCAGGTGAAATCAAGTGAGAGGCCTAATTTCACTTGTGTGTGTTGTCGACGCACCTACTATAACAATCAGACTAAGTTAGTGGATTTATATGCAAAAAGTGAAAGTGAAAATAATAGTGAATGGAAGGATTTTGCAACATACTTGATGGTAGAAAATTGTTTTGATTTGGGATCGGATCAACGTGTGTGTACTTATTGTTGTAACAAATTAAATCAAAACCAGATGCCTGCTAGAGCGGTTCATAATAATCTGGAATTGGTTGAGATTCCTTCTGAATTGAAGGATTTAAATACTTATGAATCTATTTTGATTCAAAGTGTCCATCCCTTTCAGGCTATTGTACGAATGGAGCCAAAGACAGGGAAATTGCCTCCATCAGATTTACAGAGAGGATTAAAGGGAAGAGTTGTTTATTTGCCTCTAGATTTGAAGAAAAACATTAATACAATTGGAGTAGAGAACGTGGAAGAGGAACCTCTGCTTATCCTAGTTAATGGGGTTCCGACAAAGAGTAAGAAAATCTGGCAAGATTTAGTGGATGTTAGGAAAGTCAAAAAGGCAACATTGTATTTGAAGAAAAACAATAAGTACTACAAGAATGTATATGTTACAGAAGAGGAAGTAAGTGAAGAAGAGGACAGCGATTTGTGTGCTGGACAAATTGAGAAAGTAGAAGCCTCTAAAAATGAAGAAATATATGAACATTGTAGTGTTCATCCTTTGCATTCCAAGGAAGTCATGGGGAATGCTATTGAGTTGTTTCAAATGAAACAAGCCAAAGGGAGTCCCATTAGTGTTTGGGAGGAAAGTTTGGAAGCTCGGTGTTTCCCACAACTATTTCCAACAGGTCAAGGAAGAAGATATGATGAGCGACCTGATCAAATTCCTGCTTCTGAATACCGGACTTTACGATTGTATGCAGAAGATCCTAGGTTTCGTCAATGCATTCCCTATTTGTTTCATCTACTGTTTGAAAGCGATCTGTCTGGACTGTCATATGCAGTGAATCACATCTTGAAAAGTGGTATACAGATGCAAAATATCTCAGCAAGGGACTTTATGGATAAAGTCGATGTGCAAGACAGTATTTTGGATTCTCACCTGATTAATCTCATGGCATGTCAGCGTGGTACTAATGAGTACTGGTACCGTCGACATGGAGATTTAAAATGTATGCTGAGGAACTTAGGAACTCCCACATGGTTCCTCACTCTCAGCTGTGCCGAGTATGGCTGGGAAGACTTACTTGAATTTCTACGAGAGGCAAATGGAAACATTGAAAATATCGAATTCAAGACACCGGGAGAACTGTGCTCTTTGGATCCAGTGAATGTATGCAGGTACTTCAATCATAGATTTGAAGCTATGATGTCTTTCATCATGAACAAGAAAAATCCACCTCTTGGAGAGGTGTTGGATTTCTTCTGGAGAAAGGAGTACCAAGCAAGAGGTGCTCCTCATATACATATGCTGCTATGGATCAAAGATGCACCCAAATTTGGAACAGATCCGGATGACTTAGTGATGAGTTTCATAGAACAGTATTCTACATGTGCTGTTCCAAACACAAAGGAAGACAAAAGCCTAAGAGAACAAGTTTTACGCTTCCAAAGCCATCGTTGTGGAAAGTACTGTCGTCGTAAATTCAGAAACAAGGACAAGTTCTACACAAAATGTCGTTTCGCCTTTCCACGACCGGTGATTTCTAAAGGAAGAGTGAACAGTTTGATGTCTTCGCTGTGACATAATGTGATGAGGAAATCACCCAAAAATACATGCAATTTGAAAAGGAACGAAGAGTCCAAGTACATCAACGACTACAACCCAGTGATTTTGTCCATGTGGAATGCTAACATGGATATACAGTTTGTGGCTGATAACTGTATGGCTGTGGCTCGGTATGTGACATCTTACATCACCAAAAAAGAAAAGAAAGAATTGAAGGATATGTGGGAGGACATTTCCCATGAAAAGAGCCTCTGTAACAAGTTGTACAGTTTCAGTCTGAAGATGTTGTCGCATCGAGAAATCGGAGCTTACGAATGTTCTGACCGGTTGTCTTCAGCAAGTCTCTATGCCAAATCTAGGAGCATCATTTGGGCGAGTCTTGGTCTTGCTGCAACGCGTAATTGAGTTCTGAAACCTGTGCGGGAAATTGAGTATTTGGCGGAAAAGGAGCCAAACAGTACCGATATTTTGAAGACCAACATGTTGGATACATATTATCCAAATCGAAGCAGTCACCTCGAGAATGTTTGTCTGTATGAGGTTCTACAAAATTACATATTCAAGAGGAACATCAAAGAAGATATTGATAAAGGAGTGTATGCTGTAATTGGAAGTGAGGGATGTCTGGTCAAGCAAAGAAAATGCCACTTGGTAAACCATCGAAAATTGAGTGGCGAATCTCCTGAAAGAAAAGAGTTTTTCTATTTAGCACTTTTGCAACTTTTCAAGCCTTGGAGTGCAGAAGAGGAACTGCTTGGAGATTTCCTTTGTTACGAAGACTCTTTCAATGCCGCCAAGGAGACCATAGAATGTCCTGTTTTTCTAAAATATCTAGAAATGTTGAATGCTGAAATCGAGCAGGAAGCAACAATTGCAGCCGAGATTGCTAGAGACAGTTCTCAGGACAGTCAGAGTTCTGTTTCATTGAGTCAGGATCCACTAGGAGGACCAGTTATCGAAAATGAAGCTGCCACTGCCATGATTGAAGTGGAAAGAGCCATGGCACATGCTCAGGAGGATGCGGTTAACTTAGAAGATTTGGAAAGACAACTCAACGTTGAGCAGAGGAAAATATATGACGAAGTTACCAACCAAATTGATCATGGATTAAGTCATGAGAAGAAAGAGTGCTCATGTACGTCGTTGAAGCCTGTCCGACTGTACGTGAGTGGAGAAGCAGGAACTGGAAAAAGTTTCCTCATTAAAGCAATTTCATGTTATTTGCAGAAAAGGACTGAGTCATCGCTGTCTTGTGTTGTCACCGCTCCAACTGGACTGGCAGCACATAACATTAAAGGTATTACTTTGCATCGTCTACTGATGCTGCCAGTGGAGCATGATAACAAATTACAATACCACAAGTTATCTGGAGATGCTTGTTGTGAAGTTTCAAGAGTCTTGAGGAAAATGAAACTACTTATCATTGACGAAGTAAGCATGGTTTCCAATGTCATGCTTGCCTTTGTGCATTTGAGAATACAAGAAGTTCTCAAAACAGAGTATGATGTGTTATTTGGTGGCAAACACATCATTTTTTTCGGTGATCTTCTGCAGCTGACACCAGTGAAAGGACAACCTGTGTTCAAAATGCTCACGCATGAAGATACCAGGAAGTGCCTAGGGAACATTGGCAATGTCAATATATGGTTAAACTTCAATTATGCTGAACTGCGTGAAAATATGCGTCAAGCGAAGGATGAAGATTATAAGAATATTCTACAAGATGTTAGAATCGGAAAAGTGACCGAGCATGGGAAAGAAGCTTTACATGCACGATTACTGTCAAATTTGTATCCAGAAGAAGACGTTCTGCCAGAGAATATTTTTCGGAAAATTACTGAGAAGAAATCTGGAATATGTTTGATGCCAACTCTTGCAGAATGTGCCATCTTCAACAATAAAATGTTGAATTTAGAAAACCAAGAGATTGTGAAACTGGAAGCTATTGACAGAATAGAGCATATGGGAGCAACAATTATTTTGTCTGAGAATTTGAAATCTAAATTGGATTCATTAGAAAAGACTATATCTAAAACTGCTGGTTTTGAAAAGACTCTGAATGTGTGCTTAAATTGCCGTATAATTTTAAGAAGGAATTTACATGTTGAAAGAGGTCTGGTAAATGGATCAATGGGTAATGTTGTTGATTTTGAGAAATACAGAAATAGAGATGGAATTGAATTTTTAAAAATTAAATTTGATGTCATTGAGGAAGTACAGCTAATTGGCCGTTGCTCTGCTAGGTTTTTGCTTGTAAAAGACTTATATGTTCGCCGTAAGCAGTTTCCTGTTTGCTTGGCATATGCGGTGACAATCCATAAATCGCAAGGTTTAAGTGTAGACAGTGCATTGGTGAATATTGGCAGTTCTGTGTTCAAGGAGGGTATGGCATATGTGGCATTGTCACGAGTCAGAACTTTATCGGAATTGTACTTGATTGAGTGTGATGTCACAAACATTTGTGCGGATCTAGATTGTGTTAAGGAATACAATAGGTGAAGAAGAGAGTATGCGCCACATTTGCCTCAGTATCCTTTGTTTGAGAAACGTGTTGTAGGCCGGAAACGAAGAAATGTGACCAATAGTAGGGAGGTTGTAGCAAAAAGACGAAAAGTCGATGAACTCAAAATTATAAGCAGAAAGAAAATGGATTCTGTTGAAGATGTTGTTGGTTTTCAATTTGAAAATAGTTCTGGTGTCAACTGCTATGCTAATGTAGTGGTTAATGTTGTCTTTTCTCTAGAAACTTTAAAACAACAGATTGTGATCAATTCGGATCAAAGTTTTTGCTGTTTACTGAACTCTGTGTTAGAGAAATGTAGCACTGATAGAACAAAAATAGAAAGTGTGTCTGAAATTCGAAATCTGTTAGACAAATGTTCAGGTGAAACGCAATTCTCTCAAAATATTCAGCAAGATTGTCAGGAGTTTTTAATGTATATTCTTGATGTATTGCAAGATGAAGGTGTAGATATAGATCATCTATTTGGCCTTTCTTATCAATGGCAGCATGACTGCGAGAACTGTAGGGTATCAAGTACTACTAGTGTAGAGTCTGAAAGATTTATATATTTATCTTTGCCAGACAGTAAATCAGTGTCCTTTAGTAAGCTAGTAAAAGCCGCTGATCACAACATGGAGTGTAGCCAATGTAAGTCTGCAATGTTGTCCACAATATTTATACGAACATATGGCCAGTATGTCATTTTAATGTTCCAACGATGTAGGCCTGATGGAACAAAATTGACAACTTTAATTAAAAATGTTGTGGCTTCGCAGTTGTCAATATCAGGAAGGACTTTTGTAACTGCAGCAATTATATATCATGACGGTCCTTCAACAACATCAGGACATTACACAGCTTATTTGAAGTCTAGAAACGGCTGGTCATTCTGCAATGATTCTGTTTTAACTTTAAAAAAAAAATTGCCTTTTGACCTTAAAAATTCTTACCTGGTGTTTTTACAACCAAAATTTTAGAGAAAGAATCTCGGGATTTGCTCTGAGGAATTTCAAGAGGTTCTAATGGCCCCTGCACTATTTGGCCTTGAGGATAAGTGTAGTACAGAGTAAAAACGTATTTTTGAGTTTTAAGTAGTTCCTGAAAATAAAGAAGGTTTTCTTACAGAAAGTGGTGGGCACGGATTAGTTAAAGGACAACAGAGTATTTCCCAAAGCAAACGATATTCTTACCATAACACTTGACGTCATGGAAAAATAACTGCACTTTGAATGAGTTCAGAAAAACTGTTTCTTTTAATAAGCTAATTCAAGCAGGCAATCAAAACATGGAGTAGAGGTAATGTAAGTCTGCAACGCTGTCTACATTTTTTGAACAAACTTTTGGTTATAATGTCATTTAAAAATTCCAACTATATAAACCTGATGAAAGTAAGTTTTCAACTTTAATTACAAATGTTGTGGCTACACAGTCGTTGATTTTAGGAAGAACATTTCTAACTACAGCTATTATATGACATGATGGTCCTTTGACAACATCCACTTATTACACAGCTTATTGAAAATGTAAAAAAAGCTGATGTTTCGGAAATGATTCACATTTCACTATGAAACAATGTTGCCTTTTGACTTAAAAATATTCTTACTTTCTGTTTTCAGAAGAAAGAATTTTGGGTAGGTAACTGGCCTATAATGATTCTAGGAGTTGATATAATTTTATGTACTGTTTTAAATTGCTTTGTGATTAAAAGTGATGTAGAGAATTAAATATTTGTAGTAGTCATAGAGGTAGTGTAAGTGTGCCTCATAGTAAGCAGTATCAGTGTCATAGGAAATGTGGAACATGAGTGAGCAAGAAGGGTAAAATATTACTAGTACAGGATTGTGAAAGTGATCTTGAACGTTTTCTTTCTGATAGTTACGAAAAAAGAAAATGACGGGATTTGCTTAGAAGAATTCCAAGAGTCATAAATGGCTCTTACACGATTTGGCCTTGAGGAGAAGTGCGGTAGAGAGCGAGAAGTCATTTATTGTATGTAACATATTTGTCAAAACGATGGAGCTTTTCTTTCAGAAAGTGGCGGGCTGAAAATAATAACAGCACAACAGAGTATAAGCTGTTCATAGGACATCCTTCGACGTCATGGAAAGTAAGTTACTTTTAAGGAGTTCTGATTTCTGATTGGTTATGTTATATGGGTTTTTTAAACACAATCATTTTGATTGTGTTTTTTTTCCCCGCTGTTATATGATGAATACCTTCAAGTCACTGTTTTTAGTGAAATTTGATATATTCTGAGAACAGCAAAAATAAACCATTTAACATGTATAATTAATTCTGTACTTTTTGTATTTATGATATACATTTAGTACTGTGTAGGAGGCATGGAGAAACTGAGGCTTCTTTAGGTGTCAAGGGAGGTGAGTAATGTACATTGCTCTGTTGCATACAGTCCTCACCTTCTGCGTACTCTTGGATATGCTAGACTACATCTGTACAATGAGATACCTAAGCTGAGGAAATACAGGTGATGTGATTGTTAAATGAGCAAAAATATTTGCACGTTTTTCAATTATATCACCTGTGTTTCCTAACATTACGAATCACATTGTGCAGATGAGGTTTAGGCCTGTCCAGGGAGACAGAGGAGGTCTGGCCTTTGTTCAAGAGTGCAGTGGACATGACTCACTTCGTTGGTAGGCCTGCACATGTATTATCTCCTCTGTACTCTTCAACAAGCCTAAATTTAATCTGCAACCCTGAGTAGGCCTCACCTCAAACAAACCTCTGGATAGGCCACACCTTATCGTCATCCTGAATCAATCATTTAAAATGTTAGGGGCAGATTTATGATGGCTGTGCGCCTCTTTTGCGTTGCTGTTGCGTCACTTTTGTGACACAGCAGTGGTGCAAAAGATGCACCATGTTGCAAGATAGGCCTCACTTCATCTGCAACAAGATACCGTCAGTTTAAAATGTATATATTTAGGTCTGTGTAGGGGGCATGGAGAAGCAGAGGCTTCTGTAAGTGTCAAAGTTGTTGCATACAGTGCTCACCTTCTGCGTAGTCTTTCATATGCTAGACTACATCTGCACAATGAGATACCTAAGCAAAGGAAACACAAGTGATGTGATTGTGGAATAAGCAAAAAAAATTGAACGTTTTTCAATTACATTACCTGTGTTTTCTAACATTATGAATCACATTGTGTAGATGCCTCACTCAGTCTGTATCTGACACTCTTTCCTTCACTTCCTCTGTCTCCTCTCTCCCTCACTCTCTTTTCCTTATTCACCCTTTCCTTATATAGTTTACCTTACTCACTTTCTTTTAGTAGCTTACACAACTTCAATTTAGTTTTCTCTTCTATCCTTCTTTTCTGTCACTGAAAGTATCTTCTTTTTTTTTCCTCTTAGTAATTTACTCTATTTCAATTTCTTTTTGTCTCTGACTGTCTATCACCGTTTCTTTCTGCATGTTTATCTCTAACTTTATTTCTTTGTAAAATTGGATGATTGTCAATCTTTTCCCTTGTCTTTTCTAATTTTTAAATACATGTTTTAATATTTTTCAAATTTTTGTTCTTTCTTTCACAGATTGAAAGTATAAAAATAACAAGTGACTAAGTTAACGACAATTATAAGGTAAATGTTTTGTACTCTTTTCGTTACATTTCTATCACATTTAACTTCTATTAGTTCCACTGCTTCATTTCTTTAACCCTCAGTTTCCTGCCTTTGCTACTTCCCTCATTCCTTTCTCTATTACTTACTTACTTACTCTACTCCTTCCACTCCTTTTCTCAGTCCCTCTGTTCTCATAGTTCCTCACTCCTGTTTACTCACTCCGTCTCTATTACTCTCACTGTCTCTGACTGATCACTCTTTCACTACTTGTTCATTATGCTTTCTCCCTGTAGTTCAAGCACACTAAGGGGCATATTATCAACACAGGCGATAAAAATATCGCTGCTTTTATCGGCAGAAAACTGCCGCAAAAGCGGCTTTACCGGCAGTTTTCTGCCGCAAAAGCGGCTTTAGCGGCAGTTTTCGCCTGTGTTGATAATATGCCCCTATGTTATTTACATTTCTTTGCTGTTTCAATCATTCCTTTTCTGTCACTTCTTCTTTTCTGCTTTCTGTTTTTTCTCTCTGTTATTCCACATGTTTTAACCTTAGTCATACATCTTGTTTTATTCCTATTTACTTTTGCTCACTGTTTTCTTAACACTTTCCCTCAGGATTGTTCTTTTAGTCCGGTGCTATCCCTACCTCTCATTCCACATCCTTTACTATTTTTCTTCTTATTTTGAACATTCACTCACATTATCTAAGAAACTCTTGTTTATTATTCTTCTACTCTCTTTTTTTTCTTTCACTTCCTTATCTATTTTGTTTTTCACAATTATACCCTCTTCCATCTTTTCTTCGGTAAATAGATCTATTAAACAGTATCTCTGTGTTACTCCCTCTAGCTGTCTTTCTTTTAACATTACTGTTTCCTTCCCTTATACTTACTCTTGTTTTTTTATTTAAATTTTTTTTTTCTGGTTCGCTTCCGGTTCGCGTACCGGCGCGCGAACCGGGAAGCGAATCAAAAGAAATAGAGGTTGCCAGAGTGCTAAACATTCTAGCAATTTTTTATAAAGGGGAGGTAGTTCTGAAAAGAACTTTTTTTTAAATTATTTTTGTTGTTTTATATTTTTTTTATTTTTTTTCTGAACAATTTTTTACTTTTTTTGTATTTTTTGAACGATTTTATTTTTTTTTTGGTTTTTTTTTGGGGGGAGAAACGAAAATGATTCATTATAAAGGGCTCAACAGGAGCAACAAAAAAAAAGATAATTTATTCTCTGGGGCGTTTTGGACAATCATGATTGTCGATAGCTCTGTTGATTAAAGTGATGTTACTTTCCCTGTAGCAAATCAATTGGCCGCAATAAACGCACACTTGTTTCACACTCCCAAACTTCATCTGTATATTTGGGACCGTCTCCCTCGCCTCTGGTCCCGTCACTGCCTCTACATTTGATGTTCTGGCCACAGGAGGGGGGTTATCCTGCAGGTGACGTACCTGCGCAGCACTATAATTATTAGGGTGCCACCTCTGCATATGGCGATGCATGGTGTAATTGCCATAGCTATATATTTTATCTGTCCCTCTGGACAGAT